>NC_054057.1:57607985-60424614 GCF_017639655.2 Falco naumanni
CAGAAAGTCTGTAGAAATTGCTGACTTTACAGTTTGTTTTGATAAAAGATTGGCATTTAAAAAAGCAACTCAGAGCCCTGTCGCCAGGCTCCAATTGCCATCGATACAGAAGAACCAGCTCTCCAGAGCGTGGAGTGCAGCGGTGGGAGGTCATGGCACAGAAAATCTGGCTCCACATCACACCTTCCCTGGCAGGGTTTTCTCAGCAGTGCCATGGCAGGTGGGATCTCCTCCCTGCAGTGAAACCTCTGACATCCCAGACTGAAGCTAGAAGTCTCTGGGAGCAAACACGCATCCCCCCACTCCATCCAAACAAGCTGCTTGAGCTCATGTCACGCCTGTTAGCCCTCTCCTCTTACAGGAGAGATGCTTCCCTACAGCAACTTTCACCTTAACTATTGTATTTGTAACTATTGATAATTTTGTAAGCTACAGCTAAGGCTCATTCACAACCTGGGTTTACTCCAGACATAGTGCTGCTGCTCCACATTTCCAGCTTCTGCTCAAAATAATTCATCAAGAGCAAGTCCCTACCGTGAGGCAAGTGATGGGAGGCTTGTAAAGGCTGGTGGATGGGCCACCTCGAGGTGATGTTGGAGGTGGAGTTGATTACCTGTGGGGAAGCAGAGACAGGAGATGGTTTGTGGTTTTCTAACAGGATGCAAACAATTTATTTTGATCAGCAAACCCAAGCTGTTCTAGCACTTGGCTGTGAGCACAGCCTGGGCGACTCAGAACCAAAGCAAAGCTGATGCAATGGCAGGATGTAGAGCTGCAAGCAAGATGAGGTTTTTAAGAATACTCGTCCCTCTTCAGTCCCGCTTTACTGTGGCATAGGCCAGTGCATTGGATGTGGTTTCTTGCAGCCAGTCTGGCCCCACACCACAGCAAACATCCCAGGGGCTGAGAGGTGTGCTGCAGGGCCAAAAGGGTGATGCTCTCCTGTGGAGATGGAGAAGGGTTGCCTGCAGTTGGAGGTGTCCTTCCTCCCCCAGACAGGGCTAGGTGGTTTGGGCTGCGAGCCTGTATGGACTGAGAAATCAAACACGCCTCCGTCCAGTAAAGACTGGCAGTATTTCATCACTCACAGCCCGTGCAGCTGTGAGCACCTCGGCAGTGAGTGTGTGGGCTCACAAGATACCTGGGGAGACAACATCGTGTCCCATGGGGTGGGACACAGGGGACCCAGAAGCTCTGCCACAGGTCACCTATGTGATCTGGGGTAGCCTCTCCCTCTCCCTCCTCCACCTCCACTTCCCATCTGTAAAATGGGTACCTTGCCCCTTGATGGAGCCGAGGAACATGAAACGGTGCCTGCGTTCTGCTTCTCTGAAGGCAGAGACCTATAAACCATTTCTCATCCTGCTGACAATCTCGGCAGCTAAGCTGTGTTTCACTTCCCTCTGGGTTAAGTTTCCTCAGATCCTGAACCACTTCATTTGCTAGAGCACTTCTGTGCACTTACCAAACACCTCGTCTCACTGGAGGATGAGCTGCCTTTCTCTTTAATTATGGAAGTTCATAATGATCCCGTATCTGCTTCACTAATATCATGCAATAGTTCTCAGGGGATATCTGCTCTAAAGCTGAAAAAGGTATTAGGGAAGGGAACCCGCTATTATGCTCATTAGTGCCCCTGCTTCAGCCTTCTGCTTCCAGGGTGGAGCTGATACCCATCTCGGTGAGCTCCCTAAAAATGGGTGAGAGGACACAAACCCGGTGCCCATGCAGTCCAGCCTGTCAGAGGCCACATCAAATTCATGGTTTTAAAATACGTAGTAAGAAAGCACCAGAGCTGACAACCTGGTTACGAAGAAGTTAAAAGAAGAACTTGATTTTCTGTAAAGCTGAAATTTAGAAAATCTAAAGCAGCCAGAAAAACCGGTTCCCTTTGCTGCCTGTAGCTGAGTCACTGCAGGCAAATTAAAAGCATTTATCCCCCAGCTCCCAAAGTACGGATTTGAGCCAGGGTGATATGGAGTCCAATGGCATGTGGCCTCAGCCTTTATAGAAGATATAAGAAAACATATTATTTATGGGGTTATTTTTACCCCTTGGACAATAGGAACTCAGGTAATTTCCTTCCTTTCCATTGGAGCGACGGTGGTAAGCGCCTGTGCCCCAACAGCATCCAGGGAACCGAAATAGTTCAAGGAGAAACAGGACCCTGGAGAGATGGGAGCCATGTTTAACATCAAGTCATTCACTGGAGCCTGACCTTTTCCCTGGTACTGGTACATCACTGGAAAGGCTGGGAGACACCTCCCAAGGAATTTTTTTTCCTTTCAATTTAAATTCTCTGTATTGGCTGGGTTACGTTAATCGAGCTGCACCTTCATTCTGCATCTCATGGGGCGTATGTGTTTGCTGAGAATCTGATTTTTTTGAGCACAGAGAACATCTTTGTTTTGCTAACAGGGATGCAGGTGTTACTTGCAGCAGCATCCCTTCTGCTCCAGCACCCCCAGGGCCCCGTGCAGCTAGAGGCTGCCCATGACAGGCAAAGCTGTCACCTAGAAAAGCCAGGAATTAGGCTCAGGCATGGATCCCAGGCTTGGGATTTAACTTTCAAGGCAGCCTCCCCCTCACCATGGGAAGGCAGGAGAACCTGCAGTGCTTATTTAAATCCACAAGAACGACCTTTTTCACTCGTTACAAAGACAGCTTATATCAAAACATGTATTCGGGGCTACAGCTGAGAGTCTTGTTGAAAAATTCAGACGGCTGTAAGAGGATGAATTAACCTTCAGGTTAAACACAAACGAATCACCCTGTGGTGCATCATATTCCCTGGTGAAGCCAGACAGGATTTGCTTCTCCCATGTGTGTCTGCAAACACCCATCAGCATGTCTTGGCCCCATGTGTTCTCATTTGTGAATGCCCTTCTTCCCTTCTAGTAACGCTCCTTCTCTTATCAAATGGCAGTATGTGCAAAATAAAAATATTCTGACTGAATGAAAAGGGCAGTTTTGCTCCTCAGAATTAATGAGGAGCAGGATTGCGAGGGGTTTAGCACGCCTTCCAATCCAGATGTTTTGTACTTAGAGAAATAAAACAACCAACTCTTAGGGAAACCTGTTCATTCCTCTAAAAGAAGGAACAAAAGAGAGGGGAACAACGGAGCCGGAAGCAAATAGCGTGTCCAAGGTAGGCTGGAGGGTTTGTAGCAGAGCTGGGGGTGATACCCTGGTTGGATGGATCTTCATCAGCTGCTGGAGCCACAAAGCCCTCCTCCTTCACCAGGACATGGGGCCACCCCATCCCTGGGGACAGTCAGCCAGGAGGTGGAAGAAGCCACGTGGGAACTGTAGAATCAAAGAACAGCTCAGGTCGGAAGGGACCTTGAAAGATCATCTGGTCCAACCTTTCGTGGGAAGGGAAGCCTAGGTGAGGTGATCTAGCCCCCTGTTCTGTCACATCTTGAACCCCCCCAGCAACGGGGACTCACTCCACCATGTCCCTGGGGAGGTTGTTCCTGTGATTGACTGTTCTCACCATAAAAAATTTCTTTTGTATGTCAAGATAAAACCTCTCCTGGTGCAGCTTGTACCCATTGCCCACCATATTCTCGATGACTCCTTGTGAAAAGCCTCCATACATTTTGTAGCCACCTTTTAATTACTGGAATGCTGTGATGAGGTCCACCCTGAACCTTGTCTTCTTCAGGCTGAAGAGATCCAACTCCTTCAGTCTTTCCTCATAGGGCAGGTTCTTCCAGGTGGGAAGGAGCAGGCAACTGTCAATGCAATGAGAGCAGAAACCCACGGAGATGAGCTGCAAGGGGGGCTTACAGGCTGCAAACCCACCTTCTCTCATCAGTTGGCAGCGCGTTGGGCACATGGCACCGGACGATGCGCTAACTGCGGGGGAGATGCAGCCCTGCCAGCGTGGTCCGTTCCCCGGCAGGTGCAGCCTTCCTGGCCCAGCCCCAAGCCCTGTCCTGGCCGGCTGCGTCCCCCGGTTCCGCAGGCTGGCTCGGTCCCAGCGCGCAGGGCTCAGCGCACGCGTGTCCGCAGGGAAGCGGAGGAGGCGCACCAGCCAGCTTGGCACCAGGTTTCCTTCTTTTTTTTTTTCCTTTCCCTCCTGGAGACTTAACATTTGTCCACAGTTTTCCTGCTGCACTTCAGCCAAATCCCAAACAAGTTACAATGACGCTGCTTTAAAAAGGAGGAAGAAGATGGTTAACAGCAAAGCTCTTGGAGAAAAAAAAATGGGATTACCATTCTAGAAAAGTGTAAGGATGTTCAATTTGAACTCAACTATTTATTTGTTCAGTGCAGATTTCCCTCGTTATTTTTCACGTGTTGATCATACATTTCTGCATTTTCATAATCAGCAACTAAAATTACCGTGAATACTTGCCTGCCCTGCCTTGGGTTGTGGAGCCACCAGTTCCTTTTGCAAAGGGAACTCAGCAGTCCTTGGGCAAATGAAGAAATTGCTTCTGAAATACTGAGAGATACTTTTTTTTAACCGAAGGAAGAGGTTATCTGTGGACCTGTGGAGTGCAAGCCTGGCAGGGGATTCAGCTACCAGAGTTATGGTGATGCTTTTACTTGAGATAACGTCTTTTAAGCTTTCCTTTAGGTGCCTTTAAAAGCCAGTGCTGCACCGCTGCACCATCTCGTGGTGCGACCGAGCCCTGCACGGCCCCAGCCTCCGAAACCCTCTCCATTTTCATAAACTGTCATCAGGGGTGTATAAAAGCCAAGTGCACCCACCGCCGGACCCCGCCACAGCCTGCCCTGCCACAGTCCGGAGCCACAAGGTCACCCCACTCCTCCCACAGCTCCCACCCTTCCTGCCTGCTCATCCTCCTCTCCGGGATGCAACGGCCCAAGCATTTTCCAACTGCAACCATCATCATCCCAAGGATTTGCCCATATCCCTCCAGTTACTAGCTCAAGATCTATTCAGCAGATTAGGGATCGGGCCAGTGAACCGTTACCCACCTGAACCCGCCTTACTGAATCACTAAGCTGTGTTACAGAGGATTCAGACGAGATCAAGGCTCTACTCGCTATTTAGAGATAAAATTAAAAGGAAAATTAAGGGTTATGGAGCTACACAGCCCCGTGATGCAGAGCCAAGGGCAGGAGCTGTGTGTGCTCAGTCTTAGCCCTACTCTTACACAGCGCGTGGCTAGAAACGGGCTCAGGTCTCGCATCTTCCACTTTTCTTCCCATCAATGCTTTTACTCATGAAGGAGCAAAATGGCCCAAGACATATTATCCCTGAAAACTTTAGGTGCATAAACACACATAAATTTTTCTATGTATCTACAGGTCTCAGCCTCTCATGGCATGGCACGTAGTAACCAGGTGATTAGGTAGACATTAGTAAAAAAAATTCTAAAACCAGTTATAAAATGACTTTCCTATTAAAAACATTTCCTATTTCTGTGGGTTAATCTGCTAGCACGTGCTTAGCTTACACCAAACTTCTTCAGCACAACGCTTAGATGCTGCTGTCTGGAGACCCGACTCGGACACACGTGCCAGATGAAAAGCAGCTGCACAAGGTCACCTTGAACTGACTCAAGTCAAGTCACAGGCAGCTCCCCCAGTTCCCTCCAGCTTGCTTCAGGTCTAAGCGTTGTCTGACTGTACACTGGTTGTCACTGGTTAACCCAAGGCCAGGATCAGGTCACCTGCCGAGGGATGTTCTGACGACAGGCACTGACTGCCAAGCTACAGAGGCAGATGCCAGCGCAGCCTGGAGGGAAACGCGGTGACTGGTGACCGTGACCAGCATGTCTCCTGCTCCACGTGCCCCCACCCACCCCAGCGCACCAAGGGTGGCCGGGTACGGAACCGACCTTCTGCTTTGGCAGGTGCCTGAATGCCACGTGAGGGACTACGCAGGACCTGCACCAGGGTTGCAGAGGAAACCCCACCAGACCCTATCATCTGCTGTCTCCCACCACCTTACCCCTACCCAGAATCCAAGATCATGCCCCTTCCTCGCCGCCAGCTTACACACGGGCTTCAGTGGCTTTGGAAGACGCAAGATCGTGCTACTCAAATCCCAGCAAGTCAACAAGAGCGAGCAGGAACTGAAACCACCCACCCAAATACGCTGGTAGAGGAAGAAGCCCTTGATGGTTAGCGGTCAAGGCTTTAATCCTTATTATATCCCAGCTAGTCCAAAAAGTTGGGACAGGAATGGAACGAGGAGAACTTTCTGACTTGATGCTACACAGTCCTTGCTTCCCTCCCCCGGAGAATGGCATGTGTTGGGAAAGGGGCGTTTCTGGGAGCAGACCTCAGCTATATGCATTATCAGACATGAAGAGGATGAAAAAAATAACACAGATAGTTTATTGTCAAACTGAATCAAAGCATGAAAAAAATCATCACAAAGTTACACTGTAAAGAAATTTGGTTTTCACCACAAAAGCTCATTAAAATCTGACAAAGAAAACAACCCATTTTCAAGCCAGTAACTCCTCCAACAACCCTCAGACTCTTTGAGTGCAACATTTATTGAAATGCTGGGAATTCACGGGTGGTGTACATGGCATTTGTATGAACAAAACGATCAACCCTCATTCTCTGGAAGAACAGTGGCTCTCAGAGGGGGTGACATGTTTCTGGCTTAATGGTGACTCCTCTGTTCGCCTTCAGGTAGCAACAGCCTTGTCCTAGCTGCAGTCCAGCGCGGGGTGGTGGCCAAGGCTGAGGGGTGCCAGCTGTGTTTCTTTGTCCAGCATTTTCCTGCAATTTACATCCCGATCAAACGTGTTTACATCCCGAAAATTAAAAGGCGGTTGCAAAATGTAACGATGCCAGTTGCACAGAGGAGCGGTGGGAGGTACGATTGCAGCACGGGCTCCACCAGGGTCCAGGGGCACAGCGACACCGACACAGCCAGCACCTCCAAAATCCAAGTTGCTGCTGCTTTCAGCGGTGACCAACTCTACCCTTGTTAAATTGCTCTTTGGGAAGGTGTGTAATTGCAGATGCGGACCTACTTCACGGAGTCGAATCGATCTCTCATTAAGACTAAGATGTTTGTGTACGTCCTGTGCTTCAGAAATGCTGATTAACGGCGGCATCAGGCAATTAGAGGACAGCCCGCTCCTCAGCGCTGCGCCCTTCCCAACAGCACTTGAGAAGGCTTGAAACAAAACACACCTGCATGCTTTTCAAGTTTAGAGTTTGCCAATCTGTCCAAACCAATATATTTTATACCCAAAGATAATTTATTTTCCAGTAGCGGCAGCAGAACCAACATAGGAGTCCAGGAGAACTTCACCTGGTCTCCTGCCAGCATAGCTGGGTTGGTGGGAAATCTGGAAGGCGAAGGTCGCTTGCCAGGAAAACTGCTGCAGACTGCAGGGTCCCCTGGAGCTGCAGCCCACCTGGAAGAGCCCTATCCCACCTTGCAGGGAATTTCAGAGCGGTTGGCTTTCCTTCTGAGTCAGAACACAATAAAAAAGGGGAAAAAAATATTGGAAGGCATATATGTATATAGACTATCATGTATTCAGTTTTGCAGACAGTTTCAATCAGTCAGGATAGAAAAACAGTACCTTTCTCACCACTATAAAAGAGCTGTTTTATGAGTTTCGAAATACTTGTTTTGCTGAGTGAAAGAAAGGCATCTTTATGCTAAGTAGCAGCTAGGGAGACTCGTAAAACTAAAACAAAACAAAAAAAACCAACCTAAAAATTAAAATAGATCAAAACCCCCAACCCACCAGTACAAAGTACAGGCAGTCCAGGTAATTCCAACTGATTACAGGAATAACTAAAAAAATATTTTTAATTGCAACTAATGTGTTATCTTGAGCCAGCTGCTTATTCTAACAGGCCTGAGGTTTTCTGCTCATAAAGCATTAATAGTATGTGCCTTTTCCTAGAAAGGACGGCTCTGCCCAAGTCTTACTGTGTCAGATAAAAAGTCCCAAAATAGAGTTTCCAACCAAATAAAGTGTTTTATTCAGATATTCATTTGGACACGGCAGTGATTTTAAGAACAGCTATTCAAGTAGCTGAAGTAAGCCCTTCAAAAGAAGTCACACAGCTTTGAGACTTGAACAAATTATTGTATGATCTCATCCAAGAGATCTAAATAGCTGGAACATCTGCAAGAGTCACCACCAATTTATTTAGCAGAGTTCATCAGTAGTTCATCAGCTCTGTTTGCACAAGCAGGTGCCAGGGCAGTCAATGAGGAGTCCTATACATGACTTAAAAAGAGGAGAGGAGGAGAGAGATGGGTGATTTTACTAGCTAACACGGATATGCATTAGCAGGAATAAAGTCCCTGTCAAACTAGGGCAGCGACTATTACTGAAGAAGTGCAGAAGTTATTTTTCCCAGAGAAGTATTACATGCACAAGTAACTATATTGTTAAATTTTTTTTTATTTGTGACAGTAAAGAAACCATTCAATACCTGATTGACAACACTTCTCTCTCCTGAAAACACTCATATGGTAGCTGTAGTGTTTCTCAAGTATCGCTGGATTGTTCATTGCATTAAAGTGTAAACAGCTCCATTATTAGGAAAAAAAAAAAAAGAAAAAAGAAACATTTCCATTGCTTACTCCTCTGTTAAGAAGCTCCCAATAGATCTTTAACAAGAAAGAAAAAGAGTCAGCTGGATTTTTACAATATAATGTGAAACAGAAAAGTGACAGCTGGTTTTGCATAGTTAGCCCAGAGATTTTTAAGCAATTGCCCCACGCAAGTCTCACCTGCCCTCCTCGCCCCACAAAGGCATAACATCACAGCACCTTGGAAATCAGAGGCACAAACTTGTTTTTGTTTTACAAATAGGGCTGTGCGGTACTGTGTTTTATTAGTTTTAAAAGAATCTGTAAAACATTGGATTATGTTTTTTAATTTGTAAATTAGAGAGCTACAGATTTTTTTTTTACACTGAAATTTCAAGAGCTGCAACATCAGTACACACCAGTGTCATTTAGATACTTTATTGTCCCCAACCAGTCTAATCAAATCATGCTGTGATAAAGTGATTGCATACACTGATAACCAAATCTCTTCAGGTGCTGAGTTTCTTCCAGGTACAACTTTGCTGTTTGAAAAAGATTAAAGGGCAAAACAAATAGACAGATTATTCTTCCAAAGCTACCTAAATGAACACAGCAATATTGTACATTTGCTACGACCTTCCATTCACAACCTGCCCCGCTTCCTGGTGGTTAACAAGTATTCTGCGCACAGCCCTAGTTTACAAACGGCAATTTAATCGTAACACTTCAGTTGAATTTCAAGAATCTAAGGCATTCTGCCTTACAGCTTAATTTAAAAATACCTATACAGGCAAAGAACCTTTTTTAGCCCGACATAAAAAGGACAACAGAACTTCAGGCCAGGCAGCATTTCTTTAGCTGAACAGAATGACCAACTGGAAAAGACTATTTAATACTTCTGTAATATCCAGAAACAGAATTGAAAACCAGGGTTTAACAACCGCCCTGGTGACCTGCATGCATTAACTGCACTTCAAAATATGCAAGAGATGTAGGAAAGTAGTATTTTTTTCCTATTTTGATTTTTAAAATCTTGTATTTAAAATACAATCAAATACCCGTATTACAAATTTTACAAACATTCCACTCATTATCTGACTTTATGGACAGAACTATATTGCTTTGTTAAAATCTAGAAACTCTAAATATATAGCGTATATATTCACGCAAACTTAACACTTGAAATTTCAAGTACGATGATAGCGCATCAAAATAAACAAGTACGACAGTTTGATCCCTTTGGCCAAATTTGAGCACCCAGGCAAGTCCAAACCTGACTGCAGAGCACTCCAAGTTTTATTTCAATGGGAGTGAGTTTAAAAAATAAATAAATAACTTTTTCATCAAAAGTTATAGAAAACACTCTTAAGATACTAGCAGAGATCAAAACTGTTGTGTTTTGCCTTTGTATTGTCACCAAGTATCATTTTAACGCTGTACTATGTTAAAATAAAGTTGGTTGTTTATTTTTAAACTCGTGGATTTCAAGAGCCAAAATAAACACTACAGAACAAGAATGGTTGCACAGAACATCATCAGAACCGTTCTTCCAGAAGCTGGTGCAGAAGTTCAGTTGTCCATTATATGTGGATTTTAAAACAATACAAGACACTTTAATAATCAACATTCATTCACAGACTTAAGGCAACTGGTTCATGAAATCGCTGCTTTTATAAATGCGAACTAATGACATGGTTCATCTCGTACAACAGGTCACAACCATTAAATGGTAATGTCTCGGTGGGGTCATTTATTGTCTAATTGGAAGATTGTTTGGTCTAATGCTAGCGAAAAAGTCTTTGAATTTTTTCAGCCATTTCTATCATACCTGCACAACTAACTACAACCTGAATACTTCCCTGCAAACTGCATCTGAAGCCCAGAAGCTACAAACACAGTTGAAAATACTGCTCAGAGAACAACTTTTTGGCAGCTTACAGTTTCATTACTCTGAAGTCAAATACAAAATTAAACAATCTTAAACTGAAAGTAAACGTTAATGGACTAACCAGAATCCATACGTCTTTTTTTTTTTTTTTTTTTTTTTTTTTTTTAACAACATAGGGTTTTTTAATTTTTATTTTTTTTTATTTGACGGTTTTTGTCTTTTGTTGTGGCACAGAATTATACAGTACTAAGGTAATGCCAACTGGTAAGAAAACAAAACGGTGATGCCGTACAGACTCACGAGTGTCACGGGACTGCCTCCAACATCCCTCGCTACCCAGCACAGTCAGCAGCTGGCACACAGCTGCACTGCGAGGGGACAAGTCATCTTTCAGTTTTATACTGCACCTATGACAACCTACTCACTGCCTGCGTAGGCTGGCCTGCCCTTCTATGAAGGAATTTGTTAAGCTGCTTCACCAATGTTTTAGACAAGGATGACGATCCAAGTCCATTCCAAATTTTTTTTCCAAGTCATCAAGACTTTTTGAGAAAAAAAATTAAAAAGGCCAAGGGGATCTACCATTCAGAATTTAGCGCTAGGCTAATTAGAAGCACCAACTAGTCTATTTAGTCTTCTCTGATGACAGCTAACATAGCTGTAATTTTTCTGTTTGTAGATTTCTGGTGCAGGTAATTAAAAGGTGACACTGGAAAGGGGAAAAAAAAAAAAAAAAAAGAGGTGTGCCTTGTTCTTCAAAGGCTTAATCTATTTAAAAGTTAATCCTTTTGAAAGGGTACCTATGACACTACAGAAGATGCTAAGCAGGTTCTCAGATTTAGAGATGAGAATGACTCAGCTCCAAAGCCAGAGGACCAATTTTAGGCTAGGCTAGTAACATCTGCCCTTCTAGTGAGACTCAGTAAAGCTCCCCATCTGTACCTTACACGCTGGGGAAAAAGAAATACAAACCAGAGATGTGGGAAAAATACTTTGTGCATTTTTATATAACAAAGAAAGGAGAGGGCTTCATCCCAATTGAATTTTTTTTTTTTTTTTTTGGAAATAACCTTTACAGGTCACCTTTAAATGAGTTCTCTGGTATATCAGATACCATAGGATTAATACATAGGGGTGGGTTATGAAGCCTGCATTTTATTTATTGCCCAAGTTTGCAGCTTACAGAAAATGTTTCATAGCACAGGCACAGTGGCAAAAACAGTATAACAGCCGATGGTCAACTCCATTTGGTGAGTATACAGTAGCAGCAATTAAAAGAAAAAAGTACTCCAAACAGCTCAATACAGATCCAGCTTACCCAGATGGGTTTTTTTTAAGAAAAGAATCTTAAACTAATAAATAGATCTCCTCCCCATTCTCCCAAGATAATGGTTTTCCAAAAAACGAGAGGCATGGCAGTTGTGCGTAAGCAGAGACAACAGAACTTCATCTGTCTAGACTAAAAGGTGCTTTAGATCTATTAGCCACCTTATTTTCTCAATTCCATCATTCCCTAATACTCAAACAACTGCAGATATGTTCAAAACTGTGCCCAAAATCGTATCAGTGAAACAACCATGTAATTAACCCAAATCACCCCTCCCACAAACGCTTCAACCTTCTGAGCATGACAAAATGTAATACAACTTAATGTCATTGTGGAGACAGGAACCCAGCATCTTTGTTTCAACTTTTTCCTTTGTTATATATTACAGTGCTCTATAAAATTTTTCCTTTTTCCTTTTAAAGCATTTAGACAATACAAGACTAAAAGATGTCTGGAAATACGTCTTATACAAAAATGAATTTTTATCTTAAAATAACATTCAAAAAGGCACTTCATTCTGTAAGAAAAAATTCAGAGTCAGGTCAACTGCTCTAAGCAGGGGGTAAAATTGTCTGCATAGTGGGAGGGGAAGAAAGGGAGAGAAATTCAACTGCTGAAATACAAGCTTCTTTTTTTGGCATGTTTTAAGAAAAGCTGATCCAGTAAAAGATGTCCATTTATGAAATTCATTAAAAGAGTCCCATTTAAAATAGCTTCTTTTTTTTTGTTTTTTTGTTTTCCTTTAAAAAAGTAGTCTGAACACATGACCTTAGGAGTCAGGCTTCTCAAGGCTTAATAGCATCACTCATGATTGTCCTTCGTGTCCAATGTAACAGGAAGATCAAGAGTAGCACTTCTGACAGGGGCGACTTCCCCAAAGCTTACATTTGAAAGAGCTGAAAAAGATGGAGACAGCCTCTAGCAACTGCAATCTAGTAGCAGAAGTCAGTCAAAGTTAAGGGCTACCTGTTGCAGAGTTTATGAAGCATACTGTAAACTTCTTCCTCTTTGCTTAGTCCTTCAAAGAAAGGAATAAGATCTAGCAGCTCTGTGTCTGTCATGTCATCAAACCAGGACTGCACAGGCACCTGAAACAAAGCAACCAACAATACTAAGATGACTTCATGACGTGAAGAACATGTGAGTTTTGCCTAGGCAGATTACTCATCGCCATCACAGTACGGCAAACTGCTAGTCATTAGCATTCAAGCAGAGCGCCAGGTTCAAGTCCACGTCTTCTAGTATGCAACATCCACCCCCAAATCCAGCTGTAAACCAGCTGACATGCAGCTGCCCCTCTCCTACATGTCCAGGTAACCTACACGACCCAGCACCGGACAACTCAATTTGCTCTGCCTCTTTGACACTCAGAACACACTGGAAGGATGATACCGGTTATAAAGTTGTACTGACACTTTATTTACGGGCAACTCTAAGTATTATCGGTGTGAGTCACTAAACATAGGCATGCAGCAACAACCCCTTCTGGCATGAGGTTGTGGAGGAAATATTTAAACAGTGAGCAGTTCTCTGATTAAAACATAAGACCTTGAGCACACGTTCAGAAAGTAACGCATGTAATAACACTCCTTAAATACGTGGGCTGGGTTTGGGGAAGGAGCTCTGTGTGTCTTCACTAAGGAAGTATACTGAGGTCTTCCAAAGAGTATCTTGGATCTTGTTACAAGCTCTGGTTTCTGCACAGGCTCGAGTATCAGTTAGCTAGCAGCACTTTTCCATACGTGATTAAACCACTCTGACAAGGCCCTTAATTTCATCTCCCAAATTTCTACAGCTTGTTATTTTCTTGGCACTGAATTCCGACATACCAAATGATGATCTGGATCAGGTTTTTAATTTTAACCATGAACATAAATTAGAGTTACATGTCCTGGTTATTATAAACAGCAGCTTTAAACCATGTGTGGCACCAACCAGAAAAACATTTTCACCCAATCACTTTGGGCATCAGAGTATTAGGATCCAAACTTAAAAGCTGACTGCTGCAAGACAAATAGCTCACATTAAAAAAAAAAAATTCCAGAGAGGCAGGACCATGCAAAATAGGGTTCTTGCTAAAAATTTCCTACGTTAATTTTAACAGTTCACATGAAAGGCAGTCTAAAAACATCAAAGAAAACCCTGCAAAGCCTGGTTGTTTAAAAGTCAGTATATCTAAGGGGACTTCCAGCTTGCTGTCCTGGCAGCTATAAAACAGATGTAGGCATCTGTACTGATTGCAGGAATGGATGGAGCAAGTGCCAGACCATTCCATCATAGCTTCTGGAGTTGATATGAAACACACAGTGAAAATGTACATTGCTCCTAATTATTCTCTCTTGAAGTACTGTTGCCTGCCTTTTATCATTATTCCTAAAACCTGAAGAACTTGTTGACTAACATTTCTAATTATGAAGCGAGTTAGCACAAAAACACTTAAAGGAGAAGCATAACAACACAACAGGATCTTGATTTTTTTTCCTCCCCTTAGCCACGAATACAGAACTCAGATAGTAACCAGTAAAGCATTAATTATCTTGTCTAATATTTTTTTATATCCACACAATGAAAAAAGATGGGAGTATTAAAAGCAGTTCAAGTAAACCATTCATAATCACCACTCCAAAGAACAAAAACTACGCCGGAGGGCAGCTTCGCTTTTTAGAGATAGGTTAGTTATTCAGGTTCTACACCGCTTGGTATTTCTCAAAACTGATGGAGTTCATGCCAAAAGCTAAAACCGAAAGCAGACGAACAGTCACTACTATGACACACTGTCAACATCAGTTTGCCCTAGCCCTTCACTATTTGGCAGTGAATACCAGAACCTACCTGCAGTCTAAGAACATACAGAAACTAGTACAAGTTAAGTGTTCTGAAAAGCTATTTTCTGAATCAGAAAGTCTGGGCAAGGACCAGAAGGATAAAGTTACACTTGAGTACTTAAAATACTAAGAATACTTACTGCATTTTCAGGGTGGAAGATGTAAGATGCAGGAGAATTATCTACTATAATAACTTTACTCAGCTCACGTCCCAGTCGACTCAGATCCTTCACGTAATTTCCTCGATGGAAAACACAGGATTCTCTAAAGAGCCTTGCCCTGAACACACCCCAGCGATCCAGTAAGTCAGCTACTGGGTCTGCATACTTAAAAATAGAAGTTAGAAACACAAAGTTAGCAAACTGCAGATAAGGCTAATTCACAGAACTATACAAAGAAGGCACACACAATAATTTCAGATAGAATGCCCTTTCTTCATTTTCTTCCCTGTTCCTTGTTAATTAACTTACATGCCTGCAAACCTGCAGTGATTAATTGGGAGATAATAAAAAGTAGGACAGTTATCTTTTTGTGGAAGGCTAACTTGCACCCTAATGTTTTCTGTGATTTATTGATTAGGTTTTATTCTTAGGGCCAACTTACAGTTACCTAGAAGTTGATGGATCCAGAGTTCACAACTAACGTTACCATAAAACCAGCCAATGCTAACAGAAAAACTGCATAAAGCTATTTCCACAGCCCATTCATTTCCATGTGCCTCTGAAGACAAACTGCAATGAATGAATCTGAGCTTGATGTCGTTTTTCAAATGATGCCCTTGGAGCGACTGGGTCAGCAAGAATCTTCAGATTACCAAAATGCATAATTGGGCAACAAAAGATCAGACAAAGATGTTATTACAAAAAATGCCCATACTGGGAAATTATCATTTTATATCTAAGATGATACTTCGAGTGAGGCACTGCTTAGAATCCAACAACTGATATAAACTGTCCAAGGAAAAGTATCCAAATAAACTAGAACATGAAATAACCAAGTACTTGACAGTGGTAGTTAAAACTTACAGGAGTTACCATTTTCCTATATTTTAAACTAAGAAACAAAACCTGATGTTGAAATCCATCACAATTTAGCTATGAGAACTGTCAGAGATCTAACTTCAGTATGAAGTTATTCCATTATTTAGGATTTTCACAATGTGGCTGAACAGAACACAGGAATGAGAGTGCAGGGAGGAATCCCCTGGTCAGAAGGCACTATATAGCAGATCAAACAGGGTCCTGCACCCTTCCACCATCTCTACGCTAAGTTGGAGTAAAAGCTTACTAGGGGAGAGTATTACCTGGAAATAATCAATATGATTTTACAAACAAAACCACCACAAATACAATACACTGAAAGAAGCGAAGAACTTAAGGTGTCTACTACTGTAATGTCTACCACAAAACTACCTACGAGGTACTACTGCTACTGGAGACCAGAGGGCACAAAATATTCCTGCTGATGTTTCAAGCGTCACAAAATGTCTAATTTTCTAACTTCAGATTGTAATTGCACCTTGACAGAACAAAAACGTGTTCCCAATTTTCAGACGCAGTAAAATTTCTGAATCACTGGTTGATCATGTAGATAGCATTAAATACAGTGTATTTTATTTCATGCCCAACTTTAATATACTGCTTTACTTGCACGCTATTTGTTCTAATTTCTCACTATAACCATGGTAACTTGGTAAGCCTTTCATATTGGCATTATGAGCAATGCATGGAGGCTACATTATGAGACAAGCCCATATGTGATGGTGTTACCATGGAAACACTTACCCACACACTAGCAGACAAAGTACACACTGTCAGACAAAGAAGCAGAAAAGAAGGGGAAAAAATTAAGATAGTACCAACTGTGGAAATAATTATCCATAGAAAACCCAACCAAAAGTCCACTGATCAGCGCCGTAAGGGCTAATGAGATGGAGAGAGGAACATACCTTGGCTAGACTGGCTGTGAAGAGTACACATTCAAAGAGCTCTCCCATCCTCTGAAGAAACTCATCCACATGTGGTCGTTTCAATACATAAACCTGAAATGATAATGACTACTTAGGTCAAATGATGTTTAAGGTAAAAGGAAAGGACAAAAACAACCCCCAAACACTCCTGTGATCCTAACACTTGAAGAAACAAAAGGTAACGTGGAAGCAGTTCAAATGAAATGCTGAAAGGGAAAAAAAAAGTATACAAGATGAAAGTAGTCATCCAATAATGAGAAATTTGAATGCATGGGCTGCCAAGACCCATGCTGATTATGCAATTGCAAATACTGTGCATCATCTGGAGTGATGCTTCTTGAAAAATCTCATTAAAGGCAAAGAGTGAAAGTAGGGCTTCTCAAGAAGCAAGGATTCAGGTCTCTTAACAGACACTATTTTGGTGCTGGTGTCTTCAGTCCTGAAGAGCTTTACAGAAGCAATAAATCTGATGAAACCTCTGCAATAACAGGAATAGCACAACAGGGAACTGTTTTCTTCCTGTGGCTAATTCTTTCATTTTTTAAATTCCAGACAGTAAGCACTGTCTCTCACTATGGATAGTTACTGGTTACCTGGCTCTGCAGACAAGCTTTCACCAAAAGTCTTCACAGCACCATGCCAAATGTCTAGCAAATGCTGCTTTCAGAATTCAGTGATGAAGTCTACAGCACCTTCTACTGGGACCTTGCCTTAAAGATGGTAAATACTCAGGATCTCTCTCCTCTTGAGCAGCTTGCTTTCAGCAATGCTACATTGCCTTTCTGCACTGACAACCATACAGGCAGCTTGGCTGCCTACTGTCAACAACCTGATTAATAGGTGTCAGAGCCTCCTCGCCTCTCTTTCCAGAGCAAACAAGATGATCTACAGTCACAGAAAATACCAAGATAAGATAACTGCTGCTCAGAAAGCTCAGAAGTAGTTCACAATATACTGGGAAGAATGTACGGGGAAGAGGGGAGTCTGCTTGAAAAATACTTATTTATCTTGTTTGCAGTTAGATTAGAAGTTTTAGAGAAAACACTGGCAGCATTTTATCTTTCTCTGGCAACTAATCCTTAATACTGGACATTTCAAGTGGAGAAGTCTGGCACAGAACTGAATGCAGGAAGATTGCAAGACTGATGCAATTCCAGTAATTTCTTTCTTTGATATGCAGAACTAAGATTAATTGTATGTATTTTACTAGATTCATATTCATAAAGAGGAAAAAAACATAAGGCAGCCAGAGAAAAAGCCTGAAGGAGAAAAATATGGAAGTGCCAGCTTGAACTGAAGTGTAACCAAGTCCTCAGCAAAAAAAGAAAAACAGTTGTGGAATAGGGACCTGAAACTGAAAACCTAAATCTGAAAGCAAAGTTTTATTAAAAACATATATGATGCAGCTGTACCTCAATGACTAAAGCAGAAATGTTAATTACTTTTCCACTTAATGTAGCATATAGTGCAGAGCATGAAGACTTCACTTTAAGTTACTTTTATGCAGCTGAACTAAACTATTTCTGGCCCCTCCAATTCAAGCAATATATTAAAACTTTGATACAGATGACAATTTGTAACTTTTAATTTGTAGTATTTTTTTCAAAACCACAGCAGCACCTAACCAAATAAATGTGACATTTTATGAATTAAAGACAGTTAACAGATGCACTTCAACACCATTCTCCTTCCAGATAATTACAGTGGTTTCCTGTATTTCACTAGGCATAAACCAAGTAATTTCCTCTCCTATAACAATGCAATTAATTTTTCACTTCAATCTTACTAAACAAAGTTGTTCTGTACTATTTCCTTTCCAAATTACACCTTCAAATTTTTTAAAGACACAAAGAGAATTGCAGTTCCTCTGTATTTGGGTACCCAGAAAGAAACTATCTGACTTGCCAGTTATAAGAGGAAAGACAGCAGGACGCAAACTACTCCTTGACTCTACAGTTCATAATCAAGTCCTTAATTCTTTAGCCTTAAATTATATTCCAACGCTTATTTTTGAGGCCACAAAAGGGACACTCCAGAGTCTCAAAGTCATGCTCGGATAGTGACTGCTGGAATTTAGTATTTATTTCCCTTTCAAAACCTAGTGGCTTCAGCCACAGCAAAAGAAGCCTCCTCTTCACTCTCCATCCCTATCTATGCCTGTGTTGAAGTATTTCCACTTGGAATGTGATTACGAACTCCAAGCCAAGGATATGACTTTGCTGCTTGCAACATAACCCACCTCCTCCATAAAGACAGCATGCAGTAAATCAACTCAGTAGCTACAGACTGAGAGCTCCTTAACCACAGTCTTGCAGACAGGAGTGGCCCTATAAAAGCAAGGATTTGCAACATATGCTCTTTTGGCAATTTGTTGGTCTCCTAATACTGCATCTAGTCAGTATTAGCTGTAAGTACACAGCATTTTAAGCTATATTGTCTCCCTTCTGCAGTTTAGATCTCCTGATTCACCACAGAGCACTGTCAATCTCCTCTGCTTGAGTTTCTCTTGCTGTTTGGCCTTAAATCTTACCTACTGGGCTCTGGCCAACAGCCCCACTTCTCATACCTGATTAATAATAAATATGATCTCTTAGGATCAGGTCTCACCAATTTTTTCCCTTAATTCTCTCCCTCTCCATAAAGCCCCAACTTCTTCACCTGTGTTTTTTAAATTTTTTATTTTTGTTTAGCACTGTTTTTTCTGCAGAGCAACATATCTTAATACTCTGGATGGTTATTCTCCTTGAAGTTTTGTGTGGTTTTTTTTTTTTTTTGAGAAGTCCTACTTAGACTCTGGAAGAAATTTCAAGTGTACTGGTATCCTGGGCTACAAAATCTCTTTGGTTTACTTCACATAAAAAGCTTTCTTCAGCTGACAGTGCAGCTCTTTTCTCCTCTTCCTCCTCATTTGGAAAATTTTCCCCTTTACTTTGTTAGCGGCTGGACTTGAATCTCAATGCCGCATGGTTATTTGTGGCTTGGCTTTCTCCTCGGTTGCCTGATGTCTTCAGTTTAAGCCTCTAGACTAACTGGCTCCTGGCATTTTTCTGAGATTTATATACAGTCTTCAGGGCATTAAAGAACAAAACCCCCCTCCAGTTTTCATGTATCGTATGCTCACTAATTTCTTCCTTATCAGTAAGAATTCAGAGGAATACAGTCTTTTTTTCTCTTTTTTCCTTTTTTTTTTTTTTAAGTTTAAAATGAACCCTACTCTTAAAATGTTAAGGCACATATCAGGCAGTAGGCCTGTTTTCACAGGAGTCTGTACTTAAGCTGCTAATGGCAGAACCCAACCAATGATCTTTAATTGTTTTCGAGCATTTGGTATTTCCACATACATTTTCAATACCTCAAAGCAGTCTTAAAAAGACTCAGTATTTGTAAACCAAAAGAGAAACCCAGCTCAACTGTAATCAATTGAACAGGTCACAAAGAACTGCCTTTCAAAACAAGCTTTACAATAACTAAATCTTCAAGTAATGACAAAGAATTCTGCCTGTGACAAATTCAAGCTCCTGTAACGTCCTGTTTTGTGGACTAGGTGCATCTTCTTAACAGCAAGCAGAAATTACCGTGTGTCCTTGAGGCTCGTCTTTCTGGTTCACGCAGTTGTGGTTGCCTCCCAGTGCAAGTAACCAAGAATAGGCCAGCTAGAATGGATACAGCCTATCCTGGATTACTTGAACCAGGCCACAGCCTTCTGTAAGAAAATCAATACATTTTGTACTTCACAGAAAGGAAGTTTATTATTCAAACAGCATTTCCCCTCACCAATAAAAAACATTTTGTACGTTACATTCAAGGTATGCATGGAAACATTTCTTCAGCTTTCAACAATTAAACCCAAGCAATTGCTAATTGAATTAGAAGAACATACACAAACACTTAAAAACTGGTTTTACTCACCTAATAAATTACATTCAAGAACGAAATTCCAAGCAACACCAAATCCAACTCTACCTGGCTCTTTACTCTTTGACAGTGACAGCAAGGCACAAAGGCATTGCAAATCAATTTGGATAAAAGAAGAAGGAGCACCATACCCTACAGATCTTCGCTCATGGGCGATTAAAGCTATCTATACTTGACGCACAGTTTCTAATCTGGGGATTGTGATTGCCCTGCACTTGTTACGTGGGAAGCATGCTCCAAAAGAGAGGACATGTTCTTGCAGAAGTTACGTCAAGGGTACAAAACAGGTTGAACATCTTTCTCCAGCCACTACTTTCACCCTCAGTAACTTCCTCTAAAGGGCACTCTCAGTTGCAACACATTTAACTGGACTTCCCAAAGTTTCTCACCTATAATTCAGTAGAGCAGGGGACCAGCTCTGACTTCCTTTTATTCAGAGAATTAAAGAGAAATGAGAGAATTGGCCAGAAAACCACCAGCTTGCATTAGAACTGTGCTTTTGTATCTATGCCATTGTTTCCAACAGAAAGTGTGGGATTCACCTCCTGTAACTTCATCTGCCCTGTAAATGGGTGGATGGGCTGAGTCTCTGCAGGCATCTAAAGACCCATAACAGCATGAGAGGGACCTCCAACACAGGAGTTATTTTCTTGTAAAATAAAATGACCAATCCTTTCTAAAGACAAGGTAAATGAAGCTAGAGAAAGAAAGATGGGAGAGGGAAAAGAGGTGTTCAGAAAAGCTATTTTTTAATCTAGGGAAGCTGGTTTACCCAAGCACCCATCAAGATTATGATTTAAATTGTCTTCCCTATAGAAGAACAAGAATCTCTCTGGCCTTTGGATTATAAGTTCCGTAAGTGAAAATAAAAACCCGAACCAAAGGCAATCTTCTTTGAATACCTCTGTTGCACAACAAAAAATTACATTTACCATGAACAAAACTTGCTCGGTAAGTCAGTCTCAAAACTCTTTCAAGCATACTGAATTTGCCACAACTTGTATTTTTGGTATATGAGATCTGAAGCATCTCGTATAATTTCAGATTTCCTTCTGAATGGGCACTTCTGAAATGGGTGTTCTCCACTTGATTTCCATGGGGTTCTGTCTAAGGCAGAGTTCAAGTACAACAATACTCTCTCAGACAATCTCCTGCTTACCAAGATACTAGGCTTACTGGTAAAGCAGGTAGGGATATGCACCACGGACAATATGGTTCCACAACATATGCTTTCACATATCCCATGACGTTTTAAAAATGCGGCTGTATTTCCCAATGCCAATGATTAGTATATAAACTGCTTAAGAAAACGGACAAGCATTATACAGATGACAAATTCTGACAGACAAGAAAACCTGTTGATAGCTGTTCGCTTATGCTCTAAGTGAATACAAAAAAATCAGGTTTGAAGCGGGAACTGGTTGTCGAAGCTCTACAGCCTGTGTTGATGCACATGAGACTAAGCCAGAACAGCCACTTTTGCCCTTTAGGTTATTACAGTTTTTTTTAAAAGACTGCTGGCTAGCAGTACACTACTTTGCCTGCAGAGGAATTACAAACATGGGAACCCAAGACTGCCTGTTCTGCATAAATACTATATAAATTACCTTTATTTCAAGGATTGCAAAGTCCTCACAATTAACTTTACTTCTACCGCCCTGATGCAACTGAGATATTTACCTATTTTAGAGATTAAGAACTTGAAATACAAAGAGATTAAGCAATTTCCTGGAAAGACGAAGGAAGTCTCCAGCAGAGCAGTCAGACTAACTTCACTTGACCTTCTCCGTTAAGAGCATCCTTCCTCCTGTTCACATTTAGGGTATGCACAGATCCACTCCCTTTGACCAGGTGTTTTGTTTTCTTTTGTTGTCTCCCATATGCAGTCATCTCAAGTACCTAACTGCATTATGCTTGATGAAGAACCTGAAAGTTTGCAGCAGGGAGTGGAAAAGCGACATGTTTTTGAAATGCTTGACTGTTAAGCCCAGCCAGTCTTTTATTGGGTTTTGTTTCAAAATGTAAATATACCATCTTGACAAGCTAAGTGATGACAATCCTACACAATTCAAAACTGTTAGGTCCCCTCTTGAAAGTGATCTAGAAAGTTTTAGGAGAGAAAAAGTCCACATTACAGCACCAAACACAACTAAAGCCCAGGTCAAATGAGGACCAACTATACCACAATACAAACCTCCCAAACCATCACTTACATGTTTTAAGCATTCAGTGCTGGTGAACATTACAGGTTTAAGTACCCTAGGTATCGAATTTTTCTACATAAAACAGGCACAGTTGAAAAACTGTCAAAGCAACTATCACTTTAAAACACATTTCAATCCACTGACTGATATTTAGTATATCATTTAAAGAGTGACAATTACACAGACTGTTTTCATAATAGGAAATTAACACTGTGACCTATCAATTGTTCTAAGATCAAAATACGAACCTATTTGTCCAAGTGAAAATAATTCACATAAAACACAACATTTCAGAAATTAAAGTATTTAAAATCTCCATTAAATCACAGCCAGGGAAGATCTGCAACTCAGTAACTGCATTATCTTTAACCGATAACAACCAACAGAAGCCGTTTCAAACAAATTGCAAGATTCATGTATCAACTTCACATTA
The DNA here is from genome assembly GCF_017639655.2 of Falco naumanni. Taxonomy (NCBI): domain Eukaryota; kingdom Metazoa; phylum Chordata; class Aves; order Falconiformes; family Falconidae; genus Falco; species Falco naumanni. The sequence continues at coordinate 57,631,050 of NC_054057.1, forward strand.
GCCTGTATAACCCATCTCCAGCAAGAACTTTAATGTCTGCCTGAAGAGGAAAATTTATGGCGCTGTAATTTCTCTCATTCAGTGCTTTCTGAGATGACTACTGATTAAAGACACTAAAGCTAAGGCACCAAGATACATGAAGGGGATTGATTTTCAGATTATGGGTATTTTGCATTTACTGAAAACCATTTCAGAGTCTTAAGTGAAGTTCTTACAGAATAAGACATAAAAATTAGTCTCCTCGTCAATTTTGTCTGGACCTTTTAAAGATGCTGAAGTATATAAAAAGCCTTATCAGAGGAACTTAAATAACTTAAAGAAAGAAATGGGGACAGAACTTAAACACAGATTGCTACAGAAGCTGAAGAAATGTCTGTTTTTCCTTAATATTTTAATAAAGCTTTGTCCATATGAACTACCAAACAGACACTAAAACCAACTTCTGTCCTGTTTATCTGTGGACAGAATGTGAAATGCAGTATTCAAGTATTTTTTTCTGGGCCTAGCAATGTTTGAAAACTCATCCCTAGTGTATTTCCCATTTGAAAATGTTTTAAAATTGAGAGTGAAGTATTGAAGTCCTGAGAGACATATTCTGGAGAACTGAAAAAGTTAAAACTGAGACTTAGTAGTTAGAAACTACATATCTGATCAGACAGGGACACCTCTCTGGATGATACATTCCAGTACACACAGCTTTTGTATTTTGTAAAAGGACATGCTATTGAATGTAAAGCAGCAAATGGAGAATGATAGCACTCTGGGACAGCTCCATCACTAGAACAGCAGCACTTACCTGATGTATTGTTCCATCAATTTCAACAGGAACGATGAAATCAGCATTGCTAATTGGCTAGGAAGAGTGACAAGGAAATAAATCGACATTAAAAATAAGATCATTAGAAGGGAGAATTCAGAGGCATAAAAGAGACGAGCACTTACTTCTCAGGAACAAGTTAATAAGCATTATTGACTACACAGATCCACTCTGTGTGCGCACCCTTTACACACACGTAAGTCAGAAGCCTTACACAGCTGTATTCACCAGACACTGCACTTCCCTCTTCTCTTGTATTTTTAAGGTTTGTACAATGTAATATCCATTACTGCTTGAATAACCCCCACTAGCACTGACAGTGTTTGCCAGGAAAAAAATCTATTTGGATAACTCTTTCCTCAAGTCTGTGTGGATGACAAAGAAATTCAGCTATGTGCTTCGCGTATTCTACTCTGGGTCATCAATCAGTAATTAATTAAAAATAAAGATAGTGGTAAAAGTAATACCAAACAGTTATATTTGAATCAGGAACTGCAACAAGCTGCAACACGACTGAAGTCATATAGTTAAATGATTCTCAGGATGCGATGCTTCAAGAACATGCTGTATCAAATTAATCATGTAAAACTTAATTCAAAAGGGAAGTGCAGGCACACTCTGAGCAAGGTCTTGAATCCATTTTTCTAGCCTGCTGATTACAACTTATTTCTTAAGACTTACCATGAAAATCTGCTTTCCAAAGTAATTTTACTTGACCAACAGAAAAGTGTCCTTGCCGACAGTTTAAGAGTACACAATCTAATCTTGGCTACACAGCAGCGGTGGTGGGGGAACACACTGCTGACTGTTCAATGGACATCAAATTTGGCAGAACCCTCTAGTATGGCTCACGCGTTATGTCCGCGATAAAAAAAAGATCACGTAAACATCCCTGGCTGTAGTTTGTAACTCGTTCCATGGTCTGCAGCTTGGAAATGGCTGAGACTCAGAGCTGCCAAATAGAGTTTTAACGTGACTGATTGACAGACAATACGCTTCACCGGTAACAGCCTAAAACGAAGGCTGGGAGTAGTCTGGCTGGTAACTGGTAAGGCATTACTAAGCTAAGGCTGGAAAACCTCTGCACTCAGCTCTATTAAACTCGTACAGACTTTCCCACCTGGTTTTCAGGATGAGCTAACAGGCTGATCTCAAGTACCACACTAAGGAGGTGCCTCTGAACAATCTGTGAGACTAGAAACAGCCTTCAAACCCATTGTGGGGGGAAAGGGGGTGCCAAGAAAGCAGAGAAACAGCCAACGTAAGGAGCCTTGAGAAGCAGGTCACAAACTGGTGAGCCTATGCTCTATGAAAAATGGTAGGAAAAAAGAATCTTGCAGTATTAAACTGACAGCACCACTTTGACCCCATTCCCTGGAAAAGATGAGATTCCAATTCCAGCGTCAAACGAGCCTCCTGGGAGGAGAGCAAAATGACTGTAAGAATTTATAAGAAGGGCAACACCCTCTCTCAGCAGCAAAGTAATAAGAAAGATGGTTTGATCTGACATCTGCAAGTGCTGTGTCAGAGGGCAAATGAGAAGCTACACTGAATCTACTCATCCTGACCAACCAGTAAAGGCAACCAAACCTCCAGAGCAGCTGATGTTGGAAAACTCCATCTTGTCGATGACCACTAGTATGATCTAAAGAATTCCTCAAATACCCCCACAGATAAAATCTAGTTATTTTTGGGTTTAGCTGACATGAAGCAATTTCCAAGATATATTCCCCTTTCTGCTTCTGAAAAAGATGGAGGGGAGGCTCCCATTCATTACCTGCTTGAAGCCCCTCAGACAGAGGAGATACTCTGCAGCACCTTTAATAGCCACAGAACAGGTACACAAAAATGTTCTAAAGCTTCACCTTAAGAAACCCAAACGAACTGTCAATAAGACCCAGCCACCAGTTTTCAAGTGGGTGCCAGCTCTGTGCATACTTTGAAGAGACTTGCACACACTTGAAGAATTTATATATGCATGACTCCCTTAAGCAAGATAAATATTCTGTAGCAGCAGAAAAAGAATAGGTCACTGCAAGTTGCTAAGGTTTTGAAGCCCACTGGTAAAACTACAGCTATTACTAAACTTTTGTAACAGGAGCAACGCCAACCAGATGTCAGAGAAAACCACATTCCGTTTAGACAACTTAGTTTTTGCTAACAAATAAAACTTGCCCTTAGACTTTGTAACACTAACCAAACTACTCTTAACTACACTATTTGCTTCTCCCACTTCTACTTCAGGTACTATGTAGCTTTCTTGTTGGCACAAGTGGTAAGGAAGGGAGCATGGACTGTGGTTCTGTGTTCCTCTTGACGGGAAGACAGGAGAGAAAAGTCTGCAAGAATTTGCTGGATAAAGGTTTCTGGTGTTGCACACCTGAAGCATGTACATGCCTTGAGTGGGAAGCACAGAGACAGAGCGTGAAAGACAACAATGTATTTCCATGGAAAATTTTTACTTCAGTTAGAACTGTTTCTATTTAATAAAAAGCTTCAGTGTTTTAAATGTTGTAAAAGTGTTTCACAGCCAGTTTTGAATACGATTACATTCCAGACTTGCATGTGGTTTAATTCATTTTATACAAAACCATGTTTGCATCTCCTTGATTTAGTAATTTACGATTTTTCTTCTATTATTGTTTTATGATGGGAATGATAACTATACTGTCTATCTATTCCTTTTTTACTCTTGCCAAAGCACCCCAAACTTTATTCCTTTAATATGCACTTAAGATGAAAGACTAGTACCTCCTTGAAGATTCACAAATATGCAGGGGCATAAAAAGACAAGAATTACCCTCCTTCAGATGTTGCTGCTTTCATAAAAAAGCACTTTAAATATTCTGCCTCTCTGGCTGTGTTAAAAAAAATTATCTGCATTTGAAATATGAAGCCTATTTCATAACAGAATTACGAATTCTAAAATATCATGTGTTTTAAATAAACCCTATTGTACTAAAAAATCACAAATTCATGTATGGTTTTACAGCTTTTAAGTGAGGACCTGCCTGGGTTGAGCAGACACGTTTTAGTTGGGGGTGGCGGGGGGAACCCCAACTGAAAGAAACTGCAAAAGTAAGCTGATTATTCAGGCAGAGCAGTGTGCATATAGGCGTTAAACTTACTGCTCTTCTGGAAATCCTTTGTTATTTCTGATGACCACAAATGGTCTTACTTAAGCTGATTTTTTTTCCCTTTATGAAACAAAATCCAAACAGCACCACTGGACAGTGCTTGCCACTGAACAGCTAAAGCCATTTCCTCCAACACTTGCTTTTCTCCTACAGACTCCCACCATAGGACTTCACATCAAGATAAAGCCATGTAGCCATAACACTGCAGAAACTCCAGCATTTGCCTAATTTACTTCACACAGAAAAGGACCGGTTTTCTTTTCCTAACACAAAACATTATTCAAGTGTTCAAGATTAAACAGAATAATCTTTTGATTTTTCTTAAGTATCTACTTAACATCATTTAAATGCCCATTAAATATCATTTGAATAATGGGATGATTAAAATGAGCCCACTAAAAAAGCACTCTGCAATAAAGGCAAACCTCAATCCCAAAAGAAAGGATTTACACTATGTCAACCATTAAACACATATTTTTTTAAAAACGGTTAAAAGAAAATAACCACCTAAACTGAATCTCATTTTGTTTCAAAAACCAGAAAAATCACAGCAGTTACCCACAGCACTCAGAAAGCAAACTTATTTTTACATTTCAGATAACACTAGACTTCATTATTTTTATGTAAATTCAGACTTTTAAATTCAGCTTTCCCTTCCTGCTTTTGGCTCTCATATAACTGGGGAGCCATGGTCCCTCCCTTCCCAACCCAGCTGTGTTTCTGACCTCTGTGGAAAATTCTCTACTGCAAGTTCAGTCTGGGTACAGAAGACAAGGATCTGGCAGTGAGGTTAAGAGGTTCCTGCATGCCACCACAAACTGTTACATACCATTTGGCACAATAAAGAGAGTAATCTCTTCGTTTCAGTTTGAGGCACAGGAATGTTTGTTCTAGTATCTCCATATAAGGTCTTCTTTAAGTCAACAAAGACAGGCTGTTGCCAAAATCTAACCACAACATGAATCATGGTTTGCGTATTTAAATGCTGGCAACTAAATATTGCAGGATTAAAATGCTGAGTTTATGCTAGCAGTGAAAAATGGAGCGCAACCAAAACTAGAAGACTATGAAGTTGGTAATTCTAGTTTGCTACTAGTAAGGAAACATACTATTAATTCTTATAAATTCTCCAATCGAAGTACAAAACTATATACTGACACTGATGAGAAATACTAACAGTACTCTGAGCCAATTTAGGTATTTTTGAATTCTCCTATTGTAATTTTAGCCCTACTTAAACAATAGAAAAATACCACTACTTCCATCACACACTGAAATTTGAGGGGTTATAGAAGCTGCTTCTAGAAGATGACTGACTCATCAGCTATAGCTAACACTATTTGCTTTACTGTTGTGAAAGTTAATTACTTAAAAACACTTACTGCGATTGGGACGGCAGCTAGATACAGAAAGCAATCTTCTCCAGCAACACAGCACAACAATCACTGGTGCCCCAAATCAACTGGTTTAAGGTATGCCTACCTAGCATAAAGCTGTACTGTGTTTCCACTCTCCTGGACTAACTATGGCATCATGTAAACATCAAAAACGAAACTTATTTTCAGAGCAACAAGTTTTATACCTGTTAAAATACAGGTCTCTGTTGGAATAGTTGCCATTTGAAGCCATAAAGTCAGTAACTACCCCAGGCCTTGTTGCAGTCAGTGTGACTTTCTCAGAATCAAAAAATCAGCAATGTCTGTGTTACCCCCCTTACAGCTAAAATCGGATGAATAATCATAGGGGTAACAATGGGAACTACCAGGCTTCCTGGGAGAGCCTGTAAGACCAGTTAATGTGTTAAGACGCTTAACAGTTCCTACAACATTCACTGACAGATTCAAGTTGCAATAAATTGCTTTTGAATTTACTTACCTTAAATGAACTGTGCACTAAAGTTTCATCTAAATCAATGACCACACACTTCTTCCCATAGTCTGATGCTGTCAGTTCTGGCAGGAGGTATTTAGCTGGTGGCTAAAAACAAAAAGAAAAGAGGAAGACAACAAAAAAAAGTAAAACCTCTATTGAAGAGGCACTCTTCTGCCAACATCACTATTCTAGTAATCACTGGGAACTGAAATACATGACTCGAAGTTGAATGTTTTTCTGGGCTCATTGCAAGTACATGTATGGAAATCAATGGCTCACGCAATAGCCATATAGACTTTTTTCCTTTTTTTTTTTTTTTTTTTTTTTTTAATGAGAAACTGACTTAGAATGATCTCCAAAGCATTGGAAATGAAAATGGCAAAACACCATCACTAACTAAAAAACCGAGAAAAACAGGACATTTGATAGAATGGTATCTTTTTCCAGTGGCCCTCTTCCTAACACCTGAGGTTTAGTTGCTATCCTGTTTGTTAGGCTATTCACAGTCAAAGCCATTTCCAGCCATATCACACTGATGGACATTTATATAAATGATTTCTGTTCGTCGTGAGAGACACTACAGTGGAGAAATCAGTCCTGGAGTAGGACAGCATTAGTAGTTTTATCTTCCAGGGCATGTCTCTACTCTCAGTTTTACCACTTGTGAGGGTGCTGACCAAGAGCTTTCATATGGTTACGTTCCCAATCAAGGTATTAAAACTGCGGTAAAGAACCTAAACCAGACTCTTCTACAGCACGCTGCCCTTACTAAAAAATGGTACCAATTACATGAATTGACAATTTTTCTGAAAGCAATGCAGACAGTCATGTAGTCTTCAGATCGCTCACTCCCCACTTTAACATACCAGTTTGCGATACAGTTATGTTATTTTACACTTTGGTACTGGATGCTTCCTGAAATAACAGGAATGGGAGAGAATGCTTCCACTTAGAGCTGAAACACTCACTTAAAGAGGTTTTTCTTTTTGATGAAGGAAAAGGACCAGCTTTATAGAAAAGTATCAATAGGGAGAAGCTCAAGACTGAGAGGATATTAAATTAATTAAGAATTGGATACAGAATGCTAATTTTTTTTGCTGACTTTTTATCTGTTCAGACAATGTTGCTCTGGTAAGGATGCATCTATCATGGTTTTTGTTCTTTTCAACAGCCTTTCGTAGAGGTGGCTGCAGAGATCTGAGGCCACCCCTTTGCAGACAGCGGGTGACAGATGAGTTTGACACCCTGCGAACACTTGCTTTAGCAGCAAGTACAGTTTATTAACCACTGATCGATTTCAGTCATCTTCAGTTGTTAGGCACTGGCCAATGATGCCTACCAAGTTCTTGTTTAAATGAAGTAACTAACAAATGAGATTCTGGACTTAAAGTGCCTTTAGCTGAGGTGTAAGTTATTGGGGATTTTTAGGAGTGCTTACTGAAACTGATTTATTTTCTTACAAGTAAGATCAACAACAGTTTGTTTCTTCAGCTAGCAAAATGGAAGCTGCCTTGCTTACAACCCCCTTGCCTCTATGCATTTTCTCTCAGCACACATCTAACAATGACCTTCAAAAAAAACCCCAACAACTTCTGCTTAATGCCTGTAAAGTATCCATCTGTCACAGTAACTTAGGCTGAAATTTATAGGACACCCTTTCAAGGTTATAGACAGTCCCATGTATACATTACTTCAACAACTGCTTGAGCTCCACCACTGCTTGTTTGCAACTAAGATCAGATCTACAGAATTTTGGTTTCTCACTTCTATTTCAAAACCTAAAAGGTATTTAGGCACCCCATCTCAATTTTTCATGTAAGAAGGATCCAGAATTGCAACTTAAATAGACTACTAAAAGGTTACTGAAAAAAAGCCCCAAACCCATTTAAGACAATCATCTTTAAAACCCATGTTCTGATACTGATTTGTCTTTGAAGAACAGAAAAAGGAAGGAACGTCCCAAGAAAATGTAAGTGTACTTCTTGTTTTAAACAAAAGTTCAGTTAATTTTTGTACTCTTAAGACTTAGTATTTAGTTCAAATTTTTGACCAAGTTAATCTGAAAAAGCAGTCCAAAGACAGCAATTTCTTCTGCTACGTGAATTCTTTTTCACACTGAAAATATCTATGGGTATCTTTTTATATGGAAATAGAGATTCGTTCATATACAAATATGAGTATGAAAAATACAAGCACTGTCTTATCACAAATATCTTTGTTTTTTATCTGGAAACTAGTATGCCTGTCGCCAAGAAAAGGATGGACATACACCAAGGGCTACAAAATGTGAGAACCTTCAACTCTGAGAACCTGAATTCCTTGACTGCATGGCAAGAGACTGCCTGTGCCCATCTTCTTCACCCACCTGCAGCTTTGTTTGCTTTCTCAAAAGCAGCACCCGGGAGAAGAAAAGGCTTACCTGCGGCACCTGCACACACATGCTGGTTACTGCTAGTCTCTCTCCCTTTTCACTAATGCCTTAAGAGACAACGTGTAATTATTGACCTAACGATCTACCAAGACTACACCTCAAGGTTTTTCCTGGCGACACTCTCCCACTACTACACACCAACCTTCCTACACGCTTTCGCTTCTTGAATTCAATCCGATCCTGTTTTCAAAGACACCTAGTCAACAGTTTGCACACGTGAAGATAAGAATAAATAAATTTTCCATTTCAAACCCCATGTATCTGTTGCCTCAACTCTGAAAACACATTTGCCCCCTGATAATCTAACAGGGATAAGGAAGGTACTCTGAAGCTGAAGGCACTACTAAGTTGCAAGACTGCTAAACATCTTGTGTAGGGCTTTGGAGCAAGGATGACATTTTTGAGGCTTTAGGAACTTAAAGGATTTGTACATAGGGTCAATCCATTTGTTTTGCTGTTCAAGCTTTTCGATCTAAAGCAAATTCCACATGCCAAGAGTAGCAAAGCTTTTAGGCAGAAACACGCATTACTCAATATTGTATTTTAATTTCCTCACTAATGGAGACATATCCAAGCAGAATTCTAATTACCAGATTCCCACCATAGTTAATAGCAAATAGTTATGGATCTTTGATAATTTCTTTTTTTAAACACAGTAGCTTCAAAGATATCTAAGATGATTAAGAGTATTTAATTGTCGCTATCAGCAACCCATATTTACTATGTAATACTCTCTGAAAGAATGCAGACTTCCACAGAACTCAGCAGAAAAATAACATGTGGTATCTCAGTACTGTAAGTCCTAGCTTGGTCTTCAATTCCAACAAGACATAAATTGTATACAAGTTAAAGCTTTTAAACTAGTCACTGTTTGGAATTTATACATTCCAGCCAGGTCTCATGGCTGATCAGCTTAACAGACCTTGTAGTGAAACGACTGCTGCACTGCTTCAGTCCCGTGGAAATAGTATATTCCCTAAGAAAAAAAAAAAAAAAAGGGGGTGGTGGTGGCAAGAAAACAGGACTTTTGGTTGAAGCATAAACAGCTGGTCAACACAAACCTTTCAGAAAATTACTGTATAAAACAATCATAACTTTTCTTCCCTGTAGGCCCGTATTTCCCACAGAGTCAAGTATCAGAATTAATAAGCCCTTTCTTCGTATACTTGAAATGTTGTCTAGCCTAAGCGTAGCACATTAATTTGCTGTTCATGTTCCCTTCAATTCACGTTTGGTTGCAGTCTACGTAGCTAACAGCTTCTCCCAGCAGTTACACACAGAAATACTCTTATAGAAGATAAATTATTCCCACTTAAAACACAGTTGCCAAAAGATGCTAGCTCCAGTTCTGAAACAGGCAGTTCACAGAATTTTTTCTAGAAAAAATTGTAACAAGAAATTGTTTAAAAGTATGTGAGGATAAGCGAAAAACCAGTATCTCAGTGCTAAGATTTAACTTCTGCAGGGACTCTGAGGACTAATTTTGGTACTGCTCCTTAACACCAGGATTTTAAATTGAACAAAAGAAATGTTCCAACTCATTTAAGAAGGTGCATTAACATGGCTTTGTATTTACATCTACCTTTTTATTCAAAAGAGTAAGAACAACTGCTGAAGTTGCTATGGGTCTACTTTGATTTCTCTACCGTACTCCTCTCCAAACAAAGCTGAGAAAAATCCATGAAATCACAGGCATTCTGAGCTACACTTAATATGTTTTTGTCAGGTCCATCATAATCTGTCATCTGTTTTTCCTAATTTTGTGTGTGTTTATTTCAGCCCTAAAACTAAGTAATTTTGCAACATCAGAAAAAATTAATTATGCTGCTGTTTAATCTATGCTTTATCTGGGAACCGTTAAAGTTCATCTTTAAAAAAATCCAAAGTCACAGTGTTTCTGTTTTCTAAAGAACCTAACTTGAAGTTGGAATATTTCTTGCTTAGTAGTTATCTCTATCAATAGCCAAGAGAAAATACCTATTACTTCAAGTTTTTAAATAAAGTGCAATTAATACAGGAAAAATCTGACTGAACAGAAGATACACTTCACTGATTTGCACATATGTACGTAAAGCAATGGAAGTTTTCAAACAGGTGACTTCAGCTGACTGACACATTTCATACATGCATGATAAAGCTCCAGAAAACCTTGTATTTTAACTGGAGGCTTCAGCTTTAATGTTTAATGAGTGGGAAGCGGGCACCACTCTTTTCAGAGTCACTAAGGAATTCTCTAAACACTTGATTCCATTTGCAATGAGCCCTATAAAAAGTAAATGCCCAACTTAATTGTGATTGAGCTGTTTAGAAGATTTTCTTCCTGGTATGTACAATATGTACAGTTCCAACAGCCCACTTCTCATCCATGTAGCAGAGCATCAAGAATTTCTGCCTTAACGGGTCTTAAACACACAGTTAAATGCTGTTTTGCAGTGAACCTCTGGGCTCCAGTGCTGTGCTGAGGACAAACAACCCTTGCAAGACTGACAAAGAGGACTGCTTCCATTTTAGGATTTTTTATAATATAACGTATCTTCGTTCCTACCACTCTCTCCATAGGCGGCTTGCTTCTGTCTTTATTTAGACTATTATGTCCTAATGCTAGCTGGCTTCTGTTTGACAGCCAGAAGTGCTCGTACTCCGATAGTAAATGCGACACAACTGCCTGTGGTTGATGGTCGCTTGACAACACTTGCATGTCCTGCTGGAAGAAGGCATCAGATGGCATCGGAGAAGTGGAATGAGTGTGTTTAAAGTCACCTGCTCACTGTGAACTGCACGCCATGACTGCAAAGATATGCTAATTTTACTGACTTAAAGTGCTGGGAATACAGGTCAGCACAATTACAGCTGGGAAAAAGGAAAAAGCCCCCTTCTTGAATCACTCAATTGCCTACCACTACCCAAATCTAACAGAGCACTGCTTTAACATCGCAAAGACAGTGTTCTAGTAAAGTATCTCAATTTCATGTTTGTACCTGACAAAACTGTACTCATTTGTTGTTTCAAAATTTTGTTTTGTTTGAATTCTGATTAATACCTATGCTCACTTTTAGTCAAAATTTTATTTCAGCTCAGAGCACAGCCAGAACATATTTCATATTCAAATAACTACTAGCAGAGTAACTACAGTTACCAAATGGAATCTGGCAGGTATGTAAAAGGAGAAGTAATTTAGAAATCAGTATTTTCATACATACGAAGTTTTCTATTTGCAGACTTTCATATAAACAAGTTACATGCATGTACATGTGTGTACATATACATCACATGCACGCAAACATATGCATGAGCCATATTAGAATTAACTTCATACTAGAAATAATAGGTAAGCAATAAAGAGTAATTTCTAGCAGTTCTTAAATCCAGGAAAACGTGATGAAGGAGAGAAGTGATCTGCAGAGTTAGGGTAATCTCCTGACACTACTGCCCCGCAGCACAGCCAGGGTTCTTACAGGAGGTCTTACAGTGCTGGGCTACATGAGAAGGCAAAGATGAAAAAAACGGTATCTTGGGGAATATTTGGGTCTTTAGGGGCTACCAAATATCTCAAGAAAGAGGGCTGTGTCAGTAACTCCACACATCAGCATGGCTATTTCCTGGAAAATTCTGCAATAAAGAAGTATTATAAACAGCACAGGAGCTGAAAAAAAAAATATTTCCAGCTTTAAAAAGCCTACGTTCTCATACACACAAAAATAAGTAAAAAAAAGAGCAGCTTTTTAACCAAAAAAATCATGGAATAACTCGGGTTGGAAAAGACCTTTAAGACAGAGTCCAAGTGTAACAACAACAATGAAAAGAAAGACTAAACTCTTCAGCTTGAATATTTTTTTTTCTCCCTATTATTTAGTTTTGAAAAATAATTCAGATGTCAAACAGCATTCCAAGGGAATATCCAGGGAAGCTAAGTAGAAACATTAAGGCCCATAAAACCAGCAGCTGACAGGGAGAGCATCACCTCAAACGAGTGCAGTAATGCAGTTATGGTCAGTGTACTCTTTGTGTACCTAGAGTGGTTTGTTTCAAAAAAATTACGCAGTTTCTAACTCTTCTTTTCAACTAGAATACAGGGAAAAATTAGAGGAAAAGGTTTCTGTAACTGTCTCTCACATAGTGATGATGGGTCACCTTTTGTGTCAATTAAAGTAAGTAACTTCAACTTTCAGACTACTTCAAGCACTTTCAAAACAATAAAAATTCAGAAATGAATTTAACTGAGATGCAAGATGAAAACCATGTAAAACCCAAACTCTTCTTTTGGTCCCTGTACAACACGTGCAGTTCAATTCATCTCTGAGTATACAATGTTACAGACAGAACATAAAATCCTCTTGTTAACATGCAACACAAAACAGACCTGTTAGACTGCAACATAAGATGAATCAAAGCAAAAGTTATGAAAATTATTAAAAGAAAAAGGGATAAAAATACATACACTTGGTATAGGCATGACCTGCATCTGGTCACCCTGGGGAAAAAGAAAAAAAAAAAATCACTGTAAGGGTAATGGCTTTTAAAGGGTAGAACAAAGGTCTGAAGCAGTAAATGTAGCACTCAAACATTTTAAACTAAAAGGTCAAAGTGTTCAAGAAACCGGGGTAAAAAAAAAATAAATAAAAACAGGATCTTGCATTTTAGTCACTGAAATGATCTGTTAGTATATCAACATTTATGATTTTTAGGAGACTGGACTGGTAAACCCCATGCTATGATTAATAAGAGATGACAATAAGAAAGTACCTGTATTTACTGTAACTTTTTCAGCTTTAAGGTCTACTAATGGGTATATTTGTCTATTTTCACTGCAGCAACAAGAGGCTTAGCCAGACCTCGGTAGCAGGGCAGAAGCCCACTTGAAGTTAAGTTCACTTGAGACAACTGCCTCAGAAAAAAAGGCATTTCCATGCAGGCAACAGCAAAACAGTCTGAGGACATGACGATGATAAACTAACCCAAGGAACCCCACTTTCTTCACCCAGAAAGAGGCAACAGTATCAGTGCTCTTCCCATGGTCTCGCTTTTGTATTGTACTCGGGAGAAGGCAAAACAGTCTCTGCCAACTTGACCTTTTCTTCTGATCCTGGGCCCTGACACTGGGAGACAAAGACAGCTTCCAAAGGAGAAAGGCTGGTCACTGGGTCACCAGTTCAAACACTTAAGAGGTTTTGGGAAGCAGGAACTGTATTTTCTAAACCTTCTGATCTGTCAAAAATAAGTATTTGTTTTCTTGTGGGCACAGCACATAAAAAAAAAGGAAGCTGTCCCTTCTCGTACAGATGATGCTTAGGTAGATGATTTCATTCTTTGATGACTTGGACAACACAGGCTCTGTTTACCAGCAGATTGACTATCTACTGAAAGAGCTGTTCTCAATACCAAAACATCCTCTTCCAGCTGAAAAAGTCTAATGCTCACTTGCTTGGGAGTCTAACATGGTGTTGACACATCACTGACAAACAAAAGTCATTTGATACTATTCTCAAAGTCCTCTTTTTTTATTGCTATAACAGCACAATTTTTTACTGAAGTTTGACCAAAATCCAGAGAAGATGATGAAGCAGCTAGAGAGCAGCAACTGCCATGAACTATCAAGAAGTTTGCTTTAGGAAAAAGTACCTGATTTCTATAAAAAGAAAGACATCACAGACCTGGTAAGAATCCAAATTTTCCTCAAGGTAATGGCAAAAAGAAAAGAAATATAATTCAGTACGTTAATGTCCTATTAGTGGAACATCATCCAAAGTTCACAGGCCATTTCAGAAAGGAGTGAATCTGAGTAGGTGCCAGCTGGATTAGCTGGCCTGTGATCAAACTGTTATCAAGGATATGGTTACGCAGGCAGAACACAGACTGTGAACCCATGTTTTGTTTAGTTCTAAAAGGCATTTTTTGGATTGACTGGTAGAGAATTCAACTGGAGCTTCTCTTCTGTCAACAGATGAAAACAATCTATGAGAGGAAGAGGCATATCCACAGTTACGGTACAAGATTATCTTAATTGTGGACACAAATACAGCTGTATCACTTCAGGTTTTCCCACAGGCTTCAAGAGGCACTCACTGCAGTGTAACTTGCTTTCTATTTTGGCAGTCTCCTTGAGAGAGAGCTGCACCCCATGGTATTACTGTTAAACTTGACTTTCATGGGAATCCAGAACCTAAGTTGCTAAAGGACTTGCATTACTACTTCCTTTACTTTTCTTGCAGAATTTCTCAAATCAAAAAACAAGGAAAACAAGCTAATTTCCTAAAAGGAACCCTAAAAGTACCTCTGCAAAAATCAAAATGGTAATGATGACAACTGTAAAAACAAGCAGGAAGATAAATGCAAGAGTCTGCTGGTAAAGCGTAGTGTTCATGAACAGGCAAATACTTTTTAAAAACAAGTGTGCTATGGGAAACTTTAAAAAGTGTTCTGTCTCATTTCCTCATGCCTTGGAACAGGAAGGGAAATAGGTCATAATGGTATCGTTTGAAATAGATGACAGATGACTGCATTTGTTGAAGTTTTTCCATAAGCTCCTGATACTGGTAACAGGACAAAGCGGTTCCTAGAATGCCAAAATTTCCCCACTGTGTTACTAATATAACCCAGGAACTGATTGCTCCAGCCACTGAAATCAGGGGGTTTTTTTATGGCACAATATATACAGATGAAACAGTAAATTCTGCCTTTTCCCTTAGCTATGTAATTTTAGTGCAAGACACACAACATTTTCAGTACTGTGTCCATTCATTAATGCTGTCTACAGTCATGTACGGTATCAATGAGCATCAAATGACAGGCTACGCTATTTTGCTTTTTTCAGAACAGTCTGTATTCAAAGATCAGAAGCTGTTTCATTTTAAAGAATAACCCCCTTAGAGAAGAAGCTGATCAAAAGAATAGATTTATCATACTCATTTCTTTAACACAAAGGTTATCTCAGACTGCGGTAAGTTCTTTAGGAACAATAATATAGTTACTATTTGACTCTTTTGTTGACTTGGAATACCAAGCTTTGTCTCTTCATATAGAAGAGTTTTTGGGAGGCAAAGGAGGTCAGAATGAGTTGGCAGAGAGAGAGGAGCCAAACGTAGCTGTGCAGAGGGGTTTTTTGATCTCTAAATAGACCTGTCATACTGCATGCTGATGGTGACCAACAGAACCAAACACTAGGAATTTTCTTGCTCTGATCAGCTAAGAGAAAGAGTACTATTACTGACATTAATCTCAATTATCTTCCTCCACACTGCAGGGTAAGACTGCTTTCCACATCTGTTCAGAAAGTCCACAGCCAATAACCTCCCCGTCGAAGAGTCCACGCTCAGGCTGCTTCTACAGGTCTCCTGCATGAAGACAACACAACTTTTGACCTCAAGAATGTGCTCCCTACAAGCCATTTTTCTCGCTTTGGTAAGCCACATTCACATGGTATAGAGAAGATGCTTTTTCCTGCACTGTGTTATAAACAGAGATCCCTGAAGTAGGCACAAGTGCTGGAGACATCACAACACGTCATTGAAACAGCTTTCCAGCATCACCTTGGAGATGACAGCATTATGCTGCAAAAAGCAGTGGGGAGACGGAGACCTAACTTTTGGAGTGGTTAGGATGGGTGAGGTGGAAATTCAAGGACTTGACCTTTCTGGCTTCATTCTTGTTACAGGGAAAGCAGCAGGGGCAGCTGCTGCCCCCAGAATAAACCTTCTTCTAATTCCGTCTTCTTCCCTGTTGAGTGTGGATCAAGACTTTCTCCTCTAATCCAGCAAGTATAAAACCCCCTTTCCTCATGAATGCTTCGTCTTAATGAACATGAGCCATCTGCACGATTTGGATCTAACTGTGAAACACAAGTAAAGATGACTCTAGTGGAAGTGGGTTGTAAGTGAAATGGCAAGCTGCCGGCAGACTTGTCAGAGCTCCCTCACCCACCATGACTGAAAGCAAAAGGAAGAAAGAACTAGTATACATCTAGCTTTTCTCACCTTTCTCTATCTGGATCCCTCCTTGAAGTCTGCAGATGAAATCTGTATCCGCAAACACTTCAAAACTCAGGTAGCAAACTTACCCAGAAAACACACCCCTTACACCCAGAAGCATGCCCAGAAAATAGACAACTTGAGTCAAGTTGCTAATTGAAGAACAGAAATGGAGATCTGAATTTACTCAGAAGAAAACAAAAGACGCTTCCCTCTTCCAACACTCCAGCCCCTAAAAAAAGCAACTGGCTGAAAGGTGTTGGTGAGCTGCCTGCTGCTGAGGAGGCAGGAAAAAATTAGCAAGGATTCCGTGAGGCTGAACACTGTGTGCTCCCAATGACACATCTGGCTCGGCATCCAAGCTGCAGAGAGGCTGATATACCCACTGTAACAGATATTATGTCTTAGAATACATCTTAATGCTGCACTAAAAAGCTGTTGCATTTTAAGAAAACCAAATATACAATAGTTTCAGTAAATACAAGTTATTATTGGAAAACGTTGTCTTGAAACTTTAGAGACAGAACAGACCATTCATTACCAGTATTAGAGTCACACTTGGACAAGCAGCTGCTCTGTGAGTAAAAGGTTTTTAAAATTAACTCAATACTTTAAAGAAGTTTTTGGGCTTTTTTTCCTCCTAATGGAATAAAAGTCAGTGCTGAAAAACCCTGTTTATTCGAAATCATGCTTGGTTTGGTGTTTCTTCCAATCCTATGAGGAGGTGACATGACACTTGACTTGCCAAGCATAACCAAGTCACATCGTTTGGTAAAATTTTAAATGAAGCACTAATTTCATTTTTTCTAATACAGCAAAATAATAATAATAATAATAATATGAAAATCACATAATGCAATTACTCTGAACAAAATTTCAGAACTGTGTTCAATTACTTTATAAAATACTCTTCCTTGCTTTCACTCCTTTTCAACAGGTTAGCATTTTAAAAAATCAAGATTCCTAATGAGAAGTTAGCTTGTCACACCAAATTCAAAGAATATGCCAGAAGCAATATAAAACAAACAGTGAATTCCTGTGAAGCCAGCAGAAGCTTTCTCTGTTCCTTTCCTTCCTCTGAAGTCTTTATCACCAGTTTTCATGTAACAACACTACTAACCAGTAAAGACAGAAGGAAAGCACATCCAAGCCATTTTATACTAGTTTCTAATGATAACTATTTAAAATGATAGGACAATTTTTCTTTTTCCAGTTTTGAAGGGAAGAGTCACAATACATGACCTGATTGGGTCTTAGTCAGAGGTCACCTGTGATGTGATAAATAATTAATAAAACACACAAAAGAGATAGCAGATATAAGTAAGCGACCATTTCAACAGCAGCTCAACAGAATTTAAAGTATTCTAACCTGGCAGGCAGAATAATGCAAAAAGAGCTTTAATTAAATAGCAGAGAAGTTTAAGCAGTATGTTGTCAGGCTTTCTCTTCCTTCCTTGAACAGGTCATTTTCTCATTCTTGGACATTTAATTTCAACAATTTTGATGTAGAGGCCCACTCCACACCCCAATGAACTTATCACTTCTGATCTAGACAAGATGCTCAGTGTAACTCGATCAAATTCAACCAGCCTGCATTTTTCTAAACCACAGCTCTCCTGGTAAAAAGCACTAGCTTGACAGTGTAACAGTATTTAAATATATCTAAATCTTCAATGCTGTTTTTCTTTCTTTAAAAGAATTTCCTACTTACACTAACCATGTCAGCACTCAAAATAAAAACAGCATATAAAACCACATACAAAGCTTATTAGTCTTTAATACTGCATTTAAAATAGAAATGTCACAGACTTATTTGCACTCACTTAAGAACTACCCAAAAGTTTAGCTATACTTCATTTCTTCTATGAAGATCTGTATGCATCTGAGTGCCTTTCATTCTATTTGAAGAAAATATTTATTTTTTATTTTTATCATTTTAACTTTATTATTTATTTTTAACATATTCCTTGAACTTCTTTACTCTATTGAGCTGCAGTCTGATAATCCTATGAATTCTGTGATCTGTGTCTTGGGCTCCTGTACAACTATTGAACAACTTTAAAACTGCTCGCTAAGGCAGCACAGAGTGAGGATGGAAACTTGTGTGAACACACATGCTATCACTTGCTCAAGGCATAAGATATATCTGGAAAGTAATTAAGTGTTTTAAAAATGCAATCTGAAAACTACCGACTCCAGACCATTTTAACTCACATTTTTCTACAGAAAAAACCAAAACTCTTCTTTATGTTTTTCTCTCAGTTGTAGTTTTGCTAGTAGCCTCACTTCTGCCTCATTCCTATTCCCTAGCATAGTGGAAAGGGAAATTTTACTAGTTTCCCATTCCTTTTGTTTCTCAGGTGAATGTGCGCACACATGCTACACACTATTCTGCTTTCCCTTCAGCACATCCAGGCTACATTTCTTTCATTTCAGTGAAAATGTACCTTGGCTAGCAAAAGCCTAAAAATACACATACAATTCCTTCCCTTGGCAGAGGAATATTCAGTGCGCTTCTGTGTGAGCAGTGTCAGCATGAACTGCTGCACTTCAACCTTCACCTTTACATGTATTTTTAGTATCCATCATTTAAATTTGCTTTCCTTTCCTCTCTCCCATCAAACAGTTCCTCTGCTCTTTCTCCTGAGCTTTTCAAAATTCAAACATAACCAGCAAAATTCAAAACAAAATAAAATGGACTGGAGAAGGCAGGTAAGAAATCAGCTGCACCAAATATGAAAAATTAGCGTGAAAAGCAGAAGGGTAAAAAGACAGAAACGTCTCAATTTCTGCTATTACTCCCCATCATGGATACACCTATATCTGCAATCTCTTGAAGTCTGGGATAAGTGCTAGGGGAATGGTGTTTCAGTTAAGAGTACAGCAGTAGTGGAGTTTTGAGAGTGCTGAAAAACAACATGGTATGGAAAAATGGTTGCTGTATTGAACTGAAATTCTTCAGTTGATAACACAAACACTCTCAGTGTTATCAGATTTAAAAAGAACAGTCATGGTTTTATGAATATGACAAGGCAATATAATTACTAGAACTCCATGAAAGTAACACGCTGCTCTGGCGTACAATGCTTTGAAGTGCTAAAAGGTATTATCAATTTGACTTACTAGGTAAACAAAACTTAGTAGCTTGGAAAAATGGCCAAAAGCCAGTACCACTGGAGTTGGTGTGCATTAAACATAGGTGAACTGGTTAGAAAAAAGGTCCAAACAATTATTGTTCTCCCCATTTTCAAACTGTTTTCATGTCACTGAAAACTCTTTCAACTGGCATTGAAGAGGTTCCACTATGCTCCAGTGGACACATTTTAACCTTCCTGTAGTTGGGACCAAAGCTAGAGACAACTCAGCAAGCATCTGAAGATTTATGAGAAGTCCACATTTTTTTAGTGTCTTACTCTTACTTTATGTCATTTGCTTTTTAAAATGTATAGTGCCAATACCCTTCACGGACCAGTTGGTTTTGAATTGCAGCTGAGTAGGTAGTATTAGCAATTCACCATCAAAACAGTAATTTTTTTTCTAACTCATAACGTGTTCCCCATGAGGGAAATCTATTAAGACAAACCTTCAGAAGTGCAGAGTTAAACCTTCATTACAGAAGACCCATATGACAGCAAAATAAGATAAAAATCTGACCTTCTGAAGTCCTCCATTCTCCTCCACCAAAGGAGGAAGAGCACTGGTGCTATTGGTAGATGGTGGTTCGACATTGTAGTCACGAAAGCAGCAGAATAAGGTGCTAAAGATACTTCGACTCCTCTGCTTCTTCAAGCTGATATTACATTGGGACACTAGGGGAGGAAAAAAACAAACACAAAAATAAATTCATGTAGTACAGACCAAGTTTTCCAGACCACAATGACTGAATTTAAGACGCATGGTTATAACCTCAGAAGTCCTTCTCAAGTCTTAGGATAACCTCGAAGAGGTTCTCCATCCCACTGAGATCCCTTTCCTTCCGTATCGACACATTTTTTCATTGTCAAACTCGCATGGTGACATTAACCTATTATAGCCAACCGACATATCAGCACAACAAAGATCTTGCCACACTAAGAGAATACATTTGAGAGTTTTCCTAGAAATATCCAAAGTAGTAATTACTGTAAATTACATGAAATAACTTGCTGCTAGAATATGTCTCTGGACTGAGGAAGCAAACAGGACTGAGTAAGCAAACAGAAGAAACGTAATGAATGCCTACTGAGGCCCAGGCATATTTTCTAGCTAAATTAACGATCACATGTGCAACATTTAAACTCCTGCTAGGGTCAGAAAAAGATCTGAGATGTTTCTGAGTTTCATCTGTTACTGTTTGGCAGCGTTGCTGGAAGACAAAAGACATGACAGAGGCAGCACTGTGAGCTGCAACACTGCCTGCAGAATAAATCTGGAGAGCGTGTTACTCAATAAGCAGAAGTCCTGGCCTTTCTTTTCAATTTGCTTATTGGTCTATCAGGATTAAAAAAAAACCCCAAACTGGTAAAACATTACATACAGTTCAATGAAAGCAAGTATAGGATTTTTGAAGACTAAAACCTGTAAATAGAAGCAACAGTTTGGAAAAGAGAAATGCACATAAGGCATCTAGTGATTTCTTTAAGATTCAAACTCCTGAATGTTAGGATCTTGAACACAGGTTAAAATAAAATAGAAAATAAAATAATTGAGTAAAAAAATTAAAATACAAATAAAAAGAGTTGGAAAAGAGTTTTAAGAGTATTTTAAGTAATACTCAATTTGATCACCAAATAGTTTAATGATCTATTGTTAGCTATAAGTATTTGTTTCCTATGTCAGAGTGCAATACCCAACAGATTTAGCACCTTCCAGGGCAGGGACAGCAGGTGCATCCTCTTCATCTTACGCCTTTCACGCAGCCCTTTTTCTTTGATGTTTATCTACACCACTGCAACACACAGAACTGTATGCTATCCATCCTTAACTTGTTATCATCACGTTGTAACACCATGAGACACAGCCGGGGCATGTGCATCTTGTAAATAACTACTTTACCGCAACTGTGACCATGAATACTGTGCAAACCGAAACACCACGCACCCCTGCCAGAGCCAGGCACTCCCTTCAGCTGTACCGCCTTACCTCACCCAGCACCAACCCACCCCTCCGTTCAGCAGAGTACCACCTTAGACTACAGAGATTAATGGCTTCCTTTTCAGAGTCAACAAATGATTTCATTTAACATACATGGAAACAAGCCCGAACAAGTTACTTTTTATTCTTTTT
The DNA here is from genome assembly GCF_017639655.2 of Falco naumanni. NCBI lineage: Eukaryota > Metazoa > Chordata > Aves > Falconiformes > Falconidae > Falco > Falco naumanni. The sequence goes on from NC_054057.1 coordinate 57,652,536, forward strand.
TCACAGCTATGCAGCAACACACCTTGAAGTAGCAAACTTTAAAAGGTGGATTCCACAGAGGAAAAAAAAAAAAAGGATGCTGTGGAAGTTGTAGCACCAAACAGATTAATAGCCATTCATGCGCTACACAGTTTATTTACTTGCTGCATTAGAAGGAACAAAACATTCTCCCCATCCCAAAGTTAGAGGGTAAGTGAAATTCTTAGCAAATTCCATTACACACATCAATATATAATTCCCCTTCTTTCCTCCTCTCTCAGATTGTTAGGGAACTGCCACATGTATCTACCTTCCTCCTGATACTACAAATATATCAAGTGCAATCAAGGCAACTGGCAAGAGAAATACAAATAATACAATTATTACTATATGAAGAAAATATCAGTGAAAGAAGAGTTGTGTAGGAAATGGAACAAATCTCCCCTGGAAGCCTTAAGAGATACCATTGTGCTCTGAAGTCAGAAGGTGTGCAGGTACATGTATGTGCTTTGACAAGAAAGCCTCATGGTGCAGATTTTGAGTGAACTTTCAAGCACTCTCTGAAAGTACAAACAAAATCTTCTGATTTTGTAGAGTCAGCATAAGATAGACATCTACACCTTCTCCTCTCAAAGCACTTGCAAGGTGTCCAATGGGTCTAACAGTAATTTTTTGTTCTCTATACAGTACATATTTCCCACAATATTTTCCTGCCTTAAGGGAGTAAGCAATGCTTAGGTTTAGTTATTAATTGCTACTAAGAGGCAAATGTACTGGTATCAAAAACTGAATCGTTTTTTTAAACTTTCACCATTTAAAGTGCTCAGACAACAGAATAAAGTTGGAACTGTGTACAGATTTGCGCGTTGTGTGTTTAAGGAAGCGATTTATTTCTTTGAAGACACTTGCAAACTGAAACCAATCTAAACGTTGCTTTTCAATACTCCAGTTAAACAGAAAATATGCAAAACTCTGGCCATTGATGGTCCAAGCCACAGTAAAAAAAGACTCACTCTCAAAATGTCACATTGTTTGCAACAGATCTGCAGAAACGTGTTTAGAAATTCCCACAGGATGCCTGCGCAGCTATGAAGGACTTTCTCAAAACAGCACTCAAGAAAACTGGTATGGCAAGCACAAGCAAGTTTATTGCAATGTCATCCAGGCAAGGAGAACTCCTTTCTGACCTTAGACACTGAAATACGCTGAAATTAGAATGGGAAGCACAATGCTGTGTGTGCTGTTCCCTACAGCTAGTGCCACAGAAACCTTCCTAATAATTTGGGGTTTTTTTCTTCAGCCTCTACTTAAAAATATGACAGCAAATAATTACATTTGACTGCTTAAAATAGCAATGCTCTTAAAACAGCATTTATTACAAGCTTTTATTTTTCCTGAACTAAATAATTCTATGGCTAGTCTAAATAACCATTCAAAAATCTCAGACAAAAGCTACTGATTTGTTCAAATCTTTTAAGAACACTTGTTTTCCTTGATCAAATTATACATCTGCAATCTGGCCACTCACTTTCACTTCGTGAAATATTTGTTGGAGGAAAAATAATGTTGGTTTTCATCTTGGCAGTTTTGCCATTCGTAATACAGCACTGTTTCAAATAGGTCTTTTCATGAATTTGAATGTTATTTTAAAGAGATCCATTTTTAAAAATAATACATTCTAGACGCTTTACTGTGACTTATTGAACTATGATTTTGGATGCAGTAAGGAACAGAAGTTTTCAAGCGGTTTTATATGCCGTGCTTAATTAATAAACAGGCACATGTATTGCATATGTAGAAAAGATCTGCACCATGTCTCATTTTTAGCAATTATGACAGTGTTGTGCATCACAGAAAATACTTTCTCCTTCCCTAGTTACGCTGGACTACATGCAATATGGTGCTGCTGTTTGCTAGATTTGCTTTTCTTGAAGCAGTGACAAATACAACAACTGTAACTCTGAAGGTGCAAAGAAACATTAATATTGAACCACTACCATAAATTTAGGTATTCTGGATGCCAGCAATTTTTAAAGAGAGAAAAAAAAAACAACTCCAGAGGACAAAAGCTGGTGTTCCTTAAAAGCTTATCCGTAAACCCAGTTAGTAATGACACTGGAATGGTAAGCTGAATTATGTCAACTCCAACCCTGAGCAGCACCCGGCCTATGGAATTTTAGAGCACTTTCTTTTTTCCTCTCCATCTTTCAGGAGTTACAACCTCTCTTTCTGGAACTGATTTCCTGTAACATCCATAGAAGCACTACACTCACTACCCCTATCAGCACTGAAAGCCGAAGACAACTTTAACTGACCTTTTACATCTTCAACACTGCATACCAAACATGTAAAACACCACATACCAAAAAAGCCCAGGCAAAACAACTTCACAATACGAAAACATGTTATCCCTGAAAGCAGAGAAGACTGTAACCTGCAGATACCTACAGAAGAGCTCAAGAAAAGGAACAACGTAAGACTGAGGCGATGCTTTCCCTTACCACCCCCCCAGGTGCACTCTAACCACAGTTTAAGGACCAACTTACCCAAAGGCATCAACTGTGTATGGAACAGCCCTCAACAAATTCCTCTCTCATGACTTTGTCCCGTCCCACTTTGAGCCTACGTCAACTTTTAGTGCCAAAAGCACTCTGTGACAAGAAGGCCCACAGCTCAGCCAACAGTTTAGCTGTTTCATAATTCCAAACCTCTCCTTGTTTCTTATCTTTGTACCGATTTGTATTTTCGAGAAAGAGGAGAGGGACTAGAACCACACACAATATCCGGGATGAAAGGACAGCACCATGAATTTATACACCCACACAACGCTTTGTTCTCTGTTCTCTTGCTTTTCTAGTAATTCCCAATATCTTACTTGAGTTTTACAAGTGAGGACTGCGCTAATGCGATTTTTCAGAAGATCTTATTGTAACACCAAGATATCTTTATTAGTAGTTATTTCAGGCATCACTGCAAATTTAAGTCAAGAGTTTTTATCTCTTCCCATGCAGAATTTTTCATATCTATCTACACTTACTTTCATCTGCTATATTAGAGGCCAGTCATTCAAAATCATGTCACCTTCCTGTAACTCTTCAGTTTTAAATCTATATACAGATGCACATATATGCATACATATTTGCACACAAACAAATACACACTCCTTTCCCTTACAAATTTTGTCACTTTATTTCCTTATTCCCTTTTCCATATGGTTTAATGCTACACTGAAGAGCAGACTGCTCAGAGCTCTGTGTAACTTCTTCCCCAGGAATCTCACAGAGGTTTGCAAGAGCCTTCAGCCAAGCACTTTGTCAAATTAGCTGGATTCGTAGATTATTGCAGACAGGGTCAGAAACAGGAGCACAGCTCTTCCTGTCTAGAAGCAAAGTCCTTCTGGCACAGATATTCCCTGATTTGAAAGTGCAAGGTCTCACCTATAATTTCCAGATCCTATTTCTAACAACAAGCCTCACTGCTCATAACCTGTGTGCTACCCGCTGCTTGTGGGTAAGTTAATTCTTGAATTGCCTACAAGTTTATGGAATCCAACGACGGTCCACAGAAATGTGCTTACTGAGGTCTTCTGGCAAGTCTTAACAAACCCACAACATTACTAAGCCTGGGGAGGGCTTCAAGGAAAGATAAAGGCAAGTTTTAAAATAAATTACTATAATCATATAAGCTTAAAGGGAAGATATGCACCCATACTGGGTGGCTGTGTTATACAAAGAGAAGAGGAAGCAAAAGACAACACAACAAATTCCATGTATTACAGAAAAATATTATAATAGAATTTAATACAAGAGCATGCTAACAGAAGTAATCTAACAGCATCCTCCCAAACCATCCTTTGGAGGCAGAGGGTTGCACTGCTTTTCTCCCACCCAGGACACTTTCAACAGCAGCAGAAGTTAAACAGTGAAGAAAAAGCTTCTCTCTCGCACTGTCCTCTAAAAGGTATAGTTCAGGGATTCTCCCATCAAGTTTTGCTGTAGTTGTGTGAAATTAAAAAAAAGGTTGTCATGCTGCCCTTGTACAATGAACTCCTTGCTGCTGCAGGAAGCCACAGTGGGCTGACAGAAGCGCTCCTAATCCAGCCCATCCTGCTGCAGTGCATGACTGAGCTAATTACCACTGATTTTTTTTTCCTAATTAAATGAATGCAATAGCCAGTTCTCCCAAATAATATGAACTGGGTAATGAAGAGACTTTCCATGCACTTACAGATGAACTTGCTAAATGCAATAAAAAGAACATCTGTGTATCGTGAGCTCTCAGCTAACAAGTTTGTTTATAATACAAAATGGAAAGATACAAGCCAGAATAAAGTGGTATTAAACAAAGCCTTTCTTCAAAAGGAAGCCGTTTTGCAATGTATACATGATTAGAGATGCATAATTTGTCCATCTTAAGAGGCTGCATCTGATCTTATTAGAAAAATAGAATTTTATATCCTACATGATTCAAGCTAGAAACAGTCAAGTGGCAGAAAACCACTAACTTTGCTTATACAGCTCCTGGTTTTGTCACGTATTGTCCAGGATAGAAAGTATTTTACAACACTTGGCACTGAATCTGTAAGCAATGCCCACACAGCTTTGGTTTTAAATGCCATTTGCAGTTTGTAATTGAAAAGTTTAATCTTCCATGTAAGCTTTGCAGAAAATACAGCAATACCAGCACTGTCACATACCTGAAACAACCACCCGCAACTGGTTTAACTTTCAAACATGTATAACCCAAGCAAATAATTCTGTTTATTATTCTGCATGATATAACCCTGAATTATCTTCATTTCAATTGAAGCTGGCAACCTTCCTCCCCCTAAAACCATAATTAAGTAAACGTAAAGTTTTGGTTTTTCCACTGAAATTATTTCTTTGAAGGGAGTGATCCCAGACCAGTTTAGTGAAAGAACAATCTTTCTGAAACATTTAACTCTCCCCTCCCCACCAAACCCTTTCCTACACATTGCATTAGTCTGCTCTGGATGGAGCTGACTGCATGGCTAGGGGCCAAGAAATAAAAGCTTAAATACGTAACACAGGTGGGGACATAGGGGAAAAATAACCAAGAAACTTATTTTTACTTTTGAGATAATCTCATTATCTCATTTTAATCTACGTAAAGTAGGTCACTGCACTTCCATCTGAAAAAAAATGTCACTATGATTTATGAACTTTTAGGAATTTTAGGAAGAAGTGAATACTAATCTTATTAACCCATTCCGTGATGCTTTGGAAAACAAGCTCAGAAGTTGCACCTGTACACTAAGATCAAATTGTTATGCAAGAACAGTTTATCTCATTCAAAAAGAAGTTATCTAGTGGATATCAGAATACTACAATTTGCTTTCCATACCTGTGAAGTCCTACAAAAATACACTTTCACATAGTACCTAGGACAAAAGGAGAAAAAACCATTGGGACGAATGAGAAAGAAATAAGACCTCTACCTAACCAAAGCAAGCTCTGGAAACATTTTTGTTGTGGCAGCTTAAAGCAAAAAAACTTCTTTTGCCCTACATAAATTATTTACTACGGTCCTCAAATCTTAGTGGATTAAATATCTGCTGTCGGTTATTGGATGCTCATTTCCTAAGGATCAAAAGTAGTGAAATTCTAAAGTAACTTTTTTAATACGGGACTGAGAAGGTGGCACTGCTTTCTCTGTACAAGGCTGTGATGCATCATGAGATACAGCTGGTAAATATTAACAGCAACTGTACACAGAAGTCAATTGACAAGGAGGGACAAGAAACCATGAAAAGGCTCAAAACAGCACAAAAACCTGATGCATCTCAAGGCAAATTCCAAAACCCTAAAGCAGCTGGTACACTTCAGTCTGCAGGCTGAGGTTTGGTTGGACACACATACATGATGGTATAACCTTCACATCATGTGTGTCAGCTTCTCAAATAAGCCATAACTTAAACACCTGCACTGTCATGCAGTGTTGCAGTATTCAAAAGTTAGGAGAGCTGCTACTAGGAAATACTGTGTTAAAAGAAATGCATCTGTCAAAGTCTTGCATTTATTCAGCTGGAAGACTGAAGGCAGATCTACTGCTTCAGGGGCATCCAAATTTCATAATGAAGCCAAAAAGTTAAAAACTGTTTTAACAACTTAATTAACCTGCTGAACTATGTTCTGAGTTAAATACCTTCAAGTTCAAATTAAACAGACCAGATTCTGGCTGCCTCCTTTCCTGCTCCAGTGCTTGACAAGCTAACAGGGCCACACTGAGACCACTTCCAATTTAGAGAAGCAGCACATGTACATCTGTATCTCCAAAGGACTGAAAAGTAGGTCTCCCTGTGATCCGGGAAGGAATTAATTAATGCTTAGCACTTTCATTTGTGTGCTTGTATTGCTTGCCACTGCAACAGCCAGGGACAGAAAAGGTGGGTAAGAATACAAGGGAGAAGTTAGGAGATAGTCCATCTTCATACATTCCAGAGGAGCCTACGGACAGAAATTCTCAAATCATGTATCTGCTTAAAATTATAAATAAAATTAGTAAATAAAATAAATAACTAGCCACGCCCCACAGTCACCCTTCCATCAGCTGGTAGTCTGAAATGGTAACAGAGCTCCCACACATACAAAGGACCAGAACCACTTGAGAAAAGACAAAACATTAAAAGAAACACCCCCACCCCCCCAACCCCACCTCACTTTTATGCTACACACAAGGCAAGGTTGCGGCACTGGAGTTTAGTATTCACTGGCAGAAGTGATCAAACCCAATTTTTTTTTTCCTTCTGCTAAACCAAAAGTATTTCACTTCTAAAGTAATTCATGTGCTGCAAAAGCAACACTTCAAAATAGTTTAAGGGCAAAATAAAATATAGCAAATAATGCAAAAGTAGCTCCAGTGCCAAAAGATTACTACTGTTTTTAACTGGATGGAACAGAAGCTAATTGAATATGCAGGCAATGTTATGGAGATGTATTATGCTACAAAATAAATATAACTTTTTGCAGTGACATTATGGAGTGCTTCAGTAAGTGCTACAGTGCTTCAGCAAGCTTAATGTTTTGTCTCAGCCACAGTAATCTATAAAGTGTAGAAGCAATGCCACAGAACCTGATGCATTTAAAGCAGCAGCACACCCTGAAATTTCACTTTTAAAAAAATGTATTTTCTTTAAAAAACCAAACGCACTTCAGAAGCTGTAGCATTTCGTCGTTGTTTAAGTGAGGCCTGAGCTGCTCCATCTGGAGATTTTCCCAGTGCTGAAGCTTGGAGCAGCAGTTGAACAGGAAATACTGCGCAGTCTGTGCATGCATTACATTCCTGTCCCACCCCGAGCAGGCAGCCAACAAACAAACCTTTCTTCTAGTAAAAGAGGAAAAAAAAAAAAACCCCGAAAAAAAGAAGGCAGACTGCACAAAGTTCACCAGCAGATGTGGCCTATGAATCTAAACCGGCCTTTTCTGCTGATAAAAAAGAATTTGATGCATTTGCAATGTTGGTGTAACGTCATGGTGTTGTGAAGCTGGATCAGCAAAGACCTGGAAGTTTAAAGATGCAAAATCTGCAAAGCTGAGCTTCTGTGGGGTGCTGTAAGTGAGCAGTAACTGCACATATGTCAGGGGGTTTATTTTAAGAAGGTTTTGCCAAATATTAGCAGCAGCTTACAATCAAGCTGCAACAGTTACTCAGAACTGAATGTTGTACAGCAAAAGAGACCTATCTGCAAAAAAGATTGTTTTATTTCCATTTTATGTGCAGCACTAATGAACGAGGACTCAGCACTTAAGTTTGCCTTCAATCGTAAAGTAACAAACGGTTAGTAACCAGAACATATGTTTGTGTATCTCAACTCTTTTGAATTGCTCCCAGGTTGGCCTCTTACATTCTGGAAGATATTTAATAATAATTTGTTAAATACTTGGGAGGGAAAGCAAAGGAGAAACAAACAAATGGAAACACGAGCAGCACACGGGGTCAAAATGGCAGTATCTCAGAGTTTGTTAGTCACGGCTGATACCCTCTGGCATCGGAAGAGGATTAGAGTCAAAATGGCAACGAAGCAAATGTAAACAAGCATGTGTTTATACAGCAAAAATATGTACAGTATCTGATCTGCTCTGCCTTGGATTGTGCTTACATGTACCATGGTGGGAAAGGCAGAAGAGAACAATTCGCCAAATGCTGAGCAGCTAAAACACAGGAAAAGCAGATACAAGCGAGCAACGGGCAGGCATCTGAAGCCACCACCCAACCAAACCAGTTAACAGCTTTCCCTAAACTGTAATTTAATTCAAAGCTGGTATGATAAACAAACAAACACGCACACACAGACACACGAGTCTTCGAACCAGTGTTCCTTAAAAATAAAGAGAGAGTGAAATACAAGCTAAAGAAGAGCACTTTTGAAGGGTGTGTTTTTCTTACTACACATGGTATGAATGGACAGACAGACGGACAGTCACCCATGGCACAGACACATACACCTCTGCAACCCCAGGCCATGTTTTCTTTAAGAAGTTATGCCATGAAATCAGTATGCAGTTACTGAAGAGCTGTAAAAACCCCTTTTTCTGTGCTCCATGCAAACCACCAAGCTATCCACCCGCTGCACTTATTTTACCCAATCTGTTAATTTTTCAAGTCAAAGCATGATCCAAACCTTAAGACTGTTGCTGGGCACCATACCTACGATCAACCTGCTTCCTTATCAAGTTTGTTCAGTTTATTAAATAGATGTTTGGGTTCCCCCCTTCCCCATCAATGACCAGATTCACAACCTCAGGTTGTGAAATTGAGCTGAGTTTCTTTCTGCCTCCTGCTGCAAACAGGTTGACTCAAAGACAGGGGATAGTTTTGGTACTTTTTTTGCCTTGAAAGCATGAGATGAGTGGTTCATCAAACCCAAATGTAGAAAAAATGCTTCCACTCTTTTTCCTCTCAGAAATACTAGGACACCTCCAACCAAAGCTTTATCAAAAACTCGCTCATCTGAGGACAGTAAGCTTAATTTACTTTTCCTAAATACAGCCATAAGATGTTCCCATAGAGACAGCAATGTTCCCAACTGTACTTTTTGCAAAAAATACTTCAGTACATCAAATCTAAAGCATTAGTCTATTTTTGTAAGCTTTCTCATCTCTTTCCTAGGAACAGCTCTTATCTAACAGATGCATCTCACCAAAATGCTGTTAAAGGGTGCTCCCTTGCAAGGAAAAGTTTTGGTTTTGCATTTTGCCTTATGAATTGTTCATTCACTCCCTGGGAATAATTTTGGGACAGGCTACAATTCCCATTCCTTCCAGGGAAATTGCTTATCCAAAGTCTTCTCCCCAAAAGATACATCTTTAACAGTAAAAATCAAACTAGGATCAAACTAGGACACTTTTTTTTTTTTTAATTAGTTCCTTTGATCTCTATTTCCAATTACCACTTATTTCTCCCAACCCATTCCTATTTTGTGGATATTGAGTGCAGTTCTCATAAATCACCCACTCTGCGAGAAAGTACACATTTAAAATGATGCTATTATTTCTGGTAACATGTTTAACAGAACCAATGCCATTTAAATCATGTAATTTCTGGAAAAGACTGTCTTAATGGAGAAGGGCACACACATGACTACTTCTGAAATATTTACCTTCTTTGGAAGAAAACCAGATGTTGCATAACTTCAAAAGACATCGCCTTTAATAGAGATGATGTTATTTGGACCAATTACTGTTTTTCCACATTCCTCCCCAAATTTCTCTGTACTAGGAAACCCAGATACAAAGGAAGAAAGAGGAACCCCACTCGTTTGGAAGAGGAAACTTGCCGTAAATCACTGCATCATCTGTGCTTTGGTCATTAATATAAAAGTAACAGCTGTTTCTAACAACTAAAAACACTCCTGAAACCAAGTTACAGTCAGCATACAGCTAGTATCACTTTAGCAGGTTATTTGAATCCAGTGCTTCTGGGAGCAAAATTAAAACATCAGGTTTTGATTATAAACTTAATTGTTGCATCTTTAGTCACAGGGATTTCTCAAGGAGCAGGCTGTGAGACACTTGAGTGCATCTGCTGGGACAAAACCTGACTTAGAAGAATTGTTGCCAAAGTAGTTTCTCCTCCAGCTTCAGCTTCCATGGAATAGGATTTACTCAACCTTAAGATTATCCTTCATAAATTCTCTCTTTTTTTTTTAATACAATATTTATGGACATGTAATGCTAGTGCATATTACAGAGAGAAAAATGTTTGTAATTGTATTTGCTGCTTTTTTTCTTCAAACTGTTGCATCCGCCCTCACCTGTTAAACTAGAAAGAATTTTGATGAATTTAGGTTTTCTGTAAGACCTACACATATTCAGTAACTATATTAAATCTAAAGTAATTACAGCATCAATCACTGCAGTTTTTCAATTCAGCGTGTCACTTGTGGAACAGCAGCAGTGCCAGATCTCTCTGACGAAAATTTTAAGCTGCATTTCATCTTTGTGTAACAAAGCATCTGCACTCCTAAGTAAAGAGGCACATCACAAAAACCCCACATGAGTGTACCGTGAATTCTTATTAATCATTTGCTAAAATACCTAGCATTGCCCTGGTGAAGCACAAACCCTCCCTCCTTGGCTTTCAAACTTGTCTTCCCTGGGGTGTATTAAAAAAGGCCAGCAGGACACATGCTGTCATTTTTGAGACACAAACATAACGCACTCCTATTAAGTTTAAAACATCTAAATGTCTATCTGAATCCTGATCAACTGAAAAAAAACCCAAACAACAAACCCTGACTACAGAGGAAGGAACAGCCAAAACCAATATACATCTTACATCATTTAAAAATGTTTAGGAGTCTGATACAAAGATTTTTATTTCCCCACTGGCTGAGTATGTAAGTTGTACCAAAACACAAAGCTTAACTAAATATCAAAACCACCTTTAAAGAAAACGTTCAACTTGCCTTACTCTGCAAGTCTGTAATTTTATTAAAAGAGATAAATGCAATATTTCACATTAAGAATTAAGAAGCCTGAAATGGTAACTATCAACAGTCTATAAAGTACTTCAAACAATGCCAGCAAGCACTTTAACAGCATGGACTGCAGGTACTGCTTAGTATTAAGTATATTTTTAACTAATGCCAAGAAATAAATTGGAAAATATTAATTCCTAGCTCTTCTGACCTTGTACTTTGAACTCAAGATTATTTTATCCATCCTGTATTCCCAGGCCATTAAAAGCAACAAATTCCCACCTGCAAGTATGATATTCAGAAAGCTAGATTAAGAATGAAACAAAAGATATTGGGAAACTGCAAGTTTTGTATGATAAATTTACTACAGTTTGGACAAGAAAAGTAACAGAATTTGCCCAGTTTCCAGCAACTGCTTTCTAGAATAAAGCCACAGTTTACTGCCTGTTTAGAAATTTAGATAATAAAAATTAAAAAAAAAAATATTAATTTTTCTTATTCCATAAATCTTAATAGGAGGACATTTTTTAAAAAGCATTTTGGTGCCTTGAACAAGTACTTGGATGACTCTACCAAGCTGACAGTTCAGCTGCAGGTTGGAACAGCTGCAGACATGTTTAATTGCTTCTCCAAATACCCAGAACATCAAGTACTTTTGACCTATTTGAAATATCCTAAACTTTGTACTAGAAGGAATGCACACAATTTAATACCCATGCTTTAGCTTCTAACAATCCCATAAAGCAGAAAGCTACCCACTTGTTATTGTACATGTACGTCATGAGAAAGCATAAATGACTGACTGCTGTATAACTGATGTTAAAAACCCAGTGTCTTCATGACTACCAAGTTTGCAGAAGTTTATATTTAAACTGTTTCCTTAATTCTACCAGGAAAAAAACCTGGTAGAAAAAAACTAAACACAAAAATAGCTGAAGCAGTACAGTAACTTTTTGTTGTTTACCAAAGCAAAAATGATGACATTTGTAATTATGTGGATACATTCTACAAACCCCACTTGTTATCCCCAAACAAAGGTCATATATTGATCTTATCAAAGGAAAATAAAAGAAGGTAAAAATAGCATCTGCACCCATTAACAAAATTAACACTCTTTCCTAGCTTACTTCTTCAGGACATGCCTTTGTGCTAATTGTAGGAGATAACCAAGGCATGATGCAACAGAAATTACTCTTAATATTACTGCTTGCCCAGGCCCTAGTTTCTCAATGTAGATTCTTGCCCAAGCCGTTTATGCAGAACATTTCCAATCAGTTGGTTTCTGCCCAATCTGGCAAAAAAATTAAAAAAATAAAGAGCTGTTTCCCTTCATCAACGATGCAGGGGCGAGGGTGCGCACATAACACGATACTATCCCCCACCGCTTTGCATCCATTTCTTTCTTGGGATAAAGGAGCCGACCTTTAACCATTTGCATTAAACAGACCGTACTGTCCTGTTGTTCTTGGCACCAAGGAAAGCCACGTCTTTCAGGCCACTTCATCTCCTAGGGAGACAGGACCCTTGTCTTATTAAGAGCACTTCTAATAGCAGAGGTCCCAATTAGGCTCAGGGGACAAAAGCAGCTGATGTATGATCTCATGTAGGAGCCCAAACCAGATGACTGATCCAGTCATCTACTGCACTTAGCTTAGATAGAAAAACCCAGGCATACAGACCCATAAATCTTAAATCATATGAAATCTATACCTCAGCATATACTCAATCACTTAGAAGGCCATCTTTAAGACCTGCCCCTTCTACTCTCCCCAAAATAATAAGCTCTAACCTTACAGAGCTCCAGCCAGCAGCCAACACTCCGCATCACTCCTCTTCAGTCATCTCACACGCTCAGCACAACTCTGACTCTGACTTTGCCAGTTGGCATTGAGACGCCTGCACCGGCTCTGCAAGCAGGTGTTCACTACAACAACCCCCGGTGATGTGGGTTGTAACTTACACTGAGGCGGAAGAGGGGGGCAGCAACAACGATTTCTAACCGAAAACTGCACGGGTGCCTCCGGGATCCCCGGCTGCGTGCAGCAAAACTTGCACTGAGAAAAGCATCGCCTAAGACGGTCACACCTGCCACAGCTGTGTGCGCTGTTGATCCTAACAGCTTTAAAAATCCCTTTTGGCCCAAATAATAAGTATTACTTGCTGCACTATAACATGGCACAAGCAGTTTTAAAAGCTGTCTTCTGGCTATTGGCTGAGTGCTAATCAGTTCGGGCAGAGCCTCTCCCTGCCCATTTAGCTCCTTCTGCCCAGCCCCAGCATAATCAATGAATTACTAAAATTCTGCATTTGAATTAATCTCCCAAAGCTACACAAAGCTAAAGCAGAAAAGCATTGTATGTGATTGTGTGCCTGCTGCAAAACAAGCTAACTGTCTGGCATCTCTCCCGCTCCTACATAACCAAAATGAGGAGGACAAATAGCAGCATATCTGCTTCATTACTGCCTTCCTTAGGAAAATCTTATTTTTCTTGGGGACACAGGGAACAACATGACAAGAGAAAGATATGACCAAACAGGATTTTCCCAGACCAAAATTTAACAAAGATCAACAGTACAAATCTGGAGCTAACTCTTGCAATGCTATGAAGACATTCTCTTTTCTGCTGAAGAACTTTACTCCAGAAACACCATGTGCATGAACGAAGGCACAAGTCCTCTCCTCCCATGGTCCCAACACAAGCAAGGAACTCCAGCCCTACAAAATAAACAAAGTAAGGTCCGTTGTGTTTAAGACTCACACTGCCAAAAATCTCCTGCCAAGGGCCAGACGGCTGGTGGTGGGAAGTTTCTGGGTGGTAATGGGTCTCCATGTTGAACAGAATGATTATTATTATTTTTTGTTTTAATTACATTATTGTAGCTCCAAAATAATTTATGTGGATATCCTCCATAACCTCCTGGTAGCTCACTCATCAGTCCAGCTGACCACAGGCAGCATTCACAAAGCCAAGCTGATAAGCAGTTGTAGGTTGTAATTCATTTAATTTGTCTACACTAGAACCCACCCTAAAAACACCAAATATTTTTTTTTTCTTCTCTCCACTGAGAGCCCCTGATGAATAGCTCAGCTGTTTATATTGCAAACATTTACAGTTAGGGGAAAGATCACCATCCCCCACATCACCGCTTTAGTCTTTCCTGTAAGTCAGTGGAGTTGGCTAAGACCAGAAACAATCCATCAAGCCTGCTTATCCTAAAAATTCTGCAAAATAACCCCTTCATTGAATCCTTCTACTCCTCTACCCATATCAATGCAACTACTTCCCAACCACTTGAAACTACAAACCTGAACATCCAAATTACAAACGGAAAAGATTGCTCGCAAGAAAAACAAAACACGGGACTAGGGCTTAACCTGAGGTTCCTCAGCAAGACTGAATCAGGAACAGGGACACCAAACATGATCTCCTGCACCCACCAAATGTACCCCAGCTTTCAGGATTCCTGGAGACTCCAGCAAGTTCTCCATGATATGCTGTGTGAAAAATGCCATGGTACAGAACAGTCTGATGAAAGAACATTTGATGGAAGATTATTTGCCCTAAAGATTATGTGTACCAGCTCAAAGACCACAACACAATTTGCAAGGGAAAGAGCTTACACAAACAGGGCAAACCTGCTGGGTGGGCTTTCACAGCAGTTTCTTCTCCACTCTCCCTCCCTCCTTTTGCCAAGAGGTGAAAATGGAATGTTTTTTCATACAGAGAATACCTTGGACACTGAGGGTTTTTTTTTTTCTTCATTTGAGAAAATGCAATTGTTCAAAGATCTTATTTAATCACCTAGTGCACATTTATAGATGAGCTCAAGCACTGAAAGAGGCTGTTTCATCCCTTTAATGAAGGATGAGCACTGTTTCCAAATACCTTCAACAAGCCACGCGTTAAAACATGCTTCACCACCATCCGATAACAATGCGAGGTAATTATAACACTCATCGAATGTTTGTGCCTGCTTTCTGGCCACAGGTTTTAAGTTTCCCACTCCTATCTTAAGTCTTCTGTTCAATCCCAAAGATAGGTGTATCTTCATGAATAATGTTCAAAAATGCCAAGTTCTACTAACCTGCAACATTCCTCTTGCTCTTCTGCTTATGGTACAAACATCTGTATCAGTTTGTGTTTTATGTCACTGTAATTTCACAGCAAATATTAAGGAATATGGCTGGAAGTGAGTATGTAAAAAAAGAGCTAGAAATATGCAGTTTCTTTTGCAACTGTATGTTTTGGATACTCCTGTTAAAAGCAAAGACAATACAAAAATCCAAGTAATGCCAGAAGGTACTAACTGCTCCAAGTAAGAACTGGGCATACGGAATTGAGGATTGATTTAGATGAAGTGACAAAAGACAATACTGTGTTTCTGCTTCTAAATAGGATGTATGTACTGCAAAGAGAAAAAGGTTAACCCCACCAATTAAGACAACCAGTTAAAGTCTAAAGAGAACTAGATTCACTTTTCTGCTCCACTCTGAATTTCCATGTTTTTTTGTCAAGTGGCTTTATATGTTTTGTGCTATGGTTCCCTGTCTATAGAACGACTTTTTAAACCCAGGGTAAAAAGCACGTACAAAACATTTCCTCCTTTATTTTTATTCTTAGGTAAAGCACACACACAGCCTTCCACTAGGAGCTTGGGGCTGAATATATATAAAAACTTGAGAGGTACTCATATAATTTAATAGTAAGGTCTAGAGAAGTACTTAGCTTGTAACACCCTAACTTTATTCTCTAACAACCTAACTTTATTCCCTTATCATAGGTACCATAAATTCCTGCAGTGGTATCACGCACTGTTTTATCCAACATCTAGAAATGACAGTAAACTATCTAGGAAACACTGCTAGACGAGGTCCTTAGCACGTAAGTAACAATTTAAGGTACACCTTCCACAAAATATAATTGTGGTGTTTGGCTATAAGTAATTACAGATATTTTTCCTATTAATAAACTAATTTGTTGCTTAAGATTCTAGTAAAGCAATGGAAAAACGAATCTTGAGAGCTCTTGTCTAAACATGCAGCTTGGTTGGTTTTGTTTTTTTCTTGAGTCATTTCAGGCAATTAAACCAAGCATGATCTAGGAATGAGAAAGTACAAATGAAAAAGAACACTAAAAATGACATCACTTAGCTTATACTTGTTGTTTATTGTGATACTACCATAGCAGACAGTAGTATAGCATATATATATATAGCAGAAAATACAATTACAAACCTAAGTTTGCACCAGGTTTAAAATATTCCATATTGAAAGAATTTATTATATTACATAATGCTAAATATGTTTAAATGTTTCTCCAAATGCCATTTACATGCCATAAATAGAAAAGCTCACACAAATTTTGCCTGCCTTAGAACAACAGTACATACACACATGCATGAATACATAGCATGCATATGCATACATCTTGAACAGCTAGATTGAAAGTGGTATAACTAACAAAAATATGCAGCCCAGCCCTATATCCAAACCAGAGGTAGTAATTCCTAAACATGGAGTTTAAAGCAACTTCAATAAACAGTCACTCTGGCATTCTAAAAAACACATTCTAACTAGAATTACTTTAACTATTTTTAGGAACTGAATTCCAGTAATGTTGTGCTAACTATGCAATGATTGTATCAGCTTATTTTCAATAAAATTCTGGCTTCTTCTCCCTGAGGAAATTCTCATAGTACTTGCACGCACCATTCCAGTATGAGAAAGCGTTAGTCACTTTTATTTTTTTCTTTTCTCTGTACAGATAATGTATTCTCCAAGTTCATTTCTACTGAGAGGAGAAAAAAGCTTTCAGCTTTGCTTTCCTCATGAATAATACATCAAAAATTTAATATTAGAGAACAAATCTTCTTTTTAAGCCTCCAGAAACAGTACTATATTTGCCCTATTACTTTAAAAAGATTCATGTACACATTTAAGTAAGGGTAAACCATAAGCTCCTGTTTTCCATAATTAAGCTGTAACAAAATATTCTACCACTTACCAGTCCAATTTTAAAACAATACTTTGTAGCTTTATAACTGCCATCAAAAAAAGATAATCACTTACCGGATCCACAATAAGGAGTATAATACATTCTGGTCCATAACTGTGTTATAATCTGAAGTGGAACAGATTTTTTTCAGCTATACATGAAAACTGATTTGTTTACATGAAGAAGACAAAGAGAATCCTGGCTTCAAGTAAGCATCTATAGTCCACAGTACTAACAGCATATGTAAATAAAAACAAATCCCACAAGCAAAACCATTTACAGCAGAAAAAGTTATGTAAGAAAGCAGAGGGAGAAAAAGAACAGCCTGTTATAAAGGATGAAAACTTCTAGGAAGAGAGAAGTCCTTCTAAGAACGATGGCCACATTGATCTCATCCTTCTTGTTTAAGCCTTGATTCTGCAGACTGATGGCTCCGCTACGGCCTCAGGCTTCCTAATCCTTAGGCTTGGATAAAAATAAACAAACTGCGGAATATGAACCCAGATGTTTCAGAAATTAGAAAGCAAGAGTCCAATTATACTGCTACCATAGAAGTATTTTTAAGTGTTTGTGTCTTGCAAGACTGTGTTAGAAGGCAGTATCGCCAAGTTCAATTCCCTGGAGCCTTCAAGTATCTTTTCCAGGAAGCCACCAGCAAGCTGTCGCTTAAGGAACTGGACAAGGTGTCCTTTGAGAAAGGAGCACAAGAAGTACAATCTGCAGAACGAAGGACAAACATAACAAACATAAACTCTGTCTTCATCTCTACGCATTGTCGCTGCTGGAAGGGTAAGTAGAACAGGGGAATGATATCAAGGGCAGAAAAGTCATTTTTGTTAAAGTGATTGAAAGAAATGGTACATACTGGACTGTACGGCTGCAGCTACAGGTTTAAGCCAACCATCAGCCCAATTACCCTTTAAAGATACCTTTTAATTTTTCTTCTTTAAGGTATCACGTTGCATGTGAGCTAGGATACTCTGCTTATTATCGCAGCAAGAAAGTAGAAAACAGAAAGTATTATTTTTAACCTAATTTACTACCAAGTTCTTTTAAAATTATCATTAAGTTACTATCATTCAAAGATTTCACTCTGGTTGGATTTTCAGGTGGCTCTTCATGTTCCCTACAAAAAGACAAATCTAAGGTGCAAGACACGGAAAATGGAGACTTTCTAGTGCCTGGTTTGCAGAGAACTTGGTAGCAAATATTGTTCGATGATCTGTTCCCCATCAGAGACTGAAAACGAGCTGTAAACTCTACAAAACCCACATTTCTAAGTGAGTTTTCAAAGGGAAGAGAGGTCCAGGCAGGTTTTGGAACAGGGCACTCGCAAGCTGCTTGGCTTTGCGGCATTCAAGAGACAGCCTCCTACAAACCTGCGGCTCTTCAACTGAAGAGTGGCGAATTCCATGTGCTCTTTTTCCAAGAACTTCTATTTTCCTACTTCTCAACATTTGCTTTAGCCTTGAATAATAAAATTCATATGAGGTGCTCTTTTACCTAAACCCTCTCAGAAATAAAACCCTATTGCTTTCTGAACTGTTAAAACCATGAGAAACTGCCAACCTTCCCTCATTAGCTCCCATGTTCAGCATAGCGAAAGGGCAGCTTTGCATTGACGGTGACTGCCCCAAATGTCACTCATGTCCCACAGCAGGAGGTCCACCCAGCAGCAGCTGGAATGCAGCGCAGCAAACGGCACAGTCTATGTTTGTCCATTACCCTTTTTCCTTTTGCCTGGCGGCTTGGGCTCGCGAGCTCCTCTCCCCTTATACAGGAAGCTGGGGCCTCAAGCTTAATCCTGCACATTCAGTTTTCTTCTCTTCCAGCTACCACTACAAATGTATTCTCCCAGCGACAGGGAAAAAAAAAAAAAAAAAAAAGAAAGAAAAGCGCAAGCAGCGAAAGCTCTTGCGATCAAATCTTTGCTGAACTGCTCCATGGTGAGATTATTCTCATTTCTGGGAGGAAAGTGAAGGAAAGAAAGATTAACAAATTCCTGCAGCTGAACAAACACACTAAACATTATTCACCAAGAGAGCAGATAATCCAAATACAAATGTACAAACAAACCTTGCAACGCCACTACAAGCAGATAACCACCAATGTCCTCATAGCTTTATTCACCTTTCAGCATTATGCTTCAGGCACTTCATGTGAGCCTGATGCAGCTGCACTGGAGCACTTCCACTGGTTTTTCTGTGGGGTTGGGAAAGTGGCAGCAATAGCAGACTTGTGGAAGATAGGAAGGAAGACGGAAAAGACATGACTGCAAGCAGAACAGCTTGGCTATGGCAACCACGGAACACAGTGCAGCAGATTGAGGTGGTCAAGGGAGGAAGGAAGAGTCTACAACTCCAACTTATCATCTTTTAGTCTCAAAGCAGTTGAGTTTCTCTGCACTAAGCCATGTCTCTTTCTAGTGCTCCGCCTGCTTACTCCATGCCAGTCTCTAGGCTCTACCATCAGCCCCTTCCACCCTCAGAACAGCTTCCTTCCTCCTCAGCTTAAGAAGGCATATCTCCTTTTCTTCCCTCCCTTGGCCAATACAACATTGTCAAGACCACCTCAGTATGACCCAGGGGGAAGAAAAAAACCCCAACCAACCAACCAACCGTCAGATTTCTTTATCTTGAAATGTAGTGTTTTGTAATGTTATTTGTGTGCGTGTCCCAACAGCTTTCCTCAATTCCTTCTTCCTGAATCTCATGGCCTAAAATAAGAGTAAAAAAACCCCTTCCTGTCATCCTTTCCAGTTATTTTGGCACTTCCTCAATTACTGACTCCAGGTAAACTACTATACTATACATAAAGACATCTGGCAATTTGTTGAATTGTATACATGGCACTTCAGGGTACAATTGCCCAATTCCCAGACTCACCATTCCTTCAGCTGCTGACTAAGATCAGCAGCCACTCCACTACTGTTTCTACTGGATTTACTCTCAATAATTTTAAAGCATTTAAGATGCAGACTGCACAGCAGCTGTTAACTTAAGCACTGACTGTTGTATTGACAGCCTCATCAAAAGGAGTGATGTATCTTCTATATGCCTATGGTCTTCTGAGTAACACCAGCTACCGACCAAAAGTACTGCAGGACGTGCAAAGGGCACCACAAAATGAGGGTGTATTGGAGCACCCCCCTACCATCAGTCCCTTGAGGTATTCTGCAAAAAGCATTTACTATGGCTAAGGGAAAAGTTACTTTCTCAAAAGGGCAGGAAGAAGAGCTACTGCTTTAAGTGACAGCTGAACTGATTTAGTTTCAAATTGAAAGAGGGGAGATCTAGATTAGATACAAGGAAGGAATTCTTTACTCTGAGGGTGGTGAGGCGCTGGCACAGGCTGCCCCAGCCCTGGAAATGTCCAAGGCCAATTTGAATGAGGCTCAGAGCAACCTGGTTGGGTGGAAGGTGTCCCTGCCCGTGGCAGGGGGGTTGGAACTAGATGATCTTTAAGGTCTCTTCCAACCCAAACTGATTTGGGTTTGATTTCTTTTAGGTTGTTTGACCTGCTGATTCAAGGTGCTTCCAGTGTTATGAATGAACCTGACACTTTTAAATGCTCATCCTTTATTTCATGTTCAACTACAGAGATCCCATAGTCATTTATATGTAATGTTCAACAATGTAGTATCAAGAAGAGGTGGGAAAAAGTAAGTTACTAGACACACATTAACTACATGCAGAATTAGCCACACCAACACACCTCTTCTATATTTAAAAAAGAAAAAAATGTAAGCCAATACCAGTACTATTATGATTTCTGTTGGCAAACAAACTATTGAAATGTTGCAGTCACATCAATCACAGAAACAACACACAGATACATAAATAAATAAAAATCAGGAATTCCTCTCCCAGAGATAAAAAAAAAATTAAAAAATTCTCAATTTGTTCAGCCTTTCACTGAAGGTGTGCTTTTCTAGTCTGATTTCTTTCTCCCAGCTCCTTGGAAAACTCAGATCCAAATCCAGTGCTCAAAGCTTTACACGGCACTTCAGAAGAAGTCTTTCTGAAACAGGGTACAGCAGGACGACTTCACCATTCTCACAAATCAGCTGTCATGTTGGAATGCGTAAACAGGCATATATCTTTTTTTTACTGCTGCATGTCAAATTTGACTCCTACAAGTATCTCAGGATTTTCTACAGACTAGCAACACAATTAGTTGTCCCTTCTCAGTTTTCACAGTGGCTTATTCCACAAAATCTTGAAATAGTCTGATGAAATAACATGAAAAACAGAGACTATACATTTAGCTCATCCAGTCCCTTTCTATTTTTAGTGGAAACATCCAGTGTGTGTCTTTTATTTCAATACCTGCAGATTCAATATGTTCTCCATTGCATCATCCACTTCATTGAAGACTGACCAGCACCAGACCTAGAACGGGCTGCTACACACTCCCACCTGCCGTATCCCTTTCAGGGCCCTGGACTATTGATACATTAGGAAAAGATTTCTCCACCCATTTTATAGCAGTTTATATGCAGACCACAGTTTTCTAGTTTAGCATCTTAAAAGCTTCACTTCAATTCATGGTAATGTACTAATCCTTTCCTTGTTAACAAGTTACAGAAATGCATTCAGTTTCTTTGACATGGTTTATTTTTGAAAAGAAAAATTTGCTGGATACTATTGGTTTCCTTGGTTTCTTGCAACAGTTCTTATGTTTCCATGTTCCTTTCTGAAAACTGAAATTAAAAATTATGAATAAGGCAGCCTAAGTGTTATGTTCATTCTTCTGGGATTTTTTAGAAGCTTATTTACTCTTCCCAAGGTGTCAAAGGTAACAGCTCACAGCTCTGAAGTTGTATAATTTCACACCAGCCACTCAGCATCCAGTGATTTAATTTGCCATCTGCTCTCAATTAAAGTCTTAGCCAAAGACTGATACAAGCTTCCCTTCCCCCATTTTAATAAAATATTTTAGTGTCAGAAGTTGGTAACTTCCTGCTGAGCAGCAGACCAAGTCCTTTGTCTTCCTTTCATTACTACAATACTCTGATTCTTTGTTTTCCCCGCAGCCACTACTAGGTGCATGTTCTGGCAAGCACAAGTTACAGAACATCAAAAAAAAAACAACAAAAAAAATAACCAGAGAAACATAAACATTCTTTTATACTTATCCCTATTGGAAACTAGGTCAGACTTTCCACAGGCTTGCTTCCTTCCTAACTTCCCTCTCATGCTGGAAAAACGTATCAAGTTAGTGTGTAACTGTATTTTCTACTTTCATTTGAACTGGGACAGTCTGTCCTTGTCTCCATAACAAAAAATTTTGTTAAACTGCTACCTCATCTTAAGTCTCCTCTTTTCCTTTCAGGTTTGCCTCTGAAAGAACCCTCTTGAGCCACGTCTCCCGCTTCTGAGTTTACTGAGGTTTGCCAACTTGTAGTTCACAGATTTTAATGTTTACGCTCTCTTTCTCTCTCTTCCCCCTTGAATCCTCTGATGAATGTCACCATTTCACTGTCGCCCTTTCTAAGTCACCTTCCACTTTTGTGCTCCTGGTGCCTCCTTCCCTAGGATTTCAGGGTCACGCCTTTAAGGATCTCTCTCAGCTGCCCTTCCTACATCAAAGTCTATTTGAATGCTAGGAGGACGTGTTGGACAGCTTGCCCTGCTGTACTCCTTCCCCAAGCACCTAGCTGCAAAAATCGCTTCACCATCGTTTGAATCACTCTGGGACTCATACAGCATAGGGCATGTGCTAATTACAAGATACCGTCAGGTACCTGAATGAAAGCACAGTAAGGATGCAAAGACATAAAGATCCAAGGAAAAACTATCTACACAATGTGGCTGTACTTACATCATCAGTAGCGTTCAGTTTTACCACCTATTCTGCTAAGAGACATGTGTTTTCACATGGGGCCCCCAACATAAGGACATGGACATGCTGGAGTGAGTCCAGAGGAGGCCACAAAGGTGCTCAGAGGGCTGGAGCCCCTCTGCTGTGCAGACAGGCTGGGAGAGCTGGGGCTGTTCAGCCTGGGGAAGAGAAGGCGCTTGCAGCAGAAGTGTGTACAGCAGAAGAAACCTTACAGCAGCCTCGCAGTACCTAAAGGGGCTGACAAGAAAGCTGGAGAGGGGCTTTTACAAGGGCATGTAGCAACAGCACAAGGGAGAATGACTTTACACTGGAAGAGGGGAGATTTACATTAGACATAAGGAAGAAATCCTTTACCTGAGGGTGGTGAGACACTGGCACAGGTTGCCCAGAGCAGCTATGGGTGCCCCAGCCCTGGCAGTGCCCAAGGCCAGGCTGGACGGGGCTGGGAGCAGCCTGGGCTGGTGGAAGGTGCCCTGCTCATGGCACGGGGGTTGGAACTAGATGGTCTCTAAGGTCCCTTCCAACCCAACCCATTCTATGATTCATACAACTTGGTTACTGCAGAAACTTTCCAGTGCTACCACTTTACAGTAAACTTTATTATTTCTAACACTTAATCTTTCTTGATAACTCCATAAATGAAGTTTGATTATTACAATGTCATAAAGACCCATCACAATGCCATTGGGTGCTTCACCACATAACAGAGCACTCTGAAGCTGACACTGCTGACACACATTTATTGAGCAAGGACAGCACTGGAAGTCCGTTGTTACGATGTACCACAGTGCAAGGCAGCAGTCTTCAAAAAGCAAATGCAAACAGTATTTATGTGCTCTGTAACACCTTCACTGCTCCTGTTCATATAAAGTACATCTTACTCCACCCTATAATACATGTGCAGTGTGAACGTAGACCATGGACTGTCTCTTCCTGCATTCTCCAAGTTCTTACGTGGCTTAAAGAGGTGTCATCTGTCACAGCTGAAGGACTCTGCCCAAACTGAGATTCCCTCCTGTGACAGACCCTGCATTTTCCTGCCTTTGCAGATCACCTCCTTTCATCATAACCACTGCTTTTACCACATCTGCCACAACATGTGCATTGCACCGAACCTTTTCCACAAATGCACAATTCATCTCAGAACTTTTTTAAAAAATAATTGCTGTAACAAATCTTCATGTCTCTATGAAATATGGAAGTAATTTTGAGAGAAGTGCATATTAATCCTTAAGAGATGACTCTCACTTTCTTAAGCAGGCAATTTTAGTATTTTCAGGGTTTATTAAGTGCCACAGGTAGTAACACACAAAAGTGATCTGTAATTCTGCTCAAAATCCCCATACAAGCACCTTCCAACAGGGCACGTTTCCCCTTTTGATCAAATGAGGACCTGCCTATAGCCTTTTCTGTCGGAGTTGCAAAGGTGCCCAGCTCCCTTTAAGAAAGCTGTCACAGAGATCAATGCTTCCACTTTGTGACTAACCACACTGAGATATTTTTGTTTGGGGTGGGGGGTTAGTGCTTTTTTTGTTTAAGGTTTTTTCTAAATTAATTCTGAACTCAAATGCCTGGGAGAAAGGATATATATGTATGTATACATATATATTAAAAAAAAAGACTTCACGCAATTTTGTATTGTTTCTTTATTAACCTTTGAAGATAATGTGGCATATTAGTAAAAAACACAGGTCCACAGGCTTCATAGTCAGTGAAACACCTATGCATTTCCTTAAAGTTTCCCTTATTTACATAGTATAATACAAACCAATCAACCACCACTTTAACCAATATTATTTATCCTTACAAGATCTGATAAAAATTTTATTGTGGTTGTCCCAGGCCGATTATTTTTTTTTATAGTTTTTGTAAACGGACTACTTCTGAACAGCATTACGTATGTCCAAATGTTCGTAGTAATAGGAAGCTTAAACATGAAAAAAACCAACCAAAACCTGCAGAACTCAAGAAGTGCAAATATAAGAGGAAACAAAATGTTCAAGACCAATGATGCTTACAGCTCAGATGGACACCAATGGTTTCCCATCATGTTCCAAGCAATAACCAAATAACCACTGTCATGCAGCAGAGCTAACAGAGGCCCTTGAACTTAAAACTGTCTCTTGTAACAAGAAGTGTTTCTACCACCATGCTCCATCTAGACTATCATTTGACACACAGGCATGCTTAAATCCGTTCAGCCACTGTGCATATATATGCATGCCAAGCAGATCAAGAGAAGCGCATTTGTAGTGATGAATGAAATGACTACAGGCACATTTGTAATGTTTTGTGTCAATGGTGACATGTTCATCTATCAGCTTTTCAACATGTACAACCACCTTTCAGCCATGAGATGTCTTATTATAGACTCCAGTAAAAGCAACCACAATGATTAACAATGTTTGGCACATTTGTGTCTATAGGTAGCTCATGAAGTCCAGAAGAGAGTGGGAAGAAAAGGATGAATCCTAAGGAAAACCATTGTAATTTATGAAGATGACTGTAAGAGTCAGACTCTATATACTTCCAGGAAGTGACATGATTATCCCCTTTTTTTTTTTTTAAAGGAATAGGGCTGTAACCTTTTTTACTAAAAAGCAGGTTCACATTAAGAACAGCTTTTCATGGACAGCAGTGTAAGAAATAATTATTAACCACACTCCAAACATACTGTTTGTTTTAGGAAATAAGAAGCCAAGCAATTATCAGTGGCAGACCAGGACGTACAACTACCAGGACCACATCCCAGGTCTCTGTGCCAAGAGGGACCACACACATTTCAAGAACTTTTGAGGCAACCTTTCTGAAATACTTCAGAGTACAGGATTTCCAAATACTTTTATGCTAAACAATGTGGAACACTACTAGCAGATAGCCTAATGTCTTACATTTTTCAGGTACTAGTCAAGATAGTAATTGAAGAGAATACACCATCGATGACAGGCCACAAGAGAAACAGCCATGATGTATTCCACGTGGAACCACATTTTAAAGGCAAAGCCCAGTGAAGCATAATGATTAAAAAAAAAAAAAAAAAAAAGACAAACCCAAAAGACACAACCTTTCTTCTGTCTGACAACTCCTGTTTAAACTTACACCCAGAAAGGGAGCCAAACACACACAACGAAACAGAGAAGATGAGGCTGCAGCAGCTTGTCACATTGCATTGGGAAGATCTTCATTTTTATAAGACAATTTTCCATTTAAGTTAAGCACTTAAGTCCACAGATAAAACACACATTGATTAGCTGCTACTTCGCTTCCACGGGGCTATCATTGACAGAAGTTTTGCTGAAAAGAGCCTCACAACAAACACTGAAAAAAGCAGCAGAGCTAGTGTACAAAATGAATTTCAGTAACACATCGAAAATATGCTATCAAAGATTAATTTCTTGCCTCCAAAACCAAAGACACTCAACTCTTAAATCTACCAAATTGCAGTTATCAGAGTCATCTCTGTTTAACCATACTGGAGACATACAGCACAATATATTATAAAAGTATACCAAATACTACTGGTAAATCATAGAAGACGTGTCCCCAAATATGCAAAAACTAGCTACAAAGATTATTTTGGTACTAACATTCAGTTAGTAATTTCATCTTTTGGCAAAAAATGGAAAAATAATCCACTCCCGTGAACATGGGTTTTACTGTAAATGCTTCAGTTTTGGCCTTGCTATCCCATAACAGAGAACGCCAAGTAATTGGCTAATCTGCTTTCAGGGATTTATTTTTATTTTTCTTACTTTTCTTGAATAAACCACAAAACTATGCCCTGCCTTCCCCTGCCATTTCACTGCATGAGAATAAAGACTGTATCTTATTACACAGCTTAATGATTATGTTAATCTTAAAACACTGAAGTGAAATACTAATACTGTCACTAAAACAAACAATCAGAAAACATGCTATTGAGTGTAATAGAGCTGTATGCTCAACTATGTGAGAAACAAAACCAGTAATTAACACACATTGTTTTATTTGACAGAATTAACAGAATATAAGCAACCTACTATCACAATGCAGTTTAAAGGGAAAGAGCTGGCTTCTTAGGGACTAGTTGGTATTACAGCAATAAAACAACGGATACTGCAAAAGGTAAAGCTGAACCTAAAGAAAGGATACGTCAGAATTTTATTGGGAGACACAGAAAGAATTTTGTATTTTATTTTCTTTGAAGACAGGATTCAGGGGAAATTTTACAATGAGGTACAGATTTTCTACAGCAGTATCTACCATGCATTTTTTTTTTTTTATTTTCTGTGCTGAAAAGTAACGTTCATGGTATTCTGATGAAATGCTAAGGTAACATAATAACAACAATAATAGTTCCTGAGGCTGTGTGAACAGCAGGTTGTATGAAGAACTAAGCTATATCACCTCTGCAGGTTCTGTGCTAAATAAGAAGGCAAAAAGTGGTACCTAAACCACTGTCATCCTACACGTCCTGGGAAAGCTAAACTGAAGCAGCAGAGATTATTTCACCCAACAGTTAAAAAAAAAAAATAAATACAAAGCACCTCCAGCACTAATACCACCAAAAAAATCCCTGCTTAGTCTTAACAGTAATTTTCTGTAACCCGAGAAGAACATTCTGCAAGGGCTAAGTTGTCCCCTGTTGCAATCTTTAACCCCTGCTCTCCCTGCCCCTTTGTGCAGATAGGACTGTCAGTGGTTCAGTTTTACAAGTGAGGAAAATCTGGGAAGCACAGCACTGAAAAGAGGACTTGTGTTAACTGCAAATACTAGCAACAGTTTGTTGGAGTAAAGATTAATATTTTGAAGGATACCAACTCCAGCCTGACATTCCCATCTCTTGTGCAACCTGCAGAACTTCCTGGTGACGTAAGACATACTTGGCGCAGAAAATAGTAACAGGCAGAATGAAAGAAGAGTTGAAAAAGTACCCCAAACCACCAAGGTCTTCTATGTTGCTGTTCTTTCAAAACTGAATCTTCTCTACATGACTTCCTCACATATCACCTTACAGTATAATTCCAAATTCTATTTTAAATCATTATACAGTTGGGGGGGGGGGGGGGGGGGGGGGGGAATCTAACAGAAAAAAAATGTCAGAAGTTGTCAGGTGGCAATTTATTCAAAAGTAGCCCACTATTTAAGCTTCTTATTCAGGAACGCAGAGCTGTTTATGGATCATCATGTCATTTCTGGAGGGACTAGTACCCAGTTTCCTCACATTCATACTGTACTATATAAGAGCCATTATCATAACTGTTACTCACTGAGATTATATAGGCTCAGATTCTGTGTGGTCGCCAGAAAATATATCAAACTGCCATGCAACATTGCTGCAGGATATTACGACCTACCAAGTTTTAAAGCAGAGAAAGTTAAGTTTAGAGGCAAAGGATCTCATCTATTTTTTAAAACCAGACAAGCTGAAGTTGATTTCAAGATCAAATGAGTATACACTGTGTAACAACAGCAAACTACTCAGGAATATGTTTATCAAGGAGTGAAAAACACATGTAATTTAATAACAACATACCATTTTACCCCTTACTATCTTTGAAAAGCTTAGCTGAAACCATTATTACCTTCACATAAATACATAACCAGAAAAAATAGTTTGTATACAACCATAGCTAAGCATCTCTAGGCATTCTGTAGGATGGCCTCAAACAAAATTTTTATCCACAAAAAAGTGGACAAAAAAAGCCATGAAAGGTTTTGGGTTTCCCATCGAAACTTCCATTTTTGGGAAATTTTATTTTTGAAGAAAGTACATGCTGTTGCTCTATTTGAAATAGGAACCAATGCAATATTTTCATTAACAGCATCTCTTAAGTTTACCCTTTTCTCGTTTTCCAGAGAGACTATGCTTTTTGTTTTGGCTTTTACCGTAATGAACAGATATAAGCACTGTAACACTGTAGAAGTGTGCTTCCTACTTACTGTAACACTGTAGCTATCACCCTAACACACAACAGTCCCTATCCTAACATTGTGAAGATGTAAAACCACAGTTACAGTCTGCTAAAACTGGCAGAACTCTTTGCCACTGACCATACAGTCCCATCTTCTCTCCTGGGAGAGAATCAACCCAATTAGAAGGGGGTGGGTGGGTACATGGGGGTGTTAACTACAGCTCAGACATGCAACACTGTACAACACATGGTCATAAAAGCAGAGGTGCATCTTCACCCTTATCAAAATATTTTTTCTGGATATGTCACTGGGCAATTAAGAAAAGTTCATGGATTAACAGTACGCATTTATTAAAACAATTAGTAAGATGGGTACAGTGTCTCAAGAACCAGTAAGTTCCAACAAGAGGGTGCTGAAAAAGAAGAGCATCCCCTTTGAATGTACTCAGCTTCCACTTTCCTAAGAGACTTAACATTTTTTGAGGGAGTTTTGACACACAGCATGACTGTTTAAAGTGGGATTTTGTTTAGTCTAGAAAATTTTAAGAACTGTGTATGCACAGTAGGATAAATACTTTTAACAGGTGATTATGCTAAACCAAAGAATGGCTTAAATGAGTATATGAGAGCATGACAAAATTGTATTATTTCGTAAAGTGAGGAACCTATAGCTATAGCATCTTCCTATCTTTAGGAAAAAATACTGCCAAGGCAAGTGAGAGAACAGAAGCACTGGCTTTAAACTGAAAATTACTGCAAACATAATGGAAGAGAAAGCTCTTTGCAGATGAATTGTATTTGAGTGGAGAACTGCTTGAGGAAGAGGGAAACATCAGACAAGCAAGTATTTAATTATTCTTTTGTATGTCTAGATTAACATTTTAAGCAGATACAACAACCTAAAGATGGAATGAAACTCTTGGACATACACAATAACAGTAGAAGAGGCAACAAAGCCAAGCTGCAGCAGGATAAATTCCTCCTAAATACTAAGAACTGCAGCGGTCAAACACTAAAAGAAGTTGCCCCAGATAGGCTGTGAAACTTCCATCCTTGGAGATAATCAACGCTTGACTGGGCAAGACTCAAGAGCATCCTCAGCCCTGCGCTGAGCAAGGACCTGCAGATGTCCCTTCCAACCTAAACTACTGTATGGTGCCATGAGCCTGGACACCACCTATCACAACAACCAACCCTGCTACGTAAAGATGATTAACATCTATAGTTTGCGCTCCTGTATATGTTATGTATAGAAGTCTTTACAACAGCTGAAATACTACTAATGGGTTAAAAAAAAATTCCTACTTAAAAAAAAATCATTTTCTAAGATTAGTCTGCCAGTCTTGTAGAACAATAAGCCTTTTCTTTTACATTCTTTTATGTAGCAGAAAATTAAAGCTTAGTATTTTTATCTTGAAAAACTATACTGACAAATATGAAAACCTAGAAAGGGCTTGTGTGCCATCTGAAAGGTGTTTTTTTTTTAAACTGACATTTACATCACACTAAATACTTTAAAAGCTTTCATGCATCTTTCCACCAGTTTACCTTACTCTCCTTTTTCTGTTTTCTGTTTACCTCAGAAATATCACCCTATCTTCCTTTTCCAGATCCTTACCATCATTCTCTTTCCCTTAAATTACTTCCCAGGATGCTAATAGTAAAGGTAGAGCAAGCAGTACCATAGCTTGCCGGTAGAAATAAAAATACCACCTTCCCAATCACATCACAGGAAAAAAAATGATGAGAACTGTTAGCATCTCACCAATTGCTAAACACCTTGTAAATACTCACCAAACTGCAAACTTTCATCATGCATCTTACTGTGACAAAGCCCAGCAGCGAGCTAAATTTTATCCTTAGTATCACAGATCAGCTCCATTAAAATCATACCACTGAGCTTATGGAATGACTTAATCCAGTCCTGAAGTAGAATTTCAGAACAGAAGGTTCAAGTTGGCTGTAAATTCAACCCCCTCCCCAACCCAAACCACATAGCAAGTACCTGCATTAAAATGCCTCCCCTTGAACTAGAGCTTAAACTCACACAAATGAGGTTCTGTACAGGTGCCAAACCCCACACACCTGTGGCATCAATGAGACAAGATTCCAATATATTACAGCTTTAAGTTCACGAAAGGAGGAAGACGGGCACTAGGAAGATGGAAGCCCTGTGAGCAGAGTATTGGTCAGAACCCCATCCCAGGCTTGGCCATGCAGCTCTGTGAAGGCTTCTCATATCACTTCCCTCTACTGATGCAAGCAACCTGAAGTCTAAGTCAAAGGAAATTTATAAAAAAATACAAAGTCTTAGTTCTAAGGAGCTATGAAAATTTGATTTTGCTATGATTGCAGAAAATTCATGCTTCCCGAATATGTTAAAAGTAGTATAGCAATTCTTGCAATGGAATGCAGACTTCAGACTTCTTTTTTAGTCTTAGCAGTACCCTGGGCTATCAGCAAGCATAAAGAGATGAATCCAGACAGAATCCACTCAAGACACTTATGTATTTGTGATCTCTCCCTTTCCTTCTGCAACAGCATCCCATTTCCTTCTATAACCAATGTTAGTGATCGCCCCTGATGAATCCCCCCCCTGTCCATAACTCTGTATTGATTCCCCTTCAATGCTGCAGACTACAGGAGAGCAGGGAACTAAAAAGTTTCTTACAAAGACTTTAAAAAAATAATTATGCAAAGGATCAGAGTCTTGCAAGTGTACTTAGTAAATTCAGAAACAGACAATTACAGCAGATTTTGTGGAAATGCTGAAGGGTAAGCACATAAAAACGTTGGTAATACTCACTCAGGAAGCCAGCTACCAAAATCCATCAGAGAAGGAATTAGAAGAGGTGATACTTTATCAAATTCAGTTGCAGCTTTTTGCATTGGGAGATCTGCTAACATCCTATAGAACTGTGAAAACAGTCAGAAAGGCCCCTGGAATAATGCAGCCTTTCCATAACCCTCTATATTGTTCTCCTGGCTGTGTAACAGACACAAGAAGTTTCTCTACAGTGGCAAAACAACAAGCCACTGCTGATGCTGAGTTCAGGTTTGCCTCTATGGAGTAAAGCGACAGGACTTCTGTGTGACATGAAATTTCCACAAATTGCAATTTGAGTATGTTGCCTGAAGTTGCCTGTGAGCGAACTACGCAATTCTTGTCTGCAACAGGGAAGGCTTTTAGATCTCTTCCATTTTTACTAAACTACTGATTAAATTCAGCCAGGTATTTTGGCTTTGGAAGCTGCACCATAATCAAGACTACCACTGTGCTGAAGCACCAAGTTACTTAATGCTGCTCAGAACAGAAGGTTTCAAAATCTGAAAGCCCATTTTAACAACCACCCCCAATGCTGCTAAACTTAGAGAAGCAGAACACCACCACCAACCGCTGAAATTTTTTTGCCAAGTTCTCCCTCTTCTCCTCCTCCTCCTCTGAAGAGGAGCTAAAGATAAACAGCGGGACTCTGCAAGTCCGTATCCCTGGTTACACTTCAGTGCTGCCAAACACCAGTGTGGCATGTACAGTGTGCAGAGCTGATGACAAAATTGTCAAATTAGGATTCTGAACTCCATTCCACCTATCTTTGCACACAGCCAAGCATGGAGGTCAGTGAAAAACTGTGCACACTTCCTTTACTGTTATTGGAGTCTCCAGGACACAATTTATGTCATCCTAAAGCAGAAAACTACAACAGTGCAATCAACTGCATCATACAAGCATCCGTGTTTCCTCCAACAATTATTAAAACAAACTCACCTTACATGCACACATGACAATGCCACGTTAATTTTTATTGAGTATCACAGACTTCATAAAAACCAAACAAAACAAAATTGAAAAACATTGAAACACATTGACAAAAATGGAAGATGCCCCGACTTCTAATTTTATCAATCAAAGGAAGGAAATTCTCCTGTTTCTGACCACCTGGTAAGGCACAGCAACATCTCTATTTTTCAAACATGAAAACACTTCTAGCATTGCTACCAACAGCTTGAGTACCTGACTGAAAAAAATCTACCAGATATTTAAGTATTGCATTATTTAGAACTCCTCCAAGTGAGGCAAATGACTGTACTTAAAATACTATGACAGCAGAAAGCCTTGTTTCTAAGAAAATACTGCCAAATGAACAGCATCAAAGATGAGCAGCGCACCATCTCTTTCAGTTACGCATCCTCAGCTGATGGACAACAGAACATCTGGCTCAGCTTTTCCTCAAAAAGAACCAAAACGCTGAAATCAATATACAGGTGGTGTTTGTGAATAAACACAGCAAAAAAACCTGTCCAGCAGGGAGGGGAGTCAGTGATGGCCATGCAGGAGCACAAGGGCCCTGGGACACCTCCTGGCACCTCCCGGCTCCATACAGGGCAAGAATAATTATATGTCGTCCTCCCAGTAATCAAGAAAAGTAGCATATTTGGCCACTTTGACCAAAAGGTCACGGTTTAAGAGCACATTGGTATTATTTCCTGTGACTGTTCCAAGGGCTTCATTTAACCTCTGGGAAGTGCTATGAATAGATGTGATGTTTTCCAGAGGGAAGGGTGTTGGTGGTCAGTTCTACCCAAACACTGCCAAAGTAGTATCTTCAGGTTAAGTATCCGAGTACACCATTCAGTTGACATGTTTTAATTTTTTCTAGAATTTAAAAGTGACTTCACTAGTATATTCTCGATGCTTCTTTTCACTGGAACACAAATCAGGAATTTAACATGTTCATATTCAGCTCTCTTGCTCAATACATCTTTACTATTATTTAACACGCAAAACAATTGTTTACAGAGGAGTTAACCCATGCAGACTTTGCAAAGAAAACACATGAATTTATAGGCATTGCCACTTAGTAAAATTGAGATTTATTTTTTAAAAGAAAGTGTTTCTGAATACTGGGTCTAAACAGTAACCTTATCACATTAGGAAATTATTCAGTATTTATTTTGCTACAGCACAAGATCATCAAACATCAATAAATGTTTGGTTGCTTTGTAGAAGAAATAGAAAGCAAAACTAAAACTGCCTTCAAAGGACATCTGCCTACTGGACTTGGTACTTCATTTTCACAACTGCACCATTATATCAGCTATTTAACCAAAAACACAGGCTACAGACTCCCAAACAATCACAGCTGCTGTAAACATACAGTCTTAAAGCAAGAAATGTTTACTTCTGTAAAATACTTTGTAACAGCCAGCTAGCTGACTATCACCTAATCAGCTATTAAAAAGGTGATAACTGTGAACCTGTTCCCCAGTCAGAACTATTATGCATTCAAAACTGAGCCACTATTATCCAAAAAGAAATCTTTACTGACCTTATTAGCAGAGGAGAAGATAAAAGTAATTTGTTACTTGAAGGCTCTGATGCAAAGACCACCTACAGTGGGACTTAAGAAATCATCTTCACAATAAAAACCTGCAGAGCTGTTTTGTTTGGTTTGTTTTGGGTGTTGTTTTTTTTTTTTTTTTTTAAGAACAGCATGTATTGGGCTGACAATTACTTGAAAATAGTTTAAAAACACCACATCAGTTTTTGGGTTTGTTTTCCCACCTTGACTCCAACTGGTAATTTAAATCGGCCAAAAGAAACATTCTACTTCAACCTTGCACCATTAGTAAAGGAAAAAAACCCAAACAACCAAGCATTCTGGTATGTAGGAGATACATTACTGTTTGCTGAAACAAAATAATGAATTTTTACCTATGTACTTCTACAGATTTAAAGTGAATTGCAACATCCCCCCATCCACAGCACAAAGGATAAACAAAGCCTAAACGAAACAGATTATTAACCTTAAGATGTTGAATTTAGGACTATCTCAGCATATTCTGTGATGAGTCAGCGCAGCCCTACTTTATTCTTATCTTTCCTTAGTACCCATTGAAGCTATTTCCAAAACAAAACCAGTGTTACTTCTACATTTTAGTACAAACACTACTCAAACAAATGCACATCCTTGTACACTAACATCACACCTTCTCAAGGGGTTGGATTATGTTTTGTACAGACTGAGTACAAATCGTACTGCTAATCCCTTCTGGTCATCGTCACAAGGTTGCCTTCTGAGACGTTTGTGATTAGTTTCTTTTCACAGCGTATATCCCTGCTAATATTACTGGGATTTTGTTGTTGTTTGCTTGGTTTTGGTTTGTTTGCTTTATTTTT
This sequence comes from Falco naumanni, assembly GCF_017639655.2. Taxonomy (NCBI): domain Eukaryota; kingdom Metazoa; phylum Chordata; class Aves; order Falconiformes; family Falconidae; genus Falco; species Falco naumanni. Next base: position 57,687,366 of record NC_054057.1, read on the forward strand.
GGTGTGTGGGGGTGTATGTATTGTTTTTTTGGTTTTAGGAGCACAGAAGAATTATGTTTTAGGTTGCAAAGATCCAATAAATATTTTTAGATACACAATGTAGGAAGACTGCAAGCACTATTTGAACAATTTGGTGATACAAACACTTTTGGGTTGTTGAGGGAAGAACCAGAAATTTCTGGTGCAACAGGAATTTGCCACTGCAGAAATTGTATTTGAACAGAACCACAGTGGTGCCAGCTCAAGACTAAGTTTTGCACTTCAGGGCTTAATCTAGCATATTGCACAGTGCCAAATGAAATGGCATCATTTCATTCTCTCTATTTAGTACATATCCTGAAAGAACACTTTGAACAGAAATTATAAAGTGAAACCCTCCTCCTGATCTCATTGTTTCTTGAGATGTGGTATGGTAGTTGCTAAGTGCTATTCTGCACCTCATGGAAACAGCACCTTTCTGATGGATCTAGGGGCATCTGGTCCTTAGGAATCTATTGAAATTGTTTCTTACGCCTGAGGCAGGTGTTGTCTGTAAGCACATTTTTCTCCTTTTGTTAATATTACAGTCTTATAACATGAGATAGTAAAAGTATTCTGTTACTATGTTTAAGATTAACAACTGTTGGATTTAAAAGGTATTTTTAAGGTATTGAAGAGTCCATCACTACTGAAACAACTAAGGTAGTGACATTTTTAAAACCACTCTGCTCTCACAACTCGCTTCCTTGCTCAAACAATGCCAAACAGGTAATATAATAAAGTTCAGCAATAATAGTACAAGTAAATACAGGAATGAGACTTGAAGAGATTCCTCTTTCAAAACTGCCAAGTTTGATTTCCAGTTTTGTTCAAATTTTTATCCTTTTTCCTGCCATGACATGTTTAAAAAAAAAAAAAGTGGCAGCAACTGTAGGGTAGCATGATGGGTACCAACAAGACCAAAAGACTTACAGACATACCACTACTCCCCTGCCTCAAACAATCATAATATCAACAGTAAATGCTCTTTGTAGTAATGTTAGTGTGTCTAAGTTGAAAGCATCCTTTTCCAATACAGATATCAAGAGTTTGCTGGAGTGTTTCAAATTTCTTATGGGGCAGGAAAAAAAAGCATTCGAATTTCAGGTCACAGTCTGCATCAAATTGTCAGTTTTATCACGATAGCCTGGAGCCAGAAACATTCAAGTATTCAATCCACTCTGAGGGACATTTCTCTTTTTTTTACGGTTTCACTTTCATTCTCCATTAAACCTCACCATACTTACATCCTAGACATCTTTAATCTCAACAACAAGAGGGAATCTTCCAGAAAGACACAAGATTTTGAAATGTGAGGAAAAAAGAGCCCCACAACTATGTACTCAGATAAACCCGATTAAACAAATCCACTTAAAATCTCATTCCTTTGTGGATAAGCAGAGACCTCTACACAGATGCAAATTGTTTTACAGTTATGTTGTAAACCCACTCCTTCTGGGACTCTTCAATTTATGTCAATGTCTCATTAGCAAATGAATTGCACTGTAGATTGCATTCAGTACTCTTTTCCTTTTCTTTTCTTAATTCCCCAACTAACATAGAGTCGTGTAGAATCAAAAAGTGGTTTGCATTGCAAGGGACCCTAGAGACCATCTAGTTCCAACCCCCCTGCCATGGGCAGGGACACCTGCCCCCAGCCCCGGTGGCTCCCAGCCCCGTCCAGCCTGGCCTTGGGCACTGCCAGGGATGGGGCACCCACAGCTGCTCTGTGCCAGCATCTCACCACCCTCACAGGGAAGAATTTCTCCCTCATATCTAATCTAAATCATCAGTGTAGATCTATATAATCTGTAAACTTTTTCAGTTTAACATAACCTTCCCCCTCCACACTTCCAAAACTCTCAAATAATTTTCAACTTACTGATTCTCAACAAAATCAGCTTCATATAAGAAGTCATGAGAATTGGCAGCTGGCCAACAAATGGCTTGGTGGAGCAAATCACCTTCCAGCACACATAATCCATTGCAGGAAGATTGTTGGTGAGAGTTCATGATAAATACAAGTGCAGATACTTGACATGTTCAGTTGGTCACTGTGTAAAGATATTTTCCCCTTCCTTCCCCTACTGACACACAATTCATATGCTGAAACATGATCGGTACCTTTATAATGTTATTTTTCAGTACCTTCCTAAGATTACTATTATAATAAATGCAAATTGCTGTCATTTAATTCAGTTTAGGAATTCCCAGATAAACTATTTTGGCAACCATATCTTCAAGGATTATGCAGGTCATCTGTACAATGTGTGAGCAAATGCTTACTTTCACCCAAAAGGGATATTCTGTAATTCTGAAGCTGTGCTGTACTGTGGAGAGTCCTGGCATACTTACTCTATTATACTGGTTGTTTTTCATGCATCTCCTCCCTTTAAACACAGCACAACATTCACTCAAGGTTTTTAACTGGTAGTTACAAAGAAGAAATGAGTGTCTTTGCTTTACCAAAGCTGCTATACAGTGGCAGTGATCCTGCATCAGACTCAAGATGGAAGACCTTTATCTTCCTAGATTTTAATAGGGAGTTAAGAAAGAGAGAATGTGTCTCCTCCTAAGCTAGCTCCTATGTCATTTTGGCCAACCTGCCAGGGGCTAATCTGCCCGTGCAATATGGTTCAGGGTTCCTCATTACCACTATCTCACCCCCAAACATCTACTACAGCTTCTCATACTAGAATTAACCCTGGAGACAGTCACCAGAGCCAAACACCTCTGAGCCCCTTAAACTTCAGCATCAGAGCACAAAGAGGCAGCTGTTGCAATCCAGAACCTTATGACGAGAAAGCGGCAAGAAAGCAAAATACAGCCAGGGAAAGAATTAAAAAAAAAAACAACAAAAACAACCAAAGGTCAAAGCTTCACTCCAAAAATCCCTGCAAAAGACATGCTTAAAATGTTTTTCCTGACGTGCTTTGCTTTACAGAGTATTCAGCAAACGGTTAATGTAGGTCTTTAACCAATTTTAGTTTACAAGAAGTCCCATAAGCCCTTTTTTAAAAAAAAATTGGTAAGGCTTTTGTTAAAGTTTAGTGAGATCCTTTATAATCTTAAAATCTTTCCAGGTGGTAAATATTAGATCTTTCAATGTGCTTGGCTGAAGCAAGTATAAATTATTAAGTATCTTCTAGGAAAATGTCACTATGAACCACTCCTTTGCAGAATGGAATACTTCTGTTGGAACTATCACTAGGAAAAATTGCTGACTTCACAGTTCGAGTAAACCTTACAACTTCAAAACCTATGCCCACCATTTTGAACTTTACTAAAGTTTTCCGATTAGATCCCCGGTAACCGCACGTACTTGCATTCATGGGTAACCCATGCAAGTATGTAGGTATTCAGGTATGTATATACATTTGTGGACAAAACTAAAGCAGCACTGCATCCAAATTGTTAAATGCACGCTGACAACAACTTTGTACAAAATTCATATCTTTAAAAAGATTTGTTTATGAACATCACTTGAAAGAAACATGCCTGGATTCTTCTACGCATGTCCACTGTAATAGCACCCATTGTGGAAGAATTTCTTTCTGACAGCAAGGAAGATGGAAACCAATCCATCTACCCCAAAATGTTCCCTGAGGCTAGTTCATCTCCATGTGCTGGAGACAAATCCCTCCCTCCCTCTGACTCCCAGAGGCCAGGAGAGCAGTGCTATACACCAAGGAGATGACCAAGCTTTGCAAAACATCAAATAAACAAGAAAGTTGAAAATCTTACTGCTGATTATAGCAGACAAGGAAACAGCAAAATGAGTTTAACTTGCTAATTCTGCTGGGAATCCTGGAAGACAACTCAGGAAGCATGACAGCTGCAGGGGTAGGGGAGAGCACTGTGGTGAATGAAAATCAATACATCACTTCCTACCAAGAAAATAAGAAGGTCCTGCAACAGTAGCAGAAAACAACGGACATAACTGACCAATCAGTTACTCACCAGAGATGATCTGACTTTCAACACTATCATCAATATACACACTGTAACTTCAGGTTGATGTTCATAAAATATTTGTTTCCTACAAAACTGTTCTGAATTTTATAAAAAAAATTTACATACAAAAGAGGTTTTGACAAACCAGGCATCATTCTTTCGGGGTAGCTCTCTGTACAAAATATGTCCTGGGGCATTTTATTCACTCTGTCAGGCTTTAAATTTACTTATAACACTCAGAAGAGAGTAATAGTTCTTCCTTGCAATAAGGAATAAGGAAAAAGATCTCATTTTAAAAAAAATCCCAACATCCTTAGAACCCATCTACCATATATATACTCAGATTTAACTCAACAGATTTTCTAGATAATAGAATTCTAGCTTCTAGTACAGCCAATCGCTTCTAATAATGGGGTCTTTTTTTTTTTCCAAATTATACTTTATTATCTTGTACAAATAAAACAACATCTGGCACTTTATTGTGAGTGTTCATTTTGATAACACATTGACTAAAGCCTACAAAATTTATGTAGGCCCAACACCATGCACAGAACTTTTTCTGCTCATCTGTCTAAAGGTGGTATTTTTACCACTAGTATCTATATTACACAGTAGTAGCTGATCCTGAAAGGACCGTATAGGACTGACTTTGTTGGGATTTTTTTCTTATAGCAAACATTCTAGAAATACAAAAAGAAGCCAAAATTGTACCACAGTAGACAGTGTGGAACATATTTTTACTCTGATCTGTTTAGATGCTACTTACGCTTCCATATTTGTCACATCTATGTCCATTTTACACCTTAACCTCTCCAAGTAAAAATAAAGCAAGTTCCCGTGAAACTCTGGCAAAAGCAGAGTTTATAGAATATTAACATTTCCAACATTAAACTCTTAAAAACGCCTCTGGCTACATTACAGCACAAAAAGCATCTTTCTTCTCTGCCTGCCCACAGCCCCTTACAAAAAGATCTGGAAGTTGAGCAAAGCAGTTAAACCCATTGATACAATGTCATCCCGTTTGAGCCTCCTGCCCAGGAAGATGAGCTTGTATCAGCATCATTCAACAGAATAGACACATGAAGACTTCAGAGATGCTGCTGAACATTTTTGTGAGTTTTTTCAGATATTAGGAAAATTGCTCCACCAAAAGGGTTGTCAAACACTGGAACAGGCTGCCCAGGGAGGTGGTGGAGTCACCGTCCCTGGAGGTATTTAAAAGATGTGTAGATGTGGCACTTAGGGACATGGTTTAGCAGTGGGCTTGGCAGTGCTGGGTTAACAGCTAGACTCTTACAATCTTAAGGGTCTTTTCCAACCTAAATGATTCTATGATTTTCAAGCCAGGTATCCACTTCTGAGAGGAATCAAATGGTACACAACCCTTACTAGCTATCCAGATGTGGTCTTTAAAGATCTAAATAGGCTTGCTCAGCTCTATCAACCACTCTCTTATTGCAGCTTGGAAGATTCCTTCCCCTTTCTGGGAATACTTATGAACTGGGATAAGGGAACACAGACAACCCCCCAACTGGTGGAGAGACCCACCAACTTCATCATGAGAGTACCCACCACCCAGGAGTAGTACAAAGATGGATGGGGTCAGAGCAGGTCAAGAGCCTGTGGCAGACACTAAACCTATTCCCTGTCGTATTATCAGCCCCCATAGGGGCCCAGCAGCCCTCAAGAACCAAGACTTCATACCCGTCCTATGTACATGCACATGCCTATCTTCTCTCCCAGCAAGATCTATCCCCCAGGCAGGGAGGAGGAAGGGGAGGAGCAGGAAGAAGGATGAACCACATCTTCCAGTACTGATCCACACAGTGGGTAAAAACCTAAGAAGGCTGTAGATCAAGCTTTGCTTTTCTTATTATTTTTTTTTTTTTGGAAGGAAAATGTTAAATCTTGTGGAAAGAAATAGTTCAAATATAATTCAAAGAAATCCATGCAAAATTCTCCGTCAGGTAGGGTTGAGTAATGAACCAGTTCACTCCCTGGGTTAACATTTCCATATCCAGGATTGCCTGAAACTAGACTTTTAATAGAAAATGTAATACTGAGCAACTAGTGATCATTACCAACAGCTCTTCCAACCCAAAATTTAGCAGAAAACAAAGGCACACTTGCTTACTGAGTAAATATTTAAGATTCAACATATACAAAAATTGTGGGCTAGAACTAATTTGCAACCATTTTTATATTTGGGTGATGATTTTTACAAGATAGTAAACCCCATAAATTAAGTGTTCTGTGATAGAAAAATAAGCTTACCACAGTTAGACCCATCTACCTGGCAAATGGAAATATCATCTTTCACTGACACTGACCAGGGAAGCGAGTTCCATTTCTCTTAGCTTTCACATTCTCAGCATTTTAGTTTCATTATCACTTTAAAGAAACAAACATAGACCCATCATCCAAAGGCTTATTCGGAATGTTCAGCTTAAATTCTGAAAGTGTAGCATCGATCACACTGCATTTCAGTGATTATGTCAGAAATGGTATTTGCATTTCTGAATACTGAATTGACAAAATGTAGGTCAACCTTGGTTTTTTAAAGGCATGTTAAACTTCTAAACACTTTAGTTAAATCACTGCATTGAAACAAATATGAATTTGAGATGACATGCACTATGAAGAAATGATAATGCTGCAGCTTACAGACATGGACTGAATACTAGATATTCATGCAAATTATCATCCACGTTACTGTCAGCACACTTCAGCTTGTTAACTGCTACCCTAAATCAAATCCTGGGTTACTACAGTCTCCCTGGTACATAAAACCTACTGTATGGTTACTCTGGTTTCATATAACAGCTTTGTCATTAGTTAATGATTTAAAATTTTATCCTCTGTGAGCAATTCACATTCCAATGTAGCGCTGGAGTGGCTTCAAACGCCTTTTTTTTTTTTAACACTAGTTTATAGTTAAAATTCTGAAGTTAATATAAAAATTTGTTGAAACAATGTCTCAGGAACATTAACATACGTTCACATGTTTGAGTATTCTAAATCCAGGTGATGTAATGGCAAAAAAGAGTATTCAAGATAATTTTGAAAACCTATGAAAATATTTTTACTGAAGACACAGTAAGGACACTTCTTTTGGCTTTTAATGCGAGATCTTAAGAACTGTTATTGTAATGATTTAGTTTCCACTGTGAACCTTTTTCGAATAATTTATTGCAGAATAAAATACACTTCTGTAGGGACAGTAAAACATTCAATTACTCTAAATAACTGACAATAGATGCTCAGCTGACAGACAAATTTTATAGAAGTCAGGACAGATGTATCTGAAGAGAGAAAACACAACACCACAGCCTGAGGGTGATACCTGAAGGAGGCTGGACTATTATTACGCTACTACTTAACTTGGCACATGCAAATGTCGAAGAACTTGCATCATTTATGAGGATCAAATTAAAGCATGTAGGTAAAATAGAGAAATTCACTTCTTTGGACTGAATGCCTATTACCCACCAATGATCACACTCTCTACATTACACTCAGTGCAAAGACTTGTCAGTACTGCACTGTTTTCTATATTTAACCATATAGATTTTACATTAGAGGTCACTGTTCAACTCCTTAATAAGAGTTAATACTTTCCTTATAAAAATAAACAATTTATTTTATCTGTAGAACTGATTATGCAGGGATTCAGATTTTCAGTTTTTCTTTGTGGTTTTCATCTGTAGTTTTTCTTAGCTGCTCTCCTTTATTGGCGATACAATAAATCCCTTTTCACAAACTTAAGCCCCCATTTTAATTTCAAGTTACAAGTCTTGTTAATGCTTCCAACTTCCAGAAGTGCCAAATGACCACAACATAAAATATTTCTGCAAGAATTACCACTTTCATTACTTAAAAAATAAACAGGGAATTCAATTCTCAATGAATTTAGTGCTCAAAATATCTTTAATCACCTACTATCACTTCCAGTAGGGAGAAAATAAGTTTCTGTTTGCCAGAACTAATTTAACAACATAGACAGGGACGAAAAACCTCCGGAGGCATGACCACCACAGGCATTTCAGAACAAACGTTACAATAATACAATATAATTGTAGCAACTTTCCATGCTCAGCTTTCATTTTGACAGACAACTAAATACAGTGCACCACCATGTGGCAACATACTCAGGAATGGTTCACGTACCAAGATCTGTTTTTTTCCACTTTCGAAATTTTTTACTATTTGTTAAGAATAAATGTTAACAATCCCATCTTAGTATTAAAAAAGCTCCTTTTTAACGAGCTGTCACAGCTTCACTTGGCTCAAAAGCTAATTTTTAATACATCTGGATTAGCAAGAAAATATTCAGGCATTTTTATTTGTACAGCACAGTATTAACCTAAAACCTTAACTGCCCCAGGACCAGAGAACAGCTCTGTTTCTTGCCAATCACGCTCCCTTGCACAAGCGAAATTGGGCATAAGCATTAAAAACATAAACCGCATTTTTTACAAAACAAATCAAGCTAAATGCTGAACTCATGGCTGATTAAAAGCTTCAGAAAATCTTAGGGAAAAAAAACTGAACACTGGAAGATATACACATGCATTATTTAGCAGTTGCTCAGCTACTGTAAAACTGCTTCTCTCCAGCTTAAAGAAAAATACCAATTTTTTCCATAAGAAACAGCAACAGAAGGTTCCAAAAATCCTACAAAAACCCTGACTCCTGAAGCCACTACATGCCACTTAATACCCTGAAGCATATTTCTGCAGCCAAACGCTAAACTCTAAGGGAAAAGCAGGTTTTCATTAAACTGGACAGCCTTTGCTCACACAGTACAGTGCTGTTGTAATTCACTGTATCGCAAAATTTAAGATAGGTTCAGGTGATTCTTGTATTTGTTAAATAAAGAGTTAATTCATTGCACTTTAAAGTATTTGTTTGCCATTTTGTACCAATATACTCCATTCAATCTGAATTAGCAGTGAAGATTCACTTTAAACATCAGTGTCTAAGATCCTGTCCGTGTTCACCGTTTCAGCGTCAGGCTCTCTGCGAGCTCACCAAACCCAAAGGCTTTGCTAAAACTGTTAAGAAATGTAACAGAAAATTGGGTGACGCGATATGCAACCAGAAAGGAAAGTAGGTAGTGCAACGGGTTCTCACAAGCTCTGTACCTTGAGCAGTGGGAAAACCTGTAGTGGAAGAGGCAGCAGCAAGCAGCACTCTCCTTCCAGAGTGCAGGATGGACAGACCTGCAATTCTTTTTCTGCAAAAGTTGTTCTGACACTGTTGGAAAATCTCACCACAGAGTCAATCCAAAGCATGCACTTCAACAGCATTTAAAAAAAAAAAAACCAACAAAAAACCCTCCCCCAAAAAACACAGAGAAAAAACATTAATCCACCTCCTGTATTAAGATCATGCCGAGGTCCCCTCTTGCCTCAAACTCCAACTACTCTCCTTCCACTCTTTGCCAGCCCTCCCCTGCTAACGCGCAGCCTGAAAAGCCCTTGCTATGCAATTAAGACCATCATGATTCCGAGCCAAAGACAAACCAATAGCAAGAACACAATGCATATTATGCAAGTTACTGCATAGTTATGCAAGTTATATGCATATTTTCGCTACACAGAGTAGCTCACTGTACCGACGACTCTGAAGACACTTGTTTGATGTGGATGCTTACTCTTCTTTCAAGCTGTCAAATTTTCCTGCTTGCCTCAGCTGGCTTTTTTACACTAAAATTTCAACCAGCTGCTGACAATATTAGCGAAGCTCTTCCAGTACATACAATATAGGCCATTAAAGTCATAACAACATCTGAGCACAGAATCACGTAAGTTTACTCCAAACCCGGTCTTAGGAGACATCGTAGGCAGAGCACCAGCACCTTATTGACTGTAGATGCCCCACGTTCAACATTGCCAAAACAGAGGTAAACACATCTTGAGACAAACAAGGCATTGTGGTAGAAGTATCACTTCACAAGCTATGTGAATTAAAGAGAATTACATCAGCACTCCTATACTGAACAAAAAAATATTTTTTTGTTTAGACACCTCCCAACCTGACGGCTTTTTATTTTTTTAAATCTACCTCCACACTCCTCCTGCAGTCACCACGGGTGAGATGAGAAGACAAGAGAATTCACATACAGCCTTTTGAAAGCAACAGGGATCAACTTCTCCAATGATACAGGACCCCTCAGTATTTACAAGATGAGTCACATAAAAATGGAAGCTTTCTGGGTACTAAAAGCATTGATTTTAGGGGGAGATATATCAATCTCCATTTTTAGAAGACCACTCAGAGGTCTATTACCATACCTACTAGGGCATATCGCCACACTATTTCTCATTTCTGTCCTTTCTCCCCTTTTCACCAGCACTGCCTGTAACAAAGCACAAACTTGTCACTCAACTTCCAAGATCTGTGAGCAATCACACACAACTCCCCAGAACCTGAACACTGCTGCTTACCCATGCCTTCCTCATTGCCAGCTGCAAGGGCACAACCACTTGCAGCCCAGGACCACTCCAAGCTTCCAAAAGGAAATAAGGTTAAGGGATTTCGTCAATATGCAGACTTTTGAGAAGCAGCAGCTCCTCCGGCCAAGCTGGATTCATCTTATTTTGGAGTAAAACGCAATCCAAATGTGATGCCTTACGCAAGCAACAACTGTTTATCTACAGAGTAAACAGAGCCCACTTTTAAAAGCAGCCCATGTTTCTTGCTGAGACGTCTAAGTATCCTCCAACAGCAAACCTGAAAGCTACACAGATTCTTAAATGTGAGGCATGGAGAAATGCAGGAAAGTAGAGAGTAATCAGGAAACCTTTTTCCAAAAAGCGACGAGGGGGAGGGGGGAAGAATTAAATCTTTACAGCTGAGATTTGAAAATTTTCCAACACATCCAGCACAGGTATCCTTTCCCTGAAACCGGGCACTAACTTCAAAGTGACAACCTCACGAAGTTACCTCGCCGACCCTCGAGGAACAAGAGTATTTTATTTACATAGCTACTGATTAAACTCCATAGTTAAAGCACTGTAACAAGTTCTCGGCTGTATCCAGCAAGTAGTTTCCAAGACCTTCATGCAAATATCTTCATCCCACAAAAAGAACCCAACCAAATCCAACAAACCCTCCTCTATTCCCAGCAGCCAGAGAGGATTATATGGTCACTGAAGAATGCAAGTTGTTACTACGTGCATTTTTAAGCACCGATTTCCAGGGAAAAAAACCCGAAACAGAACAAACAAAAAAAAAAAAATACACGAAGAAAGAAAGAAGGCAGCTCACCTTTATCCTGAGTGCAGGACAGGATCTCCTCCTCTTTGGGGTTAGTCACCTGGGTGATAATGGACGGGTTGTCCATGGAAACAGAGTGAGATTCCACCTGGCTATTTCCCTCCCAGAGGCAGGCTTGTGTGCGGGGAGGGGGGGTGTGGTGGGGGGATTTGTTTGTTGTTTAAAAATCAACACGCAGATTTGTATTTAAAAAAGAAAACAACAACAAAAAAACCCCAACTCTTCCAGGAGCGATGCCAAGCTGGGGGGGGGGGGGGAGGGGGGGGGGGAGCACCGTGCACAGGGGCCCCTCCGGTAGCGCTGCCACCGCCGCCTCCTCCGGGCGCCAATTCTTCACGGGGAAGGGGGGGGGGGGAAGGGGGAAGGGGGGGGGGGGGGTGTGAGACAAATTAACCCCCCCCTTAAAACCAAAATTAATTAATCCAATTCACCCCGCCGGGAAGCCCTCCGCAGCGCTCCCCCCGAGCCCCCGCCGGAGCCGCCGCCGCCTCCCGAGGCGGGGGAAGTGCCCCCCGGCCCTCCGCGCCCGCCTCCCCCGCGGCGAGCCCCCGCCTCACGCCGCCCCCCGCATCCACCTGAGCCGCCCCGCGGGGCCTTCCCCCGAGCGCGTCCCCCGGCACAGCCCCCCGCGCCTACATACCCCGCCGCCGCCGCCCTCCTCCGCGCCTATCTCATCCCCGCGCCCCCCCCGCCCCGGCCCCCCTCACACCTCCGCCCCGGCCCTCCCTCCCCCCCACCCCCCTTCCCGCGGGCAGCGCTGCGGGCTCGGCGGAGCGACGCCGGGCCGCCCCCTCCTCCTCCGCCTCCTCCTCCTCCTCCTCCTCCTCCCCCCTTTCCCGGGTCACGGGCCGCCGCCGTGCGCGGGCGAGGAGGGAAGCGCGGTGCGAGGGGAGGAAGGGAGGGGAAAGGGGCCGAGCCGGGCCGCGCTCCCCGCGCTGCGCCACAACCCGTCGCCGCCGCCGCCGCGCTCGCAGCCTGTCAGCCCGCCCGGCGCGGCCCGCGCCCCGCCCCGCTCCGCTCCGCCCCCGCGCCGCGGGACGCTCCAACATGGAGGCGGGGAGCGGGCAGCGCCCGGGCCCCGCTGCGCGGTAAACAACGGGGCGGGGCCACGGCGAGGGCGGGGCCGCGGCGGGGGGCGGGGCCGCGGCGGGACCGGGCCTGCGGCGGGACCGGGCCTGCGGAGACGGCGGGTGGGGGTGGCCATTGTCGTGGCGTACAAAGGGCTTTTCTGCCGGCCGCGGGCGGGGTGTGGCCGCCCCGGGAGGCGGGAAGGCGTTTGAGCGCCATTTCCCCCCTCAGGGGCTGTCCCGTGGCCGTGCGGGGCTGCGCGGGGGCTGGTTTACTTCGGGTATGGGCGTTACTCGCCCGAGGAGGCGATGTGGCCGGTGGGGAATGAAATATTTTTACAGGTGGCCGTGAAGTGTTTTTCAGAGGCGAGCGTGTAACTAGAAAGTACAGAGGGCAGCCTTGGCAGCTTTTCTCGAAGAAAACACTATTATTTTCGGGTTTGGGTTTTTTTGGTTTTTTTTTGTTTTTTTTCCCCTAGAGCATCTTAAAAGGCATGTCTGACTCTCCAGGAATTCCCAGTGCTGCTGTGTGCGGCGGGAGACGGTGCAGCTGCCTGCCCTGCTCCTGCCCGCCTCAGGGCCCTGCCCTTGGCCAGGGGCTGGGCCCTGATGCTGGGGAAGGTAGGTGGGGGAGCCCACCCGGAAAAATGGCTCTTTTATGGGATTGTCAGAGTGCAAAATCAAGAGAAAACCTTTAAGAAAGCATGGTGGCGTATTTAAATAAGGAACTGCAACCTCCTTTCTTGCCTAGAAAAAAATACTTCATGTGCAAGCCTCTGTTGCAACCTTGCTACAGAAAGGACAGATATAAATTTAAGTTCCATTAACTAACTGGGGGAAAATCCTTCTGCAGCTGGCATAGACCCAGGTGACGTGAATTTTAGTAACAGTAGCTACAACTATCTTTTTTTTGTCCTAAAAGAGAAAGCCACTGCCTGTGTGCTTTTTAAAAATACGTATATAAAAATATATATGTAGTTCTGAACAGTTTTACCTAGCAGTAGCAGAAACATGGCGTTTCAACTGCCAAGCTAGGTTGCAGAAATGACTGTTGTGTTTAATTCCACCAACAGCAAGCAGCTGTTCTTGTTGCAGAGCTTTACCGTGAAGGGAGGCTATGGGCCCAGCATCGAGGAATTTCTGAGCTGTGGTAGTGCCACATCTAGTTTCTGGGGAAAATTGTTTAAAGCTCTGGGGCCTTGTTTCGCTCTCAGTGAGTGCATTCCTGCAGTCAACACGCTTAAACGTTTTGCTGTGAGTCTTCAAATTGCTGCATTTGTTCAATGTAGAAAAAGTTGTTCAAAATCTAGCTGTGTTTTCTCTCCCAAAGCTAACACTCCCTAAACAGCAGTACATGCAGAGATACCAGTATTGCAGGTTTCTGGGACTTGTATTTTAGGTTTGCCCGTCCTACTCTTACGACAAACACTTGCACAGGGAATGAGCGCAATGCCACTGCTTGCATTGAATCCAATTGTGCAGGTTTCAACCTGCGATTTAGCTTTGGCTTCTCAAGACAAGAGTCCTCCAGTTGCAAACAGTCCCTTACAGGTTAGATCGGGCACAGATGAATAGAAGTTAGTATGTGTTGGCTGATGGAATTAGTCCTGCTACCTGTAAAGGTGGAGAGCTCCTGCTCCTAAGCTATTATGAAGCTTTATCATAGCACTAGTTATGTTGTAATCTAACAAGTGCTTGATCTTTTACCCGCCCAGGCACTGGAGGCATTTTTAATTATCTGAGGGTTAATTTGCATAGAAGCTTTTGCTGAAACAATAAATTCATACCTCTTGTTATTATTTGGTGTGAGTTTCTGTATCAATATTTATATTCAGATAAAACGAAAGTAGCTTCCTACTGGTGTTAAGCGAAAGGGGCTTGCTTCAGAGCAAGTTTGAGAGTCATCCAGTGCTGAAAACATCTTCCACTTCTTTGCAGGGAAAGGGCAATTATAACGTGTGTTTAGGAGACCACGTGCTCTAGTGCCTCTTCTAGGCAGGGATGAGGAGATACAAACAACTTGTCTGCTCAAAAGCACGTTTTACAAGGCTTGACAAATGCATTGTTCACTTTGGGCCCATGTGTTATGTATGTTTTAAATGATGGTAGGATTGATTTTGCAACTTAGGTTGTAAAACTCTAGCTGTTTGTTTATCTTATGAAGGAATTTGATACTTACTTCAGTTTAGAGAGGGAACTGCTATTTATGGTGATACATAAAGTGGAAGTAGCATGAGAGTACGTGCCAGGAGGGGATATCTCACCCTATACTTGTCCCTTTGCCACTGTCATGCACTCCGTCACTCCTCCAGTCCAATGTGGAGAGCAGAAAAGCAGAATCCTGATAACACACTAGGAGCTGTAGGAAGTCCATGCTCTTGCACGGCAGTGGGAGGCAGAATGGAAGTTTGAGAAGCTCAGCTGTGCGGGTACTGGCAGCACTGTTGTAACGTAGGAAATGGTTCCCTTCCTCCAAGCATGTGGTTCAGCCTGTCCCAGCCCTCTCACTCCCATTCCTGTGCAGGTTATGAGATGGGTGCAACAGAATCAAGAGCAAGCCATGTTGTTTCCTTTCTGCTTTGACTTTAGAGACACTCTGAAGTGTATACAGTGTCTTCTATCTATGTTTCTTTACATGCTACATGAACTAAATCCTGAATAATCCGGTGGAACAAGTGAACAGTTTCATCCCCATGTTACAGATAGGAGGTGGAGGCACAGGCAAAACAACACTTTGCAGGAAATGGCAGTACAAGCTAGGAGGACATCCAGATTTTCATCATGACTTCTGATATTTGTCCTTGCCACTAAAACGTGTCCCCCTTTCAATGCCATAGGATGTTTTATAACAGGGGGAAAAAATGTTTTTGTAGCAGAACTGTTCTACATGAAAAGGAAGCATTTATTTTCATTGATATCAACTCAGTGCAGGCTTGACCCTGGGCCCACAATGGGAGTTTTACCCTTGACTTTGATGGAAGAACAATCAAGGTCTCATGATATTATGTCCTAAAGAAAGGAAAATACTGCAGTTTGTATCAATAAGAGAAATGTCTCATAGTTAGTGTAAGCCTCTATATTCTTGCAATAGATGGTTTATTAGATTGATTACATGTCTTAACTTCACTTCAGCTATTAATCAGTTTTGGCAGCCATTTATTGCTTTGTGTACTTGGAAGTAACAGAGATTATTCCTTAATTATCTCATTGCAGTTCATTCATTGTTTCCTAAATAGTGCCATTACAATGGTAAATTGCAGCAGTAAAACACGTCAATACAAAGTTATGGAGTTCCCTTTTTATGATTGCATTCATAAAGTTAACGCAATCTGCGTAAAATGTAGCTGTGATTTCAGTGCAGTGACCTATTTGATATGGCAGGAGAGATTTTGATGAGAAAACAGTAGAGCATTTAAGAGCGCTGGGACTCTGCTTTCACCAAAGTAAAACATAGCATATTCCCTGTTGGAATATCTCAGATTTTATTAAACTAGTACTTACTTGATCATTTTTTGTTTCACCAAATGCTGTGAAATCCAAAAATTCTGTGCCTTTGCATACGATGTATTTATTTCTTTTTGTCTGTGCAAAAAGAAATGAGAAAACTCCAACCTATACTTATCATTTGAGGTTATTATTGCTGTCCCAGGGAAGGGTAAAAGAGTACCAAATGAATCAGAAGGAAAAGGCTGCTTTAGTATTATCTTCAGATCTGGCAGCAATTCATAAAGTAGCAGTTGCATAACAATTTCCATTCTAAGTCCTTTTTTCAGTCAACTGTAACTGTACCTAACTTTAACATTCTGAGTTTTCTGTTTCAGGCTGAGTTGTTTGGGAGGAATCAGTATTACTGTCAAGGCGAGAAAGATTCATGAAAGCCACTTTTAAGAGCTGTAACATAAATTGTCTCCCTTCTTCTTCCCCAGTAAAACAAAAAAATAAGTTTTTCTGCGGGGAAGATAACATTGCAAATTTTGGGTCCTGTTTTTTATTCTCCTTGACTTTTCACTGTGCATATCATAGCAGAAAATGTACATCATTAGCTTGGGTCAAGTTAGTGCTGAAGATAAGGTGAATGGGTTTTTTACTAACATTAACAATTTATGTTCAATCCTGCATTCCTATAGACTCCTAATCCAGAAACTTTAAGGAATCCAACTCAGATGTGGCCTGATTGTGCCAGATGCTAGCCACCCACTTGGGAAATGATGCCTAAAAAGCACTCAACCCACTATGAGGCAAACATATAATTAAAATGCCTGGCTGTAATTTTGGTGATGAGTTGAATTCAACTGGTGACCAACAGGTGGAAGGCTCTGTAGAACTCATCACCTGGTGAACTACAAATGACATATCCAGTCCTCCCTAGTTGCAAATGATAAACTTTTGCAAGAGAGCATGGTTTGTTTTCTTTTTTTTTTTTTTTTGTTTTGTTTTTGTTTTGTTTTGTTTTTTGTTTGTTTTTTTTTTTTAGCAAGCAACCGAATCATGTTCCAGCCTTTTGAAAGACTAGCAAAGTCTCCCATTCACTGTGTGTGCTAGTTGCATCTTCTGCTTCATATGGTCAAGTTTAAACAGTATCCTACTGCCCTAAGATGCTCATCAGCATCTTGGAGCTGGATGAGCTGCCACCAGAATTCAGCTAGCAGAGACATTTGCAAGAAAGCTCCCACTTAGTTAAAACCAGCTGACTGAAGGCAGCTATGTAAATTCTTTAGCCTAAATAATATGGCCTAAACCAAATTAGGGCTTACTCTGAATCTTTCAAAGGTGAAGGGTCTGGAGCACAAGTCTTAGGAGCAGCTGAAGGAACTGGGTTTGTTTAGTCTGGAGGAGACTCAGGGGTGTTCTTACTGCTTTCTACAACTACCTGAAAGGTTTGTAGACAGGTGGGGTAGGTCTCTTCTCCCAGATAACTAGCAACAGGACAGGAGGAAGTGGTCTCGAGTTATGCCAGGGAAGGTTTAGGTTGGATATTCGGAAAAAATTTCTTCACTGAAAGGTTGGTGAAGCATTGGAATGGGCTGCTCAGGGAGGTGGTAGAATCACCATACCTGGAGGTATTTTAAAAACATATAGTAGATGCAGTGCTTACCAACATGGTTTAGCGATGGACTTGGCAGTGGTGGGTGAATGGTTGGACTTGATGATCTTAAAGGTCTTTTCCAACCTAAGTGAAACTACGGAAGCAATACCACAGGGCCAGAAACAACCATTTAGGAGGCAACAGTAACTTCAAGTAGTGCAGTTGCTTGTCTATCTGCAGCCTTAGATGATATCCAGGCTATAACATTGTGTTGTTGGTCAGAGATAAGAGGTGGGAACTCTGTGTCATCAAGGGACCACAGTCAAGACGTGACTTCACTTTTGATTGTACTTCTGTTTCACTTGAGCACAGCAGTGGAATAGGGTCAAACTTGGCTTTGCCCTCATCTGGTTACCCATTGTGAGCACTCTGTTCCCCTGTATCATCCTATAGCATTCCTACCAATACAGCTGTAGAGACTTGGTTTCCATTTTAGTTTTACTGGTTGTCGGATAGTTTATCTGTGAAACAGATGTAATAACAGCTAATCTCGTGTTATGGTTCCGTGGCTGTTTATAACTATTTATAGCAACTATGGAAAGCCTGGGAGAAGATTTTATAGGGCACTGGGGTAACCAGTTACTGCATGTTCCCCTGAGGCTACATAGCATCAAGTGTAGCAGCTTGTCCTTTCCAGACTAGGTCATATTCATCTTAACTCTGGCTTTCCCTATCTTTTGGAGATCTGACTTTGTGCTCCTGGTATTGGTAAGCAATTGGTTTTGCTCCATGATTTATACTTGCGAGTGTCCCAACTGATTTCCAAGAAGAGGCTCCATAACTAAGCTCTACCTTGTGCACCAGCTCAGGTGGGTATCTTCACAGCACTTGAAAGCGATCTGCTGAGTTGTTTGGACTTTTACTGGAGGGAAATAAGAAAGGTACACAGTGTTTTAATAACTCTTAGAGGTTTATACTTTTAAATGCTTCTAAATGTTCTGAATTCCCATCTCGATTACTGGTACCTATTCTTAAAAACCCCAAATATGTGAAATATTGGTGAAATACCTGATTCAGTGAGGCATTGACTAATGCAACCATTATAAATCACATATAAAACTTGCCTCCTTGAAACAGGGCAACAAATACCATTCTTACTGATAGCTACATGATGGGAATGCTACATTAATAACAGCAACAGTAGATGCATGCCATGTTAGTGATGCAGTTATGCTTTCCCATTAAGTACAGTACACATGGAAAAATATTTGTCTACCAAATCTGGGGGAACCAGCTGATGAGCTGTGAGAAAGTCCTGGCTTTGTGGATGATTAAATGGGATAAGAAAAGCATGACAAAGGCCTGAAACAGCCCTCAGCAAGGACTTCAGGTCATCTTGGCACACTGAAGTGGTAATTTATTCTAGGAGTCACTACTGAAATCATCAGTGTGAGCTATGAAATAAAGCAATGGTATGAATAAAGGCAGTAGAATTTGGCCTAATTGAGAAACAGAAAAGGAGGGGTGAGGAACGTGAAAGGTCTTGTAAGTGCAATGTCCTGTCAACTGATAGTCATGGTAAGTAGCCATCTAATTTTTTTTGGAAAGAACTTCTCAGAAGGAAAACCTGCTGACTGTTGGGAAGATAAAGTCAAAACGATTAACAATTGCAATGAGAAATTCTAGTCAGTGCCTAATTTTATGCCATTCATTTCAAATTGCATAAATGGTAACTTTGCTTTTGGCCTCGTGTCTAGAACAGCACCTGAGAACACATCATTGCGTCATCATTGAGAGTCTATTGGCCTTCTTTTTTAATTATGGGTTGGCTTTGGAAAGTGAAATGGCTTGATTGGTTAAGGCTGATACTAGACCTAACTAGCAGTGAATGACTACCACAAAAAATTGCTAGCATGAAACCCACAGACTCTTTGAAGTCTTTGGAGCTATGCTTACTTGTTGCTCTGACCATTTGATTGAAATTTTGTTCACACGGCTGCTAGTGAAACAGGAGAGTGTCTGGAATGTGAAAGAGCATTTTGCATGTGGTGGGGTGGTCTGTGTGGCTGGAAGTAGAGAAATCTGAGTCAAAGTGGGTAGGCTTGAGTGTGGAAAAGAGGGGAGAGTATCTGCAGATGTAACAAGAGGGAGCCTTAGGCATGTGTGAGTTCTGTACACAAGCTGTGAGGGGGAAGGGTTGATGGGGGAAGTGGTAAGGCAGAGGAAAGGAAAAAAAAAAGGAAATTGTTAAAGAAAAGCTTGTAACAACTCTCAGCATTTCAATGGCTTCCCCCTGGAGAATTTCCTAGCAGGGCATTTTAAATGTGGGGTGATCTTCAGCACCTGGTTGCTGGAGAGCTGCAAAGAAGCTTAGCAGCATTTGTTGGGGAAAGAAGCTCTAGATATTGGAAGATCAAAGATAATTTAAAGGAGTTCTGTGGCTGTGCTTGGGAATAGTATGGTTCTGTTCTCCAGATATTCCTTCTGCTACCTGTGTGATGAAAAGGAGTACAGTGGACACCAGGACCTCCACATAACTTTGCTTTCCTGAATATACAAAGCTGTGGAGGTGCTGCTGCTTGACTGGTTCCTGGTGACTCCCAAAGCAGGAGACACTGGCCATCCACAAAAAGTTTGGAGTAATTAATATTCTACACTTTATACCGAAGAATTTGTAGTCCAGTAAAAGGAACACAAAACAGGTTCTCTGATAAGTATCTACAAGTAGCAGAAGGTTCTAAGCATCAGGAAGATGCAATTATGTAGGACAATCAGGATGAAATTGATGTTAATAAAAATATTTGATGGTGAGATCAAGGTAACTCAATACTGTTGTCAAAATTAGTCTCATTGTGCTGGATTCTGTATGAAGAGTAGTAGAAGGTGACCCACAGCCTAAAGATTTACAGTTGAAGTGTAAAAAGAAATACAATTTCATGTGGAAAGCCAAAGCATAGAAAGAGTAATTCAACTGAGATTACAGTTTCTGGCAGGGTTGGGACTACCTGATCTGCTACCTCTCCACTCTGAGACTGAAGCTATCATTTAAGGTCTTTAAAATCAACCTGGTAAAGGCACAGGAAAGAGTATAGTGTGGTAAGTTGTGTATTACTCCTTGAAGATAGGCAAAGTCCGTAATTCCTGGTGCTGTCACCCACCTGTCAGAAGCAGAAGCACAGAGCAGCCCATGGGGATGCGGGAGCTTGGTCCTGCAAACAGACACAAAGGACTCACAGAGGGTGTACTATTGCCTCATGCAACCGCAGCGCAATCGTTTGCTAAAAAGGTGCCAAGTATAAAAATGTAACTGATGCTGTGTCAGTGGGTCAGTGGGAAGCCTCTGCTTGTTTATTTTTGGAGCCACCATCCCAGCAGGATACTGCTGAACAGAGATTCTCACATAAGCCATTTCCAACTTGAAGCCTGTCCCAAGCCACCAACTTAATGAGTGCCATCGCTGTCATTTACAGCTAGCAAAGACGTGGCTGTAAATGGAAGCAAATAGATTGTAGCACTGTTAGCTGAAGATGTGTAGGCAGTCCTGCCACAGCAACAGACTTCACACAGTTGCAAAGTGTTGAGCGCTCCGGAGACTGATATACCATGTTAATTCAATTAATTGGTTCCTCAGCTTGGTTGAAAGGTCAACCTGAGAAGTGCAGATATCTGCAGCCAAACAATTTTTTTTTTCTTTTCTGTAGTGGGTAAGGTGTTCTGCATGTGGTTGTCTGTCAAATGTCAGCTGCAACATGGTGCATCTTGATGTTCTCAGGTGATTTTCTCCAAGCATCACTTGACTGGTATTCTACATTTGACTATCCCTTGGGACAGTAATTGAAACATTTTCCTTGCATACTTGCATTACGTTCATTTGGGGAAATACATATGATGGAGGACAAGCCAAACTGGCCTTTGGAGACTGTGATAAAACTGGGAAATAGTATCACCATATGTTGGTCCAAGCATCATTTGCAATGCTTTGCCCCTGCAGCTCTGTGTAGCACAAGTGTACTCTGTTCCATTTGCATGCAGAGAAGACTTTGAGCTGCCTGGTGTTTTGTGTGAAATTTCCCCTTGGCTAAAGGCCCTGTGCAAGATCCATGCACCATTTAAGTTCTTTATGCATTAGCTTTTACCAGAATAGTTAAATAATTAAGACAGTCTGCTGGCCAATATATTGATAAATGAATTACTTGGCTTTCATTGGTTGCTATTTATGTCACTGTGTGGGTTATTATTTGCAGATATTTGTGCAGCTCCAACTACAAGTGGAAGTGCCTGGATCATGGAGCGATAACACTTTTTGGGAGAGTTGCATTTTGCCTTCACAGGGAACCCCCCAGCTCTCTCCCTAAGGAGGACTTTGTGGCTGAGGGGTTGGATTGTATTTGCAGACTGCCTGGGCCTGAGACAAAACCAACAAGCAGCTCTAGGACACCTGCTTGACCTGTACTGCTTTGATTTAGGGAAATTAAACTCTACCCCATAGAGAAAGAGCTGAAATCCTGCTGCTTTTGGGAATGTTATTTCAATGTATTTGTTCAGTGAGTTGGCCTGGTAGTTTACAATTCAAAAACCCTAGAGCATTTGTGAATTGTGAGGGAAGTACACTATTCATTATCTGCTGTCAGGCATTCATCATTCCAGTGTAAGCTTCAATCCTCTCATCAGGATGCAGAACATTACTTATGACCAGTCACAGGCCATGAATAATGGCTTAACGAAATGAACAGTTCTCTAACAATTCGGACTCAGGTTTGTTAATCAAAACTATTCAGAGCCAGATTCTGGCACCCCCTCACACACACACTGAATAACACCTATCCCCAGTGCAGTCTCTTTGGTTTTAATTGCACTTATGGTTTAACAAACCTTTTTAAAAAAAATAAAAATAAAAGAATTGGCTGACCTCACCTAACTAGCTGACGGGAAAAGCTGGAGTTTACCTCCACCAAAATAAATAGTTCTTGTCTCATTCTGCATTAGCACATGCTGTACAAAAGCACTTTGGCAGTGATGATGAATCTGCATGTCTCTTCCTTAGCTCCATCAGATGGGATATCCACACTGGTCAGCAGCTAAGCACTGCCTAAAGCTAGCAATAATTTAAACATATCTTATTCTTTATGTGGGAAAAGTAAGTCAAATGACATATTTTTTATGGGCCCTTATGGACGGCAATGAAATAGCATGACCATATTCATCCATGTGTGGGATTATGCACTGCTCTAATCAACTTCCCAGTCGAGGTTTCACACCAACAGCAGTTCTCTCCTGTGTATTGCCAAACATACTTCAGACTCCTGGAAAGTGGAATGTATTGGTGTATTTGCAACCCAGTCCCCAAGTACTCCTCTACAAGTGTTCAAAGCAGCTGGTAGCTCTAGCTCTCTTCCCCAGTCGTAGGAGGCTTCTTACATTTTTTGCTTTTCTGAACTGTGCCAAGGAAGCTAGTACTGTATATCCAGAAGCAGGGATTAAGTTGGAACATTTTGTTTATGGAGAGCTTTCGGGGTAGTGGTGGTAAGGTAAAGCCCTGGAAATACTCAGCTGAATCTTCTATCTTCAATACTATCTTTGCATTGAAAAGCAATTGTAAAGCTGTCATTACACAAAGTGGGTAAGCCCTCCAAGAGTGGTTTGCCAGCATTATTTCAGGGCATGGGACTACTCACAGATGTGGATATGTGCAGGATCCTGGGTGCATTCCTGCTCCCTCTAGTATTCTTGGGCCGAGACTGCCAGTCGGGACTCTCAGGGATGTTAGTTACCAGTTTCCATTGTGGTCAGACTCCTCTATGTGTTTGAACAGAACTCTGCATTTTATTTTACAAACTCATTTTTAAAATAATTTTCAGTGCATAATCTTCCATAATGAGTTCTGATTCCTTGGATCATATTTTGGGAAACAGTCCTGTGACTGTGACAGCAGTTTCACCCCTGGGATGTATTTCCTCATATGATTAAATGTCAGTCCATTTGAATGGCTAAATCAGTGCTCAAAATGAGGAAGAAAAAACCTTCTAGATTCATGTCAGAGTATCTCTCGATCAGCAACGGCTGGTGCAGGGGAGGCACAGCTTGCTCTGGGTTTTTTTCCAGCAGATTACGGTCTGAGGCACTAGCTGCAATGAGTGGGAAGGGAGGAGTAGGGAAAAGAGGGAGAAAAAAGAAAAGGCCCTCATCTAGAGAGAATCCAGGAGCGCTTCTCTCTCCCTCCTCTGCCTTGCAATCACTGCCACCAGCTCTTCCATCATCTCTTTCTGCCCTCAGGGCTATAAATGTGGGCATCTGTGGGGGAATAACCTGATACATGGTTTTGTTCCTCTTGGGAGTTTTCAGCAAATTTTCATTTTGGTTGTTTCTTCAGGCATTGTATGTTGTTTATTAGAGAAAAGAGTGGAAAAATGCAACCCAAACAACATTTCAGCTTCTCCAGCAAAGTTTCTATTTTGATTTATTGAAAACTTGTCCAACCAGTTATTTATATTTTATCTGTGAAAGGCTCAAAAAATTTCATCTGAAACAGATATTTCCATGGAAACGTCCATCTTTGATGAGATGTCGTTCCTCAGATGTTTCAGCTGAAGAATTTTGTCAGTTCTGGCAGGAAAAAAAAAAAAAAAAAAAAAAAAAAAAGAGTAGGGGACAGAATAAACAAAGACCAAGCTCACAGGAAAACATGCAATGCTTCAAGTTAATGGGCTAAAATGTCAGCTGGTAAACTGCCATAAAGCCAGAGAAGTCAACCAGTCAACACGAGTCAATGGAGCTATGCTAATTTACATGGAGGATCTGGCCTTAGATTTTAATAGAACCAGCCTGGCAAGCTGTTTCTCCGCTTACCCATCCTCCTCCCTATTTAATAAGCTCTCAGTCATACTTGGCCTATCCTTTAATAATTCACCCTTCTCTCTTCACGATCCTTCTTCCTTCTCTGGAGATAATGGGATGGGATTTTCTGCTTGCAGCCCTCACAGAAATATCATAGGCAGGTTAAACTCTGCACAGCTGGCTACTGGCTTCTAACATATCCCTTGTGCCTCTTTCTGGACTCTAATATCCATCTTCTGTTTGGTCTTTATTTAGCTGGTGCCAACTGACTTCGGTGCTATTTGCTATATATTATGATATAGCGTATTGTAATCTATAGATTCTGGGATATTGAAGTATTAAACTCACAGAACAATCAATTACTTTAATGGGAGTTGTGTGTGTCTGGCTGCAATTCTGGAAAGCAGATCTATGAGGTAGCTCTAGGACACAATCCAACTTCTGGACCAAGAGACTGCTCTACTGCAGAAGCTACTATTTCTTTCTTGCTCAGGGCCAAATAGGTATTTACAAAAGAATTGGCAAGATGCACGATATTGTATGTTTTTTTTATTATGTATAACTACAGTATGAATGACCATGTGTAACTGCTCAGTCCTATGTAACGTAGCTGTATGAAATGAATGCTCGACAATATCCAGTTCCAGAGTTGTGCATTTCTTACCCCGTTCCCTTGGAGCCAAGATCCAAAGTGCTGCATTTTGTGAGACCCACCAGACTACTTTTCTTAATCTAGTTCTAGTTTCTCCCTCTCAGCTATTTCAATTAAACAGAATAGGGAAGTGCTGATGCAAAAAAAACCCCTTTGCAGACCTTAAAAGAAAGGCTTGTGCATCTTCTTTTTTTTTTTTTTTTTTTTTTTTTTTTAAAGCTCCTCATTGAAAAAGGAATGACACCTGATTCTCTCCTGAAGAAGTAAATAGTTTGGAGTCCCCAGAGAATATGACCCCCTATTTCCAGTGATGTATTTCAAATGCTTCAGTTCGTTGCACCTGATCTTGTTCATGTGGAGAAGTGAAGACACCATGCAAAGTCTGAGATGTCTTCTCTGTTGATTTCTCAGAAGTACTTTGCATGGAGCACACCTTTTGCACACCTTTTCCAGAGTAGCTGAGATGCTGTTTGATTGCCCCAGGTACAGAGCTGGTAACTACATCTTCCAGAGAAATAGAAGTGTATGAATGGTTCCCTTACTGAAACCCTATGGACTTTGTATTGATTATATCAACCTTTTGGAACAATAGAATTGTGATGGATGTTGTTTGAATTTCAGCTTGGCATCTTGACTGGCATTCCTGTTTAATGAATTTTCCTTATTTGTTAAATTTAATTGATGGTTCTTACATTTATTTCTAAAGAACATTGTTTTAATTAAAAAAAACTCTCCTCTACAGAAATTAATAGTCACCATCTATATGACACAAAAGGGTATGTGGTGAACATAGAGAATAATTAGTAGCTGTAGGAGGAGAACTTAAGAGATGATGATTATGAATATGTAATAGAGGAAATAGACTACAAGGAAATTAAAACAATAAATTTATGAGTGAATAATTGACCTCTGAGTAAATATGAGCATTGTCTCAGCAGCCGCTTGACATGTTGTTAACCACTCAGTATTTCAGAACATTACCTACCCTTTTAAGTAACCAGCTCTTTGCTATTGGCAACAACTCGCTCTCTGGAGTTGCCTTCCTATTTTACAGGGTGATTGTTTACTGTATGCATAATGCTATAAATACACGTGGTGCCAAAGCTTTAGAGTAGGTGGGAGAAAGGTAATATAATCTGTTACATATGTGTAAATCTGCCCTTAGCCAAAAGAAATAGTTGTAGGGACTAACTAAACCTGCTTCCAGAATTACGCTGTTAGAAATGAAAGTAAAATTTTATCACTACTACCAAATGAAAACAGATCTCTTTCCACTGTGAGGGCATCAGTCCAAAGTTGAGACTTTCAGAACGGATAGTGAAGTTTCTAAAGTAAATTTTCAAAATTTTCAAAGTTTCCATTTTCCCTCAGATTTGATGACTAGTTAGGAATTGTGACTTGAAAGACTGTAAGCTAGAGATGTCAGTCTGTTCCCAAGAAAGTCCCAGTGTCTTCCAGACGAGAGGCCTGATAGATATGAGCAGATATGTTAGCCAGAAAAGTGAAGCCTGGTGGTGGTTGTATTTGAGAGGTAGATCCCAAGAAACATAGAGCATCCATGAGTAAGGGCTAGGCCTTCAACCTGGATTGTATAATGGAGTAAGTGGGGTCAGAGATCCCTGAACGAAGAGCAGATTCGTATTCTGAGAATTCAGAAATCATAATGATAAAAAATAAGATGGTCGAGTTTGTTCATTGGGAAACTTTTCTGTTACGAGGGTCTGTGGAGAATAAGGTGTAATGGCTTTATACTGAGGATAAAGACTATGTTTTCATTCTGGAGAGATGAGTTATTCCCACTGATTATGGTCCAAACACATTGCTAAATTATTGCCAGTTTTACACCAATGAAACTGATAACAAAGATATGATATCAGGGGAGCTTTGTCTCTTCCCCTCCTTCCCATTAAGTGCTGGTTAGCACACCAAACAGTTTTTACATCATAGAATAGAGGGCAAGTCGTTATCTAGAAAATGTAATGATCAACTACAATACGTAACTGATTGAATCAGGTGAGTAGTGTGAAAGATGAGGTTCACTTGCTGGCCTTGGCCTCTTTGTTTGGCAAAGAGAGATAAGAAGACAAAGCTCAGTTTTATCAGAAGTTAACAAATGACTAAGTAGATGAGAATCTCAAATCAGCTCCTTATTTTACTGTGATCCAAGTAATTAATGGAGTATGCTTGGGGGTGGTAAAAGACTAAACATAAACCCTTCACTATCTTCCCCTTCATCATCTCTGCTGGAACACGGAGTGGTGCTTTGGGAGGTACTGTCTGTATCAGTGAAGCCCAGGTAGAGCCTTTGGGTCTGAAGGGAGCTGGGCGCTTAGTTCTTTAGCCTCCTTGGAAAGTCCTAATCTACATAGCTGTAGGTGACATGAGTCCATACTTACAGTCCCAAGTCCCACCTTTGGCTATCTTGCTGAAAGTCAACAGGTTTGGGGAGCTAAGGTTGTGAGCCAGAGGAATGAAATCATAAGCTTATCCCAAAGGAAAGATGTACATGTGCTCCACTTACACAGCTGTTAGCAGCAGTGAATATTTTTCTTTCTGGGAAAAGGAGAACAACTTGTAAGCTAAAAGCAAGTAGTCCAGAAAAAATTACCCAGTTTTGGTTTTGGTTTTTTTTTGGTGATGATGGGAAGCTTTTAGAGGATACCTCTACAATAGTGAAACAAATAGTGTTGATCCCATAGAATTTGCCTTCTATTATTTTTCTGATTGTTAGAATGGTCCGTGGCACATTTTTTGGCCCAGGCCACCTAGCGCTGTCCCAAACAGTTTCCAATCACTGTTTGGAAGTTCACATGGATAAAGAATCTTTCCCTATAGACTGTTTGGATAAGGTTGCCCTTTTCTGGAGGCTGAAGGACTCTGATAGTATGGACACAGCCAGTCTATGGTAGTTGGCCTCTGGACCATAAAATACTCCCTGGCACAATTTAGTCCACTAGAAGAGGTGTAGCTGAAACTTCTTAGGCTGTAGTCAGACATTCAGGGGAAATCCTTCCCCACCTCTTCAGCTAAGAATAGCTGAGATAAATTGTAAGAGGAAGAGGGAATATATGAGATTTTTTTGCACAAATGATCCACATTAAAAATGACAAGACTGTTTGGAAGATCTGACACTACTTGAATTGCAGTTTAGTACTTTCTGGAGCATTTTGCATTTTTGGAGGTTTTCAGTGTTTGTGGAAAGTAGAGGGCATGATGGAGAATTTGGATACTGGAACTAAGGGTATATGTGGAGCCTCTCCGTCTGTGTCCTGACTCAAAACAAACAAACAGCAGCAAAGACATAAAGGCCAAGTTCAAATTGAGCGCTAAGACTAAGATGCAAAAGGGAGGAGCAACAATGCAGGCTCCAAGAAAGCATCCTTATGCACTTCTTCTTACAAGCAAACACTTATATATTGGTCTGAATAGGTCTGAATGGGCTTACATGTTTTCTAGAAATGAGGACAGGGTTGTGCAGAACTAGAAATCTGACGCTGGATGAGTTTGATTCTGAAGTTCCTGAGAAGGGACTTCTGGGGAGGTGGATTTAGCTGTACAGGCAGGGAAGTTAGAAACTAAGTGGTTACAGAAATCAAAAAATGCAAAGAGATTATCCATAGGAAGAGGTCTGAAGAAGTAAAGGTTAGCCTTGTTTAATCAGCGTTAGCATTTTCTACATGTTTAAATACTGTCTGAAATGTTCTGCATTGTAAAGCGATGTTAAACATAGTGGGCCGATTCCATTTTTACTGGCACAAATGAGAAATAAACTTCTCCACTCACTTGAGCTTCTACTGCATGTGAGATCAAAATCGGAGCCAGAGGCATTTGGAGTTTGAAAGAAATGTTGTTGGTTTTGATGTCTATTTTTGCTGCCTCTATTTAGAGCAAACATAGCCAGGGCTGGAAGTGAATACACTGCCTCTAAAGAGGTGAATTATTCCCAGCCAATCTGTAGTGGCAGAAGTGTGGTACCTTATGGGCTTGAAATAGACCATCCTCATTAACCACATGTTGGGCCAAACTCCATTAATTTCTACGGCCCCTCAGGGCTGAATTTAGCCCATCATAACATCATTGGAAGCTATTTTTGCGCCCTGTGCTCTAAGTTGGATTCTACGATACACTATAAACTAGGTAAAGCCATGATATTTTAGGCTTTTTGGCACTGAGTAGTTTCTCAGTATTTGTCCGTGCTTTTCTCAAGAGTTCCCAACAGTACTAATTAGTGGGCATTAGTAAGGGTTGAAATTCAGGGAGAACTAATGCAGCCAGTGTCTTGGGGGTACTTGTGGTGTCTTCAGAGCCGTGTCCTTCTAGAGATGTTTGAAGAGAGCTGTGTGATGTGGTGATGTGTTGGCCAGTAGTTGATGTGACTTCACTAGCAGTAGTGATTGTAGGAGTACCAGTGATATGGAGTGAAGGAAAACTAGGCAAGACTCTAGGCAAGTTTTCTCCTAAAGCCTCTAGTGTGGCCCACCTCGGGCTCTTGAGTTGCATGTTAACTCACGTGCATCTGCCATTCTGGTCTAGGATATGTAGAAACCTTTCAGTCTTTGCTGGTGTTGAAGCAGCTGTGTGATTTAGAGTTTGAGTTGAGGAAAGAGTGGAGGTAGCAAGGTTGCTCAGGCTGACATCACGAGTCCATTCTGGGACTAGAGCAGATGGCCAGACTCCTTCCCACAAGGAACAGTAGGAAGCTAAGAAGCAGTTGACATAGCTGGTCTACATGCTCCTTCTTAAGCCCTCCCCTCAATCTGTCTTTCCATTGGTCACTTGTCTTGTGGCTTTTGGCCACCTTAAGATTCTGGTATGTGTCTCATGAGCTCAGGAGTGTCAGTCACTGCTGGGGTTTAGCAGCACAAATAGGACTGATTGAGTTGATATGAAAACTTCTCCCAAATGTACACAGTGTCTCCAAACCATTGTGCCCTTCTCCAGCTGAGGTGAAGCAGGTGAAGATGGATGGCCTGCTGACATTTGACAGTTTGCCATGATGTTACGTGATGCTGTTCTCCTGTGTTGTTATTCCCATGGCAACAACCACAATCATTTGACACATCATCCTGCCTGATGCATGCCTGAGCTGCACTGTACTGGCATCAGCTGGTTTACACCTGCTGAATAATCGCGCTCTCGCTAGCTTTAAGATCGGGCATGTGAACTTCAGCCATTCTGAGAACAGCTTCACTGGAGCAAAAAATCCAGTTAAAGAGAGAAACATTGCAGGCAGTGAGCTGCTGAGTTGTTACACAGCCCTCCTCAGATAGCCTCACACCAATGCAGAGGATCAAAGGTGAGGTGACCTTGTGCATTGGAGGTGAGGCAAAGTCCTCTGCAGGGGCTGAAATGTGCATTAGCTCTGGAATGCAGACAGGCAGACACTGCCCCTGTTAGCAGCTGTGGGCACGGGTCTGAGATCATCTGCGTCTAAGGGGAAAAAGCTCCGCATGAGTCCAAACCCCAGAGAAGTCAGTGGAAAGACTCCCATCAATTGTGAATCAGATGCTCAGAGAGAATACTCTTAGATCTGTTCTTCTGATCAGGATTGTGACTAGTCTGGGTGATGTTTAGTTTTGGTCCACTCTGTTTTGAAGCTGGCTGAAGCGTCTGGAAAGCCTAGAAACCTCTCTTTAATTTGCTAAATAGGGAACTTGCATCTTATCCTGTAATTTCACAATTCTCATTATAATCTCCAAAGAAACATTAAAATGGGCCGTGTTTTAAAGGTTACTGTTTCTCATCCCATCTCCAGCTCACTCTTTTTATTTCAGTGGTCTAAATATTAAGATTGCTATTTCTGGGTATGTGTGAATCAGCAGTTCTGCACTTGCTGATTTCTATACCAACTTCTGGCCTGGGTAATTAAACTAAGCAATCGTTTGACTACTTTTAGAGGCTTTGTCCAGCAAGGCCTGTTTCCCTGGCTTGTCATACGGATCCAAAGTAACAAGTTGCCCAGTGCTGTTTGCCAGATCTCCATTGCTTTGAAAGGTGCAGGGCAGAGAACACAAAGGTGTTGGTCAAGATGAAAGCGGGACTTCCATCCCTTGTTCTGTTTTGGGCTCACAGGTGCCACTACAAGGTACAGTCTGGTAACTTTAATCTCTCTTGAAGTTAAGAGAGATGGGGACATTTAATTCTGAGTAGTCATCCTGGACTCTCTTTGCATTCCAGCAATTTACCTCATCCTAAAGGAGACATTTGCAAGACATGCCCTATTGAGTTATGCCCTAAAAGACCCTGGCTGTCTTCATGGACTCTAATGGGGTCTAGCAAGTAAGCTCAGAGATAGACATCTACAGCTGAGCTATGGAGATTTGATTAGAGAGCCTCAGATTCACAGTCTAGTTTTCTCTGGATCTCAGGATTTTAAAATCAAACTTCTGTTCCGTCTGTTTTCACTTCAGTCAGTCATCTCTGGAGATGGATTTGCCCTCTTTCTGAGATACGATGTGAATTTGGTCCCTAAAACATCTGCACATGTGACCCTTTGCAGAAATCATGCTTTCATGAGTTTCTTGCCCTGGGGCATGCCTCCCTTTCAAACCACCCTCTAGGATGTATTTCGTAATAGGGGAGTGAGTGGGACAGTTGTACTTCTTTCCTTTACTAGTTGGGAAACCACCACTGACCAGAGCACCCATGAGCAAAAAAGCAACTAGGGCAGAAAGCCCAGGCAAGTTCACCCTGGACAAAATCCATCACGACGTCCTCGTGAGCCACTGTACTTGCTGAACAGGAGAGCCACATCTGGACCATACCTTACAACACACCATGGGATCCTTAGGATGAAAGAAGATATATAAATGCAAAATATCTCTATTGGTTATAAATGACAGCAAAGAGGAAACGTGTGATTTAAAGCAGTGCCAGCTCTGGTCTAATAGCAGATAAACAGCACTGGGGCTGTTGGTCAAATGGTGCTATCTGCTGTACGCCACTTGTGTTCAGACAGGCTGCAGGGGAAGGATATTCTTTTCTGTCAACTCACAAAGCTCTGCGTGTTCCTGTATGTCTTTCCTACAGAGATAAAGACATGGACAGTGCTGACATGTTAAATTCCTCTTTTCTGGAGCGATTATGCAATCCCGCTGGTGTAAATCTCCTGCTTCCTAGAGTGGTGCAACAAGCTCTGCCGCTGCAAAGAGGGAGGGTGGTTTGGCATGGTGCTGCGCCACCCCAAAGCAAGAGGTGTGACTTGTCAGCAGGAAAATCATGGAAGCGATTATATGAAATGTGACAAAAGAAGTTAATGCACGGACCTTCCAAGAAAGTACCATACAGTCTCCATGGCAGTTCTTCCTCTCACCATGTGTATTATGTAAAATAACGAGAGATGGCCTGACTCAGCTGGGTAACCTCCGGAAAGTCTGGGCAGGATTGCCATGCTGCAGGCTGCCATTACATGATCCATCTTTGGAAATACTGTCCCATCAGGGGGACTTTCAAATCATAATTTCCAAGTCCCACTGTTCTGAGGACTCTGGGAATGATTTTCATCTCATGCAACTTCAGGGAATTAATCAGACATCATGTGCTGCTTTAGATGCCCCATGTTATCAGAGGCATCTGCATAAGGCTGGCAGATAGGAGATGGGACCTGTGCGAGGCTGCAAAGGGCACTCAAACACAGACATTTACATAAAATCAGATGAACCTCATCCCGGATCTGGTCTATCTCACACTGACATCAGTTTAATACCAAGAAAACAGCAATCCATGGACCTGATTTTACTTGTAATTACAGCAGTGTTGATGAGATCAGATTCAGAGCCACCATTTGGCAGTTGTCCCCCAAAGTAAGCTCTGACAGATACTCATTATAGTAATGTTTTCATGGCTCTTTGTGTAAAAACAAGAGTTTCAGTTACGAGTTATTTGTTTGGATTCAAGCCAATTGCAAACAGATTCAATTTTAACGGGGTGTCCCACGACGCTTTCAATTACAATGAGGTGAGTAAGAGATGTTTTGGTTTGCTGGCAATGCTGAAAGATAATTGCACACATCTATATTGTTCCTGATCTAATAAAAAGTTTCACTCAATCCCAGAGAAAACATTTAAGTTTGCTTTTAAGCATTTTTCACGTTAAGAAGAAAAACAGAGTAAAAGGAAATCTCTGAACAAAGAGACATTTCATAGTGAAATCCATCTCAAGCAACTTATGTTTTTTAATTCTAGATGAATTCATTTGGCAAAACTGATAGAAATTCACAGCATTGCTGCTTTTTTTTTTTTCACCGAAAAGAGCATTTAGGCCCCCAAAAATATACCCACGCTGTTGCTGCTGCAGTATTCAAAAAGCCACAGGGCTTTGGACCCTTGCTGGCAGGGTGGGAGGGACCTGGGACAGTCCTTGCATGTTGGTGACAGCAGGTTAACAAAGGGCTCTTGGAATCCCTCCCTCCTCGACACTTCCACAAGGTAAATGTTCCTGGTTTTATTTGCAACATGGTCATGTGTCACAGCAAATGCCAGTTACAATAAGACCCAGACAGCAAAACTGAGTATAAATAGATGAGGGAATTCCTGGCGTAAGTTCTGGAGCAGTTTGGGACTGGAACAAGTGAAAAATATAATTTCTGTAAAAGGGAAGTTTCCTGTAAGTAAGAGAAAACTTCCCCCATTTCTCCCTGCTTTTCTTTCCCCAGATTCCAGTTTTCACCAGGGGGAATCCAACTGTTTCAAGTGAGTTCGACCAGAATTTCATTTTGCTGAAATAGCCCGATTTGGGATGCAAACCAACCTCTGAAAAGCTGAAATTTCCCATGTGAGCAGAAATTCTCTGAATTTTGCTCATCTCTAGTTATTCCTTGCACAGAAATGGCCTAAAGCAAACAAACAGCCCCTCTCATAGCGCAGATAGGAGAGCTGCCTGGCAAGCAGGTTAATTTGGATGGAGTTCCCAGGTGGCAGCTCCTCTTGCTCTCTTTTGCCCAGGGAAACCTGTGCAGTGATCAGCTCTGCAGACAGGGCAGTGACAAGCTTCCCTTCAAGGCAAAAATAAACTTACACATCTATAAACTCAGAGATCCTTTCCTACAGGAGTCATTTACACCCCAAGACAGCTGGCATGGCCTGACACAGTTCCACTGACCTCAACAGAGCACCCCAGTGAAAGGATCACCCCATTCTATATGTCAAAATATTCAATTTTCCAGCAAAGCTAACGCCCTAAAGGATTTCTTGGTAGGCTTTGTAAAGCAGCTGATAGGCCAGATGGGACTTCATAGCTGTGGCTGGATGCTGAGAGGCTGCCAGCTGGTGATGCATCATCCCTTTTGGTGAGGTATCAGCATGTTATCGGTGAGGATCGGCAAACGTGCCAAAGCTGAGAGCCTGGGGGGGGTGCACGATGGATGTCTGCGAGTGGCTCCGGGTGGAGGCAGCTGGTTCCCTCTTATTGCTTCTGTCTCCGTAACGTGACTGCAAAGTGACATCAGCCTCCAGAGCTGATGAAATCCTGGGGCAGGGCAGCTGATGGGGAGAGCTGGACCACCAGGTGCAAAGCACCGCTGGTCTTCTCTGCTAGGAAGTTGCTTTCCATATGTATAAGGCGCGGGAGCCAGAGTTGAGCGGTTCTGCCTCCTTGCAGCAAAGACAGGTGTGCCCTCTGAGCATTGCAGTCTCGCTCCTGAAGTATTCATGGCTTTCCATGCTGAGCTTCAGCCTTCCTCTAGCTATGGTGTAGTAAAAGTCCTTTACCTCTCAACTGGGGATAGCAAAGTGCCCTGCAAACAATTAAGTCTCACAATCCCCCAGCGAGCTGGGGAAGAATTATCTCCTCATTTTTACCTGTCTGGAAAATGATGGAGAAATTAATTGACTTCTTCAAGGTCACTCGAAGAGTCAGTGGGAAATTTGAAAATGGGACCCAGGAGTCCTGACTGCTGGTCCTTTCTAACCACTAGATACCTAACATCAATTGCTAGAGAACCTGTTCTTAGGCTTTACAGTTTTGATTAAAGATTCAAAAAATATTGGAGCTTTAAAGGAAAAAATAATTCACTACAACTTTACCAGGCAATGCATGACCGGGCACAGCCCCTCTGGGAATACAAGCGCTATTTAAGAAGAGCTGATCTGGTGTATGCTCTGCATACGCATGAGGTCTTAGGCTCGATGCCAGTTGACACGGGCAGCAGGTCTGGCTCCTGCCGTCGCGGGCAGCTGAGGTGTCTGGCAGTGCCTTGTATGTCCATGTGCAGAAGATGAGGTCCTGAACTGCAGAAGCAGCAAGCTGTGGGTTTACAGCTTACACTGGGCTTCTGTTGCATTATGTGTTCAAGAGCGTGTCATTTAGCTGCTAAATACAGGCAACCCAGGCTTTGAGAATAACATATGGAGTTTAGTGCGTGCACCTCCTGCTCTGCTTGCAGAAGTCGAGCAGTAAAGCTGCCTCTTTCCCAAAGTCATCTTGTGTGGGCCAGAAGGCACCTTCCGCCAGGCTCCTCATCCCCTTTCCTGGGGTCCCACCTCATGGCCCTGAGCTCACACAAAGCTCAGTGACCCATTTCTGAATGCCACCTCATTTCTTCTCCCACCAGTGCGCCAGGACACCCTCCCAGCACACCCACCTCTGTCTCCTCAGTGCAGCCCGGCCCCACAAGTACTCCATAGCAAGGGTGGCAAGGGCTGTGAAACCTGCCCCTTCATTTGCTCTTCCCCGCTCTTACCTCTCTGGGATCACCATTTCCAACTCCTCCATCAGCAAGACCTGTCCCAGCCATGTGCCACCAGCAGCCTGACTCACTGTTACCCTCTAGTGCTGGACCAGGCAGGAGACAGGCATCTCCCCGGAGAGCGCAGGTGCTGCAGGCAGCACGAGGTTGTCTTCTCCACTCCCAATCACACTAAATTCAAGTCCTGGCCCCAGCAACTCATCATCGGGTGCTGAATTTCAGCCCCTGGCTGGTTTGCTGAGCCATTTGCTCTGCCTCTCACACCCTGGCCAAGCAGGCTGGTCACCCGGTTGTTGGTAGCAACATTTTGGTTCACTCGATTATGTGCCTGCCACAGCGTTTTGTTTCTTCCTTCCTTCCTTTTTATTGAAGACTGTCATCTCAAGTCTTGTTCTCCAGACCTTGTTTGCTGTGGTTTTAGTGGAGGGACTGGTAGCCGGTTTGCCCATGGAGAGGCTGATGGTGAAACACCTGCCAGGAATGATTAGGGGAAACTTGTTCTGCTGGAAACTCCTATTTTTATAGGGAAAGCACTGCTGGCAAGAGGGGCCAGAGTTTGCTCCCAGTCTGCACCAGTAAGAGCTTGGACATAGGAAAATGCTTCTGCTTTTCCCGCAGATTCTGAGAATATTGCCATTAGTTCTAAACAGCCAGGATTTTCCTTCTCTGCTGGGAAAGGAGGGGGTTGAACATCTTAAGAGCAGCCTTTATGGATAAGTGAGGCTGGGAGCCGAGTGCTGGGATGTGGCCAGGGTGGAGTGGGGTGCTTGAAAGGGGATGGCTTTCCTGGGGAGGGTGGAGGAAGGGAAACCCTTGCAGCAGCTGAGCTCTAACCCTCCTTCCCCCCCTGCTTCCAGAGGAAGAGGGTTAGCTTTTTTCCCTCATAGGATTTGTCAGTGTGGGGCACCCCAATTAGATGCCTTCTCACCCTAGCCTGGCCACAGCCCTGAATGCCAATGATGCAGCACTGGAAACACTAGTGAAGCTACTTTCCTTTTTGTATTTTTCTATTTCTTTTCTTTCTTAATGAGTGCCACCAATTCCTTATTTCTCACATGCCATCATGGATAATAACTTGCTCATCTGAAAAACGTCTAATAGTCACATTGGCTATGATCTCGAAGCTGTGTAACCAAGAGCTTACTTTGCCCCCCCTACACATTTGGACCTGTTTTTTCTGATAAGCTGGGATTGTTTATGGACATGTATGAAATGCAGCTCGTGGTTTTCTGTCCTAGCGCATCTTGTTTGACTATATCTTAACTTCACTGAGTGTTCCCATTGATAGAATAAACATCAGGATTTATATAAAACATTTATACTTTGAGATCCTGTGATAAAGCATGGTAAAAGTACCTTGCCTACACCAATGAACTGAGCAAAGCAAACATCCTGTAAGATAGGTAAGGAGCATTTAGAAACTATATGGCCATAAAAATCAGTCGATCTTTGAGTCTGAGCACTTGTATACACATGCCATAAAAATTCACCCACGTATTTCTGCATTGTGTCCAGCAATGCATTCTTGAGTAATGCGTCTGTTCCTGGAAAACATACAGGGCACTGTTCAGTTGCCTAAAGGGGGGGTGTATGGAGTTTTTCTGAGATGCTGTGGGAATCTGAGGCATCCATGCAAGTCTAGTAGGACGTGATGCAGGTCTACAGGCTCTCTCTGTCTTGGAGCAGCTGCTGGAAGTTGGGCAAGATACCCCCAAGACCTTTGAGAGGTGTGAGAGATCTATGTCTTGTCAACAGAGTTGAGCTCCCTGCATGGTATGAAGGGTAGGGTTCAGTCACAGATAGAGACAGCTGAATTCAAGCATCTGCAGAGTGGTGTCCATGTGAGCATTGAATGTCTGAGTTACAGTCAGTGGAGATCTTGCCCATCCAGTCAATAGATCCCAGAGAGTGATTGATTTGGTCAGATGAGCAGCTCTGTTGAAT
Source organism: Falco naumanni (assembly GCF_017639655.2). NCBI lineage: Eukaryota > Metazoa > Chordata > Aves > Falconiformes > Falconidae > Falco > Falco naumanni. The sequence continues at coordinate 57,724,826 of NC_054057.1, forward strand.
GCATACATTTTCTAAGCGTTGGCACCTTTTGCTATGTGAAATGCTTCAGGTTATCCCAGACAGCTGATACCCAGGTTATCTGTGGGCATCTGCAGTGACAGACGTGATAAAGGACTTACAGGAGACCCAGGTCTGGATGACACCAAGTTCCAGACAGGTGCAGATCTCCATAGGTCTTTTATCATATCTGCCAGCAGCTGAGCAGCAAAACTGAGTTCTTCTCTCCGAAGTAGACGATCACAATATAGATAGTTACCTCTAATATGGCTGCTCCCAGCTCCTTTCACCATCAGTAGTAGCAGATGCACGCTCCAAAGGCATGATTTATCTGCCCAGTTATAGATGTGTCCTCTAGGAAAACAAGAATAACCCTTTGGTTCTCCTGACCACATGGACTAGATCTCTACAGGATCTAAAAGGTATATAGCGAGACAGGAGTCAGTGTTGGCTTTTCCGTGTGGATAGTCATTTAATCAGAAGAATTGTGTCTTCGAGAGATAGGCAGTCCCGCTCTTCCTTTGATAGATTTTCCCTGTGACTGGGAATTGTCTCATCTGAATTTGCCTGGTTTGAACTTCTGGCTTCAGTTTATGTCCTGCTTCTCTTCAGTAGATTGAAGGATCCTTTAGCACTGCAGCGAGTCATGTATTCTGATCATCCCATTGATAAAATAAAGAGCTAGAGCTGTTCAAGGCCTTGCAAGATTGCTTAAAATCCTTAAGAACTGAGATAACACATGGTTGAACACATTGTTTCTGTCAATGAGGAAAAATGGAGCAAGTTATTAAGTAATTCCATGTAAGAAGATAACTGTCTCATCATCATGGTGATGTAGCCATCTATGACAAAGCAAAGTAATGTACAAGCCACATATGAATTGAAGAGTTTAACTAGATTGAAGTGTGTATATCCAAAGAGAGTGAGAAAGACCAGAGAACTGGAGAGAGAATATCCAATGGATGTAGTCACAGGAATACCACTAGCATTTGCTGAGAAAATGGAGAGGAGGAGAGCAACAATACATTTCATTTTCATGTCCTACCTGGAAAATATATTGGAGTTGTGAACTCAGAAACAGCTTTCATTTCTTTTCCACCATTTCTAGAGAGGAAAAATTAAAAAAAGGACTTACTCAATGAACAAGACTGCATTGCGGAGATCTTGATCCTACAATAATCTCTCCTGGTGGAAGCAACTCTGAATTTTGACAACTGCTTCAGCACAACCCAGAACAGGTGCCTTTCTTGAAGCATTATGACTACTTTTTTCAGAATACCCTCTTTTATCCCAGATTTTGGAACAGTATGTTGGGTCTTCTCTGTCTCCCCCTTTGAAACTGCACAGCTTAGAAGAAGCAATGGAGAAAGTTCAGTGGAGGGAAGGCTGAAAGTAATTGTGCGGCTAGCAGGTGATCTCATCTCCTTTAGAATGGGTCCTGACACCATGACTTCACAGGTCTTGGCCTCATACCCTGTGGGAGAGATGCTAAGAAGATAGGCATATAGGACACCTGAAGTTAGTAGGATTCAAGGCTGAGTGAGGGAGAAGTCCCTTGATGTGGGTATTGCAGATCAAGCAAGAGAAAACCTTGAATGAAAACCCAGAAGAATGCTAAGGCACCCCCTACTCACTGTCACCTAGTGCCTCTGATCCCAGGTGGAGCCTCTGTGCACGGCTGCCATTTCTTTTGTCACTCTCCTTGCAGGTAGTGTGAAAGAGGAGGTGGATGCTGTTCCAGATGATGTGATCAAGGGGAGCAGAGCTGTGTTATGACCTCTCATTATGACTGCCTGCACTGGAAAGGCACATGGAGTCAGTGTGCCTCAGTTTCTCTATCTGCACAGTGTGGCTGATAGGACAAATCTGCTGAGGATCTCCTGAGCTGTGTAACTCTAGCTGGTCTAACGCAGACCCTCTGATGGTGTAAATCAATTCCCATGGTGCTTACTGGCGGGGATTCTGGCCTGGAGCTTGCAAAGCAGCCAGAGATTCACATGCAACATGTGAATCCATCCCTGGGGCAAAACCCACTGCCATATCTGGGAGCAGGAGAGGGATTTCCTTGCTAGAAGCATCACAGTGTTACCCTGGGGGGTGCAAAATAAAAGAAGACCACATGCTGTCCTCTTTCCAGGCAGATTTTAGCTGAATTTTTAATAGCCTTACTCAAATCTTCCCCCATGGCAGCAAATGTCACTTGTAAAGTATGTAATTTGTGCCTGCAGGCTTGTGTCACCCAGGTCACATGCAGACGTGTACTCCCTGCTGTTTTTTTCTCTTCACTGAAAGCATGTGGGTTTGGCCTCGCCTGGCATCCCAATGAGGTGCCTGCAGAGCTGGGGTCTCACTATAGCATGCGTGGGCTGGTGGACCTTGGGGGTACGAATGCCACTGTTGGCACAGTGGCCACACCTCTGCATGGCTCCCTGCATACAGCTCAGGGCACTGGGTGTCTGCATCACCCCAATTGCCAGCTGTTAGAGGCTGTGAGCATGCAGCATCTGCTGGGGGACAGATTTCGATTTCCTGGTTCTTCTTGGGCAGGTATCCCTGCTTTTGGCCTTGGGCTTGTATTCTTCCTGGCTGATAGACCACTTCTCACTCCCTTGGCATCGCTGCGTTTGCAACACAGATGGTGCTCACAGCACCCTGCTTTCCCAGCCTGACCTTGCAGCAGCCCCTTCCTCTAATTAGGAAGCTGACACTGCTGGTCCCTCTGCATCCTGCTGGAAGGGAGCTGTGAGACCCTTGGGAAGCCCTTGGCACATCCGTGTTGTGACCTGTTATGAGAGACCCTTTGCAGGTCTTGAAGGCTGTGTTGGCCACACGATGACAGTGTCAGGGTGGGCAGCTGAGACGCCCACTGTGCTGCACAATCCTGTGCACGCCCTGATTCGCCTCAGTGTTAGGCAACTGCTTCTTCTGTTGGAATTATTTACTTTTAAATACCAAAAAAAAGCCCAAATAATACTAGACCTCAACTATTTTGCCTTTTCTCATAGTGAAACCTTGGCAGGGTTAAACAACTGCACTGTACTGTCTGACCAAATGAGTGCTAAACAAGTGCTTCATCATTTGGGGAAGTGAAACTTGAGCTTCTCCAGAGTGCCAGCCCAGCAGACGCCTTCTGAAACTTGTTTGTAAACTAAGCGGGCGCATGGCTCTCCTGGAGGTCAGGGAGACATGGCTGTGGAAGTGCTCTGATGAATGAGAGTCACAAACCACCCGTGGCCCACAGCCCTGGATGATCCTATGAGGCAATTTGGTTGCTTACTGTATTTCAAAGACAACAGTGGATGAAAGGCGCTGTGGTACTCTGTAGACACTCCTGCCAGGGGTAAGGCTGCATTTGCTGATCAAGAATAATGAAATTTTACACCTTTTAGAAAGCACTTCAAGACCACTTGCGGTAAGTGCCTTAGAGAAGCCAAATATCGCTGTTATTATTTATTCCAATGTCAGAAACGTGTCCACGCCTATTAGCAGATGGATGCCACCATAGAGACCTTACAATCCCATCAGCCAAATGATGACAGAAATGGAGTATCCACGCCTCCCTAGCCGTACAATGCGTATCTGAGGGAGGTAAAGTGACTCACCCAAGGCTACATGTGCAAGAGGTGGGACCGTTTTCAGTGCCACATTGCCGGAGGCTGTGCCTTCAGAGAGTAAAGCAGTCCTTGCAGAGAAGGGTCCTAGTCCCTCCTGGTCTCTCTGCAGAGCTGTGGTTGTGCTGGGCAGTGAGCCTGTGGTGAGAGACCTTCCCTCTCTATTACTTATAACAATATTTTGTTGTTTTTTCAGCCCACTCATAAGCACAGCTATTGAATCCTTGCTGGGACCCAGTGTATTCATGTAAATAGGTGGGACAGAGAGAAAGTTGCCTCTGAAATATTTCTTTTGATCTGAAAACTGGGTTCTTCTATACCCTCATTTTTTAGGTGAAATGTACACTTTGAACTGCTGTTGGAAAAGGAAGAAAACATTTCAGTTTTAGAGCCTGAACCTAGGTGAGGGACAATGGACTTGCCCTGCTAGATAGTGTGTGAGCAGAACAAGAGCCGGGTCCCCATCAAATCTAATGCCTGTCCTTAGTTCGACATGCTTTAATCTGTAGTGATTAAGTAAATTAGAGTTCAGTGGGAACAGCACTCAAAGTGCTCAGCACCTTGGTGAGTCATCTCCTTGATGGTTCCACTGTCAGTGCCAGCCTGAGGACAGGAAAAGTGGATGCTCCTGTGTGCAGTCCTCCAAGGCAGCACCAAGGCGAGCTGACAGAGCAGTCTAGAAAAGCTTGTTTGGTTGAGGGTTTGATCAAAGCTCAAGAGAGGACCTCAGTTTTCAGACACATCAACCTCATGCTTTCTATGAAGGGCAATGAAAATAAGTTTCATGTCCCAGAGCTGTGCTCTGTGGTCCCCTCATTGAACTCAGGTTCACCGAACCTTGCAAATTCCCTGGTGGATCTGCTCCTGCTCCCACTGAAGACCTTTGACACCAGCTCAACTGAGAACAGACTTAGGTTTGTAAAGAGAAACCGAGGTGGGGTTTTTTTGTTTGTTTTTTTTTTTTTTTTGGGGGGGGGGAGGGAATTATTTTTCCTAGAGATTTTTTTAAAGTAATTTGCATTTTGTTATTGCATTGCTGAAACCCTCCCTTAAAAACAGACCTATGAGCTAAGAAGGAATCCTCTTTGTAATGCTTTTTTCTATTCCTCTTTTACCCCACTTTTTGCCACAGACCCGCTTCTCAATGGGTGCCATTAATAAATAAATGCTTCCTTTGTCCCCTCCTCCTTCAAGCCAACCCAATGGAATGAGATAGCACTTTAACAAGTCGTTATTAAAGTGATGGTAAATATAAACCCTTGATGGAGAGCTGTGGTATAGGAACAGATTGCCCAATTTTCTTAGAGTGATGGAGACGTGCGTGTCATTAATAAAACATCTTGTTATATGGTTTTTAATTATTTTTCTCATCTCAGTTAAGAGCATCACCTCTGCTTACATGAAAAAGCAGATAACTTGATGAAGGTTCTTGTAATAAGCATCGTTGGTGCCATCATCTGCCAGAGTATCTTGGTAATTAATGGTTTGTTTAAATTCCAGTGCTTAATTGTCTTTGCATTCTCGACTCTGATTGTTGCTTATATCCTAATGGGACATTTGTAGAGACAACAGGAGGGCAGTGGGAGTTTAATTCATTACAAATGCTCATCAGCCAGGTGTGCTTCAGTGGTGTCAGGTCCCAATGGTGCCACTTTGAGAATGGCTGTCATCGTGCAAGGAAACAGTGTCTCTTTGCTGGGCATCTGGGCTGGAATTTTCTAGCAACTTATAGTGCCTAACACCGACACATGGATTTATGAATAGGACTAAGCACCTTATGAGCTAAAATCAGTTTTCTTCTGTTGGCTCCTCCAAATTCTGAGCACCATCTTGTGTGATGGCACAAGGTGTCTGTATGGGAAGGACTAGGAGATCTGATACTACTGAATCTTTTCTGGACCAGCTGGCATCTTACTCTTTCAGCTTGAGTCCAGCTAGGGCTGGGCCCCAAACCACTGCACTCATTGGGCTCTTGCCCCTCTGTAGAGTGGCATGCAAAGTCCTTCCTTCCTGTCCTTGCCGCAGCCCTGCAGCTTATTTGTGCTGCTGTCTCACCTGATTTTACTATGAGACCTGAAATACCTGGTCCTTGTTCCCACCCCCAAACTCAGTGCTGCTTCTGATGCTCAGTGAAGTAACTAAGTGCAGACATAAAAAAGGGCTTCCAGTTCTTGTAAATATGGAAGAAATTTTGAAAACATTTTCCAAGTGCAGCTCTGAAATTCTCAGGAAACATGAAAAAGAACTATCCTGTTAAAAAAAAAAAAAAATAAAAAAAACTATTGTGACATATATCTCAGTAGATGCAAATCCTGAGGAGATGAAGGGGCCAGGGGTTGTGCTCACACTTGTTTGAAGCCAATGGGTCATGGCATTATCTTTGTCAGGACTGTCACTTTGCAACCGGTAAAGCATTTAGTAAAATTGTAGTTTGACAAATCCTAAAGTGCAAACCTAATTTTGGTCAATGACATCCCTCTAAGACTGGTAGATGAGCACACAGCCTCACTGAAGAGGTTAACACTGCCAGAGCCCATCAGTGGAACAAGGTATAAAAACACTGCTGAAAACATCACCCCTTCTATGCCTTCAGAATAAACAGTGAGAAATTCCTCCTTGAAGGGTGTCTGTCTGTGCCACAGGAGGCAATGACTACAGCTGGGATCTCAAACAGTAAATAGAGGGTTTTATACCTCAGTGACTTTATGACCCATAATAGCTTTAATGGTTCTCTGCTGTAATCAGATCTCATGCTTCAGGTCAGAAAGCATCCTGGTGTTGGGAAGGAATCTGTCCTCCACGCACCGCAGATGCCCACAGGTGACCAATGATAAGGTGCATCGTGTAAATCTCCCCTCTGAAACATGAACTGTCAATGCCCACTGGTACCCTTTTTCAGCCAAAATGTTGAGTAGCTGCTAATTACAAGCTGACAAGGGAGCGGCTCATAACGATATTGTTGATTATTTTTGGGAAGCCCCCTGGTACTGTAGTGACAGCCTAGAAGGAGAGAGCATGCAATGTTAAGTGCCTTTTGGGGACTTTAACTTGTGGAAACATGCTGTGTTCCCGGCTCTCCTGGCATCACTGGAAGGGCTGCTGCCTTCCAGCTGTGGCACTGAGCCAGTGGAGCAGCATATAATGATTATGAATGATGGTAGGGAAGATGGAGAGCAGTCCTCTGGGCCTGGCTGACCGATGGTGACCGTGGGTCAACGTCTTACCTGTCAGGATGGAGGTTTGCAAAATATCCAACTGCTCTGAACTGCTTTAACCAACTTCTTGTGGATTTTCCCAGGGAAAATGGAGCTTGAGACGTCTTGGGATAGTAGGAACCCCAAGAGGTTCTCTCTTCCCAAGGTCTTGTCCTTTGACAGATCATCAAGAATACCACTGCAGATTACCATGGCTGGGAATCAGCTTGCAGGATAATGCCTAAATTTAGCTGCTTTTGTGTAGACGTCTTAGTGTGAGCCAGGTACCTAAGCCTCCATCTACAGGAGGAACTCAGTTGCCTGAACCTGGTGCCTGTAACTGCATCATGGGTCTTGGACCTTCAGCTGGGACTAGAGGGTCTGGAGAGAGGTGAAAGACACTCGGTGCCAGGCAAACCTGAGCAGCATGGCTGGAACCATGCTGTTTTCTGCCAAAATGGTGAGGAAAGGCAGCATCTCTCTCCCTCTCTCTCCCTTCCGAGCACCCATGGCTTTTCTCTTGTGTTAACTGTCATTCTCCTCCTGTTTCTGCAAACATTGTAATTCAAAAATAGAAAAAGGAGAAGAATTAAACAAAACAACTGCTTAAAAAGCCCTGTAAAAAAAGGGGAACCTAAGATATAATTGGATGATATTTTCCCCTGATAATACTGGAGAAATACTAAACATGTTCATGTGATGTTCTAATGTGCAAGCTTTTGTAGCACGTCTCCCTCCTGCTCACTCTCTTCCTCCCCTCCCCATCCCCCCTCCCCGCTTCAGGAATTGCCAGCATTCAATGTAGATATTCCTAGAGACAGCTCAGATGTGAACCTGCACCACTGCCACACTCTGAGTTGAGGGTCAGTCCATAAAACCTGCAGAACACACACTCACAGTGTTTGACTCCAGAAAAAAATTACATTTTGAACCCTCTTTCCACCATAATTTGGGTTTCTGGCTGATTTCTGTGTACTTTGGAAGGAACAGAGGAATTAAAGGGATTGGTGGGGATGGACTATCCCTGCACCCATCCCAGCCCCATTTCCCCATGAAGGCAGGGAAGCGCGAGGAGTTTGCAAAACAAGACAGGAGCTGCTCCCCCGTGGGCTGGTGGATGGATGCAAGTGATGGCAGCGACGCACCGAGCTGGGGGTTGAATTCAGGGAACAGGGCATCATTGTTTAAGTGAGCTCTAAGAGAATCTAAGTGCCAGAGGTTTTTGCAGCCCAGAGGCACGTGAGCCAACAAATAATCCTCCCCTGGCTACTTTCGCTCCTGCTCTTGTTCCCTGCCAGATCAAGCCCTGCTGCTAATTGCACTGTCAAAACTCTGTAGCAAATTCCTGCTGCCTTCCTATGGAGGCTTCTCCTGACACACGCCTGGGGTTAGCGGATCCTGGGCTTAATTTATTCACTGTTTTCAGACTCAGGTCCAAACAGGGACCTGAGCTTTCCCTTTCCCCTCTCCCCTGAGGTTTGCAGTAGCTGAAATCCAAACCCTGCAGCAGATCACCATGTTTTGCACTAATTTAACATGAAGCTTCAGGTACTTAAACATTTCTGCGCTCTTTGAGCACAAAAGTGGCCTTTTTTTCCTTTGCCCTCTGTTTTTCAAACACTGGTCCCCCAAAAATTTAAGGAATGAGCTATGTTGCTTATTTCTTTCTGGTACATTTCATGCTTTTATGAGCAGTTTTCTCCACCACGTTGCAGGAAGGCTCACTGCTGGACTTGGTCCTTAGCAGGCTGGATTTAATGCTGGTGAGAAAACCTGAGGGATGATCTGTGTCCCGAAGCCCAGAGTTTGAGTGTGAGATGTTTGCACGTCTCAGCACTGGGGATCTGATCATGGCTGTGATGATGCCCTGTGGAGTAAGACCTCAGCAAAGCAGGCTCCAGTCCTCTACCATGAGGTAGATGACCCCACAAGCACGTAGTGTGTGTAAAGCTTTATTCTGTTAAAATCTGAAGACGCACATCTATCACAGCACTTCTTAGATAGCATTTTCTTTTAGATAACTCTTCACTTGTCAGAAAAAGAGATGAAGAAAGAGCAGACCTTTCACCAAATACGGTGTAGGTGTAGTTCAGTAGAGAAGTTCGAGCTGAAAAAAAAATGGAGATGCTGATAAAATACAAGAAAATTAATGTTTTCATCTTTAATTTTTTTTCACTTGTTTTGGAAAGGCGCTTAAAATCAACCAAATATTCTTTCCAGCTGCAAAGGTGTCCTCCTAAATTCAACCTCCCATGAAAATTCAAGCTGCCTTGTCCTCATCGGGGTTTTAAATTGAATTAGTTAACTGAATTAGGAATGCTTTTTGCTTTTCTGTGTTTGGTAGTGACTGATAAGCCTGCAGCCGCAGAGAAGCATGGGTTTGATTCCAGCTGCTGCCTGGACCTGCGCGTGGAATCGGTTAACCATGTGCAGGAGAGCTTTCCTGAGCCAGACCCATATTTCCTGCATAAATGATACTTGTGACAAATACCTGGTGTCATTGATATTCCATTAGTTTCCTTCACTGAAAGATCAGACAGCTTTAAAAAGCCAATAAATTCCCACAGATTGCCTCTGAAAGCGAGAAAAAAGATTCCTTGGCAGGCCACACACCATTAAGCCCAAGAAGTGAGCAGTGTTTTATGGTTAGCAGAGCTGAGGTCACTACTTTTGGATGGGTGCAATTAAGATTCACTGAAGCTACCAAACCCCACTACTTCTTCAGGTGCTGGGACGAAGCCACCTTGTTCAGGCAGCAGCAGCCTCAGCATTGCTGCAATTCCAGGCGATGCTGGTCCTGGGCGCATACCCCAGTGTTTAGAGATACAAACTAGCGTGGATGCCACTTAAAAACATTGTCTTTGCAGCCAGAGCATCTGCTTGCCTTAAAGACCAGAGGCCATCTGTATTAATCCATTTTTGAAAGGGGTTTTGGAGTGTTGTTAAACTTCTACAGCTGACAACCTGCCCACCTTGTGGTCACCACATCTCTCACTCGAGAAAATCTCTCAAGCCACGTGGCTTTCTTTTTTTGTGTGCAGATGATCAGTATTCGTGGTATAAAATTGCAGCAGCTTCCTCTTTGCCCGCTGTGCTCAGGAAATCTGGATACTGTCAGTTTTTGGGTGCCATTTCCTGACATTTGGGTGTACTTACAGCCATCTATCTGTTGAAATTATCTCCCCCGAGCTTGCTTAGCTGTAATCCTTCAGCAAGTCCTTTGTTCCTGCTGTTCTGCTTCTGGCTGAAACATTAGGTTATTCAGGCCCAGATATATCTTTCAACCATTTGCACCCAGATTTTGAATTTCAAGAAGGCACAGTTGGTTTTTTTTCTGTGGGTGGGTTTTGTGGTTTTTTTTGGGGTTTTTTCCTTGTTTGTTTGGTGGAGTTTTTTTAATATCATTTGGTACAGGTAACATAGATCTTTTTAGCTAAATAGAAGAATAAATGAATATGTATAAATTTTTTTTTCTGAAGGTCTCAAGCACAAATGCTTGCTTTGATGAGTGACTCATTCCCTTTGTTATAGTAGCATTGTTGAAGCTCTGGTGTTTTCAGGCTGTGAGCAAGGCAAGGTTGGGAGGAGGAGTTATTGTCTTTTATTAGACTAGATGATACAGTTGGAAAAAATCAGGCAAGATTTCAGGCATGCGATCTTTTTCTTCAGGTTTGGAGCTGCTTTTTCTGCCTTCGAGCTGACTACAAGTTAAGAATGGCCATTGCAATATTTGACTGAGTTTAGCCAAAGTCAGCATGGTTGTCCTTAGCTTTTCCTTCTGACCTGGAAAAAGAGCCCTGGAGCTCTCTGCCAGCATCACCTTAAATTCGGCCTCATGCTAAAACTCCTTATCATTGCGTCCATTCAATGACAGCAGTCCCTTTGAACCTACTTGCCCACATGCCTGTTTAGCTTCCAGTTGCTCTTTTATACCTGGTAAATAAAAGCAATTGGAGATAATTAATGGCATTTTTGCCTTCTTCCTCCTGACACTCAGATGAAATCTCAGCATTCAGGTAATTCCAGTCTCATACAACAATTGCACAGGAGGAAAAGGAGGGAGGGGGGAGACACTTGGTGTAATTTAAAACTTCTGTCCAAAATAACTGGGGGGGGAGAAGGGGAAATCCCCAAACTGACAAACCTAAACCTACTGGCGAGGCTCCATTTCAGAGCAGACCCTGGGGCCAGAAAACTTTTCTGTCTGCTCCAGCCCTGACATGGGCAGGAGGTGGGGAGGAGGCGGCACGACAAGGGGGGAACCCCGGCTCAGGGTGGCTCGGGGTCAGGTTGTGTCCAGGCCAGCGGGAAGCCGACTGGTTTGCACATCCCTGGCTGTGAGGAGGAAAGCTTCCAGCCCCCATCATGATACCCCCACTGATGGGATCACCCTGTGGGTGACGCTGCTTTCCGACAAGGTGTTGCCCGTGATGGATTTGGGGGAGATGATAACCAAGCAAACGCCCAAGTCCCTAAGGGTTTGCACAGGCACTTGTGTTTATGAGATGAAATTTCTGCTCTCGGCCAAGGCAAGGACTTCATGCTCTCCAACCTGTTTATTTCAGCCTGGCTGGGTGCAGGAAATCTTTCCTCCTCCTCTCCCACTGCATCTGACTCAGAGAATGTTTGAAAATCCCAGGTTTCTGCCATCGCTTGCCTCTCCCCCTCTGGGTAACGGGAGGCTGAAGGAGAAGCAAACAAAGGCGTCCTTATGCTCGGGAGAGCTGACGGGTCATGGAGCGACGACTCCTCCTCTCCTCCTGCTGCCCTCCCAGGGATCCAGCCTCCCCATTGTCTGCAGCAGCTCCAGGCATGTTAAAGGCTTCCTTGGCGTGGCTTTCACATCCAGGCAAGGGCTGGGGCTGATTGAGAGGCTGTTGATATTAATTATCCAAATTGTGCTTGAGTCCTTTGCTGCGCCTGCAGTCCGTTGTGTTCACTGCTGTGTGTTGATGGGTGAGGAGGTTATAAAGCCAGGGGAAAAGGCACAGCCAGGTATCTTGTTACCCTGTTCATCTGCACTGGCGTGCTCCCTCCCGTCTTAAAATCATCTTGCAAGTTTGTTGGAGCCAGAGTTTCCCTTTCTTATGTTTGTTTAGCAGCGAGCACTGCAGGACCCTGATCCATGGCCAGGGAACATCATTTTAACTGAAACAGTGCCTTTGTACAGCTGTGAAGCTGTGGGAGGGAGGATGGCAGCGATTTGTTTCCAAAGTCCATTGGAAAAGCAGGGACCAGGCCCGGATAGCTCAAGTCTGGATCTACCACGCCGGCTACAGCACCCAACCGTGTGCAGTCACCTCCGAGGGGTAGGAGGGGAAGGGAGGTGGGCTGTGTGGCAGAGCTGGGCTCTCTCTAAACACCACCCTGCAAACAGCAGCCAAGACCTTCTCCAGCCGGAGCTGGTCACAACAGTGTGCAGTTGCAGGAGTGGTAACATCCAATAGTGAGCAAATAAACACCGCACCTGATTTAAGTAAAGAGAAAGACAACTGAGGCTCTGCACAAGGCAGACCAAAGGTGGGACTCCTTTTAGCTGCATCTCAGGACTCCTATCTGCAAGCAGAGATCAACTCCTTGCTCTTTGGTATTTTATTTTTTTTTTTAAAGATGGCTTAGATGCATGCAGAACTGCACCGGTGCTCCTGCCGCAGCACTGGGGTGTCATAAGAACACAGGAAAAACAAATATCACAGAGTCTCTAGATAAAGTCACTGTGCACGTTCAGGTTGACACCCGGGTGGGATGAGTTGAAACATTTCCAAGAGACCTGGTGTGGAGGTTTCAGAAAGCATTTTCAAGCCAATGACCTTGTCACTTGAGCTTCCGAACCTTGTGATGGCCAAAAAACCTTCATCCCTGTGTGGTGTCCTCACCTTCTTTATATAAACTCAAGCCCCAGGCAAGGGCAGTCGGCCAAGCAAGTACACACAAATTCATTCCTTCCCTCCTTCCACCCTCTGCTCTGCTCAATGACAGGCCCGACATGGGGCCTTGGAGAGAAAGGTCAGGACCATTTGGTGTCCTCTTACTTTGGCTAGTGAAAGGGTGTCTCTGGCTGTGCAGGCTTCTAAAAATAACTCGTGCTTGCAGAGTGGTTTAGCTCTCCACCATGTACAGGAATAAAAGGATGAGAAAGGTCTCCAGTGAGGGAGATGTCCAAAAGAGGTGCCACGTGGCACGCTGCTTCTCTAGCAAACCCACACATATGCTTCCTCCTCCGTGTGAGCATCCCTCATGCTGGGAGAAGGGCTGAGAGGGAATGAGAGACCTCAGAAAACCTCTCTTGGCCACCTGCATGGGTCTCACATGGGAATGCAGATGCCCCAGAGGGGCCAGTGACCGGGCAAGGAGACCCCCGGCGGTGAGCCCCTGGTGAGTGGGCTGTCAGCGGGGCCAGGGGCTGCTGGCAAGATGCTTGCGGGCGGGCAGCGTGCCACCCTGCCAGATGCTGCATGTGGGTATGCAGCAGGCAGAGCGCCAGGCCATGGGGAGCTGCTTCTGGTGGCCATGGTTTGGGGGGAGACTGTGTCTCCTGCGAGGGGACTGTGGGCTGCTCCTGTGCCGTGTCGAGCTGCTGGGTCAGGAGTGCTGCCTGGGGCAGGAGGTGAAGATGCTGGAGATAATCCTTCAGGAGCAGGTCTGCCTGCTAGAGGCAGCCCCTGGGAGAAGGCACTGAGGGAGATTTTAGGGCTTCATCTAACTCCCTCAGGACCCTGAGGGGTGCAGCACCACAGAGCACGTTGCAGAGGTAGTCACAGCAGTGATATGTTGAGCTTTGATGGGGATCTCCTACCATCAGAGCTGGCCAGTATAAACCAGTCCACTGAAGGGTTCACCTTCTTATCTTTTTTCTTCTTTGGCTTACCGAGGAAGTACATCCTGTGACAGCACTTACCCTGTGATTTTGTATACTGAATCCAGCTGGATGTTCTGCGAAAGGCATTTCTCACTTGGCTTTTCTCAGGCAATCCTGTATCAACCAATTAATTCCTCCCCTAAACATGCCCACAAAGTGTGACAAAGTCAGCAAGAGACAGCAGAAAAATGGGCCAGGAAAAGACGGAGTTACCCTTCCTTTCAAAATCAGGGGAGTGTTTCTAGCATGCTTACGGAGAGCTTGGAAGATTTCATCCTGAATGCTGCATGTGGGTCCCTGGGGTACAAGGAGGGGGATTTCAACCTGAAGGAGGAGGCAGACGAGAGGTGTGAGGAAGGTCAGAGGAATGGAGAGTCATTCCCAGGAGAAGGGACTAAATCCTTCTGTTGTTTTAGATGGATTTCAGTCATTGTATGAGCAGTATTATATTTTATGGCTGCCTAAAACAGCTGATTGTGGGATGTGAGAAATCACTGGCCATATATTCTGCGCTGTAATCAGGAATTAATCTGGCCGATTGCCTATAGCTCTGTGATTGCATCTCTCCAAAAAGAGAGCAGGGCCTTGTAGTATTTCTTGACTGAGGTCGGGGGTGGGGGGCAAATACCGAGAACAGTCATCAATTTCTGACAAGGCAGAGCAAGTGATGGTGAAGATAAATAAAGTAGAGGTCAATCTGATTTCCTTCCACAGGCCATTGCGAGAAGAAAGGGGCATGTGTGTGAACGACCTGACATTGGCCAGGCAACCATGCTATTAACCGTCCCCCCCACCTCTTCCAGCAGGTAAGAGTGTAAAACATCCCCAGGGTCCTTCGACACCCAACAGGGATTTTACATCCCCAATGCAAATCAGGCAGAGTGCAGGAGCTGTGAAAGCAGATGCCAGGAACACAGAGCAGAGCTTGTATGTGTGTGTCCCGCATGGTGACGGCTGCCTGGATGTGTGTACGGCAAAGCCTGGGGAAAACTTCTTTATGGGAGGGGAAACTAAGAGCTCTCTGCTCAGTTACTCCAACACAAAGCCCCGGGCAACTGCTGTGCTGTAGATTAAAGCTGTCTGAAAGCACAGCGTCAGAGGCAGCTCTGGTGCTTACGCTGGAGGACAATTTATCTAGCCTGGCTGAGCTGAAAAATAATAAAAAAATAAAAGTCCTGGTGGTGACCTGGGAAGGCTGTTGTTTCCCCAGAAAAAAAGATTCACCTAAAAGCCTTCTTGTCCTCCTGTCTCCTACATGAATAACCGGGAAAGGCACCGCGCTGGGAGTCGTGATTTCAGCAGCAGTCCCAGCTCTGCGCTTGTGGTCTGCCTTTCACTGTCTCCTCTCTGTGAGCTGGGGATAATCATACCTAAGAAACATTGCAAAGTTCTTCAGCGAGCATTTGACAAACATTGACTGCTCTTATTAAACATGTTGGATTCACTTGGATGACGTCCTAACCAACATCCATCTCCCAAACCAACCTGATGTGAGCAAACCATTCTTCAGGCTATAAAACGATAGCTGTGGTGGGCAGGAAACAATCCACGTAACACTTCCAATTAACAGACCAGCCATCGCTTAGAAAACAGCTTTGGTCACAAGCAAAGAAGGATCCCAAAGGCTGATGTGGTCCCTCTTTTCTTGTTACAAGCCTCTATGTGCTGCTAGAAACCCATTTGCATCGTGCTCTGCAGAGAGGGGAAAGCTGGCCAAGGGAAGCAATACAAAATCTGTGCCTGGAGGTTCATTTTGCAGGGAGCTGCAGGGACTTTCACACACGTATAGAAACTTATTAATAATAAACAGAGCCGTCTGGAACATTCATACATCCCGCATAGGGCTTAGTGCTTCCAAGTCAGGGAAATTTAGCAGATGAGCAAAGAGGGACTGCAGGCGTACGCGGGAACGCCGGCGTAAGGCTGTACCCAGAGCTGTGAATCCCAGGAGAAGGGGGTGGGGAATCGCCTGCCCCTGATTCCAGGAGAGCCAGCCCAGAAACCAGAGCCAACAAAGGCTGTTATTGCTGGCAACCGTAATGAAATTAAAGAGATGCTTTGCTATCCATCATCAGGTGTGTCAGTTTTCAACACTTAATGGTTGGAAGTTAAAGCCTTTCTCAGCTACGCTT
Organism: Falco naumanni; assembly: GCF_017639655.2. Taxonomy (NCBI): domain Eukaryota; kingdom Metazoa; phylum Chordata; class Aves; order Falconiformes; family Falconidae; genus Falco; species Falco naumanni. The sequence continues at coordinate 57,740,619 of NC_054057.1, forward strand.
CCAGTCGTTGGCTTTCAGTTTCGGGCACAAGGAAGGGAATTACGTTAGAGGTACTGCAGGTGAGATTTTCTCCCTCCTGCCACACATTTCCGTGGTAATGCATCAGTAATGAGACTCTATGCGTAGCATCTTCCTTGCCAAAACAGGATAATTAATTCAGTTCTTTACCTAGTTAGTTGTCCAAAATTGCTTGGATAATGGGACAGAGACTAAGCCAGTCCTTTTCTTTGGTATATGACTGCCACATGTCACACACCACATCACGTCACCACCCCTCCTTGCAGAGACGGGGTATCTGAGGGGCAAAGCATCGTGCTGAGATCTCACCAGGAATCTGGGGGCTGTGCTCAGCCTCTCCAGGTGTGGTCCCAGGGCTGTCCAGGCTTTCCTTTAGCAGCCCAGGGCGAGGAACAGATACACGGGGCACATTTCAACTCGGTTCAGTTGAAGTGGTGTTGAATAAACCCTACTTCACCCTTTGCCGTAGGTTCAGTTCTGGAGTGAAGAAATGAACAGAACCACACAGAGTGTGAGAGTAACAGCGTATGAAGCATGGGAGGACTGAAGAAAAGAGCCCCTTTGCTTTCACAGCCACATAATGTGTGTGTTAGAGATACAGACTCCTTTTTGGCATTTGTCAGACAACAGCAGTTTTTCAAGGCTGTTTCTGACGGCGTCATATGGATTTTCCTTTTATAACAATCTCTCTCGTGGAAATCCCCATTGGTCCCTGCTATTCCAGTGAAGGAGACTGTCTAATTCAGCTCATTTTCCCCCTGGAAGATCCAGCTGATTATGCAATAGCAATGTGTACCAGCACATTAATGGCGCTTGGCACCTTCCTGGGCTGCACGGGAGGCAGTGGATATTGCTGTCGTTATGGAATTAGTCACGCTGGAAACACCGCAGGGTTTGTTTAATCCAAGGAGAAAAGAAAAAATTTGTTGGGGTGGGGTGGAGAGAGGCAACAACTGCAGCTTTCTGAGCCAGATGGCCAGGGACCCATGGCAGGATCCCGGCACCTTGGCTGGTGAGTGAGTGTCCCAGGACTTCCCCGTGTTCCAGGTGCCTGTGGGTGTTTGTGGGTTTTAACTAGCTGTGGGCTGGAGTTTGGGGATTTTTCACCATGCAGGACCTTGACAGCTGTTTGGATTTTAACTGGTATAGAAATAATCAGGTCCCTGCAGACCCCCATGGGAGAAGGGTTCTAGAGGGAAAGACCCTGCCTCACCATTGCTGCAGGTGCTCGCTGAGGGGAGATGTTTCTGGAGAACCAGTGGTCATGAGTTGGGGATGCTCTTCTGCTGAGGAGAGGAGGGGTCCAGGCCAGTGCTCCCTGCTCTGCTGCTCTCCAGCTTTCATTGCACCCATGTCTGCCATTCTGCAGATCCCCTCTGCCTCCCCCAGGCCTCTAGTGCCTTTATGGAGTTAGGCACTGCTGCCGCACCCTTCCTCCAGCATCCTCTCTTTGGAACTGAAGACCCAGCCTGAGGGACCACCAGCCGAATGATCTCGGTCTGAGCCCTTGTGCCTGACCATCTCCTGGCTGAAAGAAGAGGCATGTCCTTCATGTGGTTGGCTGCAGATGCCCCATGAGGTGTGTCCAACTCCTTTGGACCATCCTGGAGACATCTCTGCAGATGAGCTTGCAGCAGCTCAGGCCCACACTCACTCCACTGGCTCCTCAGCCCATCAGGGTTTCAGGCACCTCTGTTTCACAGCCTCCTGGTGCCCCATGCCACCGGCTCAGTGCCAAGGAACCACAGGAATCATGCCAGCTGGAGATCATCTGCCTCCAGTCTCTTCCTCCCAAGCCAAGACGTAATGGTTTTGCAGCAAACTCGGTGGCTGCTTGTCCCTGACCTGTGCCTGCGTCAGGGCTGCTTAAATTTCATGTGCCATCAAGGGGCTTCAGATGGTGCCAGCAGAGCCAGCCCCCACAGGACCAGGAGAAGATTGATCTGGACTAAATTAATGCACAGACAGATCCCCAAAGGTGCTATGAGCCGCTCAGCCCATGGGAAACACTGCAGTGTGGTAATGCCACGGGGAACACAGCCAGAAGACTTGGCCCAAGGAGAAGGGATGTCTGTTCCTCCTGCAACCAGCCGCCCACACCATAACCTGTCACGTGAGTTTTCCTGCTGTGCGCAAGGTCCTGACAAGGGACATTTTCTACCCCGCTGACCTGGTTGTTTCTGGTACCACAAAAAAATGACTGCAGCAAATCTGGCCGTGTGTTGGAGCGTGTCCCCCTCTCCCATCTCTGTGTGACATGGAGGAGAGCTCCCATCAGCGGTCTCTCACTCATGGCAAGGGGAAAGCAAGACACAGTGGGGATGTGTCCTCCCCTGCTGGGTACTGCTAATTAACGTAAGAAACAGTACCAGAGGCTACGAGGCATTGAACTGGAGCATAATTAGCTACATGGGATTCGCTAAGTGTGTTGATCTAGACAACAAGCAGGAAACCTCTGGGCCAGCCTCAGCTGAAGAGCTGCTGTATGAAAGCACCACACACACCCCAGCCCCCCCCACCCCCCACCCCACCCCCCACCCCGGGGATGCTCGGTGCTGCTGTCCAAGCCTGTGGGTCATTTTGTGCCTGGCACAAGTCTGTATCGGGATGTAGGCAACCACACGGGTCCTGCTCCCTGCCCCGGATGTCAATGGCGCAGACATTTCTCTCCTCAGTGCAGCTTATTTAATATTTATGCACCCAAATGCTTGGGAATTTCCTAATACTTAGTGTGCTCAAAGGTCCAGAGCTCTGCCAAGATACTTTGCTGCCTGGGTCTCCTTTCCCCTTGCACCAGGCTCTGTGTAGATGCCGTCACTGGGTTGGTCTGGTCTCCTGCACGGGGATGGGAACAAGCTCCCCAGCTGGTGTTGGGGTCTCTCTTCATCTCCTCCATTTGCTTCTCCCAGGCACAGAGGGCAGGATGCCCTGGGCAGGCACCAACACTGGATTTCATCATGTCATCTCCCTTTGCAGGCCATGGAAATGTAGTGAATGCCAAGAGGTAGGTGTCCAAAACATGCCAGATGAATCACACCTCCAAGAGGCACCTGGTTTTGTCCACTGAGCACCAGTGGCTCAATAGTGTCACTCACTGTCAGACCCAGACAGCTCGTCACATGCCATAGGACCTGTGGGCTTTAGGGACAGTGAGCCCGAGGTAGTAAATATCTTCTGCTGCTTCTGGTCTCTGTGGGTGCCTCCTTGTGAGAGGCTGGAATTGAATGTACCTGCTTTTATCTAGCCTTTACTGGGACAACAAAACTACCCATTTTCATCTCTAAAGGCTTGGGAAGCCTGGGACAAAGGGATTTATCCTTAAGAGGCTAAACCAGGGGCTGCAGTACAACCCACCTCTCTTGGATTAGCCAAGAGGGGATGAAAATAGCCTCAGTCCCACCAGAAGCCTGAATCTGCAAAAGCAAACGGGGCTGGTGATTCATGCTGTGGCCGGCTGCCCGCAGGGTTTGCACGGGACTGTGCGCAGCCGCGAGCAGAGCTGTCAGGTTTCTGGCCCTGGCCGTCCTGAGAGCCTGCAGGAAGGATGAACCCCTTCTGAAACACGCCAAGACTTGGAAAGGAGCATCACATCATGCCTGGCAGGAGGAACCTGCTCCAAACATAATGTGGCTTCTGTTCAAGGCACCCTTTGCTATTTTTGCATGTGCGGAGAGTGGAAAATGTGCTTTTTTATTTTGCCTTTAAAAAAAATACACGCAGAATGAAACACAAAGCACAGAGCACTGGAGGCACGCTAGCACGGGGTGACGGGGAAAGGGAAGACAAAGCAGTGACCAAAACCCTATCACCTGCTGTTAATGTTAGAGGAGGGGTTTGGCCCTGTTACTGCTGTGTGTGCTCTCCTGCTTCCAGCCTGGCAGTCCTTGCCTTTGCTTTATAAAAAAGGAGTCAAGATGACTCACAGGAGTGATGAGGTAAAGGCTCTGGTGACCCATGGAGCAACACCGTGGCTTCACGGTCAGGATCTGGGGCTGTGATCCGCAGCAGCAGCTCAGGGATGAGCAGGGATGAGGGTGACAGCCCGTGTGGCAGCTTTGGCACTGAAGTAATCCTTCCCAGGGCTTCTCCCCTGGATGGAGCCTTTTTTTGCACAGATTTTAGGGATCTTCCTCATCTTGATGGAAGAGGAACAGACCTGTATGGCCAGAGATCAAGAAAGCCCCAAATGAGGGGGTGGAGGGGGGAAAGAATAATACTCTCTCGCTTAATATTTGATGAAAGCCGGTTCCGTCTCAGCCCACAGTGATCTGGTTTAGCTGTAGTGCGCAGGGGAAATTTCTTACATGTGTTTGCAGACAGACGCTGAGCCTCTCGGGTTATGCTGTTATCTCACGAGCTATCGTTCCTGCCTGTGCTGGAGTAAATGAGAAAAAGTTTGGGATGAGGGGAGGGGCTCTGGGTGCAAGGAAACCCCCAGGAATGGTTTTGAATGGTAACTGCAATCACCTGCACTGAGATTTGCCCAGAGGGTGGGACATAAACGCTCATCTCCTTTGTGGAGTGGGAAATTCTTTAATTGTCCATCTTGCATCTGAAAAAAAAATAATTCCTTGGGTAGGAAAGCTTCATCTTTTCCCATTCCCAGTGTTTGCAGTAAATAAAAGCTGTTCCCTGCTGCTTCTCTCGCCTCTCTGGTCTCTGGTGTTTCTCAGCTCTGGCTTCATGCTAGAGGTTTGAGCTGTGTTCTGCAGCTAAAAGTGAAGAAGATGGGATGGGGCTTTCTGCAGGGCAGGTGTGACACAGGGTGACAGCAGGTGTGGTGGGGTGGGATGGCGGGGGCTGGGCTCCCTTCCCCCCAGCCGGAGGCGTGGGTGAGGGCTCTCATCCCTCTCTGCTTTTTCTCTCTTTGGGAGAGAAGGACTGGCACCTCCCTCTGAGATCAGGGCTCCCTAAGGTGACTGTAACCCAGATGTGGGTAGGACTGCAGCTTGGTATTTTGGTAATTATTTGCTATTTCCTGAGAGAGAGAGCAGAAGACACTTTTTTTTTTTTTTTTTTTGGGGGGGGGGGCGGGGAACATGGCTCCTCTGGGCCCCAAAGCTTTGGTCAAACTCTCCCTTGGCAAATCGTCTCTCCTTGGGAAGGTGCTCGGACTCTTCTGAAAATCCCACCCACATGGCATCACACGGGGCGCTGCTACCCATGGGGCTGATATGCTGCTGCATTGCTCCCACCTCCCTCCTTTGGGACCTCCGTGGTGATGCCATGGCCTTGCTCGAGCAGCGTGGTTAGGGCTGACAGATTCACATGCCAAACTAGGCAGGGTGTGGAGAAGATTAAAATATTTCCACTCATGGCTATCAGTGGCTTCTACTCATGGTTACTCCGTGTCTGGCAGACTTTGCTGCTGTCTTGGTTGGATTGACCATGGGGTGGTACCCTGAGGGTAGGTCTCACCTGGACCTCTGCTTTAGAGGTTGGATTTAGAGACAGCTATAAGATGCTGCTGGGACATATGGATCATGCTGAATCTAGCACCGGGTGGCCATTCACTAAGAGAAACTCTGGGGTGGCTGTGGCAGGTACCCTTGCTCCTTTCTACCTGCAAGGCATCTGCAACAACAGAATGATGCATAAATAGTGGCACTGGCCAGTTTCTTCCAACAGCACGGGGTGAAATGGCCATGTGCTTGCATTGTCAGTTTAATTCCTCAGCTGCAAGCCTCATTTCTCGTGACATACTGCTCTGGGCACAATGTGAGGTCTCACTGACGCTGTTTCCTCAGAACCAAAGGTCATTTACTCATATCTGATGCCACAGGTTGGTGCCACAGGGCAAGTGGTCCAAAAAATGAAGCAGATGTTTCAGCTTTCCAAACAGAGAAACCAGCATGTAAATTAAAGACGGTTAACTAAAAGAGCCAGTTTCCCACTCTTGCAAACTAAAATACTGTGTTTATCTACCTTCACATGCGGCTTTAAATGTGTCTTCCCCAACACAGGTCATCGGCACCTTACAGATTTAACCTCACTGTACATTTATGAAGAAAGAAGGTAAAAATAATACAGCTTCTCTGGTCCTTTGATCAAGGTAGACTATCCTGAAAGAGCTTGTTGTACCTCCAACAAGCCACAAGCACCAGGCGGAAGTTCCTGCATGGTGGCCACTTGGAAGTTAGACTGTGTGAGTGCAAATCCACTTCTTGCCTCGACAAGGTCCGTCTCCCTGCTCTGCCCCTCAGCTCTGGGAAGTGTGGTCAACGGCTACTGCTTAATTTTGCTGAGGATGGTGCTGTAGCAGACTGTGCTGGCCTAAAGCAAGGGCTTAAATTTAAATGATAATATGCAGGAGAGTCCTGAAAGGGCTTTTTTTATGTTGGCTTTTAAGGGCTTTTGTCACTATCTTGAAAGCACATCAGCTGTGCCTGGGCTGTTAACCTAAACAAGACCAGGGCCAGCATGTGGACTCCTGTGATCGTCCACAGCATGTGTGCTCTCCCAGACCAATTAATTCTCCCACAGATGGTACTCAGCATCTTTCCTAACATGCAGGCAGGACACTGCAGCCCTGTTTGGGGTAGCAAGAAGGTGAGGATGTGCGCTGTGTGGTGCAGAAAGCCGGCCCTGACCCGTCTTATGAGTATAGATGTAGGATGCAGGCTCGCCTCTACGTGGGAAAATAACGCCCTTCCCAAAGTGAGCCAAGGGCATCGTTCCCCTGCAGACCTGCCTGGGGCTTTGAGGGTAGATGGATGTTTTGGGAACTATGAGCCAAGGCAAAAAATTAGCTAGAAAAACAGCCTGGGAGCCAAGCCCAGCAGAGTTCCTCAATGCCTCATTAGCCTCCCAAGCGTTGTCCGAGCTGCCCAGAAACATGCAGACATTTTTCCTCTGGACTAAGAACCATCCATGAAACTCCTGGCAGGGACCTGGCCACCGAGGCTGGCTTTGCATTGGGACCTGTCTTCACCACCCACATCCTAACTCACTGGTGCTGAGCTCCACTCGCACACCTTGTGAGTGACAGGGGTTTTTTTGGAAGTCATAAAAACCCAATCAAGAAGTGGAATAAGCTGATTAGGTCCAGGTTTGGTTGGTGCCATGAGGTGGGAGTGATGGGCAGAGTGTGGCCATCTCTCTGCTGGGGCACTGTGGATGAAGGGTGCATCCCACCATCCCCTCCCATGGGTGAAGACCAGTCTCTGAAGCTGTGTGAGACACTCCACATGCTGCTGCAGGTCACCACCCAGTCCCCAAAATTTTCTCTAAGAGAGAATTTTTGAAAACGATGGGGGGAGGGGGAGGGGAGTCCCCTTGTTTGTTTGTTTCTTCCATCTATGTTTGGAGAGACAGGATTTATGGAAGTCAGTTCAGCTCCCTGTCTTGCCTTGGCTGATATATTTCTCCCCGTCTTCACTTCACTGCCATCAAGAAAGAGTTCAGGTGAGTGCTTGGGCCTGATGCTAAACCCTGGGATGCAGAGGGAGGCACACTGGGAACAGGAAAACCATGCTGGGAGCATGCAACACCACGTTAACGGCCGCTGTCCTGCAGCTTTTCCCACTGGGAGACATCAGCATGCTCAAGTCCACCTCTGCCTTACAGAGAGGGAGGTGGAGGTCCAGGCACAGCCAGTGGGAGAGGCAAGGGATGGGAGGCAGGTCCCCTGCGGGACCAGGGATGTGCAGCCCCGGCGTGCTTGCACGCTCGCGGACTCAGCACAGCTGCTCCCCTCATCTGTGCGCATTCAGCGAGGCTCCATTCAGCAGCACCGCTTCCTGGAGCTTGAAAGGGCTGCTGATTATTTTTAATGAGCCTTCGCCTTGCTGGAGGTTTGTTTCACGCTGATTGCGTGGGCAGTGCCGTAGCACCCTCCTGCCAGGCAGGTTTGCCCACCCTACACTCCCTGGCAGTGCTCAGCACCTATGGGGAGCTGGTGGGGGGGGGACCCAGCAGGTTTGGGGAGCAAATATGTAGGTTATGGATTGATCAGTGCCATGCCCCACTTGAGGATGGAGGAACCCTGTGGGAATGCAGGGCCCTGAAACGGGGGAAGGCAGCATACCCTCCAGCCTCGGTCTTGGAGAAGGTTTGACCTCCGCAACATCTGCAGGGCTTCCAGGGCACTGCATGATGCCCACCCAGCTGTGACGTCCTCCCTCCCACCTAGCAGCAAGGTTAGGACATTTGGGAGGCTCCTGCCTTGCCCTCTAGCCTTCCCACACACCTGCGCCAAGGGCCCAGGGCATGATTCAGCTCATCCCAAAGCAGAGCAGATGATTCACATCCTGTAAGTGCCTAAACCTCTCCATCAGCTCCAATGGGAGCCTGGGATGGAGAGCTGAGCTGACTGTCTTTGGATGCTGGGTCAGGCCCTTTACACCCGAGAAGACTGAGCAGCATCCTGGCTTTGCAGGAATTAAAATTAATGTGACAGAGGGTGATCTTGCAGCAATAGTGGTGCAAGGTGCAGTGCTTGGGGCTGTTGCTGGAAAACCCCAGTTCTGCCGAACATGGGGCTGCTCCATGCACTAGCTGCCTCATTCATTAGTCCGTGTAGTCTGATGGGACATACCCTGTTGAAACCTGCTACCCAGCTTTATTTTTTCCTGTTACCCTTGCTGCATTTTTTTTTCCCTGAGAAATTATTTAAACAGATGGCTGAGCTTGATATTAATACACTTATTGCAGCATTTGCGTAGAGCATCTGTTAGGGGGAAAAAAAAAAGTTTTGCAGGTTTAAAAAAATATTTTTTTTTCATCTTTGACTTGAATTCCAAGAATCTCAGAAGACGAGTACCTCTTCCAAGAATGTATAAAAGCTTCATTTATATACCAGTAGGATGCCACTCCACTGAAATGTCACTCACTGGCAGAAGATTTGGAAGAGGAGAGGGAGATGAATGCGTATATTACAGAACTGATCAAGTCTAGACCAAAAAAAGGGGACACTTTTAAAAGCAAGCTCCCAACCTAGTCTTTCTGTTGTTATTTGGGTCAGTCAAATAATTTAGCAACAAATTGTCTCATTTTCCTCCCTATATAGTTCCTCATTTATTGAGCTGTTCTGCTTGCATTGCTGATTTGGTATGTGGTGGTCGTCTCCTGGCCGTGCCCTGAGTTGACAGCCCGCTGAGCTCCCCTTCCTTTCTCCTGCTGCCTTCTGCCTTCCTTGGAAAGGAAAACAATGGGCACAGCCCAGGTGGTACCACCAGTGCATCCTCCCGTCTTTGCCTTGGCTGTTCAGAGGGCCAGGATCTCAAGGTATATCTGGTATGTCCTCAAAGAGTGGCCTAGGTGAAGCTGTTGAGAAATTGCATCTTTTTTCTCTTAAGCAAGATCTGACAGTATGTCTGAATTCCATATACCTCTTTCTTCCCCAGTAAAAAAAGCCTCCCATGATTATTTTGGATTATTAATTTTTGGACTAGCCCTCAGAGGGGCCACAATAAACACAGAACCTCATGAAGACCTGTGTGGTTCATCACTACACATACAGAGCAAGGGGACATTCCCTTCTGTTCAAACTCTCCAGATCACCTTGTTACCCCCAGCGGCCAATGCTTATCTCCCACCCAAAGGACTAGTTTGATGCTCAGTTACTTCATTTCTCCCTTTTATGACTGTGTCAAGCAAAGCTGAATAGTAAACCTTTTTCTGATGTTTTCAGCTGGCCTCAACAGCATGGTGTCTGCTCTGATGAACTTTAATAACAACATCTGCCCATCACCGAAAGCTGTAGGTCAGGCTAAGCCCTCAATCCATATGTGCATTTGTGTCATTGCCTCTGCAACAGGATTTCTCTCTAGTTTGCTACTGTATGGTTTTAAGAAGATGGCTATTGGTGCCTTCAGTTTTTATGTTGTCTTCCTCACGATTCCCACTCAAGTAGCATGGAGGATGCAGTCAGACAGCCAGGCCCCACTTTCTGACTCGTGGTGGAGACTCTGATCTCAGCAGACCTCAGCTGCTATGGAGTCACCCAACCTACAGCAACGTCGAGTCAGAGTAGCACCTTTGATCTGGAATCATTCTGGATTTGGGGTTTCACGTTGCAAGGGCAAGAATAGCCTTTCCAGCTATATCCACACTGGTTTTCCCTTGGTTTTATACATCGCTGTATCCAGAGACACTATGGTCTAGTGTATCACAGGCGAGAGGCAGTATTATAAATCATAGCACGTACATGCTTTAATTATTTTGTCAAAATGATTTATAAACTCTAACTTACTGGAAAGTACCAGGCTGTACCCGTGGACCAATCTTTTCTGGTCTTTACCTGTGTTAACTCTGAGGACCTGCCATCCATCCCCCCTGCTATGCACCAGCCACCCCCCACCCCCGCCACATCCCCACAACAGGGTAACTCTGTTTATCCCATAACAAACTTCTCTGACAGGGTGTCAGCTCAGCCAGAGGAATAAAGATTCACAGCCATAGCCAAGGCAATGCCAAAAATACTTGGCATAAATGACCGCATCTCAGCACCCAGGTAACGTGGCTGTGGTTCAGGTCCCTTGCAGCGAGGGAGGAGGTAGAGGAAGGGATGCTGCTTTTTGAACATTTTTCCAGTGTTTTCACTTTTTAATGATCTACTTAACCCATTGCTGAAGGGTGTAATTTATTCCTTTGAAATATAACCAGGGGGTTTGCAGCCTCCATGCTTTCGCTCCGGCTGCTTTATCACTCGGTTCATTCCTCACAGTTTTGCATGACAGCACAAGGGCTGAGTGCGATGAACGGTATGCAGATAAAAACAGGGGAGAGAGGCTTTCTCTCAAAGGCCAAGTGCTGGTGGAAGAGTGAAGGGGAGGAGGGATGGGGGGAATGTGCTTGGGGGAGGCTCAGGAGAAGCTGTGAAATGCCTTTGGAGCAGACAGTGGGAGATACACAGAAGAAGTGATGTCGGAGGCCGCCTGATGGAAATCAAGGGCTGGATGTAACCCCACAGGTACTGACGGGTGGGAAAATCACAACCTTTTGCACTAGGGTGATGGGGTCAGAGGCAGTGATGGTCACCCAGGGGTATCCCATCTGCCCTCTCTGTGCAGACCCTGGCTGCTGAGACTGAACCTTGGGAGATCTTGTGAGTGTGCACATGCGTCCTGCTCCCTTCCTGCGCAGTGAGGGTTTTGCTTTGGGCTTGCACTGGCCTTACGTGCTCCAGCCTCAGACCCTGGGAAGCGAAGAGACCCTGCAGGGAAGCTGAATGCTGTGCACGGAAAGGCAAGGGGGCACCCCTACAGCTTCCTTCATCACAGCAGTTTTTGAGGTGTCGAGTGAAGATGTGCCCCTTTCCCGTGCCCTTTAGTGGAGGGAGGGGAGGGGGAGCAGGGAGGAGGAACTCCTGCCTGCTCCTCTGCACTGAGCTGCCCTCCCTGCAGGATCCAGCGCTATATTTAGAGGAGAGGCAACATCAGGGAGGGTTGACATGGCAGAGGACTTGTTTCCTCCTGGCTGGGGTTTTAAGTTGGGAGCAGAGCAGTGAAGCCTTGGGACCGGTTATCTCCCTGCAGACGGACCTGGAGGAGGCTCCTGCTCGTGTCCAGAGGCTGGAGCTGCGGTCCTACACCTCATCACCTTTCCAGCCTGATGGGATCCAGGTTTTGTCAGCAATAGTGGGGCCAGAGCTGGGTCACAGCCCTTGACTCTGTGCTAAAGGATGAGGCTAGAGTCCCTGTGTTTCTCACCCCAGCTTCACCAGAGACACAATTTAACACCGCTAAAAAGCGCTGAGCTGGGGATTCCCTTCATGCTCATGTTAAATCTTTGCGGAAGGTCTGAGCCAGGTTGGGGCAATCCACACCCATTCCTGTTCCTGGTCTTCATATACCCACTCAGAAAATAAAAGCACAGAGCTTTGCCTCCCTCCTGCTTTTCATGAGAGTCTGCCTCCAGAAATGTGCTCCCTTGCTCTGGCTATTTCCATAATTAAAGCAATAAGCGGTGGATGTGATTTAAATCAAGCCTGAGTTCTTGAAAAGCCACCTGTGGTGTTAAAAGCAAGTCAATAAAGTGTGTTAATAGAAGAGTTAACATTTCAGCAGTGTACAGGCAGTGTTAATTATGACATTCCCCATCAGGCAGGTTGTTCCAGTGTCCCTCAAGGAACAGGCCATGGTGACAGGTTTTGGGTCTGAGCACTGTGCTCAGGAGCAGCGCAGGTCATGAGTGGAACAGTATCAGGCAGGGTAGGCAGAAAGCATGGGAGAGTGGTCTGATTTGCTAGTTAGACCCCTTAAATGCAGGCTGGTATCCCAGCCTGGGTCCCAGAGCCACTGGCTACCTGCTATTCTAGCTCCTTCGACTGGGATGTAAGCACATTTGCCCACAGACAAAGGCTGGCTTGAAATCACCCCAGGACAGGAGAGGGGACTAAAACATCCTTCTGGGCATCAGTGCCATCACCCTGGGGTGATCTCTGCAGGCAGTTTGCAGCTTTTGCCATCTGTCCCATGGGTTCAGTCTGTCCTGCTGAAGGCTCCCAGTGGCCTTCTCTGGCATGACCACACAGCTGGTTCTTTGCCCGTGAGTCTGAGTCCAGATTATAATCCTATTTATCACCTCCTTGGCACTTGGAGGTTCTCTCGGACAGGTATGAGGCATTAAAGCTCTGGGAAGAGGTATTCCAGCAGCAGAATGAGCACAGGACCCTCTACCCTCAGCCCCTCTTACCCCAGGGCTGGTGCACTGGGATACTTGGGAACAATTTAGACCCATCCTGGCTTCAGAAGCATTGCAACTACAGATGGGTCAAGATGTGCTGGACCAGCTCTGCCCTGGGCTATTGTAAATAAATACCTTTGCCCACTTGGAGATTTACTTTTCCCCAAAATTGGAAAGCTCAGTCCATGCGCAGTTTGATAATGATATTGTTCTAAGTGGAAAGCAGAGGAAAATGGAAACAGGAGAATTTTACATTTGCAAGTGCCAAAATATTCAAACCAATGAATCTCAAACCAAATAAATTGCAAAATGCTTTGCTCTTCCAGGCTGTTGTGATGGGTCTGCTCACATGTGCAGAGGGACAGGCTCCAAGGAGAAACAATGACACCAGCACCTTCTCAGAAAAGCCCTGAATTAGCGAGAGGTTTGGCACATACTTAATATTAAGCATGTGCTTAAATCCATCCCCCAACAGCACAGCTCTTAAACACGGTGGGGAATCCACCCTGGAGCCAGCCGGTAGCTGATACTCCAGAGCTGTCAGCTGGGACTGAAAACACGTCCTCAAGTGCTCTGCAAGGCAGGGGCCAAAGTCCCACTGAGTCAGCTGAGTCTCTGTCTCTCCATTTTTAATTAAATTCCATTTTTACAGTAGGAAAAAAAAAAAAAAAAAAGCTCATGAGCATTTGATTAGAGCTGTTTCAGGTTTTTGATCAGCATGGGACAGATGACATGTTCAGTCTGTCATTAAACATCCTCCAACAGCTTCTAGAACTCAAATACTTGTCTTTAAAAAATGTGTTGTATTAGATTTCTTTCTATTCCATACTTGCTGCTTCATGCTTTTGCCTTCTCCAAGTGAGCCCTCAGTGTGTATGGAGGACAGAGGAGCATTTCTGCTTGCACTGCTCCATGTAGTGTGTGTTTTACGCAGCACAGACCCTGTTTCTGCAGAGCTTCAAGGGAGGTGGCATCCTTACCCCCATTACACATGGGGGAAACGAGGTGGAGAATTTGAGTGAATAGACCAAGGGCATGTAATAAGTTGGATGCAGGGACGGAAACTGGGATGCTTTCACTTTGGCTCCTTGGACTGTGCCCTCTAATACCAACTGAACTTGGGATGCAGGTATTTATTTCTAAGGATATAACCATTCTCTTAGTGTGTTAACTAAAATGGCAGTGTCTGACTTGATTTTTGTCAAATGAGTGTGTGGTTCAGAAAGAGCCTGGGAGAGCCTGTGGGATGTGGAGAGCAGCTGGTGGCAGAGTCAGGGGATCATTCTGGAAACATCCCAGCAGGACTATGTCCTCTCCTTCTCCTGGAGAGGGTAGATAATGCAAAGGGGTGACACAACCAGCTTCCCAGAGCAGGTCAGCATCCTCACACCGCCTGGGGTTTTAACCCCGGGGATGTTTTGCCTTGTCTGTGTCACCTGCAGATCCATGCAGGATCAATTTACTGGTGCTGAGGTTGGTCGCAGACATCTCCAAGGGAACAGCAGCTCAGGAGGAGCTCCCTGGGGAGAACGTTTTGGGGGGCAGCAGGGTGTGCTGGTTGTGTCGTCCAGCATCATGGGTCCTGCCAGCAGACAGGAGAGAGCACAACTCTGTGCTAAGCTTTTTCCCAGCCCTGTGGTGAAGCAGATCGTGGGTGAATGAGAGACAAGGAGGGAGCAAAGGAGCTGTGGAAAAATGTTAGCTCTGCATCCCGTCCAGGACACCTGCTCTGTGTGCTGCTCGTTGCAAATGCAGGAGATGCCATCTCTTTCTTCAGGCCTCTGCCTCTTGCGCATTCATGGCTGGTGCCATACTCTCTTTGCTTTTCTCCTCCTCTCTCTTTAAGAGAGCTGCAAACTCCTGAGTGGCTTCTCCCCTGTGTGTTTCCTACCAGCACTTTGATCCGATGTGGTTGGGTTGCCTCACTCTTGCTTAAAACAACTTGCTTGCAAATGTGGCTTCTCAACCTATCCTAAGCTGCCAAGATTGTTCTGAATCTGGAAGAAGGGGTCCAGAGAAGTGGGCTACACCTGGATGCCCTCAGGACCAGGCCTGTAGGTCTCCCTCCTCCAACCTGGATGGATTCCAGCTCACCCCATGTCGTTCACTGAGCTCTGCAAGAGGAGCAGGGCACTGGAAGGGGATGGTATGATGCAGGTATGCCATGGCGGCAATGCTGGCCCTCCCTTCTCAGATCATCACACAAATATCTTCCCCGCTCCCCCTCACTATCAGGAGGAAGGAAATCTGCCCAAACAAAATCATTTTTGCTCTCTGTAAGTTCCTTGCCCAGGGCTCGACAGCAAAGCCCACTGTCTGCTGCAGTGCAGGACCTGCCTGGTCCTCCTTGTCAGACCCTTCTCTCTGCCTGTCTCCATCCCTCACCTTTCATTCGATACCTGAAGCTACCAATGTGTAGTGCAGGGAATATCCTGCAGGATGTATGAAGCCTGGTACTCTGGTCTGTGATTGTTTCTTGGGTATTATTTTAACACTAACAATTAAAGGCCTGTGATAAGCCATCCCCTGCCCCTCACCACAAAGGCAAACTTACTGTTTCCACCCTGGCTGCTCTGTCTGCATTCAGACTCTTCAGGCATTTCCTTTCTTGGCGTTTATCACTTCCAGTATATCTACATGGGCTTTATTTTTCTTACTAAGACAGACTGAAAAAACATCAGTTTCTTGACTGCTGTCCCCTTGGCCTGTCACTAAATATTCTTCATCTCAGGATACGCTCTTGAAAAACATAGAGATTCAAGTTCTGCCTCTCACGGCTGCCATTTATAGCTAAGATATATGTGTTATTATTCATCTCTCCAGTCTCTCCTCAGAAGCCAGCCCTTCTACTCACCACCGTGGCTGGATTCCCCTGTTACATATAACGTCTGCCTTTTCCCTGGATGGAGACGTTATTTATTGCCTCTTTCTTGCTT
The DNA here is from genome assembly GCF_017639655.2 of Falco naumanni. Taxonomy (NCBI): domain Eukaryota; kingdom Metazoa; phylum Chordata; class Aves; order Falconiformes; family Falconidae; genus Falco; species Falco naumanni. The sequence goes on from NC_054057.1 coordinate 57,756,200, forward strand.
GGCTACAGAGAGAATAAAACCCTCCCCGCAGTTACCACACTTCTCTGAAAGGTGCAATGGCCTCATTTATCCGGTCTCCAGCGTGAGCTAGGTCTGCCAGTGAAAACTAACGTCGGCGGCCGCCGGCGAACACGAACCACGCCAGACCTGCAAAGCTCAGCAGGTTTTCCCTGGAGATCTAGCAGTGATGGAGCGTGGTGGAGACCATGAATCATCACCCTGAGGGTGAGGCAAGGGCTGACAGTGATGATGGGGTGGGCAGCAGCACCAGAGGGAACTTCTGCCACAGCTGCTGACCACGAAGTGAGGGTGAGAGCTCACAGCTCTCTGTTAAGCATGTCTTTGATTTTCAGTCATGTGCTGTAATAAATTGTCCCAATTCAGTTCAATTAACAAACTTTTGGGACCCCTGAACGTGTGCAGCAGAGTGGACCAAGCATGGTGGTCAGAGTGAGGCCACAGGGGAAGAGGAGCCCACCTCCTTTTCTCTCCCAATTGTTCCAGCTGGCTCCTTGGTACCTCCACCTACAACAAGGGAAACAGGGCAGGCAGTGACTACCCTGAGGACTTTGCTCCATGGGGCACCCCAGTGGGACGGGGACGTGCTTTTCAGTGCGGGAGGAGGATGACAGATGGCTGGGAGCTGCAGGCTGAGCAGAGCATCCTTGTCTCAGCTGTGGGGTGAGGGCAGGCACCCAGCTCTTCCTCTGCAGGCAGAAGGAGTAGGCATGGGCATGGCTGGAGGGCAGAGCAACAGCTCCTGCTGCTGCACCAGGGACCTGTCCGAGCTGCTTGGTGTTTAAGCATCCTTCTGTCATCTCCCCAGCTTCACTAGAAGCCAATTCACAGGTTTCTTGCTGGCTTCCTTCTCCCAGACGCTTTGAACCAGCCAAAAATTGTAACTTAAGCCCCACAGGATCTGGAGATTGGGGGAGAAAACTTCTCTATCAAGGTTTTTTTTTAAAAAAAAAACAACACATGCAGGGTACTCTTCCTGGCTGGTTGCACTATGTAGGGTTGGACTGTGTAGTGCTTTTCACTTTTTCAGTGTTCTTTGCAGTGATGAGAGACTCATAAAATCATCTCAAAAACCAAACAGAGATTTTGCATACAGTTTACAGCTCCAGGAGCCATGGGCTTATTTAAATAAAAACCCGAATGGATTTCTGATGTGACTGGGGGAGCTGGGAAAACAGACTCCAAATTGTACACACGCTTGTTATCAAATGTCACCATCACTAAAACACATCAAAAGAAGGAAAACCCCAGGAGAGTTAAATCCCTTTGCAGAGCTGAAAGCCGGGGCTGCAGAGCCCGTGGTTCTGCCAGTACATCGCTTTGGGATGAATACTTACAGATACAGTCATTTTCCTAAGCAGGACGTCAGCTGCTTGACGCTTATTAGTGCTAATGAAAATCATACAGTCCGAGTTTGTGCTCCAGCCAGTAATTCCTCCAAGTGCTGCCATTTTCACTGTCATCTCAGGGAAGAAGCTGGAGATAGTGAACTTTAAACCCTTGCCAGTTTTAAACAAAGCAAAACCTTTGTACAGTATGCAGAGGGGTTTATTAGGTTGCCCTTGAATTTTATCCAGCTGGACAGGAAGGGACAAAAGCACCTGCCTTTATAATAGTCCTTTTAAAAATAAAATAAACGTGCAGAAGTCTCCACTGGACTCCTAAGATAATTGCTTTGGGATGCCTGCACAAGCAGAGCTGTCATCCTGCTGTGTGCCCGTGGGGTCCATGTCCCACTGGATGGTGTCCGTGTCCTCTAGAGGGATGGTGACACACCAGCCCCGGGCTGCCCTCTGCATGGGCCAGTAAAGCTGCTTGTTCATGACATGGTGGAAACTCTCCCTTAAAAACGTGACTCAAACATTTCCGCTTTCTTATCCACCGTAGGCAAGAAGCCAGGTTAAGGTGTTGTTGGTCAGGAGTGTCCAGACCACAAGGATCACACATTTCCTATGTGATCTTGGCCAGTCTATTCACCTCTCGGCCTTAGCTTCCTTGCTTTTAAAGCCTAGGCAATAACAGGCTCTTAGAGGAAGGAAGCGTGAGGATTCCTATGCTAATATTTGTAAGCCACTTGAGGGATACATTGAGAAGGTCCATAAAAACATCTAGCAGCAATGAATAATGTTTTTTCTGGGCATATCTCAAATTCAGCCCAGGCTCCTGTTCCCAGAGCACCTGTAGGTACTAAGCCTCGGGGACACTTTTCTCAGCTCCATAAAGGTGGAGAAAATGGGAGGGAAAAAAAAATCTCATCTTGCTCTGATGGGTAGAGCCTTCACTCAAAACTATGTATATCAAACCTGCACTAAAATCTGGATTCATTCCCTAAGATTTTTCCACTTTTGCTCTATTCCTTTGATGTTTCCTTTGGTGACCATGCTAGTAGATGGCTGGATCTGGAGTATTGACTCATTTGTTCCATGATTAGCAATCACTGAAGTGTGTGACTCTCTTGACAGATCTCAGCAACAGCTTTCATTTCGCATAGCCCTGGGGCTGAGAGTCCCCCCCTTGGGTGGGTCGCTCCATTGGAAACACAGACTCAATAGTGAAGGTGTCAACGGAGAGAAACTGAAGTTTACATTCACGTAACTGGGAATAGCATTTGTTCCAAAACATGCTATTTTGGGCCTTATTTCTTCATTGAGAAAATAAGACCGTTGCGAAAAAAGAAGCTTTTACAGAAACATGTCTGTCTGATGGTGGGCAGTAGAAGGTGATCCATGACTTTACTAAGGAATAGGGTGGTGCTCATTAAACTAAATGTGAAAGTGGTTTCCATTCTAGGAAAGGACTGGAAAAGCCTGGCTCTTGTAATAAGGCATTACTTCACTTGCTTTGCTCGTGTAATCTATTGCTTTGCAAAGCCATACGGTTTTGCCTGTGCATGCAACCACTAGCATGGTGTTGGGAGGACCTCTCTGGTTGCCCTTCTGGAGGACTTGTCTTTTCACACATTGATTAAACGTGCAGCACTGCGGACAGCCTGATTGTCTGCATGGTAGCCTGGAAGTCTTAGGTCCAGGGAATAAAAAGAGCCTTTCCCGATGGCATCTATTTTATCAGGAGTCCTGTAGGAGGGGTTAGCTCCTGAGTGTGAATGTGTGAGTTTGGAAGAAGTGCAGCAGGGCCAAAAGCAATGCACAGGACCTTGCGATTTTGCCCACCTGCAACGAGAAGTCCTGCCTGAGCAGTAAGAAACGGTGAGGCTATTGCTGCAGATGGCTTGCAATGGCACCTTTGCATGCCCTGCCTCCCCGCTGGGTACGGGAATGCCACCAACCAAAGAGCCGTCTGTTCCCATGCTGCCTGGATTGCACCTGGATGGCTTGCAAACCGGTGTAGGAGCTCAGCCCTGGCGTGGTTACAGGGGCAGTAAAGCAATGGTGACACCATCCTCGAAAGAAAGAGCTACTGAGGACATGGGAATTGCTATAAATAACTCCTTGTTCGGCTGTAAGCTGTGCAGCCCCCCGCGCAGATGGGCAGAAATTTGCCTCGGGCCAGCATCCTGGGACTCACGGTTTTTCAGGCTTACCTCTCAACAGAGTCAGGAGGGAGAGGAGAGCTGGATTAGGTCAGGCCGTTGATTTTTTAAGGCTTGTGAAATGTGGCTGTCAGGCCTTCTTGTATACATATTTGCATGATGCAGGAGCAAACATAAAACCAGCTGAAGCCCAGGGCAGCCCAAACAGGAGTCCTGGGGGGTACAAGACGAGGTCTTCTTGCACTTCTGGGAGACAGCTTGTGAAAACAGATGTGCTCTGACAGGCTGGTTTCTGTAGCTGGGAAAAGAGTGTGAATCCCAAAGCAGAGGGCCCTCGATGAAGCACAGCTTGCTGCCAGGGATTCCTCCTCCCTCCCCCTCTCCCTCCTCTGAGACACGGACACTGGAAATGGTCCTGCTGATTAGACAGCGTCTGAGCCGACGAGCCCGATGCTGGAACACCGAGTACTGTTCTGATGCCCACGTTTTCAGAAGGAAGTTGAAAAATTGAGGCAGATGCCAAAAACAGCCACAAAAATGATACAAGGGCTGGAAGAAATGGCTTGCAGGAGACTTACAGAGCTTGTGCTGTTTAGCTTATTGGAAAGAAGATTGAGAGGACATTATAGCACATAAGAACCTTCTCTCTCAAAAAAAAAAAAAAAAAAAAAAAGAACAACCACCGAACAAACCAGGTACTAAAAAGGTCTTTATCAGAGCAAGGCACAGCGAGAACTGGTGCAGGAGGGCAAAGGCAGGCAAACTTTAGCCAGGAAAAAGGATTTGTGTTTTCCCCCAACTGTGAAGGTAATAAACTGCTCTGAGGAGGGGACCACGCACCACCTCCCCACATACAGGCAGGTTATTTTCTGATCATGCCATCAGTTCCTGGGTGCTGGACCTCAAACCAGTGTGGTGTACTGTATCCTGGAGCTTGAAGGAGAAAATGCAACCATCCCTTCTGGCTTGAGGCTTTCTCATAATTCACAGCAAGGCAGGATGAAAGAGACCTGCTGTTAGGTAGCCACAACCCAAAACACAGATTTACCACTCAGAAGCAGCCTCATGTTCTCTGGCCAAAAGACCCTAAGGGCTAAGGTGCGGCTGTGGACCATCCCCTGATGTTCAAAGGATTGGTGCCCAGGGAGTCAGGTGTGGGGGGGATGTGACACTGGGTGGTTTTCTCCTTTGTGTGCTGAGAGACAGCGAGTATCAAGTGAGCCTTGGTCATATCATGGGCAGTCTTAGTTCAGACAGGCCCTTGACCCACCTGTGAGACCTTCCTCTGGTGGGACTTCCAAGCCGGTGCCCCATAAGAGGTCATGCATGGGAAGCCCTTGCCTTTGCTTTGTGGCCAAAACTGGATTGAAAATAGCTCCAGGTTTCGTATGATGCAGACTCAGAAGCAGCCCCCAGAAATGGGTGAGAACCAGTGGCGTGGTTGCACATACCTCTGCGGGGCAGGGCTGGCCTGAATTAAGGGCTGACCGGAACAAGAAAATGACTTTCTGGAAATAGCCTGGCCCTGCTCTACCCATGTGCCATTTCCACCTGTGTAACAAGGTGTAAAACATTCCCCAGTTGAAACATTAGTTTGTTTTTACGCTGCCTCTGACTAGGTGTAAATACTTACTCAAGGCATGGACCAGAAAAAAAAAACCAAACAAACCATAAAGCTTTAAATGCTTTAACATTCAAGAAAAGTACTCTGTGTACCAGGAGTTTTAGTGATCACTTTGGGAGAGCCAAGTGTCTGAGCAAATTAGCCTTGGATCTGAGCAGCCCTGCGAACGGCTGTCTAAGGGTGAGCAAATACCATGTTATTAAAGACAAATGAAAGTAGCAATTGAACTGAAGAAGACAAAGAGTTTTGCTCATGTAGATGCTTAACAATTTTTTTCCTGTGAGCACTTCTGAGATCGAATCTGATACGAGCCAAGCCTCTTTTATATTCATTGGCCTCCTAATGATTATTTAGTGAAGGTCTTATGCAAATTACACATGTCACAATCCCTGCTGCTATCAGGAGCCAGCGGTTCATTTCAGTTTGAAGATTATGGTGCAGTATGAGACTTGTTTGTTCAAGGAATGCTCCCACTCTAACCTCTTCGAAGGGCTCCATTAAACACAGTGCTTCCACGTTCGTCAGGAATGTGTCTCTTATTTCCAATAAGCACAACAGCTAATTAGTTAGGGAAAGCGACCCAAAGAAAACAAACACAGTTGGAACAGAGAATGGAATTTCTGTAGCCTGTGGAATCCAGAGGAGGTTTTTGCAGCTGGGGAGCACGGCACTAGGCGAGGACCATCTTACACTGGGCACACATAAAAGCCAAGACCAAGCTGCTGTGGCAGAGCAGAGGTACATTCCCCATGAGCCCAGATTGCTCCATAGGTAGCCAGAAGCCCATGCAGACTTGTGAAAATGCATTCCAGAAGGGCTTTAGCCACCCCTGGGGCATGATACAAATTTCATTTCACAAGATGATGAAGAGGCAACATGCTACCTGCTTTCCCTTCAGAGTGCTTTCTCCTTGAACCTACTGTCAAGGGAATTATTTCTGTCCAGCTGATTCCTAAATCCTACATCAGCACGGATAGGATCTGGCCATCATCACACAGAGCATCACCTCCAAAGCATTTGCCCAGTGGTCAAAGAGGCCACATCTAGGTTTGCGTGAAACAGGGCATTCACAACCTTGTGTGTTCATATGAAAGCTAGTGCTGTGCAGTCCTAATTCCCTGGCAGGCTGCCTGAGCTGCCAGATGTGCCTGACACATGGCGGGACTGACGGCATCACACCATACAATGATTCCTGAGCAAACCCGGAGGGCAAAACCAACAGACAGAAATTAGCTCGATGCATGGAGACCCAAGGGATACCAGCTGCGGCAAGGCAGTTTACTCCTCTGCTGCTGATGCCATCCACAGAGCAAGGTTGTTCAACACAGACTAGACATTCCTGTGCTTGCTCTGTAGATATAGACCTCGGAAAGTTTCCCCAGGCTGTTGTGCGGCCGTTCCCTCATAGCTAACTTAGAGGGCTTCTCGCTGCCTACCTGACTTCTGCAAGGCTTAGCGTCAGGGGACAAAGTCTCGCCGTGGGTTGCAGGGGAACTGCAGGAACGTGGGCTGCAGACTTCACTGACACCGCAGTTTTGGTGTTGCTGCTTAGAGCCTGACTCCTCCACGGGGATCTGGCACTGAGTCCTCACTCCCATCAGCCCTAAATTTCTAGTCAAAGTGATCTCTGCAACCAGACTGCTCTGCTCTGGCTCCCTAGATAGATAATCTTGCCTGGGACTCCTCCTAGCAACAAGTATGTTTGTGCCCAACATGATAGTAAACATGAAAGATGGAGTAAAAAGACACGCAGAGCCAAGAGAGCTGAAAGAGTGGCTTCCTATCCTGAGCTGAGTATCTGGCTCAGTTTCTTTTTTTTTAAGCTTGGACTGACTTCATGAGTGGAATAAGGCATCAGATGTTTTCCCCTTCCTTGTCCGCACGGTGTGTCATCTGCTCTGTAAGACTGTGTCAACTCTGCCGTGGCCAACTGGGGAGTGTGGTGCACCCAGCAAACAGACAAAACTCCTCTCACAGCTTTGCATGCTGTCAGCATCCTGCATTTGTGTGTAACCTATCCTTCTTCTGCAGCTTTTTGAATGTGGTGGTCAGGAAGGGCCAGAAGCTGGAATCACTCCCTTTCTATGCACCCCAGTCTGAATATATTGCAATATTTGTTACATAGTTTGCTTATGACGTATATAGAGGTGCAGACTGTGAACATCTCAAATGCAAAACTGTGATTTGTGTTTACAGTACAGCTGGATCTGAAAAGTGGAGAATGCTACACAGGCTGTCAATCCCAGGCTCCCAGAGTCCACCCTCTGAGTCTTTGCCCTGTGCTGATGAAGTCGTAGCTAATGCATCAGGATTAAAGAGGGTCAAGGTCAGACTTACACCCACTGGGCCAAATCAATACCCAGCTAAGACCATTGATTTAAATGGCTGTTCAGCATTGTGGGATCTGAAAGGCATTGGAGTAGACAGGTTCTCTCTCACACTTACTACACGAAGTGACTTGGAGATCTGTTCAGATCTTCGTAACAGAGGTCCCCAACTGCTTTTTTGCAGCCTTCTTCAGGAACAGCATCCAAGGAAGAACTATAAGCAGGACTCTGAGAAGCTGAACACACGTGCTCTCTGGCATACACCTGGCTCCTTCCCTCCCTGCCCTGAAATCAGGCTAGCAGCAAACCTCCGTGAGGTTTTGTGGGCACCTGATCGTCTGCCACTGTTCACACCAGGCAGCCCAGATCCTTCCTCTATGGCACGGTCACTCCTCAAGGTTTGGCTGAGCCAGTTCAACTCATGATGTTGGAAAAAAATTATTCTTGTGTATTTTCCTGGCAAAGTTCATTTTCTCTCTGAAGCCGCTCACGGTGGGGTTCAACAGCCACGAGGGAGGAGGTAGGACAGCAGAGCTGGGAGTGAGGCAGGGAAGCGGGAGGGATGGGAGGAGGAGCGTGTGGGTTAGCACTTGAAAATGTTAATTTCCTTGGGCCTGCATCTGTGTTCAACATAGGAATACTCACTCCTGGCTACTTCACCTCTTCAGGTTGGGTGGAGAAGAGTTATTCACTGCTCCCTTGCAGAAGAAGCTCCATTTGGCTGCTGCCGTGACAGAGCTGCTCCCTGGGGCCAGCTGGTCTCACTCCAGCTCAGAGCTCGCCATGACACTGGCCCAAGCCTCAGCCAGCAGCCCCAGGCTTTCCTGGGGAAGAGGACAGATGCCCATCACTATCTCTGCTTCTGCTTGCCATGAACCGCAGCATCCTGTGCAGGTGCTGTGTGACAGTAAGAAAGACGGCACAAGCGCCATGCCTACAACCCAAGCAGCGAAACCCCACTTACCAGCTCCAGTCTGTGCCAGGCTGCCTCCCATTTCCAGCTGGGAAGCTGCGTGCTTCATGTTCATCTGCGAGCGAATCTATTCACTGTCCCTTCTCTTTGCATCATTAGACCTTGAGCTCCTATGGCTTGCAACTCGGACTATGGTTATTTGCAGTCACAACTCCCCCCCACCCCACCCAAGTGCCTCCTCCCTCTGGTTGTATTGTCATTAAAAATATTTCTAACTTTCAGCTAATTGGCAGAGGTTACGTGCATGCTTCAGAAAAAGGGTAAATCATTATAACCTCATGCCTCTGTAGTCAATTATAGATTGTTTTCCCAGCTCAGCTGATTTGGCAGGCAGCGGCATTGCAGTAAAAAATGAAAGCCTTTAGCCAGCATGCCTGACGTCTCTGCTCGAGAGCAGCTCAAACCAGAACGCTGTATCTCAGTCCGCACCCCAGTCTGGGAAGAAACGAGCTTTGGATGTGAGCCTGTCCCAGGACTATGCAAACTGGGCTAGTGTTTTATTCATGCATTTGTTCCTTTTTGGCCAGGTCGGAGATGCTGCTTCTCAAATGCAGCCAGGCTGTTTTGCCCCATGTGGGGTCAGCTCCTTAGGACCATCTCTGCAGGAGAGGATGCTCAGGTGGACCCTCGCCACTGCTTCGATCATATCCCTTTCCTTGACCCTTGGTTTCCCTCCTCTGGCTCTGGCGCAGTGGGGACACTCCCTCCCACCTGGGCTCCCACATTGGCCTCGGGGGCTCCCGAAGGACATGATGTAGTTCCCACCCAGCGCAGGCACACAAGAGACACAGCCACTTGCATTTTCTCTGATAGTTCAACCTTCCCCAAGCAGCACAACCTTTGTGTCCTGGAACAAATGTTTGAGGAATGTCTGGGATTTGTATTCACAAAGACACTCATTATCTCATGTACTTCAAGAATTAATTTACTAAAGCACTGCAATTTCTTGTCTAGACACTACCAGGGGCTGTGCAGGGGCACAAAACCTAGAGAAGCAACTATGGACTGAAGGGTTTGAGTGTCCCTTTGGCCACTGTTGCAAAAGAGAAGCTGAAATATATCTTTTCTTTGTAGCAACTTGAGAAAAACAAGGTATTTGTACAAAAAGCAGGACTGGAGCACGTGTTGGGGCCTCACTAGGCAATGTCCAAGTGCTCTGTTTACCAGCCCACCACCTGCTAGGGCAGCACTGATTGTGCAGCCGTTCAGGGAATTACAGAGAAAAGCACTTTGGGATGTTGCTCAAACTAAGGGCAGCCAGACAGCACCTTCTGGACCATCTGCTGCAGAATTTGGTGCGGTGTAGCACAGAAACGCAGCTGCCTCCATGGTGAGTTAGACTAAGCCAGGGGTTTCAACCTGTTTCACTCCATGCCTGCTTTTACAAGTCAGTTCTTGATTTCACATCACATCATGAGCATCATTTGTGGTTGAAAAACACCCATCTTACATTTCCTTTTCACAACCACATGGAAAGGGCTGCCTCGTTTTGGGGGTTCCTAGCACACACCACCAAGGCGATGCTGGGGCAACAGGTTGTCATGGTGCCACAGAAGATGTTTCCGGATGGTCTAGTTCTGAGGTTGCACGGTGAAACCTGAGGAACAACATAAATCACAGTGGGTCTCAAAGGTTGCTGTACTTGTGATCTTCCAGTTGAGATGGACAAGCTGGAAAATGGCTCCTAACCTGGGATCTTCTGCTTCTTTTGCCAATCTTATAAATGCAAAACCTCAAGTTTCTCCTTGGCTGTGAAAACAAAGGCATTACGTCCTTCATCCTATTTGGGTTCCAAGATTTTTATTGATGTAGAAGACCCAAGGGTTCCAGCCATTTGGGCAGCCCGTAGGAGTGCTAGATGTGCCTCTAGCCCATGGGAGAGGACCAAGAAAAGCCTCTGAGACTGTTTGTGAGTAGCTGTCTGCTCCATAATAAGAGTGAAGAATTAAGTTGTTTGGTCCACTTGGCTTATCCAACAGAAAATGAAAAGGCATTTCATATCTTAATATTTAGTGTCTGCCGGTATCTGTGTAAGGAACAGGTTTTTGAGAACAGGTAGCTTGGTAACCTTGCTGGGGCAGTGACCTGAGGGTGAGAGCTAGTGCCAGAAAAATTGGAAGGCACAATTTTTAACAGCACGAGTGATTAACTGATGAAAGTGCTTCCTTACAACCTGTGCGTGAAGCCCTTAAATCACACCTGGATGTTTTTCTAACCCATAGACTGTAACTCATCCAGAGGTTATGAGCTTGCTGAAGGCATTCCCGGATAAAAGGCCTGAGCAGGCAGAAGAGGTGGGCTGCAAACAGCAGCTCCTGGTCCCAAACACGGAGAAGAGCAGCCCAGCCACCACAACCTCACCTGCTGTTTGGCTATGGGTTTCTTCTTCCATCCCTAAACTCTTCCCTGGTGCTGCCATGAGATGCTGCACAACCATCCCTTTCCTCCTAACCAGGGCTCCTTGTGTCACCTGGCGTGACATAACCCAATATTTCTGGAAGAGCAGGGCCCGGTTTGTGGTTTCTTGATGGAGTCATCCCTTGTGCCTCAGGGGACAGCAGAAACAGGCTCTTACTACATTGCAGGAACATAAATTTCCAGGAAACTTGGCAAGATCAAACAGAGTGCTGCCTGCCTGCACCACCTGACCTGCAGAAACGGTGGCACTGGAGGTGATGAGCACCATATCTCGTTTCCATGGAGAGCTCAAGTTGGATGAGTTATTCCCAGTTGCAACCCCCACTGAACCCAGCTCAAGTGGTCACACCGGTAAAGCTAACCACGAGCGTTTCCATTCAGGAGCAAACTTGGACAGGGCCAGAGAAAGTAGTGTTATTATGAGCAGGGGTCACCCAGCCAAGGGCTGATGTCTCCACCAAAATTGGCCACCCTGCGTTGCCCCCACAGCCAATGATCCCAGGGTGAGTTTCTTCTCCAAAATCTATAACCCAATTTAGGGCAGAAAAATATGATCCTGAAAGTGTCTATTTTTCTTCACTGATGAAAAGGGAGCCTGGGGCAAACAGGTCAGAGACACACAGCAGCTTGTGGGTACCTGGTGTTGGTGAGGTGCACCCCGGCTGTGCCAGGGGCACGTGGCTCTGCTGGGTCTCATGGGTCTCGTCCTCTCCTCCCCCTCAATTCACTCCTTTTTCTGAGCTTTACGGGTGCTTTGAAGAAAGTCATCCTTTGCAAAGGGCTCAGAAAGGCCCTGAGCTCCGTTTGGGATTTTTCCTGTACGACAGCGATGTCCTAATAATATCCTCAGCACAAAGCATGGGGAGGCTTTAGGAGGAAGGAACATGAGGTTCTCCTCTCTCTCATTCAAACAGATCTAAATTGCAGTGCTAGTTTTTTTAGCCAAACCTTTTTTTAAGGGGGGGGGGGGGGGGGGGGGGCAGGGGGCGGGGAAGGGAATTCAGCTATCCAGAAACTCTGTGCAGATTTGGGTCAGCTTTTGTTGAATTGCCCAAAAAATAATATAAAAAAAAAAAGCCTGCAGGAATTATGTTCCATAAAGCCTGAGGTTTTCATTTCAGGATTATAAAATCAAGAAAAAATAGTTCACTTACAAGTAGTTTCTTGTTTTTAACATTGCCTATATTTTATCTTTTACAAGTGTTTAAAATCTCTCACAGTAAAAAAAACAAACAACCCTTATTTCCCAGTTAAAACAAATGTTTTCTTCAGCAAGTTTTTTTCCTCATTAATTGATTAGTTCACTTCGAATTTCAAAAGAATTGCATTTCTGGTCAGCTTAAATCTGAACTTTCAATGAACTATACTGGTCACTGAGCTGCTTTATAAGCTTAATTAGTTAATGAAGTACTCGTTATCAGTGCCAAAGATTTCTTTGATGCAAATTACTAACACCTAGAAATGTAAATAACCCCCTAAAATCAGTTCTGAGAAAATCACATCGACTAATTTATTTTAAACACAACTAATGGATTGTATTGCTTGGCCAGTTAGTATCGATTGATTTTAAGCAGTAATTAACCACTCTCTGAGAAAGAAATATATTATCTTTTGCCTGTATGTTTGTATATGTAGGTATACAGAGGGATCAATACTGATCCAGTTAAACCCTGCTGCACTGACAAATTGCAGCTGTGTGCATTTATTATTTATACTGTTTCATAGGTATCCCAGTACATTGTATACAAGTGCATTGTTAATTAAAAAGTGATAAAATATCCGGTTAATTTATGGGCTGCAGTGAACCTCACTGAGAGGGGCTGGCACAGGGTGCAAGGGGGGAGCTCTCCTCTCCCTACAGCGAGGGAGTTATCACAGCGGGGAGCAGGGTCTAACCTTCCTCCTGCCCCTGGCATTAGCTGACATCACCTGGAAAAATGGGCTCACGAGGGGGGAGCCTGCCCCTGGCATGTGGTGTGCACCTAACCCACCCTGTTTTCCCCACTCCAGCACCTGCCCTGCTCACTGCAGCACCCAAAACCATGCTTTTGGGGCAGGTGACAAGCATGGACCTGGTGTGCCATCTACCCTGGGTACTGCTATCACCATCACCAGGTGAGGCTGGAGTGCAGCTGCTCTGCTCACCCCAGCATCTCCAATATAACCCAGTGGGCAAGCACCGTCCAGCCTAAAGGAGCCTGTATAACCTAGCAGGGAAGCCCCCTGTAGCCTAAAAAACCCTGTATAGTCTAGTGGGCAAGTACCATATAACCTAAGAGAGACCTTCTGACGACAAGAGGTCCCCCCCCACCTTTTCATTCCCTTTTATACATCTCCGGGTTCTCTGCAGAGTGCAGACTGCAGCGATCGCCACCGCTGCTGGGAAGCAACTCTCTCCTAACAAGATCTCCAAAGCAATACCTCCAGCAATAAAATGCCTTTTTAAAAAAAAAAAAAATAAATTTCTTTTGCTTTAAATACAGCATTTGGCTGTTCTAATCAGATGGCATCAGATGGTTTAAGTTTTTTGTTTTGGTTGTTGTTTTTGTTTTTTTTTTAAAGCACATTATTTATTTACGGTGGTTTTGCTAGGCAAGATTTTGCCTGAGGGTCAAGCGCGCAGGCCTAATACAATAGCCTGTGCAGTGTGTCTCACAACCAGGCAGACAGAAAAAGCAGGCAGACACAAGAGTAAACTCTTGCAACATATTTTCCTCTTCATATTTTAGTGTTGTGGGATTAGAGTGCTTACGTTAGAGATTTTTTTTTTATTACTTTCTACGTATAGGGTGGTTAGAGACCTGCAGTGTTGCTTAATCCCATGATACGTCCTATATAACTTACCTTCTACCCATGCCCTCTTGTAGCATCTACTCAAAAACCCCAGCTCCTGGAGCCTGGTGATTATTCAGCAGTTTAAGAATTTTTTTCCTTCTTAAAATAATTAAAAAAAAAAAAAGTTTCTCTCCCTCGTGACTGGAGAAAGCTGCTTGAATGAAACTCATCTGCGAAAACAACTAACATGCATGATTTTTAAAACCCTGTGGTTTTTTCCAGATCCAGTCTCATGATTTTTCGTGTTGGCTGAGGAGAGGGGAAAGCTGCCTTGTGACCGTTGGTTCTCGTTAGTGGCACCACTGGGATTGTTGCGTGTGGGAACGTGGCTGGTGAATCTGGGCAGCTTTAATACAAACCGCCAATGCAGCATCCATCGCCTCCCTCCGCAGGGCTGTGATGGGCAAGGAATCCCCGCGGGACACTTCGCACATCCAGGGGGATCAAGCCATGGCACAGGGCAGCCCTGCAGGCTCAAGCTATGGTCACTGAAACTTTGGGGCCAGTCGAACGATGGGTTTTTGACACTTTGGAAGTTGCATGTGTTCCGTACATCTAATTAACACTCTTCTATTCACCTATGATATTTATATCAATATCACAGTTAATTACAACTAATATTTAGTGTTACACCATGCTATGTATGCATTTATAAATAGAACCAAGGTAATTTATATTAACCAGAAATGCAGAAGGCGGGAAAAAATATGACAGTGATCTAATAGTTGTGAACAAAATATGTCTAAAAACATGTCCAGAAACTGAAATTGTTGTGTGGAGGAAATATCAACATAATGACATCTGACTTAAAAATAGCAAAACTTTTTGCAAGTTAACATGGGAGGCCTGAAGTGAGACGTTCCAGAATTTGGGGGTTTGCCCCAGTTTTCAGAGGTAGGGATTGAACAGAAAAGCTGAAGCAGGGAGCAGTGAGAAACCGATCTAAAACTGCTGAACCAAATGAAATCAGGCAAGATGCTGGAAAGTTTCTCGTGGATGAGTTCTGCTAAACTTGCCAAGTCCTTGCAGATGACTTGGAACCCAGCAAAATCTCCCAGTCCGATGGTAAAATTTGTGTTTCCAGACAACATGGACAACATCCATCTCTAGCTGCAGTGTGTAAGTCTCTTGCTGCGATGATGGTACCGTTATCTGATGCAAACTGCTGTCCTCTGCATGCCCATCCTTGGGTGATCCTCTTGAGCTCCCCAGGGCAGCAGTGGGGCTTGTCCCCCCATCCTACAGCAATGTCACCATGTTCCCCTCCATTTACCACCCCTGCTAGCTTTCGGCTGGACATCCCAGCCCAAGAAAACCCTGGCTTGTGTCTGGAGAGCAGAGGTGAACCCGCAGAGATGCAGCACCGGACCCCCACAGTCTGGGAGCAAAGGGCCAAACCCTTCCCCTGCCAGAGATTTCATGGAGAAAATTGTTTAGTGGAAAAAAATTAGGGAATAATAGCTTTGAAGTCAGTGGAACTGATCTACACCATTATATGGCTTTACTTCTAACCCAAACAACATGAAAAATAGCTATCTAGAGTGGTTTTATTTCTTTTTTTTTAAAGGCAGATCAACTGTTATTACTGGAAAAAGTGAACAAAGGTTCAGGGACACAAGGACACTTCACTCTTCCAGGTCTGAAACCTTTTTTAATTTTTCCATTTGTTTCAGATAAATAATACAAATGTTTGAAACATTAAAATATCCAAAATTTAAACAGTAACACTTCAGTTATAAATAAAATTATGTATGGTATATATTCTATTACTATATAATCAAATTATAAAAACAAAATATTATTTATCTTTATAGTATTAGAAAACAAACATTCTTTGTTTTCTTAAAAAAATAAATAATTAAATATCTGACAGGTACAAGCTGTGCCTGTTTTTCTGTCTGCACCAGAAAGCTGTGAAAACTTTGGGGTCCAAACCTGAGGGTGTCTATCAACAACCTGTTTGAAGCTGCTGAGGACTGAGGACACTTGAATCCCTATAGGAAAAATACCCAAAAGTTTCTGGACCCCAGTTACAGAGGGAAACTGGATCAACCTGGGAGCACTCAGCAGCTCTGCAACCCAGTCAGGATCATCGGTGGAGTTTTTGGGGCAAAATCATACACTTTGGACTCTGCTGAAATGAAGAAAAAAGGAAAGGAATACAATCTGAGGGCAGTGTTTTTATCATTAGCTCCTGCCCTCAAAATGCTGTGGCAATAACAAATGCATCCTCCAGCACAGAAAAGAGAAGAAATAAAGGTTAAAGCTGGGTGGGACTTTATCTTTTTTTTTTTCCTTCTTTTTTTTTTAAACCTTTTTACTTTAATTGCCAGTTGTGATGGCAGGAAAAAAAATAGGTAAAAAGCAAGAATAGCTAAAAATAGGTCAGATAAAAGGCAGTATATCTAGCCATAAATTATCCAGAGCCCAATAAAAGCTCAGTGAATGAGACAGTAGAATGTGTGGGGGCATGAAGACATAATGATATTAAATTAGAGCTTGCCTTCAAAACTGAAGAGGGTTGTGAATTACTCTCATTTAAGAGCCTTGCAGTAATCGATAGCGGCTTTTGCTGCTGGTGGACAAAATCTCATAAATTCCCTTTTATTTTAGGTGTCTGTGCAGAAGGAATGTGTGCCGTGGAGGATTCAGGAAAGGCGAGGGGAGCGGGTCCCCGTGCGGTTGTGATCCTGGCACTGCCCGTGCTCTTCAACTTGGATTTGCTCCTCCTTCCCGCCCCCGCTCCCAAGGGGAAAGCAGGGTGCTAAATGCTGGATGTGCTAATTGCTGTGCCATCGCACTTAAGAGGTAAAACACTGTCAAGCTGGGCTCCCTTTGGAGAAATTAAATCTCCTTGAAATCCCCTGCCTACACTGTGTGCACCATCCACCTGGACAACATCTCTATAATGTATCGTTGGGTCTGATCCTCTTCTCGCTGTGTTTAGACCAGCGTAATCCTAATATGTAGGAACAACATAATTTTCTTTCACATAATTTAGCAATCTTCTAGTGAGTGCCCAAAGCATCCAAATTGTTTACTTCTGCAGCCACCTGAACTTAGCAGAGCTGCAGTGCACATCTCCTCGTGAGCCCTGTCCCTTTGTGGATTGGTGCCATTTGTAGGCTGGTACAATTTCCTTGCTTAAAAGTTCTCCATATCCTGAAACCTGCCGAGAAGTGCTGGTGTTGATTTTTAGGGTGGGATACAGTCATATGACAGATGCCTCTGGGCACAGAAGGTCTGCAGAACCCCTTAACCCATAGCCAAGACTTACTATGGGCCCCAGACCCCTTCCTAAGACCTAACACACTTAAGACCTGCACTGAAAGACCACAAGCACGGTATGCCACAGGAAGAGATGAAGACACACAGAAGGCATCTCCTGTGTCCCAGGTCCCAAGGGGATTCATTAAAGGCTTCCTAAAGGGACCTAGAAAATGAGCCATCGAAAAAGGTAACAAAAGCCAGCAGTGCCCATAAAGTCCCAGGATAAGCCAAGCTTCTTTGCCTTCCTGTGATATTTGCATTGCCTCTTGCATGTCAGTCATTAGTAGGAATCTGCTTCTCGTGCCATTACCTTGGGAGCAGCTTTTCTCTGATGGGCTTTAGGAAACAAGACTTCACCACAGATGGACATGATCCTCAAAGGCACGGATGGACATCACCCTTGGAGGAGCTGAGTAAGGACAAGGTTCAGCTTATCAATGCAGAGAAGAACAAACACCTGCTTTTGGCAATGGCACTGGCCAAAGGAGTTATCAGGAGTGTTCTCAGGCTCTTTGGAAAGAAACCGTTCTGACGTGCCCAGCGTCCCTTGTCCAGCCGGGGCTTCTCAGCCATACACGTGAGAAAGCAGAGGCCAGCAGTTATCTGCATTCCTCTCATTCCACCAGCAAAGTCTCCCCGTGGTTCATTTCCTGTAGAAAGGTATTAAGGAATATTAAAGGGATAGGAATCTGCTCATTAAAGACACGTCCAGCAGATCCCTTGCTTGCAAAAGGAAAGACTGCAGGGCTTAATTTACCCAATTATTGATGATTGATTAGCAAGGCCATTTTAAAATGCTTTTGATCCCCGAGTCCCCTCATTACAAGCATGGCTGGGGCTGAAGCGTTGGACTATTCCCAAGTAATCTCGGAAGCCGAGGAAGCTTTGAACAAGTTTTTATTAATATTCCAATCGATAAGCACGAAGAAGCAGCTGAAGAAAAGCATTTTGCCGTATTGTATCCACTGTGCCAGGTTTTCAGCAGGGTTGGACAGCTCGCTTGGATGCATAGCTGAGCCGCTGGGCGCCTTCCCTGGCTGCACGCTGGGTGTGCAACAGGACCTTTGCACACACGCTTGGCCGGGAAAGCCTGTGCAGCTGCAGTGATTGTGCAAAGTGCTTCAGATCTGTGCTGCAGTCACGGCTGCATGCTTGTGGGAAACATGTCTGAAACACTGGGCTACAGAGGAAACACACGTGTGGCAAAGCAGCCCAGGCTACAGCTGCTTCAGGATGTGTGGAGGACCCCAGGTTGTAATGATTTGAAGTGTATCTTTTCATCTGATATGCTCAAATTTTATGTCTCTCACTGTGAGAAGGTGAAGAAACAGCCGACCAACCCAAGAAGAGCCTGTTCTGTTCAGCCCGAGTCCCCTGTCATGCGATGAGCATTGCAGTGAAAGGAGGGTGGAGAACAGGCAGAGAAATGGCAGGACGGGTCCTGCCGCTGGAGGCAGGGCAACAGCCAGGAGTTTGGCATGGGAGAGAAACCCTGCGTGAAGCTGTCCTTGGTGTGCCTCTTGCACTTCAGGCTGTCCCTATGTGAACAGTCATGTCCCAGTCTGATCCCAGACCTGACTTTGAATTTGCACCCAGATAACCTCCAGATCCGACTCCAGAACGATGCGTCTGAAGGCTGGTTGGAGGCAGGGCTACTCAGGAGATGCACGTGGTGCCAATTTGGGTTTGGGACTCCGGAGACTTGTTCAGCTGCAAAGTGATCACAGGTAAATTCTCAGACACAGATGACCACGAGGCATGCCGAGATCTGCTGATGAGAAGCCTTCTGTACAGAGTAGGAATTCATATTATTATTAATCAGGGTCTCACATCTTACCATCTGGTTCTTATTCTCAGCCTGGCTTCCAGGTGGCAGCAAGCTGTTCAGATGGGCTGGCTCCCACCCACGGCACTCCTCTGGGCTCTTGGTGCCCGTCAGCGTGAGCGTGAACATCCCTCCTGATCTGTGCTTGCAGCGCTGCCTTATTCATTTGCACGCGTAAGGGTGGGGATGGTTCAAAAATCAGAGGTGGCATCCCACTTACCTTGCTTTAGGTGGCTCCAGCACAAATGTTTGTCTCTGAACTCGTTGCTGCAAGTTCCTCCTTCAGTCAGTGGACTGAAACAGGCACTTTTAAGACATGATTAATCTGTTTTGTTGGAGGTGCCAACTCCAGGGTGAATTGTGTGCTAGTTTCCATTGCCAAGACTGTTTAGACAGATATGAATTGTAAAAAAAAAAAAAAAAAAAAAAAAAAAAAAAGTCCAGGCTGACAGGACGTGTCCAGGTAGACATCTACAAGGGACATAAATTAAATGAGATGCTTCCTAGCACAGGTATATGAAAGTGTTTCCTGTAACTGGAGACTGGCAAAATCTACTTTGGACCAGAGGACTTTATTCTTCTCAGCAGAGATTCACGCAAATAATACTAATAACAAGCCCCACACTTCCCTGAGTACAGTCATCTCCTCTGCAGATTGAGAAATAATTGCACGTGGAGCCCCATGACTGCAATGCAGTGACCAAATTAATCACCTGAATTTAGGTCCTTGTGGGTGGGTTTCTCCCCGTGAACAAGATGTCCCAGCAGCTATGAAAGTCAATCGAGATGAAGTTGATAGCTTGCAGTAGTTAGGTGTGATGCAGATGACCGGCCATTGAAGTATGATTCAGTTGCCTAACATAAAAGACGACGGTATTTTTGATGTCATATAATGTCGCATTTGGCCTCTTGCTACAGAACCAGAAAGGCATGGGTCACCTGTAAACCCAGTGTCACTTGGGTCTGGTGTTTGCCAGCTGCATGTGGATGACTTGGATACTCTGGACATCTCAAATGGCATGAGCCATCTATATTTAGGCAACCAAATTGCTCCCCTGTGACACTGTGAGTCCACAGGCTGAATTCCAGCCTGGATCATCACTACAGTGAGCATTTAGGCAAAGCCCCCGCACTCCTCAGAAGGAAAGCGCCGCCTTGCTCTGGGTTGCTCCTCTCAGCCCGATGACGGTGTTTTGCAAGGACTGCACTGTCCCGTGGCAAAGGCGTGCACTCTGCTCCTGGTGCTGCTGTGCTGGTTACTCGTGCTTTCCTGTTAGTCTGTCCACTAACATCTCCCTGCTGGCACGACATGTCGGATGAACGGCAGTCGAGGAACAAACCACAGAAGTGGCAACGTCTGACAGGGATGTGGTGGCCTTGGAGAAATTTTCAATCACATCAGACCTGAAATTGTTGTCATGCTTGGTTTTGTAGCTTGGCAGAGTTCTAACAGCAGATGTTAGCACTACTATGACTTTTAATGTTAATGTAATTTTAAAGGACTCATTGTCTAAGATCTGTATGCTGTTGTGCTGCTCAGTGCAGAGCAAGGACACAAACAGCCTGAATAATTGGAAACAGTGGTTGCACAGTTTTGCAGCATGGAGGAGACAGATACTGACTGAAGCTTTCCGGGTAACTTTTAAGTCTGAGTCTTTAGTGAAGTGACTCCTAAAGTTCAGATTGAACTTCATAGGCATTCATTGAAATAAGTTACTCACTCTGAGGATGGTGCTGGTAGAAGTTTGAGGTCCTTAGCTTCCAGTCAACCAGAGCTCATCCTTTTGAGGAGAGCACTTAGCTCTTTTCAGCTAGCTGGTTTATCAAAAACAGCACTGGAGGGTCATATGTAAACAGAGGCTACGCTATTTGCTTTCTGGTCTTACTGGAAACGAAGAGTACTTTCCATATTCAGTAAGGTTTTTAAACAAGCTTGAGGAATCCTTTCCAATTTCTCCAGAGGCTTGCCTGGAAATGCTGTAAAGCATCAGTACAGATATATCAAGTTAGCATTCATTTTCTTGTATCTGTAGTGATTAAAGTCAACATACAATAGCCTTTATATGAGAAGAAAATGGGAAGCAGAAGAAATGCATTGCTGAAAATCATCAGAAAGTTCTTTTTACTCGGGAAGAAGTACAGTTAAACAGAATAAGTAAAGGTCAGCACATTCAATCTTCAGGTCATTTCTTCAGATTTCATCAAGAGTTGCATGTCTCTGGTGGCATTTTAGGTACCATTGACAAGAGATGAAAGAAAACACACCTCCCAGCTCTCCTTGGTAGAGCCATGAGGTTTGTTGCTTTTCTTCCATTCACCTGGAGTCAGGCAATTATCAGGCCCTTTCAGTTTTCATTTTTTTGGGGGGAAAGTATGTTTCAGGCTTCTATTATGATGAAGAAAAGGGCCAACACTGAAGATTTAGAAAGATCAGGTTTTGTCAATGTAAACACCTGGCTTTCTTGCGGGTGCGTGGGATTTGAATCATCATATTAAATGGTGGAGTGAGTAATTCTGGACCAGCACTGCCCCGGTCAGTGTCCTGTCCCCACATCACTCAGCAGGTCTATAGAGACAGATGAATTAAGGGGAAGAAAAGGTCAAGTTTAAGCTGGGGAAACACGGATGAAAGCAGACTTGAGGAAGACAGTCACTGTGCCTTGGCTCCTTGCCTGTGACACCCCCATAATGAGTTGTGAGGGCAAACACATCACATACTGTCAGGTGCTCTGGAAAGCACTCCGAGCAAGATGAGTAGGTTGACTGTCAACAGGCTGACTGTCCTCTTTGAGCTGCTTTCTGATATGGTCTCTCACCAAAACACTGTTTTACCCTTTCAGATTGGAGAGCTGATTCCAGCCCTTCCTCACGTGAAGCTCAGCTATCAGTCACAGCTGGATGTCTCGATAGCTCATATTAGGTGACCAAGAGAGACGTTATGCTGCAACATTTCTTCATGGCACAGAAACACCTGGTGCACAGATCCATCTGCCAGCTGGCCAGGAGGACCAGGATGGCCAGTAAATCTTCCAGCCTGCTTTTCTTGATCAAGGTGGTGTCTGCAAGCTATATTCATTATGGGACAAACTCTACCCTGGGAGACTTATGGGTACTTCCCATTTTCAATACCCTCTCTGGCCTGGTGGAGTTTATCTCACCCTACCCAGCACTGTAAAATTGGAGTCACTTACTGGTTGCATCCTGGGGCATCTCAATTCACAATCGGTGCCAAAGTGCAGGAAACATGGCTACATTTTGTTCCCTCAGATATGGCATTTAGGTCAGGAAGGGAGTTGTAAAGATGACTGTTACTCAAGACAAAGAGCCCATTAACCTGTGCTGGGTGCACATTTGTAAGGAGAAACTTCTCCTGACCCAGGGAACTCTCTGTCTGGACAAAAGGAGGGTATACGAGACAGAGGAACAAGCAACATGGAAGGCAGGACTTTCGTTCCCCTGGACTTTGGTTCTCCAAAGTTCAAATCCTCTGAAGATCTTCTGAACTTTGTTCCTCTGAACCTGAAATGTTGCTCTGGCTGGGACCTTGGCAAGTGGTTGGGTCCAAATGTGCCTCAGTTTCCCCTCCACAGTAACAGGGGCACCAGTACTTGTCCATGCCACTGAAGCTTTCCCAGCGCTTGCAAACTGTTCAGACACTGTGTATGGTCTTACAAACTGAACTGGGGATTGTAAACTATCTATGCACATAAACTGAGAGTTTTAAGAGGGGAAGAAGGAAGGTTTTGTTTGTGTATTTTTTATTATGGGATATAAACAGGCAAATAAATAATTTACCATGTGGTCCATGCTTTAAGGCAGCCCAAGTCCTTTCCTGCTGTGTCTGCAGAGCCCTATTCGAAGTCAGAGACAGGCAAGGGAGAGGCTATACATTTATTTTATTGCTTTACAGAAAGAAAACAAGGTCAAATTAGTTGGAAATGAGGATAGGAAAGAATGCGACCATTCTCATTGCCTCGGTCCTGGGAGTAGTGTCTGCATTTCTTGGGTTCATCTCACCAGCCTTTAGATGTCCGCATCATGGATGTCTCCTAAAGGACTGATCATAGGAAAGCTCCCTTTATGGAGAGGATGGGTCATTTCTACAGCATGAGTCATCTGATCTTGTCTGAACTATTGTAGACGAGTTAGATAAGGATCATCCTCTGTTTTCTGGGAGAAGCCTGCAGCAGGGAGATGGACTGGCAGCACTTGTGGGCTGAGACCAAGAGGCTCAGAGGAGAGGACAGGCTTCTGCTTGTTATTGGGTGGCTCCAAAATCACAGAATTTGACCCCTGAGGACTGCAAATTTAAGGGCATTATATTTCAGCACACACAGGTGGTGCTAGATTTGTGCAAGAAGCCAACCAGGAAAAACAGAATCTTTAAAGAAGTTTTTAAATATTGTGGGAATGGATACACAACCTGAAAACATGGCTGAGCAAACTTCTGTTAGATCTCTTGGTCTCCTCCTCCTGGGACTAGACCTGGGATTCAGTCAGCTGCATGCTGTGATCTCCATCTACATCAGTCAGCAGAGTTCCCAATGTGGCTTCAGCTCATCACCACTACAAGCTGGTGTTGCATTGCTTCAGCCCCAAACCAGTTGTGAGACACAATCACATACAAGAAACGCCTAATTTCCTACTCTGAACCAAATCAAGAAGGAAGGGATGCTTGGACATACACCCTTAAAGCTGTTATGCAGAGTTTGGCTCAGCCTTGACATTCACGTAAAATTGCCCACCACCTCCCCAGGGTGTCCACCACCACCCCAGCATCAGAGTTCACAAAACCTAAGCTTTCCTTAACTACATCCAGGAAAACAACGCCCCTTCCCTCCCACCTCTGACGTACCACCCGGACTAGAAAATTTGGTGCTTTAGAAAAGATACAAAATGAAAGCCATGAAATAGGTAGGAGTTTCCTCTGGAAAATCCAGGCTCGTCAGGACAAACTTCTGGGCCTGAAGACAACTATTGTGTTGAAAGGAAACTCAGTGAAATACTGGGAAGGGAAAAGCCGTGTTCATGTTTCAGTAGGTCACAAGGTGCAATAAATGACCATATTATTGAATGCAAATATGTACTCTGGATCAGCTGAATGACTCTTTGAGTTTGGTTAATCAGTTACAGAATGGTGTTGACTTTTCAACAGACTTCAGAAAGGTCTTTTTTTTTTTTAATCCAGACCAGATTTGTCTCTTTTTAGGAAAGAAAGCCCATAGCATCTATGGTACATGGCACTGCCAAACCTATTTTGTATGGATTCCTGTCTTCATCAGGCCCTTCAGGGAGAGGGGACTAGAGCTTGGCAGGACAGTGGATTGATGAGGTATTTCACTCTGACCTAAAGGTCAAAACTCTGTAGCCTACGGCATTTTAGCAGCTCTAGAATTCAGCTTCCACCTAGATACAGCAAATGATATCACAGAACTACAGAATCATAGAGAAAAATTGGTTGGAAGGGACCTCTGGAGATAATCCAATCCACTCCCCTGCTCAAAGCAGGGCCAACTTCAACAGTTGCTCATATCTTTACACTTCTTTAGCCTGTGTTCAGAAATAAAGTCTGTGGGTGAGTCTGCTCTCCTTTAGCAGGAACTGTGTAAAAGCGGTGCTTTCCAAGACCTTTGCTAGGGAGATCTTGGCAGTACAGTAGACTGGGTGACTTTTCACTACAGATTCCTTTACTGGTGCCCTAGGCATCATCTGCAGTCCAGTCCCATGACTTAGACTTCAGTGGGAGCTATATCTTCATGGTAAAGTAGCTGGTTACTCTCCAAAACAAGCCCAAAGCTTTCAGCATCTCTCCTTAAGTGGCTAGGGGTCAATACACAAAAACCAACCACACTACCCAGTGTGTTACATGAAGATGATGAAAAAGTTTTCAAAGAACATATTCCAACGCTGAAAGGACAGAGCTGCTGGGACATTGTCATGGAGGCAGGAGGACACTTTCTGATATTTTTCAACATGTTTAGGCCTGTATTTTTTCTCCATTTCCAGGCAAAGCTGGTGCATGCTGTGACAAGAATTGTGTGAGTAGCAACAGGTCAATATCCCCAGAAATAGAAAAAACCCAATAGAGATAGCAAATTGTGGCTTATACTCAGTGGGACAGCAGCATGTAGTCCAGCAGACTTGGTTTCTCTTGCTGCCCCACTGAAAGTAACAGCCCTGATTCCGTGACACTTCCTTTTCTTCCACCCTCACTCAGATTTGACCTAGCGGTTATCCCCCGTGGCTGCGTCCCACAAGTGACAATTAAGGGCCATGTCCTCCTTCTGTCCAACCACCAAGTGAAGATCTCATGCAGGATGACACGCAGGAGCACAGCTCGCCAACAGACCGCAGCACAAAGGGTTTCCTGCAGGATCTCAGTCTTTCCGGGTAGCTGATGATGTGGTGGGTGAGAAAACTTGAGTTACTTTGAGGAAGAAAAGCTGGAGGGGTTTATGGTGTTAATCACACATTTTCCTGGAGCGACTTGGAAGTGAAACCCTGAAAGGTTTGAGCCAATTCATGAAGCTTTGCAAACTTTGTCTTCTGGGTCCCATCAGCAAAGTTGATGGTGTCAGCAGAGACCTGGTGCCTCGGGTCAGGACCTGGCCCATACGCAGCGTGGTCTGCCCAAGGTTGTGTTAGACCCACCTCAAAGAAATCTCGCTGCTCATTCCCCTCCGCTGTAATTTATCAATGTAGCAACCTCATTGAGGAGAGGCATCATTCTCAGTTTCAAATTCATCACCTGGTTGTGAAGATGCCAGGGTACCCAGTGTTGCTGGGTATGTGGCAGTGCTCTGGGTGGCTTAGAGAAGCCCTTGGTAAAAGCAACATCGCAGCAGCTGGAACAAAGGATCAGCAGCAAAGCTAGTAACACACCATAAATGTCCCCTTCCAAACTCTGAATTAAACACCCACTCAGCTGAAACGTTTGGATGATGAATATCATCATCTGGGGGTGGGGGGGAGGGAAATCAAGGCGGCTTTATTTTTTCCAGCATTACAGAAAGTATTTCCTTCCTCCTGCAGATGTGCAGCTAGGCGCTGGAAACAGTTACCCGTCAAGTTCAAGCAGCTGTACTCATGTGTCACCAGGCAATGAGACTCCAGGCCCGAGCTGTCAGCTCCACTATTGAAATTAATGGGCCAGACTGTTTACGTTAGTGGAAACCATCCCATTTAAATATATATGTTATGCTGAATACATAACGCAACTGTGAATTGGCAGCACGGAGAGAAGGGGAGCGGGTCTGGAGAAGGTAAGATGGAGGGGGAAATGGCAGGATGTAAAAAGAGAAAATCTGGGAGAGGGAGAGAACATCCTCGAGGGAAAGTTATTAATTTGATGAAAGAAGTGTAAGGAAAGCCAAGAACTGATCAGATAGCACTGGAATGAGAGAGAGGAAGAGGAAGAGAGTTATACGTATGGATAGATGGATGGATAGATATATAAGGTCTATGCAAGAAAAAACTTGGTGTGGGATTGTATCAATGTCCCAAACATCAGAGGTCACTTGGATCAAGTATCTCCTAGGGTCAAAAAAGCTTTCAGTGATAACAGCGATCTTAAGAGATCAAACACAGTCCAGGAAGGGAATGTGCTTTTTTTATTTTCTTCCTTACTTAGTATTCAGGAAAAGCAGCTTTCTGCTGCAGCATTCTGCAGCATTTGAAGAGAGTAAATAATCAGGAACATGCTGCTGGAAGAGCTGGGAAGGGGCCAGAGAACATGGGTGTGAGGCAGGGGAATGGCCAGGCGCTGGCAAGGTTTCCCACATGCAGGGGAGTTTGATGGGGACTTCTGCATCTGAGCTGGAGGAGAGGAGGGGGTGGATTTGCAGCCTGGCGGCACGTGGATCCCGTCGGGACAAGGCGATAGACCAGATCCCCTCCCAGCGGTTTGCTATGATGCTCCCAGTGTGAGCAGCCAGGATGGGAATCTCTTGCCTCCATCAGAGCATCCCTGTTAACTTCTCCTTGCAAGCATTTGGCTTGCCTGGGCTTCCTGTGGAGGGATCACACCCCACAGAGATTCAGAGAGCCTGTTGTTGTCACTGTCTGGGACATCCAAGGTGACACTGGGCTGGGGGAGCTCCACGGTCATGCTGGGCTAGGGATGGGGGGATCTCCAAGGTCACTCTGGGGTGGGGGACAGTTCAAGGCTTGGCAGAAATAAGTGTTACTCCACCAGCAGGGATGCTGGGGACTTCTCCCTGCCTTTGATGCATCAACAAGAACCAGGAACCATTTTTTCAGATGTTGATAAAATTCTTATTTTGATGAAAAGAAACAAAGAGAGGGGAAGAGACCTTATCTTGAGATCAGAAGCACCGTCTTTCAAAAGTAACATTAAAACCAGAGATAACCCAGAATCTGATGATGACTTAATTTGTAAGGCAAATGGTTTCTTCATCAAGAATAAAGATTGTTCTTTCCAGCCCCCCATATATATATATTATTTTTTCCTATTAGAAACATGAAGCTTCTGATCCGTAAAAGAATGTGCCTTTCTTTGTGTGGAAAAAGTTGGTTTTTAACAGCTCTTTTTCAACGGTGCTGCTGCAGTGAAATAAATCCCTTTCCCATGCTTGCAGCGGTGGGACGGCGAGACGAGAGCAGGGGCTGGGAGACACCGTGTTTCCCTGCATTGCCCCACAGCACAGCCGTGCAGGGGGAAGCAGAAATGATTCAGAGGTTAAAACACCAGCCTGGTCTGCGTGTGTAAGCTCACAATGCCAGGAGTGTGCAAATGCATTTTTGTTTTGAAGGAGGTTGTGTCACCGTGGTTGCCTCAGCTCTGGGGTGCTGGGGGAGGCAGCGGCTGGAGAGGGGAGGGTGTGATGTGAACAGATCCCGGTGTTCACATGTCAAGTATTAACGGGCCAGGAACGCTGCAGCTGTAAAATGTGGAAACAAAATAATTCTGTTTTGCAGAAGGACCCCGCCGAAGATGACTCCACCAGCACACGATCCACCAATCCATCACCTCCCAGAATCCCACATGAGAAGGTGGGATAATTACTATAATTTTAATGTACTCCAGGATGATTTAAATACACTGGGTAAACTAAAAATATCCTGCTTTTCCATGAAGGCGCTGACTTTCTGAGGTAATGCTGCCCCAGAGCTGCTGGTGGTTCATGTGCCAGCCCTTTCTACTACCCCTCAGGGCTCCATAAACCATGTCACAGCTCTTGCCCCTTCACCGGTGGAAAGTCTTTGCCTCCTGCATTTTACACACCTCTCCTTTGGGGAAAAAAAACCTCAACCCACCACTGTTTCACTTGCAGCCTGGAGATCAGGCAAGGAACTACGTCTCCCATGGCTGTGGTAGAGCTGCAGAAGGGACAGAGGATGAAGAGGACGTCAGCAGAAAGGGTGGGGAGCGGAGAACCTGGGCCAGATGAATGCTTCAATGTGCTTGGAAGTGTCAGTGAAGCAAATAGTGTGTTTCTAACACGGTCCTGGGCGCTGAAGTACTGCTTAAATTGCCTCCAGAACTGACATGAAATCTGAAGATTTGGAAATATCTCCTGTGATTGATTGAGTGACTGATTGATTTGATTATATATATTTTACATGTGTGCGTTAGGGCTTGATTCAGCTGTCTAAACATAGTTTCCTAGAGCCAAGTCAGATGCTATAGGGTAGCCAGCCCCAGACTCCATCTCTTGCTTCTGAGGACTGCTCGTCTTCCCTCAGCTCCGTGTCACTGCCAACACTGTGGGATGGCTCAGATGTACAGGGGCATCTCAGATGGCACCAGGCTCCTGTGTGTAGGCAACTGAATCCCACCCTCTGAGTCATTAAAGCTCGCAGAGATCATGTTTGCGAGATTTTTCTCTGCAGTCACTGGGACCAGAACTTTACCTTAAAAATAAATAACATCCAAAGCCAAGATTCTTGGATAGTCAATTAATTTTGTGGGGGCTGGTTTGGAAGTACTCTGAAATCTAATCCTCACTGTAAAGTCGGGAATCTTGGCAGTAGCGTCAAGAAGCAAACTGTGTTTATTTTGCTTAGAATTGTTTCTACTATACGACCAGGAAATAATAGAAAAAGAGCCTCTTCTCCTTTAATTTATTTTCAGAGGTCTTCATGGATGCCTTGCTTGTCCCCAGTCCTGCTGGAAGGAAGGAAACCTAAGATGAAGTTGGCTCTTGCACTTTTCCAAATGCAAAATTCCTAGATAAGCTGTCCTGACTGTTGATGTTAATCAAAGTGGGTTTAGTAACACAGAAGGTCACTGGACCATTCCTATGGATAACTTGTTTAATAAACAAGGTGAAACATGCTTCTCCCCTGGCTGAGGATCTGGGTTGGGCTTCAACCAGTGCCAGGGAGGTTTCTGGTTTGGAATTGCACAGTTCTTTGGTCTTGAGGAAAGAATGGGGGCAAGTGGGTCAGTCTGGGTTTTGCATTCATTTGTAGGGTCTTCTGCCTGAGACCTCTGCAGGGCAAGCTCATGCTAAAGGAAACAAAGGATTTCACAAACTCCAGCTGATACAAACCCAATGACCTTTGTTCTGCTCCTCAGTTGACCAATGTGAAATTATTATTGCAGAGATAAAGTTCATAAATTTTTGTGTCTGGCTTTTTTCCTAGATCTTGTTTAACAGCGTTTCTTGGCAGTTTCTTAGTAGATACTTTTTAGCCTTGGCTCCCTTCCTAGAGCACTGGCAATTAAACACATTAACATGCATCTTTAAAAATAGCGAGGAGTGGGTATCCAGGCTCCCCAGATGCACTCCCCCGAACGTGGGGAGAGCCTGCAGCAGAGCAGAGCCCAGAATCAAACCACGCAGATGGTGGAAAGACATCCTGGTCTCCCAACATCCTCTCCAGTCTTTGTGTCTAGGACCTCCACACCCTTTTTCCTCCTCCCTGATAAGTTCATGCCCATCACTTCCAGACTTTGCAACCCTCGGCTGGCTTATACAGAAACTGCTATGTCAAGAGGAGGTCTTTATCTTTAAATGGTGCTACAACTGAGGCTGTTCTGCTTCATGATAAAGCAACCTCCATCTGACATGTTTTCCAGACTGCTACAGTGTCGGTGTGTAGAGGAATTGTAGAAGAATGAAGGCAGGTTAATTAACATTGGTAATACACAGCTGTGGGCTGGCTTCAGGGGCGGTGGGTTGGCTGACATGGATCATGTGCAGCTGTGGCTGGTTCCTGCTGAGTAGTTAAATAGTACTGAGGAGGATATGAGAGAGGGATCTAGAAGGGGTGAAGGAAGCAGAGGGAAGAAGAGAGTCCTGGATGTAGGAGAGAGGAGGAGGCTAGCTGGAAGAGGAGCCTAGAGAAGGAAGAACCCAGACGCGGTAGAGGCAAGCAGCAGTGTGGACTGGCCTGAAGAGGATGAAGAAACAGCATGGACAGAAGATGAACATTTGAAACCTTGTGTGAGACTGATGGTGGTGCTAAGGCATGAGAGGGCTGGTATGGGGTGGTAAAAGCCTTGTTGTAGCCTGGTAGTTCTGTTAGTGCTGTGACATCAGTGTACCTGTTGAGCTGGGAAGAGAAAGCCAACAAATGGTCCTTCTCCCTCTGCTTGAGCTTGGTGGTGTGGAGTGGAAATGGCCTGGCTGGTAACTTAAGTCTGAACTTCTCTGCCTGAGCCTCTCTTGGCCTCTCTAAAATGCAGAGGAAACTTATCTCCAGATACCAACTGTTGCCTAAGGAGAAAGAGCCCCCTCTGGGAGGAGCACTTTCATTTCCGCTTCTCTCCTTGCTTGCCCATCAGTGAGGACAGCTGGCAAGAAATGGTGTGGGGAAAGACCCAGCTGTTAAGTGAGCACAAGCAGAGGTGAGGGCTATACATCCATACTTGTGCCCCTCTCCCTCTGGCCAGGCAGGTGGGGAATGGAGTCATAAAGCAACATGTGGAGGAAGAACCCTGATTTTAGAAGAACCTCAAGAGACATTGTCACTGCTGTGGCCAAAAGCTGGCCCCCCAGCCTGGATGTTCTGTGTTACACAAAAGATGTAGCTGAACGCCTTGGTAAAGGGCAAATCTACAGGGATTGGTGGTAATGAGGGGTGGATTTGGGGACTCTGACATAGGACTAGGAGGCATCGGTCACATAGATATACTAATGAGCTGGATGAGTGTTAAGGAAGAGGAGTTGTAATCATTCTGTTTTGGACAGGGATGAGGTTCCTAGGCCCTGAGGATGTCTTTGCTTCTCTGTGATGGGTGGTGATGATGGCTGTCCCATAAGTTTTTTAAATTAATCATTTTGTCTTGAAAGTTTGACCCTTTTAGGCTCCAATTATTTAAAATCAACAGGAAGGCTGTGGCACTATCTCACAATAGCCAGTCCTTGAGGCAATGCCTTCCACCAGACATTTTGAGGTTTTAATCATTTTTGGTGTTCCTCATAATTTCAGTTAATAAATCCAGGGTAGTTACTGTGATGATTCATGCAGGATGCATCCTGTTTCTTTTCTCCCACATCTTTCTGGCAAAAAGCTGCTATGGATTAGGAACTCTGCCCTTCATTTTTGGAAATTGCTCTCCCACTATAGGCTTTAAATGAGAATTGCTGTGGTATTTCACTGTGTGCTATTTCAGAGCGCTGGCTTCTTTGATGCAGTCATAATCTATATGGAAAAGAGGTGTGTACATGAATCAATGGTATAGTTCAGCTGCATCTGCATTAGAAAGGCATAAAAATGAATGAAATGCAGTCACTGAAATGTGCTCTCCTAGGATGCTATGCCAAGTTGGCACTTCAGATATACCCCAAAACACTTCAGGCGTGGGCTGCAGAGCAAACAGGGTCCTACAATTTCACGCCATGGTTTCTACATTTCTGTTTTCACCTCTGGTGACTAGAGCATGTCAGGGTTTGGGTGAGCTGCCCAAAAGTTGCATGATGTGTCTTTTATCTGTTTTTTTTTTTTAAAAAAAAACCAAACAGTAGAATGATTGGGTTTCTATATCAATGTTCTTTTTATTGCCCACTTCTAGAAAATATAGATGTTTTTCAGCCTACACTCTGGAGGAAGGCTGCTCTTCTCTGTAGAAGAGGCTACAGAGCAAACTGTGCCCGATCACTTTCATACAAAACAGTTGGTCCATGCAGCTTTAGGCAGTCTGAGGGGGTCCTTTGCAGGAGAAGGATGTGTTCTCTGCTTTGGGTCTGCCCAGCTCACCAGCTGCGATAGTAAAGCCACCCAGCCCAAGACCTTTTCTGCTCTATTTGATCAATTAATAAACAAAGCAGTTAAAAGAAAACAAAGCCAAGGATTCTCAGGGGAACAGATGATCTTTACCTGCTTTCCTTGTTCTCCTGTAATGGTGAGGGGGAAAAAGAAAGTAGCCTTACTTTTGCCCAACCTGATTCCATCACCTCTTGCCACTCGCATGCCAGAAGTCTACACCCCAACACAGCCTACATCTCGCTGAGGGAGGGGACCACACCACCCAGAGCAGGCACTGGTGGTGGGCTTCAGTCTCTGGGATGCTGAAGACTCTGCTTATAACAGTGGGGAGCAATAGGAACTGCTGGAACATGATTCATGTCATCCTAAAACTGACATTTAAAATGGGTCAGATGATTCCCCCTTGGGGACTGCCATTTTCTCACTACTGTCTCTGAAGGGAACCTGGGCCATGGCTGTAGGTAACTGCTGTGAAAATATTAGGTGAGATGAATCTCACCCCTTTACTGGAGGGATCTGAATATGTACTTTAGGTCCCTCCATAGACTGCGTAAAGGGGGCAAGCCAAAAGAAGAAGCCATTAGGCTTTATCATTACACCCTTGATCTCCTAATCAACCGAAAAATGCTGGAGACAGCAGAGACTGGATTTGGCATCTCTTCACTTTCCAAACTGCTTTAATGGCTGTGCTTCTCTTTGCCTTGGTGCTTTCAGGTTATGAGTCAATGGGAACATCCTCGCTCCAGTTTTAGAAGCATGAAGCATGTATTTCTGCTCTTTGTCAAAAGCACAAAAGAGAGCAGGTAGGAGAGGAAACGAGCAGCCAGCTGTATTCAACATTAACAGCTTTGCAACTCAGGAGGCATGTTCAAGCGAGTTTATTTCCCCCTTCCCCAAAACTGGCAGGTTGAGTAAAAGCACTTGGTAGAAGAGTGACCCCAGGGAGGATGAGATATCTTCTACCTAATTATCTCTAGTCAGGGTTTGGCTCTGCTATTGTAGATGTTAATCTTTCACACCCACTGCCGAATGGCCAGATAACAGCCTTTGTGGTGAAATCCGTGAATAAAAGGTAAAGGAATGTGATGTTGTTCTTGTTTTGCGTGGTTCAGGATCAAATGCATCAAACGCCAGTAGCACATATCGCATCACATAGAGCTGTGCCTTATCACAAGGCTGTATCCTGTTGGCATCACAACACCCCCAGCCTCACAGCTGAAACTCCTCTATCGAGCAATCTCTGCCCTGAGGATCCTGTAACTAAAAGCTTAATTAAAAAAAAAAAAAAAAAAAAGGCAAAAAAATGCCCAGCACAGTGTGCTGGGAGAGCTCTAAGCTTTGATTCAGCAAAGACTGAGGACGTGTTTCATTTAAATGAGCCCTGAAATTCACACCCATCACTAAGCCTTAAGAAAAATCTTCTAGAAGTGAGCCATGATTATTTCTCTCCCTAAAAAACCCAAAAACAACAAAAAAACCCCAGTAAACTAGAAACAACTCCAAAGTTATGAAAATAATCACCATTCACTTACAGCCTTATCAGCTGTGGGAGATACTATTGGTTTCTGAAGGATGTTTGTAAGGCTGTTATCTACTGAGATCAATAACCACCTTGTAGTAAAACCCCAAGGTGCTGGCAGAGGCAACCACAATATTCCCTTCAATTGTTGCTCATCTCATATTTATGGGTGTGCGGTCACAAAAGCCAGCTGCAGGAGCAAATTCAGACCTGGCCTAACCTGACACAGTCTCTTTGGGAGAGGCACACAATCCTGCTGAACCTGAACTTTCAAGTAATAAAAAAAGAAACACTTAGGAGAACAGTTTTTTTTTTTCCCTCCTCAAATTGCTGACTTATGGGGCACTCAGATGATCCTGGTTTTAGCACAGGTTTGGGCTTCAGTGTCAATGTCATCACTGCAACCTGTATTTCTACAGGCGCTCCTGATGGCACCTTATGCTGAAGGATCCCTTTTCACGTGGCCTTTAACCTTGGTCTTCATCCTCGGGTTTATATGGTCCTTAATGACATAAAGCATGGGCAACCGTAGCTGTTTGGAAAAAAAATAATAAGTGACTACATTACCTTGCGTTTGCGAGGAACACCTGGCACTAAAATGGAGAATTGCCATGGCTCAGCTAGCGCTCCATAACTCTTTACACTGCACTGCTTGTATCCTTGAACTTGACACAGCAGGGTGAAACGGGAGAGTGGCACTGATCCAAGCCCAGGTTTGATAAAGCACTGCCTGTTTGGAGTCTCGTAAATCCAGCAAGAAAGCAGAGTCTTAAAAGCAAGGAGGTGTGGAGCAGGTAATCACAGCTCTGGGATGGATTGCTGCCACCTGTGGGGTGTACGTCAATGCTCCATGCCCTTCCAGGCGGTAGGGTCCGGCGGCGGAGTTTGCAAGCGCGATTCTAAGACCTGCAGCAAGCCTTCACCCAGATGAGGTCCCTCCTGGTCTTCGAGCTGGTGACCCCATGTTCTGGCTCCCCAGAGCACTGGCAGTATCACCTGTTCGGTGGCAGCCAGCACGTTTCCCTGTCACCTGCCAGACCTGCCTCTTGTTTTCAGGCTACCTGCAGGCAGAGGAGGCACAGAGCCTCCCCGCTCCCCCCTTTCCCTATAATATCAGGCTCTCGCACAAAGATGCTGGGGGTCTCACGAAGCTCATCCCTCTCCTGCAGAGGAAGGAAAGGCCTTGTGCTGTCCTTGTGCCCCTTGGTGCTGTTTTGCTTTATGCCTCTGCTAAATCTGTCCCCAGGGCTCAGTGTGGCTGTAGCAGCTACAGGACTTGGCACCCAGGCTCTGTTTTAAGGTTGCCGCGGTGACTGAGATGGCAGCATTTAAAAATGGCACAGGCCGTTATTTAATGCCAGCTGGGTAGGGATTGCAGGGCAGGTCGGTCGGTGACCCGGCGTGACCCCTTAGGGGTTGGCAGCCCTTTACAGCAGGAACATCATGGGGGGTGACCAGGGAAGGGGATTCACATCTGCCTGCATCCGCAGGGAGTCAAACATTTTGGCTGCAGTTCGGAGACGTTTCCCTAAGTGGAAGGCACTGAAAGCTCAGGCCAAGCACCGCTGTAACCGAAACTGGTGGTGAAGAGCAAGGCATTTCATCTTACAGCAGGCAGGCATGCTTTAATTACACGTGTGTAGTAAGGAGGGGAGCAAGAACTGATGATAAGAGATGCAACAGCCCCAACAGAATTAGCTTAATTTCTCCTGTGCCCTTAATTATGTTTGAGAAGGAAGGGCTTGAGGGATATAAAATACTTGGGGAGGTGAGGGGGAAGGGAAGGCATCATGATTAGCTTGCAAGGCTCTCCCAGGCTGCCCCGATCCCCTGCCTCCTGCAGCCATAGCCCCAGCATTCCCCAGGGACAGTGATGTCACTGCCGGGGACACCATCCTCCTTAACGTGGGATGGCTACAAACAACCTGCAAGGTCACCCTGGGGGTGTACCCAAGTGGGGTGTACTGTGCTTAAAGGGGGTTTTGCACCTCAAAAGCAATGGCAGCTGGTCAGAAATGGACATCATTTCAGCTGCACCACAGCTAGCAAAGGGCAGACGTTGCCCACTGTCAAAGTGAATGGCAGTAAGTCAGCACTTTGGCAGCTTGGTGGGCTTTGTAGACGCACATACACTTCTGAATCGCTCATTATGAGGGTGCATTAATAAGCATGAGTGCCAGCCATGTGGCTGCGAGCAGAGGAGGGAGGACGCAGCTGCCACGCGACGGGGAGGACGGGTTTGGCAGCTGCTGTCCTCCTGTGTCAGCCAGGCCACACACGTGGCAGCTGTGCTGCTGGCCCCCTGGCCTTCTCATGAGGCTGCCTTGATGTCCAGCAATGGGGAACCTACCTCCATTTCTCTATTTAAGGTCAAGTTTAGTCCTACCTGCCTATTGTCATACAAGTCGTCTTCTACCCTGTGGCAGGGACCATCTCCTCATTCAGCTTTTCCACAGTCCATTAAAGCTTTCCCAGAGAGGAAAAATACTGGGTTTGTTGTAATTGCACTAGGGTGAGGCCATTTCTCCAGGCAGCACCTGGATGGGAGGCTCTGGGTGGCACAAAGCTCAGCGTGCCCCTACCTTAGGATCTTTGCTGACTCTTCCAGGCAGGAGGAAAACCTCATCATGCATGTGGCCTTTTAAATACCTCTTCTAAGGTCAGTCATCCTCCACGAAGCAGATGCTGAGGCAATGGACATACTCGTAATTGAGCAGTGCCAGGAAATGTTCCTGGGAGTTACATTCAATCAGCCATAGTCATGGTCGTGGTGTGCCTCTGGTCTACATCGCTGGCATCTCCCAAACAGCCCCTGGGCATGGCTTAGGGGCCAGCACAGACCAGGAACATCCCCAACATGGGTGACTGTCAGTAACCGCTGGGTTGGGTGTAAGGGCAAGAGCCATTTCTGGGCATAGAGCTAAAAAAAAAAGGTCAGAAAATAGCACTTAGCATATGTAGTACTCATATAGTGTGTCCTAAATGACCTGCTAGGATGTTTTTAGGCAGCTAAAAAGAGGTGAAATGAACCCTGCCGTTAGCACCCTTTGGTGACCAACCTGAACCCTTTGCCAGCTAAGGTGCATTGCAAGGCTCCTATGTACCGTAGCTCCAGCCCCCTGTGCAGTGTGGTCTGCCTCACCAAAGACAACTGTGATGAAGAAACCACCCTGCCACTTCTTCAAAGGGTGTCTTTGTTCGCAACCTCCAACCTATTGTTAGTTGGTAATAAACTCCTCCTGAGCTGGAGGGGCCAGCTTTACCCTCCCCATCAACCCATGCCGTGCATCTGAGTCATTCCATAGTGGCTCCAGCCCTGGCCAAGCCATGAGAGCCAGAGCCTCCTGACGGAGCCTCCCGAGCCCCACAGGCTGCTTGTGCCCAGCACCAATGCTAGCTGCTCTGCTCAGTGCCCATGGGGTGGGAAGGTCCACAAGGGGAGGGGAGCATCACCACCCAATTGTCAAGACAAGAGATTCAAGATGGTTTTCTCCAAGACCACCCAGGAAAAAAGTGGTGATACAAGATCAGGATTTGGGCTCTCAGCTTCCAGCTTCCAGCCCCAGGCTTAAACCATGAAACGAGGGGGGAAAAAAAAAAGAAAAGCAAAGCATCTGCAAGCCACACAGTCTCCTGTTAAAATAATTTTAAGAGATTAAACAATGTTAAACTCTTAATCTTTCAGCCTTTTCTCAGGCTAAACTCCAGTTAAAATCAAATATGCAAAGACCTTAACGTTGGGCCATAAGGCAAACAAACTACTGTGATCGCTTTTTTTAACCCACAGAACTGTGAGAACAAGTAATTACCCTAAATCTACAGCATTCTCAGGAAGAGAGCTGTATATAAAATAGGTTCCTTATGACTTTTGGGGCCAGCTTTGTAATTTTCCTTTTTGGAATTTCTGACACACTGAAAGGAGAAGGAAATTTTAAACTATATCTGCGAGATGATGGTATGACACTCAATTTCCAGAGTAGAAATTTGAAAATAAAAACTTCCATGTGAGCTGATAAAGCTTTAACTTTGAATATCTGTCCTGATTGTCTCTCTGAGAACATCCATAAAATCCTTACAGTTGGGGAAACAGAAACCTTTAAATAAAAATGCTGGAAAAAATTCCCAGTGAAGGAAAGAATACAGACTCTTTAACCACTGCATTTTGTTTATCGCAGTAGATTATGGACTTGAGAGGAAAAAACCCTGAAAAATAATTATGGGTTTAGGATATAATAGGGCAGCTGTTATGAAATACATAAATGTTTGCTGTTTACAAGGGCACTTGTCTTAAAATTGTTATCCCCAGGTTTTCAGAGACCAGTAACTCAGTCCTGTGAAATACAGCACAGTATTGCGGGAGGAGAGGCGGCCACTTCCAGCAAAGAGGAATAAACACGATGGGGCAGTTTATTATAGCGTATTTATGGAGATAGCCTTTTTTAGGACCTTAGCTGAGGCAAGAGTCCAAGTCAACATCCCACAGAAGCCTTTATTCTCCTGCTGAAGCAACAAAACCTGCAGGCGCTCGAGATGATGAGCCATAAAGCAAGAAGGGATGATTCTTTACTTGTTTGCACCGGCGTAAATCAGGAGCAGCTCTGGTGATGTCCAGCATGTTTGGGTTTCCTCCACACAGTGCATAGAAGCAAAGGATCAGCCCCAGCCACAGGCTGTGGCGGTGCTTTAGGTTCTTTGGGAATGTTTTAAAATATGTGTTTTATTGTACTGCAGCAGAACAGCCTATAAAAGGCGGTGACTGAAAAATATCATTTTAATAATGGGGAAAAAAGATCTGAGTTTGAGTCAACAAAAAGACAGGCTGTATTTGGACTGTCAGGGGCAAATGACTCTGTTCAGCCTTACTCTTCACTCGCATAACTGGCATAAAAGGGGAGCTGCTCAGGTGAAGTGAATGAGGTGGTAGTGGGACTAAATCATGGTGAGAAAGTATCAGGCCTGAGATTTCATTCCTCGCGGTCTCAGAAACCACTGCTTCCCATGGGCTAGATTGTGCCTGTATGAGACTTTCCTTCCTGGCTTTTCGTAGCGATTTATCTTTACTTGCAGTGCATTATTTAGCCGTAAGTTGTACCCTTGTGCTATATGATCTCCAGGCAGAATGCATCCCTTCGTAAGCAATGAGACAAAGCAGGATCTCAAGAGGTGTAGAAACCGTTTTTTGTATGTAGTGACTGGAATAAGGGATTTCTTATTTCCCAGAATTTATGGAGGGTTGGTGAGATGCAGGTTTCTAAGCCCTCACGTCCAGCTGGGAACAGGAGCCGAAACTCCTGTCCTGCGAACCAGGACTCCTCTGTACATGGAGGTCACTCTCCAGGTACTAACATTTGCCAACTACTGTTTTGCAGAATGAAGCTTAGCAATGAAACGTGAAATATTCAAAGTTTTTTGTTGATACATTGCACCTTGCTTCTTCACACTTGATTGTTGCACCTTGTCACCAAGGTCTCCAAACCAGATCCTGATCCTTCAGCATCCAAAAGCTGGGTTCGCAATATGAGGAGTAATATAGCTGTGTCACAAACTCATGCAACGATTTGGGTCAGAGGAGATCTCTGGAGGTCACCTTGTCCGACGCCCTGCCCAAACCAGGGCTATAGCAGTGGACAACTTTGAAGTTACACTGCATTGCTCACAGCGTTAACTGCAAAACTGTTCAGCCACTGAGGAGGGTGGCTGTGATTCCCATACTTTATTATTCTTTTGTTTAAGTCATCTGAGGATTAAAAAATATGTTATCTTTTAATTAAGAATCAGTTTAGCCTCAGATTGCAGCATAATTTAATTTATTCAGAACATTCCTAGAGTTAATTGACACCA
The DNA here is from genome assembly GCF_017639655.2 of Falco naumanni. Lineage (NCBI taxonomy): Eukaryota > Metazoa > Chordata > Aves > Falconiformes > Falconidae > Falco > Falco naumanni. The sequence goes on from NC_054057.1 coordinate 57,795,516, forward strand.
ACCCATACACAATAGTACTTTCTGTCTTGGTGCATTTCCCAGTCTCCACTGTGCCATGGTTTGTGCCGTCCGGATAGCACAGATACATGAAAAAGGAGATCAGTCATGCCTTGAGGCTGCTTCTTGCACCCTGAAGTCACATTGACTTCAAAGGAATCAGATGGTTTGGTGCAAGCTGAGATGCTTCACAAAAGGACACCTACTGAAGTCAATGAAGAGTGAAGAACATCCACACACGTTGGTCTCATGGCCCGTTGAGCTCAGGTTCTGTCTCCACCAAGGGGTCAATAGTCAAGAGATCAAGGGATCAGGACCAAAGGATCAGGAGTGCAGAGGGAAGTATGACATCAGGGCAGGCATATGTGGCATTATTTTGAACACTAGTCCCTAGTTTCACTACTTTTATTTTGCGGCTCTTAAAAGTGCCGTTCCTGCATTTAATAGCCCTTCAGGAATTTCTCTCCCATGAATCAGCCGAGCATTGTTTTCAACCCATGTAAACTTTTTACCTTCACTCCGTGATAAAAAAGTGCTGCCATCTGACAGAGGCAGTACAAGTTGCAGGTGCAAAGATATTAAGGCATTTTATTGCATGTGCAGATGCGTGAGCCTCAGCCCTGCACTGAGGTCAGCGTAGGCTGGAGAGTTAAATCTGTCAGCACAGGGGAGCAAGCAGGTCATTCCCTTTCATACCGCTGTCTTTAAAAAGCCTGCAGTTTTCAGCCACGTCTGCCCTGTCAGCCGCCATGGCTTGGCATGGTGTTTTGTAAAACACTGAACAGAAATTGCTACAGAAATCAATCGGTACAGAAACCAACACTGAATGGCTCAGGAAGGCAGGGACCCAGGAGACAGCACAAGCACTCAGGAGTAGAGATGGTGTGATCCCCAGATTTATGCTGGCAGCGTGGAGATCCAGTGCCAAAGAGGTACAAAGATGGGTCGCAGGGTCAGCTTTCACTCTTCAGCAGGTGCCAGATGATAGACTTTGGAGTGAACCAGGTTCCTGTGCAATGTGCAGAGAGATGGAAAAAAACAGTGATGAAATGGCTGGACACATTCCCACCTGCTTCTAGTCTCTTTTGCATGTTACTTACACTATGTTCAAGTCAGGTTTCAGCTCCAGGTTTGCATGCCATGCATGGGACACAGCTGCCCATACACACAAACACACTTACATCTCTTATTGCTGTGATGCCCTGGAGTATCTCCCCTGGCTTCCCACCACAACTCCAGGATGCTGGAGATGTCCTGTAGTGCTTGCATCGTACTGACATGGATGTTGCAGACCCCTGCTGGCATCCCAACTGCACCCCTATCAAGCCCCTAAATCTAGGGAGAGAGTTACCACAGGAGCAGCAGATGCAGTCAGCAGGATTTGGGTCTTCTTGCTGCTTTGGTGATTGCTGGTTGTTTTGGATCTGCTGCCTAACATTAATGTGGTGTGTCCTGGCTTACCCAGGTGTGAGGCAAAAATGTGCATGTTACAGGCCACTCAGTCAGTTTGGCGATGGAGTGAATTCCTCTGTCAGCCATAACCTTGTGGAAGCATCACTGTCTGCAGGAGCCTGAGCATGCTCACTCCCCATCGGATGTGCACAGGCTGGGGGGGATGCTGCAGTAGCTCCAGCTGTGCACCCTGAACATGTGTTCCACTACACATTTGTCATTCTCACTTTTTTCTTTTTTTTTTTTTTCCCCCCAGTTTGCATGACTTCACACACCAAGACAGAGGCTTCAGTCAGTAGATGACATTGTGGAGAGTCTTGAGCACATTGGTTTTAACCCAAATAATTTCCCTGATTCTGTTCCTGGGGTGGCTACTTAAATGCCTGGATTGGCACAAGTCAAGAAGCAGGACCAAGGCCAGAAGCAAATGGACAGGCCTTGGTGGGGGTGAGGATTGCTTTCCATGCTGTAGTTTCATACTAGCTATAAGTGCTTGTGAATCAATGGCCTGATTTAAACCATTCATAACATTAAGCATTTAATTAATAAAGTGAATAACTAATGAGATGTGTCCATACAATAGTAGTCATTATAATATTATTGCTAATGAACAAAAATTAAATAGTGATTGTATGTTGAGAGGCAGTAATAGTGCTGACATGAGATGTCATAGGGTCCGGTCAGTCCTGGCTGTCCCCAAGGAGGGTTGACACACATTCCCAGGGAAACCTTCCCGATACTGCATCCAGCCTTTCTTTGCCTTCCTCACTTTAGCATCACCTTCAAGGATTGTGGACTTATGAGGGCTTCTGGGTCAGGCAGAGCACGTGTTGGGAGCAGGAGGTGGTATCATGGCTTAGGAGCAACAGTGTGGTGGTGTCTTGCAGAGCTCCTGCACCTTCTCCTGTTATGCTGCTGGGGGATGGCTCCCTTTGCCCCCTCCCTCCCCATGCCCAAACACGCTTTCTCCCGTACTCCCTCAAGCAGAGTCTAGAAAAACTTGACAACAAAAACTGGAAAACCACCCTTACCCATTGCTGTGCACCTCGTGTCAGGCACTGCAAGGACATAGGAAAAGGTGCTGGTTTCTCCCCCCCAGGTACAGGGGTGGGGGGCCTTGACAGGGACTTTTAACTTGCTGGTTATCACCAGTCATTTATAGTTGCTTAATTATATATACTTATATATATATACTTAAGGCCAGCTGCTTTTGTCTGAGTTGAGTCCTATAAATTAGAATTAAATAATGGTAACTGCAGCAGAGATTATGATGGCAGCCTTATGGTGATATATGTCCATGCTGGACCCTTTGTAAGCTGTGGGATGAAGCATGAGCTTTCTACAGTCAGGAACAGCCCAGAGAGTGCATGGAAAATTCAGGGGGAAAAACTGGTTTGATTTTTGGCCTACTTAAGGGAGGAAACTTGCAGGAAATATTTTCCTGGCTGTGGGAGTAGCCAGTGCGATGGGTAACATGTTCTCCGTACATACGTACCCGTCTCATTTTGCATCCTCAGGAATGCAAGGTTAGCAGGAAAATGCAGCTGGGAATCTGTGATGAAAAATTCTGCCGACTCTTCAAAGAGCATCTCTGATCGCTTTCACAGGCACGTTCAGCTTTCAAGGCGATGCTGCTGATGTGAGGGGCTTCGGCTCCGAGAGCTGCGGGACCACTCTCCGAATGGAGGGGCTGTGCCGGACTCGGGGAAAGAAGTGCTGAGGCTGTTGGGAGGGGACAAACATATAGCTGTGGGGTGCCAGTAGTTGCATTGTTGATGCTGGGGGACTGTCATGGTATTTTGGGGTGCTGCACCCAATTGTCTTCTTCCCTGTCCAGCTGTGCTGTGACAGCAATCCCTTCCTCATCCATCTATGCAGCCAGCCAGCCTTGCAACCCCCAGCACCGTGCAGAAACCCCCTCCCCAGGGGCTGCTAAAGCTCTCACTGACTTGTGCTGTCCTTTTTAATCTCCTCAGTCTGCTCTCTTCAAATCCCCTGAGGTTTCCTCCCTCTTCCATTATTCAGTGGCCAAGGCCATGGCTCGGTACAGGAAGCAGTCAGGATGGGAGAGGAGAAGACAGGGCCAACTGGCAAGATAAGCTGTTGGCAAGAAATCCTCCTGGCTCCTGCTCCCCGTACTGCTTGGTGCTCAGACGCCTGCAGAAATGAACCTGCTCCCAGGTGCCAGCCACAGGAGGTGGCTCATCTGCAATGGTACAAGGTGGTCAGAGCCACAGCGATGCTGCACTTAACTCACCCACCTCTGGAGGAGCCAGCAAGGGGAAACCAAACGGCTGGGGAGCTGGACGGGACTTGCAGAGATATCCAGGCTCTGTGTTAAATCAGCAAAGGATTTTTGGCCCCTTCTCTTTTACCGAGAGGCTGTCCCATAACATCACTGCTCCAGTAGTCAGAAACCTTCTCATAACTCCTAGGTTTCATTAACTCACTTTCAGTTCATTTGCCCTTAATTTTGCTCTGCTTGATCTTTTATGTTTACCCCTGAGATGGATGTGCAGATGGCAGCTGTATCCCATCTCGGCTCCCATTTCAGTACACTAAGCAAGGTTGGGGAGCTATTCTTGTGGGGCAGAAGGTTCATGGATCAAAGGTTTTGCTTTCACTTGCGTCAAGCGATTTTCCCTAAGAGCAGATTTGTCTTGATGTTATTAACATAGCTCACAAGAGGAAAAAAATAAAAGAATGTCATTAGTCCTGGTGATGCCAAACACATACACATAAATACATGGGTTTAAAAAAAAAATAATTGAAAAGGAAGATCCATCATGATATCAAGGCTTGTGGAAAAAAACGTGTGTTCGTTTTTTTGCATGAGCAATCCCATTTGTGGACTAGTGCTAAAAGAGCTGCTGGAGGATGAGGGCTTTCAAAAGTTAATTGATTAGAGGAAAATCCCACCTCCTTAATAGTTATTCAGACTCATTTCATATTTTACAGCTATTACATAGTTATAAAGTAGCTGAGAGAAATGCCCCTGGATTACAAATGGGAAATCTATTTCTTATGAAAAGATCAAAGCCCCAGTTTCCATATTTGAGCACCTCTACCAATAAATCACATGCCAGGATACTAAATTTAAGCATCAGCTTTCTGGTTCCAGACCAACAAGACTGTCCAACTACTCCAAAGCAGAAAGCTTAATTTTAATTATCTTATCAAGTGTTTTTAAAATTAGGTACACATAAAGATATTGGCAATTAATATGCTGTTCACCTCTGTCATTTAACGAGCCTTTTCAAAGCGATTGCCCATGGCTTGGGATCAGCTGCAGATGGTCACTCTTAGAAGTGTTTCTTGACTAAATAGTAGCTTACTCCACTGAGGAGTTATGCTCTTGTGGTGACAATCCATCATTGCTTACAAGACCGGTGTTGTCGGTAAAACCTTATTTACTGCTCCTCTGACCAACTAAAAGCTTTCCAAATGGGCAAGAATACACGTCTCTAGAGAAAATCAGAGACCTTCACTTCTGGGAACAACTCAGCTGATCCCCTGAAACTCTGAAAACACTTTTTACAGACCTGTGCTACTGCACAAAAGAAATCCAAGCCAGGGACCCCTAAGCTTGATCTGCCAAAAGGTTCAAGAAATTATCAACAAAGTCAGTGAAAATTAAGCAAGGGTGACTGACTTTCTCTGGAAGGAGAAAATTAGGCATTTTCTTGGTCTCTAAAGCTTCTAAAGGGAGAGCTTTTTTTTGCTCAGCTCTGGGGCAAGGCTAGGTAAGATGCTGCAACTTGGCTCTTCCATTTTGCATGCTGTTGTCTGGAGCCTCAGGCTACCGTGGTGGTGGGAAGTCAGCGTTAGTCCCCTAGAAGGCAATGGGAAATTTACCTTTCATTTCGTGAAGGTCACACTTTTTTTCTTTTATGTTTTTATGAATCTCCAGTCATAAGAGTCCTATCAGGAGGTGAGAATCAGCTAGAAGGCTCTAAACGTGACTTTCAGATATGCAAGCATAGAAGTTAAGAAGAAGTCGCAATTACTAATTTTAAAATCTCAGCCTTTTTTACAGAATGACTTGGAGCAGGACTGAGGACTGGCTCTTGATTTTCTCTGTTCAAGGTCAGCAAAACTGCTGAGGGGAGTTAATTTTTAACCTCCCTGTGGAGTGCTCTAGCAGTCAGGAGATGTGAGGTGGCATTCAGCTGGTTCACTCGTCAGCTAGCTGTGTGTCTGGTGCCATTTGAGGTGGCCCAGGGAGTCCCATCTGGCCTCCAGCTGGGCCGGAATGGCATATGTCTTCTGCAGGTCTTATGCCAGACTTGTCAGCCCCCTGCCTTGAATGCTCTGGAGCTTCTCAAAGACATTGGCTGCTTCTGTTTAGGCACTGAATTGCACCCCCACGTCAATGTCATCCTGTTCTTGATGTGCTGCCTGCAGCTAATAGGAGCAATCCTCTATCCTGTACCTTGTGCTCATCCAGCCTCTCAAGACTGAGTATGAACAGCTAAGAATCTCTGGATCTTGCCTTCTTGATCAATAATTCCCTGGGTGTGAGCAATGAAGGTCATCCCTGGTTTTCCTCTATGGTCAGATGTGAGAAGGGAAATGAAAAGCTCAGCAGCAGCCTTGCTGGGGCTCCACTAGTCAAATGATGTTGTTCTTCCATGGACAACAGGCATTTCATCCCAAGTGCTGTCATCCCACAGTTCAAGAGCTGTACCCTCACCCTCCTGTGCTCTGCAGGGGGGGCTTGGGAAGATCCTTGGTGCAACTTCATCCAGGTGGCAGCAGGGTGGCTTGAGGGGGAGGGAGTGCATGGCATCCAGGACAGTGCTGGAAAGCAGACAGGGCTAAGCACAGAGACCAAAGAGCTCCGAGTTACCCAAAATAGCCAGTGGATCTGCAACATGCATGCCTGATACAGCTGCTGACCTCCCTAGGTTTGGAGAACGTTGGCCATGCCTGCCAAGCTGGGCAAAAAGAGCCGTGAGGGCAAAGCTCCTTGCAGCACTCAGGCCATAAGAAAGATGTGAAGAGCTGAAAAAAAGGAGCTAAAATCCTCATCCTTTTCAAGAGTATCTACTCAGCCTTTTCATTTGTCTGCCAGCTGTAAAGCCGCCTCTTCCCTTCATCACATTTTCCCGCTCATAATTATTTCATCAAATCAACTTCTTCTTCTCTCTTTTTTTCTCCTGCAAGTATCAGACTGCCTAACCCCACTCTGCAATAAATCTAAAACCACAGCTGCTTCTGCATCCTTCATGCCTGAGTGCCTGTTTTTATTGAGGGCTTTCTATTAGAAATATATATGTATACATAAATATATATTTTTTGTGTGCCTTTCTTTTCCTCCCAGTGCTATTTTCTTTCCACCGTCTTGTTTTCGCTCCCTCTCCGGCCTCATATGGCCATTTGTCACTTTTTGGATTTTTTTTTTTCTTTTATCAAGATGTTTTCTCCAGGAATGTTTCCTGTCCGTGGAAGCTGCCTGGCCCATTAACTTCCCCAGTTCAGCTGACAGCCTGGACTCCGAGTCTCATCGCCTTGTGATACCGAGTGCCTCCGAGATACAGCAATTACTTGGTAAAATAACTTAGTCACATGCATGATAGGAAGAAGAAATACTGTTTCAGGGTAAAAGAGAATAAATTTTACAGCTGTGCTGAGGTCCTTCCCCCTCTCTGTTTTTTTTCCCCTTCCTCTTGCATGATAATCTGATAAATGGCTGTGAAAGTTTGACTGTTTCTTAGCTAGAGCTTTCCTGAAGGATTTGCCGCTGCAGACAAATTTGTGTTGAATTCCTCACAAACACGCCAAAGAGTCCAATCCGTTGTCATCCACGAAGATTGATCAGGCTTGCATCCATGCTATTGACACAGAGAAAGGCCTTTGAAATCTTTGTTTAAGCACTCAACCGGTGCAGTGAATTATCTGTATTTAAATTAGCGAGCTTGCATTTGAGGATTCATTAGGCTTCCCTGCTAATTGGGTCTTGCTAATGATGAGAGCATCGTTAAACCCACGTTGTCCCCACCATCTTGTTAGCTGGTGATTTAAGGGATCATAAAAGGCAGTCAGCAGGGAGGCTGCGTGACTCCAGAGGTTGTTAATGGCTTGGTGGTTTGGTGCCAGCTCAACATGTGTCTGTGTCACAAAAATAATTACCGTGGTAGATGCCACGCTAAAGCACTGCCAGAGGACACGTGCAGGGCACGAGGTGGTGGTTTCTCAGCGCCGTGTAGCTGAGGAACGCTGCTGCGGCTGCTTGAGCGCCCTTGTTCATGGTTTATAGGCAGGCAAACCTGGAGCCTTCCTGGAGTGAGAAGATGCAGGCTAAAAGGCCGTGGTTAAGGTGATCTTTGTTGTTGTCCACCATCCAGCTGACTGCAAAAGTTAATTATTTAGCTCCTCTCTCTCACCCCCAGGCTAGGGGACATTGCAATTAATGTGCACAGCAGAGGTGGGGTGTGTGTGTGTGTGTGCAGGTCCAGACCCCACGGAGAGCCCAGATGGGCGCAGCTATGTGCAGGTGATGGATGAGCCTGTCTTCTCTGGAGAAACATTTTCTTACAGCTGATGCAGCCCTGGGGGAACCCGACCTTCCATTGCCCGTCCAACGACTGCTGTGGATCATTGACCGCTGCTTAGCCTCCTCTTAAGATGAAATGCTGCTTCATGCTTTGTTAGCAGGAGGACTGAGGGCTGGGGTGTGCACCAGCTCTGTTACCGGTTGCTTTTATAAAAGGAAGCAATAGGCTAGGGGTTTTGAGCAAGAGCATTTTTAATTCAGCCAGGGCAGTTTTAAGTTAGTGCAATTAATGGCATTTGACTGTGGTTATCTCCTTTGACACCTGGTTATTTGCAGACCTGGGGCACTCCTCAGACGGTTGCACCATGCATACAGCCTCCTCCGGATGGTTGGGTCCCAACAGCTGATGTAGCGAGAGCGCCAAGGGGCAAAGAAAGTAAATGAATTAGGTAGTTAAACCTCCACCTCGATGATTTAGTGATAATTACATATTGAAAAGCAAAGCAAGCTGCTGTTTGCATAGCAACTGCAATATAACTACACTCTAATTACAGCTCTGTCACTGATGAAGCTGGCCATTTAGAAAGCTCCTGTCCTACCTCTGTGTCTTCTCTGGCATGCATGCTCCATCCCCAGACGGCGGAGCAGGGGAAAGTGAAACATGGCAGCAGCAAACAGACAAATCCACCTCAGGGTGTAGGATGCATGATGCTTCAGAAGCACCTGAGCTGTACGAGAAGCCTTCACCAGTGCAAGAGAACAGTGGCAGTACCCATGAACCCACTGCTGGAGAAGAAGACTTGAGTCATGGAAGGTCCTCTCCTGGGGGAAAAAGGAGTAGATGAAGGTGCCCCGGTGTAGGGCAGACCGCATGCCAACTGCTCCTGCCAGTGGTGAAGGTCCAGGGAATGCCATGAGGCAGGCAGTCCACATTTAGGGCAGAAAGGCTCAGAAACAGTGCGTGTGGTTGTGTGGGGTTTCACTTTTTTGTTTGAGTTGCAGTGTGGCTGGAAAGCCAAAGAAACAGGGCAGTAATATCAGAGTCATAGAATGGTTTGGGCTGGAAGGGAGCTTTAAAGGTCATCTAGTCCAACCCTCCTGCCATGGGCAGGGACACCTGCCACTAGACCAGGTTGCTCAGGGAATATGTATGTGGAGGTGACCGGAAACCCATCAGAGATGGGCCAGGGCATCCTTCAGATTCATCAGGGAGTAGGTACTTGAGCCTGAAAAAAGGTGGTACATGCTGGTTGAGCAAAACCCACAGAACAGACTGGGTGGATTTGTAATTATTAGTTCCCACAGAGCTTTCCACAGGTGAATTTGGCTCTGTGGCCCATTTAGAGCCAAATAATCATGTTATACATTCTCCACAAAGTGATGCATCTTCCTCTCCTTCTGCCAAATCGTCTGATTTGAGTGCCAGCCTGAAAGTGTCCTACATATTCCTAAACTTTTCCAGGGGTCTCAATACAGAATAAAGCACCAAGGCACTTTGGTGCTCCCCTTGACCTAAAGAGGGTTAAGACACAGTGGGGACAAGCCGCCAGAGACATCCCTTTATCAGTCCTGAGCTGAATCTTGACTACCTTGGAGAATTCATAACCAGTACTAGGTGATAAAGCTCAGAGATTTTAGGGGTCACAACTTTAGTAAGGCAAAAATGAGAAGCCATGCAGGCTCGTCGGCATCTTGTGCCTTCTTGGACCACTCAAGGAACCAGAGATGTCCCCCCAGCAGGTACGACAGTGGGTCTGGGGAAGAGCCATATGGGAGCAGAAGCTGAAGGATGGGGGGCCATCTCAAAATGCAGTATATCTGGGAACAGTTGGATTAGGCCTTTAATTATGTAGGCTCTGGAGTCCTCGTTGCAATTTATCACAACCCGGCACAGATGTTAAAAATAGGGCAGATGAATCATGCCCTAAAAGTGCCTGTTTCTGCTGACTACAAAGGGAGCCTGGAGTGACCGGCTCTGCTGGAAATGTCTGCATTGTGGATATATGAAGTCAGGTGAGAGAAATCCCACATCTCCCACTGCTTCATCTCTGTTTCTTACCTGGAACAGTCACTTTTCAAGATAAAAGGCTGTCCCAGGCTCCAGGGCTACTTAATCCTGTACTGAGCTGCTTAAATAAATGACAGCGGTCAGCTGGGTAGAAATTCCTGCAGACTTGTTTGCGAAGCCAAAGTCAATTTTGAAGCAAGGCTGTTTTACTTTAGTGCAGTGGACAAGCATTCTGCAGAAATTTTGGAACTAATTTAAAGGGGTTTAGTGCAGCCAACAGGAAAATGAGTGATGCAATCGGCCCACTCTTCTTCATCTTGCTTATTCTGAGATTAAATTCAAACTATTGTATTCCGCCCTAACAGTTTGCGCTTCCCACAAGTTCTTGTGCTGACTACACATATTTCCCTTATGAGAATTATTGTGGGGGTAATGGGAGGAATTTGGGTTCTTATCTCTCCTCCACCCCAAACAATCAAGTTCTGTGCCTTCCCAGGAGCAAGTATCTCATCTGAAGGTTTTCCATCAAATTGAACCCCAGGCAAATTGTTGATGAAATGATATGTTTAAATGTCATCAAATTGAACCCCAGGCAAACTGTTGATAGAAATAATATGTTTAAATGTCATCATTAGGTTTCACTGTTATCAGCCTGCTAAGAATAGCAACAATCATGCACACTGAAATTTGCAAACTGATGGAGACATCAATGGTTTCCTACATCTTCTATGCGACCATAAGGCTGAGAGTTTATACTGAAATCAATTAAATTTATGGTGCATGGTGGATTGCTGGTTTTTTTCCTAGAGAAGTGAGAGGTTTGAAAAAGGAAAGAGGAGAAACTGCAAAAAAATCAGCAGCCAAGGCCAGTTTGACCATGCAGGTTTGACGGCAGTGCGGGTTGTGATGTATAGACTTGTGCAGTAGGAAATGGACTGGAGCCATGACGGAGCATCTGTCAGATGATAACTTGCAGTCATTTGCAATCTGTGCTGGAGGCAGACCAAAGGCCTGAGCCAACACTTCGAATTATCCGAGCCTTTTCTCTGGGTCTTAACTCCATCTTCTTTACATCCCATAGAATAAGACTCTTCTGCTGCTCTACTGTAGCACAGCAGTGACATCCAGGGGCCATTTCATTTGCTGTTGAGATCAGCCTACTGATATCCAAGAGCATATGTACCTAAGCCAAAACCCCACTGAAGTTGCTTGGAAAGATCCCCATCAATGTCAACAAGCTTTTGATCCATCTGTTTTACTCCATGTTTTTTAACAGTTAGCAAAAAAAGAGCTTTCGTGCCCAATTACCTTGGTCGCTACCTTTTTGGCTGAGTAATCTAAGAAAAGCCTCCCTCAGTCAGCCTTCTGTTCAACACACAAAGTGACCTTCTGTGCTGTGATTTACTCGGTCCCACCACATCTCCCCAAACCAATGACCTACAGCATCAGCAGCAGGTCATCCACATCTCTGGATCACACCGATAGCGTAGCCTCAAGCTTTTGCACCAGCTGCCAGTCCTATTTGTGCCTGTAAACATGAGATCAGCAAACTCCCAAGTCAGAGGCAATCAAACATGACCTTAGCCACCTTGATGAGCAGTTGGCAGCACCAACCTGCCAACCTTCAGCCATCTTGGATGACGGGTGGTCATCTGGTCTTGGTGGGGGAAACTTGACCTCAACATGACTGGTCACATCTCTCACCTGGATTTAATCTGAGTTTCTCAGACTCCATCTCGTTACAACTTTTCCTAATGTCATTTCCAGCATTTACACCTGTGCAGATGTTGGTAACCTGGAGTAAAGTCACTTCTTCATTTTTTCTTGGATATGTGGGATTTTTTTCATTCTAGAACAGGTTTTCAATGCCTAAAATCACTCTGGCAGGACTTCTCCAAATCTCTGCTGTTTCCTTAAGATCTTTTTTTGGACATGTGATCAGGACTAGACATAACTTTTCAGAAATGGTCTCACTAATGCTGTTTACAGAGATAATATCACTTCACCACTCCCACTTCATATTTGCTGGCTGTGCAGCCAAGGATTACTCCAACCTTCTTGGCTACGGCATTGCTTGGAGCTCATACACAAGCAACTGTCTACCAGCACCGTTTGATTTGGTTCTGAGTCACCGCTTTCCAGGATGTATCCCCTCATCTCCTAGGTGTGACCCATGTCCTTTGCTCCAAAATACCTGACTTTTCCCATGGCCACACTGAAGTAAGTTGTTCAGTGATTCCCTCTTCACCCATCAGCACCTGCCCACACAACCATCCCGCACCCATTGCTACTTACCACCAGTCCCCTTTTCATACTGTCTGCAAATTTTACCAGCTCTCTGTTTTTTGGTTGCTTTTTTTTTTTTTTTTTTTTTTTTTTTCCATTTGCAAATAAGGGGCTGCTGCTTTGTGGTTATTGGATCATTCTACAGCTATTTGCTCTTCGCATTTTTCTTCCTCCCACTTTCTCTCAGCTTACATTTCACCGCCGTGCTTTTACTCCTTTTCTCTAACATCTGTCGGGTCTGTTTTTATTTTCTAAAGGTGGCTCTTTTGGCTCAAATCACTGGACCTGATGGCAAATGTTTGGGTTTGGGGAGAGGTGTAATGAAAGAGGATCACACTGAGAACATGCCCCGCACGTCTCTGCTCTGCGTAGACCAGACATGCACCGTGTGGCCCAATGTGATGCTCGTCCTGCATTAAAATGAGAGTATGAAAATATTCCACAAAACAGAAGTGCTTAAAGCTACCGGAGGTGGCTCTCCAAAAATCCCTTATTAGCAAAAAATAGTTTTCTCATGGTCCGGTAACTGTTTTGATAACCTTTTCCCTGGTGTACCAGAATAAAGAATAAACAGGTAGCAAAGGAAATATTTTGCTACAAGCTTAACTACAGCAAGGCAAACACTTTCTCCATTCTCGTTTTCCTCCTTTTCTCAGCTAGCAGGACTTTTTTCGGGGGGTTCCCTGGGTGGGACAGGGCAAGCTGGAGAGCTGGACTGAGTGCTCATAGGAAAGAAATTAAAGAACAAGTGAAGATTTTGCAATTGTATCTTTAATTCCTGGTTGGGGTGTATTTGCCAGTGAAAGGAGCAGCTAGGGGGAAAGAAATCAGAAATTCTTTTTATAACTAACAGGCAGTATGTACCCAGCTTGAATGGAAACAGGCAACAAGAAGCCTCATGCCAGAGCCTTGTTAAATGCACAGGCAGAGGTTGGGGTTTAGGGTTTTCCTCTAACAAAGCTATTTGTGTTCCTCCACTTCAGCCATTTATAGAGCTTCTTCCCCACGGTGCCAGGGAAGTTCATCATCTTTTAATCGTAGTAAAATCATAATGCCTGTGCCCATTGCTCCTTTTCCCACTTTGCATTCAGAGAGCTGAGGCAGGGCAAGTCAAGCCCAGCACCACGCAGACAGCTGTCGGGAGCGAGGGATGGGTGATCAGAAGAAGCTGGTGCTGGAAGTGCCACACCACCCTCCCCCTTTCCCTGCCCGACCCTGCAGCAGGGCATGACAGGGAACTCGGCTGTCACCAGGGTGAGACGCAATAGATGACCTCTCGGTTGGAGAGAGAACCTAACGTTTCTGTTTCAAACCAGCACTTCTTTGGACCTCTTATGTAAAGGATAAAAAGCTTTTCAAAATAGCCAGCATGATTATTCATGACTACTCATTTGCAGCAGTGCTTGTTTGCCGTGACAGCCCTGATGAGCTCACCTGAATAAAAATTTATGGGGGAGAACTGATGGCTGAAGGTTTTGCACAAGCAAAGGCGTGGGCCAGCATGGTCCCTTTGCACTGGCCACTTGCACCCACTAGACCTGGGACCACATCCCCCTCCCAGAGCCGGTCCTGCCCCTGCCCTGGCTGCACTGTGCCGGCTGGCACAGGGAACTCCTCCCTGGGTTGTTCTTTCCACTAGTATCCACAGAGGGGAAGGGTTTGTGGGCAAACTGGGTTTCCAAAGGAAGCTCTTGATGGATGGGCACACCTGATGGGGGGTGATGATTCCTATAAAAAACACCTGAAGACATATGCCCAAGGCTGCTCAAGGAGAACGTGGCAGTGCTGGGGAGGCAGCCCGGGTCATGGAGGTCCCAGCCTATCTCAGGACCCTTTCCCAGCAGGCAGCCTGTCCTGTCCCCTCCTGCTCACCGCTGTCTTCCGACCAGCAGGCTGCAGGGACTGGAATTTCCTGACTCCCAAGACCTAAACTGTCCTGCCTCAACACCCACTGAAGCCTCCCTTGCTTCCCCCTCCCTGCCCCCCCAATTTTGTTTGTCTGTGGTTTTGCACAGGGAAAAAACAAAGTAACCGGAGGTTTCTGGGAGACCATACTCTGCGCCGCCCATCAGAGAGCAGACAATAATATTTAGCTGCTTTGATCAGTTTATTGTTACAGTATATTTAGATGGCGAGCTGCAAATTCCAGCGCAGCAGCAGCAGCTGCGAGCAATGTGGTGCGTGTGGCACAGTCCAAAACACAGGCAGGATTTGTCAGTGCAGCCGAGCGGCGGTTGGGCTGTCTGCTGCGTGATGTAACCCCTCCTTTAATTTGTTTTCCAGAAAATTCATTTTTGAGAAGTGCTCTGCGAATGGCTTGGCAGCAGCCGGAGGAAATGGGCTGGGGAGGACGTCAGCTGTCAGCCCGCAGCCCCCGCTCGCCAAGCCCCGGCCGGCGGGACGGCGTGGGGGCTTGCAGGGCTGCCTTCCCTGCCCGGGAAGGGCCTTTGGGCTGGGTCCATACTTGAGTTACTCTCGGTCAACTGGTGCGGCGAGCTCCAGAGCAGGGATCATATTTATTTGTATGCTTTCACAGTGCACAGCACAGAACAGTCTGCACCTGTGGATGCGACAGTAAAACGAGTGATTAATAATAAGCCAAGGAGCCAGTGCAATTTAATCTGTGTAAGTGAATACAGTTAACTGGAGAAGGATGCTCAGGCTGGCTGAGGACGTCCTTCCTTTCCTCTGTGGGCCTGAGACGGCACGTCCAGGCTAAAGCCTTGCAACATTTAGAGCATACAGCACAGAGAGCCTTGCCTGCTCAGTTTTGCTCCACTTGACTTTTTAATCTGTAGGAGGTGAAGGGAACGTGGCTGGGAGAGGGAAGAGTGCCAGCTGCAGCGGGAGAGGGGCAGAGTGGCAAGTGATCTGCTTGTCCTTGACCTTGTTTGTATGCTTCCTTCCTTCCCTCCTTCCCTCCTTCCTTCCTCCCTCTTTCCCTTCCTCCCTCCCTTCCTCCCTCCCTCCCTCCCTTCCTTCTTTCCTTCCTTCCTCCCTCCCTTCCTCCCTTCCTTCCTTCCTTCCTTCCTTCCTCCCTCCCTCCCTCCGTCCCTTCCTTCCTTCCTCCCTCCCTTCCTTCCTTCCTTCCTTCCTTCCTTCCTTCCTTCCTTCCTTCCTTCCTTCCTTCCTTCCTTCCTTCCTTCCTTCCTTCCTTCCTTCCTTCCTTCCTTCCTTCCTTCCTTCCTTCCTTCCTTCCTTCCTTCCTTCCTTCCTTCCTTCCTTCCTTCCTTCCTTCCTTCCTTCCTCCCTTCCTTCCTTCCTTCCTTCCTTCCTCCCTCCCTTCCTCCCTCCCTTCCTCCCTTCCTTCCTTCCTTCCTCCCTCCCTCCGTCCGTCCCTTCCTTCCTTCCTTCCTTCCTTCCTTCCTCCCTTCCTTCCTTCCTTCCTTCCTTCCTCCCTCCCTCCCTTCCTCCCTCCCTTCCTCCCTTCCTTCCTTCCTTCCTCCCTCCCTCCGTCCGTCCCTTCCTTCCTCCCTCCCTCCGTCCCTTCCTTCCTTCCTTCCTTCCTTCCTTCCTTCCTTCCTTCCTTCCTTCCTTCCTTCCTTCCTTCCTTCCTTCCTTCCTTCCTTCCGTCCTTCCTTCCTTCCTTCCTTCCTTCCTTCCTTCCTTCCTTCCTTCCTTCCTTCCTTCCTTCCTTCCTTCCTTCCTTCCTTCCTCCCTTCCTCCCTTCCTCCCTTCTTCCCTTCCTTCCCTACCACTGCTCATGTTTATTATCACAGAAGATCCCACTGACTCGCTCTGAGGTCCAAACCCTGTTACATGTCTCCTCCTCCTTTTGGAAGGCAAGGAAAGATGGGTTGTTCTTTCCCATGGTCTCAGAGCTGCAGGGACCTCCAAGGCCATCATGCCCACATGTGGCTTCAAGCAGAACCACACCAGGTCCAGCCCCGACAGATGTTGCTATAGAAGAAGCAACATCTAGTGCTTGCTCTGAGAGACTTCCACAACCTCCTAGCAATGGGTCCTGGTGACTGGTCACCCCTCTCCAGCAGGAAGCTTTGCATGATGTGTAGCCTAGATTTCCCTTGGTGCAATGTAGCAATGTCCCCTGCTTGTCCTGTCCCTCAGGGACATGGAGAACAGACTGTCCCTTAGTGCCCTCAGCAGCCTTTCAGAAGCAGACCATGGCCTGTTCTGCATTTCCAGGTAGTGAATACGTGAAGGAGTCTAGTTTCTTTCTGGAAAGGAGGTTCATGCATCTTTTCCTTCTGTAAGTCTTCCTTCCTTCCATGAGTCTCACTGGGGCCATCAGGGGAGATGACTACTGGGAGTAAAGTCACTGGAAATCAGCTCCCTCACTTCTTCCATGACTGCTGACCCTGAGGCCAAAACTGGGCTCTGTGCAGCACAAACGGGTGCAGGTGATGGTCTTACTGGCTTCAGTGGGACTAACTTAACGTAAGCCTACACGCTTCGCTGGAGGAGGTCAGAGGCATCTGTAGTGGCTCACTGCAAGAGGTGGTAAGGGAGCACTTGGGGACTTTAGTGGGCTTTGGGGCATGGCAATTGCCGAGTGTCACAGCTTAGCGCTGTGGGTGAGCAGGAGGGCAGTGTCGGCTCCGCTGCAGACTCCTCACCACCTTGCTGCAGGTCACCTACTTCATAACTCACTGAAATAATTTCTCTCTGCAAAGAAGGGCAAGCTGAAGATTTTGTTTGGCCAGATTGGATTATTTTTTTTTTTTCTTTTGGAAAAATAACAGCATAGCATTTCCTCTGCCTTGTCCTCTCCTGTGCTGTACTGGTAGCTGCACTGAAGCTGATTGATTAGTTTAATAACAGGCAGTTGATATGCAGCCATAAAATTATGCACTTTTACTCATCAGCCTGATTGAACTCCTCTGCTGACTGTACAGGAGCAGAATGGCAGAGTTATAATAATGAGGGAAAGAGCCAAGGGAGAAGCAAGCGCGGTGGTGTTATTGTTGTTGTTTTAAAGCTGAGGAAGAAAATGACTCCAGGGAGGAACTTTTCCAAAATAAATACCAAAATACAGAGGGAAAATGTTAAGATGTAATTAGCACTGGTACAAGTGCCATTAAATGTCTGCTGGTGTTGGAGGCATCACCAGAGCTTCTTTTACACCCACTTGGTCTTTGTTGGGGTTCAAGAGGTTGGGGCTGACCCTGCTGAACACCTCCAGTCCTCTCATCCTCAGGAAGGGTGAGATGGGCCGAGCCCTTTGCAGGATGAATCCACTTGATGGGAAAAAGATGGGAATTCTGCTTTTTATAAAATTTTTCATTCTGATTCTGGCCAAGGAGGGAGCTGGGAAAAATGTGTCTGGGAAGGGTTTGTCCCCTCTGACTCCATGCTAATGGCAACAGTGGAGAGGACATGGTGTGAAGGAGGTGCGGGAAGTACCGGGGCTCTTGCATGCTGGCCTGGTGAGGACATGACTCCTGTTGGTGATGTCCCTATGTCCCTGAGCTCTGCTCTCTGCATTTCGGGGCACCGGAGGAGCTGAAATCAGAGTCTGTCCCACAGGGTGTCAATCATACTCTCCAAAGCCACCAAAGGGAATTGAAGGTTCCTGTTCAGCCATGAATCAATATGCAGGAGCGGGCAGTGGGGCTCGCTGATGAAAAGCCACACAGCCCCCGTCCATGCATGGAGAATGGCATTTAAGACTTTATTTCCTAATAACATATTTCCCAGCGCTCCAGCGTGGCTTGCTCGGTTGACAGGCTCACTGTTTGTCCTGGACACATTCATTTTATTTATATGACTAATTTGTCTGCGAATAGGTCAGCCTGCTTCTTCTGCCTGTGATTCCCGTCAGTCTCATTGCTGTGAAACATTTTAATTGCACCTAGCCCCGTGCTGCAAGCCCCAGCGTGGGCATCACTCAGAGGTCTGGATGCCTTGTCACCAGGTCCAGTCTCCATCCAAAAGACCCAGTACAAAACTATCAGATTTTCCCTTTGGGGCAGATCTCTTGGGGATGGGAACAGGGGAGGGAACAAGCACCATTTGGCATTTATTTTCTCCCAGACAAATGCTTGGCAGATGGTTGCACAACTCTTCTTGCCCTTGTCCCTGATTGCACCCCGTCCCAGGTTGTTCCTGGAAGCAAGGCTCTGCCTTGTTTGCTCCAAAGGGCTTTGGGTCAGGCCATGCGTGGCTTGTAAAATGCTGTTGGAGATTATACACAGCTGCACTGACATAGCCAAGGGTGCTGCTTCTCCAGCTACCCCCCTGTTTATTAGGGGTGCCCTCACCTGTGGTTCTTGGGTGGGCTTTTCTCCTGGGTTCTGGCTATGCCACCTCCTGTTTCCCACCTCCCCCTGGACAGGAGCAGTTGGGTTGCTGTTGGTGTGCGTTATCTGGGCCAGATTATCTCTCTAAGACCCACAGGTCAGGAAACTCCTCCACAGCTCCCGAGAGACAAGTACTTACTGGTACAGTCACCCTGTCAGGCTGGAGAGAAGTGTCCCCTGAGGACAGAGGGGTACTGTTTAGTCATGGCAGGTTACCTGATGTCACCTCTAACAGACCTCAATCCCTGAACTCTGCCAAGGTGCCCAGTGACCACCATGGGAAGGCAGACCCTGAGCTCACGTACAGCCCTTGGACTCTGCAGGGGCAGGACTGGGAAGGACTCTGTTCCTGTTCTCAGGCAGGACTGACTCACCCTGTGCCAATCCTGATGGATGTTTCTTCTCCTTATCCTTAGAAACCGCCAGTGATGGAGATCCATGATCTTCCCTGTGGTGACTCCAGCGCCTCACCAACCCTGCGCCAGAGGTGGGGTTCAGATACATCTCTTAGACATCTGGTATCCCTTTAGGCACCCTGTTTTCTGTGATTCCTTGAGATTCCTGTGAAACCACAGCCTTGGGAACCTCCCAGCAGGAGTACAGTTAGGATTTCAAAAGCTGGAGCCCTGGTGAACTTCATGTTCCTCAGGGCAATGTCCATAATCATCTGGCTGCTCCTGGCAGGGTTTCAGGGCTGGCTGCAGCACACCTCTCCTGGGTATTTCTTGTCGTGTGCTATGGAGCTAAAGCAGAGTCTGCTGAAAGTGGTGGAAGTCTTTTGACGTACAGCATGGATGGATCAGACATTGTGAAGATCATCTTCCCCGAAGCCCAGGAACTAGGGGCAAGGTCCTGGGTTGATGAGTTTGGAGCTGGAAGCCCTGAACTCTGTTTACTCTCCCAGCTGTTGCAGGTCTGCTTCCTTCCGGCAGCCTGCAGTTTTTGATAGAGTTAGCAAAGGAAGGTGTGGGGTATTGCACCTGAATTCAGAGTGCTGCTGGTGCTAGAGCAACGCCTGGCTCCATGGCTAAGGAGCAGGCCTGCACGTGGCCCCTGGGCTGGAGTAGAAAGGATAAGCACACTGTGTTGTAGCAAAGACTGCTTTTATTTGTCTTCATCTAAAGTAAAACCAGACCCCACAAATCACTAACAAATTGCCTTTCTGCAAGTGAAAACGGTAAAAGCTGTCAGGGTTTCTTTATGCAATGAAGTTGGAAAAGAAAACTTAACTGCTCCTTCAGGCTTCCCTTCCCCTTCTTTTTCTGGTAAAAGCCCCATTACTGGGACGGAAAGCTTCAGTATTGAAATCTGCCATTAAAGTTTTAAAAGGCAACAACCACTACAAACCTTTCCAAATAATTTGGAGAAAAAAGCAACAGTAAAAGCTACCAAAGCTTTTTCCCCTGTCTGTATTTTGGGTAGTTGCAAAGAGCAGCCCTTTCCATGGTAAAGTATGTCACAGGGAGAGAGCAGAAGAGGAGGTAAAGGAAGTTAACATGTGGACAGAGGCTGCAACAACAATGTTCTGACTCAAATAATGTTGCAAACACATTGAGTATATTTGGAAATATTTTTAAACCCGTTTTAAACCAAAGCAGAACTTGAGGAGAAGGTAGCCCAGGGCAGGAGGAGAACGACATGGAGTTTGAGTTAGGAATCCAGGCAGAGTGAAGGATCATCAGCCCTGAGAGGGAGCTTCAGGGCAGCATGGAAAGGGGCAGGAGCCGAGGTGGTGAGTCTGGGGAAGCCGCCAAACTAAGCAGGTTGGTGTGGGACACGGCAGGTTGCTAATGCAAGAATAGGTCGTGATATAGTCCTGTCTTGAAGTCACCCAAATGTGCAGAATGCAAACAGCAGCTTGCAAGGTGCCAGGGCCAGCTGTCTGTACAGCTCTAGGTATGGCCTGAAATAGCAGACAGAAACTCTTAATAAAAACAATGTTCATACAGCAGCTCTTGCCTACTGAGAGGGGGAAACCTACCCAACAACAAGTCCCAAGTGCTCTCCTGCTCTGCGCAGAAGATTTGGCTGAGTGACCTCCTCAGGTCCCTTCCAACTGATTTATTCTCTGATCCTACGAGCACAAGTCAATGTGCTCACCAGGGTCCTCATATATATTGTGTAAAGGATGATGAAGAGGGTGTAGCAAGTGAAGATCAGAATGAATTCCGTCCACAGTGAATATCTTTATGCAGACTTGGAGTATCATAGAATCACGGAATCATGGAACCATCTAGGCTGGAAAAGACCCATAAAATAATTGAGTCCAACCATAAACCTAACACTGCCAAGTCCACCACTAAACAATGTTCCTAAGTGCCACATCTACACTAAACACCTCCAGGGATGGTGACTCAACCACCTCCCCGGGCAGCCCGTTCCAGTGCTTGACAACTCTTTTTGTGAAGAAATTTTTCCTAATATCCAGTCTAAAACTCCCCTGGGGCAACTTGAGGCCATTTCCTCTCATCCTATTGCTTGTTACTTGGGAGAAGAGACTGACCCCCACCTGCCTACACCCCCCTGTCAGGCAGCCGCAGAGAGCAACAGGGTCTCCTCTGAGCCCCCTTCTCTCCAGGCTGACCTCCACCCACCTGCCATGCCCTCAGCCGCTCCTCGCAGGACTTGTGCTCTGGACTTTCCACCAGCGTTGTTGCTCTCCTTCAGACATACTCCAGTACAAGATACACATAACCCCAAGGATCCCTACAGCAGGTCTTGGTCCCCCTCACAGTACTGGGGTTTTACAGACTTTTCCAGCAGAATCTGGCTTCAGTTTGGGGATGTCTCGGATCATCTCCATAGATTCTCCTTCCCTCCTCTCCCCAGAGAGTTACCATTGCTTGACAAACGGGGACTTTACACCCAGCTGAGGAAGAGGCAGGTGCACAAGAGATCTCAGCCCTGCCGCATCCCTCTCAAGCTCTGCCATTTTGTATTCCTCCACTGGCCACCATCCCCAGCCCTTTCCCAGAACAGCCTCTCTGCCTCCCTGCTGTAACACAAACTCCGAGTGCCATCAGACCAGAGCTGGCAGCCACTTCCCCTGCGCTGCAAGGCCAGCATGCCCCGCTGCTGCCCCGCTCTGCCATCCGTCATCCGCCGTCTGCTGCACACAGCCAGGCCCACCACGTCCTCATGGCCCTTCGGTCCACCTAGGAGAGAGAGAGGGGAAAGGAGGGAACTGGGGAGAAGGAAAGAAGAGAGAACAAAAGGGACGGAGGAGAGGAGAGGAGAGGAGAGGAGAGGAGAGGAGAGGAGAGGAGAGGAGAGGAGAGGAGAGGAGAGGAGAGGAGAGGAGAGGAGAGGAGAGGAGAGGAGAGGAGAGGAGAGGAGAAAGGGTAAGGGTAAGGGAAGGAGAAGGAGAAGGAGAAGGAGAAGGAAAAGAAGGAGAAGGAAAAGGAGAAGGAGAGAGAAGAGAAGAGAAGAGAAGAGAAGAGAAGAGAAGAGAAGAGAAGAGAAGAGAAGAGAAGAGAAGAGAAGAGAAGAGAAGAGAAGAGAAGAGAAGAGAAGAGAAGAGAAGAGAAGAGAAGAGAAGAGAAGAGAAGAGAAGAGAAGAGAGAAAACTAAAGATTTGCCAGTAATTTAAAATATTTTATAAAAAGTAGAAGGAATGTGGCATGAAGTAAAATGCAGGTCTTAAAAGTGCTGCTCATGCTTGCCCCTCTGCAGGGGCAGCTCTGCGGCTGCCGTGCACTGCAGGACGGTCTCTGCCTTTGTTTTCTTCCGCTGGAGTGACCTCCCGGTCACTCCAAATGTCACGGCAGCCTGCGGAGCCACGGCTCCCTGCGGCAGCCCCTTCCGGACACCCCCGGACACACAGTCACTTGACGAGAATCTTGGCTTCAAACACCAGAGGGCAAATCGGTGTCAGAAACAACAGAACCACCGGGAACAGGAGGCAGAGGGGGTGCAAAGCTGCGGGCTTGGTCTTAGCGATCATTATCAATCAGCACACACAATACTATTTGTGGACTGCAACAGCAGCCTCAATGGGCCAAAATGCCCCAAATTCCCCTCAAACACCATCTTTGGAAATAGAGGGTTTCTTCATGTTGCTTCACTATTGGACTTTGCACCCGACATACTGATAAAACCTCGACCAACACAGGCAACCCGTGGCAGACTGCGGGGTCCCTCCCAGGTGGCACTGCTTGATTTTGTGGTTGACATTTAGCTATCACTGAGATGGGCACATTAAAACCATGATAAGGCAAATATTTGCTCAGCATGAAAAGCTGTGGATAGGTAAGTTGCCTGGCATTACTCCCAGCATGTCCCGCACAGGGTGAGTGGGAATGCATGGACTGGAGATGGGAAAATCCCAACCTCTGACCATTCAGAGGCTCTTAAAGATACCAGTTACCCCCCGGGGAGCCCATCTTCTGGCTTAAAGCTCAATTTGCCATGTGAGCAGCATTGATTTGAAAGTATCAGGTGCTGGATTGATCTACCTAAATCTGTTGAAATCCTGATGGAGCAGTTGATGCAGGCCAGGACGACACTCATCCCAGCTTCCAGCAGAAATCCAAACTAGACCAGATGAGTTACAGTGCCTCCAAGGTGCCTCTTTCCCTCCATGGCCTGCCAGGGTGCCTGCTAGCTGCACACAAGATTTGGGGGGGTGGGGGGAATGTACACTGCTGCCCTTTGAGCGTGTCCTAATCATCTGTCAGCATCACTGTTAAAAAACCCTGCCTCCTTTCTAATGCAAATTCACCTGGACCTCAGTTTTCCAGCTCTCTGCAATTGTCACATTTTTCTCAGCTAGTTTAGGCAGCCCTGTATCCTCTCCCCCCCGAAGGCAATCCTCACCCGTAATGAAGTCCAGTCCCAATTTTAGCTTGTGTTTGTTAACCCTCTCCCTGCGATAATTACCTCCAGCTCTCAGATTATTTTGGTGACTCAACATCCCCAACTTCCCAGCATTGTTTCGCAGTGGCTGCTTCATTAACACCCTGTGTGGAAGCAACCTTACTTCTGCATCCCTCTCACACTGACTCAGCCCTCCATCTCCAAGACAAAACCAGTCCCTTCTGGCCTTGCTTTGGGGTGAGTTCATGGCCTGCTCTTTCTCCCCTGTGACCACTTTATCTTTTTGCATCCTCACTGCTCTCCCCATGACCAGATGGGACTGTTCTTTCTTTGAATGCCACTTGCTAGTAAACACTGGTCCCAAGGCAACCATTAATTTTTTGTCCATCATCAAATGAATCCATAGCCACTATACTGAGGTCCTCAACCGAGTGATTGCACTTTCAGTACATGATATTGCACGCTCGTGAAATGACCAGCTGTGTTTTTAGAAAGACTAATGCTATTCTGCTATTACAGCGCAGGTTTCTCAGACTGAATTCTCTATTAACTGAAGTCTTTTCATTTCTGTATATCAAAGACCGGAGCTCTTCTCCACTTGCATTCAATGGCTCATAACGGATCCCCACCACTACTCACTCTTGGGTAACGTTAGCTCAAAGATGCAAAGGCATGAAAAACTCCCTGGCTCTGAGCTATCAATAAATCTTAAATGGAATGTGGGGGGTTTATTAATGTGTCCTCTGCTCCCTTTTGTCCCTTCCATCTTCCTCCACATATAACAGCCCATTACTGCACCACTCCACTCACCTGAATCCCTCATTTGTCACCCCAGACTCCCTGCAATACTATATAAACCACTGAAAAAACTCTCCTTCTCTGTCACATCGCTTCAATTTGCTCTTGTTACTCAGAATCTGGTTTTGGTTTGCATTTGCCTGCTTTACCCCTGCCCATTTCATTATCAGTTTGACACCTTTTTGCTTGCATTCTCTACGCTTCAGCTAAAGAAAAAATCAAAAAAAATTTCCCACCTGGGAGCTGTCGGCTTGCTTTGCTATCTGCCCATCTTTGTCTTCTTCCACAAAACCAAAACTTTCAGCTGCATATCGCAGAGGAGGCAGCTCACACCAGCATTTTTTGCTTGCTTTCTCAATCTTTCAGAATCATCTCCCAGCTGCTCCCCCTCCAAATTATTTCTTCTTCAGACTCATGGGTTCTCTGAAGTCTGCGCTGACCTGTGTAACTCCCTGTGATCTTCCATCTGTTGTTGACTTCTATGTGTTTACTTACGAAGGGAAAACTGAAAATGTAACTTCAAGATCTGGCCAGTGTCACTGTCAGTCCTCAAAATTAAATTCTGCCGTGGATTGAACTCTGATTTGATCTGCTCAAACCTGTTCTGGTTCAGCCCCAGGGATTCTGACTCAGGAATGACCCATTAAATGCTTTCTGTGCAGTGCTTCATCTCATGTGGGGCCACCTCAGCCTGTGGAGAACCAAGGATGTGAGCCGCAGACATGGATGAGGAATGGACCACACCGATGTGGTGGGCACAACCACCAGCAGTGAAGTTATTTAGCTCAGAGGGGTCCCTGGAGTATCTGTTCTTTATTCCCTGCTACACCATGGGGTACAGAGCAGTTCCCAGTATCGGCATCATGGTGGTTGCCCTTGCTAAGGACAGCCACAGTGGGAATAGCTCTCCAAAACAGACCATAACCCACTGGTTTGAGCTTGGACCAAGACATGTGAGCCTTTTTTATTGGGAGCCAGACCCCCTCCACATAACCAAGACTCTGCATCCAGAGGCAGACTGGACTGAAGGTGTGTCTGGATTTATATGTACATAATCCTCTCTCTGCTCCTGTCTCCATATAGGCATACAAGATTCCACCAGCTGAACCTCCGGATCAAGTATATTTATACATACATGTATATGTGCATGGCTGGTGAAGTGTACTGAAAACAGTTTATTTCAGAAATAGCATCATTTTTCCTGGCCAAGGAGAACAGCTTCTCTTATTTTCTGTGCCACTTGCATTTTTGGGCTTAGTGAGGCAAAATGCCAAGGAGCGACAGCATGTTTACCTAAGAGCAGCTAAAAGAGCTGTGTAGCAATCAAGGTATTGAGTGGGTTGGGCTGAAAATAGATCAGCTTGGAAAGACTTTGATCAAAAATATTCAGCAGGGGACTGGATGGCCGTGAGCACTGGTAACAACTTCTTCAGGAATATATCCCCAATTTGCCAAAGCTAATTAGGTGCAATGCTTTTATGCAGTGTGGCCGTGGTCTGCCTTGCTGACTCACTGTGCCATAGTTATCCCCAGCTGTGGGGACTGCATTGTACTCTCCCATCCTTTGAGGTTTAACTTTCTAGGTCAACAGTGAGGTGCAAAGACACATGGAGGATCCCCTCTGCACAAACATCGAGCAAGGTGCACACTGCTGCCTGCAATTACTCCTGAACCTTATGGAGAAACAGGTTTCATTACAGGGACTGATTTTTTGGAGGGGAAAATCTCTTTTGAAAAGGTGTTTGTGGCCTCACTGGGACATCACTGAGCCCTTCACCTCAATCTTTCTGGGACAATTATTTTTGTTTAACCCCTTGAGGCTCTCCTAAGCTCCCACCAAAACAGGCTCCAACCCTTTTCACAGCTGATAAAGTTTTGCCTCCTCCTTTCTTGATGAGCAGACATGCTCTGCCCTCTGCCAAGCCTAACCTACCCTTGCGATTACCAAACTATTTGCCTGCAGTTTCACATATCTCACTTTATGCAATACCTTGTGCCAGCTCTCCTTTCTGGGCATGTCTACATAGCTATTTTGGCCCAGGATCTAGGTCTGGCATGTCTCTTGGCATCCTGACAGTCAGGACAGATTACAGAAGAAAGTGTTCGGGCACTTTCGGCAGCTTCAGGAAAGTTCTCACCCTGCGATAGGAGAACACAAACACAGCCCAGGCTTTGGCTTTGAAGGTGTGGGGATACGACAGGTCTAGTCACAAGCCCTGGGCTCAGGTCCAGACAAAATGAACAACATCATCCTGTCTCTGTAGCACTTTGTTTGGAAGTGTTTCCGGTCCTTAATTGCGTTATTTTGTAACAAATGGCTTAGGATATTGCACTATGAGGCTTTTATTTCTTTGCACTTCTCCAGCTGCAAACATCAGGGTGACCTGGTCGCTGTGTAGGGCTGGGAGAAAACTACCCACCAGACAGAGCACTGTAAAACCAAGGGCTCTCTGCAGACCACCAGCTGTGGAGCTTGTTACAGACTTTGGTACCTACCGTTATCACGAAAACCACAGTTACTTCAGGACTTTGCCTTTCCAGGGCTGCCAGACCCCTAGTTCTGTACACCATCAGTGGGAAGAAATAAAAGCACCACATAAGGGTTGTTTGGCCAGACTTCTGCAGCTCCCCGCCAGCTGCAGGGCACGCAGGTCGCTGTTCTGGATGATACTGCAGGCCCGTCCCCCCAGCCCCGCTGATGTGTAAGTCTTTATCAGACTCCATAGGAAGTGGTTTGAATGTGGTCCAGGCAATTACCTGAGGCTTTCCAGCCTCCTACATCATATCTGGCACAGCCAAGCTGAGGGTGTCAGGGTTGCTGGCTCCAGGGTTCCTCTTCCATGTCATACAGCCCAGGTCTTCTAATGGCCAGGGTAGTTTTTAGTACTCTGTAAGAGGCTTAGAAACCAGATTACTATTTGATTACAATGATACTGGCCATGCAATTTTCCTTGCAGATCTTGAAAATTGCCTTGGTGTCCACATCAGTCCTTTCCTCCATCAACTAACAGCACAAACCTCATTGATTCCCATATGTACTGCTGCATGCCTACGGCTCTGAAAAACTCATGGAGAAAAAACCTCAATCATCACATTTGGGTTTAGAAAGAGGAAATCAGAGCGAAAATTTTAAAATGGCAGACATCTGTAGTGCCACTGTTTTCCTCCTGGGCTCGCGATGCTGTGCTGGTTTCCTGCCCTCTACCCAAGCTGAACAGATTTCCAAATGCACAAGTGGTACAAGAACCAGCAGCTTGCCAGCTGACTTCTCCTCATCAGAGAAACCTGTGGATGGCAACAAGTCCGTGACATCTCCTAAGTGAGCCCAGAGGGGCTGAGTCCTCAGCCTTGGGAAGCAGCAGGCTGCAGTTTCATGGAAAACAAGATAGCAATGAAATGTGTGACCTTGCAGCATCAGTCTGAAGGCCCTTCCTGCCTGAAAAGTCAGACTTTTCTGACTGTAGGCAAGGCTATGTTTTCTCCCTCACAACACTCAGTTAGAGGTGAACGCGAAAGGAAATTTCAAGCTTTGTAAGGAAACCAAGGATAGCTTTTAGCTTTTGCCTGAATATTTTAGATGCTGTCTTTTAGGATGCTCCCTGTACTGCTGAATCTTGGGCCAGGCACTGGGGTTTAAGAATTACGGGTTCAGGGGAGATGATTTTGGAAATGGAGGGTAGAAGGTCAGGAGGCACGGCATTAGTCCCGCATGAACTGGTTAGTTACTGTGGATCAGCTGATATCCTCAATTTGTTAAATCAGGTAATCTGACCTTAAATCTAAGCCCATAGACGCAACCACTGAAAGAGCACTTCCAGGAATAGGCTATTTACCCTGTAGCTGTGCACGGAGTTACAGTAAGATAATGACCCAGGGATGTGGTTTATTTCCCTCTGGTTGCTGTGCTTTTTGGGTGCTCAAATGAAGGCTTTTTCTTTTCTTTTCTTTTCTTCTTTTCTTTTCTTTTCTTTTCTTTTCTTTTCTTTTCTTTTCTTTTCTTTTCTTTTCTTTTCTTTTCTTTTCTTTTCTTTTCTTTTCTTTTCTTTTCTTTTCTTTTCTTTTCTTTTCTTTTCTTTTCTTTTCTTTTCTTTTCTTTTTTCTTTTCTTTTCTTTTCTTTTCTTTCCTTTTCTTTCCTTTTCTTTCCTTTTTTTATTTTTTTTTTATTCTAACATTAGCATTCCCCTACTTGGTGATGCCCAGGGTTTCAGCTTTAAAATGGAGAAAGCTATTGAAACTGGAAATACATTAGTGCTGTCTCCACGGCCAACATCTCAGCCCTGCTCTGTTCATAGCACCCAACTTGTAGATTCTGTCTCTGCAGACAGGCTGCTGGCACTGACTGTTCATCATTATGGGCAAAAGCACCACCATACACAGCACATCAGCTATAAACGCACAGATACTGCTGCAGTACAGCTGGCTGGCTGTCAAGATGGTTTATTTCAGCATGCGATGAGGACCCTGTCCACTGCCAGGGGCACAGGCGCTTGATCCTGCTCACAGCCAAGTTCCCCAAAGATGCTCGGTGTCTGTTATTCCCAACGGTGTCATGCCACTGAAAATTCCAGGTGTCCAATAATCCCCGTATGAGCCAGCACAGATGTCAGCCATCCAGCCAGCTCCTTACTTGTTTGCATTCGATGTGCGTTTAGAAGCAGGCAAAAATAAAATGACTGGATAACACTCTCCTGAAGACCACTTGTATTTCATATCACCTCAGCCTAGTGCCACATTGAAAACTTGCCTGGAAACCTGGGAAAATTATTTGCAGGGCTGCTGAAGCTCAAAGAATAGCTCCAGTCAAGGGCCCTTTATTCCTTGGCTTTTCCAGGCAAGGTTTATGTAGTTGACATAGGGATCATGTTATTTTTCAGGAAAGAGTTTCAGGGAAGAAAACTAGTAGATACTAAAAGCACTTCTGTGTCCTGTCAGTAGCACCAGGGTGGGACATCTGGGTCCCTATGCAAAAATACCAGGAGTCTGTTGCATTTTATCTGATTACAAGGACAGTCAGGAGCTGACTCCCTCAGCTCTCAGGAGCCTGCAGAAGTGGCCTGATGCTGAGGGGTGCTGCCATGGGCTGGCTGATGCTCCACCAGGTCACAGCTGCCGTCCCTGGATTAGCCTCCCTGGGCTCCCCTTACAGCCAGGTATGGCCCTTTTAGGGCACAGCTCATTTCACCCCAAAGGAATCATCCGGAATAGGTAAAAAAATTCTTACAAACCCATCTTGCAGGCTGCACTCTCCTCTGAGCACATTAAATCTCCGGTCTCATGTGAGACCCCCTGCCTTGGTCAGGGGCTGGAGGATGAGGATCGGAGGAGAAGAGCAAGACTGCTCGGCCACGCAGGAGGCATCGGAGGAGTCATCATGCCTTGGTGACCCTCTCCAAATTTTGCCCTTAGTAATGGAAAAAACCCTGGTGATGCTTTTCAGGACTACTAGTGAAATTATTGCTCCCCTTAATTCCAGCAGAGATGGAAGAGGGGAGCTGTACAGCCCCTCAGTGCACTTACACATATGTTTAAGTGCAATACTTCCAGCTTTCTTGCATGTGGCCTTTTTAGTGGCCTCCGTGACAGGCATCTGGCTGCCCTCCAGGCTGCTACTCTTGAGTGTCTCCAGCTGATGTTGGGGGAAGGTGCCACAGCCCAGCTTTGCATCTCTCTTACATGGATCCAGAAGCCAGGATAGGAAGACCAATAAGAGTGCCTGGGACCTTCTCTGATCTCTGTTGTTCTTGTAGCTCAGCATCCCCCTCATTATGTCCCTGTTTCATTCCCAGCCCTCGTGCCAGGGAAAGCCTTCCTCATAGCTCCCATATGACCCATAGACTGGCCTTTCAGGTCCACAGCAGGAAGCAACGTCCACCATCTCCTCACCCAATTTATACCTCTCTAGGTAAATTAAAATAATGTCATTTATGCTTCATGTTGAGTTTTTAGCTGCCTCCACATTGCCCATGTTGGTGTAGAACCATGGAAAACTGGGAGTTTGCCATGGACTGCTACAGGTAAGATACCCCAAGTATTCATCAGCACCTTGGGAGGGTGCTGGCTTTTTAATATCCATCCCAGTAATCCCTGGCATATTTGGCAGGATATCAGGCAGATGTGGTCAGGTTATTTCTCTGTCTGGTTCATGTTCACCGCTTGTTTACCAGGTGATTGATGATACCTTTGCAGTCCTGGAGAGTTGAAGCCTACAAGGTTTGTGCAAACAGGCAGCCAGGTAGAGAGGGGAGGGAGAGAGAAAGGGAGATTTATTATTTTGGGGGCACAGGAACCTATCTAGGTGTTTAACTTGAATTCTTACATCTGGGGAAGACCAGGTCACTTAGGGATTACTTGTTGCTCTAAACACCAGCCATGTGGCTTCACAAGGAGCAAGGGGGTCTGTTACCTATCCCAGTATCTCCACTCACTGTATCATTTCAGGCTGGTTTGAACTGGGGATAAGACCTGGAGAAGAGCTTCTCTAGCTAAACCAAGTCCTCACCAGCATCCTCGTCCTGCATGGACAAGATGACCAAGACATCAGGAGCCACTGGCAGTGACTGGAAGTCTGATGACTCCAACTGCTGGAAAATATGTGTGTGCGCACGTGTAGGTGGTGGTGGGCTCACAAGCTGCTTCACAACCTGGCCCTGTCCCCAGCACATCAGGCTTCAAAGTTGTGCATTTTTTTTTTCATGTAGAGCAGCTCATCTGTCCAGGCGAGAGCACGGTTAGATGTCAAGCCCTACTGCAGGTACCGAGGGGATGGGAAAGACCAGCCATGAACAAGCAGCAGGCGTTCAACCCAGACCATCTGCTGTTGGACTAATCTCTAACCTGTGGTCTCAGCTGGCCAAGGGAAACTTGTTAGGCTGAATTTATGTCTCTAGCTTCAGGTTACAGCCTGGCACATTAAAATAAACCAGCAGTGACTTTGGGTTAACTTAAAAAGCTGGACTGTAGATGAGAGATGGAGAAGAAATCATAGAAGGAGCTGTATACGATTACCAATGTGGGGAGAAGGAGACAATCCCATGCCAACAACAGCCTAAGCATGGCTAGGGCACCTCCCCGAGAAGAAGGAAAGGATGGAGTACCCCAAGGTGAAGCGGTGGCTGAAAAGAGGCCTGGACCCATGGAGAAAGGTGCACTTCTGCTCTGGGATCAAATGTTGTGTGCTCTGAAGAAGCAAATTTCAACCATTTCTTCTCTTATTACTATTGTTTCTTGTTACCATTGTTTGTCTTGTTTTCTCTTGCAAACCATCCTCTGCCAGAGAAGTGGTTATCCTGAAAACTTGGAAGCATTGTGGAGGAAGGAGGAGAATTAATACATTTTTTTTTATTCCCTTTTTTTAGAATGTGAAATAATAATAATTAAAAAAAACACTCAGATGTTTTCACCACTAGGGAAAAGTAAGGACAGAAACAGAGGAGAAACGTCTGGAGGCAAGAAAATCTTTCTCCTAGCTTTGTTTAATGCTGGAGCAGGAATAGATGGATGAAAAACATTAATAAGAAAAAGGTTGAGAGGTGGACTTGGAAGCTGACTTACTGCTTATCTGATTCCTCCGCAAACCATGCTGGCAGTCTCGCAGGATGGTTTCAGGTGGCGTCTGACCGAGTCTCCCAACCCATCTGCATGTGGGTTTTGGGTGTGTTTAAGCTAAGCTGAACCTGCTGGCCATTTAAAGTTTGCTTTTACATACACTGAGAAGAACTGGGCTGGTTGGGCTGACCGTTACAAAGCCTCTTTCTAGGAAAGAGGCTTTGCACAACAGAAGGGAAAATAGGTCGCTGTCAAGGTTTAGGGCATTTGCGAAAGAAAGTAAACAAGTGGTGCTGCCTGGCTGGGTGAGATGGGAGGTCAGCGCCATGCTGAGCTGGATCTGCCCCCTGCTCAAAACAAGGCTGTACTTACAGGAGGGTTTGGCTGGGAGGAAAGTCAGCTCCATGTTTATGGCAGCAGGACTCAGATCACTACCCTGCCCTGATTCTCCATGTGATCCCATCCCTGGCAAACCATTTAATCCCAGTGCCCTGTCTGGGTACAGGGAGGAATCACCGCCCCATGACGCCCAGGGCTTTGGGTGCCAAGCTCAGTGGGGAGCAGCTTGCACCTGGGCATGATATACCCAGAGCAAATGCGGCCACTGGCACTGCTGTGGAGCTGCTGGTAAGAGTGGGAGGCTAATGGGGATGGAAGGTTGGTACTGGAGCAGTTGCACCAGCCACAGCCATGGCAGACTCAGAGCAAAGCCTGTCCCACAGAGACTCAGATGCAGAAAGAAACAAAAACAGGGCAAACAATAACAACCACCGATCAACTGCACAAGCAAAGTCCTTAAAAACGCCCTCAGGCATTCGCCCAGCAAAATCCCAGGGGAGCTCAGCTGCCTCCCTGGATGATACCGAACCACAGCAAGTTACCTTCCCACCGCCCTCTTCCCTGGGGTGCGGGGCTGGGGGAGGCTGGGGCACACAGCGAGCATCACCCGCTGCGAGAGGCAACGGGCGGCTCTGTCCTCGCAGCAAGGGCTGTGGTTTTGCCCTCCCTGGGAGGGGACAGGCTGTGCTGGAGCAGGGCTGTGGCACCCGGGGGGCTGCGCAGGGGCTCTGCAGCACATCTGCCAGCCGCCTGGCCCCCACCGCCAGCCCGCGAGTACATCTTGTTTGTGTTTTTCTGCGGAGCACACTCCCAGCGGGTTATGTCAGAGGTGAGGAATGCAGGGCCACCCTGTGTCATGAGATCAGACTTACATTTTTAGGCTGAACGCTTACCGTATTTGCTGGGAAGCAGCATGCAGGCGGCACGCGGGGCCCTGGAGGGGTGGGAGATACCCCTTCGCCTCCATCCCTCTTTTCCAGCCCTTGCTCCAGCAGAGCCGGGTGGAGCGGATGGGGCCCGTCTGCTGGAACAAGCTCTCCCTCTGTTCCTCGCAAGGAGTAAGAAAGGAAATGCAGTGAATTAACGCGAATGAAAAGGCAGCAGTGAAAGGCGGCTGGGCGCCATGCCAAGCACTCGGAAAACGCTGGCGGAGAGAGGTGGTGGTGAGCTGCTCTCTGCCGCCGCTGAAGGCATCGACACCCTGGATTGCCCCACGGGAGAAACTCATCCGAGCACCCGTACCCACAAAATGTCACTGTCCCAGGGGCTGGAAGCGTGAGGAGAGGCACGAGCCCATCCAGGGCCATCAGGGAGGCTGGGAAAGCTGGGCTAGGGGCTCTTGACATGGAAGATTTGCAGGGTCTGACCCAAAACACTGCTTGGATCAGTGACTTCCCCCCAGTTTTGTTGCTGGGAGCCAACCCCTATATCCAACCTTTCCAAAATTCCTTGACTGCTTTGCAGGAGGCCTTCTGCTTGAGGGAAGCTGGTGCAAAAGAACTCTCCTGATGTCTTGCAGGGCTGCTGCAGTGCTTGCTCCCTGGTTTTCCCACTTAAGACTCCTTTGCAGCTCTGCTTCCCACCTAGGGCAGGAAAAGGGGAGCCTTTGATCCTGGTGCCATGGCACAGAAAACCCACCGAGGCAGTGTCAGATCCTGGCGCAGGGAAAGGCTCTGCTCTGGCATGGATTTTGTTTTCCTTTTTTCTTTCTTTTTTTTTTTTTTTTCTTTCTTTTCCTGTACTCATTGCAGTAGTAGGTATCCTGAGCTCGAAAAGCCAAAAAGCAAAGAGAAACACTTCTGCAGACCGTGTCCAAACTGAACGCCACTGTTTGTCGTTTTGGGGTGGTTTTTTTTTTGTTCTGTTTGGCCTTATGGAGGGTTTTGACATGGTGGTGTTTTGTTCTGTCAGAAGGAAAACAAACCCTGAAATACCAAATTCTTTCACACAATGGACTTTCCTTTCTCTAAACATCCCTGTGAGATGGGCCTCTTGCAGCTCTCTCCTCTTCCCAGAACATGAGAACAAATACTAGGAAATCTGGAGAGATGAACTGCATGGAGCTGGCTGCAGCAGAGGAGCGTGCACCAGCCCCACGCTACTCAGCATCTCCTCTGCCAGCTAGTCCTCAACTGGAGGGGACTGGTGAGCCTCCAACAGGTGTTGGTGATCCCTGTGCTTCTGGTAGGCTTCTGCTGTGCACTGCAGACTTCTTTTTGTGTCCCTCTGAGGCATGACAGGGGACAATTTCAGGTTCTCATCTCTTATCCTCCATCACATACTACCCCTGTTTGTCATGTCACCTCCATGTGCAGTTCCAGACTTCACCGGTCACTTTGCCATAGTCCCAAAAGCCTCTTTGGGAAATTTCCCCTTTTGTGGCAAATTCTGGTTTTGGGGTCCTCTCTAGGCTTGTGGTCCTACAGAGGCATCAGAGAGTATCCTGTGGAGGTGAGAGAGGTGACCAGCAGGGACAGGAGGACAGAGCAGCAGCTTCAGACCCAGCACCCTGCCCTGGCCAAGAGGGTGGAGGTCCCACAAAATGTGAAGGTGTTGTGTTGACAGGAAGGGGCTGGTTGCTTCCTCGTAATAATGAGGAGGGAAAGGCTATTGCATGGATTCCTTGGGAAAATAAGGCTTGTTTCATGGTTTGGGATGGTATCTTCTCTTTCTCCCTGCTCTCTTTGTCTGCCTTCCCCTTAATAAAGTTGTGCTTTGATGAAGTTTTCTATCACTGGGGGGTTTCTATCACCCAGTTTGAGACTGGGTTTCATCTTCCCTGGACTTGGAAGAGAAGGAAAAGAGGGCTTGAGGCAGCATTTAGCAACAGCCCTGGACACTGAACCAGGACCAGACATGACCTGGAGAAGGGGTTGCAGTTCCATCTTGCCTGATCCAGAAGACTTCTGCACTATGAATGACACGAAGAAAGGATCTTGGCTTTCATTAGTATCTTTCAGGTGTTTGGCATGCTTGATGGAACAGAAATCACCATTAGCGATGATTATAAATATGTAGGCTTGATATAAGTTCGGTTCAACTGCAGTGAACTCATTCGCTTTTGTTACGCTCCTTCAATTTGGAGGAAATACACTGACACTGCTTAGCAACCTTTAATCATTTTGACAGAGAACAAAACTCTGGGAAGGCGGGTTTGTTTCTGTTACCCTGCCCCAAATGGTTACTTGATCTCCCACGTAATAAGTTATCTGGCCTTGCCATTTGCTTCTAATCAGCATTATTTTCCTAATTGCAATTGAGCGTCCTGAAATCACAGAATCATAGAATATCTCAAGTTGGAAGGGACACATAAGGGTCACTGACTTCAACTCCCTGCTCCTCACAGGACTACTGTAAATGCATATTGCTTGACTTTAACGCGGTGATATCCCTCGTTCTGCAGTGTGGCCATGCACCATGCTCTCTCGGGCAGATCCATGAATATCAGGCAGTAATATTTCCATCTGACCCAGGCAGGCAGTTGCTGGTTTGACTCAGCACTGCTCAGCAGTGGGATGTGCTGTCCCTGCCAAAGCAGATACTGTAGGTTCTTTATTTCCTAATTGTCACTTTTTCTATGACTGCTTCAAACAGAAACAAGGAGCACGGAAAGAACAGTGGTTCCCCTGTCAGGGATGGCACGGAAAAGGCAGAAAAAAAGACTAAAGGAAGAATGTGGTGAAAGGCACCACCATATCCAGGGGCCTGACTCTGATCTCACTTGGAGCAGTGTAAACAAGCAAGTTACAAAACCTAGGAGGTCTGACTCTGGTGCTGGCACCAGAAGGACGAGGAAAACATATTTTAGAACAATTATGCTGTAGAATATACATGATACTCTCAAAGACATCTTCATCAAACAGTGCAGTGGTTTGAGTTTTAGGGCCCGATCTAAACACTAGGGCCACAAGAAATGGATCTTTAACCCAGTATAAAGCGACTCTGTTTTACGGTTTCTAAAAATTTTGTATTGTTTGAAAGATTTTCTGCCATAAGATCTCCCTGCTGGGACACCCTGCAGATAGCCCAGACTCATCTCCCCCAAGCCCTCCACCTATCTTTCTGCTCTCTGTACTCCAAATCTCTGGATGACTCCGTCATTCTTTGCAAACTGCCTTGGCTTTGCCCTTTTCTGCTGGATACTCACCCAACCTTTCCTGAGCTACTGCCATATTTCCCCCATTTTTTGTAACCACCAGCCACGGTAAAGCTCTCTGCTCGTGTTCAGGATGGGACTGCCCTTGCCTGTAATCCTTCCTATGCAACTCACTGGAAGAACACCCCACACACACTTGGACTCTTGAGCAAGTCAACTCACCCACACAAAGAAAAATGAGGCAGAGCTGGTAAGTCTGAGTGAGGTACAGGCCAGCCCCTGTGGAGCAATAGGACAGGATGTGCTGGGAGATCCTGTTCCTTGGTGTTCTCCAGGTTCCCATTAGGAGACAGGCAGAGCTACCTGGCTTGTGTGGATTCAGCTAGATGTCCCTCCTGGCCACCTCTCCACTGGTCACTGGTAGAGGCTAGGAACATGGGGCTGCTGCTCCACCTCTACCCATGTCCTCCAGGGTAGACCTAGAGGCTTGGAGAAGCAACGTCATGGTTGATCTCTCTGAAGGCCAAGGACACTGGGAGTGCTGGCACCAGTTGGGTGCCCTGTCCTGCCACAGAGAGGCCTCTTGAGCACTGTCTTAAGCTAGGTATGTTTCTCCAGAGTATGGCCAGGAATTCCCTGGAACAGCGCTTTATTCAGGGGCATCATGTATCCCACAGTTCCATGAGCAAGTAGATTGTCACGCCTCATGATTTATCCTTCCTGGTTCCCATGGAGCAGTGAGAGCCACAGAAGCCCTTAGTGGTTTTGGTTCTCCTTGGCTATGGCTCATTCCTCCAGTCCTTCTTGCTCTTACATCCTGCAGGGCAAAACAGAAAAGATCCCACTACAGGAGCAACTCAAATGGGCCATCTCCCTTTACGCTAACCAAGCGCACACTCCATGGCTGTCCTGCAGCTACCTGGGGGAATGAGAAGATGTCTGGGAGATGCTCAGAGGTGCTACTGTACCGCTGCACAAGCTACTTCAGAAAAGGGTATAGAAAGGATTTCAGGCAGCAACAGCATGGTGATTTAATCCACTTCAGCAGGCTCTTTGCCAGGCATATCCTGTCCAGCTTGTGTTGAACTGACTGGCAACAAGGCGAGCCAGTGGCAGCCCACTCCAAACGACCAAAATTCGCCTCATTTCAGTGCTCAGTAGCTGATTCATGTTTTGCTTTTCTGTCCCACCCAGTCCAGAGTGAGTTCAGCATGTCTCCCCAGGCTTCACTTTACTGCTTTCAACGCCCTCCCTCCTCCAGAGATCTTCCCACATTCGTGGCCCAACCCTCTGCCACCAGTCCTCTCCATTCTCCTGGACTGGACACCATGCAAGGCAGGAGCCAGCAGCTTGCTGGCTTTGATTCATCATCATCTAGGAAAAATGCTGGCTGATCCTGCCGGCTATGCTTCCTCTTGCACCATCTGCCATTCATGATAGCCAGCCCCAGCACAAAGACGCGGTGTTTATCTCCACCACGCTGCCTCACGGGGAAAGGTCACTTCTGGGGTCACTGTTCCCATATGGCACTGCTGAAGATGGCATCTGGGAAGTGGAGCTGTGGAAACGGCGCTGTGCCATGCCCTGGCAATGCAATGGCATCCTGTCTCATTGCTTTTTCTGTGGTAGGTAGGTTTTTGCTAAGGTAGTGACTCAGGAACATCAGCCTATATGCAAAGCTATGCCCTCCACAAACCTCTCCAGCATGTCCTGGTGTGCCAGGGAACGTGGCCCTGCTGGCTGCCACGGCTGATGGAAGGGACAGGCTGCCGGTGGCCAGGAACACTGCAGGACATGCTCTGAATTTGGCAGAAAAAGCATGGCCATGGGATCATGGGAACAGATCTATATCCCACCAGCTCTGTACAGGTAATGCTCCAGTTTGGTGGATTTACCTCTCTATGGTGGGAGCTAAGAATCAAAACTGGAGGGTTTCCCATGGGGCTCAGACTCCTGAATGATGCAAGCATATATGGCCCCTTTCCTTAAATAACTCCCGAGTGGAGCCAAATGGGTTTTCTCTCCAACAGATGGGCTGCTGACAGGTGCTGTTGGAGGCTGAGAGATGGAAAATCAAAGAAAATGCCCTGACATGGTCTGTCACTAGCTTGAAGAGAAAAAAACAGGTGAGATCCAGTTTCCTTATTCTGCCACAATATTCAGATGCTCTAGCAGTGCAATAACACAGACATTTATTAATTTTCCCTCTCTGTTCTGGTGGGTCAGGAAAGTATTGTTACCTTGTCTTAAAGGCAGGAGAGTGGAACATGTCTTAAAGATGGGAGACTGGGATATATCCTTTGGGACAACAAGGATCTGCTTACATAGCACAGGTCCCAGAAGAAGCAGGGTTGTGTCAGAATGGCATTCTGTAAAATAACAGAAAACAAAAGCTTTTCTTTCTGCCTAAATCAATAATTTCTGTGTTTCCTCTGTGGTTCACTTTTAAGGGCTTGCTGAATTCATGGAGGATGTGGTCACACTCGTTGGAAACTGCAGATGCTACAATATATGAACACAAATCTGCATTAAACTCACATTTTTGATGAGTTAAATCTCATGTGCTTTCACTCTTCTTGCAGGGTGATGGCAGGCTGGAATAGTTTTCATGCCCCTTGGAGAGCATTTGCTCAATACCTCTGATATCTCCTCCTTGATTTCTTTGACAGGATCCAGTCTTTTGTTATTTACTGATGTCACTGTAGCCTAGGAGAGAAATCAACAGTCGTGAATTATGGGCTGTGCTGGTAGGACATTTCACTCTGATTTTAGTGTGAACAAATTCCAGATAATTAAAGATGAGTTCAAGCTACAACATTTCACTTCTGGCTTCTGAATTGCCCTAAGTGCTGAGGAGTGTCTGGGTTGAGTACTTTCATGTGGGTTGTTGGGAAGGTGAGATCCTTCAGCAAACATGGATCTGCACATAGGTCTCAGTTCTGAAGAACCCTAGTAGTATAGCAATGCTGCTGTATCTCCACTCGGGAAACTTTCAGCAGACTTTGAAAAGAAGTATCTCAGAATGACTAGGCTGAAGCCATCACATGTTGTGTGGCCATTCTTCACCTTTAGGCATGGCATTCTCCAGCTGGTCCTTCACCTGCAGGTCATTTCCATCCTGCCTACCGCCTTCTGCTGCCAAGCACCTGAGGGATAAGGAAAGCAGCATCCTGGCCTGTGGGTATGTGTTTCTGAGATGGGAGAGGCATGAGGGCACTGACTGCCAGGACATAACATCTACCATCTCTGCAGAGCATCCTCATT
Organism: Falco naumanni; assembly: GCF_017639655.2. Lineage (NCBI taxonomy): Eukaryota > Metazoa > Chordata > Aves > Falconiformes > Falconidae > Falco > Falco naumanni. The sequence goes on from NC_054057.1 coordinate 57,834,873, forward strand.
TTGTGTGTAGAAAAGCAACTCGGAACACTAACTTCATAAAAACAAAAAGGGGTGGGAAGAAAGAGGCTAGAGTCTTGCTTTCTCCTTGAACAACAAAACTCTTTGACTCCAAGCAAAAGCAAACTGAAGTCACTGCATTTTGAAGTCCCTTTGGAAGAAGATGTGCACTGTTGTGGTACAACAGCGAGGGGAGGGTGTCCCCAAGCACACAGCCACCCTAGGGCACAATTTGAGGAGTAACTCAGACTTTTCCATTTGAATGCTCCATTTGTTATAAATAACCATAATTTTTAATCATAACTTACTACCCGCTGGAAGCCCCGCAGTAATGCCATTGTCATCTGTAAGCACTGGAGCCTGGGGAGAGAAAAGCGTAGGATGTGTTTAGTTATTTGATGGGCTCTTTCATGAGGGCTATGTTCAGATCTACCCATGTGCACAAAGCAGTGCAATTTGGAAAGTCTGGGCAGTCTTTGGCAAGGTCCTTTTCATACACTCCAACTACATCACCACACATTGCTCCTTAACATAGTAGTCAAGACATATGTGAATGCACTCTTGCCTACCCTTGAAGTTTATAGGTCTTGCTGTTGGTTAAAAATCTGAGAGAATTTGGCCAATATGTGGACATTGTGTCTGGAGGATGCCTCAGCTTGAGTTTTGGAGCTTTAGCTTGAGATTTTTAACTCCTTGACATTGCAGGGGCAAACACTTGCTTTGCGGTCTGATGAACCCCACAGTTTCCAGCCAAGCATTTGACCTAGAGAGTCAAGCCCATTCCTGTGTACCTCAAAAGGTAAAATCATCAACAACAACAAAAAGCACTGGAAACACAGCCTGATTCAATTGCCCTGTAAAATGCCACAATGGCACAATCAGATATGGAGCAGTCTTTTTACCACTCGGAAGGAACAGAGGCATGGACCTTCTTTGGATGTGAAACTAAAACACTGCTTATTTCTGGCAGAATCTAAAGAGCTTATCTTCACATTCAGGGGTTCCATGCTACCCTGTGAGGAGCTTCTCTGTTAGATCAGGCTGGGTCCATTTAGGGAGCAATGGGTTTGCATCATCCCAGGAGTGTGCCTGTAAGGAGCAAGACAGTTAAGGTGGGTGCTCATCCCAGCTATTGTCAAGAAATTGATTTTTAGTTGACAAGATGAGGGGCTTTCTTTGTGATGGGTGAGGAAAAGAAGTCACCAAGAAGCTAAAAACAGAGAAGGATCAAAATGAGTATTTAAGAAAAAAAAAAAATAATAGAAGCATCTGGCAATATATTTTCTCTTTATATCCTTCTATGGTGTAATGGTCATTCACGACCCGAATTGTGCTGGTGGTTGTGGCTCCTCTCAGGGCGTACACATGAAGCAGTGCTGTATTGCACATGTGATGGCCTGATGAAGAACTCAGTCTCTGGGGAAGTGTCTGGTGACTGGTGGCTTTAATGAGTCCTATAGGAAAGCCACTTGTGGTGGAGAGAAGCACTTTGGATCCCAGCTGGTTCATGTTTTACATATAAAAAAATCAAATTATCATTTAGCATGCAATCAGCAGATGGAGTAAGGGTTTTTCAAACCGGAACCATAACGGGTTGTGTCAGTTACTGATCTTTAGCTCTCTTGGTCAGAGGTCCCCTGTGACTCTCCTATACTGCTCTGACACCATATGGCCTGGAAATCCCTGTGGACTTGAAATCCCCCCAGCTCCAGGCCCATGTATGGGGTGAAGGCACTGATTGCCTGTCCCACCAGAGACTGGCTGAAAAATATTGATTTCCTTTAAGAGCTCAGGAGAGGAGGCTGATTCACAGATGCTGTTGTCTCTCTGTTCACAGAACAGTGGGAGCGAGGACAAGCTTTCCATGTAGGCATCAGCCCCAGGTGGGCTGAGCTCTGGATCCGACATCGCACCACCCATGCGTTTACTGTGGGTTTGTCTCTCCTTGGAGGCAAAGGGAATACAAAGACAACCCCTCTGCCATGCCACGGTGAAGGTTCCAGCCACAGGACAAGAACACTGAAATAATTATCTGTAACATGCAAAATCTTGGTCTTCTACACCAAACCACAATGCAGACCCCTGTGTCCTATGTCAGCCACCATGGAGCCAGCTAAAATTAAATAAGCTGCTGTCTCCACCGAGCTGAGCCATATTCATCCTGGCAGCCCCAAGGTGCCATTTCTTGCTGCTCCTTCTACAAAATGCCACATCCTCTCCAGGGGATGTTTTCAAGTCAAGGTGCCCTTTCAGACCTGAGCTTCAAGGGTAGGAACAAGCCACCTGGGATCAGAGGCAGAAGAGAAAATGACTGAGGCATGAGGTGTTCAACCTGGCGACAGTAATAACTGGCTCAGATTTGTTCGGCTCATGTATACGCACAGGTGCTGTCAGAAGCGGGATGTAGGGGCATCACCAGCTCTGAGGTGTCACTGCTGAGTGCTACACACAGGTGCAGTTACTGCCTTGCTGAGGGAGGGTATCAATCTTTCCCATGTGATTGCCTTGAGTGCTGGAGCAGCAAACCCCTTGTTCTGCAGCCCCCTGCACTGAAATCAGCAGCACCCAGGGGTAAGTCCAAAGAAACGGCTCCTTGGAGGACAACCCACATGCACCTAATTGAGGGGCAGAGAGTTCTCTCCATGAGTGTCACAGCTACTTTGCAATTTGGGAAGAGGTCAAAAGGCCCTCCATGGCACACACCTGAAGGGGCACTTCATCTTCTCTGCCTGAAGGAATTTGTCCTAACTAAAGCGTTTCACTTGATGATCCTTATGGGTCCTTTCCAATTTGAGATATTCTATGATTAAGGAGAAGTCAAAACTGAATCACTGCGAAGTGCCAGAGACAAGAGTCATTAATACTGGAATGCAAGTTTTAAATAATTTTTAATATGCTCTGTAAAGCATCTGTGAAAGGCCCTTAATCAATATGCAATTTCAATTCCTTGCATTAGGGTTTGCAGAATTTAAATTCACAACCGTGGAAGGGTCGGGAAACCAACCTGAATTTCTATCAAGAGGTCTTGCACAGCCAAACCTGGGAGACAGGCTGGATCCAAGTCATCAGGTGTGTATCACCAAATGGATCAGACCTTTTTGGTGGCCTGTGCCACAATGAACTGGTGGTCCCAGTCCCCGGAGAATGGGTGTTGGGGCACATCATTGACATGGGGGCAAGTTTTGGAGTCCCTGTCGGTGGCAGCAACCAAGATTTTTGCTTGGCCATCTCTACCAGTACCAAATATTCACAGGCACTCTTGGCAATTTAAGCATTAACTGACCATCCCCTGGTGTGAAGAGCGGAGGGGATAAGGATGGACTGAGCTGTAGACGTTAGCTACATGCAAACAGCCATGGGATAAATCTGTCCCCAGGCCCTCTTTTCATCTCTGGGCATAAAGTTAGCTGCAACAACCATCTCTGCCCCTTTCAGTGCATCCCTCCACCTACGAACCAAAGTGTGATGATGCTGCTCTGCGCCTGGACCCCAGGGTGCTGGCTGCAGGGAAGGATGCTCTGGGGGTGCATCTCCAGCGTTGGGGCTGCAGGTGCTCATGCTTGGGGACCCCAGATCTTCGTGTGCAGCATTCACATGCCCTCATGGCATACACCATAGATTTGATAACTCTCTCCCTGCATCAGTATGGGGCTAGTTTTGTGGCCAGTGCACAGCAAAGCAAGCTGGTGCTCCTGTCTCCTGCTGCCGGCAGCGAGAGGAGGAGAGCCATCACCCCACAGCAGGAGCACGGAGAGGCACGAGCTTTCCCAAGGCAAGGTGGGACAAGGGGACCTGTCCGAGAAGGCACTTGTAGGAGTGTGCAGGGGGCTAGGTGGTTTGAAGTGAAGCCTGTGCTTAAGCATGTGGCTGGATCAGGGCCAGAGGTACAGTAAAGAAATTTCCAGCAAGGAGAAACCTCTAGGAAGAACCAAACCCTAGAGGAAGTTCAGGGTGAGGTTTGCGCTTCCTATTTCAGTCTAAAAAAAGCTCTGTCCCAGGAGGGGGTGAGTTTCAGTAACATCCAGTGTGTCTGCCCCCCCCCCCAGTCAGTCCAGTTCTTTGTATCCAGGATAGGGGTGATGAAGGTAAAGCACATGGAAGCTCCACAACGCAGATGCACCCCCAGAGCATCCTTCCCTGCAGCCAGCACCCTGGGGTCCAGGCGCAGAGCAGCAGCATCACACTTTAGTTCGTAGGTGGAGGGATGCACTAAAAGGGGCAGAGATGGTTGTTGTAGCTAACTTTATGCCCAGAGATGAAAAGAGGGCCTGGGGACAGATTTATCCCATGGCTGTTTGCATGCTCTGTGCCATGGGTTTGCATGCGGCCAGCTATTTCTCTCCCTAGACAGTCCCCAAACACAGCTCGGGGGTAACCAGAAGCTGGGGGCTGCTACCCTAGAAGCAGGCTGGATGCAGCCACCCCGTTTTAAAGGCTAAAACCCCACAGTCCTATAGAGGAAAGCCAGGTCAAGTCATTTACATGCCTGCCTTAGGCCCTGCTTAGTTTACTGCCAGCCGAAAAATCCCCGGGTGCTGGGAAATCATCTTGAACCGCGTATGCACATCGCTGCGGCTCAGCTTGTGTTGGGAGGGATGCATCCGTCTGATTTTGCTAACTGGATGTTTGAAATGAGCTGGGGAAAAGCAGGCGGCCTTTTGGAGAGGGGAAGAAAGAAAGGAAAAAAAACCCAAAAAACAGAAAGAAACCAAAAGCGGGGGCGGGCGGGAAGGAAAAGGGAGGATTTTGTCCCGAGGAAAGGCAGCCCAGAGGCGTCAGGCCCGTCCCCGCCGTGGCGCCGCATGGCGAAGGCCCCTCTCGCTGGCGCTGGGCGCCCCTCGGCTGCGCATGGCGCCCCGGCGCGGCCACCGGCGCAGCCCCCCCGCGCAGCGGGCCGGCCGGGGGGGAGGCAGCGGGCCGGCCGGGGGGAGGCAGCGGGCCGGCCGGGGGGAGGCAGCGGGCCGGCCGGGGGGAGGCAGCGGGCCGGCCGGGGGGAGCGGGGCCCGCGGCGGGGCGGGCGGCGCGGCGGGGCGAGGGCCCGCCTGCCATCTAGCGGCACCGGCCGCGCCGCCTGCCACCCACGCAGCCCCGGCGCGGAAAAACACCCCAAAGCAAAGCCCGGGCCCTGCCGACACCCCCCGCCCCCGCCTCCATCCCTGTGCACGCAGGGGGATCGGTTTCTGTTCTGGAGGGGGTGGTGGGGGGTGTCGGAGGGGTTTCTGCCAGCGGGGTCTTGTGCCTCTGCCAGGAAAATGCACCGAGACGTAAGTGCGGTGGAGCAGAAATGTATTTGCGAGCTGACGAGCCAGGCTGAAGCAAGGAGCCATGTACTCCTGCCTGTGTGTAATTTCCTTCACGCCCCCTCCTTACACCTCCTCTCCCCCCCCCCCCCCCCCCCCCCACACACTTACACCTTTCCCCCTTCTCTTATACCCCTTTCCCCTACTTTTATGCCTTCTCCCCTCAACCCCCCCCCCCATCCTTACACCTCCTTTCCCCCTCCTTACACCTCCGTGGAGGATTTTTTCCTCCTTTCCCTCCCTCCAAAGAAACCCCCTGTGGCCACAGCCGGGCTTTCCCCTCCTCTCCATCCCTTCCCATCTTCTCCAGCCTTCCCCCTGCCTCCCATTTTGTGGCCTCACAGCTCCCACCTTGCTGTGGCCCCGATGGGGACTCAGAGCAGGGGAGCAGGGGGGGCAACGCCACGTTTATGTTCTCCTTCGGTGACCTCGTATCTCCTTAACCCTCCTCGGACCTTTCAGGGGTGCTGACACCCCTCTGTCTCTGCACCCGAAGGTCTGCAAGCTGAAGAGGGGGTGTGCCTGAACCCTCTCTGCCTCTTCCTGCAAATTCCTTCAGGCAATAAATCTCCACACACACACACATACATTGTGCTGGGGCTGTCCTGTGCCACGGGGGTGACATGTCCCATTTCATCCCCACGGCATAACCTCATGCCCAGGGAAGGAAAGGCTCTTCAAAGGCTACCCCAGAAGAGATGGAGTAACGTGCTCCCTATGATCCTGTCCTGCCCCACAGCCCCGTGGGGTGCTTTTAGGGGGGCTGCAGAGAAGAGACCCAACATGGGCATCCTCAAACAGCCCCCTCAAGGTGCTTAGCAAATGCAAAGAGGCACAGAGCTAGAATCAGATGTACAAGGAGGGGAAAAGCTGGGCTCTGGACAGCCCTGGGATGTCAGCCAGCAGTGATGGTGTGCCCGGGGTGCCTGGTGGTTCACCACCCACGTGGATGCCAAAAGGAAAGCCACCGCTGAGCTCTCCTTGCAAACCGGCACGAGGTGCGGGGTTCAGCAGCAATCCTCTGTGCTGGTAGAGGGCTGAGCACTTCTGCAGCACCCCAGGACCCAAGGGAACAGCGGAGATGGTACGGGCACGTTATCATAGAATAGTTTGAGTTGGAAGGGACCTTAACAAGCTTAAACATCTAGTTCCACGCTCCCTGCCATGGGCAGGGACACCTTCCACAGGCAGGGGCACCTTCCACCAGCCCAGGCTGCTCCCAGCCCCGTCCAGCCTGGCCTTGGGCACTGCCAGGGCTGGGGCACCCACAGCTGCTCTGGGCAGCCTGTGCTGGTGCCTCGCCGCCCTCACAGGGAAGGATTTCTTCCTTATGTCTAACCTAAATCTCCCCTCTTTCAGTGTAAAGCCATTCCCCCTTGTGCGATCGCTACAGGCCCTGCTAAAAAGTCTGTCCCCAAATTATGGGGAACCCCATTATGTGTCTGTGCCCCAGCCCACAGACCCTCCATCAGCAGTGGATGCCCGAAGCCTTTCCATGCAGCTCCATGCTGATATAAAGGTTTATTTTTAGCTCCAGTATTAGCTTCATGTTGATTCCCAGACATATTCAGCTCTTCCCAATGACATCGGCTTGCAGATAGGGTCCTGCCAGCCCCGGGTGTGACCCAGTTCTGGGAGGCCAGTTTGCCCGCAGTCCCCCATTCGCAGCTATGGTTTGGTGTAAAATGCTGCCTGATGTTTCTCCCTTCCTGCCCCAACCCAGCAAGGACCCAGCAGCGGGCCTGGGGTCAGTGGCCCCTAAATCACACTGCCAGCCTTCAGCGGTACCATGGCAAAAGGGGCAGTCAGGGTTTCCTTGTGCACTCCCTATCCGCCGCCCCCCACCAGCCTTGCTCAGGAAACATGTCCACCCTCCTTTTTCTGCCCTTTTTTCTTCTTTTAGTGCTTTGTTGCTTACCTAAAAAAACGACATGACTTTCAAAGTTCAAGTTGACTGTACAGTCCAATCCTCGTGCAAGCCCGGAACACGGGCAATCTAATGTGTCATGATGGATTTACTCGCAAGGACAGGTCTTATGGCTCGGCCTTGTGCTCTCAGCCAGGTGCTTTTCAAAGCCCTTCGGGGGGAGGGCTGCACCCCCAGCCTGATGGGAATGGGCATGGAGATGGTCTTTTGGGTCCTTGTGTTGAGGTTGTCCTGTACCAGCAGGCCATGGTGCTGGGAACGGGTGCTGGGCATGTTTCCTTTGCAAGGAGAGACGTTGCTGGGGCCAGCAGCGTGCACGAGGTGGGATTTCATCCAGGGAAAAAGGCTGGAGGCACCATCCCCGCCCGTCTCCATCCTCCTGATGGAGGGCTGCAGGGGACCAAGCATGCTTGGCTGCTGAGGATGGGAGGAAATCTTCTGGGAAGAGGGGGGAAAAAAAAAAAAAAAGGCATTTTGGAAAAGTGCTGCTACCTGGTCCTCCCGGTTCAGCACTGGCAAACCGAGCTTCTCCTGGTCACTGGGGTTTCCCAGTGTCTCCTGGTCACTGGGGTTTCCTGTTTCACTGGGTCCTGCCACCTTCCCACCACCGTCGCGGTGTGCCTGCTCCCCATTCCCTTGCAAATTTGCTCTTGGGGATGGTTCCGCTATGCTCACACCTTTGATCGATCTATCCTCACACCTTCGATCACCGTGACGAGCTACAGGAGGGCTGCAGAGTCCTTACGCTCTTACCAGCACTGGATGAATGAAAAAAGAAATAATCTGGAACAGAGAAAAGCTCAGCATTACCGCACACTGGAGCCCTTTCCGGTAAGGTACGGCAGCGAAATAAAAACAGCAATTTGCAGCCAAATAAACATAACAGTGAAGCATTGGGAACAAACAAGAGCATTCAGGACGAGCAGATGCCCCACTCCCCCAGTCCCCCTGTGCCCCGCCGGGGGGGGGGGGGGCGAAAACACCGCCGGACCCCGGTGGGGGAGTGGAACGGCCCGGGGGCGGGGCACAGCGGGCGGGGGTGGCGGCTGCACTGCGGAGGCAGGTGGCACCGTGGGCCAGGCACTGCCCACGCACAGCCGGGGACACACCCACGTAGGCAGGCACTGCCCACGCACAGCCGGGGGACACACACAGGAATTGCCCACGCACAGCCGGGCCGGGACACAGGAATTGCCCACGCACAGCCGGGGGGGGGCTGCAGGAATTGCCCACGCACAGCCGGGGGGGGGGGGGGGGGGGCTGCAGGAATTGCCCACGCATAGCCGGGGGGCGGCAGGTATTACCCACGTGTGCGGTGCGACAGCCAGTGCCCACGCACAGCCGGGACACACACACACAAGCACGGCCCACGGACAACCCGGGTGCCTGTGTACGTGTGCGCGTGCGCGCGCGTGGGTGTGCGCAACACCGTGCCCCACCCCGCGCACGCGCCCCACGGGCGGGGCGGGGCCCTGACCTCGCGCATGCGCAGCGCCCCCTCGCCCCGCGGCGGCCGGGTGGGAGCGGGGGCCATGTGCGCGCGACGGGGGCGTTCCCGCGCGTTCCCGCGCGCCCCCTGCCGGCCCGCCGCCCCGTGCCGCCCCGCCCCGCGCCGTGCCGAATCTGCGGCGGGGCGGGCGCCGGCGGCGCTGCGGCGGGCGCTGCCCGTGCGGAAAGTGCGGCGGCGGGGCGCGGGCCGGCTTTACGCCAGGCGGGATTTCATCATGCGGGGGGGGGGTAGGGCGGCGCGCCGCGCCTCTCCATGCCGCTGCCGCCCCGTAGCGCCCTGCCCGCCCTCCTGCACCGCCTGCGCCGCCTCGTCCGCCCGCCCGCCGCCCCGCTCCGCTCCCGGCCCCCCCCGGCCGCGACCCCCATGGACGGTCCGCAAGCCGAGGCGCTGCTTGCGCCCCTCAGGCAGGCGGTGCGGCACCAGGTAACCCGCCTCGGCCCGGCTGAGGGGCGTCCCCGCTGAGGCGGGTGGCGGCTGAGGGGGGACACCCGCCGGGGAGGACCCGCCTGAAGAGGGGTCTCCCGCCTGCGGGGCGCGGATCTCTCTGAGGGGGACGGGTGCGTAACAGACCCGCTCGGAGCTCCGGGCCCGCGGCGGCCGGCGGGTGCCTCGGCTCGGGTCTGTGGGGAGGTGTCCCCCCGTGTGTCCCCCCTGAGCCCTGCCGGCTGGCGCGGGCCGTGCTCCGGGTGGGTTCCCCCCCTCGCGGAGTGAACGCAGTGTCTCCCCACAGCCCCGCAGGGCCTGCTCGCCACCTCCCCGCTCCCTGCTCGGGGGCGCCGCGCAGCCCCGGCGGGCTCCGGCCGGGCAGCCCGCAGGCGGGGGTCCGGGAGCCGGCCTTGGTCCCCGGGGGAGCGGGGGCTGCAGGTGCCTCCCCTGGGGTGCGTGTTGCGCTGCCCCGGAGCAGGGGCCGGCAGGGGGTGGGTGACAGGGGCTGCCCGCTCCCCTCCCCGCAGCGGTGCTGTGCGTTGGGGTCTGGCAGAACTGGATCAGTGCGTCAGGCTGCCTGGCGTCCCTCTCCTGGGCTCCGTGCCTCCTCTGCCCCAGCTGGGGCAGACTTTGTCATGCGGCTAGGGCCCCGTAGCTGGCTCTTCGCGTTTTCTTTCCGAAACAGCCTGCATAGGTTCCCTGATCCCATAGGGTCACACGATGATTTCCCTTTAAGAGCAGAGTTCGTGCTGGGGTTTGGAGGTAAACGATATTCTTTAGAATTGCATATTTGCCTGATGTGCTAAGGGATATTAACTCCTTTGCACATTTTCCATTTCATCATTCTTAGTTGTCTAGATACATAGATGTCTTCTATTAGCTGGGACTGCATCATGTTCTCTTTCATCTCCCTCACAGGTGGAGCTGTTATCTTTATCTTCCTTCTTACCTGAGAGTGATTTATTTGTCTTCTTATTTCCTAAGTGAATCTTGATCTTGGTGCTCTTGCTGTGTACGTTAATGGCAGTGCAGCTTGTTTATAGCACATGGGAGTTCCCCTTCCTTCAGCAGCAAGACCTATGTGTGTGGGTTCCCCATATGCCTCCTTTAAGTGGCAGAATCCATAGTCTTCTGCTTAGCTGCACACATAGCTACGTGTGTGTAGATCTACACATAGATTTGTGCATGTGTTTTCCCATTAAATAATTGGATTTATGACCCTCTAATTATACCAGCGCTTCAATGAGTTTTTATTATGAATCATTGTACGGCATAATGCCTTGGCAGGAGAGCTTCTTGTAAATAAAACGATGATCTCTAGAGCTAGCCAATTTATTTACTTTAAAATCCTGCGTCTTGGGTGCTGACATTTGCCTTTAAAGTATCAATGCACCCCTTCTTTCTGGCCACCTGTGGGATTGAAACAGGAGTGTGGGGTGCCAGGGAAAGGTTTGTGGGTAAATTTGTGTAGCTGGGATCACAGATATTGTGTTGTACAGCTGACAGTAGTAATTCCCTGAGATGATTGCACAAGAGGAAAGGGAGGGAGTAACGATGACTGGGGTTGGTACCTTATGATGCAGAGGACCCTGTCTATCAGCTTGTGGAGAAGCAGTTTAATTGAACCTAAGGGACTCTTAACCTATGGAGAGGAAAGTGAGCAGCCTATCTTCCTGCAGCAGTGCCTGATGCAATAAGCTGCCGTGATCCAGGGGTGGATCCCTCTCTGCTTTACTGGTCTGTGGGACAAAGCTGCAGCAAAATTTGCCACATCGAGTGCTGCTGTGTACTCCTCCTCTGGGTTGGGCTCAAGATCGTAGCTTTAATTAGGTTGAGTCCTGTCAGCAAACATAATTATTTGCTTCAGTTGTGTGTTGTTGGTTTTTTTTCTCCTCCTTGCGTATGTCTGAGTACTCTTATAGATCAGGACAAAGAGTTGCTGTATGCTGCTTTTAGATGCTCAGCAATGAGCAGGGTGGTAGCTCTGTTGAGTCAGCAGTAGCAGCTTTGCAGCTTCCTTGATGCTTTTCCACTGCCGACCCCCTAGCTCAACAAAGGCAATTTGGACTTACTACTTTAAAAGAAAAAAAATACAAGAGATCAGATCCCTCCCTCTGCCACGTTACCCAGGAATGGCAGTTGAAGTCCTCAGCCCTAGAATGAAACTTTCATGTTTTGGTATAACTAGTTAACAGGAAGGAAAGTGCAGATTTGTTCTGTTCTTGTAGCCATCGGGGTTAGGGAGCGTGACAGGATTCTTATTTTTCTCTTTTCTTTTTGTGTGTTTGGTTTAGTGCAGTCTTTTGAGGCTTCCTCCTTTATTAATAAAATTAGCCTTTTGAACTCCTTAGTCTCTGAAGCACTTTTAGCTTTTCTAATGTGATTACTGAGTGGCAATCTGTGTATTGTCTTCTTTTTGGTTTCTCAGTTGCCTGTAATATTAATGTCAGAAAAGCTCAGAATTGATGAAAAAGCTGTTGTGATGGAAATGTTGTATTCTGTTTGCAGTGGTTTTTTTTTCCTTTTTCCCCCCTTCTTTTTGTTTAATGGGGAAGTGCAAGGTGCAAGAAAAATGCTGAACTTGGAGCATCCCATTCTTAGAACATTCCACTTGAGAAGGCATTGACATCTCTGTGCTTTTTCCTTCTGGGTCAGCTCCTTTGTCCTTCTCAGTAATTCAAGATTGACCTTGGTTTTGGCGGAAGAAGGGTGGACTCAAAGGAAGACTTCTAATTAATTTATCTCCAAGAGCAAGCTGGGCGTGACTGCTGAGGATCATGTTCAGAAAAGCATGCTGTTGGATACTTAGGGATTGAATGCTTACCTAGGGTTAAAGGGAAGAATTTTCCCCACAGGGCAAAGAGGCCTTTGTGGAATCATAACAAAGTGATGGTCGTTTGACTCGGGTCAAGACCTCAGTGTGAGCCCACTGCATGGTTTTGGTGCTCTGAAATGTTTAGACTTCGAGGTTTAGTTTATTTCATTTTTTTAACTCCATTCCTTCCCGAAGTTACTGGATAAATTTTAAAAACAGTCACAGTTTTTAGAGATAATGCAGTACCTTGTTTGCTTAGACATTAGGCTAAAAATGCCTGTCTTCTGTGAGACCTTCTTCTAAAATTTTGTGTACTTACTGGCCAGTTTTGGATAGATGTGACAGAGGAAAAGAGGTCTGAAATGGTCATAAATTTTGAAGAAAAGGGAAAGAGTAGAAGGAAGAGAAGCCTTATTACTGAGGAGGAGGGCAAAAGCCTTTATTAACCATCTGAGAATCCACTTGGTGCATCCTCAAAGACAGAAAACTAGGATTTGTGGAAATTTGCTGTGAAGAGGTACATACAGGAAGATAGTTGCACACTGAGGTTTAATAACAGGTCTGGGATTTAACAGCGGGGGGGGGCATTGAATTTTTCTAATAACGCCTAGTTCTGCTAATTCTCAAATGCCTTCTCACTTCTCAAATGCCTTCTCACTTGTACCAATTTAAGCAGCCTCTTGAGACCTGCGTGGAGGAGAGCTGGGAGCCAGGATGAAGCCCTCCTTCTGGAGTGACAGGGGAGCTCAAAGGAGGAGAGCTCTTCTCTATGGCATTCAAAGAAAGAATCGGTGTTGTGTTTTGTCTCCTTCTTCTAGGGAGAACTGGTAAGGAAACTGAAGGAAGAGAAAGCTCCTCAGGTGGATATAGACAAAGCTGTAGCAGAACTCAAAGCTCGGAAGAGGGTCCTAGAAGCAAAGGTGAGTCTGGAAATTAAATTTGAGTTCCGCAGTTTTGTCTGAAAAGCCTCGAAATCTCTACTTAATGCTTTTTTATAGTATTGATTTGGGCTAGACTGTTTGAATGACTTCTGAAATAGTTTGCAAGTTTCCAACTAGTGGTAGTTTCATTCTTTATCTGTTACGCTGATATCTGTTAGCATTAAATAACAATGTGCAAACAAATATGTGTTCAGGTTGTTTGTAAGTCAAAGCTGAAATTCAGTGTGTATGTTGCTAATCTTTGTTGACTGTATAGATCTTTTTTGTGTGCAGTGAGAGGATGTGCTGCTTGCTCTAGTAAGTTTCATTTTCAGCTTCTTTGTGCGGATTTAAATTCCCAGACTGGCATAGAAGGTGTTTCTTTAGAAACCATTTTCTTTGCTACTGTTTAAACAAAGTTTTTGGAGACGCTTCAAGTAGCCTGTGATTTCCCTCAGCCTTATAGAGAGGGATATGTTGAAGTTGCGCCCCCTTTTTGAAAATGCGAATGTGCTCTGGAAAGTCTTTCTGCAAATGGAAATGATGGAAACTCAAGTTTGTTTTGTCTCTAGATTCATAAACAAGAAAAAACAGGCTTCCTTATCCTGCAAGCTCCCCTCCCCTTCTCAAACTGAAAAATAAATAGAAACTCCTGAACGGAAAAACAGTCAGGTAGGCAGATTCAGCCAGGAAAACTGTGAGGTTCTTTCTGATTTGTATTTCATATAAAAATGATTTTGTGCTTTGGTGGTAGTCTTAAAAATAAATGAATAAATACACCACTGCTTGCAACTAACTTACTGTGAGAAGGTGAGTATAGCGGAATTAAACCAGTCGACTCTGTTTATCCTGCATAGTCACATGAGGTGAACAGTTAGTGCTCCCTGCCAGCTCTGGCATGATGGTTACCTGTTTGCATACGTTTAACCCAAGTAAAAAGATGTCATTTTTACTTAGTATTTGGCATAGAACTGTGCCTTGAAACCATTGCATGAAACCCGTATGGATAGCTGTGTTGTCCTGGAGTAAATAGTTTCTAAATATCTTCCCAATTCTGTTTCCCAGCCCTCGGAAGCTTGGCGTAGAGTGACACAGCAAGGCAAGTTAGGGGTCATGGTATGCATTTGAGCCCCACCTTCTGTTGGAAGAGTGCCTGTAGGATGCAGTGTAGAGGCGTGCTTACCAGTTACACAATTTGTGTGGGTGGTATCCCTGTCAGTGCAAGAATGACCTTGCAAATGCAGCATCTGCCCTTGTGAGTGCAGCACTCCAATACGGTCCTTCTTGGTGGTGTTTCCAGCAATGCATCAGTCACTTGCACCTTTTGCAGAAGGCAGCAGTGTGAGTGCTTGTTAGCTTTAGCAGCTGGTAAGTTTTGTGCTGGTACAGTTTTCAAGCCCTGTGACTCCTACTTAAAGATAGCAGAGTGGCTCTGAATTTGAGGCTTTGAACAGGACAGAGAAGTTGAGTGTTTAAAATTCCTTGGCTTTATGTCCTCAAACTATATCATAAGTCAGAGATGATTCTGTTTCTCTACGGAGTCTTTCTTGCCCTTAAATACTAACACAGATACTTTTCTGCCTTCTATTTATGAATATATTTATGTTTATGAATGCCAGATAGAAGAGACTGTTTCTTTGACTTCTGCGGCAGTTCATGAACTATTCTCTTTAGGTAATAGAAGAGGGCTCTACAGTTTTCTGTGCCCACTCCAGTTGTTCCTCTGCTAGCCGTTTCTCCCTGCCAGCTCAGAATTGGGCTGTGTCACTTGCTCTTCTTCTGCCAGCTCTGGGCAAAAGCCATCCTTTCTCTGAAGAAACCCTGGTCATTGTGAAATGTGATTCTATGGTTTTAGGCAGAAAGTGCCAAATGGATTCCCTTTCCATGCTTTAAAAGTACTTTTCTGGTGCTTCCTGTCATGTGTGTGCTCTCTCTGTCTTTGACTCTTTCCATCTCTCATGCAATTACTCCTTGGCTTATGCTAATTCATGGGAGCCACAGATGTACAGTGCTTTTAAAATTAGGCCACATTTATTTGTCTTTATAGATGCTAAAAGAAGAAAAGTTTGAAACTATTGGTTGTACAGTACTTTCTGTTACCAAAAGGCTGTTCAAAATGGTAGCATTAGCCACTGAGGAGGATCTGAATTAATTTATTGAGCTTCTTGGCTTCACTCTGCTTTAATTATCAAAACATCATGCTTGAAGAAAATCTTTCAGGTCTGTTGACTTCACTAATGGGAGTTGATTGCAAAAAATCGTAGGTTTTCAGGTAAAATGGTGAGCCTGCTGTAAAACATTTTCACAGAATCTAGGCAGGGCATTTAGGCACTCTTAAATAAATTTTCTGAGTGCAGCAGGCCGTATTTGTGAAAGCCTACATTTTGCAAGTAGATCTTTGTGCAAGTAGCAGACATACACCTTTGACAGAGCACAGGGATGATGATGATGATGTTTGTAATTGTCATAGTCAGAATTCTTTCATGTGAGGTACACTTTATTGAAAGCTTCATCTATGCCAAGAGTTAGATATTTGTAGTTCAAGCTAGTCACTCCAAGCTCTTTTTATAGTCAGGAGAGGGAAATAGGTCAGAAGAATTGCTTTGGAAATTGACATTTTCCAGTGATTGTAAAGAAAGCTGAGGATGACTAGCTTAGACTTTGTTGTCTGAAAGTCGGGACAGATGAGTCTGCCTCAAGTGTCTAAAATGCTGCATTCAGACAATCATGCTTGTAATTGAGCACTTGAATTTCAGTGTGACCATTGCTCTTTGGAAAATGAGTATGTTGGCAGGATACCTTTGCTTCAAAATGGGGTTTACAGACTTTTGACTCATAGTGGTGAATGGAGAGGATTTCTCGTCCTGCCAGAAATGGGAGCAATTAACTGGTTTTGGTTTGCTTGAATTAACAGGAGCTGGCCTTACAGCCCAAAGATGATGTTGTGGACAGAGTTAAAATGGAAGATACTTTGAAAAGGAGGTTTTTCTACGATCAAGCCTTTTCTATTTATGGAGGTACGGATATGAAGAGATGTACATTTTAATCCATTTAGGCTAATGTTGTGGTTTTTCTAGGTGTGTGAAATTACATCGTGCAACGTTACATTAATGCAACACAAAGGCATTATTTTTAAAGTTGGCTTTAAACTTTACTTCTTGAGTCTGTAAGCCTTTCAAAAGTTCCCCCTTCCTAAAGTCTGTGGGTGGGGAGGGGGCTCAAATTTTGTCTTTTGCTTTCTGAATGTAAATGAGTGGACCTTAGGCTGCGTGTTCTGAGCAGTTCATTGTAGAAGATTGTTTCTTTGCAGAGGGGTAGGGTGTTTTGGTGTTTGAGGGGGTGATCAGCTTATTTCCTTGTGACTGTCTCTATCAGAGCTTTTCTTGGCTAGATAGTGCGCAAAATTAACATGAACCTTAGAACCTGTTACTTTAGTGAACTTTGTCAATGAACAGGTGCAGGTGAACAAATGTGGCTGTTAAACCTCTTCAGAGAGCTGATTTGAGCATTTGGGGGGGGGCAGCACGATGCCTGTATTGTTCCTGCTCTATCACCTAAGACACTAAAATAAATACTCTAGGTTGTTTTATTGGATTTTTCTTTTTTTTCATTGTTGTGCCTAACCTAGTGATCAGCAGATACGTGTTATTACTGACAATAACGTACTGCTTTGGCCCATACATTATCACTTCTTCTGTATTCAGATTCTTCCTTCAGCTAAATTGCTTGCACAAAACTCTCCACAAACTATAATCCGTCGGTGGAGGAAGTGTGACTTTCACAGTTGTTGGTATTTATCAGTTTCAGCTTCTACCGCTATCTGAGGGCCCAGTGGGCTCTGCAACTGAACTGTATTGGTTAGTGTGTAGGGCAGTGTCTGTCTAGGTCCTTCATAGAGTTTACTTTCAGCCTTTATGTTATGGGTCTTTATGTAAAAAGCCTCTCTATGGTGAGCCACATTCCGTATTCTGTTTAGCCCAGGGAAGCTGATGCTTCATGCTCAGAAAATGACTTCAAGCCAGCTGATGGAAACACTGGGAAGGGAGGATGTTTCCTCATAACAATGCAGGTTCATACAATGTAGGACCTACTGCATTTTATTTTTTTTACCTTATTCTCTTTGCAGGTGTCAGTGGTCTGTATGACTTTGGGCCTGTTGGGTGTGCTTTGAAGAACAACATCATCCAAGCATGGAGACAGCACTTTATTCAGGAAGAGCAGATCCTGGAGATTGACTGTACCATGCTTACGCCAGAGCCGGTTCTGAAGTAAATATAGGTCTTTTTTCTTTCCTGCAGCATATAATTTCTGGTTGTAGTTGCATTTTACAGTCTTCTGTAAAATTACCCACAGGAATCTTGAGACTGGGTCACCCAATTTCATACCTTGTTGCAGTGCAAAATAATTAGATGGCAGTGCACAGGTCAACGTGAGAAGCTGTTCCATAAATCAGGGAGAGCAGTGGGACTTATGTCTGAGAGTCTGATGTCTTAATGTCTCCTTGCAGTCCCATTAAGAAAGAAATTTCCATTATCCCTTTTTTTCTAAAAGATCAAGAAGAGAAGAAAAAGAATTAGGTGACTTGCCTAAACCTGGAACACCTGAGTCATGGTTTAGGACAGTGGCCAGGTTGCTCGACCATCCTTTCCTTCTCTGTGGAGGGGTGGCAATCTGCAATGTGTTAATTGAGCTCTGAAAGCAAATGGTGCCTCTGTAGCCCTGGGGATTGAAACCCTCTTTTTATCCACACGCCAGGTAGAAGGAGCATCTTCCAGGGTGAGGGCATAGTTCAGACTCTGGACACTTCACCTCCACATGTCTCCACTAAGACTACCCACAGGTTTGCTAAATATGTCAGGAGCTTTTGGACTGAGAGCCTGAGTGGAGTGAACTGCATTACTTTGTACGGGTCATGGCACAACGGGCAGAAGCTTTCATGGATCACTGGTACAAAATAGTGGAAATCTGTCCACCTGAATTACTGGTTACTCTTCACAACTGCGTCTATGTCTTGCTTTGATCACGATGCAGTTCCTAAAGGCGCTAAGTGTCATCTTAAGGGACACGTTTTAAGATGTAGTTGTATTGATACTTCTCACAGATCAGATTTTCTGTGGGATGGTACTGCTTAATGTCAATCTATAACCTGAAGCAAGAGTGAGCCTACAGTTTGGGTGCATAGTTTAAAGTGTTTCTTTTTGATTATGGTCTGTCCACTGTGACAGTACCCAGGGCTGTCTGGTGGAAGTTTTCATGTTCTTTTTTCTATCATCTTTTCTAGGACTTCTGGCCACGTAGACAAGTTTGCTGACTTTATGGTGAAAGATGTGAAAAATGGGGAATGTTTTCGTGCTGATCATCTCTTAAAAGGTTTGCTTTTATTCCAAGGCTAGGTGGCCTTGGGGATTTCTTGCAGTGGTACAAATGTGGGAAAAGACTATCTTTCTCAGGGGAGGCCAATTGGTGTAGCCAGTCTTTTGTACTTGTGTTTGTCGTTCGTTAATCCTACCATACCAAAGATCCCTGAAGTTCTCAGTTTCAGCCAAATGTTGTGTTAGTGTCCTGTGTTACATGGTTGGGTCATTTTTATGAAATCCTGGGTCACCAGGCCATAAAAGATCACTGTGTTGTCTAAGCTGAGGAATCCCTATATAACAACATTCCTGTTCTCTACCATGTTCTGGTTTTTGTTTTCTTGAGTTTCAGTTGCTTTTTGTTTGGAACTGAGAAATGACTTAATGATGATACAAGGGGACAGAGCATGCTTTCCCTATGCAAAGTTCAATTACGTGGTGGCTGCTGACTTTCGTATACCTTAGAACTCGGCTGACTTTTGGGAATGCTAAATAGACTTAATGCATTTCTTAGGTTTGCAAAGTCTTCACTCTTCTTTCTGGTTATTGATTAAAATTTGTTTAAAAAACCAAAAAAAATGGAAAACTTCTTTATGTACAGCTCCATTATGAAAGGAAGGACTGTTCTGCTCTAGGTTTAAGTTGCTTGTGCTCTCTAGTTTTCTAGCGTTTTCCTTGGAAGTTAAGTATATAGAACAATGTGCACTGGCATCAAAGCTGCTTTCATACTATTCTGTTAGAATTTTTGTTTTATTAAAAAGACAAACAAAAGAAGCCCGTCTGAGCTCTGCCTACTTGGCACACTGAACAGCATCTTAAACAAGAGTGTCCCTGTCTCTTCTGCAGCCTATCACTGGTTAACAGCCACCTGCTGTTACTGACACTAAAAAGTTGGATTGCTTTTTTCAGATGAGTGGGAAATGCTGGCATCGCTGTCTGCCTTTGTATCTCATGGAGAATGTTGTGCTTTAAAGTGGAATGCAGTCTAACCCTACTGTACCAACTCAGTGCATGCCTCTGAGTGCATTTGGATAAAATTAGCCATACTGGCTTGGGATCAGATGTTGCTTTTAATTTCCAGTCCGTATAGAAAGAAAATAAGGAGAAAGGGACTACAAAGCCATTGCTTGGGTTTAGAGGAACGAGTATTGGAAAGAAACTAGATAAGGACCTGTTGTTTCCCCTGTGGTGCACCACATCAACAAACTGTAGATCAGCGTTGCCCTGATGACAGGAGTGGAATTACCCTGATAGACACTAGCAAGACAATGGGTGGGTATACACTAACAGTCAGACTGGAGGATCCTCCTGATTTTTTCAAGCGTTAGGTTTGGGTCTGTGATGGTGTTGCAGTACAAACTCACTAAGTACTTCTTTTGCTTACAGCTCACCTGCAAAAGCTTATGTCTGACAAGAAGTGCACAGCAGAGAAAAAGGCAGAAATGGAAAATGTTCTAACGCAGGTGGGTGCCTGCCTGGGGAGGTGGATGCTGCAGGGATATGGGTGTAACTGAGGAAGTGCGATACACCGAGTCCAGAGGCAGTGCCCCTTCTGTGTCTCTGAAGATGCTCAGAAGTCTTTGCATCAGAGATATATGTCCGGCTGTACATGCTCCTAAACACTGAAAACTTAGTTGTTAACAAATACTGTAAACTAGCTGGTTAATCGCATCTCCTTCCTTCTGCTGTTTTGGAGAGTAACTGCTGTTATATTTGTCCCTTGAATGTTGGATTGGTGGGGCTGAAGCTCTGTTCTTGGAGCTGGTGTGCTCTGTTCCGCTTCACGCCCTGGCAAAAAGCCTGTCTCTTCTGAGTCCTCCCCCTGTACCTTTGTAAATTCCTGACTGGGATTGTGATACAAAGGAACAGAGATGGATGAGAAGTTTTCTGAATCAGCTTAGCACTGAATTGGTATGTTTTAAAGTTGTCTTGGCTTTGAAGTACTTGAGATTAATTCCTCTGTCTCTAGCACCCCGCGCACATTTTTCCTGTTTCCCATGAGAATAGCTGGTGCTCCAGGCTGACATTCCTGAGCAGCTGTGCAGATGTTTGCCTTTTTTTCATTTGTTTTTCTTACCTTGTTTTTAATGTTTGTTCTTATGACTTCTAGGATAAATACTTCCAGAGCCATGCATAGAATGAATGTTTCCTTCCAGAAAGAGCAACTTTTTTTAATCCTGTGTATTGCACCACTGGGAAGCTCTCATTAGGTTTTTCATACTACCACGCTGAACTTTGACCATTCTTTAGGGGAATTTATCTGTTAATGAACTCTTATCTCCTGTCCTTTCTCTTGTACATGAAGAATCATGACAATTAGTGCTAGAGGCAGCTCATTAGATTTTAAACTGAGTGTTAAATCATTGCTGTACTGTTCAGTATAGACCCTTTATGGTACTTAGGTCTAGTAACTACATTTAAATGTACATATGCAGAAAGCTAGTACATTAATGCACAAGACAATTGCAGAAATTGTGGGTCTTGTGCAGTTAGATTGCAGTTAGATCTATAGTTCTGCTGCTGCTTGATTCCCATCTTCCAGAGAAAGGGGAAGGTAGGGTCCTGGAAGGGGCTGAGATTATCCTACTTGTGGAAGTGTCCAGTCATTGCCAAATTGTTTTCAGAGCAAATGGAGAATCTTTCACCAGGAAACCCTGTGCTGCAGATCTGTTCTATTTAACTAAAATGCAGAACAGCTCTGAAAGAGAGCAGCTAATGCATAGCTTGACTGCTGTGTTTCATGCACCAGAAGAAAAAGAAATGAATGCTGACAAAGCCCTGCAGAAATTTTAGCTTTCTTCTCTCTCATTGCTTTATTTTTTTTTTTTTGTTCCCAACTCAGTGCTTCCCATGCCTTAGCTGAAACTGTTCAAAAGAAGCTGCTGGTGGGTGGAGATGCAGTCCCAATGACTTTTCTTCTGCTTTACACCCACTGTTATGCTCAGTGCTTGCATTTCTATCTAGACTTCAGACTTTCTGTGATATGACTGAGTCGTGGATTTATGTTACTAAAATGGGTTTGCAGATGTGCAGTGTATTCTTCTGTTACTGGTTCAAACCTAGCTTGTGTGAAAATGTCAAGATTTCAGAGCTGTAGATCATGCTCAGCAAAAGATGAAGCGGACATAATTAATTCCTGTTATCTTGTCTAGTAATTAAAATAATTCTCCTGTGTTTTGATATTAGTTGGACAATTATGGCCAGCAAGAACTTGCAGATCTCTTTGTGAACTACAATGTGAAATCACCAATCACTGGGAATGACCTGTCCCCTCCTGTTTCTTTCAATCTGATGTTCAAGACCTCCATTGGGCCTGGAGGAAACATGCCTGGGTAGGTACTAATCTCATTCTGCTCACACTGTCCCTTCTTCATAGATCACTTGGAGTAAAAATGCAGTCTCAACAGGATTGAAATACGCAATTTTTTCTTGAGTAACCTTCCCTTGCCTTTCAGTCCCAGCCTGCTCTGGCAGGTCAGCATTCCTTGTATCTTGGTGAAAGGCAGGATAATCAAGGAGCTGTTGCAGAGTCGTGAAAATACTTGAAGCAGATAGACTATGTGGATCACAGCTATGCCCTTGCTTGTTGGAGTAGTTTCCATAAAGCCAGTTAATGCTGAATCCGCAATTGTCAGCAACTGCTTGGCTATAGAGAACCTGTTTCAGGATGAAGTTATTTAGCAGGGTGATCGTAGCATCAGTTGCTAGGTGTTTGTAGCTAGTATGTGACAATGTAGAAGCTTTCTTGTCTTGAGTTGGGGTCTCCAAAACTAAAACAGAAACCTCTGTTGACAAGTGGAGGATATAATTCTTGCATATGCTCTGGGATGGGATCAGAGGTACACGTCATATGTCTTCTCCAGTATAGTACATGAAATAATCTATGTAGGTGGTATTCTCTGTGGAAATCTCAGATCACTGTAGGGGTTGTAGGGACGTTACACTAAAGCCACTTCAAAGTTTGTGTGACAGCAGAGCTGCAGTTACGTATCGCCTGCAAAACTCACCTTTGTAAGCAGGCTGGAACAGCTCAGGACTACATAGGAAAGGCAAGGGGGGTGCATTCCCTGTGACCTCCTTGATGTCACTGGCCACTGTACTTCATTCAAACACCTTTTTCCATTCTGTGCTTGCATTTCAAAAGCAGCCAAATCATCCCGTTTGCTTTTGAGAGTAACTGTGGAGTGCTGTGTTTGGGCTGCGGCTGGTGTTTGTTCAGTCTTTTCCCCTCAGTCTGTTGCTTCATTATTTTGTGTCTAGAGTTCAAAAGACTCAGGAGAAAAAGTACCACCTTTTAAGTTTTGTAGTAACTGTGTTTTTCTTTTCTCACTGATTTCCCCACCATTTTATCTTCCTGATTTTTTCCTCTCCCCCCATCTCCTTTCAGCTATCTGAGGCCAGAAACTGCCCAGGGAATATTCCTCAACTTCAAACGTCTTCTGGAGTTTAACCAAGGCAAACTGCCTTTTGCTGCTGCTCAGATTGGAAATTCCTTCAGAAATGAAATCTCACCCCGCTCCGGCCTCATCAGAGTGAGGTACTGCAAATTTCCTCTTTTAGCAGGAGGGTACCTGGGAGCAGGTAGCGCCTCCCTTTTTGTTCCAGTGTTCGTACATGATTATGTCACTTTCATGCTTGCTTCCAGAGGCCTCCAGATTATGTGCCTAGTGAGTCTCTGTGTTCATGGACAAACTCTTATATTAAGATTTTAACTACAGAGTTCTATCTAAGCCTGGCTGGTTAGAAGTAGGAGCTCTGAAATAGCTGCTGTAATAGAAACACCTACTTTAAACTCAGTTTTACTAATAAAATTTGCGTCCATCATAATCTAAACAAATCATAAAGTAGCTGTGTTCTCTACAGAACATGCAGCTTTGCTTGTTTATATATGTTCATGTGATTTACTTTAAAACTGAAATCTGGAATCGAAACGTGATTGACCTTGTAGCGGTATTTCATTGCCTTGGTTTTGCAGTTCTGCAGCTTAATACAGAAAGGAAGTTGTGAGATAACCTGACTCAGGAGATGTGTTTGTGTCCCAAGAGCAGTCAATCAGGAAAGCTCAGAGTTACTGAGTCTCAGGTTGAAAGTGATTATTGTATTTCCTTAAGGATACTCTCTGTGTTTTAACCGAACTATTTTGAACAGAAGTCTCTTCTGTCTAATTTGGAACAAGAGCTCCCATGCTCAGTCAGTGTAGTTCTGCCATGCACACAGGCAGAATGTGTCGTAAACTTGGGAACTGATTAATATGGTGCTGTAAATGGCACTGAGAGGCAGTGGCATCGTTAGCACTAAGGGAACTCTGGAATTTTCTTAGTCCTCATATGCTCTCTTGCACATCTGGGAATGAGAACTTTTCTCATTGAAATGCATTTTCAGTCAAATATAAATTATATGCTTGTGACACATTTATTGGAGACTGTTATGCTATCATAGCAAATTATATCCTGATGCCTGTGATTTAAAGTTAATGATTACCTAGAGCTTTTTAAAGGTTCTTGATAACAAGTTAATTCAATATAAAGCAATTTCAAGCAGGAAGGCTAAGAATCAGTCTGAGTATAGATGTGTTAAAGACAAGCTCTTAAAACAGAATGTACACTGTTGCTGAATGTAGCAGTATCGTTATCTTCAAGAAATTGTCACCTCACCTGGTTATTTTAGGTATCTCTCATATGAGTTAAAGCTACTGAATTAATCAGTGGCTTATTCTTCATTGACCCTGTAGGAAATGTATAATTCTAATATGGGCAGCAGTCTGGAAAAACTCCAGAGAACTTCTGAAAGTATTTCTAAAGGTGCTAATCTCTGCTGTGAATCACAGTGGTGATAACCATGTCCTGGAGATCTATAGATGAATTTGTGGAAAGTTTTATTAGGAATTCAAAGATAAAACTAAATCCAGTGTCGAGGCTGGTTTATATTCCAGTCTATACATTGGCTCGGCTCTTGGTTTACATGTGGTTTTAAATTGCTGACTTGCTTGTGAGAGGCTAAAGCATAAACTTTTATTAGAGGGGCTGTGTCTAACAGATGAAATATTTAATACACGTGGTTGGTTGTGTTTCTGTTAGGGAATTCACCATGGCAGAAATTGAGCACTTTGTGGATCCCAGTGAGAAAAATCACCCCAAGTTTCAGAATGTGGCAGATCTCAACATTCTCCTGTACTCTGCCAAGGCCCAGGTCAGTGGGCAGTCCGCCCATGTAATGCGGCTGGGAGATGCTGTCCAACAGGTAATGTTCCTCTAGCAGGCACATGGAGCTTGCTCTTTTGAATATTTCCTTCAAGGCTAAATTACAAACTGTTATTTTGATGCCAGCTGGGGTTTGCTCCCAGATTTAAGAGTCGGTTCTCTTCAGTGAATCAGTGTGGCTGAAATCCAAGCCTGGCCCTTGTTATCAGTAATGAAAGGCTGCAGGTTGTGTTGGGATAGTGGTTAGAGGCTAAGCTTCACACTTGGCTGGTGGGAGAGCAGCAGTAAGGAATACTAGGATCTGCCAAAAGCTCAGCAGTGACTAGGAATCTAATACTTGGCTGCTGACCCCCATCAGTACGTGGCTGGCACATTGGGGTTTCACTACCTGATTCTCCATCCATGCAAATTATGAATGAGTAGATTGACTAGCCTCCTTCAGCCCCCCCACCAAAACACTGCCCCCCCCCCCCCCCCCAACCTAAACGGAAAAACCCCAAAACCAAACCACCACCACCAAAAGAACGCCCCCCTGCCATTGTACTGCAACTGTGAACTGTAGGGTACAGCTGTTGCAGGGTCTGGAGCCGTAACTGCAGTTCCCGTGCAGTTGTCATACCTGTGCCTGTACTGTTGCAGAAAATACTGCGAGGTATTTTCAACTAGGTGATCTTCAGAGACAGTGATGAGTTCTAGAGTAATAATAACTTACTATTTTGTTCAGATGGAGATACTGCCGGTGGCACTGGGTGAATTTGAAAAGATTTAATAGTTTCAGGAGAAACAGTACTTTATCATGGGCAGCTGCAAGAATTTCTATCTCTTAACATGTCAGGTTGTCTGCAGAAGTACAGCAAATCATTACTTTGCTTCCTTAGGAATTAATGTCTGTGGTTTGTTTTTTTTTTCTTCCTGCTTTTTCCCTTTCCAGGGTGTGATCAATAACTCCGTTCTCGGTTACTTCATTGGCAGAATCTACCTCTTCCTTACAAAGGTCGGTGTATCCCCAGAGAAGCTGCGCTTCCGACAGCATATGGAGAATGAGATGGCTCATTATGCCTGTGACTGCTGGGATGCAGAGTCCAAAACATCGTATGTAAGTGACAAAGAGAAACAGCAAGTGGCACTCCCTGTCAGATCTGTTGGTAGTGCACGAAGGGGTTCTTTTTTATTTCTTGCTTTTTAAAACAAGGGCTATGAGTCTGATGTTTCTGTCCAGTCCCACGTTGGTATGAACATACTTACTGCAGTGAAAATATTCTGAATCCAGGATTAAGGGAACAGGTCAGCTCCCTGCAGTGAGCTTGCACAGAGTTTATGAATGTTGATGTTTCCTTGTAGGTCCATGCTTCAGGCTCTTCTTTGCTGGAGCCTGAAGTTGCCTGGGGACTTTTCTCTGGTTGAATTTCATATAGAATTAAAGGGAACCAAGTCCTGGTGCTTTCCAAAGGCTATAACCCCTGTAACAGCAGTGGGGAATGATTTGTTTTGCTGGAGGCATTATTCCAGGGCATATTCCATCCTGCTTGAATATTTGCTTTTCCTTTCCCACTTCCAAGCTGTGAGAAATGAGTTAATTCCTGCCAGTTCAGACACCTGGTGCTGTGAGAAAAATTTCCCAAGGATTTTTTGTCTTCCTGCTGAGCCATTAAGAGCTTTTCAGTTCAGGCCTTGTTGAGTGCTTTGTCTTTCTTTTGCATTGTTGGTTGGATTTTGAAAAATGTGTTGCTTTTTTCTTTCAGGTAAACCAGCAGTAATAGGGGCAAAGCTCTTAGACTCATTTTAGATTTTCTTGGAGAGCTTTCAGCCTCTTCAGTAAGTCTCAGCCAAGTATATCAGCTGGAATTATAGTTTCAAAAGAAATGTTGTAGAAGGCGTAGTAACTAGACTGTATTGATTATGAAGTCATTCCCCTCTTCAGGGGTGTAGAATCTACTTTTGGGGGTTGAATCTGAGTAAAAAAGAAAAAAAGTTATTTCATTATTTTTCCTTCATGTAGTGAAGCATATGTTCTTCTGCCTGGTTAGCCTTTCCAAGGATTCTAGGATATATGCAGATTTCTGAAAATACCTAGACAACTCTGTGTATTCTAGTTCCTATAAGGGATCAAAAGATGTGACGGGATTTTGCTGAGGTCTGTGAGCTAGCCTGTGACATTGCAGTGACCCTTATCTGATGGATGACCCCATCTGCAGACCTGACTGGGCTGAGAGCCAAACTGGTAGCATGCTCAGCCCAAAGGTGTCCACTCATGGAATGGTTCAAGGCTTCAGATGGTGCGGACAGCCTTACTTACGGGCAGGAAGAACCTCGTACAACCTAGGAGTGAGGAGGTTGTGTGTGGTTGGTGGTTTTTCTCTGTGTGGTTTTTTTTGGCTTTTTTGTTTGCTTGCTTGGGGTTTCTCTCTCTGTCTGATTTTAAGGAGCTGAGATAGACTTACCATGAGCGATGTTCCATTACAGCTAGTTAGAGGAATAGAAGCCAGTAAAGTTCTGCCAAACTTAAGCAAAAAAATTCCTTGCATCTTGGGTGTGTGATTTGTCTTCATATAGAACAGACCTGTAGAAATGATTGAACCAATGGCTTCCTTTGAATATAGACAGCTGATTTCCCTAAGTTCAGAGCCTCTCTTTGCAGCCAGCCCAAAACAGGCTGGACATGCGTGTGCCATACCACGTAAATAAGATTAATAAACTTTGCAAGCCTTGTCATGGATAGGGACAACACTCAGAGCAGTATGTCCCAACAGCCTAACCCAGAAGTGAGGACAGCAATCCCAGGGGCATGACAAAACCACCGTGTGAGCTAGGCTTACACTTTGGTTTGTCACTTAACTCTGACCAAAACTGTTTATACCAACTTGCAGCACTCTGTAGTAAGCAGTTAACTGCTCTGAATAGCTTAAAATCCATCCTATGAAATCATTACATAAACCTGTGTTTTGTGTTTTCTGAGAAGTAGCTGTAGTACCCTAATGGTTTAATTTGTGAAAAATTCCCCAAGATGTTCTGGAACACCATGATTCTTCAAGCACTGGGATTTCTTCTGTTCACATACCTTTCCTGACACCCTGCTATATCACTGCAAACCGGAAAACCACGCAGCATCTGGCTGCTTATATGTCCATGCTGATGTGACAGTGAACGGAAAGCAGCTGATGTGCCTTTTGTTACACAGGATTGTCTTTTAGAAAACCCAGATGGTGGTTGTATTTGCTGCAAGTGTAAGGAGGCTTCATCTATTCCGTGTGTATGAATGATGTTTTGAGATTCCTCCTTGCTGTACATAATGAAATGTTGAAAGAAGTGCTTTCCTTGCATGAGATCTGTCTTGGTAGCTCATAAGCCAGGCTTTCAACTGTTCTAATGGGGCTGGTTGCCTGCTGTCTGTTCCATACTTGCAGAGCAGTGAAGCCCTGAAGGCATGATGTCTCATGTGCCTGTAGCATGTGGGTGATAGGACTGTGTGCTCTGGCCCCAACCCTAAGCTATTGTCACAGGGCTGTGTTCTGCCAAGCCATGTGGAAAACCTGGCCCTGAACACAGGCACTGGTTAGATAACTGATCATTTCCTCTGAAAACAAATGGAATCATTCAAATGATGGAGCAACTAGTGAGTGAGGGCTGCTTATTGTAACAGAGCTAATTATGTAGAAAAAACAGTCATGGGAGCAGGGAGGGCTTAAGGGTGAGTAAACATATTTGATGCTTAAGTGGACAAAAAAAGTGAGTTGGTGAAAGCTTCTGCTTTTGTTTTTTCAGGGTTGGATTGAGATTGTTGGCTGTGCTGATCGTTCCTGCTATGACCTCTCCTGCCATGCCCGTGCCACCAAAGTTCCTCTTATAGCTGAGAAGCCTCTCAAAGAACCTATATCCTTTCAGAATAAACCAGATTCTCTTGAAGTGAAAAGTGATCTGACAGTGAGATGTCTTTGAGAGCTGTGCAGCTCTATTTTAAGTTACATCTGTAAAGTTAACAGGGAAACCTGGAGCTACAGACCAGCATGACTTTGGGAAGTAACCTGCAAAGAACTGAGCACGTAGGTGACTTTACCCTGGTTGGCAAAGGGGCTTTACTATTTTGCTTGGTTTTTTTCTAACTTAATGCTAGGCTCTGTTTTGGCTGTGAAGCATGGTTTAAATATGAATGTGGGGTTACTATCCCAGGTTACTCAATGACATTCCATGGTTCTGCTGCTAGCTGTACTTGTAAAAAATGTATTCTTGTATTCTTTCAAAATTTGTGATGTTCTGCCTTTCAGTATTTTTCTATTGTTCCTTTCTTCTCTTGGAGAGGAGTTTCTTAATCCAGTAGTGGAGGAGATTTCTTTGTGTTGAGTAGCAGTTAGCTTTGACATAGCAAAAGAACCAGGCCCTGCTTTCTGTTGTCTCAAACTCCTTAACTGCCTTGTACAGAACAGTTAACATTGTTCAGTTTGAGGCAAATAAGGGAGCCATTGGCAAAGCTTATAAGAAGGACGCAAAGGTGGTGATGGAATACCTTTCCATGTGTGATGAGTGTTACATCACTGAGATGGAGCAGCTACTCAACGAAAAAGGGTGAGCTGGCTGTGTGCGCATCGTAGCCTTCTCTGACACCTCTGATGAAGGTTCCCAAAGTGCTGCTGGATTAATTTGAGCCACCTGAAACCAGCTTCCTTGTGAGAGAGTAGATTGAGTAGATAATCTGAAATGTTTTAGGGCTCTCCCACCAAGTCATTGCGGTCATCCATCAACATATCCTTTGATGCATGCACATAAATGTGTAACCATGGTATTCAAGTGTTTATGTTTGTGGGAATGAGGTTCTGGCTTTGGTAGGATCATCCTGTAAGAGAGACACTTCAGTGAAATGGGCAGTGTTTACTGGCTTCCTGCTCTGCTTTGAGAGTTGGCCAGGACTGGCAAATGGTTTTGAACTTAATTTTAAAATTAATCAAATAATTCCGTAAGTGATGGAACAGAGTAGTTAATGAGAACCAAAACTTGTGTGAGTATCCTCCGATGCCTAGTGATGTACTTTAGGACCTGTTACAGCCTTGGATTTATTGGGGCAGCAATCTGTATGTTTTTCCTCGACCTGTTGGCTTGTGTTCCTAACATGCAGGAACTGAAAATGTAGGAGGTCTCTACAGCTATCAGATTTGGCTGAAGTAGGCCAAGCCAACAGCTGTATGCATTATAAGAAGGCTAATGGTGCAATAATAAAAAATAAACTTAATTTCCTGCTTGAAATGGTGCAAGTTGTAAAGTCAGTGAACACATTCCAGAACGGTAGCGTTTTTTTTTTTTTTCTCCCCTGAGCTATAATTTATTTCATTTATATTTCTATGAATGTGCAAGTGTAGAAAAAAACAGTAGGACTCAAAATGGGAAGAGACGCTATTGCAGAATATGGTGATGTGTACACATGTCAAAGCCAGAAGGGAGTGAAGTTAGTTCATCCATAATGCCACTGAAATGATTGAATAGATGAGTTATAAACATCCCAGGCTTGAATTACATAGTGGACTGAAAATCATGACTGTTGTTTCAGTTCGGCATCCAGTTTTAGCTGCATTCAGAGCAAAATCTTTATAAACTTCATCCCATTTGATACTGTGTCAAAATGCAGGTGATTAGCACAGACTTTTTTTAGAAGTTTTTTGTTACACTAATGTGAACGCTTCAGTGAGAAGGGTACCATTGCTGACTGCATGTGTTGACAGTATTGGTGTGCTAGACCTACCTTTTGTGTGACTGTGTTTGTATAAATCCATGGTGTGAAGCCCTCAGGTTTGCAGCAGCAATTTTCTGTTAGGATGCATAATAACAGATGTTTGCTTCCTGTAAGTGGGATGGGTCAATACAGCCTAAATTCTCGTTAGCAAGGAGCGTGTGCTGGTTGCAAGCTAGCAAGGAGCAAGAGAAAGTATTTAGAAGGCCATAATATCAAAAGCTTTAGAAATAACTAACAAAATAACTGTGCTGTGTCCTTGCCTTTGGCATTTGTGAAAATGAAGGTACCTTCTGACACAGCTCTGTGTCCATGAGAAGTCCATGTACTTGACGAGATGTACGGTCTGCAGCAAGTGCCTGTTTTGTGTGCCTCCCTTTTTTTTTTCTCTTGATGTATATGCTTCATCCTGAGATTCTTCCATTTCCTAATTGAGTTTGCTTCAGGCTGTTAACCACAACTAAGTTCACTGTGATTATGAAAAGGGTTGTTTTTAATGTACATGTAGTAATTTTATTATTAATGTAAATTCCTTTTAATGGGAATGCCACATGTTTCTTTGATCTCTGGGGTTTGCACTGGCTTCTATCATTCTACTCTTAAAGTCAAGTATAACTTGTTTATTTATTGCTGGAGCTTTTAAGTGACTTCTTTTTCCTTTGCAGGGAATTTACTGTTGAAACTGAAGGGAAAACTTTTAAATTAACAAAGGACATGGTTACTGTGAAGAGATTTCAGAAAACATTACATGGTAAATTTGTATCTTGTTTGATCTTCAAAATTAAGAGGCAGATGAGGATACACTTTGAATATTAACTTTTATTTATTGCATTGTCCTGTTAGTATTGTGCCACAGCACAGGAAAAATACCAAATTTAATTTCCTTGAAATTCAACAATTTAAGAGAAAGTGTTCACACAGCAGTGGGATTTCAGTGACCATTGATGCAGGCCTGTCTGCCTGCTTCTCGCCTGGTCTATTCAGTGACCCGTTTAACAGACTTTGGCTGGCATATTATGTTCATGCTGCTTCAGTTGCATATTCAAGGATTTGTAAGGTTCTATGTGGTGCTAAGAACCATCTGCTTCAGTGATAGAGGAGGTGGGAAAGGTGCACCAGCTTTGGGAGCTTTCATCTGTAAGTCCGTTGCAGTGCAGCAGGTGGGTTGCAGCAGTGTGTTCAGAAGGCTATGGGCAGATTTCTGTGCTCAGAGCTGCTGTTGTCACTCCGCTGCCTGGAGCCAAGTTTTCCAGCATCTGCCAGCTTGCCAGCCTGCTGTCTTGACCAGACTCGGTAAGCTGACAAGTCCAGTCAGTTCCTCTGGTAGTTGATAATCACATCAGCTTTGATCAGGGACTGCATCTCCACAGAGCTTTTGTCCTGATGTGCAAGATGGGGCTAGAAGATAACTTTCCAAAATGCATGGAATTAATTCCTCAAAGTCTTGTCCTTCCAGCCAGCTCTGTAAGTGCCTCACCCAGTTTCGTTTGGGAAGTCTTTGACAGAGCTGGAGACTGGGGCAGATTTTTCCCCAATTCATACTGTAACTAGTGGATCATCCTGTCCTAGGTTGAGGATGTGATAAATGCTCCTGGGAAGGGGTAGAGCAACTTGTAGCGGGTGCAGAATATACTGGTTCTTGCAGCTGCTGAGCCTTTGAGATGTCCAGGTGTCTTTTCAGCCAGCACATGCTGCTGCTGTGCCAGGCTTTACTTTGGTACAACTTCAAAGAACGAATCAGGGTTGTTAACTGTTACAGACTGTACTATTGCTGGGGGCCAGCAAGCAGAACCCCAGTTGCTGATTTTCCTTTAAACTTCTATGTTTGGCAGTTTGGCTACTGTCTGCAAGCAGATGGCAAAGTTCATGGTTTCCCTCTGTATTGTCTTGAAAACTGGTTTGTCAATGCACAAGTAAAACAAGACCATCCTCTTACAGTGCTCAACTTTGGGGCCACCAATATAAGGAGGACATGGACATGTTGGAGCGAGTCCAGAGGAGGCCACGAAGATGCTCAGAGGGCTGGAGCCCCTCTGCTGTGCAGACAGGCTGGGAGAGCTGGGGCTGTTCAGCCCGGAGAAGGGAAGGCTCTGGGGAGACCTTAGTGCAGCCTCCCAGTACCTAAAGGGGCCGACAGGAAAGCTGGAGAGGGGCTTTTTACAAGGGCATGTAGCAACAGGACAAGGGGGAATGGCTTTAAACTGAAAGGGGAGATTTAGATGAGATATTAGCAAGAAATCCTTCCCTGTGAGGGCAGCGAGGCACCAGCACAGGCTGCCCGGAGCAGCTGTGGGTGCCCCAGCCCTGGCAATGCCCAAGGCCAGGCTGGATGGGGCTGGGGGAAGGGGACCCTGCCTGTGGCAGGGGGCTTGAAACTAGATGATTTTTAAGGTCCCTTCCAACCCAAACCATTTTATGATACTGTGATTATTCTTTTGGAAGGTAAAGTCCCACCTTGGGTTAGGTGCTTAATTGAGGAGGATTGGCTCTCTAGGCACATAGAGCAGGAGGCAAGTCAGGATGCTACCCTTGATTTTCAAAAGCAGCTGATGCCTGTTTGGTGGTGTTTCTTCTCCAGTAGATAATCTGAGCTTTTTCTAAAAAGCTGTACTGTCTGAGCAGGGCAGCTGTCCACTGAGCTCCTTTCATACACAGAGGGGGGAAGGAGGAAAAAGCCTCTTTGACAGACACGTGGCAAGGATTGAAGAGAATGACGAGTATATAATAACATAGCACATCATGTCCTCTGAGAATTTTTGTGAACACTAGCGAGTTGATCCTTATTCTTTCCTACTGTCATAATATGTTGCAGTGGGATGGAGAATAGGGAGCGGCATTGAAGCAGCTGAATGACTCAAGAATACATGGGGAGTCTTTGCTGAATTTGAGTTGGATCTGAAGCTCTCTGCTCAGGCTGCTAGATACTGAAGCTGGGTCTGTAGATTAAACCAGTGTGAGACAGGGACTGATCATTACCCTGCCATCATTCGGGCTGTTTTAATTGCTAGCATATTTCCTGGCATGGTTTTGGTCTGTGCCAAATAGCACTCTCCCAGACAATGCCTGGACATAGCTTGTGGCTTGATGTGGAACTGGTACTGTTCCTGGTGAACAGTTCAGGTGAGGCTTTGCTTTTGTTAAATGGAAGAGGGTTTATCTGCATGGATGCAAGCTGTGCAGTGCTATTGGCTCTCAGGGCCAGAGCAGGGGCCCCGACTTGTTTTTTATAACTTAAATACATCCTATACCTGGACTAAGTCCAAATCTCTACTTCAGGTATTTGTATTTAGAGCAGAAGTGTTTAACCTTGTATTTCCATGTGCTCAGCTACAAGTAATCAGAACTTCTGAGCAGAAATGTAGCTTCAGTAAACACATCTTTTGTTGTGTATAGGTTCTTTTTTAATGGTGATGTGGGTTCTTTTGTGTTCCAGTGGAAGAAATCATTCCAAATGTAATTGAACCCTCATTTGGTATTGGGAGGATCATGTACACAGTGTTTGAACACACATTCCACATCCGGGAAGGAGACGAGCAGAGAACGGTGAGCTTTCCTGCGGCTGGGCCTCAGCTTAAACCAGCTGCAAGCATTTGCCTTTCCCTGACATCCAGGGGAAGGGCTAAAATAAGACGACTACACAATACAGAGTAGAGATGGGAAAACCCCGGTGGACTGTTGAATTGCTGGTTTTGCCAGCGTACGTGTCATTTATCCATGCAGACAGAGCATTCTGGGCTCTGTGTGTGTGTGAGGCGCTCACTGTATTCCTGGCAAGGGGGTGAGAAATTCCTCCTTCTGGATTCACGCTTGGCAGTGTCCCATTGCTCAGAGAATGGCATCTCTTCAGTGATGATTTCTTTTCTCTCTGCTGCTTTTCCTGGAATCATACGTCTGTGCAGCAAGACGGACAATAGACTGTTTCCTCAGTCTCTCAGGAAATTCAACCTTCTCTGATTTTGGGCACCCCTAAAATCTTGGCTTGAAACTTTACTGTTTCTGAGGGAAGTGCACATAACATGCAGAGCACCAGCCTGTTCCAGCCAGTGCCCAAACCGTGATGCTCTGCACAATTGCTGGTAGCCCATGGGAAGCTGGCTGTAAACTTGATGCTGGTTCCTGTTCGTTGTGTCTGACTGCTAGACTGCGGTTGTAGAAAAGTAAAACAGCAGCACTCCTTAGCGTCTCTGGTTGCCACAGGACATGGTACGGTTATGGAGAGGGGGTGGGGGGACAGGGTTCAGGAACCCAGAAGTCTAAAACATTGGACTTACCTTCCTCATACCCACTCACTTTCTCTGTGGCCTAGGCTGCTCTGTATTGTGGTACATCTCACCTACATTACTTCTGTACCCCTGCAGGCTTTGCTGATTGCCAGGAAAGAAGGTGTTGGGTTTTTCTCCCCCCCGCTTTTGGCACATTTTGCTGAGGGTCTGTGGAGGGTTCTGAAAACCTTTGAGCTGCATATGCTCCGTGCGTGTGCAGTCTCTGTGGGAAGCAAATGGAGTTTGGTTTAGACTGTGCATAAGACTAAATCTCCTGGAAAGTCCCCTCTAACCTTCGTTTTTCTGTCATTCCAATGAGGTTCACTTTCTAAAGGGAGGGCTCTGGTAGATCTCTTTTGGTGGGAAGTAATGTTTAGCTGTGGGGAGGGAAGGGGGAGCGGACAACAGCTGGAGAAAATTTTGCTTCAGTGGTGTGAGATGTTACTGCTGGGGCCCTGAATGCTAATGTCTTACAGAAGGCCAGTGACTCCACTGCCTCCAGCCTCAGTCAGAACTTATTCTCACCTCCTAAAAATCTGGCATAACCATTAAGCTTGTGTTTATTTGTGTTTTTTTCTTTTTTCCTTAGTTCTTCAGCTTCCCAGCTGTGGTAGCACCATTCAAGTGCTCTGTTCTTCCTCTAAGCCAGAATCAGGAATTCATGCCTTTTGTCAAGGAATTATGTAAGTGTATTGAACACTGTGGGTCCAATGGGGATGTCCACTGGGAAGAGAGGTTTCTTCCTCCGTGCTATAGGGAGAAAATAGCATTGGGATTGTGTGGTGCTTGCGTGTGCAAAGGGAGAGCCATTGAACTAAAACAGCTGAGTTGGCTGGTATCAGTCTGTGTTGGGTATCCATCAAAGTCTTTGGTCTAACCTCAAAAAACCACCTCCCTGCCCTTCCTTGTGTTGGTTTCCTGTGTAAAAAAACATTTTTTTTTTCTTTTTTATGTGTCAAAAAAAGGTCTTTCCCACTGTTTAGAGAAGCTGTCAGGAGCAGTGGGGTTTTGGTTTTGGGTTTTATTTGTATGGGTTTTTTTTGTTTCATTTTTTGATTTTATTTTTTTTTTTCTGAATGATGTTCTTTCTTCGCTCTTGTTGGCCAGCTAATTTATTGAATCAGTCCCAGAGCTGCTGAGCTTCCAGGCATTCTGTCAAAATGTGCACTGGTGCCATCTAAAAGTGAATACGTGAAGGATAGGAATGTAGGCTGCATGTCAGACAGTGCCTTTTGCTGTCAGCATCAGTTCTGCTCAGGACCTTGGTCCCCGTGCTGGACATGCCCCTGCACACATGTAAGGCTGGTGTGGTTTTGAGTTAAAGCAGAGTTGTGGGACTGTCATAACAGGTTGAAGAAGTTGGTGACTTTGATTTGTGGGTGAGAGCTGAGTGATGCGATGTGGAGGCTTGTGAGAGTAGCAGTGTACCTGTGGTTTGGGTTTGAGCTTGTAGTCTTGGCAGGGACTGGAACATTGGAACTTCTGTCAAAATAAAAATGACAGCCTGTGATGCTGCTTGAAACCAGGATGCAGGACACATGGTACCTGAGGATATGGGAGGCCTTTGCTAGTAGGATCACGGTGCCTGCTGAGTATGTAACTAGTCCTGGTGATCCCCCCTTCTCTGCTTCTTGCAGCTGAAGCACTCACCAGGAATGGCATCTCTCACAAGGTGGACGATTCCTCTGGATCCATCGGCCGGCGCTATGCCAGGACTGATGAGATTGGCGTGGCCTTTGGGATCACGATCGACTTTGACACTGTTAACCGGACACCTCACACCGCCACCCTAAGAGACCGTGACTCGATGCGCCAGATCCGAGCCGAGGTAAAGGGCAGGCAGACGCATTTGGCTGCTGACTTAGGGGCTGGGGGAGAGTGTTAGCTGCTGACTCTGGTCTGTGCGGGAGCTGCCTCCGGCTCTTGTAGGCAATTCAGCTATTCTGAGAAATCCCTAGGGAAGAGATACTGGTTAAACAGATGATGCTGGCCCTGCTGCTAAAATGAGAGGTTTTGGTTTTTTTTCTTAGATGCAGAGGGTGTTGATCTTACTTGAAAGCCATGCCTTGCACTGATTGCACTGTTCTTTAGAGTGCCTCTTTCCAAGTGAAGGCTGCTGAGTAAATGCATTTGCTGGGTTGTCTGGCTTTCAAAAGCAGGGCTTCTCTGAATCCAGAGGCACCAAAAGGCAGAAGATCTTTGCCTGATACAGACTGGCTGATGGAGCACAGCTCAGGCATAACGCCTTAAAGCTTGCTTCCTGCCGCTGTTGCTTACACAGCACTGGAGAAGCTGGTGAAGTGTTGCCCAAAAGCCACGCCTGCCCTAAGCATGCTCTGCTAGTATGGCCACGATAGAGTCTGGAATAGCAAACCTCCCTATGGTGGTCTCATTGCCTGCGAGCAAAACCTGCTCAGAGCTGTGGACGTGCAGTCTCGGTGCCTCTGTCATGCTCTTCCCTCCCTGGCCCCCACCAGGAACTCAGTTTGGCTCCTGCAGGAGGGCGGCTTAGGGCTCACCTGCAAGGCTGAGCTGTTACAGCTCTGCGCTGCACAAAAGCACCTGTACTGCTTGGGGCTGCCAAGCTGGCTGTGGGTTTGGTGCAGTGTAACAAGTAGTGCCAGTTCCTCAGGGTGCACCCATCTGTCTCTGTATCACCTGGATGACCTCTCGCTGCTGAGCAGCAGAGATGAGACTGTTATCCTTAAATTTCTGCAGGTTTGCTAGTTTCTCTGGCTGATCCTTTGTACCATAACAGTGTGCTATGGGAAGCAAAGAAAAGGCAACCGGCGGCTTCTTTTGGGCTGGTCTTACAGTAAATAGGGCCTGGATAAAGCCTGGCTTACAGCATCTTTTGGATGTGTGTGTTGTTTTGTTTCCCTTCTAAAACTGTAGCGTAACACTACCAGGGATGAACCTTGCTGTGGTCCACCACAGTGACAATTGCATTCCCCTCATGGGTCACCCTGAACAACTGAGCAGTCTTTGCTGAGATGCCACAGACTGTGTTTTAAGATATCCTCCTAGTTAATGTTTTTTCTCCCAAAAAATGATTTTGCAGGAAGGCATCTTGCATCTGTTCTGTTGCTGATCTAAAAATTACCCCTTTTGACCAAGTATCCAACAGAGCAGCTTGGTTCTGATGACTTTGTCTCTCATATGTCTTTGTGACTTTGCCTGCAGATCTCTGAACTTCCTGCTATCCTTCGTGACCTGGCAAATGGTTATCTAACCTGGGCCGATGTTGAGGCTAAGTATCCACAATTTGAGGGACAAGAGACTGGCAAAAAGGACACAATAGAGGAATAAAGAAAAGGACCTGAAGTAAAATCTGTCAAATGTCCACTTTTTACTGTTCATGTTAATATGAAATAAACTTATCATGTATTATTCAAAGCTGCATTGTTTGTGCACACAGGGACTATTTGTTTTTGGTTTTTTTCCTCAATTGCTGCCTGAATTTAACTTCAAAAATGAAATAATTGCAGTCCAAGTTAAAGGTGTTACGAATAAAAACGCTATTATGTATGCCTGCTGCTCTGTGTTCATGCAGCCTTGTACTTTCTTCAGAAATGTGTGTCTCTCTTTTTTTCCACTCCTGCTTACAGGTTTATTTCAGCCCCTAAAGAGGGCAGGGACCATACACCCTTTCATCTGAATTCAGGTCACCTTGGACTCTTGTACAAAGACAGTACGAGTGGCTTGGCCTCGTGTTTATGGAGGGATGATCAAGGTGTCGGTCTTCCTTTCACCATTGCAGTGCTGTGAGCAGCTGCCTTAAGAGATGGGTGCAGTGATTTTGTTTGGCTGCAGGTGTTTAATACCAGTTTCTGCGGAACTGGGACCATTTGAATGCAGGGGAACAGAGTGGGGGCATGGAAAATCCTGTTCCAGTTCCTGCTCTTGTGGGGCATGGCTGGTTTGTGTGGCTGAGGGAGCGAGCAGCTAGGAGCGTGGAGAGTAGGAGCACTGGCAGGGATGCTCTTTCATTAAATGTCTTCTGGCAGCAAGGACAGCAACCACAGGCTGCCCTAAACAGGTGGGAAAAGAGCCAGGCACCCTCTGACTTCCCCAGGTGCTGGAGAAATCCAAGCCCATGCGCTGTCAGTGCCTTGCTGCAGCTGGAGGTGGGAATGGCACCTTGGCATTCTGGGAGCACTAATCCCAGTCTGACCCGGACCAGTTTGGAGGGGCCTCACCTCTCCTTGTGTTTCAGGCTGTTGTCCCACTGGGAAGCAGAGGGGCAATTGTCTTGTCTCCTCCCATGGCATTTCTCAGCTGTCCTCCAGCCCTTGGAGGGGGCTCTGGTACCACCGTCACAGGGATTTCTATCCCTGGGCTAGAAACCTCTCCTTCAGAGGGTAGGGAAGCGTTCTCCAAGCTTTTATTTGGGGTTGAAAACACTCATTTAAAGACAGGTTAGAAAACGCGATCCCTGGCACTACTAGGTGTAGCTGGCTGGAGATCTGTGAGGAGAGGCGGTGTGTTGGGCTGGGAGGGCAGGCGCTGGGCAGCTTCCAGGAGCCCTGGCAGCAGTTAGGGCTTTGGGCTGTGGGCTCTCCCTGCCGCGTGCCTGTGGCTGGTTTCCCGGTGTGACTCTTCCAGGGCTGTGTTATTGTTCCTGCCATTGTCACATGGCTGCAGGGGAAGCCAGGCTGGAAATTGTTGCAGTGGCTGGGTCTTTTGCAGGTTTGCAAGAGCTCTCTTTATAGGTGACCGCAGACAATGCTGTGCAGTGAAATCAAATGATAACCCGAGAGCTTTAGCCAAAGTTATAGTTAATACTAAATTCCTCTGAATCACAGAGCCTTAGATACGAAATACATCGGAAGTTCTAGGGAGGCTCTGATCTGATGCCCTAAAAAATTCCTCGAATTCCCAGTGGGGAGAAGCAAAGCTGGTGTTTCAATGGGAAGACCCTGAGCGGTGCAGCTGGAGGTTGCGATTTACCTGCCTGCCCTTACCCGTCTGTCCCTGATAACTAAATCTGAGGGTGGACACAACCTTTCTTCAGCCCAGGTGGAAATGAGGCATCTGCTGCCGCTGGCTCTGTCCACCGCAGGTGCATAAACCTGCTCCATGGAGGCTTTAGCTGTGTTAGAGCCTGGCATAAGCAGGTCTGATGCTCAGCAAGAAAAGGCTTTAAAAAACAGGGATGCAGAAGAGGATGCTTGAAAATGTCAATAGATTTGTGTGACTGCAAGCTCCTTTCTCTGTGCTAGCAGCTGATAGTTTCTCCAGACTGACAAACTAATTAGTGAATACTTTGAGTAATTTCCTTTAGTTTTAGCTTAACTTCTGCAGAAGCAGATGGACCCAGGGGCATTGGAGATGCAGGCGCGGAGGGTGAGGGTTTCACCATGCCC
The DNA here is from genome assembly GCF_017639655.2 of Falco naumanni. NCBI lineage: Eukaryota > Metazoa > Chordata > Aves > Falconiformes > Falconidae > Falco > Falco naumanni. The sequence goes on from NC_054057.1 coordinate 57,874,666, forward strand.
ATAAATCATTGTGCTGCTGATTTCATTTTGTTTTGCTGGGCTTGGCTGCATGAATTTGTCCTGGTGGTGACAGCAGACATGTAGTCACCACTTTTGATCATCTTTTTCCTCTTCAGACTGCATCCTTGAGTGAAACTGCGGTTTTATGGATCTGTCTTGCACTTGAAAGAGGAACAAGACCTGGAGTAAGGCAAATGCACTGGGGTGTTTCTTTAGCCTGGGGCTGCTCCAAGTACCTGCAACGGGTGAGCTGTGTGCCTGTGGGACCCTGCTAGGAGGCTTTCCTAGCCTCAGTTTCCCCTGTGCTGGGGTGAGGGAGGGTCATCACCTTCGGCAAATGCTCCAAGATGCACAGAGCTAATATAATAAATTAAGCCTGGTTATTAATTTGAAACACGGACTAAAGTCGAGATGCCTGCATGCCGGGTGCTCCGCAAGCCCAGCCAGTGACCCACAGGCAGGGAGAGGAGTACAGATGGGTAGGCGGGGCTTTCCAAAGCCATTGGTGCTTTGGGGTCCCCACTTCCAAGGATCTGAGTGGACCTTGCAATGACTTGGGTTTTGAGCTGGCTCGAAGGACCTTCCTGCAGCCTAGCAGGTGTCGGACCCGTCGGACCCGGTCACTCCAGCTGCTCCCGCTGCCCATTGTTGCCCTCTGAGTAGTGGCTGGAAAGTCAGGTCATCTCTTCATCCATCTCCTCAGCCCCTGCTGCTGGGTGTGCTTGAAAAAGGTAATTAAGCACCGCCAGGCTGCCAACAAATGCAGCAGCACTATATCCTTAATTTAAGAACAGGTACAAGTTTGCAGCTATGAGTGGACAAGCCACCAGGGAACTAATTAGACAGCAAATTGTGTCTTGGCATCACTGCTTGGCCTTCAAGGAGGAGTGTTAGCCCAGGATGCAGGTAAGCCCCGCGCGTGGTTTGTAGTTAAAAACCTTGTTATTTTAGAATACAAACAAGCCCCGGAACCAGCTGCCCTGCGTTAAAGCCCTTCAAGCGGAGACCGACCAACGCTAGCCACAAGCGAGGTGCTCCTGCCATTGCAGAGGGCAAGGGATGGGGATGATTTTGGAGGAGGTGGAATCTGGAGCCCTGCCAGCTGGGTGCTGATGGTGGCTGCCCAGCCCTGCCTGGGCAAGCTGAGCTGCTCATCCTCTTCTTAGCTCCCAGCCTGTGTCACTGGGAAACATGGCTGGCTGAACACGTGTGTTCTTGTCCTGACTAATACGCACATGGTCTGCAAAAAGGTGCGTGCTCACCTGTGTATTTAGCAAACAAATAAAAAGGTGGGGACATGTCTGAGGACATAATTAACAATTTTAGGGCAGTCCTCAGCAGGACAGTGCAGGTGTTACCTGCTGCTCCAGCAGCGTAAAGCAGCAATTTGCCAGGCTTTAGTGGTGTGCTGATCGCTGGCTCCTGGGTGCTGCACCCATCAGCTGGTGGGTACTGAAAAACTGGGTGCTGTGACTTTGACCGGCACTCGATCGGGTAGCGATCTTCAAAATCCTTCAAAGGGAGCTGCAAAAAGTAGCTCAGAAGAGGCTGTCTCATGCCACTCTGCTTAAATTGGCCGCCGGGAGGGCTCTGCCCTTTGCTGCTGGTGCTCAGGCACCGAGGAGCTGAGCAGGATGCGCCCTTCAGCGACCGGCTCCTGCTTCCCAGAAGAGGGTGCTGTCAGGCAGAGAATAGCAAGGAAGGAATCTAGACGTTGACACCGTAGGTTTTATTTTTAACTCTTCCTCGTGTGTCGGTTGTGCTGCAGCCCTGGACCTCCAGGTCTGTGTTGCTCTGATGCTCTTTGTTACTTCAATGGCTGAAAATGTTGTTGCAGCCTGGATTTTAATGCAAGCGAGACAACAATCAGTAGAAAGTCTTATAAGCGTAGCTCATAGTAGTTCCTCTTCAGGGGAGCACATAGCTTAAGTGCAGTTTGGATCCCCCTGCCAAGAGCTTATGGAGCTGGGGCGGGAGGGGGTGGCGGGGGGATCCATCTGATTAAATGCAATTATTTACTGCGTGGGTGGCTGTAGCCTCTGGGGCAGCCTCAGCTGTCAGCAGAATCTGGGGCCTGATTTTTTTCAGTCTTAAGTGGGCATTGGGAAGAAGCATCGTTAAACTGTTGGTTTTGCTCCAGGGATGGAGGGGGACACGGGGGAGGGGAGCACAGCCAGTGGTATGGCCCTCACCTAGCCCACGTGTTGCAAAAATCCCCCTGCTAAAAAAAAAATAATGCTAAAGGTGACAGGCTTGTCCTAACAAAGATGGCTCCAACAGACGTACTTTGGAAATTCAGCTTAAACCTTGATTCCTATCTTTGCCGTGACCTGCAATTCACCTCCTGTGCTGGATAGGCAGAGTTTAGTATTTATAAGTGGGAGCTGCTGAACCTCAATCTAACTCTGCATCACTCTGCCACACTCATTTCCATGTTCCTATCTGAGTTCGTATCACGTAACGCTCCGCTTTCTGCTGTAATATGCAGCTATCTCCCCTGCAAGAGGATGGGAGAACATTGCTCCTTCATTTCATAAAGCTACGAAAAATGAAAAGGACTGTCAAAGCCCATCGGTCTTTCCTAAGTAATACCTCAGCTCACATCGTCGGGGCTCTAGCTGTGGATTCAGACAGTATTTAGGGTCACCCACACTTTTAGGAAGTATAAGAAGAAAGGTTCATTTCTCTTCTAATACAAGAAGTGGTGAATAAGCAATAAAATTAGCAAATTAGCAAAAATTTGAAATAGGTCCTTGGAGGAAAGGTCACCGTGTATTTGTGCTGTTCTTCCTCTCCTTGGTTTACATCGCCTGGTGGCTGCTGGCTGGTCTGTGAAGGCTCAGAGGTGTGGGCAGAACCAGAGTTGGAATCAGTTGTTTTCCCAAGGGGCAGCACACAAATCAGCCCCCACAGGCTAAATCCATCTCTGCCAGCCCTTAGCTGGTACGGTGCTAAGGGCCAATTGATCTGTAATCGGGTTAATCAGGCACTGCTTGAGAGCAGGACACGGCCTCTTCCTTTAAAAATTGATGTGAAATGCAGCTGCTTTGCAGCAAGAAAAGTGAGAGACCGCACCTATTCCCAAAAAGCCAAAGGAAAGAAAGCTTGTCAGCGACTGTCCTTTCCAGTTTTCACATTGCGGCCAGAGCAAAGCTCTGCTCTTTCTTCAAAGGCTTCACGTTAGTGGAAGGGGCATGTATATGAGATGTGTTGTTACAGCAACTGAACAGGAGCCCGAGAATCAGAATTCCTAATCCTCTCCCAGGTAAATGATTCCATGTTTCTGAGCTTTGGTTTCCACCAGTGTTAGGTGGTGGAAATCTCACCTTTATAATGGCCTTTAGGGCTGGTTATGCTGGTGGGTATTTGACACCCTCCCACTAACCCCAGCACGTCCTGGCTGAGATCCCATGCCAGTCTGTGCCCATCCAGCAGGCAGTTCCCAATTGCATTGTTCTCAGAAGACATAAAAGATGAGCAGAGGTCTCATTCCTCCCTTTGCTAACTGTTCCCTCTCTGATTAGGGGCCCTTCAGTAATTTTCCAAATCCCACAACGCCATTTGCAAAAATATAATGATGAAAAGAAAAGCCCACGATTGAATTTTCTGCCTCTTGGGGGAAATCAGATATGAAATAATAAATATATATTATATCCTCCAGGCAAAACCCTGCTGGTCACTAATACCTACAGATTAATTGTACTAATCTGGTGTGATCAAGGGGAGGTGGTTGGCTACTTGGCACTATTTTGGTCCCTTGCTTATGAAACTCCATCTCTGTGTTTGAAAGAAAAGTCTTTACATAACCGTAATCACTCAGATAAGAAAAGGACTAAACTGTCCCGAAACATTTTATCTTCTGCACAGATGCTGCCTATGAATTTTGACTTGATTAAATAACATGGCAACATAATATTTTGTTCTGAATAACAAATGTCCCTCTGTGGGAGGGAAGGAGCAAGTCTGCTCTGTCAATCGGCTGTTTGGCACAAACAGAAATGGGGATTGATGGAGGCTGGAGGATGCAGCAATTCACCCAGTTGGTGAGAGTTACTGGGAAAATAGCTAAGGGACGCTGGAAAGAAATATCCCATTGTGTCACTGAATGGCCTGTGACACATTTGGTTCAGAGAGGTCCCCAGGTGCCATCACAAATCCCAAAGCAAAGTTTGGGTCTGGGGCAAACCCGGGAAGGGGGGTGCCTGCAGAGCAGCACCTTAGCTGGGCACCCCAGCCGGGGGTTTGTTACATGACAGTGGTTTGTATCTTGTCTACTTCCCGCTTCTTAAAAATGGGTTTTCTCCTGTCCCAGGAAGCATGGCACTGGGCTGGCATGAGGAGGGGTTTTAGGGTGCTTGTGATGCCAGGTGTGAACGCGAACAAGAGAGGTTTCGTTCTTGTGTCCTGCCCTGCTGCTCGTTCCCCCTGAGGAGCTCCCGTTTGCAAAGCTGTGATCACCAGCAAACGGCAATGACGTGAGCAGGAGACAGCCAGGACGCAGCAGACCCTTGGAGACAAAATGTCTCATCTGTCACCGTCTTCATCTGTATTTTGCTGTGTTTAGGACTGATTTTTGAGGAATGATTTACACCAAAAATGAGTAAGGACTGTGCATGTGATTTTCCAACTGCTTATAGAGACACTTGGAAAGATAAGTTCCTTCTCAGTGGTTCCGATAGCAAAACCTCAGTCTCACACAATCCCCCCTTCAGACCTGCCATGGGATGAAGGCTTGAATCGAGATGAGGGTGCTGGTGTCCTGGTGCCAGGTGGATGCTTCCATCCCAAGCTCTCCATTCCCCCACCTCCATCCCACTTTGGATGACTTGAAGCCAACAGCACTGAAGCAAACTTTTTTTTTTTTTTTTTTTTGCAGCTTTTTATTAGAAAAATAGAGGCAAACTATCTGCAAATCAGGAAATACAGACAAAATCTAGGGGAAAGAGGTGAATCTCATAGCTGGAGGTTCCTATCCAGTAAAAGTGTGCTCAGACGTGATACTATTAGAAAGAAGGACAATTGCAAAATGTAATTACTTTTTTCTTTGTAAAAAGAAACATAGGGAAGACAAGCACATAGCATTGGCTTGTATGTTAATATTTCAGTGGGTGTTCACAACTCCTGCTAGTTCCTCCACCGCCTGCACAGCCAGTAAATAAAAAGAAAGTCATAAAAAATGGCAGTGCTGGGTTAACGGTTGGACTCGATGATCTTACAGGTCTTCTCCAACCTAAATGATTCTATGAAAAAAGATACCTGGGAAATAATTATCTCCCTCTGTGTGGATTATACCAACCTTTCCACACCCTTTGTACCAGCTCGCTCCCTCGGGAAGCCACACGCAGCCGGGACCGTTTGCAGGCGGAGCTCCACCAGCACAGCGCATCGTTAAGGGCTGGGATGCTTTCGCATCAGAGGCATCTGTAGTGCTGACTCCGTGTGCTACACGGAGTTATGTCTAGTAACTCCTGGCCATTGCAGCCTGTGTCCCTACGGCCTCTGCTCTTTTCCCAAATAGACTGGCTGCTGTGGGCTAAAACCACCATGAACTGATGGGGATGTCTTGCCCTGAGCCCAGCTCCCCATTGCAGCCTGTGGAGATGTAGCCAGTAGAAGTCCCAGCGTCTCACCCCAGGGTGGACATCTAAACAGGGCAGAAAGATCACTTTCTCCATCTTCCTCTTTCCTTTGCTTTTAAACAGGGGATGACCAGCTCAGATGTTTACATCTGTGTTGTAGAGACATGGATTCAGGTAAGATAAAGCCAGCCCCAGAAAGCATGGTGGACCCACAACCACTGAGATAGGGAAAACTACATATATTCCTAATTAGTTTTATTTTCCTACTTGACATTGGGAAGATCTGCAGGTGGCAGACTTTGTTAGACTGAAAATTCATCTTCATTCACCCCATGGTAGTCAAACTTTTCTAGAAAGCTGATGGAAAACTGCCCAACCACAACTCATAAACACAGAGCTGCTCCTCTTCCCCAAAGGAGGGTCCAACTGGGCCATGCTTGTGCTCTGCTATCTGTCCTCATGGGTCTTGTTTGCAAGATGCTTAGGCAAAGCTTTTTCTTCGTGTATCCATGCTCCAGCGATGTGATTTGTTACTCAGCACTCGTAAACCCCCTGGCTGGGAAAGCAGTCACCTCATCAGGGCAGAAGTTTTGCCACATGCTGTGTGTGGCCACTTTCCGATCATCCCCAGCTCCAGTTTGTTTGTGCAGCAGGATTATTACCCAGACATAATGTGAGTTAAAGAAATCAGGATGAGTTAGAAAAGGCTGACTGGATAATTTATTCCTTGCTGTCATTTAATTCCTGAGAGAAGATGCCCAAACAAGGGACAAGAAGGGGGCAACAAGTCAGCAAGGGCTGAGCCTGCACGTCAGCTTGCTGTGTCTTTAGCTTGCAGAAATAGGGCAGAGCTGTGCAAAGATTACAGGAGCAAGAACATCTTGCACAAAAAAGCAAACTAAAAAGAATACAAAGCTTTCAGGAAGCAGCAGTCTTCCACCATGGCCTGTTTTCCACAGAATGATTTAATTCCCTGCTTTTCATGTAATAGTTTAGTGTGCTATAGTCACAGTCTGTTAGCAGTCTACCTATTTAGGGCTGACAAATTTACTGCCAGCAAAACAAATAAAGGAAAAAAAACCCCCACGATTAAAAGAACAGAAACACTGGAGGGAATCTTCAAAATCAAACAGATCTACTGGGGGGAAAAAAAGAATAAAATGAAAACAGTCCTTAATTTTGTGTAACTATCCATTTGGCTTGGCTGGTGACAATGCGGGGTTTGAAGATAAGCTGGCCCAGCTTTTGCAAGCTGATAGTGGTGTATCAATCCTTCCTTCGGCTCCTGCCATTGCTTTGTAGCATCGCAGCTCTTTGCTGTAGTTAATGGCAGGATGTTAATTTAATGCAGAGGACGTGGAGCAGCAGGGCTGCACCGGGGGATGGAGCGCAGGGCGCACACCAAATCCAGCGACGGGGAGTGCTGCTGAGAGCACAGAGGGGATCACTTCATCCCAGGCAATTTTAATGGTGGGGGGGGCTGCTTGAGCTCCAAAGGCATGTGCAGGTACTGGAAGCTGGCAGTGTATGGACATGGTGTTGTGCCTTGCCACCTTTGTGCAACCTCGAAGGCAAAATGTGGTGGCTAAAGAGGGAGCAGGAGGGTGGAGGGTGCTGCTCTGGGCATGGGGAGAACCTGGCCCTGGGGAGTGGGTGGTGAACCCCCTTCTTCCTGTCGCTGAAGTGAGGGATGCAAAAGCAACTGAACCCCCTGGTCAAGTCAGAAGTGGCACTTTAAGTGATTGCCCAGCAAAGCCTTTCCTTCTTCTCCCCCAAAACCACTCTGAACAGCAAGTTGGCTTGGCCAGGTGGCCTTGGAGGTGGCCTCCACGTCACTAAGCTGTGTCAGAGGGGTCCTATGGGATAGCACAGCTCACAGAGCCACAGTCTCCATACCAGATGTGGGGATGCTCATCCCCACCTGTGGTGGGAACAGCCTCTGCTGACCCTCCACTCCGCCCAGGTTGGTGGGGTGCTGGGAACGACCTAACACCTCCTTTTCTTGGCAAAGCAATTAAACGCACCTTTTCCTGGTGCCGCACTGTGGTCACGACTGCAGATGTGTGACACAGAGGACAGTTGTAGAGGGTTTCTCTGTACCTCAGCGTGGCACAGACCGGTGGGCTTCAGGTTTGGGAGCCACATCTTGGCATTGCAACTGAGCATGTGGTGCAAGAGACAGGTCTGGCAGCCTCCGAAATGCTGCTCTGAAACTGTGGCTGTGCAACCCTCAGCTCCGTAATAACGTTGCCCAGGGATTATCCTGCACAATCAACCCATGCATGATGGTATTTTAAACTAGGAGAAAGGATATCTTCATGTAAACCCCGTGTTAGCTCCCAGCCAGGGCTCTTACTCTGGCTTTGCAACCCTGTGACGTGTGGGTGGGTGTTTGCCCTCCACGAGGAGCATTGCTGACCTTGGTGGCCCCTCCCCAGGTGCCCGTCCCCAAGTCCTTTGGCCATGACATCCTCCCTTATTTCTGGCTGCAGTTTTTGCACAGTAGCAGACCCCACGCTGCTCCACGTGTCTGCAGGGAGGGCTGGTGCTGGTGTCAGCTGCTGGAAGGCTAGTGACCAACAGTGGTCTGCTCTGACTCCTGCCAGGAATTTGGTGATGGCAAGCCTCAGAATGTTTGGTAAGATTTTTGGTCCTTAAAGCTCCAGCTCTTGGAGTCGTGTGAATATATCCAAAATCACAGATTTCATTTACTTGCTTTAAAAAAAACAAGGTTGTTAGCCCTCCTGTTAGCAAAAAAAAAAAAAAATTAAAAAAAACCAACAACCCCAAACCCAACGCTTTTGAAATGAGGACTCTTATATAAGATATAAAAAAATAAGCAAAAAAAAAAAAAAAAAAAAGTATTTATATCCCTCCCTCACCCCCAGATTTCACATTGTGTCAGCCAGTTCTGACTGAGGTTTGACTCAGGGATTGCTGTGCACTGAAGTCCAGTTCCTCCCAGGTTTCCCACTCCTGGCCGGCCCCCACCAAATACTGTGAGATGTTCCCAGAGGGCCAGTTCCCACAGGACTGTGGACCTTGGTGATGGACACAGCATCGCCATCCCAAAGTGAGCAGGCATCAGCCCTTTCCTCCCTGAGTGCTTGATCCTTGCCATCATGGACCGTAGGACCTCACAGTCATCATCATCATCCTCTGTCTTCACCACGATGATGGAGCTGCTGTGGCCACCCACTGGCTCTGGTGGCACACAACCAGTCACCAGGTCTTCAGAGGGCTCCTCTCCTTCACCAGGAGGGTTTTGCTTCTTGAGGCGGTTCCTCTGGTGCCTCTTCAAATGACCAGTGGTGGTGTAACTTCACCCACAGTTGGAGCAGATAAAGAGGCTTGTCACCTTTGTGGATCTGGTGGTGCACAATTAGCTGCAACTTCTGGGTGAAGTTCTTCCCATGGTCCAGGCACTTGTACAGCTGCTCACCTGTGTGGATCTTCTGGTGCTCCTTGAGTTGTGATTTGGTGATGAACCTCTTGCTGCAGTCAGGGCAGGGGAATGGTCTCTCACCCATGTGAGTCCAGAGGTGCTTGGTGACGTCCGTCTTCATCTTGAAGCTCTTCCCATGCGTGGTGCAGGCATGGGGCTCCTTCCTTCTCTCAGGATCACTCTTTGTGCTGTGATTGCTATGGCCTTCCTCCTTGACCTCCCCTCCAGCTTGGGTGGCTTCTTGGTCATGTAGCTTTCCAGCCTGGTCAGCATCACCCTCCTCACAGCCTTCAGCCTCTGTCTCCTCCTTATGGGATTTCTGGTGGGTCACCAGGATGCCCTTGTGCTTAAAACTGTCCCCACAAATCATGCAAGTGTATGGCTTCTCCTGAGCATGGCTGAGAAAATTCTCTACCTCCAGGAGCTCCAACTTCATCATGACTGGCTGCTCCATCACCTGGTTCTTCAGAGGTGGGGGCCTGGGTGGTGTTCACTAGGAAAGGCATCACTGGGAGTCCTCCTGGCCATTGCCACCAGCTTTCCCTGCCTGCTAGGGCTGCTGAGAAGTAGCAGCCATAGGAAAGTGCCAGCACTGGTCTGAGTTATTCTTCTGTAGATGAAAGCCTATGTTTTCCTTCATGAGGGCTGAACCTGAAAAGAAACCAACCAGGTGTTATTGCCAAGGCCAACAGGAAAAAAAGAAAGCAACAAACAAATCACTTTTAGTGTGGTAAGCTGTCATGTGGAAAACAAAACCAGAAATAAAAGTCCAGCTAAGTTTAGTTAATTCTAGTAAGACCAAAGGCCAAGAGACTGTAAAATCTAGGAAGGGATTGAAGGGGTTTGCTGGAGACGCCTGGCACAGGCTGGAGTTTCTCCACATCTCCAGGCACTCATGACAAGAAACTGGTGGTTTAGGGGGGCTCTTCCTACTGTGCTTGTCTCTGAGCACAAACCAACACCACTACTTCTTCAGAGAGGTAGTAAAGTTTGGTGGTCATAACCATCAAGGACCAACTCATGGTCATCAGCACCTCTAGAATCAAACCCATCTTGGTGAGGTGTGCACCCCGACCCATTTCTGAAGGATCTGTGGGGTTGTGTGATCCCTGCTCTGAGCTAGGATGACCAGACCCAGGGCTGGGGCCATGGCCAGGGCCAGACACATCCCATGTGAAGAGTGGTCACTGAGATCATCTGCACCACTGGCAGAGAGGGACCTTCTGGGACCATGAGGGGAAATGCTGAGGATGACCAAGCAGCTGCTTGTCTCTGGGACAGATCATGTTGTGGTCCCCGGACTCCAGACAGTACCAAAATCTCACATCTGTGAAACAGAACCTCCCGGGCATTGCCTGAGCCTCACCTGGCTGTGTGAACCCTGTGGGGCTCCCGTCCCTTGGCAGGTGCCCCTTTGTTTCTCTAGAGGCTTTGTGCCTTGTCCAGCTCAGTGAGGAGACAGGGACATCTGGGTCACAGCTGCAGCCCAACAGGCTGGAGGCAGAAGTGAAACCCACACCGATGTCCTCAGTTCCCCATGCAGCACCAGGGCAGGCACCGGAGCCTGTGCAAGACTGCTGGGGCTGGTGGCCAGGAAGACATCTGAGCAGACACAGAGATCCTCCTGGTGTCTAGGAGGACAGCAAGGACTCAACACCTTCCCTTGTCCCCTCGCCCTGTGGACTGCTGATGGTCCAGCTTTGCCTTGGTGTCAGCTTCAATTTGCAGGCTGTCACACCTGACCCGTGAAGGGTGCAGCCACAACCCCACCAGCATCATCGACCCAACTCCATGGAATGTCCAAGCTGAAGAAGCAGCCCATTTGCCATAGACGTTCTTCATGGGAGAACCAGCACCAAACTGCCCTGTGAATTTATCTAGGTCAGCTCCTGGAGAGGGGTCCCTGATGGTGATTCAGCCAGCCAAAACTCTCTCCTTCCCTGTTCCTTAACTCCCAAGTGCCCCAAAAGTGATGAGGCATCCTGAGAAGCCCCTGCCCAGCCTCTCAGCTAGGCAAAGGGGACCCTGGTCCAGCCAACCCCGCAGGCATCCAGGACATTTACGGCATCTCTGCTCCTTTCTCACCAAAAGAAAGGATGGGTGTTGGGTGAGATGTTCTCCGGGGACCTTTCAATTAGGCTGAGGAATGAAGGTTGCCCTTCCTGTTTTGGCGACCAACTGTTCTGAGCCCAAAGATGACTCCAGGCAAACTTTTCTCTCTGGCTGTTCCGTGGGCTGGGCTGTTTTTCCCAGAGGTGGCTGCATGTCACCTCAGCTGCCTTAATTTCTCTTGTGAAACACATGAACAGCAGCAACTCCCCAGCTGTGGCTCCTGCTCCTTTGGCTGGGAGCAACCAGCTCACACAGGCACGGCTCCTCCTGGGGAGGCAGAGGTTGGAACTATTAACTTGTTCCCACCCCTGAAAGCACTTGTCACACAGATGCCTCCGAAGCATTGCTGTTAGGCAGATTTTAAAGGATGGATGCCCCTTCCCGTGTTACTGTGTTGCTGTTCCTGCTCCCTGCGCCCCGTGCTTCCCACGCCGAGCAGGACCAGCTGTGTCCCTGACTCCACCGGTCACCTCCAGCCAGGGGAGCAAGACAGATCTCTCAGGCAGGGTCCAGCCTGAGAAAGACAAGCAAGGGGATTTATCCCAGCCGGGCAGTTTGCTCCACCACAGCCAACTTTGACAAACACTCTGGCTTCGCAGTGGTGACCCCAAGTTCCAGAGATGTCCTGCTGCTGCCCTGGGATGCTGCGGGACTCGCGCAGCACTACAGAGGGGGTCAGCCCTCAGCATCCCATCCTGGCTTTGCTGACCTGTCTCCCATCTCCCTCAGCAGCACGCAGGTTTGGAAGCATCCAAGTGTCGTTGGCCAGATTTTCTTATTTCTACCCGCTTTGAGCTCTTCGTCACCTCCCAGCTACTTCATTCATGCCTGCTGGTGTGGACTCACAGGAAGTCTGTGTGGGTGATGTACAAACTACCGGGGGAGGAGAGACAGAGGAGCTGGGTCAGGCAGAGAAGGGGCTTGTAATAGAAAACAGCAGCCCTAAAACCTCTTGGGCGTGGGTGGGGGGATCCCAAGCCAGTGCCGCCCCGGTGCCCCCCCGGCTGCCCAGCTCCTGGTCCCGCAGAGGCGCTGCCTGGGCTGCAGGCTCCTGGGCGCTGTAGTCCTCGGTGGGGATGCTGCTCACCCGCTGGCTCTGGAGGATCCAGCGTTTGGTGGCTGGGGGTCGTCTTAGGGAAAGAGTGCCCAGGCTGCAGCAGGCTGGAAATAACTTTTGATTTACATTAGCTCTCTTTTTTAATTGCTGTTTTTCAGGCAGCTGAACTGAATTGCTTTGCATTAGAAGTCCCCATTACATACCTCCGGGCTGTCTCTGTTCCCGTGGCTGACCCCCCTCAGAGCTGTGGAAGCAAGGAAAGCTGTCCTACAGACCTTTATCTCTGGGGACCTCAAAACACTTTGCGAATGGGAAATACAATGAGGTGACTTGGAGGAGGACATTTGGTGGGACAGTGGCAGCGCCCACGTCTGCATCCTCTACTGGATGTGGCAGAGGGGGTCTCCACACAGTGAGTCCGAGAAAATTGTTTCCTTCACGTGGCTGTGAAGCTCCTTGTGAGTCTCCAGCTCCCAGGGGAGGCTGGATTGCCTGCTCCTGGGTGCTCTGTAGCAGTTAGCAGGCTGCCTAGTTGAAGCTGTGGCTATAACCAGCAGCACTGATGCTTACAGAAATCCACAGTAAATCCATGGTCCTGCTAGTGTGGGTCACACAGCCGGTCCTGCAGCATTTGGAGGCTGCTGAATATGTACTAATTCAGGGTGATGAAAAACCCAAGCCATGTCTCTGAAATAAATGGTGATGTTCCTGGGCACCAGAGCACAATTTTCTCAGCGCTCATGTCTTTACCTGAAACTTTTAGCCTGAGTCAGAGCTGAAGCCAGGGATGAGCCCCAGGGGAAAGCTGAATGTTGCCAGGCTGAATGGAGTTTAGTTGTATGGATGCAAGCCAGCTGGATGCCCTCAGGGCTGGAGAAGTGTCCTTGGCTCAGCTTAATTACTCATACAAACACAGCCACTTTGCCTAGCTATTTATCACTAGCACCTTTGCAGACATCAGCTCGGGTAGTACAGGTTAAAGTGTTTGGAGGACACGCTCTCAGCCTTTAAAAAAGAATAATTAAAAAATTATTAAAATAATTGTACTTTAAATAGGAGTTCAGCCTGGGTTGGTCGTTGCATATTTTGTGCTCCCTGGAGTTACTTAGGATCTAAACGAATGTCTCCTGATGTCACTATTTAGATGAAATTAGTTTCCAACTGTTTCAAAGCATGACATGGGGGAACAGAAAAGAAGGGTGAGGATGTGCATCTGACGTAGGTTGCTTGTGAGCTTTTGTGGAGATTCAAAGTTTCCTCATCTCTAAAATTGGGCTGAAATACTGTAACTACTGTTTCTGTCTTTTACAGGAATTCAGTATTCTCAAGGGGAAAAAAAGTTGTTATATCCCAGTTTTGAAACCTTGGAAAATGACAGCTGCAGTTTTCCTTGATCTTTTGGGTGGCAAACTGTACCCCCTGGGTCTCCCCTCACCACCCTCCTGGCTGACAGGTGGCTTGTGAAATGACCACAGAAAGGAGTGACATTGACATCCTCTTTGATTCTCTTTTCCCAGTTACAAAATAAAGAAGGACAAAACCCAGGAGAAAGTGGAAATTTCCAAGTTCTCTTTTAGTTTTGTTTTGTTTGGTGGTGGTTTTGTTTTGGTTTTTTTTAGCTAAGGAATCAAGGTGACACAGGCAGATTCAGCCCTTGCACACAGATGCAGGCAGAGGCTTACAGGTGCTTCTGAGAACAGTGTATCTGTGTGCCCACACAGCCCCCCCCCCCCCTCCCCGCCAGCCCCATGCACCCTGTGTCTGGGGGCAGTGAGGGCTGGCTGCTCCCCGAGGGGTGAGTGGCCATGGGGGACCCTGTGCTGCACTCTCGCAGGGTCTGGACACAGCAGACAGAGGCACCAGCTGGGGCTGGTCAGGGCCATCAAGGCACCCTCAGGACCCTGATGCTCAGCCCAGGAAAACAAGGGCAGATGATGCTTTGAAGAGAGGAACAAGAGCCCAGGAAGGTGCAGAAACACCCACAGACTCATTCCTTCCTTACTCTGCCGCGTGCAGCAAATGGAGTCATCAGCTGCATCCCCCAATGAGGGGCTGTAATGTAGCCTGAAGTAACTGATAAAAAAATTAATACAAACAGGCAAAGCTGTAAGGAAAGTTTGATCTGGATCTAACACCTAAAGGCCAATGCTTTGAGCAGTGACTGTAATTAGTTTTCAGGAGCTGCTTAGCTTGTCATTTGCAAGTTCTGCATTTAGTTTCCCCTTTTAAGTCCTTTCTCCCCAAAGTGAGCTCACATCGGTGCTGTTCCCAGCTTTCCTGCAGGGACTGCCTTTCTGCTCTGCAGATGAGTGAACTTCAGCACAGGGTACAATGATGGCTCGTTCTTGCATGACTTCAAAACCCTGTTATTCTCCTGGCAGAAGCTGTCCTCTGCATTCAGACCCTCACTGTTCAGTCTGTTTTGCTTGTTTCTTGGAGCTTTGTTCCTCGCATTCAAGCAGGGACTGTGCTCTGGGTCAGCAGATGGAAGCAATGGCTCCAGGTGTGCCACGGCTACAGGCAGTTCAGCTTGATGACCTGGTCCCATGTGGTGCTATCTGGTTGCATCACTTTGGCCCTGGACGGGATGAGAGGCAGCTACGGTTGTGGTGATGAGTAAATACTGATTCCCCATGAAGGCTGCTGGTCGAAAGTGAACAGATAAAGTGTGTGTGGAAGTACGTGCTACTGACTGTCCTGTTGCTCACTCAGTTTTCACCCTGGTCTTTTTCCTCCCCTCACTCCCCATCTGTGGGGATACCAGGCTCCTTGCAGCCTAGGATTCTCAAATAAGTTCTCATGGGAACCATCATGTTCTCAAAAGGCAAGTAAACATCCCAGCGTACTTATGTCCAAGCAGATATTTCCTCTGGCCCCAAAGACCCTCTCATTCCCACCATACCAAGACATGCTGAGCACCAATCAGCTTCACACATCCCATCAAAACACATAATACACACTCTCGTGCAAGAGGTCCTCAACACAGCCTGTCTCCATCTCTCCAGACAGTCATGCCAAATGCTAGAGGGAGAACTGATGCTGAGATGATACACACAGATAGTCAATGAGTCATCAAGGTGATCAAAAAAAGTCCCACAGCTGAATTTCTCCTGAAAGCCACAGACACAATGTGCGCGGCTGGAAACGGGACAGCAATTGTCTCAAGATGAGCCCCACCTGACCCACTGCGCAAGACCAGAAGACTTCTTTTTAAGTCATCAGAGCTTGGATCTCTCTTCGTTAACATAACTTTTGATTTAACTCCACTAGTTTCAGGATGACCAGACTGAATTTACTGTATAGACCTGAAAGCAAAATCAGAGCTTGTGGGCATCTTTCCCACTTGGCAACTGAGACTGCTCAGTGAAGGCTCACAGAAGTGGTTTTCTGCATAAAATTCATGCAGTGGAGAAGGGGGCAATTACTTGGATTTTAAACATTTTATTATTATCTGGGAGCCCTTTTAGTGGGTTTAGGAAGAAAAAGATGAAGGCTTTTTTGCAACTGAGGGGTGTGGGTTTGGCTTTGTTCAATCCCCAGATAAATCCGTTTTTTTCTCATGGCACTGGGATTATTCTATGGTCCTGATCCAAGCCTGACACAACCATCAGCAGCAGACACCATAGCTGGCAGTGCAAACTATTTGCAAAGCATCTCTTTGGAGGTGTCCTGGAGAAGGTCACAGTGTAATGTCCCAGGCAGATCTTGGTGGTACCCAAGGCAGACTCCTTTTGCGCTTCAAGCATTGTGCTCTCAAAGTGGGACACTGAGAGCAGAGTTGAGCTCATGGATGAAAACACCCATATTTAGGGCATTGCTTCAGTTCCTCACACCATGGTGTTGGATGTAATTTGTGACACCCTTCCTGGCTTCCAGTTGCTCATCTAGAAAGGTCAAGGCATCCCAGAAAGTCTGTGTCCTTCTAGCCCTATGCAGAGACCTTAGGGGATTTCATGTGATGCCAATGTGTGGGTCACTGGCTGGAGTTCTGAGGTCAGTATGTGGAGCTCTGCACTCTTGAGCCAGTCAAGAAGGCTCTTCACCAACAACGTCCCTTTCATTACCACTGGTATGAATCCTGCTCTGGCATTGCCCACCTGCTGCATCATGGGCAGAATGTACTGCAGGTCTCTCAGTGACAGCTTATGAAAAAAAAAAACCCCGAAAAAAAACCCAACAGAAAAGAGGCTCACTTCATTTCATTTTTTCTTTAAATATTTACTTTATTGAGGAGATATCACAAACTATCAGCCGTGACTTTCCCCAGAGGCTGGGACACCCACACTGGCCATAGCCAGTGGTAGAAGATCCAGTGACATGTGGGAAAGGTCCTGATATTGGCTCATTGCCCTCCGCGTGTGCAGGGACACACCACAACTGGCAACCCTCCCACACCAGATCCTCTTGCTGGTAAAAATCTCTATGGCCTTATGCTAGGCTAATGAAAAGGAAATAAACGCCAGCCATCTGGGGATTATTTTCTCCTCACTGAGAGGGCTCTGCTGGACCTCTGCCCCTCAGCAAGCCTAAAAGAGGCTGGTTTGCTTTGCTAGCTTGGCTCAGCCATATTCTTCCCAAGGAACACAGTTTTCCAGTCCTACAGTGAAGCATCTACTCACCACACGGCCCAGATCCATTTTTCTAACAAAGATGTCCCTTAGGTGCCCCTAGAACATCCCAAGCTCTGTGCCTGCCTTTTCTGTCCCAGAAACAAACTTCTGCCAGGTCAGAGGGATCTGAGGGACAGCTTCATACCAACCAGTCTGGCTGTGGTCTACAGGTGAGGGGAAGGGGTAAGCTCCTTCAGAGGCTGTCACAGCTTGCCTGGCTGTTTGAAATCATGTCCTGGGCCTGACTATACCAAAGGCTGACGGAATCTAAACGCCAAAATTACTCTGTGCTTTTGGGGCTTGGCAGCTGCACTCAGCATTGTGCTTGAGTCACCACAACAAAGCACCTCAACACAACGGTGTCCACGTAGCTGGTAAAGACAAAGCTCCAGAGCAGTTTTTCCTGTTCCTTTCCTTCTCTCCGTGCCTCAGTTTCCCTGCCTAGAGAGGCAGCTGCTCCAGAGTACGCAGTGCAGACAACCAGCAGCATTGCAGCAGGTAGTTGCCCAAAGTCATGCTGCGTGACTTTCAGATGCCTCCAAGAGGATGCCACCTGCAACACGTCCCGGGAGAAAGAAGTGCTGTGTGCCTTGTGGGTGGGGAGGTATAGAGGAATGAAGCTGGGTTAATTATCATTGATAATATAGAACTGTGGGCTGGGTTCAGGGGCGGTGGGTTGGCTGATGTAGATAAGGTGCAGCTGTGGCTGGTTCTGTTAAGGGGTTGGGAGCCAAAGAAGAGAGAGCAGCTGAGGAAGAGGCAAGAGAAGAGAGCAAGAGAACAGAAAGCAGGGCCGGGATGAGGCGAGACTAGGAGAAGGCAGCAGAGGGACTGGCATGAAGAGTGTGTTGGTATGTGATGGTAAAAGACTTTGTTGCAGCTGGATAGTTTGGAGAGTGCAGCATCAGGGAGGGGGCTTCTTTTCCTGCACAAAACCAGAGAGGCAGAGCTACTAGTTCACCATGGAATGTTTTTCCACTTGCCTCTTAGACTCTAAACAGCAACACAATGAATTCTAATATGCATCTGTTCTGCAGTGCCCAGGTGGTCATGTAGCAGTGCTGTGGAGAAATATCGGGGAGTGGCTCAGGGGACTGTGGATTCCCTCCACATCTCCGCTTCGCCAGGGACTTTCAAGACACAAAGATCCACCTGAATAGGGAACACTCAAACAAAATCATCAGCAGTGAGCAATAAAGACTGCTGAATTATCCATGCTTTTGAGTGGCTGCACAATCTCCTTTACACCAGGGAGAAGAAGGGGAAAGATCCAAACAGGGAAATAGTTTCCAGTCCTCTAGTCCATAAAGTCTGAAGACTGTTTCACCTATTCCTGCTGCTTGGTTTGAATTCCCTAGATCATGCCCAATAAAGCCAACATCCTAGCAAAAGCTTCACAGTAACAAGTAGGGAAGCAGGTGGCTGAGAACCAGCATCAGTGTCGCTTGAGCTGATGAAATCACTGATGCCTCTGGGACTTGTGGTGGCAAAACCACCTGCTCATCATAGATGTAAAGCTCGGTGCTAAGAAAAGCCATTCTCATTTACATCCCCACAGCGGGGCTGTGGGGACACAAAGCAGAATACAATCTGCTGGCCTCTGAGTTTTTTTGGAAAAGCAGTCGCTGCTTTTGCGTGACTTATTTTTAGGGACCTGCCTTAAGCCTATCTGTGAGCCTGGTCTGAGGGATTCAAGGTGTGAAACTCTCATCTGGCTGGCAGCAGATTCTCCCAAATCTGTACCATCCACTTGGCTAGGGTCTATCAGCCCAGTAGGATCAAGGTGTGGATCAGAGCTACGTGAGGCAGAAGAAGAGAGTTGGCCCTTGCTTTAAACCCTTGCCTGGATGGGAGAGGTTCCCTTCGGCTTTCTCAGAAACACAGTAATGTCATGAAAATAAATCCTGCCTGGTCCTCCTGGCTATATATTGCCACACAAGACAATTTTGGCATCCTCAACTTTGGCAGGCTGTAGAGGCACCAGCATACCATTACAAAGGATGCCAGCTCTTACCCTCCATCTCCACGTGCTCTGAGGGGGCTTGGCTCTCCATCCCCATCTCACAGCTGTGAGCAGGTGACACCCTGAGTGTCATACTCCAAAAACAGCAGCAGAGGACCAGTTTCCAGCAGTGCTCTGCCCCCTCCACCTCACTGTCCCCACGGGTTGACCTCCCCACCCCCAGATACTGCACACATAAGGCCGGTAGTTTCTCTCCATCCCTCCCCTTTCCCTAAGGATTTTGTCCCAGGAGCAGGCACCAGGCCTGCTCAGCTCTCCTCTTCGCTCTTTGTGGGGGCCGGAGATGTCTGCTCAGTGTGGTGGGGTCCACCACCAGTCCTTGTGGCCTCCCCCTGTTTCATGCAGGGAGCAGTTCCTTCCCGCGCATGGATTTTCTGGTGTCTCCTCAGATACTTCTTCAGCCGGTAGCGCTTCCCACAGACCCCACACTTGTAGGCTCCACCTCGGGAATGGAGCAGCTGGTGTTTAATAAGATGCCGCTTCTGAGGGAAGCATTTCCCACACTTGGTGCACTTGCAAGGTCCCATGCGGACGTGGATTGTTTGGTGCCGGAAAAGGTTGGCCTTCTGGTTGAAGGTCTTCTCGCACTCCGGGCACTGGTAGGGCTCCTCCTTGGTGTGAATCCTCTGATGCCGAACCAGATTTGATCGCTGGGTGAAGCTCTTCCCACACTCAGTGCATTTGAAGGGCTCACTCATGTGGACTCGCTGGTGGCGGATCAGCTTGCGGTTCATGCGGAAGCTCTCCCCGCACTCACTGCACTTGTACGGCCCCTCGCTCGTGTGAATCTTCTTGTGCCTGGTCAGGTTTGATTTCTGATTGAAACTCTTTCCGCACTCGGGACAGGGGAATATCCGTTCACCCTTGGGAGCTCCTTTTGCTGAGGGATCTTTCTTGGATATGGGTTTCTCACGGTTCTCCAGCATTCCCTCTTTGGTGGGCTGATAGCATTTCTTCTCCTTCCTCTTTAGGCTCTGGCTTTCCTGGTGGCTGGCCTCTACACCAGGTTCCTCTTTAATTTGGATCCTCTGGATAGCACAGAGGTTGCGTTTCTGCCCATAGTACATCCCAAACTCAGTGCTTTCCTGTGGTTCTTCCTTCACATGGAGCAGCCGGGTACAGGCTACGGGGACTTCCCATTCACACTGCCCATCAGCATCCTCTTCCTTTTTAAGCTGTCTCCCCTGTAAAGCCGTCAGTGGGATCTTTGGATCAAAGAGCTTTCCATAGTCTGGGGTTTCTGGTGGCTCTTCCTTGATGTAAAGTTTCTGGCAGGCTATTGCAGTAATGTTTGCTGTGTCATCAGTGGGTGGGTCTGCTTCCTCCTTCATCTGGATTTTCCAAGGAGGGCTTTTTGGGTTACACAGGTTTCTAGGTATGCCACACTCCTGGGCTACGTATCCTTCATGGGATATATTCTCCCACGAATTCTCCTCTGATCTGAAGGCAAAATCAGGCTCCTCTTTAATCTGGATGACCTGGAGAGACACACCATTTATGTGTCCCTCAAGCAGCTTTTGCTTAGTGTGGTTCCTCTGGTGCACGTTGAAATACCGCTTGGTACTCAAGCTCTTCCCACACTCCGTACAAATGAAAGGCCCCCCGCGGAGATGTATCTTCTGGTGGGCCAGCAGTGTGGCACTTTGCCCAAAGCACCTACTGCAGTCAGGGCACTTGAAGGGCTTCTCTCGCTTGTGGATCTCCTTGTGGGCAGTGAGGGTCCCCTTCTTCACAAAGCTCTTCCCACACTCGGTGCAGGCAAATGGCCTCTTCTCTGTGTGGGTACGCATGTGGATGTTGAAGTAGATTTTTGTGCTCAGGCTCTTGCCGCAGCGAGCACAGAGGTAGGGACCACCCTTGGTATGTGTCTTCTGGTGGGCGGCCAGGCATATCTCCAGGCGGAAGCAACGGCCACAGTCCCCACAGCAGAAGGGCCTCTCTCCTGTGTGGATGCTCTGGTGGGTTGTGAGGTGGCCCCGGGTGGTGAAGCGCCTTCCACACTCCCCGCAAGTGAAGAGCTCCGCCGCCGTGTGGATCCGCTGGTGTCTCTTCAGGTTTCCCTTCTTGCTGAAGGATTTGCCACATTCCTGACACGGGTGGGTCTTTAGCACCACACGCTTAATCAAGTCCTTCATGGCAGCAGTGCCCTGCACCCAGTGGTGTCTGGTGGGGCTGCCAAGCAGCTGGCAGGTACAAAAACGCCACAGTGTTATGGGGATGGACTAGCTGGGAGGATACAAAAACCATCAGGACATATACATCGAAGTGTACATTAATGGATGTACTTTATTCCCTGTAGGGGAAAGTGTGCTGCTGCTGTACACCAACTCTGGGCCAACGAGGAACGTGTGGTCTTCCTCTTTTTCCTCCAACTCCTTCCACCTTAGCTTGCAGATACAGAATTTGCAACTCCATCTCTGATCCCCTGGAGAGGCTTTCCTGGCATTCCTGGAGGCTTGGATTGCCAGCTGAAAAAAAAAAGGGACATTTATTAGGTCATTATTTCTTTTCCACCTTCTGTGTTCGCTATGTAAATGCAACGGGTGGCACCTTGGCTGCTCCGTGGGGGACTGAGCCTGAGACCTTTGAAGCCACAGGCTCAGCTGGACTCCAACAGGGACAGCAGGGACAAGCGATGGGGGACATTTGTGATGCTCTCGCTGCTGTCATCACACAAAGGTTTTGGCTCTTACTATTGCTGCAGTAGTGATTTACCCTCAGAATAGTCCTCTGTCCTTTGACCAACAAGGTTTATAAGTAAATAAGTTAATTAACTAATGCACTTTGCAGTAATTGTTGTAATTAAACCCATTTTTATAAGTGACTGTGTAGCAAACAAAATCTCCCAAACCTAGAAGAAAACCAGACTTGGCACCACTTGCAAAACTGGAGCATTCTGCTTCGTATTGACAGTGCTCCGTGCACAGGGGAAGGCGGGTCAGTGGTGTCCTCGGTGGGCGGCTGGAGAAATGAGACACAGAAAGCTAAAGGAACTTTGTCCTCCTTGAGAGGGTTCACTTGGCAGCAGGTTCTGGGTCCTATGTATTTCCATTAGAAAAAAAAAATAATATCAGGGCCAACAGGGATGTGAGCAACACCTATCAAGACTGTGAATTGCAGCAGGGCAAAGAGCCAGAAGGACTGAGGGGAGGAGGACAGTGATGCTGGAGATGACTGTCAACAAGAGTATATGTGGCTGGGCAGGCTTCTACTGATGGTGCTGATGGCTGAAGGTGAGGCTGCCAGCGAGGACACCTGCCATCAGTGAAATTTGTCCCTGGGGGTCTGCGCTGCCAAGAAGGCTGTGGCTGAGAAGATGAGTCCCTGGGGAGGCTGCCACTGAGGTGTAGGAGGCTGGGGTAGGGGGGATACCACGGATCAGGGGACAAGTAATGGGACATGTGAAGTGTAACCATCCAAGCACAGCTACGATGCAGAGTTCACAGCTACACGCCCTTGGAGGAGGGAGGTCACAGTGGTAGAAAAAGTGGGCGGCTGTCTCAGATTTCAGAGGACAGTTATAAAAGGGAAATTTACTTCAGATTTAGTCACACCACTGTCGTTTCCCCTTCAGCTAACCCATCTAGATCCCCACTGATGCTGGTAAGAGTGACCACCGAAGCACAATGGTGCTCCTGTCCAAGCTGAATTCTCCATGCTGGCAGAGGAACCACAGGAAAACAAAAACAACAATACAAAAAAAAACCCTCAAAAAACCCCAACCAAAACCAACCCGCAAAGTTAAACTGAGCCAGGAGAAGCAAAACAAACCGGCTTGGAGCAGGAACTGGGTTTAGTGTTTGCTAGCGGAGGGGAGACTCGGAGGGAGACCAGGGCTCCTCCCTAGGTGGGGGAGCAGCTGGACGACACCTACGACAGGTTTTAATTCAGCAGACAAAGCCTCAGCAGCAGCCAGGCTGGAAAGAGAATGCAACGGTGTATTTTTTTTGGAGGAAGGTCTTTAACCCCCCGAGCGGGTAGCAGATTTAGCCTCCTGCCACCAAGGTCCCTGCGGCGGGTCTGGCTGATGCCGTGGGGATGCTCTAAGCCCGCGGGCGCGGGGTCGCTGCGGGGACCACGGCCTCGCTCCTCGCTCCTCGCTGGGGATGCTCACGCCGGTCCCTTAGAGGAAACATCTCACCGGCAGCAGTGTTTTAATTGCCTCTGGATTTTGGCAAAAAACCAACACATTCCTGAATTCAAATCAGGGTAAAAGAAGAAATTCCTGTCTACTTTCTTCCTTTTACTTTTTTTCTTCTTCTTCTTTTTTTTTTTTTTTTTAATAGCCAGATCCTACAGATCCAAATCCTGCCTTTACCTCCAGCTCTGCAATCCCCCAGGCTCAGGGTTTGAATCAAGGGCAGAACCTGATCCCAGGGAGTTGATTCGTCTTTTATTGGGGCTACCCGGACAAATGAAGGGCGGTTGGCCAAAAGCATCTTACCTGAGCGGGCCATCACCCTCTGGCTGGCATTTCTGTCCTCCGGGGCAGCCTCAGTGGCACAACAGCGTGTGCGACTTGGCTGCAAGTTGTGTTGCACCAGCAGCTGGGCTGACCTAAAGGAAGTCTGTGGCCAGTGCAGTGAGAGCTACCGGAGGAAGGGTGAAGCGAAACAAAGAGCGAAGGTTGAAGGAGCAGAGGGAGGACAGGGGTGATGCTCTTGATTCGTCCCGCCGGGAGGGATTTTCACGCCACTGCCAAGGTGTCAGCGGGAGAGGAGGGGATTTCTCCCTGGTGTGCCTTTCTTCTGCATCGCTGTGTCGGTGGGAAGCTGGAAGGGTCTCCAGCTCGCGCTGCCTTCTGGGAATTGTAGTTCTGCCCAGCAGCCCTGGTCCCCCACCCTGCGCTGGCAGCCGGTGGGTCAGGATGAGGCCATTCCTCTCCTGCCCCAGCTGAGAGCACTTGCTTTTTTTGTTGGGGGAAGAGAAAACATCCCGCAGTGCTGCAAGCATCCTTCTTCCCTCCCAGGCTGATTGTCTGGGACTTGCTCCGGGAAGTGTCAGAAGAGGAAAGATGCATCTCAGGGAGTATTTCTGTGTCCGTAACAGCTTGCAATCCCCCTGGGGAGAGGTGGGAACTGAGACTGGTCCCTAGTTACCAGCAAAAGATCCCTTTTAATGCTCAGGTAAAGCATGAAAGGACATGCAGATTTGACAAGGGTGGATGCTGAGGCATATGGACTTGATTTAACAGAGTGATCAGCACCAACTGGGAGAGGCTGAGCCTCAGCAGGACCTCACAGAAAGTGCCCAGACCTTCCTGGATCTGCACTGCACAATGAGGCTTAAAGACTCAGCAGGGAGCTCTAGCCCAGGATGCTGCACCGGGAGGGTTTTAGGAGCATGTGCATGGTGAAAAGCTGCTTTAGCATGACTTTTCCCTGGGGCAGTGATTAGGGGCTGTCCGATTGCTTGGAGGTTGGACAATAGCACTCATTCCTGCATAAACCAGGACTTGCAATCCTATCCTTAATATGACACAAGGCTGCAAACATGCTGTTCTCCTCCTTTTTCATTCAGGGAAACTGAGGCAGGAGACGGTGAAGTGCTTGGCTCAGATTGTACAAAGAAGTTCAAGGTTACAGGATCCCTGGAGTTCAGATCTAGTCTACACACACTGCATGTGCCTTGGATAAAGTCTGCTGAGGTATTTCCTACCTCAGTACAAACCAGTACTATGAGACAGCAGTACCAGCATGAAGCTGTGTCTACATTCCAGCTTGTATCTCAGTCCAGAGAAGGAAGAAATCATACAAATCTAACCATCTTTATACCAGAACATGCACAGCTAAAGATACACGAGCCTCATTCAGTTTGTCTTACTGAAGGTCTTCTGCTTTCATGCATGAAAATGCCACAGCAGGTCCCAGACAGACAGGAGGGACCATGGTGTTAGGCCGCTATTAGACCCAGGTATGCTGAAGTGAGATTCCCCATGTGCAGAACTCCTTAGGCAACATGCCCCACCTCTCTCATCCTTCCTGTTTGCATATTACCTTCCCACAAATCCTACCTACAACACTTTGGATGGTGCCAGTCAGCAGCTCCATTATCCGGCTCCGTCTTGGTGTGTGGAACCATGCAGGGAGAGAGGCTGAGACATGACATGGATGAGGGGCTCACCGGGAGCAGCTGAGGGAACCATTTGTGTGACTCCTTTGCTGCCAGAGAGATCCAGAGGAAGGGGCCAGGACTGTGCCGTTTAGGCTGTGCCAGTGTCCTTTCACCCTCCCAGGCACAATTTACCTTATTCTAAGGTGGATGACTCTAGTAGGGCAGGTGACTTGTGCCCTCAGAGCTCCTGTTTCTCTCCATTGATGTCTGCATGTTCCCAGATGAGTCCCTTCCATTGCTCATCTTCTCCTTCAAACAAAGCAGATCTGCCTGCTGTCCCTGCTGGTTCATACAAAGCTCCAGAGTCCAAGATCAAGTACGTCTTGCTATGACCCTAAAGTTTTGCTCATGTCGCCAAAAATAGACTCAAAGCACCTCGTGCTCATCCCCAAAAGGATTCATCGACAAAGTTTTCAGGGCAGGGTTAAGCTATGTCCAAAAATGCCTCTTCCTAAGCACAATTGGGAAGTGGTGACCTCCTAGTCTGAGCAGAGTCTCCACTATCCTGGGGACACCCACTCTGGAAGTGAAGCTGTGCCATCAGCTGCAGTGACTCTGCCTCTGCAACGTACCACTAGATGCCAGTGGAAGCTCTTTCCCGCCTGCTTTCAGCTAGAAAATCCCACACATTTGACATTTTTATATGTTTTATTGTATTTTTTAAAAGATAATTCTTCATTTTTGATCTAATAAGGCGCCCATGCATTTGAGTATTATGTATAAATATATGTATGAATGTGTGTTGTGTATCCTCTCTCTCTGTTTCTCTGTTTCTCAAATATATATATTTGCCTTTGTTGTTATTTAGAGGAGAATTTTCCCCCAGTATCTCCCCAGACTAAGATATCACTCCAAGCTCCTTTTGTCATCCCCTTCCCATCAAACATCCCAACTCCCCAGACCCTTCACCTGCTAAACTGTCTAACCACTGTGTCATGACCTGGTGTCCTGACGTGGACAGCTGGTCCAAGAAACATACAGGTGCTGGCATGGCATGTCCAAGCCCTGTCCTGCTCTGGGAGTTGATTCCTCATATAAGGTCACCAAGAGGCAAGACACAGGTCCAGCTTATCCAGCCACGGGAGTTATAACCTGGAGGAGCAGACCTGCACGGAGCTGGGGAGGGGATTACAGAGTAGAACTGAGTTAGTGCTGCAGTAGTGCTGGTAACCAGCTTGCATATGTTTGATGTTTCGCGGGAAGGTGGAATGAATGAAACTCATAGCCACTGCAGTGCCAGGAAAGAAACCTTACATGGGGAAAGGGTAAAAATAAATAAAACTCACAATCCTGTACACTAGCAAGCTCTATGCTGCACTTCCCTGATGTAGAGGACTGAAATGATCTCACATTTTATCTTTCAGTGCCTGGAGTTCTGCACTGTGCAGAACATAATCTGGCCCGTGTTCCCCACTGATGTTTCTGCAAGGTCTAAGCCTTTGAGCAGCCTCCAGGCTTTGCATACACCATTTTTTTCCCCTGGCTGGTCAAGGTCCAGGTAGATTGAACTAGCCCACGGGCACTCAGAGTGAACACAAAGCTCAGCAGCTACCCAGGCTGCAGGAGGGGTGTGTGTGTGTGTCCGTCCATCTGTCCGTCTGTCCGTCCACCCATCCTTCACGTCCTGGGCACAGCAGCCCTCTCATGGCAGAGGACCACCAGGGTTAGGAACATCTCCTTTGGGCAAGTTGTGCTTTGGTGCAGGGCTCTCCTCCAGCGCCTGGTGCACCTCTCGCTCTCTGAAGTGCCTGATGCTGGTTGCCATAGGAGACAAGATGTTAGAGTGGATGGAGTAAAGGTTTGATCCAGATTGGTGATTTCTGTGTTGCTTTTTCAGACAAATCCAACTCTTTTTTTGTTTGACCAGCCGACTGTTTCCGACAAGGCTGCGTAGAAGAAGTGAGAACAAAATTTAAGCTGAGCTGTCATATGCTCCAGTGCCTGATTAATTATACAACGAAATAAAAATGGAATTTGGCAAAATAAAGGAGAAGGGTAAACGAAATCTTCGCTTTGCTTTGGAAGGAAATACTGCCTCAGGTTTTATTAAAAATGTCACAGTTAATCACATCAGGAGGCTTGAGGGTGCGTGGTGGCCTGTTGTGCTCGGTACACACAATGCAGGAGAGCTGGACAGTGCGACACAGAGAGATAAGGGAGCAGGAAGCCCAGTTATTTGTTCAGGTGAGTCCGTGATTATTCCTGAGATTTGCAAACACGATAGGTGCCAGTGGAGGCTGAGAGCTCCTAGCTTCCTTGCTACACTATAGATTATTTTTTCTTTAATTCAGGAAACAACTCTTACAGTAAGGCAAATCGTGATGAAAAGAATAGAGCGTTTAAATGACAAGTAATTTTCTATGCTATTCCACCCCCCTTGCTTTCTTTAATTGCTTTTGACATCTGATTAGGAAGGAAAGCTTTTCCTTTTTCGGCCCACATCTCCTACAGCTTCATTGTGCAGCCCAAGCCCACGGTTTCTTGTACTGCTGCCATGAAAATAATTGCAGTGTCTGTGGCTGCTTCCAAATCCACCATACTCAACTGATAAGAGCTTTAAATGAAAAACCGGTTTAAGCACAAATGGGCCCAACACTGACTTCAAGCCTGGCTGGATCAGAGTGACCCATCTGTCCTTCTACCCCACAAGCAATGGGCTTCTCATACGTGAAGACTCAGTTGTAGTTTGGTTTTGTTTTCCTGGGGAGAGCTGCAGTCAGGGCTGGTGACTGCAGGACTTCTGTTGGGAGGGAAAAGGAAGGATTACAGCTGTAACACCCCCAAAACAGAAAGCCCTCTTTGCCCTGCTCACTCTGCCCCAAGTGCTGTCAGCATTGTGGGAGGGATCAAACATCTCCAGGTCTTCTGCATGGTGAGCAGGGAGCTGGGATGCTACAAGGACCTTGGGACCTAGCCCCTCACCAGTCACCCTTTCATGCCCTAAGTCCCACTCTCTTCCCCCTGGTTGCAACTGTCTTTCCTAAAATGACAAGCCCATCGTAAGATAACCAAAAAAACCCCAGTAAAGGTCTAAGTGACATGCCCAAGGTTGAACAGCACATCGGTAGCAGGTCAGAGAAGCATCTCAGAAGCTGCTGCGAGGCAGCACAGCTCTGCTGCTTAACAGAGCAGCCTCCCCAGTGCCTCTCTAACACAACAGCTCTACACAATGCCCTTCTCCTGGCCTTGTCCTTCTTCCACAGGCACCGCCACAGGTCCTCCCTGCCCATAACCATGTGCAATAAGGTTGTAGCTACTTGAGAGTGAGTGCTATGTGCCCTCTAATTCATTTAATTTTTCTTTATTCCCCACATGCCACTGAGAGGGAACCAAGCATTTATCCCTAGGACTGGTAGGTGTCTTGGAAGTCCAAATGATAAAAGGGGAGTCTGGACACGAGCCTGGCCTGTGCTGGTGCCTCAGTTTCCCTGCCCGGTGGGCAGTGTGGACAAACCCAGCTGTTGGGCATTGCTGAGAAGGCAAAGCCTTTGCTTTCAAATACTTGCAGCAGCTAGGCTCTCTGGTAGTCAGAAGAGCTTATATTCAGTGGAGGAACTTCAAGGGCATGATTCATCTGCTCTAATCTAGGCACCTGTCTTAGGCCGAGATGAATCCCATCCCAGCCCCCTGACTTGATTTCTGCATGCTACCTAAGAAGCCTGGCTCAGGTACAGATGTGCACATACTGCCGTGTAAATCCTGCTGTGAGCTGCCTGCCTGAGGAACCGAACCCCAGCGTGCTGGCTCCTCTCTTCTCCCAACTCTTGCCCACTCCATGCCTCTCTGGGATTTGTCAGTGAAGACTAAAGGAAAGAGACAGGTGTGAATTCACCCGTCAGGAGGCCAAGGAAGGTGCTATGCCTCCTCTGATCTGCCCATGTCACAAGATGTAGGGCTTGGGGGAACTCCCAGGCACCCTGCTGCATACAGCCCCCAGAGCTGTGAACAGCTGTGGGAAAGCTGTTACTAGATGTCTGACTAAATACCCTAGGCTGCCCTGCTGCGCTGATCTTTTTGTTTGCCTTCTAGAGTAGAGCCTATTTCTTTTCTCCTTGCATTGCTTCCTAGGTACATCCTAAGAGGGGAGCATCACCCAGTCCCCTGAACCAAGGGAAATAGTAATTCCATCCTGAAATGCTCAGTCAATGCTTAGAGGGTGGGCTTCCTTTGGCGTGGGGTAGTTATTTCTTCTTCCAGCTGCACTTTGATTTCATATCTCTGATCCCCTCTACCACCCTCCTCAGACTCATTTACTCTCCTTCACTTGAGAAAGGATAGTTAGCATTTCTATATATAAAGTCTACAATACTTAATAAGGATAATAAAGTCATTTTTAGAGGATAGAAATACTCACAGGTTCGAAGTGTTTTTACCTACAGAGGACCAACTAGCTGGTGAAGAGGACAATCCAAGCAAGACCATTCATCATCTTTTGTGACTCCCTCAAAGGCCCAGACAGTACTTCACAAATTTATCTCTTTTAAATGGTGCAGAAGGCCAGTGGAGTTAAAGTCTTAATTTTCATCCTTCAGAGGCTAACTGCTCTCATGCTTATGGTGTGCTTTTAGCCAACACAGCCAGAAACCCCTTCGGATTCAAGCCAAGCAGCCTTAAAAACCACACAGATCAAGAAATGGGGTCTGGTGGAGCTACAGCAGGACATGGAAGACAATGCTGTAAGAAAAAGGTCTGAGAGCCCTCCTGCTCAAGGCCATTTAGCACCAACAACGCTTATGCCACCTCCGTGAGACACCCAGAGCATTGTTTGTACTTCTGTGTCCCCAGTGCTCCGTTGTCACTGCTGGTTAGCCATTGTGAGAGACCCAGCAAGGAAGGCTCTTGACAGCTGTTTATCAATATTTAGCATCTTGCCCAGTAAGAAGCCCTGGTAAAGTGCCCATGTTTCCAGAGCTTGCAGCGTGAGCTTAAAGTAGTTACAAGGATTTGTTTGATGCCTGCTAGTAGGAGAAGAGATTTTTGACATTTAAGGGTTTGTTGTCTTGTTTTCTTACACTTCTTTTAGAGGTGAAGAAAACGAGTGACATCCTGGTTCTTGTATCCTACATGCTACTTCAAAGGAGAGGATGCTTTAAAGGTCAGAAAACGGGGCTGGGAATGAAAAAAACCCTGTTTCCTTGTTAGCCTCTCAGTCAGCGTGGGCTATGACAGGCTGTCAGGCAGCTCTTGCTCTGTGTAGCATTAGAAACACCTTCACTCAGCTCTCATGGTTTCCCCATTCTCTTTGGAGCAAGGCAAATCCTTTACCTGAAGCAAAACCTTGAGCAGTCGCTGGATTTCAAAACTAACAAAATGCTGACATTCAACACAGATTCTTTGCAAGAGCAGAGTGGATGGGAAAACAACCAGACTCTGGTTTTGCTCTTTAAATGTGTGATTTCCTTCCCTATGTAATTAATTTGAAGCTCTTGGAATCAGCTTGTTTGCAAGCATTAGAGTAGGGCAAGAGACTTGTTATCATCTAGCAACAGCAAGAGAAAGAAATGTGGCTTTTCGTACCCATCAGCAGTGTGAGGCCATACATCAGAAGCCATGTCCAACCAGCAGCTTGTGATAAGCAGAGTGCACCAAGGGTCACCACTAAGTCCCATACTGTCCAGCATGCTCATGATGCTCAGTTAAGAGGAGCAGGCTGCCCAGTGAGGTAGTGCAGTGTCCATCCCTGCAGATTTCCAAGACCCAGCTTGATAAAGCCCTGAGCAACCTGCTCTGCCCTCACAGCTGAGCCTGCTGTGAGCAGGAGGCTGGGCTGTAGATCTCCTAAGATCCCTTCCAGCATGAACTGTCTTGTGATCCTGAGATCCTATGACCTAGCTAACACAGAAGGGTGATTCTGCAGTGGTGCGTGGTCATCTCTGCATGATGGCAAGTACCAAGGATATTTCTTCCCCGTCACTGGAGAGAAGCCCTGTAAAGCAGTGGTGCATCTGAGCACATCATTGGTACCTGGCTCTGTGTCGCATCCCTGGGAATCTGGTATTGCTCTAGGCTGAGATGGGAATGCAGAGCAAGAGTTGTTTTTCTATCTCTTCCTTTATTTCTTTAATAGGTCATTTGTAGATTTACTTTGTGTGTGTACATGTATAAAACCCTGGGGTGTCCATGGTGATATCAAATTTGTTCTGCAATAAAACTGACTGAAGTTCAACAGATAGTTTATTCTGGTACTTAAAGGGATTTCACAGAATCACAGGATGGCTGGGGTTGGAAGGGACCTCTAGATGTCATCTGGTCCACACCCCCATCAAGCAGGTCCATGACCATGTCCAGACGACTTTTGAATACCTCCAATTTCCACAATTTTAAGTAAAAAAAAAAATTGCTATTGAACTCTGAGTTCTCTGAGCTTTGAAAATGGTGATAATGGATGTTTTTCAGCCACTCTGTTCTGGGCTCTACAGAGGAATCCTCCCCCTAACTGATGCAAATGCTAATTGTGTGATAATAAGTCTCATTTAATGTGAACCTAAGCAGTCACCTCCTGCTCTGTGGACTGGGATGAGTTACCGGTTTGTGCTGCAGAACTGAAAACACGAGGGCTTTCAACACAAGCACAATGCCTTTGTTGGAAACTAAATCCCCTGTTGTTTCTCCAAGGCTCCTGTGCAGTGGGAAGCTGTCAGTCCCCTCTCCGCCTGTGTAGGCGAACTGCCATGATCATACAAACATGGGCTATGTCCCTGGAGAGCAAAGTGCTGTTAGCAAATCACTGGATGGCTCTTCTGATGAAAGGAATGGATGGTGCTTATTAACTGGATAAGCACCATAAAAGAAACCTTTGAAGTGCCAAAGCTTTGTTGTTCTGCTGTTGAAGTCAATGAGAACTTTAATACTGGCTCCTGCTGGAGTGCAGCTAGGCTCTCTCCATAGACCTGGAAGCATATACTTAGCCAAAAGGCAGACTATGAACTTCCAGTCCCCCCAGTCTGCTTAGGTCAGAGCTCTTCTGCCATGGTAACTTGTGTGGGTGTCTGTGCTGTGCTTCAGGCAGCCTCCATCAGTGCCTGCCCTGCAAAGTGCCAACCGCGTGCTGAGTCCTGCACCCAGCATGGTGCCAGATGCTGAATTGGTTTATGGGGCATCCTCCTTGGGTAGGAGTCTGCTCAGCCTCCAGACCCACAAATACAGATGTTTCTCTTCCTACCCAACCACGGACTAGTCCCTGGAGTCAGCACAGCACAAGCTGAACCTGCTTGTTGTTGTGCCACCTTTGCAACTCAAGTTGGTTCAGTACCCCCATCTCGTCTGCTTGTACAGGACAGTAGCCCGGGAGGGTAAGATCATACTGTCATACCAACCTGCTGCTGCAAATGGAGGAACCCTCGGGCATCCCAGTGCTGCAGATCACTGGAGCCTGGGAAAACATCCCTGCATGCTTGCCCTCTTCTCAGTCTTGCTTTGGAGCTCTATAGGCAGTACTGTAGTGGTGTTACTGCAAACCACCACAGTCCTCAGTCAGCACCGAGTCCTCTTCGAAGCCCTTGCAGGGATGCCCCACTCTTGCTGCTCCCTGGCAGAGGGTTGGGAAGTGAAGGTCAGTGCCAGTATCTCCAGTTTCACCAGTGGGGAAATCAAGGCTCAGAGAATTTTTTCTCCATGTTACAAAGCACTAATGCACTGCTGGAAATTAAACTGCACTTTAAATTTCTTAAATTTTCTTAAAACTTAAAGTTTCCATCCACTTCCCTAGGTGTGTGTAGCAGGGAGGACAGGACACCTAGGCTATAGTGTTTTAATCCACTCTAACAATGATTTTAAAAGACATTTTATTATATATTCATTAATATAAATGTATGCACTTGTTATATTTTATGATATATATATTATATTGTTGTTAGTGACCAGTTCTTTCTGAAAAGCTAACTAGAAATCAGTCACTCCTCCTGGCTAGGAGCACCCCTCTCTTTTGTGTTACTTTGACATGATCCTGCACAAGAAGCAGTGCCACTTCATTTCTTTGGCCTCCAGATTTTTGCATGAAGATGGCTTTAAACAAATGAGCTTATCTTTAAATCTTTCTTGCATGAAATGAATTGGTCACATTATTCTGGTCTAACATCTGCTTTAAAATCTCCAGTGATGGAGAAGCTCCAGCCTCCCCAGTCAATAAATCCCAGTATTTCTTTCAGGAGAGAGCAGAATGTGTCACACTCTTCCTGATGACAGCTCAGCCTGTCCACTGGAGAGGCTTCTTTCATAATCAACACTGTCCTTCTGATCCTACACTGTGGTTAGCCATGCAGTATAGCCCTTTTTCTGTTGTTGCTCCCAATGAATACAACCTCACCAGTCTCTACAGCATCTCCCAGTGTGTGATTTTATTTGTGAGTGGCTGGTGCAATGACAGTGAGCAATGCTTTCCAGCTGGCTGCAGGGGTTTCAGGGGCTGGGCAATGAAAGTTAATTGCAAAGCAAACAGACTGGCAATCAGGTGCTAGAGGCTTTGCTCAGTAACAAGCTCCTAAAGTTTCTCTTTTTGAGGGATGCTGGGTTGTGTCTATTTAGTAGAGTGTGTTCTAGCATACTTTTGCAAAGTGAAAACATGCTGTTCCTGAAACAGATGGGGCTGTTTATCTAACAACAATCCACAGAAGTGGTACAATCCCAGCCATGTGCTTATAGACTATTTCCAAGTTTTGCCTCAATGTTTCTCCTTGCTGCCTTAGCTCCTCCTTTCAGGTCTGCTGCATCTCACTGCTCAGCAGGTCCTGGTAACTTTGCTCATGCTAAGCAGCACATTGGGATACAGACCATCTCAGCTAACTTCAGGCTCTTGAGGCAGTCCGGCTTTAAGTAGTCATTAGGATCCCTCTGTTGCCCATAAAAGGTGTAATGACTTACCCCACCCCAAGATGATGCGCTGGAGATAAGTGGGCTGAGATGTCTTCTAGAGCATCCTTCTTCTCTCCTTTGACTACACAGGGACCCTGGACACCTGGCTTAGATACCTAGACCACTGAAGGGAGGTAAGGTGAAGTCCTAGCCTTGGTCTGCAGATGGTTTTGTTGATGTCTGTGTGGCTGGTGTGGAAATATGGTGTGGTCTTGACTCAGTGGGTTAAATGTAAAAGTCTAACATCTTCTGAGATGCTCTGCCTTAGAAGCTTCCAACTTTTGCTCCAGGGAAGCACAAGTCTCTAAAGGCTCTGTTTCATACCTCTCCCTGCTGTGGGTACCTTGAACACCTCAAGGCTGCACACCTCAAGGTTGCACAAAAAGCAATAGACATCTACATTTAGGCATCTAATTTGAAGCTTCTTTGATATGAGTAAAAATGTATGTGTTGATCTGGTGTGCACATACAAAAATAGGCCAATTCTGCACAATTCAAATGTCCTCACAGATGGTTATTTTCACAGGGGCACCCAGGGGGCCTCTTTTCTCACTGGCGGAGGTGCAGGAGACAGCATCTTCCTGGGGAACCACTGGAGAGCCCAAGTGAGGATGTTGGTTCTGACAAGTTGTTTATTTTAGTAACTTGTAGACTTTGACCTCTTTTTGAGAAAAACATCAGTCAGGAGTGAAAAGACTTGTCAGGGTTTAGAGTTTCTCAGTATATTTTTATCAGTACATGGGAACTTGTTTTCTCCCCCCCAAAGCAAAGATGGCACCTGTGAAATCCGTCAGACTTGAGCTCATGTCAGCTGATCCTTAGAGATGCTGGTTGAATGAGCTGAAGTTTAAAATCTTGAGTTAAACCTCTTCCTAAAATATTGGAATATGTTAAAAAAAGACTAAAAGGTTATCCGTTATTTATATTTTTCTTTCAAAGAAACTTGAGATTCCCCATAATAGCATGATTTTGAGTGGTGTAGCGGTGGGTGAAACAGAATAACTGAGGTTCTCAGAAACATCGGAAGTGTTTAGTCACGCTGCAGAGAGGAATCAAGTGGTCAGGATAGTGAGAAAAATCAAGACTAGTAAAATAAAGCCAATATATAGGAAGCAACCATCCATCCTAACAAAGCATACAGATGATATAATCACTGTAGATTCCTTTGTCGTCAGAAGAGAAAATAGTCATTTTTACATCATGATTCATCTGGCTTATTAAGGTTCACGTCTGAACTGTGCCTCAGGGCCCCCAGACCCAATTGGCTAGATCTCTGCTGACTTCAGGTGTGAAGGTGACTAACTCGGGTGGAGACAGCTGCTTGCCAGATATTTACTTTCTACTGAATATTCCTCCCTCTAGCTGCCCCAGCGCTGTGCATTAGGTATTTTGCAGAAAAGCCCCACAAGTCTCCGTTTCTGCATTTGCAAGTTGCATTTAACCATGTTTGCAACAACTGCCTCCTATTTCTTTATCTGACCCACAGTTACTGCGGGTGTGTGGGAGGGCAGCATGGTCTTGCCAACCCCACTTCTCCTGCATTGCCTTGGGCTGCATTCGCGTGCTAACACTGTGCAACAAAAGCTAGGTCCCGTGGTAAGGAATGTTGCTGTAAGCTGACAGGGAGAAAAATGCTGGTAATTAGTAGGGTAAAAATACAGGGAGGAGTGTGCAGTGCTAATCTTTTCAGAGGAGCAATTCTGGTTATCTGTGGTTGTTTGGTGATGACCAAGACGTGAAGCTTTTTCCTATTTTTTCTCCCCATCTGCTGGGAAGATGTGTGATCAACAAGGAGATTTTAGTAGCAGAAAGCCTTGTGAAACACATTTCCATGGTATTAAAAAAATAAAGAGGCTCCCAAGTATGTGACATCTCAACTCTTGTGTTATTTCATTTCACCTGGCCCCATTTATATACCTAAGGTGCGCTCTCTGAAAGACATCCTCATGCAGCTCTGTCCTCATTTCAAATGGCACGTGCCAGCCAGTTTGCATGGGAAATGACTGTTTGTTAAACCTTGTGGTTCATGATCCATGATCCAAAAAGGTGATGATCATAGCTGACATGCTCAACATAACATGACCTATCGGGAACAATTACTTCCTCATTAGTGCTAGACAGCACGCACACTGACATTTTCTCTGATCCTATTGGGAACAGCAATTTATTTTCCCTAGAAGCTGATAAGACATCTGATAACCAATTCTGGAGCAAGCTGGCTCCTGAAACGGTGGCACAGCTGGGCAGGTGGCACAGCTGGCCCCCCCCCAGAGCCACAGCCAGAGCAAGATGATGCTGTATGATGCTCTGCCCTGGTGAGCCAAGCCTGGGCAGTCAGAGCTGACAGTGCAGTCAGTTTTGTTTATAGGCTGCCTGAGCTCACAGCCAACAGATCTTCAGAGGTTTCCCTAGAAACCTCCAAGGAAATTTCTTAGCACTAGTGACATCATTTCTGTGGAGAGGGGAGTTTTTAGGGAAAACATGCCAGACTCTTGTCTCCTCCCATCTTAAAGGCCAGACAGTGTGAGAGCTAATGCCTGTTCATGGAAAGCTTTGCCCATAGGAACTCCAGTTGAGGAGAGAAGCTTCTGGAAGACTCAGTCTTTGCCCTTGCACTGTGTATAGGAGACTAGATATTGGAGTCTCCGGCCATTGTCCAGCTTTAGGCTCTGTTGGGAGTTTCTGGGACCACCTCTGAAGCACCCCAGCAGTGCCAGCCCTGTGTGACTGGTGCCAAGGAGGCAACAGTGGTGTGGTCCCCTTCTCAGAAGGGTCCTGCCGTTGCCTGCCCCAAGGGCAGGTAGCATTGCTTCCTTGCAACTGTGTCTGTTTTTCAGAAGGGGTGAAGAGGAGCATGAAACAGCTGAATCCCTGTTCCTTGGTCCACTAAAGCACTGTTCTGCCCTGCCAGAGCCAGCCTCCTGGAAGGTGTTTGGATTTAGTTGTCCTGTGAGTGTCTGATGGGCATCTGAGAGGTGCTAAGAAAAGTAGTAGCTTAGTTCAAGGGGTAATCTGAAGTCCATCAAGCCAGGAGATGACAGTGTCATAGCCAGCTCTATATTACGTGCTGCAGGGAAGAAGGTATTGCCAAGGTATTTTTTTTCATGGTCACCAGTGATGCTGGGTCCCAGTTGCTGGAGGGTGAGCAAGCAGTGGGATCAGGTACAGACAGTGTCTCATGGTAAATACAAACAGGATGCTCCGGATTCAGCAGCCTTGGCTCTGAATTATGCTCTGGTACTCTGCGCTCTTTGCTTTATTCAGGATTGCAGAGAAGAAAGTAATTTTATCTGCCTAGACAGCACAGTGTAGCCAGCAGGAATCCATTATTTTCTTTGCCGCTCATTAGGGATTAGCGTTAATTGACAGTCATTAGCTGAGAAGTGCCTCTAATCAGTTAGCTCTTTAGCAAGTTTTACACCCATCCATTCGAGAAATTAGTCATCCCGCCTGCCTTTACCATCACCCATGGCAGTTGCATAAACCAGAGAAAGACGTAACCTTCAACCTCTCTCTCCAAACAATCACAGGCACTGCGTTATCCATCCTTTTCTCCTAGCCATCCATTGGACTGCATGGGCTCAGACTCAAGATTTTATGTAAGGATTTAACAAAATCCTGCTCTAGAATTGTCCCCTTTGAATGCCTGAGAGCGATGCTCAAATTTAACAACTTAAGCTGCAAATTTAACACATGCATTTCTAATTAACATCAGGAAGTACCAGTATGACTTCCACAAACACCTGAAAAAATCCATATTCCAACTGTCGTTTGGAAAAAGCAGTTAAGCATCATGGCCTTGACATCAGCCAAGATGTGTAGCCTGCGATACACCATTTATTGGATTTTCATCACTATCGAAGTTCAAAAATTACCAGAGGAGGAGCTGAGTTCCCAAAATATGTAGTTATACCACGTCATACAGGAGTGGGGGGGAAGCATGGAAGGGAAAGCTTGGCTCTCACAAAACCTTGTGGGATTTTGGCATGATAATAAGACAGAAAACTCTTAATTTTGGTGGGTTTTGTCTGCAAGACCCCCAGACAGCAAAGACAACAGGAGCCAACGGACAGGTTGGGTAGGTGGCCAGGCTGTGTCTATCCTAGCAGTGATGTTTGCAGAGGGTCAATTGTTCCAGCTCACAAACGTACAGAAGGAGTTGAAAGAGTGAATGCATCTGAATTATGGGGAGATTTACTATTGTATGCAGGTTGTAAGACTCTCCAGTTAAAAGCATATGTGCTATTCTCCTCAGCAAACAGCCCAATTTATAATTAATATTAGAAGATGTTACTTAATGTGGTGATTTGTTAGGGATCTATTTCATTTGTGAAACAATTTTCTCTGATTCAGAGAAAAAAAAAGACATAGTAAGAATAGTTTTAGAACTAGCTTCTTAAAGGGAAAGTCGAGATAACACTCAGGAGGACAGCAGAACATTAAAATTTTCTCTGAAAGCAGCTGGTTAATATTTTACCTTTAAAAGACCATTCACATTTCAAGGGATGGATGACAGAAGAAATTTTGGCAGGACTTAGGTGCTTAATTTAGAGGCAAGGGACAGTGTTTCAGACACGCTTTGCCTGTCATTCCTGGTGAGCAGTGACTCCCGGACCAGCACAGGGGTCTTGAGACACCCTTCTCCATCTCACAGTGGTCCCTGGTGTTTCCTTGTCCATGGCCTCTATTCCTTTGCTCCCTTGGTATTACTGAGCACTGCGATGCTCAGGCTTTCTGCACAGAGAGCAGTGACCTTATTTATGCCTCTGAAACACTTTTTGTTGGTAGTGACCTCTCTGAATGGAGAAGGACCTCACAGCGTGTGCCCACCTTATCTGGCTAGGCCAGCATCTCTTGGGGGGGAGGGGGGTGCAGTAGGTGCCTAAATGAGATGTTGGGGTGGGGATGAAATATTTACAGAGCACATATGTGAATGCCCTTACAGTGCCTCCCCTCTGATGTTTATAGGACACAGTTCATTTCACCTGAATGTAGACAGAAAAAGACCACATGCCATACAAATGGCCACTTACCTCTGTGGTACTGCAAAGGAGAGACGAGACAAGTCACTCAGTGCTCAGACACATACCACAAACATCCAAAATTAGATGAAGTTACTTTCTTTTGGTGTCTGACTCCGAAAAAGCCTGTTTCTGTGCTGGCCAGCTGCTCTCCCACACCAGGGGAGAGTAGCTATGGTGTTCCACCAAACACTGTAGAGCAGGGGCTTGGCACTGTGTGAGAAACCATTGGGTTTGTGGTGGATTTAACGGGAGGAAAACACTGAGTTTTTCTTTTTGGCAGGGTGTTGTTTCACAGGCTTTCTTCCATTTATCGTTACTACTTATTCTTCCATGAAACAACTGTGACAATAATAGCTGCCTGACAGTAGGAGGAAAAAATTGTTAGGATGAAAACAGAGGAAGCTTCTTTAAAAACATTGGTACATCATGTGATACATTTTTACATACAAATGAGATCCACTGCTGTATAATTAACCCAGATGTGGGATCTGTGGTTTTAGGCAAATGGAAGGTTTTGATGAAAAATGGAGATACCAATAAGTGATAGAGATGAGGACAGGGAGTGGGATTACTTGGGGAAGGTTTCTGTATCATCTTTTGAGGAGTCTGTCTGCTCAGGTGACGTGTTAGACTTCTGTGCCTTTCTGTGTTTTTATTATTTGTTATAACATTCAAAGACTCCAGCTGTGGGCTGGGAGTACCACAGTGGGGGATGCAGACCTCAGCGAGAGACCATTGCTCTCCTCCCAGGTGGCACAGCTCACCTGGGAAGGGAGGGAAGCAAACAAACAGCCAAGGACCCACTAACATAATGTTGAAGGCCAGCAAGAGCCAGGAGGGGACCTCTAGCCTCTGGCTGATGTGCCCTTCTTCCCTCACACCTCCATGAGATGATGGGGAGCTCCAAATGCTTTCTAAAACATCCTGTTGAAACCTTCTTCCAGTACCTGGACCTGGTGCTGACATGCAGCTTACCTATGAGGCACCTCCTGCCTGCAGGAGCAGGATGGGTTGGAGGAAACCCTGGCTTGTGACTTAGGGGTCTTCTGAGCCAAGAAATACTGAGTCCTGGATAAAAGACATCAATGAACCCCTCCACTGGGAAGAGAAATCTCAGAAGGTTTTGCCTAAGTCATTCACAATGGCTGGGAAGGGGAAAAGAATACACAGTTTTCACATAGCTAGAGACAATCACTTGTAAGTTTATAATTTCTGGCTTAGGCATTCAGAAGAAGATCTCTCTCACTCAAAAGCAGGCTAGATAATTAATGTTCTAGAAGAACCTGTTTTTCTCTGATGGCTACAAATGGGGCCTGGAGGTGTCTGACTCAGCTGAAGCTGTCTGTGCTCCACACATGGCAGCTTGTGGGAAAGATGAAGAAATTTCAGAGGCAAAATGCAATTTATTAATGAACTAGGCGTCCAAGTGCCCGTGTTTGTCCCTGGAGTCCAAGGGCTTGCTTCAGTCACCCTAATGAAGGAATTTGGTGCTGCTGGAGATTGCGAAGGCTGTCTGAAACCTTCATACAAGGCTGGCAGAGATGACACCTGCCCCTGGGAGATCTATGACCTGGATCAGCAGCTAGGCAGGATGCTCTAAGTCAACTCAAATGACACCTAAACCCTGTGTTTAGGGAGATGGTCCCGAGGCCTCCATGGGCTAGGAAGGTGAGCCATGGATGATCGGTCCACTGCACTCAGGTGAGATGCATCCCTCTAAGGCAATGCTGGTTATCAGCCACTCTGTTACTTTACTCTGTGGGCAGCCACAGTTGTCAACTTAGGTCTTCCAGAAGAAGGTATTATAAATGCTCCAGTGTGCTGGAGGTCTGCTGTTCAGTCTTTGCTGTGCTGATTGACATAGCGGTCACCAAAAGTAAGCATTAAAGGCAAAATTCACCAGGTTTCACACTCTTCTGCAGCGAGCAAGGGCAGAATGCCCCTCAGCATACCATTTCATCTGAAGAAATGGCACCTGAGTGTTTCTTCTTTCTCTCCCCAGCACCCTGCCTTTGGAATCACACTGTCTTGTCAGGCTGCTCCTCTCCTGGGCTTCCAAGCAGCTGGTCATGTTGGAGGAGTGAAGCTTAATTGCTTTGACCTTGGCAAAAGTATAAATGCTCAGGAAGAAAGAGGGGTGGTGGTGGGAAGGAGCCATGCTTTTTGGTTGTTAATGTCATTTCATAACAGTTAAAATGAAGTGAGTAATATGATTACATTTAAAAAGAGATTTTTAAAAATAATCTTTCTCAATGTAAGCCTAAATGGATTTTTTTTCCTTTTTTTTTTTTTCCACAGGTGGCATAGCAAAGAATCATTATTTTCCTCTGCACAAAAAGCCTTATTGTGCCAAATCCTGACTAGTGGAAAACATCTATTGTTCTATTTCATTGCAGGTATTATTTATGAATTTTTTTTGTATATAAAATATATAGATGAATTGAAAAGGTGTCAAGCTCCTAACTTAACTCTTTGCTGAAACAAAGGTCTTCCATGTCTCTGATAAAAGGGATGAACATTATCTTCTTGATGCAGACTGTTCACATGCATGGTGTGGATGGATTTTTTTTTTCTGTTGGTTTCCAGCCTGAGGTTTGCTTTCTCAAGCACTAATTTGGACTTCTGTGATAGCAGGGCATTTTCAAGAAAATACAACATTTATATTACTTCTCATGGTTTAGCACTGCTGGGAATACACAAGGATTGCTTTTCATCTGCTGCTGTCCCCTGTAGCACTATATATACTTAATGGCAAACCTTTACTCTTGGTTGAAGTTCCTGTTGACAATATCCTCAGGAGCTGGATTGTCAAAGAATAAAGCCCACTAAGTGCTGAGAAAGTTGTCCCATTAGCTATTTAATTTTCTAGTTCCTTAACTAACCAACAATTCAGGGTCCGCTGTTTCCTTACATCCACTCCCAAAGCCTTCTCACTAGCTTCTTAAAATTACCCTTTGTGGGAAGACATTGATCTGCTCTAATCTGGCAAATGCAGAGTGCGTTGTGCCCTTGGGAGAGGTGAGCTACCCCTTCTCATGGAGCTGGACAATAACCCTGCAGGGTTGGTGTCCCCCAAGGCTGGGCTAGCAAATAACATGGGCTAGTGGCTGCTTTCTAGCTCTGGCACACACCCTCTGGCATGTTCCAATACTTGTACGTATCGTTAAACTTTTTTTTTTTTCCTTTCCTGAAGAGGATGGCTGTGTCCAACTTACCTCCTGGGGATGTGTCCCACCTTGTGTGAACCTCCAAGTGGTGTCTGGGAGTAGGGTGGGAAAGAGCAAGCTGACCTGACCCATGCCTGCTGTGAAGTTTGGGGAGGTAGAAGCTGAAGTTTGGGAGTGTTTTACCCAGACTTCATTCCTCTGATATGTTTCCAGCTGGTGCTGCTTCTCAGTAAAGACTCACATGAGTTATCTGTGGTTTGGTAGAGCTGACTGAGATTTACCCAGATGTGGTTGGCTATTTTTACAGAGAATATTTCTACTGAAATATGTCCATCTATACTATCACA
Organism: Falco naumanni; assembly: GCF_017639655.2. Taxonomy (NCBI): domain Eukaryota; kingdom Metazoa; phylum Chordata; class Aves; order Falconiformes; family Falconidae; genus Falco; species Falco naumanni. The sequence goes on from NC_054057.1 coordinate 57,916,994, forward strand.
CTCTTAGCAGTTTACTTCAGCCCGTAATTTCCTTAAAATTGCCTTTCCACATAGATTTAATTGTGATAGCAGGAAGGGAATCCTGGAGCTGGCATGTCTTCTCTTCCCATCAGACCCAGGCAATTTTATCCTAAATAGTGACATTGTTAAGGTTCACCCTGCTTTTGGCATGGGCAGCCTATGGAAAGCATTTTGAAGAGTAAGATGTGTGCCAGTGATATTGTACAAGATGACTCAGAGGAGTAAATGACTTAGCACAGAGCTGGAAAGTGCAATTGCCAAGCAAGGTGCCTGCCACCTCTGCCAGTGCCAGTAGTGGCACCCAGGGGTCCTTGGATTAGAATTTATTTGGCCTGTGCTGATATTTAGGTGTTCTGAGTGTATGTAATATAAAAATTATATAATATTGCATGTTCAGAACATATGTCTATGCATATGTGGCACGTAAAAGCTAGAAAGCCAAACTGCCACTGACTAACCCATAAAGCAACCAGTAGTGATGAACATTCCATCATATCCCTCCTCTTGGATGAGATACGCTACAGTGCGTGCAGGATCTGCTGCCTTCTGAGTCACCTGCCCTTTGGTGTCAGGCTCTGGCCCAGGCGGCTTCCCAGCAGCTCCAGTCCCCTGATCTCTGTGCTCCCAAGAGGTGAATAGTTTGTGCAAGGTGCATCCCTCGCCTGCTGTGTTCTCCTTTTGGGCATGTCCTCCCAATACAAGGAGGTGGATACCAGGCAAACCTCCTGCCACAGGAGCCAAGAAGTTTCCCTGTGAAGAGGGTGAAATTCTCTCCAGTTCTCTAAAGCTGTTCTGGAAATGTGGAAAGCTCAGCTCTGCAGGGAGTTGACCAGAAACTTTCCTAAGAGGTACTGATCCCAGCCCCAAAACCCTGATGGTGTGATTATCTGAGATGGCAGAGATAATTTTGCTATATTTTGATAATTTCTCTCTTTGCTGAGAGGCAGCGGTTCCACTCCTGACCCAAAACTTTTCTTTTTTCCCTGGAGAAGCTTTATATGCCCAAGCCTTGGGTCTTTATAATTTTCCCATCCCACCTCACTTACCCACCTGTTGCACCTTACCAGATCCTGCCTTGTGATCGCTCTGCTCTGGGCTCTCCTTGTTCTGCTCTACTGCGTGACGCTGAGCACAGCACAGCTCTGACCCCAGCACCCTCTGAAGGCACAGCAGAAATAATCAAATGAGGGGCATCATTCGGAGCCCTCCCTTGTCCTGCGATGCTGTGGCTATGTGCGTTGTTCTCACATGCTTTCACACCTGAGATAAGCGCAGCGTAAAGGGGCAGATAGGCGAGCTTCATGCACCGTCACAGCTCTGAAAAATCATCAGGCAAACTAATGAACACATTGGGTTGTGTTGGGTTCAGTGGAATTGAAGCAATAAGCCTGAGAGGAAGCACAAATATATTTTTAATGCAGATATTGCTAATTACCATATAGAAATGAGTTCCATCCACTGGAGACTAACCCTTATCACTCTCTGTATCTGATTAAGATGAAGCCTGGTAGGTGGAAGTGGAACTGGGAGGTCTGACCCAGATAGCTGATAAGCTTGCTTTAGCCTAATTGCAGATGAAGTGATTAATTGAAGAATTACATTAGGGATTAAATTTCATCCTTGGACATTTGCTTGCCTGCCAAGGAGATGTCTCCAGGCCTTGTGCAGGCAGGCGAACATGGATTTCTTTTTCCCTGGGGCCTCCTGGGAGGGGAAATCTGTTGCGGTCTGGAAGATGGCAAAACAGCCCTGAAAACTTTGTCTTTCCAGAGGAGAAAAGAGAGACCAGCCAGGTCTGAGCAAGCTGGGCTTTCAGGGCCAACACGGACTCAGCGCTTCCCAGGCTGATTTATCCTCCTTCATGGTTCTTTCTGCCTGGGTCTGAAGCTGGGGGCACAGGTGGTTTGGAGCAAAGGGTTGTGTCCATTTGCATGGATCTTAAAGTAATGAATGTAGAGTCTTCTCAGGGCTCTAAGCGGGGTCCCCCAGGGATCAATATTGGGCCCAACATTGTTCAATATCTTTGTAAGTGATCTGGATGATGGGATCAAGTGTACCCTGACAAAGTTTGCTGATGATACCAAACTGCCTGGGGAAGCGGAAACTTCAGAAGTGAGGCCCACTCTGCAGGAAGACCTGGATAGGCTGGAAGAGCGGGCTAACAAGAGCCTAAAGAAGTTCAGCAAAGACAAATGTAAGGTCTTGCATCTGGGAAAACTAATCCAGCAGTGCAGCACAGACTGGGACCTACCTGGCTGGGGAGCAGCTCTGTGGAAAGGCACCTGGGGGTCCTGGTGGACAAGCTCAATATGAGTGAACAGTGTGCTGCTGTGGCAAAAATAGCCAACGGGATGCTGGGCTGCATCACCAAGGGCATCACCAGAAAAAGTCATCATCCCACTCTACTCGGTGCTTGTCAGGCCACACTTGGAATACTGTGTTCAGTTTTGGTTCCTGCTATAGAAAAAGGATGTGGACAGGCTGGAAAAGTCCAGAGAAGGGCCACAAAGATGATCAAAGGGTTGGGAAGCCTGACATGTGAGGAAGGGCTGATAGAACTGGGCTTGTTCAGCCTTAAGAAAAGAAGGCTTAGGGGAGAGCTTATCACTGTGTTCCAGTATTTAAAGGGTGGCTACAAAAATGGAGACTCCCTTTTTACAAGGCGTCACATTGAAAAGATGAGAGGAAATGGGTACAAGTTACTCCTGGGGAGATTCTAATTGGGCACGAGAGGAAAACTTTTCACGATGAGAACAATCAGCCATTGCAATAAGCTTCCCAGGGAAGTTGTAGATTCCCCAACACTGGATGCATTTGAACCAGATGATCCTTGAGGTCCCTTCCAACCTGGTGTTCTATGATATGTTTCCTGGGATAAGCTGCCCAGTTGTAGGCTTTTTTGGTTTTTCATCATTGTTCTGGGTATGTTTAAGCAGTTCAGCCTGGTGCAGAACTCTGTAGACATTGCTTTAAAGACCCTGTAGGGAGGGATTTTTTTTTTTGTCTTTTCTGCTTTGGTGGCTTCAAAGCTCATGGAAGATCCTTTAAGGCAACCATTCCAGCCAAGAGACTGTGGGAGAATTTACAGTGAAACAAAAAGTTCAGTCTAAAAATGTCTTCAGTCTAAACCTGCGGTATTTAATCTAGGTTTCAATGAACTTTCCCTAGGGTTTTAACTTCAAGCCTTAGATGCTGGAAGCTGTGAGTTTTCCAGCCCCATGCTGGTTTGCAGATAAGGGGTCAAGGGCCTTGGGGCCTCACAACCTCTAGATGACTGCGACCAATGAGCATGCCAGCTTCCTCTAACATCTACAGACACGGGCAATTCCAGGCCACCAGAAACCCCGATTACTTTTTTGTTTGTTTGTCTAAGGTTCTGTTGACTTCCTTCTGAGTCAACACTGACCCCAGATAAAAATAAACACGAAACATTTTTGCTTTCTCCCTGTCACTCCAGCACACTCACAGACATACATACTCCCTTCCCTGGCAAGCATCTTGAATTTCACATGAACTTGTAGAAAACAAGGAAGCTCTGTTTTTCTGCCAGATTTAGCAATTGGTTACAATCTGTGCGATTGCTCAAAATCATGTTCCGTTTTGGAGGTTGAACAGCAGGTTGAAGGCATCTGCTTCAGGAAGAAGCAGCCTATGTACCCAACAGCTTGTCTGCTTTCCCTAGATGCACCAGTTAGTTTAATAAAAGATATTGTTTCTACTTCTATCTCTTCTCTGGCCTATGAATGTTATTCATGACAGTCCTTCTGTGGTTCCCAGTGCTAATATTAGACAATGTTTGTCTATGAAGTACTAGCTGTCCCAGCAGAGGTTCAGCCTAGTTCAGGGACCCCCTTGCAGTATCTTAAGGCCAATCTAGGACCTGTGTGAAGGTTATTACCTGTACTAATAAGACATGCAAAGCCACAGCTTGCAGTCCAGGCAATGTCACTTACTTTTTAGCTCAGCACATGTTGGACAGTGTTTTTGGCCAGGGAGATTTGTGCCTTTATATTCTCACCGGCTGAAGAGTACCTGTGGTTCCTGCATTTGCACTAGGGATCAAAAAAAATACGGGGTGGACAGACGTTTGGCTTCACCTCATGGATTTTGCTTAGGCTTTGTGCCTTGATCCCAAGAACCAGCTCTGAACCTGTTGCTGGAGCATGTTTCTGTGATGTAATGGATACAGGGGAAGGAAAAGCAGAGGCATGTGGGAGTGGAAGAGGGAGGACTTTTATACGATTTATTACCTGATATGGTAGCAAGATGGCAATGGCTTCAGGAAGGTACTTGGGGTCTGGTAAAGGGAAAATCCTTGGGGTTTCTTATAGACTCCGGTATTCTCAGCAATGCAGATAGGATGCTAAGAGGCTGCTCAGAAGCAGGGACACTGTGCAGGAACAACAGAGGCAGAGGGGCAGTAGAGCAGATGGTGACACCCAGCTGTGCAGCTCAAGCAAGGGAAAGCAAAGTTACTGCCCTAAGTGATTGGGGCATGGGCAGCACAGATGGTGATGGAGACATTCTCCAGGGAAGCCATCACAGATGCACCAACTTCTGCCTCACCATAAGGATTTTGGGGTGGGATTATCTCACTGAAAGCTATGAGTCTCTTCTGCACAGCTGAACGACATGAGTTTCTTCCAGACACCAAGCAGGGAATTCTGGGGACAGCTTCTATCATTATAGGTGAGTGGGGTTTTGCCTTTCCCCTGGACACTTGGCATTTGGGAGAGGCTGGGGACCTGGGTGACAAACCAGTCATTTTCTAACATCCCATCTCAAGCCTAAGTACGTTTTTCCAGGATGAAAATACAGATGGACTTCTGCATTAAGCATCTTATTGTGCTGGTGTTGTGCTAAAATTCGAGATATATTTAGAGAATGGAAGGATGAATACAAAGACACTGCTGAGATTTCTGAGAATTACACTTGAGAGTGCTACCTCCAGGCTGCGGGATGTTGGTTTTTCAGTAGGTTACTCTGTTATCAGAGCAACTCCAACACACATATCTCCTTGGATTGCACTTCTTGAGGACATTTTATTGCTGTCTGTGGAGTCAGCACGGATCTCACGCAACCAAGGACTGCCAGTGCAAGGATGTGCCCTCTAGGTCTTGTTCAGAAATGTGACAACACAGAGCATCTTGGATAGGAACCAGGTTTGCTAATGAGTCAGAAATGTGCTGGCAGCCACAGAGGTGAGACATACGGTCCCCCTTTCTCCTTGCCTTCTGCAGCATTGATAGGCTTCTCTGCATATTACGAAAGACTCGTTGCAATTACAATGAGTAATTGGTCAGAGATGGACTTATCAGCCTCCCTTCCTCTCCTGACGCCACTTTTTTATTCAAGGCACTCTGTGCTGAAAAGTCCAGGGAAGGACAGATACAGTTCTCAGTGGCATTTATTTTGTTGTGGTTACCCAGCAGTACTGCTGCTGGAACAGTGTGCTGGGTGAGAAAGCGATAGCCTAGCTGGAGATTCTCTCAGCTGTGTAGGTACGAGGTATCGCTTTATTACCGACAGATATCAGGCCCTGGAGACTGGGAAGACAACTTAGAAATGTTGCTTCATTACTGCTGACTACTCAACTGATCATTTAGTTTTGTAAGGCAAGCTGAACTGTCAATATGCTGAAACAACCTAAAAAAAAAATAATGCTGAAAAGAGTTACGAATAACATAAGATTCTGTAAAGCAACGAGATATTTTTAAACATCCTTTCCTGAGGTGGTTTGACAATTTCAGTGGGGAAACTGGCTTCTGATCGGACAAGATGTGGGTGTAAGCTACTGCAGGGATGAAATAATACATTGCACAGCTTGTCAAATTCCCTGTTGATGCCTGCTTTGAGTCAGGATGGGGGGAGCATGGGGCTTAGTGTTTGGCTGGGCTTGTTTGCAGACACCTACTTGCACACTCTGTAATGCAATGAGAAAGAGCTGAAGGACTTTTTGGGGGCTGACAATCCACTGAGCAGCTTCGTGTCTCTTAAACGGAACGGTGGGAAATTACTCAGAGGGACATGGCGGCGCCTGTGTGCTCATTCTTGGGAAAGCTGCAGATAACTGATTTACAAGTGTGTTTTGACATTGCAGACTCCTTGGAGAGCTCCTCAGGAGGCCTTAGAGGATGTGAAGAAGGAAATAGTTCACTAGAAAGGGGAAAAGCTGGAGCCAGCTTGACCTGCAGGGGGCTCCTAGGTTAAGAGGAGGGATTGCAAATGCAGTGGGAGATGTCAGGGTTCAGGGTCCTGGAGCAGGGGCAGCCAACATTGCAAACACGCTGGAAGTGGATCAGGGATAACACGTTGAGCTCGGGCAGAGGCAGGCTGTCCCTCCCCATAGCCAGCAGTAGCAGTTTCTAAGGCACACAGCAAATTTCTCACTGGTGCATGGTTAGTGATACTCCCTCAGGGAGGGAGTGCAGCAGATGGCTCATGCAGCTATTTGCTGAAAGGAGAACTGTCCTGGGAGCTGTGAAGTTTTTCCTTTGTTGCTTTCTTAGTGGTCTGGATCCTTGGGTCCCTTCAAGAGCTTTTCAAGGTGTTTTGAGAAGATGCCAACTAAGGTTATCCTTAAGGAGGCCTTGCAGCTGTCCTTTTGGACAGGCTAAAAGCGGATATGTAGAATGGGTCGGGAACAGGAAGACCAGTGCCCATTTGAACTTGTTGGAAGAACTTCAGCTTCCATGCCTGCAAGCAAATGCAGAGAGAACAGAAGACTCCAATCCCCACCAGTCCACTGCAGCTGACAGCTGAGCACAGATCCTGCAGCTCGTAAAGTTCTGCAAATCCTGGAAGGATTTCAAACTCAGTGGTAGAATGGGAGTGGCTTCTCAAAGCTTTCATGGTGTGAACCGACCTTAGGTAGGACAGACCTTTTCTCAGCTTTGCATTTCCTAGCTTCTCATAGCAGGCTACTGTTTCCCAGAAGGCAGACGTGGAGGATCAGGAGGAGACAAAACTAGCATTCTGGAATGAAACCAGGCTGACCGTGGAATCCGTGATTGCCCTGCTTTGCTCTGGGGCCTTCACACTGACAATAAACAGCTCCTGGATGGCAAGGAGTCAAGAGTGCGACAAGTCAAGCTTGAGAAAGGGATGTTTACAGAGAATGTCCTACAGTCACTGAGGCATTTCTGGTGGGATGGAGGACTGTAGAGGAATAGCTGATTTCTGTAGGTGTCTGCAACTTGTACATTGCATTTTTCGGTTTTCATTTGGTGCTTAACAGTTTAATGCAATCATTTTTGTCCTTTAACCTTGATTTCTTTTAGACACTCACCAGACTAATTTATGTTCCATTCTGATGTTTTAGTACTTGCTCCAGACAGCTAAATGGGTGATGTGTCATTTGTCAGCGGTATAAATCGAAGAGGAGCCAGTAAGCCTTTCCCTCTTAAACTTCTGCTCCCTTTTAGTAATTAAGCATCAAGAAAAATTCAGTAGTTTTTAGCCTTAATAGGTGACTTTTTAATTTCCCTGGTTTCTATGTGCTTTCCTTGGAGTGTGCTCCTGGACATCTCTGAGGAAGCCCAGTGTAAATATGTGTGAATATCCCTGCAAGGAGAATCTTGACTCATCCTTCCCTTGTAATTTCCAGGAACCATACATGTTCTTGCTGTGGTTTCACAGTCAGGCTAGCTAGTGTCCCAACCAAGGCTGTTCAAAGGACTAAATGACAAAATCACAGAATGGTCGGGGTTGGAAGGGACCTCTGGAGATCATCTAGTCCAACGCCCTGATCAAGCAGGTTCTCCAGAGCAGGTTGCACAGAGCCATGTCCAGGCAGGTTTTGAATGTCTCCAGAGAAGGAGACCCCACAGCCTCTCTGGGAAGCTTGTGCCAGGGCTCCATCACCCTCACAATGAAGTTCTTCCTCATATTCAGATGGAATTTCTCATGTTGCAGGTTGTGCCTGTTGCCCCTTATCCTGTCACTGGGCACCACTGAAAAGAGCCTGGTCCCATGCAGTGGGCACTCACCCCTAAGATACTTTAGATGTTGATAAGATCCCCTCTCAGTCTCCTCTTCTCCAGGCTGAACAGGCCCAGCTCTCTCAGCCTTCCCTCATCAGGGAGATGCTCCAGTCCCTTCAACATCTTTGCAGCCTCCGCTGGACCCTGTCCAGTAGTTCCCTGTCTCTTTTGAACTGGGGAACCCAGCACTGGACACAGCACTCCAGAGGCAGAGCAGAGGAGGAGGATCCCCTCCCTCGACCTGCTGGCCACGCTCCTCCTAATGCCCCCCAGGATCCCAGTGGCCCCTTGGCCACGAGGACACACTGCTGGCTGGATCATGGTCATTCCTCCATAACCGCCATGCATGGTTCCTATTTCCTATACTGTTCCCATTCACATGGAAAGATAACAAAGTGTTACACAATGTATATTTATACATCAGAACAAGGTGTTAGAATAAGCAGGGTTTTTTCCGTGCTGTGTTGGAGCTAGTTGCAAGCTACTCAAATGTTACTTTACTTCAAAAATGCACTCACAGCTTGGGCAGTGATGGACCAGTGGGAGTGGGGAGTGAGTTTTGTGATTTTGTCAAGGTCCAGTTAGAATGTGTTGTTGAAACCAAAATATTTCTGCTGGGATTGCCAAGGGCTTGCCCTGCAAACTGTAGGGCTGTTTGGTCTCAGGACTCATGTGCGTGTGAGTACATTGAGTTACATTCAGGCACAAAGCTAGTTCTGGGCTCCTGATTCCTCCTTCACAGGGAAGAAGTCATGGAAAATGCAAACATCAAGCATTGTGATGCTGCTGGTGTCAGAAGGTGCAATGCTACCACTATGCTGTAGATCTCCCGGTACTGGAGGTTGATGGCAAATAGCTTATTTCAGACATGTTGGCTCTGCTTCATCAGCTACTGGAGAAACAGTGCCTTCAACTGTGTTGAATAGGATTGTCAAAGCTGTTTATTTCTTATTTTTTAAAAAAATGAGTGAGTCAGGGAACAGTCTTAGAGGATGGAGGTGGAGGTGGTCTTATGTTTTGGGTTTACTTTTTTGTCTGAAACACAAAGATTAGGTCAGTGTCTATCACAGAGCACAGGAATATGGATCCAAGAATAGACTCCCGCGTGACTATTCCCCTGTTTTTCCATCTGTAGATGGCTAGCAGACAGAAAGGTTGTTAAACACTGGAGTTAGGGAAATTTCTCTCACTTTGACTCAGCTAACAATTTCATATTAAATTCAGAATGGCAATTTGAACGTGGATCAAAGCATTATGACAGCTGCCAGCCTTTGATATACACTTTTTGTTGGAAAAAGTGGTGGAAGAAGCACAGCTTCTGTATTGGTGGATAATGGATTTTAAATTGCACATACTGTCACACCTAAAGAGGTTGGGATTTTTGCTGAAAACTATTGCTCTCTCTCTTTAGACCATAGTATGCTGATGCCCCAGGGAAAAAGGAGTCTTCAGGACCAGTTTCCTGGCTGCATTGAAGCCTGTTGAACTGAAAATATTTAACAAGACCTTGAACTGACAAAAAAGAAGCCTTCAGTACTATTTCCCCCCTTTACTATACCCTGAAGTCAGCAAAGGATTCCAATACAAGCAAATCGCTGCTACTTACAGTTTCCTGGCATGCACTGCTTGTGTGTTACAGCTATACAGCTATAGATGAGGGCTGTGTTGTGGTGGTGGTTGCTGCTGTCATCGCAGATTTGCTCTCAGTAAGTGTCTTGGATCCTCAGCTGTGTGTGGAGGAGGTCTCATGCGAGCTGTGCACAACCACATAAAAAAGACAGATCGGGCATGATTTATCTGACAGCCCCAGTTAGATGGCTAAAGCTGGATCAGCCCCCCTTAGCTCCCTTTCGTGCCAATAGAGAGTAACAAACACTTACCGAGCCTAAAAATCTCAGATGGCTTTCTTAAGATGAGATAAGTCACGCTCTGGACTCCTGATGACGTTAACTAGCTCTCTGTTTACCACAGAAGGAGTATAAGGTGATTAACTAAAAGAGACTCTTCTACCCAAGGTAAGTGCCGTGAGCTGGGTCCTGTGGATGCTCGGGCAGTATTTCATTGCCAAAGGTAACTGGTGTCCAGAGTGGTAGAAATGACTGACTTTCAGCAGAAGCAGGCTTCCCCGTTAAACCATTCAGGCAACATGTGATGATAAAAAAGCCTTGTTGCTGGTGCTTCAGTCAGCTATAGCTGTTCCACATGCGGTTGCAGAGCAGGCAGAGCGCCGCTGGCTGCTGGCTGTGGTTAGAGGGCTGAGCGTGGTGATCCAGCAGCAGGGTTCAGCTGGTGGTTGGTAACCATGTGCTCTTACTCTTAACCCACCTGACCTGCAAGTGAAAACCTCGTTTGACCAGGCTAACACTTCATGGGAAAGAGAGGGGAGGCCAGCAGTGACAGCTCTGCTGATTTGTGAGTGACCAGAGTGTAGGAAAGCTGTGATCCCATTCTCTGCTCACCATGGTTTGGTCTGTCTTGTCCTCAGGACTTTCTTATCTCAGTGGTTTTGGGTTTTTTTTTTTGGTTATTTTTTTTCCTCCTTTTTTTTTTTGTTTTTCCTCCTACCCCTGTCTGGGTTGCTACCAGTTAGGACTTCCATGCTTTCTCCAGGTAATGAGCAATTTAGTGTCACCTTGCCTCTCCTACATCCTTCTCACACAGACAAATAATTTCTCTTATGGAGAGCAGCGACCGGTAAGCGTAGTAGTTCCAGCGTAGCAGACACTCCTAAGTTGCTAACCCAGTTTTAAATTGCCTGGGCAAAAATACAGTAGCGTAAGTGGGGAAAAGTGACTCTGCAGAAGATCAGTGTTGCTCAGTTTTGTATTTCAGTGTTTCCAGACCAAATGCCCTCCATCCTCACGGAATGCAGTTCTTTCCTAACTGGGATGGTCATGCTCTTCATGATGTATGCAGTATCTCTGGTACTGGAAAAGAACCCTTTCAGCTAGGACGGGGTGGATCCAGTCATAGCCAGAGCAGTTCTGGCACCCTGGGTTGGATCTCTGGCATCTCCCAAAGGGATTCAAAGGGGTATTACAGTGGCTGTGCACAATATCTTGAGCAGGGTCTCTTGCACACATTTCTGCAGGGCCAGCTCAGCACAGTGTCTCCTAGGACTGGCGTCTCATGCAGGGTGCCTGCACAGTGCCTGTACACTGACCAGCCTCTCTGCCATGAAGCCACGATGGTGAGGGCAGTCTCACAACCACGTGTGAGAAGGGGGCTTCCATTGCCTTGGTGCAGGGAGGTCATCTGAAGTGGGCCTGGGTCATTCATGCTGCTGAGAGACTCCCTGAGGTTACAAGAGGGAAACTTCCATCACGTGGCTTGTGGTGCTGCTCATCTGTCCCCGTGCAGGGGAAAAGGGACTCACCCTAACGCAGGTGTTCCTGTTCTAAGTCAAGCCATGAGCCATAGCGCTGTTCTCCATTGCCTAGCCAGCGAAGGAGGGGGTAACTCTGGTTAGGATTTGAAAGATGTGGCTTCAGTTTGTTTCCTTGTCACAGACTTCTTGCGTGGTTTGCAGTAAGTGACTGTGATATTCAAAGGTACTATGGTGCCTAATCCAGGCATAATTAGGTACCTGAAATGCTCTGAACCCTTCTGTTTCTCCATTTCATCTACAGCACGTCACAAATAGCACAACTCTGTTTCCTGGGAGAAACATGTTAAAGGTGGTGAGGTGCTTGGGGATGATGCTGATTTGTGACTCTAACAGATCTTGGCTCTACAGGGCTCACAGAAAGAGAAAAATGCCATGTGGAGGAGACTAAGAAGGCAGTACACTACACAGACCCGGGAGTCTTGATTCAGACATAGCATCTCCTGCTATTGAAGATGCCCTAGGGTGTCCCCCCTGGGTTATCTTAGCTGGCTGTTATCTATCATACCCCCTAGCTGCATGTGGAGGTCTCCGGTACTCTGGGGTATTTCGAAAGGCAATGGGTCCCCAGTTCCAGGCACATGAATTAAGCTCAGGATAAGACACAGTAATCTACAATACAGACGTCTCTGTGCATCTTTTACAGTCAGAGGAGATGGAGACAATGCATAGGATAGGATCTAGGCTGCAACTCATCCTAAAGCAGATGTCTAAACCAGGGCAGATCACATGTGTCTATAAGCATCTATCTCTGCTCAGAGCACTTGCAGGTAACCCCTTCTGCCGTGCACAGGACAACGGCTGCTGTGAGCCCTCGTTGCAGAAGACTCCTTCACAAAGATGTTATTCATACAAGCACCTTAGTCCTGCTGGGATCCAGGTACCAAGCCTACACTCTGATTTTTTGGATCTGGGTATTTTACCAAGTAGCTGGTGAGACTTCAAGTTTATTCATGAAAAAAGGATGTCTTCTCAGATCTCACCACAGAGATTGCTTCCCTCCAGCGAAACAGCAGTGATCTCGGTATCCTGGGATGGGGTAGGAAACACCTCTAAAATCTCAATATACTTTCTCTTCCATGACCTCTATTCCAGTGAAAGTGACTCTGAGATTAATCTGTCCAAGACATGACTATCAGTAAATTTTATTTCTACATTGTAAAACATTTTTTTTAAAGAGCCTTGAATACTGCCTATTTATAGACAAAATAATACCTTAAACACAAAGCAGTCTTTGCTGGTTTTACTAGATAATACATAACCTGCATGAATCAGGGATGAAATACAAGGTCACTTCTTTGTTCTGATTAACCTTTCTTCTTTAATTTGGCTTCACTCCACATGCTGTTGCTTCTTTCTTGAAAAAGAAAAAAAAAATCTGCTTGAGTTGCTATGGTGCTCACTTGTGTTATGCTTTGTCTCTTCAAGTCCAGAAGAAGGTATTGTGCAGAGCGGAATTTCTGCAGTGGGACCATTTTGTGTTTAGTTTCAACAGTATTGCTGCACTGTTCAGAGCAGGATTACATGAGGGTAGTGTGTGACTTGGGTATCGCGATCATGCTTTGCACTGGCAAAGCTAGTGCCACCATCTCCATAGCTTCCCTATATCCACACACAAGTGTATGCTTGCACAGGTTGCCAGCTAGTCAGGTCACCAGGAAAATTTACATTTTCTTATGGTAAACTCTCTCTGTCCATCCCCTATACAGGATGCCTATGTGCGCTATGTTTCTTTGGTGCCTCAGGTAGGTGGATATGTAGACGTGTAGATAGGGAGGATGCACCTCATCAAAAAAGTACAATATTGTTTTGTATTATGGAAGCAGGGGGTTGAAATACAGAAAAAGGGCAGATCAAACATTATTTGTGTTAGATTTTATTCTAATCCCACATCTTCTTTAAATTAGGGCTAATTCCACAACTAAATTCACCTATGATTCACACCAGTATGATCTGGAAATAATTCTATGGGTGTTCAGGTAATATTTTGAGTGTACACTGATATAAATCAGAGCAGGATGATTGGTTGACTTTATAATGGAGTGAAACTCTACAAAAGAAGAGTGGAATATGACACTGACACTTGTCTCTAGCGGGAACTTCCAGCTTCCATTATAGTCTGTGCAGATCTGTGTCACTGTGAATAGTACCAGGAACAGCTGAAATGGACGGGCTTCGGTCACTGACCAGTACGTAGGCATCCCCTGCCATTTAAGACCCCCTAAAGTATTCCTTGTGGCTCTGGCTGCTTCCCTTCAAAGTCCACATAAAAATCTCACACCAGGAGTATGTCTCTGATGCTCTGAGGTATCTCTTATGGCAGGAGACAGCCATATTTTGGCAAGAAGAGACAGAGGGAACTGTGTATTTCTAGGAAAGAGCACTCCTGCTGTCAGCTTTTGTAAAAATTGAGTGAAAAAAACACAGTAAATAATGATGGGTTTGGGTATCTCGGATTTATTTTTGAGGGATTTTTTCAGGTAGATGTTGTTTTACTCCTACTCTTTCATTGAGGATAGTTTTTTTTTAATGTTTTGTTTTCTGTGTACCTTTATCTGTGTAAAATTTCAGTAATACAGTTGGTAGCATAAAATAAATATTTCAGTGTTCAACTTTGCAAAATAAATTTGTAGTGACAGTCTGATTCAGGAGATGTTTTCCTCTAGAAGGCTAATGATATCATCAGTAGTTTTCTCCTCCCACTTATGCCACTCTGGATCAAAAGGAGCTCCATAAAAAACAATAGCTGTGATTCATCATTACATTACAGTAATGTAAAAGCAAAGTGATACACCAGTGAAGCAATCCCAGGGGACCTGAGCAGGTTCAGAATGTGGCATTTCTGCACTGAGCCATAAAGGGTGGATTCATCTCACTAGTCACTGAGACTCCCTTTATAGTAAACAGAGAAGTCGATGGTATAGTAAATGGAGTCGGCTATGCCTAGGGAAGGTGCCTGTGAAAGGATGGGCAAGTCATGGCCTCAGAGTGCCCACTCCTCCCCACTGCACTGAGCGATCAGCTCCAAGATAGATTTCTACAGCGCAAACATCCCGCATGAGCCAAGATGAATCCTTCTATCCAACACCTTTGCCTCCAGTATCTGTAGGATATGTGTCTTCATCATACCTGCAGTAACTGTTGCGAGTTTGTCATCCACAGGATGCAACCACATCCTAAAACAAAATTGTGCAAAAGTTACTGATTTTAATTTATTCTATCTATAAAGTAAAAAAAAAAAAAAAAAAAAAAGGAAATCAAGGCACTAAGGCACTGGGCCCTTGGTGGGCACTGAGACTTTTTGCATGAAGACTGCAAGATCTGCAGCATTACTTCCAGGTTTCTCCCTGCCTTCCTGGGTTAGGAGAAGATGTCACCGTGCTTTGTTTAAGTGTTGTCCATTCACCTTGAAACTCACAACTCATCCTCAGAAAGCACAAAATATTTTCTGCCTGCCAAATCTTTAGGAAAGCATTTTGAGAGACAGCAGCATTTGCTGGAGGAATATTTGAGGGTGGTTGAATGCAGGCGAACTTGCCTTTGCTTTAGCTGAGATACAAGTACGGGTGCACTCCTCCCCGCTTGGACAGCCACCTAAACGCGCACACCCCAGAACAGGTCTTTCCACTGAAAACCAACCAACCAACCAACTAAATTTAAAAAAGACACGCATCCACACCAAGAAAACCCGAGCTGTTGTGGGATTGTTGACATTAAATCTTAAGGAGCCCAGCAACTTGGTGAGAGCAGAACATAGAGACTGAACTGAGTGAGGTTAGGGAAAGCCTGTTTTTTACATTATTTCAGCCCTAATACTAGTGTGCATTAGTTGCCATTTCTTATCCCAGAACAATATTAAGAGATGAATATTTAAAGCATCTGATATGCAATGGGAAAGATGTTCCCACAAGGCCAAGAATGTTTGGTCATCCTCAGGAAAGCACTTGTTGCCATCTTCCACTCCATCCTTGCTTTCTTATTGCTGTCTGTGGAAAAAGAAGGAAGGTGGCAAGAAGAATCAAGGGCTCAGGAAAGATGAACTGAGGGCTCAGGAAAAAATGAATTGAGGGGAGTGTTATGGGTGCACATATTGCCCTAGACAGGGTTAGGACCACAGATGAGAGCATTTGTAGGAGCCACGTGCTCACCCCTATACAGCTCTGAGAGACCTGAGAGACAGTGCCCTGCCTCTGTGTAGAGACAGAGCAGATTGCTCAAGCATCCAGTGGTGTCTATAGGTGGAAACAGACCATCCTGGGTCAGATGGACCATTGTTTGACCCAACATGGCACTCACATTTTCTTGTCCTCTATTTACTTACAGCCATGGGGTCCTGTGACACTAGAAAATTATTTTAGTGTGTGCACGTACAAATGTACTGTGGTCACATCCCTGCTTCTGGCTTCCCAGACCCCTCCTGCTCCCTGAAGCCTTCCCCACAAAAAAATCTGAGAGCACCAAAGATGTGTTTCTGCTGCGGATTGTCCCCTGAAATAGCCACCTTTGCTATCAACTACCTAAGGATCATAAGAAATACCCATGTGTCTCGGGTTGAGTGAGTAATATAAATATATTTAAGGTTTTATTTCAGTGTTAACCAGATTCTTCTGACAAAAGCTTAAATTAAGAAACGGCTAAATCAGACAGTAACCATGGATTAAAAAGAACACCTTGAATTTTTTGATTAAACTACTGGTTTCTACAAAGTAACAAGTGATTGAAAGAAGAGCTGATTGTTGGAAGTCATTATTTTTGAAGATTCTCAAGGGATAAAAGCTATTAATAGCAAAAGATAATTTGTTATGACATTCCTGACATTGCCCATTTTTGCATGATTTTTTTTTCCTCTTGAAAATCATTCTTAGTTCAGAAGTCTGAATTAATATTCATTAAAAATGATAGTTTTAGAAGGCTAACATCAAAATTAAATTTCTGTTTCCAGTAAGATCATGAGCATTTTGCAAAATCTATGTTTTCTTCCACTTTTTTCTCCCTTTGAGGTGGTCCCAGTCAGGTTCATTTGCATAACGAAATAGTGAAAGATTTCCTGTGAAGTCTTGATAGATGTGCTGCAGTCATGGGGAGTGAAAGGATTTTATTTTCTCCTTTCTCCCTACTGAAGTGGTTGGGAGTGAAAATCTATCCTATGTGCTACCATGAATGATTGTGCCATCAACCTGGTAAAGGCTTATGGCTTCCCAAGAGCCATAACAGAAAATAGCCAATGTCACCTTTGTGTTAGATATTTCTCTTAGGCTGGGTTTTCATGGGGTTTTATTGTAGAGCTCAGAGAATTATGAAATAAAATTATATCCTGTGGCTCTTCAGTCTCAGAAAGGGTCAGATTGATTGTCTACCGAGGGCATGATGCTTGCCAGCCTTTAACCTAAAATCAAATGTAAAATTTGCCCTGGCTTGGTTTGTCTTGCTGCTGCTACAGACTATGGTTAGGAAAATAGTGGAATAAGCTCATGATCTGATAACTGAAAACAGTAAATACTTTCCTAAGGGTTATTTCCTAGTTGTTACTTGTTCAAGATGCAGCTTACACCAAATCTTGTTTGATATTCAGTACTGAAACTTGACAGCTCTGCCAGGAAGAACAAGAAGAAAATCGATGTGAAAGATGTTAGTCCAATTAATGCCTGTTTCATTACTAGTTATTATAGTCATAGTCAAGAATGAAGTTGAAAATAAATAGTGAATGCGAAGCAAACATCACTCTGTCCTTGGACGTTGGTGGGCATTTCCCATACCAATAAGCCAGAATTTGTAGGTCCGATCTCATGAAAGTTTTCTTTTTTTCACTTCAGAGATTGAAATCTTTCTGTGTCATTGTGAGAGCTGTCTTTCCAGAATATGGACAGCTGAGGCATGGAGTTTCTGTATCAATCCCTTGCTCTGATCCTCTTCACCAAAGCAGACAAAGACATGTTTTAGGTCTGAAGAATGTTCTTGAAACCGTGACTAGACAAAAACACAGCAGTGGAAAAGTATACTTACTGCCACCTGCCACTACCTACGAAACCTGGTGGTGAATCAATTATGTATAGATATATAATATGTTCCTGGTCAGAAGAGAAGGGGAAAAAATTCTGGAAAAAGCTGAGTGCTGAGACATGAGGCCCCTGGGTCTTTTCCATCTGATAGCTAGGCACTTGCTGAAAGCTCCTGACTGCATTATTATGAAATTAAACAAGTAGTTTCCAGCAAGTTGGTATGGCCAAGAGTCAGTTAAATCCACCGATTTCTCCAAAAAGCTACAGATGAAAGGCACATATGTGAAAAAGGCAGAAGAGGATTTTTTAAGTTTTCTGTGTCTGACTCTGAAATGCCACTGTCTGTGCATTTACTAATTCACCTCAAACCTTGAATAATTCCTTTTCAATTTTCACCCAATTTTTCTTTACTTACGGTGAGTTTGTGCTGGAATTACATGAGCCCGTAATGATTCTTGTTCCAGGCTGTGTTTGAGTTAGCTAATAAACCCGTAAGAGAAAACTGCAGATAAGTCCTATGTTAGGCATAATGCGAAGCCCTGCTTTAATTACCTTCTTGTAGATGAAAGAGGCAGAGAAATTCACTGAAAACCCAAGTCAGATGGAGATTGCTGTGGCCAGTGTCTTGAGACAGCTGTGAGTTCTGCGCTGTAATGAGGCAAGCTGGCTTGAGCATCACCTCACAGGCTGGCAGTGTAAGGAGAGGCGGCAGCGGCAGAACAGAATAATTGCAAAGTAATGAAGGGATAGACAAGGGGCAGCTTGCTGTCTTCAGATGAGACCTGACTTCTACATTTTCTGCACAAGCAGAGCCTATTAGTTGCTTATTTCTGCAGCCTGGACCCCACGGACTGTACAGACCAGAGTCTGCCCTAGCTAGCTCAAATGCAGCAGCCAGGCTGCAAGCATTTACATTCATGAAAGTCCCCCAGTTTATTTAGGGGGGGACTTGCTGCACTAGAGGTTTCTGTAACTTAGCTGAGATGAGCAATTTTATTTTTTCACTAAAGGAGCTAAGTGTTGAAATCTATTACCTGAGCACAAGGAAGATTCTAGCAGTATCTAAAACCATAGGTGGAGAGGTAGCAAATCTGCAAAACCTATTTTCTGCAACACATGGAAAAATGGCAAGTATTCATATGTAAAAGGTATTATGTGTGTACAGCCTCTATGCAAGTAAATAAGTATTATATTATATTCAAAGTGCTTGCAGCATGGTCTGGAATTTTAATTTAGAGAATGGGAGATAATGGACAAGAGGTCTGATGGGAAGATCGTTGCCTCCAAGTGGCAGTGACTTGCTGTTCACTTTTTTCTTCACTCTGAACTGTAAATGAGGGATAGTAATGATGCCACTAATAAAATATTCCTTTCTGGCTCCTGAGACTGTCCTGCACATTGGAGAATGGATTTCAGGCTAATAGCAGGTGACATGTAGGGAATGGGAAACCCAGGGAATGTATATTTGTAGGGGAATTGGAAATATCACAAAGCATATATCTAGGATTATAAATTGCACAGTGAGACACATAAGACTCCTTTCCCACCCACCCACCCACCCCCCCCCCCCCCCGCCCCGAGAATGGTGGGATCTAGAACAAAGGCTCACCCATGAAGAAATGTCTGTGATGCCCTTGCTGATTTCTCCAAATCAGGCTTTATGCAAGCTCTGCCAGTTTCCCAGGCTGGGCAGATGAGAGCCATGTCCCACCTACATGCTGCTTGAATCCATGGGGTGACGTAGCCTAGGACAATGTGCGCTCACAGCCCAGAAAGCCAACGGCATCCTGGGCTGCATCACAAGAAGTGTGGCCAGCAGGTCAAGGGGGGGAATTCTCTCCCTCTGCTCTGCTTCCGTGAGACCCCACCTGCAGTGCTGTGTCCACCTCTGGAGCCCCCAACATAAGAAGGACATAGATGTGTTGAAGCAGGTCCAGAGGAGGCCACAAAGGTGCTCAGAGGGCTGGAGCCCCTCTGCTGTGCAGGCAGGCTGGGAGAGCTGGGGCTGTTCAGCTTGGAGAAGAGATGGTCCAGGGAGATGTTAGAGCAACTCCCAGTACCTAAAGGGGTTGACAAGAAAGCTGGAGAGGGGCTTTTTACAAGGACCTGTAGTGATAGGACAAGGGGGAATGGCTTTACACTGAAAGAGGGGAGGTTTAGATGAGATATTAGGAAGAAATTCTCTACTGTGAGGGTGTGAGGAGCTGGCACGGGCTGCCCAGAGCAGCTGTGGGTGCCCCAGCCCTGGCAGTGCCCAAGGCCAGGCTGGACGGGGCTGGGAGCAACCTGGTGTAGTGGCAGGTGTCCCGGCCCATGGCAGGTTTCCCTGACCATGGCAGGGGGCTGGAACTAGGCGATCTTTAAGGTCCTTCCACCATGAACCACTCTAGGATTCTATGATTCTATGACAGCTGGAGATGAGACCATTGGCTTCTCTCATCTCCATCTTCACAGGAGACACCACCTTCTAACTTGCCAACCAGGCATGTATCTGCTCCAGAGGTTATGACACATGCCGGCCTGAAAGCTGAGTCAGAAAAGACTCAGGGTTGCTTTTGATGAAGTTTTCTTCCTTCAGCTCTCCAGCCAAAGCCAGTGGTTTTACAATGAAACCTGCAATGTAACTGTGGAATGTTTTCCTTGGTGTTATGTATGAGTGATAACCATTTTATAGTTTTTATTTTATAGAAAGCAAACAGCAAAAAATCCCCACGCTCAAGTCCTCAGCAGCCTCTGTCTCTGTCTAAAGAAACATGCATTATTTTCCATTCCTGAGAAGTAATTTGATGACAGTGAACACCAGACGGTTTTCTGTTATCCTTGCAATCACGCCTTAGGGCTGGGATCCCAGCACATGACACCTGCTTGTACCACAGGAACCGTAACAGCGAGCTCCTCTTTGCCCACCCCTTCATTACCTCGCACTCATCGCTCTTCGCTGCTGTCTCCTCTCCTCACACCCCAGCCTGTGAGATGAAGCTCAAGCCAGCTTGTCTTGTTAGAGCACCCAGCCTACATCTGTCTTGCTTTGCAAGTGTGCTGGTCCCTGCTGGCTGCACTGTGCCCGTTCAGTCATCTCAGCAGAGAGAGACGTAACCTCGCAGGCTTTCTCTCTTCTCCTAGTACTGGCCCATGCTGTGATAAGGAACAAAATTAAAAAAACAACAACCCATGGGAGACTAATGTAGGATAATCAGAGCATTTTGACTGCAAATGAAGAGCAGGAGGTATAGGAGAGGTTAAGCGAATGCAAAGTAGTTTTCTTTGGCTGGATATAAAATGATGATGCAATGTGGTACTTGTGACACCGAAGAGCCCCACACAAGTGATTGACTGATGGGTGTCTAGCACCTTTGGAGCCCTGCCTGGTTTGGTTTCTCACCCTGCCACCCCACGCGGATGGCTCAAGCACCCTAAGCCATCTCAGGTGGCACTTAGCAGGTATATTTAGACAAGTCAGTCAACCAAGTTCTGAGGTTTACCTCAGGAGATACCTCTTTGTAACTCACTGGTGTCTGAGACAGCCTCCAAACTCCTCTCATAGCCAGTACGAAAACAGTACAGCCCACGGGAGCTGCTGAGGTCACCCAAAGGCAGACATCTGAGTGTGGACAGGATAAACACCTCTCTGGGCTGTATTCACTGCATGGGTGAGACCTCTGCTGCCCACCATGACGGTGAAGACACCAGCTCCTTGGACACGCCTGCATACTGACGCCTCAAGTTAGGTGTCCTTCTCAACGAGGTGCATCCTGATGGAGAGGTGTGAGCTTGACCTGACCTGGAGCGGGGCAGGAACCAGGGTGCTTGGTGCACTGCTCCTGCCACGGATTTGAGATATCTCCTTAGGCTGGGGCACAGGTGAGCCAGGAAGGCTGCTGTGCTGTCATACAACAAAAAGATCCTTGGGAAACTGCCACCCTTTTGAAAGCCCATTTTGAACCCCATGCAGCGAATGGCTTCTTTATAACATCTACACACATTCGGCATGATCTCTGCAGAGTTTAAAGTGAGTTTTTCGTGTGATTCAGGATACAGATGTTAATCTGGCCCTGGTAAACAAAAGATTCTCATTTCAATATGGGCACAAATGGAATATGTATAGCATACTCGAGGGGTATACAGACACTGTCATGCCAACAAAATCATCTGTAAACAGTAAAATAACTGATTTGAGACAGTTTGATTATTTGGGTTGTTGATTCAGATAGGAACAACTAATAAATAACACCATTCAAAATGATGCTGATGAGTAATTGATAGGGAAAAGGATGTGATGCTTCCTTGCTGAAACAGGGACCAGGAGGTCCGATGTATTTGTTTTTTAATTGACTTTGACTGCACAGTCTTTTGGTTTTATGCTGCAGATGGGACTACTTGTAATCATTTCGCAAGGAGCCTGTTCCATATGAATCATAAATGTCTTGTGGCTAGAAGCTAATATCATTTCAGAACATGTGGGAAGGGCTGATTTATTGAAGAAGTCATATGACGAGTTTCAGGTCTGCACAAGCTTGAGGCTTTCCTTTCAATCCTTAGGAACACAGCAAGTTGGAGTGGGTGGCAGATTGGATCTGTTTCATTTTACATCTCTGCCTTTATGAGTTCAGCAGGAGAGGGAACTACGTGCTTCCTAGAAGATTTATGATGTTGGCAACTTTGATAAAAGGTTTTTATGCAACTTTTTCTCTTTATTGCTTTGCAGGCAACTTCTCAATATTTGTCACTGCTGACCAAAGCAAAAATGCTTTGAAAAGCTGTGTACATCAAGTAGGGGAGAACAATGAGGATGAGCAAACAAGGTGAAAGTTAGCCTGGAGAACAGCACAAATGTGGAGACATATTTCTAGTCATGGATTTTTATCAGTAAGCATGTAAAACATGCAGAGTGAGTAACTAATAAAATGAGAAAATGCAAATCAGCAAAGCTGAAACAAAACCTTCAAGCAATCTAATTGATTACAGCATTGGAAGTTTGTGTTGTTGTTGTGTGCTACTTCTCCCTTGCAATGCACTTTGCATGCACAGGACGGAGCTCAGGACCAGTGCAAGAGCATCACTTCCCTGCTCCAACCCCAGGACTGACTATTTTCCATGCAGACTCCTATGCCTTCAAACCATTTAGTCTTTGCAGCATGCTACCTAGACTGTTTCTACAGCCAGGCCTTGTTCTGGTCTCAACAAGCCTTTCCTCAGCTCAATGATCTCTCCCATCCTCTGGGCAGGTTGTTCACCAAATCATCTTGCCCAGTAAGTTGGTCCTTACTGCTCCAGCCTGTGAATTGACTGCTCCTTGGGAACTCTGCAAGTTCAATCACTATTTCTTTGCATATCCCTCTCTGTGACACTCAGTTTCTTCACATCCCTTGTCCTGGTTTCAGCTGAGATGGAGCTAATTTTCTTCTTAGTAGCTAGTACAGCGCTGTGTTTTGGCTCTTATGTGAGAACAACGTTGATAACACATTGATGTTTTCAGTTGTTGCTGGGTAATGTTTATACTAAGTCAAGAACTTTTTGATTTCTCAGGCCTTGCCACCATGAAGGCTGGAGGGGCACAAGAATTTGGGAGGGGACACAGCCAGGTTGACCTGAACCAGCCAAAGAGGTATTCCACACCATAGGACCTCATGCTTAGTATATAAACCGGTTAGCTGGGACCTGGGAGTCGTTGCTTGGGGACTGGCTGGGCATCAGTCAGCGGGTGGTGAGCAGTTGTACTGTGCATCACCTGTTTTCCTTTCTCCCTTTTCCTTTGGATTTTATCCTTTTCCCCACCTTTCCATTATAACTGTTGTTATTATTATTACTATTGTTATTGCTGTTATTATTGTTGTTGTTCTTACCTTTCTATTCTGTTTAAATTATTAAATTGTTCTTATCTCAACCCTCGAGTTTTACATTCCTTTCCGATTCTCCTCCCACCCCTCTGGGCAGGGACTAAGCAGGCAGCTGCATGGTACTTGGTTGGCAGCTGGGGTTAAAACACAACATCCCTGAAGAACATCCCGATGGCAGGATCACACCCACCTGGGTTCACATTCTTTGCACTCCCGATAAAAGTTCATGCCCTTGCGATGAGCTCATTCCTGTGACCAGCTGGAGGAGGCATCTCAGAGCTGCGGTAGACTTGGCTGTCTCTGTTCTGGAACTAGACACATGAGAAATTAAGAGTACAATGCCAAGCAAGGATCAACAAATTAAGCATAAAGTTTCTGGAGAAATAGAAATGGAGGATACAGTGAGTGGGTGCTGAACTGGCTGGAATTCAGACTCCTGGCAGAACTGACGGCAGGATTATTAACACATACAGGAGAGTAAATTTATGCAGGTTTCTCTCAAGGACTCACCCATAATCTCAAGTCAAACTGAGGCGAAAAGCAGCCACCAAAACACATGGAAATAGCTTGCAGGTTAAAGCACCAAAGGGAATTAGGGTTGTGAGGCCTCTAAGTGATGTTTTTGGAAGAAAGAGGTTTTAGAGCAGTTAATGGAATGGGCAGCTGCTAAATGGACACACTGCATTTAGCCAGTCCTTCTAGTTCTCTGGACATTCCCTTGCCTTTGATAGTCGTATTTGCTTTCAGACTTCCAGTGAACACCAGTGTGATGTGGCCTGGGGAAGACATGCTCTTAGCAAGTTCCTCATTTTCTGAGGGGAGAAGTTCTTCAGATAACAGGTGACTGCAAAACCCAGGAGAAAATACCTTGAATGTTTTAAAGGGAAAGCATGCTACATACAGCCTGGCAGGACAGAGGAGGAGAAGAAAGGTTTTTTAAAAAGCCAAGTTACATTTTTTCTAAAGAAATTTACTTGTAAGACAAATTAAATTTTGCTTTATTGCATGTGACAAAGAGGGACTCACGTGCCCAAAGCTCATTTACCTTTTCTAGTGGCATGAATGGATCTAATAAAAGATCCTGTCCTTAGTAGGAAGCTGTACAAGCCAGGAAAGCATCTTTATGCCAATGTGTCCACATTTGATGCAGATTTAAGAGTTTGAAATAAGTCTGTGTTTTGTTACATGCTAGCTGGGTGTCACGGCACTCTCCAGACTATCAAGCTACAACAAGGTCTTTTACTATCTCATACCAGCATACTCTTCATACAGTCCCTCTGCTGCCTTCTCCTAGTCTCACCTCCTCCAGAGCGTGTGCTCTCTCTTCTCTTGCTTCTTCATCTCTCTCTTCTTCCTCAGCTGCTCTCTCTTCATTTGCTGCCCAACCCCTTAACAGAACCAGCCACAGCTGCACCTTATCAACATCAGCCAACCCACCGCCCCTGAAGCCAACCCACAGTTGTATATTATCCATGCTAATTAACCCAGCTTCATTCCTCTACAGCTGGGCAAGTTGGAGGGGAAACATAGGAACCATGGTCACTGAAGCGATAGGGAATTTGCTTCATGGGTTGCCAGTCTTGCATAAGGAAAGCCATCGAGAAGCGTCCTGTTGGGAACTGGCAGTGTGTGGCAGTCAGATTGACCAGGACATGTGTTAAGCAGCTTTCATCTGTGGTGTCCAAGGGAGAAAAGAAGAACCAGTAAGAATTTCCCATTTTTACAAGCCCATCTTTACAAGGTGTTCGTGGTAGGGCTAGAGTCTGTGGTCATTCAGAGAAGTAATCTCAGCCTCCTCTGCTAACTCACAAATGCCAAAGAAATTGGAAAAAACAGAAGGAAATTCCAGGTAGAATTTTCTGTGATCTGACGTAGGAGATATTTTTAAAATCCCTTTTATTTTAAAATATTTGGTCAATTTTAAAATGAAAAAGATAATTTTTTAAAATGTGAAACACAGTCCTTGATCATCAGTAACAGCATTTTGAACAATGTTTTCCTTCAGTCAAAATCATTGCCTCATTTAACCCAGTTTTGCAAATAGCTTCAGGTCCTGTGAAATTCCCTTCTGGGGATCCCTTTGGAATAGAGACATGAATTTGCTACTATTGGAAAAATGTCATGTTGTTCAGCGACCTAAACTGATCCGGTGATGGAATTGGATATATAAATGGTACCACTTGCACATATTCACCCCTGCAAAGTGGAAACTGTCTATCTGAAGAAAGAATGAAAAAAAAAAAAAAAGCCCACTCAAATTAAAAAGTGTAAGTGGAAAATAACAGATTTTTTTTCCTCTTTGTATTTTCATATACACCACCATCATAGAAATCCGAAATGGCTTCAGGAAAAAGAGCAATGCTGTTCCTCCCACTTGCTCTTTTCCCAAGGTATATGATATTGGGTTCAAAAACTTGATCTGTGTCTTCAGTGGGTCAGATTTAGATTATCAAAACAGAAAAGTAACCGGTTGGTGGCTGTGATTAAGTCTTTTGCATCAATGAAGCCATGGATTTTTCTTCCGTGTGTGGGGACTTGGCACCAGTGGTAGCACTCAGAAGCTGGGCACTGCTGGCTGTCATGGCTGGTTTTGTCCACCGGGACACAGATGTGTCCAGCCAAAGCCTGCTGAGGTCCAGGAGAACCCTCCCATCCAGTTCAAGGGGTATTTGCAGAAGACCTGTCAGACGTGTTTCAAAAACACATGTATACACTGAAAAATACATGAGCATCTCTAAGCGTATGCAGTCAGCTCCACCAGAAATCGATGGGAATTAAGTACTCTGCCTATATGGGAATGGTTGAAAATCCCATTAGTTTCCTGTGTGATTGCTTAGAACTCAATACACATTTGGCCAATAGCATGGAAAAACATACATTATTTTTGGATGACAGTGTGTTTGTTAGCCAGCCACCTCTCACAGGGGCTTGTTGTTAGCACAGTGTATACAACTCACACCGCTGATGCCTGTGCTAAATCACAGATGGGCAGTATCAACCCAGTATTGTACGCTAGGTTTCAGATGTGGATTGAACTGTACACACACTTTTCAGATAATTTTGGGTTTTTTTGTATTTTGGTTTTACACATTGACAAAAGAGCCCACACTCTGTCAGTTGCCAGATGCTATATGGACAGCCACTGCGATAACTCTCTACCCCAAAGGGCTTCCAGTCTAAGTGCTCAAACTAGACAAACGCAAGGAGAAACTAATACAAGCAGGTAAGGAGAGAAACTTCCTTGAAGTGACATGAGAAGTCTACAGGAGACCTGGGAACGGTGTGTAGCGGTCCTGTTCCCAATCCAGCATTTGATTTGATTGCCAAGTGTTTCTTGGTCTGTGAGTCACTCTTTAGCCATAAGACATCTTCTTAAGTAAGCAGAAGGATCAAGAAGCCATGAGTACTCATATACATACAACCAAGTTGAAGGCTAATAAAAGCCATCACTAGATATTCAAAGTGATCTCCAGCTCCACTTGAGTGTTGTTATTGTGGCAAACCAGCATAGAATTATATTTCTGTTGGTTTGGGGTTTTTTTTGTTGGCTTTTTTTTTTTTCCCCAAAAAAGGTTACACAATCCTTTTAAAAGAAAGGATGTTCTAGACTTGATGAGTTATCTGAAATACCTGCACACAGGTACCTGCTTGGGGCTCTGAGCAACCTGATCTAGCTGAAGGTGTCCCTGCACGTTGCAGGGTGGTTGGACTAGATGACCCTTAAAGGTCCCTTCCAACATAAACCATTCCATGATTCTATGACTTACAGAATTGAGGCCAATCCACATCTGTTTGCTGGGCACAGAGACTTGCAGGGATCCCTGAGATGGATGAAACCATGGCAATCACCAGACCTCACAAGCAAGCAGCTGGACTGACTCTGTGGCCTGCATTACTTTGGTTGCATACTGCTCCTGAGTCAGCATACCTGTTGCCTCACCCTTGCACCAGGAAGAAGCAATCTGTTTCAGACGTCAGAGGTGATCAGTTAATGTGTCAGGACCCACCAGCTGACACGGCAGCTGATTGAACTGCTGAGCTGTATAGTCAGCAATCGGTGAGCATCCCTAAGGTCAACATGAATCAGCTACTAAATCACAGGCAAGGTAGCGGAAGGACATTCCGAATTGCTGCTGTCTAAATGTGCTTTCAGGCTGGATGTGGCTGGCCGGTATGGGATGACCCAAGTTAACCACTATTCCCTGCGCAGCCTGGATGAGGCAGCTCATTAGCCACCAGGCCAATGATCAACATGATACTGCTGGACCCCAAGGAACGCATGCCTGAAGAGTGCTGGTCCTGTTTCTTCTGACCTTGCCAACAGCTTTATAATTTGTCATTTTTCTACCTCAGAAGACTGAATCACTTTGACATATGCCAATACCCAGAGTGCAATCAATTGGTTCAGCCTTTGACACGACCCCTTGCAGCCTGGAAGCACAGAGGAAAGACGTGTCAAAAGGGTCGGAGGGTTCGTTTCACAGCCTGTGGAGACTGCTGAACACAGATAGCCTTCATGGAAGCTGGCTTGCTCGTTAGCATCTGGGAAACTCATTAAACTTTTATGAGTTCTTTTTTAAAGCTTTGGCTTCTCATAGCTTAAGGTCACTATAGCAGTGCTCTATGGCAATGATAATAATAAAAAATATTTTCTTTCTGCTACACTAATTAGCAAGTGGAGAAACTTAAGAAACCAGTGTAGAATCCAACAGGACCATCCAGACAATACATGGTTTTGTTTTAACTACGTATTTTGCCATCACTCCACAATTTATAGGTATGCTATTTCTCTTCCAGAAGTTTCTCCTGAGGTGCTTGTTATCTTCCAGCTCTATGGCATTAAATGAGAAAGGGAATAAAGTGAATTAATCTATGAAAATGTGAAGAATTTACATGAAACCGTCACACTTATGAACCCTTCCACATAGGGAAATACTAGGTTTTGGGTGGCAAACTCAGAGAACCGCAACCCCAAAAGTACTTTGTTTCTCTTTACGGACTAAAAGGAAAGCCTTGTGGTGGCTGTCTGCAGAAGCAGGTACCACCACAGAAACAGTGAGGCTGCCCAAAGACCAGGGTGGTCAGAAGCTGGTTACAGACCTTCACAGCTCCTCTCTGCCCAGCCTCCTGCTCCACGCTGTCCTGAGTGACTCAGCCCCAGTACCAAAATACATTATCTACCCAAGAGCCATGCGCTTGAGCTCATCACCTTATCCCATTGCAGGGCACATTACCAACGGTGTGATATATAGCCAAGGTGATGAGCACGGCTGGAAGTTGTACCTATGCACCATATACCATGGGTTCAGGGATGTGCCATTCCTGCCCCCCCTCCAGCTCAGAGCTCATGCCATGCAAACTCCTCTGCCCTTCAAAGTACCATGAACATACCCGTCTTTGTGCATGCTGCAGCCAAATGCTCAGTGTTGGAGATGGCAAAGTTGTCTTAACACTCTGGAAGGAAATATTTTTTCATGTCAAGAGGCAGTGACAGGAACAGCACCATTTGCCTCAATCAAAACCAACTGATGGCCCATCCCCAAAAGAACCTGCTGCAAGATTTCTTTATCTATTAAACGGAAAACACTTAGAAATTCACCCAAGGCTGGGTGTTAGTCAGGGCTAATGTGTTCATAGCAGAAAAGGGATTAAGAGGGACTTGCTTCCACCCCCTCCTTCCAGCAGGAAAGGATATCTTATGGAGAGGTGTGGGACCTTCAATGAGCTGAACTTCTGTTCAGGTGTAAGGCTTTAAAAGGATGTCCAAAATCTTCTTTCTTATACTTGCTCATCTCAGAACGCTGCATTGAAAAGTTAAAAGGAAGTGACTTTATTTTGAGGACAAGCCTTGGCATAGTCTCTCCTTGGACTCCCCTGAGCTTTTTCCCACACTGAGAAGAGCCCTCCAGTGGACACTGGCTATTTACTGTGTTCATCCTTGTGACCCTCACCTCAAATTGGACCTCCATCTAACCACAGAGTCAGGTTCCCCTTCTCTCTCTCTGGTCCTTAAGCCATACTGACCTCTATGCCCTGGAGGCACATCCTCCCTTCCTCCCCGGTACAGGTGCCCTGGGTCTTGTGCCTCTCTCTTTTCCTTACCCTCCAACAGACTGATGCCAGGTTTGCCGGGTGACCGTTAAGAATGGCAAACCTTCACTGTGTCCTTTTCTTCTGCCATTTTAGCTTTGCAAACTGTGCTACTGTGGTCTGGTGGCCAGCACTGTCCCCACCTGCACCACTGGAATAGTTGATACTGATACGTAATGTGTCAGATGCACTGGTGTCTCCTGGGGGTTGGAGCTCTGCTTGTAAGCAAAAGATGACAGAGGCGGCTATGAAAACATGCATTTAAAATGGAATTTGCCACCTGATACAAATCCCTATAGTGATTTCTCAGTATCATAGAATCAAAGAATCATTTAAGTCATCCAGCCAGGTTTTTACCCTGTGAAGCATAAGCCTGTCCAATCCATGAGCAGCCAGTTTCTCCAGGAGAATGCTGTGGGAAATGGTGTTCAAGGCTTTACTAAGGTCCAGGTAGACGACATCCACAGCCTTTCCCTCATCCACTAAGTGGGTTCCCTTGGCGTAGAAGGAGATCAGGCTAGTCAAGCAGGACCTGCCTTTCAGAAACACATGCTGCCTGGGCCTGATCACCTGGTTGTCCTCTACGTGCTGCATGATGGCACTCAAACCCAGTCCCTTAGCTGATATCCCCACAACCAAGGAACTGCAGTGCAGCGCTGCTGTCTGCCACAGGGAATGGTCAGGAGGAGGCAATGTGTTGTCTGCACAACAAGCTGGGACTGGGGACTTATTGCAAAGGAGGAGGGTGAAAAGATTTCAAAAATGTCAGAAGTAAGCAATTAGTCCAGATCCAAAATAAGCTTACACTTGCTCTCAGCTGCCAGTTGGCACATGCATTATCTGCAACACTCAGCACTGCAAACATTTTCCTGGAAGAGCTTTTATGAGTTCTGTTTCAAGTACTTAAGTGTTCATGGATGTTCATTTCCATAATGATTCACTGAACACAAGCAGCCTTGTTTTCTTTCTACATATTATGCTATAAAACAAAAGTAACTTGACCAGTTTTCTTCTCAGACATACACACACAATCAGGCATGTACGTACATGTGCATACACTGGTACATAAACACACACACATACACACACACAGAGGTCATCAATCCACCATATCCACAATCATTTTCCTGGCATAGCTGAGACATTTCCTGCTGATCCAGAAGCTACATGTGAATCATCCCAGATCTGTGCTGTGAATTATTATTTTGATGAAAGGCACATAGGGCTTTAATAGGTATCACAAAGTAAGGGAGATAGTTTTCTCTAAAGAGATGTCACTTTATTCATCTTTGCAGCCCTGTCAGGAGAAGGCAAAGGAAGAAGCTTCTTTTGAGGACAGGGGTTATGAGCATATTTCCAACACCCCTGAGGTACACCTGAAAAAAATACAGCAGCCAAAACTTGCTCATGTTCACTCTCTTCTAGTGTTAGTGGAATGACTGACA
Organism: Falco naumanni; assembly: GCF_017639655.2. NCBI lineage: Eukaryota > Metazoa > Chordata > Aves > Falconiformes > Falconidae > Falco > Falco naumanni. Next base: position 57,947,753 of record NC_054057.1, read on the forward strand.
GTATTACTACTAGGGTGATAGGATCAATCGGGTTGTAAGGGACCTCAGGAGGTCTCTGGTCCAAATCCCTCTGGTCCAAACTCACAGCAGGCTCAGCTATGATCACAGACCAAGTTGCTCAGGACTTTATTCAGTTGGGTCTTGAAAAAATCTCAGGAGATGGCGATTGCACACCCTCACTTGTCCCATTGTTTGACTGTCCTCCTGAGGAAAAACTTTCTCCTTATAGCTGAACTGGCCCTTTCTTTGTTGTTTCTTGTCCTCCTGCCATGCATCACTGTGAAAGGCCTGGGTCTGTCATGACAGTAACCCCCTTGTAGGTACTGGCATGCTGTTAGTTAGTCCACCTAAAGTTCCTTCTTTGCCACGCTGAGGCAGCTCTTCTAGCCTCTCTGCACATGGCAGTTGCTCCAGATCTGAGCGTCTTGTTGGCCTGTGTCTGACTTTGCTCTAGTTTATCAATGTCTTCTTGTACTGGCCCCCCCCCCCCCAGAGTGGGCACAGCATCCAGATGCGGTCTAATGAGAGCAAAGTAGTTGGCAATAATCACTTCCCTCAAAACAGCCCAGACTGATGTTAGCCATCCTTGCTGCCAGACCACATGGCTGGCTTGGGTTCATTTCAGCATCCACCAAGGTCACTGGGTGCTTTTCCACACAGCTGCTCCTCAGCCAGTTGGTCTCCACCTTCATGAGAGGGCATGTGTGGCTAAGGGACTCCCCTTGGCTGTCCAAGACATCTATGGATCATCTCAGTAGCTCTGCTCACAGGTATCCTGAATAATCATCAGACCATTGAATCATTAAAAAAAGACAGCATAAAAACCTCACAGCCCCCAGGGACCTTGGTGCACTGAGCAGTTCTCCAATGATTACAGAAGGAACTAGCTCCAGCTGAGACTGGTGAAGAGCTATATAATGTCAAGTGAGTTCCACTAGAATGGTCTTTGGAAGAATAGTATCCTGTGCCTGGATTGTACTTGTGCTCCATTTACAGGACAAGTCCCTGCTTCCAGTGACACTCACCCGAGTTATTTACATTGCCCCTGAGACTCCAGTTGTGGCTGAGAACTATATGGTGCTAGATGTCATGGAGACACACGACTAAGATGGTCCCTTTGCTACAATACTAGTGAAGCCTCGTCTGGCAAAGGGCAGGCTTCACAGCACAAGGATCATAGTGACTCACTCTGGCTAGGCACTCCAAGGGCAGATGCAGCTATGCCCACATAGTTGTATTTTGTGTCTATTAAGAAAAAGAATATATCCCACTCCAGGGGAAAGAAGCCAGTCCGGTGAAAGTGTTACTGTGTTGTGCGTTGCACTTGTACTTCAGAGCTCAGTGTATGTCCACAGCAGTGAGAAAAACTCAGGATGAGTCCTAGCTCTTCAACCCCAGAAGGTGAAGGGCAGGTTGGTTTCACAGCTAACATGGGCTATACTGACTCCTAGTTATGGTACTGAGCAGGATCTTACTGCACCTACTAAAACCAAACGAAGGACACAGGCAGACAGGTGAGCTTAAGGGAGCAGTAAGTTGGTATTGATCAGCTGACAGATTGGGGGAAGAAGAAACAGCCTTCAAAGCACTATTTCCATGGAGATTACTTTTCACTCTGTTTCTATGGCAGCTTTCATTAGAAGATCTTGATTGCCCTATGGTCTGCCCGGTCCTTGATGTGGAGAAGAGAAAGCGAAGGTAAGAATTGCCTCTTTATTGGGAACTGAAAAGGGATACTGAGAGGGCAAAAGTGAGCCTGACACCAATTCCAATGATACCAGTAAAAGTACCTCCAGAGACTGGAAATGTAAGCCTGAAAAACAGATTGGTGGTAGCCACCATGCAAATGCAGACAGCCCACATATCATGTGCCTCAGCTTGTGGCTCCAGAAGAACCAGAACATCAGATCCAAGTTGTCTATATTCCACTTCTTGTTGCTGACTGGGAGGGTTTGGTGCTCACTGAGAGGCTAGGCAGCCTACAAACCAGTCATAGGTTGTCTACAGGGTAGCCACGTGCAGGAAAGCTAAAGCACACTATATATAATGTGAAGAGCTTCAGACTGAGCCCCATGTATCCCATCTCAGATAGGAAACTCTCAGCTGGTGTAAATGACATTCCTTGCACCAGCTGCCACAAAGCAGTCACCCCCTAGGCCTTTGCCTGATATAACCTAGAATCTGCCTTTTTCTCTCAAATCCTGGCCTTTATGCCATGCACCACCCCCAAGATACGCTGTGTTTAGAGTTCCATACCTACCTATCTCCATCACTCTCCCCTGCTCTGTGCTCTCTGAGAAGACTAAAAAAAAAAAAGTCACCCTCAAAATATTTTTTTATTGCTCTTCCTGGGAAGGTCTGAAATCCTGCTCTTACAAGGCCCACGGTAGAATTTCAAGCTTGTTTCTCATCACAAGGCTTTAGAGAAAATGGGCCATGGCTGTCAGTACCTCAGGAATGACAGACTTCAGAAAGCTTCCACAGCAAAACAAGTAGAGGTATTGTATGTGTTAGCATAGCAATCACTTCAAAATTAACGTAAGCAATATCCCATTAATGCTGTATGTCCACCATGCAGCTTGAAACAGGGTCTAACGCTGGAAGGTCTGAAAATCTGCTTTGGACAAATACTAACCCGAAAAAGGATATTATTTTTTGTGAAATGAAAATACACACCTGGTAGCAACAACCTGCAATTTCTGACAGTACCTGATGCATTGCAAACCCCTTTTTCATCCCAAACTGGCCTAGAGACAGCAAACACAGAGGTACTCAATCCACACATTTCCAACCTGTAGGTATATCTGTCCCTTCAAACACAAAATTCCAGGAGACTGCGCATTGCTACTGTGACGCAATGGATAAAAGCACTGACACAGTCCTCTCCCATCAGAGGCTTTTGTCTCCCAGCTACCACAAAGATTGTTTGTATCACTTTGCAGAACCCAGGGCACTGACAGCAGTGAGTGGCATAGGCAGGCACATTTCCAGTCGTATTTGGATCTCTGTCACACTGGGATCTATCATGCTAGTTGGCACACCACATGGAAGGCTATGTGTGAAGGCTCTTTCCTGCTCCTCCTCTTTGGCAGACACAATAGGTCTAACTAGATAGATATCTCCCTTCTCCCTCCTTCCTTCGTTATCTTATTGAGGCACATGAATCCAAAAGAGAGTTAAGAGGTGGAAAAATTACAAAATTTTAATTTGTTAATTTAATTTGCTATGCATTGCTAATCAGCTCAAAGTTGAATGTGCTCGAGCTGTTAGGACAGGATGCCTCCAAAAGCAGGGGATTAACATCAGTGTCTTCCAAGATATTTTCCAGCCCTATGTAGTTCTGAAAACTAGAGAAAGACCTATTTAAATCTGGAGATTTAAATCCAGCTTCTGCTCGGAAGTACTCTAAAACATGTGAATGAAAAATAAACATGCTAAAGTGGTAAGAGCAAATTACTCCAGCACTGGTCAGATACAGGTGATGGAGAATATATTACACAACTTGCTTTTTTCTTTCTGCTGTTGCAAAGCCCAGTAGAGGGAAGGGGAGTGCAGAAGGATAAGGATCCAGTGTAACACCATGAGTTCAGAAGGGAGACAATTCATCTTGCATTTAGATGCCCTCTTGATCAGATTTTATCATGACGTTGTTCTTATTGGCTCATTATCAATCAGGATTCCTTTCCCTGATCTTAGATATAAAAACACTCAAGATAGGTGTCTTCTTCCTTTCCAGAGTAAAGAAAACAATGCCTGGTTTTACTGAAACCAACCCAGAGTAGTGTTTATTATTGAAAATATACAGTATTTTTGAACATCACATAAAAAGCCTAGTAGATACATCTGCTCTAGTTCAAAATGCTCAATAGATAATTGTGCAGCATGTAGCACTATCCTCATAATGCAAACAACCTCTTTTCATCATTATTTGTACAGTGCTTCCCTTTTATATTTTTTCAACCCAGAAAACATGTTTTGTGTTCTTAGCCATCCCGATCCTCTTAGCTGAAAAAACCCCAAGGACTTTCCAAAAGCTACTTACATTGTGTCGAAAGTGTGAGGCTAAGAGGAATAAGGATACTTTACAGAGCTATCTAGAGATATTGTTGTCCTTTCCAAAAATTTGTGTATGACCAGGGCATGGTTCTTGCAAGGCAATGTGCCCTGCATTAAACAGTCCAGCGATGCCATAGCCAACTCCCAGTCTATCAAAGGGAGAAATGGGGAAGGACAGATAAATCAGGATTTTTCACACCACCCTTCAGACGCTCTTTTTCTTGCTGCCACGTGTTCTCAAATGACAGTTCTGCAGAGAAGAAATTTTTACAAAGGAACAAGAAAGAGGTGGGCTATCTACACACCAAGCTGTTCAAATCATTGGGAATCAATATACAAGGCGAGTTGGGCAGTATGTTAAAAATAGTCTTTGTTCACCACAATACAGAAGGGGAAAACAGAAAAACAAAACAAAAGAAAAGAAAGGAGAAAAAAATTGTTCCTGCCAGTGTGCTGTTTTAGACTTTGTATTGTAGTGAACTTCCACAAGACACAGTCAGCATTGAATCTCTTTCTTCTTTGAATCTGTTTTGCCACTGCCTACTCCAAGAGGCTTTTGCCTGGTTGCCTTTAAGCAGCATCATGAATATGGGAGATGAGAGTCCACAAAAACATGATGGTACTTCTTTGCGAAAGAGATCAGTGCAGAATAAAGCAACAAAGTCTGAAGAAAGGGGCCTGGGGAGAGTGAAGAAAGAAGAACCCTGAAGGCCACCAGGTAGTGCATGTGTTTTGCGGGACATATCACACGGCTGCGGTCTGTTTGATGCTATGGAAGCTGATCCGTGTCGGAGAGGTGGGGATAGACATGGCGCGTGCCACACGCACTCGGAGGGAGTGATGATCTTGCCAGCGATGCCATCTTTTCCTGGCAGCAGAACGGACCTGGTGAAAAGAAAAAAGAACACTTAGAATACTCGGGTATCTGTAGAGGGACACTAGACAGCACTCAGACAAATGATGATATGTGTCAAGCCACTGAAACATACAGGGCTTGATTCAGCTGCCTAAACATGAGCATCTAGTTCACTTGACATTGTTTCAGGTGCTGCACTCTGGGAAAAGCATGCCTCGGCTTGTGCAGCTGAGTCAAGCCCTCAAGGTGAGCGCACCTGACAGAGGTCTTAGACCTATCACAGGAGCTATAGTTGCCCCTGCTTCCCTTGTATATGGAGAAACACAGATCATCTAACTAAGCATTGGTGTCTACTACAAAGACACACCTGACCTAATCCCTGGAAGCATCTTTCACAGGCACTGTTGAGTTGCTCTGCAGTCAACAGAAGATCATCCTTAAGCAGATGCTTGCAAATAGGTCAGATGAATTTTGAACTTAAGGTGCATATTTTTTTGCATGGATCACAGAGTGATCCCAGGTACTGTAGCTCAGATATATGTGCATATAAGCAAGAGAAAGAGGTGACAGGAATCCTAGCCTCACACAGAATGGGAGGGAAGGGCTGAGATACTCCTAACATAAAGTGAAACCAGTTCCTGCCAAATCACTGACAGAGAAGTCTCCAAGTCAGAACCTGGAATGAAACATTAAGACCAATTTTTGGATACTCTTATTGATCTCTGCTTACCATAGATATGAGGGCCATTCAGATCCCTAACCTAGGCGGCCAGGTAAACCTACAAAATTAGATTAGGTGAATCTGGGACCAGCTTCTTGGACAGCCAATGGGTAATTGTACTCACGGCACTCAGAAAAGTTGTTGATATTCTGCTGCCAACCTAAAATTCAGCCAGCTTTGTAAAAAGAGCATTTTTACATACAACCTCTATATGAAGCCAGGGCATCCTTTACCAGAAACACAACTGTTTAGAGGATGAGGTTATAAATAATATAATGTAGACACTACATCTCAGCCACTGACCCATAGCTCTCTTCCTGACCAAGACAGAATCAGTAGTATGGGTAAAGGGTATGATTCATCTCCTCCGAAAGCAGATGTCCAAAGCAGGGTAGATACTGTGGTCAGATGAAAAATACCTAATTCCTTTCATCAGTTAGAAATGAGTCTGGGCAACCAGCTCTGTTTTAGATGTCTGGATTATAAATTTAGCTAAATTTAGACGATATTGATATCTTACCCTGAATGTTTTGCAGTCTTCATGTACTTATCTTCACTGCATCCCTCAAAAGTAAGGGAGTGCTTTTATCCTCATTTTGCTATCAGCAGGCTAAAGCTTGGGTATTAATAGCAGCGATGTTGTTGCAGAGTCGCCCTCAACATGGGCCAGCTACCATGGCAACTGTGCAAGGCCTGGGATGAGCTTGCACAGCCCGTGTGAAACCCATGCTGACACAGCTTCTCAGCTATCAGCACCTGAGTGAGGTAGATCAAAGCCATCCTGGGTGTACCTATAGTCCCCACTGGGACTGCAGGGAAGATGGTGATGAAACAAATTGTCCAAAGCTACACAGCTACTGCTTTTCTTTTTCTTTTATAGCTTGTGGTTTGCCTTCAGGTGCAGTGTGAAGTCTACTCAAAACATGAGGAACACACACTCCCCAACCCCACTTCAGACCAGTTCCAACATGCTGTCTGATGGATGCTCAGAAGGGTTGGTGAGCTCTAATAGCAGAGGTATTTCCCACCCAAACCACACACTGTCAGTATTAGCTGTTCTAGATGAACAGGAATGATGGCCTGACAAGTTAAAACACAGTATCATAGAATCACTTAGGTTGGAAAAGACCTTTGAGATCATCAAGTCCAACTGTTAACCCACCACTGACAAGTCCATCACTAAACCGTGTCGCTAAGCACTGCATCTACAGGCCTTTTAAATACGTCCAGGGATGATGATTCCACCACCTTCCTGGGCAGCCTGTTCCAATGCTTGACAACCCTTTTGGTAAAGAAATTTTTCCTAATATGCAATCTAAACCTCCTCTGGGGCAACCTGAAACCATTTCCTTTTGTCCTATTGCTTGTCATCTGGGAGAAGAGACCAACCCCCCCACCACCTTGATATAACCTCCTTTCAGGTAGTTGTAGAGAGCGGTAAGGTTCCCCTGGAGCCTCCTTTGCTCCAGGCTAAGCAATCCCCCCAGTTCTCTCAGCCGCTCCTCATAAGACTTGTGATCCAGACCTTTCACCATCCTTGTTGCTCATCTCTGGACACGCTCCAGCCCCTCTATGTCCTTCTTGCAGTGAGGGGTCCAAAACTGAACACAGCATTTGAGGTGCGGCCTCACCAGTGCCGAGCACAGGGGGACAATTACTGTCCCCATCCTGCTGGCCACACTGTTTCTGGTACAGGCCAGGATGCTGTTGGCCTTCTGGGCTACCTGGGCACACTGCTGGCTCATGTTCAGCTGGCCATCAGCCAGCTCCCCCAGCCCCTTCCCCGCCGGGCAGTGCCCAGCCCGCAGCTCCTGGGGCTGGTGTGACCCCCGGGCAGGGCCCGGCACGGGGCCGGGGTGACCCTCACACAGCTCGCTTGGCCCCTCGGCCCGGCCTGCCCAGACCCTGCAGAGCCCCCTGCCCCCCGGCAGGGCAGTGCTCCCACCCAGCGCGGTGCCATCTGCAAACTGACCGAGGGTGCCCTCAATCCCCCTGTCCAGGTCATCGATAAAGAGATTAAACGGGACTGGCCCCAGCACGGAGCGCTGGGGAACACCACTCGTGACTGGTGCCGGCTGGGTGGCACTCCAGTCACCACCGCTCTTTGGGGCCGGCCGTGCAGCCAGTTTGTTACCCTGTGAAGCATAAGCCTGTCCAACCAATGACCGGCCAGTTTCCCCAGGAGAATGCTGTGGGAAATGGTGTTAAAGGTTTTACTAAGGTCCGGATATACAACATCCACAGCTTTCCCTCATCCACTGGGCACGTCATCTTGTTCTAGATGGAGATCAGGTTAGTCAAGCACGACCTGCCTTTCATAAACCCATTCTAGCTGGTCCTGAAACCCCAGTTGTCCTGCACATGCTGCGTGATGGCGCCAGGATGATCTGCTCCATAACCTTCTCTGGCACCGAGGTCAGGCAGACAGGTCTATAGTTTCCTGGATCCTTCTTGCTGGCCTTCTTGTAGATGGGTGCCACATTGGCTAACCACCAGTCTTCTGAGACCTTTCCAGTTTGCCAGAACTGTTGATAAATGAAGAAGAGTGGCTTGGCAAGCTCCTCTGCCAGCTGCCTCCTCTGAGGTGAGAGTTCATAGAAGGACATGTGAAGTGAGGATCTGCACTCCTTCGCTCAGATGATTTCAATCCTCCTATTTCTTGGTGGGCCTTCAGGGGCATAGACACATCCCTAGTCTGTAGCGCTGTGCGTAGAAACTCTGTAGTGCTGTGGTCTGGCACCAAACAATCCCCTCTCAACCCCAGCTTTACACTCCATTTCAGGTTTGTATCAGCCTGGAAGAGTTTTGCAGTTTCCCTCTTTGGTGCCTCGTTAGGGGAATTCTGAACCTGGGACTGTGGCTTTTCAGTCAGAGCCCTCCTAGAAGGCACAGCTTGGGCAAATCGGACCCGAGGATCTTTCTTTCATTATGTTCTCAACTATGTGGGATCTGTGCTGCTTGATCCACCATTCCAGACAAGTAGGTGCAGATGTTTATAGTAAGGTGAGTGCCACACTCAATTTCTTTCTTTTGATTTTGGATCAATTATTTGTTTCAATATAAAAAAATGGATTTTACACTTAATAGGGGTGGGACAGACCCTAGAAAAATAAAGGCTGTGAAGGAATAGGACTGCTTGCATGGAGAAGGGGAAGAGTGAACATCCAGTGAAAGAAGAATTAAAATTAAAAGACAGCATTGCCAGGAGGAGCATGATCTTCATGAATGAATTTGAGACAAAAATGAGAATAACATGATTAAACAACAGTGCAGGGGATTTCTGGAAGAGCCTCTCATTATGAAGTAGTAGGTACAACTTGCCTCTGCTAGTTTCAAGATGGCATTTGGTCAGTTTAAAAAATGAGTTATATGAGATAGCCAGAGTCAGGACGGGCTGACTCAGTCATACACTACAGTAGGAGCCAGCCTGGACCGCTGACTTTCACTGTCTTATCAAACTGACCTCAATGACTCACTGAACCCTCCTGCTGCAACACCAGAAACAGTGGAAAGACGCATCATGGTGTTGTATTTTCCTGGATGCCCACTACTTGCAAATCTATCACAGTTCTACTTGGAGCAGCAAAGGGATACTTATTTCGGATTCTGGATGTAAGTAGGATATAAAATACATCCAAAGGGAAATACATGTCTCAGAGTACATACAAGGAGGGGACGCATATCACCTGACAGCTTGACACCTAGTATTGGACACTTATTTATGCTTTCAATATAGACAATAGAGAAAGAGAGACAATCTCCCTAAGGAGTGACTTAGATATGTGGAATGAATAAGCTCTTGCTCAACAAAATCAGCTTAGCTGAATATTGGGCACCTAAGGCAAATGGTGTAAGTAACATGTAAAGTGCCAGAGGGGTAACCACTGTCATGGGAAATTGTCCTATGAAGAACATGGGACTTGACCTACAGGAGGATGTTGCTTCTGGAATGCTCATTTCTCCCCAGATGTCACCAAATGCTAAAATATTGTTAGAAGAAATTTCTCTCCTTTCTGCCAGAGTGAAATACACCCTTATGCAGGGAGTCTGGAATCAACTGAAGTCCTTCAAAGAGGTGAATTTCTTAATCTTTGGTGCAAAAGCAGAGAGCAAATCTCTGTGTAAAGCACAGTCTTTTTTATTTATATAAATATATATATTTATATAACGTCTATCACAGACGTTAATAGCAGCCTGGCAGTCCTGTGAGTTTATGTGTCACAGGTGCACCTGCAGCAGCATTTGAAAAGGGGAATCATCTGGTGGGCTTTTTGTGTTACTGAGCAACTTGTGTGAACAGATACTTACTCAGCCAGTGAAGCCAGATTAGATTTATCATTTGTGCTTCAAACCAATCAAGTCAAAAAGAGTCACCTGGAGATAAAGATGGGAGTCTAAACAAGCAGTTGTTAAAATGGCTTTTATGATACTGTTTACAAGCTTTGAGAAAGAACAAAAAGTAGTAACAAAAATGCTGTCTTGTACAGCTGGAGCCATTCCTAATGGATTGGGCACATGGAAGCAGATTCTGCACTTACAGAGGTGAGTGCAAAGCATTTCTTAATGACAGAATAATTCACTGCAATTAGGATGCAACCATAGAACAAGAAGAAAAGATTAAACTCAAATTTATCTCTTGGAATCAAACTCAGAAACAAAATGCTAGCTTAGCTTTAGGTCAGCAAATAGAAAAGAAAACCAGTTGCTATTGCTACAATAACATGTTAAAAAAGACACCCAAAAAGCTATTACACAGCCAAAGAGCAACAGAAAAAGATAAAGCAAAATAGCAACTTCTAACCTGGTTGTTAGTCACCATGAGAGCAACTACCTCCATCCATTAAGCATTTGTAGAGTCAGTACCATGTCCTAGAGTCAGTATTGCACATCTATGACCTGAAATTAACAGCACTTGCCTGTAACAGCCCAAAGATGTCATCAGCAGTTAAAGCTTAACAAAGAATCTTTGGAAAACAAATTATCAGCTATACCTCTCTGTAACTTTAGTTGCTGGAGATGACAAAGTTTATCCATGCTGCTGAGCGGAGGGCTCAGTTCTCTGTGCTGACCCTTGGTCTGCCTTTCTCTTGCAGTTACTCAGAATTACCCTTTTCAGCTCTTTGCACTTTGCGTGCTGTGAATAATCACAGTTCCTGAACAGGTGGTCAAATCAGATTTACCAACAGATTTGTGCCTAGAGAGTGTGGGCACTGCTCTCAGCTGGATTGCTTTAGAACAGTCAGGAGAAAGAATTCAGGTGATGGGATGGAAAGACGTCAGTGGGCGTTAGTTTTTCTTTCCTGATTGGATCACCTGATGGAGGAGTTCTCAAACCTTCAGATCACATCTGAAAATCACATCTGATCATAAAAATTGTTATAAACCTCTCCTCCTCCCCCTCCTCTGAACAAAACAAATGAGAGATGTAGACAAGGACGAAAACATGCAGAGAAGGTTTGCTTTTGATAAAACAGACACTAGTTTTGTATTGTTATTGTCTTATTAGCAAAGGAAGAAAGCTTAATGCATTTACACAGTGCTTAGAACAAAGGGGCCCACTCACCTGGGGCTTCTTGATGTAATACTAAAATATAATAGCAGTAATGTAGGTAAAAAAGAAGGGTCTGATAAGAAGAGTAAGATTAAATGAGCTGTGATGGCAATGGAAGCTGGAAGTAATATTATTGGGATGCCGCCATACTCTGTCCCAGAGAAAAACTCTTACGTGAAAGTGTTAACAAGTGAGGGGCAGAGGGATAACAGGTACTGAGTATAGAATCGTCAGGGTGTTCAGCAGTCTGTGACTACATAACCCTAATTAAGTTCTTGCTTTGCTAATAAGCAACTTTTTACTCCCAGAAAATCTAATCCAAAGGCAAATTAAAAAGGTTTATATAGATCTCAGTGGCCTTTGTAACAGACCTATTTTTGCTCTACAAAAATAGGTTTCAGTGACGAATTCATCAAGTTCCGCCTACACTTAAGCACCTTCATGCCATGTTTCAGATCCTTGTGCTGCAGTTGGAGGTAACTGGAGAATAACTTTGGATTTTAAACATCTTTGGTTATTAATGGAGGTGCAAATTGTGGAAAAAGTTGATGAAGAGTTATTCAGTCTTATTGTAAGCTACAGATGAGGAAGGGGAACTTTCAAGCAATGCCCAGATCAGCAAAAGGGAACTGGCTATGCAGACTTTAAATTTCAAGATAGTTGTCTCACTGTGTCTGACTCTGCAGTGTACTCCACTTCCATGAAGTTTCTGAAGCCCTGGCCTCTCTCTGTATCCAGCCATGAAGTTTCTGAAGCCCTGGCCTCTCTCTGTATCCAGCAGACATAGGAAAGGCCTTAATGTATTGGCAACAGTTCATCAAAAAGAGTCACCTAAAATAGGTCAGTTCAAATCTACCCTCATTTGGGGGAAGCACTGCTTATAAATGAAGTTGAGGGTGATCAGCTCAACTGCATATGTGTATGTATTAGATGTCTAATGTTAGGGGGATAAATACCATCCATTACATAAGAGAACTTAAACCACTGTAAGGTGATGCCTTACATGGTACCTTGAAAGTTTTCAAAAGAGTTAGGGTGTCCCCAAAGGGAGAAGGGACGGTAAATGCTGGATTTAATAGTAAATGCTGTGAAGAAGCTTATGGGTCAAGCCTCTCTAGATCCTTGGAAGGATTAAGTGGAGTCCTGAATGGAAGCAAAGAAACAGAACTGCCTAAGCACAGAGACCGCTGGCCTGACAGACCCAGGCATCTGCAGATGAGGAACGCTAACACTCTCAGAGAGGTCGGAGTGAGTCCTTATCTATTTACTGTAAATAATTTACATTGCTGAGCAACTATATATATGTCCTATAGCCACCTCTTACCCTGTTCGCATGGCTTTAAAAGGCTCCCGGTCCCTCAGGCCACAGACAGTCATGTTACCATTAGAGAAAAAAAGGAACCAAACATCTCTATAAAGAGGCCATTATCAGTGTTTAATCCTCCTAAAGTAGGGATGTACTCAAAACAATCTGCAAGGCTCAAACGAAATCAAAACAATGCTCAGACGGAACTCTTTTTTGTTTCTCTTTTTTTCCCCCCAAATAGCCTACATCACACCAGTATTTTATGTAACATTGCTAAGTTTATTTTTCTCCCTAAAATAATTAGCCTGCTTAACTGATCTGCAATTCATTTCTAGCTGGAGTCTTTGGCAGCAATTCCATACAACCTGGTAACAGACGGATGGTTTTGCAGCACCTGCCAGACTGGGATGTTGAAGTTTTATTTCTAAGATCACAACAGCGCAATTTTGTTATTGTATGTAATTGAGAAGTTAGACCAGTTCTGACTAATTATAAAGATTTTCCACACATTTTGGGGTGGAAGCAAATGCTGCTTCTTTCTTCTGGGCCACAAAGGACCAGGACTAACCACCAGAGAGGGGGGCTGTGAATGCCATCAGCCCACCTCAAGCTTCTGTGATTTTTTTGTGGAGTGCTCTGGAGTCCCGTTTACAACAGCAGTGTAGTGAAAAGGAAGATGGGATGGGGAAGGACCTTCAGAGCAGTTGCTACCTTTTCCCTGTGCCTGGACTTCTCATTTTTCTCTCTCTGGCGGGACCCCAGCCTGAAGAGCACCTACTGGAGTCACAGCAGTGAAGGTGACTCTACCAGAGTGCATCTGGGTGTGGGAGGTGGGTACTGAGAGGAGACTGCAGTCCTGTAATGGACTGCTGCCTGGTGGTCCCAAAGGGAAGGCTTGATCTCTTCAGTTGAGACCATAGTGACCAGGCATCCTCTGGGGCATTGAGGAGTGGTGCTCATACACTGTTGGGCATTTTTGCTCATGTGCTGGTTTTGGCTGGGATAAGAGTTAATTTTCTTCACAGTAGCTGGTGTGGTGCTATGTTTTGGATTTGGGCTGGAAACAATGTTGATAACTGAGGGATGTTTTTGTTATTGCCGAGGCCTCACACAGAGCCGAAGGCTTTTCTGCTCCTCACCCCACCCCACCAGCGCTGGCTGGGGGGCACAAGGAGCTGGGAGGGGACATGGCCGGGACAGCTGCTCCCCGCTGACCACAGGGGACATTCCATACCGTACCACGTCATGCTCAGCATATAAAGCTGGGGAAGAAGAAGAGGGGGACATTCACAGTGATGGCATTTGTCTTCCCCAGTCCCCGTTACTGGTGCTGCAGCCCTGCGCACCTCCCTGCAATGGGAAGTGATGAATTAATTCCTTGTTTTGCTTTGCTTGCATGGCTTTTGCTTTACTTATTAAACGGTTTTTATCTCAACCCACGAGTTTTCTCAGTTTTACTCTTCCAGTTCTCTCCCCCATCCCACTGTGGGGGAGTGAGCAAGTGGCTGCGTGGGGCTTAGGTGCTGGCTGGGGTTAAACCACGACAGTGCAGAAAGCAATCATTGTGGGCGGTGGAATTAAACTTTAGCCCTCTAGTCCACACCCATATTCATATTTATTCAGTGATTTGAAGGAACGCTTAATGCATGTCCTTTGGGTTCAGAATGATTAATGTGAAGTCTGCTTAGATTGATGGGCAGGTGGATGACTAACCATTTAGGTGGTGATTCATAGCTGGCAATTATAATGAATACCCTCCCAAGATGATCAGATCAAAGTAAGCCACTTTGAGCTTAATAGATTTTGAGAGACAGATGGTGCCTGAATAAAGGGTCAACACAAAAAAAATTAAACATATTTATCCTTGCCTTGCACCTTGTTGTGAGAATAAATTACAGTTCTGTCTAATGAAGTAACCTGTTCTATTCCTCTCTGGTTATGGTTTCTTTCTAAGTCAGCTAATTGCTTTGCATTTTAAATGTTAATTCCTAGGTGATTATTGATATTGACCAGATAATACTAGAATCTGAGGCCTGCTTGAGCTAAGAATTCATGCTCTGCAGGATGGTTTCAGACACAGGCCTTGCTAGTTATGTATCCCTCTAGGACATGGTTAGAAATGAAGGACAGCCACCTTATTATGGACATAGGATTAATGCATTATAGAATAATTAAGGTTGGAAGGGACCTTAGAAGTCCTTTGGTCCAATGCCATGATGAAAGCAAGTCCAGTATAGAAATTTTATCCAGTTTTGAAATTATGTCAGGGCCTTATCCAGTCATTTTGAGTACATCCAATGGCAAAGACCTCAAAACACCTCTGCGCCTCTCCTTTAGTGCTTAAAAATCCTCACTATGATTTTTTTTCTCCATGTTTAATCTGGATTTCCCTTTTTTCCTTCATTCTGTTTGATAGCGGAGACTGCTTTTCTCTGCCTAGCCCTTCATCAGGCACCATCACTTTATAAAATCAGGTCATTCTCACACACAATCACCTTCATTCAGAAGCATCCTGTTATGGTACAGCTATGCTATTACCTCTCATTAGGGTTGATAAGGTTTTCAAGGATCACAGAACTCTCTGATGGATCAGCATCAGCGGTCATTAGAAATGACCTGAAGCACCCAATAACAAGGACAGGTGTTTTCTGGAGACAGGGATCTTTCCTCCATTATCCTGTTGTTCCCATCATGTCTTTGTTGAGGTAGCAGAAGTGGAGCCAACCCTATCAGTCAGGTTGTCATTCCTCTGGAGGTTTACCAGCGGCTCCTGGAAATATTTTATTTCCTTTTCTAGGAGATGCTGCAGCATCTCAGATCTGACCTCTCCCCCTCCAGACTCCAACAAGCAGCAGCCATAAAACCAAAGCTAATACAAGTGTACAGAAGGATATCTGGAATATGAAACACTGTAAATGCACTTTCTTTCTCTCTGAAATACTTTATTTTTTCTCAGGAGAAAACCACCACCAGCAAGGAGGTCTGACTGAGAAGGTAGATACCACACTACAAAGGGAAATGGAGGGAAGATCCATCTCCCTTTAAAGATGTTTTTTTTCTAGAATGAGTCAAAGAGAGAATAGAAGTGCTGGGAGTGCTGTACCCATCTGCCTGTGAGCAGAAGGTGCATACTAAAGAACCGAAAAATGACCCTGGAGACGAAAGTATGAAGAACGTGTAAGTGAGCTGCGAGCCTAGAGATCAACAACGAGTGTTTATAGTGTAGTGAGTGTCACTGCTGCCTTCTGTTGTCTTCCCTTGATGCTCTCCTATGAAAAGCCAAAGGTGACAACTGTCTTCATTGGCCTAATAACAGTGAGCCTCTTTTTGTACTGGAAGTTTAATGAATATTTTTCCTGGGTTTCATATCATGCAAACAATTATAAGGCTACTCTACATATGCCTAAAGACTACAGACTTCACTGAGCTTTTATTCAGTTTCGGGTCTGGCTGTGACCTGGATGGGATAGTGATGTTTTTATCCAACATTCAGTTCTTCAGATCATTGTCAAAAAAATCCAAAGTACCACGTGAGATGAATCCCACACCAGATACCCTTTTGAAAGACAGGCTTTAATTAAACACATTCTATCAAGCCTGTTACTGGATTGAATTCATCAGCTTGTACTACAGAGGCTGAAGAGATGATTTAGTGGTTTCTATGGAAGGATGAGGTACCATGAAAGCATATCCCTGATTACACACTATTATCTTGTTGTAAGCAAACTGATCTAGGTAGAATAAATTTAATCAGCTAAAAAACCCTAAAGACTATTTAGTGGGCTGCAATACAAGTTGTCTAACAGGAGTTTTGTGGAAATGCATTCTCCTCAGCACAGTTTCAAACCATTTAATCTATCTTCATTCAAAAAAACCTCCATCTGAAATGTCTTTTTTTATTTTAATCCAGTGTTATATGAAATTGAATTCAGTCTTGTGATCTGTGAGCTGACAGAAAAAAAAGTTGAGGATCATCTTGATTTTTGCGGTCATTGAAAAAGAAGTTCACAACCTACATTCATTCTTTTTAAGTGGCTTTAATGTAAATGCATACGTATTTTTCATTATGCCATTTTTCATAACATCTTAAATTGTCAGAAACCTCTCATCCTCAATTTTCTTGGAAGTCCAGAGATGATCTTCACTACTCAAATTAAATTAAATGTGCATATTTTTGCCTTCTAGTGCTAGCAGATTTTCTGTGTCCAAAAAAATACAACTTTTTTTCCATAAAGTCTCTACACAAATTAATATGTCAAGTGCCAATGGCCTCTTATAGCCCATACATGGTGTACACAGTCTGTTCAAAACAGCTTCAGAGCTTTTTGGAAGTAATAAAACCTAACAACCTGCCAACTTTGTATCTAAACGGCTGCTTCTCCTTAGGTTCACTGGAATAACCTGTGTATAATGTGTTGGCTTGGAAAGACATTCATATTCAATAACTGAAGGAAAATATCTTCAGTAGAGGGGCACAAATGATACACACTCTTTCAAGACCTGGCCCATCAGCTAAACTGTCACGGCATCCAACAGTCCAAAACCTGTGTGAAACACTGTGTGCTGTGGAAATGAGGGAAAGAGAGAGGTTTGTGTTCCCAGGTTAAATATCTGCTCCAAAGCATAAAGAAATAAACTCTTCCCATCTGAAATTCTTTCCATGGACTGTAATTTAATAGCTTCACTTTTCCCCTTCAGTGATCCCACTGCTGCACTGTCAGACCAAATCACTGCGGTATCAGGACCAAGACCTTTTTGTGGCGGTATCTTGTATCACCAAAGTGCCATCATCAGAGTGCTGGAGGCACTGCCTTCTCCACTAGAACATCAGATCTATTCAAGCAGCACAGCTGTGTAACAACTCTGATCTGGAGCAAAAGACCTCATAGGAAGAAAACCCCTAAGTCATAAGGACATGTTTGTTTAAATCAAGGGAGGCTATAAGAGGTTACAGAGAAAAAACTGTTCTGTTTCATTTGCTAAACTTCACAGATAGAACACTGACAAAAAGACAGAAACTGATAACTTTCAACTATGATCACAGAATAAAATCGTAGAATCATAGAATATCTGGAGTTGGTAGGGACCCATAAGCATCACTGAGTCCAACTCACTGCTCCCTTATGTGGGCAAACTCTCCTTAGGAACAGACTGTCACATTCTGAGTGTTTTTTAAGAAGCTGATTTTGATCTTTAAACCCAATTGTAGTTGTACAGAAGTTTTGAAGCTACACAGATGTTCAGATACTGTAGTAACTGGACCGACTGGTACAATATATAGCTGTCAGAAGTCATTGAATTTTCCCCTTTATTTCCAGGTCACAGGTTGGTTGTGACACATGGCTCCATTTCCCACGACTGTCACAACCCAGCCTTAAGTAAAATTTCTGCCATTTGCTCAAATTCCAGCAACTGGTATTAATGCTACTCTTCTACCCAAACACAGTAATTCTCACATCAAAGAGATTGAGAAATACTCTCTTAACAATTATCAAATCTCACTGCAACGTGTAAGTGCACTTCAACAACACAGGTAGTAAATCCACTGCAAAACTCCCTTTCCTCAAAAATGACTGGGATTAATTGTAGCTTCTTATTCTGAGAACATTAAATTCTAGCACAAAGGCTGCATCTAATTCCAGTCCTGACAGGGAAGGAATTTTGCATGGCTCCCTCAATGGTTGATGAGAACAATGTCATCTCTGTTCCTATAGGAGATCCTTTATTTCCTATTATTCTCCTTTTCCGAAAGTACTTCCAGCACTTCACCATGGTTTCTAGACACAAAACCCAAACGTGGTATCTGGCTGGCTTGTAAAAGCCAGAGCCAGCCAAGTGCTTCTTGCTAAGAAAACTCAGTACAATGACACACCAAGCCTTAGAAAAAACCCAAACCAGTAGTCTAACTAGATTAGCTAGGATTTTTTATGTGGCTGCATGGTGAGTAGAACATCTCTACAGCCATTTCTTCACACTTGAAGGATCCACAAAGGTGTTTTCTCTGTCTTCCACTAAAAGCAGTAGCTATAGTCCCATAACAAATGGAAATACAAAAATTGTGAAGAGACAAGTCTGCCTTTAAGAAAAGCTGAAGTACTTCATTCTCCCAGACATGAAGCACTCGTTGAAGACCGTGTGAAGACCATGGTTTTTTTGGAAGGCTATCCGTATTTTTGAGCTCTACTACAGACAGTTACTGGAAGCTTGTAAGTACCTAGTGGTATCTGTATCAAATATGAAATGGTAGAGATGCAGCTGAGATCACAGCATCATTAAAGCTTTAAATTAATGGCTTTTTTAGCCTTTTTGCTTGTCTCTTCATTCAGTGCAGGCCCGGCACTGTGTGGGATGAATAACCTACTAAAGCCTATTACATGCATTTAAAGAACCCAACTCTGTCCTAACTGGAAACCCTGGATTACTTAAAACCTTCTGAGATAGCAAGTCATCACTCTATCACAGAGACAGGAATATCAGACTCACTGAAGAGATAATTCAACAAAGTTTCAGTGCTATTTATAAGGATTTCAAGCTACTGAAAGGCTACTACTGACAGGCTATTTTCCTCCTTTAGAGCAAAATCTGCTGTGGATCTCACTAAGACTGGTGGTACCTCCTGTGGATTGAGTGGCATTATCTTCATCACCACTTGTAGTAGGGATGTCCCTCTGAGAGCAACTGATGTCAGGAGAA
Organism: Falco naumanni; assembly: GCF_017639655.2. Classification (NCBI taxonomy): domain Eukaryota; kingdom Metazoa; phylum Chordata; class Aves; order Falconiformes; family Falconidae; genus Falco; species Falco naumanni. Next base: position 57,966,936 of record NC_054057.1, read on the forward strand.
TACAAATGATATTTCAGCACTACTGTACTTCTGAGGTGATGCTGTTTGCATGCACTAAAAAAACAGGCTTTGTCATAGCAAATAACTGCGAAAACAATGTACTGAAAATCTAACTGAGCAGAAAATCAGCCTGGCTTTCACTGCTTTGACATGGAGGGTTACAGTAAGAAAACACACTTTTGCTATGCTTACAACCAAGGCCTTCATCTATGCCTCAGCTGGCAGCGTGGCCTGTACAGGTCTCTCACTTCACAGACAGGCAAAACACAGCATTATTGCAAGCTGTTGCAATGTGATGTGACGTAGCCTTCAGGATGTGATCTGGGAAACATAAACTCTTTTTAGAATGCTTGATGAGTATGTGAAGATCTGGGGAAGACAGGCATTACCGCAAGGGAGAGCTTTTACAATAGTATACTATAAGATGCAAATTTTTTTCCAGACAATATGATTACAAACCCAGAAAGCTCTGAAAATTTACTGAATTTGCTACTTGTTCCTAAGCTGTGTGAAGCTGGAACTAGAACAGAGCAGGAAACGTCACCCTTTAAAACTGTTATACTTCAAAAACATTCCCACAGTACATTAAGATTAGTCCAAAGTCTTGCACAGTTTTGAAATAGACAATGCTGCAATATTTGGGGGGGTTTAGACTTCTTTTATGCCTTAAAGAAGTAGTTAGGGAATTGCCATGGTTCAGCTAGCCAAGTGGAAGTTGTAAATATATGGCTACAGGGAAGATTTTGCTCATAAATTCAGCTATTTGTAGGTGTCTACATGTGAACAGAATGTCTAGGCATGCATAATAGTGGAGAGCTAGTCCACACTGTCAGTGAAGAGTAATGTTGTTCAGGTGAGCAAATAAAGACGTCTATTGTAGGCTAAGCTAATGAGAAGAAGATTGTATTGACTGGCTTGACTTAATGGCATAGAGAGCCATTTGAGAAGCCCCACCATATCCCACTTGGCTTCTCACTTTCCAGCCAGAGGGTGTGAATCTTCTACAGGTCTTGTATAACATCTGGTGGATCCACGCGGATGCCTTAGATACTCTATAGCTGATCAAGCGGCACTAATATCTATGTTTAGGGAAATGAATCAAGATCACCTACATCACCTGAGTTGGGTGGCTTAACCTTGATCTGACTCCCACAGAAACATCCATTCCAACTGTAATATTAGTGTGATATAGCTGGGAGAATCAGTTATGGAAATCATTCCAGATCTGCTAGTAGATCGTTATCAAGGCATAGAAGTACATGAGGTGAATCATCTTGCCTTTCAATGAGCTTGATTATGTCTGAACTCATTGAAGTTACAGGGTATGGGAAGTTGGGTCATGGCTTTGGACAAAGAACTTCAGACTGCTGTTAGTGAAGGGGATATTTCTTCCACTACAAGACAGCTGAAAGAATCCCAGAACAGCCAAAAGAGTGAAAGCCTGGTGTGAACAGCCAGCTGGTCCCAGCCTACGTGCACAAATGGAAGTGCATTAGGGTGATACAAACTCTTGACTGACTATGAAATTATGTGGCTGGGGTTCTAGCCCGTGATGTTCACTGTGACACCAGTGGGGAAAAAAAAAAACAACCCAAAAAAAAGAAGGAAAAAAACCACCCCACATAAAAAAAGCCTGCTGTCTACATGGGAGATTCTCCCGCATTAACAGTATAAACCTGCTGAATATGACAAGGAGTACTGGTGGGACACGCCAGACTTCTGGTACCTTTAACCTCATCAGATTTTGCAGCACAGTGGCTCAGAAAAACAAAGTGCGATCATGAGCGACTCAGATATATGGCAAGGTTTTGATGTAACTGTAGTCCCACAGTTAAACTGCCTGTACTTTTGGGGGGAGGTTTCACCTCCCTGTTTACTAAGAGGCAAATGGAGTAGTCAGAATTTATTGAAGTTGGAAAGAGAACTGAGAACACTCTGCTGCCAGTATATAAAAGTGGCATGTGCTTAATCTGAGAAAACAGGGTTGCTTCTTGTTAACATCACCTCAGAATTCTTGAGGAAGAGGGGAAATGAAGAAAACAAAACAAAATAATACTGGTGCTTCACTGGCCAAAGTATAGAAAATATCACAAAGCAGCTGAGTAAGAAGACATGCCCATTCTTTCTCATAGCCTACAATGAAATTAAGAAGCAGCACAAACAAAATGTATCCCAATACAGCAGGAATAATTAAGACATGGAATTAATTTTTGCAGAGACACAATTTTTTTACTGGAAAAATACGACACACTTAAATGTAGGTAAATGAGACACTGGCAGTGTAAACAGGGGAAAAAAGATAAATCTCTCACACTGTGGGGTGTAAGTCAAACACTGAGGATATCAGTGAACCATTTCTTGCTTGAGTAGAAGTACCTAAAATTAATTATGAGGAACACCACCCTGTCCCCAACCCTCTCTTCTGAATGCAACAGGCATTGATCACTCAGATACCCACACAGAAAAAAACCAACTTGCTCAACTCAGCATGGCAATTATAAAAATGGGTCACCTGCAGCATATCCTTAACAACAGCCCAGCTCAGAAGTAATGCTCATATATGCACAGAAATCATATTTGCAATGAATAAGAAACTTCAAAGAAGTCTTAATAAGAAGAACAAATATTTTATAATCTGAGAAGACTACTTTTCCTCTGCCCTGACCTTCCAGGCAAGAACCTGAATTTGATAAAGCTTTGTGAATAAAGGGCATGGACAAAAAGGGCTGGGAAATTCAGATGCACGCTACCAGAAACTTCTCCAAGAGCAACAGACTGATGGGACTATGACCCCATGTAAAAAAACCTCATGTTTAGCAGGCATTCAAGTAAGTTCCACCTCCCAAGAATGAATTACACTGACAGAAGGGGACACTACTTACCTCACCATTCAAGAAGCAGTAAAATACGGACACAAAGAAACCCTGGAAAGAATAGAAAGCAGTTAATTATTAGACATGTATTTTAAGATGCAGAATCAGGGACTGAGCTTTATCCTGGGATCATCCCAAGCAAAACTATAATATTGTTGAGATCATCCACTTCTAGTCAGATGAAATCTTTGCCCAAAAACTTCATGAGAAAATACTAAGTGACTTGCAGCTCACAGGTGAGACATGAGAGTTAGAATCTAGACAGCTGGCCACGGATAACGGGGTTTGCCACTTCAGCTATGCTAAAGCGTATCTACAGCTGCCAGCTGCCACCCCAGAATGGTACAGACCCCTCACAGGCGCTATGTCATGCCTGCTAGCTCTACGTGATGTCTCAGACACAGGGGATGTCAAACGGCCTTAGATGGTCTTGTGTGAGCAAGTGTATCATCAGGGTGCTTGCATTCTTCTGATCTGAATTGCTGTGTGGAATCTGCGGACAGCAGTGTCTAGACCCCTGTAATGACTGCAAAGATTGTAATGACTAAACTGGAAGCTCAGATGACAACATGATGACAGTTTCATCTCTACACCTGTGAGCAGAATCCTACCCATTTTACTTTAAGCAATGGGCTGTAATTATTGTCACCATAAAGGAGGGAATATCTGTGCTTTCTTTCTTACTTATGTCTTCGTAACATGATAAAATAACCAGTGCAGCATTTTTTGAGACAGTGAGCATCAGCAGATATAAAATACAATTAATCTTAGGGAATGAAAAATGTGGATTAGTTCACTGATAAAGGCTAAAGTTCCTTTTTTCTCATAGATTGAAAGGGTAATTTTTCATTTTGGATATTCAGTTGTGGTTTCTGGTGGGATGCTCTGTGTTTCAAAGCTAAACATGCAATCAGTAAAAACAGTAATCAAAAGATCAAAACTTTTGTAATCCATAACCACAGAATTGGCTTGACAGAATGTGTGCTCTATATTTGTATTGATATCCTGGGTAACAGAGTGCTTGTTCCTCCACATACCAGAGGGAAAACATTAATGTCAAACCCAGTTCCACCCTAGTTCAAGAAGGTCTTTAAGCAGAGGTAAAGCTGCAGGACACACCTAAGCAGACTAAACACCATTTAGGGTCTTCAGCCAGTTTTGGTTTTGTACCAAATCCAGAAACCTGGGGCAATTACTTACTTTCCACTGCCTTTTACATCCTGGCAGAACTCCTGTTGAATTCAGGGGAGGGAGGAGACAGGGTATGAGTTCTCAGTTGGTATGGTCTCATGGCTGAGTGTATGCACCATTGCAGGAGTGAAAGGCTGGGCAATACAGCTAATGTCTCAATCAAGCAAGTCCAATAGGTAGGAGTCGTTTCCCTTTGTTTTAGCAACATCTAGTCTAAGTCTCGGAGGGCTCACTGTGTGCTCTGTGAAGAGAGAGGTACCTTGGGAGGGTGAGTCATCATCCTCTCTCAGGCAGTTTAGGATAGAATTAAACATCATCTCTCTCCATAGACTTTAGATGGAGCCCAGGTGAGAAGCTGTAGCTATAGACTGAACATAGTACTGATGTTAAGGGAGATTAATCCCTCCACTACACGTCTGAGAGGAGATCTCCACTCCATATGACATACTTATATATCTATTATGCACGCGTGAACAAAGCTGAGCTATTTTCAACTAATATTTCTGTCATTGACTTCATTGCCGTAAGTTTCATGGGTGAAAAGCACTGATGATCCTTTCAGCAGTAGCTGATTCTAGCTGTAAACTTGTTGTCTTACCTGAAAAGACTGCAGGAAGGAATTGAAATAGATGAAAACAATCTGGGAAATGTCATCTTCACCAGGGTTGACAAAGAAAAGCATGTAGGTGATGCCCAGCAAGGGCAGAAGAACTAACGTTGCCTTGACTGCCTTCCTGGGGACAAGAAACAGAAAACACAAGTGAACACACCAAAGAACAACTGTGTTATCTGAACCACTGTAGATTGACCCAAACCAAATAAATCACTTCGTCAGTGGAGAGAGGGATGAGTCTCAGAGCAATTGAAAGGGAAGTACCTACATCAGCTAGAGAGGGAACTTAGATGCCTCCTTAAGACAGTTCAGCACCTGCACATGTCAAACAGGGTGAGAAGAAAACAAAAGGATGGCCTAAGAGTTGTCTCCTCAGGGCTGTCCAATACGTACAGTCAACTGGAGGAAGGAAGTATTTTAAGAAAGAAATTCACATCTGTCTAGTGTCTAACATAGCAAATGGAGTTAGGGAACACAAGTAGTCCCTGCAGGTACTTCCATCTTTTGAGGCATCCTGCTAGAGCATTTGAGGGTAGCAGTGGGAGGTTATATTTGCACAATGGCCAAATAATTTGAGATTTTTCCCAGGAGGACATCCAAGTTTTAGACACTTCTCAGCCTGCCTGTACAGGAACAGTCGCAAGATTTGTGGCCAGCTTATTGTGTAACTCAGGATGGAGGCTCCTAGTGTCCTCATGCAATGAAGAACAAAAGCTTCTTAGTGCTGAGGAGAGGATATTTAGGAGGGAGCCCATGGGAACCCATGTCAGAAAGGCTGGGTAGAATTTAGCAGAGGAGCACAGAAAGAGTGACAGCTGCAGGGGTGGGCTGTGAAGCCACAGGTGAGTTTGATAGTTCACACCCAGTACCTGACCACTTGGAGAAATGTGTTCTGGGAAAGCCTTTGCCTTTGAATCCTGCTTTTTGTCCCCACTTTGAATTCCAGGGGAAAAATGGGAACCTTTTTTATACCACTCCTTTTCTCTCTCTTATTCCTCCAGACAGTTTCTGTCCTATTAATGAGGCTTGCATTAGGCTGAAGTCTTGAGATTCTCTGCAGGTTTGGTGAGTGATTTCTTGATAGCTCAGGGTGATGTGATAACTGCACAGTTTAGCTGCTGACCAGGGCAGGACTGCTGTGCCCCTGAGACCTGCTCCATGCTCATCTTTTGATTCTGCCTGGAGTGGAAATGCTTTCTTTCCCTCTGCAAAAAGTGCACACTCAGTTGCTTAGGGCTGTCTTATAAATAAACAAGCAGGTGGTGCACAATAAAGTGTAAGTGATTATTAACAGAACTATTAGGGGCTAATCTTTATTATTGGTACTATAATAACGCCTTGGGATGTCAGCTGCAGAACAGCACCTCATTGTGCTAGATACCGTACAAACACAGAAGACTGTAATTTTGTTAAGCCTGTTTAAACCTTTGTGTAATGCCAAAACAGGTAGATAAAGACAGGTAGGTACACAAGGCAGGGGAGCACAAAAACATTGCCAGCATCAGGGTAAAATGAGTGTCTTAACAAAGTAGCTGTCACATCATTTAACACTTGCTTAACTCAGTTTGGACTATTCAGCTTTAGAACAGCGAGGCTTGCCACAGGCTTTCCTGGAATTACAAGCTTTCCTATTTAGGCTGTGAAAAAGAGGGTTCCTTTTCAGAGCCTGCAGTGAGGATAAGATCACCATCCTCTGTTCAAGGATGGAGGCAGTTACTTTAGATTGCCTCAGAGTAGTATCTCTAGTGTTCCCTGCAAACTGTGGAAGGTATAAAAACCTACTGAGATTTGAATCAAGACCTTTTCATGCTAGTTTATAGTTTTATGGCACAAAGTTTGAGCACGAAAAAGGGGTATTTTCCCCATGCATTTCTCAGGAAATGTGCAGAGAAGAGCCTGAACAAGAAAATCAGACTACTGCATTAACTTCACATTTGTCCCCAAACCACAGACAGGAGTAAAGGAAGGAATCAGGCAAAACAACAAAACCATATTACTGCAACAAAACTGTTTTGTGAAACAGCCTTGACTCCAGAGTCAGGAGGAGGTTGATTTGAGGATGTCAAGATTCAAGCCTTAGCTTGATACACTGATATTTTATCTAGAAATTATTTAGAGAATTGTGACCAATCTTACTCCACAAAACCTGCATTTTTTCCCAGTGTGAGGATCTGTCTGTCCACGTATGCTCCAACCATTTTGCATGACACTGGTCAATGGTAAGAGAGGAAGGGCACTCAGCATCTCCTGATCTCTAAGAATTTGCTTTTAGGCTGTTTAGGTTGCTCTAAGTCCACAGTGCTGCCAGAAGGAGCCAGGCCACCTTCCTTCTGCTGTCCTGTGCTAAACGTTCCTGTCCTCTCCTTTCTGCCATGCTGGTCCTTGTGAGGTTGTACAACTGGGGAACTGATCTACCTGAGAACCCACCCCATATAAAGATGATGATTACCTGAGCATCAGTTCTGTGACACAACCCACTCAGTGGTTACACTGATGCTGGTGCCAGCTTAAGGGGCACAATCACCCTTTATTCCCATATTCTATACTTTAAAAAAAAAAATTAAACCTTACCGTAAATACCTGTATGCACACAGTAATAATCAGTAACGATACTGATATTGACTATAGATATGATATGATTGTTTTGGCCCAGACTCTGTTCTTCTTTTACTTCTGGCTCTGCTAGGATATTAATATGAACAAGGATCTTAATATACATACGCACATGATTTACTGAGAAGTCTTGATATTGTATTGTTCTGCACCTATGAAGCTAAAGACTGGAACAGAGAAGCAACCTAGTAGGGACTGAACAGTTTTTCACTAATTCTCCAGATTAGCTGAATGAATGGTCTAGTCATCATTGAAATAATTTATGATATATTAATATAATACAGATGGTTGTGTACGAATAGAAATTAATAAAATACCTATCCTCACTTGAAATCAAATCTTTCAGATTCCATTGGAAGGGGGAAATTTCACATGTGTTGGAGCATACACAAACCTGAAGGAGGTGAAGGGGCTGGTGGCAATGGCAGTGTGCACGTCTGTGCCTGTAAGCCTAGGCTGTGTCAGTTGTTTGGACATTGAAATGGAGAGGAGAGAAAAAATGCAGGCACACTTTTATGGATAGCCTGTAAAAATAAATACTGTGTACATAACCGTCTGAACTCAAGGGGCAAGGAAGACACTCTCAGAGATTAACAGTAGCATCTGGAAAGACAAAGATGGGACAAAGGCAGGGCAGGCAAGGCAGGTCTTTGTTAACACCAGAAAACAGCAAGAAGCACCAGCTGACTTACCTGTACTGTATTGTTTCTGAAGTGGTTGAAGCTCTCAGTTTTGTCATTAAAATCCTAACTATGTTAAATAGAAATACAAAATTTATCTGGAAAAGAAGGGAGAGGAAAAAAATAAGACCAGTGAGTCGAATAATGGCTTAAAGGATGTAGTATGTTTTAAAAGGCACATTTTGCAGTTCCAACCTGATTGAAAACAGCCTCTTGGTTTTACCATTGATTGCAACAGACTCAGAAGTTTACTACAAATATCAGATTACACAGCATATATGCAACTGCTATTAAAGTTTTCAAATGTTTTCAAACAGCAGTGAAAATGGAATACAAAATTAATGGTCCCAGCAAGGAACTTCTTTTTATTCCCTTTTACTCCTTGCCTGCGTGCCACAAGGAGCTAAGCGTGGGATTTGTTTGGCTGTTTGAATCTGTCAGTGGCTGAGCTCACCCTAGGCTCCCTGCACAGAGCATTTGGCAGCACTCAGCACTGTGCTGCCTTGCTAGGGCAGGAGTTTTGGACCATCCTCCCATCCCACAGCAGGCTGTGATGGTTGGGGAGGGCTCCCCAGACCCAAAGTATGAGGCTGCACTGCAGAGATCTGAATGTGAGTTTGTCACACGGGACTCCCTTTGTATTCAGTGGAGGCTACACATTGCAGTCCACAAGAGGCATTTAAAACAGAGCAGATGAATCATACCTGAAAAAAACATATTTTTTTTTGCACTGTCTTTAAAGGTGAGATGATGGATTTATCACTTCCCTTTATAATCTGCTGAGCTAGGTAATTATTATTTCTGCTACAATCTCACCACTGAGAATTAAGATTTGCTCTAATTACTGTTGTAGCATCTGCTAGTGAGTTTCTTATATAAGTGTAAACAGGAAAGAAAAACAACCCTAAACAACTGAAAAGGAGATTCTGATTTGTAGACTGTGATCAGCAGAAGGATTTGGCACCTAGAAGCAAGTTTTATGTTGTTTTCAACACATAAAGTAGGGTAGCTTACAACATACTGTTCTGTCTCAAAATTGTTGATGATCTACACTGTCACAACTACGGAACTGTTACCTCAGGGTGCTGGGGTCACAGCCTAGGCTTCTAAGAAATATTTATCTCACATGAGTTTCCAGAGTCCCAAGGCTCCTGGCATTTCGCATTCTATGAATGGAACAATTTTGTGATAGACTTCCAACAATTTATGAACACTGCAGCAGAGCTGCAAATTTAAATGTGTTCTCAAAATATGCTCCTTTCTTTTCCATGCAATGTGGTATATTTTAATGATCTAATATCTTGGCATCCATCATATCATTCCCTGTGGTTACTGTAACTTTGTTTATAACAGATGGTGCAATAAGCACCTGAATAGACACTGGGAGACTGGCAACGTTGGAAATTGTGTACATTAAACACTTATTACGTGAGATATAAAAATGCTGCTCTAGGAGTTAACAAGTGACATTTTTTGAAATTGTTTCCTTAGCAGAGCAGGGCCTTTGGGACTATAAGAAATGAAACAGCACAGTTTGTATATTTGTTTGTGCTAGAGTTGTCTTTGTCATATTTAAGAGCTTGAAGTCAACCGGTTCTCACTTTATTTATCAGAGGCAAAACCAGCTTCATATCACTGGTTCAACTTAAATCTTAAACTCCTCACAGTGGTGACTGCACCATTCCTCAATACCAGAAAGAGGAATGTCCTGGCAGTCTCTGGCGAGGGGGAGGTGGGTGAGGGTGTCCTTCACCCACAGGGAGAAAAGTTTTGCCTCTGAAATTCTGCTACCAAATCTTGAGGTTCTTCATCAGCTCAGAGCCAGCTTTGGGTTACTTCTATTGAGGATGCAAAAAAGGCACCAGTCCAAAACTTGCCACTTCTGCAATCGTCATGGAAGGTGCCAGATGGAATTACAGACTCTTAGGCAATGGCAAGTTCCAGATATAAGTAGGACTAATCACATAAGATTAACATGGTGAACTGGAATGGAGAAAGCATTTCAAGTTTCATGAGTCCTACTCTGATGTGAAAGCAGGGAACTTGAAATTCAAGTTGCCACAGGCTGCATTAGAAAAATTAGGGATTTTGATCCCTGAAATTAAATTGCAAAAGTGTGATTCATCAGTCCAGAAGGAGAATTGCTAGCTGAAAAGTTTGGGGTTACTTCACTAGAATACTCTTATCCTATATAAATAATTTTTTAATTCTCCCAGTCTTTTCCATAAGCTCTCCCTACCCAAGGGCTGCAGAAAGAAAACAATGATAACATACAGAAAGGATGCAGCAATACTTCTCACATAGATTTTCCTGTATGTTTGCACTGATCCCTGGTGACAACTGCTTTGCTCATCTGGTTGGCAGCAGTAATACTGACTCAGTCAAAGCTCACTGCATACTGTGTGCCAGCAAAAGCTGAGCATCCCCAAAGGTGGCCACATTCAGGGAGAGAATTCAACTACCCAAGCACAGACACCAGCACAGCTAAGGGCTGTGGGTGGCACTGGTAAATATGACACAGGGCTGGTAAGGGACCACAGCTGCCTACAGCAGCAACAGGAAGGCAGATACACCGGTGTTTACTTGTAATAAGCTGCCCAGTTGTTATGTGCAAGCCTGCTAGGGACATTATTTCTATAACACTTTCTAGGAGAGAGGAACACTGAGGCCAGAAGAGGGTCAGTGGCCACTCACCCAGAGACCTATTCCTGGTTCTTGCATTGAATACATTGTGTACCCTTAGTTGTTGTAGTCTGAGTCCAACTCAGCCTCACATGAGGCACCAATTGCTGCAGCACAATCAAACTAGTAAACTGCAACAAGGCTTTACCAGTGATCAGATTCTACTGTCTGTGCTGTATCACCTCCCTCTAAAGGCCACCCCAACACTGCCCCAACCCCCACTCCCACCATCCTCAGGGCTATTTAACCACTTAGCAGGAAGGAGCTACACCTGCACATCATCCGTGTCAATCAACCCACTGTCACTGAGGCCAGGCCACAGCTGCATGTTATCAATGCTGATCAACCCACTGCCTTCATCCCTCTACACTTAGTCACTTGGGCAGTGTTCAAGCCTGTGGGCCTGACAACAGACACTAAAATCCACCTGAGGGTGCACTGGATAATCTCTAGTCTGCATTTCAGAGTGCCTGTCACCCTGCCTCTCCGTTAATGTTTGTAGTCATGTACTCATCAACAAGGTGGAGGGTCTCGCAAAATTCTTACTGCTATACTGTTTTCCTTCTATCTTTCTCCCAAAGTTCTCATTTCCTGTGCAATCCTTCACATGCTGGAGAGGAGGCTTTAGGTCTTATGCCTGCAATAAAATGGAATAGTCTTGTAGACAGCCCCAATATAGATACCTATATCTACCCTTGAGCTAGTTACCACCAGCTCCTTTAATAATCACTGGAGAAAAAAGGCTACTTTTTTTTTTTTTTACATTATAGTTCCTCCTGTCTACTTGAGATGTTAACTTCAGCATGAGATGACTCCCCATTTTGAAGTGCTTCTTTATGTGACTTGCATAGACAGACCTGTTGGGAGGGCTTATATTATCAGGCTGTATTACAGGGTTGCATTTAGCCACCTAAACAATGACAGTCATTTTGATGCCATGGTGTATCCTGCTGGACTTTAAACTGCTGCTTCAGAACAGCATGGGCTTTCTAGAGGATCTGTATCATCTCTGACAGACTCATGTGGGGCTTTCATCTGAAAAAGTACTATTCACCTATGCTTAGGCAAAAAGATCCCTCCTCTGAGTTAGATTAAATAAGCCCTATCTTGATAGTGTTAACGTTTCCTAATGAAACAATTGTGAATACCAAGTCACAGTGATTTTTCAAAAAGCATGAAGGAACAGAACTTCTATGGCTAATGGTTGGCTGCCTTAACCCATGTGCCACTTTGGTGCTATAGTAATAACTGTCATTTACAGAAAACCTGTCCCACTGCTCACCTAAGGCTCCAGAAACACTGATCCCAAATTCCACTTTACCTAACCGCAGAAACAAACTCAGACCTGGGAATTATATTTCCTATTCTGATCCTCATAAATGGCTGCTCTGTAAATAGCAAACATGGATCCAAATTTCTCTGGATTCTTAGGGAGGGTCCCAAGTTTAAACTGGCCCAACTGCAGACCTGACGCTTATGCACACAATTACACTTTGCTAGCATTTAATAAATTAAAGTGTCCATCAAAGCCCTGGTAAGGGCTTGTCACCTAAGGAGAAAAGCAAAACCTGACACCCAGTCACCATCCGGTCTCCATGTGTACCCTGCTGTGTAAAGAAAGAGTGTGAGGACAAATACCCAATGACACTGCCCAAGTACAGCATCCTAGCTTTCAGCAACAGGCAATGGAGGACTTTTTGAGACAGGCATTAGAGACTCATCTCCGTGCCTCACTGAGCTTTTCCTTCCTGAATGGGTCTAATCCATTAACTCAACTTCCTATTGGTTTCATCTTTACAACACCCAGTGTCAGTGAGTACTGCCCTTTAGCAGTTCATGAAGGAGAGGGAGGAAAATTTGAAAAGAAAATAAATTTGCCTGAAAAGCAAAGAGAAACCTGTTCCAAGAGAAGGTTGGAAGGAGGTTTCTTGGAGAAACCTCCAAGAGAAGGAGGGCAGAAAAAAGTAACATCCAAATTTGGTCTGTCTTTCCCTGAAAACCAGAGTCTTGCTTTTTCAGAAGGGCTGGTAAATGGGACAGGGGGAAGCAGAGCATCTTGGGCTGGCTGGAAGGTACTGGAAAAACAAGTCATATATATCAGCCCAAGAGGCGGCGGTAGGGATGCAAGTCAGGAGAATTCTATGGCCTTTTTATGCATAAAGTAAGATCAGAAAAATCATTCATATCTCCTTCTGGCTTTTGAATCTATGAACAATGTATGCAGCTCTTTGGAGGCTTGGTTTTCCACTTTCTCACAGGGTTGCTTTCCACAGCTGTTGCTGCACCAGGACAAGACCGGAGCACAACCTTTGGCTTGTTGCATACAAAGCTCCTGTTACTGGCTTCATCCCACAGGCCCCTCCAGGAAAAAGAGTAACTAATTCTTCCCCATTCTAGATTAGTTACCTAAGTGAGAAAACTGAAGTGACTTGGCCTTTCCTGTAAAGCGATTCCATCACACGAGGATAAGAAGAATAAAAGCATAAGGAGCTGAGTTGAATTGACATAATTTCATTTTAGATTACTTCCAGGCAGCTGGTTATCCCAGGCTCTATTTATATTCAGTGGAGAGAAACAAGGACTTTTCAACATTGGTTCATTTGACATATTTGAAATGAGTTTCAGGATAAATAGTGCTTGGACTTAAACCAACGGCCCACACAAATCATCCAGTGATTTTCAGATCACCCAGGGGTATCTCACCTGAGCTCCAACTGAATGAATGTGGCTGTATCTACCAGGGATCTGTGACATTATATTGTATGAAAGCTTAAAAAACACGTTTTGGGGCACCAACACCAAGGGTTCCCTTTTGTCTCTATCAAGGTTTCTCTAGGAGAACTTTAAGACTTGAACAGGAAACCTTGCAAAGGCAGAGCTTAGCAAGCGAAAAATTCCAAGGCAAAAGATGCAAATGCGGTAACATCATAATATCTATTTCTGGGTTTGCCTACTAGAAACAAATTTCAGTGTGTTCAGTTTTAACGCATTCTTTTAAAAGAACACTCCTTCACTTCAGAAAGACATTTGGCTCAGTACAACCTTTTAGTAGCCCTGAAAGAGGTCTAAGCTGAAGATCAGCTCTCACTGCATAATGAGATAGATTTTTATTGTCCATTTGTCCACACTGGGCCTCATACCACAGCTCATAGGGATGATAGCCTGGGTTTGTTCAGGACAGAAGGCACAATCTGGGAATCAAAGAGGGAACAGGCTGCTGCACACAGCCTGCAAAAGCTGAAGTTTTTGAAATGAAAATGGAGCTATTTTCTCATCTGGAGAGAATTCAAACAGTTCTAGTGGCTACCAGATTGTTTCTGATTCACAATCAAAGCAAATGAAGCTTCTGGTGTTTATTCCTTATATATATGTAGTAGAGTTTCAATGGAAGAAAGTTCTTACTACTGCAAAGCGAGTTTTCCTAGAAAACAGCCTCTGTATCTAGCACAGTACACAATAATTTGTTAAGGACTTTCTCGTCATTATTGGAGCTCTGTGCCAACAAATCAATTTATCTCAGAACTTGACAGCTCTAACAAAATGCACACATCAGTTCCATACAGGGAGACTGATGAATGGACATTCAAGAGAAGTACAGATGACAGGCAGTGCATCCTTTTTATTTATATTTAATTTAACTTGATACTTTTAATAATTTCTGTTTATAGATTTTTTCTGCTTCATAATGGAAAATAGAACTAAGGATTTTCCCTTGATACATGTTGATCGAGAAAATTAATCTAAAGGTGAGGTCTTGAAGACAGAATAAAACAGCTTACTTGTTAGTCTTTTACATATGATGAGAGTGCTGAGAATATCCTTATTGCTGGAATAAGACCCTTTCCAACTGCAGATGGGAAAGAAGTAGCTTTCGTATCTTGCCAGGGCTTTGGAAGTTTAGTGTTTCCATCTCTAAATTGAGATGAAAATTCAGAGCCCCAAAATGGAGTTATAAGCCAGTGATTTAAAAGCATTTGGACCATCTGTTTTGGCACTGATCAGTTATAATCTGAACATACAAACCCAGAAGCTCTTTTGAACCAAAATAAACCTTTCAGTGAAAGATTTTGGTCACAAGAACTTTCTGTCATAAAACCCGAACTCCATTTGAGAGGAAATTTATCTCCCTCAGTGAGATGAAATAGCCAGAATATTCCCAGATGCACAAAAGAGGGAATGCTGACAAAGAAGTGAAAGTTTCTTTGCAGTTTTCCTTGAGTTCAGGAGTTTAAATGGGAAGTCATTAAGCTCTTACCCTTCTCTTTTGAGAGTTTAATGGGCAACTAGCATTTATTTTGCTCATTCCTGTTGGGCTTTCTATTTTATGCTTCACAGAAAGCTTGTAATTCTGTGATTCCTAGAATGTTTGCTTCTCTTCACTACCAGGAAACATAAATATTATTCTATTTAGACTTTGCATTTTTATGCAGTTTGGTATAAACAATCCCAAGATTAAATAACTCAAATTGGCATCAGAGCAGTCATTTTTGCTGGAGCATTATATACTGTCATCCTGACCTCAACTGAATAGTCTGCCAGTTTATTAGTGCCTTGTTTTAATTGTGCTATCCTACTGTCCTGACATGATACTCAGTCAGGGAATTTTATTACACAAGTTTCCCTTCCAAAAGTCACAGGCATGACAATGACTCCCTTTGGCATACAGGGAAGTGATGGAAAATCAGGAATAATGAGATGTGATTAAGAAGAGCAAGGCATAATGTGGTGGATGGTCAGCAAGACTGTGTAAGAGACTTCCTAGAGCAGCAGTGAAAGACCAACCCTCCCGGCAAGCAGAGCAGGACTATACACATCCTGAAGATTATACAGGATGGAGTCATGTTTTGGTGGGGAAGGGAGAGAGTGGTAAATGAGCAGACAGCTTCCTTAACTGGTGTCTGTGTTACACATCAGCACACAGACCCTTGCCTTTGCCCACACTGTCACCTAAACCGAAGTTCAAACGCAACTCCAGTCCTAGCTGGGATCATGCCATTTCCTCACTAGAGCCCTGTATCACGCATGAACATGTTCACAGCCTCTTTTCCAATCTTATAAGCCCATCTGTGATCCTCTTAACACTTTGCTGGTCCTTCTGTCTCTCCTGAATCACCTTGTATTGAAAAAGCTTTGTTAAAAAACTGCAGGTCACTGCCCAGCCAAGTCAGCTACCATGGGGTCTCCAGTCACATGTGACCCAACAGAGCTCTTCTCCAACTATCTCACTTGACAAGCCAGGAACACACTGAATGTTGCAACACCAGTAAACACATACCCTTGCAAAAATAACAACGGCACGCAGGGAGTTCCTGCCTGGGCTGAGTGATAGCCCCTTGACAACGAACTAATCACACCAGCACACTGAAAATCACTGAGATGACACGACAGCCTAAACCATGGGCATACTACCGTGACTAGTCCACCTGGCAGCAATCCAGGCTGGGCAGGTTTAAGTTGCCTTGTGTTGACAGTACAAATCATAAGAGAAGACTCAAGAGAGAGTCTTCCTCCAAAGAGGAACCATCCAGCAACTCACTGATGAAATGTGATTTCCTATCTGGAAAGTACTCTGAATATGACTTGACAGAATGAATTTTGGACAAAGTTTTCTGGGCAACCGCTGCTGGTCACATGAGTTTCTTATTGGAATATCTCTGTGGAATATCTCACAAACTGAATTAGAAATTATAGAAAGAAAGAGACATTGTAGGAGTGTACACGGTATTGAACACCTTGTTTGACACTACTGAATCCACAGCTATAAAATGTAAACAAAAAGATAATAATAGCAATGATGGCAGAATTGGAGATAAATTCTGGATGGACCGTAATCAAATTAGCATATTATCTTTATCCTATGTGTAGCTATGACAGCACGCTTGCAAACCAGTGGAAATTATGATAAATGTTTTGTAAGAAATACTCAGGGATGTAAACAGTTTGCAGGTCATGAGCTACAACCTTGGTAGCAGTGGAAGAACTGGGAATCTGTAGAGAGAATTAGATTGAAACAGCACAATAGGAAAACTATTGGCTATCCTGTGGCCCAGGAAAAAAAAAAAAAAAAGCCAGTCATATAGGAAGGAGAAGGGAAAAGGAAAAAGATATATTAATGATAATAACAACAACCACCACCAATACTACTACTACTAATACTATTACTAGTTCTCAGTCTCTGAACAGAACAATGCAGAAGTGGAAGCATAAGTGTGAAGAGAGTCAGCACAGACTAACAAAATATGCAGAGAAGCAGTTACATCAGCAAGGAAGATGGTTGCACAGAACTAGGGAATGTTTTTCAGAAAAAACTAAAAATGAAATGCATACAGATTTATACATAGGTACAATGCTTCCAAATATAAAACGGCAAGTGAAAAAACCTTTATGACTTTTTTTAAAAGATCAAAAGGAAGGAACTTTAGCAATGTGGATTGCAATATTTTGAGTGGAGCATTACTGTCAAGTGTCCTAGTTTTGACTGAGATAGTTAATTTTCTTCCTAGTCGCTGGTACAGTGCTTTGGTTTTGGACTTAGTAGGAGAATAAAGTTGATAACACACTGATGTTTCAGTTGTCACTAAGCAGCACTTACTCTAAGTCAAGGGCTTTTCGGTTTCCCGTGCTCTGCCAGTGAGGAGGTGCACAAGAAGCTGGGAGGGAGCAGAGTCAGGACAACTGATCCAGGGGAGCCAAAGCATCAAGCAAAAGGAAGCGAAGATCAAGATTAAGATGCACTACAGATTTTATCTATAGGAATATATCAGAAAAGGATGGATTCTATAAATATTAAGTTGCTTAATAAACCTATTTCCTCTACCTGCAATACTCCTAAAGGTATATTGGAAAAAGATGTCTGTAACAGGATAGCAGAAAGATGGCTCTGCTCTTCAGAAGTGTAAATGCCTTTGTGGTGTTAGGATAATCATGGAAAAGCAGGCAGCAGCACATTTCAAGAAAAAAATATATGTGTGAACACTACAGTATTGTTACACTGATAAACTAGGACATGAGATGGGAAGAATTACTGAGTCAACTCCTATAGCTATTGTAAATAGTTGGATTGAAACATCCTTTGCACAAGTGGGCAATATCACGTAAATTTTTACTATGCCCTCACTTTTATTGGAAAATAGTTAATGAAGAATACTTTGGTGAGTGCTAGAAGTCTTGTTAGCTTATGTCATTTATGACAATTTCCTTTTTGTCAATAATACTAATAAGCTTAAGTACCTCCACTCTCCTCTGTGATATTAAAAACACCATACCTTTCCACAGTATTAGCTTTGAAAAACTAAACAAACTCAAATATTTACTGAAACTCTCTTTATGACATGGTCTTCCAGAACATCAGCCAGTGACTGCTACATACAAGATATTGCTCTATCCCATAACCTGAAGCTGAGTTGGAGCTGGACAAATTCTTTGCAAGCACTGTAAAGAAAATAATTGATAGAAATAAGGTGTAAGGAGGAAGAATTACATGGTTTGTGAAGTCCTCTGAAAGTCAGCATGGGGACAAGAGAGATCCAGCAGTCCACTCAGGTTTCTCAAAGCAATTAAAATTTGTTTCTCTAAAGGCTCCTATAGAAATGTGGTTGTTAGAAGTTTGGAGGGAAGAGCATTATGATAGAAACACAAGAAAGAAAGGGTAGCAATATAGATTTATATAGTCTGTTTTCTCAATGGAGAGAGGCTACTGATAGATCTGTGCTGTTTTACAGAGACCTGAGTGATCTATAAAAGGGAATGAAGGGCAGGCTACAAGGTTTTTAGTTACACTTAGCTATTCAGGATAGCATAAATAAAGGCTGATTGCAAATTGCTGTACAGGGACTCACAAAACTAAGTGACCAGGCAATAAAATGGCACATGAAATCACATGATATAAAGGTAACACAATGTGGAAGTAAAGCAATCTTTGCATGAAGAGTTATGAGCTCTGGGTATTTTCATTTACAAAAGAAATGTTGGAATTACACCATCTGGCTCCCTGAAAACTTCACCTCAGTTCCCAGCAGTACTCAAGAAAGGAAACAAAAAATGTTTGGAATTACCAAAGAAAAAGAAAATAAAACAGACCACAGGATGCTGCTACAAAAATCCATTTGTGTTGTCACACCTTGAGTACTGGGGCAAGCTTTGATCTTGCCATCACAAAAAATGCTGTCATTAATGATTAGCACATCACAAAGACCACTTCAGTACATGTGGCAGCTGTCTCCTGAACAAAATTCTACAATGCAATAAGGACAAGCCCATCTTCTTAAGGGCACTTAACTCTTCTACAGCACTTGTCATCCAGGAATCTCAAAGCATTTTACGAAGGAAGGTAAGTATCATTAAGCCTGCTTTATAGTTGGGGAAACAGACCCAAAGCAGCAATCTAACTTGTTGAAAAGTGAATAGCTGATGAAGGCAGAGACAGAAATGAACTCCACCTCTTCCTATCAGCTCATATACCCACTTATACCAGCAGTTAATTGAATGTGGTGAATTATTTTCAGAGACCAAAAAAGCAGAGGTTAGAAAACTGTTCAGTTTTCAACCACAAGAGAAAAAAAAATATCTATTAAAGCTGAATGTAAGGTTTGAGAAAACCTAAATATTTGATCTGCCTGTTCAAAAAACTGAAAATGTAATACATTTTAGCTCTGACAAATATTGCAGAGCAGTTCATATCTGGGGTCAATTCACAACAGTATTTATTGACAAAAAAAGCAGCCCAGTTAACTGCCTCCAGTGCCTATCTGCTGAGGTTCGTTCTCTGATCTTGCTGTGTTTTCATGGTTCACCGGTTCTTTGACAGAGATTACATTTAAAATTGCACATAAGAAAGGTATTTTTCTTAATAAAATCAGGCTGAAATTCAGTTCCCTGGCATGTATTTCCAACTCTTTGTCCTTTATTTACCTTCAGAGAGGGATGTATGATCAAAACTTGGTTATGCCAGTCTGAGGAAAGATACCAGAATTTTAAAAAACACTAATTTGAAAAATTAGTGAAATGTTGTGAATATACTTATTAGTAAATATACTTAGTGAAAATACTTAACACAGTGTGTTTTTCTAGTGCTATCAGAAACTGAATTTCAAAGCATCCAATATACTGAATGGTTAGATCTCTCCTGGGATATGTTGAAGTCAAAATCCATTCAGGAATGAAACAAAGGATGATTACCTACATTTTCTCCCTCACATTTTTGTCAATAAAAGTACAGGTTTCTCACCCAATATTCAGGATCAGCATTTATACCCGGTTTCCTTTGCCTCTGAAATTGCATCTGAAATTGTCTCTGAAATTGTTTCCCCATTTTCAGCCCAAGACAATGTTCAAGTTTCTTCAGAAGTAGGAAAGCAATCAAACAAATCTATTGCACTGTTCAAGGTTTTTGTACCCTGAGATATAACAGAGAATAATATGGTTTAAAGATGGACTTGAGTATTGCTACTGTGACAAATGGACTTTATTTCTGGCCAGTCTTTATTTCTTAGTGAGGATTAGAATTCCTGCATGACGTGTTTCTTGGTGTTATACTACCTTGGGCTGCAGCAGTTAAATGCATGGAGGCAAGAAAATGCGACAAAAAAACCCGGCGGAAAGAATTTTTGACAGATGAAATTCTCCTCTCTTTTAAAAAGACTCAACATCTTTAGAAGCATGTTTGATCCCTCTGGATCTAAGAATATTTACCAACAAAAGCACTCTAATCATATCACCACTCGCTGGTATAATGATGCCTCTTGAATACGTAATGATGCTGCCTGTGTCTAACAGGTAACCAAAACTTTACACTGGGCACTTGGCTCTTAACTAAAGTGGGTGACACCAACTATAACTGCCACAGCCTGAGTGCTCACATGTTGACATTTGATGGAATTTTTGGACTTTTAGTTTTTAGTGTGAACTCTCTTTTGGAAATAACATTAATTTCTCCTAGTAACATTCATGTCTCTAACTTTCCAGCAGTACACAGGGACAGTTCTCTCGCAGAATTGTCCTGAATGTGATTTCATAAAACATGAACTTCAGCTGAACATTTCAATTCTTTGTTATTTGAAATCCAACTCATTAGCTGTGACTGAAGGAGGTCACAGGTTTGTATGGTTTTTTAAATCTTTGTATCTTCCATTTCTGGCGACCATTGTTCATTGGAGGGAAGAGCAGTATTTTGTCCCCACCTGTGTTAGGGCAGAGACATACTGATGTGCTGGGGTGTGTGTGTAACTTTTGACTGCATCCCCCTGGGTACTTGGCAGACGCCACACTTCAGTGCTCTTTACCCAGCATTTCCTCACATCCCCCTTGAAAGGGTCAGCAACTCCAATAATAATAAGTGATGCTTGAGTCATTACTTACGATTTGATTTTCACATAAAGATCAAAAAATGAGGCTGACAGCTTGCTTTAACACACTGCAGAGTTGTGTATCTTAATTAGAAACACAAGACTCAACTGTCAGTTTAAAAGAAAAAAAGGGTGAGGCAGGGTAGGGGGTGTGGGGCAACACATTTTAGCTATCAGGAGTGTACTTAACAGGACTTTTCAGGTTTGCCTTTTAGGTTATATTTCCAGAGAGCTCTTTTCCTCACTCAGGAGTGCTTTCTGATGGGAGTAACCCCAAGGAGAAGTAAGGGCTTGCCCTTATGTTATTCCTCTAAATCATATCAGCTGCTTTCCACCCCACAGTGCAATTACTGTTGTTATCTCATTAGAGTTTTAATTAGAGCTCAAGTTCGGGCTAAAGTAGAAAGGTTTAACACACAGTGTCAGTTCAGGGCAGTATAGTTATTGGCTCAGTTTAGAGGGGTCTCAAGGCTGCTCTAAATTAGAGGTAGATATAATGACGTGTATATAAAGAACCAGCCTCCAACTGCACCCCCATTCTCTGTGCCTCTTTGGGGTCTTTAAATAGAAAGTGCTGTTCTGGGGAGAACAAAGCTGTTTTCGTGACTCTAAGCCACCTATGGTATCTGCCAGAGATGCTACGCAAGGATTTTCCACATCTTGTTGATTAAAGGTGTTATGGATTCACAGCCTTCTGGGTAACGATGTGAAAAGTAAATGCTCTGAGAATTGGAAACCTGCTACCTTGTGTTGTCTGTATAGGATTTGTTTGTGAGTTAAGCCTCTGTGTCCATGAGCCCATTTACTATGAGGCTCTTTGTGGTTTTGGGATGGCTCCCCTGCTGACACGCAGTTATATTGCGGGTATCATACCACTTGTATATCTTGCCTTAGAACATAAATAAAAGACTTTTTTACATTTAAACATACTCCTACTATGTTTTTCTCTTTTCAGCTACGCACAATACAATTTGGTTGCTGCATCTTAACAATTAACCCAGAAATTAACTCTCCTGACTTCAGCTTAGGAAACATTCAGATGAGTAGCTGGCTTCCTATGCAACGGAGAAGCTTTTTTTAATGCTAAATCACATGAAAGGCACAGCACTGACAAGGTGAGACCACAAGACTTTTTAGCTTTGAAAAAGCTGGCAGTGGCTGCCTATTCTGGAGCACTTACACATTTCTTCATGGGTCCTGGAGTGGCATAAGGGACAGATATATTAAGTCTTGGTTCCCTAAGAGAGGGGACTCCACTGAGCCCTGTAGATTCTCTGTTTGGACATCTGCCTTCCTCCTAGTTGGCTCTTACCACAAAGGAATGGAACAAAAGAATCAGGTTTTTCAGTGTTGTCCTTTCTAATAGCACTGATCTTTTCTATCCATACCCAATATTTTCTGGGAAAAGATCACTGTGCTTTAGTTGAAGGTTTGAAATTGTTTATGAATGAGCTTCCTTCTTCCTCTGCCTACTGTTCATTGGCGCAGGAGACTGTGTTGGGTAAACAGATAAACAGCCTCTGACTGTAGGCGGCACTGAAAAGGAAACAACAGGAAAGCTGGCAAACACACAGCAATAGTAGGAGTGTAGAAGATGTAGATGACCCTACAAGCAGAGGCAATTCCCTACCATAATTGCTTCATTTTTCTAATCAATGTGCATGATTGAATTGCCCTAGTTCTCAAGAGCCTCAAGTGGATGATCAGATATGGTAAGGTACCTCCCGTTTTTAAACATTTTTTCTTCCCATATCTCAAAACATTGTACAAAGGGCAGGCAAACTGTGTTACAGAGGGAAGATAAAAGAATGGGCTAAGGTCAAGGAAACAGCCAAAACCAGAACACTGCACTTCTGACTTGCAGTATTAGCTACTGTGGCAACTTCAGAGAACAGCTGAAGATGTTTGACCTTGTTTGTGTCTTATTTTACATAAAAGTAGACGTGGAACATCACAGATGTCTATCAAATTATCCCTCAGTGGGAGATGGCAGTGTCCTTCCACCCACATACACGCTTACCAGAAGAACAAGAATCACTGGCCCTTGATATATGTAGTCGATATATTTTCCTGGCTCTTTTCCAAACCAGCATCTGTAAGAAATAAAACAAGTAAGAAAATCACTTATAATGGGGAATATACTTTTAGATTATAATATCAAGGACACCATAGAGAGATGTTCCCTTATTCCGTGAGTCGGTTAATCATACATGTAATCAGCAAGTGATTGAGTTTTCTGCTGCAAAGCCACCTTTTCTTTGGACACAGATCTGAGCTCCATTTTGCCCTCCCATTAGACCATTCATATTTCCACTACGTTTTTGGCTATTGCCCATGTAAATATTTCCAAGAAATGTGAGAATCTACTATAAGGAGGATGCAAAAATGCATCCTGCTGCATCTGAAAAACAGATGAAAGAAATATTCGATGTAAGGAAAAAAAAATCTGTTATCTATTGCAGAGCCTGAAGACACTTAAACTCCATAAAGTAAAGGCTGTTACAGCAAATACGTCTCAAGTTGCATGGAAATGCTGTCTAAATACGGTACTGGATGAATAAGGAGTTCACCTCATTGGCTTTGAACCACGCTGGTGACCACCAAATCCAGCATACAGTACAGACATCACTTGAAGCTAGCAAATACCTGATCAAACATCACCAAAGGGAAAATAACTCAGGTTAAGTGAAATGACAGGTAAACTGAAGGGCCTCAAACTAGCAGGGAGCCTGGATGTGTCATGTGTCACTGAGTGCTCGCTTGACTTTCACTTCTGCTAATTACAAGTATTTTCTCCCTGTTGTGTTATACAATAGACTAAACCTGTGATTTCACAGAAACCCATATTGATGTTCATTTCATTCTCTTAACTGAGAGTAATAAATCAGTTGTATTTATGTCAGTAAGTGAATCATAAACTGGGCTTAAGTCTGGACTCAATAATTTTTACCATTACGTTTTCCTCGGTGTAGTTTTGGCCCAGGACAAACAATAGCCAACTCCAAAACTATTCCTGGGGAATAAATCTGGAGCTAGCATGAGCCAGAGGACATTCCCAATAGTCTACAAACTGCAGCTACCTTGATTTCGAGGCCAAGAGGGTTTAATAATATGGATGTGAACTACTCCATGCTATTTGGAACCAGTCCCAGGAACGATTCCAGGCCCAGAAAATTTAATATTACAGATACAGCCACATGGTCTGGATCCTGGTTCCGTCATGTGGAGACAACTTTGCGATCATAATGCCTAAAGGTTTAGTTCACTGGAGCTCCAGTTCCCTTAGGAAGTAGGTTTTGGAGTTCAAGGGTCTGAGAGTTTTCTTCCTTTTTGTTGATACCGTATAACAAGTCTACACAGCAAAAATTACGCAAAAGATAATCCTAGTGCCACTGGAGACATGGAGTCAGGTGCAGATTTGCAATTTTACAAGCATGCAAGAATTAACACTTGTTGCCTTAAAGGGGTTGCAGTCTGTAAGAAACAACTGCAGAAGTTCAAGGCAAATAAACTGAGATAAGGAAAGCTATGGTTTGGATGGAATTGTTTTGAATCATATAATGCCCCCAAAGCCTTTCTCCAAGATGTGTTGTTTGCTAAAACAGAAGGAGCTGTTTCTCCACTGCAAAATGCTCTTACTGAACTGACAAAACTTACTTACAGAAATGCTGAGATACGCAGCAAGTATCTAGGATACAGTATCACACAATCGTTTGCCTTTTCTTGACTCGATTTCTACATCTTTTAAGTTCCAAATGAATGAGAGAGCTCTGAATATTTTATAAATATAAAACATGTCTGTTATTCCCTGGTGCACTGACTGCAGATTACTGTAAATAGATAATTTTGCAACTGATCTTCCAAAATCTGGTGATGATAGCAAGACTTGGAATAAGGTACTTCCTCCAGCTAAGTTATCATCCAAGAAGAATCCCCAGGGCAGCCTTAAATGCATTAAACTGATATTATTCTTTTTTGTTAGGGATATGGAAAGATATGAAGAAAAATGAATTACAAGATATGTCAAGGCAGGAAACACAACTCTCTAGAACTTGCAAAACGTACTTTCGAGAGGTTTTTGAAGGGCATTTTAGGAGAATTGTTATCTGTTGCCTGAAACTCAGAGAATCAAGAGGTATTAGAAGAGGAGTTTCTGGGAAGCTGGCTGTTCTAGCAGAGGAATCTAGCAAAGGGACTAATAAGAAGCAGACTGAGGCATGTGGCAGAACTTAGTGGGTTAGAAAAAGTCAGAAAAGAATTTGGAACAGAGCTGGTAAACCACAGAAGACGTGACAGGGCAAAGGCTGCTCATTGCTCTTTGGTATTTAAATATTGATTAACTGTAAGACCATACTGAAGAGCAAAATGCTAATATTTATTAACTGAAGCCCCGTATTAGACCAAGGTTGCATTGAGTGAAGCATCATGTGTATATACACCCCTTCACACAATTTGAGGAACACGGTTGTCGCCAAAGGTAGACTTCTACAACACAGGCACCTACAGAGGAGCTTGGTGCTCCAGATTCCTTCTGTAGTTAGTGGAGAAAAAGCAAGCAGCTTTTCTGGGATGGTGTTCATCTCATTAGGCTATGAAACACACCTGTTACATAGTAATTTAAACATTTCTAATACACCCATTAAATCAGATGAGTACCGGTGAGAGGCCAAGTATTTGCTAGTGACATTACATAAGTCTGCATTTCTCTAGCTGTATTTCATATTTACAGTCTAACTGTTCAAACTGGGTCCATAGCAGAAATATTGCAACGTTTCTGCCTGTCATCTTAACTCTTACTTTAAATCCAACATAAGCCATTATTTCTGCAACAAAATCAGCAATGGACATTTTTTTTTAAAACCAAAAAGAGAAACCTAAACCACTGAAAATTACTTGGTGCATCAGAATTTTAATTCCATCTGTGTGAAACAAAAGCCATTTTCTATTTTTTTTTCACTTTTTTTTTTTTACACCTCTGAAAAAATAAACAAATACCCCCTGAATATTGAAGAGGACAAATTAGGAAGACAGTTCTGATTATATTCAGATATGTAAACACACTTCTATTGAAAAGCACATTAATATTCTTCATAGTCCTCTGATAGTTCTTTATATAACAAAATCCACCACTGGTTTTATAGTAATTGTTAATTAGACCTTACTAATGTTATTCCCATTACCAACTGTCCATCAGTAAAATTACTACAATAATTCATAATCATTTGTGTGGGTTTTTTTATTGAGACTTAACAGCACATTTTTTCAGAGTTGTCAGATGTTGCTAAAGAACTGCTAAACCCCAGACAGGGTATTTGCCACAGTACCAATTATATTTGCCTTACTCTGCAGAACATGGTCTCTAGTAAGTACAAATATGAAAAAAGTTATGAAGTTGACTGAAGCATTTTCTTAACATTCTTCCTGTTGTTATTCTGAGCTTTCAAAGTGTTATGAGCTACAAAACTTGAACACCAGTTCAACCTTCAAACAACTTAAGTTACAATTGAAATGCATACTTGATGAAGAAGTCTGCTGTTTTGTTGGGAATTTTGGCTTGTTCACTGGGATATGCAAACACTCTTGGAAGCTGCAGGAGAGCATGTCTTCTGCATGCGACCTGTTTACTAGGTCTGACCTCATGGGGGAATAGCACATGATTTTGCCAGTGGTCAAGATACACGGAGCTTTGCTGACTGGGGAGAGCAGCCTGTTTTCACAGAGTAGCTGAGGTTGGCAGGAACCTCTGGAGATTGTCTAGTCCACTCCCATGCTCAAAGCAGAGTCAGCAGAAGCAGGTTGCTCAGAGCTGTGCTCAGCTGGCTTTTGAGTAGCTCCAAAGATAAAAGACTTCACAACTTCCTTGGGCAACCTCTTCCAGTGTTCTACCACACTCACAACAAAAAGGCATTTTCTGATGTTCAGATGGAACTGTGCCACTGCCTCTTGTCCTGTCACTGGGCACCACTGAGAAGTGTCTGGCTCTGCCTTCTTCATGTTCTCCTGTAAGATGTTTATAAACATTGATAAGATCCCCCTGACCCTTCTCTCCAGGCTAAACACTCCTAACCCTATCAGGTTCTCCTCATAAGAGAGATGCTCCAGTATCCTGACTGCAATTATTTATCAAAGCCAGGGCTTAGTTTTTTCTCTTTTGTCTATAATTGCACACACAGAATTCAAATTAAAAGCATGGTTTCTATATCATCCTAGCACAGAGAAAGGATTTTGAAATGCCACTAAGTTTAAACTGTCCCAATGACTGATGGACTGGAGAGAAGAGATGATGAGTTAAATACACACATGTGCACATCTCACACACGTGTACCAGAGGTGCATTCCTACATGTGCTTCAGTTCAACCATTTAGCAGAATCTGCTCCTTTCCTTGACCCATGAGGCAGTGAGCAGGGGCGATCTGAGGTATCACGTGCTTTAATGCTGGAGAAAATGACTGAATATTTATGACAATTGACAGGCCCTCAACAAGTTATTAATCTCTTGTTTTGCTTTGGTTCATTTACTTTACTGAGTCTTCCCTGCCTATGACATTACTACAAATGTGAAAAGCAGATTTCATTTAATAGCCTTTGCCTTACAGCTTAATGCCCTTATTAGCTCTTCATTTACGAGTGCTCTGCCCATCTGCCTGGATGCACATGCTAAATGAAAGAAATGGCACTACTGAAGCATCCAGTCTTGATTTCTCAGAGTAAAGTACACGAACCTCAGCCCCACTGCTGACAATAAGCGAGCACAACACTGAGGCTCCAGGCCATTACTCCTCACCTTATGGTGCGCAGAAGCCAAAAGGACTTTCTCAATGCACAATACCTTGGGAGCAGCTATGATATGCAGTGAAGATGTGTGCAAAGGTTTCACTCCAAGACAAACACCAGCATTAAAGACAGGAAGGTGAAAACATCCCAAGATACTACGTTTAATTGTCTGGGTCTGCCAAGAGTAACCTGGCACCTCTCTCATCAGTAAGCATGCGAGGCAAATGATGTACATGAGTTAGAGCATATGGGTTTGTCCACGACATGGGTTTAAAAGCACAAGCTCCATTTGAAAATCCACCCAAGGCAGGAAGCTTGAGCCTAGAAACTCAACAGGAACACCCTGGATATTCTGCATACCAATATAAGATAATTTTGTCTTTCTTGCCCTGCTGACTGTATTTTGTATCCTCCTTTCATTCGTTGTGCAGGATCTGGGCCAGTTACACCTTTGCTGGTGAAAGGTAGCACACATACCTAGACAAACATATCATATCTTTTTTCATATCTGTGATACATCAAGGTGAGATTCCTTCACGTTCCCTTCGCAGGTATACAATGACGGCGAAAGAAGGCACTGGCACAGATTTCTCCATCCAGACATCTTGTGTGCAGTGTGATCACAGATGTTGTGGCATGTTTCTGTCAGGGGTCCTACTTTCTATTATTACTTTTGGGAGTGATGTGCTGTCTTCCAAAATTACGTGTTCAAACCTTGGTGTTGAACTCACTCACAACAGGAATGTTTAATGTGCATCATCATTATTAAAGCACATGGTTTTGCCTCTCCAGATTTCAAGGCTGAAGGTTTTTTTGGTTATTTTGTTTTGTGCAGTTTAAGCGGACTAGTTCCTTTGGCTCTAGTTCTAGCGCTGAAAGTCCTGCTTCAGCACAATGAGACAGCTGCTATGCTGCCATAGCTTGTGAAAGGTAAAAAATTCAAGGAACCTGACCATGAAGCAGACCCAGAGCGTTCTGATCCTTTACCCATCCAGAAACAAGAAGGTCTATGATCACAGAAATTAGGGAAATCTGGTGATATGAGGCTATCTGCCAGGCCAGACTGACTTGGACACTCAAGGAGCAGGTTCCAACTGAAGTTTTTCTGGCCATTTTGAGGCTGCAGTATGAGTTCTCCTGTACGATTACTGTAAGCAGGGATGGAATCGCACAAAATTTTTCCCTCAGTGAAGGGGTGTCTGTCTGATTGCCAGTATGTGTAATCCTGGGAGTTAGATTATCATCTTCAAAGCCACCATTTGCCCTGGTTTCAGGTGAGATAGAGTTAATTTTCTGCCTAGTAGCTGGTACAGTGGGTTTTGGATTTAGTATGAGAATAATGTTGATAACACATTGATATTTCAGTTGCTGCTGAGTTGTGCTTACTCTAAATCAAGGGCTTTTCAGTGTCCCGTGCTCTGCCAGTGAGCAGGGGCACAAGGAGCCGGGAGGGAGCAGAGCCAGGAGAGCTGACCTGAAGTGGCCAGAGGGATATCCCATACCATAGAGGATCATGGCCAGTATATAAACTCGAGGGAGTTGGCCAGGGGGGAGATTGCTGCCTTGGGACTGGCTGGGTATTGGTCAGCAGGTGGTGAGCAATTGTATTGTGCATCATTTGGGATTTTTTCCCTTCCTTTTGGATTTTATTCCTCTTCCCTTTTCTCCCCTTTTCATTACAATTGTTATAGTTGTTATTGTAATTATCATATTAATATTATTACTGTTATTATTACTATTGTTATTATTATGTTTCAATTATTAAATTGTTCTTGTCTCAACTCTCAAGTTTTACCTTTTTCCCAATTTTTTCCTTCCCATCCCACTGCAGGGAGGGGAAAGTGAGTGAGTGACTGCGTGGTACTTAGTTGCCAACTGAAGTTAAACCACAAAATTGTTAAAGCTACAGAAGACAGATTGGTCAAGGGTTCAAAAGTTTGTGTGGAGTAAAGGGGAACTCAGTAGTGCATAATGGAATTCTTCCCATGCCCAATTTATTTAAGTCTAATTCATCCAACCTACTTTGGACATCCTTCCAGATGCGATGAAATGCACGCAGCTACTGTTTTGACTAATCACCACTGATCATAAAAGACCACATATTGGTGCAAACACATACACCTACAAGGCAGACAATTTAATCAGATGTGCTATAGACAGACAAACACCATGGTCATATGAAAAACAGATTCATGGAGAAAGTATTTTTTTTTAAGGCTAGGGAAGGGAGCTGTAACAGACAATAGACATTGATCCAAACACTGGTTGAAAACTACAAGCTGAGCTATATCTGATCAGTATTGATGTTTGGGGGGAAAAGTCCCAAAGCACAGATGCCTCTTTATCTCCCATATTTTTCAATTTCATCCACTAACTGTTTCCAACTGGAAAAGCCAGAAACAGAAATACAAAATTTCCAGCCACAAGATTATTCTTGGCAGACTG
Organism: Falco naumanni; assembly: GCF_017639655.2. Classification (NCBI taxonomy): domain Eukaryota; kingdom Metazoa; phylum Chordata; class Aves; order Falconiformes; family Falconidae; genus Falco; species Falco naumanni. Next base: position 57,997,151 of record NC_054057.1, read on the forward strand.
TCAACTGAATTCTGCACACCCAGAAGGCTAAATCCTTAAGCACTCAAATGTAGCTTTTACCAAAGTCTTACTGAAGCAAAACTCCCATTGAAGGAGATTACCTTGACTAAATCACGTACAAAGTTATCAAATGAGAGCTTCAGGACTTGGACAAGGATTTTGGGAAAGGTATTTTCAGCAGTTGACCCAAGTAGTGTTCTGAAATCTCAGATGGTCTGAACTTGGAAGGAGGTGATTTGAACTTTCCTCTTTCCTATCAATCAGCCTCATTTCTAAATTACCAGTTCAGCCTGTAGGCATTTCTTAATTTATTTACAGAGCCACATAAACACAAATGTAAATGTCACTTACTGTTCATTTTCATAATATAGCTTGCCAATGGCCCAGGCAATGATGATTGGGCATGGAATACCTGCAGGAGCAAAAAATCAGGAGTTAATCTTGTATGCATGGATGGATGGATGGATGGATGCATGGATGATACGAAAGCAGATTCAGACTTGTGTAAGGAGAGTCTTCATTAGTTAACTGGAAGACTTTAAATACAAGTGGTCCTGTCTTGGTATCCTTGAAACACAACAATTGCTAACACCTCCTTATGTATACATAAAAAAGATCATCTCAACAAGAGAAAACACTAGAACCAGTCAGAAAAGTTACTAAAAATATTAAAAACCACACATATATACCTATATTTCTATATAAGTAATCAGAACAATTTTGGCTGACTTAAAGGCAATTTTGGTCCCTTTTCATTTTCCTGCAGCTGATATGGCAAAATCTTAGACAGTATTTGGAGGTATGTGTTCAGTTTTTCATTTCTTAGGCTGCAAGAAGCTTTTACACTTATTGGGATCTTAGCATGAAGTACATTTTAAAACTTTTCAACAGCTTTTTTAGTTGAGTCTTCCCTATGAAATAGGATTATGAGACAAAATCTCTTGATATCTCACAATACCAGAATTCATTCACTTTTTGCCCTTTCTAAAAGATCCCGCTCCTCTTAATTTTATATATATCACTCTACTCCCTGTGCTGTGCAGTGCGCTCCATGTGTGCACATGAGTTCTCATCAACACCGTGCATTTGCTTCACAGGGCTTGCTTTCTCTGTTGTAGCCAGGAGGTGCTACAGTAGTGTTCCTTGTGGGTGCAGCTTCAGTGCAGTAGATGAGGTGTCTTTGTACACTTACTGTCCCAGCAGTGCCATATCCTCTGCCTTCCAATTCCATTGTTATACCAGGCTCATGGCCAGGCCTTGCCCTCATGCTTGTTTTGTGTTAGCCCTTCAGAGTCTAGCTGGTTTGAAGGAGATTTGCTGGAGAAGGAAACTGGAAGTGAGGAAGGGTGAGTGGAGCTGGCCTTTTGATGCAGACCTCCAGGGGAAAACAGGAATTTTTTCACCCAGGCATTCCCCATGCAAAGACTGGATGGATGTCAAAACTGGAGGAGGAGAGTTTCCCCTCTCCAGTTCCACTTTACTTTTAATCTGCCACCTGAGGCAAAACCAAAGCACAGAACAAGCCTCTCCAGCTCCATACTTCATTCCAACCTCCGGGTTCACATCCCTCTGAAATCACTGCTATTCAAAGCTGAACGCATGCCCAAAGGCCCAGATTTAGTGACCTGCACTAGTATCTGCTTCTTTCCCACTGGAAGCAACATGACTTAAACGCTGACGTAGGAGTTAGCATGGTCTTGTATCTAACGCTGCCTTTTAACCTCTCATTTGTTGCTTCTTCTGTGGGAAATGGAGGCTTTAAAGAGATGAAGCAGCATAGAAAGAGGATCACAACACAGTAGGAATGGAACTGAATTGCTAAGTGGTCATCTTTAACCTCATCAAGAAGTATAGCATAGCTCTGATCTCCTTTTGCACCACTTCTGGTGGCTTTTGTGCCCTGCAAGTGCTTGTCTTGTCTTCCACTTTGTTCACCATCGACTCACAGGGTTTGGTGCGTTTGTTTCCCTCATGTTCTTGCTAGGCATCAACAGACAAAATGTAGCCAAGTCCTTTCTCCTGGAGGAAAACATTTTATTTTTCCTTCTGGACAGGGATTTAAGAATGAGTCTGGTAAAAGACTGTGTACAGGAAAGCAAAGCAGGGCCAGAAAGCACACAAAAAGGTGACAGGAAAGGTATATTCAGTTCACACCACCCTTACATTAGTAATGAGAGACCCAGAGGGCTCCGAGAGAGGTAGGAAGGGAAAATACTAGGGACCAAATGAGTCAGGGGGTCTGTGAGAGCTGAGTGAGCCACTGATTTCCCAGTTTTGTGAGAGAATTGAAAAATGAAAAAAACTATTTGAATCAATTCCCCACATAAACATTTTATTTCTACTACAACTCCTCTTTCCTCCCATTTGATTTTGAATTGAATGACATATTTTGTTTTCAAGGCTTTTTCTGCCTTCAGAACTGCAATTCAATTACTTCTGCTGAATTCTGAGAGGGAGAGGCATTTCAGAACAAAATGTCATTGTACTTTCAGAAAAGAAAATATTTGCGACTTTTTCCCACCTTTCTTCTTTCAACAAAAAGGAACTGACAAATTCACTAGTTCTGTTTGACCTCAGATTTTACATTCAAGTGAAGAAACTGCCCGCATGGGGATTGCCTTGCCAAACTTCTCCTGGCCACATTCAAAAAATGCATACGTTGGTTGGAAAGGACCTCTGAAGGTATCCACTCCAATCTCCTGCTCAAAGCAGAACTATCAACACTAGCCTACCTCAGGCAGGGCTTAGCCTTCCTGAATTTTCAATACCTCCAAGGTCAGAGATGCCACAGCTTCTAAGTTATCTGTTCCTGTATTGCGCTTCCTTTTGGTAAATTTTCTGTTTTCTTAATGACCAACGGGAACCTCTCAGTCTGCAATTTGTGGCCACTGTCCCTTCTTATAACATTGGCTATTGCCAAGAAGAATTTGGCTCTATCATCTTTGTAATTATCTTTCAAATAGACCCTTGGTACCTAACAGATCTCTCCTTAGCTTCCTCTTTGCCAGATTAAAACACGTTTAGCTCCTTCAGCCTCACTTCACAGGTACTGTCCTCTAGATCCCTGATCATATTGACAGCTCTCCACTGGATAATACCTGTTTTTTGCACATCCTTTTTGAGTTAAGAGACCTCAAACTGACCACAATATTCCAAAGGCAGCCTTACCAAAGCTGAGTAGAAAGTATTAGAAACTTCCCTCAATCTTCTGGCCACATTCCTAGTGCAGCCCAGTGTCTTTTACCTTATTCATGAGGAGAAGGCACTGATGGCTTATAGTCAAGTCTGCATCCACTGCAAGCCCTACATCCTTTTCAGCAGGACGGCCACTCTGACAGTTGGTTCCCAACCTGTACTGGTGGGCCAGCTTATGTTGATGCAGCTACAGGAAAGGAGCAGCCTTTGCTCTGGCCCAGGCTGACACAGGGCATACAGTGAACTATTTTTCTGTCTCTGAGTAGCCACAAGAACAGTACAAAGATGACAAGTGACTCTTTGTTAAAGGCTTTTTTCTAGGAGCATATCACTCAGCCATCCAAAAGACAGCTGTAAAGCAGATAACTGGGCTTCTCTTCTAGTCAGCTTTTCACTTAGAAGTGTCTCTTCAGACCAAGTGGCTCACAGGGCACGGACAGTGCCTTTGCTGTTTCATGCCATGCTGAGCAGCAGTGTATAAGGGGTGTGACCACAGCCTTGCTGATCAAAGTGAAAGGGATGTGGTATGAACTGCTGCATTCCCAAAATGCTGAACCTGGGAATTCTCTTTCTTTCCTTAGCACCGGGTGCCTGAGGTTCTAAATGAAGAAGATAAATCCAGCAGTAACCTGTTAGCTTTATGTTATCGCCACAGTGGAGAACTAAGCCTGATCTCACGTTGTTCTGGCAAATTTAGGCTTGAATGACAGATTTCACCACAGTGGGATTTTTACAAATTTATTCTTGCTTCTCTTGCCTTTATAACTTTAATGCCACATACTACTGTGTAACACCATTTTAAACATACAAGTCACTTACACCATCCTATGAAGAGAAAGACCCATTTCCGCAGCTTATCTGTGGAATAAGTCATCACTATGGCGGTGTGTAAGTAGCAGCCTTCCACAAACATCCAGAAGAAGTTGGTCACCACAAAGTAATTGTAGACGGTGGTAATACATCGACACCAAGGCTGGAAAGCAAACATAAAATAATATTTTAAAATCATGGTGAGAACATTTACAAGAGTCTGTATGTTGTTATTCCCTTAAAAATCAATGATAGAATTCATTCATGGGGGGCAGACCTGTGCCTTGGAATCACAGTACCTTAGGTGCTGTCGGGAACTCACAGCTGTATCTGTGACATTCTGCTGAGGCTTGGCTTTGACCACACCATGCAAGATCTCCCGTACCTAAGCATGCCTGGAAAGTTCATATGCCATAAGGCACACCCACACCAGCAGTCTGCAAGCAGATTAAGAAATCGCCGTGTGGAAAGCAGACAAGAGGAGGCAGGCCATCTGATTACAGACGGTCCTTCAGAGAGGTACAGCCATAGCCTAGGATCATATCCAAAGATGATGTAAGAGCCTAAGCATATCTTAGGCAGTACAACCAACCTGCTGAGCCATTCAAAGAAAATAAAAGATAGAAGGTAATGTCACACAGTCTTGCTTCATTTCCTCTGAAGGGAAGGAGCACCCTTCCTAACCTGACATTTAGAAAATATATATATTACTTTCAAGATATGCTTTTATCAGCTACTTCATCCTTTTTATTCCTGCCATGAGTGTTTCAGTTTGTAAGTCATGTCACTACACACATCACCTCTGAATTTTGCTGTAACTTCAACAGGAATTTTTGGTCAGGCTCAATGTATCAGTAAAGACATCTTCTCCTAATGGCTGTGCAGTGAGTGCACAGCTGTGGAACACAAAATTAGTCATAGAGAGGCAGATGGTAACATCACATCAATAAATCACAAGTAACTGCTGATTGTAATTTCCACAGTGCTACACACAGAAATTGGGGAATAATTCTTTCTGACCAAAACAGGTATTCAGCATATTCCCTGAAGCATGGCATTAATTACCTCTGTTAGCTGGTACCCTTGATGTCATTTTGGTCTTGGCATTCTCTAGCCTTTTAATTAACTCTACTAAAGTATTTGAAACTTTTGACCCTCAGTCACTTTTATTTCAGACTTCATATGCGTGAGGTATTGATGATCTCTAGGCAGTCAACACAGCAGCAGATACACTATCAAACTCAGCAAAATTCTGTGGACTAAGAATTTATTGGACAAGACTTTAGTAGTAGGACAAGTTAGTAGTAAGACGTAGGTTTCCAAAGACTGTAAATCTCACACTTGATTTTTCAAAGGTAGGAGCATGAATTCAATCTTTCCCTGTGGCCTCAGTCTCATGTAAATTCTCTGATATAACATCCAGATTCTTGTTCCCCTTTCTCCCACAGCTGCAACACTTACACAGTTTTTGTCCTCTCCCCAGCTGCCCATTTTCAGAAGGATTGTAAAACATAATTATATCTGAGCCTGTTGTTCCTGTGTCAGAACTGAATGGAATTTGCCAGTGGATTGGGTAGATACTGGGACAGATACAGACAAATACACATAGTAGTGGTGAGATCCCCCTCTGCATCATTTCCACAGGAAACCAGAATAAAATGAATTTTGAGCAATTTATTTTGGAATTATGGATTTATTATTATTGGTTAATAAAGCCAATTAGCAGAACTTATTAATTCATGTATTTTCATTTATATGACCAAGGATTCTTGATCCCCCCACACGTATCCACCAATAGGCTCCAGATAACCAGCAATTCCCTTTCTTTATTTATTAACACAAGCACTATAACTTCATGCAAAATATTTCCACATTGAGTCCTTGATGCTTCTGTAACTGCATTATTTAATCTTCACTGATCCGCACAGAAGATATCCCATTGTTAGCTAGCACGAGTGATGTTGCTCCCGTTGCTTTTGGTGGTGTTATTTTGACTCTGCCTTATACCACAATAAGAACAACAGTTATCACTGAGCTTGTATAAAGCACCTTCCAAAAAGACTGCAGTGTTCTGCAGAGAAAAGATGTGTTAATGAAAACTGAGGCATGTGAGGATCTGTCTTTATATCTGCAGGTTAATATTTTCCTTAGCACTTTGTAGTCACAATTTAAGAGGCATTTGAGTGCCAGACTCTAACTGATTTTTTCCTAAATAACTGTAAAAATCTGTATTATGATTTGTAGTGTATTTATATTTACTCATGAAAGTAAATCACAAAGCATAAAACTGTCAACAATAAAGCTCTTATACCACCATCTTCTGTACTCTGAAAATGTCAGAAACACAGACAAAGCAAACAATGAATTAATAGAAGCTACATCTTCTCAAAGGAGCATCTGATTGAATAATAATAATAAAGAGTTATGCACAGAGTCCTTCTTTCTCTAGGTACTAATGACTTTTCTGTTTTCCCAAAGTATGGGATTAAAGTTCAGATGTCAAACCTTACATTTGAAAAGTTAACCAAGGATAATGAGTGCCCAGCTAACATCAAAATGAGTGGATATACAGGCTCCTGGGGTGGTTTTCAGTTTCTGCAGGACCAGTTCCTACATGAGTGGAGCCACATTGACTGACGCCAGCTATGGATCCAGCTCATAATCTGTAAACACTTTAGTCCACCTACTTTCCAAAGAGAGAGAGTACGAAGGACGGGTGTGAGCACATCCATTTGCATCCATGGTTTGGCACACATTTTCTTGATTATGGAGGTAAATGTCAGGGGACATCCCTAAAAGGAGAATACTCCACTATAAGAATATTACAAGGGAAAGAAAACAGTAAAAAAAGTGCCAAGGGACTATCAAAAAGGACTACCCAGAAAGGAAATGTAGAATAATTCCCCAAGAAAATAGAGAAAAATGCTTTTTCTTTTGGAGTGAATGCTTTCAATTCACTCTGAAATCCTCATATTACTGGGGCTGCTGGGTGAATAAACAGGGGGAGGCACTAGAGCACTTACATAGGGACTGATTCAACATCCTCACTCAGACAAGTATTTACAGTTGGGACTTACTTGAGTGAGCAAGAAATAACACGGAGCGTAAGACAAACGGGAGCATGGTGACATGCTGTATTTCTCAAGAGTGCTCAAGGCCATGCAAGAAGATGCTTCTCGCCCCCTTCAGTCATCCCATTTTTTATTGTCTGGATCTGCCTGGTCCCCTGAACTGTCTCTGACTCTCGATCACCCATCAGAAAGCTGACTTTAGATAGCTAAGCCAGCAGGAAACTCCTCCTTGCTTTTTTGTTGGCTAAGTTATCCCTCTACCAGTTTAGTGAGTTCAGTCTCCAAGGTTTCGGTCCTCCCCAAGGGACCAAGAAGAGAAGGAGCTGGAATGAAGCATTTGGTTCCCTGCAGGAAAGAGCCATCCCTTTCAGGTGACAGTGAGTCACTGCTGGATGCAGCCCATATCGCAGAAATTCATCCTCAAGGCCAGCACAGCAAAGAAGAGGTTAGTAGAAAAATGGAATTTTGTAGAAAAACCCACAAAGATATCAACAAACAAAAATTGTGCTGTTTCAGGCCCTATTTCTTATTTTCTTGGGAGTCCCACTGACTATAGGCAGCAAGATGCTCACTGTCATCAGCCAAAGTAGCTGACTCAGAGCTTCAACAGACAAACCAATTATTTCTGTACCCTGTCATGGAGATGTTGCCCTCTGGAAGAATGCTTTCTTGACACAGGTGCACAACACTGCAAGATGCTCTGACAAAAACGTCCTAGAACCACCAAATTTAGTGTTTTGCACAATCCTGTGTCTGACAGTTTACAAATTTGGAAAGTATCTATGGCCAATGAAGACAGAAGCTTTGGGGCGGGATTTTTACTGTAAAAAAACCCTTGCGATATTCAATAATGAGGAAATCAATGAAAATTTAGCAAATTAAGCTCGCTTGCTTCATCTTTTTGAAATTACATGAAAGTCACTCTGAGGATGTGGATAGGTGTCCTTTGTATTATTTCTATCTGTTGAACCAATTCAGCATCCCTGACTGCTCCCAGATTACATGGCAGAAATATGCTACCTCCAAGCACTTACCTCATTGCTTTCATGTATGTTGTGATCTATCATTTGAAGCAGAAACCACATCACATTCCTCAGGATGAATGTGGTGATCAGGTTCCAGTGGATAATATTCCGCAGGCATCTGATACTCCTAAACAGGGAAATACATTCAAATCATCATATATAGTGAACATATACACATTAATGTCTATATAAAATAAACAAGCTAATTCTGTTCACTTGCAAAACTCCTCCATTACCTCTCTTACACTCTGAAACAGGAGATTTGCCTGTCCAAAGGGTCAGCAATAACAGTCTATGAGGCTATCTGTAGCTTGTATTTACCAGCAAGCATATCTTGGTCTGGTCTCGCTCTCTGGTTCTCAGGGTAAATTGCACAGCCAAAACTTGGATTTTGCAGTGTAGTCACAACTACACAAATAAATGACATAAATACAAAACAGCAACAGGAGGACAGCAAAATCTGTGCTGCTTTTCCTTCCTATAGACCTTTCTTCCAGAAACCACAGCCTAACTTTTGCAGAGCCATGTACAACAATTTGTCTTGATACCATGAGGAGCTCCCTTTGACAAGACTGAATTCAAGCAAGTGAAACAGGATCTCCTGGAAAGATTCAAATACTCAAATGGTCATTTCATCCTTGGTTATCATTTTTGGTCCCCTTCATCCCATCCTTAGAACAACTAGAACTGGTAAGCCCCTAAACAACCAGGCTGCACTGGAGTTTGTTGCATTGTTCACAGAAGGAGATTTGGTGACAAATATTTGCACTGGAGTTGCAAAACTGGAATAGTTTATATTTGGTTAGTCTCTTGAACAGGCTCACCTATGTGAAGTTCAAAGTTTTCCAACCCATTAATACAATAGGAGAGTATGGATTGCCTGATTTTCAGTCCTGGTCTGTACCAAGCTTTCTCAAGCAATGCAGAGCTGCATATCCTCCTTCACCAGAAAATATTTCTGTCTGGTTTTAGTCCTTCCCCAGCCTCCATTCAGAGGCAATATAAAATATGAGCACAGTGTAAAATATGAGCTATAATAACTTGGGACACAGTGCCATAAAACAAAAAAGGGGACATCTTAAATGCTGCTTGCTGCTGAAAATGGCTTCAGGAGGCAGCCAGTGCACAATGCTGATGCCAGCAACCAAAGTATCACTGAAGCCAAAAAAAAAGTTACTCGTCACAGATTCAGTCATTTAAGACAAGATCATTTGTCTTCTCATTCTTTGTGAAACAGTAAAGGAAGGCAAGTGCCAAGTTACAGTTTTGCAGTTACAGGGCCTTCAATTACATGATCTTTTCAAACTGTAGAGTACTGACATGAAATTAATTGCCTTTGAGAGCTCTAGCAACAAAACAGATCCAGCACACTTGCCACCTGAATGTATTCCTTGACAAAGAGAAGATAAACGAGTGAGGGAAAAAAAATCCTTGCTGCATGCCTCCATTTAAATGTAGTTTAATCATCCTGTATGCTAGAACACCAGCTAAATCTGGCTGGAGGAAACCTTATTCCCACAAGATTTACAGCAGGATGTTGCAGTGGGTGCAGAGGCAAATAGGATCAAACAAATAGTTGTAGATTGTTTGGTTCAGTTCATAAAAACAGCTTTTCCCCTCAGTAGGATCCTAGTCATCAAATGCACATTCTCTTCTGTGTCTTGGAATATAAAGACAAACTCGGCATCTAGTGGCTGTACGATCTTTGCCCTCTTCACTGCTTCTTGGTTCATACTGTTTTGTCTTCTCTGCCTGTCAGTCTGAACCTAGCCATTGGCTTTTGTTTGGATTGAAGGATGCTTAGGACAGAGGTAAACTTTTAGTGCTGTCTGTTCAGGACTCAGAGCAAGAGGGTCTGGCCTCTGTTGGGAACTCCCAGGCTCTACAGATAATTATGATCAAAACTCTCCTAGTTTTCAAAAAGCCACATGTGCTGAGGGAAGATGTGTTTGTGGTGTAAAATTAAGTATAAATGTGGCCAGCAGCTGGAATTTACCAAAATGATGCCTGAAGCCTTGTCAAATAATGCTTTGGACATGAACCAGGGACAGTTGGCTCCCATGTCCCACTACCTTTAGCAAAAGCCATACCTTGGGTATGAGCAGCCTGGTACCATGGCCTCATTCCATGTCTGGGACACTCTCTGTGTGGCATGGATGGTAAGTAGACGCTTTCACCTACTAAAAAGGCTTTACGCCTTTGGGGCTAACAGAGCAATGAAGAATTTGCTTTTACAGTTGCAGTCTCTCCCCCGTCACATTCCCCACCGCACTGCTGCCTTGGCACAGCAGCACAAACAGGCGAGGGGCAGGATTTGCTTTCGTGATGTCTGGGCCACTGCTCCGCTGGTGCTAATAGCAGTTAGGGGTTTAATGGCAACACCAGTATATTCAGACTGAGAAACACATGTCTGAAAGTGCCACTGAGTTTCTTAATGGCTCAGGCAGTGATGTGACCCCAGGCACAGAATGGTTTTAACCTTTCCCCTTTTTTTTCCCCTTTTATTTTAGTAGGAGTCCCACCTGGAGACTCAAAGTTTGTTTTTGTTTGTAGAGAGCCCAGAGCACACGGTTTCTGTTTGTTTCTATCTCCTAACTACTACTAGCACAGAAATCACAGTGGCAGTAATGCAATTCATAGCCAAGGGCAGGAAAAGCTTGAGAAATAACTGTGTCAGGTTCATAGCAGGGAGGTGGAAACAGGAGGGTTGATGTAGCGTGTGGAGGCTGCAGGGCACAGCAGTGGAGGGCTGCAGCTAAGTCAATCGATGTAACAAGGGAAAGATTTCTTGCCAGCCACCTGAGAAAGCCTCTCTCATTTACAGGCACTGCTGGTGAATGTTATTATTGTAATTTAGTATAGATAAAGCATCTAGAGGGATACTGACTGAGATGAGGGTCCCCTCATTTCAGGCACTATTCACATGAGATTGTTCTGCTGGGCCCAGGAGCTTACCCTGTGCGTAAGGTTTGCCTGTGTAGGCAGACTGGAGTCCACTGAGGTGGACAGTGAACGAAGGACATGTCCCAAACTGGGCAAAGCTAGCGGCTAATAGGACACCTGCAGTGCAGCTAATGTTTGGGGAAAGGACAAAGCCAACCTTGTTATACTCACTCATCTGAAAGCCTGAGGAAGAAACTCATAATTCCCATAGGGGTAATTTGTCCTGCACAGATCTTTTACTGGCTCTTGGTAGATGGAAGCTAGCTTAAATTTATAAGCCTTAATTTAAATTTAAATATGCCTGTTATTCATGAAAATGACCTGTCCCTTTTTGAACACTTGTTAAACAGCCATAGCAGTCTTCTACAGCAATGAAATTCACAGTTTCCTTTCTCCTTTATTAATTATTGCCTTTGCTCTGTGGAGTGAAAAAGTGAGCAAGCCTGCTCTCCAGAAACAGCAGTAACTGCCCTCACAGGCAGCACTGAGAAGGAATTCACATCACATGGTAAATCGCAGGAGGTAGACAATGAAACACAGTGAGCTGTATTCTGAGTTAATTGAGCTTTCCTAGAGTCACAGTGATCGGCATGAGTGTATTCACTCACAACTCAGAAACTAAGAAATTTGGGGTTGTTCTTACCTCAGTAAGGAGCTCTCACAGTTTGGAGAGCGTAGCAGTGACACTAGGGAGATAAGCGCACAGACAACAGAGAGCTACTTTCTCAAGAAGGCAGTCACACAAGAGGGGAGAAATGGGAGGTGAGGGGTCTGTGTGCTGATCTGCTGCTTCAGACACAATTACAGCATTGCTAGGAAAAAACTGTGAGTTACAGAACCATTTGAAGTCCCCTAGACTAAAAGATCAGATGACAGAAGGTTTCATATTCATCTTTGTGTCAGGTAACAGTGTTTATGCCATTTCTACTTGTTTTACAACCCTTGATGTGGATTGAAGGGTGCAAGTGTAGTCCAGTTTCCAAGAACAGCAGCACAAGTCACCATCCCAGAGAGCCTGAAGGCTGGTACCTCACAAGACATCAAGGGCTGAGGCTATGGGCTTCCATTAAAGAGCTTTTTCCAGTATTTGCTTCCTGCTCCGATCCTTTTCAGACAAAAAGTGTTGGTCAAGGCCTTGACTGGACTCTTCTACTAACTCTTCCCTGGTGCATGGGTCCAAGAATGGAAGGAATAAGTAAAGAGGTTGTAGTAATTTATTCAGAACAGACTTAAAAGATTGATTCCACAACATAAAGGCATAAGAACTTGCAGATTTAGGCAGACCAACGAGTCAGGCTGTGACTTAGTTCCCAGTGGTGATCATTAAAAGACAGTTTGGCAAATGGTATGGGAAAAAGGGGAGGCAGGCTGTTGTTCTTTGCTCTTACCTCCTTGCTGCTGGCAGTCAGAAGTTTTAAGATATTCCTGATTCAGAAACCACATTTAATCACATTGAATCACCCTGTTGGTGGCCCCAGCTCCTCACAGGAGTCACTGAAATTCTTTTGTGGTTTATGTTCAGTGGGGTCAGGCCACGGCTTATTCTACTAACATAAAGAAATGAAGAGCTCATAAGCTGTTATTCATGGTAAAATACATTTGTCTGTCTTGGTTTCTCTTCTCTGCTTGCCTGTCCCCTCCTAAGGGCTGGATGAAGAGGCATTTCCTCACAACTGCATTCTCCTCTGTCCTTTGGGAGTTGCAGGGAGGAGGGATAGAAAGAGCCTGGAACTGGACAGCAGGTAGCTGCTAGTCCGGTGGGCTGTGGGAGCAAGCTGGGAGGTGCGGTTGGTAGTGCATCTCCAACACGTGCTTCCGAGTAGCACAGTTGATGCAGCAATTTTACTTCTGGCTGTGCCTGACAGCAGATTTCAGGCATGAAATATTCCCTGGAAATACAGCAAGTAGTGTCAGACAGGCACATGCAAGCGGTGTTTGTCACATTGAGCGAAGGAGCTGGCAGAAGGAAAACGATTTCCTTGAAAAGGAGAGAAAAGAAGGACTTACAGTTTCTGACTTGGAGGGAGAAAAGATACTGCCACTGGAAGCACCTTGGTTCTGCAAGTGAAAGGGTTTTTTGGCTCCTTATGATTTCTTAATCAGAGTGATTTGTTTGCTGTTGAGTGATCTCCAGACAACCGCTCCTGACAAGGCAAGAGTTTTGTTGAAGGGATATGGAGGGGCTGTTGCACAGAAGTCCTGCTGTTGTGCCACTCCTGCTGCTGATTTGGGCAGGGGTGTCCTCATGGCAGGCAGGCAGGACCTTTTGCCAGGAGTCATTGTTCAGAATACAGCTGCTTGTCTCAAGGCTAATGATGTGAGGCTTTGGATAGAAGAGTGTAGAAAGCAACAGCATATTTTCACAGGATACTGAGTTATGAAGTACCTTGCTATATATTCATTTATATATTTAAATATCTATTTATTTATTATAGGGCTTGGGGGTACTGGTGGATGAAAAGCTGGACATGAGCTGGCAATGTGCGCTTGCAGCCCAGAAAGCCAACCATATTCTCAGCTGCATCACAAGAAGCGTGGCCAGCAGGTTGAGGGAGGGGATTCTCCCCCTCTACGTCATTCTCGTGAGACCCCACCTGCAGTGCTGTGTCCAGCTCTGGAGCCCCCAGCATAAGAAAAAAGGACATGAACCTGTTGGAGTGAGTCCAGATGAGGCCACGAAGGTGATCAGTGGGCTGGAGCCCCTCTGCTGTGCAGGCAGGCTGGGAGAGCTGGGGCTGTTCAGCCCGGAGAAGACAAGGCTCAGGAAGATCTTATTGCAGCCTTTCAATACTTAAAGGGGGTTTAAAGATGGGGACAGACTTTTGAGCAGAACCATTGTGACAGGACAAGGGGTAACGGTTTTAAACTAAAGGAGAGTAGATTCAGACCAGATATAAGGAAGAAATATTTTACAATGAAGGTGGTGAGACACTGGCAGAGGTTGCCCAGAGAGGTGGTAGATGCCCCATCCCTGGAAACATTCAAGGCGAGGTTGGACGGGGCTCTGAGCAACCTGGTCTAGTTGAAGATGCTCCTGCTCATTGCTGGGCGGTTGGACTAGACAGCCTTTAAAGGTCCCTTCCAACCCAAACCATTCTCTGTTTGTCTGATTCTATATTTACAGGAATCTAGGGGCAATGGTACAGGAAAATATGTGTTCCAGTGAGTTGAGAGTCTTGGAGTATGTCACTGGTTGTGCTGGCCAAAACCAGATAAGATGATCTGGGAGTTTATGCCTCCCACTCACTGCACACACAGAGACCCCCATAAAAGCATTAGCTCCAGCTCTGCAGCAGGGGGTTAGACACAAAGAAGCAATTAAGGTGAAAGCAAGCATACCTCTCTTTGGCCTTCCTAATGAGTAAATCAAAAGCCAGGTGTATGGTGGGAAATTACACATAATGACCTCTTTATCTGATTTGAGAACAGACCATGTTTCAAGCCCAAATGTCATTCCCTGACTGTATCGCACCACCAGCATCCTGAACTGCTTGGTGTACAGGGTGTCATAACTGGACTTCCACAGCTGGAACAACAGCAGCAAATGAAAAATAAATAAAAAGCAAAATTCCTCAGCTGTTGACTGCAGCTTGTGTCCGAGAGGGGCAGAAAGAGTTTCTGATTGTTGGTAAAGAAATGACACTCTGCTAATTATTTCCATCAGATGACCTTAACTGTATGGTTGAATACAGAAAGCAGAGAATTTGAAAAGCCATTCTTATGATTTGAGAAATGCTGAGATCTGAAAAGGCAGAAAAATCTTATCAACTGTTTCTGTACAGGTGGCCTCACTGAGTCAGAAATGGAGCTCTATAAAAGGGTTTCTAAAATAGCACTGGTAAAACTCAAAGTAGCCTTTCTGTCAATTTACATTTTTTATTCTCGCTTTATCCATACAGCAGTATTTTTCCCCTGGGATGTGCAGAGCTACTATCTTCTGATTCAAGGCATGAGACAAACAATTAACATTAACAATCATCATAATGTGCCAGCATGGTTGAAAGCTAGCTAAACTAGTTAAATCATCTGCATGGAAATAATTGCAAATGATAAGTTTATTAAAGAAGCTTGGGAACCTTCTATTAATTCATGTAGTATTCCGTTAATAATGATGTTCAATTAGGACTGCTGTCCCAAAGTCTGTCTGAAAATAGTTGGCAGGAGAAATCTGAGCTCACTTTGCTGGAGCCCGTCCCATTCCATGACTGCTAAACAAGCAGGGAGGAGAATCATGGACAATACTGAAAAAAATATTTTTCCCCCTTTAGTCTTTTCCAGGACAGGCAAAGCCCACGGACAAGCCATAAATGGCATGGAGTGGGAAGAATACCTAACAGCAAGTTATTTCCCAGGCTCCGTGCCTATCATGGTTTACTTGCTCTTATCCACATGGAGGTGTCCCCTGAGGTCCTTATGTCTTCCCCCGTGTGCTCATGTTCAATCAGTGCATATATTCTGGTACTGCTCGTGCTTACAGATGGGAAAAGCAGCTGGAGAGATTGGCAGGGAAAATGAGCTTCTTGGGGGCAGTTGCCTGGGGGAATATAAATATTCCCACAGGAAATGCAAGGGGCAGTTGCACGGGAAGAACAAAAGTCTGGAAGAAAATAACAGCTTTATTACGAGGACAGGGGTGAAATGCTCAGGTGAAGATGAGAAGCAGCAGCTTCCATTAGTGTTTAGGATGTGTATAGACCCTAAAAATAAACCCATTGTAGAACCATCTGTGCTTCATTAAGCGTTTTCCAAAGCTTCTTTCTCCTGCCTTCAAGCCAATTTTTAAGCACAGTATGCAGGGCACTGCCTGCTTTAGACATAAAGGCTTAAAGCACTGATGTTCCTAGGGTTGGGAGGGTGCAGCCAACACAACACAGAAGAGGACCACAGGCCGGACAGCCCCAGAGCAGGACCACTGTGCTCACTGTCCGTGTTTCTGCCCAGCACTGTCCGGCTGTGTAGCATGGTGAACAGGGCTCAAAAACGGCCCTCTGCAAACTACCCATGAGCACACTAACAATTGATATATATTTGTATGTGGATGGATGGCTATAGGACACTACATCAGCCTGTCCTAGTCAATGTACAAAGAGAAATATTGTCCCACAAGAGAACTTGTGGTTAAATACAGGCTAATGGAAACCCAGTCACCGGATACTCCAGTCTAAGAATGTGGCTCCTATCCTGGCTGTGCAATCAGGTCTTCCACGGGAGAAAATTTCTCAGTTACTTTCACAGGAATAACAAAGTCAGATACAGATGACTTCATTTAGTACAGCACGTGATCATGGTTTAGCTGGTTGAAAAAAGACTTGGAAATCTGCTCTAATTTGCTTTGCTAAATGGAGGTCAGATGTCAGTCATTTTTGAACCAAGCAGGAACTGGGGCTATAAAGTATCTTTTAGCAGAAGCTACCTTGCAGCTCAGGTTTTAGTACTTTAGTACCCCATAACAAGCTAACTTTAGAATAGCAGGGACACAGTACAGGCGCTACAGCCCTCTGGGGTTTATCTAAGACGTTGCCCTGTTGATGCAGGTTGCAGTTATCTGTCCAGAGTGTGGAACAGTGAATGTTTCCAGCGGAGTGACCATTGCAGCTGGACTGCACAAATCAAGAGGCAGGACTTCAGAAACCAGACACTGGGAGCTGGTAGTGGTTGATCTGGCTTACAGCTACTGCTCGGGAAATACAACAGTGCACATTTTGTCCTCATTCATAATCCCCTAGTGGGATTATAAAAAAAAAAACAAACCCAAACCAACCCCCCCAAAAAAAAAAACCCAACCCAACCCTGAAAGAAAATTAATTTAAATGACCAGCTGGGGAATTCACGGGTTATGTTTTTTTGCTCTTAATACAATTATACAATTAGCAATGTTTACTAAATTATCTAACTTTGCAGAGACTGTGTAGATAAACTAAAGAGCAAAGTTTGAGGCACTGAAGGTGCTGTTCATGCTCTCCTTGGCCTCATTTCCACCAAACATGGTGTAAAATATTTCATTATTTTCGAGTATTTGGCCAGGAATTCAGGAAAGACCATATAGGATCATTCACAGCCTGCTTCTTCCAAATATTCATTCCTGTGCTTGGTCCAAATTTGTTAGCCTTATCATGCTCACTGTGCGTGCAGAAATGTTTCCAGTTCAACCTGGGCATGTCCCCAAGGAAGCTGCTGTTTCCATAACACGCAGAGGCAGTCCACATGCTAGCAGGAGTGTACAAGCCCCATTTAGGGGTGACACAAATCAAGGATTTTCCACCTCTCTTGTGTTTTACTTGACAGAATAATGTGAAGCAGCAGTATTCATCTTTTCAATTAGACAGAAGAGAAGGTGGCTGGGTGCTGACCAACTACAGTGGAGTTAGCGAGGCATGTAGATTCCTTGGATGAAAACCATTTATAGTGCGTAACTCTAAACATTTAGGCTTGAAAACATCTTCTCTGATACTCCTTCCCAGAGATGACTCAAGACTCCTGAGCATGATTCATATCTAAAATGTAAAGCCCAAACTTTGCTTTCTTCTTTCCTCTGAAATCTTGGAAAAGTTGCAAGTCTTGCTCCACTGTTCCCAAAACCATTCTGTCATCAAAAGAACAGAGCACAGACGTGTTGTCGCTAAACACTCAATATACATCTAATATGGCACAGAGCAAGTTAGCATCCATCTCCAAAAATAATATCTCATGGCTAAGATCTTGGCAATGACAGAAATATACCACTAGGAACATACTTCAAGCACAGGATATGAAGTGGCCTCCTGATCCTCCAAACCTCAGGTCAAGAAAGCAATTGAGCAGAAATCCTTCACATATTCCTGAAACTCTAGTTTAACTCCAGGTTAAGTTTTTCCTCTATTACATTGCTCCTGGACCCACTGCTCTGTGGGTTGGAAATCATCCTCTAATATCCATGTAGAAATCTATCTGTAGAGTATCTATACCCATCTCTTCTTGCACTGACATTGCCCTTGATTGTAAGAAGCTCTTCAGTTTCTAATGTTTATCCAACAGTCATGTATTTATAGGCAGCAATAATAACTCCTTGCCAGCCTTCATATTTCTAGGCTACAATATCACTATTTCAGACACACCTTCTGAAAACTTCCACATTTTAAGAATATAGCCTGTGGGCACACTCTTAATTGCTGATATTATTCCAGGACTTCATGAGGACTCTGCTTTCCTCTGTGGTTTTAGCACTAGGTAGGGTCTATACAAAGAGCCTAAAGAACAAGTCATAGATGTGAGATGGGTGAGTAAAGGCAGTGGGAAGCAAAGACACCAGCCTAAGGATAATCAGTAGGAGATGTGTTTCTGTCCTTTACCTGAGTTTGCAAGAGGAGACACTTCACACGGTTTCAGGCAGTACAGGCACTTCAGATGTTTTATATTCAAAGAATACCACCTCATTGCATGTATGCTTATTTACAGAGCTACATCACTTTCCTTCCTGCCTTGCTTTGAGAACTTTACTATGAACTGTTACAGGGTGGGACAGAGTGCTGTCTCCAAACCTACAGCCATTGTCTCCACCGAACACATGCTCTGCAATTTTTTATGATTTACAATGAAGTTTAAAAAATGCCATGTGTCTGAATCATTATTTAAGGCTCTGCTGTTCTAAATGACAGATGGAATAGACTTAACTAGGCTAGGTGGAAAGACAGGAGATGAAGGGGAAAATGGGGCACTGACATAAACTCATGAGTTCAGTTAGCTGGTGCCCTGTCCGGGAACTGGTTCTTTTTCCCGGACGACAGAAAGGCATGAATGGGAGGACTGTGCCTTACACGTGGAGTCTGCTTTTCTCTAGTCACGTTAGATACCACGTGACTTTTAAGTGCAAACCACTACTAATTGCCCAGATCACCTAACTACTTGATATATCCTCAGTATCTAGGCTCTGATAGGTGTCAGGTCACTTTGCTCTATGAAACCTGCTCTGTATGGATGCTCTAGATTTCTTCTGACAAGTTTCTACAAATGGTTTAATCAAACTCTTCCGTTATGACTAACAGAGACCTGCAGCAGCAGTCTCACCAACAGTGTGCCAGACTGCAGATGGACAGGCAGTTCAAAGGAGCTTGGAACAGGGGAGGATAAAGGAAAGTAGATCTTTCTCTCCTGAACCTGCAAGATGGCTAAAGGAAAAAAAAAGGAAAACAGAAGAAAAAAAAAAAAGTTACTATGTTGTTTCAAGAAAAAAATGTTTCAGTCTTCTGGGGGAAAAGAAATGTGAGATTTAGGTAATCTGGCTGTAATCACGAGAATGAAAGGAGGCACTGCCTCAGGCCTATGAGAAAAAAACCCAGATGTTTTAAAGAGGAAATAGAAAGAGGTAAATTTGGAGGCAACAGGAAAGCGAAGTTTCCCTCAAAACCTTGATTTGCTTTCATTGCCACCACACCAAGTGACAAAAGATATTATGCCAATGCTTGTGGGTTTGGTTTTTTTAGAGCTGCCTTTACCGAGCCACCTGTGCAGAAGGACATGTCATTTTTAGTCTTCAGTCTATCTCCCTTTCAGCACCATCCTTTATTGGACTAAAACCTCAACAGGGACTTAGATGTTTCCCAGAAAAAATACCTGTCTTGCCATATTTCTTCTTTGGTCACTACTGCTCAAATAAAACATCTCCTGATTGAATCTAGTCAGGCCAATGCTGGCTGTTGCCAGCACATTGTTTAATAAAAAGTCAGGAGTGTCACAAGGGACTCTTATTCCACATCAGAAGCTGATATAACAGCACACTAACAAGGAAAAAGCCAGGACAAAGCAATTTGAGTTTCTGCTTTATCAGCAACAGTAAAGGAAAAATATGATTCAAAAGAAAAAAAGAAGTGTTTTAATCCTTCTGCCTTTTTTCTTCTTTTCTTTCCCTTCAGATTGAATGGTATTGCTGATAGCAGGATTCCTCCTATGGAAAATTTCTGCTTTACTAGTGTGAGAGTGTGATTATGTGGGATGATGAGAGGCATGTCAGCAGGAACTGCCTGTGTGCACCTGAGGGATGGATCAAACCTTCACTATTAATGAGAACATACAGACTGTGAGATTCACAGTAGTGCAGATATATTTAACAACGAATGCCCTGTGATGTGCCCTGAGCAAATCTCTCCAGATCCGGCACTGGAGATCAATACAGATCTACAGAACTTTTGTTTTATGTACAAATTCCTCATTTTTCCTTCTTAGCATAATTCTTTTTGTTAGTGTTAATGTGCTTGTTTTGTTTTGCATTGTAAAGGCAGCACAACTGTCATACTTTTAAGACCATCTACATTCAGACCTTGAGGAACTATCCTTGACTTAGATCTTTAGGAGCTCTCTCAAATAACTCATGGCTGTTCAGTCAGCATGACAACAAAAATCAAGCCCTCTCCCATAAGCTGGGCTTCGCTTTTTATTATTTAGGTGCTAAATGAAATGTTTACTGGCTTATTTTTCATTGCATACCCAAGAAAGGGTTGGTTGGTATGTGACAGAACTGGAGAAAACAAGGCTTCACAGTAAAAGGGAGTCTGTGGCTAAGTTCTCCTCCCTTTGCCATTGTACTGGGGTCTTCTGGCAGCACAAAGACAGATGGCAGATGATTTCACTGGTTGCTGCTACATCTGAGATTTCTGACCCTCAAAATGTCTTTTGGTTCCTTAGAGTTTAGGACAGTAGAACATTTCTACTGGTGTGGAGGGTGGGCTGTGAACAAAGGACACAGGGCTGCATAAGGAAACGAGGAAGACAGGAACTGGGGACAAGATGACATAGGATAGATTTGGATGAAAAGGTACTAGATCCGGTTCTTTCCCCTTCCCAATTCCACACAGCTGAGGACTAAGCTTCCCATCAATGCAGCAGGCTACCTGGGCTGGGGCAGCAATGGAAATGGTGAAGCTCATCTTCAAAAGCAGAACACCCATCTCACTAGTTGATCACCAAAGCAATACTCTTTGCCGTGCCAACCAGATATTTAACCTGCTCTCAAAACCTCCAGTGTGAGACATCCCACAGACTTCCTAGGCGTTATGTTCCAACACAGCTGGTGTGCTCCAGTCTCTTCCTTCAGCTAAGACTGCCTTTGGGACTCCATCTGCACTGACAGAGTAAAGGAAAATTAAGCAGGTGAAGGGTGAGAGCATAAAAATATGGAGCAGTTGTAGAACTTGAGCCTTCATAGAGGTCTCCTCTATTCTCACCCTCAGTGGATACTCATGCAGTGAGGTATATGGGTGGAGTGGGGCAAGAATAAGGAACTGATAGATTTCTACTTTGGGCCAAGATGTGGGACTATCAGATCTAGCCTTCAGGGTCTTCTATTGTTTTTTTTTAAGGCAGGAATTATCTAAATTCTCTCCTTTCTCCCAATTAGTAGATGCTTTATTCCATCCAGACTAAAACATGAAAAAAAGCGCCAGATAATAGGACTCAATTATCAGAACTGATTTGTTCTTGGGACACTTTGAAGAGGTAAGTGTGAAAAAGATGTGCATAACCCAGAATTTGTATAGGGGAAATCTGTAATGCACCATGAATCTGGACTGCCTTCACTGGAGCATCTTTAGAATTTTGGAAAAGTGAAGTAACTCTACAGACACTGAGGTAGCTCATGCTGTTTAATGCTGGCTGGACACTAGATATTTTTTGCATGGTACAGTGGGAATTTGAAAAGATGCTATCTTAATTCACAGCATGTACAGGGAAATACTTAACTGCTGCAGTCATTTTTAATGCTGAAGCTGACTGCAAAATTAAGATTTTAAAGTCAAAGTTTGGATACTAGAAGCACAATTTAAAAGCGATCAGATAGGCCGTCTCTGTGGATGAAGCTGGATACATTTATACCATATTATCTAATTATTTTTGCATTATTTACTTAAGGATTTATAAAAGATTCAGCGTCAAAGCAGGGAATATAGTTACAATGAATAATTTGCATTCTTTATTCCATGTAAATTATTTCAGGTCTCTAAGCACTAGGGAATTGGCATTATATGCACTGTAAAAATGTTGAAATGGAAGTTTAAACTGATGCACCATAAATGTTCCCATTGAATGTTTTAAGCTTTTTTTCCTTCCCATTAGCATAGATTCTTCTGTTTATAGATGCTGGGGCGAAAGAAGATTCCTGTCGTTAATAAGAAAGACCCTCTTAGGAATGCTCAAGAGGAAGACTTAGCATAAAACTTTGTAGGGATGGTCCACTCTAAGAAAGCAATAATTCTTTCACTCAGGGCACTGCTAATCATCACTTTGCAATCCCGGGAGGGGGTCCTCTACCTGTTTCTCCTCTCCTACTATTGTAAGATTTTTCTCAAGGATTATCATTGCACAGCACTTAGTGCAGTTCATTCTAAGTTCAGGTGGAACACTCCTAGGAAAGACAGCACAAATAGTACAGAAATACTACTCAGATAATCCAACAAATAATACAGATATATCCAACCAGGCCACTCCTATTAAACTATATTCCTGGAACTCAGAATGTTTACATACAATACATATGATGATTGATGCACGTCTACCCATTACTTTCCACTAAGTTTCCTTCCCTGCTGTGCTTTCTCTTCTCCCTGTAGCCCGAATTCTTCTTCACAGACTTTCTTTCACTGACATATCCATTTGACCTGACAAACTCCCTTCTGTAGCACTGAACCAGGGAAGTGTTTCTATGCAGTTTCATTGATTTGCATTCATCATTTCATGGGTACTGGTGAAGGTAAAGCACCTCTAAAGATGCTTCTCTTGTTATCTAAGAAATCTTCCAAGTTCTTCAATGAAGAAAAATTGACACTGACCCAAAGCAAAATGGGAAAATTTCATTCTGTCTCCTTGGGTCCAGATCAGGGCATTACCTGTCAGGGAATGCAATATACCTTATGTTATCACGCACTGCCTTACAAAAAGAGAAAACTTGCCCCCAGAACCTGCAACCTGAAACACTCAACTCCTGGTTTCCCTTAATGAAGCATTCTGTGCTCACTGAATTTTTTGCTGCATCAATAAATCATGTACAGTCCTCTTCCTGAATACAAATAGGCTTTTGTTCCTATGGACAGAAGCCACCAGACAGCTCATCCAATGCATGAGTCAATGAAACCACATACATGCTTGAGAGTGTAAAAGCCATGACCATTTTTCAAGACTGTACACAACCTGGACAGTGTTATTAGAGGGCTTGAGTAAACGGTAAGTGTCACACCCCCAACCAAGTTAGAAGCATGCAAACAGATTACTCACCTCAAGCACAAGAAAAGCATAAAGGCAACTATAAGGGCCCCTACTGATATACAGTGCCCCAGGTAGTTTATGATGAGAGCAATCTTGTAATGGAGCGCATACTTCCTCTGGAGGTAAAGAGATAACATGATTAAATCAGCATGACTCTCTAAGCACTGACATTAAAGAACAGTTAATCAGTTTAGGAAACAGTAATTACTTTTCTCGACTTAAAATGATGCAGTAGCCCCAGGGCTGATGCTTATGTATAAACCAAACATGCTGCCCAAGCACAGAAGTACAGGCTTGGTTTCACTTCACTTTGGGATTTGTCCACAGTTTCTTACAAATTTTAGCAAAAAAGTTATTTTTTCCCTCCCCCTTTTTTCCTGCAATTTCCTTGGGATTTCTTATTTCCATTATTATGCTATTTTAAAACTTTGTCATTTTATGGTGAGAAAGCTATCAAATCCACATCATTTCACAGTTTCAAAAGTTATAAAACATTACTTATTAGGAAACTGCATGGTCTTAATGAACCAGGTTATTCTACTTTCCTACTCAAATCGTTTGGCTTTCATACAAAAATGAACCAGCTGTCAGTCAGAATAATAAGCCCTTTCCAGACAGGTAGATTTTTCTCTGAGGTACATTCCTTACAAGCTACGATCCTTATCTTTCAAATTGAGGGCAGAACCAGTGCAGATTGGAAGACCTGGAATCGGGTGGTGTTCTTTCAGTTTTGAGAGTGTGACAAACCAGAGATCCTATTGTTTTTAGCAGCAATCCAAGTATGTGGTGAAACTTAATGTATTCATATCTATTTCCTAGGATGCTGGGGAGATTATGGTAGGTTCTTGATCCTATAAACAAAAAATTAAGTGCAAAAGTGCTCCCACATAAATCAGTGAATTTAGTGATGTGACCAAAATTTGACCTTGAAGTAACTGAAACATTCTTTATTGGTGGGCTGCTGCTGGCTTCAGAGAAAAGAGAAGCATCTCCTCATTTTGCCTGATAGATAGGAAGAATCTATTCATAATTATTATTATAGAATACTATTCAGATAAATACTCAGGCTGGTCAAAAATCAACAGATGTTTGTTTCTTAAAGAATACTCACCCACCCCACCCACTCTGAAAAAAAGATATTTATTTATTTGTTTTGGCATTTGTTTCTTTTCAGGTTAAGCAGATCTTTCTCCACTTTGGTATGTTGTCCTCCTTCAGAAGAACAAGACCTTTGAAAACTGACCACCTAAATTTCCTCCTTTGTGATAAAAATATAAAAGTAAAATCCTACAAATGCCATCAGTTTTCTAAATTTGGTTGAACTTCCTTTCTTTTATTTTTTTCTAACAATTTCCCTTAACATTGTATTCCAGTCAAAGGAATTTGTCAGTGAATGAATGTTTGGATGAAGCTATAAGCAGCAGCTGTAGTCAATCTGTTCCATTGTTCTGTGGAGATAGCATCTTCCAGCACTTTGCCAGAAAGCAAGCAAGCCCTCTTGGAATCAGTTTTGTGATGAAACCTGCCTATATCTTCAGCACACGGAGTAATGTGCTGTTTCTGGAAAGAACTCAACCATGTAAGGTATTTTTAAGTCTATTATAAAATCCCCTGAAATAAACTTCCCCATGTGCAAGCCCATTTTCTGAACAGCCTTGAGGAGAAAAAAAAAAACCAACAAACAAACCTACAAAATCTGAATTCCATAGTGAAGGTTATTTACTGTTGTCACAAAGACACCTAAAGGGGAAGAAAACACACTTGACCTGATGTACCTACCTGAAATGCATTGTACTGTTCAGCTAGTGCACTGGCAAACTGCCTTGCTTATTTATGTTCCCCGCTTAATTCACAGAATCACAGACTATCTCAAATTGGAAGGGACCTATAAGGACCATCAAGTCCAAGTCCCTACGTCTCGCAGGACAGCCTAAAGCTAAACCATATGACTATGAATGTCATCCAGAATTGCTCATGTAATGGTAGAAATCTGGAAGATGACAGTGCTTCTCCTAGGCCAAGGATCTTGCTTTTTTAATCTGACCCTTCAGCTCCCTCCTTTGGCTCCTAATCACTGTTCCAACTTCACTCAAGATTTAAGAAGGCATGGTTCAAAACATGAGAAAATTCAGAGGGAAAAAATATAATTAAGCTCCTCTTTGACACACTGATGCTGAAGAAAAAACAGTCACAACTTCTATTTTTCCTGTTGCTGACACTAGCAAGGTTTCCTGAAGGCAAATTCATATATCATAGAAACAAGAACTGCCTCGTTGCCTATGAAAAAATAAGCTGACAGGGTGGCAAGATCACTTTCCACCAGCCTACATGCAATCTGCATCCCTAGTAGAATTGGAGACAACACCTTTGGGGCTGAAAAACATGTGCCCAGAATCAGTCATGTGTTGGCCGAAGCTCAGTTCATGTAAAATGCTTGCATAACCCTTTTTTGTCTCACCCTCTTGAAGACATACATTTAAAATGGTAACAACCTTCTACTGTTATTCAATATTACTCTGCTTCCAGGATGATGTTTCACTTTGCTAAAATGCAGATTTAAATCCTATTTAGGCTTAGGAGAAGGATCATTATATTACAAAGGAGACAGAAAGGAAGATGGTCTGGACACTATTAGCCTTGCTTTCCAGACCACAGCAGGTCACATCACCTCCTGCATGCCGTACCTTATGCATGACAATCATGTTACATCAGGCAGTGCAGAGCTGTCTTCCAACAAGCTTCTACCAGGGAAGCTGAGGAAGCACAGCTTATGTCTTTACCTGCACCAGCTTTACAAATCTAAGGCACACTGGGATCCCTGCAACCAGATATCAGGCTAATGACAGAGTCATTCTCTCCCGAGGACTTTTTCCTTTCCTTTAGCTAGGACATGACTGCTAACCTGTCCAAACCAAACCAGCTAATGATTTGAACTAATAACTACCTAATGACAGCTCTTTTAGCTCTCCAGATGACAAGGATCTTTCTCCCTCTAACAGAACTTCTAACAGGACCTATAGTGCTCACAGCTCAGATCGCCCTGTGAGGCTCTACACTCCATTCCCAGTTCAGCTACTCTAGATTTCTCCCTGTTGCCAGGATGACCTCATCACCAGTACAGTTGAAAGACACCATAACTCCTCTCCAAAGACTTTCAGAAGCAACTGGGAAGTATCTTTGTCATCCAAGATGCCTCTGAATTCACCGCGTTCCTGGTCGGGGACAGCTGGGAGCTGGGTAGCTGTGGCTAACGTGGCTGTGCTTCTAAGCAGGATACACTAACTTAAGCCCAGCATGGTGCTAACTCAGCTACACAGCTTGAAGCCACCTCAAAACATTAGCAGAACCAAATGTATATCCAGCTGCCATAGGCCACATAGAGAAGACCAATGTTCCTAATTTATAGCTCTTCTTGGAGGTTGAGATTTTTTTTTTTTTTTTTTTTTTTTTGCTGCCTGGGACTCTCATTTGTTTTGTAACAGCACAGATTTGTGACAGGTGCAGCAAAGGTCCCTTTGACACAGGAGCTTGTAGGCTGAGTAGAAGCTTCCCATTGTTTGCACGTTATGCCATCAAACAGCCAGTTGGATCAAAATTATTTCTGTACCTGATTCCTGTGCCTGGAGAAGGAGCTAACTGGTTGCTCAGAGGATGGGATGCAGTCTGACGTTAGGACACCTACATCTGGGTTTCTACCTAACATCTGAACCAGTATCTGAAGCAAGGGCTCCAACCAGTTACAGAGGCAACTAGTGCCCCTTGAGATCTACTCGGGAGACTCTGTGCTTCCTAGTTGGTCCTGGTGACTGGCTTCCTGTTGCTGTGCTAAAGGACACAGGTATTGCAGAAGGCCTGTGTCACACCTGCCAGATGCACAGACATACACTGGGACATTTTAAACTACACTGTGTAACTACATGCAGGCAACTAGATCCCAGCCAAAGTGGGAATCTAGGAGAAAAGTAGTCCCAGAGCAGTTTTACCAACTACAGCCACAGGTCTTGACCACAAGTAAAGCAATGATAGTCCAGTGAATGTGTGTTACACGAGTTTATGCCCTCCAAGACTGACCCACAGCTGAAAACCCCTAAAATTTCCCTTGCGACGTTACTGGCACTCTTATAAAGCGTGTAGCACTGGGGTTGATCTTGAAAAGTCCTGTTCCTGTCCCATGCATCAATCACTGCATTTGAAGTCAAACCATGTAATTCTTTAGCACTCTGGCTGTGAGTGGCCAAGCTGGAAAGTAGTGTTGTTTTCTGTATTAACAATAAACACAAAACACAGGGCATACCTCCTGGCTGATGCTTAGCATCTGCTAGGATCAGCCATTAAATAACAATAGACCCACATGTATGCTTGCATCTTACCTTTAATCAAAATGGAGGATTAGGGAAATCCATGAGGATTATTCTTTTTTTCTTTTCTTTTTTTTTTTTTTTTTTTTTTTTGAGATCATGAAGCAACCCAAGTATTCATCTGTAACACTGAGCATTATTAGAGATTTCAAAAATATTCTCAAATATTAATATTTGCAAAGCTTGTCACAAATCTTTAAAGATCTAATAAATGAGTTTTTAAGCTTCTGCAAACAAGGGTGGGGGAACATCTGCACTTTCATCTGTTTAAGGAACATGCTATTTAAGAGGTTTTAAGCTATCGCCATAGCTGCAAAGTTTTTAGAAGCAAAAACAGAGTAAAGGAAATAATCCTGTCCTCTAGTCACAACACTTCTCCAGCCTCTTCAAATAAAACTCCTCTGTATTTGCTTGTGCAGAGACAGCAACTGTTCAAGTCATGCAGACAAACACGTAGTGGCATTAAAATGCAGCAGCATTTTCCTGAGCTGGTACAGCAAACTGCTACTATCAGCCCCAGTTTCCCACGCCAGCTAAATCACACCAAAGATTTTGAGTCTTCACCTGGTTCTGTTCCCCATTCTCTAAACCAGCACTGGCTGCTATACACCCCATCTCTTGCTCATTTTTAAGAGGGTGGCTTCACAGAAGTGCAAATCCCTTTCAGTCGGAGCTGGTCTGCTGCCGAGGTCTGCTGTTCCCTCAGCCGCAGCCACACTTTCACCCCCTTTGCTTGCGCTGGTCCCAGCGCTCCTCCAACAGTGCAACAAAATAGTTTAGGGAACTGATTCATCCGAAAAATGACCTAGCAAAAATATAGTTTTTCATTTTAAGTGGGAAAGAAACATAAGGAGGGGCTGCACTGGGTTGGTCCCAACTTAGGTCAGCTTAAATCGCTATGGGAGCCTCTCCACTATGCTAGACCACCACAAACACGTATCAGACCCTCTGGATGGCAGTCATGTTATGGTGCACCTGTTTCTTACTTTCTAGAAGCCTCTAAAAAATGTAGGGGTGTGTGTGTGTGGTGGGGGAAGGTGGGCTACTGCTCTAGCCAGTGAGTAAGAGCAGGCCTTCCTCAGCAGCTGGTGTGTAGTTATCTGTTCTCTGATTCACTTGTCAAAGCCCACATTCAGCAGCTACATGGATCTCACAGGATGGATGCTGGGCCACAGCCAAAGCACATCATGACTGTTTTGGGTACAGCACTAGTCCAGACAGTTTCCGAGTACTAAATCTGGATGAGCTCTGCAAGCAGCCTTCAGCAGGTGAGAGCTTGTCTTCCTCCTCTCTCTTTGCAACTGGCATGGCACAACTCCAGTGACAGAATGAGTGGAATGAACCCCAAAACTTAAACAGGCCTGAGCTGCTGGGCTCCACCTTGGTTCTTAGAGGGGAAAGTCCCCCCAGCAGAGAGACAGCACAAAGTCTGTGTGTGCTTGTGTCCCACCATAGCGCTCAGAACAGGAGGAAGAGAAAGAGAACATGGCATGAAAGGCTTAAGGGTTTAAACCTGTGAGGGTGAATGTCTACAATTGCCTCCAAGGAAAGTTTGACAAGAAAAGGACTTTGCATAATGACTTGCAGCCTTTCTGAAGGAGCTTAACCCTCTATGCTAATTTAATTATGTAAACTCCTCTATAATGCAAGACTGGCTCAATCTTTTAAAGACAGCTGGGACCTGACTCTGCTTTTATGTATTTTTCTGTTGCTGCCCTCTAACATATTTACTGAAGGTGAAATGACATTGGGATCTGGAAAAGCCAGTTGTTGATGAGAACGCAGAACTGATAGGTACAGGGTAGAATCAGCTGGTGAAAGCTTATTTTTCAGTGGCAAAGAAGCTTTTGGTCTTATTGTTATTATTACTAACATTTAATGTAGCATCTGTAGGCTTTGAACAAAGCTAGGAAGGATCTGCATAAGCATACATCATCAGCAACGGAGTGCAATAAAGCATCCTTTTTAAAAAAACATATGATTAGGGGATATGGAGAGAAGGTAAGTGATTTGCCTGAATTCACAAGGACCATTTGTTGCAGAGACAGAAATGGAACCTGTCTCAGAAGTCCCAAATTAGTATGTTAACCTTAAACTTCACTTTGCATTCATGTACGCTGAGAAATGTCATTGAGAAGAATGCAGGGAAAAATACAAACCTTGTCATCCAGAATAGGCTCACACTGGGAGTAGTTTATCTTGGAAGCCCATGTCCCATTGCCCAGGCATTCTCTGTAGGCATTTCCTGGCATGGACCAAAAGAAAAGACAGATGAACACTCTATGCTGGACTTTAAACATCCTAGCAATTTCACAGATTTCAGAAAAGGTTAAAAGAACAGATTCTTCACAAGGCAAATCAACTTATCCCACCTCTGTGATGACTAGAACAGCCTGTTGAGGAGAGAAGAGAAGAAATAAAGCACATAAACACATCTAAAGTATTTAAAGATACGATTGATAATGTTTTCTTACAGCATATTGGTTCAGAGGACGACAAAGGTATGAGAACAATGTTGCAAGAGAAAGCTTAATATTAGTATAGCCATCTAAAAAGATGTTAAATGATGTATTAAAAAGCGGGCAGAAAGGTTTAGGTCTTTCGTGCTCCATCTAGGAGAACAGTATGTGTATGGTAAACTTATTGCTCTACTTCCCTCCCATTCATTCCACTGTAAACTAGGGGAAACATTTCCAGAGATACTGATTTTCTAGTCTACCTATGCAACAACTTTATTGGTAAAACTTTTTCAAGAACCTGAAGGAGCAAGATAACCACATCTCCCAACCCTGGGGCAGGCAGGCTGGGGAGGGCACACAAGAACGTCTCTGAAAAAGATTTCAGAAATGGGTACACCCAGGTTACGATGTGTTCACCCACTGTCTGTAAAAAAGAAACCACTTCTGATGTTTTTCCAAGGTGCCAGTTCTCCCAGAACATTAAGTGAAAATCATAGATTACTTTATAGAAGCAGAGAGATTTCATGTCCAATTGCAATGTCACCCTTAGGAGCTCTGCAGACTGTGTTAGTAACATTGGGGGTGAGGAGGGGAGTTCAGTTTCTGGCAAGCACTCCTCTTCATCTCAAGAACTCAGAGAGAAAATGATGCAGTTGTACTGTACAAACTACCTTCCTCCACTCGTCAAAAGTACATCCAATCCCAAGCAACAGAGTTTTTTCCATGCTTATTTTGAACTGTGTCTTAGAAACAACAGAATTAAAATAAAACAGGAAATTCAGAAAGATGCCCAAAGGACACATACAGACAACTTCCTAATGAACTCATCACAATGTTCTTGCTGCCTTTTACCCAATTTCTTCTTGGGCCTTTGCCATGGTCATTTAGTGCTAGTTCAGCATCCAACAGTCATGAAAATATGTCACACAAAAGCATCATATTCAATATTTCTAAAAGTACTGTTGACAGTGGCCTTTGAAAAAGGTAAAAAGACTTCAGAAGGTGTTTGTTGTTACAGAGGAGGAAAATCCACATAGAAAGCAACAAGTAACAGTTCACCTAGATGCTCCAGATTATACCATAACCATACAGATCACTGAATTTCATCTTACTACTGTCTATTGGCACTTTTTCACTGTTCTGTTTTGGAGTGACAGGGCCAAAGAAAATAAAATAAAACAACTGGTAACATTTGGATCAACTACAGAAACTTGTGCTAAGGATTAAGGACCTCAGTTTCCATTTCTGTCACTAGGTTACAGGCAAATTTGCACATTTCCCCCTCTTTCTTACTGGAAAATCAGGTATAGACTGCCAATTTCTGTGCACTGTTTTTGTGCAATTTTCCCTTGAAGGGCAAGCAGGTGATAAGACTTCTTTCATCACTGTTCTGTTTATTATTATTCAATATCTCAAGCTAAATGTCTCTTGGGTCATCTATTACCCCCTTCCTCTGAGACCAGGTCTGAGTGGAATTCAGGTGGTTGGATCACAGTTATATCCCTAAAAGCCCTTGTGTTTGCCCCCCTCTTCAGCCAGCGCTGAGGCTCTCTGTGCAGAACAGTTGCTGATTTTGAGTCTGTGTAGCAAACATCTGACTCTCCAGACACTGAGTGGGAAACTGGTGCTTACTCAGATGTTGAATCCCACTTCAGGGATAGCTCATATGAAACCCTTGTTTTAGTCATTCTGGCTCATCCTTTCCCTCGCTGTGTATTTCCAGCTCAGGTGTAGAGAGCACAGACACAATCAACACAGTGAGACTCTTAGAATGTACAACTGGGGCTACAGAAGTACCTGAGAGGGAAAGGTGCATTTGAATTAAGTAGGTATTTATCCATGCAAAAGGAAAAAAGACTCTTCCTCTTCTGATTTCTCTCCAGATGAGAAATTGACAGAAAACAAAAATAGCTTGAAGTTGGGTGAAAGAGAGGGAAAGTATCAAAACTAGGGAAAGAAGACCCATTTCACGCCAAAACTCCCTTCAAGGATTTCTCTTAGCTGAAAAAGAAAGCTAGTATTAGGAGTGCTCCCCCATCCATGCTAATTTCTTCCTCTACTCTTCTCTTTGCTATTTCCATTTAGTACAGAAACAGAAGTAAAAGGTGTGTACATGACTTCCTGAAAATGACCTGGCAGGACTGCAGCAGGGCTGTGAAAAATCACAAACCATTTCTTCTACTTTATCAGGCCACAATGCATCTGTCCCCTGCACTACATCTTCCTTGCTCATTATAATAATCCTTTCAGAAGAATGTGTGCCTCATGTTTATTGTCCAAATGAAATATTAGAGAACAGATCACGGCCAGCAAAGCAAGGTCCAGCGTACCGAATGCCATTCGGTTCCACCCCGATTTTGATGTTTAACTGCTACACTTAGAATATGAGGAGCCATGAAATGTGCCTCTGAGCAATCTTTCAGTGCAAATTCAGGAATCCTGTAAATCACCCACATCAAAGCAGTTCTCTGAGAAACAGTGATCTGGGTTTATGAGCTGTCACCTCAGTTCTCTTACATGGTGAATATCTGAACAAGAGGAGAATAAAATCAAACTCTGAATTTCTCTAGTCCAGAATCTCCTCCAGTATCAGCCACTTCTCGGAAACAAAAGCAGCAAGTAGATCTGACTTCTGGGAACGTCTCATTCTAAACTCTTAGCAGTCATAAGTAATTTATATCCCAAAGCAAACGTCTTTTTTCTTTCTTCCAAATGCTTTACAGCATTAGTTCTAATAGCCACGTGGAAACAAGTTCCCATCATCCTGAATGTATTTTCATGTATCTATTTTAGTAATATAATACAGGTCTTTTACCTGGTGCTTTAAAGGAGAAATACCTGATTTAGCAAGGGAGGTAATAAAAGAAAGTAAGAGCCTCACTGCAGGCACCTGGAAGAAGCAGCTCTTGTTCATGCACTGATGAACCCCCTGGCACATAGCGAGCCTAGCATTTCTTGAGGACATTGGATGAATTGCATATGCCCTGGACAGAAGCTCACTCCGTCCACAGCCAGTCACATCTGCCATGCGCTGAACTTCCAGCATGCGCTTGTGTATCTCTGCACAGAAGGCCCTGGATAAAATAATCACAACTTCAAATAATCACCGTAGTCTTCTTCATAGCAGCAAGCAGCTGCTTCATTTCTACACTTCAGACTATGGCCTCTTCTTTGACTTTAAAATGTTGGTTTCCTGTTGTAGATTTTTAGCAACATTTGTGGCACCTGATTGCTTCTGCTTAACTATCAGTCCAGGGGATAGGCAAGGAGGTAAAAGGGAACTCCCTGAACAGAAAGAAATATCCGGCAGGGCTGAGACTGTCCCTCAGGTCACTAGCTTCCAGAAAATGTATTTCAACCCCTCCAGGCCAGCCAGCATAACATATGCATTTTCATATTTCCTCTAAGGGCTGATTCAGTCATGCTGGTCATATCATATTGTATCAAAAAAGCCGATGACAGAAATGGCTGTATTCCCGGAGTCGAATGCAGCAGTTAGAGCCCCTCAGACAGCAGACTGCAATACCTTCCACTGCTGCTCCTGCTCTGTAGTGGTGGCTGCTGTTTTGGCAGCCTAACACCAAACCTTGATTCTACACACCAGCCAACATTTCAGCTCCATCCACAGGGACAGTAAAAGTACCAACATCTGCAGTTCTCATGGGCTCTAAGGTGATATAAAATGGATCTCCACTTATGAAAAACTTTGTATCACGTCATAAAAAGGTAGGTAAAAGATCTGAGCATGACTATAACAAAGCATTGTCAGGAATAGAACAGTGAAACCCTCCCTGTTCCTTACAACCAGCCACCCACAGCGTGACCAGGGACTCTTTGAAGCTATTGTAAAAGCAATGCCTGCCGAAGCGTCCTAGTGGACAAAACTGTTCCAGCCCACTTCATACAGTCTTTGTTAGCAATGTCTCACTGTTCACTCTTAGCTTAAATAGGCCCAAGGAGTCTCTTCAGTGAGCAGGGAACTATCACTGCGGATTTCACAGGGTCCTCAGAAGCGACCTGCTGTGGGAAGCATCCCAGAACAAGCAGTGTGGTGAGGATACTGCAGCTAGCCATATGGTGCCAAATCTCCCCGACTCCAGCTTTTGGGAAAGGTAAGCCCAGCTCAGTGTATTTTTTTATGGTACTTCTCTGAATAAAGTCAGGGAACAACCAAATAACTAAAGGAACGCCTCACTCGTGTATGTTTGTATATACATACACACACATATTACTATCTAGAACTTGATCTTTTCTTAGCTGAGTATAATCATTTAAGAGCAAGTGAGACATTCCAGATGGAGAGCAAAAGCTCCTTGGAGAGAGAAGAAAAATAGTGTTGCATTTATCCAAAACCTGGCATCTAACCAAAAACTGAGCATGATAATCACAACTCTGGTTTTGGGGCTAAAAAGATCTTTAAGGAACCCCAGCATATCTGTTATTTAAATAAAGAGAAGCTGGTCAACCCAGATTTCAGCAATCTATCTCCAAACAGCCCATACACCAAAAATAATGGATAAAGATATTGACCTGACATGGAAGGACACAAGAGAAGCTTACAGAGTTATTTGTTCATTTTGAAGGACTCCTCACACTCAGGTAGCTGGTGTTTCATAAGGGGGCACACATCCAAACTCTGTTTACAACTTTGCCCATAACCCTCTTCAACATCCCTACTACTCAGTACTGGGATCACAAGACTGGTTCTGGGAAAACTTGCATGGGATGCAGCAGTTTTTCACAAAAGCTCAGGGACCTTTATCCCAGAACAGTAGTGTGACTTTTAGCCATCGAAACTCATGCAAAACTAATTTCTTCTCAATATGTTACACTTTATTAACAACACTGCTACTGCTTCATCTAAAAAGACCTCAGTGCTGTGTCTAAACAGCAAATGGAGCAGCAACGTCAATATTTGTCATCCCAGCTGTGATTTTTCTGCTACTTAGAAACCAATGAATTTGGATGACTGTGATAAGTCTTAGCATTCAGTGTAACCGTCTGCTTCAAAACTGCAAGTGCTTACATGAAGATTATATTCAAAATACTGACAACCAATAACACTAGATGACAGAGGTATAAACAAATGCAAAGCAGCTACAAAAACTGCACTTTTGTAAAAAAAGCTGAATAATAGGTGGATTGAAAGCTTCTGAATGGCCAGGCCCAGAGGGCGGTGGTCAGTGGCGCAAAGTCTAGTTGGAGGCCAGTGACTAGCAGTGCATCCCAAAGATCAATACTGGATCTGGTCCTGCTTAACACCTTTATTAACAATTTGGATGACGGGGAAGTGTGTACTTTCAAGGAAGTCTGCAAACAATACTGAACTGGGGAGAGCAGCTGATAATGCCAGAGGGTCATGCTGCCATCCAGAGGGACTTTGACAGGCTGAAGAAATGGACTGATAAGAACCTCGTGAAGTTCAGCAAGAGGAATTTCAAAGTCCTGCACATGAGAAAGAACAACACCATGCACTGGTATACGGTGGGACCACCCAGCTGGAAAGAAGGCAGATGGTAGCCAGGTCTGCATTAGGTAAAGCATTGCCAGCAGGTCAAGGGACGTGATCCTTCTCCTCTACTCAGTGCTGATGAAGCCACCTCTGGAGTACTGTGTCCGGATCTGAATATCAGGGAGCACTTTTCTATTGTGGGGGTGACTGAGCACTGGCACAGGTTGCCCAGGGAAGTTGTGGTGTCTCCCTCTTTGGAGATGTTTAAAAGCTGTCTGGACATGGTCCTGTGCAGTCAGCTCTAGCTGGCCTTGCTTGAGCAGAGGGGTTGGACCAGATGGTCTCCAGAGGTCCCTTCCAACCATAATCATCTTGTGATTCTGTGATTAACAGAACACTATTATCCCCTGGAACAACTTTAAAAACAGCTTAAGTTCCATGTTTTACATCAGTTTGAGAGGTAAAACGTTGACCGTAATTTCATTTCTAACAGCAGATGATGTTGCATTTCCGAATGGAATATGCAAAGAGGAGCATTTGATGAGTGACTTTTCTATTTATTTATTTTATTTTATTGACCCTGTTAAAGAACATATAGCCTTTTAGGTAGCGGTAACACAATCTGTATAGATTAGCCTGGTGGCAGGCTTGTATTTAGTCAGTAGAAGTCCATTAAAAGCACAAAGCAAACAAGAGACAGAAGCACAGGGTAAACGTAAGTGGATGTAATTCCCAGCAGGAAGTTAACCACATCCTTCCAGTCATTACTGGGTGAAAGACAATTCCAGACGCTGTGTGCAAGCACTACTCTAATGGATCTTGTCCTTGACAACTGGAACTAAGCTGGTTTTGAAACATATTTTAATCATTTTGCTGTGTCTCATGTAGATGACTTTGCAACAAGGTTTACATTTTTGGTCATCATTAAAATGGAAATCTGCCTTCTCAAACTATTTATGCCTTTTGTCCTGGATCCCACGCACACATAGTGGCCCTATAATCTTGAGACAAATTCATCTGGTACTGGAATGAAGGGAATAAATACGCAAATGAATAAATAAAACACAGTCTGTGTAAGTTCTGAGCTCTGCACAGCTAAGGGTATCTGACTGCTTTGACAGCTTGCTGACCTGGTAGCTGTCAGCCAGGCTGAAATGAAGGGTCCATCAACCAGAAAACCAAGATCCCCCACTGAACAAACTCCCTGGAAAGTACAAAGAATTGGAAAGTGGAGTTAGCAGTGACTGTGGCAATCTTGGAGAATCACAGATGCAGCAAACGACTGAAAGAGCACAGTGGGTCATGTCCATCTCCCTACCAACAGGATTTGTTCAGTTCAGCTTAAAAAGTGTAAGCCGCAAGAACTTCTAGTAATTGCTTTGTAAATCTATTTCAGACAGTCTGTTAAATCTCTCCACCGGGAATTTTTTTGCTGATATCCTAAATCATCCCCTCCCTTCATCCTTTTTAAGACAACTATTGAACTCTTTTTGCCTCTTCGCCCTCTGACCAAGTTGAGTAACTTGCCTTCCTTTTCAGGGCAGGTTAGGCCTGCATATTTACCACAGGCAGAGTTCAGTCTTGTAATTTTAGAATATCAACATGCAACGAGCCTTGTTCTGCACATCGTACCAGTCCCTTCCTACAACGGCTTCAGGACACAGCAGAGCCAGGCAATGGTCCCCCCAGCACCATTTTGCTAAGTTTGTTAATGGAAAGCAAGCACAAATAAGTGAGGTTTTTTTCCTTAGGTGTGCAATATTAAAGTAGGTTCTGTGAAATGCTGGCCTTTAAAATCAGAAGAGACAGTGGAGAAAACCTGTCTTGCCTCAGTCCCAGGCTTAAAGCTGGATGACATTTTCTGAACTGAATAAATAATTTTTGAAACACAGAGTTTTGAGGCATCAAGAATAACTTGTTAAGTTTGGTAAAACTCGTTCAGATTTTACCAGCCCAAAAGAAAAAAAAAAAAAAAAAGAAAAATTCAAACAACACAGGAGTAAAACAAAACAAAATACAATATTCCAGTGTTTAACATTATAGCTCATAAGTTACTCACAACATGGAGTACTTCAACTCTGGTCCTTCCACTGTTAGACTTCAAGAGCAACTTGAACCCAGTTCAATTGATTCCTTTCTTTCAGAATGTCCTAATCACTGGGATATTGCAAGATTTTCCCAGTGTTTCCTCCAAATAATTTTTAGGCATTTAATGTTCAAAATAAGACATTTTGCTTGGTATTAAGCAAAAATTTTTCTCTTGGGTACTTATCCACCATGATCCCCAGTAAATCCAACAGGAATTCCATGATATAAATTCCTTAGATTGGCTGCTTAGATTTCACAGGATTCATATCAAATGAGACAGAAAAAAAACCTTCATAAAGAATACATCACTTCATGTGTATACGATTCTTAGCCCTTTTTCAAAGTCTCAGAAAAAGAGCAAGCCTCTAAAAATAGGGGCTGAATCATGCAGCTATAAATTATTTATTCATGTGCCATCCTTTCCATTTGGTGGGTCTCCAGAATGTTGCAGCGACAAGCTACAGCCAGGTAGGATTCACAATGCACCAGTACACTGCTTGTATTTCTAGAAATTGTAAGTGACAGTGGTATAATTGTAACAGCAGTCAGGCGTCCATGCAATTGAAAAGAAAAAATCTCTCTTCACATACTTTATTTGTGAATGAGGGATATTCAAACAAAAATAAGGAGAGGAAAGAACAGTTATCCAACAATGCTTATTACTTTGTATATCAGCCAACATCATCCTGAAAGCCAAGCTTTGTGCAAAGATAGATTCTTAGAGCTCATGGTTTGGTTAGGGTTTTTGTGACATTCATGTAGGGTTATAATGCATTTATAGGGGAGTCCTGGAAGGCAGACAAATAATACTTTAGGCAAGAAATGTTCCTTTAGAAAAATATTCTTTACCTCAGCTCTGTCTAGCTCACCAATCTGATGTTTCTTCAGGCTTTCAAGCATGTAACAAACTTTGCTCAGCTTTCTACTGTTTTCCTTGGCCAAGGAGTCCTAAAACACTTTATGAGAAGCTCAAGCAGTCCAATTACACTCATTTTCTGTATCGATTTCCTATCTGCTAAAAAGCTCAAGTGAATCACTCAGGTCATATAACATGTCAAAAGGAAAGGCAGGAACATAACCTTTCAGAAGTTTAGAAGTCCTCCAGGCTTCTTCAGTTTAGAAAAACATTTCTCTGGATTTCTAGCCCAAGGCATACTCCATTAAGCATATTGATAAAGATTATAGTCTTGCCCACACCTCTGTGTCCAGTCTTACACAGACCATCTAATTTATGTACACAGCACTTCTGAATGTAACTTTCCTTAGACAAGCTGAAGCTATACACTACAGGAGTATAAAAGGACATCTGAGGTATACAGTTCTGTTTGTCTGTACCTCTTTCTCCATCTCTTATCTTTCACCTAAGTGCTGCAGTCCAAGAATTAATTTTATTAAATCTTTTCCAGGCAGCCTCTGGCTTCCTCCTAGACAGATCAGCTAGGAACCTACTTGGTGTTATGCCTGGCTCACTGCAAATACTGCTGAAATCTGGATCCCATATGCATCTCCTTCCTGGACCAGCCAGCTGTTCTCTTGCTTCTCATTTCTGAGATGGACCTCACTGCTGAGCTGTGGCTAGATTTTGGGCTATGCTTTCACCTTCTTAACAACAGCTGATTCCAGGACCCACAGCCTGGCCTCTGTGCCCCTACTTTTCTCCACACTCCTATGACTGACTTAAGTAGGTCCCAATCCACAGTTTCTGCTTCTGATGTATCTCCACTGTGCTCAGCAGGTCACCCTTGCCCTAGGCAGGGGCTGCCTGGCATCCAGCATTGCCAATTCAGCACCTTAAGAAAGATCCCAGACTCATTTGTTCAAAACTGTCAGAAAAATGGCTCTTTTTAACTTTCAATGAATTATTTGCTAATATAAAACTATACACAAAACTATATATTCTGTTTGACTTTCTAATCCCTTTCACGTCAACCCCACACAGTTTACCTCAGGAAATAAAACCACAAATTCTTGCAAGATTTTTCACTCTTTTAATTCTTCCAGGGTTATCAAAAACTATTCCATAACATGCATCTCTTTTAGAGTGAATATTCTGTTTTTTCACAGCTTTGTTTTGAATTGTTTCAGGATTGAGGTGTAGTCAGTAGCAGGAAATCCCCAGATGGCTGCCCTTTCCCAAAACAATTGCTCTTCAGAAGGATGATTGGGGAATTATCCTGGAAGCTGCTTTCTTTGTCACATGTCCTTACAGCTCCAGTTATAACCCTTCTATTAATCATTCAGCAAAGCAACGTTACTATTAATTTATGTAATTATTATCTCTATTTACTATTAATTTCCTTAGGAAATTATTTCATGGCTTGTGATTAAGAAAACTCTTGTTCTGAAATGTCAGGACAGTGCTGATACAGAAACAGCTCAGGGAACACCAAGAAACATGGAGAGAGAAAGACAACTGGACTGGATCACGAACATTTGACAAATGGTCAGTTAATCCCACTTTCATAAACATGCAGTGCACAGTTTTTCCCTCATACCGATTGACATGACAGAGTTTGGCCCATGTGTCAGGAGCACCAAAGAAAGGTAAAAAGGGAAATAATCCCTTCTTTTCAGTGTCTGTCAAAAAGTGCTGCAGCTCCTAAAATTAGAAGTATACTCTGTAATGGCTTGCAAAGTTAATAATTCTGAAACAAATGGAGGTTACTTTCCTCTGTATTGTGTTACTGTGCTGAACTTGAGATGAAGACGCAAGACGAGTCTGCAACTTCCCAAGGTTATTTGCACTTTGCAGCTAATTCCCTAAGACAGCACATACACAAATGTGAATGTACATAGTATCCAATGGTTTTCAACTCAGACCTGAATTTATTTTTAAGCAGAAAGAAAAAAGAGGGACATTATGAAGCAATTGGTATTGAACTATTCCTCAGGTTATCACCTTTTCCCTTCACCTGGTTTTCAGGACATTAAAAAAAAAGGGGGGAGGGGAGCAAAAAACCCACAAACCTCTTCATTCTAGCTGAACAGAAACCAGAATTTGACTCCCAAAAAAACTGTTGGAAAACATAAGTCTGAATTCATGCTGTGCTTAACATTTCCATACACACCTATTCAAACTAATACTTGCCGAACAGCCAAGTATCACACACAAGAAAGATGAAACATTTGTCAGTCATTTCACATGCGCAGAGATTGCTTCTAGTTCAGCAAGCCCCAGAAACTGGGATTGCTGGAAACTAAAGCAGCACACGAGAGCAGTCTTTGGTCATGCTTGTCTTACTCTTATGTCCCTCTCTACAGATGAAACTGAGCTTAAGATATAGAAATTCTGATGTCATGATACAGATACTTGTTAAAGAAAATGTATTTTGAATTAAGAAATTTAAAGTGCTGAAGCTGCTAAGTGGCAGAACCAGGCCTCGTCCCTTGTATAGCCCTAATCCAAGACTGGTTTAATGCTTAGACAAGTTAATCAGTAGGAGAATAGAAAAACAATAGATGATCAATTGTATACACAAGTGCTCTCAGAAACACACGTGTTTTTAGAAAAAAATAGTATATGTCAATAGGAATTGCTTGTTCAAAGACTAAGTGTGCTTGAAGGATGGTGTGAGTTAAAGCAGGTACGAAGAAGATCATGATCCAAGGAGGAGCTTGGAACAGAGGCAGAGACTGGAACTGAAAAGATGAATCAGCTGGAAGTCAGGTGATGGATTTGCAGAACTGACAAGACCAAACAAAACTTCTAAAAACTTCAGACATTGACTAATGATTTGATAAGTGTATGTAAACTGTGCTCTACAACCCTTTGTTCTCTGCTGCTCACTGAGGTGGTGGCCCAACTCTGAGTTGTGATTACAGCAACCCTAGTGGTACCCACGGCTGCGTGAATTTTTCCTTTAACAATGCTCATATGTAACTGAAGGTTGTAATGTACATGCTGCTAGACAGACAGCTAGTACTATTGGAGATGGCCCATGGTGTCCATGGCATCCACTCAGTCCAGGCCACCCAAATAGTGCCAGGTTCTCAAGTTTAAGCAAGTGAATTGACCGCTAATTATAGCAGCTAGCACAGTCTAGACAGATTCAGCTGATCAGTGGCCATTCACTTTATGGAGCTGAGCTGCTCTTCCATTGACTACACGCCTATTGGTCAGTCACAAGTGGTGTTCCCCAGGGCTGAGTGCTGGGGCCAGTCCTGTTTAATACCTTTGTCAATGATGTGGACAAGGGGAATTGAGTACGCCCTCAGTAAGTTTGCAGATTACACAAAGTTGGGTGGGAGTGTTGATTTGCTTGAGGGTAGGAAGGCTCTGCAGAGGGATCTGGGCAGGCTGGGCTGATGGGCCAAGGCCAATTGTATGAGTTTCAACAAGTCTCAGTGCTGGGTCCTGCACCTGGGTCACAATAACCCCACACAATGCAACAGGCATGGGGAAGAGTGGCCGGAAAGCTGCCTGGCAGAAAAGGACCTGGGGGTGCTGGTCAGCACCCAGCTGAACATGAGCCAGCAGTGTGCCCAGGCGGCCAAGAAGGCCAATAGCATCCTGGCCTGTACCAGAAATGGTGTGGCCAGCAGGACCAGGGAAGCGATCATCCCCTTGTAATCGGTACTGGTGAGGTTGCACCTCAAACCCTGTGTTCAGCTTTGGGCCCCTCACTACAACAGACTGAGGTGCCGGAGCGTGTCCAGAGAAGGGCAACAGAGCTGGGGAAGGGGCTGGAGCACAAGGCTGATGAGGAGCCGCTGAGGGAACTGGGGTGGTTTAGCCTGGAGCAAAGAAGGCTCCAGGGAGACCCTATAGCTCTCTACAGCTGCCTGAAAGGAGGGTGTAGTGAGGTGGCAATCAGTCTCTTCTCCCAAGTAGCAAGGGATAGGACAAGAGGAAATGGTCTCAAGTTGCCCCAGGGAAGGTTTAGATTCGACATAAGGAAAATTTCTTCACTGAAAGTGCAGTGAAGCTTTGGAACAGGCTACTCAGGGAAGTGGTTGAGTCACCATCCCTGGAGGTATTTAAATGACACCTAGATGTGGCTTAAGGACAGTTTTTAGTGGTGGCCTTGGCAGTGTTAGATTAATGTTTGGACTCTTATGATCTTAAAGGTCTTTTCCAATCTAAGCAATCCTAGGATGCTATAATTCCATTGACAATAGGAGTGAACTTAATCACCTAAACCACGTAAAAGCACCTTC
Source organism: Falco naumanni (assembly GCF_017639655.2). Taxonomy (NCBI): domain Eukaryota; kingdom Metazoa; phylum Chordata; class Aves; order Falconiformes; family Falconidae; genus Falco; species Falco naumanni. Next base: position 58,039,937 of record NC_054057.1, read on the forward strand.
ATACAGACAACTAAATTTAGGTGTCTGGGCTAAACAAAATATTGGCCTAGATGGGCCTGTAATTTGATGTGGAACAATTACTCCTACGTAGTTTTAAAGAATTCACTCACTTGAGTCTGTACGATGCAATTGTTTTAAGAAACATAGGCAATCATCCAACTGGTGTTTGTATGGATCATGAACAAATTACTAGGATTTTTTATTATTTTATATATAATATAGGAATTAGTTGTTTTATATAATTACTATGGCCCAGAACATGTGGGAACTTCCACCTACATAGGTACCTAAGAAACACATGAGTGAGAAAGGTGTAGCTAAGGAAAGGGTCTCACTTGTGGTTAGTCCTACAGATCATTAATTTTCCCATTGTTTTGAAGTGGTAGCGGGTTTCTGCAACGCACTAAAATTGGAGGAGGTAAGTCATTAACCAGGGCTGCAGCACAATTTGTTTCTCAGCCTGATAACTAGGAGAGCACAGAGCTATAAAACTCCCCGCCTAACCCCCTTCCGGAGGGCTGTCAGGGCACAGGCTGATAATGATGTTTGATCTTTATAGTAATTGCCTCTTAGTTGAAATTCAGAATTCAATTAGTCACTTGCCATAATTACTGAACACACAGAGAGATGGCAATGACAATGAGAGGTGTAACTGTACTTTATTACCTGTAGGAAAGCACTGTGGAATTGAGAAGCACTATGATCTGATTAACACAATAGTGGGAGAGAGGGGGAAGGAGCCTGAGGCTCGAGTTCTCCTAGGACAGATGACTGGAGAAGACAATTTGTACAGCCTGTTGAGGTAAATGAGTCCCTGTGTGCAGCTTCCCTCTGGTTTAATTTCTGCTGAGCTAAGTGGGAACATGGGGAGCAATGTTCTTCTCACAGAGCCTGGAATTTATTCAGGAAATTGGTGACCTTATGAAATGTGAGTTGCAATCACATAAGCAAAGTACAGCAGCTGTATGAATGGTTCATGATAGAGCATAGAGTCAATATTCATTGGGAATCCCGACCTGGTCTCAGAGCTCTGCAAAAAACTAATGAGAAAGGTGGTTGAGAAAAAGAGGATGTGGTGGCTAGAGATGGCACTGGATTTCAAGATGTGCCCGCTCATGTGGTATTTGTCTGGTAAGGTTCAAATACCTTTTGACATGGAATTCAGATGAAACCTCCAGTACAACAGCAGAGGCTGTAAGAGGAAAGCAGCACACAGGAGAGACAAGGGCTTTCAGAAAATAAAAGCAACCCAGGTACACACGGAAAGATAACACACACGACAGGGAATGAATGAGTCTTGCTAAAACATCACGAGGATCTACAAAACCCGATTATCACAGTCAGCACTAGGTTGTTGGGTTTGTTTTTTTTTTTTTCTACCACAGTAATGTCCATCAGGAACCTGAATGGTTGTTCAGATTTACAGGCGGGTTTTTTTGTTGGCTGTTTTTTTCATGTCAAACTCTTGTCCAGATCATAGATCCAGCATTTTATAAGAATCACTGCCTTTTAGAAAATTACAGTCTTACAGGATGATTCAGACAAACCCTGTCACACTAGCATGCCTTAAGAAGTCTGGACAAAACCACAACATACACTACTGTCAGCTTATGCTGTGTTTGGTTGCCAGAAAGCACCATGTCTTCCTCAAGCCTAAATATCTAGCAGGGGAGTGCAGAGAAGAAAAAGATTGTCTGCAAGACAAAAAAAAAAAGACTGCAAGCATAAGACAGATGACCATTGCCAAAGTCATGCCTGCCAGCTTTCATAACTAAACCTGATGCAAGAGCATCAAAATTCCAGATGCTTCTTGGCAGATAAAAGCCCATTTTGCCGAGCCACAATTCCTCTAAAAATACAACTTCAAAAAGGGGAGAAGAATGGGCAAGTTCTCACAATTTCTGTGAAGTCAACTTGATTCTTCTTAATACAAATTCACCCCTAATCATACTACTTTGTAGGATAAGCAAAATATTCAGCAACACCAAAAGCCTGAATTTTGATTGGGGAGACGACTGCTGATGTGACAGGTTATATATAGCTTCTTTAGGCCATCACAGATTAGGTTTGTTGGAGATCAGAAAGAAAAGTCCCTGCAGACACAGGGAAATACAATTATAATTCTAAATCCTAAAGTCCTATTACAGCTAATAATAGCATTTCTGTTGATTGCCTCTCTCTCTCTAAACACACTCCTCTTCCACCTGAGGAGCAGAATAAGGTTTATAAACAACTGCCTGAAAACACTTGACAGGAGAAAAGCAACACTCAGCTCAGATCTTCTTTCTTAAATGGTCACAAAGAAGAAGAGGAAACTTCCATTAAAGAAATTACCTTAAAGAGCACTGGGCTTGAGCTCCAGTCTTGCCTCCCTGTCTATTAGTTTTCCTCATTCTATCTTTGAAACTAGTGCTGAAAGTTTTTTATTGAATAAATAACATAGACCGAGCACAGCACTGCTATGGACACTGTATCCAAAGATGGTTTATCTGGTGAGAAGGCCGGCAGGCATTAGCTAACTTTGTAGATATGCTATGTGCTACATTGCTAATGTGTCTACTTGTTAGAGCCTGAATCTGAAAGTCCACCAACTGCTTGAACCACCCAGGGCTCCCCTTCCTACACTTTATGTTACTCCTTCCATTGCTGTAAACACTGCTGTATTTGCATGCTTTCACAAAATGTAGCATGAAACGTGAGACATGTACCGATCCTTTCCTCCAGGACAGCATGTGTCAAAACCTAAAGTGAGTTCAGAAACATGAGAGAAATAATATTTCAGCTAATGTATGCTAGTATTGGACAGAAACCAGGAAATTTGGTTTGCAAGTGATATCAAAAAGGAAGAGAAAAAGTATGAGATTAATTTTCAGAGTGAACTGTGAAGGACCGTATTGTTCTGTAACGGTTGCTTTCATGCACACATCACCTTATGAATCAGAAAAGGCAGATCAAAGATAGCATCTGGCACTCTGAGAGCAAGATGGAACTGTCTGCAGTGCTCCTTGGTCTCTGTTTCAGTCCAGCTTCCTAAGACATCTCCCAGCCCACACAGAAGTGACCTTTTTCCTCGCAAGAAACCCCCCTGTGCCAAGGAGCCAAGTGATCACATACTGGCCAGGAAGACCATGAATAGCCAGCAGAAGCTGAGGCAGTGGAAAAGAGGCTGTTCCCCTGACATAACCTTATTAATACAACACATTGCTCATTTGGAAAACCTGCTGTTATGTGGGAAGGTGCTTTCTTATCACCTGATAATTATTGTCTCTTTGGGGGTTTGAAATGGCATGGGAGGGAGAAAAGGGATTTTCAAATCTCTTCTAATTTTATAACACATAATGGGTGCTGTCAGCACATGCTGTGACAGTCTAAGAAAAGCATTTTTCCAGCTTCATTTCTTGGCTAAGCTCTCTGATAAGTCTTCAGAGCCTGAGCTCATTGCAACTAGAAACGATCAGCAGGCCATCTCTGATCCATTCTGCGTGGTTTGGGGTTCACCGTAGCCTGGCAGACACAGTATGGCAACGCACCTTTTTAACTGTAACACTTCATAAAGCCCGACCATTAAAAGGATCAGGATTTCAAACCAGGTCAAGAGCCATCCTTATAACGGTGTAGTGCATTCAATCCCCTGAATGCAAACTACCTATGGGTGGAAGCCTGCCTCGGGGAAAGACTATGGCTACTCTGTGGAGAAGATGTCCTCATATTTCTCTCCCAGCACCAGTCAAGGTAATAAAAAAAGGCATCTGGGCAGCCTTTTAGTACCAAAAGGCAACAGACACTCCATGGCAAGGGAAGTTTTGGGAACTTGTAGTAAACAGGGGTATGAATTTGCATACAGTGAGAATGGAAATTGTGCTCCCAAACCTGTGATGGAAGATAAGACACTCTAAACAGGCACTGATATGGGTCCTTGCTCACCACTGGAATTAGCTCAATCACCCAGCAGAAAAGAACGTGTAATAGGTAACACTATGCAAACTTCCCAGAGTCAGTTGTGTGTCACCTGCAGGTACTGAAGTGTCTAGTGAAGGTTGGTAATACTCTGTGTCCAACACTGGTAACACCAAAGGCAAAGAACACTATTCCCTTTGATTAATTCACCACACAGTTCCATGACTACAAGGAACTAGATAGAAATTGAAAACAAACCATTTCCTAAGCTTCTATGAGCTAAGGTTATGAAGAAACAGTATAATAAGAAGAAACTGGAGGTAGGGTGCAGGGTCCAAGCCAGACAGTGAGAAGACTGCAAAAAGCATAATTAAAAGATACAGTCACAGATCACAACTAATGACAAACACAGTGGTTCCAGGACTGAGTTGCCGTTAGCCTCCATCAAACACACACATGGAGCAAACCTGCATTCCCAAAGAAGGATGATCACAGCAAGCACACCAAGGGAAGGATGGCTTTTGCATAAGTGCTCCTTACGCTCATGTAAAAGCCAGGCTTAACCCTTTCATAACAGAAATGTAGATTAGGGAGTTTCACAGCTGAACCCTCATTTCACCTGCCGTAAGTTAGAAAGGGAGATTTGCTGCATAACACTTCTCAAATGAAACACAAGTGAGGAAAAGACAACTCTACCGTCACACAGTTAAAACATCCTGGAATAGTTCCCATTAAAGATTTTTTTAAAGGAAATCATTACCAAGAACTTTTTTCATCTCAACTGTCTGGCCTTAATTATATCATGTAAAATGAGATCATTCGATGCACTACCCTTTAACTCTTCTCCTCTTAGAATAGAATCTAAATCTATATAAATAGAAGACTCTTTTTGTAATTACATATGAAGTGTTTAGGGTAAAATGTCTTTTCCTTTCCTGTGCACACCGATTTATCTTTGGATCAATCAATAGAAGGGTAGCAGACTTTCTAATGAGAGTGCAATGTTAACCAAAATTTGTTCTCATTATTTTTGAAACATGAAAGAGATACAATATACATCATATAACAGTTTCTTCTGGTCATCATCTGTGAAATTCAGTTAATCGTTATAATTAGCTGTTACATGATCGTACATCCATAATATGATAGGAAGAAACGTTTAGCTTCAGGGAATTACTCAGGATTTAGTTCAGTCTAAGAGAAGAATATAGCTCATTATCTCTGTTTAAATAGATTTACAGTGCAGTACACATATACCAATTACTTCAAGGGCCTCTGTTACCTTAGTATTGAAAATAATTTATGAAAACTATTCACAGAGTGCCTCAGACTGCAGAGAATGCTACTTGATTGTATGTTGACCATGGTCAGTTTACAAATCCTCCTTCAAATCTTTCTACGTTCTCCCTTTTTACCACTTACTTACACTTACAGGATTCTTCTATCCTGAAATATACTGTCGTTCATGATCTGTCAAAATAAACGATCTCAGAACTTAAACACTGATTTACAGATAATACATTTGTAGAAGGACTGTGTGAGCCACATAGTACACTAACACATCCTTAACTGTTGCAGATTTCTAAACATTTCTTCATTCTCTAACCAGATGAAACATCTGGATCAACAGAAGTGAGCAGTTCATGCAGTTACATGTCAGTGGTAGTTCCTGCAGTGACATTCAGAGTGCCTTTAGGAGAATCCTACTTAGTTAAAGGGGAAATAAATGCTAACAAGCAAGGGCTTCACCACCTGCCCTTTACCAACACCTTGTGAAACAGCAGCATAAAGAGACAACCTCCGTTGTCATAACTGTGAGGGAAGTATCTTCAAAAATGCTGCTGAAATACTGAAGACTGAAGTTTCTCAAGATCTGTTGAATGGAGAGCAGTATGCGAAGGAAAGCTTGTCAAGGGACTGTACCATGACACCTCCAGTCATCTGATGGCACCAGACTATCTGAAAACTGAAAGCCTCATCTTTGGAGCTAAGTCAGAGAAGGCAGAAACATACATAAAGTTTTCACAGCACTGTGGAACTTTAAGGACCATGTTAGAAAGCACATGATATCAGAAACTCCATGAAAGTTTAAAAATATTTGTGGGGAATGAAGATAATTACTACAGATCAGTGAGCTTGTTTCAATGAAGGAGGATCAACTTTGAAATCTTTTGAAGACAGACAACCAAGACAGAATTTCAGGTAAAAAACCCAAGTCAGTTTAGTCTTGTGTCTCTATTTTGGGAAAGGATATGTTTTGCAGGCAGAGACAATTTCTCCATATGACATCACAAAGCTGTTAAGAGATAAAAATGTCTTTGAGTCAGCACACCAAACCCCGATTGTTTTCTGAGACTGAAAACCAGTTAGGGTATTGTGCTATGGACCACGTGTTGATTTAAAAACATTTACACATGGTTTAAAACACAGTCAGAGATCACTACTGAAACAGCTATTTGAGAATCATGACTGTAGGGAACATTTACAGAGAAGGGACGGGAACATAACCAAGGCGAACCGGGCAGTGGGATGGCAGTAGGGTACCCAAGCACTGACATCTCTGCCTCTTAGTCTTGGCTGGAGTAGGGCAGCAGAAACTGATGGTTCTGCTCTTACACCTTTGATGTCATTAGTACTAAACTGAGCTACACTAGGCACATCTGTAACAGTCAACAACTTAAATCACACCTCTGACAGCAGAGTAGACTTCTCCCTTTGCACAAGGGAAAATTTCTTCACCAAAGAAATAACTGATCTCCTTCCATATTCAAAGTTGGATGTACCACTAAAAATTAAGTCAACTTGGGTAGACTGTACAGAAATTTCAATCTGCAAAATCCATTCAAATACTCCAGTTTAGCTTTCTGGAAGCCTTTCCCTGGGACACCAGCCTGTGCTCTGTAGCATTCGGTCCCCATAACCATATTTCCAAGCTCTAGGAATTTTGATAAAATGTATCAGAATTAATTTTGCTGTATTTATTTTATATCCTCCTGTGGCGGGTTGACCTTAGTTGGCTGCCAGGTGTCCATCAGACCTCTTGCTCTGCCTCTCCTCATCAGGACATGAGGATAAAATAAGATGAAAAGCTTCTGGGTTGAAATGAAGACAGTTTAATTAAAAAAAGAGCTGAAACTGGCTCTGTCCAACATGGGGGCAGCCCCTGGCCTCTTCTCACACAAGCCACTTCTGCAGCCACTCTGCTATCAAAATCTTGCCATGTAAACCCAGTACACCTCCTCTCTTTCCACTCTCTCACTTTCTAGCATTCTAGAGCCTCCTAGTACTTGCCTGGGGCAGCACTTATTTTCCAGAGTTTGTTTAGAGCCTACCAACAAAAAAAACAAAAACAAAGATCTGGTCTTTAGGCATCACAACAATGCAAGCAAAAGGAAGATAACTATTACTATCAGTAATCATCAATGATCTGGTCCATACACGAAGAGGCAAACAAGAAACTACTGCTACAAGCACCACCATGACAACAAACCACAATATCACAACAAACAAACAAAATCTCTTGCCTGACCTTGCAAAAAAAATGAAATAAATTCTTCTAAAACTGCAAAGTATAATTTACATTTGCATACATTTGTGAGATTCATCCAACATTTTGGGGGATATATTAGCACTTCCAAAAGAACATAGAAATTTATGGAGATTCCTTTCAATGATATGACTCTTATTTAACTCTTTTATGCAAAGTTTCTCTTGCAAAGCTTCCTGCCAGGCCCTTGTAGTCAAAGGCAGGTTGATGTGAACTGTTATTACATAGCATTACTCCTTCATTACAAAATTATACGTTTTATGTACAGCAAAATTGCATAATCTGTGTAATTAGCTCATCTCACTTACTGCTGGCAATGCAAATATCTGTGAAGGTTGAACAGAGGGGAAAGTTGACATCCATTCATAAGGATCCCAACTGTAAACCAGACTGGCTATACTGTCTGCCTTGTCCCAGGGCACAGAAGGCTGAGATGACCATTACCTAGAGGCACTCAAGACACTGATTTATAGTAAATACCTGCTGTAAAATGCAGCAGACCAGAAGCCAACCTGTAAACAGATCAGTGCCTGTGAGCTGGGGCATGGGATGAACAGTTAGAGACAGCTTAACACTGAGAATAGAGAAGTTGAGGATGCTATGTCAGACCCACTGACGCATTAAAGCCCCACAATGCACAGTAAAAAACCTAATCCTTCCCCATTCCTAGATTTCCTTACTTTTCTCTTCTTTTCCCCCTTGTCCTGACAATAGCTTTGTTTCTTGTTCTTACTCAGTATGATTCTTCACTTTCTTTAACCTAGATTTAAGCTGCTTGTTTCACTACCACTTCATTTCAGATGCTTGTGGGCTGCCCAGACCCTAGTGACCCTCTCACACACCTTCACTACTCACAGACAAGTTGCAACTGCATTCAAGGGGCTGATATCAAACAGGAATTAAGCCTTCAGAGGATCAACACACAGCTACTTTAGATTTAGCATGAAAAGGCACTGCAGAGCCTGATCAAAGGCTTTTCCCCCCCCCCAACACATGGTCTTTCTCACTTTGTAGCCCGAGTGTATGAATTCCTCTTCATTTGTGCTACAATGTTGCATGATGTATTTGAAGTGTATTCCCCCCACCAAAAAAACCCAAAAAATAAATTTTGAAAAACTTAAAATCAGCTTATGGAAAATGAAGACAATCTCCACTGATAAAGAAGGACAGGATAGTTAAATAATTTATCTTCACTGGATCGAGGAATGAGGCAAAATCAACTGGATGCAATATGTGAGAATAGGTTATGTATTGTACTGGCAAATGTAGCCTAGGAAACATCTCTGCATTGCAGAGAAGAGTACTAAATAGCTGAATAAATGTGATTTTGACAACTAAGCATTTCCTTTGGCACACAGAAAAATTGCAGGTGCTACAGACCAGCAGACCTGCACCAAGACAATAAGGAATGAAAATAAAGAGATACTGATGAGCTGTGAAAACATATGGTTAAACACAGAAATACATTGGTAACTGTAGTGATTAATTACACAGATTAAATATCCAAGCTCATGGATTTTTTGCAAGTCTGAAGATGTTAATTACAATAAGTTCAGTTTTCCCAGAACACACAAAGGGATGTTTTCCATTCAGTTCATATCTTCTTGTTGAAAATAGATTTTTATTGCTGAGAGTCCTGGAGACAACGGTATTAAGACATTGAAATCCAGCTGCCTGCTTAGCACTTTGTACATCTGAAAGTCTTCATATGAAAACTCTTATAAAGGACTGCAAAACACAGATTCTGTCCTCAAAATTGTTCTGCTCAGCCCCAAAGAAATCAATGATACTGAGGAATAGAGGTGACATATTACCAGGGAACTCCTTGCATTCTAAACCAAAGAAACAGGAGAGAAGTTACAGAGTTGGAAGGCTTCAGAGTTCCTGATTTATTTGAGTTACTTTACAAAGAGCAAGGCTGAAGGACAGGAGACTGAAGCAGCTTGCCTGAGGTCAATTGCAGGGTATGAAATAGGCATTTACTGTCTGTTCTGACAGTTACAAGCTGCATTCAGCATGACACTACACTAGTCCTAACCCTTTCAAACTGGTACAACCACAAACACTGTCTCTTGACTGCAGAAGGGTACCAGAACAACCCCACAGTTAGTGATGTCCCAAACGGACCAATGCAAACTGTGGTCAGGTAAGTCTTTGCACTCGTGTTGAAACCTGCTCTTTTAAGGAAGCATAGTCAGAACCAAAGTGGTTCTGTATTGTGAGGTTGTGGTCCTGTCACATGCCTGCCCACCAACTCAGGGGACAAGAAAGCCACAGGAGGGAAAAGAGCAAGAAATGATCAGGAAGGGAACTAGTCTATGAACATTTTCTCCCACAGAAGCATGGAAAGAGGGAAAGTACTTAGGCTAAATACTAAAAATCAAGCTGCACATAACTTTTTCATTTACAAGACAGATACGTTGGCTCTGACATTTTCTTCTGTTGAGTTTTAATTTGCTCAGAGACTCTGGTGGCACTGCTGTTGGTAATTGTGTCTGTTACTCTACGCTGCCTGCCTTGGATGCAGTACAGCATGTATCACCTGTTCTTTATATTTGGTATTTAACCAATTCCCTTCTCTCACCTGCTGTTCTTTGAGATCAGATCTCAAGAGTTTTGTTTGTTGTCTCACAGCTGGCAGCCAGCATGCACGGCACTCCAGTTCCTCACAAATGCTTTCTGCATGTCTCATAATGTTTGCCCCATCTACCCGTCAAGGTTCATGTAGGGCATTCTTTGACAGCACTAATATGTAGCCATTCCTCACCTGTGTTCTGTCATGCCATCTTCCCATCTAACCTCACAACACTTTGTCCTTAATTATCTAGAAGCTGGTGGCTGCTTCTCACCTCTGCACACCTGCCATGTTACACTGCCAGCGCTTACTCCTGCATAATGGCATTTCTACATTTTAAATCACTTAACTAAAGTCTTCTGCAGGAACTCCCACCTCACTCATTCCTACAGCAACTCTTAACTCAAGTTCTTCTCCAGACACAAGGTCTCTGACCCTGTGCTCACTGTCACCTCAACCAGTAACCTCTCTTTCCATAGTCAAGGTACTTGGTTGACACTCTGCTCTTCCTCTATCCTTTTTTCCCCCTCATACTTCCATTCTTCCTGCAACATTTTGTAATTGCAGAGGAGAAATAAATTAGCAGTGGAAGCCAGTCACTCCCAGTGAGATGAAAAAAAATCTTTTAACTCTGAGCACTGTTACGTGCATTTCCCAAAAGTGTCATTCAGATGTGGCAGGGCTCCTGCATCAGACATTTACCTCATTACTTGGATGAAGCTCCAGGCTCGTTGGAGGGACATCCAAACCAAGTCACTGGTGCTCTCTTCTGACAGTTGAACAGGTTTATTCCTCTTACCCCAAGGTAAGAGGAGAATGTGGATACCAAAGTCAGAGTTCAAGTTTCCAGCAAGCAGTATGCAAGACCCAGATATTTGAACCTTCCAGCACTCAAACTGCTTAACTTCATCTCAAGAAAGCTATTTTTATCTGGTTCTTCTACCTTGAGCTCATAGCTTTTTTGAATGAGCCATCAATGAGTCATCCACGTTTCAGGATTAAATCAAAGCAATTAGCCCTGCCTTTTCCAGCTGATTTTCATTAAGGTAACATGGCAACTAGACAAAGGTCAGTGCCCTGTGAGTTTCACTCGATTCCCCTAAAGACAAGTGAAGGATGAACTAAAACAAGTAAAATGGTGCACAAAAATTACACATTAATAAGTATATGAAATCAAAACAAGACCAAGACTACTCTCACTCTGTTGCACATCATGTAATACAAAATCTTCATATTCTCCTTATAGCTCAAGTGTACTAGAAATGAAAAAACACCACCACTAAATGTGATGTCACAGGTGTCCATGAAGAACAAAAGCCTGATGATAGAGACCACTGAAGGATTCATTTGAAATCTGCATGGCTATTCATGGTACTTTCTGTGCCTAGTCAGGTTACTGTGGGGAATGGGAAAATGGGACTGGGGTTTTGATAGAGAGCCTAGAAGAGGTAACACACTGAAGGCAAACAGGAGGCTTACAGTTACCTAACCAGTTGAAAAAGTGATGAAAAAATAACAACACAGATTCTCTCAAGGCCCTGTAACTGGAACAAGTGTGGTGAGGTGTTCCACCTCTCCTTGTCCATGTGCTGATGTAATCATAGTAATGCAGTCATCGATCCACAGCTGAGATCTAACAGAGAATCAGTAAAATAGGGATCTCTAGGAAATGCTTTACACCCATGTGCTGAAAAATCCAACTATTATTTATCATACTTCTAGTTACAGGAGAGCATTTTACATACTCCCAAGACATTATAAACTGAAACACACTACTATGATGCCTGTGCTCTTCCAACACACTTGTGCCTCTCGTTCAGCTCAGAGACCCTTTTATTTCCCTCAGCATCCACTGAAGGAATAAAACAAAGTGCTTGTGTGTGAATAAAACTGCTATTATTGTTGCCGGAATTTATTTTACAGGAGAAATGTGCAGTGAATATAAGATAAATGAAGGGGTTAAGAACAGGTTAGGATGAAAAACACAGGGCCAGGCTGAGAATGGGTTTGTCGGTTGATAAGGATGACTTAACTACAAGATAAGACCTCTGTGGTGATCTTTTATCTCTCCCCTGAGAAAGAATAAGAACAGAAGCAAAACTCAGTATTCATACTACTACAGCCTCCCTCCCTGGGACTGGGAAATGCAATGCACCATCATAGCTGCATCCCTGTCCTTTTTGGGACTTAGGCTTTGAAACAGAAAGCAGATCCAAATAGAACTTTGTCCTCTCATTTCTCAAACAAAACAAACCAAAAGCCGTCTTATCTTAGTGCTATAAAGATTTGTTAGTCAGCTTTGGCACAGTGCTGCCAGCCGACAGGTGGAAATGTCCATTTTTAGAGACGCCTAACAAAAGGGAGACATTTGTTAAATATTGGCACAGTAATGGGACAAGTGAGTGAGTTTATACATGAGGTTTATGGGAAGTGGGAAATTCAGAAGATCAGATTAGATGGCTAAAATGAACCAAAAATGCATTTATGGGATCCTGGGTTTCTTTAGTACAAAGTATTGGCAAGGAAGAATGAAAGAAGTTCACTCTACAGAGGTCTTGTGAGCTGGTGGCACCGGTAGCTGGCTCAACACAGCCCCACACCACTCAGAGGACAAGTATACAACTGTGCAAATCCCTGCAGCTTCCCACCCAAGATGTCACTATCCACATCCTGAGGCAAGGAGCTCTCAGAACATAAGCCCTTGAAGAAAAGGCCTTCTTACATCAGAGGTCTCTCTCCAACACCTCCCCCCCCCCCCCCCAGCTCCTGGGACAGAAGAAACTCTTACCCAGCATCCTACCCAGCAGCAACCTGCCAGGTGCTTTCTCTATGAAGGCCTAACACTCTCTCTGAAATGCCCCCTGCTTCGCATCAGCCCATCATTCCCTGCCTTTTACTCTATTGTCCTGGAAATAATAGGGTGTCCCCAGTTTATGATACCTAGAAAACCATTTCCAGCAACCAAACATCTACTGTTTGCACTGGTTTCCAAGCAGAGCTCAGAGGATTCAGTTGGTCAAGTGTATTAAGATCAGCACAGAAACTAAGATTCTTGAAAATACCCTCTGCTTCCGAAGTCTGCATTAGCTACTCTAGATGAAAAACAGCAATCTCTGTAGCAAACAAACAAACAAACATGGCAAGCCTGGAGATTCTGCAAGTAGTAATGACTACTCAACATGTACTTTGAAATACACAAATGCTAATGTTTCAGGGATTACTGGCATAATTCAGCAATAATTAAGCTAAAATTCTTAGCATAAAAGAATCACTAGGAATTCACATCTAAGTTTAGTTAAAAAGGTGAAGATGCACTAGCAAAGTAATTTCCTAACTTCCTTCTCTGTCTCATTTCAATAACACATTTTCTGTTTTCCAAATCTCCATTGGCTCCCTGGCTGACTCAAGATGGTAAGGAACTGCATTAATTCTTGTGTCACCGTATGGTCGGTGCTTTCCAACCTCCAGGGGTTTTGGATAATTCAACTGCATTGGGAAGGTGTCTTTCTTCTTCTGTTTTCCTAGGGAAAACTCTTCATGAGGTCTGGAGGATTTTTTTCTGTTGTTTTTGTTTTTAAAAACTGAGTTTCTGTTCCTATCATTTGCTTCAATGTATTGCTTCTCACTGCACAAGTCTCATACAGAGCAGCATCTGGCCCTCTGTTATTCCCAGAATTTCAAAGAAGCCAGCATAAAGCAATCTGAGTTTTACTGATTTTATGAATTTGTCTGTCCCAAGACCTACCAATTACAGACACTATGAATAACATCTGAGGGGAATGAAACTGCACTGAAAAAGGAAAATTTCTACTAAAAATCTATTCCACTCCAATTTCCATGGGAAACCATATTTTTCATTGGCTTCTCAAGCTAATAAGAATGGCTATTCTAATCAGGATGTTAAGTTATAAGCAATATTGGGGTCCAAAACTGAGTAACAGATTCCCTTTCACTGGATGGCAGACCATGAGCAAAGACTTGTGTGACTTTCGGAGCCTGAGAACTTTACTTGGACGAGAACACATCATTGTTTTTCCAAGCCATAGAAATTGCAAAGATTCATCATTACATGAACTGCAAAGATGGTTCCATGTCACTGAAGAACAGAGAGGAAAATACAAAGAATCTAAATCCAGTCAACAGACTCACTGACCTGCAGAACACCCTTCCCATGAGCAACACGCAAGTTCAGCAGTCACTGCTGAGAAGGGTATCGTCCCACTGTTAATATACCTATTTGTTAGTTTTGTTAAATGGGAGCACCTTGAGCATCTGCCAAGTACCTGAGGGTCAACAGGGAGAATCTAATAGGGGACAGCACTGAGGCAGGAGAGATGAGGTCGACGCAATAGGAAGCAGTACAGCAATGATCATGGTGTGTACAGCAAGGAGGAATCCCTGCATCATTCGAATGCAGTTTCTTGTTGACTGCTTAAGCTTCTTTGATAGACTCGCTTCACACCTGAATGGCTACATTACGTTTTGCATAGCTCCACGTCTTCTAACATAACACATACCTGCCTGGGAACAAAGCTTAGCACTTCACTTTCTTTAGCCTTCCAGAGCAGCGCTGGTGAAACCACCAACAACCACCTACCTTCAGCCAGTGACCTGCTCTCATCAAATGCTCCACAAAGGCAGTGACAGCAGGGTTCCTTCCAGAACATCCTCCACCTCCTCTTCCTCTATGTCCTTGTCCCCAGTTCATTTCACTGAGTCTCTTTTACCACCCAGCAGGATGAGGAAGCTGCAGAGGCAGCACTGTCGGTACTTAGAGCAGGACAAAGGCCAGGACCACTACTGACATCAGTTTTCCTTTACCCCATCCATTATTTCCACACCCAAGTGACCCAGTGCAGATGCTTGTGGACACTTTACCTGCACTTTAAGTGACACCCTGTGGCTGAGAGGAGGAATTACGGGTGACCCTTCCTTCAGTGACACTCTCCCTAAGGTTTTCTGACAATAAACACAGAGGCTGAAAGCCAGTGAGTCGCTGGCAGTCTCAGGTGTTCAGCGACCGGAGAGAACAGCCTGCTTCCACCTTCCTTGACCTCGTCCTCCCACAGCTTGGCTGGATGGAAAATGGGCCATAAGGCAGAACAAAACAAGAAATTCCACATCCACAAGAGTGTCCACACTAGGTGTAGCTGGGTGGGATTTCCTCTCATTTTGACATTGTGAGATGAGGATTTCCTGCTTTGTCTCCCTTCGTAATGTATGTAATTCTTTTCCGTTCCCATATGTTCCTGAGCTATTCACTCTTCCACTCCTCCCCTGGCCCCTGAAGCACACGATTTTGCAAGCATCGTCTAATTCCTAACTTGTGAGAAGAAACTGAACCTCAGTCCATCTGTTTGCCAGCTGGTAGTTGCTGTCAGCTTAGACAACAGCTCGCTACCTCATGCAAGTTGGAGAGGTGGATGGGGCAGCTTCCTTAGAGAGAGGGTCACAGAAGCTTCCAAGAATAATGTGGGCAATGCTGTGTTTGCTGACCCTCCTGAAAGCAACAAGGTTAAGAGCCCTTTCAGAGACTTGTCACTGCTCTCCCTCTGTGACAAGCCACTTTCTCCAGCAATCCTGGGGATTTACCTGAAGGGTAAAGCAAAAGACTGGGCCTCTTGCTGCTGCTGTCAGGTCTGATTGACTCCGGCAGAGGATCAGATGGGCTTGGTGCAGAAAGGCAGCAGCTATTCCTGGCTCTGGGAAATGTGTAAACTCTGCTTCAAAAGTCAAGCCTAAACTTAAGAGACTCCCAATCAGATAAAATAAGATCATAGCAAAGCCACTTCATAACTTACTAGTGGAGAACAGAAATACTAATCAGTGTTTAACTGCTGGAGAAAAGGTCCCTGAACATGACTGAAGTAACATTAACAATCTTCTTATTTTACTACATGTAATTAACTTGTATTCTGTGCTCAATGAAGAAATCACATGTTTCACAGGATAATAGTAGCAGGAGCAAGAAAAGACACGTTCTTTTCATTCCTCATTTTAAATATTGTTTTCATCAATCTTCTTCCAAATGCAAAATCAGAGCCATCTCTTACTCCAAATTATGCTTCACAATGGAAAGAAAAAAAGAAGGAAAACTTGAGGGGGAAAAAAGTAAAGCTTCTCCCATCTGTGCACGCACTCAAACCAAGTGCCTCCCACTGCTGTATTTGTGGAAGAAGTCAGCCTAAACCAACGACAGGGAATGAATAAAGATGGTTGAAATCTTAATCTGGATACAGTGCTATTGGAGTCAGGCTGACCTAATCAACTGCAGATTTGGTCTCCTCAGAGAGAAGCTTTACAAGCTTAAAAATTATTTTTTATTTCCTCCCCCAGAATTCCAGTTCTGGCCTTCTTCCTCTGCCATGTTTGTTTAGTTCCTTATCTCTCTCCTTTCTTTAACTTCCATGTATTCCTGACTCCTTAGCTGAAAATACAATGTTGGTCACCCCAGGATGGCTAAAACATGAATTCTGTGAGATTGCAAACTTTTTTTTTTTTTGTTACAGCCTTTTCCTAGCGAGTTCATACTTAAAGTTGGCTACAAAACATTTCTTCTTACCCCAGATTTCCTTCTGTCATTAAACAGTGCAGCAAGAGGTATGAGGTGGGAGTAGTTTTAGGGCTTCACAGTACTTTTCTGAGTCTGAAAATGCTCATGCATTGCCTACCGAAAACAGAAGGTTGTATATTTGATCTTTGAAACTCTTATTTCAGAAATGTCTTTTAAATATCTAGAGACCTTCAATCTAAATGGCAGCACATCAGCACTGCTTAGCACCTGCTGCCTTTCAGGCTGGGATACTTTCTCTCACCTTGCCCTTTTCCCCAGCCCACATCACAGCTGCATCTCCTCCCTGCATCCAGCTGTGCCTCCACTCATGCTTACAAGGCTGTGTTGATGGGTATTTTATTTCTGTCTCTCCAATAAAGACGAAAGGCCACAGGGCATAAAGGATCTCTGTCACTTACAAAGGGATTTAGCTTTCAAAAATGCACCCTTTAGAATAACCAGAATAACCACTGACAAAGTAAATCCTGTGAATGTGATCAACAAGTACTCAAGACACTAAAATACACAAGCAAAAATGTTAATTGATCCTCTAGGCTAGCCACTTACACAAGTGCACATTCTCATAATTATCAGGACAGGTCTTACCCATATAGTATGAACACGACTCTGTGGCCAATGATTTCCAAGCAAGGCTCATGTTTTATATGCAAGCTGAATCCACCACTCCAGAAGAACTTTGAACAATAACTAATCAGAAAGAAAAGCAGCAGAGGTTAGATTTTGATGAAAGAATGGCTGTTTAACCTATGAAAATTAGCTTTTTAAAAAAATAAATCATCTCTTTAACCCCTTTCAAAAAAAGGGGGATGCAAAACAGAAGAGCAATTAATTCACTTCTTCACCCTTCCTTCAGCACACAAAAGATTATTTGCCTCTGCTCAAGATGAGACCACAAAGAACTGCAGGAATTTTTCTTTCACTGCCGAGTAAGCCATGTCAATAGGTACAAGTGTGATACTTGTGCCAATGGCTCTTTCTTCCATGTCCATCCGTGTGAACAACAGCCCAGCTGCTAAGTCACCAACCCTTTCCAAATCATTCTCAACAAGGCAGCTGCTTATAGGGGCCATCAAGGAACAGACGGTGTTCACACCCTCAGAACAAGGAGTAGGCAAGGAGGGACCAAATCCCCACCAGTGTAAGACTAGCAGTGCCTATCTGCCCATTTTCAGCAGCATACTCCCTGGAGAAGACAAAGCTGCTTTTTGCAATTCTCAAAACAGTCATATGAAGTGCCTATCTTAGTCAAAGAACTTCCCTGTACTGAGAGAGAAAGAGAGGGGGGTTTGCAGAGAGAGACTTGGAGCTATAGAGACCTTTTATTCCTGTCAATCACAAAAGCAGTTTGAGCTCAGTCCCCAGGGGTGGGTCCAGCTCAGCTCAACAGACACCCAGGGATGAATTCAGGGGCTTAAACACAGGCATCAGATCATTCACCTTAGAGTATCTGCAACAGCTACGTAGCCTTGAGGACAAACCACAAACCTACACAAGACCTGGGTCCTCTGAAACAGGAACTAGACACCAGACAAAATACCCCTGGACATACCAAATGGCACTAACATATCTGCATGGTCTACTGAACTGATCTACACATTTAGGATGAGCTGAGTAACTCTCTAGGCTTCATCCCCTGTATCAATTAGAGCTCCATTAGCTTGTATTACAGCTTAGATACTTAAATTAGCTGTTGATACCTACTTGGAAATACCTAGATTTGTGTGTCTTAATCTGAAAGACGGAAGCCTTTAAAAGCTTCCACCTCCTGCCTGCAACCAGCACAAACCAAGCAGAGCAGCGACCGATGGACAGGTCTCACCATGGAATACCCCTCTGCTGCACCAGCTGTGTAGACAAACTCAAATCAGACAGCTAAGGCTCCAAGAGTCAACACTTACTGTCCATCAGATGAACATATAATTCTGGATATCCCCATTGCACAGCGCAGTTTGTAGGCAAAGGAAAGAGCTAAAGTAGATATACTTTAGCCTGTAACATGCTGTAAGCATTCGCATGTACAACCATTTTTTTACAAGCAGGAAAAGAAGACTCATTACTTCCCATTTGCTGAATTAATCAAGCTTCAGGATATCCTAATAAGTGACTTACTCTGTTTTTTAAACAAGGATAAAAGCTTCACACTGTCAAAGCATAAACACATCTAGAGGGCAGCAATGATATTGTCATTTTTAGCTAAATATAGAACCTGAGCAGAGACAAGTGCACAGCCACACACTGCACCAACACATACATTCCGCTCCCACCCCCACGCCACCACCCCACACACCCCCACCACTTAAGAATAATACATATAGCTTTGCTGCAAAATTGCAAAGCTATAAGTGTATGGCATCATTTTGAGATCCTTGGTCAAAAACCATTTTGCTTATATTCACAAACCATACGGCAAGGTAACCAGATCTTGATTTGTCAGTGTGACTTTATTTCCCAAATAAAAAGGGAGGGAAAAAAAATCACCAAAATAACCAAGTGTTACAGATGAAAAATACTCACAGACTGACAAACTTCGTTTTACAAATCCAGCTGAAACTTATCTGAGTCACTCAGCAGTTCCCAAGAGACACACAGGAACACACGCACAAAATCACCATGGGAATTTTTTGCAGCTAGAATGGAAATATTTTATGCAAACAGTTTATTCTATAGCAGCAAACAGGAGGGGGAATTTTTATGTAGTAGTTCCTGAGTTTTTTGACTCAAATACTCTTTCATTAAATTTTGCTGGCATATTGCAGGGTTTGATAGCATTCCCCATCTGAGCACTCAGGGATTCTGAGTTAGAACGAACATCAAAAAATGATCGTTGACAAGATGGATACCAAGCCAGGCAGTTCCATCCAAAGCATTTGATGAGCTGATCTGTGGAGCAATCTATATATCGCATTTTGTCTTGAATTCCATACACTACATGCACAGAGACTATAATAAGGCGCAGAAATAGCCCCATGACTACCAGAACTTGGGCAGTCTGGTTTGCCATGGATCAGTGTCTTGACTGAGTCTGGTTGAAGTTTTTCATACAGTTCGGGCACTTCCCAACCTGGATTTTCTAGTATCTGCAATGTAAAAGTTTTCATTTCTGGGAAATGCTACTGGGTTCATTCCCTCCAGCTGATGAATTACTTTTATGAAACTGGTAGGAACTTGGAATCTTTGAGAGCTTCATTTCTAAAAACAAAACACAAAAAAAACCCCAACTGAAATCGATGCAAAATTTCTATACACATTAGAATGGGAAATATAGCCGCAGCCATACAAAACCAAACTAACGATATGCTATAGTTCCTAAAACATGGCAGCTTGCAAGCACAGGAAGCATGACAGTATAATAAATAGCTGAGTTACGACCTAGAACTGGATAAGCCCTTATGGAAGAAGGACATTGCACAGTACTTTTTCTAAACTTGTCTGTTTTCACTCTCGCAACCAATTCAGTGCAATGTTACACGCCATCATTTCTCACTTTGCCTCATCAAAATGCAAAACAAAACAGGACAAAACTACACGACATGTCCTAGGCAGAAATCTTACGTTGATCTAAATCATCTCCTGATCAAAACTTCACTTTGCAGCTGTATTATTCACTTCTGAAATTTGCAAGATCTATTTCCCATTTTTTATCAGTTGTCTGTACTTATTTTATTATCTGCATGAGGTATACAGCTTAGGTTTTAAGCACATTGAGTCTTATTACAAATGGTCCTCCGGTCAGCCCACAAATGAACTTGGTGAAATGCAAGTAAAAGTAGTCAGACCGCAGCAGTATTTGGCCTTCCCCAACTTTGAACATGTTCTGTGTGTACTAATTTCCACAACTTTCAAATCACAAAAGAGATTGCACCTCGGTATTTACATCTTACCCTGCTGTCCTACCGTTTTCCCAAGCCTTGATCACCAACTACTATCTCCCAAGAAGCTACTGATTTTACAAGTTGACTCAAATCTTGGTATATTCTTTCCAGTCCTTTTCTGCACCACAACTTGGAAGAGCTACACACATGGAGGCATATAAGATCAACTGAAAGCCACCTACAGTGGCTTCAGTGTACTTTGGTTCTCTATTGCAAGCTACATATGCTACCACATCTGGGTACCAGTATGCACTACCAATCAGTCCTGCAGACATATGTTTTCTTAATGTGTCTACTCACACTTTACGTTGAAAGGAGAAAAATGTTCATTTCCCTAGACTATGACAAAATAATGCTTCAGCATTCCAGTAATCTATTTTCATCAGTCTTTAGTTAGCATGCCATTGTTTTAAGAGCAATGAATGTAAGAAAATTTATTAGCACTGTAATACAAGCAGTAGCCACCATTGAGAAGGAGAGAAGCAGGGAAGAACTTTAAATCAGGTCATTGATGAACTAGTGAAAGCACAAACAGAGTTTATAAAAATAAAATGGGGCATTCAAGGTTTTATTTCTTCTATATACAGGAAACACATTTAAATTCTCTCAAATGTGTTTACGATATAAATATGGAATCATTCATAATGCAATTCTTTCTTTCTTTTTATTTCTTTCCTTCCCTCTATCCTTTTAGAGAAACAAAAATGAGGCAATGGAAATACTGACATCCCTCACCGAAAAAAGGAAACAGGGGAAAAAGAAGCCATACTGCTTTGAGGTATCTTTTCCATGGCTGTTCCTTAAGGGTCCATTCTGATACACTTGCTCTTGTCTGAGCTGTCCTTAATTCCCAGAAATTTTCTTCTAACCTCAAATGAGACTGTAAAGGTAGTGGACTACCTGCAATAATCAAAGACAGCACAACCCAGCCCTCTGCATGTTCCTGCCTATTTCATTGCAGAGAGCACAGGTCAGAGAATATAGGGTTTGAGGATGATCTTGCAGTTGTCTGAGGTAACCTACTTACTCTGTTCAAAGTTAAGGATGACAGAAGCTGGTCCCTAAGAACAAATCTGGAAGAGGGCTTTGTTTTGCATAGCAAACCCACAGAACTTTTGTCTAGTTATCTGACCCTTGACACCTAGAGCTGGCGAAAGAATAAACTCACTTTCAACAAGTTAAAAAATAAGGCCTAAGATGACAGGGTCATTCTTTTCCAGGACTTACTGAGAATGCTAGTCCCACAAAATTAGCACTACCTGAAAATTAGATTACTAACACCTGAGCAACAATTCAGAGTGAAACGCGGAATTAAATGTCACCATGGTCAAAAGCACACTGAGCAGTCTGGAAAAAATGAGTGACAAACAAGTGGGTACACATATTTGGAACTAATAACTTAAAACTTCTTAACGAAAGGTCCGAACAATATTAACAGATAAGGAAAAGGAAATGAGTGCCTGGGTCCGACAGCCTGAGTAATAAATTTTTAGTGAGTCATCATGATTGTTTACTTCTAAGACTAAAGCATCAGTTTCAAGAGATTTCTAAGGAGCCCCCATGCTCCCTCGTTTTGAATATTATTTGCCTCATAATATCCTCTGCTGTTTCCCTTGCAGTAATGATGCAGCCACTCCAGCCTCATAAGCCAACCGCTGAAGTTACTAAACAGATTCCAGACCACAGCCTTCTGTTTGCTAGATACAACTTCCAACCCAGTTTGTCCCCCTGTTCACACAGATAGCTTCTGAAAGGGAGTGTCCTTTCAAAATACAGTTCTTAGGCATTAAGACTAAATACTTCACAAGCCAAAGGTTCTTTAATTCTCCTGGCTGAAGCACTGCTACAAATATACTCAGCTATACATATCTACACATGAACAAACACACAAAGCATGGTATACCAGGCTTAGATGGCAGAGGAAATTTTTGCCCTGATCTACCTAATACACTTAAGTAAAGAGGAATCGGTGTCCAAAAGTCTGTGCTTTTGAGAAATCTGCATCATTCCAGACAGGAATTTTGAATACAGGCTGGAATGTGGAGGAAATGTTGATTCCCAGGGAAACACTTTTTTACTTTTTTTTAAATGGAAAATATATTCTGGGTCTCCCCAGGCGCCTTCTCAACACCAGATCCGTGGGAGAGGGAAAGGAGTTTGTACTTACTTGTGGTGTTGTATTTGATCCCATTGAAGAACTCCGGGCAGGGTCTCTCTACTAGTTCCCCTGCAGAGGTTCTGGGCCAGCAGGTCCCGATCTGATCAGTGGTGGCATTGCAGTACGGACCTTTTGCATTAAAAAAGGAGACAGAAAGGGAAAAAGAAGCAGCTGAGAAAGCACAAAAGTGACACACTTTGCATCACAAAGTAAACGGAATCTTAGCACTTATAAAGCTTTTGCCAGCCTTGTGCTAAGTAATGTTTCCTACCATCAAAGCCCAGGAAAGGGATAGAGGAACTCTCTAAAAAAGCCTCTTGTAAACGATCCAGGAGGCTGCAGTTGACATCAAATTCTTCTAAGATGAACTGAGATATGGTCACATCCATTATTCCCCCCGGGACTGCTGGACTGGATCAGGCTCCTTCCCCCTTTTCTGGTTTTGGGGTGTTTTTTTTGTCCCCTCTCCTTTCTTCCTTTCTGGAAACCAACGCACATCAAGCTGCGGACACCCTGCAATCTCGTGTGTGTGTGTGTGTGTGTGTGTGAGCCTCTCCTCCGCCCAGCCTGCTGACAACTTGGCTGAGAGTCTGCGTCTGGCTGCGCGGTTCAATCCTGCGAGCTCCTCTCCGCTGTAAGACAGCCGCTGAGGGACCAATGGGATCGCGCTGAGCGCGGGGGAAGGGGCTCGCCTCTCCCAGCCAGCTCCCCCGGGCTAGCGGCGCTCCGTGCCGCCTCACGCTGCCAGGCTGGTGCGCTGCTCTCTCTCCATCCCTCTTCTCACTCTCTGCCTCTCTCTCTCTCTCACACGCGCACACGCTCACCGACACACACCGAGACGGGTTTATTGTTGGCTTCGGGGATGAGCACTTTTGCGAAAATAGTCACTGCAAATTAGAGCCAGGGAGAAAAAGAAAAGCCGCCAGATGAATGTAACTCCTCCAGCTTTTTGTGAAGCAAAGCCATTCCTGCCTTTACTGGGTGGAAGTGAGGATGAGCACAGATGCTTGGACAGGGAGAGAAAAGAAGGGACCCAGTTCAGTAGCTGCAGTACTGGATCCTAGGCATGCCTTGAGAAAGAAGAGAAATAATAAAAGCTGGGATGAGGGAGGTGGTCTGATAGAAGGGAGGCA
This sequence comes from Falco naumanni, assembly GCF_017639655.2. Classification (NCBI taxonomy): domain Eukaryota; kingdom Metazoa; phylum Chordata; class Aves; order Falconiformes; family Falconidae; genus Falco; species Falco naumanni. The sequence goes on from NC_054057.1 coordinate 58,063,693, forward strand.
TCAGAACAAAGGAATATGGAGTCATGATCCCCAGGAGAGGCAAAGTGGGGAGAGTGAGAGAAGGGTTGGGAGCCTAGCCTGGGAGAAGCAAGGCACAGAGGCAACACATCTTTCAGCCACTCATGCAGATGGGATGGGGTGGACAGTAGAGTAGAGCAAGGCACAGAGAGCAGAGGAGAGCTTTTGAGCCAAGGATGGACCATTCAGGGGACAAGGAATAAAAGAAAAGCCACTCTCTCATCTTCCAATGGTAGGAGGGAGCAAGCATTTCAGAAAGGATGAGCACCCACACTGATCCAGGAAGCAAGAGGAAGAGGCTCTAAGCAAGGAGACCAGGATGTGGGGAGAGGGAAGAGTAAAGGGCTTGACAAGCTGAGGTCATTATGGAACAGGATAAGAAGGCTCTGGGGAAGGGGAAAGACGAGAAGAAGTTTGGAGGGACCTGCCCAGATGGTTGGTCAACTTCTGGGAAATCAAAGCTCATTACAATGGGAACTGGGTGAAGTTCTGCACTCTGTGACATGCTGGAGAGCAGCCCTTCTGACTTGCTACATCAGGATATAAGGAAATCTTCACAAAAAAGCATCAAAAACTTGTTAAGGAGGATCACCTAGGATCAAGGACTCAGAAAGATCATAGGAAGCAAATAGAAAATTGACTTGTCAGGGAGAAAAGCAAGATAAGTGTATATGCTAGTAGTAGAGATGAATGCAGAAACAGAAGGTAAGGACAGTAAAGAAGTTTTGACAGAAAGAAAGGGATCCAGAAATGAACTGCTATTTACAGTCTCTGTTCACAGGTTTAGATTGGACACGATGCTTACACCAAGTTCAAAGCAGTGGTATAGGACTTCCTATGGCATCTATCTCCCATCCTGCAATGACCTGGATTTTCCCTTTACTCATATTTAAGAATGAAGGGCTTTATTCTTTACTCTCCAAGGACCAAAATAATTGTGTTATCCAAAGAAAGGAAAAAGAAAAAAAAATCACTGGTTAAAACAGCAAATAATTTAACAACATGTACTGATGAAAGAACTAGATGCTCTTTTGCCATCTGGGAATCTGGAGATTTTTTAACATTTCAGATTGCAAGGGAGAGAGGGGAGGACTGCTGTTGTGGTTTTGGGATGAATGTTTTTGTTTTAAATATGTACCACTCCACAAAAATAACAAGTGTCCTAACAGCAGCATGATATTCTGAGGCAAGAAACTCTGTTTCTCTCTCTGGAACCATGATCTCCTTTCCAAGTGAATGTTCCCAAAATTGCAACCCTTCTTGAGAAATCTGCATTTCAACAAATTGACCATTGTAAACACCACCATATCTCTTTTTCTCATGCATCTCTAATGCCAAAATACAGAAGAGAAAATTTCTTTAGCATTATTCACACAACATGACCACAACATCACGCTGGTTGTCTTTAAACAAGGCTTTGAGGAGAAAACCTAATTACTTGAACTTTCAAGTGAGGGGGATACAGGGTCCTCTAAATCTCTAAGCAATTCACAGACATCTAACCCTCAAAGTATCTTCAGCTCTACAGTTTAAGTTTCTTCACCTTTTCCTGACAGTGCAGTTGAGTTCAGAAAACTTATTTTTGTTCTTCAAGTACAGCCTTTCAGTGCTGTCTATGAGATCTTCTCAGAAGACAGCATTTGTAAGTGCAGAACAGCATCACTGAGCCCCGTGGCCATTTCAATCAAGGAAGAACCGATCGGTGACTAGGGCACTTGTCCAGGATGCCTAGAAGATATTTTTTTTCTGTTTCTGCTGCCTCTCTGAAGGGTAAAAATCATACAGCCTGGCCAAAAGTCTTTATTTCTCACCTACTGTCTGCCATGTGTTTTCTCACATTATTTCTGCAACACCTACCAAACTGGAATCAAAAACTTTGCTGGAGGCTTTGGGCACTAGAGTTTCCTGAATTTTCAGAGGTATGAATCACTTAATAAGGTAAAAAACAAAACAAAACAAAACAAAAACAGTTTCAAAAAATTAATTACTTTCAAATTCAGTAAACATTTCACATTCCTAAATGCTGCCCTGTATTGTCCAGCATAAACACTTGAAGATTTTTCAAATGGTTCAAATATTACAGAGTCAAGCACTAAGCTGGATTTCATTTCAAAACTCTTCTTTATTGTGGTTAACACCCAAAACAACAGCCCAGAATTAAACTAAATATTTTTTCAGGATTAAAAGAATGATTTTTTCATTTACGTGAGAAAAGCTAGAACATCTTCAATTTAAACTGATACATCCCTCCATCTTTTTAGTTCAGCTAACTTCAGAAAATCAGAAGCAGTACATACCGCACAGAAAATGCTATTATATCCCATATATTTAACAACCGGGAAAAAAACCAAACCACTCCAAAAAATCAGAGGTGACGAACAAATTTGTCTAGGAATAAGTCTGAATGAAGAAAAGAATGATTTGTTGTTCTTCAGTCCACAAAGTAGCACCATTCTTTAATAATCCCTTCCCAATTCTCCTGTAGATTCTTGATGAAAAACTACTTTTGCAAGTCTCTCTGGTACAATTAACTACTTAGTGAAAGTTTGCTTCTGGCTGGATCCAGTCACATCCTGACCATGTCACTTTGATTCATTTGATGTGACAACATTGCTCTGTATAAAAGAAGCAAATGCAAGTAAATGAAAGATTGACAGAAATATTGTAGCTGCTGACGCAGTACCCCTCCATGATGCATTTGATACAAATGGCTACCAGATCTTGCAAGCCTATCAGTAGCAGAGGTTTGCCTTAAAAATCACTGAGCAACCCAAGAAAGCTAGCAATTGCATTTGGCAGGCAGAAAAAACTTTGTCAACTTAAAAGTAGGCTTGTTCCTATGTGTTGGTATTCACTGATTTGTGTGGGGACATATGCAAGACATATGCACAACCAATCTGTATAAGAACATCTGAATATGCAAGGTTATGGAAGTGCACAAGACAGAAATAAACATGAAAACACATACACAGCTCAGTAAACCTCTTTTACTGAAGATATATTGGAAAGTGACCTACAGGTCTTCTAGTAAAGGGATGAGCCCTGCTCATAAATAAGATAGAGTATTCCCTGGTAATGGAAATCTTGCACCACTGTTACACAGCTGGTTTCTCAATCCCCAACCCAACCCACGGTTGGCAGAATTAGCCAGAGGATAGCTTTTACTTTGCCCCACTAACAGTGACTAACAAGGATGACATTGTGGTGTTTAACCAGCAACACCAAAGCTCAGCTCTGTGCAGACTCAGGGAGTCAACATACGTGTTTGTGTGGGGTGGCAGTACCTTCAGAACCAGCTGACTGCCCCTTGGTCACGTCTGCTAGAAGTACCTCTTCTGCTCAGACACTCAACCTCCAAAAAACCAAGAGACCACTATATATTTCAATACCCAAGATGGTTATTGGGGGTGGTGGTGGTGGGAAGTAAAAGGAAAAAAAGAAAACCAAGCACCAGTTGTCTCCTCATTTCCATTCCTCAGAGAAGGAAAAGCCCACTCTATCTCATCTAGCCTTCTATTCCCACTACAGTGACAGACAGTCTTATCACCCAGGCTCCCTATCCATCGATGTGAAGAGCTCATGCTTTCCAGGAACAACAGTCACTCATCTCTTCTGGTATAGAACACAATGTTTAGGACAAGAAATGCACATCATTAATCAAACCACCTGGTTACACCAATACCCTTCTTACTTCAGTTCCATTGGCTTCCAGAAATTCACCTCACCAATATGGAAGTATCACTTGGAGTCATGGTCTGAGTCCTGGCTCTTTAGGTCCCTTTTAACCCAAGTAAATGCACATTCAGAGTCATTGTCTAATATTATCTGTCAACTCAGTCATGGTTCTGTGTTTGCAGTGTGAGACAAACAAGACAGCTACATACCCAAATAACTGATTCAGAAGGGCGCTATGGTCTGCAGGCCAAGTACAATGCCATCTGCTTGAATCTCACTTCTGTCTGGCCCTTATGGAGTTAATTCAGGTTCATGTGAAATGCCATGAACACTTTGTGGTGTTCATCACATCCTCAGTGAGGTTAAGATTCTGGTAAATCTTAAAGAAAGGATTTCCTACCCTGGTTTTGAATGGCAGACAAAGGTGAAGGAGAAGGAGAAGCAGGCTAAAGAAAGATCTTTCTTTTTTGCAGAAATGAAGTCTTTAAATTCCTAGAGGACAATCAAGAGGCAGAATTAAGCTTGATGGCAGTAATACGTGGTCATCAAGTAATTGCTCATACAGCCCAGCTGCTTTAGTTTGGAATTTAGTGTCTACCTCTGCATTTGTCTACCTCTAAATTTTTGTTAGCTTTAAATATGAGACAGGAAGGTTTCAAATGGTACAATAAGTTATTTCTCATCTCCTTTTCCTGTTTGAAAAATGCCTCCCAGTAATCCCTAATTATCGCAATGACCTTTCAGCACCTGTTTACAAAGTTAGCGGGACTGTTCACCTAGGTAAGGAATGCAAGACTGTACACTTTAAGAATGATACTGATTTACCAGAATGGCTTCTGAACCATAAACCTGAAAGCCTTCCTTCACAACATGCACTGCAAAACGGATCTAACTGCACTTTCAGACGCTGTGACAACATGACCATTACCTGGTTAAATATTTGGCTTTTCTTCTCATGCCAGGTATGCTGGCTATGAATGTAAATGCAGTTTTCAGGGTGGGAATGGGACAGCCCCACACCATATGGAGCAAGACAATACAAGCAGCAAGAGACTGACAAGAGCTTAAAGATCTTCACAAGACAGTACATCTCTAGAACTACCATAGGAATGTCATATATGGCTGTCTTCTCTGCCATACCACACTACAGCTTGTCACAATGAATTACACTCTGCTACATGAGTAGACTGTTAGATAAAAACACTTCTCAAACTGAGTACTACAGTTCTAATCAAAATCTGGTCCTTACTGCATGTACTTGATATTTACACAGAATGTGTAGAGTTGCAAACTGTTGTATGTGGAGAGGAGTATCAGGCATAGATAAATACAGATCTTTGTTTCAGTTGATTGAATAATTTGTTAGAAACAGGAGACATCCTTTATCTCTATAAATGAAGTATGACTGTAGTGTGCAAAGACAAAATTCAAAAATGCAGGTCTGTGGTGATGAATCTTTGCAGCTTCATTGATGTTAGAAAATATTTACTGTGGGTGTAAAAAGATTTAACAGCATAAATAATAAATGGCTTGTAGCTACACATTAATATATTTCTTTCAGCACATTAATACACTTGTCATTCTCTACAGCTATAAAATTTGTACAAGTGAATCATGTTACATGAAACAAATTATGAGACATTGCAGGGAGATCATAAGAACACAGAAAAGAATGAACCCTGACAAACTCATAAACTGCCAATGTTAATTTTTTTTGAGTGAGGTGTTTTGGATGAATGTGCAGAACACCATCTAACATATGAGAGAGAGCACTGAAACATTCATTCCATAATAACTGATTTTACACATGGTCAAATTCAGGGTCAGTGGTTTACAGGCATAGAACATCACAAAGGACCTAATTTTTATACATATTTTTTTATGCCTGGCAATTGCCTGGCCCTGTGTTTACAGCACAAACAAATAAAATAAAAAAATGGGGGTAGGTCACAACTGAACAAATTATGACCATGACGATGTGTCTCAGTCCCACTTTCTTTCTGTTACATACAAAGGAACCATTGCCAAATAAGATGTATAGAATCAGGTGTCTTGCCCTGCTCTCCTCCTTACAACACATTAGGCAACAATATTTCTTGTGGCTTAATTCAGAACATGTCAGTCAAGCTTTTGCTTTCCCTGCCTCTCACTCTGCTGTGCTGTGCTGGCTTTCAGTGTATGCTGGGAAGAGTAGTCATCCCATGTGGTTTTAAGCTGGGAGGAAGCACACAAAGAAAATGTAGAGGGTAACAAAATGTTGAGAAGTCAATCCTCATTCCCTTTGAAAACACACAAATGCTCTGCATAATAAGTGACTTTGAAACATCATATAGCTCAGAAAGCAGAGAAGATAGATATAATGTAGGATCACGTTGCCCAGTATCCCATCTCTGACAATGACCAAAATCAGATGCTTCAGAAAATTACTTACCCCAACAACAAAACCACCCTGCTCCAAATTGCCATGAGCTAATTACTAGGGCATTCTAAGGATGCAGTAAGAGAATTATTCTTTGTGTTATGGGTCTTGCTTTCATTGCTCATCATACAGCTTTGTAGCTACAGTACTGTAGCATAGTTTTAAACCATTCAACTCATAGCTGCTTGGTTTTTTGAGAGGCATCAGCAGTCTGCCTTTGAGACCCTGAGCTAGTGGCTTATGTACTCCTTTGGGCATCTTTGCCCAACCCAGATGTAAAATCTGGGACTTGTAACAGATTTAAATACTGCAGAGTCACCAGCACTCAGATTCAGTTCGCTTTGACTCTCTGCTTTTCATGAGGTATCTAAGCCACCATTATAGCCAAGAAGGATCTATATTTTTATTTAACTGCCCTAAAGCACATGTCCAGCACCATCTGTGGTACTCTAGCATATATGAGATAGCCACATGAGGCTGGCAGATAAAAATAGGACCTAGGGAAGACCCTTCCCTTCTGAAGCAGCAGCTGAAGGACAGACATTTTGTCCTCAAGCATCCCAGATATTCCAGGACACCTGTATCTAAGAAACCAAACAGAGCCTCAGACATCCATTGATTATAAGAGCCGATCAGATCTCACTTGAAGATATGTATGGGCACATAATCTTGAAGACTTAACCTGAATTCCAGTTAGCAGGACCATATCAGTGCATGCTGCTCTCTAAACCCCCACAAGTGCCTCACCATTATCAAACTCAACAAGAAGCAACAACAGCAAAATTTCTTATAAGCTTGGTCTTCTAGTATGTATCTCCACTCAGGGTACTGGATATCAGACTGATCAAAAACTGGACTGTTCACAAAAGGGAAGAAGCCCACCATCAACATGTCACTAGGGAGAGTCTTCCACTATTACTACTTAGGCTTTATCTATGTAATAGGTTTTTATTCCTTGCGTTACCTAACTTGAATCTTTCTAAATGTGGGAAACCTCCTAAAACACAAAGAAAGAGTAACACAAGTAGTAGCTTTGTAAAGCAAATGAAGTTTTCCTGACATATTTTTCTCTTGGATGAACTGTCATGCTTATAACATTCTCTCAGAAAGGAAACAAATTCTGGACATGTCACACCTCTTACAGCATCTCCATTGCAGGTATCTCCAGAGGTACTAATCAGCCTAGGTTTTCTCTGCACCCAATGGAAAGAAATAGGAACTTTTGTAGTGCAGTTCACCATTGTAATCACCTATGTTAGGATGAGATTGATTTTGCCCTCAGCTCCATCCAATACCCTTAGTAGATCTCTGCTCTCTGAAAGAGGAACATATAACAACTTAGACTCATGTAAATGTCTGCATTTAGTCAAGTGAATCCCATTCCAGATGCCTAGAAAAAGGACAGAATTGTTTACTGAGCTCTCCCCTACTGGCTTGCAGCACCTTGTCTCCCTAGAGTGTTTGGCAACCGTAATCTCATTAATTTGGGCCTATTATTTCATGAGAGATCAAACAAATATATTTTAAATTAAACACATCAAGAATAAAGATAAGAATAAAAATGTCCTGTTATGATAGGACTATCACAATCCTAGCAACATAGAATTATGTTTAGAGATTCCATGTCCTAAATTTAATGTCATTATTTGCAAAAGGAAGCCAATACAATACAAACACTGTATAATAGATTTGCACCTCTCTGCTAGCTAGGTGATTATTATAAGGACTCCAGAACAGTCAGTAATCACCAGAGAAAAAGCCTGGAAATTAAATGGAAGAAATCATGAGTAGTTGTGCCAACTTCAAGAAGTGAGATGGTAGTTCCCAAGAGCATCACTCTGTTACAGGCAGTGAAGTAGTGTCCAGTCACACTAGACAGAAACTGGAATGATTAGGCATGAAAATGGATTATCATAATATTAGTAGGGCCATGATAACTGAGGAAAAATAATCTAACGATCCCCAGATTTGTGATTTGCAAAGCGTTTTTGAACTGTTACCATCTGAGATTGCAAGCCCAGAAGAACAGAATGGATGGAAGGACAGTACCTCACTAGCATTAGTTTGTGCCTGTGTTTGGAGTCAGTAACCCTTGCTATCTATGTAATTTTGGATACCTCCTAGGATAACAAATCCATCTACCTCCCTTCAGATCTCTTCCCTAGCTTGACTCACTACCCTTTGACCTTTATATTACAAGGACCAATATTTCTGATTCTGTACCATCAGGTACATCAGGTCTTGCATAGGTATAGGCTGGATATTTGAGAGGTCCATAGCAGCAAAGAGATTCATCTGACCTAATTACAACCATCTAAAATTTAGGTGTCTAGACTAAGCCATATATCCAGGCTTTCTAACAGTCTCCAGGGAAGTGGGCATTTTTCAGAGAAAGATGATTCATTTAATTTGGAGACAAATACCTTCTTCAAATTCCTAACTTAGATATTCTGCTTAGTAGGATGCAATTCAGTCCAAGACATGGTTAGATACATTTGTATTTTAGATAGATCTGTCTTCTGCAGACACATCACATATCTGAGGTGAATATTGGAGCTGTAGGTATATGTTAGGTATAAACTGAAGAGGACAAATCATGCAGTGTAGCCCAGTTTCAAAGCAGAAACAAAAATGCCTACATTAAGCAATCTTTGCAAGATATATTATAATAACTACTGTTCATAGAGGTACATTGATGGGGAAGAATTCTGCTGAAGGTAGAGAAACACTACCATTTCATTGAGCCTTGTGCACCATGAATTATGTTGGGGAACTCTACTGTACACACACACACACACACACACACATGCTCACACACAGCAGTTTCTGAAAGAAGTAGTCAGTGTGATCATACTTACTTTTTGCACTCACTATGTAACAGGAAAAGGTTTTAAGTTCATTCAGGTCACACAGCTTAAAATCACATATAAGCTGACATTATAGTGGTAAACTATAAAATACTGGAAAACATGCATTAGGCTTATCATTAGTGTTGTTGGGTTTTTTTCTAAGCCTGTCCACCTCTGGGACTTACACTCTTCGGTGAAGGCTGTTTCCTTATTCAAAGTCAGTTTCATTGATGGGTTCTGGTGCTTAAACTTTGTTAATTTTAAACCCACACTTAACTTTCACTGACTTCAGAAATTGAGGAGTTTGAGTGACTTGATAAATAGAGGTAATTTGTGGAACTGGGACTTAAATGCTGCTTTGGTTGAAATGCACACATTTGTTCAAATATTATGTTTTCCCTTGGATTTTATTGGTCTTCTATAAAAGCTTACAGAATCTTGTTCTGAAACATACATTGTGAGCCACCTGTAAACTGACTGCATCCATTTTACGGCAGAGAACTTTGACAGTAAGAATAAACCTTGGGAAACAGTTTAAAGCCTTAAAACCAATGTTTTTCTGTTCTTATCGAGTGTTTAGATAGGGAGAGCTCAATCTATAACTGGTTCCATCAGCACTGGTTACAATGGATTTTTATAAAAGCCAAGGATCAGTCCTCAAGAATTCAATACAATAGAAAGACTGAATTACGCACCAAAATTAAAATATTTATTTCAGCATAGATGTAGAGTGCATGTAACTGTCATCAAATAAAATAAAATAGCTGATATTATGACAGATATCTTAATAACAGGTGTAGTAAAAATTAATCCTGGGAAGTCTGGCACTTCCAATCTGCTTGACAGCACAGCTGGGTTCCTTTCCTGTGATGTGTTAATCTGTTTTGTATTTGGTAAACTGCACATCTAACCCCAATGAACATTAAAGAAGGAGTTTTGTGAAAACATGTAACATTCTGATTAAACACTTTGTCATTCATATGCTCTCCAGTCAGTTGTAAACAGAAGATAACTTATTGCTAAGCAAGTGCTGCTTCTCTTACAGACAAACCAAATCTCCTCATTAACCTTTAAAATCTCCCACCTCCAAACAGAGTAGCCATTCATGGTGTTGCTAACCGGCAGTTATCGTAAGTAGATGTCAAACTCTGCAGATGCTGGGAAAAAAATATTCTTTTTCAGCACTTCTTCCCTTCCCCAGCTAATAAAATCATCAGGATCATCGTTTAGAGCAATATTGCATGCAACAAGCACCTGGTCATCACAACATTGCCTTTGGGGGCTATTTAATGAAGAAAAAATTCTTTTTTTTTTTAATAGATTTTTCTGCAGTTATTGCAGTCTGAATACTAAAATACTGAATATTTCAGTGAGGAACAAGTTCTCTTCATTTTCATTTCCTGTAAAGTTATTAACTCCAAAACCTATTAGTTTATCCCCAAAGTATTTTCCCCTTCATGGAAATAGCCCTTCCTGGACAGAAGTGAGAAATGAATATATACTAAATACATACAATTTCGTTCAGGGATAGACAGGGAGTTTGTCAAGTGCTATGGAATTCTTCTGGATCTAAAGACCAATGTAAGCAGGGTATAACTCATCCCTAACAGGACTGGAAGTTACTACCTCTGAAATATGCAGCACAGATTTCCCCCCCTTATTTCTAGACTTGTTTGGCTCACTGCCAGAGCAATGCTGATTCCTTTTGCTTGGCCACTGGAGGGCTCTCCTAATTCTCTATTACTGCAAAAGAAGCATTTGATTGAGTTTAAAAACATTACAAAAGAAAACCTGTTTATAATTACCTGAATACAAAACCAATAACAAAAAAAAACCCCAAACAAACAAGAGAGTTCACTAGTTCATACAAAGATCTGCACGTGCAAAGTGCATTTTACTGCTCCTTCTTTAACAGCAAAAATGTCACTACAATAAGAGATTAATCTCACTGAACAGAAAATTTCCTTTTACACACAAGATTATCAACTGCACAAGAGATTGTGGGTTTGAGATGGACAGCAAAGTCTGTCCTCATCACCCATTGCTCCCTGTACCACATGGTTTCACTCTGAAATCACTGCACAACTCAATCCATTTTCCAAATAAGTGCTTTCAGACCTCTGTCATCTGATTTCCAGCTTACTTCCACACCTTGAGACCAATTTCCCTGGCTGGTTCAATTTTCTCTTGATGGAAACACTGATGGATCAATCATCCTTTTCAGAAAGAGGAAATAATGTAAGATTTTCCATTTCCCTGTGGGAAGGGGCACGCTATGTCCCCACTGCTGTGAGTATTGCCAACTGAGAATTTCTGACAGTGTTTTTTTTTCCTGTTTTGTTTTTGATTTTGTTGTTGTTTGTTTTTTTTTTTTTTTTTAATCAAAAGGACTGAGTTAGTTACAGCTAAATCACAGAACCATAAAATTATAGAATCATAGAATAATAAACTCTTGGAATGGTTTGGGTGGGAAGGAACCTTAGAGATCATCTAGTTCCAACCCCCCTGGCACAGGCAGGGACACCTTCCACTACACCAGGTTGTCCAAAGCCCCGTCCAGCCTGGCCTTGGGCACTGCCAGGGCTGGGGCACCCACAGCTGCTCTGGGCAGCCTGTGCCGCACTTACAGTAAAGAATTTCTTCCTTATATCCAGTCCAAATCTACCTTCTTCAGTTTAAATTGCCTTGTGGAAACACAACAGTTTGTTATTTCTTTTCTTAGGGCAGCATTTCCAGTGCCAAAATAAGAGACAAATAGCTTTGACCACCCCAGAATAATAATTTGGGATGAACTTTCGCTTGCAATGAAGGAAAACCAGCTACAGAGCCCTGTTTCACTCAGTTTTGCCACATATCTTTTTCACTCACGGCTCAACCAAACTCCTGAATCAAAATCTCTTTTCCCTGATCCCACTAAAGTGAACTTTATTTACATGCAGAGAGCACAGCAGCTTTCACAGGTCTCATGGGAAGATGTCTGCCTCCAGAAGGACACCAGTTTGGTGAGTCCTCACCTTTCTGAGGAGTGGGAGATGAATCTGCTCAGATGAGACAGATGACAAAATATAATCTCTCAGCTGAATTTCATAGCCGCAGGACTACCCACTATTCACCCAAATACACCGTATGTGGCTTAAGTAAAAAAGACCAAATTTAGAAAGACTGGAGTCTGCTGTAGGCCCTGAGAGTTCAAAAAAGGATCAAACACCCTTCAGCCACCTCCTACAGTTTTGTCACCACCAGCTGGGGAAGGATGTGGATTTTGCCATTATCCTGGTATTGCTTCTCTGAGTTAGTTTCAATGTATTTAACTGCAGGTGTGATACAAGCCAGCCAGCCTATCACACATGGCAGAAAATATTTTCTTTTCCACAGAGAAGTAGCTTTGAATAAACAGTCCTGACTGTGACCATTTTATCCTAGATCCTTTGAGATACTCCAGCACTGATAGAAAACCTACCTACAATCATGGACAAATTGATTTTCTTAGCCTCTGTGATTCTGCTTCTGTCTTTGAATATGAGATTAGCTTGAGTTGGGCTGGAACATCCTAGGGATCATTTAAATTACACTTTAATTATTTAGTCTGAATTGCATGGGAGTTTTCGTTTGCCAAGTGACAGAAAATGTAGACAGAAGAACAAAGGTGTAAAATCTGGACCAGGATTTTACATCAGTTTCCTAGACTTCTTTGAAATCTACAGTTTACTGAATACTATAAATGGTTGGGATCCTTAAATTTTAGATGTTGATTAGCTTGTCCTAAAGGCCTTTATGATACCATCGCTGTATTACAGTTAGTAATAATAGTTCTGTGCTTGGACCTGCTGTAGGTCATCCACAAACACAGACTGGAAGCTCTGGGTGAGAACACTGACCGTGTTGATGTGCAGTAGTCTCTGCCTGCAAGCAAACCACCTGGAGTCCCTTAACAGCCCATGGAAGAAACAGACACACCTTATTACAAAGTGTACATTTAAATCAGATGAATGTATAAATGCTACAGCACTAGCAATTGCCTATAAGAGGAGCCTGAGGTGTCTGACTTAATTACAGTTGTCTACACTATGTATATCTAATGTTAGATGAGCTGAATTCTTTTCCCTGATTCTCTGATTATGAGCAATATACAGTCCTGTGATTTTAACATTAAAATCCCAGTCTCCACTGAAATCAATAGTTGAGTGTTCCTTCACACCAAGAAAGCCATGGCTTCATTTGAAATAACTGATTATTTTATGGAAATGAAAGAAGGGCCCATTTTAACCTCTTCAGATAAAAACTAATAACCTCCTTATGAGAAACTTCTGAGAATAAGAAGCATTTGTATTTTTTAGAAGAAAACACCACTCTTCAGAAGAATTATAATGGTTTTTTATGGATTATGTTTCACAAAAATCTTTGCTGGAGGCAAAATCTGTAGAAAATATAAACCAAATAGTCCATAAAAGAATTGATAGATGGACATTTCTCAGGCCAGTTCCCCTGTGAGTTGCAGGTGATTTGGATGGGATCATTTGTCTCAGTTTAACAGTCTATGGAGTAGCTGTCAGTGGCAGAGAAATGTCTAGGCTCCCCTAAAAGTCAACAGGGATCTAGTCAGTGCAGTCAGTAGACTCTACGAGATGATTTCTTTCACCATAAAGAAGATACTTAAATTGGGTCAGATAAATTGTCTTCTAAAAGTCTCTCTTTCTTACCAGTAAAGATAAAGGCAACCTGGGCTGACCTGCTCATGGGGACATGTCTGTACTACAAATGTCTAAGCTTAGGGAAGGAATCCCATCTGTAGGGAATATAAAAGGAAAATCAGGTGTAGAGAAACTTTCCTGTAAAAGTAGTCTCAATTTATGGAAAGCTGAATGCTTCCACTGGGGCTTTGCTTTTGCTTTCATTTTTGCACGATTTTCCATTTTGCTCTTTATTATGGCTACATAGGAATTCCATTTCTAATCACAGTGTATTTAATGAATAAATAAGGTTCACCAACCAATAGCACCAACTAAGAGAAAAGTGAACAATGAATTGGAAATAATTCCTACAGTTTCACTTAGACCTAATTCAAACAGCACATGACTTTGGATTTTTGATGTCTAAAACTAGCCATCATTAAATCTGGTGCTTCCTGATGGACAGACCTTGGCAAACCAGACAATAGAACCAGCATCATTCCGAGAGATCAAGTGCAGTTTTTCATTTTATTGGTACATGCAACTGTATCCTGCTCCCTAAAATAACTACCAGGGTCTTTGAAGTAGGAAGTCTTTATGCAGATAATTATCTATATTGCAAAAAAATCAGTGTTCTTCACAGGAATTTGCAGATACCAAACTAAAATAACAACCCAGCTGACAACTGCTCATTGCCATGTCTGGGCACTGGCAGAATGAAAAGGTGTCTTGAGTGGACCTGTAACATGCCTAGTACCTTTAGCACCGAGTTAAAGGCTCTACACCTTTCATCTGAGACTTTCTGTGATTTCCTTTAAGCCTAAGATTAATTGAATGTGGAAACAAAGCTGTCTCATGCTGCAAGACAGCCCAGTAAGACACACCATGGGAAAGCTGAAGCAATAGTTTCTTCTCCATACAGGGGTAAACCTGAGGCAGCTGGACCTATACTGAATGTTTCTGTGCTGTGAGCTAAACGGCCGTAACCGCACTTGCCGACTTCACAAATTGATGGTCAGTGATCCAGCATGTAGGTGGCCCTAACAAACTGATCAGCTAAACAACAGCACTAAACCAATCCATTTTACCCTGTTTTCTGGACCCAGTAGGAGTCAAACTGCTCAGGACTAAGAACTCAGCACTGCTGGAGAAAACGCCAGATTTGTACAAGGCACTCAAAAAATATTCAGCTGCTGCAAATTGCTGAGCTTGGGGAATTTTTGCCGAATAGATTTCACTTGCATAGAAAACAGATTTTCATTTTTCAGAGTTTACACTTCTACTGTTAATACATCCCATCAGTTTGGGACCGACGTAATTTTAAGAGCATTAGTTAAGAGCAGAAAATCTCATTGAAGCCCATGCTTTCCAAAATAAATACAAAGGGCGGGAAGGAGGCAAACAAGCAACTATAAATTCTTGCTGTTTAAAGGATAAAACCTCTTCCTTTCTGAGCATGTTCAGATCTGCACAGTGTTTATCCCAAGAGACATGCTGATCTGATTTAGCTTCTAGATACTATCATAATAAGAAAATGAATAATAACAATAACAATATGATTTATAACCACAAGACAGGCTTTGAGTTCTCATTTCTGAGATTAGAAGAGACCCAGAAAATGAGAATTCATTGGTGTCCTAAAAGCTTCCATTAATGGACTTAAACAGTAAAAATAAACGAAAAGCTATTATTCTAGAATGCAGCTGGGAATCTACATCCACAGAATGTACACGGATTTGTACAGAGCAAGGTGTAGAAAATTAAGGTTTCCAAGACAGAGCTGGTACCCTTCCATTTATGTCCAGCAGAGGAATACAAATGCCTCCACGGATCAATTAATTTTGTCCTGTGATATGCTCATAATGGCAAGTATCCCTCTGGAAGTGCCTGTTTCTGAACACCTACTCACTGTACCACTGGTCAGTGAAGACTAGTGACTAGTTCAGAGGTAGACAGACACTTGGGTGAACTGTACCTACATGTTTTCAGCAAGACTCCAACCAGCCAGAAATAGACCCTGCATCTTTCCTGTCCTTGTTCACTTACATGCCTTCAGATATCACATGTCCTCCTCTCCCAGCTGCAGCAACATAACCAGTCGTCCTTGTGTTTATGTGACTCAAATTGTCCTTTTCACTACTGATAAAAGAGCGATTTTGTAATGTTTTCAAAGAAGCCTACCTGCACTTTAACAACCATTTCAATTCTCAGAAGCCAAAAGTATGAATATCCCCTAACTTCGTGACCCCAGGAGGAAGTAAATGTTTCTGAACTACATAATTGACACTACAGTGCACTGATGATAAAAAATTGGTATCTTTTCAGCATTAGATTCCGTCATTATGAATCACTGAAAATGATCTTCAGTGGTACAGAAATTGTGGATAGATACCCAGAGCAATGGAAAAAAAAAAAGTCACATACAAAGTAGCAAGTGATAGGATGAGAGGAAATAGCCTCAAGTTGTGCCAGGGAAGTTTAGTTTGGATATTAGGAAAAATTTCTTCACCAAAAAGGTTGGTAAGCATTGGAAGAGGCTGCCCAGTGAAGTGGTGGAGTCACCACCCCTGGAGGTATGTAAAAGACCTGTAAATGTAGCACTTAGGGACCTGGTTTTGTGGTGGACTTGACAGTCTTGGGTTAACAGTCGGACTCGATGATCTTAATGGTCTTTTCCAATGTAAATGATCTGATGATTCTATGATCATTCTTAGAAATGCATTTGCTGCTTTCCCTAACTGAACCCCATAGTTCTTCAGAACAGCATTTTCCTTGGATAATTACTATTCAGCTTATGAGAGAAGCACAAAAATATGCAGGCCAAAGGCTACAAAAAGAAAATGTTTATGATACCCTAATAACACTAGAATCAGTGTAAGCAGAGAAAACACTTGATTGTTCAAACAAGTGGGGTAGAATTAATTTCACCTAATTTCAGGCATCCACAGTGAAGGTGAGTTTTATCCTACTTATTTTACTGTGTGAATGTCTGAATTTACTCAGACAAGCCTCTCCCTTTATTTTCTGATCGGGCACAACTTAAAGAAATTTATTTGAAGGAGATTTGTTTCATTATGGATTTAATATGGATTTTTTTTAATACATGTATTTTCCAAAATTTTTGGAAAAATTTTCTGGCAGTAGTTGCTGAAAATTAGACACATTCCTAAACTCCAAATCTGTATGATTTGGAGTTGAAAGGAATATTGAAGGAAAACATTCACCCTTTTCTAAATGGCATCAGGAGTCAGCTGGTTTCTCCTCTGGGATGTGTCTAGAACAGAACCGGTGAGCTCCAGAGGGAGTACCACTACCACCAATGCCCAATGGATGCCTGTAGATGAAGAGCCCATCAGACTCGCAGCTGAAGGTTATTTATCTTCACTCCATATATTTTATACTCTCACTGGACTCAGCTGTCAACAGATGAGTCAACTACTGAAAAATATATGTGGTCAATCATGATAAGATTAGCACAGACTGAGAAATCTCCATCTCTTCTGAGACAAAGGACCATCAGCTAGAATGAAAAGCAAACTGTCTTTTCTTAAATCAGTTTCAGCATGTAAGAAAGGAGGAGAGGGAAGAAATGCCTTCTTAAAAATGGGCTGTGATAACAAGTACTTATCTGACAGTACTCTAAGTAAAGCATCCTGCTGCTTTTCCTCCAGGCTAATGTTCTTTTTTTTTTTTTTTTTTTTTTTTTTTAAACTAAAAATATTAGCCAGTAAAGTGAGATGTGTTTTATCTTTCCTGAAGGTTTTAATACACTTGAAAGTAGTTTCCAAAATATTTTCAAAATCTTATAATGTAAAAATCTTCCTAAAGGTAAAATTTGTTTTATTCTCACATAGACATCTACTAGCAATCAGAAGTATTAGGATTTTAACTGTTGTGGGTTTTTTTAAGTTTCCTTTTGGCTATGGGAAAATTTATATTATCATTGCTTTAAGAATTTGTGTTGGAAATTCCTAAACAGACAGGGATGGCAAATACTCTGTAATTATATTTAGTGTTTGGGAACCCCTCAGTATGCTAGGGGAACTGAAAGAAAAGGCACTGAATCTGGGTGTATATTCACATTGCTAGCTTTATGTTGCTTTTGTGCTACCACATGTTCTTTTTAATTGAGGTCATATTTAGAAATTAATTTACTAACAAGATCATGTTTAAGTGCTTGCTGACACTTTTGAAGAGTGTCTGTCATTAAATACCCTGACACACTAACAATTACTGGAAATATTGCTTTTCTAGATGTACCAAAACATTTCAGATTTCAACTGTGACCTTGACATGGCATCCAATAAACACAAATTAAGTTTTAAAAGCACTTTAAAAAAAAATCTTAGTTGGAATATCCCATGACAGTTGTTTCTTCACTAAGTCTTAAACCAATGACCTTGTGCAGAAACAGCAGCAGAAGAAAACCTTAACATCTTCCCAGTATCCATCCCAGTCCTGATCTTAAGAGCAAAGCCCAGCTCCAGATCCTGCTCTCTCTCACCTCCATCTCCCCCATCTTCATAACAGGCTTAGTAAGATGAATAAGGACTGGTGGTGACTTCTAGACACCTGCAACAAGGAAGAAGTATCTGTGGGTCCAAAGGGAGGACGGAGTGCGAGATAGGATGTCCTATATCTTAGGAGTCTGTGAAGGAGCAGGAAGAAGGAGAGTGAGTAGAGGAAAAGCCTAGAGAAGAGGGGAAAGATATACAATCCCTCTGTTCCCCAACTTTGCGGCCCTATGCAGTGAAATTTCCAAATTAGCACTGACTCTTTACCCTCTCTATCAGGAACCAGCTCAGCTGAATCTCTTCATTTGCAAGGAGCTGCAAATTTATTTCACAACAGGCAATCACAATCACACAATCTAGAGTAATAAAATAAAGTACAGCTATACAACACATGAAGCAGCTGAAAAGTTGTGAGGGACAAGGACTTCTACCTGCAAGTAGACACTGTCTCACAACTACTCGTGACTTTGAAAAATAAATAAAGAGGAAAGCACTGAGAAGAAGGAAGTGAAAAGTGAAAACACTGACTTGAAATTACCCAACATGATAATACAGCCTGGGAAAGGAAAACATTGCTTCCCTACACAAAGTCTTTGCAAACACTTAGCTAATGGGGCCACGTCTCCTCCACCCCCTGGTAACTCAGCTGGAGAATTACAAAACAGAACTATTATTTGCAAGGTGTAATGCCATCATGGGCCAAATGTCAAAAATATAACAACAGAAATCAAGAAATGTTTTACATTTGGCCTTGAAAATAGTAAAGCAAGCACAGGAGAAAAAAAGCACGTGGAGGGTTATTCCACTACCTGAAGCCAGAGATGATGGCACTCCGAGTGGAGTCTGCTGGCAGCCACAGGCATACAAGAAACACTAATGAGAAGAGAGTGTTTGGCCCACACGGTTACCTATGAGAGAGCAGAACTGAGTCCCTGTTTGCACAGAGCACTTGGCCCAACAAGAAATGAGTTACCAAGAACAGAGTGTTAAAGGTGAAGGAAACCACTGATTCAGACTGTATTGACATGGAGAAAAAAAATAATATATATATATAAAAGATTAGGAACGTAGCACTTATGATTCTTATTAACAGACACTGAGAGATTCCAGGAAGAAAAGTGCTCTATATACCAAAGGCTGCCATGGTAACAAGGCTAGCAGTATTTTTGTCTGATCTTAAACTCTGTAATTGCATGTGCTGAGGTGTTTGACTGCGTATCTCTCTGAGGTAAATCCTATAGCTGACCGCCTCTTAGGCTTCAGCCAGAGTATCATGAAACAGTCCGCTGGGGTCCTTCAGGACCAGAGTGGCTCAACAGCTTTCTTTAACCCAGGTCACTTGGCCTGTGTTTCAGTTTATTCCTCTCAGGGGTTTTTCATGTGTTTGAGTATTTCCAGCTACTGTTCAAAGCCAACTTGTAGATCAGATGAAGGCTGGACATGGTCGCTTCTGTAGTTGTTGGCTTGCCCACATCATTATTCTCCTCCATGACAGTCCTGACTACATTGACATTACTTATTTAAGCTAATATATTTATCCAGTAAACACACCAACAGCCATGACAATCCTGACTACATTGACATTACTTATTTTAGCTAATATATTTATCCAGTAAACACACCAACAGCCATGACAATTCAGAGCATCCATTAGAAGCATTTATGTATCAGTCACGAGCTAGATACATGGAACAGGTAAAGAGGATAGGCATTTTTATTGTGCTGATCACATTACCCTTGCTATATACAACTATAATACCTTTTAGATACCATCAGGTATTTTGCAGGCTAATATGGCATAAAGGTGTTTCTACAGCATATAACATGCCAGCCACTGTCGTTGTCATGCTAACATGTATATACCTGCTTTCTCTACATCAAAATATGCAAGTGCCCCATTTCATAAGGGAAGAGAGTAGCTATTAGAGCATGGGGCAGAGAGACAGGAATTTCAAATCTACTTCTAGCTAATGCTGTGGTCTTGGGCAACTTACCTCCCTTGTCCCTACTTGTGCTTCTAACAGGCATTGAGAACACCTCAGCCCTCCCTTCCCCAAATCATTACTTCTGTTCCCTGGAACTTCACACCAGCCACCAAAATCCATATTTAATCCCTTATTTTTCCATGGAATTTCACCTTCGGGCTTCCAAGATTTCTGAAGAAGATAAAGTTAAAATATCAACACATAAAAGCCCCAGCTAAAAGCAAAAGTGATTACATCAATCAATTAGAAAGTTTCCATGTTGCATGTGGGCTTGCAAGACTACCATGGAATATTTAAAACCTTTTCAATGCAAAAATGTCAGATGCTTACTTCTAATTGCTATGTTTTTAGTACCAAAAAGTACCAGTCAGGCTGCGGAGCGAGAATGTTTCAAGTTCTAATATTCCTCCAGTGACTTTGAATTCTTGGCAAATCATTAACTTTTCACTGTATATAAAACAGAGATAAAAATATCCAATCCCCAATTTCCATAGATTCTGTAAGAATGTCTTTCCTATTAATTTTTTAAATTTTAAACTATAGAAAGCTAACCAGAACAAAATATTCCTATTTCTTGTGACACTGGAAACAAGAAGTAACCGGAAATGGTTGATTTACAATAACCTATAATAGCCAGGCCTCCTGAAATGACATAAAGAGTTAAAAAGTGCTCCAAAATCTGCAATGCAGATCAAAAATCAAGTATTCTTTCCTTGTTTCATCTGTGGATGATGGGACTGCAGAAAAACTAAGTAATAGATAGTGTGTAATGCTACATACATTTTCAAACTGTTTCCTCAAATAAAATCGACACATTTATTTCATTTTCTTGTGGATGTTGATTAAATTCTAATAATTATGATACAAAATAGAAGGCATAACATTTCTACTGTGTGTTTCCACTGATGCCCCTGAGCTCTCTGTCTCCCTGTGGAAAATTGTCTTATCCAGGCTAGGGAAACATTAGCCAAAAGTTTAATAACATATATAGCTGTATTAATTTTGATTGTAATCTGATTAAAAAATAATTGATTTTTTAAAAAGTACTTATAAAGGGTGAATTTCTGTATCACATCTCAGAGATCTGTATCCTAACTAGCATAAGAAGCTATTTTATAGCAGCCCAGAAAACTGTATCTTTTCTGCTAATAAGAGTTTTACATTTGGATCTGAGAAGACTTCATAAGAAATTAAGTAAAAGAAGAATAGTAATCAACCAGAACGACATGACAGAACACCAGCCTGGTCTGAGTGAACTGGGGAGTCTCTCCCAAGCAGAAATGACAGGCACTTTAGGTGGGAACAAGCATTTCCCCCCTCTGAAACTCAAGACTTTGAAAACTTCTAGGAGAAAGAGGGGGGTGGGGGTTGGGGGAAATTGGTGAGCATAAATCCTGCATGAATCATTAAGTTTATTTATCCATGAAGAAAATGGAGATTTGTGCAGTTTTAAATTAACTCAGACAAGAGAACAGGATATATTTTTCTTTGGAGATGACAGCAAAAAACAGCCATCATACTCCAAAATCCTAGAACTCAAAGGTTTCAGAGTTCACCCAATGGCTACTGGAAGAAGTAAAATTTCAGCATAACGACACTTCATTCTTAAAATAATCAGATATTCATATATATTTGTACATACATATGTATATATTTTATACATGTACATATATGTATATTAAAAACCCACAAAAAGTTACTTAGATAAGAAGCCACCCATTTTAGCCAGAAACCTTGGGTTTAGCTTGCTAATACAAACTTCCAAGACCTGATGCCCACTGAAGTGTAGCTACACATTGAGGATTCATCTAAAGATTTCATACCCATGTTCAGTGATGAACTCATAAGCAGTCTTCTTGAGCAGATTAATAATGAAATTGCAACTATATCTCCCTTCTGATATTAACTCTTTCCCCTTTATTTACACAGAAGGGAGAAAGTAATAGTCTGCCATATACTGCTAAATTACCTCAGGGATATTTCCAAAGAAAGAGAAGGATCTTAGGAGCATGATTAATTTCCTGTAGCTCTTGATATTGCAAACCAGACATCTGCAGCTCAGTGGACCTTAGGCTGCCTCTATACCCAAAAAATAGGTGTATTTAAAAATACCAGATTATCCCTATTGCTTCTGACTACAGGTGTACCTGCTACATCTTCGTGTCTCCAACAGTAGCCATAAGTGGATGCTTAGGGAAGAACACAGGAAGAGGAGACACATAAGCACTCTCCCAGCCTCCATATTCATCTCAGAGGATTTCCTGAACAAGACAAGGTTTCTTTGCTGTGGTAAACCTCTGTGCATTTAACAGTGTTAGCAGTCAAGGGATCAGCTTCTAAATTCTTGGAGGTATGTACTAGGGACATATGCACAAGACCAAGACGGAGTTTCAGGAAGGTGAAGACAGCACCATGCAATATTACAGTTCCCTACGGTGTTCTTTAGAGGGTTTTAGGGAGGACAAACAAATCCAGAGCTAGGCTAGCAGTGCTATTTAGAGTCATAAAATCCAATTCCTGTAGTACATTAATGGAGTTGAGATATCACATGGCATTTACACCTTTAGGACTCTGTTTCTCATTTGTCTCTTTCTCTTAGCTATGGGTATGTGCACTGAAATATTTGCATCCATAAACAATCTTTTTGCCTAACATGTTTACACACATGAGGAACATTACTCAGTGGAGTGTATCACGGTAGTGAATGAGCCTTCTCATACAAGTAAAGATATACACAGGGGGAAGTAATTGAACAGTTCAGGTCCTAGTGGCTTACATGAACTGTGTTAACATCTTCCATTTTCTTTTTCTTATGCAGCCAGCTTCCACCATTTGACAGTTTTAACGAGTAAGATGAATGCCTGGATGAAAAAAAACAATCACATAGTTCTTATTTTGTAATGGAATAAGAAAGCTGAAGAATATAGACCTGGAGCTTTACAGGTCAGCTTTGCGTTTTGACTTTACTGTTTAAGTATTTTTTCATGTATGGGACAAAACCCCCACACAATGCAACAGGCATGGGGAAGAGTGGCCGGAAAGCTGCCTGGCAGAAAAGGACCTGGGGGTGCTGGTCAGCACCCAGCTGAACATGAGCCAGCAGTGTGCCCAGGCGGCCAAGAAGGCCAATAGCATCCTGGCCTGTACCAGAAATGGTGTGGCCAGCAGGACCAGGGAAGCGATCATCCCCTTGTAATCGGTACTGGTGAGGTTGCACCTCAAACCCTGTGTTCAGTTTTGGGCCCCTCACTACAACAGACTGAGGTGCCGGAGCGTGTCCAGAGAAGGGCAACAGAGCTGGGGAAGGGGCTGGAGCACAAGGCTGATGAGGAGCCGCTGAGGGAACTGGGGTGGTTTAGCCTGGAGCAAAGGAGGCTCCAGGGAGACCCTATAGCTCTCTACAGCTGCCTGAAAGGAGGGTGTAGTGAGGTGGCAATCAGTCTCTTCTCCCAAGTAGCAAGTGACAGGACAAGAGGAAATGGTCTCAAGTTGCCCCAGGGAAGGTTTAGATTCAATATAAGGAAAAATTTCTTCACTGAAAGGGCGGTGAAGCTTTGGAACAGGCTGCTCAGGGAAGTGGATGAGTCACCATCCCTGGAGGTATTTAAAAGATGTGTAGATGTGGTACTTAGGGATGTGGTCTAGTGACGGACTTGGCAATGCTGGGACGACAGTTGGACTCGATGATCTTAAAGGTCTTTTCCAACCTAGGCAATTCTATGATTCTGTGATTATACAATAAGATGTTCCCACCTCAGGGTTGGAGGCCAGGGAAAATCAATTTAATGCATAACAGAGTTTATTCAGAAAAGGTCAACCAAGTGATGCAGTTGAGAGCTAAACAAGGAGGGATGAGTTGGCAGCTGCAATTTTACAGCAGGTGATTTATGCAAGTCGAACCTCCAGCCCATTGTCTGTGTTCACATTCTAACCCACAGTAGGCCACGACACCACCTGTAATTATGAAGCATCCTACCACCTTCTCCTCAGACCATCCACTGGATTCTCAAACATCTTTGAGCACATCTTGCAACAAACGTACTAATAACAGATGGTAGAATTTCACACTCTTTATTTCAGTACATGCTAGTGAAGTAAGGCAGTGC
This sequence comes from Falco naumanni, assembly GCF_017639655.2. Taxonomy (NCBI): domain Eukaryota; kingdom Metazoa; phylum Chordata; class Aves; order Falconiformes; family Falconidae; genus Falco; species Falco naumanni. Next base: position 58,087,929 of record NC_054057.1, read on the forward strand.
TGGCAGGTGTGATTTTATTCACAGGGGTCTAAGTCACACAGAGTTTATGATTATACCTTCACAAAGGAATGGATGGAGCCCAGTAAAACCTTTGTCTATATGGTGAATCTGGCTCTCAGCGTGGCTCGGGGACATTCCTCCAAAAGAAGCATGGAGACACCCATTTTGTCGAAAGCAGGGAGACAAAGGCAAGACAACTACTGCATGTCAACGGGCACACCTAGAGGCTCATTCCTAAACAGGAGAGCCAACTCAGTCACGGGGTCATAACGTCTTGAGCATTTTACTGATATCAGAAACCACAAAAAGAAATATTTCCTATTCTAGCCCATCCCTCCCATTTCCTAATGATAGTTATCCTCCAGCAATACATGCTTTAGACATCCTCTTGAAACAGCCATCGTTCCAAATAGTGCAGTTTGTAGTATCACTATTGTTATGTGGATTTATTTACTCTCCAGATTGGCCACAGTGTTATTTCACTGCTTGAAGGGCTCATCAACCCACAAACCTAGAGAAAAATGTTGATTTAAAGGACAGGAGGTGTTTTCATTTAAGACCAGATTCACTGACGTGATTTCATGTGAACAGAAAAGGCACTCCATCTGTTTAGTAGAACTTGACAAAATGAGAGGTTCTACAGAGTATATTTTTATCTGCTAAGTGTACAAAAAATGGTATCTAATTTAGAAACTACATTCAGCAAATGGTATTTATTGTACCAACTGTACAAATTCAAAGATTTAAGTATATTTTATGAAGTGTGGCGTTGTAACACTCATTACATATAGTCTGCTAAGAACCCATCATGCAGATGTGAGAGATCCAGGACTGAGGTGTGCCACTCTTCTGAAATATGAAACAAAACTCAATGGCATGTTCCCACTGCAACATGTTTCTTTTTATGAGCTATGCCTGTCTTATTTGCATTCCTATAAAATTTTACACTGTTCAATTTTCCCTTTCCTTATTCTTTGCAGCATTCCAGGCTGGGAGCATGAACCACCATGGCAATGCCATCAGGTTGATCACTGCAAATGCTTCTAGTATGTAACAAGATCATGGAATCTGCCCTGACCTCATACCATCAGCAACCCTGTTGTCCAGTCCTCCCTCAGACCCACATACTCAACATTTTAGTGACTACAGACAGACACACTACAGATCTTCAGTTAGTTCAGAGCCGATGCCATTGAAAAACTGTTTTGATGAAGATTGTTACCTTCCTAATAATGTAAAGTCCAAGGAAAGTGATTACTGATGTCAGGGAAGTTGATATTTCATCCTAAATCATTAGCACCACTTACGGTGTAGTTGATCCCTCTTCTAAGCCAAGATTACTTTATTTGGTAGTTTTCTGAGGTTCTGCAAAATTACCTGTTCATGGAATCAGGGCACCAGAGCAACTTCTTACTGAAATATGTTTCGCATGCAGATTCACAACACATAGGCAGACCAGAAACAATAGCTAATCATGCGAGGGAAAAAAAACAAAAAACCAAATCATCACTCCCCTCAAAATCCCCAAAACTCTCTGGGTGGCTGTCATCACTATAATAGCTGAGCACTCCACAACCTTGTTTACACAGCTTAGAGATTTTTTGCTGTAAATTTTGGAAGAACTTGTCAGCCTCTGGACACCTAGGGTAAATGTGGGACTTGTAGATAGATTTATATATCTCAGCCATAAACAATTTACATAAAAACAAACAAACAAACAAACCCCCCAAAATTCCCAAATCACACCCCCCCCCAAAAAAAAAAAAAAATCATAAATATTTTCTTTGCTCAGGAGACATATGAAGTAGATGTGATGCTTAGGGACATGGTGTAGTGGTGGACTTGGCAGTATTACATTAATATTGGACTCAATGTTCTTAATGGTCTTTTCCAACCTAAATGACTTTATTATTCTAAATAATCCTCTCTAGTGGACCTCAGAACTTGTTGGACTGTCTACATAGTTTCTTTATACATGAAGAGTCCTTCTATATCCTCAGCTTGGAACTGCTGCAGACTTCTGAAATGCAACTTTTTAATTTATAAGGACCAGCGGCAGTAATACAAATTGTTTAACAACATACAACACGGCTAGCTTTATTTTGGGAAGTACAAGTAAGCAGTGCTACACTGCCTGGTATGTCATTTGAGGCAGCGGGAAAGTAAACCAACATCATCACCTCTATTTAAATAGCGTTATTGCAACATCTGAAAATAGGAAGCGCTAGGAAGATTGCTTGTGTCTAGCTCAAGCTTCGATCATGCAAATGCTGATGCTCGAAGTTAACTTTATGCCTGTGAGCAGTAACTAGATTGTATGGATGTGATGAAAGTAAATTCCTAAGTGCCCCACAAGCAGCTGTAGGAGCAGCATATGTAGCTTCAGCCAGCAGGCTGACGCCAAAAGAGTGCAAGGCATATGTTAAAATGAATAGCTCATCCAAGTATCATTATAAATGGAAGTGTTCATTGATGTGACCTGCTGGGAAAATCAGAAGGGATACAGTGAGAATTGCTGCCATGCCATTACTGTGGAGGGATATTCAGAGATGCAATGAGGCTAAATCTTCTGTTTCCAAGAAACAGAATAGTGCAATGTACAGAAATAAATAATGCCTGGAGCAGTTAGTGCCTCATCTTTGCAGTTCTGGATAGAAAGCAAGTTATCAGATATGCTTGTCTGACAGGAAACTTTCATCTACTAAATGAACGATTGATTGAAATTGACCACTAAAAATTAACAACAGTCAGTCAAACAAAATCTACAGCCTGTGTGCACTCAGCAGCATGGGGAGCAAGCTAAAGTCTAGACTTTGTTTTAGTGGCCGAAGCATCTGTGATTAAATCACCTTGTCAGAGATTTTGTATATGCATTTCAGCTATAAATGTGAATTTAACTCCCATCTTGCAGACTACATGCTATATGGTGTTCAATTTGCAGATATCTATGAAACACCTGGGTGGAAGTGCCTATATAGTGATGTCTAGATTGAGCTGAACATCTAGTTTAACTTAGCTAGTTCATCTAGTGCAGTCATTGAAGATCTAAGGAAGGTTTCAGATGGCCACACATAGGCACCAAGTGCCACTACTGCCCTAAGATATCCCTCTAGCCAGCATCAGCTATTCTAGAGGGCACAAGATTCTTGTAGATTATGTGTCATATCCGTCAGCCCTGCACATCTTGGTTACCTTAAAGCATCTTAAAGGGCACTGGGCACTGATGTGAGGGCAACTAAAACCTGTTCCACTGACAATAATTGGAGCTCAGACTTACATGTAAACACAAATACTCACATGTGTAATCTGTGAGATGAATCTCACCCTGTGAATCCACGAGGCCATGAAAGTAACAGTGCAATGGCTCTTAAGAGCAATTAGAATGACTTCTAATTTCAGCTATTAGCTTTTGCTCTGAAACCCCAGGTTCAGTCCCACCTGCCTGGTTCACAGAGATGACCTCCATACATGCATAAGCAGAAATGACCCAATCAATGAAGCATGTATTAATAGCAAATCAGGACGGTAGTATTATGACCAGCACACAAAGCCATACTGAAACACCTGCAACTGCAAGATGGTCACACCTGTCTGATCTGCAGAGATTCATTATCAGTAGAAGTCCCAATCAGATATTAAGAGTGAACCAAGGGAAAAATCTAACCCGGTAGTCAAGTTAACTCCTGTTTACTAAGTCTTGAACTGAACAACTTAACAAGGAATACCTTTCCCACAGATAAACAGGCCATACACAGGATCACTACCCTTACAACAGGCATGGAGATTGCCTTGAGAAAAGGCCTGTATTGCTTCTAAGTTAGAAATGAACACAGTGCAAGTAATCTGGATGAAAAAGAAGGTCTTCTAGCCACAGATGGGAAAACTCCTTCCAGTAAAGTAGCACAGATAAATCCTCCATAATCAAACCTGGAAAGGTCAGATTTTGTTTGATTAAAGCTCCAAGAAGCCAGGAATCATTTAAAAATGAAATTGTTCAAAGAATCTGCAAGGTCCATTATCTCACAATAGCCAAAAAACCCTGTTTAGAGACATTTGCTCTTGCACCACATACACACAGGTGGATCTGTATGAGGACAACATAAAAAAAAATTATGGAAATTAAAAGGATTGTAATGAATGGTCAGCTTCAAGGTGACAGAAACACTGCACAAACATAGCACCAAGCCTTCAAAGTCTTTCTTGTCAAAATGATGGTGTGTAATTTTCTGAAAAATTAACTTAAGTTTTTAATATTTGAAAGGAAGGCTTACGTTCTTTTCCTTTGTGTGTGTGTATGTATGAGTATTACAAATTAAAGTTAAGATAAATGTAATCTATAAAAGAGTGATAAAAGCATTTCAGTGGTTCTCCAAAGAAATGTTTCAAATTTTCACTTCAACAAGAAATCCACAGTTTAGGATGCTAGTTTTCCCCAATTTACATTGTTTTATCACCACTATACAAAAACACAAACACATCCATATAGTTGCCCCAAGACACCAGCACACGCACATATTTGCTTTGTACATATGTACTTTTCATAGCTGGAAAGAGAACCAGATCCATAATACTGAAGCACTGTTCAGAGGTCTGAAATAACCCTTACATACATTTTGTTTATTGTTTTTTTTTGTCATGGAGGGAAAACTTTTGCATCTTAATCTCATTAATTTAGGCTTGAATGACAAATATGCAGTAAACACACAGCTATCAGCTACTATCTTTCAATATACAATTAAAAACTAACCTGCAAAGACATGTGAGTACACATGCTCTCCCTCCCTCTCCTACATTCCTTTTATGGTTGTCTAGCACACTTGTGAACAGTTTCTTCTGAAAAGTGATAATAACTTATTCCACAGCAGCTGAGAATAAGGCTCTCTGTAGCTGGCTTACATGAGACCTCTAGGCAAGATGTCTTTAATAGCTCAACACTGATAGCCATATTAAGAAGTTATCAGAAGTGTGACAGTGGCCAGAGAGGAAGTTTGATTCAAAATGGCATGAGATTTCATAAATCCTTCTCTTGAATGAACCTTGCTTTGCCCAGTTGTGACTGACCAAGAAACCCCTGCAATGGAAGAAAGCTCAGAGGAGTTCGGGCTGGTGGGCCTGTAAAGCTCAGGGAATAATGTAGGGCGTGACTGACCACAGCTATTGCAAAGAACCTGACTTTATTTCAATGCAAAGGGAATAGAGGGTGGATTTTGGTTTATATAAACACCTACCAACAGTTCAGTGGATAAACTGGTGGTGTAAGTGTTCCTCCTTGAGTTCTTCAAAAGAGTGTGAGTCTCTCCCTTAGTTAGCCAGACCAGCTGGGGTGTGTGTATATATGGCTCAGCCCAAAACAGAGTATAAAACCTAAAACTACTACAAAAAAAATTTTGAAGTACGTAAAGGGCTTGAACTGTCTTCAACCTACATGTTCATCCCCAGTGACTGGGGATACCCAGTGTCATGATGGTGAGCATATTACAGAGACCAGTAATGAGGATCATACTGATATTGTGATTGAACTGTGTATTGCAATTCCTATGTTTTCCTAAGTGTAACTTACATTTGTGTTGTCTTTTCAGCATATTTTGTACCACTCTTCTGAACCAGAACATCAAATATCTTCACATAAGTAAATTTGTCATTAAACACCATACCCTCCACACATGGAACATCTAAAAGAACCTGGTCAGAAGGTATTGGACTCTGACACCAACCAATGCCTGCCTAGGAGAAACAGCGTAAATTTATGTCAGATAAGGTGGATAAGATTTGGCATGGGGCCTACAAGATCTTGACGGGGTAGAGTTACGTTTCTTCATAGTAGCTAGTATGGCACTATGTCTTGGATTTGTGATGAAAACAGTGTTGATAATTCAGGGATGTTTTGGTTTTTGCCCAGCAGCCTCACACAGAGCCGAGGGCTTTTCTGCTCCTCACCCACCCCACCAGCACATGGGCTGGGGTGCACAAGGAGCTGGGAGGGGACACGTCTGGGACAGCTGGCCCCCACTGACCAAAGGGATATGCCATACCGTACGACATCATACTCAGCATATAAAGCTGGGGAAGAAGGAGGAAGCAGGGGATGTTTGGACACTCCAAACATGGCGCTTATCCTGCTGAGTAACCGTTATGTGTGATGGAGCCCTGCTTTCCTAGAGATGGGGAGTGGTGAATTATTCCCTTATTTTGCTTTGTTTGTGCATGCAGCTTTTGCTTTACCTATTGAACTGTTTTCATCTCAACTCACAAGTTTTTTTACTTCTAGTCTTCTGATTCTTTCCCCCATCCTACTGGGGGGGAGTGAGTGAGTTGCTGTGTGGTGCTTAGCTGCCTACCGGGGTTATACCACAACAACGAGGTTCAACGAAGAATAAGAAGACTACTTTTCATACCTTCCCAGTTTTGTGCTATTGTAAGTGCTGGAGAAGCTTTTAGTATAAAACACTGTCTCAGCATCAGCAACAGGGGAAACTAGGGCAACCACCAAATTATGTCAGGTTAGTTGGAGACTTGATGAGCATCTTTGAGGAGTTGTGCATTGAAATCCACCCCGGATACATTCCTCTCACACCAACCATATTCCTTGAACCAGAACCTCCCCAGAGACTTGAGAAAATAACATCAGTGTAGTATGAGTCAGAATGTAGAGGCGAAATCCTGCACCACTCAGAATCAGAAGGTTTACACCATTTCTGTGAGACAACAGTCTTTCACTGTGCTACACAGTGACCAGAATGAAGGCAAGGAACCAACTCCCACCTCAGGAGGGTCCAGTCACCAGGGAGAAGAAATAATTTTTCCTTTCAATGTATCTCAGGATTTCATAAAATAAAATGCATGACATCTAATCTACCTATCTCTCCTTTATTGGGTCGTCTGAATAGCCTTAAACATCATAAATGCAAATCACAACCTTCAAAGTGACTGAAGGGTAAGAAAGAGAAGGAAAACAGAGAATGTAATTCTTATGCAGATACAATCAGCACGGTAGCACTGGCCATCAACCTTCTGGTTTATTTTTTGGACAAAATTTCAGTTTTGAGGTTAATCACCTTTTGACAAGTCCTTAAAGACTGTGTGGCCAAACATGTCAACAGACCAAAAAGTGGGATCAAAAGATTTTCATGGAGACTAAAACTGAGTAGGATCAGATGTAAGCCAAGACTTGCAGTCTCTAGTGGAAACATATAAGATAGGAAAGTCAAAGGATGTGAAGAGAAGCCTGAGAAAACCCATGTATTGGTGTGAACTGAGGACCCATTTCCACTAAGTTCCTATAAAAATTCAAGCTATAATTCAGTGCATGTATCATACGGATATATGGGATTACAGTCATCTGGTCAGTCTGGATATTACTGTAATTCTAGCCAAACCATATCAGGAGATTACATCAGAAACATCTTCAGCTGAGTCACTGTAGAAAAATCCTGCCATTTCAACCAATTCCTCTTACATATGAAAGCGAAGTAATAATTAAATGAATTTCTTTTTCCAGTCCACAAATACAAACATGCATTCCCATCAAGGTGAAAAGCTGCACCCAAGCAATCATGAAGCTGTCAACCAGAGATTTTTCAAGGAAACAATGCCGAAAAGAGAGAGAGTTATATTGCCTTCCAACTCTGAAAAAGTATTGCTTGGTTGATATCACTTCAGACTGAATTTACAATGTCATTCACTCACCAATTCAGTGAAATTATACATACATGAAATTCTCAAAAGCATTTTATGCCATCTGTTTGAGATAGTTAGTATGAACATATTTGAGGGGTGAATTTAGTAATTATAGGGGGAGGAAATTAACATATTGGACTAATTAACAGCATCTTCTGGAAAAGAGACGGGGAAGATAACCAATTACAGAACTTTAATGTTTACTGTTCTCCCAGCTATAAATAAAGATTGTTCAATATGTCTCCCCTTGGGTTTTTTTTTGTGGCTTTTTTTCCCCTTCTAAAATATGATACCTAGACTGTGTCAAAGAACGTGAGCCAGAGAAAGGACTCAGACATTGCAGACTCTGTTGTGTTCTGGTTCTATACATCCATGCTGCTGAATGGACCACACCAATGTTTCAATGTCATACATCCTTATTGCTATGAGGGTTCAAAATGAAGGATGCACACAGCTCACATGATTTTAGACATCAAAAAACTAGAGTAGACTTAGTCTCAGGAGTTTTCTTGGATTCCTTTTAAGAAAAAACACTTTCTGCTCCATTTTAGATCCCTGTTTAGGATGAAATCATGCTTTGAACTTTAACTGTACCAACAGAAATTTACTGACTATGAAGAGGAGATGGCTATATTGCAGACCCTCATTTTTAATAAGAAGACTCATAGCTTAATAGTCTAGACTGTTTTGCAGATCCTGAAATTGTCACAGGAGAAAAAAGAACATGTAATGCTTAGAAGCACCAAGCTGATATTGAGAAAAGTCTATCAGCCCAAGCTAAGCAAAAAAGTGAATTTTTGTCCCTAGTATGTCTCAAAGTTCACTTCACGCTTATGCCTGAGACTGGACTTATGTCAGCTGGTCTGAACATGAAGCAGCTCTGGGTTTCACTGCATATATAAGCCCATGCTCAAAGCAGAGTGCAGGTCCATAGCATTCTGAAGCATGCTGCAGAAAGGGCTGTAGTCACAAGCACCATGGGAAGGTATATTCTAGAAAAGGTGCATGTAGGATTGTCTCTATATAACAATCAAGTTTCATTAATTTCAGAGCAGTGCTTTACCTTTTTGATCCGTGACACCTCACAATGACAGTGCAATAGGAGAGAGGCTTCTGTGACTTCTCTCTTCCCTCTTCACATTAAAATGCTATTACAGCAGTTGCACTCAGCCTAAGAACATGCCCTATGTTCATGCATCATGTAAATAGCCCAGAAAATTATTTTTTTGTCAATTTGAGAAGTAAATTGCCAAATTCTAAGACAGCCTGGTGTGAAATTAAGGTTTTTTGCAATAGAAACTCTGGACAAGGAAAAATAAATGATGAATTAATGGCAATTTTTACAATAATACTTTACAAAAATATTCAACAGGCAAAGAACACCTGAAAGAAAGATTCAAAATTATGGAAGCTTTCACAGAACTTCATCTATCTTTCCTTTGTTTCCAGCTATAGAATGGAATAGATGGCCATTAAAATTTATACAAGATATGCCACATGAGACAGTGAGGCTTCCTGGAACAAAATGGTGCAAGTTGCAGAGCTCAGGCTAGATTCATGACACAGGTCAACACACCCATTTATATGCAAATTGAGGCAGTTAGCGCAACACAGCTTTCAGACTTCAGTCTGATCAGCTTATCTAGATCAGCTTACTGTCCTTAAGGAATTGATAGTCAGAGTAAAACAAAACTGATCTGATAAATTATACAGAAAGGTGGGTTTTTTTCTTCCATGAGCCACATTTCCTTTGTCATTTCTTAGGGCTGAAGAGCTGGCTGAATGAGAACATTTACGTTATTACAAGACATTTTAAACTCCCACCTCCATGAAGATTTACCAGGGGGAAAGAGAAGTGAAGGGGAAAGAAACAAACTCACTTTTTCCCCCAGTAGCATCACTTATTGCAGCATACACACACCAGTCATGCTGCAGAGGAGTGGCTTGAGTGTGCTTCTCCCACTTCTGAAGCAAAGCTGGATCCAGTCTAACATCTCTTACAGTATAATTTTTGTGCTGACATATTTTAGCTAAGATTCAAGGAAAAGAGTGCTTTGCGGTGCTTTCAAAAATGGGTGTGAGGAAAGCAAAGGCGCCACATTCCCTGCACTCCTTCCTGCTGTCTGCCCTTAGCCTTTCAGAAAGACTGTGATATTCCTTTACTCCAGTGTCAGTGCCCCTGCCCTAACTCTGTCAGAAAAGTCTTCTGTCCTAGCCTGAAAAGTTAGTCAGGTTTTGGAGGGACCAGGTGGGACCAGGAAACAGAAATGGTAAAGTTTTGTGATTAAATGCATGCACTGTGTTCTAATTTGAAGAACTAGTGTTTTTCACAGCAAATACTCCAGTGATCCAGCTGAAATGATCCAAGGTTCATCCCCAGTTTATATGAGCTCTTAGTCTGGTCAGCGCACTCCAGTTTCTGCAGTGATTACAACACAAGGGCTGGATTTTAATAGCACATCCACCTGTCTTCACCTACACGGTCTGGATGTCTCATGCTGCACTTGGAGAAATGCAGACAGCCTTTGGCAACCAGTCTGGACCAATCTGGATACAGACACTTTAACTGTACTAACCTTCAACTATTATATCAGTCAGTGAGTTTAGCAAATTTAACAGATTAAATTACAAAAAAGGACATTTATTATTAGTTCACCTGAAGTTCTTTCCAGGTGTGCAAAATTCAAAATTTTCTTTCCATGTCACACCACTGTACCAATGAAAACCCAAGACTGGAGGCACTATGTTTATCTCAGCAGGAAAGGTGCTTCTGGAATAAGGACACTTTGAAAACAGATCCTACAGTAACAAGAAGCAAACAAGAAATAGAGAAATAAATACCTGTGACATTGGTGCGGGCTGACAAAGCTTCACAGTATTTTTCCAGCAGAACAGACAAGGGCAGGTTCACAGAAGAATCACAGCGGAGAACTATCTAGATGAACAGACAGAAACAAAAACCAAACAGTAAAGCAGCAGCACAAAATAGATTTTCTCATTCATGAGTACAATAATCCCCAGCACTTTCATAGCCGTTCCCATTCATAATTGGTTGAAGTCCAGATGTCTTCTCATGACAGAGAAGATTTACGGTTATGTTTGCTTAGCTCCATGACATCAGGTGGCATTCATCTAATGAAATGTAGGCATCTACAAATGAAACTCCTATTCTGGACCTCTTCTTGTGGGAGCTAGTCAACAGCATTAACAAAGCTCAGGACACAATTTATCTCACCTAAAAGTAGATGCCAAAAATAAGATGAATCACATCCCATTAAACTTCATGTGTGGGATTTTTTCAACTAACTTTTTTTTTTAATGGGAGTGCTAAAGATCCTTACACATTCACGAGAGACAGCAAATGGCAAAAGGCAATTCAGAAAGTTTGAGGAAAGTGCTTCCAATGACTGTATAGGGAAAGCAGGCATCCCTGTAAGGTGATCCTTGGCTCTTTTAGCCAGTAAATAAGACACGAGTTTTTGATTCTCAGAACTCAAGAGTGCCAAGCTCTCCACTGAGAGCAAATACTAGTGAGAAAGAGAGCAATAATATCAACATGGGCACTTCAAGAAATCTGCAGGTTCAGCACAGGACAGTAGTACACCCCCAAGTAAATGTTAGGAAAGGTGTATTTAGAGTTGAATCCAAGGAATATGTTTTCATTTTCAGACTCAAAAATGAAATTACTGAAGTGCCAACTGCAGACAGAGGAGAGATGCCCACAGAACTGTACAACTTGGTGTACAGCCGAGTTGGGATACTGCTTGGAGCAAGAGAAGCTCTTGAAAAGCCTTTTATGAAAGGCAGAACTAAATGTGGGGAGAAAATTCAGGAGTGACACCTCAATGACAGAAACCTCAATTTTCAAACTATGAAATAAAATCTTTCTATTTCTGAGGGGATATAAAGCCATGCTAACACAAAATGCCTTTGCTTTTCTGTTTACGCAGAATGACTAAGGTAATACAGGCAGCTTTTACTCATAGAAGCAGCCATATTCCTTGACTGCTGATGTTACATTTCAGTGCTTAAGATGTGTTAAGTGATTGTTAAGTGATTGACGAACTCTTTCTATGTCACTGAATTCCTTGTGCTTAATAAGAAGTGGAGTATATGATCATGACAATAGAATTCATCAGCAATGAACTCTTATTTGTGCAATACCATTTCTCTCTATTTCTCACTTTGCTGTTGTTTTACAAAATAGGAAGTCTTGTAATACAAGGAAAGAGCCTTTCTCAGACTTAATTATTTTCAAATAAACACCATGAAGCTGCTGGTTTGCCTCCAGGGAGACTCAAACTCCTGCCTCCCATAGCAAAGCCTTCCAGGGTACTGACCATGCGTGGTCAGGTCAAGGAGCTAGAGAAAAGCAATGGCTCTGTTCTGCAGCCAGGGCAGATGCCGTCTTACAAGGTATAGAAGTCCAGCCAAGTCTGCCAGAGAGCAAACTCTGTAGTGGTCATGTCTCATGTCAGACCCAATCACGTGAGTTGACATAGAAATAGCATTTCTTCCCCTCGATCCCTCTGCTGCTCTGCTACCTCACAGGCCAAAGCACTGTCTCACTTCAAAGAAGTAACTCGAGACATCTCCATGTACTGTAAATACACTGCATGTTCAGCTGTCTGCTTCATAAGGTGATGGGAAAGAACAGACAGAGGTCAAGCTTAGCACAGCATGTGTAGGAACAAGAAAGGTTAAATGTCACATTTGGTTTAGGGTCAACCTAGGTTCGTTTGGCTAGAGAGGAAAGCGCCTTCCACATATTATGTTACTTTTGCTTTCATTTTCTCTCCATGAACCACAGTGAACAGCTTTCTGATGTGTGATAATTTAAAAAATTGTATTTAAAGCAGACAAACCCAAAAAGTCTAAAAAACCCTCTTAAAAATAACTGCAAAAAAAGAAACATTTAAGTAATGTAGTGTCTTAAAGATAAATAATCGGGCCTATGACTGTGTATATATTTTGAAGCATTAGTTGAATTCTCTTAGGACAGTTACTATTCCATGACTTCTTCCCAAGAAATCAGTTCTATATTGTCTTGCACATTTACCTGAAACATGCACAGAAATATCTATCTTAATTTCTCTGAGCTACTGTGGACATTAATGAACAAACAAAAATAATGTACTCAGCCAGAGAGTAAGGTGAAAAGAAGTCCTTTACTTGCTAAAGCAGGAACACCAATTAATAGTCTGCAGGCCAGTTCTCACTCTTCAGAACAAAATATGCAGCCTTTGGTCAACTCCTGTTTGCATCTGAGAGGATTTTCAGGAAAGGAGTGGATGAATTGTTTTAGTGTGTCACTGTTTGTGTTGCTCTTGGTCATTTCGTTAGACCTTTCCCCTTGGCCATGGTCAAAGCTCTTCATTAATCCATGAAGGTCTTCATCTCTGTCAGAGGGCATGCAACTATGACACACAGAGGAACTCACCATAAGATCACCTCTAGATATAGGAAGGGAAGATGAAAAGGGCAACAACCTAAGAGAAGTAACATATTGCTATATTACATTGTTAGAAGTTGCAAGACACTAGCAGTGTCTGCTCCTCTGTAAATGGAAGGGCTCTAATCTTAAAAAACATTAATTTGTGCAGAAATTGTTCTTTGTCACATGAGTACTCTCATAAATTACTAACATGAAGTCATAAAAACACATATGCAACATTATATGATATATGTAACATACTTCAATGGATCCATGTGGAAAGCTCTGGGGATAAACATCTTACGGATCATAGTGTTGCCTCCTGTCCGTTCCTATCAGACTTTGTGGTTACTTCATGTAGTTTAGAGAGGACTTGTAACTTAATTTTAAAAAGAATTAATATAGTATCCTGGTTTTAAAGATAATTATTGTGTTCCACTAAGTAGTGAGATAGATAGATAAAATGAACACTGGTACTGCAATTCATCTGCATTGGAGGGTTTATTTTCTTCTCTCAAACATGTAAGAAATGGCTACAGTAATGTAAACAAGCCCCCAGAGCTGTGAACAGAACCCAAAACTGTCAATATAAGCAATTATCTGGGATACTACTGTTTTCTTTCTTTCACTGAGCAAGATGAAGTGACCTTCCAACACCAAACAATTTTGTAATTATCATCCACAAAAGCTGTGCTCAGTCTACGGCTGACAAGAGAAGGATCCATCTCATGTCTCAATTGCCACATAAAAAAGAAGTCTCGGTCCAAACCAGCCACCTCTGCTCCTTACAAAGTCAAAGCACCTTCCCCCCCTGAGCAGACATCTATGGTAATGGCATGGATTGTGTTAGGATGCTTATTCCCACTCTTCGTTTCTGTGAAGCAGCGCTGCTGTTAAGACTCACACTGCACCTCCTCCCAGGGGTTTCTGTAAAACATCTGGGAGCACTGAGGCCTTAAATTCTACGTTGTTTCAACATCAGCAGTGCAATGAAACTGCCTTCAGCACACAGAAAACTGCTACTTATTAGTTTTGCCCTTGAACTAAAAAAACCCCACAAACCAAAAAAAAACAAACCCCAAAATAAAAAACAACCCAACCCAAACCAAAACCCCAAACCAAACCCAAATAAAAGCAAGAAAAAAGGAAATCCTTTATTTAATTTTTAGTTCTTCAAGCAGACAATGCAAATAAATTAATCTGAGAGATACTTCTAGCTCAAAAGTAACCTTATTAAGTTAAGCTCTCAAATCACACCATTTCTACAATAAGACTGAGTGTTCACCTGAACGTTTGGGATGGGCTTTCTCAAAGCAGTGGTCCAATTACATGCAAAAACTGTCAGTTTGTGTCCACAGAAGCTCAGTTTAGGGAAATGCATGTAACTTCACCATGAAAATATAATTAGTGAAAGAACTTGATGCAGCAAAACCAAAGCAAATCCCACTCTTCCTTGAAAAAACCCATATTCTGTTTGAATACAGCTAGGGAGTTTCCAGGGCAGGTGGGCATCCAGCAAGTTTTACAGGGGTTCCTGCCATCATCAGTACTTGGGTGTGAAAACAAATGCTTTGGGAAAAAACACCAGGTATTCCATGGAATGCACTCATAACAAATGCCAGCATTCATCTGAGCCACTCTTTCTCTCTAATAAGAGATAGCAATATGTGGGAGAGGATTACGAGAGCCAGAATATTTGCTGACTACTAATCACCTGAAGGAATATGCACAACCAGGAGCGTGAAGAATGCTACTTAAGGAGGAAAACAGAGAACAGCCTAGGAGAGGAGAAGGTAGTCTTTTCTGTGTCCAAGGTGGATTTATAGTCACTGTTGTGTGGTTACTTCATACACAAGATGTATGCAAAAGAGATACTTATTAAAGGACGGTGCTAAGAGGGCCAGCATGGTGGAAATACTTTGCTTTGCTTGTTGAAGAACCAAAAAGCTCAGTCCTCTGCTTCAAGGTATCTTTGGCCTTTCTCATCTCAGTAACTTAACTTTGCTAGTGCACTGGCATTTGGCAGTATACAACCGTTTGGCTCTGCTTCACCAGCAAAATAATGTCTATTTGTGATAGAAGGTCTAAATACAAGTTTTCACAGGAATCTGCAACCTGAAACCTGAGCCAGCTAAAGTTACAGTAAAAGGAAAGACTGCTAGCACAGTTCAAGAAAATTATTCTCTTTTTCGAGTCATCCTTCAGCTCTTTCAACTCCCTGTCATTACCTGTCTCTAAATTAATCCAAGTAGCTAGATAAAATAGTGCTACTAACTAGTGAACCCCAAATGATCCAGGAGATATTGCTCTATGATCTTTGAGGCCAGCATGTTCTCTGCAGCTCTTCCAGGAAGTCTGGAGAAAGAGGATATAAGTCTGCGTGGAATGGTAAGTAGAACCTCAGTTCAAAAAATCAGCTATACACATGCTCTGTTTTAAGTATGAAATTAAATTAGTCTTTATTCAGAAATAAAAAAAAAAACCAAAAACAAACCTCAAGCATCTGCTACACTGAGCCCACCAGTGAACTTCACTGTTGTCTTTGGAACTTGGAGATCTGCCTTCATCAAGCATCTGCCTACGTGCCCTGCTGAATAAGGGTATATAGGAGAGGTTCTTCATCCACTGAAAACGATGCATGTGCTAAGTGCTTTTCTGAGTCATAGCATACAAAGCAAAACTGCTTAAGGCCACCCATGAGCT
The DNA here is from genome assembly GCF_017639655.2 of Falco naumanni. Taxonomy (NCBI): domain Eukaryota; kingdom Metazoa; phylum Chordata; class Aves; order Falconiformes; family Falconidae; genus Falco; species Falco naumanni. The sequence continues at coordinate 58,103,743 of NC_054057.1, forward strand.
GGAATTGTCCAATCAAGTCTTCATGCCCTTTCAAAGCAACATGAGACATTAAAAAGGAGCAAAATAGCATTTGAAACACAGGCTGCAACTGTCTTCATATAAAATTGTTCAATGGAAATACTTCAATTTCACATCCTTGAATAGTTTTGTTCTTCATTCCTCATATATGTGGATATCATATTCAGAATCTGGAAAGGGAGAAAGCCCTTCGCAGCACTCCTGCCTGCATGTCTGCCCTTTTCCTAGGTCTTCACACCAAACTCATGACTAATTCTTCCTCACTCTTTACACACAATTCACATACCCTCAGCCCCCTCAGCAACTCCAATGTGATTCACCTCACCCACCTATTTCAGAAGGCATTGCTTTAGGCTCCCTAATAGTGGAAGAAGGAAACACTATCAAAGAACAATCCATCACTTCTGCTTCAAACATGTACTTTAGGATGAGATGACCTGCTTGTTGGAGAAAAAACACACAGGGAAGCCAGAGTAGCTCAGGTTTAAAAGCCACATTTACCCAAACAAAAGCCAGTATCTCAGCTACTTCTCCCAGGAAAACTCCTACCTGCCTGAATAGTCTCTGCAAAGATCATTCACCCATTGTTATCACACTGACACTACACTTTAAGGTCTCCCTTCATAGGCTCTCCCAACTCTAGCTCATCAAATGTGAGCTCCTAATATTTGTTTTTCAAGTCTGTCAGCATGTTCCCACCTAAAAGAAGGTAAAATCTCCCTTTCTGGATCAAGACTTTAATTGGCTAGTGATATCTGCTCTCACTGTCCATGGAATGTCAACAATGACACCTCTATATCCTCCATAAAATGTTCCTTTGACCCAAGCCTTCATGACAGTTCATTGCTGATGACCACTGTCACCTTACTGGCTCATTTTTAGTTCCCTCTCTCTCCATCCATTTCTTCTTCCTTAGACTTCTAAGTCTTGGGCTGCAGCCCACTGTTTGTATTTGAAAAGCATATATCACGGTGAAATTAAACTCCAGGACTGGAACAAGAGAAGGTCTAACAACAGTCTTTCACTACCTGAAGGGGAAAGCAAAGACAAGCAGTAGGCCTCATTCACAAGGTGCAGCATGGGAAAATCTCACAGAACATGAAGAAAAAACTACGTACCATGACAACAACTGAGCATTCGAAAAGAGGTTTAGGGATGTTGTGAAATTTCCATCTTTGCAAATTTTCACAACTGAACTGGGTGAGGCCCCGAGCAACATTATCTGGTTGTGGAATTAGCCCTGCTTTGGGAAGGAGACTGGATAAGACCTCTAGCAGTCCCTTCCAGCATAAATTATTTTTTCATTCCTTGATTTTAGGACATGCAGCCCCTATAGTAAAAAGAATAATAGAGAATAGTTACTCCCAAACTCTTTCTATTGGCAATGTGTAATTAACAGTTTACAGACTGTGTCTTGAACAATAATCAGCAGCCTAGAGGCTTTGAGGTTTCTTTCACTCATGTTTCCAATGTTTTGGACTCTGCATAATCATAATTAAAATATTATGCTAAATCCTATGAAAAGGTATTTTAAAACTATTGTCATATTTAAAGATAGAATTGTCCTTTAACCTTTTTCTCCTGTCTAAAATTCCAAAATTTTGACAAGACTTGGAAATATTAATGTAAATACTTGTTTTGAGAAAGTAGGGTTTTTTTACAGCTAAGAAGGTCTCTCAAGTTCAAGATGGACTAAATAGCTGTTCTCCCAGCAGTTAGGACATGTGGCAGGATGACTAAAGATCCTCACTCCATCTGATTTGGAGCTTGCCTAGTCAAAATCTTGTCATGTGCTCTGAGGCATCATTCTTGTCAGCCAGAGGGATAACCCTGGCCTTCCTCTGCATTGAAAGAGTCAATTGGTAACAGAAGAGGCAGCCTGGTCCCTGGGTGTCCTCGTCCCCAAAACAAGGAAACAGCATAAATCCTGTGCTCCTTTAAGTAGCCCTGGGGACTGGAACTGAGAAAGCAGAAAGGTTACACCTGTGATGGCCACACTACAAAGTACAGCCACTGGTGCTGGCTCGCAGGCCATCTCTCTGCTTCTGCTGGCATGAGCCTCCTGAAACCCAAGCTATGCCTGGGCTGTGGGAGTCTGCTACTGCCACTCAAAGGGAATTGATACTTTAGTCCATGCACCGAGATGCCTGCTTGCAGAGCCTGGCTGGCAGCCCTGCAGGCAACCTGTTCAGACTCATCAGCACACTTCCTTTTATTCACTTTTGCCTTCTTTCCTCCCTCCTTTCTACTGGAGAAGCCACCCCTGCTAGAGGACAGCGCTCCCAGAACTAAGGCAGCGCAGAGGTAAGAGCACTCAGAAAGCCTCCTATGTCCCAGGAACCTGGGTAACAGCAACAGAAGTTATACCATAGCCCTCAGAGGCAAGTGGCTCCTTTCCAGTTCTCTGGCACTTCAGCTACTATTACCAGGGCAAGGGTTTAGCATTGCATTGAGGACAGCTAATGTATTTTAATCTCCATCTGCATTGCTTACTATTTACTTTCCCGGCATACACAACCCGGAGTGGATAGTTATTCAGCCTGGATTACGCAAAAGTTTATAGAGCTTTAATTAGTTTCACTTTCTTAATGCTCTGTTGAAGAAGTACTTTTCAGCTCTCGAAATACCAAATGGATTTTCTTTCTTATTTAGTGAAAACAAGCCACGTTTCTGTACAAACATATGCCGTTTAATTGATCATTCCCGGAGAAGGACAGCTTCCAAGTTCTCCACCCATTTAGCTCCACAATAGAGCTGTCAATCTGGGGAACAAGACATGCACCACCAGGAGCAGCACTCCCAGCACCTGACTCTCCGCCTGGGCTCACTTGCACAGTGAGGAGGTACTTGTGAGCCAGAGGTCAGGGCAGGGTGTTGAAACCCATCTCTGTGAACTGGCTTTCTCAGAACACCTCTGTTCCTGCCACAGCACTTCCCAAATGGCACAGCCTTTGTCAGGATCAGAACATCTCCTTGTGAGAGCCAATCCAAATGATCCCAGACCCAGAGAACTGATCAGTACTAGGAAAGCATGACAGAGAATTTTGCAGGAAGCATCTAACAATTATCCCCACACCAGCACCAGAAACTGGAAATAAAATGTATGAACATTTGGACATGATTGATGAAATTCAAGCAGCCCTTCATCTGAAGGACAGTACTTGTTAACTGACTGATCACAGTGGTAAACAACTAGTTTCTATTTGTCTTCTCTTGTAACAAGGGCCACAGCAAAATTTAACCAACTCTTCAGAGTAAGAAATAAAACATATAAAGTTCTTTAGTCAACACTCACCAGCTCAAATCAAATATAGCTATTTTCAAAGCTATTAAGATTTTTTAAAAAGGATTTAGCAGTAAAAGAAATTAATTCTTTATAACAAAATAATTTGATAAAGCAAACCAGCAGGAACTATTTAGTTGTCAATACTGGTTGTTATGAATAGAAAGATAAGGAGGCAAAGACAATGTTTATGCAGTGCTTCAATGCATATCATGTATCTACAGAAGGCAAGGAGGTGTCATGTAAATCGCTGGACAGCTCCAGCTTTACATCCAAGGATTAATGCTTGCACTTTAAGGAAGAACAGACTACCACTTGGGATTAAAACTAGTATAGGTTAGAAAAAAAAAAAAAAAAAGGACATGTATATAATCAAAATTTGATCTACCAGTTTCAATTTATAAACACCGTGGAAAAGTAAATTCCTGCAGAAATGTCATTTACTGGATAAAATGTTAATCTAAAGTAAACCAGCTTTTCCATAAAGCCTCCTTCTTGGGTTTGCAGTGCTGCAAACCTGAAAGTGACATAAACTGAAAAGATCAAAGTCAGCAGTGTGTGTGTAGCCTGTTTTTACCTCCCACATTTCCTCACCTTTCCCCCTCCCCCAAAAATAAAACCTGCAGAACTATTAAAAAAATCTAGAAATGTGCAAATGTTTGTTCTAATATAGTATTTAAAAATATTTGGTTAACTAATATACAGGGCAAATGAAAATAAAAAGAAAACAGAAACACACTTCCTTTAAAAGTTGATGCTATCCACTAACTTGGCTTTTGTCATTGTGAATCTTCGGATCATCACATCACCAGCAGGATCCCACAGTAATCTCTAACACAAAGAAAGCTGATCACTGAATTCGAAGCAATGAACAGTTTGCTTTAGAGGAAAATGCCTCCCTCAGGCACTCATTGAGAGCCCTGAGCAATGGTAGTACGGCATACTCCATCTAAACGAATAAATCACACAGTGCAAAGACCTGTTTTAATTACTTAATCATTTATACTGTTAAATTTTTAGAATGGTTCCTTGCCACATTTTTGCCCCAAGCAATCTAGCAGTATCTCAGACAGTTCCCAGGAATGCTCTAGGAGTTAGGCTGCACCACGGACCATTCCCGATGGGCACTTTGCACAACATCTCCCCATTTTAGAAGCTGAAGGAGTTTAATAGTATGGGCACAAACCACTCTCTGGCATTTGGCCTGAAGGCTGAAGAGCTGTCCTAACAATCTTAAGGTACTAGTGGAGATAGAAACTAATCGACGGAAACTAAACAAGTATGCACCTTATAGCGCACGCTGCGATGAGATCCCTGCACCGTCTTCCTCCACCAGGTTCAGCAGAGGCGTGCAAGCGGCAGGGCAGGCACAACAACGCTCTGGTTTGCAGCATGAAAGCCACAGAGTTTATGGGACTTAATTTCTCCGCTTTTGACAGCATAGCAATATGTAAGCAGATGCCTCATATGAACAAAAGCTAAAGGCTGCTTGCTTTCTAAGGGCAGCTATGAATACCACTGAAATGTTTCATGGCAAAGCTATCAGTCAGCCAACATCAGCCGTTCTTCTTTGCGTACAGCTACCTGCTTCAGACATTCAGTAATTACCACAATATGGCTACAGATCTAAACCTTGCCAAAATCCACCACCAGGAAAGGCTTCTCATGATGAGATGTTTATGCTGCATTAATTCACAGCAGGACTGAATTTTGGCAGTCTCAGTCCAGGAATATTATTTAACTTGTCACCACTGGCTGATATACTCAAACTGCTCTGGCTGTTTTAACAGCCTCGGGAGCACATATGAATTATGGCAAACTTTGCTTTTGTTTTTGATTAATAATCCCCCCTCCTCCAAATTACATGAACTCAGCAAGGACTCTATATCAAAATGTCAAAAGATTCATTTGCCTTTGTTTTATGATTTGTTTGGTTTTCACATTCAAATAAATGCATTTTCCAGTGTATCGTAGGTACAGAAACCCTTTAAGAACATAAATCTCAGAGCCTGCTGTGCAAGTCTTCACCCTTTTGCTGACCAGCCCTGTGAAATCTGACAAGTCATTTGCAACACCATTTTCATGTGGCAGATGTAAATCTGTATTAGAAAGTTGCCTCATTTCATAAGTGTTGCAAACCTACAGTTCCCATAAAATACAATTGCTCAGCTACTGCAAAAACTTAAGCATCCTTAATCACATAAGGGCCTGCTCCCACAAGCAGCTATGTCTTTTCTCAAATCCTCAAATGTGAATAGAGCCGTTGACTTCAAGTCAACTTTCAAGTGTTCTCAAGTTAAACAGGAACTTAAGAGCTTTGGATTTGAGCCAAAGTTTTAAAACATTGCTCTTAAGCTTCTGGGTGCAAAGTTTCCTCCAGATGTGAAGCAGAGATACAGACCTACGAGCAGCAGTCACGAATGAAAACACACCCCAAAAGAACAGTAAAAGCTCTGCTTTTGCTACCACTGGAGCAACAAGAGCTGTTCTATACACGAGGCTGAAGATCGTCTTCCAACACATTATTTCCACATACTGCACAGCCATACACACGACTATCAGACACAAGTATGCTGCATCCAAACAAGTTCCTCTGTGTAAGTGCACTCGGAATACACTCAAAGTACACATTTATCTCAGACTAAAGGCATTTTATGGAAACTTGACATTTTGATTCTTAATCTGCGCTACTTTTTTTTTCTCTTTTCCTTCTTTGAAGGCAGCTGTTTTCTTTTTAAAGCAGCAACGTAACTACCCAAATTTACAGAAATAATGCAAAGTTACAGAGGAACTAGAAAACTCTCCATAGATTACATCTACAGAGGAAGCACATGACATTTTTTGTTCATTGAAAAAGAATTAGTCTGGGCAGCTCTCGGTACCTGGGTACTTCTGATAACCTCACTGGCAAGAAGTCCCCCTCTAAACACAAACTGAAATATTTTTATAGGCCAAAGGAAACAAATAAGGGAAAACACCGCCTGGAAGAAGGACTAAGAAAAAAAGGTTAGGAAGAACTGGTTTGAGATTGAAAACAGCAAGTGTGTAGACCCATGCCACTGATCCCATGTGCACTGATACCTGACTGGGGAAAAAAGCCATTGGCGGAGTTGAGAAAATATTCTCTGTCTTCTAAGAAAGCTACTGCAAAGCTTTTTAGATTAAATTGTCACTTGCCTTTGGAGCCTGTTGCTTTTCCTGACCTGGCTTCCCTCTATCTTTCTTTGTAAATCGGGGGGTGGGGGTGGGGGTGGGGGGGGGTGGGGAGTGTGTGGGGGGGTGGAGGCAGAACATAAGGATATAGAACAGATTTTCTTTATCTAAGGAAATGTTAAAGATAGGGCAATTACACTACAGTCAAGAAGAATCACTGATCACTGCCACTTTTTTAATGCTGTGGAAACAGCCTTTACAAATTCTGTGCAAGATCAATGTACCTCATGCTTAATCTCTCACATCTGTTTTGCAGGTGTGACCTACCACACTTAAAACTATCACTTAAGCCATCAAAGTCAGTCTGACTTAGGAGTGTGGGCTGGGAAAGCTGTTTTAAGTCCAGCCTGGCACAGGTCAATCTTATCTCCACCTCATCGCAGCATCACACATGGGGAAGCTGGTGAGGAAGGACCCCGAGAAAAAGGCTCCTTCACGTTTCACTCAACAGAAACAACAGAAACGCAGAGCAAACACCTGGATGGATGCACGGGCTGAGCGCTGCCCTTTGCCAGGGCTGTTTGCTGGTCCCTGAGGTGAAAGAGCGACCGATGCCGAGCGCATGCTGTGAGGAGAGGCACCAGGACAAGGGGCTGGGGACAACGGGCACCAGCCAGGGCTACCCACTGCCCCACTGAATTGGGCTGTGGCAGAAGAACCCCTTCTTCTGGGGCAGGGAGGAAAACCCCAGTGGGGTCCCTCTGCTGGACTTTTCCTGGCAAGGAAAGGGGACAGGGAGGTGGCTGTTTCACAGGGAAGGGGACACCAAGATGGGCCACGGTTCAGCCCAGGGGCTCTGAGGGGACCCAGAGGGGAGAGGGTGTTCCAGCAGCTGGAGTCAGGCGCGACCTTTGAGGGAGCGGGCAGCAGCCGCCGGGAGGGATCCCTCAGCGCCCGGGGCGGGCAGGACCTGTGGGGGAGCCGGGATCGGCAGCCCGGACGGCGTCCCGCAGAGCCCGGGGACAGAAGCACCTGTGAGCAGGTAACGGTCTCCAGGCGGGGCCTCTCAGAGCCGGGGACCGACAGCAACTCCGAGCAGAAAGCCGTCTCCGGACGGGTCTCTCAGAGCCGGGGGCCCGAAGCACCTGTGAGGGAGCCGGTAACGGCTGCCCGGACGGGGGTCCCTCAGCGCCCGGGCGCGGGCGGGACCTGTGAGGGAGCAGGTCTACCGGGACGGATCCCTCAGCGCCCGTGGGCGGGCGGGACCTGTGAGGGACGGGGCACTGCCCCTCGCTCCCTCGCAGCCCGAGCGGGTTCCCTGCGGTCGTGAGGTCTCCCCCGCCCTCCCTCCCTCCCTGCCTGCCCCCGCGCCACCCCTTCCCCGGCCTCGGCACTTACGGGCAGGAGCAGGAGCGCGGCGGCCGCTGCCGCCGGGAGGCTGCGCTGCGGCGCCCGCCCCGCCATGGGGCCGGCGGGGCTGGTGGGGGGGTCTCCCCGGGGCTGGCTCTTCCCGCTCAGCCGGAGCCTCGGCGCTGCCCCGGCGCTGGCATCTCCCCCCTGCTGCTGCCCTTGACCCCTGCCCGCCGCGAGGAGCCAGCCCCAGCGCCGCCGGCGCGTCCCAGGGCAAACCCCCGGGAGGGAGGGAGGGAGCCGGGCGGGGGAGCCAGCCCGCCCTCCGCCCAGGATGCCTCGGGGATGGAGGAGGCGGGGGGCGCCCCGGGGGAGCGCGACCCTCCAAGCCTCCAGGAGCAAGGGGACCTTCCTCCCCCCCTACGCTGAATGCAGGCGGGACACCCCCCCCCCCCGTCCGCCAGGCACTGGGTGCAATGGGGACTGCACTGCCCACAATCCTCCAGAAGCAATGGGGTAACCCCCTCCCCAATCTACCAGTGCAATGGAGATCCCTCTCCCTAAGCACTGGATGCGACTGGGACTCTTTTCACACAAACCTCCAGAAATAACGGAGATCCTCCCCCACCCCCCACATGTCGGGGGTGTTACTGTCTCAAAGTTTCTGGGAACAAGAGGACTCCCCCTGCCCAGGCTCTAGGTGCAATGGGTACCCCTGCCCCAAATTAGGTGCAGAGCAGACACTCCCTGCAATCCCCCAGAAGCAGTAAGAATTCCTTCACCACCGTCCCCTCCTGCCAGGCATTAGGTGCAATGTTAAGTCCATTGCCCATAAACTTTCAGGAGCAACAGGTTTCCTCTACTGCCCAGGCACAAAGTGCATTGTGGACCCCCTCTAAGCCTTGAGAAGGAAGGGGGAATCCTCCCTGACATTGCAAGGTGAACCACCTGCCAATCCACCAGGAGTAAGGGGACACCCCACCCCCCCACCCCCCTCAGTCCTAGATGCAATGTTATGAGGCCCAACGAGGACCTCTGCTTCCAAGATAATGAGGAACAAGTCTCCAGGCTTCCTGGGTACCCCAGGGCAAAACGGTTCTAGCCTGTTGGTCATCAAATTAACCAGCACACCTTCTCCAAAATCTCCAAGCCTGTGTGGCATCCCCTTTGCTCTTCTCCACCTGCAATGGGAAGCCCTTTCTTCCCCAGCACTAAGCCTTGTAAGACTTCCCAACAGCATGTCTAGCTGGGAATGTACATCCTCCTAGTCAAGCAACCCGAAAGCAGCCTGTGTGGCTGTTCCTTGTACACTTGGTCTCTGAAACAAGAGACATTTGTCCTACTCATCTCATCTATGGATACTTGTCAGGGTAGACCTCTATGCAAGCACAGGCAAAACAAGGTCACACCATATCTTCACGCCATATGCACACTGACACACTTGCCCAAGGGACTTCTGGCCTCTTCTCTATTGCCCTAGGTAGTTGTTGTTGCTAAGGGAATTGGAGTCTTACAGATGTGGATGCCCAGCTCTGTTGCAGCCCATAAGCTCCTGGGCATAACATAGACTAATTACTCCCTGCCTTCTGCATCCAGCTAGGCCTCTCCATACAATGGATGTGCTTGTGGTATTGTTCAGCTGTGGGCATGAGGCCAAACCCTGGTCTACCCAGTGCCAGCAATGAGCCTAATAAGATTTTTTTTCTCCTCTGCTTCATCCCATCTGCCCAGAAGACATCCAGCTGTGTTGTGAATCACAGTCAGTACCTGCCCACAGCTGCAGCTGGGACGGTCCCCAAAAGTCCAGCTGTGTCCTGAGGCACACAAGCCTCAGTCACAATTCTGGAGCAGGAGCAGACATGACCTACTCCTTCCCAGACCAGCTGATGGATTTCCATAGGGAGCAGTGTCATACACTTCCCGTCACCTCTGATGGGCAAAGCCAAAGGTCTCCTTTCAGGGAGGTGTTGCCTTTTCCTCCCTGAGACACTGCCTTTCCACCACCCTCCCTGTTTTTTTTTTATATCAAAATTGATTGGCATAAAGGTCATGGTGGCACAGAGGAAAGAGTTCCAACAAAAATTCTAAAAGTTTATCAAGCCTTACTTAGCAGCAGAAGTAAATGGACATCTTTCTTTGGGGCCTTGCTGGATTAATTTGGGCTTTGTCATTTGCTCAGAAAGGCATAAAACAACAGTTTCCCACCTTGTCTAAAACACCTACAAGGAGGTTTAAATCCCTAGTCCCATGCGGGAGTCCCACTTAATACGGCGTGAATTTCACAGCAAGGAGATGGGCATTTATATACACTAGAGGACATGGAATTCTCCTAACACACTGGCAAAAGTTTTCACAAAGCAGCATTATTTTCTCTTTTCCTCTGGTTACTCAACAGTTTGAATGCATTTAAATATTTAAGCTTGCCTAGTTTTTCCTCCCCTGTCAGTTGCACACCAACATTTGTTTCCTTTCATTATTAAAAGAAAACAAAACCATAACCCAAAGTTGCATGCTTCCAATTAATATGAATGCTTTCATGAAAAGGCAAAAGGAGGAATAAACCCAGCACAATTTTTTATTGCATTTAAACATCCACCTCCAGGACTGGAAAGTTACACGCAACAGGATTATGTGAACCCATGAGAACTGGTAAAGGAAGCCTGAAGCTGCATGTGCACAGGCATAGGTCAGCTGCCTAAAACCAGGAAAGGTTTTCCAGCGTGCTGCTCCACAGCTTTCTGTTATGATTTATCTGTGTTTATTGTGCTGTCCAGAACCAGAGCCTTATAATGTTAAAAGCTGTATTGAAAAAGAACACAACAATCCCAAATTGTGACTATCTAAGGATTAAACAAATCATTCCCTCAGTCTCATTTCCAGGGTTTTTCCTCTTATAGCTGAGTACAAAGTCTAACTAAAGCTTTTCGTTGGCGGGGTTACTTATAAGGTCACTCCCCTTCAGATTGCCCTGGGTTCTTTAAGGGCTGAGCTTATGTTGCAGCTTTTTCTTTGGTCATGGTGGGTCTGGGGACTCTTCTGTCAGCCACCTCCTTTTATAAAACTTGTAAGATGTTCAACATACTTCGTGGCTTTATGGGTGAAATTGGTCAAAGATTTAAAATGGAGACAGAGAGACATACACAGACATAAATATACACACAGTCATGCATGTGGATATGGCATAATGAAACATAAGCCTTGTTCTTTTAGGAAACAGGCTTAAGACCCATGAGATCAATACACAGGGATTCAGGAATGCAGAAGAATGTGACAATACTGATCAGCTGGATGGAGCGAGTCTCCATATGGGACCATGGCATAGATCCAATTGTTCAGTTCTTGCCCAAATGACTTTCAGATACTGCTTGCAACCATGCCCTTACAAGGATGATTCCCCCTTGCTTGTTTAGTGGTGGGTTTTTTTCTTTTTAAAGCGCCTGAAAGGAGTTGGACATATCTTCAACTCTAAGCCTGCAAGTATTCCCACTGCTTTCAGTGGTGAAACTGTACACAGAGCATCCTCACTGGAGGAAGGGCATGGCCACCTCTTGATGTAACATCTAACACAGTAAGGTCCTTGCCGTGTTTGGACACCTGAATAACTTCTACTATACAACTAAGTAACTTGATAAAGAGTTTTAATAATAGCCACAAACATCACACGAAACCTAAGTATCCAAAAGGTCAAATTGGACTGAATCAGGTGCCGACTTTGTCTCTCTGAACTACTGGATAGCCTGTCGGAGAGATGAGATGTCTTTAAGTTAAAGGGAACCAACAGAAAATACTAAATATGTCCCTTCAAGTGAGATCCAGATCCCTTTTCTATGGATGTGTTACGAGTAGAGCAATGGCAGGGATGACATCATTGGACTGCTCATCTGTGATGTGGGACACCAAGAGTCTTAAGCAACAGGTCAGTTTACTGGGGCTGAGCTCCAGTATGCATCTGTCCCATGAGTATCTTGAATAAGTACACTGTATGGGTTTGCCAGGGGTAAGTACGCCCTTTGAAGTTGAGCTTCAACTGAAAATCTCTGGGACCAAGAAGAGATGAGTATATGGTGGTCACAGACATACGGTTGGATGCAGGGTAGTGCTTGCACTTTTTGCTAGATGTTCAGTGGATCAAAATATCCAAAGAGCCCGCGTTCAGTTTCTTACCCTAGGCTCTCTCTATACTCAGTGCAAAATGCAGGTTTCGCTCTTATTGCCAGAAATTAAATGATGCAGGCTTTTGGGGAAGGTAAGCAGACTGAGTCTCCACTTGGGACCTCAGAATAGGTTTTAGGTCTCTTGTGCAAGATCTGAGTGGATCCGATTTTAAGTATGTATCAGATGTTTTATTTATCACCTAAGCTAATAAACCCCTTCCAGAGATGTTTGTGACAGCTCAGAACAGTTACAAACCTCTGAAAGTGTTGTACTGCCCTGTCCCCTTTTGAATGTATCAGTGTCAGCTCCGTTTCGAAGAGGCAGGTGAATTGATCTAGGTATGCTAGGTATGCCAGGTCTGAAAAAGGTCAGGCTGGGAAAAAGTATGGGAGAAGTCCCCCATACTTCTTGCAGTGTGAGTGAATGCCATGATGACATTTGAAACCAGAATAATGTCTGCAAGGGAGGAAAGTTAGCTGGAGGGTTCTTATTAATAATGAATGTAATGGTTTCCTGAAATAATGGTGGGTCAGCATTGGTAACGAGCACAGCTCAAGATAACAGAAATCACTCTGACAAAGTAAAGGCACATAGTTTCTTCCTCTTCATTAAGCTAGTACTTGTAACTACACTTGAATGAGGAATGTAAGTAGGATGGAGGAGAAAATGGTGATATTTAAAGAAAGTTCCATTGTTTGAAATGGGTCCTAACAGTGATGTCTCTGGGGTGTAGTATAAACCTTGGGATTGTGGGGAGAAAAGGAAAATGAGGTGGAAGGATCATCCCTTAGGCATAAAATAGATTTTCTGGCTTTCTTTACCGTGGAACTTATATGGACACTGTATTCTCATGGAATAACAGAGGGCTTTTCCTTGCAACAGCTCAGTGTTTTGCACATCCTATTGCCAAGGCAATGTGGTCAGCTCATTGCTTCCCAAGAGCCCCACAAACCTAAGCTAGTACCAAGCCTATATGGTCTGGGTGAATTGTTCTGGTGGCTGCAGGCACTGCCAGATGCTCCTCTGTCTCTAGCCAGGTGGGGGACAGCCAAGCTGCCACATCAGGGGATGCCTGTTTGTGTGCCTTGCAGTGAGACTTTCAGGTGCCTTGCTCCAGCTGACCGGCAGGCTGCAAAGGACAACTGCCAGCCTGGACACCATTGCTCTGAGGGCATCTCGAAGTTCCTTGGCAAAGCAGTTTCAGAGACAAGTTCCTTGTCCAAATGAGCAGGGTGGAGCCTCCTTTCAGCCCAGGACCCTCCTGGAGGGAACACAAAGGCAATACATCCCAGCAAGTTATTAAGATCAGGTATCCCACCCTGGGGAGACGGGAGCGAGAAGATCTTGTCACAGACCACAACTGTCATTAAATCTGCACTGTTAACTAGCACTGTTCTGTCCTGTGGAAGGGACTGTAGACATCAGTGCCTGGCAGACATCTCAGGCTAAAATCTGGGGGTATTGGCTGCAGGATACCACTTTTTCCTTCAGCTTTCTCTAGGTGAAAATGTCCCCAGTTCAATGCACTCCCAGCTGGTTCACACCGTATGTGATGGGAAGGTAGTTGGACTTGTCAGGAAAAGGCTCAAAAAGTTATTAGACCATTATCTACTGCAGAAAGATGAACACAAGGACAAGGCAAACATGGAGTGATACTTCCATCATCCAGAGTTCTGAGGCACATACTTATTGATACTGCCGCCTTTGTATTTCATGTCTCAGGGTGTCTTCCTCTCATGGTTTCCTTGGTTATCCAAAAAATTATTCCTGTGCCTCACTGGAAGGATAAGCTGCTCCTTTTTGCACAGATAACATGAAGGAGGAGGAACTACTGACAACACAGATCCCAACTCAGGAAATCCTTAGTTGCACTTGCTTTGGCCCATCCATACTTATCTAAGCACTGAAACCTGTATAAATCTGTGCCAGGGTTGCAATTACTTCAGTGGGACTTTAAAATATGGTTAAATGTATTATCAGGAAATGTTTCCCTTTACAATGGGGGAGGAGGAAAATGCGTCATGAGAGCAACTGCCTCATTTGGCTTCAGAACTCAAAGCCACACTGATACCCTTTGAGTAGATCTGACATTTGGTGGATCCTTGGTATGACTTCATTATTTCCAAATAACTTTCAAGTTACTTCTGTGGAACTAAATCTTGGTTATTCAAATACCAGAAAGAAATATCCAATTTAGCCTCTCTCTTTCACTCTTTTATCAGAAATATATTCTGCATTTTGCATTTAGATTGCAGTGTCAACCTGTATTTTACCATACTGATGCCAAAAGGTATCTGGCACTAGACAAATTAAGATTGAGACCCCCACTTTCTGCATCTGACTTTAATCCATTGATTACACTTAAATCTGACTCATGTTTTTTCTCTAGTAGTGCTTTCTGCAGGATGTAGTTTTCAGTGCTGTGTCCTAAATTTTATGGTGGTTTTCCAACTTCACAGGCAATGCCTTCAAACAACGTTCACTCTCCAAGGGCTGATTATTTTTTTTTTAATATCAGAAATCTTGAATAAAAATTATTAACACAGCTTGAGGGCCAGCTCCCCAATCCTTTTAACTTGAAATAATTTTATAGGTAACTGTTAAGGCTTCAAATTGAAGAACTCTTATTACAATACTTTTGGGAACATAGTGTACAAATGAGAGACTCAGTGGTTTGCAAAGAGATTCTTATGACCCTTATTCCTCTCTTCCATTTGCCTTTCTCTTTGGATCTTTCTGACTCAACTGATCTGTCTAGATTTTTGCATTTTCTGTAAGATATGTGTTTGGCTCAAGAAACTTGTTAATCTAGCTTTCAATGTCACCTTTTATGCCATAGTAGCTTTCATTCTGAATGAAGTCCTGCAGTTTAAATGGGTTACTATGGACAGGTCTTCTCTTATGAACTGAGAAAATTAAATGTAGGTGTCTCCATATTTTAATGCTGAGCTAGTATCATAGTCAGTGGAGATCTAGTGAACCAAATGAAACCTAGGAAGTACTTTTCTGTCTACTCGAGATACCATTTTTGGGGTTCATTCTCTGTGTTCCACTGGCTGTATGGAGTAGATCTCCTTCAACCAGAGTGAAGCATCTAGCTCACCTGGAGGCATCCAAATACAGTGTGTCTTAATAGTTGTACTGAATCATGTACTGCATGTCAGCCGAACCATGGTTTCACAGTTTACATATTCCCAGCCCATCACAAGGCTCAGGGAACCAGACAAGATAAGCTGTTTAGCCTCTGTGTGCTGCAGATTGAGCGTATGCACATGGCAGGTGACTGCAGCCAGAACACGGTAATTCAATTAGGTCTTCACTGATTTCCTTACATTTCAGTCTGTTATTTCTGCCAATCTTCATCATTGCCTTTGAAAGCTTTCCTGCTGAAGTGCAGCTTCACCAAATTAAATTTTGAGAAGAACCTTCCCTTGAGCAGGCTGCTCTGAATTCTTTGAGGTTTCCATTATTTTAGTAGCTGAGCTGTCAGCAATTTCTGGCCCAAAACTGTCAAGTCACTTTAGGATTTCCTTATAGAGGGCTATCAGAGCACCACGTCATGCAACAGTATGTCAGGAATTTCCATGGAAAAACTTTTTGCCAGTGCAAAGTTTGTTTTATTTCTTGCCATCATTTGACAGCACTGCTCTTTTAGCTTTTGTAATGAAATATTTGAAAATCACTTCTTTTTTTCCTTTTCCCCAATAACTCTTTGCAAGCTTTCCGGGAGCTCACAGAACGGCAAACAAACACGCAAAAAATGTTCATATTTCTTCACATAATTGCCTGAGACTGTCAGCTTAGTGGAGAAGCCTCTAAAATTTGCCTCAACAGTTGGCAGGTAAATGAATCAGACGCAGTTTTGCAAATAATCGTTGTCAGTCACAGCAATAATACTCCAATTTTACACTTTGTAGCCATGTGGATTTCCGTGAACCAATACTGGAGGTACACACCAGAGAACCAGGCTTAGAGAGTGGAAGAATGTGTAAAATGAGGATTTTCTGCATCCATTTCCCTGGACTTCAGCTGCCAACATAATCTACCTCTTTTCATCTCTAGTCTGATAGTGCTGTGTCATTCCTGAAGAAAAGCATCTCTCTTTTCCCAGGAATAACTGCCTTCTATTTTGGATTGCGATTGCTGCATTTTTCCATTCTGGGTGCCTAAAGTTAGCCACTTGAACCCATATTGGGCATGTAAGCATATGCATTTGTGTATAAGTACCAGCTTTACTTCAGTAAGCTCAGTATCCATGCAAATTTTAAAATAGAATTAGCTATCCCTGTGAGTTAGGACTCTTGGATTGGACACATAGTTATAAAATTTATCCTGAAGTTACTGATTGTGACCATAGAGTTTGCTTTTGCCATGTTTGAATTGGTATTTAAATTGCTGGAAAAATTGCTGCTGAGAGCCAAAAAACAACTTATTTATCTTCTGTTAGGAAAGAGAAACAATGGACTTGCTCATAATATTTTTTTTCCATTTTATTTTATGCCCTTCAGTCATCTCAGTTTTGCTAGTTACTAGAGTCAGCAGCAGTACAATACTCCATTTGGTAAACAATAGGTCCAGAAATTATGCTGATAAATAGAAATAAATGCAAGCAGACAGACTGCATACTAAACAGAGGTTCCTGTTAATATTTCAGTCTCTAAGACATTCATAACATGTCCAGTATAAGACACTGAACTTTTAAGAAAGGATGTAGGAAATGAGGCATGGTTCCTAGATTCTGGCTCAACAAACTGGCATCATAGGTAGGGCTGGGCTGAATAAAAGTCATTATTTATAATGTATCTACAGATCTGATTTCTCCACTCTCCTTTTATAGTCAGTGGACATCAATCAATACAAACAGAGAAATTCAGCTTCACAACACCCAAAACTCAACGTCTACAGGCAGCAGTCAGTCCGTTGACTCCAATCCCAGTTCTGTCTGCTCCTTCCATTGACTGTCAGGAGCTGAGAGTAGTGAGTTCAGATGGGAACAGTTACACCATAGGTAACTGAAGTTAGATGAGATGAATCCTATCCAATCTCTCATGAGAGAAGAAATTACACTGCAAGTTTTTTTTACTTGCCATATACTTAGCTGTTCTTCATTGCCACAGTATTATGACAGTTTACAGTCACTGAAGATCTGGTCCAACACACTTAAATCCTTACCGAGAGGCACCACCTTTAGGCATGAGAGCATTTGATTTCTGACACTCATCTTGTTCACAGCAATTAATTAGTGTCACCTTTGGCAATACTTCCCTATGATGAACATCTGTCTCCTAGAATCTGAATCAAAGCTGCATGTGTTGCCTTATTGTATAGCAGAGCTCCTACAGGCAAAAGAGCTGTAGGACCTTCTATAATTCATATTAATTTGCTCCTAAATATTGCAGCAATCAGCTACAGCAGTTTCAAACTTGATAGCTTTAGGTATGAAATTTTACAGAGTAATGCTTCATGCACTCAGTCAGTATCTAATTAAAATACATGCTGGCGGGCTTACTGTGGCTCAGCCAAGATTGCTTGTGTTCATTTCCTTTATCCCTTCTGACGATCAGTCATAATCCCTTTCCACAGGAGTTCTTTGCATCAGATGTCCTTAGCTCCAACAGCCTCCATTTCCACTAAGAGTCATTTTGGGGGGCTCACAACTTATTTCTCAAAGAAATAATGGCCTTACTGATGCTTCCTTAGATTGGGATGGTCCAACCTTTTCCAGGCTATCCATGATCCATATCCATGATATCATATGTAAGCACTGAAATCTCACACCAGATGAAGTTAGCAGTGGATCCTACGAAGTCCTCCAAGGGATAAGGCAGTTCACATTATCAGTAAAAAAAGATTTGGCTTTTGGAGTCCACACACTTCATTACTAGTCTACTCTGGTGTTTCCATGGACACTGCAGAAAAGGTGGCAAAGTGGGTGGACTCAGCCTCTAGATTACCAAGGGAAACATCTCATAAAAATGTAAAGGAGTTCCTGTAATATTCCAACACTTGATTCATCTTAGCAGAGATGAAGTTATCCAAGCGCTTACAAAAATTTCCTTCCAGATATTTAAAGAAAAGAAATTATTTTTATACTGGTTGCTCACGACTCTGCATTTCTTAACCACCTTTTCATCCATATACTCTCTTAAATCTCTAATCCAGCCAGTACTGAGCTGCTGTCTCAGCTAAAAACTATCCTTTGCTCAGGAGTGTTTTTATTCTAGACAATTTGTAGGGAGAAACTGACCCACCCAAGCCTATCTTCCTCTAGCATTCTCTACCACAGAGATTGCACTGTAAGAAAGACAGCGATCTCCTCAAAGTGGAGTACTGAGTTTTAACATGTTCCTATCAATCCTTTATCCATCCCATTTTTCAAAAAAAACTCCACCTTGCAGAATGTAATGTACCACACTACCTGGCAATGGAAGGGGAACCATGGCCTCGTTTATTCTAAGTGGAGGATTAAATGTATTCAGGTTTTGATCTTCCCACTGTAAACTATGGGTCAGGGTGAAGAACCAGTTCTACTGGCAAAACTTCATGAAAGGAAGATTTTTATTAGAAGTCATGCTGAAGTATCTGTGAAAGGAGCTAATTCTATTACTAATAGATGAAAGAATGAGTTCTGACAGCAGAAAAGGTGTGTATCATTTCATGCTTATTTATCAGATAATTGGTAATGAAGAATTTCTTTTTGCTCAGAAATTGAGTTCCCTGGGTATTGACTGTTTGTCAATAAATGCTGCATTACACATGGAGGTATGAAAAGGAAAGGAAAAGATTGTTGTTAGGGCTAATGCAATTTACACTCTAATGAAAACAGAGGTAGAGAGATTGAGCTGAAGGCACCTGCAGTTGAAATGCTTAAGGGTGTGTAATTTCTGTCTTGTTTATCTTCTTTTTTTAGGTGGAAAGCAAGCAAGACACTCCTTTCCCAGATAAACTGATGAGAGCAATTGACTGAATCTTGAGCTTCGTCCCAGAAAAAACAAGTTTATTCTGTTAAAGACTGAAATTTTATGGATAAAATGGTTCAGCTTCTCTTTGACTTCAAGAACAGATACAGAAGTTGTTTGATGGACTTAAAGGCTTCATCCATTCTCATTTGAAATCTTTGAAACAGCTGGGTGAAGCATGTAAAGATGGACAGAATAATATTCCTGAAGCACCTGCAGCTGCCAGTAATACTGGCTGAATGGCAGATAGACCCCATAGGCCTTTCTTTCAATTGACATGAAAAAAATTCAGGATGCTGGTGAACCATACAGATCCAAATGTGTCCTGAAAACAATGGTTCCTGCATGATAGCCTGTGAATCAGTGATAGGTTATGATGATAAAATGCAGCTGCACTGCAAAATCACATCATCCTTACAAGACTTGAATTAAAATTCAGATATGAGTCCAGCTGTTCCACAAGAATTCTAGGGTTTGCAGTATTTCAAAAAAGTTAAAAATCTAGAAATTTCCCTATATGGAGGCAGAAAGCAAGCAGCAGTAATGGATGAAACCAACATTGTCTTGTACCATGTTAGCACACATCTTCTGATCCAAATTGGAAAGTCTCCAATGTATTCTACATTATTTAAGGAAAAGAGATTCAAAGAGTTCCTATCAGGGCTGCAGGAAACTAATCTATTTAAAAAATAAGCTTGGGGATTTTCCATACCTCACCGGACAGGTCCCTGAGCCTGACTTTGAAGTCAGCCCTGCTTTGAGCAGCAGTTAGACTAGACTTCTCCAGAGGTTTCTTCCAACCCATATTTTTTCTATGATTCTCTATGTTATTGCTGTTTATTTCACATGTAAAGAGAGAATTTTTCCTTTGGGAATAATTGTTGTAGAACTCCTGAGGGGACAAAAGGTGGAGTCTAGCTATCATCAGTAGATGTGGTCGTTGTCAGGTTACGCTCTACCTGTGTGATTTACACCAGGAGCCAGATGCGGCATAGACTGGCTTCAGATCCTGCTATCTCCAATACCTTGTCTGGCTTCCCACACACCTCCCTGCCAAGGGTGGTACCAACCAAAGGGAATCAGGAGAAAGCTGAGTGAGTTGACAGTCTGATCTGGCTCATGTGGAGAAGATAAGCAGAGCTCACAGGACCCCAGAGTGAAACACAGACAAAAATACTTTTACTGAAAGAAAGGAAAAGGCATTTATAGCACAGGGAGTTTCCCACAGGTAATTCTTCACAAAGCACTGCCTATTTTAGAGGTTTTCTCCTCTTTTCTGGCATGGGACCATACCTGCTATCTAAATAACTCCTTCAGCAGAGGGAAACGAAAAAACAACTAATCCCTTGACCTCTCTATCCAGAGGAATTCCATTTGTCTACTTTATGCGGCAATCAGGATTAAAACAAAGACAGCAGGCTTTAGTCTAGTGAGCCCAGTGGGGAAGTCCTTTACAGAATAAGACTCTATTTCAGAAGTAAAGCCTAAAACCAAGAAAAGGCAACCTTAAGTACACCTGCCACCTACCTTGTTGATCTTTGCTGAGGTGGCAAGTGCAGCAGATGAACCATCTCAGCAGTACCTCTCCCCTGTGGTGCTGTCTTCAGAAGGGCTCATTTTTGACAGCATGTCTCCCCACTGACATCCAAGGGGACTCAGAACAATGTTTGGGAATGCCCGCTGTTCAGTAAAGGAGGCTCACCATGCTAAGCCTGTGATGGGTGACTGTCAGAATGCGAATGGTAGATTATCTCAAAATTGCCAAGCATTAGGATATAATACTCTGCATTCTCACACTATGCCAGTCTTTCTGTGTAGGAAGCTCATTGATTTTCAGCCTCCTCTAACCTCTCTCTTTCCATTCAGCAAGAATTACACTATGAGGCTTTCCAGGATGTGTAATTCCCAGAATAATCAGAAACTAAACAAGTACCAAATATCTTGATTCTTGAATTCAGAAAACAAAACAAAACACAAAATGGAGGAAAGACCACTTTGGTTTACTGGCTTGGGCAAGGGCATGAGAGGCAGGAATTCAAACCTCAGACATTGCACTGCTGTCTTCTTTGTTTTCTCTACCTGTAAAACTGGAAAGACCCAGCATGTTTTTGTGGTTACCATAAAATGAAGCATTAGTATGCAAAGCATGGAGCATGTGGTATTTATATCAACAAGATATATTTTGATGCTTGCATGGCCGGCAGAAAGCTCCCCTCCACTGCATGGTGGGTGCACTGGTTATTGAGTTTCTTTACTTTGAGGGTGACAGAGCACTGGAACAGGCTGCCCAGAGAGGTTGTGGAGTCTCCTCTGGAGACATTCAAAACCTGCCTGCATGTGATTCTGTGCAACCTGCTCTAGGTGAACCTGCTTTAGCAGAGGGCTGGACTGGATGCTCTCCAGAGGTCCCTTCCAACCCCAACTATTCTGTGATTCTGTGAAATTAAGGCAACTTTTTGAGTCTCAACTACATAATAATTTAATGCTGAAAGCACAGGATGCTGGCTCCTACCTTCATCTGACCTGTGGACAATACTGTGAAACA
This sequence comes from Falco naumanni, assembly GCF_017639655.2. Lineage (NCBI taxonomy): Eukaryota > Metazoa > Chordata > Aves > Falconiformes > Falconidae > Falco > Falco naumanni. The sequence continues at coordinate 58,125,206 of NC_054057.1, forward strand.
GGAAGAGCCGTTGGGGACAGCTTCTTGCTTTTCTCTTTCTTTCAGCCTCAGTTTTGAATTTGACATTTCCTGTGTTCTTATGGCCAATATGTTACAATAACCAGTATGAGTCAGGGCCACTGGCAAAAGGCTGCCAGGATTAATATAACCAAGTAATCCAATCTTAATGAGGTTTAAAAAGGAGCTTGACAGTAGTTCAAAAGCACTTATTAGATGTATGGCTTGTCTGTGATTACTGAAGCATGCAAAGAATGTTATTAATAGGTCTGCAGTGAGGTGAATAGGTCTGCAGTCTTGGGATTAATTTCATGTAGCAACAGGCAGCCGTGTTTTAAGTTAGTGGAAACTTCAATGGCAAACATGTTGATAAACTTTCCAAGAGCTTGAGGAAACACAGCAATGGAAAATGGATAAGGATAAATTTGTTGAGTAAACATTTGTATCTCACATTCATCCTTCAAGCACATCTGCTCCATTCACCTCAACTTCACAAACCTCCACAGGTAAACACATACTCTCGTTCCAGAGCTGAAGTCTGAAACTATGTATCTGGTTTCCCAACTATGAGAAGGTATAAATGATTATGAAAAAAAATTGACTGCTATGAATAGAAAATGCAGATGCCACTAACTCCTGGACAGGTCTGTGTGAGCACAGCAGTGACTCCCAGGTTAAAGGAGGAGTAACCTCCTTGAAATTGCAATGTAAAGGCATCTATAGGCTATATAGCTGCATTATGATAGCTGTGCCTACTCAAAACAAAGGACCACCTAGCTCCGTTTCATGGGCTAGGACTGTATGACTGCCGTGAAAATGGCACAGGCATGTAGTACTGTCCTGGACTATTTACCCAGGCTGTGACAATTTTTATCCCAGCAATTTCCTAGGTCAGATGGTATGTCTTTGCATTTAAAAGCTATTAATCTATTAATAACTTTTTTAAAAACAACTTTTCTATAAATTTGTCTATTCCACATACATTCCATATTCATTTCTATATATACCTATTATTTTACACACATGTAAAGTCCTACCTTTACAACATGCTACGTCAAGGAATTTCACAGTTCATGCAGTGTGAAAAATAATTTTCCACCATTGTTTTTAAAGTTCACACTTGGTAATTTTCTTTTACAACTCTTAGTTCTTGAAATGAAAGAAACAGTAAACAAACGTTCTTTGACCACCTCTCTGCAAGCTCCAAATCTTTCAGACACTGTGGTGCTTGCAATATTGTCCATTTTAAATTCACAGATTATTATTGTGAAATAAAGATAGGGTAACATAGCAAATAACCACTTTTTTTTTGTTGTTTTGCCATCCACATTTCTAGTCCACTGGCTAACAATCTCTCCTGTCCTTCTCTGTTAGTTCAAGGTCTAAGATCAATAATTATAGTAGTCTCAGAATTGAGGACATAATGATTCCCAGGTTCACACATTTAAGCAAAAAGTTCAATGTCTAAAGACTGGTTGTCAGCACAAGCAATAGCACAAACAAGCAGTCATTTTGTAGAGGACAAAAAAAGTACACAAGTTGTTTGTTGTTTTTTTTTTAAATAATGAAAAAATACAGACCTTTGTGAGAAGATCATCTGAAGCAGAAAAGAGATAATGTGCTATTGCTGGAGCAAGTCAGCTTTACTGAAATTATTCTGGTTTCATACCAGTGCCAGTGAGAATACAGATTCATAGTTTTAAAATGGTCTAGCTACTGAGACAGATCTTGCCATTGCTACATGCAAAAGGCAGTAATTTTCATCAGTCTCAGTGGAGATCTCTGCTTAAAAGCTGAGTCCCAGTCCTGCTCATTTGTTTTCAGGAAATAAATGCCTTTCAGTAAGTGTACTTTTCAGTAGCAGTAAATTCAGTCTACTGAGCTTCTGAACAGCTGTTTAAATCGGGAGATTTAAGAGATTAGTAGGGGAATGCTTATTAAGAGTCAAGGCATTAAGTCTCAATTGTCTACAGTGGCTGTGTTCTTATGATGAAGAGGCATCAGGTCACCTGCTTCATTAAGACCTAGTATTTGTTTATGGGATTCATTAAGGCAGAACACAAAATTCAGTGATCTGTCTGCTTCCCACCCTGCCATGGAATTATTATAACTCTCTTCAGCATCCCACAAGTTATGCCTTTACATTAAGAACTGCAGATCATCTGAAACAACCCATCAGAAACATTCCTAAGGAATGTTTTCCCACTGGGAAATGTCAACCTGTCAAAAGAAAAATGTATCATGGAAATACATCAAGTCTGATAAAACACTGCATTGAAAAATCAGAACAGAATGCATCCACAGAAATATTCTCTTGTCAGTCTTTCAGGAGCAGCAGGGTTTGTTTTCCATCTTAAACCAGCTTTTTGTTTTACTTTATTTCCCATGAAAGAAAGAGAGCAGAAATCATAATGAAATATTTTTAATGCCCCCAAACAAACAGCATTTGGTATTATTGTTGATTTTTTTTCATGGGGAAATTTGTTCCTCTGTTATCCATTTAAAATTGAATATTTTTTTTTTCATTTGTCAGAATTTCAAGTGAAAAAGAAAATCTATTTCCTCCTCCAGTTTTAAATTGAGCCATGTGTTTCTGGAAGATTTAATCAGAAGTGGAACGGTTAAAGTCCTGCGAGCATTATCAGATTGGGTAGAAACAGGTGCTATGAAGCTGTTGTAGGAGTATAGGGCCAGAAAGAAGGAGGAAAACATGGAAGAAGAAAAACTGTGTAAATGGGGATGACAATATTGCCTCCATAAACTGTGCCTTTGAGTTCACATCCCTCCAAATCAGTTTCCCACGTGGATTTTATTCATAAGCGCACCACTGTCTAATTGTCACAGGTTTCCATGTTTACTGTGCATCTCTGCCTGGCTCTGTAGTCTACTGAAGCCAGGAACTGCGTACGCTATGCTGAATTCCCTGGACACAACAACTCTTTACCTGCTACTAAACAGCTGCAGTTAAGGTCAAAAATAAGACTGACTTAGAAGTAGAATGCTTGTAGTCAGGAACAGCATGGCATTGCCATGGCCAAAAATTCCAGATCTTTTCCTGCTCCCAATCAGGGAGCTGTTGAGGACTCAGTGTGCAGATGTGACAAGAGACTTATTTAAGGAAAGAGACAGACAAGTCACATTTTCCTTCCCCCTTAAATTTTGAGGAACATATAGAAGTATATTTTCCCTATAATTATACACTCCCAGAAAGAGAAGAGAAAATGTAGGAAACACAGAAACATGCAATTAATAAGGAATACTGAAATATTTATTGAAATAGAAGGGCCAAATTCATAGCAGAAAAAAGTTATTAAGGGTTTTTAAATACAAAGACATACCGTCTGACTGTGGGAATCTGTCTGACTGCACAAAAGTCTTCATAGACATGAACACCTTAACCTTAGCCGCTAACTGCTATCAGGGCTTACTCCAGTACAATAATCAGCATAAATGTAGATTGATTCTCACAATGAAGCAAGAAGTCACAACTAATTTCTGTGCAATGTGGTATATTTTGCTTCTACTGAGACTAATAGTTTGTTTTACCCATGGATCTGCTGTTGTTGTCTCCTAAAGTAATGTGTGCTCTCCTTTCTGTGGGAAGCTCTGGATGACAGTCATGGGAACTCATTGTGTCGCAGGCCACGTCCCTCTCAAAATGGAGCTACGATGGGTCAACTAGAAAGGCTAATTTATCTGAGTGGAACATCCTAATAACACAACTATATTGTTTCTATGTCCAGAATTAGCTTGGTTGAGACTAGACTGAATATCGCAGCCTTGGAGGACATTGCAGAATGTAGATATTTTCCAAGAGGCATATCCATAATCTATCTGCTTTGGAGACAGATGCCTTCAGCTATCACAATAATATGTTATTGCTTTCCATATACGATCAAGAGCAACAGCGGCATTGTACAGATTTTCTGGCATTTCTCGTTCTTAGTTTCAAAATGTATTTAAGGCTACAGTGTTTTTTGGGTCAGTTATTTTGTTTGGTGGTGGTGAGAGAAAGTGTGGGAGAATTTCAAAATGGAAGCGATCTTCTCCAAGATTGAGGTGTTGAAATCTTTCCTGAAGAAAACCAGGAAATGGACCTGCTTGGACTTCTTGAGCAGATTGTCCCATAGACAGATATCAGTGGCACGCAGGAGTTTGTCCTAGGCTTTTACATACCTTGGTTTGAGAACCACTGGACTGACAGAGTCATGGTGATACAAATCATCATGTCCTGCACTAGCTGGTGTCCAGGTACCAATAAGTGAATCACTGTACCGTAGCCTGAAGGTGATAAACGCAGGGATTACTCAGGATTACTAGGAGAAAAAGACGGCAATCATCCGTAAGAATGAAGTATCACAACAAGGAAATTCGGATCATCTAAGACTGAGGAAAAAACTATGCTGGAATGCTTCATACCACCTTCATAAAAAAGTCTTGCTATGCTTTTCAGGGAGACAGTTTCTTGTTTGACTCTTTGGTTCTACCATTTCAGCAGCATCAAGTTGGATTTCCTGGACCTCAAGCTGCTTCCTGCCCTTCAGGCAACAGCAAACTGATCTTAAAGAGATCTTAAGGAGGGATTACCTAATTCAGTTACTCTCTTCTGCATATAGAAACCAGTATATTTCTCCTATGTAAACTAAATAGTACTCAATAATTTAAATTCGTGTTCAAAAGTGCCCTGCTTCTAACTGTGATGAAAAGTTTCCTTTGAAGCAGAGCTTCATTTTAGGCTATGCTCCACCAGAAATCAATACAGACTCAGGAAAACGCTGATGTTAAATCTGATGTGAGATTCATCTGATCAGCTGTGGGTGTCTGAGCTTGTTGTCTCTGTTCTTTTTTTAATCAGTGGAAAGAAACAGGCTGTCAGGGTTCTGAGAGCACTAATGGGCCTTGTCCACCCTGACCACCCACTCCTGAGGCTTTTGTGCACACCCCTGCTGATGGGCTCCATTTAAGATCAGTCCTGGTCCTTCAGCCTTGGCCTGAGTTATGTTCTATGAATATTGGTCTTGTGGTCAGTCATAGCTGCCCTTGGACATGGATACCATTGATCTAGACTGACACACCAGCTGACTTCATAGCTTGAACCACCTTGTCACCATGGACCTGCATGGCAATCACAGGGCTATGTCTGTCTCTGGTAATTATTGCTAGACCTGATCCTAACCTTGACTTCCCGGCTTACCCTTGGACTTGTCTCATCAGCACTAACTTGTGTGATGATTTGGACTTTTGGCTAAGCCTTGGTGCCATCTCTGGGTTTGCCTCATTTTGGGGTCCTGTGAGGCAAGATCTCAGCCAGTGAGGTCCTAGCCTTACTGACTGGTGTATCACTCTTAGTTCCTGCACCTCAGGGAGCAGCTGGCCACTGTCGCTCCCTGACAAAGGCATTTTATAGCTCATGCTGTTGCATGACAGCTGTCTACTACAACCTGGAACAGCACCAGCTCTTTACAAAGACTGCCAAAATCCCACAAGGTATGGAGCAAATTTTCATTACTTGAGATGTGGTTTAATGAGGAGCCATGTTGAACAGCTAATAGCACCAAAATCCTGAGATGACCAATCCCACTGCGGACAAAACCTCATCTCTGGGGAGAGAGAGAAAGAGACCTTTATAAATGAAGGAAACAAATTTTTCTTGTGCATCTGGATAGCAGTAAGAATAAAATTGTGGAACAGGTTGAAGAGAAGCATATATTCAAATGAGTAATTAGAACCTCTCTTGTGAAGTAATTATGCCTATATATTTAGAAGGGATACTGATAAGCTTTTGATGTTTAAGCCAAGCGTTAATCTACCAGTAAGTTAAAATAGAAGTTCAATATGTAGCTATTCATGAACAGGTATTATTTTCCCCTCTCTTGCTTCAGCCAGGAGACATTAACTGAATGAACCCAGGCTGATCAGGTTTGGATATCCTTATATATTCAGCAAATGCAAGAAGTGAGTTTGACAGGGGACTGTAATTCCTTTCTTCCAATAAGCAGCTGTTTAGTTCTATAACAAGATGGATGGAGCTTGGATTGCTAAGCATTTATTGGAAGAAGAGCTTATGGTCTCTAACTTTATGGCTTTTTCCTTCAAAGGCTGAGCTGATGATGGAGCTGAAGAATGTTTGCTAAGTCAGCCTGAACCCTGATAATAGTATTTTCCAGACTAAATCCCAAAGCATTTAGAGTTTATGGTCAAAAAAGACATTCCTATCATCCTCCTGAAAGACAGTGGACCTGAGGAACTTTCAGGTGGTATTTTTGAAATGCAAAGTGGTAGAAATTGTCAGTAAAAGGGTTTACCTGTATTTGGTGCTTTTTTCTCACCCAACTGATTTAGTGATCTGGCTTGCAGCTTGGCTCACAAAGAGTTATAACAGCTCAATGAGGATGCAAGTCAACTGATGTAAAGATGGAAGTGAAAAGTGAGGGAGCATGAACCATCTTTGCTGCTACAGAAAATGCGATATGGAACCACGATTTCTGCTTAGATATAACTATTGCGCTTCTGAAATACTGGTCACAGTGAAGGTTGCTGGATACCCAGCAGGTAATGAATCAACTCCAAAAAAGAAAAGATAGGTTGTCTTTTTTTCCTCTTTCTTCCATTGTGCATCATAAATCAGGGTTTTCATTCACTGCTGAAGAGCTTTGGAAAAACTTATTCTTTTAAAAACAGAAAAACAACATCCCCCCAGCCAAACAAAAAACTCCACTGCCAAGTCTTAATTATTAGCGTTAGGTAGTCTTGACTGTAATTACTAAGTTATGATGAAAAGTTATCCAAGGGTTATTATTGTTAAAAACATCAAGATAAGGCATCACTGTGATTTAGTACACCCTCATCTGGCTTGTCGGGCAGTTTCTGGTAAGTCTGCAGATCCGAAGGGATTTTTAAAATCAGTTTTGTCAATGCTAAATTTTTAGAATTTGTAAGTTCTCCAAAAAGTGGTTTTTGAAGATGCTTATTTACAAGTCTTTCCCTGTATTTATAGGGATTATCTGGTTTCTTTGCATCAGGTGTTCAGTACTCTCTCCATAACCAGTCACAGCAGAAAAAATTTGGAGGGCTTTGTGGGTTTTCTTCGCTAAGTTCCTTTCCAATGGCATTTCTGCAGAAGCTGGAGAAATAAGTGAAGTGTGAACTAGTAGGATACTCACAGTGAAGGGTGTGAGTTGGCAGCACTGAATTGTGGAGTGGCATGAAATTAATATGCTCTTCCATATTGGCAGGTAGCACAGAGTTACCAAAGAATTTATGTAACAAACCATGACTCACTGATGGCTTTCTGTAGGGAGAGCCACAAAGCTTATTTGATCAGATTTTCAGAGTTTGCAGTGGAAATCTAATAGCCATGAAAACTTGACAAGACTTGGGGACATTTTTCCATCCAGGTTATTAATGCACTGACTTGATGTTGCTTGATGTCTCAGCGACCCTTTCTAGCCAGGTGTTCTGTGTCCACTCCACTGTCTCTCCATTTCAAACATTTACAAATATTTAATTTGTAATTAATTAGCACAATCTTTCTACTTACCCAGCTAACAGAACACACATGCATGCTGCCTGTTTCAAGCTGCCGCACTAAGTCACATGGTTCATAAGACAACTCTCCTTTAAAAATAGCAGGGTGCGTTTGGGAACACTGCCTGCCGGTCCCTGCCATAGGATCCTCGCCATTGCATTTCCCTATTGTGTCCATATCAGCCTTTTGACTCCGAAGGTGGAGCCAGACTTTCAAATTCTTCACTGAAATCCCAGCAGCTGCAGGACCCTCATTGGGACTGCTTTAGTCAATTTATTTTTAGAAAGACTGCTTTAAAGAGTCTAAGTCTGTCCTCCTTTGCCCAGAAGTAACTCGAGGTAAATTCTGCTAAGTAAAGGAAGATGAAGATACTAAACTATCCTGTGCAACTGCAGATCCAGACATCAGAATTCCTTTCCAGCTCAAGTCAAAGTCATGTTTTACCACTGTTGATTTTACACAGAGGATGTTTCACTGCTGTGGTGACAAGTAGGAGCACAAAATAAAACTAGTCAGACAAATTATACCCCATTGAAAATGAAGGTCACTTGGACAGAAAATTTGGGAGAAAGAGAAGGACTGGATTCCTTTAATCATGTGGGTGCTCGAAAGCAAGTTGCCTAACACATCAGGATAGTCTAAAACAATGATGGTGCGTAATGACCTCCAGGGAGTGCTAAACAAGGCTGTTGACTCAATAGAGTGTGCCATGGCAGGTAAGAAGCAGCTCTGTGCCACTCCTCTGGTGCCTTTTGTTTTGGGATACCTGTGGTCATGGTTTCAAAACTGCATTGCATCAGCACAATGGAGTCCGAGCAGGCATCTCTATTCATAAGTTAAATGCATTCCTTGGCCCTGGGGAACCACCAGCATAGAACATGCCACATCTATTGTATTAAACAAAGGGCTCACAAGCCACGAGCCTGCTGGGAACAGATGCTGGCCTGTTAATTCCTGACCTGTCCAGGAGGTGCTTGCTGGCTCAGGCCTCAGCTGTGCTCCATTGACAGACCAGTATACTTCAGAAACTGTTCCTGGCATGCTTCATTTCTCAGCGCAGGAGAAAACTAAAGGGGGTAAGGATGCAGCACTGAAGGTCAGACCCTTTGCATTGGCTTCACCAAAACCAAAGTCATGGGTTTTTCATCTGAACATCAAAGAGCCCAAAGTCAAGGGACGAGCTGTCAGAGAAACTGAAGCAAAGCAAGGAGCAGTCAGGATGGTTCAGGCATGCAGGTCTGCCCCAGATGTTGCTTAAATTGCCTTACAAGCCAGACACTGTGCTGTGCTTGGGGTGGAAACCTTGATATACCTTGAAGTCCGTGGTTTTTTCCCCCTTGATATTTAATGCAACTCCTCAAAATAATCCAAAAGAAATATTCCTCTGTTTCTTCTTGCCTCATGAGATTCAGATGTCTGTCCCCCAGGATCCTCTGTGCTCTGAACCCTATTTCTGTGGCAGTACTTAACTACAGCCAGAAGTGCTTGAAACAAGAGAAGAAAGTGTTTGTGATGTGTTCTCTTCATTTCCTACCAGTCAGCAGCCGGTACCCACATCAGCATGGGATATTTGAATAATCTCAATGTCCCAACTCTTGTCCCAACCTTGGATATGTTCCTTTGTCACTAAATTATGCTGTCTACCAGTAGACTGATCTTTTTAGCTAAATAATCTTCCCAGTCCTATGGATTAAGACCCATGTGATATCTTCCTAGTTTCTTTCATAGTTTCCTAACACTCCTTCAGCTCTAAATCAAGGCAGATTAAATCAGCATATTTGTTTATACTTGCTAAACCACAACTCTTACTGTCAGTTCTGAATGCTCAGTTTCAAAGTCTAATCAAGCCTGACATTTTCACAAGACACTTCACACAAGATTCTTGGAAAGGTGCTCCTTGATCCGGTGGCTTATTGAATTAATTGTCAGCAGTAATGCCATTGATGTGCATAGATGGGAAAAGGAAAGCAAAAGAGCTCACTGACTTGGAATCGAGACAGTCCCCTGAGGATATTAATGTCACCAAGTCCATAAAGGGATTATATAGTTTAATAAAAATAGAAACAAAGTCAATGCCTTGTTTAAAAAGACAAAGAAGGTCAATCTTAACTTGATCAGGGCAATGCAGGGGAAGAGAGCACAAAGGGAATTGTAATACATTCATCAAGAATGAACAAATAACCTTAAATGAGTGATTTATTCTCCTCTTTCTGTTTGCAAATTGCCTTGGTCCATCAGTTTATTACTCCGTTCCCTTCCTCTCCTTCCCCCTCCCCCAAACGATCAAAAAACTTCAAAAAGTAACTGATGCTCTCTAGCCTGCTCACAAGCAGTTTATTGCCAGAATGCAATATATGACATGGAAAAATTAGCTTGTTTGGACAGGTTGTGGTAGGTTTCTGTGTCCCCCTTGGAAGAGGATGAGGCTTCAGATGAGTTATCCTTGTATTGCAAAGAGCCATGTTTACAAATCTGAAAGAAGCAATTAGCAGTAAATAGTCTCTTCTGGGTAATGAGCTTTTATGCTCCTAAGAACTAGACTTAATTGAAGAACAAGCAGTTGTTTTTTCCTCCAAGCCACTGGAGCCTGCTGAAGAGGGTGGAGGTTTTTCGTGTGATGTTTTAAGTCAGTTCTTGTGTGAGGTCTGCTGTCAGCTGTTTACGTGGCTAATACTAATCACAAGGTTTAGGTTTGGGTTTTTCTTTTTTGGTGGGATTGTTTTGCAATATTCATTAAAAATAAGCTGTTCCAGCCCTTCCTATAGTTACTAACACTGCCATGGGTATCAGTGGGGGAAAAAATAGACCTCTTCAGGCACCTATAGGTATCTCCTCTGTCTGCCACAGCACCGGGTTAGAAGGACCCAGAGATGTCAGCAGAGTGATGTGTCTATGGTGGCCTCCACACTTGCCCTAGCATCCAGAGGGTAACCAGCAACTACAGGGGGAACCCCATGAGGGCTGAGATGGGATGTGAAACAGCGTGACCACAAGCTGTCGACACCAGATGCGGGATTTTGCTCTGCTGTAGCCAATCCTTCTGCCGCACATTTTTTTGCGGAGGGTAAATAGTAGCTCACAGCACTCCCCCGAGCAGGTGCAGCTGCCCGACTGCTGTGGTTTTCCTTACATTCAGAAAGGCAGGAATGCTATGCAATTTACAGAGCTGGCAATTTTTGGCCTTGTTGGACAGGCCAGAGTGACTAGTAATCAAACCTAACCATTATTCAAGCAGTATTATTGACAAATTTCCCTTCAGGGTACTGACAGTGATAATACTAAGAGCAGCAGCTATCTCATATGTAACTGCCTGTGGCAGTCTGATTCTGCTTCCTCCCAGAGAGCTTTTTTTATATTGTGCGTATGTGTTTATGAAACTAGGATGTTGTTTTCTATGTATTTTTGTATTTCTAAGAACTGGGACTGACTGGGAGAAGAGCTGTCATTTCTCTATTACTGCAAGCCTGTTCAGACACACACATAGCCACACAATGCTCTCTCCTGGGCAGTGCTACAGCTGTTCTTTTATTTCCAATAATTGTTTTATTGTTATTCAGCTAAAATCAAAACTGGGTGGTTGAAAACAAGCAGAAAACTAAAGAAGATAGTGTCTAGAGAATGGTGAATGGATTGTAGAAAAAAAGAATTATTATGCTAAAGTGCTCTTACATGGTATTGACTGATTAAAGACTAAATCTTATACTCAGCATCAGCACTCCTCTCTGATACAGGAGGCTGAGTGCAAGTCCCTGGTCTAAATCTGAAAGGAGAGAAATTTGAATTGCAACCCCAAAGCTTCTGGAATAGAGAGTGAACTATTGTTCCTTTAGTCAGACCCTTCCTTGACCAGACACTACAGTTGTGTCGAAATCATAGAATCAAAGAATGGAAAGTTGCAAGGGATCTTAAAGATCATCTAGTTCCACCCCCCCTGCCATAAGCAGGGCACCTTCCCCCAGCCCCGGTGGCTCCCAGCCCCGTCCAGCCTGGCCTTGGGCACTGCCAGGGCTGGGGCACCCACAGCTGCTCTGGGCAGCCTGTGCCGGCACCTCGCCACACATCACAGTAAGGAATTCCTTCCTTACATCTAATCTAAATCTCCTCTCTTTCAATTTAAAGCCATTTCCCCTTGTTCTATCACTACATGCGATAAAAAAATGCAGGTAAAAAGCCCCTCTCCAGCTTTCTTGTCTGCCCCTTTACATACTGGGAGGTGCTATAAGATCTCCCTGGACCATCTCTTCTCCACACTGAACAACCCCAGCTCTCTCAGCCTGTCCTCACAGGAGAGGTTCTCCAGCCCTCTGAGCATCTTTGTGGCCTCCTCTGGACGTGCTCCAACAGGTCCATGTCCTTCTTATGTTGGGTGCCCCAGAGCTGGATGCAGCGCTGCAGGTTGTGTCTTGTGACAGCAGAGCAGAGGGGGAGGATCCCCTCGCTCAACCTGCTGGCCACGCTTCTTGTGATGCAGCCCCAGATTTGGCTGGCTTTCTGGGTTGCAAGCGCACATTCCTGGGTCATGTTGAGTTTCTCATCAACCAGCACTCCCAAGTCTTCTCAGGGCTGCTCTCAATCCATTCTCTGCCCAGACTGTATTTGTTCTTGGGATCGCCCTGACCCCCACGCAGGACCTTGCACTTGGCCTCGTTGAACTTCATGAGGTTGGCAGGGACCCACCTTTCAAGCTGTCAAGGTCCCTCTGGATGGCATCCCTGCCCTCCAGAGTGTCAATCACACTACACAAGTTTGTGTCATTGGCAGATTTGCTGAGGGTGCACTCAATCCCACTGTCCATGTTGCTGACAAAGACTTTAAACAGCGCTGGTCCTAGTATGGAACCCTGAAGAATGCCATTCATCACTAGCCTCCACCTGAACATCGGGCCATTGACCACAACTTTTTGAGTGTGACTATCCAGCCAAATACTATGCTCATTTCCATAAAAAGCTGATACTTTTGCAGGGGAAAAAAAAATAAATTGCCAGGAATTTCTTGATCAAATCTTCTTAGGATCCCATTAGACTCTATCAGAGTAATGTCTTCTGTAGGCCCTTTCTTGATCTAATTTATTTGCTGGTGTTAGTTAATAAATGAGAAGGGCGCTGATATGATTTGGTTCCATATGTAAGCATTAGCAAAACTACAGCACAAACTAGAGTTCTGCAAATAGGTATGTGAATGTACTAGAAATTGCTTATTTCCTGCAGTAAAGAAGTAATTTACATACACAACCCATCACTCTCTCCTCACTGAACTTTCTACTGACAGTTTAACGAAACTTCTGGGACACAATGAAATCCAGGATGAAGACAGTAATATGTATTCATGAGGCTGCCAGTGTCTGGGATGGCACTACTGCAGGGAGGTATGTGATGTGATGCCAGGGTACTGGGCACTACCAAAGAACCCAAAGGCATTTATTCACCCATAACAAAAATACACAAGAGGACACATGAAAAAAATCTAATTGAAGAGAAGTTACAGTTCTTGGTCATCTAACTGTTGTGTACGCAGCCAATAGCCTATAGCATGAAAGGATATAATCTTGTACTTAAATCCGGGAGATCTTATGTTTATCCAATTGCATGGTTTCTGGCAGTGCTCAAAGGTAAGGATGCTTATAATTCCCTCTCGTAATGAAGTGCTGACATCTGAAAACAAGGCTTGCAGCAAAGCCCCCACATCAATACAGCTCAGCATCCTGCATACTCATTCTCCAGGTGCAGAGCTGCAGGAAGGGTCCACCTCACATGCTCCAACTCCTGCTAAGCGGGAGTGATTGTATGGAATTGTAGGTTCCCCGACCCTGTTTGTGGTGTTGTCTTCCCTCTTCATCATTTTAAAAAGTGGATGTGGGAGAGAGCTGGCTCAAATTCCACACCCACCCACAACAGTAGCATTTTCCTGCCTCAGTGTCAACAGCTGACAAGCCTAAATTGTGAAGTGCTTCAGGAATAGTGAAAAAGTTGAGACTGCTATGCTGGGAAAGCCTTTATTCCCCTGCAGGAATGATGTATAAGCCAAAGGTGACAATTCTTTTATTTCAGGGTGTGTATAGCTATGGATGCGACTGACCGTAATGTAAATCAAGGTTTTTAAGCAATACCAAAAATACAGTAGATTTGTTAATATGAAGAATCTTTAAACAGCAGAGCAGACTGAGTATGTATACTTTTTATTTTTGGTCATTTAAACTACGAATATTTAAGAGATTTTCAGCAAATATTTGATCCTGGTTTTAAATAAACCTTGACTTATCCTGATACTTCTACCATGTTTGCTTTGTGCAACAGTGCAGAGAAAGAATGTATCTGTTAGGTCACATCTGTGAGTGATACTTGGTCTCTACTTTCTTTACAGGCATTCATCACATAGGTTTGAACACAGGGATTCAAAGTTCAGGATGTGCTGGGTAGATGCTGTGCGTTTTGCTTCTTTGCATAGGGAGCAGAACTATTAGAATTGCATTTCCTCAGGGGATAATTCTGTTTACAAATTTCAAATATGCTCTCTGCATATATGCTTGAGTACTAACCTAAATTGTTTTGTTCCCACAAGCACCGCAGATGGTTTTATCTTCCTCTTTGACACTGGACTGCCCAGTTAGCCCCTCCTTTTTCACAGCTACACTACATTACTTCACCACCTCCTTGCAGGAGCCAGTTACAGAAGCCAGAAATAGTTTATAACCTGGCATCTTCCCTAAGAGACAGAGTATAGAAAATATTTCATGCCAGTAATTCACTGTTCAGCTAGAGGTCAATCAAATTCCAATTTATCACACAAGGAAGAATTGCCACAAACTTCAGTGCAAGCTAGGTTTCTGCTCCCCAGGCACTCCATGCTTCAAACAAGGCTTCATCACAGCTTTTTCCCTTGGTACACCAGTGCCACTATGGCCAATTGGACATTTAAAACAGCTTCACTTAGCAAAAATAACTAGAACTGGAGTGAAAAAAGAGTTGCCTGCTAGAAGGCATTGGGAGACTACTCACTGGTAGAAAGATCAGCAAGACCCTTTCGAAAATTTCAGTTTGCTAAGGGTACTAGGGCAGGCATAGAACAAATTTTGAAGAACTGACTTAAATCTCAGCCTTTTATAAGGTTCCTATCAGGCAATAGGATGGTCTAGGTAAGAAGGTCCTTCAAGTAGATACCAGAGAGAAGATAATATATTTTGGGTGTTAAAATTTATTCATCAACATTTATTACCAAAGAAACAGTTTAATGGACCACTGAATTGACCATGATCTTTCCTTGAGCAGAAGAGTGGAGAAAGCCCCAAATGTATTTTCTGCCCATGATGCAAAATTGTCCCTTGTCACAGCAGCCCTGCCAAGAAACCAGTGCTGCTGGACCAGGTATGGGCTGTTCCCATCAGGGAAGCCAGCCTGCACTCCATGCTGCTTTGCTTGGACTGCATGTATGGGATACGCTTTTGTGGAAGGCTGAAGAAAGTGAGCCAACTAGCCCATTTGCCCACTTCAGATGAACGGAGCTGTGGTACGTGGCCAATATGCCTGAGATTTGACAGTAGAGCACAGGCCCAGGGCTGGAAAGGAAGATGTCCTTCTGTAACAAGCATCAAAAGGACAAGTCTGGGTACTGTTGTCCTGGCTTCACCTTTTCCTTATTGTCAGACATCATTTTGTCTACATCCAGAAAATGGCAGGAAATCTTCAACAGCATCAGGACTAACACAAATTCCTGAAAAAAAAAATCTACAAATATTCTATAAATAATACTGATTTTTTTTACTGACAGACACTTCCAAGTTCTGACATTTAACTTGTTTTTCATTTGTGAGATGTGTCCTCTGGGTACTGTTCAGTGCCGTTTTGTTCAATCAGAATGTCATGTAGCATCAAAGCAGCACCCCGAAAGATATGTCAATTATAATATATAGCTGTATTTATAAGACAAACTTAGAATGAACACTGGATAATGAAACCACTCAGATTGTGTACCTGGCCCTTGCTGGGGTATTAACTCCTTAGCACAGTCAGTGTACAGATGTGTTACCTCTTTTTTCCTCTTTCTTCCCAAGCCTGGATGCCAGACACAAAATTAAGATGACTTAAAAAGTGATGGCGAGTGGGATTCACAGAGCCAGATATAGATGACCACAGTGCCACATCTGAGCTTTTGCCTGGATCCTCTGTGTAGATAATAGGAAGGAATAAGTTCTTGCTGCGTGTTATTTGTCTTACCCTAAAAAAGACTGTTGAAGCATGACGTGCGCCCTAAAATTTCCCATTTCTCTGCATTGAAAAATGAAGCATCAGGTAACGGGCTCAGCTGTAGGTATCTACAACCTTGCCCATTTGAGCTGTGTGGTGATGGTCATGCTTGCAGTCTGTGGGAAGCAGGAAGTCATTTATTTTGGTGCACAGCTGTCAATGAAGGGAGTCTGGAATAATTTGTATTGCCTGCAACTGTCCTGGGGTAAGAACAAGTGCACTGACAAGTCAGCTGGGTTTGATAAGTTATTAGGCCTTGGTAACTTGATTGCATTTTTAAGTCCCCAGTATAGTCATAAGAAAGGAATATGAACAAAGATGATGTGTTCTGTATTCTCTTCAGCAAGACTCACACCTTTATACAAGCTGTGTGGAGGGAAAGACAACAGAAGTACAGTGTCAGCCAGCAAGATAAAAGAACGTGTTTGCAGCTAGTTTTTCTTGTCCAAAACCACACCAACTGAAGAACACATTTGGCCTTTCTCCAGAAAAAAAAAGTAATATCCCTCCCCAATAATTCATGACTAAGGAGATAGGTTAATGTGTTAACTGGAGATTAAAAATATTTGTAGCAACAGCTCAGTGGGCTGTAATGGTGCCATGTGAGATTTCATGAGCTGAGAGTTGGGCTCCATCACTGAAGTTGTTGCTTTTGCAGAAGGCATGTGGCAGGCAGTGAGGAATCTGTTAATGTCTCTGTTCTGTTCTCCAGGTTGCCAGGAAACTATGTTTGCAAGGTTTTCTGGGAGTTTCTTGCAAGAAATCTTGATGTGCTGAACACTGCTTTTCCAAGAATATCTTACCATGTATCATCTACAAACAAAAAGATAAGCAATAAACAAGAGGAGAAGAGATTTGGAGAAATTTGTAGAGTGTGAAGATGGAACTATGGCCAGAGACATTTATAGCATGGAGATCTGTTGCCTTAAGTCTCTCCTTGGCTGGAAGGAGGCTCTGGATGCCTCCAGCCGGACCTCCTGCTTGAAGCAGGACTGTCACAAGCACTAGATTAACTCAGATGCGGTTTTGCCTAGGTGAGTCTTGGATGGTGAGTCAAGGATGAAAATCTGACAACTCTAAGCAACCTATTTCACTGCTACACTTCCCTACTAATGGTAACGTCATACTCGGTGTCCACCATGAACTTCCCAAGCTGCAACTTGTTGTTGTTGACCTTCATTTTCTCCACTGCCAGTGCTGAGAAGAGTTAGACTCCCATACAGCCATATCTCACTTTCAGTGTCAGATCTCTCCTCCCTTTTTTTTTTTTTTTTTTTTTTTTTTCTCCTGCCAGCCACAGTATCTCAAGTTCCTTCCATACTCTTCCATCAAGGATATCTGGCAGACTGTGATGCTACTGAAGAGGGTGATCCTGTGCTGAAAGTAAACCTACATATGGGGATAAAGCTAATGAATCTCATCACACACCCCACACTCCATCTCTAGGACTGGTGTTTAGCGAACTGCTGCATGTGAAGGGAAGAAAAGAGACATTTTTTAACGACCCTCTGAATGCTGGCATCCTTGCTGCAGTCACTTTTCACTTTTCTGCTAAATGTGAGGCTTGGCACAGAGAATACATTAAACAGAAAGAACTTCTGCATAAGTTTTAACATACATTAACACAATCTTCTCTTTCTGGTCAACCAGGTCTTCCACGTTTCAGCTCAATCTGGCCTTGGTGTTCCAATAAAAGGACCCATTTTTATTGCCAGACCATCTCACCTGCAGTGACCACAGACTTTAAGTGCATACTTCCCGGGCCTCACAGCCACTGACAGCAGGACTGGTAGATAGGTTTCACCTGAAACCCATAGCACTATTTAATCTGGCTCTGGTCAGTAAGTTTACAGAATGATTCCATGATCCAGATGTTCCTGCTCCTTCTTCCCAGGTGTCACTGAGCAGGATCTGCAAATGCCATTGCAGTGGTTTGTTTTACTCTGCTAGTCACAGCTGCCATCTGACCCCAGCATGAAGGTTAGAGGCTTGTTTGCCAGGTTAAACAGCAATGACGTTCCATTTCCCTGACTGACCCTGACCTTGATGTTAATCAGTTCTGTGTACTCCTGCCACAGTTCCATATAAATGCTGACCTTTCTGTACACGTCTTGAATGGCATCAGTTTTGTGTTTGTGGAGGCCTTTCTCCCCGAAGACCCAAGTGTCACTTAGCTGCAAGCCAGGCTGCAGGACCTGCAGGTTTGCTGATCAGCTGGGGACTGCACCAACGCTCTCTGTCCCGTGTTGGTCAGGAACACCTTTGGCAGCTTGGCTGTAACTATTCCCAAAGAATCACAACACAATCGACCTGACAGTCACTGGGTTCCAACCACTGATGCCATTTAGCTGCTCTGGTTTCACACTGTCCTGGCTTTAGACGGAACTGCTTTCCACCAGCCACAGTCTGAACAGTGATGCTAACAATGTGCCACCAGAGAGACATGGTCAGGGTGAAGCAGATCTTTCAAGGTGACTCTGTTGGACCTATTTGGAGTTTTCAATTTCTATCATGTCTTTATACACCCTGTTTGCTGAGATCAGTATTTCAAAGGTTTACCCCAGCCAAGCCCAGAAAAATGGCATCATGTTTCTCTTCTCCATGTGTGCTTGACAAGCCTCCACTGACAGCAGCTTGTACTGGAGTGACTTGTCAAGTCTGAGAGTTACAATTTTTTTCTCTGTCTGCTTTGAAGGAGGACCGATGATGAACAAACACATCTTTTCCACCCTGCTTGCCAAGCCAGGACTAAGTTTTTCTGAGTGAGTTCTTGTGCCATGTCAAAGATATTTCTGCTTCTTTTGAGAGGTGACCTCTTGATGGATACCTTCCTTATCCTGTATACAGAATTTCTGAGCAAGCTTTAAAGCAGCTTTTAATACCGGATATATTTCTGAAGTAAGCATATCTTTTTAAATGCTGGCATCTACACATGGCTGAGATTATGGAGCGTGTAACATTACACTCAAAATGGAATAGACTTAATTGAATTATCCACACTCTTATAAAGCCACTTATCACCACAGGCTGTATGACATACAAACACAAGTGTATGACTTCTCAGAATTCCTCCTGCAACATGGAAAATGATTATCATCTGTAGCTGCAGATGAAGAGATAGAAGACAGCCTTTTCTGAAGGGTCTGAGTTTCAGGACCCACTTAGAAAACTTCCTGTGATTTATCTGGGATATTAAAGGAAAAGATCTTAAAGCCACTGGCTTAGCCAACAGCTTATCCCAGACCTTCTATGTACGTCCAACAGCAGGTGCAGAGGTAACCCTTAGCTAAAGGGAGAGCTGCTAGGCAGCACGAGGCAGTGCTGGGGTATGAACTGCTGCAGGGGGCCTCAAGATCACCATTAAATACATACCCAAATCCCTTGAAACTTCTGGATTTTTCATGCAAATTGCAGAAAAGATCACCAGCTACTCAGGCAAAAAATTCCTGTTCCATTTTTAAAAGGCTTTATGAAAGCCTTGAGAGAAAAACCCAACAAGCTATTATTTTAGAATCACAGAATAATTTATGTTGGAAAAGACATCTGGACCTCTGTGAACTGGCTGCTCAGAGAAGTTATGGCAGGTTGCCCATGGCTTTGTCCAGTCAAGCTCTGAAAACCTGCAAAAAACTTGTTCCAACGTCTGTCCACATGACTGAAAAAACGTTTTCTGTTCCTATAATAATCTGACTTGAGGTAGTCAAATCCCTTTTTATGGGTAATTCTTGGAGCCATTCTAGGTAGAACAGGAGGTTTTAAACCCACACATCATTCCAGTACATATGGGCAAGGATTCTTTCTGATGCCTCAAAAAGTGTGTAAATACAACCATTGTTCACCCACCCATTATGATACCCTCCCCGCCCCCCCCCCCCCCCCTTCAGAACACGCACCTAGGACAGAGATACGCATGTGTTAAAATACATGGTAATTTTAACCCAGTGTAAATCCATTTTGTCTTTCCTGTTTGTTTATGTTAATTTTCTGCCCATCAGCTCATGGATCGTTTTCCATGTTCCAGTGTGCCTTATTCAGAGCAGGAAATCAACCCCAGCTCTCCTGTCCTGGGATGTATGGTATGGCAGAGTCTCTGACAAGACTCCTTCATCCCTGCCATCCCTCCTCTGAAGACTGAGTTCACTCTGATGTATAATGTAACTACCACTGAAATGTCAATAATACTCACAAAACACAACATCTGCACAAATATATTCAGACAGATATGTCTTGCATCAACCTTTCCTTATTACTTAGTTCTCTTTCAGATGTTTGGTGTCCATTCTTCACATTGCATCTTGTGTAGAAGCCTCTCTGCTATTCCTGATGTCACCACTGATCTCCAAGAGTCAAGATCCCTGTGCATACAGCCACGGGAGTGACCTGGTGCATTCCACAAAGGCTTTATTCTTGATCAAGAACCAGCTCTGCTCCAGACACCAGATGTAATCTGGTGCCTTTATGGCATCTGCAGTACACGTACATCCTTGCTTCAAATTGTCTGAAGGATTTCACAACCTATTTGTTCCTTCCCTTACAAAATAAAAAAGCTAAATAAACACTAGGGAATTCACTTACACTTCACCTCCAGCCACTAAAATCCATATTAACAGGTCCAACAAAAGTTCAGCCTCTCATTAGGTATGACCAGACAAGACAATCTTCATATATCTTACATATAGTGGAAATAAAAATGGAAGATAAATAAATATTGAAGAAAAGTGGTCTGCAACAAAGGAAGGAAACAGACCCAAAATATTCCTTACCATTACAGAGATTTACATGGATGCGCAGTGAAGAGCTGACTGCTAATGGTAAAATAAAAATAGTAAACCAAAATTCTCTAAACTTGGACTAGAGCAGTTATTGTTTGCTTCTGTGCAGTTCTCTGGGACAGGCTGAATTTCCTGAAGAGGAGACTGCTCAGTCCCTGAGAACAACCAGACCTTCCCAGGTAGTTCTGGGAGGGTTAACTGCTGTAGGCAGAAGGCAGTGAGAGCCCAGGAAGCCAGTTGCCTGCAGCTGGACCATGACTGGAAGAGCTGGGAGCAGACACACAGCCAGGTCATGGCAATGTCAGGACTTTTTGCTGCAACCCAGAAATGCTGCCCGAGGAAGAGCCTGAATGACAGATACCACCCCGAAGCATACAATGGAGTAAGAAAGAAGGTTTTTTCACTTTGTTTTATTGTCTCATCTCAGATCTTTGTTTTCTCTATTTAAAAGGATGCTTTTTCCAGTTTCTGTTTTATTATATAAATATTAAAAAAGGAGAACTCAAAATGTTTTTGCTGTTAGCATTTTGCTCTCTTTAGGGGAAAAGTGCAGGCAAGACTACCTAAAAATACAATGAAAATACATCAAAGAGAAAATAACCTCTTTTTTTTAAAGTGTTCTTAGTTTGGTCAAATGAGATGACAAAGCCAAACCCAATTTTTTTCTATACTATTTTTCTGCTAATGATATCTTAGTAAAAAAAAAAATCTGTGGAAATAGTTTTAAATAATTCATTATTTGTTTTCTCTCTCATGTTCACCTTAGGTTATATTTGCAGTGGTGGCAGAGATGTCTTAGAAGAGAGTTATCTTAAAAACGTGGTAATTTGGGTCCTTGAAAGAGCCTTTCTGCAGTGAAGTGTTAGGTTGTTAGTTTTAGCTGCTTCTCAGCAGGTACAAATGCAAACAATATTCCTCAAATTTGAGCAGTGCCAGCCCATTTGGTGCCTCAGGTTTCTTTCAAGTTCTGGAGAATAACAAATCTATAAATTATTAAAAATAATTAAGTTGCCATTGAGCTTGACAAAACCCTGTTGTCTGAGAAATTCTGCATTGTGAAGATGACTTGGATATGTTATACAGGAGCTGGAATAACCCTTCAGCAAGACAACATGATCAAGTTCTAAATGGAAGTTTATGAGAGACCCATTCCCACTGGCTTAAGAACCAGACTTTTCTGAAAACTATGCTGGTGTTGTTCTCTCTGTACTTCTGCAACTGTAAATAACCTTTACTGAAAGCCACGTCAGGTGTGAGAGCTAGTATATCTCAGTCTCCAGATTCTACCCTGTTCTTGTAGGAATATCTCAACCAAGACTTCATTTCCTTGTACTTGTACCATGTGTACTCTACATTCCATCAACAAAAAATTATCTCTGTCTGCATGTGTTAGGCTCAGTTTCTGTCTCAGATGAGAGCACACCTACTATATTTTTGAGTCTCCTGGCGGAATCTCTACTCTTGTACATCCTCCTCTCAGCATTTACTCTGTTAAAATGAAGCCTAATGGGTCCGAAGGTAATTGGATTCCATGTGATGATCGTAACCACCTAGCTGAAGTCCCTGCTGTTCTACTTTGCAGGATTTATGTCCCTCTCTGCTTCTTATCACTTAATTTCATTTTAAGACAGGGACACCTGCCAGGAACAAGGAGGTGATATGCCATTAGATTCCCCAAATGCCCTCTGCTGATAAAATAGGTTACTTAGTAATTATTACCCTAGCTGAAATTTCCACAAAGCAAGCCACAGGGACATGCTAGTGTTTTTTTGTGTAGGTTTGATTTTTATTTTTTTTGTTGTTGTTGTTTCCCCTCACCCCCCCAATTATACCAATATACTTGTAGAAACCTTCTTGACAAATAGGTTTTTCAATCCAGCAACTATTAAGTATTCAACACCACACTCAGGAGTGGGAAACAGAACCCACTCACAGAAACTACTTTCAGTCTGCACACTTTCACAGCAACATTTCTGTGCAAAGTGGGCTCTGTCTGCCTCAGCAAAAGCTAGGAAGGACAACTTCCCTGCTCATGAATAACATCTGGTTTAAGATCCATAGGTGGGAAAAGATGCTCAGAGACAGCTGTTGACTTTGGCATGGAGCAATTTGCTTGGAGCAATTAATGTTACACTTACCTGAGCCCTGCAGCCAACAACAGCCTACTTGACTCCAGCATCTGTATCCAGCTCAGGGCCTGGACCTGTTTGGACTGCACAGCATGTTACGAGTCAGTCCTGATTAACCATTTTTAGGGACAGGAATGGTCCTTGGGGGCTGTGGGAGAAAAATCAAGTACTTGCTCTAAGCAAGCAAAATGAAACAGTCTCTGTTTCCCCAAGAGTGATGTACCAAGCAGCTACTTGCTAAATTTTTCATTCTCCAGTGGACTGTCCCTTCTGCTGCAGGAGCAAAACCCATCGGTCTCTCCTAGACTACACAGATTTGCTCTCCATGAGCACCAGACAGTCTCTCAAAGAAAAACTTTGCCAAGTTCCATTCCCTGGCACAGTGCACTGCTTTTCTCCAGACCTCCACACCTTGTAAAAACCAGCTGGTCAGTCACCTTTCATGCACAACAGAGTATTTCAGAGAATGTGTCCATTTAATCCCCAAAGTCAGGGCAACCTGATGACATAACACACTGGTTTGACGCAGGGCTAGGGAGGAATCATCTGCCCTCGACAGATACTCTAGGAATGATCAAGAGGCACAAAGTGTTCTCTGGAGCTGAGCAATAAACAGAGACTGATGAAGACAAGAGAGTTAGCTGGAAGATTACGGTGTCTGTGTAACATAAATACTGCTGGGTGGAATACTTCCTCTCAGAGCAAATACAGGGCTGTGGGCATAAGTCTTTTCTGCTCCTCCCCTATGAGGACAGGAGGTTACTGGATGCTAAACACTCATACGCAATTTAATGCTGATAGGCACAGTGATGCTGCTTGCTTGAAAACCCAGGTCTTTTCATTGAACATGTGAGGTGACATCATTGCTTGCTGTACAGTGATTACTAGGGACATAAACCACTTTTCTCATTAAAGCTCAATTTGCAGGTATATTTATCTTCTGGCTTCTGACTCCAGAGTTTCGTTTCTCCTTTGAAGCACTGATACTGTCACCATGACAAACTAGGGAGCTGGGATCCTTTTGTTCCTGGTTTTGCTGCCTAATGAGAGATCATCTACAAAATGCACTTAACACTGAACATCAGTGAAAGAGGAATAGCCCTTTAAAATCTCAGATATTTGCTTGTGACTGAGAAGTACACTAATACCAATTAAACAAGTAGCATGAAAGAAGGAAGAAACCCCCCTGTTGTCGCTGTTTTGTATCTGCATCTCGACTGCGCTTCGCAGGCTTCAGGGATGTTTTCTTCTAGCAAGTAAGTTAAGAGACCAGGAAGCCTGGTCCTTTTTTAACTCTCCTCTGTATTCAAAAAGGCATCACCCACATACACAGCATTCCCCTCTACCACTGTCATGAGGCGAGAGCCCAGCCCAGAACTCACCATCTGCAACAGTTTGCTCAAATATTACCTGGCCCAAGCCCTTAAATACCTACCTGCAGTCTTTAAACAAAATCCTCTCAGACCTTTAAACCACAGCAGATACTTCCACCGCATTAAGAAACAAAATCCGAGGATAAAAGTGCATTATAGTGAAAAACTGCTTCCTGGATTCTGGCATTCCTTACCTCGTTGCTATTCATACTTCAGGAGGGCTGAAGGGCTGTGATGAGGCACTGGCGCCTTTCTCAAGAGCACTGCATTAAACTTTAGAAAGAGCCATCACATGCTTACAGTTCTGACAGAAGACAGGCAAGGCATAGAGCAAAGCAGGGATGAGGAAGCATTCCTAGTAAGAGATTTCCTTCAGCTCCTGCACTGAGGACGGAAGTGTCTGAGTCTCTTAGGTTTCTAAAGGAGTTGTCCTCCAGCACCGCTGCTTCCCATGGACCTATGGCTCCCTCCTCATTCCAAGTGTTTTCATGTTTATCTGTAGGCAGGAGCAGATATTTATAAAGGGAAAGGAGAAGAAAAGAAATTATTTCTGGAGAGGTGTATACGTTCACACAGACTTTTGTAGACCAGCGTGAAAGAATTTTAACAGCACATACTGTGCGTGTAGCTGGGGATCCAGAGCGCAGTGACAGATTATATGTTCTCATGAGGACTGAGCTCAAACTTCTCCACGAGTGCAGGACTGACTTAATTTTTTCCTAGTTGTGACACCAATTTGAAAATAACTGCATGAAACAACAGACATTTCTCAGGAAGGTTCTTATGTGTTCTGAGCTCTTAAAAATTGTGGGATTTGCAGGCAGCTGATCTTGGTTTCAATTATACACGGGGGAAAAACCACTTTGAATCTGAGCCTTCACCATTACATGGTTTACCAGAGAACTGGGGCGAAGATCACAAAGGTTTGTGGCAGGGGAACAATTTATTCTACTCAGTTTGGGTTCTTGGAAGACAGCTGGGCCCATCACACTTATTAAGGCACCACTGGCAGATCAAATCTTTTTTAAACAGTTGAATGTTCCACAAAAATACACTGTTAGAAAAAACCCCAAACCTTCCTGAGAAGCTAGGTTGATTTACCAAGAATCTTACTTTTTTCAGAGGAAAACAGAGAGAAGGTGCTTTAAAACCGTGGAAATATCCTGCTCTAGCATTTTTTGAATGAAATGTTTTGCTGAATTTGGATTGGATTTATTTACATTCTCATGTATATAGTTTTTACCAAAACCAACTTATATCATTTCAAAGCACTCATCCACATTTCCATCGAGAAAACTGGAAAAAAATCTGTAAACTGCCACAATGTTGCTCAGTGACTGACACTTCTTTGTTTATTAAAGCAATGATTTAAATAGCTTCAGAAAATAGTACTTTATGAAGGAAGAAGAGAAAATGAGCAGATAAAATAAATTAAATGAAATATGTCCCCTTTTTCCAAATTATTGGGTCTGGCTGGGGTGGAGCTAACTTTCTCCATAGCAGCCCGTACAGCACGGTGCTTTGTGTTTGTAGCTAGGATGGTGCTGGTAGCCCACCAGTGTTTTGGCTATAGTAGGCAATGCTTGCACAGCGTCAGAGCTGTCTCACCACGCAGACCCCCGAAGGCCAGTAGGCTGGGGGTAGGCAACAGGCTGGGAGGGGACATAGCTGATCCAAACTGATCAAAAGGATGTCCCATACCGTATGGCATCACGCTCAGCAATGCAAGCTAAGAGAAAGGAGGAGGGGACGCCATTCGTTATCAAGGTGTTTGTCTTCTGAAGCAATTGATACGCATACTGAGGATCTGCTTACCAGAAAGTGGCTAGGTACTACCTGATAATGGGAAGAAGAAAATAAATCTTTTTTCTTTTGCTTTGCTTCTGCATGCCCTCCTGTCTTTTTCTTTTTTTTTTTTCTCTTTTTTTTTCTCCTTTCATTAACTGCCTTTGTCTTGACCCATGAGTTTTTCGTCTAATTTTCTCCCTCCGTTCTACTGAGGAGGGGGAGTGAGAGAACAGCTTGGTAGGCACCTAGCAGCTAGCCAAGGTCAACCCACCACACCAGAATACTTCTACCACAGTCTGCAAGCCTGCTTCTTGATTTCTAGATTGGAACAGATATCTGCTTCATCTCATCTGTTGCACCTTTATACTCATAATTTTCTGTATCAAGTTTTGGGCCTGTGTTATCCCTTACAGCTAGCAGGTAAGCTTCATCCAAAATAGCATTTGATTCAACAATATCAGTGTTTTCACTCTCCAGACCTAGCAGGCACTCGTCTTCCTCAGAGATTTGTTCTCCCCTGAGAAGGCACCACAATTTCCAAGACCACATGCAGACTTTGCTGCCCAAGAGAGGCATCTTAGAGAGAAGCTCTTCTTTTCCATCTAGATCTTTTTGTACCCAGGACTATAGGCTATGGCATTAGATTACCCATCACAAATACACATTGATATTGCGGGTGTGCTCCAATTTAACAGATCACAAAAGTTATACAATTCCCTACATTTCATTATTGGACTTAAGAACAGCATTAGACTTGTCACAAAACATAATAAAAGATAAATTGCCTAGGGAGTTATAATAATTTTGAATAATTTAGGTTGGAAAGGACCTCTGGAGGCCTCTAGTGCAAACTCCTGCTGAAAGCAGGGTTAGGTTCAAAGTTAGGTCAGGTTGCCCAGAACATTATCTAGCTGAGTTTTTAATATCTCCAAGGACGGTGATTTTCACGTTTCAGGCCACATTAGTGATCATTTCCACTTGGCTCCCTTTCTCCCCAGCAGATGCCTGACAGTCCTGCCTTGCAAGCTGGGAATTTTTTAATGTCCTGTTTGAACCAGGCAATAGAAACATCGAGCGCTCAGGTTTAGACAAACCTTTGTCTCAGAACTGGAACATTGCACACACCCTGAATGCTATTGAACTTCTGTTACATGTTTTTCACCAAAGGCATCCACACCCTCAGCTAATGTAGGCTGTAAACACAAATAGCTGTCTAACCAGCCATGGCTTTCCTTGGGAAGCATTTCCATTTTCGTCCCTGTTTCCAAAGCAGGATCAAGAAAGGAAGACACAACTGATCTACATCAATTTACCAGATCTTACCCAGAACCTCGGATGACCCATCTAGCAATTTTGACTCTCAGGTTGCTGTCCCAATCTCCAGACAGCATTTTCCATATAAAAGATGCATAACCATCATAAATCAAATACAGTGAAGCGCTTAAAGAAATTCTCAAAACCTTTGTTGAATCAGAAATAACAATCTGAAACTATATGTGTAATAGTCTGCCTACACTGTTGTACTGAAGAAATGGATCCTGCCTCATTGTATGGAATTTGGACTTACCACCAGCCAGTTATGCTTCATTTAAGATAAGAAACTAAAAAGTATGTTAGAAAAGCTCAGTAATGCACTGTGAAATAATAACTGGTTTGAATTTAAAAAAAAAGAAAAGAAAAGAAAAAAACGCAGCAATATTAAATCCTTAATTTAAAAGACCTATACCCAGACAAAAAAAAGAGAATTAGCTTTCAGGAATGAAATCAGAGAGAGACAGCCAGATAAATATCTGTCTGTCTAATTCCTACTTAAACTGTGCCTGCCTCCAAATCTCAAAACAATCCTTAAAAATTGCAAATGGATATTCAGAGTTCAGAAACAGTAATTTTACTTTTAGATGGATGGCTGTGGGGAGTTATTTCTAGTTTGTTTTTTATAACTTCCTTTGGATCAAACAAGCTGTGGCAGTTTTTGGAGAATCTGGTTAAGCCAACAACTAGGGAATAATCCAGTAATACCTGATGTCACTGGTGTGATATTTCTGAATGGACTGTCACTATGGGGTGGGGGCCAGCAGCAGAAGACAAGGCATTAGTTGTTAAGATAGTTCTAGAAAATTGAAAGATGATTGGTTTTAGCCTGAAAGGGGACTGTCGGGTGATGGCAATTGGAAAATGTGGTAGTAGAGAAGAAAACTGGGAATAGAGCAGTCACTCTGGTACGTGAAACAGATTTCCAAGAGCAAGATGATGCCTATAGCCATACATATATACAATAGAGATCCTCCAGTAACTGTCCACCACTGCCCACCCAGTAGGTGGCCCTTGGATCTTCTCATCTCCTGTTGCCTCAGGCACAGACAAATAAGCAGACAGGTCTCTCAGCTGACCCCCAGACCTCATGGTCCCTCCAGTAGCTGGCTTGGACCCCTTTGTCCCTCCAGCACACAACTCACCTGTCTCATGTCCCTCCAGTATCTGGCCCAGACTTATGGCCACCCCCATACCTGGCTCCCAAGCCTCGTACCCCCTCCCCAGCTGGTCCTTGCACACCAACATGCATGCTCACACAACATGCGCACTCTCTGGTCTCTCTGGTTGCTGGTACCACAGACACACGGGTTGTCCAGCCTGTGGTTTGACTCCAGTGACTCCAGACCCCCATGCACACATATGCACACAGAACAGGGAGCCCCTCACCCAGGGCAGTAGTTAGAAATGCAGTTTAATGAGGAGACAGGGCAGTCTGCACTGACCTGGAGCAGGGTTGGTCAGACAAGCATGGCCAGCAAACTGTTTACATGTGATCTGCTGCATTATCCTAGTATTTTATCCTGCTTGTTCCTCCCCAAACCAGCCAGATTCTACACTTTCCCCTCCCTTAACTCCTCTCCTAAACATCCCATGAAGAGCCTCTTGTCCTTACCAGCATGTGTGTGTGTGCGTGCGTGTGCGTGTGTGCGTGTGTGTGTGTGTGTAGGGATGAGGCTCTCCTGGGGCATCCCTGGGAATAGCAGGATGCAGGGATTGTTTCTTTGCATAGGTTTTTGGGGTCTGTCACCCCACAATGTTTCTCTGTGCTCCTTTGTGTGCAGGGTAAAAGCCATTAATCACATAACCTAACAAGGTTCCTCAAAACTGACGGTCCCCTTATCTGCCTTCAGTTACTTAAAATGACAGTCCTGGATCTTTAGCTTTTGAGGCTTTTCAAAATCAGAATTTCTGTCTCTCCCTCCCATTTTACTGGTTGCCAGAGAAACACATTAAACCCAGTTTAATTCCACATGGAGACTTATATTCTTGAGAGATCTGTACTGCGGACTTCTCTGAATGAATGGCCTGAAAGCTGCTTCAAAAACCAAAAACAAACCTAAAGAAAACCCCAAATTACCAAACCCCTCAGACCTCCTGCTCTCAGAAACAATATATTTCTTTCCACATATTCTCCTTGGTCTGCAGACAAACACCACAGAGCTTTTAAATTCCTTCATGTTGTCCTCCATGCTTACAGAAAGTTTAATTTCTGACTGAGGCTTGAAATTACTTTTCAGCACATGCATATTTGTTGACTTGTCTTTTCGATGCATCAGAAATTCCCCTGGTCACCCCCTGTCCCAGCTGTCATTGTAGCAATTCCTTCTTAGGTTGCAACAGCCCCAAGCTTGCATCCCCCATGGCCCCAAATAACCACTTGTTCTTGCACGTGGTGTTGCCAGTGGGAAGAGGCTGGGAAACGTATAATTAATGCAACTATCTCACTTCCCACATAGAAAGCCAAGATGGTGTTGTCGCTTCCTACAATCCTTTCTAAGAGACTCTGGGACTGTGGGAACAAGGAAATAAAGTGGCTGGCCAAGGCCACATTCAGAAGTGGCTGGGGGTGACCATGGCAGGGTACCTAAGCTGTGATGGTCAGACATAATCAAGGCCAGATTTCCAAGGAAATCCTTCATGTTTCCTTCCTGAAAGAATGTAGCTTTTGATATGATCTTGGAAAAAAAGACAACCTCCAGGATTTGGAGCTGAGTATAAGTTTTGGGTAAAATCACTTCCAATCAAGCTTTACTAGCTTTATTTTTTATTTTTATTTTTTACCCCTTCACCTACTGACTAGCAACCTGGTGGCATATTTTTAAAAGTTCCGCTAGCGTAACTGGCTGTAACTTATGGCATTTCAAGAACAAAAGAGACCCAGCCAGATAAACATCCCTTTAGCTAAATCCTCGTTAGATGCTTTCTGCCCCTGAGCCTCAAAGCGATTCTAAAATAACCCAAGCAGGAATCAGTGGATCAGGGAACAAAAAACCAATTCTATTTTTAAATTGATAATTGAAATGAGACACCTCAGGTGGTTTGAAGTGGTTTGACAAGGTTTGGTATAAAACCCTTCCTCATGCTGCTTACCCACAGCTCTGTAGTCCCACCAGCTACCAGAGAGATGAACTTCAGGCGACACAGTGTAATCTCTGGGTTGCCATTGTATCAAAGAGCTGGACTGTTCAGGGGAGGTATAAATAAAAATAAACTGACTGCTGGGATTTATGGTGATCTTGCTTAAGCTTTTAAACCTTTTCTCACCTGGTTCCTCCCAAATTCTTTGTCAAAAATTGGGACTCAGCACCTGCCACCAAAGACCAGCTATTTAGTGTAGCTGGAGGAAAGCTGCAGTGAGGCAGGGGGAGGGGAGGGGAGGGTGCGTATCCCCTCTCTGTTAGCCTGCTTGCTGGTGGACAAGTACTGTGTCTATGTTAAACTGGAATGTCCCAACGGAGGCCCAGCTACCGAGGCTAACCAAGGGACAGAGCTGTCTCCCCCGACAGTCACCCACACTACCAGAATTTGCAGCAGGACAAAATGCTGACACAGTGTTCTGGTTTTGCTCTTTTCAAGACTGAAGTAAAAATAGCTACTTACTGCCCATCAAATACAGCCAAACCCAAATATCTCTGATTCCAGAGGACGCAAATAGCCCGGATTTACTGGGTTTGCATCACGTAGCCTGCAGATTCCCAGTGCCTTTGATTTGCCCTCCTTTCTGTACTTCTCCCCTTGTGCACTCTGCTGTTGGCCCTATGCTATGTTAATGCAAATATGATTTGAATTTATTACTTCTCAAAAGTACCAGACCAGCCTGACTCAGCACTGAAACCCTTCTGGGCCCAGTTCATGGCTCTGCTCCTGACTTGCTGTGCAGGCTTGGCAGTTCTCTCTGCTTTTCTGTGACACTTTTCCTTTCTGAGCTCCGATGGCTTTGGTGACAAACCCTGCCAGACAGGCATCATCTCTCACTGTTTCAGCAGCACATGGGACCATGACCCCTGAAAAGAAATTTGACCAGCTCCTGTAGTGCACAAAACAAATTTTCTACACCAGTGAGAGCTGGTGACTGGTAGCTTGAGGGTGCAAATGGTCTCCTCAGGTTGTAACTCAAGCCATTTTCTTCGAGTCATTTGTATCTTTTGGAGAGAACATTAAACAGGTCAGGAAGTGAAAAGCCATTTTGGATTCCCATTGAGGAAAGAATTTGGAAGGGATAATGGGCCTTTTTCATAACACTCCTTCAGAGGGAAATATGAGGGCTGTCCATTTTCCATGGCACCACAGATCCCTGAGATTAGGATTGTCAGGAGAGTCTGTAGATGTTATGTGATCACTGAATTTCTACTGTTACTAGCTCTTTTCTCTTTTGATGTTAGGGAAGTGACTCAACTGGGTTTGAAAGACCTTAGTTTGAAAGTGAAAGCTGACATGGCTCACAAGGGATGCCTCAGCCTCCCTCCCCCGCTCCCCGCCCCCCCCCCCCCCCCCCCCCCCCCCCCCCAAGTCTGAAGTCTTTAGGTTTTGTTGGCTAGACCACTGAGTTTATGTAAAAACTGATTTTAGGTTCCGTAATACATGAGATCTCCTTCGATTAGTGACACAAGAAAGGATGAAGTCTGCATGAAATCATGAACCAGAGGAGTGTAATCTAGGAAACAGCAGTGCCTTTTTTACTATGGCTGCAGCAAAGCCAAAGATAAATCATAATGTACAAATAATGAGTCAATACAAAATTGCAGATCTCAGCAAGTACGCACATTTTTACAGCTTCATTGAGCTACAGATGGACACTAGCCTAAGGTGAGTTGCTCTTCTCCGTTAAAATACCACGTCTGTACTTTTTGTTCCCCTATTTTGCCTTCCTCTCTTTGTTTCAAAATCAAATTAGCATTTTCTTTAACATTCTTTGTTACATTCACCACTGCACATTCAAGATATATGGGATCACTGTGCCTTGAGTATGTGTCTGTGCATATAGATATATATTATTATGGTCGATTTGTATCTTTGAGCTTTATTACTTTGCAAGCATTAAAATCAGACGTACATTTCTCATTCCTTAATTTGCATGATTACTTGCATTCTTACATTTTTTATTAAAATTTACTTCCAGATCATAGAACATTAGCTAATCACCAAGTTTCTTGTACTTTATAAATCACCTCAACCTATAACTGGAGACGTGGCTTTTAAAATAGGCTTCAGCCTGAATACTGGTGAGCCTAATTAGCTAAGCTCCTGTGTTTGTTAAGAGGAACAGAATGATGAGGTTTTAAGTTTTCACCCATCCTAGGCAAAGGAAATTTTCCAAAACTCAAGATATCCCATGTGCCTGGACACAGGAAGGTTGGTGTGGCCATCAGGGCCACCCAGACAAGCTCTGTACAACACTTTGCAAGGCAACGCTCAAGGAAAGTCGGGGTCAGGCAGACCTGACCACGGTTATTCCAGAGAATGCTTTTTAGCAGTGGCACTGAGATTACCAAAGACAAAACCTTTCCTCTTCCCATAAGTGCATGTGAAGCCTGATCCTATGTACAGGTAAACTGTTTGCTGTGACTCTGGCAGGCTGAGCAAGCAATTTTTCAGGGATCTGCAAATGCCCTCCTGTAAAGAGCTGCTGGGGATTAATAGGTTTATTGTAAATCTTCCCTGCCTTCTCCTCCAGCAGCTAATAATCTTCTTTCACTATGGAAGGAAGCTTGACATTAGGGGGCTATAAAAGATTAATTGTAATTTTTAAAAGTAATCCACCGCTGATCTGGTGTGAGACTGGCATATGCCTTATACTGTTGGTGTCGAAGTTACCATTCGGACCACTGCACTGAAGCTCCCTCATATTTAGACTTGCTTTCACCCCTGTAATTTTTTAGCATGCCTGTTCTGTCTTGCAGTTTCAGGACACATGCTGACCTGAGAAGACAATGCAAGCAAGAAAACAGTCATTTAAGAGAATACCATATTCCAGAGCTTGCATGAAAGAACACCCTTCTGCAGAAATAATTTTGTGCTAAGCAGATGCAGTTTAGGAATATAGCCTTATTATAAGGGCTAACAGTTATTACTTGCACAGTTTAACAGCCGCATTTGTCTTGACCCTATATTTTGCATTTAATCCACACAGTGCTGGGAATTTACAAAAAGAGTAAGAGAGGGGGAGAAATCCCTGTATGTGTTCACAGTTCATTATACATTCAAACTTCCTTTTAAAGTCTCTTTCACTGAATAATAAGTTGCCAAGCTTTCCCAGTGCTCCCTGTCTCTGAGGCCAGAGTACAGATTTTCCCAGTAATTATGTAAAAAAAAAAAAAAAAAGAAAGAAATCATGCAACTTGAAAATACCAGAATGACCTTGGAAAAAAACTCAAAGGTCACCCAGGATGGTCTTCTTGTTGTCCTAGACTACATCCCAGCCTTGTTATCCCTAGCAGGAATAGCCCAGTCTCTTCCTGGTTATTTCTTAGGTAGATGGAGCTGAAGCAGCTAGTTATTTGGATTCAGCTCACAATAAACAGAATTTGCAGCCTCTAACGTGAGCATCAGGCCTCTGATTAGATCCTTTACTGTTCATCTTATCTAACTGTCAAACAGAAATGTAGGCAACTCTTCTTTAGGGGCACAGTCACAGAGTGGTAAAAAAATTAAAAAAAGGGAGAGAAGAAAAAGAGAGAAAGAAAAGGGTTAGTTAGACTGGGCATATTCATTACACATCACCTGCTGTTTTTTATTTTTTGGTCATAGGGTTTTTGTCATTTGGTCAAAAAGCAGGTACGAAGTGGTAAAATTAAGGCATAAATTACTGTCTGAGTTTTTGGTGTTGGTTACTAATTTTATCAGACCACAGGCACCTCGTGTTACAGAGAACTTGCTTACAGAGGTGAGATGTCAGTGCAACTCCAGCATCCCCAGCTGGGTTAGACAGGGTCGGTCTGGCTTTAGCACGGCTCTGAGTAGGGGGGGCTGCCCAGGGGGCTGCTTAAGAAGCACCTGCCACATGGATGGGCCCCCTCTCTGTTCCTGACCTACTCGCTTCCATCCACCCATTGCTGCCTTCACAGCTATGTCATATGCCCAATGCCAGCAGAACCCAAGAGCCTAAGCTGTTTTCCAGACAAATCACTAACATCGCGAGCTTCTGTGTCAGATGCAAGTGGCGGGCAGCTGTCTCAATCCAGGCGTAGCTGGCCTTGTTCCATGAGGAACACGCATCTAAGAGCCAGTTTTCAGGATTTCCACTTGCCCCATTCAGGCAGAGCAATAGAATCCTCCTCTGGTTCTGGGGCTCTACAACAGAGGAGGAGTTGGATTCATCTACAAACACCCAAAAAATTGCTCACATAATTTTAAAAAAGAAGTATTACTTTCTTTCCTGGGTGTTATTCAAGGCAGCAGGACTCTTTGCTCCAGCCACAGAAATGGACACATGGTGTTTTCACACAAAAGGGGTCATGTCCTTAATGATCCCTAGCGATTTCAGTAGATCTTCATTGCCAGTCATGAACTGTCAAATGTAAAATATAAATACTGGCCAGCATGAAACTGTTTTTACCCAGAAAGAAAGGAAATATATCTCAGTCGTGTCACTTCTTTCCTGTTGTGGAGTAGTGGAGAAGACCTGTACTAAAAATAGCCAAAATACCAAATTCAGAAATGAGAGAAAGGAACAATTCTCCATTTGATGAGCACATAGCAGCAGGAGACCAGTTGCAACAGGATATATGCAGGCCAGGAATAAAGAAAGATTCAAGGAGGTAAAAATTGAACACGGACATCCTGGTACTATAGCTATTGCAGTCTTTTTTTAAGCTGATATAGCAAATTTGAGGCAAGGGGTACTGAAGATACGGGTAAATTGCCTGGCATCTGCTTACCCCAGGGCTACTTTTGGGCCCTACTCATAAAATAACTGGTGACAGTCTTTGATAGAGTCTTCTGGAGCTGGGGGGACCAGTTCACAGCCCAGCCTACTCAGTTCCCCCGTGTTCTCTTACCCGTAAGCGTGGAGCAGCCAAGGCAGAGCTTGTTCCCTCCCTCCCATGCCCTCACACAGCTGGGTAGAAGCAGAAAAGTCTTCACAAGTGCCCTGTATCTGAGCGGGCTCTCCGAATCCCACAGCAGTTCTGGGTTTATCTGCTAGGGCTGCAGCAATGTCTAACTGAATCCTAAGGATTCCCTTGGATGCTAGAGTCATTTAGCGCACAGGATCGTATCTCAGCAAGAACCTGAAATTGCTCATTTAGGTTCACAATTAAACTGTCAGGCACAGAAGACGATTCAGAGGGAGGAAAATACAAACCTGCAAACCGTAGGCACCACCTCCTGGGCACCAGGAGCCTTGCAGAGCATCTTGTCAGAGCAGGAGATCCTGAGAGAGCATCTGGGGCAAGGCAGCGAACCTGTGGTGGCAGGAGGTGCTGAGTCTGACAGTGCCACATCAGAAATCCCTACACCAGCCTGGAATTCATCAATAAGGCTTGGTGGTCCCTCTGCCCATCGTGCCCACTGTCGCATAGAGGTAGAGCACAAAACTCAAGGCAGAAGCTGTGTCAAACCACAAGCTAACAGACAGCAAAGCGAGCATCCACCATGCAGCAAGGCATAGCAGCATGACTCAGTACCCTCCTGTTTTTCCAGGCAAATTGCACACTAATATTCCACCTTCTTGGTTTCCCCCATCATTTCATTTTGAGCTTTTATGTATGACATCCTTCCTGATGATTGATTTGAGCTATTCTTCCTTTATCAAATTAAAGAAGACAGAAAATACAACAAGAATTAGCCATCGCTCTTCGTGGAAAGCTAAAAGAAACTTCCTCTTGAAACCTGTGAAAAATAAGTGTATTAAGTCACTGAGATGGGGCATCCAGGCGTAAGACGTGCTGATTGACAAAGGGTTTTGTTTTCTTTAGTATAACAAAGTACTTAAGTTTTTGAGCGTAGAATAGTCAAATATCACACAAAGGTCAGCAATGCTAAATTATTCTTTTGTTGTTTCCTTTCTTTTTGTAGCTGATGCTTCTCAGGTAATGTCCTGGACATGTATTTTCAGCTACCCAGAGACACCGTTCTGTCAGGAGCTAAGGAACAAACAGAGATGGTCCAAGGCTGTCAAAGTCAATCAAATTGCATGGATGACTAAAATGCCCTTCACCAAAAAAATTCTGGAAGACCCACAACCCCTAAAATCAAACAGGATATGGGGTATTTGGTGAAGAGGGACTTCTCATCCCATTAAACAGGGCACTGTACATCAACAGGTGCAAAAATGTAAATTAAAGACTCAGGCAAACAAAGCCACAAACTGTCATTCCTGAGCCACAGGAAGATGAATTGATGCATCTGTGTTCAGTGTTGGGCAGTCAGTGATTTATAAAAGCCAGCAGCACTATGGGCCGAGTCAAAGAGCTGCTGGTAAGGGCACTCTTCGAGGGAATCAGACTTTCCTCCACTCCTAACAGCAGGATGATAAGCACAGACAGCTCTTCCTTTTCCCAGCTTTTAGAGAGAAAGGGTTAAAAATCAATATGGATGAGGCCACCATATTTTGGAGAGAAGGAGCAGGGCAGAGCTTATTTTAAAGAGGAAAACTTGTCCTCAAGGAGAAACAACAGTCCTTGGCTCTGTTTAACTTACTGACAAGGCACAAGATGTAGTTTGACCGGGCACCCCAGCTGCAGCCAGGTGGGAAATGGTCCTTAGAGCTTCCCATGGCCAAGCTCATGGTAGCCTCTGGGATGGGTTTCTCTAATGACTGCAAGGAAACTCACATTTTTCATTTTGACAATCAATTTTCAAGCCTTGCAAAACCTTTCAAGGACCTAAAGGTGAAAGTTTTGAACGTTTCAACATTTTCTTACATCAGGGTTGTGAGGTGGAGGGGGACGAGGTGTTGCTATGTGGCAGGAGAACAACTCATGACCTTCATACTCATTTGACAGCACCAATTACATTTCCCCTTTGGAATAGTCCTATATTATACAGCAAATTTTTTCAGAATACCTGGCTAATACATATCTTCTGGAAATCTTGTGAGTAAGTCTCATTTTTTAAAAGTCAGACAGGCATTTACGAATGTGAGTTCCACTGAATATCAAAAAGCTATGAGACTCCTGAACCACTTCAGCATACTTTAATGCTTAAGTTTAAAGCCATACTTTATGGCTTTAATTCTACCACTTACATTCTTGGAGTTACTTCTTACTCTGGGAGCATTCACAGCAAAACCCAGTTGTTACAGAGGAGGTGAAGAATTGCTCTGTATGGATAAATGCTACAGAATTGGGCTACATGTGTTCAGATTCATGTGCTTTTTTAAAAATATGAGTTGATTACCAACATCAAAGTATTACAATAATGATCAAGCATAGCAGGAAATATAAAACTCACAGCTTGAGTACAAAGAATTCATAAACAGCAAACTATGTACTACTAATATTATGACACTATTTGAACAGTGTAATACCAGAGTGAAAAATTATAGCGACTGCGTTTTGGCCCTCGTCATATACTGCTCAGTGCAAAAGGAAATGTCTCAGTAGGTGTTTGTGTGGTGAATTTCACTTCCCCCTGGGAGGGAAATCAAACCGCCATCCAATAACTCAATAAACTGTACTTCCAGAGAGATGTTCTAATAGAATAGATTGTTAATTTTTTAAAGTAAAAGGAACTTCAGCTGTAAGAAAACCATCTGTTTTAGTTCTTATCTACTGATGAACTGGCTGTTTGCTTTGCTGTCATATTGCATCCCCAAGGCACTGAGTTGCCAATCAACAGCACTTAACATTTATCTAAATTTTAGCCTAAATCTGACTCAAGAAAAATAAATCAGATAACCAGTAATGATAAGCTGACAGGTAAGACCTAAGCAGAGCTAACAGTAACTCTGGAAAGACCTACATTTTCTAAGTTTAAGATTCAGGGAGTTGACTGAGGCTGTGGACAAGCATAAAGCAACCATAAAGGATGAGCTCCTCCTATAGGTACCATGAGCCATCTAACTTACTCATGCAGGTACTCATCCCCTCTGCAGCCATCTTACCCCCAGTGAGGAGTAAGCCGGGTGAGATGCCTTCAGAAGGTGCATCTGTCTTTCTCTGGCTGGCCACAGAGAGCCTAGGCAGGCAGATCAGGCCACGGTCCTGGAATTACAGGACATTAGTCCAGTTTATATCCACAATATCCTACTGTAAATTCCTAATTGTTTCTACTGTTGCAATTGTCAACCTTTTCCACTGATGCTATGGCCAGATCCTGTAGTGCCGTTCATACCATCCCAGGGCAACCTGACTGATTACATGGGGAACACTCTAATTTACACAGGGGTTTACACCCAGCTGGTGGGAGTATGGATGTTTCAGCTCAGGGCCTGAGCACAGAGAGAGAGGACTTTTTAAAATATTTTTTTTCCAACCAGCTGAAATGAAGAGGAAATGGACAGGAAGAAAGGATCATTTGAGCTCATTTAGAATAATTTTATTTGAACTGAAATTAAATGTTCCGTGAATTTAAAGGGATTAAAAATATTATTTTTAAGGTCAGTTTTCAATTCAAAACACCATCCTCAAAATGAAATAGCAAAATGTTTTGTTTAGGAAATCTGTGTGCAGCACTTTGCCGTTTATAGTTTTTTTCAACATTTTTCAAGCCAAAGGTATTTGCCAAATTTGGCCAAGAGCCAGAACTAGCTTTAGTCTTTCTAAACTTTTTTTTCTCCCAAAAAATTTACTGCATAGTTTATTGAAATTTTGCAAGACCTAAAGTCACGGGTCTCTTTCCTGATGCTTGCAATAATTATAGTTTGTATACAGGGTTACAAAAGCACTAAAAGTTGTTTGTGAAAACAAATCAGCTATAAATTCACTGAAGCCAATGGCTTGGGATAAGTGAAAGAAAAAAACAAAATAGCTCTACATTAATCCTCAGCATTCACTGATGAATGTCAACTTACAGTTTGCTGTATCTCAGTGTTTCCTCAGGTGGAAAGTGTGAGCAGTCCTTTTTGTTCCTACCCTTTGTTTTCTTGAGGGCTATAAAATTGCAGTTTATCTCCAGAATAAACCTAACCTCAGAACAAAATAATTTCTTGTTCACTTCTTTATACAAGGTATTAATACTTCTTACTTGCTGTCACCTTCAGCCTGCTGAGCAATCAACAATTACGTTTCCTTTTACACATTCAACAATGTGTATCTATAATGACTGACAGTAGCAAAGGTTGCTATCATTTGAATATTCCCCATAGAATTGGTTTTAAATATCATAATTCCATCTGCTCGCTGTCCTTTTTATGCATCGCAAAGGACCATTTCTGCAGCTCACGGTGACATGCTGGAATCCAAGCAATGTCTTTCATGTTATTGATGAGAACAATCATAGAGTGGCAAAATATATTTCAATTCCTTTCTGGAACACTTTAATAAACACCAGTACAGGCAATAGGAAGAGGCTGCCCCAGTGTTTTCATAAAGGCATGAAAGGAAATAGAAATGGTGTCTAAATTAGATAATTGCCCATGGAGGTTTTCCTAATTAGTATCAGTGGTTTGTTCCGAATCAGCTAACGCAGTAATTGCTACGAAGTCTCTAAAGCCAAAGGGATTACTGATGGCTGAGCAACACAGAGATGACTTTAAAACCTCAGTGAGATTTGAGCCATTCCTCCTTTCACTCAAATCAAATATTTCCAAGAAAGAAGAGTGCCCATTTAAAGTTCAGGGTGTGGGGAAGACACCGGGATGCCTGGATTAATGACATCCACCCATTCAGCTTCTCAGAGAGGACTGACTGCACGGACTGGCTCTCAGGACAAGATCTGACAGTGAACAGCATGTAATGGCATCACAGATGTCCTGATACCAGCAAGTGAAAACAGACAAGTTCAATCATTAAATACAAAATTGGTTCACAACTACAGAGTAATTAATAGTGCTGCCTGAAGTCACATTGTAATGGTTTTTCCTAACTGGGAAATGTGTTTTACAAAACCACGTTGTTCTCAGTGACACTTGCACTAATTATTTTTCAGGAAAAAAGTGCATCTCACTTTATTTTCTACTTCGTTCAGTACCACTTTTTTCCTACTTTGCTTCAAGGAAGACCCTCGGACATCCATCTCACACTTCCTCATGTGGGTTTGACCAACCAAAAGCATACAGGGCTTCCTCCAAACCATATGGGAAAAGTTTGTGCGTTTGCCTGAAAAGCACTGTGTATCCCTATTTTTCATGTCAGATGGAGCCGATTCTAAATTAAACTTCTGAAGCTTTCTGTTCTGAGAGAGAGGAGGAAGAAAGCTTGGCTGTGTCATCAGAGAGCAGCGCAGACAAATATAGCTGTCTGCTTTGGCCTTAGACGTGGTGAAGCTGTATTGAAATTCTCATGCTCCTACCCAAATGCTAACTGGGATGAAACCATGCCTACCTGCGGTGAGACCATGGTCTTGGGGGAGGCGCAATAAAAGAAGCAACGTGCTTTGCAGACAAGCCCTAGGTAAAGCATTAAAAAATTCATCAAAGCCATCTAGCAAAAGGTGTAATGCTGGAAACAGGCATTTTCTCTCTGAACCATGCAACTTTTCTATGGGTAATGACTTTCTCATACATTTGAAGCATGCGTGTAGAGTGATGCACCTGGCAGGTAAGGGCCTCGTTATGATCTATTAAGGTAACACATCAAGATAATAAAATGAAGCAAAAGAGCAACAGGATGAGTATCAAAATAAGAGCTCTTCCAAAGAGCTTTTCCACCTGAGTCACTGGCACATTACTTGGCACTTCAAACAGCGTCATTGCCATGGAGTCAGTAGTAGTGCCTTGAGGCTAACACCAGCATAGAACCAGGGGACAGAACAATTGGCTGGCACAAAGATGACTACATGGGGTCCTGTGGGTCAGCCAAGCCTCAGCCAAAATGATTTAAAAAGAGATGAAACCCTCAGTATTGTCTTCTTGTAACAACCAACAACCCTATATTCAGAAGCGCCTACCACTTTTAACTGTGGCTGCAATAAAATAAGACAGAGTAAGAAATTTAAAAGACATATTTTGCTCACAGAGTTGAAGTTGAATACATTTACACTTTCAAAATTAAACACTTCTCATTTCTCGCCTAAGTTTTAGCATGCTTTCTGTAGTGAATTTATGGCTGTGAGATTGCCTTAGCTAAGAATTACTGGGAATGAAAAGTAAAGCTTTCTATCCAACTAGTGCCATCAATAATGTGTGCATGTACTCTCACATATACCCATGTGTGCTGTTGTCATTTTTGGACATGTTGAGACTTATGAAATGTAAAATGCAATCCCCAAATGCTGGCAATTCTCACTAAGAATAAAATTCAAGAGTGAAAAATGTATGTGAATGTCAAAGAACAGAAAGATCTTTATCAGGGAACACGTTCAGGAAACTTAAGTCATTCACCTCAGCCCACTTTAGGAACCGAGCATCTTTGCTCATCTCACATCCTTACAAGTTGCCCATTTTTTCCTGGTAAGAGTGGAGAACACATACAATCACAAGACTTCTGTAAAGGAGAATTTCTAAAAGACACCATAAAATAAGATTTTCCCAACATCTGTAGTACGCAGTAACTACCCACTAATCCATAATCCTTTTGGGGAGCTGAAGTGTTATCATGTATCTAATTATGCATGCTGCAAACGTTCTGAATATAAATATTGTATAACTACAAATAACAGGTATATTAGAATGAAAGATAGATTTAGTGGGAGCGAAGATGCAGTATTCGTAGAAAGCTGGTTAACAAAAGCAGCTCAAAAGCTTCCTTGGGAGAAGGAAGTACAGAACAGAGAGAGACATTCAACTTACAAGTTGGCATCAGAGTCAATTCAAAGTATGGCTCTTCCACAGACATAATCTGGAACCTCAGACAAATATTTTCATTTCTATGTATGTAACATCTCGATCATTTTTTTAATCCAACTGCTGTCTGTCTAGACATCTATGAACACACTAGTTTTCAAACTGTGAAACACAGGGAGGGACCACTCCTCTCTTCCAGCCCGTCTGTTTTGGACACACAAAAAAATCTGCAAAAAAAGCATTTGGGGCCTCAGTTCCTGGTTAGGACTTCGATTTAAGTATCTGCAAGGCTGAGGTTTGAGGCTTCGGTCATCTAAGGCGCAATGTGGCTGTCATTTCATCAATATACACTTAGGATCCAGCTCCTGGCCAAGGACACTACCAGAATATGAACAAACCAAAAAAGGAAGGGATTTGCTTCTTTACTAGATTTCATCTGCCTTTGCTAATATGTAAGATCATTGTGTAAAGAGAACATGACTCATTCTGTGAAGGCTGGATTCTATGGGAAGCTCAGATGGGAAATACCCAGGATGGTATTGAAGGGGAAGACATTCTGGGCTAAATCAAAGTTACACATCTCAGCTGTTCTTGGCCAAATCACAGTGTCTGGCAGGAGAGATGCAATATAATCATTTTTGTCTCTTTAAACAGCAACTTCCAAAGTTCTTTTTACACGAGCTTTCAAATTTCCTTTGAGAAACAACCAAGAGCTGTTAACGTGATACATTTTCAGCAATTTTTGGGAAGGACAGCAATTAAGACAGACCAGTGTTATTGTAACATTTAACTACAAAGCCTAACAGAAACATAATCCCAATCACTCACCGT
This sequence comes from Falco naumanni, assembly GCF_017639655.2. Lineage (NCBI taxonomy): Eukaryota > Metazoa > Chordata > Aves > Falconiformes > Falconidae > Falco > Falco naumanni. The sequence goes on from NC_054057.1 coordinate 58,168,002, forward strand.
TTACTTTCAAATACATATAATTTCTAGTAAATACATATCTGTTTTCTTCAAAGATCTATCTCCTGTATGTCCCATGCATAGCAACAGGTATTAGGCTGAACTTCAGGCTGAACGTTCAGTCTTTGGCTTCCTAAAGTTAAATGGATGAAGTAAAAAGTAAATATTTGAGTGGCCACTTAAGCCCATGGGTGCTTGAGGCACCCAGTCTTTCATATTGAGCAGAAGCTGGAGCATGGCAGCTTTTGCAGGTGGGAGAAAGTTAAATATCAAAACTAAAACAAATGTTTTAAGTGATGCTCATCCTCCCATCTCCTATTTTTCAGCCCTCCATTCTGAGTACAACCTCAGATACTCCAGCAACAGCCTCTCCTCACCTCCTCCTCAAATCCCTAATCCTACAATATCATGGATTCCCCGTCTAGCCGACATTTTTAATCATCCCTCTGAAATTGCTATAACAACTTTGCCTAGAATAGGAAGATGTTAAACGTTAGTATGTAATACTAGGTATCTTGTTCTCGATAGGTCAAGGCTTCCTGAAATAGCTGCACCCTCCCAGGAAAGCAAGCGATTGGTTAGGTAGCCATAAACAGGATTTCACACTCCAGCTCCAGCTCCTGGTCTGCGAGCTCTCTAAATCAATGATGTTTGCTAATCTGGCCATATCAATGTTTCATATGCCTAGGAGAAAGTACCACCTTTTCAGCCTCAAAGTAGCTTGACCCAGTTAAGTGGAACAATTCTAAAGAGGATTTCCATGTTTCTTTAAATTTGTTAGATTTTTTTTTTCCTGTATCTGGTCCAGTATTTTATGGGAGAGGGGCGGAATACTTGTTTATTACCAATTAAGAGTCCCATGTTAGTTTCTTCTTGTGAATTTTGAGCTATTCATATCTTGTATTTGCCTAGACACACTTTCCACTGTGCTGAATAAAACCTTTGAGAAGAATATGGCATGTTTTTTTAAAAAGAAGTTATTTCAAAAGTATATATATACTCTGCAGATTCCTTTGTGAGCTGCTAATGTGTATTTAAATTGTACTTTTCATAATGGACTAGAACCTCTTGCGGCAGATAAATTGTGAACTGCTTCAGGTGTGAGACATCCTTTATATTTACCAATTTGAAGCACTACTATTTTAATTTCTTCAAAAGAAGAAAAATAGTTAGAAACACTCCAAACTAAAAATGAAAAGATTGTTTTACTACCAGACCCTCAAGGGCAGTATAAGAGATCCTAATACTATAGGTGACTGGAGGACAGGTTTGAGCTTTGGCACTTGGAGATTGCTTCCTCAATCAAAAAAAACCCCCAAAACCTAAAATAAAATTAATTCCTAGTTCATACTTAGGGATGAGTGGGCAGCAGGTCTGGTCCTGCACTGAGACCTCCTGAGCAGAGCCCCAGAGGAACAGCTAACACGAGCTCCAGGGTCAAGCACTGGGCAAGCGTTGGGCTTGAACCAAAAAAAGAAATGTTTACTAAAAACTGGGATAAGAGAGCACTCAGGGGCTGTGTGGGGTCTCAGTCCTGCAACAGCTGGCAAAAGGAGGGCAGCACACCGTAGAGCTGAGCCCAGCCCAGCAGCATCTTCTGCCACAATGCAATCATGGGGAGGAGAATGAAATACCCATGCTTTTTAAAGTATTGTCCAAAAGTCATGTTGTTGTGCCAGCAAACTTTCCAACCAGCCTTAGGCAAGTTGTAGAGGAAGATTTAGAGCCTTTTATTTATTATTATATAATATTTTTTTATATATATATTTTTATATATTTATATTTTTATATATATATAAATATTTATATAAATTTAGCAGAGAGGTAACCTTTAATCATTTGAGCGGTGGTGATGGGGAACACTGGTGAGAAAGGCTTGCTTGGAAAGGCACCGGTTTCACACTGGTGTGTGTGAACAAATCTACATGTCCAATTAATTTAGCGCCAGCCCTGCCTGCATGCACAGTTCAGAATTTTTACCTGAGGTGAAAATAAATGATTCCACACTCCCTGTTTAACACTAACGCTCAATTTCTTGTGCTGCCAGTGTACTTGATTTGTAAGAACACAAGGTCAAAATGAAGGGTGTGGGTGTATTGCTCCAAGCAAGCATCAAACACACTAATCTCCAGAGCATAAAAATGAGAAGCCTTGACAAAAGACATTGAATAGAAAGAAATTTCACTACTGTCGATATAAAACAAAGAAAATAATACCCAATTGAGGATCTACATATTTCTTACTTAAGAGGAAATTTTTTACTCTTAATAGTCCCCTTGAGCCCAACCTTAATTAACAAAATACTATGCAGGCAGATGTAGGTGGACAGCAAAAAGGACCTGGGTTCAATTGTCAGGTGTCACACCACCTTGGGGTCCCACCCTGAGCCATCTGGATGCTGGCTGAGGTGCAGTTCCTACTTGCAAACAGTACCTCAAATGAACAAACCAACGCTGGACTGAGGGAAGGGAAGGCCAACAGGAAGACAAGCCTATAGTGACACCTACCAAGCACTTTCTGGTGTATAGTGGCACTTCTCTGAAGCCCTCCTCTCATATTTTGGTGAGGCAACTGCCAGCCCTCTGGCCACTGCCTTGCTCTTGTAGTAACAGCATTCCCAGTTGGCAAGTCCCCATCTCTGATCCAATCAATCCTGCTTCAGTGAAGATACAGCTGATAATAGCATGAGCTCACCATGGTCGATACCATCGAGACCCTCTGCTCATTCTACTGTTTCCTGGCTTCTGGGCTAAAAATGCCACATAGAAAGAAGACACAGCTTGTGCTGCCTGGCGAGGACCATGTTTTTCAAGTCCTGTTTACCCTAAAGCAGCAAACTACAGCCTTAGCCAGGTTGCCCACAGCCTGATCTTGCTTCTGCTTAGTCAGTTCTCCAAACTTCTACATGTTGCTTTACTACATCTGTCTTTTGTGATTCAGCTTGTCTCCGTTTCTAAGAAGGAATGTTTCCCACGTATGATAAAACATAACCTGCAAACTGAGTATGTCTTGGGGTCTTCCCCTCAGGTCCTTCTCTCTCACAATTCAACACCCTCCTGCTCGGGATTCCCACCCACCTGCAGCTCTCTCTTCAGGTATGGTCTCACCACTCAGGAGTACATTGTCCCACTGCGCTCTGGTTCAGGGATGCTGCACAGTGCAGCAGCATGCTCTAACAACTCCCCTTCCCCTCTCTTACAACTATAGCTTCTCATCTATAGCTTCTCAGCATTGCAGAACTGACTTTCAATTACTGATCTAAATGCTCTTCATAATTTGCTGGCCTTTGCCAGCTCCTCCCTTAAAAAAATCCTTGAAATCTTGTTTTCTGTCTCCTGAGAGCCACTTTCATGGTGCTTAACATGAAACCATCTTCCAGTCAGACCACATGGACTCTGCTACTTGTCAAAATCAATGAAGAGACTCCAAACCTGAAACTTTTTCCATTTTCCCCCAAAAAGTCCAGTAAAAGATAGCTTCTTTCCCTTGCTTACATCAGACTAGTCTGGCCAAACAGTGACATGTATAATCCAGGCAATGCTGTGGCTTTGAGGTCACCTGCAGAGGTGGCTGTCTGGGCGGAGAAACATTTGTAGGGTCCTTTTTAGTCTCCAACACAAGCCAGGATGGCTTCATTACACTCCTCCACCCACGAGGCTCTCCTGCCCTTTAGAAAATACTCCGGATGCCTTTTGTCTCTTGGATTAATCAGTTGTATTATTAAGGCATACTAGTCAATGATTTAGAAATGCACCAATTTCTTTTCAAGACCACCCCCAAAATGACCTTTACTTTTAATGTTTTATTGTATCATGTGCATTAGCAGCAAATTATTTCCCCTCAGCACACAACAGTCCTTCACTCTCTTAACTGTCCTTTATGCCTTCTTTTACCTTACTCTGGCATTGCAGACGGAAGTGCTGATACAAGACAGACTGACAAGCTGTCAGATTTTTAATTCATGCTTAACAGTGGTAAGTGGAGGCTGGAAGCATTATTTCCACAGGCTGAAAGAATGGAACAGCAATAAACTCTCCACCAGAAATGATCCAAAAAGGCATTGTTTTCAACCAAATATCAAGCCTGACCTTCAGCTTGGCAAACTGCACAAGCCTTTCCCCTCCAGCATCAGTTTCTCTGTATCACTTACTCAGGGACGTGTGTTCCACAGTGTTCGAAGTATCCTGACATCACTGTCAGGGGAGCCTGCCAAACCTCTGCCCACTGTCTTCTCAGAAACATGAGTAGTCCCAGGGTGCGAAGGAGCTGGTTTTGCCTCCTGGAATCTGCAGAATTCTTTTCCAAATGTTGCCACGCTGTTCTCCTGCTTTTCAAAGCAGATTTATCCCTCCAGCAGCCACATACCTCTCTGATGGGCAGATGTCCTGAGAATGAAAATCAAGAAGTGGTATGTGTGAAACTCAACTTCCTCCAGATTTGCAGCCTGTTTCTCTTACACCATCCCACCACAACACACCATAATCCAGCCAGATGCCCCAGTCCTCCCCACCAGCCCCAAGGCTGCAAGCACTCTGATTAATTTGGAGTTACATGCATGAAAACCAGAAAGCCACAGTTGCTGAAAATTAAGTACAAAGCTGAGCTCTTCCTGCTTTTTTCTTAGTGACCATTAATTTGGGTTTCTCACCCTCAGCCAGGTGGTGATTTTCACAACACTTGAAAGAAATTATCTATTAAACTCCACAATGCTCTCTCAAACTTGTTCTCTTTATATTAAAAAATTATTGGAAGACCGACAGACATGTGGACAGATGGACATGAGGCTGTTTGCTTACAGACTCAGCTGAAATACCACTTTCCCTCTCACTTTCACTTTCACATCCCCCAAATCTGTTGAATTGACCTGGGTTTAGATGATGACAAAGTCTGAAATGTCAACATAGTTCAACAAGTCTGAAGTGGAATGCAACCATTTCCAATACATTTCAGCTTGTGTGTTTGGCATTTTTCTGACCCATGCGTCAATGTGAAACCCTTTGCTACAGTAAAGAGAGGGAAGGTGCGGCGAACGAAGAGACGGGACGCAGCTTGATGCAAGCAAATGTCAATTTATTGTACAGAAGCACGAGGTTTTATACACTTTCAGAAGCTGCGCGTTTTAAACAGATTGGTTCTTGAAGCTAAGCATTGCATACTAGGCAATCTCTGATTGGTGGTTAACTGCCAGCAATTAACCGCAAGGTGTCACCTTTCCTTGGCGCCATCCGTCTCCCACCCCCCTGTGCTCTGCAAACATGCCTCATCATGTTAATTGTTGTCTAGACAAGCTCGAGCAAATTCCCCTCAGCTAACTGATTGCCATGCATGGTCCTAGTTTGCAGACCGCTCCTGCAGGAAGGCAAATTCACTGAGCTAAAAAATGGAAGGGAAATGCCATGTGAACATTTAGATTGGACCCAGAGGACAGATTTCAAGTGATAAATAGCAGTAAGAAGCTTGGAGTGAAGAAACCTCATTCACAGTTGGGCAAATGTATCAGGGATTCTCTTGATGTATTTGGCCCTGCCTCTGCATGTGGGGGTGGATGACGGAAGAGTGGTCACTGCCATCCCTACGTTTCACTGCCTCCAGATTTCAAATGCTGCTGCTAAGCTTCTCTTTCTTTCCTCAGTCTTGTGTTTCTATCATCATCTATCTTCTCTGTTAGGCTTTTCTCTGTTGCTGTATCTGTGTCATCCTTGGATAGCAAAACTCATGCCCTGTCCTCATTTTCATGCTTCTCTGTTGCATATTCTTAATCTGCTCATATTGTTTTCTGCTGTGCCCTGATACTGGAAACAACCACTCCTCTTCCCCATAAAACACAGCTTCTCCTTTCATGTGTTTTTCTCCATGTCTATTATCAAAAGATTGCTCACCTGGTGGGATAACCTCAGCCTGTCATTTAATCTCTCCTCTTCAGACCTGGCTGGACTGAAGTCTTTCCTCTTGTCATACACTACACAAATAATGTCTGTCTGCTGGGGATTGAAATGTTTCAGTTTTACCCTTGGTGCTGGGCTTAAAGGACACGCAACGTGACATTCAGTAGAACCTTCTGTATGACCTAGTCCAGCCGTCCTTAGCAATCCAGGAAATCAGAAGCATTAACATTCTCATGCAGAGCCTAAAGCATCTTTTGCCTTAAACATTGTGGGAAGCCATTGTTAAGTTTATGCCCCAAGCAAGAGGCTGCTTCTTGAAATATAACATCTCTGATGTAATTAAAGTGATCATAGTGTGAACGTAATCACAGAAAGATTGTTCTCACTGAAGGAAAACTGGGAAAGTGTCTTCAGCCTCAGCAGAAGCAGGACCGAACTCTACCTGCACAGCAGTCAGCAGCAAATGTTAGCTCATGTCCTGCAAAAAAGACTCACTACTAAATCTTATATCACCTTCATTTGTGGACCACTGGAGTAACTGTATGTGGAAAATATGTCAAATCCAAGAGAAAAGAAGCCACGCTGTGAAATGGTCTCTGAACTGAGCACCAGTAATGTGCGTGCAGAAATGCAAGGCAAAGCAGAGATCGTCATGTTGCAGCCAGACTGGTCACTTCATTCTTGCCCTGGAGAAGTTAAGTCTGCACTGACCATCTTTGCCTTCAAACACTAGTTCAGAAAACACCCTTCCAAAGCCAGACAAATCCATAAAGTGTGTGCTATTCTGCCTCAGCCACTGGTTTGTACTACTTGGACCAAACAAAGAGGACTGATGCGGCTTCTCATTCCTGCTTTGGTTTAGTTCTCAGTTTTCCCCATTTTAGCTCCGCTAAGCACTTTCAGCTGGGAAGAGCTAATGTTGCTACAGAAGTGCCTAACACCTAGGAGTGCCCGAGCTGCAATGGTAATTACTTCTTCTGGCATTGTTGTCTTGAATACAGCTTAGCTTTTTTTTTTTTTTTTTCTTTTTTCTCCCCCTGGTGTTTTATTGTATTCTGCGTACTGCTGCAATTACTGAGCTGTTCAGCCTTGAATGGTAGACTATTAGATTCAAATCCTACTTACAGATGATCTAAATCACAGGGTTTTAAAGCTGCAGTTTGTTCTTATGATTAAGTTGTCATCATAACTTGTAAGTCAGTTTGGTTTTGACTTTATGTAATTTGGTATAAGTAGTATGTGCAAGTGAGGACAGGCTGCCCACCTTTATATCAAAAGTAGTAGTTGTCGGTGCTAACTTAGATCTCTCGAACTCTGGTTGGCAGAAAATACTATGGGAAAAGACCCTGTGAATTCAGTTTCCCTGTGTAACAGCCCAGTGGGATTTGTCTGGAAGAATAAGAAAGGAACTGGGTCTAACCATCCCTCATGCACAGAGTGACACTGCAAGGCAAACACCACGGGCAAGGAAGAAAGCCAGACAGAAAAGAGTTATGCAGACAGAAAAGAGTTATCTAAATAAAAAGATAATAAGCAAACAAAATATGATTCTGCAGAGACCAGACTGTATGTGTGGTTTTCAGGAAGACATGAATTGCTGTGCTCATTGCTGAGAGCTGCCAAATCCAGCAGCGTGGCACAGGCGAGGGCCGAGGCTTCATGTCCCAGGTCCAGCCAGTAGTGAGGCTGAACATGCATCCCCCAACGGTACACACACAAACACATGGATACTACATGTATATGTACATATATATACACACAGCTGGTCACACAGGTCAGTGCAAGCAGCAAACAGCACTCACACAAACACCAAGATCACCAGTGGTCTCACCTTGTTCCTCCTTTTGCTAATCAGGATAGAAATGTGTTAGTACAATACGTGTGCACAAATACATATATAACCCCAGTGCAATATATATATCTATATATCTATCTCCACAGATATATTTAGTTAGTGGAGTGCATACATAATGTGGATTCTTCCAGTAACTGGGCTTAGACACTGAGTCCATCCAGTGGTCCCTGGATCCCAGTCTCCCCTGTTGCTGGCACCTGGACCTCTGAGCCCTGGAAGTCTGCAGCCCCCCGCCAGCTGCTGGTACTCAGACCTGTACAGCCACACACGCAAACAATCTCTCCAGTAGCCAGCTCAGACCTACAGTCCCTCCAGCAGCCAACTAGTGGTAGGCTCTGATGCCTCCAGTATCTGGCCCCTGGGCCATGGTCTCTCCCATACACAGCTCCTAGACCTCTTATCCTGCTCACCAGATAGTCTGGCTCCTTATCAGGCCTTTGCTTTTATGGTGAGTAACTCTTGATCACATGACCTAACACTAAAGCTCTGCTGTGGCCCAACACAAAATGGTTTGGCTGTATGGCTTCCAGCCCACCGCCAGGAGAAGGCTGGTTAACTCAGGTTCAACACCAAGGTCCTGACTGTGTCTGCACTGTTCACTCCTGCTGCAACATGCTATGGAGTCCCAGAACACGCCTACCTGCTCCTCAAGGAGACAGACATCCATCAGCCTACAGTCTTTGAAGGAGAGCTCCTTTGCTTTGTCTTTACACAGCATTGGACAGTCTTGATCTGAACACGACTAATAAAGTGTTATGATTGTGACTATAAGATCACGCTCGTACTAGCATGTTGCCAAACGAGAAAGCTGCTTCTTTTTCTTTTCCTAGGACATCCTTCTCCTTTGAAACACGCTGATGGAAAAGTATCCCAAGGCAGCAATTTGTACAACATGGAAGCAGGAATTTTATCCTCAATCCTCCCAAAGCTGGCTGTCGGCATGCATGACTTTTTCTTTGCAATCAGTGCATGCCTCAGCTTTAGCAATGCCATGATGGAATGGGAGAATCAAAGAGGTTTTGATTTGTTCGTGTCCCCAAAACTTTACTATAGGGACAGGGCCTGCTTAGGCACCTGCTGAAGGTTAGCTGTGCATGCTGCCGCATCCTGAGGCAAGTAAAATCAGGTGGGTTTTTGGCTAGTCCGTTGGTATGTCGAGCAGGTGGTAGGCAGCTGAGTTCTAAGCCAGTGGAGTATGGTGTTGCTACTGCTCGAGGTGGTAGGCTCAGCTTGGAATTGGTGCTTCTACCTGCCCAACAGCTGGCTGCACAGCTGGTGATGTCATCACCAGGACTGGCTTTGGAGACAGTGCGGGATAGAGTTGCCTACCTGGTTGTTTTGAAGGGCCAAATCTTTTTATGCAACCTTGAGTAAGTCCCATCAGTAATTTATGGATTTTTCTGCTGTCTTGCAAATTAGGCAGTTATTAATCCCTAGGAATGTCCTGAGGTAAGGTTGTTGTTGCTCTAAAAAGGTGAAAGGGAATGTTTGGCATTTATCTGGATGACACAACGTCACAGACACAGCGGACTCCCCAGGGGCACTGGAACAACTTTCTTGACATGAGTCTGAAAAGCCAGTACAAACCGTGCAGACACCAGCTATGTCACCAGTCTGCTGTCTGTCCTAGGCATACAACAAGACCATACTACTGCCACTCCTCATGCTGGCAGGGCTTCAAGCAGCTTGCAGGATGGAGACCCTGAATTTGCAGTCCTGCATATATTGCTGCAGAAAGGCTCTGCAGAGCAGTGTTTATCTAACAAGACAGAGTGTCATTTGCCCACTATTTTCTTCCATGAAAGGGGAAGAAGAATTACCATAAGGGCCAGCAGCAAGGTACTGTATATATTCTCCAGGCACTTGTCAGTTGTAAGGCTGCCAGAAACACCTCCACTACTCCATCTGCCACTGACAGCATTTTAAGGATGCGACTGTATCCCTTATCCCAAGAGGGATATTGGAGGGGAAATGGCCTCTGAGGTAGAAAGGTTTTAATAGCTGTGGCTTAAACAAGCACAGAATTTACAGCCAGCTCAGTATTTCATGCTTGGCTTTGTGCTTGAAAGCAGCCCACCCTGGTAGTGAATCTATTTCTTATTGCCTATTCCTGATTGACGTTCAGCAGAGTTCTTCGAATCAGCCTGTGCACTAGGTTTTTATTAATCCTTGATTTGCTTGCATTGCCAAATGCTGACAGTTCATTAAAAATAACTGGCCCATGGAGAGGACAGGGCATTTCAAAAAGCCATGAAGGTAACTTTTGTAATAAACCTGCAGCACAGGAGATGCAAATTTCTTGCCCAGATAGCACGTGTTTGTAAAGTCCCTACCACTGTGCTGTATTAAGAGTTCCTCAACATCTTCTGCATGTCTCATCTTGCAACATAACTTGGGAACAGTGAAAAAGTGCTTAAATTATGTGTCAGCAGTCCCACAGATGGTCTCTGTCAGACCACAAGCTGCCCGCAGTGTGTTTCCCTCTCACCTGCTACATGGCAGCGAGACAGCACTGATACAGCTATAAGGAGGCTCTTGTAATTCAGGGTAACATATGAGCTCAGCCTCCTCGCTGAACACAGTACAGATGGAAAAGGTTGTACAGCAGTCCTGCTCAAAAGGGTGTTTCCAGCCTAAGGACAACATCCTAAACACAAATAACTCGATACAAATCTCCTGTGAGAAATACAAAGATTTTATAAAGTCAACGAAGAAAAAAAAGAAGTGGCATGCCAAGAAGAGTGGCCCAGCTCATGTAAAATATCTCCATCAAAGACCCAGGGACCCTCCTGTCACTGCTCAGTACATGTGGAAACAGTTTAGGTGCAAGCAGCAACAGGGTGAACAAGTCTAAGCCAGAGACTGAGGGATGTGAGCTACATTTCCAGCACATAGACAGGACACTGACCTGCCTGCTGGGGTTCCCAGACAAAAACCACCTCTCATGGTTGTGTCCATCCAGGTCATAACAACCCAGCAGAATGGTTTTTTTTCCAGTGTTTCCTCTTGCCACATGGTTTGCCGCCGGTCACAGCAAATATTATTCACTACCTGCCTACTTTAACACTTCCAGCCAGTCTGCAGAGGCTGAGCAAACCAAGGATGGCCAAAGTCAAGATATGCTGTGCATGGGTCAGGAACCCAGGACAGCACATTTGACTATGGCCCTGCTGCTGTCACAGCTCAACCCTTTCCCCTCTACAAATATAGGTCTCAATATGGCAATAATCAGGTTAACTGCACATCTTTTTTGCAATTCTTTTGATTTTAGAGGACTTGAGTGTGTGTCCCCACACCTGTTTCACTATGCCTCTTCCCCATGATAATGTCAGCTCTGGAGCCTCCCTATTCTCCGCTCATGCCAGCTCATGTATGATGAATAATGTACACTTTATATACAATATACATGTGTGCAGATACATATATCAAAGCCCGATCACAAAGATGCCGAGATTTTTTGTGCAAGGGGAACTGAACCAATGAAAATTCAGAGCTTGCAGTCCAATCACTCCACAGGCTGGGGTCCTTAAATCACTAGATGTTTTTATATCAAGGATAAGTTAGGAAAAAACCCCAAAACACTGAGTGCGGATGGGAGAATGCAGAAGACACATGGGCTATAGGCACATAAGCTGAAAGGCAAAGCATGAGCCATGGGATATCTAGAGGGAAGCACAAAGCAGTGCTCAGAGCCCTAAACTCCAGGGTTTGAGCTCTGAGACAGCACATCATCAATAAACCCAAGAGGGAAAGGGGCAAAGAGCTCCAGAAAGAGTGAGCAGAGCAGACAGATTGGGAAGAGAAAGGGTCTGTCTGGGTTTTGTGCAAAAGTAGGGGCTGAGTAAGGGATGACACACTGACTGCTAACTTCAGGGAAGCACACAAATCAATCTAGATCTGACTCTGGCATTAGCACCAGCCCTATACAAATGAGCAACGTCAGCATGTTGCTGAAAGCACAGCAGTCTATAGTATTTTATTCCTTGCCTTTTCCAACAGCCAGTCTTGCCTCTGGTTATAAATGCGTAAGACTCCAGGGACCAGGTAACACAGGCAAAATAAACTGTTCTAGTACTGAAATGCAGGTAGCAGTCATTGCTGTTTTCACCACTCTTTGGTGTTAAGTGGTCCCCAAGGAGCTCACGCTCCTTGCATGAGTCCCTCCAGTCCCACAGAAACAGGCAGCTCCTGGGAGGAAGAGCACCGGGGATTTCGCAGACCTCAGCACACATGAAGCAGGGAATAAGCTGCCTTCGTGGGGAACAGTATGTCACAACAGTGCGATGTCAGTCTTGACAGTCATTTCTCTGCCCGCATCACTGGTGTGTGACATTCCAGGCCCCACCGCCGCTGCAATGGTGTGCTGGAAAGATTCATTTCTCTGCCTTGGCTCTGGCAGAGGGAGAAGGAAAAAGCCGGGAGGGAGGCGGGCACGCTGCAGATGTATGAGTGAGCTGGGACAGCAATTAGCTCTACTTTGACATCAACACCCCGCTGCTCAGTGGCAACACATTTTGCTGAGGTAATTTTCCATTGCCATGCAGATGCACACCCCATCCAAAGGCAGATCCACAGTCTAGTCTCCTTCAGAGCTTCTTGAATTTGCAATTATGGTGAACTTAAAATGACCTCAAGAAAACACCAGCGTCCTTAAGAATATAATCCAATCTAACCCGTTCAAAGTGATGCATCATGCTGTCTCCCTTTCTCACCTCTTAGACATGTGTGCACTCTCATAATTTCACTTTTATTACCTTTCCAAGAAAAGAAGTGCCTACTGAGAAGGCTGGACCTAAAACCAGCAAGCTACAGGAAAACCACATCGGCTGTGCTGTCGGCACCTGAAATAGATCTTATGTAATGGCATCCAGTTAAAAATGTGTATGTCTAGTCACACACGTCATATACACATTCACTGCACGGAACATGGCAGCTTGAGGTTACGTCTGTATTTATAAAGCATTCAGAAAGCCTGTTCAGTTTTGGTTTTCTCCCAGTGGGAAGCTGCGTCCTTCTAGAAGTTGAGAAGATGCACATCAGCTCCAGATGTGGAAATCTGTTATATAACCTGGACATATAGGTTACCCTGCAATTCCGAAATAAGTAGTAGGGAACAGAATTGCAAACTAGACCCTGCATCACATGGTGTCATGGGTTTAATGAGGTAGATCCATCAGCGGATAACATGGTAGGCAAGGACTCCCAGGCTCAGAGTCCACTCCTAGCTCAGCTGGGTGCTCTGTACAATCCCCGATCCACACTGAAACCTATGAATGGCAACTGTCCTATGAGTGGGGGTTTCTTGGAGTGGCTTGGGAACCATTGCACCTGCTCCATCAATTAATTTTTTTCTTCATTCAGATTTGGGGAGTAAAATTGAAGCTTTCTCTCCAAAATGAAACAGTGATTCTAACAAGATGTACCTTGTACAACTGCCATTGAAATGCACTTTATTGCACCACTTCCATCATGCTAAATCCCTAGTCTGTGTTTGGTATTTGATGTGTAAGACCTCAGACTCCTCTCCCCAGAACCCCTTCAAGCACCAAGGAAGGAATAGGAGTTCCCCCAACAAGCAGCTCAGAGCTGGCCCTGCAGAAGCCACCTCCTGTTCCGCTTACTGCAGAGGCTGGTTACGGAGATGGACTTCCCAGACTACGTGATCAGCTGCCACCTACCCATCACATGTTACTATCTCACACTGCCATATTCTCATCAGAATATCACACGTGGAGTTTAACAGTTCAGCTCTATTGCTGCAGCACATCTGAATTTAAAGGCAGATGTATTTTTTGCCAGAAAACTCTTTTTTGGAACAGGCATGTTCCAATTATTTTTTATTTCATCATATCTCACTGAGCTTTAGTATAATTGCCTTTTGGGACTGATACTTCACAAAGACATTTTTAAAGTAGATAAATCTGTTGCAGTTGGTTCTCAGACTGGAAGAAACAAGCAATTACTTCAAGTCGACTTGCGATTTGGACAACTTTAAAAATGAGTGATCTACAGATAAGACTTCTATTGTGAAGAACAGGATTTGTGAACTCGGAAGGTACTTACTGTTTCTTCCTTGAATTTATATATATATAGCTTTCAATGACATTTTTATGACTTGATATTTGCTAAAAGACACTCAACTGACACAGTTACATGTATTCCAAAGGGTCTTGTTAGAACTTACTCATTCTCTATGCAATTTTAATAATGTTATATCCATGGTATCTCTCTCCTATATACATGCAATCGGGATTAGTAACAGTATTTTCTGACATAAGCAAGTTCATAGGGGACTTTCTGTTGAAATCATACCTGCTTAATGGGATGGGCAGCAAGATACAGCTGACACAGAGATACTGGAAGCAACCAAACTTTTGAGAGAAGCTATCAGTGTTGGATCCAGGGTAGGGTATCGGTTGTCTCCATCCCCTCCTAACAAGATGACTGCCCATGGCTGACCCCACAGCCATTCTCGGTGCTGTGAAATGGGAGTTCATCATGACAAGAAATTTTCTTGCAAAAACTCTGCTCATATTACACTAAATAGACAAACGCTGACAAAACAGGAGAGGGGAAAAAGCCCTGAGCACACACAACACACTTGTATCATCTCACTGAAGTATATTAATACTACAGGTTCCCTGTCTAGAGTACAGGGAAGATGTAATGACATGCCCTCAAGCACTCAGGTCCAGTGTCAACCACAAGCAACTTCTTTCTGCACAGACATGACAGAGCCACAGCTCTGAGTATGACCGACTTCTAGCAAATCTAACAATTAATGTATGAGTTTTTCAAGGAGACTATAGGGTCTATATAAAAACCTGTCTCTTCCTTGGGTGAAGACACAAGATATACCAACAGATAGAATCTAAGGTAGCTTCCACCAGTTCTCCAAGAGACAAAAAATTGCACTGACTCTTACTTTCTGTTGTAATGGTTTATATAAGGGCAGTCGTTGGTGTAAGGGAGATGTAGCCACTACTGTTCATATTATTGGCAACTGTTTGAGACATCGCTGCAACTGAAATACAAGACTCTCAAGCTAAAATTCACCTTTGGGTAATCAAAATACTCTGCTCCTGTCATACACCCGTGTGTTAAAATGGAAACAGTTGATGTGGAAATAGCTCGCACAGGGTCTGCTTCTCCCTGGACTGAGAATGGAAGAGGCATATGGGCACTCTGCCAGCTGTCCACGTAGGCAGGTGTCCCCTGCAGAGCTCTGCCCACATTACACACAAGCACTCTGCCTTTTTCTTCCATGATATATGGGAATCCATGCCAGATACCCAGGAGCAAGACTTAACACATCGCTCCTAGGAGGTGGGATGGGGACAGCTGTCTGGGCTGTTGTGATCACCGCCACAGCCTGACACTTCACTGAAGTGCCAGGAGCAGGCGCATTACCCAAAACATTACTAATTTTACAGCCAATCAGTTTTTCAATATAATTCTTTCCTGCTGAACTGTAATTTATTTGTGATAACAACTACTTCATTTCACTGAATGGCTTTTTAATATCCCTAACTATAAAAAAAAAAATAAAATTATACCACGTCACCCCTCATTGTCAGCTCAGCAGTGGATGATCCTAACTTGGGTTTAAGCCTCCAGGGCTTCAGTGTGGACATGTGATAATGACCAGCTGGTTTACCTGAACAATAGAGGTTTACTAGAATAAAGGAAAAGAATTACATTTCTGTATGCTTGCAGTTATCTGCAGGATTGAGGACTTCTTTGTCACAGCATCCATCACCGACAAGCACTAGAGAGCTGGAAATTAAGCATACAGTAATAATAATCACAGCCTAATGGCCCTCTGGCTGGGCTGAACATCTGTTTTGCTTTCAGCTCAGCTAGCGACAACTCTCTGCTCTTAAACAGAAATTAATCTGACTAAATATAGGCATCTCTAAGGGAGCAGTGCCTTTGAGCTAGTCCTCCTGGGCTTCCCAAACAGCAGTGTCTAGGGGCTTGTCATGGCTTTGCATGTCCAGGGACTCTTGCTGCCTCCTCTGGCATTTTCCCAGGTCTCCCAGAGCTCCCCTTCAGTGAGGAAGCTCCTGCCCTGGCCCCAAGCAGCATAAGCAGGGGATTCCCTGGACTCCCATCCTGATCCAGATGTTGCAGTGATGTGACTGTGCTCTCTGGTGTCACTTGTGTGCCCGTGGGCAAATCTTTCTCGATATCAGAACCCATGCTGTGGTGGGATAAACCCAGAACAGGCAAGTTATATCTGGAAACTGCAGGTAAGAGGACAAACCCCAAAGCCCTAGGAAGCCATGATCAGCCCTGCTGCAGCTGGCTGCTCTTGCCCTGACCAACCCATGTTGTAGATATTCTGCTCTTTCCCTGACCAACCCACCCCAATTCCTCTCTCAAAATTTCTCTTTATTCATTGCAGTCTCCATGTCAGGTAGATGATGTCCCAGAAGCAGACTTCCCTTGGTTCCTAGTCCCAGTCATGGAGAAAATGTCCACTACTTCTCACCCACTCCCAGCTGACAGTGGAGTACTCATGTTTGAGGGACCTCAAGCCTGGGCTGGACCAGCCTCCCCAGCAGCCTTCTGTGTGATGAGATGGCTCACTCGATGGCTGATGGAAAATTGCAACGAGCATAAACACAGCGACATGGTCTCCCCTTGGCCACAAGCATAGCTCAACTTGAAGTAGATGCCTACATTGGGTCAGTTTAATATTGCTCTAAAGATTTCTTCTGAAAGAAGCCTAAGGAGATTGGTTTAGATGCCTAAGGCTACTTGGAACTTTTTTTCCCAAAGGGACAGTGGTTTTCCTGCAGACCTCAACACCACAGAGAGCCCTTGGCTCGTGTCCGTGCTTGGTCAGCTCACAAGCACGTGCAGGTTGCTCACAAGGCTGGCGCGAGTCCTGCTTGTGGGGATCACTGCTCCTCTCTCTGGGAAAGGCTGGATGTGGGAACAAGCTCTCACCAAAACAAAACATCTAAACATCTGTTTTGCATGGGGCCAGGAGATTAAATGCAACAGCAATCCACCACAGCAAGTCTGGGCTCAATTTTGAATATTGTTAGTTAAATTGTTCAGCACACCAGGCCATTTCTTCTGGGAGCTTTTTGACTCAAATATACGCCATGAATAAAGACTGCAAAAAGTAAAAGAACGTTTACAATCAACTTGTAAGTAGCAACTTCTTGAAGTAAACTTGTTGCCATTGTGAAAAATGTTTCATTATTTTCAGGAGAGTTTTTATACATTTTACCTTTTTGATTACACTGAAATGCCGTGCATGCAGGGTATGCCGAGACACATAATGAAGGTGAATAAAGGCTGTCAGGCAGGTTTCTAAAATGCAGACCCATTTAAAAATGTGATTACCTTTCAATATAGCACAATAAGATGAATACTTGAAGAGATTGAAGCAGGTCTAATGTACAAGCACTTCAGCAGAGCATTTGTGATCCGCATAATGGAGTCCTGCACACAACTTGTTTTCAAATTGGCCTAATCTCCGTCTCACATTGTGGTCTAAAAAAACCTGGCTGAAGGCTTGTATGTAAAGCACTGGCAACAGGTTGAGATTTATACTTTAATTGATATTCAGATTTATATTGAATACTATATAACCACTGCAGAATCATTAGATGTCTCTGCCAGGTGCAAGGTGATGGGCAAAATTGAAAAGAACGTCAGCTGTAACTGGGACTTACCACCACATGGGCAGATTACACCCCAAATGCACAAGGTGCTCCTAAAGGACTGTTTACTAAAAAGCCTTCAATGTGCCACAAAGCCAGTGGCTGCTCCACCAGGGTGGCAGAAAAAGCGAAGAACAGCCTTGTGTAACCCTTGCTTGGCACATGTGTTGATGCTCCCGTGAGACCCCATGGCACATTAATGGAGGTCACAGCCTGAGAGGATGGAAGGTTTTGGCCATTAGGCTGAATTAACAAGTTGAAGTCCAACAATTTAGGAAGTTCAAGGACATCTGAAATGCTCCTCCAAGGAGGCAGAAGAAGACTGTAGTGGCAGTAGCCTCTGGATCTCTAGCACAAGCTGTCACAGAGGAGTCTGCAGAGAGGGAAGCAACAGCACCAGTACAACCCACCATAACCTGCATGGGTTTAAGAAGTGTAGGTAATAAAACCTTGTGCATTCACTTCCCCTCACTTTAACAATTGTCTTCCATTGTTTTATACCTCAGATCAATTAAATTAACTTGGTCTTGGAGAAGCTGCTTTTGGGTTGCATCAGCATGTTGGCAAACAGGATCCCACAGCAGAAAAGTCCAACTGATGAGCTGCATAAGGCGACTACTGTGAGATGGATGGAGGTGGTTTCTGAGTGCAGATCTAGCAGTGTCTGGACTCCAGGGTTCCTCCCTAGAAGATGTGCAAAAAGTCATCAGACCGGTCTGTGAGAGAGTTTGCTCCTTGTGACAGTCACCTTCCCCCTGTCCCAGATTCTGACTGCTGGGTTAGGCTGGGACTCATGGTATCCCCTGCCATGACAGCCTCTGACGGATGGGAGGAAACTGGGGAAGGTGTTGTAAATGGGACACAATAAAGGCAGTGTGAGGGTAGCTACAGCTACCATCTGATAATGATGGCCACTGTTGGAACACTTAGAGTCATTTTGGGTAGATGCATCACTAAAGTGAGGAAAATGGGATTTTCCTTAGGGAAACCCAAATGGATGTCTGCAAAAAAAGTAGATCTGAAGGGAGATGAAGGCAAGGGAAAACAAAAAGAGATCTCAGATTTGGTGATGCTAGAAGAGAACTGGAAATGTAGGTGGGAGCAGAACAGATGGTTACAAAACCCACCATGAACACAGATGTCTCAATACATGAAGACAGCACCGGTTCTCTGTCTGACTCTAATACCACGCTTCGTGCTGAGCACTCAGCTCCATGCATGGGGCGATGCCCGAGATGAGAACACCAGAGAAAGTCAGAAACTCACAGGCACAGGCAAAAAAGACCTAAATATTTACAGCTTGGCTGTGCCACTGCTGCTGTTGAAGGTTGAAGTATGACATTAGATTGGACACAGAAGGAGTTTTTAACCCAAAGGGGGGGGGGGGGGGGGGGGGGGGGGGGGGAAGGAATTAGTCTGAGGGTCTCAAGTCATAGAATAAAACTCAGAAAGGGAATTCAGTGCTGAATATCAACAAACACGGTACAGGACTTTATTGCAGCTGCAATGTTTAAACCTGATGGACAAGACTAAAATGAGTGGGAAGCCCCCAAGCTGCAGCTCCAAAACCAGGAAAGCAGAGACCCCTTTTGATGTCTGATGGAGCAAAGGTGAACTAGATGGATGGAATTAATGGTCAGGTCCAAAACTTGGGGTGTTTTGTGTGTATTGTGTGAAAAACAATTCTGTTAAAAATGGAGAAAAGTTTGAATGATGGCAGATACAGCAACTGAGTCCTAACCACAGGCAGTGACTTCCTACATTGGAATGTCAAATTAAAGGCATGAGAGAGAAAAGGAAAAGAAAACCAAAAGATTTCAAACTGGAATTTGAAAAGGTCCTGTGAGAACTGGGTGAAGGTATTGGGAGATACTCTGAGAGTTAAAAAGGAGGTCCCTGGAAGACAGGAGTATCACAAGAGTTGTGCCTAGGTGGTTTGAACAGAGCACCATCATGGTTCAGGCAGGAGGAGATGCCCATGTTGCTGTGTGAATGTAGGCAGACATAGAGCCTGTGCAGGTCCCTCAGGGTAGGATCTCATCTTCATTTATCACTGTGTCATTTGTTAAAGGAAGCGTCCAGTTTCCTAAAACACAGGAAAGACTCTGGCTAGGAGGTTTATTGGCGCGATAAGCCCTGACCCTGTTTCTAGCTGTATCATTCTTGTGTGGGCATACCTATGGGCAAGACATAAGGCAAAGAAAAGTAGCCCTCCCCTGAGCTGGCTCCCCAAAGAGGTTATGAATACTATTTTCATGGGGACAGAGAAGTGCCTAACAACCCATGTGAGCTTGAGTTTGAAAATACTTTGGATGGCAACAAAGCAGCTGTCAGAAAAAAAAAATGCTTCTTAGACTATGAGGGGGGACCCAATTTGGACATAATTTCATTGTGAAACTGAACAACTTGGAGATGAGTGTGAGCAGAAGGTAGTGAGGACTCTGACTTCAGAGTCTTCTACCAGCCTGCAGGGAGGAGGAAAATTTTCTGCCTAGACTCAAATGCCAAAAAAGCCATTACAGAAAGGTGTAGGTAGAAGAGGAGCAGATGCCTATGGGCTATGTGCGACCAGCACAAACCTGAAGAGGATTTCTCCACAGTGGAGCAGTGAGGCATTGGGGAAGAAAGATGAGGGATGTTAGACAAAACTTCAACAGCTTGTTGACAAAAACTTACACAGCTTCTGCTAGAGAGGACCATGTACACTCAGGCGATCTCAGCCACTGCAGATCTACCCCAGGAAGCCCATTTCTTCTTCTAATGAGAAGGCTACTCTGTCTCACATGCTTTTTCCAGACACCCTCATTTGAGACACGCATACAATTAAACCATGGTCATGAACAAAAACATCTGCTTCAGTATTGCCCTTCATAGCAAAGCATTATGTGTAATTATAAATTAATTCTTTTCTTATCTATTCCTTTCTATAAAAAATAATTTACTTAACAGGAAGATTATAAGCTTCAATAGAGAACAGGTTGTTATTAGTCCTGATTCCTGTCTTTCCCTTATCTTCTCTTTACACAGCAGATGAAAATGGCTGAAAATTAACTTTGCAAGGCTTGTCTGGTCCTTCCCAGCCCAACAGATAGCCTTTTGTTTTGGTTCCAGGCATGAAGCCAGAGTATGAACATTTCTGAAGACTGTTTGGCTGAGAGAAGTCATGCTTCCAAGTGGCAACATTTTCAAAAAAAAGTTATGTTTTGTAAGAGCTTAAACCACATTTTCACTTGTGACCTACAAACATGAGTCTGGAACATCGATCACTAAATGTCCCAGGCCCCCAAAACCCAGTGTTTTCAGTAGGAGTCATTTCCCTTTGAAAGTACCAACATTTCAGGGCTTTTACCCACCAGCAAGATACTGCACATCAGCTGCTCTGTGGTAGCTGCTTATGTTCTTGGGCACGGCATCGGCTGGTAAACAGAAGGCAGGTTATCCCTTGGGAAAAGAGACATTAAAATTACCTCCTATTTACTACTACTACTTTCTGAAAGGTAAAAACAAACACACAGACAACTATGAGCAGTTGATGAAGTGCATTTACATAGGAGCCTTCAGGCTCCTAAGTGACAGTGTCATAATTAAAAACAAGAAGCTTGCTGTTCCTCAGAATTATTTATCCAAGGTTTAAATGCATTTATCATACTGATTTAGTGTGAATGGTCTTCAAATGCTTCACAAACACTAGTTGTTAACTGTGGACCAGATTAATTTCTGTGCTATGGCAATTTCTGCTGGGGAAACTTCCTCAGCAAACTTTGCCGCGTCACCTTTTGTTTCACTACTGTTTCTTTTTTGCCTGTTCGAGGAAATTCAATCACATCTTTAAAAAATTGTAGGTGAGAAATGTGTGGCATGATTTGTTTGAGGAGACAAATACGTTCATTTAAATATTTGTGGTCAGTTTGAGGGTCCAGAGGTATAGTTCTGGGTCTGACAGAGAAAGAGAACAGACCTAAGACTTGGCTCATAACCTCAGGCCTGAGCAGAGAATTGTAAATCCTGGGCAGGTGACAAGCACCCAGGTGGTGTGACTACAGCATGGAAGTACAACATCACCAAGAAAAGGACACAGCCGTAGGATTTATCTCTGAGGACTTGGAGAAAAAGTATCAACTTCAAGGAGTTTTTTCAGTAGTTTGCCATTTTGATTATTCCTGGGTGGAAAATCCCCTGCTCTGGATTGAGCTGCCTTCAGCTAGAAATAGCTACTCAGATTTTGTGGTGAGCAAAAGCTGGCTTCCTTCTCTTAGCTCACACCCCAGGAATGGTGTCTTTTGACTGCGTGAGGCCAGTGGGCTTGGGTGATTCTTCAGGTTCCTTGGGAATAAATCACTGCTGAATCTCTGTGGTGATCTGTGCGCATTGTGACTTCTAGAGCTGTATGCACAGACACTTGGACACAAGTTGGAGTCACCGATCAGCAAGAATTTGGATCTATCACTCCTTAAGACATTCAGTGAGTTGGGAAGGAGGAGGTAATTCACCTCTGTGGCCCAGGTCTTCCATGATGGGGTCTAAACATTATTGCTGTGCTGTGCACTCTGTCCCCTTTTGCCTTTATTTAGATGGCAGAATTTGGATTATGATATCACAAATTGCTCCTGCAAATGTGAGTAAGTCAGTCCCATCATACATATTAATTAAAATGCAGTAGTTCAGTGCTTCACATTCTTGTTTTAACTCCAGAAATATGAGGTAAAATGAGTTCCAACTTATTAACCTGTGGAGATGTTGGAAGGAACACATGTTTAGTAGGGAATGAGCTTGTATAATACAGTAGCAGAAGGCTCAGCAGCTGCCCTTCATCTTACTGCTAAGGATGCAAAGCCCTTGCATTGCACAACTGAGCACAAAGGCCCACTATGATTCAGTTGTTTTAGGTATTAACCTGCAGAGTCCTATGTAGCAGCATAATTCTGTTGCTTGACCAGCCACTTAGTGCCATCAGAGATTATGGCGTACCCTGCAACAGTGATTACAGAAGGGCTCAAGTCTCCTACAGGTCCTGTTTCACATCTGCTAGCTCAATGCAAATGTTTCAGATATCTCAAATATAAGGTGTCTTTTCAGATTTTCATCTAGAACCCTGGTGTAATGTCCATCAAAAACAATGACAGAAGGCTTTTGATTTCATTTCTGAAAAAAAATTTAACATACATGTTAAAGATGTGGGACACTCCGACACATTACTGATGTAAGCCTTGGAGGCAATAACAAGGAGACAGACCATGAGAACAGTGTGTACCGCCTTTCTCCAGAGAACAGGAAAAATCCAGATTCCCTTTTATACCTTTCTTGAATAGTTGGGATTTATTTTTATAAACTAAAACACAGCCTTTAAAAAGTTTCTCTGTTGTCATGCCAGTATTTGCAAAACAGAAATCAATTCTACACTAGGAATTGCAATTTTGGTCCTATTGGATGACAAAGACGTGTCCCTCTGTACACTTTCTTTCACATATCTGTCAGATATACTGGCTGAAAGATTAGCATTTTTTAATATTTTTTTTTCTGTTCTTGCCTCAAATCAGAAGCACTGTGGGAGAAGCAAATGAAACTAACTTTTCAGAGCAGGGACAAGAAAAAGCCCAGAACATACCCGTTCCTCTTCAAAACCACAGAGAAATGAGGCAAAGTGGAATATTTTGTTTGTTTGTTTGTTTTTACCTAAAAAGGGAAAGCCAGAGTGTCTCTGAGGTCCACTAAGGACTTCTATAAAGAGCAGATGAGAGCTGGAGTGTGGTGATGCAATGGAAGCTGGAAAGATTAGATCAGCAGCTGGTAGCACGCTAACACCTCTGGTGACAGGCAAGAAAAATACAAATCCGATTGCTCTGACCCTTGACTTTCTGAGAGACAACCAGGTGGTGTAACCCAGGGGACTTTCTGTTTTAACTAGAAAACTCAGAGACTTGCTCTTTTCTAGATTATCACAGTTAAATGCAGTGCTCCCAAGGCAGTACTCACAGGCATACTGGCTTTGTGATTCCTACTTGAGACAACTCTTGCCAGCTTGGGTAAAATTTTTTTTCCAAATCTCTGTGTGACTCCTGGTTTTATAGAGCTGAAGGGAAGTTGCTCCAGCTCCAGTTGTTTTGTGTTTTAGTTATCATTGGAGTTTATGACTGCAGAATATTTTCCCGTTTATTAGGTGCTTCGCCCGGAACGCAATGTTTGGTGATGTATCACAGGCACAACACACCGCAACCGGTGATGTGGTATTTGTCCAGCGATGGAGAATTTTGAGTGGGCTGAACGGGGTCCCGCTGCGTCCCTTGATCCAAGCCAGCTCCAATCTTGGGAGGGGTAATTCTCTTTCCTGGAGTATGCAGAACTACAGCAATTTCTGTCAGAGCTGACCTCTATGATACTTCTTCTCAGATCTGAATTAAGTGCCCATTTGGTTGTTCCAGTCCTGGAAGACAGCTATCAGGGTGACAGCTGAACCACTTGCCATATAGTATTAAACTCTCTGATGTCAAATCAGAAGATTCAGCTTGTGTTTCCAACTCCATTGTGCAATCCACATCTTTAATGGTCTGTGTCATGAGCCTCTCATAGAAACATTTTGGCGTTACTTCCAGAATCCAATTAACTCAGCCCGGTCCTGGGGTACATTACCCATATGATCAAGGGATGTCTCTTCCCCAGCTGTACCTGGAGTTGACACTGACTGGCATCAGGATCTCCAGCTGATGGATGAAACTTGGCTGGGAGCAAGGCAGAACGATTCCCCCGTCACTTCCTCATGCTGGTGTACGTAAGCTGTAATTCTGGTGAGACCAGATTTTCCTTTCAAGAAATGGGCATTGTTCTGAGCCAGTCCCACTGCACCTATTAATTTCTAAAAATTAGACGGCGCCGAACTCCTTTTTCAAGCAACACTTTTCCAGCTATAACAGTGTATGCACAGCCTGTGCTGCTGAGTTGGGGTTTTTTCCTCTTTAGTCGGCCTACCTAGGGGTTGAGTAATATGTCATTTTATATTTCCTGTGTTCAAATTCTGCTGGGGGTGGCAGGCAACCATTCTGTCTCACTGCTGGAATGGCTGGGAAGATTTTGAAGATTCTCAAGCACACTGGGGAGCCAGTTCACCTTGCACTACGGCAAAGAAATGGCAATTATCTCCAATTCAAGCTGTGAGCAGAGATGATAAATAAATGCAGAAAATGGAAAACATGCAAAAGACTCCTCATGGCAAACTCTTTTTTAAAAGTAGTAGATTGGTTAAAGAGTACCATCTTGCTTCAGTACTAAAGAGAGATTGCACAGCTTAGGGTTTGTCACTCCTTCGGGGCAAAAACCACCTCATAATCGGGATAATATAGCATGTCACACAATGGGCTTCTGGTCTGTGAGTGCCATATGAGAAATGATTAACAAGTCACTTCCATGACCGAACCCAGCATGCCCCCTCCTCACACAGATGATGTGAAGGAATGGAAAAGACATATTGCCTTCTTATGGGATGGAAACCTGCCCAAGCACCACTGGGAAATGTCTGATCCTGATGCCATTTTACCGACCACAGCTTCAGAGGTGCAGGAGCAATCTGGGCTTTTCATAACTACCAATTCACCTACTGGAAAATGAGGGCATTACCTAAGCATAAGGACTTTTGTTATGGTATAGTTAAATACAGCTCCTAGGATGGAGGTTGTTGGGTTTTTTCATGTTTTTTTTCCATTGCTGTAAAGATACCAGCAACAGTCTGCCAGTGCAAAAATTCCCCAGAGTCCCTAAAGAGCAGAAGTCTGACAGTCTCATTTCTTGGCATAGTTGTGTTTCTGCTGGCAGCTCTGTTGGGACCATGCTCCATTCTGGGGTGAACCGGCTGCCACTGGCCCTTCAAACATGAGGGCAGAAGTAAAGGCCACAGCTCTAAAGAAGCTGACTGTGGTATTAATACTCCTTTAGGAGGAAATTAGAACTGTTATTACCCTTGGAAATTAGATGTGCCTACAAGCATCCCCTAAGATTTTGAGGGCACGTATCCAGCACATCTGAGTGCTAGTATATAGCTAGGACATCAGAAACACGTGGTCATACAAATAAATTGCAATGATGCCAACACAGTCTATGGAACATTTGCTGGGAGGTTTCGAACCTCTCTGTCCAGGTGTTGGCTACTTGGACGACATCTCTAGTAAGCAAAATTTAAATGGATGATATGGACAGACTCTGGACTCCATACACTGCAAACTTGACCTGTCTTTCATACACCAATATCTAATATAGAATTAAACCTACTGAAATGCAACATTTGCTCACTGTCCCCAGCAGCAGGTCTGAAAAATCAGCAGGGCTGACTACATTTTCATGGCCATTTGCCACGCAGGTGACCTCAAAGAAATATCTCTTAGCCTCTACCTCTCTCATCATATACAGGTTAAACAGAATGGATTCTGTTAAACATACATGGAAAATTTATGCAAGGTCCCACAGACTAACTTTGATACCAGGTGTTGCTGCATCTGCAGTCTCAAGGCATGCTCCAAGGGTAGCATGTAAGAGCAACAGATGAAAAATCAGGCTGACTTGGTGTCACAAGGCAACACAGGGAAAATGATTGCCTTAAAGCAGCGTGAAATCACGCTTCCCAAATTAAGTGTCATACCCAGTGAAATCCACCACACATGGTGGGTCTGCGGCTCTCAAGGCCCATATAAATGATGACCTCTTGCCACATTAAGATAGCTGGGTAATTCTGCTGCCCTCTTAATATATGCCAAGGGAAACTGAAAGTTAGGGATACATCACGCTTACCCTTTCTGTAATTGCTGATCAATAAATATTTTATCTCATAGAAGGGAAAAAAAAAACAACCAAAACCAAAAACACTTAGGAGGAAATGGGTGGAATTCCCCTATTTTCACAAGTTAGAGCTCAGGCTTCTCACGTTCCTTGAAAGATTTCTGGATATTTACTTTGAACACACTCTCTTCATGAGCTTGGGTACAGAAAACAGAGGGGGATCAATTTGCAGGTATTTCTTATTTGACAGATGCAAAATGTCTTACACACCACCTCTGGGCAAGGTTCCCAGATAACATCAACCAGTCTAACTGGGTGCCATGAAAGGAAATTAAACCTCTTAATTCACTCTGTGCTCTGAAGCAGACGCCGGCAAAAAAAAAATACAGGTATGTACATTGCTTCATAGTTATTCTGATTTAGTATCTGTAGGTTCACGGTAATGGAGCAGTGAAGTGATCAGCTCTCAAATATGTAAATTTTTCATACACTGAAGAAATTTAGAAGCCTTTTGCTGAAGAGAGAAATTTAATCATGGGCTAATTCTTTCCAGCAGCTTGAGGACCAAGTGGAAAGAGTTCCCATTGGTAAGAAGTCATGAAAGTTCACCGGCATTAAAGGAGTCCACTGGCGGGACAGAGGATGTGGGTCCCCTATAAATAGTACAGGCCATAGGATTGAACTTGCCATTTCCTGCAGTGGAAAGAATTGCTCTTTCTCAACACACCACTGAGAACAGTTCAGCCCATTAACTTAATCAGAAGGGAAATTACAGGCAATATTAGGTCTAACATGAAATCCTGGCCCCATTCAAGTCAGTGGGAATTTTGCCACTAATTGCACAGCAATTTTACTCCATGCTTTTGTTAAAGAGATGCTGGGAAAGTGAAAAGCAGCGGAGAAACTTAGTGGAGTCTTGTTGAGCTTTATGTGAATTTAGCCTGAGTGAGAAGGATTTGGGGACTGCTCTCAAACCAGGAAGATGAGGTCCCACACCCCAGGGACTTCTTGGCCCTTCTGCTCAGGGATGCTCTGTCTCAACTAAACCTAATTCTGAATCCCCTTCTAAACAAGCAGATAGCAACAGGGACAGACAAATGATAGGACTGAATTCTTCAGTTCTTCCTGCAATCAAGCCCCTAGATATGTCTGGGCCAACAGCAGCCTCAACACACTCCTTTGTTCCCTGAAAAATAAAGCATTTGTTTTTATCTGCAAGAAAAACCTTCTTAGCACACAAGCAGGAGAGGGATTCACCCAAGTGTGGCTGTCCATCTTGGAAGGGGACGCCTCCTTTGTAAGAGTCCCACTCCTGTAATCCTAAAACAGATGCCTAAATCAGACCAAATTCTTCTTTCTCTCTGCAAGTTATAGAGGCATTTAGTGTAGCTGTGCATTTTGCAAATGACTGAAATCAAGTGTCATGAACCCCCACCAAGCACCCTCTTTGTGCTTGGCCTTGCATAGGACTGTGAGAGCCACCGTCTTCATGGTGGGACATCACTCCCAGCCTGCCTGAGCCCACTGGGCTGCTTCCCACAAGAAAACCTCCCAGAAAACCTCTGCTCCGGCAGCTGCTCTGCTGGGCAGCGTAGATCCCCTTCCCTCTCCAACAGTGTCCCAAGAGCTGCACCCTTGGCAGCATCAAACAGCCATCAGGAACAACAATTTACAAGCAGGAATTCGAGGTGGCTGTGGGATCTGATCTCTACCCAGCTTAAAACACAGGTACTTTATGTGAGTCAGTTCCTTTTGCCAGAACATGGATAAAAGGCAGGCAGTATTTTGGAACCATACAAGGCTCATATCCAGCCCCAGTCAAGCAAATAATAGCTTCTGCTTTGAGATCTTCATGACCGCATGCCCTGTTACCTCCCCACCAGCAGATGATCAAGGAAGACTGAAAGAACAGGCAAACATATGGACAAATACTCTCCATCATTTTGCAGCTTAAGGGTTTTCTGCATTAGGGATGTTGTCTTAAAATTGAATAGGCCTTGATGGATTTCATTTTTTCCCCCACCACATACTTTTCAGTCCCGTTTTGAATCTATGAATTTTTACCATCCATCATACCTTGCAGGAAAGGTGTTCCACAGCTGAAGTACACAGAGTGCACCACTCTGCAAAGAGACCTTGCTTAGCACTGCGCTAAGCAGCTCTGCACGGAATTAGTGCAGCATCTCAAGTCCAAGGAACTGCACAACCTTTTCAGTATGGTGTCCAGCCTAGGGCTGTCTGCAGGTAAGGATCCATGCTATGGCTACAGCTCATCCCAGTTAAAAAGGGTCCCTATCCAAAGAGTATCACCACAGAGCTGGAGCAAATACGCACCTCCAGGAGAGGCACAGATCTGTCTAAGCCATAGCTCACCCTTGGGAGTTGTTTTTCTTCTAAGGGTGAACTGGGTCCTACATATCTTAGGAAATCAAGAGCCCATGCAGCACTCCCTTGGCAGAAATTGGTCTCACTGGAGAAAGGAAAAGCTAAAAGGTCCCTAAGCCCTCTGCCTGCTCCTCACCATTCCTCCCAAGAGAAAGGAATGTCATACACTGGAATAGCCTTTGTTAATATTGACATCCAGGGAAAATGCTTCTAAATCCAAGTTATAGCTCCACTGATCAAACAGTCTTAATGTGTGGCAATTTCAGTAGTGCTCCGAGGGGCACAGAAAGTTCCACGCTGCCAGTGATGTCTCTAAGGAGACAGGGAACAAGACTTTTTTTGCAAACTGTGTTCTTGTAGCACAGTAGAAATGATGATTTTATTTTTACTTCCCTGCAGGGAAGCTCTGATCTAAATAAATTACAGGTGTACGTTAAAAGAAAGAACACCCCCTCCCCTCCTGCACCTACATAAAATTTGCTTAAAGAACAAATCTGCATAGAAATAGGAGATGCTCTCATGCCTGATAGATGGTCATGTAGCAAGCTAATTGCATTACCAGGAAGAGAGAAAACATTTTTGGTCTCCTTTTTAAAGTAAATTATACCCTGTTAATACATGCTTTGCTGCCATAATAAGGCCAAAAATGAAATTACTCGTCCTGCATCAAAAACATCAAAGGTAAACATGCTAATTTCCTGTTGCATCTGTTCGATGCACCCAGTTATTCAAAGACCATTTCATGAGACTTCTTGAGTATCTCTTCACAGTGAGTCAGCAAGTGTAATCTCGCTTCCCTTGAGATGACTGCTAGAAAGCAGAATTTTGGGGAATCTACTGAGCTCAGGAAAGTTTTCACGGGCTTCCTTATAGGCCTACCGCTGTTATTCCCTCCAAGCTTCAAAGCAAAGGTGCACCACAAAGACCATGAGAAGGTGCAGCCAGCCAAACTGCTCTGTGGCCTCTACACGCTGAGGATTACTAGAAGTCCTGGACAGTAAAGTAATTAAGTAGTTACAAATTTTAAAGATGCCTTACGTAACAGGTTGTATGCCCTGAATTTTTCTGTGTGCAGCCCAACAGCTTGAGGCTGAAGCAGAGCTTGGTGTGTGGAGCCCCTTGCAGTGGAAAAACCCAACAGAAGCTCTTCATGTACCTGCTGCATCTGGTGACCAAGGAGCGGTTCTGAGGCTATAAAGACCAATCCATTTCACCACTCTTTTAAGGCCAGTGAACAACAATTCTACAGACCCAAAAGCATACAGAGAGATGAGCCTCTGGGACATTTGAACATCAATGCTTGTCATCAGGCAATGCTACCAGAGAGAGTCAAGGTTGGATTGAAGGTATCTAGAGTGGCCAGAAGAAATTTGTGCAACATCAGGTAACGGGTCACTTCGTCAATTTTAGTTCCCTTCTCATGGCAGCAGTATGGCAGCTCAAAAATACAAGCCAGACTTTAGGGATGTAAAACACAGCATAATAAAAATATCTTGGAGTTAAAAAATGAAGTAAGGACTTTTGTGGAAGAGGCATAAGGTTGAATAACTGGAGCTGACATCTTTATGGTTGCCCTGGTCTTTTCTCTTTCCAGAGGGAGAGCATGCAAATCAAAGGTGGCTTCTGTGACCGAATTCATCTCTGGAAAACTGGGAAGGGTTTGAAGATATTTAACAAAATCACAACCTTTGCAAGCCATGACTCATTATCTGCAGTATTCGATCACAAAGATTGCAAAGTCCCACAAACAACAACAGTCCTACGCAACCAAAGTAAAACTAAATCAACCCAAAACGTATTTCTATGATACAGTAAAGGCCTTGGATGCTCACACTAGGGATAAATAAATAAATAAAAATTTAGATCTCCAGTCATTCTCTTCTGGCCCGCTTTGAATGTGCATTACTAACAGAGAGAGTGGGGCTGACAGAGGAGAAGGGAGAGGGAATAATTTTATAACCTGTTCTCAATTCTCTGAGCCACTCCACTACAGTGACAAAATGGAATTGCTGGTGAAGTTAAATCAGAAACCATTTGGATAACCATGCTGTGTTGCTACGTGGCACCTCTTCATTATTATGGTCGCAGTGGTACATTAATTGTGATGGGTCACCAGGTAGCATTTTACTCCTTTCAGACAACTTCAATTGCATATTACTCCAGCATTTCCCAATCAATAGGAAATAGGATTACAAAATGCCTGGTTCCTTGCCCATGCAACATTTGATTTATTTTCAAATACATTGTCAAAGTAGGTAAGAAGCTATGCACAATGCAGTCCCAGAGCAGAAGTAAGGAGAAAATGTATTGCAAGGTCATTGCAAAATTGGAGGAGCAATTTCAGGTGGAGAAAGCAGTTATTTCAGTTTTTAGCTGCCCCTACGAGTTAATACTTGAAAACCATTATGGTTCCATGTGTTAGCATTTTTGCATGCAATGGCATGCTTTACTGATCTAGTTAATTAAGTTGAAACCAATAACATAATCGGAAATTAAGACAGAGTTCTATCTCACATTCAATGGGCTTTACAGTCAGTAGCTCAGATTTGCCATATGCAGGAGGTGAAGCAGTTCTGAGCTACAGATATTGGCAGTGGACAATTTCTGGATCTTTTTACGTAGGTTGATTCATGATAGTGAAAAAATGAGGTTAATGGGAAGATACCACAAGGTCAAGGGCTGTGGATACAAAGAGGTCTTCTGTTATTTCTGATTTAGCATATTCCAACATAAAAAAAAAAAAAAATTCCCCAGGGAACCATTGGCTGGATTGTAACATCACCTCACAGGGGACAGGTGTCCCACTTCATGCAGAGCACGCAGGGGTGGTGCAGCTCATTTCCTTCCCACTGAATCCTTCTGGCTGCATTTTATTGCTGTCCCTCCACCTGAAGCATTTGCAAATGCATGGTTTAGGAAGCTGCCTGCCCTAAGGCAGGTGAACCCATTTCACCCAGACATCAGGAAGCAATAAGGATGGTTATCTCCAAAGTGCCTTGTGACCTTGTGAGATGTGCACAGGAACATATTTCTTTCAGCAAAAAGACATAATCTCTCTAGAGAGAGGTGCTTTCATTAGCTGGGTTTACTCTGCTTGACACTCAAACTCAGCTAATAGCCCAGAAAAAGCAAGCAGAACATGGAGCTTTCAAGCTACAGGGACAGGTTTTCAGCTGGTATTTGACACTAAAAGCATGTAGGTAATAATCAAGCTGTGCTAATTTCCAGCAGCTAGAGATTTGACCTTAACAAGGTCTTTTTAGATCTTTGTTCTGTTTCTCATATGGACAGGACTTCTTACCTGATGGTGCACGAACTGCAATTAGGTTCTTGCTTACAGCTGGTGGGAATTTGGACTGGACATGATTTAGGTCTTGTTTTCAGACTGCACAAAGCCACTTCAGAGCTTCAAGTCAGATAAAGACAGTTTGGAAAGATCCCAGCAGGCACCTATAGAAGTTCAGGGCTACATCTCATAAGCAACTTCAAGACTGGTTCACAGTCTTCCTCTGATGGACCCTGCAGCACTCTCCTTGGCACTGTAACTCTGTAGGCCTGGGGATATATTGCAATAGGTACTTAAACCTGCAGTAATATACACGAAACAGAGCCCCTCTTCCTCGAGAGTACTTCTTACACTGGCTCACCTCACAGTATGAATCCCCAAACTAGTCAGTGAAGAAGAAAGGACAGTGTACTGATCAGTTGAAAACCCACTGGGTATCAGAGGTTGGTTTCCTATAGCAGCGCTACAGCTAGAGAAATTCAGTGTGGCCCTATGGAGCGATGGGTCTTGGCTGCACAGTGACACAACTACAAGCAGAGGCAGAAGCGCTGCACCAGACACGGCCATGTGGTTTAGCTTGTCCTACTGTGACATGCGATGGGCTATAGGTTCAAACATTCTTCCCTCGGGAAGGATTTTGACCCAGTTCCTGCACTTCTGAAACCTGGGATGGCTCTGAGAATGGTCAGGAGCAGAGGTGTGAGCATCTGGAGGCAAGCCAGGGGATGACCCTACCACCAGTACAGGTACAGAGCGATGCTGACAGCTGCTGAGCCGGTTTTGAATTTAACCCTTCATGGGGCTGCAACCAATTTAACTGGGAGCAAGTCACACAGCCTGCCTGCACACCCTGCAAGGGTCCCAGGTATGTAAATCACTTTGGAAATTGAGCCTAGAGTTTTACAAGTCAAAAGGGACATCACCGGTCCCAGTATCCCAAACTTGACAAGATCTGTCCATTAAAGTTGATCTGGGCTGTAGTGCCAGCCTGGGAAAAGTGCTGCAAGTAATAAAGATAATCACTTTTCCTACCTTATAACTTTGATGAATGTAGCCTCTTGCTTAAACAGACATAATTAAGAACGGTGTGAATGTTACCTTTGAGGAATGAGGTGATAACTCAGTGTGTTTAAATTGAAAGAGTCAGCACAGTAATGAGTCTGCATGCACATATGTATGTGTTAATCACGTTATCCACAGTGTCTGACTACGATGTGTGCTTTCTGAATTAGTTACGTGTTTCAGATTAACAACAGGATCCTTTACTCAATTACAGCAACAGTCCTGATGAGTTTGTTTTCATATTTATTAATTTTCCCATGATAGTGTGTTTTGGAGAGCACACATACATTTTTAATGAACTGAAATTGCTTTGTATCCGATAAGTGATTCTTTCCCCAGATGTTGATATTACATAGAATGAGATTCCATTCCCTGAATTAAATTCAGCCTCCCTCAGTGTTTTGCCACTGACCTGTTTCCATTATATGATCCTGACAAATTAAAAAAGACCCCTCCTCTCCGATTTTCACTCTCCAGATAAGAATTGCCATGGGAAAAGTATTTCTAAGAAAGAGGCTTGTTCATGCTGTACATAAAAGTTAGGCTGCTTTAATGCAAAGTGAATGGTAAAGCGCATTGGATTGCAGGGGGGACAGGTTTTCATTCCTTCCTCTGCCACTGACCCCCTGGGAAACCCTGGTCAAGTCACTTTAGAGGACATTTGTCTACCCTAAGTTTAGATTCTGGCCTAAATGTATTTCCCAGGTAATGGAAAGAGACAGCTGTCTCCAGAGAGTGATTCAGTTGATGTTAAAATGGGAGGGGGAGGAATTAATCACCCACTGGAAGAGTCTCTCTGCCTCTGAAAACAAATAAAAGAAACTAGCTGGGTGAGCTAGAATAGGTGGTTGAGCTACCATCTCACTTGCTCTTAACTTCAGGAGAATTACATATGAGTTACACAGTTATGAGCAAAAAACAGATTTGGTCAAGTTTTAACCAAGATATACCCTTATTCTGGGGTTTGGTTTGATTCTACTGATAATTTAATTAAAACAAACCTAAAAACAAACAAACACAAAAACCCTGCAGTGTAAACTTGCTCTCAAACATCTTTGTTTCCAGTCAGATCTAGTTACAGGCTATGAAAATAAATCTCATTGTTACAGGATGCATAAAGTAAAATTTGGCTGCACCAGCTCTGCCTAATTACTGCATGAACAAATTAAGCAAAACAAAGAGATGGGAGGGAAAAGACCTTTTCAAAACCATTTACAACTAACAAATGTGGCAAGAACTGAAAAAAATGTACAGCCCTATTCAACTCCCAGTTCAGCTGCCTAAATGTCTTAGCACCTATTGTAATCTCAGGCTCTGTGGGTGTATCCTGCCAAGTCTCTATAGCCTCTGCTGCTTCTCATTAATCCTGTACCATCTCTGGCAGCCACCCACAGATACCCACGTAGGGTAGTGCCACCAGATGCCTGTGTTCAGGCAACTGAATCCTGCCCTAGAGTCCCCTGGAGCTCATGGAAATCTGATCTTTGAGTTAAATGGGGGCTATTTAAGGACTATCTGAGCATTCTGGGATACTCAGATTTCTACAAACTTTTAGCAAGTTGCAAGTATCTGTGGGAACATAGTAAGTATTTTAAGCAGTAGAAGAAATTCACAGTGCCAAAGGGAAAGGGAAGCATCTGGGCCCTGCAGCAGATTGTGAAATTTTGCTCGGAGCTGAATTAAGCCTAGTATTGAGGTTGAAAGTTGTGCAGATCTCACAACGTTTTGGGCTGAAATGATGGAGATAGGTGTTGCAAAACTATCTCTAATTGACACTGATAAACTGTTACATCTCTCCCTAAACTCAAACACATATAGTTCAGTCCAGGTGGAATGCGCCAAATTAGGTCAAAGCTGTTAATTCCATGCATCTCCCTAGCACATTTAAGACACTGATCAACCTAAGCATAGATAAGCCTATCAGTACTAACAGAAGTTGGCTAGACTTCAGCATTTATCATATTCTCTACAGAGTGACTAATAAAGCCAAATTCCATTATGGGATTCAACTATGTTCACATTCACCAGGTAAACAGATTTTGCATGTAGGGCTTGTTGCAACATTCTAATTTTCATTCAAGCTATCATTAAAAAATATGAATGAGGTTGCTGAAAATTTAAATTTTCATCCTAAGAAAAACACTCTCAAATTTCTTTTCAGGCTGTAATGGTGCCACATATTTCACTCTGACAACATTGAATGTTATTGTTTTGATTTTGCTATTAGGGAGCAAGAAATGTCAATATGAGAGTCAAAGGAAAGCTGTTAATTTATTTTCAAAGTGCTCCATCAAATAGATGCATTTCTGCTGGATATCAAATTCCACTGAATCAACACGTTTAACTTCACAATACTGTGTCAGGTTTAAGACATATATATTATTGGGTAACAAGCCACCTTCATAACAGCAGGCACATTCATCATCACCCCTAGACATTACCCATTTACTGTGGGCTTGTAAACAGTTAGGGTGCCTCTACATTGGTGATTTAAATTGCAGCAGGCATTCTCTTAGGTGTCACTGCCTTGTTATCCACATTTAGAGCTGGGCAGCAAACATTTACACCTGACATGGGTAAAATTAAGTCCTTTTCTCTAAGCGGAACCAAGGCCAAAGTTGCATGCCATGGCACTGGGTAGAGCGGCCCTCTTGCAGTTACCGGTTTGTGGTACCTCCTTTAGGAGAAAACATGAGGTCTTCCTCCTAACAACCTTATTACAGAGAGGGGTGCACATTTCTGGAAAGACCATGCAGGAAGATGGCAATATACAGAGCCCACCTGTTAGCTGGCTGATGCCAGGTTCCCAAGAAGAAGCAATCAGTGCTATACAAAATATCAAAAATTACTCTTTTTAAGACAGTGATGTTCATCATCTTGTAATGGGCAGAAACTGGGTTGCAGAAGCTGCCCATCTGCCCACCACTACCCTTCTTTTATCCAGCTGGCTGAAGTTTTTGGATCAGAGGACGTACCACGATGTGTACCTTGCCTTGACCTCTTTGTTTTGGACACAGGTTTGAGACAGCTCTGAAGCACCCGTGCCCACTGCCAGAACAGATGGCCATGACAAGATCTCTGTATCACAGACAACATAATTCCAAAATAATTTAGAATTCTGTGTTTATGTCAGTATCCATGGTAAATTCATAATTCCAACAAAACCAGATGTTGATTTCTTGACCCTTCTTTCCCACTGTAACACATTTGCATTCCTAAAACAGGTGACATGGTAGACAGAGAAGAAGGAAATTAGCCTCAAAAGCTACTGAAAACAGCACTTGCAAACATATTCCAACATTAACAACAGCAATTCCAGTTTTGATGGACCTCTAATTTCCAGTTCTGTTCAAGCTCCATCATTATGTATTTGTTGAGTGATTTAGTCCCTTGCAATACTTTTGGGATGGTACTCACCCACGTCTTTTTGTAATATATTTGGAGCTTCTCCATTACCAGAATCAACACAAGCCATTTTGTTCAAGCACTTTGATCTCCTGTTGCGTTTTACATTTATAAAATATGATTGTAATAAAATGACAGAAAGATACATGTGCAAAGCATTTAACTTTGCAGAAGTCAGAAAGTCACAGGGATCCATATGTCTTCTTTCTATGCCTATACAAAGCATAGATTTCAGGCATAATGGGTGCTGGATTACACCAGTACTTATCTCTTTGTCAGATCAGTGGAATAATAAGAGGAAAAATAGCAAGCAGGATTGAGTTTTATTGTGTTAATGCCAGAAAGCCATAGTGGGAGGATCAGGGTGCCTTCAGCCTTGGCTTGGATGTACTAATCCCTCAAGATGATGCATTTAAGAGCAAACCTGTTGTTTCTCTGGCATGCAACACACAATTAATTATGTTTACCCAGATGGGAAATTTGCTTGCCATAGGTTCCTGAAAACAACCTGCCCTTTTACTCCCAAGTGTGTCTTGCAGGCAAATAACACTTGTACTTAAAGATTTGTCTTCATGAAGCTCAAAAAAAGTCCTTGTCAGGCCAAAAGTAAGAGGCTGACTTACTTCCTGCATGTTCTTCTTTTGGCAGGACACCAGCATTACATAGCTCTCTTGAAAATTAAGAATGCTATAAAACCAGGATGTTTGTTGTGAAGTTACAAGTGTCCCAGCTCAAGTAGTCTTTTCTTACTCCCCCCTGAAATACCCTCCATCCCAAAGGTGTGTTACACCATTGTTCGGACACTGAGATTTCTTAAAGTCTGTCTGATCTAACCCCTCCTGGGATTAATAGAAATACCACCTGATGGTGTATTAGACTCTCTCTCTCCATTAGCATTGCATCCATAGTTGAAAAACTTGCAGTCTCTCTTTTCAAGGACAACAGATGTCCTCCTGGTCCTGTACACATACCTCTCCTACAGTCTCAGTTCATCAAAATCTCTGGGTATAATGGTGACTTTGCATTTTACCTTATCATCCTTACAAGGTGCACTGTCAAGTGCAATGAGAAACTGAAACCAGCCGATGTGATTACATGCCACTATTATCATACACAAGGATACTGTAAGTTATTAAATGCCACAGGAAAACATACAGTGAGTAAAAGCCACAGGGCAAGCCCTTGCAACGGACATACATGTGACAGCAAAATGCATCTCTTTCTCTTGGGAAGCTCAAAAGTGACCTACAGATTTCAGGACTGCACTTCCAAGAACTCACCTCTCCCAATTCTGCCTCAGCTATGCGGTATTAAATATCACATTCCAATAACATCACTACTGCTGTTGAAAAGGCAAGAAACCAACTCAACAGTGCAAACGGAAAAGTATCTGAGAAAGACCTTTCAGAGCATGAACAAAACACCACACAGCCCCATCACAGCACAGCCTAGGGAAAAAAATTAGCATTATAACAAATAACCATTAAACATCACTATAAAGAATGCTATAGGGCATTGTTTATCTCCTTTCTACATTCAGTGCATTCACAGTTTTGGCACAGGTGCTAAGGAAAAGCAGAGCATCAATTTTGGTGTGTAGTAAGAGAGTGCAGGGAATGTGGGAGCAGAGGTACTGAGGTGTGCAAAAAATAATTCCAAGAACTGAATGCAATTCAGCTGGCTGTCACTGTTTAGATGCTTAAGTTTTCACCTGAGTATGCAGAGCTGCCTCACTCGCATCCTCCTTTTCCCCCTTTAAGTGGAAGGTGGTGCTGTGTGAATGGCCACTTGTATGACAGCTGGCCCAGAAACACTTGAGCAAGTTCAGACTGGTAAATTTAACATACGTTGACCATACAACTGCTAAAAGGCATTCCTGACCCCCAAGTGGTCCTTATTCAGTCCTTTTAAATCCCAATTTAAGGGGATTTTGAGCATCAGAATTAGAGAGAGGTGTTTGACCCATTTCCTCTTTGTTACCACTTCACTCCTAAAGATCTTACAGTGCAAATGAGGTTGCACTAACTCATATTTGGGCTCCGGTTGTTTTGACCGTAATGGAACTGCACTCACTGAAATCTACAGACCTGTTCAGCTCACTCTAAATTACGGCCTTAAATCTACTTGGCTGAACTGCTGTCTAGGCTCCATGGACTGCATTGACTAGACTTCCCTTAACCACAAAAGGAGCTCAGAGAGTCAGATGTCCAAATCTCAAACTGAGCCTCACCTTTAAAATCAATTAGTACAGATCTGGAGCTCAGATTTGCTTTGGTCCCCAAGCAGAAAGACATATGCTGAAGAGCTGAACTAAGCAACTATTTCTCTAATGTTCATTGGGCTGTGGATACAGGCAACGATCCTGCATTGCTCATGGAGGCAGAGGGGAAGTGAGATGGATGGATTAGGTATCCCCAGCGTACATTTAACTCACCTGAGTTGTCCCAAGTTCAATACAAAGAAAGGGTAAGATTTGCCTAATTATACCAACAGTCCCCATTTCCATCTTCCTAGGTCAAGATTTAAATCAGTAAGTGTTATACAAAAAGTACGCGCATGTCTTCTTCTCATAAGCATTTACACCTTGGTACAGCTCTACTCATTTCAGGTCCAGCTCTTTGCATATGCAAGAGCAGGACTGATGGCATCCAGAGATGCAGAACCTCCAGGATTAAAATGCAGCTCCACAAGACTTTGGGGCTGCAACTGCAAACACCGGCATTAGTGGTTCCATTCTCTTGTCCCCATCTAGGTGTTTTGTGATATTTGTCATGCTCTACAGCATCTCTCCCAACTTCTAGAACAGGACAGATCTACCTAGCACATCTGTCAACCCAGGAGGAAAGTAATGAGTACCTAAGGCTCATCAAGTGGCATCAAATGCCTAAAGAGTATCTAATAGCATGGAACAGCTCTAAGTCTCTGTCCAAAGTCTGTGGTAGGCACCTGTACCCTTTTCTAGCTCTGTCCCTCAGTGTTCATCTTAGGGAGTCTGTAACTGAGTTAGGAAGGAAAGTGAAATGCACTGCCGGCCCTAGCTATAAGGGTGTTCACTCCTCATGGCAGTTAACAGCATCTGGGCACTTCAGTCCCTCCTTCCTACAGAGCCACTGCCTTATTTCACAAGCTGTGCAAAAATGAGCCAGGGACCTCGGCAAGAGGGGAAATGTGCTAAGCATGAGATGATCACTACAAAAGCAGGTTCCTTCAGAGGTAAATTCTCTCCCTGTGCCACATCCCCAAAACTAGACCCAACCATGGCACTCAGGTGACTGTCCTTGGTAATAACAGGAATGGGGGACCAGCAGAGGGTCCCTTGACAGACCTCTGTGATGGTGCAATTTGCATCATGCTGCTGTTCAAAATTGCCCTGAGACTGGTGTTTTCTCAGTTGCCTCACAAAAAAATAACCATTTACACTATTGGGTAGGGGTTGATGGGAAATACAAAGGCTTGAATAGCAGATTTGTCACAGGGACCAGGGTATATGCTGGTCCAATTTGTCTGAATGGTGCCACACTTATCAATAATTAGCAAAAAAAGAAAAAGTACTTAGTGTCTTTCTTACAAGCATTCATGTTATTATTTGATTTCTTGGAAGTCTGTGAGGTTCTTGGCAGAAAAAAACAGGACAGCTTCAGGTTGTAACTTTTCTTGATATTCCTGGTCAGGTTGTAACTTTTCTTGATATTCCTGGGGGATGCAAGCGGAGTGACATATGAGTTGGCAACGTGTGCTGACAGCCCAGAAAGCCAACCGCATCCTGGGCTGCACCACAAGAAGCGTGGCCAAGGTCGAGGGAGGGGATTCTCCCCCTCTGCTCTGCTTTTGTGAGATCCAACCTGAAGTACTGTGTTCAGCTCTGAGCCTCCCAACATAACAAGGACATGGATGTGTTGGAGCGAGTCCAGAGGAGGACACGAAGATGCTCAGAGGCTGGAACCCCTCTTCTGTGCAGACAGACTGGGAGAGCTGGGGCTGTTCAGCCTGGGGAGACCTTATAGCAGCCTTCCAGTGCCTAAAGGGGCCAACAAGAAAGATGGGGAGGGACTCTTTATCAGGAGCTGTACTGATAGGATGAAAGCTAATGGTTTTTAACTGAAATTTGGATTAAAGATTTTCTTCCTTATCTCTACCATGAGGTTGGTGAGACACTGGAACAGGTTGCCCAGAGAAGCTGTGGATGTCCCATCCCTGGAAGTGTTCAAGGCCAGGGTGGATGGCGCTTTGAGCAACCTGATCTAGTGATGTCCCTGCCCATGGTACGGAGGTTGGAACTAGATGATCTTTAAGGTCCTTTCCAACCCAAACCATTCTATGATTCTCTGACATCCTTCCCAGAGTTACTATGGACTCTGGGGCTTGAGCTGAACCCTGCCGCACTGCGATGGGGAAAGGCTCTGCTCCAGCAACCAGGCTGACTGGATCACAGCGCAGCAGTCCTGGAAGGGCCAGGAGCAGAACAAAGCCATCAGAGTCTGCTTGCTTTGCTCATGCAAAGTCAAGCCCTGTGCTTTTGTTGCAGCCTGCCAATCTCTAAAATTGGCTAGTGACGTGACAGAGCACTGTGTGAGGAAGAGGACAAGGCTGCAGTCTTTGCCTGCGAGAGCTGAACTTCCTGGTGGTGTTCCCCCCGAGGTGGATCAGGCAAAGCACTGTTCAAAAACGCAGTACAAAACCAATTAAAGGGAAGAGTTCAAAACAATCAGTCCTTGAAGTACCTCAGCACCATGAGTGCTCTGACAGCTTCAAGCACTTGCAGTTGCAGCATCCAGAAGCCAGGAACAATCACAGATAAGATGCCTGAAGGTGGCTAACATTGCCTCAGCAGTGATCCTGCACAACACCTTGCTGCCTTTGCTTTAGCAAGCAATGGCAGTCTAGGTTTGATGGGGCCATCATAAAGCCTGGGTTTCACTGCAGATGCCCTGCTTTTCTTCCTGGACTTTTTAACTGAGTGGAATTTGAGGTTTTATTACACCTGTGGATTTACTGAGGCTGCTGTACATCCAGAAATGTTGGATTTATCTATACCAGGTGAGAATTAAGCCCAATACTTTCTGAAAAAGTTCAGACTTCCTACATTATACACAGTGACAACAGACCCATACATTGGCCTGCCTAGAAACACTCAAGCTAACAACAACCCAGTGGATTTAACATACCAGACTAGCAGTTAACTCCCGGATCTAATGCAGATTTTTCTGTCAGACCCTGTGAGACTTTACTTCATCTTTGTGTGTCCTGTATCCTGACAGATGTAACACCGTATCTGTTGCCTGAACCATGTGGAAATAGTTGTCAACTCTGTGTATTTTCTGGAATATAATTTTCTTGAACTGTTAAACATATTACTGTAGTGGATTAATAAGCAATAATATAAAACATTTACATTTCACTGCACCCCAGAGTTAAAAGCAGGAAGCCTGGAACATATAAGTTATATTCACCTGATTCTGGTGTTGCTTTGATTGCTGGTGTTCCTTTGATTTTTAGCACACAAAAAAAAATTACTGGAATTTCATTTAGAGATAAGCTTCCAAAAAGCCGTGTTAATAAGAATCATGAACTTTCTGTTGAGCTTAATTCCAGTTTCTTGCAAACCTGTTGAATGGTCCAGGATTGCTTCAAATTGGATGCAGATTTCTTACAAAAGGTCATGAACTTTGATAATACCTTTATAACCATCCCAGATTTAGAAAGATTTCTGGGGAAAATTAAGTGCCTAAAGGCTAAACTGCATCCTGTGTTAGAGCTCCCATGTTTGGGTCATATTTATAGAGTATAAATTAGCTTTGTCTGTTAGTAGCTCTCTGACCTTTAAGCCTTCAATGTAAAATCTTGTAGTTTTTGGCTTAAAGTAAATTAAAAAAACACAACCCAGGTAGTTAAAGGGATAAAATGATATAGCAGCAATGGCACACAGATGTTCTTATGTTCCTGGGAGGACTGTCCTTTGTAACCTTCAAGCTGTCGATTCTACTCAATCTCCAAAAACTGCATTATATTTAATACTAAAATGAGAGCTTGTAGTCACGGGCATCTTTGCCCATCTGTTTTTCCTCCGAAGTGCTCAGTATTTTAGGAAACAATAAAAATAACAAAGTGCTAAGAGCCAAGTTTTTTCAGGAGGGACTAGTTATTTTGGATTTGTTCTAGGAGAACTGGCCTCTTCCCAACAAGGTGAGCACAAAAGTCTGCCATGTGTTGGCTTATAACAATATACAGCCTTGCCTGTGAGTCTATAGAGTCAATAAAGCTGCTGGAACATACTGCAAAGAGCTTGAGGCCAAAGCTGTGCTTAATGCACACCTCCTAAATGCTCCTCTTTGAAGTCCTGCGTTTGATGGTTCTCTAAAACTGCCTTTGGGC
Source organism: Falco naumanni (assembly GCF_017639655.2). Lineage (NCBI taxonomy): Eukaryota > Metazoa > Chordata > Aves > Falconiformes > Falconidae > Falco > Falco naumanni. Next base: position 58,210,689 of record NC_054057.1, read on the forward strand.
CTGATTCACTGAAATCACTCAAAGCTTTTTCCATTTCCTCCATCCTCTTTTTAAGCTGTAAACACATACCCCAGAATTTCCTTGGGGGATGGAGGGAATGATTTGGCCTTTTCTGAACTTTTACTGTCCTCTTACCTCCACACTTGAAGATGCCTGTGACAGAGTTCCACTGCTAACTGAAGCTCTTGAGTGTTTCTGCTCCAGGTTGCAACCTTGAATACTCCCAGCTGTTGTCCTCTCTGGCTCCTCCTTAACCTCCTGATCCCCTACCCTCTCCATTTACCTTCTCTGCACCCAAGGTCCCACCCAAGGCTGTGGTATCACCTTACTGACTTCTTCCTAACCCTGGCTAAACTTGTCCTCTAAGCATCAAGAGGAGGAAAGCTCATGGAGAAGATGGAGGTGATGACAGGGCCTGTTTCTATATACTAACCTCTCAGGTATCCAAGCACAGCACCTGTGGGTAGCATCAGCTGGCTCCCTGGATGCCTCTGGGGAGCAACAGACATCATCAAGGATGCCCTGCTTACTGTCCTCCTGCAATTCTCTCCAAACCCATGTTTGAGCCTTTGACCCTCACATCCCTTCCCTTTCCCCTTTGGTTGTGCCCGTAATAACTTTTTTTTCTTCTGTCCCTTCTTCCCAGCACCAAAGTACTTGACAACTAGGTATCCCCTGACAGGAGAATGACAAAAGAATAAAATTTAGGTCTTTCAGTGAGAGGGAAAGAGCAGCTGGTTCAGGCAAAGTGCAGTTCTTTGTGCAAGATTAATGTGAACCTAGTGATTTACTAAAGTGTAACCACTTTATTGGCGAATTAATTAAAACAGTGTGAAAATGATGGCTGAACAAGACATCCTTTCCGGTATCTGCCACCCTTGGGTGGTGACTGTAACCAGTTTAGTCTTCTGAAGGAAGGGAAGGCAAAAGGGAAGAGAAAAGGGAAGGGAAAAGGAAAGGGAAAAGTAAAAAGTAAAGTAATTAGGAAACTCTTATAAAAAATTCTGAACTTCATTACAGGAAAATCGAAGATCCAGTCTCATCTCGCTTCTTAACACCCCTCATACTTCCAAAAGCTATGTCATGTATCACGAGGCTTTTTTCAGGGTGTTATTTGAGACCAGAAAGATGTTTTAAAACAGGAATTCTTGGGTTTTTTTCTGATTAAGAGTGCCTTAGTGATCTCCCAGAGGAGATGCCATTGGAAATCCAGGACTAAAACACAAACACAGCCTAAACCCATGCAATTTCAATGCAGAGAAAATACTGGAGTGCCAGACAGAGTAGCGAACATGTGTGGGCAACCACTCTTTCCAAGAAAGAGTAACCAGATACATGAAATAGCTTTCAGTGGGACGTACCCCTCTGTTTCTTCTCCACAGGTTACTCGGGCCTTTCTCTGAACAAGCCCCTGTGGCAGTAAAGGGTTGTGTGCTAGGTCTCACCAACCATTCAGACACCTGGAACTTGTTGTAGCCAGTTGAACCTTCACATTGAGGTTCCAACAAACACTGTGGTACCTGTTCCAGTGTAAAGGGAACTTGCTTTTTCCAGCACAAAAGAGCAGACACTTTAGGCTCTGTGACCTGAAGGGGGTTACATTGACAGTGGGAGTCATTCCCAGTTCAGCTTCAGGGGAGCAGAAGTGTGCCTGAGTGGATGAGTCCAAATATGTGATTTACCTACAGGAATTCAGGACTTAACCTCAGTACAAAAAGCCTTACCCAAACAAAGGTCACTGGTGTCACTGAAAAGGCTGACCTGAACCACAGCTGTCAGAGGTTATGCAAAAGACAGAGTGCTGCAGCACTAAAGGTTGATTATTCTCATTTCTGACATGTTCCCATCTTGTTGCTTCCATTAACACTACTTTCTCCCATCCTTTCCCTACTCTTTCCTGTCTTCTTTTAGCATAAAAATGAGTCTGCTAGACAATGCATTCACAAGTTAACGCAGCGCAACAGCCTGCGACTACATTAAGAGCAACTAACAGGAAGGTTTTATATCTAAGCTCTAGGGAAAGAGTAATGAAATAGAAGGATAGAGCTCAGCACTGCTGTGAAGCTGAGCAGCTTCAGCTATAAAAAGAATCCTTTTACACAGATATATAAAATAAAATACAGCCTGAAAGCTTCTCTGCTTTGAGAGAAGCATTAAGCAGCACATAAGCCCCGAGCTGATGAGAAAACACCTGGATTGGACGTGTACAGAAGAAAGGTGCTTAAAAGCTAGGTCTGCAGCGTACCTCCTAAAACCAGCCCCGCAGAGGATGCGTGCAGGCATGATGGAGCCAAGGTGGCTTTTCTGGGCAGGTGGGGTCCCAGGTCTGGCTTGCTCCACGTGGCCAGGTGCTTCACACATGGCTTTCCCAATGTGTAACTCTGGGATATCACAGGATGAAATGTGATTATATAACTGTTACCGCACTCCTCTAAGCAATTTTAATGAACTGTGGAAATGCTTTGTACAGGCTGCAGCTACAGCAGTGGTGACATTGCCCAAAACACCCATGTTGCATCGGGATCCTGGGCCAGGACTTAAAGTAGGGCTCAAAGTGCAAAGGCTCTATAAGTGTGAATGCCAAAAAGGATTTGTCACCTATCACTTCTGAGCATTTGTTATTTCACTGCTACACTAGGTCAAAGCCCAGGCAACTTCTGGTAACAGCATTTCTCACAGAGAGTATCTGCTGTTTGTTTTGAGACATCAAGAGTTCAGTCCTTCATCTCCTTGGCTGCGATGATAATTCTGTCAAAAACAGGGGTCTTGTCTGAATTTTCCTTTGCTATCCAACACTGGTTCTTGCTGTGTTGCTGTTAGTTTAAATAGCTTCTTAACTACTTTGCCATCTCTTGTGGAGAACATACTTCTGGGGTGCAATCAAGTCACCTCTCAATCATCTGTCTGACAAACTGAAGAGACCAAGCTCATTAAATCACTTATCAAAAGTGTCTTCCACAGCCCTCAAATCATTTTATGTGTTGCTTCTCCTCCCTGATTAGTTTATCCATGTCCTGACGCCAACAGATACCACTGTGAATTTGTCCATTGCTCCCAGTTAAGGTGATTTTTTTAACCAGCTGTTCCTCTCCCAACACCTAAAAGGTTGATCAGACACACACACACACCCACACACACCCAAAACACACACACAAATCCCAGTCTGTGACTGCCAGCGCAGACTGAACTGCTCAGAATTACACTTACAAGACCATCTTTGGAGTCAGTGTTTTCAAAACACTATAATCTATTCTTCAAGAATTACCAGCATTCCTAGAGGCAGCAAGTTGCATTTGTCTGCAATAAAAAGACCATTTACACAGGCCTAGCTGACAAGCAGTCAAAATTGCCCTCTCTAAATGTCTTCTCTTCATTATTATTTACAGGTGCTTCATCATTTTGACACCCACAAATTTTATCAGCTGTGATTGCATATTTACTTTTGGATCATTAATGACACTGTTGACTAGTGCTGGGCTTGGTGCCAATCTTGTAAAATGCCAGTAAAGCATCTCAAAAAGCCATTTGATTAGCTACAGGAATGCTGTTTGCCTTGTTCTTAATAACCTGGAAGTGTTTCTACAGATAAGAATACCTACTCTCATGAACTGATGAACATTGCTCATTAGTGTCCATACTATTGCTCAATACCAATTAAAAGCATTTGAAAGATGCTTTGGCATATTGGTGTACAAAGCTTCACAGTTTCCCTTGATCAAGTGTCTGACAAGACCTATGTTCAATAAAGCCATGCTGACAAACATTGTAATTGCATTGCCATCCTCTGTGTCTTTGCTAATCAAATCCTGTATCAGCTTTTCCATAATTCTGCCCAGGGCTGGAAATCCAATAAACTGGCATGTAGTTAACTGGATTACCCGATACTTAAACATCTAAAATTAGTTCCTTGCTGAATTCTCAAAAACACTATGACACATCCGATTGAATCCAGAAAAGATGAAATGCCTACACACTTCCAATTGTTCATGTTAATCCACTTTCAAAAATGCAATGTAAGGCTCCAGCACCAGGGCTCTTGCAGATTTTGCCACAGTGAAGCTGGTGAGACTGAAGAAAAGGTGCTCTCAGCTCCTCAGCCACTTAAGCATCTTAACACAAACCTAACTTTGTTTAGCTACCTATAGAGTTATACAGCCTGCTCATCTCCATAGTGACCAAAACACTGTACTCTAAGATTATGACTTTAGTAACTGCATTTGGAATGAATCTTTCATCTATAAATATCTCTGTTTAGCTCTGCATTAATCCCCACAGCTACTGACTTCACACTAAAGTTGCAAGCTCAAGCAAGCACAAATGTGTGAACTCATAATCATGAAGGAGATTTCAAGAAATATCTGAAGCTTAGCACTTGAATTTATGGATGAGTTAGCCTGCTTCTTCCACTGTGAACAGTTTTGTCTCACAGCTTTAGGGAGCTCTGCTCACAACTCAAAACTTAAACACCTCCCTCATGAGAGCAGAAACACTTCTTGGGAAAATAAAAGTATTTGTGACCTCCTTTCTCTGGGTTTGGGGTTTTGGTCTTTTTTTTTGGTCTTTTTTTTTTTGTTTGTTTGTTTGTTTTTTGTTTAGTTTTGTTTAATTTTTGGTTTTACATAAAAAGTTTCAGATCTGTAGATAAGACCCAGATCTAGAGACAGTCAAAACCAGAGTTATACCACTAAAACTGAATTCTGCTCTCCTTAAATCCAGGGTTTGTGTTGTGTTCCTCTTTGGGTCTTGAACTCTACTATTTCATGGTCACTGCTGCCAAGGGTGTCATAGATTGTCATAGCCCCAAAGTATTCATGACTCAAAACTTCAGCACTGCATATCTTCACAAGACATTCTCCCCAAAACCCACATGAAAACAAAGAGTGGCTAAAATCCAACCATAAGGCTTAAGAAAAAGCAGGGGAAAAAAGTTGTGGAATATATTGTTTCTAAACTCCCTAATTCAAATTGAAGCCAGTGGAGCTTTTAATGTGCCCACTGGCTAATTAGAGAGGGAAGTGCAAAAATCGGTAGATAACTTTTTCAGTAACTCTAAAGAAAAGGCAAACAGCACACACATCAGTGCAGTCACAGCAAGGATGAGAATCCAGGAAAGGTTCAGAGATTACATGCATTTTGGGTACTACACTCCTCTCGTGTCAAACACTAAGGAACACACTTGCTGCTACATAAACAGGCAAAACCAAAAGTCATCCTCACAGCTATCCTCCAGTCTAGACACAGACAGCCTGCCCACATCCAGCAGGAAAAGAAGCCAAATCCTTAGCTGAGCCAAGACAACACAGTACTGTGAGTCCTCAGTCAAGGTACTTCACGGTAGGGAAAAAGTATTTGAAACTCAATTTCTGATATCTATAAAATGTGAATAAAGAGACTTACAAATCTCAGAAAGTTAGGCAAGCTTTGTGCCATGCCCTGAAGACACTATCCTCTATTGTCTTAAAGCTTATTATACATAGGCTTTGATCCTGTTTTTAGCACCATTTCAGCTAGCAGCTATATGTCAAGCTACATAACTGTATAATTATATAGAGGAGGAAGAAGACACAAAAGCCTTTAGTAAAAGGAACAGACACTTCACATAAAGTTGTATTAGCTTGAGTGCAGTGAAACGTTAAGCCAAAAGAAACGGCCTTCAGAAGTAGTAATGTGCCCCAGCAAAATCTGTGAGAAGTAAGCGTTGCACTCGGTGCATAAGTAGGACCACGAGAAAGCTGATACATGCTCTGAAATGGAAATGGCTAGAAGGCACATAGGCATAACATGCTTTCCTTAGAGAAAGGGCTTCAGAAGAATCAAGGTCAGGGCATATAGTGACATCCCTAAAGATAAGAGATCAAGTTATTTCTTTGTATCAGTCCCTGTGGGTATGGACACAGTGTACCTTGGTCTGGGTTTTGCCTTCTGGGCAAATTGCTGGTTCTACAACCTGGCCCAGCCCAGTGACCTTCTCACAAAGGTGGTCTGGGAAAACCAGCAAGTCCTGGAGACAGCAAGTCCTAGAAAATAGCCTGCAGTTTAGAAAGCCAGGTTAACATCTAGCTTCAAGGCCCGGCTGTTATGCTCTGAACCACTGTGACTATGAGCTATAGTTATGAACGCTGTAACTATAGCCAAAATGAGACATCCAGAAACACTACTTTGCCCAGGACAGATAGATAGTCCAGGTCCTTATTCTTGAGCCTGGAAAGAAAGTTCCACTATAGCTATATTATGACCCCATTTCTTCCAGTACATGTTGCTCCTCAACAGCTCCTACAGTCATTGTTACAATAAGCTATTACACTAAAAAGAGCACTACAGAAGGCCATAATGGTGTGGAGAAATGGGAAAATAAGAGACTTCTAGGGAATAAACTTATAGGAAATAAAAGATGGAGGCATATTGCAAGAACAAGTCCAGATGAAAAACCCACAGAAAAGAGAGGGACAAGATGAAGTCAGGAAGTCAGAGGGGCTTAGGAGACCAGCTGAAGCCATGCCACAAGACTGACCACTGACATGTGTCAGCATTAAAAACCACTTTCTAGCACAAACAAAAAAAAGGGCATCTATTGGGTTTTGATCTGTTCCAAGCAGCAGGACACTTTTCATGTCAATGTTTCTTTCTATAATGGAAAAAACCTTCTGCTTAATGAGCAACACGCACCAACACCATGGAACCATGGACAGAGCCACCTTCCCACCCCCTGCCAGACCCAGCTGGAATTAGAGCTCATGTCACTGGGAGCATATTTCAATACCAACACCGACACTCTCCTCACAACATCATTTACATCCCCATCCAGAGACTGTCGGCTTCCTCCTGCCAGCGGTAATTTTCGGATCCATCACCACCACCAACCACAGGCAAAATCCTCCCAACAGCTGACAGCTCATTTCAGTCCCTTCTGACAGATAGTTAATATCGGAGTAGCCATCAAATAAAAAATAGCACATAGCCCATTGATGACAACGCGATAATGCTGGCACGGGAGACAGTTCATGGCTGTCCTTCGAAGCTGTCCACTCCCACAAACCTTGCTCCTCCAGACAGACACCCTGCTTCAAAATATTGCCCAGGCATCTCGAATGCTGTCACCAACACCGCTGTTGCATCATGCGTATTTAGGATAGTTGAGCACCTCTTCCCCCTGTAGCAACAGCACGGTCTATTTTGTGTTTATTTCTGGCTCAAGTCTTTCCATTTGTTACATTTGGCTGTATTCCATGCACAGCTGAAGAGCCAAATAGCCAAGAGCAGAGGGCTGCTATTCCATCTTTGATAGATGGGAACTAAAGTTACTCTTGGCAGCTAACTTGAAGCTTCTATAAAGAAAAAAATGGGGCTCAGTCACAAAAGGGCCATGCTCTGCAGGCTCTGATAACAGGTTTAGTTAGGATTACCTGAGCCTGGTTTTAAATCAGCATGGGGAACATATTGTTTTCAGGATTATTTTGCTGAAGTGCATTTAGAAATGTCATGGTGTGTTTAAATAGATTATGGTAAGAGCAGCTACAGGCTCCATAAACAAACACACATACCCAAACAACAGAAAAAACAGACCCCCATTTGATCACTTAAATATCATCTCAACTTTGCACTGTCAGGAACTAGAGAAACACACAAAATACAGTCAGCCTGATGTGAGAAGACAGTCTGATGAATTCAGAGATTTCAAATCTCTTGGAGCTTCTTAATTATGACAGCTCTAATCCCTAAAATTGTTGTCTTTTCCCACCTTTATTATAAATTTTAGAAAAACAGCAAGCATTTATGGTACACATAATATTTACAAAATGAGGAACATAAAGTTTTGTAGAAGTGCACATGATATGGGAAATAGGTTATAATGTCACTCAGCTTTTATATGCGATCTTTTTATCAGGAAAGCTCAAAGAGAACTCTCAAGCAAACTGCATCATCTCTTGATTTACACAGGTAAGAAACTGCAGCACAATTGCTTTGCACAGGATACCCCACTTTGTTCTTAGTAGAGCCATGAACAGAATGGGTGATTGCAGAGTTAATTCTTCTGACTTAACCATCAACCAATGTTGTCTCTCACACACATACTGGCTACAAAAACTGTATCCCAGCCTTTGTCAACCCTGATTTGGCTCTTAGTTGATGGAAGTGAATGCAGCTACCTAAAACCCCAAGGAGCTGCATCTAGGTTTGTCAGCTGAAGATTGGGTCCACTATATTTCATATTAATGTATCCCTGGAATATACTATGTCTATTCAAAGTGTTTCTTAATCTTTTATTACTTCTACATCAAACACTGCAGAATGTGCTAGCTTTATACAATTTAGACATCTGAGAATACCATAACATTCCATTTTAATTCCTCTTTCTGATGGATAAGTATATAAAACCATTCCTAATCAGTTAGTCTGACTTTCAGAGACAATCTCTGAGTAAGTAAACTGTGACTAAAAGGAGCTCTGCAACACTAAGTGCCATAGATGGATCTGGCATGATCTAGGCTAATGACAGATGAATCCAGCTCCAGCCAAATCCATGGCAGCCTGTTTTCATGTTAGTAGTCAGCAAGAATGAAATCCTATTGGAATCTGGGGGTGTCTGAAACTGGATTTTTTTCAGTCTTGAAGCACAAAGCAGTGAAAACTCTAGAATACTGAAGTGATTTGGAAGCTGAGATCTACCCTCAGCCAAGTGTCTTTGATGATCTTTCTCTCACAAGCTCTAGGTCTAAACCTGATGTGTGGAGGTAGCAGGTCCTGAAACGAGTGTTAGGAACTTGCGTGAGGATGCAGTGTAGGTGTTGAGGGAAAATAACTGCATTTTTAGTCCTCTAGACACCTCCTTAGGTCTGAACTTCAGTTTTGATTATATAAATGTTGGAAATAGGTCAGTGACCCCAGCAGGTCCTTATGTGTTAGAAAGTCCTCGTGTGACCCCAAGAGTCCGAACCACACTGGAGCCCTTATAGGAACCTGCTTCCCCAGAGGTCAAGACTGTCTATAACTCAGAGGGTTTGTTTTACAAGTTACCTTCTACAACAGTATTCTAGTACATTGGCCCAGTGAGCTAGTCTAACACCTCCTCCACAGCTAGCCAGACAGAAGCACAGTCCTGAGGGAACAGGCACAGAAAAAAAAGGCTTATAATTGTAATTTCCTTTGTTCCTTTGCCTTGGGATCTTCCCAACAAGCATGTGGTCCCCATTACTACTGCATATGGTAAGTAATGCAATACTGAACGCATTTTTTTTGAAATTTTGAATTATTTTTTAAATAGTAGACCTTCTCCTCATTGCTTTGATTTCAGGAAGAAAATCACAAAATTAATTTCATTCTCCATTCGCAACTCTGGATGAGGACAACCAACTTCTCTGTCCGAGCAATGGAACCAGTGAGCCTGCAGCCTCACACACCACCTGCAGATAAAGCCCCCGAGGTACAGAGCAGTCTTCCTAGATGGTGGGAAGACACAAAAACCCACCCCAGCTAAGGGAAGTGCACCATGATCTGCTGGCACCATGATCTCTTTAGCATTCTGACTTTTCTTCAGGTTGCTGCTGATCACTCAAGACTCTATGTTTAGTCAATGCACTGTGTAGCAAATAGCTGAAGGAAGCCTGTGCTTGATAACTCACGCCTGCAGGAGTTCTGCAGCTATTCTTTCCAGCTGGAAAAATCTAAATTGTTTCCAAACATTTCCCCTCCTGAAATGCCAGAACTGATATAAAGAGCTTACTTTGTCTGGCAAGCTTGGCTTTCTCAAATCTAGTTATTTCCCCTCTGCAGGTCTTCCCACTCCCTCTCACCCCCCACCCCCTGCTTTTGTAGCAGGACAAGAAAGCTTAACCCAGAAAGCAGATGCACGCTAGGCAAAGTGGGCTGTATGAACAGGCATGAGCTGTAGTTAAAGAACAGAGCGGTTTGTGTGCAGAGTATAAATGAACACAGTGACAGAGTTAAGTAACAATAAATAAATAAATGACTCTTCTCCTCCAGATGTTTTACAAGTGACCTTCTCTGTAACTGGAAGCAATTTCCCTCTATCTGCTAGTCCCTTTTCGTTTCTTATGCAGACATTATATCCAAATTTTCCGGATATATCATATATTTCACCAGCTGTCACAGGGCAGCAGCTGGATTTTGCTTTCAGCTGCACATGTGTGCGTGTTAGTTAAACAATGCACATCCAGAAAGATGCCAAAGTCATTAAGGAGAAACTGGACCCAGCACAGCATCAATTATTCCTTCTGAGATGTAGATGGAGATTAATTTCACCTCACTTCAACTGCCTTTGAATTTGCATCTTAGAATACTGGCCAAAATTTGACAGGTATGCTGACAGCAAAATGATGTTCAGGTAAAATCTGGCTGCTTTCCAAGGCTGTGGAAAGTTATTATTCCTCTCCACGTGGCACTTGTGAGGACATATTTGCAACACTGTGTCTGGTTCGGAGTCTCCTGTACAAGCGAGATGTTGACAAAGTTGAAGGGAGGCCAGTGGAGGATCATGAAGGTGATTTGAGGTCTTCCAAACCAGGGAATATGATGCATCAGGGGAGCCCGAGAGAGCTTGTTCAGCCTAGAGAAGGCTAGGGGGGATCTGATTTCTTCCAACTATCAAATAGGAGGCAACGGAGACGAGGAGCCAGGCTGTTGAGGAGTGCACAGCAGAAGGACAAGAAACAGCAGTTACAAGCTGAAGCAAGGGAAATTCCCACCTGAAAAATGAAAACTGTTTTCGCTATGGCAGTGGTGAAGCATGGGCACAGAGGCTCTGAGAGACTGTACACTCTCAGAATGATTGAGGTTGGCAGAGACTTCTTAATATCTTCTAGACCCACCTGCCTTGCTTAAGCAGGGTTAGCGACAGCAGGTTGCCCAGGACCATGTCCAGCTGTGTTTTGAGTATTTCCGAGGATACAGACTCCACAACCTCTTGTGCCAACCTGTTTCAATGCTCAACCACATTGTTGACCAACATACATCCACTTGTTTTAATGTTCAACCTCACAGTCAAAACAGTTTTTTTATGCTCAGATGGAATTTCATGCGCTCCCATTTGTGCCCATTGCTTCTTGCTTTGTTAGTGGCCAACACTAATAAGAGCCTGACTGTCTTCTGTAGACTTTCCAATCAGTTAATTATAAACACTGATAAAAGCACCCCCCTGCCTTCTCCAGACTAAACACTCCCAGCTCTCTCAGCCTCTTCTCACATACGAGATGTTACAATGCCTTTATCAACCTGTGACCCTTTGCTGGATTTGGTCTTGTCTTGGTAAGTCTGTATCTTTCTTGTACTTGGAAGCCTAGAACTGGACACAGCACTCCAGATGTGGTCTCATCCATTGCAGGAGCGGGCTGGAAATTAGGACCGTGCGTGGCAATCAGTTAGCTGAGGGGAATGTGCTCGAGCTTGTATAGACACAACAACTAACAGGATGAGTCATGCTGAGAGAGCATAGGGGAGTGGGGGACGGATGGCGCCAAGGAAAGGTAACACCTTGCTGTTAATTGATGGTAGTTAACCACCAGTCGGGGATGGCCTAGTATGCAATGCTTAGCTTCAAGAACCAATCTGTTTAAAACGCGCAGCTTCTGAAATTATATATAAACTCATGTTTCTGTACAATAAGTCGACATTTGCTTTCATCAAGCTGCGTCTTGTCTCTCCATCGCAGCAATCCATGCTAAATAGAGAAGAAAGATCACCTCTCTCAACTTGCTGGCAATGGTCTTGCTAATACAGCCTAGGAAACTTGGTCGTCTTTGTTGTGAAGTCACATTGCTGGCTCTTATTGAATCCATCGTCCATCAGGACCTCCAAATCCTTCTCTGCAAAACTGCTTTTCAGGTGGTCATTCCCAGCACATACTGATGCATGGGGTTGTTCCTCCCCAGGTGCAAGCCTTTGCATTTGCCTTTGTTGAGCTTCGTAAGGATCCATCATTGGAGATTTTCAGAACACCACTAAAACCTTGAGCAGCCTGGTCTGAGACAGAAGCTAGTACCTCTCAGAGCAATATTTGGGAACAAAGACTCTAGGGGGCAATTCCAACCTAAATAGTTTTGTGATTTTACAAATAATCATCACAGATGTTTCATGGCTCCAGCATACTGGGAAGCTCCAGCTTTATGAACATGAATCATTACATAAGACAGACCCCAGCTAAAACACACAAAATGCAGAGTTAGGGGGTTTCTCTACATTCATTCCTGGCAGCCACAGATCAAGAATTAGCTTATTTTCCCAAATTTCACTTGAGCAACTTCCCCATCATTATCCAGATTCTTAAATTTCCTTCCAACGTTTTTTATCAGTTCAAGTTCATGAACTCCAACTTCACATATGCTTTCAGCTGTGAGTGCACACTATTATTTTTTTAAAAGCAGAAATGGATGAGAGAAACATGCAAAGTAAAAGAACAATGCACAATAGACATCTGAGTTCCCATATCTGACATAAATGTTGCACTGCGAGGAATGACCGGAGGTGTACATGGGCTTAAATGTGTGCACATAATTAAAGTGAACGACTGGATATAGATTCAAGATGACCCCAAAACAGCGACAACCACAGCTATGACATGTAAATGCACTCAAATACTTATAAAAAGCAGGCTGGTTCCTTCCCCTATCAAAGAAGAAGCAGAAGCCAGGAGGATGACAAATCCCCAAAGTATAAGCAAGCTGAGCTGTTCCAGGCAGATGTCTATCAGTACTACTCAGTCCAAAAGAAAAAAAAAAAAAAGTATTTTGGAGACATTGCTAAATACCACCAGCCAGCCATCAGCACTGTACAATGGGATTGCTGTGAAAGACTGTGACAAGTCTTAACCACAAGGAAGCTGAACTTCTGGTTTCTAATCATAAGCTGCTACTTTGGTACCTGCAGCTGACTGCTCTTAGGAGAATGGCCCAGGTATCCCACATCTGTCTGTCTGCTTCAGTACCAGTGCACTTCCCTAGGAACTCTGGTAAAACCAATCTGGTTTGGCTTTTTAATTATTGACTGTTTCCCTGCTTTTTTTTTTTTTTTTTTTTTTTTTTTTTTTCTGGTAGGGAGTTAATTTTCCTCTGAGTAATTCTGAAATAGAGACAAAAAATTATACTGTGCCCACATGTGAACATTAAAGCAATGCATGTGTTCATGGCCAGAGAATAAGCAATTTTGTTGCTATATATTCAGGTACCTACTTGGAAGAGCACAGGAATGAAATTCAGAGGAACACAGTATCATCAAGTATTCTTGCCACTAATGCAAAACTACACACATCTATTGAAGACAAAGTCAGTGCACTGATTCTTGTCCCAGTTTCTAGGTATTTAGCAGCTATTTAACCTTCCTTGTTGAGATGATGCTACTTGAAATTTGTGTTACTTCTTCTGTGGCTGTCCAGTACAGCTCTTGGTAAGAGCTGATTTATGGTAAGGACTGATTTATGAGCACCAAGAGCACAGAGGTAACATCGGTCCTTCAAAGAGTGCTCCAACAAGTGCTATTAGAGCTCCTTAGACATTTCTATGCAATAAATAGCACATTTTCCCTAAGAGCCAAAGGTTTCTGATTTCTGTGCTCATTCAACAAAAACCTGAAGGTTTCACCCAAGCAGTACTGCACCCCCAAGTTACATGGCCTGGCAAAACATTTTCAAGCAAAAAATTTGCTCACAACTAAAACAGCTAATAAAAAGATATGGAAAAGGAATCACATCTGCCACGGCTGCTGTCTGAAGGTCCCTTCCAAAGTGCCTTGAAAAATTAAACATTTCCAGGGAAGGCTGTGATGATTCTTCATCATAGTAATTATTTCTATTAATTATATCAGCGTCAGGGGTCTCAGCAAGATGCTATGCTAGTTGCTGTAGCATCCTTTGAAGAACAATCTGGTGACAAAAGCTGGCAAGCTAAGTAGAACAGAGTCAAGGAGAGTGAGATAGGGTCAGGTATTCTTGTTTTATACTGGAAGAATCGAGGGGCAAAATGATTAAAGGCCTTTGACAAAGGGTCACAAAAAATCCTATCTTCAAGCTGAGAAGAGACTGCAGATGTCTTTGATCATTTTGGAGCACAGCTGCAGACTATTGACTCTTGATATCAATCTGGTAAAGGTTTTTAGAGTATTTTTGCTCAAGTCAGACAGAAATTTCCCTCTCATTTCCACACTACAGTCTGAAGCCTTCATATAATATGTGAAAGTGTCTGACAACAGGGCTTCAGCCACAACATACTAACTGCTCACCATCACAGTCACAGCAACATTATTACACCAGCCCTACTTACACACCAGCCACAGCCTCACCTAAAAGCCTTCTGCAGAAAGGGATGGCTACCCACCCACCAAGTGACCGTCTAAGTGTTTAGGAGGACTGGAGTAGCAAAGGAAGCGTTTCTAATCTATTTGGTAATAATCCTGCCAGTAAACGCAAACTGCAATAGAATTAGTACCAGTAATTCTGTCTTCTCTTTATAGTCATTGTTCTCTGGACAGCCTGAAATTTGATCTTCCAAATTTGACGATAAAGTGGCCACCAATTCATCCTTTCAAGAATTACTGACTTTTTTCCCCCATTTTTTTTTCATTTAATACAACCTGGGATTTATCACATTTCACAGCTGCCAAATTTTACTGAAATTTGAATTATAACTACTTATTTCCACAGAACCATACTAAATGACTCTTTTCTCCCTTATCAGGATGGTTTAAGCACCTATACTCAGGGCCTCTATAGGACAGTAATTAATTTGTCCCTTGATGCAAATCCAGTAATTCATTTTCTATATTTTTTACATGTACTCAAAAGTGACATACTAGCCCTATAGCAAATAAAGGTCCACATGGTATCAAGAGGACTGTGCTTGGCCAAGCATTAACATATCACTTGACCAGATCCTAACATAAACATAATTGAAGTGTTCTTTTGTTTTAAACTAATACCACAAGTAGTTCATATGCATTGTAACCCTCTCTACTCACATCAAATCAAGATACAAAATATGCAGGAAACATGTATTTCACAAACAGAAATGTCACACTTGGCGATGAAACAATTTATTGCTGGCAGCTAAAGAGAGTCAGTTCTCTCCCTGATGTCATTAAGTCTCCTCTGCTAATGCTGCCATAACTGAATCTTGAAGATGTGCTTTGCTTTACAAGAGTCATACCCTTGGTAACAGAGAGGCACGCTCTGGGCTTTTAAAAACTTTTGTTGTTTTTTTTTAAAGAATTATACCCTAGTTTTGAGCTGCAAATCCCTCCCTTACTGAAGTACATTAGGAATAAATCACTAAAGTTAATGGGGTCAAACCAGTGACCAGGTGACAAGGCAACGGAAGAGCAGAAATGGTCAGTGTTATTTATACCGCAAAACTGTTATGAGCCTGTCCCTGGCCTGGAGTAGGCATGGGACATGATAGAAAGCATTTCCCCAAAAGTTTACATTTCAAGTGTGGGAGATGACATATAGATGAATGATAAAATGGAAACCCAGAGAGAGAACAAGCTAGACTGACCCAATATGACATCAGACACTTAACGAGGAACATCATCTTCTAAGCAACGTTGTGATGCACAGGGAATGATTTAGTGAACTTGCCAGTCCTGGGTTAATCGTTGGACTTGATCTTAAAGGTCTCTTCCAATCTAAATGATTGTATGAATCTATGCAGAGACACTAGCACCTCCTGAGGGATAGTGTATCCTTTTGCTGACCACACAGACCCAATTTAGGTCTCCAACTCAGGTGCCTCTCAACTTCCTCAGGCTTCTTAGGTGCCTTTCTCAACTACCAGGAAAATCAGGCCAAATAACTTCCCCATACGCATAAAAAGAAGTCACTAGTGAAATGATAGCAACCTCAGCCCAGTGGACTGAAAACTGGAGTGCTAAACTCAAAGGGTTGTGATCAGTGGCACGAGGACCACGTGGAGGCCAGTCACTGGTGCTCTGTCCCAGGGGGTTCATACTGGGGCCAATACTGTTTAATCTGTTAGTTAGTGACTTGCATGTTGAGAGAGAGTACACCTGCAGCAGAGTCACCGACAATAAAGAACTAGGAGCAGCGACTGATAACACCAGATGGTTGGTTGTGCTGCCATTCAGAAGACCCTTCCCAGGCTGGAGAAATGGAGAGGGACAAGACTCAACTACAGCAGATGCAATGTCCTGCAGCTGGGGAGGAACAACTCCATGTACTGGGATGGGCTGGGGACTGACCAGCTAGAAAGCAGCTTTGCAGAAAATGCCCTGAGGATCCTGGGACACACCAACCTCAACATGTGCCAGCAATGTGCCCTTGCTGGAAAGAAGGCTACCAGCATGATGGGCTGCATTAGGAGAAGCATCACCAGCAGGTCAAAGGTTATCCTTCTGCCTTATTCCATATCACTGTGTCCAGCTCTCCTGTGTTCCCCAGTGTCAACCCAGCTCCCACAGCTCTCCACTGACAGTTGCCCTGGGTAGTTTTTTAGTTATTTATACCTATAGTCAATTAGATTTTCACCAACACTCTCGTTCACTGTGGTGATGGGTTATGTTAAGAAGCCTACACCCAAAAAACACCTGCCTTAACCAAAAAGGCCTTTCTCCCTCAGAAAAGTGCATACGCTGGTGCGTGTAAATGGTATCGACAGAAAAACTTTACAGCTAAAGAAAATTGCTACAACTATGATGAAGCCAAATGTTTCGGAGCATTAAAAATAAAATTTCAGTATTTCATAAATTCCAAGGAAGAACAAACAAGAAACAAGTTTCTACGTTTATGACAAAATTGGTGGTAGTTATGCCTCACAAAAGAAATAATTGATAGGATGAAACGGTTTTACTCCAAGTCATTGCTTTGAGTGGAGTGCTTGAAAATGAGATCCATCAAGACAAAAAAATAGAATCATTACACAGCAATAAAAGTGTACCTAAGTGGTTATTTACTATTAAAAACTACAATACTGATGGAAGAATGAAAAAAATCAAATTCAGAGTGAGAGGCTTGCTATACTCTACAACAGCATCCCACCTCCAAAGCTCCCTTTCTGAGTGCACAGGTTAACGTGCTGCTTTTTTGACATGTTAGTAGGCTGGGATATGCAACAGGTTTCTACAAGGAGAACATCACTGAACGGGGATGCTGAGCCCAAAAGGACAGCTACAAACTTCAAAACTCTCCAAGGTCAGTGTGGGAGACAACCACCTACAGCAGAGATCACCTGCCCTCTCCAAGGGCACAGCTAAGTCTTGGCACCATGTTCAGCATGTCACAGCCGTCCCAAGCATACCCTTGTGGTAAGTACACCCTAAAGAAGAGCACAACCCAGGGAGAAAACTACTGCAGCCACAAAACTTTTGAGGCCCCACACTCTCCCCATAACCGCTTGAGTGACGAGCGCAGTATGAAGATTGCTTATTTTGAACACAAAGCACATAGAGGCTGGCTGAGGTGACTGATTCTTCTCCCCCATTTCCCCTGCATATGAATGCATTCACACTCCAGTCAGTGTGAAAAACAACAAGCTTGCTCACCCTCGCACTGTCACTTGGGGTGAACAGTTATATTTCTGAAGCCTCCCGTGGCCTGCACAGCCTCCCAGAGACTCTGCGTGGTGCAGAACACTGATGGGTTCGAGGGAAATGGAGGCACACATCACCCAAGTGACAAAACCATCCTCAGCTTGGCTAGGACAAGAGCAGCAGGGAAGAGGGCAGAACAGAAAGAGACCAATGGACTGTATTTGGTAGCCCGTGCTCCTCGCAGCTCCTTAACAGGGCTGAAGAGCATCTTTCCATACCCTGGCCAAGCTCCAGGGAAAGCAACAGTGCAGCACCCATTCTGCTCTGCTCCAGCAAGCTGCATGTCAGCAGAAACTTCATTTAATAGATTTTTCTTTCTGCACCTGCCTTCTTTCTGTTCCCACTGAAATGAAAAATCACAGGAAAGGAAAGGGAGTAAAATCCACAGTGCACCTTTCTCATGCAAGCCTGAGAACTGTTCCACCAGTGAAACCTAATCTTGCAATTTCTAGTCCACTGTGCCATATCACAGTTTGAGTGATAAAGAAGTGCAGGTCAGGGAGACAGACTTTGTATTTAAGTTAGTGTATCTGAGGCTGGTCTAATTTCGCTTTTATTTATTCTTTTCAATTCACTTGCTTCCATCTCCTCCAGCTCTCATTGCAATCGCCATGCTCAGCTGTCAGCTCCATGGGGCAGGCAGTCCTGAGTCTGGGCAGTTTTCACACCAAAGAACACCACATCAAGAATGAGCACATGGTTCCTGAGGCAGCAACTGTTTTCTGTGTCAGGCCCTCCTGGAGCTTCTCACCAGGGCAGAGATTGGAAATTCTCTACCATCCCAGTCCCAATTATAAAAAAGCGGCAGACAGAGGAAGGTCAATTCTGATAACTGAGTCAGTCGAGCAGAAAAATTATCACCTCTTAGTGATTTAGCATCTCAGACCACTGATGTAATCCTTTCAAAATTCAATTACAGCTAATTAAAAGTAATTCTCTCCTCTGAGTTGATCACTTAAAGTTCCAAATTACAGTTAAATCGTGCTGTAACAATGACCATAAAAGCTAACGCTCTAAGGAAAGCTGCAATGTTTGCTATTGATGTAACATACCATAATATACTTAGTTGGCAGCCCTCTGGCACACTGGTTTCACATAAAGCAAGACTAGATTACAGTCCTGAGTATCCTGATCTCCCTCCTTTTGTTTTACCTGCCCACCGCCCCCCCCCCCTCCCCCCCCCCCAGTTGACATCAGATTGCCTGGGAGAAGCAGTGCTTGAGAAACTGCTGTTGTGCTTCACACACAGCTTCACCTGGAATTACAGTATCTCGTTTGTAAAGAAGTGGTGTGCTGGCTTCCATCTACTTTTTAGTCTAGCACCAGCAAACAAATGAATACATTATTATTAGCACACACTTAATGCAAGGTCAAGTTCTGGTGACCCACTCCAGCATTTGGTCTGGATTAAAATGCTCTGTACAGTCAGTAATCTTCCTCTGACATCTGGGATGCATATAAAGCTGCTTGTTAGAATAATAAAAGTAAAAAGAGAGGTAGTAACTTTGAGCCATAGGCTTAATTCTGGAATGGGTTTTAAAAGCCAGGCATCACTCTTCCTTGCAGACCATTCAGCAGGATTATATCTCATTCAGGAGTTTGATGTTCCTGTTCTTCTATCACTTCACTGTAAAACAGGGGCTGGGGAAGCAGCTATAAGACACAAAGTACCTTCCCCTGCTTACTGCCCCATTGCACTAAGTGCTTAACTCCGGGGACTCTCTATTAGCAATTTCTTTATCATGTCATCTGGATAATAAACCATCTACTTACACCACTTTTATTGACAAGATCAACTATGGGATTTGCAGGAGCAGAATGAAGTTCCTGTTTTCTTTCAAACTGCCAAGGTCAACACAAGCCAGAACACCAGTCACAGCAAATATATTGCAGGAAGGACATGATTCAGGTGGGAAAACATTTCTGGTGTTTTTACCCTCAACAAAGCAAGCCTTGCCAATGATTGACCCTATTACAGTATTTGAAAATGAACATTTCATCACACAAGCTTCAGAACAGAGGCTGGTGATCATTTTCAGAGTGTATCACACCCTCCATATTCATCAGGGCACAGAAATGCACATAAAAAATACGATTTGCCTAGGAAAATTCATTGCTTTCTGACACATCACCTCTTGCAGGGACCAGAATATGCTACTTTGAAGAAAAACGGATTATCTGACTAGACCACCAATCCAGGAAAATAACACTTCCCAAAGGAAGAAATTTTCTCTGGCTCTTGCAGAGAACAGTTAAGCCATGTTGTATATGACACAATTATCCACATTTTTATTACCTTTTGTGTCTTAATTACTATTACAGTATGCTTGGCAAACTGTCACTCAACAGCTTACAATCACAGTCTTTGACTACATTATTTCATTCATTAGATTACACAAGCAGCCAAAGAAAGTTGCAACACAGATGCTGGTTTCTGTCCAACTACAGTCCTCCCAGCTCACACAGCTGGCTGTATGGGCAGCCCTAGCTACTCATTTTCAACGAACTGCCCTTCAATTAGCTGCACTGCATCATTTTGGCACATTTCTACAACAGCTGAGAAACTGCAGGTATTAGTCCCTGGGTGGATGCTGCT
Source organism: Falco naumanni (assembly GCF_017639655.2). Taxonomy (NCBI): domain Eukaryota; kingdom Metazoa; phylum Chordata; class Aves; order Falconiformes; family Falconidae; genus Falco; species Falco naumanni. Next base: position 58,230,832 of record NC_054057.1, read on the forward strand.
TTATTAATTTTTATTAATTTTTATTATTATTATTTTTCTCTCTGTGTGTGTTTTGAGGATGGGAAGAGAACATTACTGCACAACCCCAACATGCTGTGTCTTCAGAGCAAACTTCATCCCCAAAGAGAAACAGTAGGAAGCCTTATTCAGTAGGGTTTTTATGTCTTCTGTCCAGGTTGCCCTGCTCCAAGCAAGGCTCAGCTCTGACCAAAGATTTTCAGTTATCAGGGCATTTGTAGCATCCCTCTCTCTCACAGGCTCTCTAGAAGCTAGAAATGGAGCTCATCTCCCACACCAGCATTGAGGGTAGCAATTGAAAAAAAATTTTTTTTTTTCACAATTCACAAAAAAAAGTGGGCTAGGTCCTTGCCACTGATTTACATAGAACCCATAGGAATGCCAAGATCTCTTTCCTGCATCATGTTCCAAAACATGTAATCCTATTAAGGATATTCAGGATTAACAGATAGGAAATTAAAAAAACCAAAACCCAAACAAAAAAACCACCACCAAAGCATTAACAAAAAATTACCTTTCCCAAATTACATATAAGAAATTGCTGCATAAATTATAGACCAGACTAGATTAGGCTAGACTATATTTCAGTTGGAAGGGACCTACAATGATCATCTACTCCAACTGCCTGATCACTTCAGGGCTGACTGAGAACTAAAGCCTGTTATTCAGGCATTGTCCAAATGCCTTTTAAATGCTGGCAGGCTTGGGGCATTAGTCACCTCCCTAGAAAGCCTGTTTCAGTGTTCGACCACCTTCTCAGGAATGCTTCCTAATGTCCAGTCTAAACCTCCCCTGGTGCAGCTTTGAACCGTAAATTACTACTTTAATCACTAAAGGAAACATAATTCTCTCAAACACCTGACAGTCTCTGGCACATATAGTCAGATGAGCTCTTCTCCTGGAAGGATATTCATTCATCCATCCTCCAATTATTGTCAGTTTATTATGGCAATGAAAAAGCAATGGAAAGACCATTGCAACATAAAAAGCACAAAAAATGAGCCCGAGCCAGAAATACTATGCTTCTGGAGTACAATGAAAGAGAAGATGGTACCTAGCTGCATCTTGCCTACAAAGTAGATATAAATATCTTATTGAGAGCCTTAGCAGGGGTGAGGTTAGAGAAGGAGACAGGACCAGAACTTTGCAACATATTAAGCTCACATGGCTAAACCTTTCATCAGGCTGGTTACATTACAAAATATTTTCATGTCTCAGAGGGCAATCTCAGCTAACACCTGATACGCAACCTAGGAAGCAGAAAGAAAGAAAAAATGCCCACACTTCGTCATAGTTTTTTACACCTCTCTACTGTCTTTATTCCAGAAACTGGTCACTTGATAGTATTACCTTTCCTCTTTTAGCACCATTCAACCAGGCAAAAGAAGGAAAGTGCAGAATAAAGCCTGCCAGTTATGCTGAGGCAATGTAGTTAGGGACAGATGAGACCGGGAAGTTCGCACAGCCTGTGGCTATGACCAGGTGTCATCATATATATAGATGGTTCAAGGGCCTGCAGGACACAAGCATCCAAGCTCACCTACCTATGGGTAGTTCAGAAGGCAAGAAGCCAACAGAACAATTCACAGTTGTTGTCTGTTATTATCTGATTATTATATGTTGACATCTTTCAAAGGAGGTGAGCCCAGAACAATGGTCAGTGAACAGACTGGCATCTCCAAATAGTTCACCCTGGTCCAGTAATGCTGGAGACAGACAGGTGGGATATCTGTTGCCATGAATACGTCATTGATTTTTATTTGATTATTTTCCATTGCTGGATGTAGCAACGTTCTTTCAGTGGACTACTTATCAGCAACCTACCAGTAAGATGAAGCAGCACTCACTCACAACACTCCATTGAGGAAGCTATTGAAATTGGACTCCTATAAATGTTCTTTTGTAGTAATTATCTCATTAAAAAGTCTTTCTGTTCTGATGGGCAGAGCTTTACTACCAGCACAGTGGCATGCATATGATGTTTCCATTTCGATTCACAACACTCCTTAATGGGTGTATCTAATTTTGGATGGAGGGGTCATTTAATTTTATATTGCACCTCAGAAAGAGCTGCTTCCTGCACTCCACCCATCTTCAAAGCATCACGGAAAGCTTCCTCCTTTCCTCCCATAAGATATTTCCATAGCAGAAAACCAAATCACAAAATTATTCTATTCTTTGTTCCAAACTGTGTTTTAAGTATGGAATAAATTCACTTTCAGTAAACATATGGGCTACCATCACTGTTCTGCTGACTGGGCTGTGAACTACAAGAGTTTAGACTCAGATTAATTTCTGAGATGCATTGTCAGAACAAAGATTCACTTTTAAATAGGGAAATTTAAAAAATATTTCTTAGTAAATAGTTTGGGGGAAAAAAAATCTGCAATTACTGGTCTGTTTACATGTTACAGGTGATAGATTACAGACTTAATGATAATGGTAGTTCACCTTAAGAGTTTCCACAGGGACACAAAGCAGCTTTAATTAAAAGATGATATGAAAAATCACTTGTTGAGACACAAATTTGTTAATAAAACAGTGATAAATTACATGGTGGATTTAATTGGAGAGAAAGCAGTCCAGCACACTTAATTCAGTTCTTTTATTTATTTCCACACAGAATATGCTTAAAGCATTTTAAGTATACCTCTGTTTAAATGATTTAGGGAAAGAGAAGCCTCAGCCTGTGATTCAGTAGAGGCATTCAGACAATATGGGGTGATTTAAAGGACTTAAAAGTAACACTGAGGAAGCACATCTGAAATATAGCAGCTATTTTAAAGGACTATCATTTTACCAGTAGCACAGAATATATACAAAGCAAGTCTTCTGTTTAACATTTGCACTGTAAGAGGTTTGAATACACCAAAAGGTGCTTTGGGTAGGGTTTTTTTTTGTTGTTTGCTTTGGGTTTTTTTCCTTTGTTGCTACTTCTGTATTTCTAAATGCACATAACCAGGGAGCAACCCCAGGCTCTCAGAGAACCTCCTGCCATTCACTTCAGGGGCATTTGACTCAACTGTGTGGTACTACTGAGGCTGACAGACAATTCCTGTTGTAGTGGGCATCTTTCCACCACTCGAAGTATTGATGGTGACAACGTAGCAGCTGACCAGATGTTTTTAAGATGTAAATTGGAAGAACCTGATACAAAGTTGGGAATGCAGAGCTTGCTGGGAGAGCACTGGAGGGCAGGAGGTGCTCAGGCTCATCTCTACTGATCATGGAAATACTGGAATTAATCAAACCCAAGCTTCACTCCAGAAGGGGCTCATTTTCTGACACCTATAAAGGGCCTGGGAATTAACACGGTCAATCACAGACGGTAGAAAAGCAGGGAGCCAGGTTAATTGACAGTGTAGACATGTCCTGTCCTAGTACAGCAGACTCTGGAGTGATCTGTTTTCCAAGAAAGTAAATTGGCCCATCAGGGGCAGAGTACCCTGCTGTCACTGGAATATTCTTGGTTTCTGAAAGATGTAAATACCTACTTTCTGCAAGTCAATCCTCCCAGGATAACTGGGCATCTAGGATCTGTCATTTTGTCATCCATGTTTTTCATATTAAATGCAATTTTTTCAGTTCATTTTGTTCTGAGACTGATACCCCAAAAATATTAATCAGAAAGTATGCAGTTGAATTAATGTGGGTAAATAAACCTTTACATGTTTGGGAAGGATTGTTTCTGTGCTTGATTTCTATTGCCATAGCAATTTGCAGTGAGATGGCTGGTACTGAAAAAACACTTGTTCAGTAGAGGAACTGCAATAGTAAGAAGTATTAAAAGAGCAGCAATGTCAGTATTTTAATGTCTAGACATACCAACACCCTGTATCAGAGCAGTATCATGAAGACATATGAGTTAGTAAATTGGAATGGTTAGATCAAAGCTGTTAATTTCTGCTTGTCTCCATGCCTTTCCCCACAAAGAGGGGGCTCTGCCAACATTCCTCAGCTGTCCTCATCTTCCAGAGCCAGGACTGATCAAAGCTCAGGTTCTCTCACTTCCACAGTCTCTTGAAAACTGCAGGAGGAGTTAGATCTCCTACTTGGCGGCAACAGACAAAAGACCTGTATTAAGAGAGCTGCAGTAGGGGAAAAAAACCCTACCTACCATACGATTCTTTTATGGGAGGTTGTCGCTTTGAATTCACTGTTCATATCGTATTTTTTGTTGTTTACCAGGTACTGCAGACCTTAGTATATCAGAGTTTTGTCACTAAGTGCTACTAATCACTATTCCAACATAAAGACCATATCTTTGAATAAGACAGGAGATCAGTTGTTACTCTTACTTCTGCAACAAGCTTACATTCTTCCTTTAACCTTCAGTGGAATATCCTGTTTAATTGTTTGATCTGACCAAAGTTTGCCAAGTAAACTACAGTGATACCTAAGAAGCAGTAATTTCACTGAATTTCACTCCTCTTAATGAGGACAGTAAGCTTCAGCTGCTCAGTTGGTATGGTGAACCTGGCTACCGGGTCCTAGCTATTCTTCTAGTCTTCCATTATCAGTAAATGGAGAGATGGGCACCTCCAGGAGGTGACTTATTCCACCTATTTGAGATACCATCTATTTCAGAGTAGTACAAATTACTCACTAAATGCCACCTTCCTAATGCACTGGCAAGGCAACCTAGCTCAGCCACCCAGAAGTTCAGCACCTAGTTCAAAGTCAGATGATCCCTGCAAGAAGAAATCCATCCAGCTCCTTAAGTTATCACCTGATGTATGGTGGTGTCCTCAATCCTTTGCAGTCACTTTGCAGAGAAACTGCAGCACTAGCACAGTTACATGATCTTCTCTTCAGACTAGAAGCTCTTAGTATAAAAGCCCTCTTATTCTGAAGGCACATTATTTGGTGCAGATTTAGGGGATGTGCAGAAGAGCCCATTATTAGTTTTCCCAGCATCTCCATTCTACAAACATGAAAAAGCGTCTCTGAATTGATTAAATACAATAAAATTATAACAGCACTGACTCAAAGCTAAAACCGCCTGGCTCCAGAATCCATTTTGTTGTGTTGAAAGCAGTACTGAAGACAGTAAGAAATTTAGCTGGGTGCTATTCTAGCTTGGTGTCGTTGCAAAGGGAGAAAATGCCACATGTAGGGAGCAACTGGGACTTCTCACTTGTGCATCAGGTTTCCCAGGAAGGGCCAGAAAGGCTAAAACCTTGCCCTTTGATGTACAGCTGCCATTGTGACATTGTACAGTTGGGAGGAGAGATGATGGCAAGAGACAATTCTGTATTCCCCCCCCCCCAAATGGGCACTTCTAGAGTACCCTAGCACTTTAACGGTCCAAAAGCTCTCCGAGAGAGGACAAAGTGCCTTGGACTAGCTACAGCAGATCAAATTCATCTCAGGGTTGATACTGCTGGAATGAGTTTTCAATGACTGGAAGTGAAAAAAAAAAAAAAGTCTGACATGAATTGAACTCTGCTTGCTGACTGGTATGAAGGCTTCATCACGGCCTTTAAATGATTCCTCTGGATCCCCTTGCTTGTGCCCCCCCTGCAGTCACTCACTTCCCTCATTTCTTTCTCTATGTACCAAGGGGCCTCCTGTTTCACCCATCTCCAGCTCCTTTGTGCTAATCCCCAGGAACTGGCTTGGCCAGATGCTAAACTGGTTCTTCCCTAGTGACTGGCTGGACTTTAGACAGTGTATTTCCCAGCTGTTATTCAAACACATTCAGCAAGACTTTCCTTTTCAAGACATGATTTAGATCAAGTAATCTTTGTTTTCAGTAGTGCTGCATCATAAAATTAGGTAATTACTCTTACAAATCTGTCAGGGCTCTAAGTAAATAGATAATTTAGAACATTTAAACTAGAAGGCAGGAAAACTCCACATTCTCTTCTATGTGTGGCTTAGAGGAATTAGCCTGGGGGATACAGGCATGCCGAGAGTCTATTCTATTGGGCGAGCTGGTCAGCAGTCAGAGATGTCCATGAGTGTACAGCCATCTTAAAACTGGTTTTTCCTTTGGCTGCATTCCTCTTCCTTTTCTATTCCATTTGCACCAAAAAAAGAAAGGTTCTTGCAAGGAATCAAATTTCTGCCTTCAGCTGTCTAGTGGAAAGTTAGAGGGAAGACAAAGCCAAATTATCCTCAGAGGTGCACAATGAAAAGACAAGAGGCAACGGACACAAACTGCAGCAACAGGAATTTTGGAAGGACATGAAGGAACAGCTTTTTTCAACATGAGACTGGTGCAGCACAGAGACAGGTGCCTGGAATCTCTGTCCTTGGGGATTTTCAGCACTCAGCTGATGAAAACCTCAAGCCACATGATCTGACTTTGAAGTGAATCCCTCAGGGCAGAGGCTGCACGACAGACCTCCAGAGATCCCTTCCAACCTACATGGTTCTATAATTCTATCAATCATGAGCACAAATCTATAATTCTGTATTTCAACAACCTTGGCATGTAGGGGCAAGGCTGACTCAAGCAAGATCACCTTGTTAAGCTGAAACCACATGAACAGGGTCTCTAGTGCTGGGATCATAGAGGCCCCTTCAACATCAAGCCACGTAACTGAGGTGAAGGTAATGTTGAATCAGAATTTATTGAAAACCTGAGTACAACAGCTACCCAGTGACATTTTAGGCTTAAAATCACTGTCCTCTTAAATTACTAGAAAATGAGGAAGAATGACTAAAAAAACCTTTAAAACAAATTATGCATGCAAAAACACTTCTCCTTACCCTCCCCCTTCTCCCCCCCCCCCCCCCCCCCCCAAGTGTTATATCACTCAGAGGACAACACCTGGGCTCAAATCTCACTGTGCACACAGCATCTGACATCACCATCACCGAGAGCTTGTCTTCAGCAGTGAAGCCTGCTGTTGCAGGAAGGCTGCTTTCTCTCCCAATCTATCACGGAAGTGCCATGCCTAGCTCCACACTAGCATCCACACATATTTCAAAATGTCCCTATTTTCACAAAGCAGATGTACTGTTTCCCAGCCAGTTCTACTTGAGAGAGTCCCTATACCTCCCTCCATCTGCTCCCCAGGCCTACACAGGCAACAAACTGTGCAACCTTGTAATGATGATCTTGGCTCTATGCCTCCACGAAAAAAAAAGAAAAAAAGAAAAAAAAGAAAAAAGTCCTCTGCTTCAGCTAGTTTTAGTATCTATAATTAGCTTCTACCAAAAAACATGAACATAAAAGCATAGATTTTTTTTTATAATCTTTGAATGATGATCCTAAAGACAGCACAGGAATATTTCAGAGCCACAAATGTTTCAAAGCTACCTTATGGGTGTTTGTAATTTCTAACAAGCTTCTGATATTGAAGGCATGCTTTCAGTAAGAACAGAAACAGAATCATAAATGCTTGCTTGGACTGCTGGAAAGGCAGGATACAATTTCCATTGGAATTTTACCTTTCCTTTCCCCCAGTGAAAAACTCAAATGTTTCTCCAGAAGAGCAAATTCCAATACCTTTGATGGTTGGACAGACCTCAAGGTCTTCATTCAAATTAGATGAACATGTGAAGTAGGAACAGCCCTCAGGCATAAAACATTTTAAATCCAAATTTTAAATACCTCTGAATTTTGAAAGAGATTCAAGGTTCGGGAACTGTCTGTTACAGGAGGGAAGAACAAAACTGACATTGGAGTCAAAATACATGTTTGATATTATAGAAGATGAACACTCTTAACATCTGAAAGTTTTAATTGTAGGTTAACTGTAAATTACAGATTGTTTGAAGTGGAAAGTTTTAGCCTTTTTCTACAGAATCTCTATTAAAAATTATTTTTACTTCCCCCACATTCTCCTGAATTTTACTGCCTATTTTCAATTGCATGTTCTTGCTGTAATCAATTATTTAATCCCTACACCACTTTCTGATCCAATGCCACTTCTATGAAGGTTTTCACTAAACAATCTGTAACACAAACAAAACCTCCCCACACATCTGGATGAATGCTGAGGGAAGCAGAGGCTCCAACAATTAGACGCTATTGTTGAACTACATAACACTAATGAGGACAGTTGTTCAAAAAAGGAACAGCATTGTTAGATGAAAACAAATGGCCCATAAAAACAGAGCAATCAAAAGAACTGACATTCAAAGATATGTAAGCAGCAACTGTAACCTTATAGCCTCTTATCCATGCTGGAGTAAACAGATAATTGCTGATGCATAAACATAAGAAGGCCTTAGGTCTCAATAAACAAAAGGATTAAACTCTGAGAACATTCACAAACAGGAGAAAATGAAAAGTCCATAGACTCCTCTTGAGAGGCAACTATGCAGCATTGTGCTATGACCTCCTGCACTTACAGCCCAGTTCTGTGAAGCCTTTATCACTGAAAGCTAACGATCCACTAGGCTTTCTCCCTCCATCTGATTTAAAACATGGGGAAAGCAATGGGTAAAATGGTAACATCCCAACTAATCATCTCCTCTTGAGGCTCCCTTGTGCAGCAAAACCTGTGTGACACAGGCTGATGCACGTGAGATGTTAACTTACCTCCCTCAATCAAATACAATGCCACACCAAAGGGTGTCATTAAAAGTGTATTTAAGAACAGAAATAAGGTTTTGCCAGACCTGTCCACTGCAGATTTTCTTGCACCTGCCAGTGTGACCTGGAGAGATCTAGCCTAAAAACCATCATGATTTCATCCTGTTGCTACTCCAACTTGCAGAATTACCTCCAAAACTTGGACTCTAAACTCTGCAGTAGGGTCTGGATCAGTTAATCTGAGTTCAGGAGCTTGCCATAACCCGGGGTTGTGGTGCAAATATACAGTACAGTTGTCTTGTATTTAAGGTAGCAATGCTGAGGACTGAATAAATGACCAAGACAGCAGCCACAGAAACCATATAACTTATTAACATATGCACATACACAGAAGTGTGTGCCTGCAAACCTACAGATAACTTCAGCCTTATTTTTCAATCCAAACATTAAGCATTTTCAGTTCCTGTGTAGTTTCTGCAGATCTCATTTTTTCACGCAGTCTAGGTACAAAACCCAAACAAGTTTGTAAGCTGCTGGACTGGAAATGATTTAAATTACAGTGTAACAAATGCAACTAGGCTTGAATTCCTGCAGGACCTTGGGACAGACATCCTTTTACATTGGCTCTCAGCAAATACCCAGGCATTCCTTTTTTAGCAGAAATACTCATAAGAAATTAGTTTCAAGATCTCATGGGTGCATATTTGAGGCTCCAAAGACTATCTGTACACACACAAGTATGTTATTCATGCCAGAACTGCTCATCCAATCAAGGAACGGAAATGCTACTACTGTTTGTGGTTCATTTACCCAAATGCTCCCAAATACTGCAACGGAAATTTAGAATAGTTGGGACCACTACGACAGTAAAAATATTCAAAAAATGCATGACAAAAATTCTAACATTACACTAAAAATCCTGTGCTTCTCTCAGAAGGGGAAAAAAAAAAGAAAAAAAACTTATGCTAAATGGGTTCCAAAACACCTGGAACTGCTACTGGCCAAAAAAAAATCATATGTTTTTGGATAAGCAGTGGATAAGGATCTGTAAATAATATTTTCCTAATTAATTATTGAGAATATTATTTATGTTTTTTATTAAATTACATTTCAACTTCAATTAGGGAAAAAAATATATTGCTACAACATGGAGTAAAAGGCAGTATTTTGTTTAAAGTTTCTTTTTTTTATGGTTAGGAGAACATGAGGAGGCTCAGCTCCCCAAGCAAGCATCTGGAAAAAACTAGAAACCATGAATCACGAGCTCACCCTAGTGTTTTAAAGTAAGACTGCAGTAAGGAACTAAAAAATCCTTCACGTTAGATTTAGCATCTTCATAAATCATTTCATTTGTCTAACTTTTCCACATGAAAGCCACATTACTTGCCTGAACTCTGATTTCTTTTGTTGGTATTTATCAAATGGTTACTGATCTGGATCCCCCATTTTACAACAAACTGAATATATTAAAATGTTTTGATGTAGATTTTTACATCAGTTAATCAATTAAGGCCAAAGCAGTAAATTCCTGTTTAGTTTGCAGACTACAAGCATTGCAGAATTTATTATGGAGAATCCCTAGTAAATTATTAGTGAAGATTTCACTCTGTATCTTCAGCATAAGACACAAGACGGGAAAGAGGAGAGGGGGAAAAAAGCAATAGCTAAAAATCTGAAGCATTTCATGTGGGATTTATAAGAAATTCCCAATTCATTCATGACCTGGTTTTCAGAAACTAGTCCATTTACATAAGTACAGTCTGCATGCAGCTACACGCTGTCTTTCTAATTTTTCCTCCTTTTCCCTGCCTATTTTTAATTCCCAATAAAACAATACATTTCAAGCATACAGTTTGATGCCGTTAATGATGACACACTCCTGGGAGGAGGGAAAAAAAAAAAAAAAAGACACAGTTTTTTTGCAAAGCAATACCTATCAGCTGTTAATTGGCACAGCAACCCTTTTCAGTCTGCCTACAAACAGGAGGACAGAAACTATCAGGAGGAGTGGGATGGCAGACACTTCAATTTCAACAGAAGCTTGCAGTAGGCTGCAAATTGTGGGAGAAAAGGAAAGGAAGGAGATGTAAAGCCTTTGAAAACTACAGTAGGAAAAGCTTTTCAAGGCCAGATGCAAAAACTTCTGCAGATTGCTCAGTACTGAGAAAAAACCCCCACAGCTAGCATGTTGTCCACAGCAGGTGAATTTCTTAATAGAAGCTGGCTGCACATTTTAGGGGAAGAAAAGAGTGTTTTGCAGCATGCAGAGCATTGTTCTCAGTCAGTTAGCCTGCAGAGTTGGGGGGGGGGGGGCGGCATTGTAAATTTGCTGAGCCAGAACTGTGCTCCAAAGACATGCCATTATTCATGCATTTTCCAGTAGAAAAAGGGACAATAGGATGACACCAAGAAGAAAACTGCTTGACCATCCCAATGTGTCACTGTAACTGTGTATAAAAGAAACAAAATAGCAATGATCTGGTATGAGATGAGGGTTCTCAATTCATACCAGAAGTCAAAAACCACTGCAAACACACAGCAGGTGCAAAAGCTTGAGATGGACTGACAAATTTGAGGGCAAAACTAAAGGAAGTGGAGCACTTCTGTTTATTCTTAACAGCTTTAAAGGTGTTTGAAAGGATGCTAAGGCAGGGCCTTCTGGCTGCTCCATCTTCTTAACTGCTTCTTAAAATCCTCCCCCAAAGAAACAACAAAAAAGGGATCTCAATCTATTTCTATTTCAAACAGAACAATTGGATTCTGCAAGAAGTTACTGCTTGAAGGTAAAGGTTTTAAAGACAAGATATGAAAGCAAGGCTAGTCTGGAAAGGAAGCCCTACAGAATCCATAAAAGCAAGCAAAATCTTGGAAAGAGTCAAGGCAACAATTTATTTTGTTGACAATGATATGCACAGAAAAATGAAACATCTCATCTATTCTTTTGATTCATACCCTTGTATTAAGCATATGTTTTATCAGAAGGGAAAAAAATCCTAAAAGAAAAAGGATGTTTGAAAACTGACTTGACCGTCAGAGCATGTATTTTGTACCTGCAATTTTATTCTGCATTTTGTTTATTTCCCAGTCTATCTGCCAAAGCATTTTATTGTTCACTACTGGTTAATTATTTTCCTGACAACAGTGCCAATTTCTACTTAAATAACAGAATATACTCTTGATTTTCCACACAGTCATACAGCTGTTACTAGAAATCATTCTGAACCAGTGAAATCTTTCCTCAAAGTTTATCAGTTTTTCTGGATCTTTGAGATGCAGATCATTGCAGAAAAAAAAATAATGTAAGCCACTGAACTTAAACTGCTTCTGTTAAGGTTTGCAAGTAGACTGGGCACTGCCTTGAGATTTAGTTAACTGAACAGACCATGAAAAACTACTGGACACAACTTGGAAACTCCTGCCCCTTAACTCCTGTCCAGAAATAGGTATCAAAAGCTTACTGCACTGCATGAACTGCTAGGAGAGGTATCTGTTCTTTCTGAACACAGAGTAGCCCTATTCTGATTATTTGACTTTTGGGATGGTGGCAGGTGGACTCAGCAAAGGTAGAGCGGTCATTATCAAAGCATTTCCATGCAGGAAACTAGCAACAGTTCCTATGAAGGGTAGAGAGACCACTGAGAGACTTCCAAAGGGGTGGGAAAGATGCATTTACTGAGAGTGCAGCAGCCACCTAGATGAATATCCCCTCATACGGACCAGAGGAATTCCTATCTTTATATTTGTGATTTACATAGGCAAGAAAAATGGGCAACGTTTTTACGTACCGCACTTTGTAATGGGCACTTGCAAACACTACACAAGAGCTTCTTCATACTTTCAGGATCCTAAGCAAGCCATCTAAGTCACCAGTCACCAGAGTATCAAGCCAATGGAGCTTGTTCCCATGGTAGTATGGGCTCAGAATTACTTCTATGCCCACACAACTGCTCCAGCAAACAAAGGATGCATATCATAACAAGGAAAAAAAAAAAAAAAAAAAAAAAAAAAAGAAAGTTTGGTTGAAGTACAGTCATCTAAAATAGACTGTAGTGAAGAGAGGTTGGTCGACAAGAAACGTCCATGCATGGCCTCTGTGTTCTCTCTCTCCTCCTGCTTTACAAATTGCAGGACAACTTGAGGTTCTGCAAGAACCTCAGCAGACATCAGGACAGTTAACTCATTAAGACAGGATGAAATAAAAAAGGGGAATAGTTCAAGAAATTTAGGCTATCAGCAACTATGCAAGAGCTGCACAAAGAATGAGCAGAAAAGCCTACTGTTATCAGATGCTGCATGAATGCTACAAAACAGACCCCAAGTTGTATTGTTTCCATATTTCCAACAGAATAATGATGAACATTTGTTTATAACTATTATCCCAGTATTAAGACAAGACTAGTTTCTCTGACTCCTGCTGCTTAACATCTTGTATTAGCAAACAGTCCCAGAGATTTTGACTAAATTAGTTTTTAACTATTTAAAATGCAATATTCGCACAATTATGACAACCTGGTGTTGGGAAACTAATAGCACCATTGTACCCAAGATACATATCATTACACACAGGATATCCAGTACTCTCTTCAGAACAGGGCTGATGAAGAACAAGGCATCCATCACATTTCTAGATGAAATATTACAATATTAAAAATTACACAGCTGCTTACTTTCAAGGCCTCAGATGCAATTATAAAACTCAGTGGTGGAAAAGTACATATTGTTTGCTTTCATTAGTGTGCTTCTAAGAAATTTGTACCTTTGTTTTGTACTTCTTCTGTAACAGAAGGCTGTTCCCATTAATCCAGTACTCATTTTTCAGAGAAGCAAGACAAAAAGATAGATGAAGTTTCAGACTGAAACAATGCCATAACTCACACTTCATGAGTTATACAAGGGATTACATTACTGTATTTCAAACTGCGTCTGGCATCTCTGTGATTACTTGCTCTATGTTTGTAATTCTCAAATACGCAGAACTGCACAGACCTTTAGAGAAACAGCCAATGCTACCATGCAATACAGAATAAAGGCTTTTTTGAAGCATTTTCCTTTGTTCCCAGTCCCCCTTAGATTGACGAGGAGTAAGGAATGCTGAAAAAAAGCATGGTTCCATGCCTTTTATTTTTACAAAATGAAACAGCTTTTCAATCGCACATCAATAAAGTTCTTAAGAAAACACTTCCTCCTGAGTCCAGGGCTGGGACTGCAGCAACCTCAATAAAGCAGGTGTGCTCTGGTCAGATTACTGAATCCAGACCTGGTAGGAGGCCAAATGAAATGCTTGACATCTAATGACTGCCCCAATAGCAACAGACATCCCAAGGATCCAGGGAAAACAAGGTCCTTCAACAATGGGATGACAAATGCCAAGTAATCAACCTTGCAAAAGTAACAGAGCCAGGTGTATTCCAATATTGTTTAAATAATTATACATGTTTGTAGTGTAACAGCATGAAGATGTTATAAGAAGAGAGAAGCGTGGCAGAATCCTTGAGGTTAGGAGTCCCACAACCTAATTCCAGTTTAGCACTGGAACTGGACACTACTGATCCCCATAAGGGTAATGACAGTGATCATGAAATGCTGAACACAGAAACTGTACATTTTGGACTGGTAATAAGAGGAGTTAAAATACCAAAACACAGAATGGGTCAGCAATTTACCAGGATGATATGCAGAAACAAATCTCCTAGAAGAACCTGCATAGGAATGCACATAAGAGATGCTATTTTGGATTTAGATTCAAGTGGTGCTTGGGAACCAGTTCAAGTGGAATCACTGGAAGAGCTGTTCTTTAGCAGTGATCATAACACAATTAGGTTACTATAGAACAGAGTGGGTGAGTGAAGAAAGCACTAGATAAAAAGTGTGAAGAAATGGAACAATGTAAAAACAAGGCTATTAGTCAAGAAAAAGATGAAAAGAACAGCCCCAAAAGCAGGAACAATCAAATCTACAATCAATCTAAAAACTGTACAGGATACTGGATTAGAAGCCCAGATAAAACATGGACCAAAAGGAAAAAAAAGGAGGACCCTCCCCCCTCCCCCCCCTTAAATCTTGCTTGGCTCAAGAGGGAGTTAAGAAGGCTGTCAGAAGGAAAAGGTCAGAATTTAAAGAAATGGAAAGCTTGTGCACATGCAGAGAACAGAAAACCCATACAACATGCCAGGTGAAATGTAAACAAGAAATTAAGATGGAAATTAATTCAAACAGCACCTTTCAATAGATACTCAACTTCATAGTAAAAAGTTCTTTAAAACCACTAAAAGCAGGAGGCAAGCTAAGAAATCAACAGGACTGCTTGATGAAGAAAGCATAATAGAAGCACTCGAGGGTAGAAAAAAAACACTCAGTGAATTTCTTGCACTGGTCTTGTCTGATGAAGGCCACGGGAAGATTCCCACATCTCGGACATTCTCTATAGTGAATCAGCTTCAACACACAAGTACTGGACCAAACCAATAATGCTACTGAAATACCCGAACGGGGCAGCATTCTTTCAAATGCGAATCTGCAGAACTGCTGGCAAAGGCCTGCTGCCCAGCCTTACAGCTGCTCTGCCAGAAGCCTGCAGCACTGCTAACACAGTTCCCATCCATAAGGGCTTCAGTAGGTACCTTAGAATTATGGGCTCATTAATGTCCTCCCTGGCAGTGACAGTTCAAAATAAAGATAAATTTTGAGCACATACACAAATACAACTCTGTTTGGAATGATTTGGTACAGATTCGCAATGAGAAATCCAGCCTGACTAGGCTGCTGGATTTGTATGGCTGTTATCAGTCAGTATTTGGGTAAAGGGAATCCCATGGACATGATTTATTTGTATTTTCAACTAACTTCTCATTAATAAGCTATGTTGCCTCAGGGTTGGAAAGAAGATACCACACCCAGGACATGACCAAAGAGCATCCATGCCCAGAAACATGCTAATACCACCACCAGGTGATGAAGAAAGTGCAATACCTGCTTCCTAGAGCAACTACTCTGGGGACATTTAAAAGCCTTTCAAGTTCCCTTGTGCAATACTGATTTTTTATATATATTTTAATACTTCTGCAGCTTATCAGCTGTAATTTCCTATATTCCTGTTCACAGCAGCTCTAGAAGAGAATACAGTCAACACAAACTACTTTACTTTTAAATAAAATGTACAACTGCAGAACTGAAATGGAATTATTTCTAATGAATATCTGCATTAATGAGCCAAGCTCCAGCTAAACACACCATTTTTCTCAAAACCAAATTCTATAATTTGAAGTGGGTGTCATAGCCTTCAAGAGCTTAAGCACTGCTTTAAAAGAATCTGTCAATTATTTAATAGAAATCCTTTCCTAGTACAATGTTGCTGATCTATGTCTCACATCCAAGGTTAATTTAATGCTTAAAATGTAGCATTTCAAGTACTGTTGCATGAAATAATTTATCTTGGAAAAAATGTAGAGAACAAGGCAACACAATTATTCATGTGAATAAGAGAACATGAATCACAAAGGAGAGAAAATTGTATCGCTAAAATGCAGACATGCAAAGATCAATCCATTATACCAGGAGAAACAAAGCAAGGAGTTTTAAATTGTAGGGTAAAATTATAGCTACATACAGTACATTTTTCTTAAAAAAATACTAAGAATCTGGTTCACCATCTGGTCAAGTCAGTCAAGGAGCTACCATGCCACCCAGAAAATCTCTTTAAACTCACTCAGGTACATCTGTACTGTCAATACACACTCTTCCTTCCAAAGGTCTCAAACAATCAAGAACACACACGAGCACTTGGTAGTTCCACAGAGGAACCCACACAAAGGTTAGCCCCAAGGAAAAACCAAGGAGGGTAAGTACCAGGAACAGGACCTGCCTTTTCAGCAGAAAGAGGATCAGACACCTAAATTTTAATTTATCAGTGAGCCTAGATGATGATTAAAAAAAGAAAAAAGAATAAAACCCCCACAACCCTCAGACCTCCCATGAAGTCTCAAAGGCCAGCTTCATCCATTTTCCAAGGTCATTTCAGTAAGTGGCCAAGAATCAAACCACTGCTCTAGAGCAGGCTGGTATAGCTGCCCACATTGTTTGTGACCAGGACTCCAAATCATTTCAAAGCCCCTACCTTGAGGTTTGGCCCTTTAATGGGGAGAACCCCAGAGCCTGATGACAAGGCAAAGAACCAACTCCCTGTCCAGAGAGATTTGGTACTTCCCCTGGGCTTGGATCAGGGATGCCAAGGAGAGACTGCCAAGGCTCATCAAGCCCTTGGGCACTTGCTGCTCATTCACATGGGCAGCAATGATACAGTCAAGGGAGACCATGAGCATATCAAAACAAAAGATATTTTGATAATCTGAATGATTAGAGCTCTGTGATAGACAGATTACAGGTTATAATGGAGGAATTCAGAAACACTGCAAAGGCATATGGAGATGGTGTTAGAAAAGCCAGAGCTCATCCACAGTTCATGCTTGTAGGACACTTCAAGAGCTAAAAAAGGAGCTGCTTCTCTCACACTAGTAATGAAAGGCTGACCAAAGAAAACAAGGGCCTGTTGCTCTACAATGCAGGTGACTTTATAATGGCAAAGAAACATAAGCTTAACCTAGACAACTTCTTCTTTGCCTCACTTGCCACTGACAAGGTCTCTCAGGCCTCTAAGATTCTCTCCAAGATGATGAACTACTGGCAGCAGATATGACTGAAGTCAAGGATTACCTGTGACAGCCTGACTTCACCAGTTCCATAGAACCAGATGGGCTTCACCCATGGGTGCTAAGAACTGACTGATATCATACCAAGGCTGCTCTCTGTCATCTCTGATAAGCTGTGGAGATCCAGGGAGGTCCTCAGCCATTGATGAAAGACAAACATAGCAGCTGTCCTAAAAAAAAAAGCCAAAAGTTCTACCCAGGGACCTGTGAGCTAGTCAGTTTTCCTTCTGTCAGTGTGGAAATGATGGAGTCCTCCTGGAACACAGGTCTGAGTGTGTGAAGGAGATGGTGGTTATTTGGAATAGTCTGTGGAAAAGGACATGGAGGTCTTGTTAGTCAGCAGTCTGCACACCAGCCAACAGTGTGCCATGGCAGAAAAAGCAGCTGACAGCATCCTGCACTGTATTAAAAGGAGCATGACCTGCTAATCAAGGAAAAATGACTGAGGGAAATTATTATCCCCCATGGCTCACTAGATAACATCTACATGATCTGTAGATGTGAAACATCACATACATTTTTGGGACCCCTGGTATGAGGGAGACATTGAACAACTGGATTCAGTTCAGCACAGGGTCACCAAGATGGTCAGGGGCTGGAGCACATGCCCTGTAAGAAGCAGCTGAGGAACAGGCCTTATTCAGTCTGGAGAAAAGCCGCAGGGTGGAAGAGATCTGTTAGGTTGTGTGAGAAAAAATTCATCTTCACAAACACAAAGAAGCACAGATAGTGGTAAATGGGAGAACCTGAATATTATCTTGCCCTGACTATTCTGAGATACGACAGGAGTCATCAGCTTGAAGGAGCACAGATGAACAACAGGTAAGTGAACCCCAATAACTCACCCAGAGAAAAAGAGCCCCTGCCACAGCTCCTCCTAGGGTTATCACAGGAGAGCCATCAATGACACAAGATGAAGCTCTCCTGTGCATCTTTTCAGACAGTGCAGGAAGAAAACCAGGATTGTTCAGAACTTACTGGGGACACGGAGGAATGAAAGCTTTATTTCTAACTACTGTCCTGGGTAAGTGTCTCTCTATTCTGCAGCTACGTGTGTACACAGAGGTCAGAGTCATCTGTTTCTCTCTTATGCTTTGAACTTTTTTTTCCCCCACACCTCTGACTGAGCTAAGGGCCAAAAAAAAAAAAAAAAAAAAAAAAAGCCAGGCAACAGAAAACCCAAGAACAGTGGACCTAAATAATGCTTTGGCAACAAGGAGCTCAACCAGCTTTCTTGTTTAGCAACCCATATACCAGTTAAGTCCTTTCCTGTATAAATCAGTCACTCTCCAAAACTCTTCTTTACAGAAATTTCTTCTGTTCACAAAACGTTTATGCATTTCATATTTAGAAAATCTTTACAGAACTTCACTTTCTCCTTTAACATATAATGAAATGTTCTGCACTTTCAGAAAAAAAACAAACCCCAAACACCCAGGAACACTGCCTAGACAAATAAAGGTAATCTCAAAAAGCATCTAAATCATCAGGCTTAAGTGCAATTATGTTCTCCACAGCACAAAGCTGAGAACAATGGGAGTCAACAAATTGCAGCACATACACAATTTTGTGCAATTATACCAGCAATATATAACTTGTTCTAATTACTTTGCATTGATATCAGACTCTATTGTATTCAAAATTCTGTATCAAAAAGATGTCAGCTAACTCCAGGTGCCTTTTAAAAGCCAGATCTATTCTACTCCTTGTGCATTACTCAGGAAATATTCATATTTACAGACACCGCAATGTTCAGAGTATTTTAAGAAGTCTTTCCAGACCTCCCATTTGCTGGATTGCTGGAACTGTCACTCACATTACTGACAGTATTTCCCTTAGCCCCTAACCAGAAGAATGTTTCTGGATCGCACATATTTAGTAGCTAGTGGTGCTGAACTAGTCAAATTAAACTACACACCGTGCTACCCCAGCTGCTATGTGAACAGGCTGTGAGCTCAAAGTGTCTACCATGACTGTCACCAACTGGGATCCTGAAGCTTGGACAGTGATACTTGTGGGGTTGATGACTAATTAGAAACAGAAGCCTATAAAGCAGCCCCAGTTACCGTTGATTAATAGACCCACACAGAGAGGAGTGCCATTTCCCCAGAGTGTGACCATTCAACAGCCCTTTGCTCAGACAGAGATGAAGGATACATGGGAAATTTGCAGTTAACAGCCTCAGAAATGCCTCTGAAGCAGCTGTGGAGATGCTGGAAAACCAGAGCAGATGGGATGCAGCTGCACTGGGGGAAAGGTCAGAGCACAGTTAAACCATTGGAAGCTGGTGCCCCATCTATGGGTTACACAGCATCCTGCTGCCAAACTGGGCTTACTGCATTAGGGGCTGGCTGCTACTGACCCGGCAGCTGATTAGGAGAATCAAGTTTACGGGACTATACAGATAAGGCGGCTGAGCACCCTTATGCCTCAACAGCATTGCATCTTGGCAGACCCTGTCACTCAATGCAACCAAAAATCATTCTGGAGACCTTGGAGAAAGGGAATCTCAAGGAGTGTAAATCTCAGCTCCAACAAGCTATGCAGTTAGTTAACACAGTCTGTAATCTACCATAACAGCTCTGCAGAAAATCAAACACCCCAGACTCAGCTAGGTCATATACTACCAGCCAGTCCCAGACATGCTTGGACCAAGAGCTGAGGCTGCATCTCTCCATCTGCAGCAGTAGAATTCCCTAAGGATGGAGACCCTACAATCTGAGGACCAAGATTTACCTACTGGGTGGAACCTGAAGGCAATGAAATCAATACCTTTACATATAACAAATATGATGAAGTACCAATAAAGTTACATTGATACAGAAGGGAAACCACCAGTGGTGAAATGCCTACACTGTAATGAATTGACATTGCTTAGTAGCCACTCTGGTTTCACATGTAGCCTCAGAGTTGCTAGGCCCATTAGCCTAGGGATATATCCCATAACAGTGGTGCCTGTATGTTGCTTACTTTGCTGTACATTACTACTATAGCCCTTTGTTTGCATAAGTTACAGCAAATGGCTCAAACTGTTAGGATCTAGACAATCTAGTCTTCAGTATGCATCTGACAGGGGGGATGGAGTTTGCAATGTTGTAGGCTGTAAGCAGTGGGCCATAATAGTGATCTCTGGGGAAGGAGACCACAAACCACCCTGTGTCGGGCAAAATCACTTCCAGTCTACCCCAAGACAAATGAAACAACAGTGGAAAGACCCATGTGTGCCAAAACTTAATCAGATCAGAGTATCTGAGCTTAAATATATTTAACAAAACATCAGGAACTGTTTAGGGAACTCTCAAGGGGAAAGAACACAGCATGTCAGGTCAGGTATGTTATATATATATATATATCAGGTCAGGTATCTCCTATATATATATGAGAGAGTTCCAGCCTGTAGCTGACACCATGCTGGAGCAGGAACCACCACACTTATTGCCTCAAACTCCCAGATTGCCCATCTATTCATCAGAGGGATTTTGATGACTCCATCAGCTGGTGAAAATAAGGGAATATAAAACAGTGAAATGGGAAGATGGAAGTGTTTATCTGTTTTATCCCCTGCACACACACCACACAACCAACCCACCCCCCCCAACCCACCCCCCCACCCCCCGACCCAGTACTCAAATCATGGTTCAAGAGTGGTGGACAACAAAGTAGCTCAAGTAAAACAGGGCAACTATAAACTGCTTCTCCTGCAATGCTGTTTCTGAAACTCAAGGAGCACTGGCCATGTAGTGCTTCAAATACTGTTCTATGATCATACTGGACTGCAGAGCACATATGACACAAGATACTACACCGATAACACTAGAGATGACTGAAGTTGGATTGCTGTTGCAGAGAAGCATCTTAGCATTATCTCTACTAACTCCCATAATCAGCATATGCAGTCATGGAGATCTAGAAGGCTGTGGCTACCGTGCTCCAGACTTGGCAATAAGTTTGGAGAAACACAGTAAAAATAGCATAGCCAATGCTTTTAAGTAATTGCTTTTCATTAATATAGTCTGGAGTATCTGTCTATAAATACTGCATTTTCCAGATAGATCTGCTATGCTTGGGAAATGTGGGACTTCACCCTTGCCGACGTCACCACCCCCAACCACGATGTGGTAACCCTTGACATCTCGCCCACCTTCCTCTGCAAAGCAGATCTGCTCTTGCTGTTCTCGGACACTGGAAAAATGGATATCGTCAGCAGAGACTTCTGATTAAATGTTCTCCCAACAGTGCTCATGCTGAGCATGGTACACACCCCCAGCAGGTGCCCTCAAACTCACATTGCCGCTGATCAACAGGAACCCAAAAGGCAGAGTGAGGGCTTGACAGCCAGCGTCCCTTATCCCTCTGTCTGCATAGAAGTGATCCTGCCCAGATCACTTGAACATACAGGTTTTTGGAGTATGTTGTAACAAGGTTACTGGCAGAAAAACTATATAAAGCAATAAATATACTACATAGTAAAAAAAATATCCCCTTCCATGGGATTACACATTGAATTTTCTTAAGTTAATTTTCTACAGAAATAGCACATCCCCTTTCCCACTGCCTGACACAACCTTACTCAGCTGAGGAACCCCATGATCCCAGGGGTGCCTGCCTTGGGCTGCAGGGAAGTGGAGCATGCCATTGACACCTGATTTTGCAGCGGGGCTAGGTTAGGAGATTTGCCACATGCCAATGCAGCAAATGCTTTAGACCTCCACCGCTCTGTACTGCTCTGTTGGTACTGCATGACAAGAGCTTTTCTCAGTGCTGCAATAGCGACCTACAGGAGCCAGAGGGCATTCCTGGCACTTTCAGCTCGGGAAAATTAACTTCTAAGAGCCATTACCTCTTTTAGAAGGAATCAGAGGTATCAAAAGCTGGCAATAGGCAAACGGTCCTGTACTTTTTGTAAACACGTAACAGCATCCATTTTTTCTAAGAGAAACACTGTAAGAGATTCAGAAGTAAAAGCTCTGAAGACCTTAGCTTTGTCATTCTATATTACATTATCTTTGTAGTTCACTATCTGCACCTAGATTTTTTCCCCTCACATGCTAACCCAGACTCTTGATATAGCTTTCTCCACAGGCCTCCTGTGGCTTCGCACTGCACGAGCACCTGCAGGACTTCCCTCTGCCATCTAGTACTCTCATCTGATAATACTGGTTTCCCACCCTTCTCCCCACAAAGAATTAGGGAGTTCTTCCTACTCTACAAAAGTAGGTCGACGTGGAATCAACTTGTGAGCATGTCCTGGTTTCAGATGTCAAGACATATTCAGTATATAAGATGTGGGAAGAAGGAAGAGGTGGTGGTGTGTCACAGCACAAGCAAACAGCAAAAAGGCTTTACCATTGGCCAAACTCTACTGTCCATGCTGTTTCTCCATCCTCCAGAGGCCAGACCACACTCCTTACCTCAGCTACACTGAGGTTTTCCTTCATCCAGCATCCTCCTTCATCCATATCCTCTTTCTCTCTGCTTCATCCACCACGATGATGATGATGATGATGATGATGATGATGATGATGATGATGATGACAACAACCACCCCCTACAGCTGCACATCATCCATGTCAATCAACCCACTGCCCTCAAAGCAGGGCCACAGCTGCATATTATCAGCATCAACCAATCCACTACCTTTATACCCCTTCTGGGGAGATATTCACAGTGATGGCATTTGTTTTCCCCAGTAACCATTAATGTGGGATGGAGCCTGGCTGTCCTGGGGATGGTTGAATGCCTTCCGGTAGGAAGTAGTGACTGAATTCTTTGTTTTGCTTTGCTTGCAGGTGTGGCTTTTGCTTTACTTGTTAAACTATCTTTCTCTCACCTCATGAGTTTTCTCACTTTTAAGCTTTGGATTCTCTCCTTCATCCTACCAGGGGGAAAGTGAGTGAGTGGCTGTGTGAAGCTTAGCTGCTGGCTGGCTGGGGTTAAACCACAACAGAGCAGAGATTCTTCCATTTTTGCAGACAACATTTAATTCTAAGTAGCTGAAAATACTGTGTGCAATGTCTTTAAATAGTGCTACAAACGCCACAGCCAGAGCTGTGCTGCAATCACTGAGCAGTCATCACGTTACACTATCCCTGTTCCTTCAGGCATTTTGGTGATCAGTGTACTGGGTTTATGTTGCAGCAGAAGGGGGGAAAATGAATGCAGGGGTGGCCTCTGAGATCAGGGGCTGCCCCCATGCTGGACAGTGCTGGTTCCAAACAGCTCCGCAACGGGGTGACTGCAGGACGCTCTGAGCCTATCAGCAAAGCCAGCAGCGCCTCTGTGAAAGTGTATTTAAATAAGGGAAAAATGTGCTGCAGAATGTGAAGGGGTAAGGAAAAAAAGCGTGAGAAACAACCCTCCAGACACCAAGGCCAGTGAAAAAGAAGGGGTAGGAGGTGCTCCAGGCACCAGAGCAGAGGTTCCTCTGCAGCCCATGGAGGAGACCACACCAGAACAGATACCCACAGTGAAGCCTACGGAGGACCTCATGCTGGAGCAAGGGCAAAGTGCAAAGATGAAGGAGCAGCAGAGAGAAGCTATTACGGACTGACTGCAATCCTCATTTATCATCCCCCATGTCACTCAGTAAAGAGACCTTAGAACTGCGTCAGGGAAGACTGAGTGAAGTTGAGCCTGAGGAGGAGGATTGTGTGTTGCAGTATTCAGAATTGACAGTTGTAACATTCTGGAGAGTGCCGTAAACATCCACCTTGCTCGAGCACACTATGTATTGAAAGGTACAGAGAGGTACGCTCTGCACAGGTGGGGTGGCACTTTTCTGTGCCTACAACCTAGCCTAGGAGTCACACAGGCCAAGAGGCAAAGCACCCGCACACTGAAGGCAAGGTCAATCGAAGGTGATTCTGGCAGGGGTCTGGAGACATCCCACACCCTGATACCATCTCCTGACTAATTTCAAGAACTTACCAGAAGGCTAATGCAGATGTGCATCGATACCCAAATGCCCACTTCAGGGAAGGAGCTGGGCAGCGACTGAGGATTTAAAAATGCTCCGCACATAGGCACATGTGTGTGCCCTCACCACCTGAAGACTACCTGCGATCCACAGAAGACTGCGGATCAAGACAAAGGGGTATCTGAGGGTGATGAGATCCTCTCCCTTCCTTCTTTCCTTCTCTATTTTCTTGTACAATAGATATAAGATTTAAAGTTTACAGATACCTATGTCTGAAGTTTGAGAATTCAAGTTTATCAATTACTTTGTTTTCTTATACCATATGTTTAAGAAGTTCACAAATCTCTATTTTTTGCCACGTATCAATTACCATAAGCAAATCAACCAGTAAGAGTCATTGCATTACACAAAGTCTCTGCATAACTGTAGTTATTCCTAGATGCCACATGGAGGTGTAAAAACAACCCTCCCCCCCTCCCATCAAGCAGGATGGGTCACGTTTAATATCAAATTTATTTCTCTGAAGATATTTCATGTTACATGGGATTTCTGATTTAGGAAAGTGATATAAAATATACCAACACCACAATACGACTGTAAGTTACACTTAGCAAAATTTAGCAATTGCAGTACGTAGTTCAATCACAATACAGTATGATCCCCATTACTGGTCTCTATAGTATGCTTATCGCTATGACACTGGGCATCCCTGGTAACTGGGAAGAAATACATGGGATGAAGAAAGGTCAAGTCTGTTGCTCTCAGAATGCTTTTACTGGTTGTTTAGTTTTTATATTCTGGTGGGCTAAGCCATGCATACAATCCCCCCACACTGGCCTGGCTAACTGATGGGGACTGGCCTGGTTTTGGCTGGGATAATTTTCTCCTTAGTAGCTGGTACAGTGCTTAATTTTTGATTTTGTATGAGATAATGTTGATAACACACTGACGTTTTAGTTGTTGCTAAGTAATGCTTATTCTAAATAAAGGACCTTTCCACTTCCCATGCTCTGCCAGTGAGGAGGTACATTAAGAGGCTGGCAGGAAGCAGAGCCAGGACAGCTGATCCAATTAGCTAAAGGGATATTCCATACCATAGAGTGTCATGTTCAGTATATAAACTGCGGGGAATTGGCTGGGGCCTGCCAATCGCTGCCTGGGGACTGGCTGGGCATCGGTCAGTGGGTGGTGAGCGTCACTTGTTTTTTTTGGGTTTTTTTCCTTTGGGTTGTATTCCTCTTTCCTTCTCTTTCCTTTTCATTACAATTGTTGTTGTTAGTATTATTATCATTAATAATTCTGATTTGTTTCAATTATTAAATTGTTCTTATATCAACCCACGAGACTTTAGCTTTTTCCCCCAACTCTCCTCCCCATCCCTCTGGGGAAAGGGTTGGGGGAGAAGGCAGTGAGTGAGCAGCTGCATGGTACTTAGCTGCTGTTTGGGGTTAAACCAGGACACACTCTTTTAATGAACTCAGGGAGAAATATTTACACCACCAGCTGATCTACTTAAGTGCTGACAGTCATTTACCTAAAACAAAGTCCACCCTCCCAGGTCCCTTCTGAAATAAAATCTGCTTTTTTGCATTGTTCACTAAGCTTCACAGGCACATCACCCTTGCTGTCTCCACTGGCTGTTCTTCCATTGTAGGGGTCCTGTGAGTTGTGTTCCACCCTCTGTCAGTCACAGAGCTGACATGCACATGTGGCAGAATAAAGGCTGGTATTTCAGCCCTACCAAGTAAAATTATAGAAAACCCAGCCAGTTTTTTCTTGCAGGTATACCATTTGTTACTTCTGGATGCAAAGTTAACTCATAAGTAAGCAAGACACCAGGTCTGAAGTTGCTAAAAATGGCTCACCTGACAGGATGGCTACAGGATTTCAAGAGAAGAGAAAAGAAGCAAAGAAAAGGGGACAGGAGAACTGTGCTGTATGCAAAGCAGCAGTCCAAATGCAGAGACCTGCTATGCAACAAGTGATGAGCCAGGCAAGAGCTTATGGGTCAGGACCAAAACAAGGGCCAAGAAAAGAGCTATTGCTGTGGGGATCTGACACAGTCTGCTCCATCGAGAGCAAAGGACTTCAGAGAACTGAAAAAGATTCACCGTTACCAGGTCTTGCTTCTCATGCAGGATTTCAAGCATCTCAGCATCTCCTGGGAGAGAAACGTGGCCTGACACAACCAACCCAAGAGACTTCTGGAGTGTGTTGACAATGTTTTGATGTTGTGCTGGATAGAGTAGCTGCTGAAGAGGGGTGCTCTGCTTGATCTGCTACGCATGCATATGTGAATATGGGTGAAGGTGAAATGCAAAGCCCTGCAATAAGAGGTGTTTCAAAGAATGTCTTCAGAATTTCTTAGTGATTAAGTATTTTTTATTGTCGGCGCCGGGCGTACGGGGGATCCTTCCACCAATCGTACACACCCAGAGGGGCAGGTTATCTTATATTTATATAATGAAACAATGAATATTCCATTAACGCCTATACATATTCATTACCTGAACCCGCCTACCCTCGCTTCATATGTTAATTAGCTTATCAGTCTTTCGCGCTTGCGCAGATTCTTCCAAAAATTGTGGGCCGGGGTCTTTAGAATGTGGGCAGTGGTCTATGGGAGGAAGGCTGTAGGTCTTCCTCATGGTGTACTTTTCACCTTTTGCTCATTATGTGATGGTCTTGCACATTTGCAGTGTTCTTATCAGTCTGAGGTAATTTATGCCCTTGCTGGCCATCTGCTTTTCTTGCTTAATTATTTCTTTTACCCTTATCTGTCCTCTCCTGCTGAAGTGTTCCGCTAAAGTTTTAACACAGAAGGTCAGCAGATAGGCGGATGTCTAACAAAGGATAACAGAACAGACACCACAGGTAGATGAGTAACATGTGGCGGTACATGATATCTACAATTGTTACAGTGGCTAACAAACATTATGTTTATTCTTTAATTCTATTCTAAAGTTCGTTCACACTACATCACTTTGAAGCATATGCTTTAGTAAGCAGTAGGTTTCCCTCCAGGTCTTGGCCCTTCTCTTTGCTTTCACTGCTGTGTTTCAAAAGTGATGAGTTGGCAGACTTGTAGAAATCTTTCCCAGGGTTTTTTTACAATACCCCTTGTAGTTTTACTCAAAGACATCCAGCTGTCCCGTTATCTCCTTGGTAGGGCAACTTGCTTTGCAGATAAGGAGGACAGCTCCCCTTGCAGAGATTTGCAACTTTCTTGTCCGAACAGTCTATATGATCTTTCAGACATTTTAACCCCTTTGTCGCTATACAATTACAAGCCTGTTTATGCATTACAATGAATATTGGTTTATGAATACAAACTTGACCATATTATTTACAGCTTATTCACATCATTCCCCCCTTTTCTTGATACAAGCAAATTCTTTTGCTATTTTATTTTTCAAAAGTACAATAGAATAAGCATTTGAACAGAACACACACAAGTATTATTAAAACAGTCAACAAAACTATGGCAACTAACACCTGTTTTAACCATTGTACATTAAGGTAACCAGGAAGTTAGAGCTGTCCAAACATTTCCAAAATCCCAAGACACATCATCCTCACTTACTTCATGTAATACCTTGGTTTGTTTCCATATTTCCTCTAAGTCAGTGGAAACTCTTCCACTTTGGTCCACGTATACGCAACAACTAGTATTTATAACTGTACATACTCCCCCTCGATCAGCTAACAGCAAATCCAAAGTTATTCTATTTTGTAACACCACTTGTAAGAGGCTAGATATTTCCTCTTGTTGGGCTTTCAGTGCATCAATTGTTATTGTTCTGTTTTCTAATCTCTCTACTCACTCTTAACCAAGGGACAAACCATCGAGCAAAACTATGGAATGCAGTAGGCCTCTCTATTATAGGATTTGTGTTTAAGTATCCTTGTGAGAACGAATCATGTACTGTCACATTAGGCACTACTGCTCCCAAGGTGCAGGTTCCCTTCCAATTTTTAGGTAAAACCTTTTGAGCTGTATCATTGCACAGCCAGTACCATCCTTTCCCTTCGGGCACTGGCCAAGCAGTAGAGCTAACAGACAGTGAAGTACCGATGTCTAAAGCGTTATTACAAAAGGACTGAGTTCCTACATACATTACGGGATTACAATCCACAATTCCCATTCTTTTAGGTGGATTACATCTCTGAACACACATATAGTATGACTCTTGCACCTTAGGACTATTTATCTCTAATTTTAAAATTTCATCATTTTCAGTACTCCAAGAGGTATTTTCCTACAGTCTTTCCTAAGATTTATTCCTAGGTAATGGAAATCCAATCAATGATATACCCTTTCCTCCATATTCAGGCATATGTGTACATATCCAACAATCAGTTTTATTCAGAGCCTGAGATATGCCTTGTACCAGGGATAAATGTACATTCTTATTCCACAGAGTTAAGTACAAATTTGGCAAACATCCGACTATAATTATGACCTGAAGAATCGTAGTCCTGTGGGTCCTGCCGGAGTGACAGCCCATGATTTCTCAGGAGTTTTCTTTATTCTTGAATAGTGGATACAAGCGGCTTGTTCTTTTCTGTTCATCTTCATCACTTCCTGAAGAGAAATACTGGATTCACGAGTGAAGAAGTCTGTTTTCACGTTACATGAAACTTTGCTGGACTGTTATTCTGCTATTCAATTTCTAGTTCATGTTTGTACTTTGCATCAAACACACAGTTTTCAAAATAACTCCAAAGAGTTGGGTAATTCATATAATAATAACCTACAAAACCAAAACCTAAAAATAACACTTTTTCTTAACACATTCCTTTTTTTTTTTTTTTTTTTTTTTTTTTTTTTTTTTTTTTTTTTACATGAGTCACTATCATGGCTAGACTATAGGGATTTCGCATGCGCGGTCTTTCCAGATTTTTCCAACACATTCCGTGGGGCTTTAAAATCGCGCATGTGCATGCTCAAAGGTATACACGGACCATTCGCGTGACAAACAATGGCTACTGCGCGCCCAGATGAAGTCCCAAACCCATTTCCCGAGCTTACCACTCTGGTAAGTCTGTTAATGGTAACATTTATGGCACTATGGCCAAATGACAGGTCCCTGTTTTCAATGTAATGTTTTCTCACCACCAGACCACCACGTCACCTTCCAGGGAAGAAGGGTCTAGAGTGGACATTTCCCCCTCCGAACATTCTGTAAGGTGAGTGTTCTCAAAACGTTTAACCTATATGGTTCATTAGAAAGAAGATCAAAAACTTTTTCTTCCTGTTGCTGTTTAGGCAGAGGGTGCGTTTTTCTGTTATCTCACGTCAAGAACTTATGGCGGAGGTGGAAAAGTATAAAAGACGTTACCATATCCTCGTCTTTGCATTCCTGGCGCTTGTTTTTGTTGCTATTCTATTTTTTTTCTTACTCAGCCTACATTGTTATCTGAATTGTTAAGAGTCAATTGTTTCCAAATTCTTGTTGGCTATTAAAATGTTATTTTGTGTGTACATTTTGTCATACTACTCGCATTTGTTTAACGCCATCGGGTGAAACCATAATAGCAAATTGAACGTGTTGAATTAATCTTATAAAACATTTAACAGCACATGGCAAAAACAATAAGGTGGCTAATCCACATAACAAATAAAATAGGATTCGTTTTACCCAGGGGCTCCCGAGAAGCCAGGAAAACAAGTCAATATTCGTCTTTCCAAGTTCGGACGGGAACACGGGCTAACTTCCCTATCTCTGATGTGATTTGTTTAACTACCTCACCATTGTCATCAATTTTCAAACAACAATTGGAAACATTTACTTTACCACAAACACCTCCTTCTTCGGCTAGCAGGTAATCGAGAACCATCCTGTGTTGATAAATTGCATTTCACATAGCTGTTTGATTAGTAATAATTTTAGACGAATGATACGATTCAGATTGTTGATAGGTTCTAGAGCACCGTTAATGAGTTCATTAGGATTCCAAGTTGCAGGTCCATAATACTGTATGATACGTTGGGGTGTCCATTCATTTAATAAATATCGGTACCCCCAAATTCTTGGGAGTCTGGAAAAATCAACTTGCCACTGTTGCCCTGGCTAATTTTCAAACACATTTCACGTTGCTGAGTCACCTGTTTTATTACAGTATACAAGTTCTGCCCTATCAATTTCTGCTTTAGACTTTTATATAAATTATCAGCTCCCCAATGCATCTTATTATGTTCTATTACGGCTGTGGTCCATATTAAATTGGATGGTACCACTATACGACCATCCCTCAAATAAGTCCACTTATTTATCATTCATATCCTGAATTACCTTTAAGTTTTCTTTAGAATAATTTGGCTCCTGATCTGTACTTACAGTTTGGATTTTTACCGTCTGGTATTAAGGATAATTCATGGTCGGTCAGGCGGTTTCCAATTTCTAAATCAGTGCCTCAATGGGCCATCTTATGTTCTTCCTTCCTGGACGACCCTCTTATAACAGAGGGGGCCATTCCTCACATCAAGGTCTGGCATGGCATATGTCCCCACCGCTCAACGCCTACTGGGTTGCAGCCAGCAGCAGAGCTCAAGATCCTTCTTGGTGGCAAACACCGAGGCCAACCCAGTCTTGCCCTTGATTGTGGTAGGAGGCACCTGACCAACCTTATTCCTTGTACTTCGTTGTCAATGCAGTTTCATCTGCACATCCCATAACAAGTCACAGTCATGGTAAAACACAGATTTACATTAGTAGAACTACTACAGAGTGTATTTTATTTTATTTTTTTATGCAATATCCCCCACAGCCTTGCTGACCAAGGGATATTGTTTTACCTGAATTAGGCAGGCCTCCCGTTTATCATTTTTACTGTAACAGGGAAAGCATTTTTCCCTTTACCTGGGATTTACTTCCAGATATACCGGTTAAAGATTTCTTTTACTTCAGAGAGGTCTTCTCTTCCACTTAAAGGTTTCAGGATATTTTCCTGGTGGCCAGCAGCTCCCACAACTGTAACAAATTCTTTTCACTGAAGTTTAACACCAAATAAGTTAGTTTTGTATTCACCAACTTTTCTACATTACAATTACCTAGTAACAAACAACTCGAACCTTTATCCAGTCCTATTCACAACCAACTTTCCAACATCTAAATTTCCCATCAGAGATTCACCTTTACTCTCCTCAGACCCGCTGCCTGCCCTAGAGGGGCCGTTACCGGTCCTGTTGTGCTGCAAATGCTGCAGCAATTGGGCTGACACTGTCAGGTCCTTCTGCTCAATTGTCAGCAACAGCAACCCCCTCCTCCTCACCAGCAGAAGGATTGGAGCAGGAGATGCTCTTCCTGCTCTGCAGGTTACACAAGCCTGCCTCTGCAGCAGCACTTCTGTTTTAACTCTTTCTTACCCTGAATGCAAATCTGCTACTTGTTGCTTTAAGTTTGTGTTATTACGTATCAGCCTTTGCAGGCAAACAGCAAACACCCTGCCATGCGTCCAGCAGGACTCAGCCGCACCTTCGAGGGGGTACGGGGTTTGTACAAACTCACCCCAATACTTTAACACTTTCACAGGGTCTTTGACTCTCCACTCCCCCCCCATCCCCCCCCCCCCCCCCCCCCCCCCCCCCCCCCGGCTTCAGATCTTACATACATTATCACAAGTTTTTATCTTACAACATGTTTCATTCTGGTTGCTGCACAGAAAGAACCACAACCTCAGCGCTCTCTCTTTTTTTTTTTTTTTTTTTTTACACAAATATTTCAACAAGAACTTCCTTAAAGCTATTAAACAGGTACACCAAAAACCTAAAATTTTAACCAGAGGACTAACGGTGCCCCAAAGAGAATGTGGATCAAGGCCTTGCTCATTAGCCTCTCCATTTTGTACCTCCGTAACACTAAAACCTTTAAGACCGCCATGTAAGTATTACTCTGACAACTGTGTTTGCCTGTTTATCTTAGAAAATTTCAGTATTTCTTTACAATCCATTAAGCACAGGCATAATTACACACATTTATTTTAGGATACTTCTGTGCCTCCCACAACTTAAGCCTATAAGAAGACGCTGTTTAAGCATCATATTAACTCAGGTTAACCAGCAGCAGCTTCAGTATTCGAATGGAAAGCCACAGACGTGTTCACAGTCACCAAAAAAATATCCCTGCAAATAAATCTACAAATCAGTTACTGAACTTGGCTTTGTATTGTGGAGCTGAATTGGAGCAATGCCACTGTCAGCTGAAATTAAGCAAAGTGCTCCATCCCCCCTACAGGCAGAGTAGAGCTAGTTTTGCATACAACGTGGACATCCTGTCCACTGCACAGGTGTTTAATCTTACAAATCTCCTTCTGCTGCATCACCCTACCTGCACAACACTGACGCAGCCTCAGATCCTCATGTAAATATACTATAGTAATGCAACTTACATAAAGCAAGACACTGAGTACAGTTTTGTTTGTGTTGTTTTTTTTATCCTTTTCTAGAGCCATAATCAAAGATCAGGTGGTGTTAATCCCACACTCCTCCTGTCACACAAACATATCAGCACACATTACTTCATCCCATTTTCCTTCTCTCCATACTGCAGCAAAGTATTTTCTTATTCACATTTCCACCAGCAGACCCTCCAATATCCCTCAAAACACATCCTAACGGGCTTTTCTTTAAAATCCCACCACTCTGTTTTCCTCCCATTTTTCCAGCTTACACTCACAGAACACACTTATCACTTACAGAATTACTACTTACAAAACGCAACACACAGGTATCTTTCTACAGCAACACCAAGAGCTCACTATTATTATAAAAAATATAGCCGAAATCACAGTAACAATTATCAAAGTCAAATTCCACATTCCATAAATCCGGTAACCAAAATAAGCAACACTGCAGCAAATAAGCTTAATAAGCAAACTTGCCAGATTCCAGATGGCAATTAAATGCCGATAAAACCCAAACAGAACCAGAAGTATACTTAGGGTGTCAGCCACAGAAGTATACCTAAGTTTTCCAGACCAGACGTATACTTGAGAAACTAGTCCCCAAGCACACCCAGACGTATACCCGAGAAACTAGTTCCCAAGCATACCCAGACGTATACCCGAGAAACTAGTTCCCAAGCATACCCAGACGTATACCTGAGAAACTAGTTCCCAAGCATACCCAGACGTATACCTGAGAAACTAGTTCCCAAGCATACCCAGACGTATACCTGAGAAACTAGTTCCCAAGCATACCCAGACGTATACCTGAGAAACTAGTTCCCAAGCATACCCAGATGTATACCTGAGAAACTAGTTCCCAAGCATACCCAGATGTATACCTGAGAAACTAGTTCCCAAGCATACCCAGATGTATACCTGAGAAACTAGTTCCCAAGCATACCCAGATGTATACCTGAGAAACTAGTTCCCAAGTATACCCAGATGTTACCCTGCGGAAATCAATTTTCTCGTCTTACGGGTAACCCCAGATAACCGGTAATACCAGAATACAGCAATAAAGAACACTATCACTTACAGGAGATGGGATTCTTGTCTGCCTCCGCAGTGATCCGATGAGTTGGGGAGTCCCTCCGGAAAAATCCCGGGGGTACCCAAGGGAGTCCACTTCCCAGCGGGTCCTACAGTCAGGCAGAGAGCCGTCCCATCTGGGGTGCCAGATTGTTTCAAAGAACGTCTTCAGAATTTCTTAGTGATTAAGTATTCTTTATTGTCGGCGCCGGGCGTACGGGGGATCCTTCCACCAATCGTACACACCCAGAGGGGCAGCTTATCTTATATTTATATAATGAAACAATGAATATTCCATTAACGCCTATACATATTCATTACCTGAACCCGCCTACCCTCGCTTCATATGTTAATTAGCTTATCAGTCTTTCGCACTTGCGCAGATTCTTCCAAAAATTGTGGGCCGGGGTCTTTAGAATGTGGGCAGTGGTCTATGGGAGGAAGGCTGTAGGTCTTCCTCATGGTGTACTTTTCACCTTTTGCTCATTATGTGATGGTCTTGCACATTTGCAGTGTTCTTATCAGTCTGAGGTAATTTATGCCCTTGCTGGCCATCTGCTTTTCTTGCTTAATTATTTCTTTTACCCTTATCTGTCCTCTCCTGCTGAAGTGTTCCGCTAAAGTTTTAACACAGAAGGTCAGCAGATAGGCGGATGTCTAACAAAGGATAACAGAACAGACACCACAGGTAGATGAGTAACATGTGGCGGTACATGATATCTACAATTGTTACAGTGGCTAACAAACATAATGTTTATTCTTTAATTCTATTCTAAAGTTCGTTCACACTACATCACTTTGAAGCATATGCTTTAGTTATTCTAGAAGCAGTAGGTTTCCCTCCAGGTCTTGGCCCTTCTCTTTGCTTTCACTGCTGTGTTTCAAAAGTGATGAGTTGGCA
The DNA here is from genome assembly GCF_017639655.2 of Falco naumanni. NCBI lineage: Eukaryota > Metazoa > Chordata > Aves > Falconiformes > Falconidae > Falco > Falco naumanni. The sequence continues at coordinate 58,265,340 of NC_054057.1, forward strand.
GACTTGTAGAAATCTTTCCCAGGGTTTTTTACAATACCCCTTGTAGTTTTACTCAAAGACATCCAGCTGTCCCGTTATCTCCTTGGTAGGGCAACTTGCTTTGCAGATAAGGAGGACAGCTCCCCTTGCAGAGATTTGCAACTTTCTTGTCCGAACAGTCTATATGATCTTTCAGACATTTTAACCCCTTTGTCGCTATACAATTACAAGCCTGTTTATGCATTACAATGAATATTGGTTTATGAATACAAACTTGACCATATTATTTACAGCTTATTCACATCATTGGGAATATACCCACTCAAAAACACAGCCTGTGACTTGGTTATGCAAGAAAGCAACTTTGCAGAAAAGGCTCTCGGAGAGCAGGCAGACAAGCTGAAATTTAGTCAGTAGGATACACTTGCAGCAAAGGCACCTAACCACATACTGGAATGCACTAGTAAAAGCACAAATGCCCCTCTGTGAAGCACTCCTGAGGTCACACAGGGAATACTATGTTTTATTTTCCTTCCTCCACTGTTCAGTTTAAGACAGAGATGAAGTGGATCACATACAGCAAGGCACCAGTAAGGCAATTAAGGGGCTGAAGCACACAAGACACAAGGAGCAACTGAGAGGGCAGCATATGCTCAGCCTAAACATAAAAAAGAACAGGTAAGGCTCTAGATGTTATATGCAGCTATTGAATGTTGGTTAAAACAAAGATAGAGCCAGACTTGCCTCAGAAGGCACAGTTAAAGGGGTGAGACAAAACAGTCAGTAACTGTAGCAAGTGAAATTTTAACTAGATAAGGAAAATAGCTTTCCCACTCAAGAGTGGTCAACTATTGGAAAAGGTTGCCCAGGCTGAGCAATCTCTATTCTGGGACAATACCTTTCAGTAGAGTACCCTTCTATATGACCTCTGCAACCTAAATCAGATCCCCAAGCCCAAAGTGTTATCCACCACAATCTCAATTTAGCATATTGTATTACTGGCCAACATAGGTGTAGGCTGAAAGGAAAGACTTAATTGATGAGTGCTCCCACACTAGATGTTGCCAGTATGACAGATTAGGATTAATTTAGCAGCTGGATTGATTGATTGTTTTACACCTGAGTGTAATTTTCCTAAAGAAACATACATAGTTAAAAGCTGCATTAGCACAGGAGTAATAGGTTGCAAATAACTATGTACGCCTCTTTAAAAAAAAATACATATATGTATCAGGAAACTGTCTCCTCTCAGATTTGAACATTCCTTTCTCTAATTTTATTTAAAACAATTACTGAGATGCTTGCCGTAGTGTTACACCACGAGCTCTTTCAATTTTAAGTCTATCATCGGCTTCCTTCCCAGGGGGAGGAGTTCTCTCTGCTTCCGATGACATGGTCTCCACAGCAACGTACCTCCAGCAACTGGACTGCACACAGCCCTGCCGCTGCCAGCCAGCCCGCCGCCGCCCCAGGACTGCAGGGGCTGAAAGCCGCGCCGAAGAGCTGCAATGCTGGCAGACTTGCTGCAATGCTGGCAGACTTGAGTGATTTGTTAGACGAAGTAAAGAATACGCCCCCTAAGCACACTTCGGGCTAAACATGGACAACTCCTTTGTGGAAGAAGTGGCTGCATCACTGGTGAGAGAATTTCTCAGTAGAAAGGTAACTTGTCTTGATTTTCTCCAGCTAGTACAAATGAGAATGACACATGAAAAATATTACGTACTAAAAATTGAGGAATGCTGGGAGGGGGGACTTATTCCTGCCTTAAAGCAGCTCGACTTTAACAGTAACAAGCCTGTCGGGTAAGTATCTGCACTACATTTCCCACAATGCCTTTTTATTGCGGAATATGGAAGCCAGCTTCCTCCGTGTTAGAGAAAGCCCGATTCTTACCCACACACGCCTGCAAAACCCAAGATTAAATCAAGTATCAGTTTCAGGGTTTCTTTCTCATCAATTCCCTGTCTTGCTATTGGCATACAACACTTCCCAGGACAAATATATGTATAAAGTCAAAAGGTACCGGTTTTAGACAAACTGGTAACAGGTTTTTTTTGGTTGTGGTTTTTTTTTTTTTTTTTTTTTTTTGTTTTGTTTTTTTGTTTGTTTTTTTTTGTGGGGGGTTTTTTTTTTTTTTTTCAGATTTCAGTCACAGTTTGGCAGGCAGCAGATTTATCTGGGGGGAAGGGGATAGGCAGAAGGGGAGCAAAAAGGCCATTGTACTTTTCACAAACTTAGTGTTATAAAGGAAACTTTGTACTGTACATAGGTGTGGGGAATGTGTGACTGAGCAGAAGAAAGGGCACCTTCACATTTCCAGGTGAAAGTACCTACCACCTTGTATTACATTTAATCCTAAGGAAATATTGCTGATGTCCAGCCCAGTCAGTGCCCCAGTGTCAGGAACGCATTAGCCTGTATCAGAAATTAAACAGCCACCGTTTTATTAAGTGCTACATAAACCTCCATTTCCTTCATCTGCTTTGCATCCAGTCTCCAAATGCACATTTTCAATGTTTGCAAACAAAGCTGAAACATTTGCCAACAATTTCAGATGAAGAATTCATTATTTGTCATTTACTACTAGAAGTATGAGGCTCAAGTCTCTCAGTTCAACTGACTGCAAAGATCTTTCAAATTAAAGACATTTACGTTTCTGAGTTAGATACCTTTAAAGGTAAAACTGGGGGGTGGCAGGGAGGGAAGGAAAAAAGAAAGGGAATGACCTGCTGGTAATGCTGGTAAAGGAGACCATGCAGCTTACAACAGGAACTTATACTTGAATTGCCACATCTGTTTCCTATGGTACCCTCTGGAGTCAAAAGAAGGCACCACTAATAATCCTTCAAGCTTCTGGACAAGTGTTCCCCTGCTTCCCCCACATACTTACTACGTATCAGTGCCAACTGTGGTAACAGTCCTTTATTCACCACAACTTGTCCATAGCTCCCTAAATCTGAGCCAGACAACCCATTCACAGAAAAGGAAATCCTTTAACACTAACCCTTTCATGGAAGGAATCGGGACGTTTTCTATCAAAAAGGTGGTCTGGTGTTATACCACTTGAATTAGTTTGGGATCTGTCTCTGCCATTTCACAATAGATCAGTCTCTCCCTCCAGAAAGTGAGATGCCAATACATTTAGTTTCTGAAGTACCGATGTATGCTGACTACAGATTAAAAGTACCGGAGGAAGTTTGAAGACCCCAAATCAGATGATTGCATGGAGATCTGACTGATTTCCAACCAGAGACTGATCAGAATAACTTCAGCTCATGATAAAGGTTCTGAACCCACTGAGAGCTAGATGTTCAGACTTTGTAATTTCCCAAGTCAGAAGCACATTTATGAAAAGCTTTATCACATCTTCATTGAAAAAGCAAACACAGTATTTATGCAACTATTTGTACCAGAAGACCAGGTATTAGCAGGGGCCTTCCTGCAGACCAGTCACTCTTATGAGGCTATTTAGCAGCTGAAGTCACCTGCATAGAGATTTTTTCTTTTCTTTTTTTTTTTTTTTTTTTATTTTTTTTTTTTATTTTTTATTTATTTATTTTTAATTATGATTTTCTTTTTATTCTTCATTCTTCCATGTTTGGTAATTTCCATCTCACAAACAATATAGCTACCTTAATTATTTTCAGATCTGTGGGTAATAATGCAAGATTGTACCATTTAAGTATAGGTTATAAGGGTTCACTTGTTACTAATTACTGCCATCCAGAAGTTTCACATTACATCCAACAAAGTCAAGAATAAAATACTCTGTAAACTGTACTGTCTCACGTACTCCAAAATCTGACAATTTTCCTTCTCAGGGTTTGAAGAAAACCATCACTACCATGGACCGAGAGCTTCCACGTTCTGCACTTAGCATCAGTAACAGGAATGAACTTCGAAATGTCCTACATCTGCACTCCTTGTACAAACAGAACAAGGTGAGCAAACAGATTATGTTCCCCAAAATGTGGTATCAGATATCATGAAACTAGGCCAACCAGATCAAGACTAGTGTATGTCCAAACTTCAGAGAACTCAAGCTTGTGTCTAGTGCAGCATTGCTGTGGGAACACTGACAGTTCTCTGAGGAATGGAGAGCTTAACATTTAGGTGAGACTGCAGCTTGTGGGATGAAGCTGAGAACTTGGTGGTTCATGAACCCTTGTTACAAGATGCAACCTCCAACAAACCAGGAGCAGTTACTTTATTATGGCTAGATTATTCAAGTTTGGAAGTACCCTTCAATGCCCATTTCAACTTAGAACATTGTATGTTGTAACATGGCGGGTAAAATTACACTTCTAGCACTTATTATTCTTTGAAATGTAATACAGACAGCAGTATTTGATGACAGGGACATTGATGGACAATTTCCATTTTCAGTTCACTCATGACTTAAGGCACCATGATGCTTTTGGTAAGCATCATGACACTATCCTGTAATAAGTCAGTTCAAAAAAATCTGCCAGTGTAGTTGCATGACTATAGCAGACATTGTAACATTTTTTACATAAGCCCTAAACTTCTGTCTCATTTTTTTTTGTGTGTGTGTGTGTTTTGTTTGTTTGTTTGTTTGGGTTTTTTTTTTTTTTTAAATGACATTCTCATGTACACAGGACACATTTTCAAGAGCACTGTTGAGAAACAATATAGTAAGTGAGGTGGAGTGTTGTCCTGTACTTAGAGCTATCTCATGCACATGAACAGAGTTCTAGAGTCCATGCTTCACACCGAGTTGTCATAAAATAAACCATGGGTATTAAAAATACTTGCAGTTCATTCTATGTTTTTCTCAGCTTGACCAGGTAACATTAAAAACAGTGTATTCCAGCAGTTACCAAAATGTGCAGTGTTTAGCTGAAATCTCATATATTTTCGAGCCACTATGCAGCTTATCGGCTGTATGGTACCATCACGTTCCCAATCCTGCAGGGAGTACAGCAGAGCCTGGCCGCGGTGTCTCCACTCCGCTCCACCCTCCACTGCTCCTCTAGGACAGCAGGGTGTGTGGTTTAGGGAACTGTGGTGATGTAGATTCTGTGTATGCCAACTGTCCGAAAGCCGATAGCTGTATTTTACTCCCAAAAGCCTTCTATAATACTACACTTCTATTAGGACCCAGTTTTTCTCTAATTCCGCCCCTCTCAAAGTGATTTTCTCACAAATGGGGATAAGGAATGATTGTAACAGGTCATTCATGTATCATGCTTACTTCCTCTAATGCAGCAACACCTTTGAGCTCTTGACATTGTCCAACTGACATCTTCCAGTTATCTGGAAGGTTTGTACAGTTACAACTGGATACACCCAGAGGCAGCTAACTCTGTAACGTAGTTAATACGTTCCAACTACTGTATGGTGTGAAAACCACCCTATTTTAGGCTGCAGGTAAGACTGACAAAGAGTTTCAAAGTCATCGAGAACATTCATTTTTCTTTTTGGATAGGCAAAGGAGAACCCACTGAAAACACTTCTTGAAATAATTACTAATTACTTCCTTGAGCACCGTGGGACTTCCAGAAGCATTGGTTCAAGTTCCACTCTATCAACTCCTCAAAGTAAGAGCTCAACATCTCATCCACCCGACTACTTGGATGAAGATCATGTACGTGGGAGTGCCACTATACTCGATGAAAGCGGAACTCAAACCTACAGGTACAGTCTTACTTATTTTTGCTTCGTCTAATGACTTTTTTCTTTTAATTAAATAAGGGAAATGGTGTTAAAAGTTTTATCATTTATACCTTCAGCTATACTATCTTTTATTAATTATCCTAGTAACACAAAGCTTAAATTTCCAGATTGAACTCTCCTATGCAAACCACCCCTCAAAAATGCTTTTATGTTCCCTACCAATTACAAAGCTTGATAATCCAAATGACATTTTTCAGTCACTGAAGCAAACAGAAATCTGAGCTTGTATGCCTTGAAAATTGGAAAGACTCAAATTGAAGCATGTTGTAATGTGAAAAACTATAGGCATATTCATGCCTTACATAGTCAAAAGCAAGACCCATTATCTTAAATTCAGTATTGTTACAGTATAGGTTCAGTTATTTCCATCTTGCAAAACACCTGAAACCAGCATGTAACTGAATCTTTCAATTACATTTATTATTGCCTCAAGGTGGAGGAACAGCCCTAACTGTGCTTCACCAGAGAGCTTTTACAATGGGCACGAAAGAATAATTCACCATCGCAGCCTTGACTCTCGGGGAATAAATCCAATTTTATTCCTCATCCTACACACAGCATGCTCCAAGTAGCTATATCTGAGTCTCAGTACTGTGAAACCCCCAGAAAGTCCTTTCTTATAGGGTAAGAGAGCCAAGATTTTGGAAGTTGATGCTAGCAGCTGAGAAGGAACATTTGAAAAGGAGGCAGTGCAAAGACTTAGTTGCTTCTTGTTCAGGTACAGGATCTTTTATCATGTTGTTAGTGATGTTCCCTCTCCCTGTCTGATCCTATTCCTCCTCACGCTGCCTCAGAGCTTATACCTGCCTCACTGCCCTAAACCCTGAAGTTGTCCCATTCCCCCAGCGAACCTCCCCAGCACCTGCTGAGCTTTTTTTTTTTTTTTTCAACAGCAAAGCTTTCTCGTACAGAGGAATGCTCTAACACCCCACAGCGACAGCTATCAGCGGAGTCTCACAGCTATTCATTAAGCCCCGATACCCCCAACAAAATGGCGCCTCTCCCCTCAGCCCGCAGTACTTATAGCCCGCCAGGCGCACGCGCACTGGCAGTCAGCGCGTCCCGCCACGGCCCGCCGAGCTAGGGGGGGGGCGGGGGGTGACGGCAAAGCGAGTGCTGGGCTGCTGGCCCGGAGCGGCCGTCATCGCGCAGGAAGTGCTGCGTTATGGGGCCGCTCTGCTTTACGCTGGAGGGTACTCTATGGTTTTAATCCGTCACGGGCGGGAAAGACGTGTAGTGCGAATGAGTTGCACAGCCTCCGTCACCACAGGTGTACCCGCACACACGTACACACTCACTATATACACATCTCTGCACACACACACGCGAGAAGAGTTAAAAGTAAAGCCCCACGTGCAGAAGCAACATGTGTGGGTGGTGGAAGGGAATGGGGATGGCACCAGTGCTATGACGAAGGGCCAGCATGGCACAGGTGTTGGCCCTCAAGGATTGAAGAATTTCTTCACTGAAAGGGTGGTCAAGCATTGGAACAGACTGCCCAGGGAGGTGGTAGGATCACAGTCCCTGGAGGTGTTTTAAAAACTGTAGGTGCAGTGCTTAGGGACATGGTGGCCTTTGCAGTGTGGGTTAACGGTTGGACTTGGTGGTCTTAAAGGTCTTTTTCAACCTAAATGATTCATTGAGTCTAAGTGTTCCCCACCCCTGGCCAACAACAGGGTGGGGGCCAAAAATGTCCAAGTAAAGGAAAAGTGGAAAGCAAAAACCGAAATGTCCAACCCTTCATATGTATGAGCTTGGAAACATTACCCAGCCACACACTGAAAGCTGCCAGCTCTGAAGAGGGCAAAATCCTGTATTGACTTGCAGGCTTCCATCTAAATCCTGTGTGATTTTGTGTGTATTTTCTTCCCTTTGTGAGCACCCACCTCGCCGGCCGTGCCCTCCCGAGGCGGGGGAGGCCCAAGCTGGCTGGTGGCACAAGGGAGGAGAAACGGCCGAGCGGGTGTGCCAGGGGAACATGGCTTTTGGCGCCTGTCCTGATGCGCATCAGTATTTGTAACTGTTTTTTCTTTCAAAACCAGCCAAGTATCTGGCCCTTGGGCACAGGTAGGCGCTCCTAGGCAGGTAGCTGCATTTTTCCCTTGGATCAGGACCTGTCCCAGCCGTGCCGTGGGGCAGCATTTCTGTGACATGGCAGTGAGCAGAGGCTGCAAAGTTGCCGTAACAAGGATTGTCGCGTTGGCAAGTTGGTGGGTTGGCTCAACCACATCCTATTTCACCCCACAAAGTGAACCGGTGAGAGAAACACCATGGCAAAGCACAGCTCTGTGATCCTCCCAGCCATTTCCATCCCCTCCAGCAAGGAAAAGTCAGGCATTACCAGGTCAACCAGCCAGTGCCTGAAATTAGTTTTAATTTAAACTACCTGGATAATTTTTAACAATGCTTTCAGGAATGGAGAGTTTAATTAGACAGGCACTTTGCACTGGTTCCTTGTTAAAGAGTCTTCAGCTTACCTTTTGAAGTGTTTTTGAATGTCTGTAACAGTTAAAACAGCGTGTAAGCTGTCATGCTGTGCTCTTTGGCACTGAGGGGTTACATGGTCCTAGGTCAGGAGTAACAGTCCTCAGAGTTTCTAATGTTCCCAGAGACTGATCATGCTCCCTTCAGTTTACATCTGCAGCGTGCCTTCACAACATGAAACATAACAGTTCAAAAAACAGTTTTTAACGGAACGTTTTTGTGGTACAACTCATGGAATTGCTTTACTATGAAAAAGGTTGAAGGAAAACATCCTAGAGTGAAAAACAAGTTAAAAGACAGTTATTGTAAAGAAAGCTAGCATTTTCACATTACACTAAATATAAATTTATCAGCTCACACAAAAGAGGTCTCAGTGAAGTGGGAACTACTCAATAAAAGAAATTTCATTTAACAGTGATCTAATATTATGCAGAGAGTGAAACAGATCCTGATGAAGAAAATCAGACTCATCATGGTTTCTTACAGGCTCAAATGATAACTTTTTTTTAGTAAGAAAATGATTTGTTAAAAGATATTCTAAAGAAAGAAATGCATATAGTGTTGTACAAATGGTGTCACAGACCCAGGTGAATCTCACTTGCTTTTCAGAAAAGTTTGTTTATAGTATCAAATATGTGTAGGAAAAGAGATGCAAATGGTGAACCGCACCTTGTGTTGCTACATGGAGGACCAGGCTGCAGAAATCGGAAAAGGTCAAATGAGAGCACTGTAGCAACCTATTATCAATGAAAAGCCCAAATATAAGAACAGCTTTCTTTTTGAACTAAAATAAGTGTTCTACATTTGAACAGTGAAAGGGGTCGGTAGGGTCAGTCTAAATTATAACAGAGGATGTTAGCAAAAGTGTTAACAAATTTTCAAACTACCAACCAAGCAGATGGAGAAGGAACAGGAACTGCTGGTGGTAGCTAAGGACCTGTCTGGGATGATATATATAGTTCGCTTTCTGTTATGATACGGTATCTGTCAAAATACGTAAGCATAACATTAAAGTGTTACACATATTATAACCAATAGTGATGCATAATAATGATATTGAAGTAATGTCCTGAAGACATAGATATAGATGTTTAAGTGAAAAGTGATCGTATTTAAGTACCATTGCTAGATAATAACTTGACAGCAGTGCTTTAATTGGCCAGACAGATATTTTCCCTGATTTCTTTGTGCATTATTTTGCTATTTGAAGTTTTGCCTTTTTCTTCCTTGTAGATATGATGTTGAGAATCCACTTGATAAAATCCTTCCATCCAGAAAACATCAGCACAAAAGTGAAAAATGCCACACAGGGACAATACACAACATCCACTTACCCTCTGATGGGGATAAAAAGTTAAAAGATAGTCGAGAAGATTTAAAAGCAGCAACGATTTCTGAGGAGCTGAAATCCACAGTGAAGGAGAAGCCAAGGCCCAGATCTGGTCTCTTTGTCAGAGGAATGATGGCTGGACCAGTAGCAAGTTCACCAGAGGTGATTTCCAACACTTACAAAGTATTTGGCTTGGCCATGGATTTTATATCTAACCTTCTGTGATAAAGTTGTTTACAAGTAATATTAAACTGACTTCTGCATGCTAATCCATTAATTCTGCAATCTGAAAATATGTGGTAAGTTAGGGAAGAGGTTCTGCTTAACAAACTGTTTCAGATATAATCACTACATGCAACTACCCCCTGCATATTTCTGATCTTAGGTTACAGAATTTCTTTATAAATCATTTCTATTCTTGATGTCTCTTGAGAGATGGGATTTTCCATTTTCCTAGGAAAATTGTTTTTTTACTTTAGCAGTATCTATAGCTTTCAAAGTTTTCTTAGCTATGGGTATCTGTTTTACTGTTTTTTTTGTTTGTTTGTTTGTTTGTTTGTTTGTTTTTTTCCCAAAGCCCCACATTTAATCAGTAGCAGTTTGGAGTTGAAAATTACTTTCAGTTAGAAATATGTTTTTTAATTGGTCCAATCAGACCATATTCCATCCATAAGTTTTCAAACACAGTTCTGCAATCCTTGCCTCTTTTTTTTTTCCACCTTCATGCTGCTTTTATATAGCCAGGAATGTTCCCTGTGTAAAATAAGGCTTGCAATAATGAGAAAATGAAATATTTTAAACATATCATTTAGATAATACTGAAGAGAATATGGAAGTTAAATGAATTACTTGGATTTTTCTAAATATCTCTGATTTGAAAATATAGACTAGGTACCTGTGGTGGGTGTTTCTTGTACAGTCTTTCCTGTAAAATGTCTTATATGATTTTGTTTCCTGACTTGGGTACAACCCCAAAATTAAGCTTTTAGGAGGTATTTCTTTTATGTTCTTGGGTAGAAGAAAGCAATTTTTAGCAGTATACAGCATCTTCAGTACTGTTCAAATTTTAAGTAAAAGTGTGTGTCTGTCTTACTACTGATTTTTAAAAAAACTGATTTACTATATAACCAATCACTAATAATAAATTGCCTAACTTTGCTTTTCATGTTTATTTAAAGATGCTCAAAGTTTAATCTAGGGTTTTAATGACACTTATTTCTAGGATCTGCAAAAAAGGAGGCTTTCAAAACGATCCACTAGCATAAGCAGCACAGCACGGTTCAAGGGTGAAGAACATGTAGAAGATGACCCAAGTGTCCCAAGTTCTGATTTTCAAGAAACCAAAGGATCTTCAACACAAGTAAATATGGAGTTTGCATCAAAGACTATATCAAGCTCATACACAAGTTCAGCCTCAGAAAAACTAAGACATATCCCCAAAGATACAGATGACTCTTTTGCCAGACTGCTGTCTGAAAGAGAGAGGACCAAGACAGAAGAAAGAAAACCGGTTCCAAGCTTTGGTACAGACAGCAGCGAAAAAAACCTTAAAGTGAGTGCAGCTCACAGACATTCAGGGACTGGAAAGGAGAAAAGAGACAGATCCCTCAAGAAAAGTGAGAGTCGATTGTCAGGCCATAGGTAAGAATATTTATAAGAATATTATACTAAAATATTGAGGATATCTTATGGAGGACTAGGAGCGACTGAGATACACCTCCTGATTTCATTGAGAGGAAGCAGCTGGAAGAGGTGAAGATACTGAAAGGCAGAGAAATTGATTTAACTTACTATCTTTTGACATCCCAAACCACTCAAGACTCCTATCTTGGTCAGTGGAGAGACCCTAGAGGTGCTGGTTTCTCTTTTACTGCAAAAGGGAGCTAGTTAGTATTTCAGACTTAGACTGCTTGGACATCTAAGCAGTACAGGTGAACACCCACCTGTGGAGGTTATCTGCAGTTTTCCATGGAGACATTGCTTGCTCCTTAGGAAACAGTGTTGATTATATTTAAATATTGCAGTAGTACATCCAGAAAACCTCAGAGGATAATATTAAGGAGTACCAACCAAGTGCATACATATGTCCACATGGTTCAGTGCAGTGCTGTGTTGAGATATCCAAGCCATGCCCAAACAGGCTGGTTTAGCTACCAGCACAGTGCTGTACTACGTGGAGACACTGCGGGGTGTCTTTAAAGCAGAAGAGCCTGTGTCATTGCAGTATTTAGCCAAATTAACGTCCTCATGTACCATAATGCTACAGCCACACAGTCTCAAAGTATTTTACTCAAAAGTTAGTTTAGGTTTGTTTTACTGTGCTGCATTGCTTCACATTGATATAAAAGGTTTAGAAAAGCCTGCTTCTGTTAGCTCCAAATATGTATTTTTGGCTTTTCTCTGTCTTATACTCTTCATTTTTTTTCCTGTGCAAAATTTGAGTGGGAGGCATGGGGTTTTGTTTATTTGGGAGTTGTCAAAGCATTAGGGCCCAGACTGCCACATGTGAAAGCTAGCTTTGTAGTAGGGCTGTGACTTGATTTGGATTTGCAAATGCTTCAGGTTCAGTTACCCATCAGTTTAACCAGTATGGAATTCTGAACCACTGAGGGTGCTCTAGGTCTGAGGAGTGCAGAGCATCTCTTCCCTGTCTGTGCACGTATAAAGTCTGCATAATAAAACCTGCTGTCTCATTATCTAGCACCTCTCCTCAGCAGCTCTCAAAAAACTTCAAGCAGGAGGTATCACTCTGCCCATACTATAGATGGGAAAACTGAAGCAAGCAGAGAGCAACCTGCATGCAACAGGCCACCGAGCATGTCAGCAGTAAAATAATGTATAGGGCTCAGGCACCCTGAGAGTTGGTCTTGTGCAATCTCCAGTGCTAGAGGTGAGCATGTGTTATAATGGGTAGAAATGTTTTCAAGTTTATATCACCTGCTGCTCCATAAACTAAGGCACATGCCACTTCTTTGATCACTACTCCTTTGAGGAGAACCTGAAGCAGGTAAAAGCAGTGGTTATGTGCCTTAGTTTATGGAGCAGCATTCCCTTCTGTGGGCTGTAAAGTAGTATTTCTGTTTTACTAAATATAACAGCAGCCAGGTTTGCTGCTATTTTTTAAGTGCTGAAAAGGCTCATTAATATGCTAAAACTACAACCTCAGATTTTTAAAAATTATTATTACTATTTTGTTTCCCTGTTTAATTACCTATAAACCTTGAGACACAGTATGTGGAGGGCCTGTTGAGATTATGAGGAAGCAGTGATGTATTAGGTCTTTCCACACTTATGTTAGGGGTACTGGGAGCTAACAAACTGAGGATCTAATGGGGTTGCAGATGGGCCAGGAGTGGCACTCACTTCCTATCTGGAACCAAAAAGCAACTGAAAATAGCCGCCAGCATTTAGTTAGCTAACTTCATTTATAAAAGATTATTGAGTAACAGACCAAAGTACTACAGTCTTATGTTTTAAAATCCGAAAGAGGTCAGTTCCCCATTATGTACTGTACTGGAAAGCTGAGCTATGTCAGGTAATGGCTGAACTCAGGCATTACATGTCCAGATGTTGCTGGACTGGAAGTGGTGCCTGCAGATCCACCTTTGATGTTCTGCTTCCAGAAGGATTTATTAAGTCTTGCATGTCTCTGTGTGAATGCAGAAAGCCAGATCCTAAGTCGCTGGGGAAGCAGAAGCAATGGAATCTGACTCCATTAAACTCTTGTTTCATATGACTTGAGAAGAATGTATAAGGCAGTGCTTGACCCATCACTTCACCCTTTCCAGTTTCAGGGTGGTTTCTTACCTCATTTTCAGAATGCATTGAGGTACAGAACACAGCTTCAGTGGGCTTTTGACAGCTCTCCAACAAAGCTGAGAGGAGCAAGTGTATTCCTGGTATTTGATAATCCATGAATATATAGTACCTTATTTATGAGTGTCAGAGGCATATTGGACTGGATAAAATTCTTTGGGAAGGCACTGTCTGATCAGGAAATCTCTTGTACTAACTTCACTCAGCTGTAGTTGGACGTGCTGACACTTCCTAACCTTATGCAGTAATTGTGGAGTGGGCAGAAAAGGAGAAGCTGCTGAAAGGGGACTAGCACCTGTGTACCATTTTCTGCAACGTGCTGCAGTACTGTGCTCCTTTGCTGTAGTAAGTGGTTTGAAATAGTTTTGGTTTGGTTTTTTTTTTCCTTCAGAGGGCTGGTTTGGTTTCAGCAATAACTGAAGAGGGAGCTATTTCCTAAGCAAAGTACATGTAATCTGTTTCCAAAGCAAAACGGGGACATTCCTGCCAGACAGTTTGACTTAAGGCCAGTAGTAGAGCATTTGAATTCATGCTGAGCTCTGAGCTCCTGAAAACTCTCACTAAAATCAGCAGGACTGCTGATACTCCTGAAGTTAAGTGGAAGTAACAGAGAGTTGAAGTGAGACTCCAAATAAACATCAACCATTGCAATATGAGGCCTGGCTCTTGCAAGACTTCTGTATCCGTTTGGCCAAATCCTGCAGTGTTTGAAAGCCTTTCAGGATTTGGCCAGAGTGCTTGAGCATTTTGATGCATGAAAAATTACAATGTAGGAGTGGATATTTGTCCAGACCCTCCATTCTCTGTTACTGCTACCTAATGCCTCTGACATAAATGCTAAACTAAGTATTTAGATGAGCAGCTAAAAAATCTATATAGGATTAACCACAGCTGGCTCATCCACAGACACTGCAATTCAGTTTTTGTTTCCCATACAAAACTAAAGATATAAAAATCTTATTTTTCCTTCCATTTGCTGTAGTTTTTCATTCTGTTTTCTCATATGCAAAAAATGCTATTGTTGCATATAGGCTGCAGGCATCCATTGCTACATATGAGAAAAAAAAATGAAGCAAAATGGTTGCCATGCTTCAAAAGACAAGCTGAATGTTATCAAATACATGCTTGCAAACTGAGCGGACAGAAATACCTAGCTATAAAAATATCCTGTGGTAATACAGATCCACAGTATTTTGACTCACGTGTTTTAATGAAAGAAATGATCGTGCTTTTTTTCCAACTGCACTTGGACTTGCTGAACTTCATGAGGTTGGCAGGGGCCACCTCTGAAGCCTGTCAGGGTCCCTCTGGATGGCATCCCTTCCCTCCAGCATGTTGACTGCACCACACAATTTGGTGTCATTGGCAAATTTGCTAAGGGTCCACTCAATCCCACTGTCCATGTCACCAATAAAGATGTTGAACACCACTGGTTCCATTACAGACCCCTGAGGAACACCACTCATCACTGGTCTCCACTTGGACATCAAGCCATTGACCACGACTCTTTGAGTGTGACCATCAGCCAATTCCTTATCCGCTGAGTGGTCCATCCATTGAATGTATGTCTCTCCAGTTTAGAGACTTAATGTTGATCCCCTTGCAGACATATTGTCATTACATAATGAGTGCACTACATTTCTTTAATCACAGAAAGATAGAGGTGAAAAGCAATTTGTTCACCTGCATCTTCATTTACCGAAATAGTACCTAGCATATGATGCCTGAATTCTTCCCCAGAAAAGGAAGAATAGTGGTTGCAAATAAGTAGAAAAAAGGGATTATTTTCTTCCTTGTATTACAAGGGGAACAGAAATTTTTGTTCTGTTGGGTCAGTGATAGCTCTCTATGTCCTGATTGTGTTGTTTTCCCTGTCACTAGGAATTATTCCATAAAGAAAGTATAATATGCTCTGGAGTTTGCCTACCTACTCAGATGTCATTGTGAATGCAATCTATATTACTTTTTTGTTAAGAATTCCTTTATTGTTAATTAAACCAGAAAAAAGCAATATATAGGTGACAGCAAATCGTCATGTATCCTTAGCTATAAACAAACAGGAGCTAATTTCTTGATTCATAGAATCATAGAACACCAGGTTGGAAGGGACCACAAGGATCATCTGGTCCAATCTTTCTTGGTGAAAGTATGGTCTAGACAAGATGGCCCAGCACCCTGTCCAGTCAGATCTTGAAAGTGTCCAGTGCTGGGGAATCTGCAACTTCCCTGGGAAGATTATTGCAATGGCTGATTGTTCTCATCGTGAAAAAGTTTTCCTCTTGTGCCCAATCAGAATCTCCCCAGGCGTAACTTGTACCCACTACCCCTCATCTTTTCAATGTGACTCCTTGTAAAAAGGGAGTCTCCATCTTATTTGTAGCCAAATACTGGAACACAGTGATAAGCTCTCCCCTAAGCCTTCTTTTCTCAAGGCTGAACAAACCCCGTTGTCTCAGCCTTTCCTCACCTGGCAGGCTTCCCAGCCCTTTCATCATCTTTGTGGCCCTTCTCTGGAAGTTTCCAGCCTGTCCACATACTTTTTCTATAGCAGGAACCAAAACTGAACACAGTATTCCAAGTGTGGCCTGACAAGTGCTGAGTGGGATGATGACTTCTTTATCTCTGCTGGTGATGCCCTTGGTGATGCAGCCCAGCATCCTGTTGGCTATTTTTGCCACAGCAGCACACTGTTCACTCGTATTGAGCTTGTCCACCAGGACCCCCAGGTGCCTTTCCACAGAGCTGCTCTCCAGCCAGGTAGGTCCCAGTCTGTGCTGCACTGCTGAATTATGTTTTGCCAGACACAAGACCTTGCATTTGTCTTTGCTGAACTTCTTCAGGTCCTTGTTAGCCCACTCTTCCAGCCTATCCAGGTCTTCCTGCAGAGTGGGCCTCACTTCTGAAGTGTCCACTTCCCCACTCATTTTAGTATCATCAGCAAACTTCATTAGGGTACACTTGATCCCATCATCCAGATCACTTACGAAAATATTAAACAATGTTGGGCCCAATATCGATCCTTGTGACAGATTGTCGGTTTAAAAAGGAGCAGTTTCCACCATGGTGGAAATGCCATCGGTGCGGCATTGTGTTGTGGTTATTGTACTGTGTATATTGTGGTGTTGGTAATGGTAACTGGTCCTTGGAAGCTGTAGGTCCAGGAGGTTATTGTAAGGACAGTGTTTCAGTCTGAGTTTTAAACTTTTCTCGGGAGTTGGTTATCTGAGTTTTCCTATTCCATGACTTTAGATATAATGCTTCAGTGGCTGCAGTATATTTCTTCCTTTTTGCCTATATTCTGTAATAGTAGTACAGTCATGAATATATGAAGTAAATAAGGAAAAGTAAAAGTTTGCTTTGACAGAGAAATCATGCAGCAGAAGTAATTAACAGTGAATCAGTTTGTAATACTTCCCTATGTGACTTTATCATGCGAAGGTAGATTGTTGATGAGTTTCCTTGTTGTATAAGCTAATACAATGTATACAGCACTCCTATTATTTTACTGTAGAACTGTCCATTTTAAGGAAAAGAATGATGTTTCTCCAAGACCATAGGGAGACAAACACAAAACCAAGTATTTGTATGTTGATACCAAATTGCACACACACACACATCTATACAGAATTATATCAGTAATTCCTTCATGCTCTTTCGTAGCAATTTTATTTAACTTAAATTAAAAATCACATTTTTGTCTCAGTGCCACTTCAGTGGAGAATTTGAAACCCCATCCATCCTTCCATGTTATTTTGATGCTGCTGTTTATAGTTAATTCTCAAAGGAGTACTTCTTACTGTTCTTTTTGTTGAGTCCATGTTCCTCCCAGTAGCGTTAGTTGTGTGAGAGGCACAATCAAAATGTGGATGACTCACTACTTTCTGTTGTGGTTTTTTTTTTTTATTTTGAGATTTTCAAGGGAATAAAACATTATGTTTAAAAATACACAGTCAATATGAATGATCCAAGATTCCAACTAGAAAGTTGCTGTGTCTATACTTACGATTATGTTAAAATGCTTCAAGTTCTGCAGGAATTTGGGAGACATGATGTTGAAGGAACATATTCAGGTCAAAGGTGCCAAACTATGAAAGACTTTCCTGAGTCTTTGTACCTGTGCAGAGCCTTGATTGACAGTGAGAAAAGGTTCTTTGCCACCTTTAATACCTTGAGGTGGGGTCAGCTCTCCTTTGAGCAGGGGGGTTGCACCAGATGACCTTGAGAGGTCCCTTCCAACCTCAACCATTCTGTGATTCTGCTTAATGCTGAATTCCCTACAAGAAGGAAGTATTCATCACTAAACTGAACACACAGAATGAAGAATGAGGGTCTGTAGTGGAATGGAATTAATGATCTTTAGGAAGTATAAAAAAATAAATAACTGTTAAAGTTGATGCCTGAACTTGGATTAAAAGTTTTCTATTGCTTTTCTGGAAAAAAACATGGTGAATATGAATAATGAGTTATTTGGGAAGGCTAAATGGTGTTAGAAGGTCAAGATTTCCCCATGTTTCGTGGCTTTAGCAAACAAAATGGAGAAAGGCAAGCAAACCCACTTCACAGCAGTTGAGAAACTGTTCTTTTGTCTCAGCTACAGAGAAATACTACAGCTGTTGATACAGCCTCTGAAGTTGAAGTGCTCTCCTGATTTTCCATGCCCCTTAATTCTATCAATGCAAGGTGTGTTGCTGATGTGGAAACCCTCCAGTTCTCAGCCAAATGGTTTCTAAATGAGTAAATGTGAGCTGCCCAGCTGTGTTCTGACTGGGCAGTTCTGCAGTGTAGTGGAACCACATTATGCTGAGTTAGATGGGCAGATATTATCTGTAGACCTCAGTTTCACTTCTGGTAGTTAAGAAGAAGAACATATTGCAATGTTTGAACTGCTAATTTTCATGCATAATGTCAACACCCTCCCTTCCCCAATTTTAAGAAAAATAGCATAGAAACTAGAATCAGAGCAATGAAGGAAGAGAAAAGTGTAAAACTGGAATCAGAGACTAAAGGGAATAAAACAACTTAGCAATTGACTCGAAGTTAAGGATATCTTGCCAATTTCATAGAAACTGAAAGGGAATGGCTATCAGAAGGGCAAAAAGAAATTTGAGTATCTTTACATCAGAACAAAAATTTCCTTCTGCCATTAGCAAAAGGATACAGCAATAGATCCCATTGTCCAAAGGCAGAGATCTATAATACAGTTTCAGGAGTAAGGAAGATAATTGATTCTCCACTCATCCTTTGATTGTGAACAAGCAGCCTACTTATCCGGTTCTTCTAATTGCTTCTGCCATACCCTCCTTTGCCTTGCCATTAGTCTTGGCTGCAAACTGAATGTGAGCTAGTGGTTTCCTTTCAGAAGTCTGCCAGTACAGATGACTATTTCAGACAGTAGGGACAGTTTTATGACTGTGTAGTTTGGCTTCAGACGCCTTTTCCAACCAAAACCTAAGTATCTTTGATGCACTTCATCTCCACCACCAGGAAAGCAAGTGCCAGTGAGTTCAGAGCCAGGGTTTCTCTTACTGCAATTGCCTCTCAACTGAGTTCACCTTACATGAGGACTCTTCAGTGGTTCCCAAAATATCACTCGTTATTTGGTAATAAGCGTTTTTCTACCAGTGCTCTGCATTCAAACACAAATAGGGTAGGGTTAGTGAATTGTCATAGATACCAAGTTCCTTAGTGGAATATTACTCATATTTCATAGAATCTTAGAAATTACAGATGGAGAAGACCTTTTAAGGTCATTTGTTTCTATGACAGATTATTCATTACTATATATATCTATTTACTGTAATACTTTTTCCAGAGTTTTGTCTAGTCCAGTCTTAAATGACTCAAGTGACACCTCTCTCCTAAGAATATGTTCCAGTGTCTAGCAGTCTTTTGTTTTAGGATGATTTCCCTTATATTCACCTTACATCAGCTTTTTTTCTGGCGTGTTATACATAGCTGAAGTTGATTTTTGACTGATCTTTGTGTTCCTTGCTACATGTTCGCCTTTTGAAATACTTACAAATATTTTTCATGTTCCTTTAGGCATTTTTTGTTTTGTTCAAAGCTTGTACTGTCTGCTTGTATTTTTATCTTTCCTGCTCTGAAATTTTGCTGTTGTTTTTCTGTTAGGTTTTGTTGATTTGTTTATATTACTTCCATGTATTTAAGGACTGCTCTAACTTTGTCACACTGTGACTCTCACTGATATAGGGTAACAACAGTCACCTGCTCATAGCATGATTCTCAGCATTAGAAAATTACATTAGCACATTTGTCGCTGCAGTTTATCACAGGCATATGCCTTCTTACTTCCAGTTTCAAGCACACTGAATGCACAATTTCTTCTCAATGTTTTAGTGTGCTTTCCTCCAAAATGGCCTTTATAGTATAATTATGAACTCAGTCTAATCTTCTGTGGTAAGGCAATATGTGTTCATAGAGCAAAGGTATCTGCCTTCAACTTCCTGCATTTCTGTGTAAGACTGACAAGGAGGGAATGGATTGGCTTTGCTTTGCTTTCTGAACTACCTATGGCTTTCTTCATCCTGAATGGAGACCAGTACAGGTGAACCCATGGTGGTACTGAAAATTCCTGCCAGTTCCCTTTCATATGTTCCAACAAAAATTCCCTGAAAATTCACTTTTATGGAGCTGGGAGATCCTTAAAGGAAAACAAAATACTAATCTTCTCAAAAAAATCCTCAAAAAAAGGGGTTTTGTATTCTTTCAGATATCTGAGAATTTCACAATAGTATTTTGAAAGTGTTATGGTCCTTAAAGGGTAAATATTCACACTTTCTGTTATTAACAAGAATAAATGAGCTTATTTTCTATGTGAGGACCAAGCCTATATACCTGTCAGTTATACATGACTGAATGCCAAAAACTGCCAAGATCCTCTCACACATTTTTATCCTGGACACAAGCTGTGCTGATTTACGTTGGAACATTGGCAGAGAATGTTGGCTGTGAATTTCTCAGCAAGTCCAGTGCAGGATTTGACTTCATCAGCATAAGCAGAACACAAGCAATCCAGGAGATCTCTGGACTGCACTGATGATAGCTTCATGATACAGGTGATTGGGGAATATTTTCCTGTGGGAGTGGAAACAATGGAACAGGTTGCTTAGGGAAGCTTTGGTGACTCCATCCTTGGAGATACTCAAAACATGACTGGACATGGCCTTGAGCAACTTGCTCTACTTGAAGCTTCTCTGAGCAGAAGGTTGGACTAGGTGAGCTCCAGAGGTCCCTTCCGACCTCAGCTATTCTGTGATTCTGAACTCATGACAGAAATAAGAGAGCTGAAGGAGCTGACCTCTTAAATATGGGCTTTCACTGAAACAGGAAAATACAGTGCCTAATTATAGTTAATATATGAATGTCAGATTTCATAAAGAATACTAATCAACATTTTGGTTTTAATTGTATTTTTTAAATAAAATTGAATTTCCAACTCAAAGGAAAAATAGTTCCAGCAAAGTTATGTAATGTATATTATTTACCCAACAGATATGATCGGCTCCAGTCTTTTCTACTATGCATTTTGTTGTAAAAATAGGTTTTCTAGGAGTCATGAATTCTGTACTGTTTGCCCAGTGGGCTGTAATATTTCACTATTATATACAAAATCAATCTGTCACATGAGATTGCTTTGTCTAAAATAATATGTGGCATTTTAGTAAGTAATAAAGTTTTGATCCTATGAGATGATGAACAGTTCCTAAAAGTACTCATCACCTTGATAGCGTGTTCTGCAAAATGTGGTCTGAGCTCAGATGGCCATATTGTTATAAACTGTTATAAACAGTCAGAAAACCCCAACTGATTCGGTATATGCCAGCATACTCATTCACATGCAGTATGCATGAGCAATGTCTGAGGAATTCATTAATTTTTTCCCACTGTGAGAGGAAGAGGATGTATGGGGCAATAGTGGCATTTCTAGGAAATAGTTTAGTCAGAGTGCAACATTTCAGATAAAAACAGAAAAGAATGCAGAGTTGGAGCAGCCTAATAGTAAATTACCTTTGCATGTTTCCTTCCATCTTTCTTTGTGATCTGTGTGTAGCATCAGGCGTTGTCCACAAGCCACATGAAGAAGCACATGGCGTCATCTCAAGTGTTCGTCAATGCTTCGGTGTGGCTTTGTCGGCAGGAAGCACAGTAAGAATAGTGCAGTTGGCACCTTCCCTGAGAGACTAACCAAACCCTCCCGGAGTGTGCTTAGCGCCAGCCGGGGAATAAGTCTTTATTTGGCTCTTGCAATTGGCAATCAGAATGGCTGTCAAACAAAATGGGGTCACTGTTGGGCAACATGGATTTAACTAGCCCATATATAGAAAAAGAGAGAGAGAGAGATTGTAGGTGCCAAATCACTCAGTGAAAACCTTCAAGTTACATAACACCTTTTATAACATAATGCTTTGGCTGGAAAAAAGAACCTAAAATAAAAGTAATAAACTATTGTGACTTTTTGTTTTGTGCCAATGGATTTATGGCATCAGAGCCTTCGACATAACATCTGTGTGTGCTGCCATTTGCCCTTTTAGTATTTTTCCAGCACTCCATAGGAAGAAGCACTTTGCAATTACTGGAAATGACAAATGGCTTCTGTATAATTTCTTTATTTTTGGAAAGGATGTAAAGTGGGAAGGGTCCAGCCCATTGCCTAAAATGCGTTCAGTCAGTTGAGAACTTGCCTTGTTCATGCAGACATAGAGGGAATCTAGATCTTCTCAAATGGAAAGCAAGAACAGACAATATACATCGTATATCACTGATAAAGCTTCACACCATTTCCTTTCACTGTGTCTACATATGAGCATCAAGGAAAGCATGGTAGGAAGCAGCATAAGAAATCACCTGCTCCTTAAAAACAATTAGTTGTTTGCAGGTAGTACAGGGAATTTTTGTTTCCTTATGTGTTACTCTCCCTAAGATTAGATTACTTTACCAGGCATTAAAATCTTCTCTGCAACATGGGTGCTCATCACTAGGCGGTTGTATGTATTTACCTTTTTTAATAATAAAATAAGAGAACTACACTACTCCTCAGTGTAAGCTTTTGTCTTCTTCCAATTTAACACTTGATATTAGCTTTCAGGAAGAGAATTTATTTTGCTAAAGTCTGTCAAGTTACAGGGGGTTGGATTGTTAAAAATCTGAGGTTTCTGACAAGAAGTGTAAGGCCCTGAAAATTCCACATCCTTAAAAATAAATGGTCTAAAAGTTGATGGCCAAAACCAGGCAGAGTGGGTGCATATGCCTGAAAAACAGAATGGAGGGTTGTATTCACCTCCACTGATGTGAATTGATTGAGCGTTGAAGTCTGGGAACTCTTCTTAATGTTTTATACAGTGTCTCTTAACTGGTATCTTGTAAGCATCTATCTTTAGTGGAATTTTAGCCCTCAGTTTTAATTTACTGATACTTGTTTATTTTGCTGGCAACTGTTTTGAGTTGCTAAATGTAATGGTCAGTTCACACAAGTGGTTGGTACTGTGCTCCTTGAAAACTCCATGGTAGGAATGCTGCACAGAAAATTTTTTGATAAAGTACAGTATGAATAAATGAGCTACACTTTTATTATAGTAGGTCTGGTTTTACAGCTGGAGATAAATATTTGTTTCTTGCCTGTGAGAGAGCATGGTGAGCCCAACTCATCATGCAGTTCAAACCATCTTGTAGCTCAACTCGTGATTATCATCATTATTTTTTCCATACACAAACCTTCTCAGCAAAGGTGTTTTTTTCTCCTGAATTGTCACTACAGTTAAAATGCAGCAGGACAGATGCAGATTTGTGTGTGAGCTTATTAGAAATGACTCTTTCAATGACAAAGTTTTTTTAATTTACCTTGTTCATGTCTGTCAATGAGCCATCTGTTCATGAATTATCTTTCATACTGCTAATGTGCCAATCAAATCAGGTGCAGGCCTTAACTAAAAAAGAAGTTTGGAGAAATTAAGTGTATGAGCTCTGTTGCCGTTACCAACCAGGCTTGCAAGCATGTCAGAATTTATATTAAATCTTCTTGACAAGGCCTTTTTCCTATGGAAATATATTACCTGGTATTCATTATGATTATTTTCTTTGCATCTTTACAATTGCTTTTAATAATTCTGTTCTTATAATTTTGCCCTAAAGCAGTGGCAAGCTGCATTGCATACAATGGCCTTGTTTACCCTTTTGCAGACATTAGCAGTCTAAATTTTCTTATCTACTCCCCAGATCTTACTGTACCAAGAATGACATATGTGTCTGTATATGGTGTAACAGCACAAGGCTGGAGGATTGCAACTTCTAGGCAACCTTCTGACACTATATTATGATGCAGAAAATATGTATGTCCTGTAGAAAAGCTGTTGTAATCAGGCAGTGGCAGTGAAAATAAGTTTTACCAACACAGTCATCTTAAAGCCAGTGATGGTCAGTGTTTATTTTTTAAGCTCCTTTGTTTATTTGACCTTTTGTGTATTGTAGTATAAATAGGAAATAGTGGAATGTGCATGCACTATTGTGCCAAGAAGTGATTTCTCTGCAAGTTCAGCTATTCTTCGTAAATTCAGTTTTCTGCAATGCGTGAAGATCAAATAGGACTGTTCAAATATTTAGAGAAAGTACTGTATACTATGTTTATAATGAAGCATATTTTCTTCCTGTCCCATTTTTCTGCCATGACGGATGACTTCCCCCTTCCTCAGTATTCTAACTGTATGGTTTTATGTGTACAATAAATTTTCCTGAACAGTAACCATCTGCTGAAATGGAAATTGCAATAAATGTCCTGACAGCGTTTTGAGAAACACAAGTTACCCTTGAAGGAACATACACCTGCAAAAATACCCCACTTAACCGAAAAACACCCTACATCAATCTTTGATGTCCGTACTTTCCTCAGCTTGATGGGAATTCCTAGCCTTGAGAATTCAAAGCACTTTGCGTCCTGGGCTTGGTTCTTCCTGGAATGGGTGTAGAACCAAAATCTTCTCGACTTTACAGAAAGCAATGATGTTACAAACCCTGGTGCCACGTGAGCTATATATCGATTATACCACAATTGACTTGACTTTCTTTTACAGATTTTTTCAGATGAAACACTGCTGAGGAGAAGTGTTTGGGACAAAAATGAATCAAGGCTACTAATTTGATGTAGGGAGTGATCTATGTGCCTAAACAAAGGCACATAGTGCTATTTGACACTCTAAGGTATCCAAGACATCTAATGAAGCTAGGAGATATGATACAGTACCTATAGGAGACCAAGCCCTGAAGCAGCAGTTGAGGCTGGATAGTATGCTGTAACCTGTAGTGCTGCATTCTTAAGTACTAAGAGCTCTGCTTTTTGCAAAACTAGATTGAATTGGATTGACCTGGGGAGAAACACATTATTCTGTAGGAAACAAGAAGCAATAGTGTACAATTTCAGGCAGAACAAAATTGTGGATTGTGGCTATGTTTAGGTGTAGTTGTGACATGAGTACCTGGCTAAAAAATATTTTATTGGCAAATATAGTGTCATTGCAACCCTTTCCCTGACCCGGAAAGATGAAAATACTAGCAGGTAGCTAGCAGAAAGAAATCTCCACTGAAATTCAGTATTAGAGAAAGCAAGAGGAAATCTGATTGTATTTTAGAATATACCACACTCAGCTATTTGAAACTCTGTATCACATTTAAAGTACTGCTATATTCAGCAAGAGCTCAATACTATTTATGCCACTACACAGATTTGCTCTCAGCCAGCCCTTTTATATTGACTTGCTGGGCATCCTATTTATTTTTACCTCAAATCCCTACTAACAAAGTGAATCATTTCTATTTTATCTTTTTTAAATTGTGGCCATCCACATTTCATGCATAAATCCTTTACCTTGTTTATAGAGAAAAAAATGTTTCTGTTCTTATAGTATCAAAGACTGCCAGTGAGAAAGGTGCCAAAATGCTTTTAAATGGGAAAAGTCCTGAATGTGATAGGTCTGTGTTCTGCTTTTGTTCATCTTTCACACACTGAAAAAGGAAATTAAGTTAGTGGAAAGTATGTGATATGACAGCAGTTGTTGCTATAATAATATCATGCATACAAAGAATATTGCTGAGGAAATTATTCCATACTATTTTTGAAAGAACTGTCAATGCAATACCTTTTTTCCAAAGCAAAGGCCAATGATGCAGTATTGCTCTTTTGAAAAAAAAAAAGAAAAAAAAGAAAGCGAACCAAAAAAAACCCACAACCAAAATCTCCCATGTTTTTACAGTAGTTATTTGAAACTTTTCCTTGGTTCTGAATTCATTTTGGTATCAATTCAACAGGAAAAATAAACCCACCTAATCTCTGAAAATCTAACATTCTATTTAAGTTCTGACTTCTCAAACAAGTTTAAATGCTTAGTCCTTTTAGTAGTTGTTTATATGCATTTTCTACCTGTTATTTATTTAATATACAATTAAACCACAAGGGCAGTTGGACAACTGCTACCTATTAGTGCATTAAAAAAATTACCCTGGTAAAGGAAGCTAGTCTAACACCTAATCCCACTTACATTATTTGGATATTTCAAGTAGTTTAAGGACTAACTTATATCTCATTGTGATCCTGATCAGAGATGTAAATTTTATTTTAGGTCCAGATCCTTTGAACTCAGAGGCAGTCACATATCCATTAATTTCCTCACTTGAAATTCAGGGCAGTATAAAATATGCCCCTGTACATGAGCTTGCAGGACCTGACATATACTGAAATTACAGAAATTAAATGAAACTGATGTTGAAAGAAGACTGAAATTCTGAATTAATTGCAGCATACTGCCCTGTGCTGGCAGTTTTTACTGATGAGCTCTTGAAGTTCAGCTTTCTTCCACTGAAAAAGTTTTTTTGCTCTAACATCATTTATTTCCTTATTAAAAAAATGTTAGTGAGACTGAGCTTCTTTGTATGGAACATTTTAAAAGCTAAAGGTGAAAACCAATTAATATGGTTTTTAGCTATGTGCCTCTTTTATTATCTTTCTCTACTCACCTACACACCTTTCTGTGTGTGTGTATACATATATACACATAAAAATTGTATGTTTGTGTGGGCACACTCAATATTTCTCTTTGTTTCTTTGAACAACTCTTCTCATTAGAAGTGAACATTTAGTCATTCATGTTTTGTTTAATTTTAATGTAGGAAGTCTCCAACATCCACTTGCTATAAAGAAGACCAGATAAAAGATGTCCTAGAATTAGGTAAGTTATGTCAAGCTTCAGTTTGGCTTTTGCCACTGTATTCTTCAGAGCAGCTGTAACCAAATGTGTATGAGTCGCTTCTTTGTAACTCTTCATTGATTCAGAATAATTGCATTTGATATTAACTTCTTAGGTAAGACTGTGTAAAGAAGTCATTAAGAAGTAATTAAACAAAGGCTGGCTCATGTGTTTTTTATCTGTCTTTCCTGGCTAAAATTGTGTTTTCTTTTTTATAAAGACACATGAGAAGAAAGTGTTAATTGTCATATTGATGAACCCGTGTCACTGAGCCTGCTGGGGGAAGCAATTTTTTTAATCCAACACATTATATGATTTATTTTTTTTCAGTTGATGTTGAGGATGAAGGAACAACTGGAGAAGTTAGTAAGAACCCGGATCTTTCAACACTGTATATGCTTCAAGTAGTATCAAAGGCAATTGATATTTCTCTTGCAAAAGTAAGATGATAGTGGATACGAATAGATGTGTGAGAATGTTATTTTACTTCAAGTTAGCCAAAGCTGTGATGGAATGCTCTGTGTTGCATGTTTGTGTGGGATTTAACGTGCTCTATTCATTCCCGAGTATATTCCTTACTTAGTATTCAAGTGGAAAAGTAATATAGGGATGCCTGTCCAAAATTCAGAAAAATACCAGAAGGGCATGCCACTTGAAACACAGATAACAGCTTTAATTAATGAAGCTTGTATTATTTTATTAATGCCTCTAATGAGTTATTCACATGCTTATTCTCCAGTCCTTAAATTGACAGTGGTTCAGAACAAGTTTATTATTACCCTGTGTGTATCTGTCCCCATATCTATGTTTCTCCCTTGCTTATCGTCCTTATTTTAAGCAGAGATGGAACCATTAAATACCTTTAATATTTTCCATCCCATTCAAACAGAGGGAATAAAAAACAGAGAAAAGATGGCAAGGGTGCCTTCCAATTTCATTTCTAGATCGAAGAGCTCCGAGTAACAATACGAACACCGAGCAGTCTGTTCTTACTTACTCAGCTTTACTTTAGCATGAATGCAATTTCTTCAGTTTAGCTATTCCTGAGTAGTAGTGGTCTGCAGTTGTTCAGGGCCAAGATCTGAATTTGGCTTATGCTGATATGCAATCTGACATACGGTAGTCAAACTTTTGAGAAACATTTATCTTGTATCAGCAATTTTGACAGGCAAAACTGCCTTTTCTCAGTCCTGCATCCAGCAACAGTGCTTTTCTCTTCAATGTAACCATTAGTAGGCATTGCTCTTCTAGCTGTTACATTTAAGGCAACATTCTGTAATGCTTTCATGGGAAACTGTGTCCCAGACAATCTGCATAAACAGTTTCCGATGCTGAGCAGCACACGGTATTATGAGTTGAAGGAATATTGCAGGAAAAGGAAAAAATTGCTCCTTTTCATTTGGGTGTTGCTATTTACAGTATGTATAAAACAGAACAGGGTGGGTATAGTGAGTTAGTCATTACCCTTCCACACTCCTCCTTTCTTTACTACAAATTACTGTAAGAAAATGTACCCGTGTTTTGGATTTGTTTTTAAAATGAGAATTTTTTTTTCTTTTTCTTTTTTTTTTATTAGGAATTAAAAAATCTTTTGTTTGGCTCTAGTCTTTCTTGCTTCAGTGAAGAATGGAAAATACAGAGTTTTACATTTAATAATATACCACAGTTAAAATACGGCATTGTGCAAAAAAAGGTACTGTAAATTACTTCCTTAAAGTCATCTTTGCTTTTTACATTGAGTTTACAAAGGCTGTGTTTCAGCAGTAAAAAAAAAAAAAAGTCTTCTAAAGACTCTTCTCTTTCTTCAACTTCTCTGGTTATCTCTGGTTGATGTCAACTTGTCAATCTTATTAGAAGACTTGAGATGGGTGGAATATTTCTGAAAGAACTTAAAGTAGCTACAGAAAGTGTGTAAATGTGTGTGTGGCAGGGAGTTATTTGTAGGGAGGAAGACAAGCCATCTCAGCTGAAAGCTAGTGGTGGTAAAAGAATAAAAGCACATAAATCAAGGGTGGAGTTTAAGAGAAAAAAGATATGTGGGCGCAATGTTTTATAAGCTTAAGGTGGAACTTGATCTGTCTCAAAATGCGGGGATGTAGCAAGAATTGCCTGCAGTGCCTGGGAAATCACAAGGAGATTTTTGCCTCTTAAAGACATGGGTGTCACATGATAAGGCTCATTTCTAAAATAAAAAGGGAACAAATTCCCCTGCAGTGTTACTGGGACTGGGGACTGGGACTGCTGGTGGGACCACCTCTTTTGCAGCCATGTTTCTATAATTGTGGACTGCAGCCACAAGATGCAAGCTCCTCCCTAAAACAAGGTTTTCTTCAGTTCCTAGGCATCATCTACCAGATGGCCCTTTCTAAAATCCCCAGCAGGTCCCTGTGGTGACCAGATCTGGTAAAACCACCATACCATGACCAGGGTCAGCCTGGAAAGCATGTTTCCAATCCATAGAAATTTTTGGTGCTAACGAAGGTCTCTTTGGTCTAGGGCATTGAGTGGGAGACTCACTCATCTGGTGTTTATCTTGTCAACCTTGCCTGAGCACCTGACTCTTACGGACTGAGACTGCAGTGCTTCAGACTGTCCTTCTACTCTGTATGCAGGATGCAGTTGGTCAGTGTGGTTTCTCAGCTGGTCAGTGCATAGACCCAGACCAGGGACCACACATAGGGCACAGGATATGTAGCTGCCTCCAAAGTCAAACAGATCCATCGTAAAATGCATCCTCCTCAGCTGCAGCTTAATGCTTTCGTCTCTGTGGCTCCATACATATACTTCTGGGATATCCATGCATCAGGTCTCTTCTCTTAAGAGCAAAGATCTGAGGACTTCAGTAAAGACTAGGAAAGGAGCAGACTGCTCGTTACAAAACACTCATCAAGCTTCTGTGCTGATGCAGAAAATCTTTATCTGGCCTGAGAGAAGTAGACCGTTACGTACTATACAGAAGTGAGAGGAAGAGAAGCTTTGGGGCAAGGAAAATGGCTAACAAATGATGTCATTAAGATTTTTAATTAACTTACCTTGTCTAGTTAAATATTTCATTAGGCTGATTATCTCAGAAGAAAGCTGCCTATGTTTAAGCAAAACCTAGCAGGAAAAAATATATTAAATGTTAATTTAAACTCCAAAATGAATCATGGCAGTAATGTTTACTGGTGCACAGTAAATTTTTGGTGTTTCCAGACCCTGCTGCTAGAGAAAGGATGTCTTGTCACTTTTAGCAACTCACTGGCCATTAGATTTCCTACTGCAAGTTCCACAACAGGAAGGGTAAACCAGAGTGTTTTGCTTAGATGCTTTTATTTCACATAGTTAATATATGCCTCCTCACTTCCAAAATTCATTTCAGCTGAACATTTGTTTGATTCTTTCCTACGTTAAGTTTCTGTGGTGCTATAAGAAGATATTCAAAGTGGTTCCTATAGTTTTTTTGACTGGGAGAATTTCCCTTGTGGACTGAAATAAACCTTGGTTTTTTTCCTTAATATGTTTCAGATTATTCACTCATTAGTTGTGTGTGTAATTCCAGAGAGGTAGCATGCACGTATTACAAATGAGAAAATGGAAGTTATCAGTATCTAAGCTATTTCTGGTTACAGGACCTTTATTTTCCAGGTTGCATACTGTGCATAACTGCATGTACCTGCAGGTCTCATCCTGTTAGACAATGCTATACTTGAGACAACTAGAGAATTAAACTGATAATCTTGATCACATTGCTATCAAATCTATCAAATGCAGCACTGCTGGCTGCACTTTTAATTCTTCTCCAGGGTTTTGAGAAGAGTTTGACAGATCTTAAACTGATTCATCACAGCCTGGTTGTGATCTACAGAGGAAATCAGAGGTGCAGCTGTAGCATATGGCAGCAGTGTAATCCTGGGTTAATCTCATGCTATGGAGAGTAGCAACAGCATAGACTTTGTCATGGGTTAAAATCAGAAAACAGACTCTTCAGAAAACTTTCTTACCCTTATTGTTGTTTTTATTTTTTATTTTACCTGGCTAGACAAAGCTAGCACTGATATGTTGGCCAGTATGAGATGCTGGTTTATGAGGGACCTGTGTTAAAGTAATGGACTTCCTAATGTTAAGAATGAGCCCATTTCTGAGAATGGCAGCATGTGCTGACAGACACATGGGAAAGCATCTGTGGGATTTAATATACTGAATCCTCTGTTAAGTTGCAGTAATTCCAAGTACTGACAATGTGACGTGTGGTATTGTGGTATCTGTGATAGTCTTGTGTCCTGCACAGCCTGCTCCGTTCATGCATAGGTGTTGCAGACAAATGATGGCTTTTCTGTGTCTCCTCAGAAAACTACTTGAGTAAATAATATGATATGAGCCATCTGGGAGAGAACTGAATGATAAAGGAGGGAGACTTGTGCTGGAGGAAGTTTTCTAGGCAACAAGAGGGCATACCTTTTACTTCTCAGAACAGCTTGTGCAGCTGTCTGGCATATAGTTAACCCATAGGAACAGGTCTTGGGCATGCCATATGGTGGGCTAGGTGGCAGGGAATAAGCAAGGAGAATGAAATACATTGCTACCCCATCTCATAGTCTTTCAAAACAGCTATAAATCTATTTTCCATAAAGTTTAAAGTTAATATGGTATTTACTGGTATTGTGATTTTTTCCTAACATTAATAATTTGAAAGGTTCAAACTTCCTTTGTTTTCTTTCTCTTCGCCAGTGAGATAGCTGCCTCGTACGGAGGGCTAGACATAAAACTAAAATCTGTGTTAAGTAATGTAAATGGGTTCTAGAAGGGAGGCATCATGCTCAGAGGAGGTAAAAGAGCAAGGCTTATTTTCACTCTTTGGAAAACAGTCAGATTTGATTTCTCTTTGGAAGTTAAAGTAGACTGTGGGTCAATAGGTCCACATAATTGCATAATTGCAGATCTGATTTTTAAAAACTTTCCTTTGATGTTATATGTCAATATGTCACGACAGATGTCTAGGCATTTTCAGGAAAAATAAGTGTAAAACACAATACCAGCTAGTAACAATGATTTTCATTGGCTTGCAAAAAAAACCCATCATCAAGAGGGTAGTACAAAGTCATGGATGGAAAGAGAGAGATGAAAGAATGACTTAAGCCTCAGTGGAAGCATATGGCTCGCAAAAGTTTTCATCAGCACCAAACAGTGCAAATTGTTTTGCTCATAGAGTGTCCCATTATTCCCCTCAGGGTGGCCCATGTGGAGTACTGGCTGCAGTTCAAGCTTGTGTCCTACAACAGCTTATCTTTGCAGACAGTAACAGGAATAAAGACGCTCGGTAAGTCAGCAGTTGACATCAGAAATATTTTCCATATAAAAGTAATTTTTTTTTTCTCTGCTGCAGCCACTCAGGAGCCTTTTGAGTTTGAACTTATTGAACTTCTCTTTGTGTCTGAGAAAGAAATAAAGCAGCATATGATTTGCTTGTATTTACTTCCCTTTCAACTGTAGGAATTTAAAGTTGGTGTTTTATTTGTATAATTACTTGCTTGTCATTAACCCAAGAATCTCTAAAAAAATTGAACAGCTTGAATTGAGGCCAATGAAAATTATTTAACTTTGATATCCCATGGAGATATGATTTCAAATAAAATGTAATCAAGGTTTGAAAGACCATGAATTTCATGCAGTTTTTGACACTAAGAATCTTAGGGAGGGTGAAAAATTAAAGTAACATCTATAATTATTTTTTTATTGCTACTGTCTTTGATCTTTCACGGTTAAACTCCTTAACAGAATTTTAATTTAAATTCTGTATGTACTTAATTTAAAAGAATATTACTAAGTATTGCTAGTGTCAAGGAAAATTACTTGCTCTAATACTAATGTACTTGTTACTTTGCTAAAGGAACAGGGTTATTCAGTGAAATGCTAGAAAATAATGTCTAAAAAACTACTTTATCACCAGACTGCTTGTATTTGCCTTTTGTTTTCAATAAGAAATTAAATGCAATACAAAAGAAAAAATTCACAAAGTTTTCCTGTGTTTTATAGGTACAGTTTGTTGAATAGGGATAACAGTATTTTACTGGTTTAAGCTGCTATCACCTTGTGTTATTTGTGATACACTGAACACAATTCAGCCAGAAGAAAAGGTTTCATGCTGAGATTTTTCTTAAATTTCATTACCTTACAATGTAAACATGTTCATCGTGTACAAATTTGGCCTTAAATATACCCTTATCTGCTTGCAACTGTTTAGGAAAGGACGGTCTCTTTTGATTTGTCTTAGTTTTGTCTGTCTGGCATTTAATGTAAATTCGTTGTTTGGGCTATTTTAATCAATAATTGAAAGAATCGCGCACCTGTAGAACATCATTATTTGTCTTCAGCACCCAGGATGGGAGGTGACAGTTAATCAAAGGATTACCAAGTCCTAGGGGTAATCCAAGTCCACACAAGTGCACAGGTCCAGCAGTTCTAGCAGATAGGCAGTCCTAATGTGAGACACCTAGTAAGCCATTAGAAATGTTGAAAACCAGGCTTAGAGTCTCAACACAATACTGAAAGTTGTACCATTACTACTATTGCTGTGGCTTGTTATTATTGGCACTGATTGCTTGCGGACCCCAGCACAAGGGCCAAGTAAGTTGCTATGAATTCATCACTTGAAAATTGTCTGTTCCTTGAAGTCACTTAAAAGCAATTAGCATGGGCTGATAAAGAGACAGGGTCAGTGATATAAGATATGTGCAGAGTGTAATGTCAAGTTAATTCTAAAATGTTACGCAGTTTAGGTTTTTTCTTCTTCAGTTCTTCAATATATCTCATTGTTAATTCATATCAAGAGCCTGCTGTACAAAGTACACTTTTTAAAAGTGCAAAAATTAGCTAGCAAAACTTTATTATTCTAATTCAGATGATAATGAGAGGCACATTAAAACTCTTGTCCACATAACAGAGAAAAGTCAGAAACTTCCATGCAAAAAAATCAGTACATATTTAGATTTTATGACCAGGAATCTCCACAGAACTCACTGAAGAATTATTTCTGGTTATGAAAACCAAGAATTTGTTTCAGCTTGGAGGACAGCCTTTGATCATCTGCTCCTTGGTCCCTTTGAGTCTCAGGTCATCCTTAGTGAAAATAGAGATGTTAAGCTTTTCTTCTTTCAACACAGTTCAGTGATTGTAAATGATATAAAAATAATGTGGCACCCAAATAACAGAATTGAGGCCAGATTTTTTATACTATAAATGTCCGAACGCATGCCAGCTACAATGTATCCTGTTTACTTCGCAATATTTGCCTCTCCTATTTTTCCCTTCCTATTATCCACATGGTTTTAAAAGATTTTGTTTTATTCATGAGATATAAACATATTTTTCTTATGATGTGTTTGCCATGGGCAGAAACTCTTAGTCAAGCAGAAAGAAAGGGAAATCTCAGAGCTTGAAATGAGAGGATTAATATTCCTTTCTAATTCTAACCTGAATTTTCAAATTATTAGGCACTTCACAGTAAGTGTTTGACTTCAGGCTTCTTCAACATTCAAGAAACAATTATCATGTCTCCTTCTTACTCTGCTACCTCTCTCAGAAACAAAAAATAGTTGCTATGCTTACCATAAATTTCTGAGTGCCTGTATTAGAACACAGGCAGAGATAAGAGAAAATTATGATTATATATTTTTTACTTGAAAACTCTTACCAATTATTTCCCATATCTCACATCCTTCAGAGAAGGAAATATTCTCTAAATGAACATTATGTTCAAGGCAGACATTGTACTTGAAAGTCTGTTTAATTTTTTGATGTTTGGTGTTTCTTGTTTAGTCTTTTGAATTATTAGATCTTTTACTGTAATGCTGGGAACAGGTTTTGACATCATCTCCCATACTGGTAACACTCTTAAGACTGATAATATCTGAATTTCAAAGACTGCCATTCTTGAAGCCACTAAAGAAAATTCCAGTTCTATACTTCCCAGGGGTATGGATCTGTTGTCCATTTCTTTAGGCTCATGAATGTTGGATTTTATTCTTAAATCTGCATTTTCCATTTTCTGACTTTTGGCCTCCTTGTCCTAATTTCTCTATTCATATCTTGGAAGTTAGAATAACAGGAGATATTAGAAGACTTCATAAAACACAGTTTGTAGGAAATGTGTTGACAGCATTGCTTCCATGTTTGGGATCAATAGACTACTGTAAACATTCCTTAGTTTTGCGCATCATTGCATAAGTTCCAAACCAAACATCTAAGTAAAAAAAGATATCCAGAAATAGTGGGGCTCCACAGACTAATATTGGGTCAATTACTGTAATGTTTTAGGTCACCACTTTGAGCATACCTTATTTAAAAAACGCAAACATAGTGTTGATTGCAGGTAGTACTTTAGATAGTTCAGTAGTAGGTAAGAACATTATGGTGTATATTTGTTGAAAAGAGTTAAGAAATAAAAACTTAGAAAGAAATTAAGTGTGAGGGCCTTTATAAACTAAAAAGCATATTTAATATATAAAACAACCCTGTTACAGAATAGTGAAACAACTTAATTACAGATTTAAAGTTTAATTAGCTTCTCTTGTCCATTATTTACCAATACATTATTGATTTCCTAAAGTATATTTACCTGTTTTTTTTGTCCAACCATTTATAAATATGTATTCTGAAAGAGCATCCACTATTTCTTTTAGAAGATTAGTTTTCAGGGTATGCTTATAGATCTATGTATAATCAGTTCTTGTTGTTGATCATACCTTATTTAGTGTTCTCTTGATTTTGGTCCATTGGTCTTAATAATATTTTTGTTATAATCGTTCCTTATAAACTAGACACCATCTTTAGTATTAATCTCCTAGAAACAGAGATTGTGTATTTCATCTCTTAGATTCACCTGTATTACAAGGGTATTGTCATAGAACATATAGACATAGGCTTGCAAGCTTAAAATTTCATAGCTTAAATACTCATAACAGTCTAACCATCATTACAAGCAGCAAAAGCTCATTGAGATCCCCCAGACGCAACACACTGCTGTTAACACTTGACCTAGGTGAATTAATTTCCCGTAAATTTCTCTTTTGCTTCTGTCTTCAGAAGAGACCTACCCACTGTGGCCAGTTTGTTTTATTAGCAAGCTAAAAAGGAAGTTGTTTTAGATACAACTCCATTCACCAGATCTGATCGTCTTCAGTAAGATCCAAGGTACCTTCTTAAATGCCTAAAATGAGATTTAAGGTGGTTCACCTCAAAGAATGGTTCCAGAAAGCCCATACATACTCTAGTGGCAACTTCAGTTGCATCGCCCTCTGTAGAGCTCTTTAGGTGCTGAACATCAGCGCCACATTCTCCTATCAACTTTTCAGCCCATTGCTGAGAAGTCTTCATACTGCGTGCACAGCGAGTGCTCTCATGGCAGTTCATTCAGATGCTTTATTCTTAGAGAAAGGTCAAATTCAACTGTATCTTTATATTGGCATGTCTTCTCAGTAACAATAATAGCTCCCTGTTTAAATCAGGATTTTTTTGCTTTGGCCATCCAAGTTGTCTATTTCTTGACTACAGAAGGAACTGAGATACCTAAATGATCATTTTCTGAGGCAACTTGACAGAGCCTCATTATTAGGCACTACAACACCTACGTAGTCTCTAAAAAAAAAAAAGAAAAAGAAAAAAGCTTTGTTCTTTTGGCTGCAAACCTGCTATGAATTTGTGTATATTGTATTTGGGGCATTTTGCCCTCTGATGAGTGAGCTTCCCAATACACATTTTGGTATTTCTCTGTTTCCTGCATCTCCTGGACTGCAGTTGTCTTCAGCCTTCAGAAGTTCACAGGACCAAATGCCTTACCATGGCTATTGCAGACATACTGTGGCGTGCAGGAGGCAATGAAAAAGCAATCGTGGCACTGTAAGTAGGAGAAGCAGTTTTAGTTCTTGTACAATGCTCCTGTGCTTGTGCCTGTTATATATGTACATGGTTTACCAAATGAAAGTTTTGTAAGATGTATTTATGCAGTCTAAAATGGCTTAGGGAGAAATGCAAAATGTCATTCCTGCTGTCCCAGTAGCTGGGACAGGATAGTCAAATTCTTTGAAATTGCTGTGAAAGATACTGTAGATATCATTGAGGCTAGGGTTCCTCTAAAATCTTTACAACAGTTATTTTTCCAGACACAGCATTTTCCTCCAACAATTTTATATTGCAGGATATTTTGTTATGGCTGGGATTATTTTCCTTGTGCTGTAGCTGCCTATGTTACTTAGATTATACTATGCAGTTAGGCTGCTTGTACACAAGTCATCTAACTTTAAGATTGCTAGCTTTGGCTGTACTGGATCCTACATGATATTTTTAATCATGTAAAGTGAACCAGGTTTTGTGAGAATATGTCATATCTTTTATTAGATCAACTAAGATAGCTGAAAAATAACAGAGAAGCACATAAGTCCTTCTTCAAACCTGAGATAGAAGCAGCAAATTCAAAGACATTTCAAGTGATATTTTGCATATTTTACATCTATAAAATGCTTCCTTTGTGATGATATTGTAGATATGTTCTTCTGCTTGTTTTAAAGTTTTTTTTAAATATTCTTTTCCAATAAAAATGTTACTAACAGCTTAAAACTATATTTATCCTCTTTTGTATAGAGAAACTCGTAATTCATATTAAATTGACTGGGAGAGCACAGCACAGCTAAATTATGTGCTTCATTGATAAGTTTGTTTAATATGTAAAATGAACTTATTATACAAGAAGTCCTTTTTGAAAAAAGTAGTTAAAAATATTAATACAAAATCTTTGGCTCATCATTCAGTTCATATAACATGTTGATTTCTCTTCTCACTTTGTTCCTTTTAACATGAGCTTTGGTTTTGTCTGAGTATCTTCTTCAGGCCATCAGGAAGACAGCAGTTCATTCCCATAGGAAAATACAAGGCAGATGGAATCTTAGAAACTGTAAGGCTCTGTGTAACTCACAGTAACATTCTCCATATATCCTCTTTCTAGCTATTCTCATTTTAGTACAATGAATCTGATTTCCATTGCTCTTTTAGTGTTATAACATCTTTTATGTCAAATTAGTTAGTTGTGATTCAAAACCCAATAGGAAATAACAAAATCCTGTAGCCTCTCTGGCTCTGAAGTGTCCCAGTATCTGTGGGCGATTGGTCTCTCTGAAGTCCTTTTTGTTCTGTCTACCTTTCAAGCTTATAAAGTGTGCCTTTTATTAATACGTGATAAAAGTGAACTGGGTCCTTTCAAGTTGACCAGCATGGCTGTGAGCATGTGAGCATTAAAAGGCAGTATTTTCTTCTTGTCTTACATAGAATTCTTTGCTTTTTTTTTTTTTTTTTCCTTCAGAAGTTCCAAATGGCAAAATGCTTTCCAGTTATGTCTTGTTTCCATCTGAAGATCTCAAGTAGTTTTGCAAACAGCGATGCCATAAGCCAGGCTTCAGTGGTTTGAGGAATTACTGGCCTCCTAAATGGAGGAACGGATGATCTTTTAAGAACCAGCCAGTTTTGGAAGAACTGGAAGTGAAAATCTGTATAAATAGGGTGAATGCAACAGAAGACCTTGGCTATAATATGCTCTTCCAAGAGACAGGATAGATTATTTAATTGATATGTTATCATAATTCTGATCTGCTGGCTATTTCACAGTGCAATGAACACCATTGTGCTGCCTCTAATATTGCTTAACAAAGGTCATGTGGGCATAACCACAGAGAAAATGTGATGGAAAAGAATATAATCCAGACTGCTTGATCTTTCCACACACAGTATCCACAATACCATCGTTTCTGTCAAAATCTGAAGATGGAAAAGTAGACAAAGAACGTTGAAATAAGGCCCTGGATCTGTGAACTTCATGTTAAATAAGAGTAGTCATGGCAGTATTCTCTTGAGTATGATCAGAAATGCTCTGATATATGCCTGCTATAGATGGCCCAGCACATACATACAAACTCCTGAGCTACTTTCCATTCCATGTTTTCTAAAGCTGCAGTATTCCTGTGTTTGTTGTAGGAATTGTTTTTCATTGCATAAACAATGCTTAAAATTGACTCAACCTGTCTAATTAATTTAAAAACAAGAAGCAGTATTACAAAATTCAGAATATATGAAGTGCTGAGATACAATATTATACCAAGAAACAACAGTAATAGGTAGAGTTCATTAGTTCTTTATTCTATTTTGTTAGTTCAAATCTTTCCAGTCAGATTTAAAGTTTTCACTACTTTAACTCAGCTTTCAGGTTATAAAAATGCATTGCTATTGTTTCAGTTACTTTTTTTTCTTTTTGCATTTCTTCCCAGCTAATACTACATAGTGCCACAAGATACGAAGATTTGGTTGTATTTCTTCAGCAGAATATTCACCAGGTACTCTGTATAGAGAAGATAATAAACCTGTTATAGTTCAGCTGCCATCTTTCTGCATTTATCAGTCTCACGTGATAACATCTGAACATTGTTTCAAACACTATATGGGTATGTCTTGCTTTTTAAGAACCAGAGCAAGAAATTAAATTTTGGCATAAATGAGAACAATTCTGCTTTCTGTTTGATTTGCATTTCTTTAGAATTGGGCAAAAAATGTACGTAACAAAATAAAACGTGTCCTTTTCTTTTTCAGTTTGAAATTGGTCCCTGCGGGTGCATCCTTCTGACTGTGTCTGTCATCTTATCAAGATCTATCAATCTGTGAGTGTCTTTGTATCTGTGTTTCATAAACTGCAAAGCAAGCAAGCTGTACAAAGTGAGGAAATAACTGTGATGTAGTTAGCTCTCTGGCCTTTTTAATCTATCTTGAAGTTTACTCTGAAAAATATAGGGAAGTTATGCAGATTTACTCACTTAATCTTGGCTTCATTGTATACACGCACACACACTTGTGTATATATATATATATATTTATATTTGCTGTTAAAGTGGCAGTGATCAGCCCACCACATCTGATACAAATGACTCCATCTAAACATTAAGCAACATGTTTAAGGTAGTTGCCTATGCTCCCTGTCTTGACAGCTGAAAGCAAGACTCATTTAGAGAGTTATTTACGTCACATACTTTAGGTATCTGTCTTAGGTATGCATGAATAACTTGTTTGTGGTGCCACAATCTCTCCATCAATGATGATAAAGAAAGGCTAGTATACAGTGGATTAGCAGCTCACTTTTAGGTGGCTATAAATAAGGTATGACATATCTGGTCTCAGTTTATTGGTTGGATAAATATACTGAGTTCTAACCAACAGGTAGTTGTTATAGCCACTTTTTAAAACTCATTGAGGCTTGCCCAAGCACATTTGCTGTTAATTGTGCTTTTATACAGATTAAATATATTTCTGTGTTACTGTGAATATTGGAGTGGATCACAATATAAAAGCTTTCTTCATTTTTTCAAATTCCACTTCTGTAAAAATCTCCTAGCATTATCTGCAAGTGAAAAGAACTGTTCCCTGACAACTTGAAATAACAACTGACATGAAGAGAGCAGTTGTTCTTGAAAAAAGCATGGGTTTATGTAAGCTTTTATTTCTTACTTCACTACATTGTCTTGAAAACAAATAACAACTTGGTCCAAATTTGTGGTAAACCTTCAACTTCTCACCTACTGAGATTCCTACAAGCATTTACAGATTTTGTTTGTGGTTTTGTCATTTCTTCCTTCCTTCTACAGGCCATTGGCTTAACTCCACTTTTGCACTCTTAACACAAATGATGTGATAATTTTATAGCATAAGTAATTTATTCTCATTTTTCTGAGCTAGTTACCACAGAGAGGTCCAGATTAGTAAAGGTATTTGAACAAGTAATGGTATATTTCGCATTTGGTAGGATCACCAAAAGCACCAATGTTGCTAATTGCTATTGACTGCATTGCTTTACTTGCTATAAAATGGTAAACATTCTTTAATAATATAAGCAAGGAGCTTATTTTCCCCATCACCTCTCAGTTCTTAACAGATGGATTATGACAAGGCCAGTCAATCATCTGGGTTTGTATTTGGGGGAGCTAAGTGTCTATAGTGAGCATGAAAATTCCTTATGGTACCTATTTGCATTTTTAGGTATCTAAATATTTTTATAGTTCTGGTCCACAGTGTCAAAATTGTTTATACAATGAATCAAGTAGGATTCATGACTTTCTCACAGAACTTCATTTTAAAGTACCTTTACTCTTCTAGCTTGGTACTGTGTAATACATTGCTTTGCTACCTATCCTTTGTTTATAAGAATCAGGAATTTTTCTCTGTCACTAGATACAGTGGAATGTGTTTTCAGACCTTTGCATATTTTTTCTAGAAGTGCAAACTGAATTTTGTTTATGTAGTTTTCAGTAATAAATTTTAATGGCTATGTCATAGTACTTCCCTTAGGGTATTGCAGATATCAAGACAAATAACTGACTGCTCATATCATCAAGAAACATGTACCATTTAGTGAGTGTTACAGGCATTGTAAGTAATTATTTACATAACGGGCATATTTCTGGATGAATAATTGAAGACAAATAAGAGTTCATCCAGTAAGAGATCTCCCTTGGATTTTTGTCACAGTATTTTAAAAGAAAATCAGTGGTTTGGTTGTTTTGTTTTGTTTTTTTTAAAGAAAACTCCATGGAAGTTTCAATTATCCTGATTTTTGTGTGCATATTCTATTGAAACAGCTAGATTAATTGATTAAATAATTAAATAATTTTAGTGGAGAAGCTGACATATTTTAGTTTCTCAAATCACGTTGAAACGCTTCTGTTTGGGTCAGTTCTTCACCGTGTGCTCATAATGCTGACTCTCCCTCCTTGGTAAATATCTCTTCTATAAATAACTGGCATTTCCTGTAAGCAAGTTGAAGGCTGAGAATGGAATAACTTGAACCGTGGTTACCATAAAGATGCAGAGGTATGTCCAATGAAACCAAACCAGAGCATTTACATTTTGTACGACAAAGAGAAGACTGGTATTTTGATTAATGAATACTGAAATGTTTCTTTCAATCAAAAATATCTCTCCCAATGTTTTCTGTTCCATGAATAAGATCCACTGTTCATTAAAGCTTGCATGTTAGGATATAATTAGAAGAAAATAATAATACTTTATTTTATATGGAAGCATTAATTACAAGTTAAAAGGCAGATCACTGAATGCGGACTAAATGGTGAGGTTGTTTTATTGAAGGGTAAATACCACTTTAGCAAGACCTGTGCAGTTCAACCCATCCAGAACTGATCTAGGAGTGACAGATAATGACACCACAAAGCTTACAGACTCCTTAGAGCAGTCCCATCTGCTTCCTGTCTCTGTAGAGATGGAAGATGGCTTGCAATTGTGACATGCCATGTAACTTGGGAATGAAAACTGCAGTGGTTGGTATGGTTCAGAATGATCAAGACCTGTTAGCACCTTCTTAAATCTGTGACTAAGTTTTAGCAGTTCAGAAAGATCTCATAGTGCCAACAATGGAGTAATCTCATATGAATTTAACCTTCTAACAAGCATGCCAAGTCTCAGTCCTCCCAGCTCCCTCTGTAATCAATGAAGAGAGAAGCTTTTCCAAGAGTCATCCCATTCAAAAATAAGTGTCAAGAAAGGTGAAGAGAATTGCTGTGGACAGTGCCTATATTTTTTCTTTGATTTTGGAGGAAGAACTACTAGCTAAGACTCCTATTTTTTTAGGTGTTTACTGTTTTGAGGGTAAAGATCTACCTTACTTATCTTTATTTACTTTCTATGGAAATATGTACATCTAGGCTTTCTTTATGCCCCAAAAAAGGAAAAAAATGTCACTGTTGATTTGACTTATTTTGAATGACTAGCTTAGAAAGAGATAAAACGCCTCCTGAAATGCTTACTTATCTCCCCTACATAAAAAGAAAATCTAAATGACCTACTCATAGAGGCTTTACACTGTAAACATCAAGTAGTGAAATGAATTCTGTCTTACAGTGACTGGTCAATAAAATGGGAGATGAAATTCGGTGTTAATGCAAAGCATTACACATGGTGAAACCACAGTCTGAACTATACTTACCTAGTGATGGACTTTAGTCTTTTATAAAAAGGAGAGAAATTCTGTTACTACTAATAATAATTTAATTATCTGAACATATCAATTCAATTTTCTGTGATAGACAAAGAAGAAATTATGTGTTGGGAGTTACAGTGATAAGAAATGAGAACAGAATAAAAACATGGTAATACAGTTGTGTAATATATGATCTTCTCATGTTTTTATCTTGCATGTAGTCTTGTCTCGCAAGGTCAGTAAAGACACATTAGAACTAGAACACACTGGAAGACAAAACAAAAGCTTCTCTAGTGTGGACCAGCTTCTGCATGAGGACAGATAAAATCTTTCCTCTTTGGCATTGATGGATGTGATAAAAGTTTAGACATCTTTGATAGGATTGAACAAGGAGTGATTATACTTTATTTCTCAGAGTCCAAAAGCTTGGGCGCTGTCATGGAAATGCTAAGGCTTCAGTTTTAAAACAAACCATAGTACTTTTTTTCCACAGCATAAGTAACTTTCAGTACTAGAAGATGAGGGCAAAAGTATGAAGAGGTTCAGATAAATTTAGACAAATTACTGGAACACACATGCTTCAGTACCTTTAAATACACCTGTCTAGATGTAATCTCTATGTGCCCTGTTTTTGTGTTCTGCCTTGATGTTTGCTACTGCTGCTGCTGACTGGATGCTGGGATAGGCTGACTTTTGGTCTGGCTCCATAATTTTTACATTGTTACTGAATTTTCTTGTAAATGGAAATTCCAGATTTCAGCCAGGTCTATTGGGCAGTTGTTCTAAATCGCTGAGCATATAAATATTTCTATTTAGCACTGCTTTGTAGATTTTCATAATGAGTTTATCATACTCCATGCACTAATGATCATCACTGGTAGAACTGATAACAAATGGCCAAAGAGGAGTGAGAATTTTTGAGGAAGTTTCTGAGAACGTGTTGTTGCTTCCGGTACAGGAAGGAATGCTAGTCAGTAACAATTGTAACCTCTTAACAATTGTAAGCTGTTTTTTAATTTTTTTTACAACCAGTGAAAAATTAAAAAATAGTAAGCATATTGTACTAGCTCAGGGGACTAATCTTCCTGAATGTGCAAAATGTGTACTAAAATCTTCATGTTGTTAAAAGCTACAAAATAATTTTCATGTACCTGG
The DNA here is from genome assembly GCF_017639655.2 of Falco naumanni. Lineage (NCBI taxonomy): Eukaryota > Metazoa > Chordata > Aves > Falconiformes > Falconidae > Falco > Falco naumanni. Next base: position 58,309,054 of record NC_054057.1, read on the forward strand.
GAGACACTGAGCGTAAAGGTGGGCTGTAAGCCCCAGTGTGGGCCTCACCATTGCATCCAAGACTGGCACATCGCATGTAGGAAAGTTATGAATACTCAGGAGTGATTTATGCTGACCCCCATAACGGCAGCTTCAGTAAACCCAGGTTTAACTGAAGTTGCAACGTGTACTGGAACTGCAGTGCAAGTTTTCTCTGCTAGATGCTGCCTCATCACCTCTAACACTTGGCACCTTCCTCATTGTCCTTACACATGCAAAACCATCGCTGCATTGGGATGTGGCTGATTCTGATCCACTCATTGAGAAGCCTTCGTGAAGTTTCAGCTTCTTACCAACCAGTCACACTGTTTTCATTGCCATATTTTTCTTGATCAGTGCAATAACTTTATTGCATAAACCCATCATTATTAGAACCTGCTATAGCAAAGAACATATTGAATGAGGAAATTCCTTAGGTCACATTCCTTTGTGGAAAAGCAGTTCATTGCCATTTTCAAACTACCTGGAGAAAATAAACACAGACTTGTGTTACTCATAAATTTGCTGACCAATAGAATCAAACCTCCAGTGTTTGCAATCTCTTTTGTCAGCTTAGGGATGTTATCATTTACTGATAGCAGATCACAAATGTAATTCTGCAGTCAGCATTGGTCATTTGGGTATGTTTTCAATTTTTTCTCTGAAGTGTTTTTGTGAGAATAAAGAAAACAATGGTTTTATCTGTGGAGGAAAAAAAGCAGAGTGATTTCTCAATTCAAGAGGAAGCTGTGTACTTCATTAAGGTTGGCCATTTATAAACCTAAGAAAATGCACAACACCGTTTTCCTTATTGTGATCCCACAACTCTAATAACTATCTTTCTGTAGTCTTTACTGCTCCAGAAATGTGTACACCCTGTTTCAAAATTCTTCGTGCTGTTTCCATTTCTGAGTTTGGGAGTTTTGATTGTTTGAGGGTTGGTTTGGTTTGGGTTTTTCTGCTTTTCTTTTCTTTTTTTTTTTTCTTCTTTTTTTTTTTCTTCTTTTTTTTTTTTCCCCCAAAAAAGCCAATGCTGTACTATTAAATTATTAAATGTAATAAATCACATCTTGATTCCTTAGCAGTCAAGGACTTCTCAAAGCAAATAAGTCTGCCCTTAGTTATCTGCAATTTATCTAGTTTTCTGAAATCACCTGTCATTTAACAGATTTTTACTAAGGGGAATCATGTGATTAAAAATATGTTGTTCTTTTCCCTTGAGCGCTTATTCTTCATTCCTTTGCTACCATTTTACTGAATGAGGGAAGTTAAATTTCCTTCACCTGTCATTCTAATCCATCCTTGAAATGAACACACAAACATCAAATCATGTTAATCGCTATCTGGTAAACCTGTTCCATCTCAAAAAAAATCCTTCCCATAATAAATGAAGCTGAGCTGCACTTGACATATAGGACAGAGAAGTTTTTTCTTCTTTGAACTTCATCTGAGAGGAAAGCCTAATCAGAAGGGCTAACGAACCAGTGGCTACAATCCCTCTCTGGCTGTGCAGAGCATCTAGCCTCAGCATGTACAGAAGTAGTATACCTTTGAATTAATAACTTGCTCATCTGAGGAATCTGATTTTTAAATGCTCTGAAGATTTTGGATGAACTATGCATTGTTATCATTATTATGGATGTATGCAAATACATCCATTTGTCAACTTGGTTTTACTCACGTAATTATTTGTCCAGTTTCAAGCCATATTCCAAGAATCTTCCTGCTTTAGTCCATTGGCAAACTATTTTATCGACTAAAAAAATTACTCAACACTTCTGTCCTTACTTGCCTGTGTAGAACAGCATTTCACAGTGAGACATACTGTCATGTACGTACTTTATATATTTATAGTACAGTGATATTTATGGGCTGTAATGAAGATCAGAAGCTCTCCTTGCCAAGGAGTAAGAAATAGTAAAACCACATCCACAGTCACCTCAGCATACCACTTACTACTCCCCAATCGCCCTGACCATATATGCCCCAATTTATGGGGCAAACAGATGTGTTCATCCTTATTTCACACAGGAGAAAGTTATCTCAGATTTGCTGCACGGTAAGAGCATATATAATTCCTATGGGTCACACTCTACCTGGCATCAAGATCAGTTGTTTGCCCCTAGCCACACAATTCCTGCTCTACAGAGTTTTCATAGAACAGGATAGATGTGACAAATGGGAAGCAGAAGCCTGTAGGGATTTGTCAAAGAGCTTCCAGATGTGTATAATTTGTTGGGCATGTGCTATAAGCGTGTGAGCACATTGGTTTTCTGTGGCCAGAATGAAGTGCCACAAATCAGAGAAGAAACCATAAACTGACTACTGAACCTTGACATCTCTGGCTATGCTGTTACCTGCCTTTCAGACATGATTTGCTGCTCCATTTTCATCTGGATTATTTCATATTGATGCAAGAACCAAAGAAGGTGCAGAATAAGCACTCTTAATTAACCATAAACATAATTATGATTAACAATTTTAAATAATCTCAGGTAACCTTATTAACATTATAAAATATTAGTGCAATGAAAACATATTTAAAGCCAAGCATTGGGAAGACTACCTTTACTCAATAAGACAAGTTTTTATAGAGTTCTGTAACCAAAAATAATCATCACTGTGGTAATCTGTATCAAGCCATTTTCTTCTGTATCTTTTCCTATATCCTTTCTGTATCCTTTTTGATATCTTTTACTGTGAAATAACCCTGATTCTGACGTATTAGTTGACTTTGAAATCCTTCAGTCACTTAGGACACTGAAAAAGAAAGTGATGCTCTGTTGGCACATGAATTGCGGATGGAACAATGGGTCCTCCACCCTCAGTCCACTTTCCTTAACTGATACCTTTTCCTGTCTCAGATCCAATCTTTAATTTAGAGTTCCCCTAAAATGCACCTACTTTCCTCACGCTATTTGGCTCATGAAGAAAGGCTTTCTGTAAAATGACCATTTGGCTTTTCCAATGGTAAAAGCAATTAGAACTTTACATAAAAGATCCAGTCACATGGGGCATACTCAGTTCTTGATGGAGATAGATTTTTCTGTGAGCCAGTTTTCTGGGAAAACTTTTTCAGAGGTAGTTCCCACCCCACTTGAGAATGCCTGGGAGACCAACAGCAAGGGGAAATTACGTGTGTGAGCAGTTTTCACTCTGTCTAGAATTATGTAATAAAAATACACATATTTTATGGCTTAGTCTTTTGGTGTTTGAAAAAGATAGGGAAGCAGCTATTTTTAAGGGGAAACAGCTGTCAATTACGTTACAGTGCTAAAAACAAGTAGCTTGACCTAACTGAAAAATCCATATTTGAGAGTCTCAGACCTCTCCAAGACCCATTTGTGACTTTACAACATGGAGGAAACATGAGATTAGATTTATCAAGAACAGTGGGAGGAGAGCAAATGGGAGAGTTTGTGTGGGATCCAGTCCTTGGTAGGGAAGAACTGAGTCCTTGTTTGTTTGGGTAAGTGAACTTCTGTGCTTCCTGCTTGATAGGTTGCATGCAATTCATAATCTTCAGGATCTTCCTTGTCTTTGAGGCTCTCATGTGTGAATTAGACAGAGGCCTGTCTAGCTGAAGTATTCTGTGGGCAAGAATTGCTTTCCACATTAATAAATATATTAATAAGTGTATAACTTTAATGAAGGACAGATTTGCAGCTTCAGCTGCTAAGAGGTGATAAAGAAGGGAGTTTGCTTGGAAGAAGTTTATGTTTTTCCTTCAAAGAAAGACAAGACATGGGCAATAAGTGAGGCAGCCTTAGCAATATTTGAAGGTGGATGTGAGACCAAGATCTGATGCTATGAGATTTATATTCTTTCATAAATGGATATGCAGTGGCATATATTGATGTATGAAATGTCATCTTATAAAACTTGAGGAAGATGGGACTGAAGAACAAAAGAGTAAAGCTAGAAATTATGATAGAAGGGGATATTGAAGACAAGATACAGAAAGGGAGAGTAGGGTCTGACACAACACAAATATGTAGCATCTGTGAAATCAAATCTGAAGATAAGGAATCTATACAGATGAGGAATATGACCCAGGTGGAAACACAACCACAAAGGCAAAGAAGAGGAAAAGTTGAATTAGGTTTGAAGAAGTTTGCTGCACTGAAGAACAAGCAATAAGGTTTAGTGGTAAAGGAGACAAAAAAAAAAAAAAAAAAAAAAAAAAAAAAAAAAAAGAAACCAAATTCAGAAAAAAGGGAAGAATCAAGAAAACAAAGAGGTTTTTGTCCTGACTCTGACATATTGCTAGGTAAGGGAATGATATATTGGTACATGATGGGGGTGTGTTTGTGTGTGAAGACAAAAAACGTGGGATTTGAGCAAATAATAGAGAGAGACATGTGACTCTAGTCTCCCTGTTAAGAAAACTGAGGAAGCCTGTCACCAACATGGGTCCACAGAACAGAGTAGTGGACTGTATACTGGCTGATAGCAAATTTGGTGTGGAAATGCAACAGAAAGATTTCTTATGGCAACAGGGGAAAAAAATCCAGATACATCCCCCAACACATCCAGTTCCTTCTAGAACAGACAGAATAAATCATAAAATTGAGGAACATGCCCAAAGAGAAGGAACCTTATTAGCTCGTCCTCTGAAGAATTTTCTGATTTCTAAAGAAAGAGTGCGAAAGAATGAAAACAGAGTGGTGCACAACAAATAGCTCTAGCACTAGCGGTCTGAGTCCTGGTGTTGGAAAATACAAAAATTATGTGATGCAGATGAGGTCAGACCCAGACCTTGACTCACAGAAATTTAAAGCTAAGCAATTTCCTTATTGTACCAATAAAACAATATCAGGAAAATATGTGAAGTTTCTGTGTAGAGTGGATGTGGCTGGTACTAACAATAAAGTAAAGAATGCTCCAAATCTAAATTAATATTCTGCCTTAAATTTCAGTAAGGAGGTCAAGATTTTCAGTGGTGCAAAGTCAGTGTGGGTAACTGGAATCCATGCATAGAAATTGAATTAAATTTGTAGGAGGTAAAACTGAACCTGAAAATGTGATGGCTACACAACATAAAGAAAAAAATAAACTAGGTATCTTTTTGCCTGTATCTTATTCCTAAACTTAGGTAAGATTTTCTGAGCTCTCTTTTGCTTTGTCAGACTTTATGAATGGACTTGATGCTGAAAGCTTACATACTTTGTCGTATTAAACCACTTGCCCCATTAAAACATACAGTAACCTTGTATCTGTGGTGCAGTAAGTCTGGAGAAGTTGGTGTTCTCCATCTCCAAATACTGAAATAGCTAGCACCTAAAATCAAAGATACAATGACAATAATGCTTAATACCTTTTCACAATACAGGTCACCATATAAATGTGTGACAGCAAACAATGCTTCCATTTAAGAAAGATGGAAAGGCAGACCAAGCAACTTGGCCTTTATCTCAGCAAGTTGAAAAGCTCTAGGCAAAATTCTGAACAAAATGTAACTAAATACAGAAATAAATGGAAAATGTCAGGGAATGCAGTCTGATTTTACAGAAGAAAACTTATACAAGACTGAACTGATATTCTACTTTGATAAAAGAGCTGACTTTTTAAAGTGGGAAATGAGATAGGTGAATTCTGTCTGAACTTCAAGAAAGCACATGCAATTATTCTACTAAATGGAGAATTTTTAGCTAAACTGAAAAAAAATATTGGAATAAAATAAGTTAATGGAGAGGTAATAAAATGCTTTTGTATTTGATATTATGCCAAATGAGAAGTCATTTGCTAGTGTGAAAATAAGAGATCTTTTAAGAATTGTAAAGGTGATAAAGGTGCTCAGAAGAGTTATTACTGTGGGGGAGGTTACTGATAGAGTTCCTCAATGATCAATCTGGGATTAAACTGAGGTTTTGTTCCTTACAGTAATGTTGGAAAAAGGGAGCAGTGTGCTCATGAAATGTACTGATGACTCCAAAGTTGAAAGGTACTGTCAATACATAGAACAAATTGTGTTGCACAAAAAGAGTTGGCTCAGCTTCATGAGGGAGGGTAATAAAAGAAAAACTTCTTTTAACTGCAGAATCGGCAAGGTCATGCAAACAGAGACTACTCACTACTGTACTGTGGGGATTCATAAATTGTAAATGGCAGGATGAGCAGTTGAGAAAAGGAGTGGAGCACGCAGTGACTTTGAGCCAGTGTAATAAAATAGCATTGAATCTACTCTTTAGGGTGTATCAGCATAAACAGTTTTAGGAGGTGAAGAAATATTAATAGATTGTGCAAGGCACTCGTGTGTCCTCATTGAAATACCATCTCAAATTGGGATCACCCTTAAAACTGGGAGAAGTGTAGGGAAAGGGAAGATGAGGGGAATGAGAAACTGTCTCATAAAAGAAAACCAAAAGTTTTTATCTTATCTAACCTCAAAGTCAAATTTTGAAAGGGAACATAACTATTTTCTGAAAAATGAGAGGGTAGCAGTTGTAAGTAAACAAGATGGACTGAGAAGAGTTATTTAAAAGAACAATGTTGGTACCAAATGAAAGTGTATCAGTACATTTAGCTTGTCATTCAATAAACCTAGTCAAAATGTGACCAGATTTCAGGTTCCTAAGCTACCACTGAGAAAAGTATGGAAAGCCAAGAAAGCATCTAAGAAATGTGGTTTTCTATGAAACAGAGTAACCGGGATGGCTGGATTTTACCTGCCAGATGCAGAGAACATGGTCTTCCTTTCCTCCTCTCTGCAGCTCTGCTTTATCCCAGTATGGGATGTGGCTGTATTCCACACCATGGCTAATATAAGCTCAGAGTATTTGTTCTGAGAAGTATTTGAGATGTGAATTTTGTCGCCCCTCAGTTCCATGAGACTGTCCATACAGGGTCCAAGGAAAGGTTCATCTAGCCTATTAGCCTGTCGTTGATAGTGGAAAGCTGCGGCTGCTGAAGGAAACTGCGTGAGAAATGGGGTGAATATGGAGCAATTATTCTGCTGGTATATTCTCCATATTTCCGATAATAATTCAGAGACTTCCTAAGCTGGCAGTTGTATCCGGACCATTAAGTTTATTAGCCCTTGATGGATCTATCCTCCATGATTTTTTCTAAAACCTTTTTGAACCCTTTAATTGTTTTGGCCTTTGCACATCCTGGGGCAATGAGTTCCCCAGCATAGTTATGTGCTTTGTCAAAGATTTTTTTCCCTTTGGTTTGCTTGAACCAGTTGCCCAGTAAGTCTACAGAGTGTTGCCTAGTTCTTGTTATGAAAAGTAGTGAGAACATGTTCCTTAATCATCTCCTTACCATTGAGAAGGTTTTGAACTTCTGTTGCAGTCCATTAGTTGTGTCCTGCAGTGAAATGGTTCTCATCTATCTAGTCTCTTCTCACAGGAGAGCTGCTCCATATCTTGACAGTAATTTCTTCTGGCCATCTGAACTTCCTCTGCTTCTACTGTCTAAATCCTCAAATTCTGTTACTGTTGAGCTAAAATCTATAACAAAGTGGCTATTTGAAACCGAGTGTTCATGCGTTGGTTTTAATTGACTTGTCCAATTGAGGAGTCTTTTTTTCCAGGCTGGCTACCCAGTGTTGTCATTTCTATAGCAACCTTATTTCTTAGTTGTATTCTAAAAAAAATATGCTCATCCTGTCTGCAGTGCCAGCATATTTGTGAGTATGATTTATCTGTCCAGCCCCTTGTATATCACAATTAGATGGCAATGCCCAAGTCATGGAAGGTTCCCTTTACTTTATGTTAGTCAGATGGAGAAAAGGAGTTTTCCAGTATTTTCTTTTTCTACTCTGCAAATTATGCAAGGTCACATAAATTACCTTCAGAATGTACCAATTTCTCTCCATGTACAAAAATGTAAAGAAGACCAGAGTAATTAACTGATGTTTATGTGTCCATCTTTAGATATAGGAGAATTAGTGATATGGAGCCCATCTTTAAGTGATTGATTAGCTTTGTCATTTTCCCAGTCTTGTTTTTTTTTCCCTTTCAGGAAATCAAAGCAGTTCACAAATGAACTCTCTTGATTTTAGGGACATAAAATATGTTTATTTAAAAAAACCTCCTAAGATGTGAAAGAATAAGTTTGGTAATACTACAAAATAGAGCACTAACAAAAACTTTCATATTTTTGCCAAATATCAGCCAGTGTACTGTCATACTGTGCGCTGTTCAGCTGTTTGATAAACATAAGGGCAATATGGTTAAGCAGATCTGGGTTTAGGATCTTTGCTTAATGTGTTGCAGTCAGGAAGACATATTGCATTCAACAAGAAAGATAATTTATTTTTTTAAAAAAGTAGTGGATTGAATGTGCCAATAGATTAATCATTTCTCACATCAGATCTATCCCTCAGAAATATAAATACTTCCTTTAGCATGTTAGCACCCTGTAGCAACAAAGCTGATGAATTAGATGTGCATGATTGCCTCAATACATTTAAGAACTTTGTGAAAATAGCAGGTACATGAAAAAAGTGATAAAGAATGAAGCCATTTCTTGCTTTCACTGCTTTGAATCCCAAGCAGCAGTCTTTTTTTGTCTTTTTTTTTTCTTCTCCCCAGAGGAGCCTTTCCCTTCTTTTTTGAACATTCATTTGAAATCTTTGCAGTGTGCCTGTATATAAAAAAAAAATAATAAAAATGGAACATTTACACAATACGCCAGTCACCCATCCTGTCATTTTCCATATCCCCATTGTAATTATTTGAAATCCTTATGCTTGAAGATGATTTTTTCTCCCTCCCAACCCAAATTCTATTTTCAGAGTAGACTTGTAATTGTGTGTTTGTTAATATAGCTGTCTGTTGCCATGAACAAAGTGAGGTCACTTTTATTACAGCTTTGCCACATGGCTGAGGACTATAAAACATCTAGCACTTACTTGAATGCATGTTTTTTTCGTTTATATTGTTTTATTTTGTTCTACTGTCAATCCAAACGATATCAAGGGTAAATAACTGACATGAACTAACTCATATTTTGATAGTCTGGAATTATTCCTAGTGTTACAGTTTGTATGTGACTTTTGTATTTAATATTCAATGCTCAGATGTTCTCTGTTTTAGACTTGGCAATAGTTTTCCTGGAAGTAAATTGAGATTTAAGGTGTATGAAGCATTTTAAAAATATCTTATTTATCTGACTAAATGTTATTTGCTAAGAAAAATTTAATCTGACTACAGATTATTATAGCATTGTATTGTATTATTGTAGTATCCAGTGCTCAAAATATTTATATTTATGCACTTTTAAAACTTCAGTAGAGCCCATACAGATCACTGTAATTTGTTTAATCAATGCACCATCACTGCTAAGGTTTATACTGCCATTACAGTTTCTTCTAACTCTGGTGGTTTTGTCTGTCTGTCTTAAACTCTTAGAATTTTTTTTTAGAGTTTTCATGTCCCGGAATGGATGAGCAAATTGAAAACATGAGGCAGATTCCTAATGAGAACTGTCATGGCTACGCTGAAGTCAGCAAGTTATGTTGGTGTGGCTGTAACAATTCAGAGCAGTCGAAGGTTCAGCTAAGAACATCTATATATCTTCAGTGCTTTACATCCTTAATAAACACATTATTTACAACTCGAAACTAACAGTTTCAACAAAGCTGAAGATAAACAGAGAATCACCAACAGGAGCGTGGAGAGAACAGGAGATTTATAATACTAATGGTAATTTTTGGAAAAGCTATTTCAGGCATTCCAGCCCCAAAACCAGCAGCATTAGAAAACATGAAAAAATACATATAATTCACACCAGATGTATTTAGTTGATTTCTGTCATGACAGGATTTCTCCAGTTGCTATAAAGTAGATATTTTCTCTGAAGCCATCTTACACCTCTTTTGGTTTTGCCCCGTAATAACATTCCTTTTATGTGATAATAATGTGAGAAAAAAATATTTGGTTGCATGCTGAATAAAAAGACAGTGAAGACCCAGGATATAGGTGCCTTACCCTGATCATCCTGTTATGGAAAAAAAAAAATATTTAAATAGAAATATATTTTAAAAGAACAGCACAGAATTAATAAGCCATGTAGAGATAAGTTTTGCTATGTTATGTAGGTTTTGTGAGTGTATAAACTACATTCACATTTTGTCAAGGTACCAGAAAAGCTGGACTAAGCGATTCCAGATGAATGGAGAATTCAGCAGTTCAAGGGTTCCAGGGCAAAAACTGAAACAGCAAAAGGTGAAACTATGCCTAGCATTTAGGGAGTACGTTAATCTGGGTGTATTTGCTGCAGTCTCTCTCTCCTCTCAACAGGCTGCTTCTGCCTTAGCAGAAGTCACAGCTTCACTGGCTCCATAGAGAGTTCAAATTCCCTTCTCCTTGGTTTCAGCGCAGACGTAAGACACGTTACGCACATTACAACTGCACATAAAAATCAAGCTGGGAGATCTTACAGAGTGATCTGAAATCTAGCAGATGACATTGTCAGCTTTTTGTTTGTGTATCAACTCAGGAAATAAATCCTTCTGAAGATTGCACTTAAGCATAATTGAACACATGCTTAATTTTAAATATTTGTCCAGGAGATTTTAAAAATCAGTATCTTACTTTCTGAGAATTTTTTTTCCACAGATTTTACAGGATTACCAGGCGAGGCAAACACCACCAGTCTGCCAGCAGTCAACATCATCCTAGCTCACTCTGCAGTTAGAATTAGGTTTACTACCATGACACTAGAAAATACTGACAATATAACACAAGGAAGAAATATTTACTATTAATGCTGTTCTGTTTGGTGCCTTTTTACTGACTGTTTACTTTACAATTCTGTCAAAGCAGCATGCAGAGCACTGGGCTGTAAATTAAGGAGGGATTCAGTAGAGTCCAGGCCTTTAACTCATTGTCTGATGATGACCGGCATACTTAAAAAGTCTGCTGGCTTAAAATTAATGGGGTTTTCTGATTTAAAGTGTTTTAAAAATTATAAATGGAAAATTCCATGCAGGGACAGGCTAGTATTAGCAGTAATGATTTATCCATTATGTCTATTTTGACATCTGATAGCCAAAACACCACAATGAACAGATGGTTCAGATTTGCCTGTCATCAAGGAATGTCTTCACAGCCTGGCAGAGAACAAAATGCATTGTTATCATTATCTGATATTTTTACAATGCATAGAGTGTACTTGCAAGTAAAAGCTGAACACTTTTCATTCTAACACAATAAATACACCTGCACAGAAACTGTTAAGTCTTTGGCAGGTATGAATAATAATCTTAAAACCATTTAGAATAGGTGTAAATCTCATAGCTATATGCCTGATGTTTGTTTCCTCATTAGCAAAAATGATTTGAAAGGCAGATGTTCTTGAAAATCTGAGCTACACCTCTAAACTCCCATATTGTTTGTACCTACAGATGAAATTAGAACTTCCTCCTATTGTCTTTGTCGTACGTCCCATCGTCCCTAACTGACGCATATTGTATAGTCTACTCATTTCAAACAAGGCTATAGCATTTTCAAGATGAAACTGTTTCTAAAACTAAAAAATGGCCAAAATCCAAAGATTATTATCGCCTCATCCAATGCTAGCAATGTTGCATGAGAGAATTTTCCGTATTAGAGGCATACTTTCTGTGGTCTTTTCTTTGATTTCACGCTAATAAGAGATGTTATTGTGGCATGTTGTCATTGAGACTGACTTGTAAATGATCTTTAAATTAAATTCTTTTAAGAAAGGCATTGTGATTTAATGGCTATGACTTGACTGGAATGTTTTTAAGCATCATTATGGCTCAAGATCTTGTATATTGTATATTACATTCTGATCTTGGCATTCAAAGAAGTCTCATGAGAAAATAATTATGTAAAGTTTGGGATGAAGTCAGTGATTGTCCCAGCTTTTTACTTAAGGTATCAATTTTTTAACAGAGCATGTGTAGCAATATTGAAATTTCTAGCTAGCTCTACTCTAACCATGTAAATTCAACTCTTACTTTGCCATAAACAAAATATTTTCTTTTTTTTTTTAAATAATCATGCTAATTGCCAGGAAACAGGAATACTTGGGTGTATGGAAATTTTACAAATCAAATGAGAGTGAGAAGGCCAGATGTATGTAGAATAGCTAAGTTTTAATTGAGGATTGTTCAAGCATTCTCTCTACCTTTGTAATACCAAAATAAGGAAGTAGCCAAAACAATTGAGATTGACATATTTTATACTAAAGGGAAATTGCTTTTTTATGAACCATAGAATTAATCTGTGGAGTTTATTGCCATAGCTGTGTCAGAATATAGTACATTCTTTTTTCTCAAAACTAGATTAGACATTTATGTATGTACAAAATAATATTTGCAATTACATTTTATATGCAGGATAAAAATGATCACAGTTACAACCTTTCTTTTATAGGTTATCAAGAAATCACTAATTCAATAATTCCAAGAGTTATGGGAGAGGGAACTTAGTTCTTGGAGATCTTACTCCATAATTATCAATACTGCAATTTCATGGACTTTTCTCTTTGATGTTATAAAATAGAAGAAGGAGTCACACAGTGGTATTATAAATGTGTACACCTAGAGATTTGAGTATTTTCTTTTTCATTTTCTTCATTTCATGAACAATGTACAGATTATATGATCAGTTTGTGGTTATATTCCAAGTATTGATGATAGGAATAACAAATACATGCCTTTGTGAGAACAGCTTATCTAAGTCCTGGAATAAATTGCCCAGGTAGGTTGTAGAGCCTAACTCCTTAGAGATAATCAAAAACCATCTAGACAAGGTCCTGGGCAACTGGCTCTATGTGGCCCTACGTCAGTGGAGGGTTGAACAGGGTCACCTCCAGAGGTCCCTTCCAACCACAACCTTCCTGTGATTCTGCAATTCTGTAAGACAAGTAGTCCAGCAGTTCTAATTTCTAAAGTTCTATCTAGCAGTAACAATGGCTTCTTTTCTCCTCTACAGCTATTTTCTTTAGTCTACTTCTAATAAACTTTTGCTTGTCACAGGTTTTGTTGATATAGACACTTTTTGTTTTCTGCCATGCAAAAAATCATCTTGAAAGGATTCTGAAATGTAGAACTATATTTATGGTTGAGAATCAGTTTGGTGGTTTTTTCCCCAGGATTTAGACATGTTAAGTCTAATGAAAAGAAGCAATTGTATTTAATTTTAATTGTATTCTCCATTCCTTTTCAGGGTGCGCAATGATTTTGATGTGCTTACAAACCGATTGATTGGCAGCCATGGCTACTGTACTCAGGTAAGTTAAGCATCTGGTCTTTGGGGTGTCATATGGCTCTGCATGCAGAGCTGTGAAGTGACCTTTGGGAAGAGATGGTATTTTTTATTTTAAGTTCCTTGTGCTTTTCCTTTTTCCCCATAATGCCAAGCACCTTCACCCTTTATTTTTCTTTCCATGTGTTTTCTTGTCTTAGCTTTCAGACCCTCTGCTTTTTTGGCTGATCTTATGGTCCACGTGTGTCTGTATCTGTGTATGCATGTTCTCATACTCTTCTCATCTGCTTCTTTTGAACTCCTTACTTGATCTTAGTGCTGGGATAGCGCTGAGACTGCAAATTCTGTTTCCTCCCTGCTGTTTCAGAAAGGTGGCTGAGGTTGCATGTCTGATCATACAGCTGCTCCATAAACGGTTACTGCCCAGCTGACTGATCTGATGCTGACAGAAGCTAACTGGTACTTCAAACTGGAGACACTGACTTATAGGTGTGTCTCAAAGACATGGTGCTTGAAAATAAGCAGTCTGAATTGCTGTTTAACACTTAGGACCACAACTTCATGTAGTCTAAATTCCAGTTTGTGTCCTGGGCCAAATGTGTCCCACTGGCTCTAGGCCTGTGGAGGCACCCACAGAGTTGGAAATACTTTGCCTTGGACACATAAGTGGAATGTAGATCCCAAAATTCTGGGACATGGGTTCCCCCAAAGCTGTGACATGGACAATAGTATAGTCTGAATCTGGTCCACAGATATTAAATGTATTTTATTAAATTGTATTTAATTTTAATTGTATTGCCATTTTGGCTGAAAAAGGCAAACTTCATGTTCTTCTCTTATATTGTGGTTACACAGTGATTTCTCAAGAAAGTGGTGGAACAGCACTGGTGGATTAGAAGTCCTAAAACCATCCGTGAAAACCTGTAAATTTTTGGGAGTCTTTCAGAAGAAACATAGGGCTTTAAATGTGTGTGGTATTTTTTAAAATCATACAAGTCCAAACTGGCAATACCAATGTTATTCATGTCTTTGGGCATGGGCATTTGGACTATTTTCTCTGGAAACTTCCTTCTTGTTATTTCCCCTCATGTTTCTTGACATATGTTATTTATTAATAGTTAGCTGGTTGATTGCTGTAGTGCACAGTCTGCTGCGAGATATTGTTACATGCTGATTCAACGTAGCTGGCCCTTGTGGGATCTTATGCTAAGCAAAATGTCTGGTGTCTCTGTTGCTTGAACATTACATGCACTCGCATGTGTACATGCACACACGCACCTCCTTTCACACATATTTAGCTTCTGACACACCCATACTCCTAGTTCAATTGGAGAAGAAATAATCAACAACCTGCTACAGTAAGTATACTAGTGATATGAACCAGATGTGATGCTATATGGGTGACTGTCTTACTGAATGAGATTAAATGCATCCAGAAAAAAAATATTAACAAATCTTGTCCAACATGCAAAATACATCACTGAGCACATGCAGAAATATCAGATAGTACTGTACCGACTTTTAATTGACATAATTCATGTAGTTGTTTTCATTGTATAAAAAAAAGGAAAAAAATTATTTAATTTAAAAAACCCTCAATCTTAATATGAGAAGGTTGAGAGTTGGATGTAAGAGTAAATTGATTATCAGCAGTTTGCCTCTGGAAAGATGAACACTGAAAACTCTGCTAATATTTCCTCATTTTACTGTGGGAGTAGACTTTAACCAAGATATCTTGAAAAAAAATTATAAACAATCTTAATCCTAACCCTAAACTTAAACCCACCACATAAGTTGAGGTTCTGGTACATGTGTAACTTTATCAGTCCTGAATCAATCTTGTATTGATGTCTGGTAACGACAAGACGTTTAACTGCTGTTTGTTTTTGCTTTGGATTTTTTAAACATGTCACAAACAGGAATTGGTGAACTTGCTTTTGACTGGCAAAGCTGTGTCCAATGTTTTCAATGACGTGATAGAGCTGGACTCTGGAAATGGCAATATCACAATTTTGAAAGGTATCACAAGCCGCAGTGATATTGGTTTGCTGTCTCTCTTCGAGCACTATGATGTTTGTCAGGTATGCTTTCCATTCTTCTGATTTTAATTAAAAAGGACGCAAATTTAAAATTGGCTTGGGGCGAGTGTAGCAGCTTAGAAATTATGGGCTTGATTCAGTAGCTCACTCAGAGGCATCTAGTGCTGGTTTAAATGCCCCAAGGCAGAGCATGGTCTCCCTTCCGGATGCAGGTTCTGTGTCACGACTGCCACCCCTTGGTAAATGACTTGGTTAGTCTACAGCATCTGAAATCTTACATGCCTGGGTGGTTTTCTAACGGATCTCCTGAAGTGGGAGTCATTTTACAGACTAACACACTTCTATTTAAGGGGCTATTGTATAGATCTGTATGCGTGAACTAGGACCTGCTCAGTGCAGTCTGTGGAGGTGAAAGCTGTTCAGCTGACTAAACGTAATTATGTAGTCTAGGCTGAGCTGAACAAGTTCCCCTGACTGTATTCACTAGATCTCCACTTACTATAGTGGAGTTGAGACACCCAGCTCATACGTGGAAACCTATGTGTTAGTCATGTGTATGTAAGCAACTGAATCTGGAGTTGAAACTCACCCTAAGTATTTGGTTTTCCATGAGTTCCTGCGTGATGGGAAGCTAGACTGAATACTCCGTGCTGTAAGGGTGATCATATTGTATTAGCAGTAAAAAAAAAACACCAATAGATAATTAAATTAGTTGTCAATATAATGGGACCATTCCCTTTAACATGTCTTTGAAAATAGTACTTTAACTGCAGTCATCACACAAATTAAGAGATAGATTAAAAGTTTCGAAGAACATTTGTTTTATGTTAAACAGACAATCTTGTGTTTGACGCAAGGATGCATTTTGAGATTCTCTTGCTTGTGTTAGGTGCTGGATTAGATAATTGTAACAGTCCCATCTGGATTTGCAGTCAGTGCCTCTATAAAAATTAAAAATATAAAAGTGATGAGCAAAGAATTTGTTTGTACTGATGTAATATTAATGTGCGACTGAAAACAAAACTTGATTTTAACTGTTACTCAGCTAAAGTCAGTTACATTTTCCTAGTACTGACAAATTATATTTTTTTGTTATTTTAATTAACACAATCCTTTACATTATTCACAAGATTATAATGAGGCTTAAATTCAGGCAAAACAGCATATCAGTGTATCCAAATCAGATTACTTCAGAACAAACTGGACTAAAAATAAATTAGCTTCTGTGTCTAGTTCAAGCTCCTTGCCCTTTTCAATAAACACTGTAACATTTAAAACCTAAAAAAAAAAAAAAAAAAAATTAAAAAAAAAAAAAAAGGTTAGGCACCACTGTAGCATTTTTTCCATTTTCTAGTGAGGAAAATGACTTCTAAGTAGCAAAATGGTGAGGTCAGTGCAGGTAAGAGCTATTTCTTTCCCATCTGCCCTCTAAAAATAAAATAAAAGTTACCCAGCGAATCAGACACTGTCTTCCACTTGCTCTGCAAATTACATGGTGAAGGGGGGCTGTTTCTGCTACTGCTGTGCTCTTCACTGGGAGCTGGACTCATGACCAGTGATCTGTTTTCCAAGCCAGTGACTCTTAATCAGTTACAGAAACTCTAGTAGATGTAGTTTCCGTTTTCTCCAGTCTACACTAGTTAGGCATCTGATGCAAATTGTCTTGCTTTTTATTAAGAACATCTGCAAGCGCTCTCCATTTTGGTTTGTCTCAGCACACGCTGCAATGCCTGCCTTAGGACTAGGACGAAAGTCAGATTCTGGCCTCAAGTCTGCGGAGTCTCCACTGTGGCTTCAGGATGAGGGGCCAGATTCTGCTTTCGGTTAAAAAGACATAAGTTTAGAACAGTTTAGAAAAAAATAAATGTCACTGATAGTTTGCAGTAGTGGAACTGAGAATAGCACTTGGCTGTAACGCTTTCAAACTGACTCTTTCCTTCCTCTCAGAGTTTCAGTAAGTGGATTCAGCATCCAATTACATTGTGGCTATGAGGATGGTAACTGAAACCAGTCATGGAAAAGGACTGTCATTTTTGGTTGTTTGGGGTTTGGTGGGGTTTTTTTGTTGGTTTTTTGTTTTGTTTTCAGGAGTAAGAAAATCCTGAGCATGATATACGTATGGTGAATCATAGACATTAGAGATGGAAAACTCCCTTTGGGTCATATCCAGCCAATCTCTCAGAGGATAATTCAGGGCATTTTTATGTCCTCTTATATAGTAGGCTTTCTTTTAAAATCTGTGTCTGTGAAGTTCCTGCCTTTTTGTTCAGATAGCCATTTTTTAGGATCGTAGCGTGTATAACTGTGGTCTTACCTTTTTTCTCAGGTCTTTTTTTTTTTTTTTTTTTTTTTTCTCTCAAGCTTTAAAACATGAGAAAGTGCAAATACAGATTTACAAATACAGGTACTTGTGAATGTGGAGATTTTAATATCTACTACACAGCTTGTGCTTTGGATATACTAATATTAAATCTGACTGTTCATTTACTTAGTTTCCTCTGATTATCATTTTTACTTGTAATCTAACCTGCCCCCTAAACAATTAATCCCCATCCGCTAGACATTTGCAAGCTGATGTAACAGTTCCTCCCTTTTTCATCAGTACATCCTGTCCAAAGCTTATTTTTACTGCTCTCTACTAGACTTCTTCCAACTTACCAACACATTTAGGAAGGATATGCAAGATTCCAGGCTAGATGCAGTAAATCTGCATGGAGAAAGATTTCTATACCATTTTATCTCCCTTATCTAATATATGGAATATTTGTATATAATTCACAATTTCCTTGCCATGTCTTCTGAGCAGAAAATATCATGAGGGCATGAGGATGGAATTAATCCTTTTGCCAAACTTCAGCAGTAGCAAAGCAAAACAAAATGATCAGTTGGTTTTTCTCCAGAGATTGCCTGAAGAATCCATCTGTTGCTGATCCATTAATCTCTTTCAGTGGATCATGCTGGATGTGTTATCTCTGCTGATTAGAAAAATGTGTGCTTCATGTAATTTGTCTGGAATTGTTAATGTCTAATCATCACTCTTAGTCCTAACGTATCACCAGACTCCGTATATTTTTGTAATGTAATTACTTGTTGCAAATTGTTTCACAGTGACAGATGGATTCATTCAATCTATTTCATATGCAAACATTTAGTTTTGTAATGAGATTCTGTATTTTATTTGCAAAAAAACCTAAAAGCCCAATTCTGTTACTTTTTGGTAAGCAAGTTACACATCTTTGGATTTCTTTTCTTTGTGCTAAGCCCATATTTAAGCTTTATTGATTCCATCTCATCTTACACATTTAACTAAGAAGCCTAACTTCAGATTTTAGGTTTCCTGGGATTTCTTTAGATCTCTTAAAGCAATAGGAACATTTTCAAAAGCTGGTCAGTCCACATACAATTGGTGCCAGCTTTCCTCTGTTTGCTGGGCTGCAGCACGCAGCAGTTCAGCAGTAGTGTCTTTTCTGCATCAGGGACAAGACTTCAGAGAAAGGGGTGAGGCACAGAAGTGGGCAAGGCCAAATAGAGGTCATTAGTGAAAAAGTCCCTGCATTTGGGTCGGAGTCTTTGGCCTAAATGTCATGTTAAGATTGCAGGTGAAAAAACTTTGAATGATAAAATGCTCTTTTAAAACTAATCGTGACATTAAAAGTAGAAACAGATGCTCATCATATTTATACCAGCTCATTTAAGAGACTAACAGCAAAAACAGGGAAAACTAATCTGCATTCTCATCTGAAAAATTTAAAATATAATGGTAATAATTATCATTATTATGATTAATAATGTTAACAATAATAATATCTAGCATTTGTGTGTCATTTCCTATGGATAGATTTGTGCTTTGCAAAAGAGGCAAGTATAATTTCCATTTTACAGGGCAGGGGTAACAAAGAAACAAATGTCAAAGTGCTTATCCCAGTAAGTTATCCACTAAGCTAGTGGCTGAATTGGGAGGAGAGTACAGGTCTTCTGAATCTCTCATTCTAAAGCTAGTATGGTATTGGCTGATGGAACTGGCTATCCTTCTGAAATGCTTTTTGAAACCACTTTAGTAATGTGCTACTGTACATGAAGTTTTGGAAGTATTCAACGTTACTTGCCTCTTTTGAACCTTGACTCTGATTCCTCTTTGTCTTCAACTGATTCTCTCCTGCTTTTAACCTGTCCTGCTATAGTAGTTAAACCTCCTGTTAGCTGACCTTCCAAACTCACCCTACTCTGACTCTTGACAATGTCCAAGCCTGCTTGAGCTGTCAGCATTTCAAAAGACTGATGCTTTTTAGTTTTTGCATTTCTGAAAATGATGAGAGAATGTGGCATTGACAAAGATGTTATGCTCATTTTTGCTGTTTCTTTTCAAAAGGAGAGAGAAACATAAATAAACAATTTTTTTCATTAAAATTCCACAGATGGGAAATATTATCTTTGGTCCTTTTGATGAAACCAGCACACCCTGTGCTATAACAAGACCTACTTGAATTATTAAATTCAGCACACATGCTCTGTCTTCTGGCACCTCACCTGTTTATTTGTCCTGTGGAACGTCCTTCCTATAACCTTCTTTGCTGGGAAATATGTCTGCTAAACAGGCGCCTTTCTCAGTCAGATGGACTGGATTCAAGCCAGGTCATCGGTGGGGCTGTGGAGGAGGAGAGTTAGAAAGAGGTTTTTAGCCATCTTGTTTAAGAAACCAACAACAAAAATATACATGTGCAAAACAGAAACTGATGGTTGGTTTTAATTTTTCACTTATTTTTCAGTAATGGGTATACGGTAGATATTGTGCCCTGTAGATGCGTTCGGCAAGGGGCCCTGCTATTTCTCTAAGACATTTGTGAGCGCCAATGTGGGCAAAACCATGTGATACGTATGAGTTTGACTGAAACAAAGCTGACAAAGCATTGGCCATTTAAAAAGTCTGTTCTTCATTCCTCATTTTTACATCTTCCTTTCTAGCCTGGAACTGAAATTTTCCTTAATGAAGTCCTATTGTCCTCCTACTTATCCATGGACAGTTATTTTCCCGGAGGCCAGCCACTGTTGCTGGGATATTGGCATTGATTTCTTGTCAATGTCCTTCCAAATAAAATAAAATAAAATCACAGAGTATTTATTTAAGACAGTAAGAATAACAAACCCCACATGTTTAAAAGAGTTCTGAATGTTTTGCATACAGACAAAACAGAAAATGATAAGTCAAATACTTTCCACATGTCTCTCTAGATTATAAATAGCTGCATTTGGATCTGGATTTATCTCATCTACCTTTGGGTCCTTTATAGTCTGAAATTGCTTCAGGTAAGAGGCTAGCCAACTCCTTTTATAGCTGGTGAACAGGCACATCTAAATTTCTGACAATACCCATTTCTTCCTTGTTCAATTTTACAGATAGCCAAAGCCTAGGGGCCAACTGAGGTTAGAGGGCTTAGAAATAAATGCTGAAGAATTAAGTGGACTGAATCTTAACCTATCTTTGTCATTGCAATGAAGTAACTTACTGAAGTGAATTATAAACTCCTTCATGTGTATTAAAGGAATGGCAAAATACTGAAGCCTGAGTGAGGGTCTGAATCTCCCTCAGCATTTATTCACTTGATGGGACATACCAGAAAAGCAGCAGAATGGGACAAGGATAAAGAAAAGTTCCTGAGGCTACCTGGCACCCTGACATCTATTTCCCTTGCCACAACTGTTATGTTCTTTTGTGTTGTGGCAGAAAAAGAGAACTTTAGTCAAAAGCCAGTGCTTTCCAGGAGTCTTTGGTAGTCCTGGGATTGAACACATCACTTTCTATTCTTCTTCATTAATGTTGTCCTTTCTCCCCCCCAAATTCTTTATCAGAAAGATTTCCTCTTCTACAACGAAAAGGATTCAAAGCTGCAGAGAAATTATGTAGGGCTTGCACGTAGCAGTACTGGGTTTTACTACAATTTATAAATATCTAGCTAAAAACTCTTCAATTTCTGTCTAACCTGGCATACTCATGAAGTTATGCATACTCTGAACGTCAGATCTTGTGAACATTAGTTTTGTTTTTCTTAATCTGATAGAAAGCAAGTACATATCAATGGCAATAACATTCTCCTCACAATGTCCTTTCACTATATGCAAATGTAACAGCAGTGTGGCTGACCTGGTGTTCTAACACTGCTGGTCAAGTAAGTGAACTGAGTCAGTGGTGTTCTTGATCACCCAAGACCTTTTGCAAGGGTATCTGTTTTTACAGAATTGACACTTTGGTCTTAACACTGTTGGAACATCGTTTAATATTAATTCAGCAAAGGTCATTGTAATTTTGGGGAAAAAATGTTGACAGAAGAAATACGCTGTGGACTGTAACCATGAAAGCTTTGTCTAATTATCCTTTTGCCTATCAATTCTATTGCATTCAGTACAGCTAGCAATTACACAATTTGACAGAACGCAGACCTTTGTGGAATTGTGTGTGGGTCTCAGTACTGCACTGTATGATTACTTTGGAATATAAGCATCTATAACTATTGTATTCAGGCAAATAAATATAAAGCAAGAAATGACTGAATATTATCTCAATTTTTTTTAAAAAAAAGTCCCACAAGCAAAGAAGTGAAATTATATTCAGTGATAACAAAACTAGAGAAAAATACCATCACATTAGCCATATCCAGTGACCCTCCTTGGTTTTGATATCATCTTCTCTTCTTTGAATCATAGCCACTGTGTAGGAGTGATAACCTCATGTTTGTTTCTGTTCAAGGTAAATTGTGTAATGGAGTCACAGAAACACATAATCTAGGTTATATTTCTTGTTTGTTTCTTTTGTTGTACACATGGCAAAAGATAGCCTGGTTCAATAAGCAAATAAAAACTGAATGGCGAAGTATCATACACTCATTCCAGCAGATATACTGGAATAATTCTCCAGTAATAAGTGTTTGTCTGTAGATAATTTCACCATTGTGTGAATACACATTAAAGTCAGATGTGGAAAAAGATCATTCATAGTGTTGAAAATGAGCCCTTTAAAGGTGCTTGCTTTTGAGAAGTTGACATTTTCCAAAGATGAAAATTGTGTTCTTGAAAGTTATGAGCGTTCTTGCAGGATTTGTAAGGGAGAGGATTAGGGTTAGTGAAGTCTCCATAGGAACTGAAAACATACAGCATGAAAAGACACCTAATTCATTCCTCCCCTCCCACCGTTTTGTTGGGGTTTTTTTTGGGTTATTTTTTGGCTATACAGGATTCATGAGCATCTTTGAAAACAAATATTTTGAATAGTAATGCATTGCTACTCTTCAATGCATTATGATACTGCAAGCAGGAAAAAAAAAAGATTCTTTTTATGTTTTGCAAAGTAGAAATACAGCCATTGAGCCCTTAATAAAAATAATAATATTTAATAACATAGATTGAAGTCACATATTCCTGATTAGCCTTTGGAAGTCAGAGTCAGCATTACAGTCATAGAGCTGCATACAACAGCTGGAAAGAAAAGCCCCATTCTCTGGCAAGCACTTGCTGGATGACACACACTCTGACTGAGTTTAAGGGGTTTCCTAAGGATTCTGTACACTGAGTATTCATGCGTGTTCTTCCCTGTCCTGCTTCAAGGCCCTGTTATATTGCAGGCCAGGAATATCATTCCCTATAATATTCCAGCCTGGCCATGCAATTGAAGAAGCACTCACCACTCACCAGATGGACCAGTTAAATGAGGGCATACTTTTAGTCCACTCAATAAATAATGCTTGAAGAGGCAGGTAAAGGAATCCTCACAATAAGAATTGTCCTTACTTTGTCAGTAGCATGGTTTCATATAATAAGTTGTAGAAAAAAATCTAGACATGTTTTGGGGAATGACATGGAAGAGGACAGTTCCTTATATGAAGTCTAGACAAAGTAACATGTTTGGGGAGAGGAAGAAATTTTCACCTTATGGATAAAACCCATTCCATGCTGCTTGACCTTAAAGCTGGAGTGTAGGAGTAACGTGAGATATCTGGAGAGCCAGAAGTCCCTGGAAGGTTGATGGTAGTGGGACAGAGTGGCCAGTTTTGGGGAGAAGTAAACCTGCAGTCCTGCAGTGACCAGCCAACAGCTGGAACACAACTAGATGTTAAAGGCAGCAGCTAATCCTCAACTACTGTAACTGATGTAACTGAAATGAAGACTTCTCCCTTTGTAGGGGAGATGAGGATTTGACCTGCAATGTTTTTGAGTTCTCCTTATTGTCTTAAAGTTCATGACCTTGTCTTCTTGTGCAAGCATTGTACTTGAAAACTGTACATATTTGGAAAATGTTCCTATGGACCTTACTCATCTGAAGGGTTTGTCCTGAGTTCAATAGGACTGTTCATGTGAGTAAGAGCTGGGGTGAATGTGCGCTTTGAAGCAGTTCTGTATCTCTCTAATCTTGTTTTGTCAAATGTTGTTTGATGAAACTTAGAAGTTACTTCAGCAGACGTATGTAGGAAGACATATTTTTAGGAGAAGACTGGTTGTTCCTTTTAGGCTTTGATCTATCTGCATATTAAAATATGCATGTTTGTGAGAGTGAATCTTTTCATCCATATCCCTCTAATTTGCCATCTTTTGTTACATCTGTGTATTTCCCTTCTTGATAAGTCCTGTTATGAGTATTTTTGTAAACCTGTAAAAAAATGTCTTTACTTTTAAGCCAAGAGTTTACATAAAAAACAAAAGCTGTTGTATAAAAGGCTGTTTTAAATAGATATTAGCAAAGTAATGAGTCAGGGAACAGTTACTTAATTAGCTGGAGACTTGTTATCTAACATCAGAAGACATTCTTATTGGGAAAGAAAATTGATTTTGTGCTCATATAAAACTTCAGATATAAATTCTAAATCTCAATAATAAAAAACCACACACACTCCTTATCACTTAGGATGCTGTTTAGATTTTTAATTACAACAGCATATATGTTGGCTTCTGCCTTAGCAGTATATTCGATGACGTTTGCACCTGTGTGCTCAAGGTGAAGAACTGTAGAAGCTGTATCTGCAAATCTGTATCTAGAAAACATATAAGAATTATTCTTTTTAAAGTTCCAGTTTCCACTATCACCCACTGCTTATGCTGAAGCATAATTTAAATCCCATAGTGGTAAAGTTAAAGGTAGCAACAAGCAGAAATGGTTTCTGTAGATTGTATCACTTACCATATTACTGTGCAAACCTCTTCAAAACTACCTTAGCCTCTAAACTAGCAATGTGTCTTTGATCCATGTGTCTGTATTAAACAGATAGAAACTGATTTTGTATTTCTATGCAAATATATTTGCAGACTTGTGTGCCATTCCTTGTTTTGCATAGCCATAGTATACCAGCTACGCAACATGTGTTTAGCAAAGATACATAAAATCAGGGGTAAAATAAAGATGGTTATACACAGTGTCCTGCACAGTAGTGATTCTGTCTACTGTAATTGTAATAAACAGAGCTGTCGTCAGAAGCATTCCACTCAAAGCAAAAGTTTTATGTTATTTTTTAGTTTGTCTGAGCAATTTATTGATGATACAAACCCCAACAATACAATGAGGGGAAAACCAGCATTATTTGGAACTTAGAATACAGCTTTCAATGACAGGACTATAGCTAATAATACATATTTGTTGTAGCTGAATATTAAAATCCTAGCTAGAAAAAATAAGGTTTCTTTGCTACATTAAGCAATCTAATAACCATTTTTACTTTTATTTACTACTGAAGGGGCTAATATCATT
The DNA here is from genome assembly GCF_017639655.2 of Falco naumanni. Classification (NCBI taxonomy): domain Eukaryota; kingdom Metazoa; phylum Chordata; class Aves; order Falconiformes; family Falconidae; genus Falco; species Falco naumanni. The sequence goes on from NC_054057.1 coordinate 58,334,025, forward strand.
AACTGATACTGCAGCTTTACAGCAGCAGCATGCGATAGGGGTATGGTGTCTGCCTCAGAACACATTAGTATGAGGTGACAAAAATACTGTAAGATACTCACTGACTTCATGAGATGCAGGAAATTTCCATGACTCATTTTATGTCAGCATATATTAAGTTTGAAAAACATGGATAACAACCCCCCAAGCATTAAAGCATGTTATATATATATCTGCCTTAAAACATGAATTCCATGAGAAATAATAAATATGAGCCTAAATATATATAAAACTAGCCTCAATCCTTTGCTGGACTTGAACCTTAAAGACTATGGTGTGACACATCAGAAAAAAATGTTTAAACTGATAAGCGGATACGTGTATGGATAAAAGCAATTACTCACAAATCCAAAGAATTGCTGCAGTATACCTCATTTTAAATAGCTGGTAGATTTAAGGATAATATTTTCAATTCATTATTTTCAGTTGAACAGAATAGAGCAGACTATTTCAGTTGCAAGGGATCTACAAAAATCATCTAGTCCAAGTGCCAGATCCATTCAGTGCTCACCAAAAGATAAAGCATGTTGTTAAAGGCATTTTCCAAATGCTTTTTAAATGCTAACAGGCTTGGGACATTGACCACCTCTGCAGAAAGCCTGTTCCAGTGTTTGACAACCCTGTCAATAAAGAAATGCTTCCTGATGTCCAGTCTAAACCTCCCCTGGTGCAGCTTTGAAGTATTCCCATGCATCCTATGGCTCTCCTCGGGAAGCTGTAGAGAGTAATCAGGTTGCCCCTCAGCCTCCTTTTCTCCAAATGAGACAAGCCCAACATCCTTCTCATAGAATGTTCCCCCATTGATCCTAGATTAAAGCTCTTGAGTATTCCAGTTTAAAGCATCTTACGTATGAAAATACTTTATATTCAATTTCATACAGAATACTTATGGTATTTAGAAATAAGTATTCTGTCAAACTTTCAAAAGGAAGGCAAAGGCTTAGAAAAGACAACTGTTACAGAAATCATTGGGTTTTTTCAGATGAGAATATTTCATCTTTAAGAATAATGAATTGAAAGAAGTGCTTCTGTTATTGCTTCCTTCTAGTAGCTGAAAATATTTTACATACCTGGACTGTGAAGCTAGAAGAAGGAGCTAAACTGTATTTAATTTTTAATCCAGGAGAAGATTTTAGGCTCAGTTTAGCTGCCCACACAAGGTTGTTTTCATGTCATCTGAGATCCTATGAAATCTCTTGCCTGGCTTCCAGGTACTGTTGCATAAAAGCACGGTCTCCCATTGATCTCGTGTAGTGTTCCTGACCTAAACTCACTTTAGTTTTATAGCTGTTGCAAAGCTCAGGGTTTCTTTTGGTTCTGATCATCTGGGATATGATCTTTTTGATATAAAGATACTACAGCTGGATTTCATTACCTGTCTATAACTCAAGGCCAGATACTTGTTTTATATATTCCATGATTTACCAGAGCTATCCTGGTCTGCTTCACCAGAAGTACATAATAAGCCTTTATTAATATTTTCAGACTATAATAAATAGGTAATCTTCAACATCTCATGTTTTCCACAGAGAATTGTTTCTCCCCCTGCCCCCAGTGATGTTCTAATTTTTTATATCTTTCTTTTAGGTTGGTTGTTACTTGAAGACCCCTAAGTACCCAATTTGGTTGGTATGCAGTGAAAGCCACTTCAGTGTGCTGTTCTGTTTGGAAAAGGATTTACTAGGTGACTGGAAAACAGAGCAGAGATTTGATCTATATTATTATGATGGCTTGGCCAACCAGGAAGAAGAAATACGGTTAACAGTTGGTATGTACAACTCAGTGACTCTGTTTCATCTCTGGTGGTGATATCATCACATCAGAAAGAATCATCCAAAAATACGGACAATGATGGTTTCAGGCATTAAAGATTATTTGTATGTCTATTCCCTAGTTTCTGTGATTAGTATTGGTGATTAATTGGAGATTAGATTTCGCAGGGGAATTTTGAGGATAAGCTCTTGAAAGGGTTAAGCGTGAGCATGTGCTACTTTATACAGACTAGTAAATCAGTGACACTGATTTCCAAGGAACAGATCGTGATCTGGCCTATTCATGCTCCCAGGACTATAAACCATATTTAACTACTCCCATTCTCCATCACATCTTCTCACATCATTTCTACAGGCAGAAGGTGCAAGTCTCCTGTTCCTCAACCCTACATACCTGGACTAAAATGAGCAGAGAGGGTGAGGAAGCATGAAATCCTTGTCTCCAAACCCAGCTACTTCAGAAAACGGCAGTGATCTGCTAACAAAATCTAGTCTCGTAACTGCTTGTAAGCATACCTGGAAACACAAGCATGCAAAAGATCTTGCCAAATTATGCAGCTGTTTTTACAGCAGTTATCTATTTCTCCAACTGGAAGGCATTCAGATGAGAAGTTTTCTGATGCTTAGAAAGCTCCTACTTATTGCCATATTAAGATATTCTTGACCGCTAAATTCCTATTTGCTAATAATATTCTAATCTTTTGTTATCTTTCCTTCAATATGTTTATACAATCTAATCAAATTCCTTCTCGGTCTTAAGAAGCCACTCTATTGTCGTCCAGTCTTTAAAAATCAGCTGTCTGTATTCCTTGTTTGCATCTATATTCTGGCTCTTGGACAGGATGAGTTATACATGAGTGTTGTATGTTCTAATTGAGCCCATGTGGCAAAGCTGTTTGTATGGTGGGAGTGCTGGGCGCTTTGGCATCTCACAAGATTTGGTAATGAATTCAATAGTCTTTCTGCCTGTTATTTATCCTCTTGTTTTAATTAAAATCCCTGTCATTCTATTGTAGTGATCACATTATATACTATCTCAAAAAAATATCTAACCTTTACAGGACTATAGTTGCCAACTGGTTCCCACATGGGCTGTCCCAGCTAAAAGATTCTTTGTAAGTGATACCGTTGATATAGTTCAGCATAGGAGAGACTGAGACACATTTTTTCCTGTTATGTTGTGTCTTGTAACAAGTCCAAAACAAGTGTCTTTCTCTGTCTTTTCATCATTAATAAATCAGGAACATTTGCAAAATCTATAGCTACCAAGCACTCTGAGATCCCTGGATGAGAAAGTGCTCAGAGTATGTATGAATTTTTCACTTTACTGCTCAACCTGTCACGGAATATCTGCATAATTCTCCTCAAAGCCTAAACAATGATAGGTAGATATCTTCTTCTTGTAGCTATAGCCTCTTCCAGCAGTGTGTCCTAGTAAATCTTTTGTTATTTGTGAAATACTGCAAAACGATGTAAATTGCAAATAATTTCATCATTCCAGGGAAATGCTGTCCCAGTTCTGGCTGTACAGTAGTAATCTTTTGTTAGGTCTGGAGAAAAACTGAAATAACATCCAAAAGGAAACTGATCATACATCTAAACCTTGCGTGCAGTACCAGATGGAAATATCAAAATGCCAAGTGTTACTGGTATTTCCATCGTGGAAATATCAACAAGCTATGATGGTTAGGCATGTTACTTAGAGATATGACGTAAAGTCCTGGGTGCTGCACAGCCATATCTCACTGGTGCTGCATAGCAAAATTGTTTGCTTTTGACTAGCAGGAAAGTGAATTCCTTGAAATAGGAATCTTGTTTATAATCAGGAAAATCACAATCAGAGTCACATTTCAGGAAATCTTGATATTACGGTGGGCAAGAAAGGTGAAAAAAGCCAGAAAGTAAGAGGTACATTTTGGGGGTAATAACAATTGCTACTTTATATTGAGAATTTGCCCTGCTTCTCAAGCTCATAACCATTTGCCAAAATGTACACAAGAAATATGGAGTTCCTTCCTAAAAGCAGGCAATTCCTGCTGGTGAATTCAACATACTATCCTACACAGATAAAGTCTCTTTAATCCTTTCCATTGGGGCAGAAATTTCTGACAGACAAAGCAAGCAAACCAGTGTATCTAAATTAATAACCCTCTTCATTTTGCTCATCTTTTTTTTGTCAGATTTTTAGGGACTGGGTGGAGATTCCATGGTTTTTGTTATATGTCACAGAGAGTACTTGCATGAAAGAGTGCATTGCACAGTTCATAGAGATACCACTCATCCTTTCTAATATGTGCTATGTTAACATTTACAATATGATGTCTCCAAGTGAACATTCAGGGAACTTTTGTACAATCTGTTTTAATAAAATCCTTCTTATATCTCATTGGTGCATACCTTCAAGTCAGTACCCTGTTAAAGATGTTTTCAAAAAGCAGCTGAATAATTGCTAGGAAGAATGTAACTGAATTTCTCAGAATATTCTTCCAGAGTCATAGACACTATCCTCAGCCCCTTTGCAGATCCCACAGAAGGTAGCACTAGCAATGAAATTAGCAGAGGTTCAAACACTGGAGGCGGCTTCTAGGGAAGGCTGGTATGTTGATTACAGCTCTCTTCCAGAATAGTTTTATCGCAGTTAAGATGAGATTGTTCAATGTGCAAAAGTCTTCTGGAAAGGTGAGTAATACACCATGGCTTCTGGTGACTAATACATCCTAAGGTTGCCATTTAAATTATGAGCAGTATTTCTTCTCTCAGTGATTGTTCAGATTCCACTCTTTTGAATCCGTGCTCATCATATCTCCTGAATGGCAAGTTTGTAACTGCTGGCACTCAGATTCTCACTACAATTAGCTTAGAATTTAAGTGAAGATACAAGAGATCGTATCCATATCCTTCTTGCTGTTGGTGACTCCAAGATGGAAGAGCATAACTTCAATATCGCTTATGCCAAATGAGTTGTATAAAACACTTTAATGCACTTTGTTAATGAATTAACTTGGCTAAATGTTCCTTGCCTGCCCATGAAAGATACACCTTAGTGATACTTTTTTTCCTATTCCTTTGTATGAAAAGCCTCCATTCAAACCTCTGGGTTGGAAGAATTCAAGTCTAAAAATGACAAAATTCAGCAAGTTGGCAATGAAGGGGAAAGGCAGCCATCCCATATGCTGTCCTGCTACCAGTAGTATGGTCAGGACAGTGGCTGTTGTTTCTCACTCTGTGAGAAGACCCAGAACATCAGTATCAAGAATACCTAGAGGGGTCCAAATACTCTTGGAAGCTTCTAACGAACCATTATAAACTCTTCAGTATTAGGATAAAAGAGGCCCTTTGAAACTTAAAAGATTCCGGTGTACCTCTAGGTTCCTGAGGATCTAGGAGAAAACTGCCAGTACTTTATGTACTTTTAAATACTGTCTTTTTCCTACTGCTGCAGCCCTTACAGCCATTCAGTTTTCTGCATGTTTTTGTACTGACAAGATCAAGAAGCAAGGGAGAGCCAGGTTCTCTCTATGACATGAGAAAGCCAGATATAACTGAGATTAGCAGCTGTGAATGTAAGAGCAATTGCCTCCCATCCTGTCTACATCAGTCTCACTGAAGCAGACCCATATCCTACACCCTGTCTTGGCATCGTTTGTTGCTTGCAACCTACCCATTGGCTGGATGACAGACAGAAAAGAAGAAAAAGAAAAAACCCTAGTCTGCTGCAGTTTAAAATGTTTCACTCCAAAACAGGAAACAGCTGAGCAGACTGACATCCAAGCTGGTTGCAGGATGTTTTCTCCCTGGGAAGTTCAGCGACTACTTTCACTGTTGACAGATCCAGTGTCTGAGACACTGACCTCTCTGTTTTCCCTGGAACAGTGCAATTGCCTCTCCGTCCCAAAGGAATGCTCGCCGCCTGTGGTAGCTCTCTTATAGCCAACACATCATTGTCTTCTCCCATCTCTGTGTTACTTGCTCAACAGTCAAGGGACAATCTTCTTTTCCAGGGTGAAAGAAAACCCAGTTTGGACTGGATTTGGAGTTTCCTATTCAAGTGTAAGACTACTGCCATCCTTAGTAGTTGAGTAATGAAAATTGCTTTCTTAGTAATTACAACATCAATTGCAAAATAAAAACCTCATGACAGCCCTCCATAATATTCTTTCATCTAATCCATGTTTTTTTCTGAAACCATCTCTATATTAATAACCTAACCTCGGTCAGGGCGTGAGTCTGAACACTGTTCCACTATCATCCTTACTGTTAAGTAGTCAGTACGATTCTGGACAAATTTCTGGCCCAGAATAACTAACACTGGGCACAGTCTGGGGCTCATTCGCCACAGCATTTGCATTCAGACATGCCCTTTCAGCCTTTAGCCTGCCATCACACGACAAGGCAGCAGACTGATAGCTGAAAGAGTTCAAGAGATGACAAAGCAGTGAGTGCCACTGCCCACTCTAAGGTCAGCTATACAGTCCATGCTGTTTGCAAAGAGCCATGGCCGCGGGGTCTGCTCTGGGCATTCCTGGCCCTGTCTGGGGCCACTCTGTTCAGATAGTGTAAACGAGGGCATGAAATGGCATTCAAATGCCAGCAGGGCTCACCTTCCAGGGTGTATCCAAAGTAGATACGTGCCTATTGTGGGCTAAGAGGTTTATGGTATGAGTGTAAGTCCTTCGCTTCCATGGGTGGAGTTTCTAGAAGCTACTGCAGTATTCTATATGAATAGAAAAATGATGCAGCCGCTAATAATGTCTAATATGTCTCTGCAGACACAACTCAGATGTGCGCTGAAGATAAAGAAAACGATCTTACTCCTCCGCTTGAGCACTGTATTAGGACAAAGTAAGTGAAACTACAGTTTTTCATACAGATATATTCAGTTTTTTGCATAAATAATACATGTAAGGCTGGAGTGCGGTAAAAAAATATTGCGGCAAGTAACCTTGCAAAATTACTGCTTAAAAATCAGAAAGAATCTGAATAGGCCAAGCTGTGATAATATGTAGTATACATTTAACTGTGTGTTATTGTAGTTAACGTCAAACTGGCTAAGATGTTCACTTCATTCTTAGAGGAAATCTTATTACATCACAAGAATTGACTGAGCCTAATTCAGTTTGAGATCACAACTTGATTTCAATAGATCTAAAGTTAGATTCCCAAGGGTGATTGATTCCTCTTGTAGGGGTATAATGAGAAAAGGAGAAAATTTCTTCCAATTTCATCAGTCTTTTCTGAAAAATATAATTGCACTGGGTTACTTGGGTACCACTTTTGATGCGTGAAGCCCTGTGCTCAATGGTCTTAGCTTTCTCAAACTTTCGATGTGTCTATGGGCAGCACAGAGTTTCTCAAGATCACAAAACACTGTGTCTTGTGAAGTCATTCTTGACAGTTCTCAGGTCATATTCTCTGCTTAAATACAAGGCTAGTTCCTGTCATGTTAGGATTTTCATGGCCATTTTGAGGTCTATATGTTATTAAATGATGGACTTATAAGCAATTTATCCAAGTCATACTGAAGTTAACGAGAACATTTTCAGTTTAGTTAGACATGAAAGAAGCAAAATGAAGAAATTTAACTGGGTAGAAAAATCAGCTTTATATCAACTCCATCAGCATGACTTTGAAAGCTGCTATCCGAGTATCTTTGGAGCAAGAAGTAAAAGCCTCATTGTCAAAGACCGTAACATTTGTTAAATCAGCAAGCCAAGCAGCTTCATATTTCTCTTGTAATTTCCCTCCTCTCCTTGCCACAATTTATCCTGTAATAAAACAGAAAGAAAAAGAAAAAGAAAAAAAAAAGACAATGGCTGCCAAACAGTGTGTTCATGTAGGGCTGCCATTATAAAGTTACAGAAAAGTAGAAGAGGCATCCTGTGACATGACAGCAGTGACATTAGTTGGGCTTCCCGCACATACAGATTGTATTGATTCCTTGGATCCAGTGACACATAAGCATGACTACAAACCAAAATAAATAATATATAGCCTCAGAAACCCACACGGTGGGGGTGAATAATGCATGCAACGACTTAAAGTTATCTTAGAACATCTTCCATTGCTGGCATTGTATCAAAGTTACACAGTTTTCACAATGGTGATGTTTGTTTATTTTAAATTCCCTGCTTTAATCTACTGGAGAAGTAAATTACCAGAAAATTCCAGTGTCAATTTATTTTGTTTGTACCATTCTCAGGACTGTCTGATTTACCCTGATCAGTCTGGCTCCTTGTTTTCAGTGCTATCCATTTGCTTTGAGGGTATTTATTTTAGCATGGCCTTGCTGCTAAAGGTTTTTCATGTTATATTTTTCCTTTTTGTTCTAAGAACTTTTTCTTCCAATTATGAAGCAGCACATAAGGAAAAGTAAAAACAAACCAAACTAACCAATATTTTAACAAATTGGGAGATAAGAAAGAAATGTTTTCTATCATACAATTATGGAAAACACTCCTCAACTTAATTTTAAGTACAGCAAGCAAAGATCCATTACTTATTTTGACCAAGCATTCATGTTGAATCTTCTTATCAATGAACTTATTTTGATGATTTCTCATCAAAAAATGCAGGAAAATTTCTCAGGCAGTATCGATAATTTCCTAGTCTGAACAATCGAAACTGAGAAGACTCACTGTTGTTTCCAAATGTTTACTGGGGTTTTTCCTTCTCATTCACATGACCCAGTTCTGTTTTAATCCATGAAAAGCCTTAGCCATTGTTTACCCCAATACCTGAACACCATCATCCTGTAATGCTTTGAGTTATATGCCTAACATCTGTCTGCTGTTTGTTCTCTTATCCCTCCCAAAGGGAAAACTGCATATTTAATAGACTGTTTCTGTATTTAGTTTTTTTCATTGTTATTATTATTATCAGGGAAGGGCTGTTTTCCTTCTGCAGGAGGAGGAGGCTCATGTTTTTAGTTCTTATTCTATAAAATGTTAGATAAGCAAGATCTGAGTTTAAAACAGATAACATTTCAGATGGCTGGCATGGCTAGTCACCCACAGGTATCACTTTAACCTGCCGGCTCCCAGCACAAGAGTCAGTACAAGTACATGCGCTTTTATTCTGGCTTTCAGCCCTAGACGTCTGTAGAAGCAGTGAGATTCTGACCAAGGGATGTCTGGAATGTACATCCCTGGGTTGTTTGGGAGATGCCATGCAGACATCTTATCCCATTCTTCTATGAATATTCTTCTATCACAATCACGATCCTTGGCATCTCCCTGCACTGGCGGAAATAACATCTGTTAGCCCTGCCTGAGGGGAATAAACCTTTGATCTGATATTATAATCTGAATTCAGTGGTATATTTTCTTAACCCTCTAGCATCAGCTTTCCTCTGTGGTGGTGAGGCTGCATGATATATTAGTTTATCTGTTTGGCTTTGAAGTGACACATCCGGTGGAAATTTAGTGGATAAGAGGAGAGCATGGGCATTTCGTCCCAAATTGTTGGTGTCCTCTAAAACAATACCAAATTATTAATACAAGAGAGAGTCTCTAAATGTTATTCCAGACTGATCATTCTTCAGTGCCTGAACCAGTTCCTCTTGGGTTCCCATTAACTCCAGGACCCTTGGGTAAGGTTGTAGTTGAACCAGATGGGTCAAATGTAGTTTTCATTTTGCTAATCTGATAAATTATAACTGAATCAGCAGTTATTTTTTGAAATATGAAATATTTCAAATATGAAATTGAAATATGAAAAAAAATGAAATTTTTTGAAATAAATGAAAAATCAGCTTCCATTTGAATTACATTGTGGCAGGATAGTTTGAGGAAATGATCATGCTGCATTGCCTGGACGGTTTTCTTTTGGTCTGTAAATAAAAGACATGTTCAGCACCTGTGAGTGATGCTCCTCACTATTTGACACCTTTTCTTGTGAAGATTCAGTAGGTGAAAAAAGTTATGAACTTTTTTTAAAAAAAAAAACAAACTTTTTTTGCTCCATAGGAGCAAACATCCAAAGACTGCTTTTTGGTCTACAAATGGCTCAGCAGATATGGTTTGAAAATAAACAAAGACAGTAAGGCTTGTTATGAAAGTTACCCTGAGTCCTGCTTCAATATATCGTTTTCTGCTTAAGATCTTTAATTACCCTTATAAGATGGAAGGTGGTGCCTTGGAAAGGTTGTACACAAGATAAGGGATGATTTGATGCCATTACCTGAAAAATCCAATGGGGACAGAAAGTGTTGTTCTACTCCCCACTTACATTTGGTTCTTCTGGGGGTGGAAAACTGGCAGGGACAGTTCTCACCACAGGCAAATGCCAGACTAAGTTGAATATACCCAACTAGAACATATTCTGCTTTTAGCTTCAGATGTGGGGCATCACTGCTATGTATTCTTACCAAGTCCTGGGATGAGGACTTAGTCTGTCTGAATTTTTTTAATTTTTATTTTCTCAGCAAAATAAAAAAAAAAGGAAAGGAAAAATTCACAACAGCCCTCAGATGGTCACTTTCTTTGATACTTTGCAGTGAATACAGCATAAATTCAGCCTTTGGTTTAGTTTTACACTTAACTGATTTTAGTCAGGGAAGGGACTGAGCTGCCATACCCTTGCTGACACATTCTTTCTCCAGTGACAGAAAGAATGTGGCAGTCTGGCAACTCACTGTTGTCTCCCCCCCCCCCCCCCCCCCCCCCCAGTGTCTTACTACTGTTGCACATGTACTCTGAGACAGATTTTCAAAACAGATATAAATACTTGATGCTGGGAATGCACCAGTTTAGTTCTCAGAAGATGTAGCCCATGAACTTGCGAACATGAGAAATGCCACAGACAAGGGTGCAATTCATGCAGCGAATGACTGGCTGTACAGTAAGTTGACTCAGTTCAGCACAGTGAGGTCACTGGAGAGCATCACCCTGCTTTCACCAAGTCTTTGTTCAGATCTTTGTCTTCTGCCATGATTTGAAGACACATTTGGCAACAAATGCAGGACTGATAGCTTCTTTGTATTCAGTGTTGGTCACATTCCTGGAGTAGCAGCCAGTACAGAGACAGGAACTAAAAACGTGGGGCTTGTGCACACGTGTGTGGAACATTGTTCGCGGTATATATCTTTAGTGTTTTTCTGAAGAAGGCATGAGGGCAGAAAAAAAGCAAAGCCTCAGCATAGGAAAAGCAAAACATTGCCATTAAAATGAGCCAATACCTCAAAGAAATCACAGTCAGTAGCAAAGATAGCTGCTAAATGAAATGATCTGGTCTCAGGGTCTGAGAGACACAGAGTTCCTAATCGGAAGCCTGCCTGTATAGGAGTGTGCAAATTGCCTAGTAACAGCTGAGACTGAGCATTCTGGTTATATAGGGTTAATTCTTGTACCCATCTTGGGGATTCCTTACGGCCTCTGCAACACATAAGTACTTGTTCTGAATCAGCTGCTGCTGGGGACTCTCTCTTGCCTAGAAGAGAGTAGAGGAAGGGTAAGGAGGCTGACCTCCAAACGTGGCACCTAAAATTAGGGAGCACAAGTACCTCACTTCTGTTATTTCCCTTTGAGAAGATGTGATTAATTATCCCAAATGAGTCCATCCTAATCTCTTTAAGGTTCATTGGATGGTTGAGGGGTATTGGGTTGCCTCTCCAATGACCTGGTTAACTGATGGATGTGAAATGATTGCTTTCATTTCTAGGTGGCAAGGAGCTGTTATAGACTGGAATGGCACAGAACCGATCTTGTGACCGAGCTGACCTGCATTTTATTTGTAAAGACAAAAAGGAAATGACTGAATTAGCACATTCCTATTCCCACCAATACAGGAAATAGAACAAGAATTGTGAAGTTTACGATGAGGAAGAATGACATGGTTTACAGGCTGGAAGAGTTTCACCTCAATCACCTCGTGCTTCAGATATTTTGCTTATAATATAAACAACACTTACGTAAATTCCTTGTCACTGCCTTTAACATACAGCTTCTGAGAGCAGACTGATTTTCCACCACCAAATCAAGGTTACAGATGAAGCAGTGAAGTCGTCAATGTCCCCTTGAGGTCTCTTTCTGGATCCACTCTGTATCCTGCAATTGTTTGCAAGCATCTGATGAAAGATGGTGAACAGATGATTTCTGTCACTGTACATGCCTTCTCTGTACTGCCTAGTTCTTCCCGTACAAAACTCCAGTGCAAGTAAAAAATATCATCCAAGAAATACATATTCACTTCTTTACCTGATATTAGTAAGTCTTGTTTTGCACTAAACAGATTGGTAACCATATGGAATTTTCAGAGAGCCTGACCTAGATGAAGTTATTGCTGTGTCACAAAATTTACAGCAAGCATTGTGGTTTTGTGTTACCAGAATAACAACACTAGTATGTTCCTTATACTGGGTGCAATTGCTGTGTAACCGTGCCTCACACTGATGTTCATTTTCCTTTCTGGATGAGAGGTAGCTCTATCAGTATCTTTGCACTTATGCCATTGTAACTACTTACACACTAGGGTTTATTTACACCAAAATGATAGATCAGATCTGTGGTTTACTTCTTCATAATTTCAAGAAAGCAGAAAAGCTGTTAGGTTTAAAATTTAAATGATCCCTATCTGTGATAGATACTGATTTTCATGATGAAATAAAATATATGTACTGAAATAATGTACTGTGGAGATGTATCATGAAGTACTGAAACAGCAGTTTGTATTCTGAAATGAATTCTTTAACTGACATATTTTGGCAACACTTAACCAAAATTGGAACAAGTTACTGAAGGTTCAAAAAAATGCCTTTGAAAAAAGGCAGATAAATGGTGTTTCTAGAAGTATTCCTCTCTCTTGAGAGTGAATATTTCATGAAAGTTTAATAAAGAACTTTTACTTGCTGATATTTATCTTAACACCTTCTTCCTAGTCAGTATGCAAAATCCTCTGAGTCCTGATAAACTAGTTGCTCTTTCTAAAATCAGTTTCCAAGAAAAAAATCAGTGTCCTGTGGTGTGTAGTATGGAGATACCAAAGTGGCTATGCAAATATAGATCTCTGGGAATTAGCATTTGAGCTAGATTTGTAAACCAACCTGAATTTAAGCCATAATGGAGTACCAGAAAGGTTTAGATAGTCTCTGATGAACATGTCTCCCCCTTTGCTTCCCACATCAAACTATCTATATGCAGTAAAGCACCTCAGAGTTTCAGTCATTTTAATTTTATTTAATTCAGTGTGATGTAATTTGTTTGGTTTACATCAGATAGGCAAACTTCTTTAAACTTTGTGAGATTCAGATCTCCCATTCAGCCTCTGAGGCACAGGCAGCATCAGATCTGAGCTCATTCCTGGCTCTACTACAGGAATGTTACACGGCTTTTGGCAAACCCTTGCACCTTTGTGTATCTAGGGATATGTTTGTACTGTCAGCTATAGGTGGACTCAACACTGCCTTTAGGATACACTTATCATCCATACTTCAGGCACTCCAGTTTCCCAGGAAGAGCTTGCCTCAGTGGGAGCTGCAGTGTTTCTGGGCGTGGGACATCCCAAACAGTCAAAGATCCCAGATCCCAGACCCCAGACTTTGTTCCTCTTGACATTTCTATGAACTATAGTTGACACTTTGTTTCATGAAGCAGATACAGTTTTCCCACCTGCCTCACAGGGCATCTGTAACATAAAATAAGATTTTTTACAGAATCATTTGGACAGAAAATAGTGTAGAGATGAAAAATGATGGAAGATTTTTGGAACCAAGTTTAACAAAAAATTCCTTTCTGGATTTTCTAGTCTAGTAAACCTACATCATTTACTCTAAAGCAGTGCTTTAAAGTATGACAGTTTGGAGATTGTAACTTCCACCTCCTGATAGAAGAGCAGCAGAGATAAGTGTTTATCTGGGGAAGGAGGGAGCTGCCTTGTGACAGGCCAGATTTCATCTGACTGAAGTATGGATGTTGACAGTGCAGATGTGCTCAGAGGAGCTGTTCTCTGTTCAGAGGAGGGGAGGTACCATGGTGTGATGTATATTTAGGATGAGAAGAACTGTGCTCCAGATTGTGGGATGATGAGTACAAAGGGAGATCGAGAGGACTACCTCAAGTGGATTTCACCCATGGGGATGCCAGGATTTTTCAGGGTATAAGAGTATAGATTAGTGATCAGGGCTTGGAAATAGATTGTATTTTATGGTTTATCTTGGAAGTTAAATGAAGATGAGGAGAGGCCCTGAAGTCTGACCCTTTTTCTGAAGATTTTTTTTGGCTGCAAATAACTTTGAGGCTCCGTCATCACTGGTTATGGAGAATATTTTTGTTCAAACTTAATTTCTATGACAGCAGAACCTCAGTGAGACAGATTTTTCTCACCTGTTATCTGTCATTTTGTCCACCTATCTTTGTTGTGCAAAGTCCACCTGTCATCTGTTTAAGATGAACTAACTGTACATTCACCTGTGCTCTTGCTCACAACAGCAGAAATAAAGCATTTGGACAACTTCACCAAGCCACCACCTGTATAGGGTATTTCCACCAAGCTGGAGCACTGAGAACCTCAGCATTGCTAAGCCCCTTCCACCATCCTTACTCCTGGAGCCTAAAAGCAGTACCTTCCTTCACCAGGGTTCAGTGCCAGTGTCCTTACTAGGTGAGAGAGGTGGCTTTTGAGATTTGCTAGGGCATCCTTCCGTAAGGAAGAAAAATGTTCCTGAAGAAAGTAAAACATTAATTTAGATCTAGTTCTTCTCTAGAAAAATGCCAGAGCAATACCTCAATCCCTATCTGCATCAAGAAGAAGACTTGCATATTTTTATTCAATATAAAGTGCCAGAAGTTATTTCCCTTAAGACTTTACAGGACTTTTTGAGTCAATCAGACAGGGCAATGCAAAATGTTATATGGCAATGCAAAAACCTTTGCACAAATCTGTGTAGAATTATATCCTGTTCGAGCGGCATGCGTCTTTTTTTTTTTTTTTAAATTATGTTTTCCTCTTCATTGTTTCTTGTATTTTTTTTCATTGCTCAATGAATGTGACTTCCTGAAATGAACAAAACAGCAACCATTTAATAATTGAGCATTAAAAGACGCTGGTGACATTGGCACTTAGTCTGCATGATGTCTTAATTTCACTCTCTTTTCTTCTGTGGCATTAAAAAATATACCTTCTGCTGATAACTGATCCCTTAGCTAACAACAGACACGGCATGTTGTGTACGTAGATGAATATGTAAGTAGAGGAACTATTTTGGTAAGGTGTCGTACATATCACCTTTGTACAAAATGTATATTTAACTTTGTCTTGTACAGAATGTCCCATACCAATAAAACATTTAAAGCAACGGTAATAGTAAAAGCCCAGATTTCCTTCTCATTTTTTTAATAATTCATTTGCTAATGGGGTTTAATCTGGGAGACTAGATTATAAATGTTTCATGGGCCTCATCAAGTCATTGGAATAATAATGAGAATTTAGGCCGCCTCTTTAGTGAGAGGAACCATAGCACAGTCGGAGTGGGATAAAGTTGCCCATGCTGACCTCAGTGGTGTTGCACCTAGGCAGCTGCAGATGCTTAAACCAACGAGTCTGAAGCTAGTTTAAAGCATGAGGTACTCTCTGACTCCATGTACACACGTCCGCCATGCTCTGTTTGAAACCCACCCAAATGTCAGTAAAAACTGCAAAGATCTCTGTTACTTGTCCTTGTTTAGTCTGATGAGAGTCGCATCACCCTGATCAAAACCAGAGCAGAAGCAGTCACGGTGCGGTTTTGTTGGGAGTCTGGGTGGGATGGGTGTGTGCCTACACTGAGTAGGTTTTTGGGGCATCCACAGGTCTACTGTAAGGCAGAAAAAGTGTTTTATTATTATAGCAGCAAACACTTGTGAAAAAGTTATCATTGTGGGTAAAATTCAGACTTAATCTGACGAACCTGCTGGTGTTTGTTTTTCCTGTGTAACTGCCCTCACGCTGGTCAAATCTGGGAAAACTGAGATATGACTGACTATCATGAATGAATCTCTGCTGTCGCTATGTGTTTTGTTCCCAGATAAAGCAAAAATGCCAGCTTAAATCTGTTGTTTTCAAGCCTTCGCTTTTCTGAGGCAGATTTACTTCTGGTTTTATCCCAAACGTATCTAATGGGCTAATCTGAAATGACAGGAAATGGTCACTTCAGCAATCAGAGGAAAGCTGAAGAGCTTGGAAAAATGACACAGCCACCAGCCAAGTTCTGCAGGACTGAAAGGTGGCTTAGGGGCTCGAAAGATCACGTTGCTGAAACAGGACCTGATCTTCTGGTGGTGGTTGGGAGCTCCATTAAATGGGGAGGACCTCAAATCACTGTGGTGTTTTTGAAAATGCAGGTACCAATTTTTTGAAGGTGTAAAATAGTTCTTTAAAGTGCCTACACAATTTAGGGTATGATTATAAAAATGTAATATGATAGAAAATACGGGTTTACATCATTTCAGTAACTATCATTTTCCTGTCCCGGGATAAGTTTACTATGGAAACTGCCCTGAATTATTTCCCACTGACCATACCTGCTACGTGGGCAGTTATTATTGAGGAGATGCTAAAAAGTTAACCCACACCAAATTTTGTCCTGTAATAACTTGCCTCTTCAGTTCATATTTGTAGAAACATAAAACTGAAGAATCAAGCACCAAAGCCTTTATGACCAATGTGCATTATTTTATTTTTCTTTCATCAGTAAGTTCCTGTAGGAAACATAGAAGTTTCTTCATGGAAAGGAAATGATTGCTCCTGGATGTCCATACGATCCACAGCCGTCTGCTGCACAACCTAAGGAAAATTCTTCCCATTAAGAACACTTTATATACTAGCATTCTTCATTTATTTGTTTTCATTGGCTAAAAGATAATAAATCCAACTTTAGCTCTGAAATAAGGAAGCAGTTTCTCCTTAGCAGCTTTGTTTATAAAACTAGAGAATGAAAAAGGGCATTTTCAATCAGGTATTTTATTTGTCATTTTAACCAGGGTGGGGAGGAATTGTTGTTACAGTGAAAAGCAATCTATTTTTGTGATGCCCCTCATTAGCAATAGTTGCTGACTGTATCAATTTGGAAATGAGCTCAGATTTTTAAAAGAAACCCCCCCTCAAGTATGTAAAATAACTTTTTTTTTCTAAGACAAATATTTATCAGTAGTCTAAGATTTCATGTTTCATCTGCTGTTGTGTGTTTGGTTTTTTTCTTTTGCTTGAAGGAATTATGCTAAACTGTAACAGATGACACTTCATGGAAGTTATGTTCAAAGGCACAACTCTTAGCTATTCATAAGAAAGATAGCATTGAGACGTTTGCAAGACCCTCAACCTAGAGCCTTATTTCTTTGATCTCTGGCTCTCGGCTTCAAGGTGAGTTTCAGCGGGTGTGTGGTTTCCATGGAGCTGTACACATTATAGGCTATTCACAGCATGCTTTTCATAGCACATCTGTGGTTTGCACAGATTAAAATGTCTTACAGGAACTCATGTATCTGGGTGCTTCAATTTTCAAGGGCCATTTGAGAAACCTGAGACCATTTATGAAAAAAATCAAATATAATGAGTTGGCTGTAGACAGATAGAGATGAGGTGGTCCTGTGCAAAGACTAGATTCAGATGCTTGGGGATAATAAATCTGAAAGCAGCAGTGTGACATGAATACGGCTCTGAAGCTGAACTTATGAACCCTCATTCTTTTATGGAGACTAATTGCCTGAGATGCAACAAGGCTAATGGGTTCAGATGCAACACATTTCATTTTTGCAGCTGGTGCATGTGTTGCTTACTGAGAGATGTTTGTAACACAATCTGTTTACTTGATGTACCAATACCTATGAAGGCACTGGACAGTAGTGAGCATCCACAATCTCTGACTAAAGGTCTTTCACATGTCTAATAAGTGGTCATCCAAAATCAAAACCTTCTAACATTGTCAACTAGCTTTGGCAACAGCAATTCTGCTCAGGTGGCTTCCTGCTGTAGGAAGCTTGGTTTCTTCTGTGAATCTCAGGCAGGATCCATCTAATCTAGTCAGAGTTATCTATGGGGTAGGTATCGTGATGTAAACCAGTGACCCCCAGGACTATCTCCAAAAGCACTGGTGAGAAATAGGCACAATATGGGCATGAGCCACCTGACCTGTTTTAGATGCCTACTGAGCTGCAGTTTTCATTTCCCTGCCTGCTGCTGTCTGGATCTCTGCTGATCGTACTGTCGGGAGGCTAGGGTGACTGATTCGGGTGAATCCAACTCTGTGTGAATGATTAAACTAGAAGAGAAGAAAAATGTGTTTATAGATCCATATACTTGACAAAACAAGTGAATGAGATGATGGGTTAAGACATTCCTCCTGGCTCCCGCACCTTTCTTACCTCTGTCTTCCACTTCACAGCTTTTAGCTGTGAGACAGAGAAACGTCTCTTTGTGACAGAAATCACAGGGTTGATCCACAGGAATTTGCCAGCATTTTGAGAAGGAGCTGCTGATACAGTTTGGTTACTCACGTGGACACACGGGAGGCATATCAGAGTTGAGACCTGGACGTGAGATATGTTGTATAACAGCACTAGGACTGTGTCACAAACCGAAATCCTGATAAAACACCCAAGATATCTGTACCTTGGGTGGGTGTTCTGCTTGTTTTCTTATCATTATCTTATCATTTGGCAAGGACTTCCAAAATAATCTAAGAAATATTCTGGGCATTTGTAAAAATACTCTGCACACTGGAATTCAGCAAATATTTATTAACTGACCAAACACTAGCAAAGAATGCGTAACCAAAAAAAGAATAAAACTGTTCAGCTCCTCTCCGTACAATACACAAAGAGTACGAGGTTAAAAGTTACATTCTGCAAACATACCTTTTGCTGAGATGTACTTGGTTTGCTAAGCACTGTGGATATGAGCCAAGGTCTCCAGACCTTGAATTCTCAATCCTTGCTGCAGGGAGAATGGAAAAATATAGCTTCTGGCTAAGGGAAGGGAGCAGTCCATGATCTCCACCTGTGCAGATCTGTGTGGCACAGTTCCTCTGAGGACGTACGGGTTTCTGCAAGGTTATTTCCACAGACAAGTTAAAACCCCAACTGAAGGTCACAGTTACTGAGTCGCCACACAGTCAGCTGTGTGTGTGACGTGGGTCACGATAGTGAAGTTTTGGTAGGGATTAAATCCTAAATGTGAAAAAGGCATCATCGTAAGTGGGGTGGAAGGTGCAGCAGTAAATAAATTTTAGTAACCCAAGTAAAAAGAAAAAATCCCCCTTAAACATTGGACATAGAAGAGACTACAAATCATTTTACTCTAAAAGTGCAGGACATCACAAATCACTGATTTTTTTGTTACTGAGATTTTTTTCTTTGTGATGCAGTTTTAGGCCTACACTTCAGTTACTTTGTTGACCATAAATTCAGGAGAAAAACATACTGAGGGCCAAACTCATGCCATGTGCAAACCAGCTAAATACTGTTTTCAATATGCTCCATATTTTTAATCTCACGTGGAAAAAACACATCTTGCAAGCCTTCACATTTTGGCTGAGAAAAAGGTTCACATTTTGTGTCTTCATGTCTTATTGCCTATGATACATCTCCGTATTCCTGTTTTTTAAGAGGCTGTGATACGTTGTTCATAGGATTTCAAATCTGCTGTCACATGTTGTTTGTGTTTGGTTAACAGAAGTAAAAGGGGAAAATATCACAATAGCAACTTGTGGCTGGTAAATGTCAGTCCTAGATGCTGTGACATATGAGTAA
Organism: Falco naumanni; assembly: GCF_017639655.2. Lineage (NCBI taxonomy): Eukaryota > Metazoa > Chordata > Aves > Falconiformes > Falconidae > Falco > Falco naumanni. The sequence continues at coordinate 58,353,553 of NC_054057.1, forward strand.
TGCTTTGCAATGGCGTGTGAAGAAAGCCGGTCTTTTACGAGCACTTCAATACAAAACAGTTTTATTATGACTGACATCCTTCTCAGGGCTGAATTCCTATCATGCACAATATCCTTCCTGACTCGCTCTTGCTCAAGTCAGTTCTGTAAGAAAAGATCCAGTTTTATTCAAGTTGTGATTCCACTTTGCAAAGCTGATAAATGCAACACATGTGTTAGAATCTGCTCTGCCTTTTTGGTGTTATTTTTCAAGAGATTTCCATGTCAGTAGCAGATGAACATAATAGGTGAAAATCTGAAAATCAGGCGGTTTTTTTATATATATATATTATGAAACAGCTATGGATACCCAGCTGTTTAGTCATCTAAGAGAGAAAATAGGCATCTAATGTCTGCATGCCATATGCTTTGAGAAATAAATGTGTGTTTCAATAGCAGAGGGCACAGGAAGAGGAATTAGAATTAGAATTATTACATTTCTTTTAATTATTGGGTGGAATTTGTTAGGTTTTATGCAGGTGTTGAGGCACCCACGAATTTTTAAACAGAAGAATGAGATAAAAATGCAGAGAAGCATCCTGAAGAGTGAGAGACTAAAGGGCCATGAGGCCATGCTGGGAGCCGTTAAAAGTCTCCTCCGATTGCACTAGCCTAGACTTAAATTCTTCTGGCAACTTGTACTCTCCAAATAGGCATTGCTCCTGTGCATCCTCCTTTTGAGTTTTCTCTACTGCCAAGAGCAACGACAGGCACTCCGTAACTTACGGTATAAAGACAGCATTCATTTTTACTCTATCCTTGCTTGTTTTGTCCTCTTGCCTATCATCTATGCCTCACCTGTAACCAAACTTGGAAGCCTCTGTCTTTTGTGATTTCTGACAGCAAAATGTCAGCATGGTCTGAGAGGCGAAGGGTGATGAGCTTTGCAGGATGCAGGGAACAGGTGACTTTTGCTTAAAGGAAAAATTACGTTCCTTGCTTAAAAAAATAATCAAGTACAAGTAAAGCCATAAGGAGAATATATGTTATCGACAATTGTTCCAGGAAGAGTTTCCTACAGAACAACAATTACAAGTCATTGTAAGTCTCTTGGGAACAGCAGTCAAAAACATCAGCAGTTAATTACTAGAACTTCCTAAATCAACCTTCTTTGGCATGACATGAAGTGAATGAAAGCAATAAAAGTAAGGAAGTGCATTGTGCTTTGTCCTGTCCAACTCCTGTTCGGACAAGCGTAGGTCACAAGCACAAATGTAACCAGGCATGAATTGTTGTTTTTTATTTTAATTCCTGGCCTTGGGTTAAATTAAATCAGCACACTGGAAAGGCCAAGGTGAAACGTAGGGCCATGTCTTCAGACTGCGTAAATCCTCTGACTTCAGTTGAGTTGTACACTGCCACACCTTCAGAATATAGTCCCTGCTCTAGTAAAGCATCGGAGTACGGAAAAAGTACACCCTACAGTGGCTGGTAAAATAGAGAGAAACCGAACAATCTGCTCTTGTTGGGGTCTTCAAAGTATTAGCTTTGGAGAATGTATGTTGGGGTGCTTCCAGATTTTACTTTCATACATATATATAAAGTTTTATATATCTATAAAAATTGTATTTTATTCACAGCTGTGGGAGGTGGAGCTCACTCTTTGCCTTGCCCTGATTGTGGTCGGTCCTGGGGGCGGCAGAAGGGTTGTGCAGACTCTGTGGCTGCTGGAATGAGTCTGGAAAGAAGAGGTTATACACCCTCAATTCTGTTGCCAGGTTTGGGAAAGGGAAAATATTTCCTATGTACCCTGCTTCAAAATCAATGGCTTTAAAACCCATCTGCAAAACCGAGACTGTCTGCTTGATAGAGCAGTTACTGTGGTTTTTCACCGAGATCTTCACTCTTGCCCTTATATTTCACAGTGGGATGAAGAAGGAGTTTCACCAGCTGATTTGGTGCATTTTCCAGGGAAAAGGATTTCTGAGTAGGGATGTGAATGGTGCAGAGTTGCAGCCATCACACATCTTTGACTCAAAGTGAATGAGAAGGAAATCCCAGGTAAAGGCTAGTGTCTTAGGAGGGAAGGAGCTGAGGGGAAAGGCGCACAATAATGAATGAGACAAAAGTTGCATGTTAGGAAAAGTTTTATAGAATGTCAAAACCTTCCCAGATGTGGGTGAGAGAAGCTGGTGATGGATATAGGGTGGCTGAAAGGAAGAGACCACAGTGAGGTGTTGGCCAGACAGGGTTCCCCAGACCTTGGGAGCTTAATGCAGCCTGGGCAGTGGGAAGCAGCAGAGCGTGTTTTGGGATCAGCAGGTGGGGAAATCATGCCAGGTGCCATGCAAGGGCTGGCCAGAAAAGCAATACGCTAGGCAGCAGGCAGGATGTGTCCCTCATCCGTTATCATACGCGCTTAAGAGCTAATCACCGCAAACACAAAGGCTTGTCAAGAGGCTGAGGAACTACAGTAGGTGGGGGAACCCCAGTAACGTAATTAGTGCCAGGGGTGTTCTCTGAGCCAGCCACTCCTGGGGCTACCCAGGGAGGGTGGTCAGCCCATGGTCAGGGCTGAGATCCACCAAAATGGGTTGGTGTGGCCAAGGAAATGCTTCCCAGGTGGCCTTGAAAGCTGCAGGATTTACTGCCTTCACCGGAACAGGACTCAGTGGGATGCAAGGGAGGAGCATTTGAGGATTGTGTGAAACATGTTGTGGGATGTTTTCACAGGAATTGTGAGAGTGTGTGAGGCTTATTTTAGGATGTTTGGGGAAAGGACCAATCAATGTGGCTTGGGGAGGAGCAAGTGTGGGAAAACAGAGAGAGAAGGGGATAAAAGCAGTTGAACAGAGATAAACCAGGGCTGGCCATGCTCTTCGTTTCCTCAGCTCAGTCTGTCCTGTCTCCCTGTTAAACTCCATTTCCAAATATTTCCCTGGGCAAGGGGCTCCCTGTGCTGTGTGCGCGTGTGTGCATGGGGTCTGAGCGCCAGCAGCTGGAGAAGTGGCCGTGGCTCACAGGGCTTGTGTGTCTGTGGAGCCAGGACCTGAAGAGACCAGGGGGTGTGAGTGTTTCCCTACGGAACTGCAGTCCTCGGGGTGCATGCACGTGGGTATACCTAACTTGGTAGCGAACTTCAAACCAGCCTGGCTGGTGGCAAGGGTAAGAGGTCTGGGAGCCAGGCATGGGAGAGACCATGGGCCTGGGGCCAAATACTGGCAGAACCAGAGGGTTGGTGTGTTGGCTACTGGAGGGTCTGGAGGTCTGGAGCAGCTACTGGAGAGACTGTGAACCTGCTGGGAATCTGCGTTGCGCCTCACAGCTGGCCGACCATGGGGACATGGAGCTGTGGGAGCCTCCCATCCACCGGGCTCTTGCATCCAGCTGCCTCTGACACCCACCGTCCTGACCTGTTGTCTCCTGTCATTGTCTGCCTGATCCCCGCTGGACCTTGGTGCCTGTGGTGATCAGCTTGTGATCACAAGGCATCACATAAGCCACTAAGAAAGAAACCAAGCTTTTGGATACATGTCTTAAACTATTTAAAAAGGGAAATAAATTTGATGTTGATACTTTTAGGGGCTTTTAACAGCACCACTGGACAACAGCAGCCCCCTGACACTTTTCTGTGCTTTGAATCTCTGGGATGGGAACTTGCTCCTCCATCAATAAAATTTCTTGGAAAGGGTTGTAGGACATAGTGTGTTAAGTCCAGCAACTTCAGGAAATCTCTAGTCCTTCAGTCCACTGTAGACATATATGAAAGTCATGTCACCAACTGCTTTTGGTCTGGGGAAGTTTCAAATTTCCCCCTCCGTGAAGTCAGCTCTCTGATTTCTTGCTTACTAAGCAATTCAGATGGTTTTTTTTCACCGTGTCTCTGAAGATCTGACTTCTGTGCAATGGACTAATAGGTTTCTGATTTAATATGTCCTAGCATCTTTTCTAAAATAAAGGTGAGCAAGTATGAAATGCCATACGAGTATATTGTGCCTCACATCCAGTATTAATCACAAATCCAAAATTAAATGTCAGGTGCCTGAACTAGAATTGTATTATCGAATCTTAACTCCATGGCACCTCAGTGAAACTCTAACAAACACCAGGTTCTGCTTTGGTGTGCTTTTTAACGATATGTAATATGAAAAGACTCTCCTTACGAGAAAACATTCAAGGCCTAGATAGATTCAAGCAAAGAGAACTGATACGATGTTTAACTTTAGTCTGTGACCAAATTCAAAGTGAAGCCACTGCCCATGGTCTTGCAGTAAATGCAGATCTACTCTCTTTTGTTCTTCGTGTTCAGAAATATTTTATGCTTGGATGTGCTTACCTGCTGCTTACCAGTGCATGACCTTTATTTTCATCTGTGGTTTGTGCTTTTCAGTTTATTCTAAGGATTTTGAAAATAAAGGACTTTTTTTTTTTTTTTGAACAAGCAAGCTAATAAACACATCTCGAACATGGTTTCTGAGGAAAGCTGTTATACTCATGGCCAGTTGTGCTGTATGAGTCTGCAAATCATACAAAGAATTCAAGTGTGAAAACAGAAAACAACTGAAGAAAGAAATCATGCAGGCAGGGGAAGCAATAGTTATCCAGAAGATTTTATCAGTTTCTGTGCCAAAATCATGGCTATCATGTTTCATGTAATCACTGCCACATTTAAAAACAAGTGTGCCTTCAGGTGACAGTAAAATAGCATTTCTTTTACGGCAGCACTAATCTGTTTTCTGTTGTATACCAAAACTGGAACAAAATGAGGGAAAGAGCTTTGCTTTTTCATCCCCCTATGAAAGATGAACGGGTACCTTGGGCTGTCAGTGTGTGTGTGAAGTGATGGGCTGGGCTGGAGCACCCCTAACACACCCATACCTGAATAACATAATTCTGTTAAATGCTTTTTTCCTCTTGACGTGGAAACTGTCGATTTTAATTTTATTCTTTTAATGTTATGTCTGAACTGTAGGATCAGACGAGCAGATGTCTAGTGCCCTACCTTTTACAGCTACTTTAGGAAAATATACTTCTGGAATTAGAGCACAGCATACAAGAGGTATCGTGATACAGCTACAAGAGGTATCATGACTGAAGAGGATGCTTCCAGGGCCCCTCTGCTTGCAACTGTAATAGTATAGAGTATTTTTCCAGTCCCTCTGATTTCTATACATAGACCATAGCCAGTGGCATCTATGTGCAGACCGTAAATTGGTGGGGGGAAAAAAAAAAATTTATAAAATCAAGTGTAATTTTCTGGGCTTTTTCTCCATTCTCTGTCTGAGCTTGCAGGGGTTTAGCTGCTTGTTCCAGCATCAGGATCAGTGTCATTTACGCAAGAGAAGCCCTTTATGATCTCAGGCCTCAGCAAGCTATTTTCCAGCTGAGATTTTTGAGCAATTCCAGTGCAAGTGTAGGAAACGGCCTCTGGTGACTTTATTCTGCTTTCAGTGCCAGTGCCAGCATCTGCCAAAATGATTGCTGCTGTAACAAATAAATGAAGGCCATGCTGCAGTTGCCCTTTGTGTAAATTAGGAGTGAGAGCTGTGAATGCCCCTAACATTCTCCAGGGGCTGCACTGTAAGCCTGCTCCTTTATCCAAAATGAACAGCATGTGGCATCCCCACTGAAGGTTGTGTGTGTGTTTCTGAATGCACCCGTGTTTTAAATGGCGCTACAATTTATTACTAACTTGTTAATTATTGATTAAAAGGACCAGTTTATTAATCTTGGGGAAGTAAGCAAGATTTATGGAGTGCCAATATAAAGATTTAAGTAGATAACAGCCAGCAGTTGTGCTAGGATAGTCACAGCAGGCAAGAGTAATCATTTTGTTCATCAGACCCTCTGTACCTGAGAAGTTTAGGGAGCACCCATTCTTTTGATAATCCCTGAGCACAGCAAGTTACAAAGCAGAACGACTCCGAGCAAATTTCATTTAGTTAGAGCACTGGAGCTCTAAGCTGATGGTGACAAAAAGAATAAATCTCACAAATTTTTAAGCAGTTCCATACTACTGATCCAGGACGCCATTTAATATAAACAGATGAACAAATTGTGATGTTCTAATTGTTCTCACTCTGAAACTCACAGTAAATATGCAAAAGAAGAGTCAAGTCCATGTTGAATATTTCAGAAAATACTGCTATACATCAAAATAAAAAAGAGAAACTGAAAATGAATAACCAAAACTTCCTGGTTGCACTCCTGCAATTTAAAAATGAAAGAAAAACAATAATAACACCAGCAATACACATGATTGCAGTAAAGTGAAGGGAAATTCAGAGAGAAAGAACGTAACTCAAATCAGGGGCATCTGGAGTACCACTGCCCAATACTTGATATACTTATCTGATATTTGGGGAAATGCTTGTTGACTAAAGTCTATTTTTCCTTTCTTATTTCTTAACAACATGGAGTTTGAGAATAAAACTGACACCTTTGTACTCTTAACATGAAGGATCTCATTGCAAAATCAAAAATTTCCCACATGAATCTGAGCGGATATTTTAAAATTAGAAACAGAAAATTTCTATGAGAATTAGAGAACTTCTGACTTGCCTTAAAATATTCTCAGTATTCATCAGTATCATGATGTCTTAAATACTTCCTGTAAATGTTGGCATAAGATGTGTAGAGTAATTCAGAGCAGAGCCTTACAGGCCTACACATTGCTAATACCCAGCTGATGAGGTTGACTGCACCTCCACCCACGGGCTTCTTTGAGAAATCAGCAGTTATGACAAGGAAGGAGGGAAACTAACTATGTTTAAAAGATCAGCATCCCATTAAAAGGCTTTTATGGTGAAATTCCATCCCTGTTGAAATCAAGATGATTTGGTTCTAATATGAATAGCATTTCACTTTAAAAGAAAATCAGCTTTGGGGTATATGGAACCAAATATAACGCAATAATTGAGAATGGGTTCTTAATTTAGTAGCTTCCAAAGCATAAAATAAATAAAATAGTGCGTTAGTCGACTGAAGGCAGAGATCTGTGTTTCAGTCCCCTGGGCTGGGCTAGTTCAGCTGCATTCGGTTTTACAGCTGTGGTGCACTGTCAGTGCTGAGTTGAGGATGATATGTATGTCAGTGATGTATGGCTCCCCATCCACAAATGATCATATGGCTGCTTTCAGATGGATTAATCGGGTGAGCAGTTACATAGTCCTAGGCAAAATACAGCCTCAATTTAAACAGAAAAATTCTGTTCATTTGACGTAAAAAACCTACAGTCATTTGACTAATGAATAAGCTACAGTAAGATATTATTTTTATCAGTTCATTGGAGTGAAAACTTTTGCAACAGGGAATAAATTGCTACGGCCATACGGTTTTTACCAAAGAAGGAAAAATGCGGTGTCATCAGCCAGGTGAAAATAATCAGAACCTGACAAATGAAGAACTGCTTATGGAGAAAAAAACCTAAGAAACCTTGGAATTGAAGCAACCAAATCACTGATTCAACAGAAAATAGGATATGAAAAGCCCCAGTGCTGTTACCAAGTCAAATGTGCCGAAAAATTAGTCTGTGGCAGAGCAAATGGGACGTTTCCCCGCCCAAGGAGGCACGAGACCATCGTTGCTGCCTAAGCACTCGCTTCACATCCCCTGGGAGGTGATCCACAGAGCGCACCGCATGCTCTCCTCTCCTTTTAGGGAAGCTGTGTGGAGTGGATAATCCTGGAGCCTTCTCATGCCAAGGAGCAAAAAGAATCATTACTCTCGATCTGCTATATTTAATCAGCCTCTCCCGAGGCTTATTCTGTAACAAGAACAGAAACCTGCCACACACCGTTCACTCTAATACTATAATCCCCAAGGCATCACAGCTCCCCACTTTTTAAAGACTTTTCTGGAAAAATAATGAAATTTCTAAATGTTTTTCACAATTTTAGAGCTGTCAAGGTAATGAGAGCTATAGGGACTGTTGTTGCAGTGACAGGACTCCCTTGCTTTCTACCTTCATGCTTAGCAACAAAGGACCAGATCAATACCATTTCCACTTAAACATCTAATTGAAACATTGAAGTTATAATATAGTTGCCTTACATTTCCAATAGTACTCAGAAAGACGTTATTAAAAAAATAATAACTCAGATTTCATGTTCTTCTCTAATGACTGGGTCATGTAAGCAATAAGAGCTTGTCGCCAGACAACAGAGTCCAAATGATTGGCTTCATGCTTTGAATCCCAACGTCCCAGGTTTTCCCCTACTATCCACCTAGGTGAGAAAAATATTTCTCTTAATATTTCACTTAATTCTCCCACCTACAGCAAATTGTGCCAGTGCTATCTGAACAATTTTCTTAAAGCATACTAAAATTTGAGGGAATCCTGCAAGTTACATTGTAAGCGCTCAGTTGCATATGGTAAGGGAAAGCGTGTTTCTGCTGCGTGACAAATACGAGAGAAGAGTCCAGGCCAGTGTTAAACCACCATCAAGAAAAAAAAAAAAAAAAAAAAACCAAAAAAAAACCACCACCAAACCTGGACTTATGTTTGATGGTTTATTCCAAACTCAAATATCTCACGGAATGTGATCTGATTTTCAGAAGTGCTTTTCTTCCTGAACCTTTCCTTACTCATATGTACAAGCACCTCACTTGAAATAGATGATAATGAAAATATGGAACCCTGCTTTGTAATTTTGAAACATCAAGAGTTAGTAGGTAAATAATGGTTAAATTCATAACGGATACAAAAAATCTTCTGGAAACAGGTTACAGCCCAGGAGATGCCTTGTAATTATTCCCTTTCCATGCTTTTCTGCTGATATTATACAATAACCAATACTCAGTAAGCACAGCCTCAGTTGTACATCATAGTATCTGGCACAAATCATTCTTATCCCTTACTGGCTCCACAACACTATGGAAATGAAATAAAAATAATATTCTCTTTTCTCTTCTCGTAAATCTATGGTAACTTCTCATTCGGTTTTATTTTACATGTCGGGATAAAACATGAATGGGACTCTAGGGTACACGTAGTCCCAGGCAATGGTTTAGTTTTATTAAAATTATTTGCATCTATTAAGACACATCTGAAGCTTACTTGATTTTAATTTTCTTTTTCTTTCCAAAATCCCTGGCACTACACCAATTTGTTGTAATTTAGAGTTCTGACCCTTAAGACTCCTGTCAGCAAACTGAGGATGTAATTTGCCTGGGAGTTATTATAGCTCCAAAAAGACTGGGTTAGATTTAACCTGATATTGTTTGAATGAGTTTACAGTTGAATAGAAAACCAAAGGTAGAGCAATGGCTCATATTTTTTAATATAGACATCTGAGATTATTTTTTTTTTAAATCGGCATAGATCGGTACTGTTGACACATCGGAGGGTTTTTTAGATTATTTCATTTTTCATTTGCCTAACCAACTTGGTCACACTGAAAGATTTTTGCTCTATTTTTCTCACAGAGAGACTAGGTACTGCCGAAAATATTGATTTTTCAGTGGCAGCAGATCTTACAGGGATGCCTGAAGCTAAACAGAACTCTGTGGAGAACATCTGCCTATTCTCAACAGGTAAGTCTTGTCAAGGACTGAGGTTCAGCTCAGATGATGCCTCAGAAGTTCTTATTTGGGTCTGAAACTTAAATGTTCTGGAAATCAGCCTGGAACTTGCACGGTTTAAGAACAAAACAAAATTGTCTGGAAGTTACTCCTAAAGGTGATCAGCGTGTTCTGTGAATTTAAAATAGAACAAAGCTTGCTTAATTGTCCTGACTGGGTCTGAAATACCACGAATCCTACGTCTTCCGCATAGTTCTGGCAGATAGTTGTTCTGTCCTAGCCAAATCTCAGTTGTACCAAAGAAAGAAAACATGTACGAGAAAACATTATTTCACAGAGTTAAGTCAATTTTTCACTTGTCAGGAAAGGTACAGATGAAAACTTTAGTGGGTTTTAATTTGTTCAAAACTAGTTCATTATGGAAAGGATAAAGAAAGGAAAGTCTCTTTTTCACTGGGACTAGATCTATACCCTGTGAATAAACCTTTGACAACGTTCCAGTTTATGTTAAAGTGATTCAAATTCCACACTCCAATTCTGTACAATATTTGGCTTCCAGAGAGAAAGAGAGTGAAAGTGGGAGATACATTGACAGACAAACCACAGACTGTACATGTTGTGGTTTCTGTCAAAGGAGTTCGTGAAATTCCTGCTATCAAGACCATGTTACCTGTGTGTAATTGCAAGAATTTGCTGCTGAATGACTAAATTAAGAGTTTTGAAAATTTTGCCTGGGTTTGGGGAAGAGAACTCTTTTAGACAGATTAGAAATAATAATTAAAGAAAACAAAACGGCAAGAGTGGAGCAGATGGTAGATGAGATATGTAGCCCAACAGAACTCTAGCAAACAGTGTTACAAGGAAGCCTTCAGCCAGGCTGTCTCTGACAAAACGCTTTCCCAACTGTTCAGCAGCTATGTGCTTTTCTGCCAAGGCACATGAAATCGTTCACTGTAAATAAATGCCTTTATCTATTGGCAAAGCTATTGAGAATGTAGGTGGGGTTATGGCACTACATCCTACAAGTCAGAAGGGTCCAAGCCCCCATGAGAGGTGAGGCTGAGTTTGGGTGGATGCCCCTTCTTGTTCCTTGGCTAGCCCTCCATCTGCAAACCTACCACCTTGACCTCTCCTAGCCCTTTCCCCTTTGGAAGTCACCTCCAGCTACATCTCTCCTGTAACCTAATCTGCTTTTCTGGTTACATGCCTCACACTACCTAACAACATTTCATCAAAACACAGTTCTAATTAACATGTTCTGGATTTGATCCCACCTTAGAGAAAATTCCAGCTGATTCAAGTGGGAGGAGGATCAATCTTTGTTGTGTTCTTTTCCATTAAGAATGTATCAAGATCTTGTGAAGCATAACCAAATAAAGCAATTCTTCTCTGACAGTCTCTCTGTCTCTCACGAGCATTTAAGAGGCTGTTCAGTTCATTAAAAGCACCTTGGAAAATGTTGCTCTTGGAGACAATGAAAGACGCAAACATGATTAGCTGCAGATGAGCAATTTCTTGTTAAAAATCAGGAAATTAGAATTAAGCCTTGGAAATATCTCTCTTTTTTTTTTTTTTTTTTTCTCTGTGGCACCAGCAGTTCCTTCTCATTGCACTTGGGAAGGATTATCTCAGTGATGTTGCTTTCACTGTTGCGTGTTTCAGATGCCAACAGACTGCACCACAGCCAAGCCAAGCAACACACACCTCCACCACCCTGTCAAGCCAGTCATGTTCTTTAATGGCATGCTGCCTTTGAGTCAGTATTTTCCTTCAGAAAGGTGCTCATAACTAGTGATTTGAATTAATAGAAGCCAAAACAAACTGTGAGTTGGAAAAAATACAGGCTTTTTTGTTTTATGGTAATACCGACAAGTCCCAATCAAACTTACGGACCTTTGCGTTAGGCATTGTACACTTCAGCTGGCTCTATGCACTTAAATTAAAGGTGACCAGGACTGGACCTGCAGTCCTGTATAGTGATCAGCTGTTGGCACCCTCCCTGAAACAGTTTTGCTCCATGTCACTTTTTCCCAGTCAATGCTCAGAGATGGTTCAAGTAATAGCACAGGTCAGAGACTGTTCCCAGTAGGTGGTATGGGTGAGGCCATCCTTTTTTTCACATGGAAGAAAGTTTAGCCGTATGACCATGAAATGAATTACACCACTTGCCTTCAGGGCCAAGGAACAGGTCCTGGCCTGTTTGTCATATTTGTGTTGATGTATTCTTTTGCAATAAGAGAAAGGGCTTGCCCTTTAATACTTGTAATCTCAAAAGAAAAGAAAATCAAAAGGGAAAAAATCAAAGAAATATTATTTTCCAGATGGTGCAGAGAGATTAAAGACGTGTTTACTTAGTGCAACAAATCATTACGCAGACATCCTCAAGCTGGTGCTGATCGGTGGTTGATACATGTTCACCACAATAACGGACAGAATATCCCTGTTGGCCCATCAAACTTTAGAGGTTAGCTCATATTCCATATAACCCAAAGACCACTGAGAAAACAGTATATAAGAACAGCAAAAAGACAGCTGACGAGACATAAAAGGTTTTACTATAAGCCTTGTATTAAATCTGGAGTGTGACTATATTAGGTTTGGTTCCATGCAAAACCTCTGCTTCTACTGAGTAGCTGCCAGTGTCATTCTCTGATGACATCTCCCTACCTCGAGCTACAAGTCTCTTCAGTTTTTGACAGAAGGATCATTAGACTGTAGCAGTACCTCAAGGTTCATTCATCACCTTCAGTTTTTATTGCTGTGAATTATGAGTTTCTTCACTCTTTTAGAGATTTGAAAGAGTTTGAATCTTGATAGAACTGGAACATGAACTGTTTAATATGACAGAGGACATCTCCTAGGCTTTCTGAAGGTTACACATTTATGCCATGTCATGCACTGGCCCAACACTTCTACAGAAGGATGCCTTCAGTCAAAGTATATGGAGGCATCCCAATCCAGCTTCCCTTCTGCGTGGGTGGATGAATTGGCTTCCAGCTTTCCAGGAGACACACAATGAAAATATGCTGTTGGCTTCATATGCTCAGGAAGCAAATCTCATCATCAACAGGACCAGTCTGCAGGGCTCACATGTTTTACTCTATCAATTAGAAACTTGGACCATGAGTTAAAAAGCAACAGGACTAACTGAGCTCCTCCGTGAAAACCTCCAGCCTTGTTTTTTGCAGGGTTCGGTAGCTGTCTTTAGAGCTGAATGCAACTTCTCATTAATAAAATGATAATTTCAGCGAAGTTTATAGCTGTTTGTACACTGGCTCTAAACATCTTCATGTCAGTATTATTATGTTATGAGTGGAGACCTGAGACATAGAAAAACTACAGTGACTCTTGAGTTAGAGAGGAAGCCTAGGCTGGACCAGGAGTCCTGAGTGGAATGCACAAATGAAAGTCCATTGTGGTAACCACTGGACCATCCTTTGTCTAAATAGGTTTATGACCTGGTCCTATAGGAGTTTTAATACAAACAATATGTTCTTCATTTTTGCCCCGTTGCCTTGACCACTGGTAATTTTTCCTAAAAACCTTCGGGCTGAAGACTTGTTCTGTATCTCAATTGTCCACCCAGCAGAATACTTGTGACTAAATTTATCTGCCTTTTAAGTTGTTTTTAAATGGCCTTTAGCGTGTGATGTTTCCTTATCTTGGACAAGAGAAAGGAAAAAGGAAGGAGTCTATTTCTGCCATCTCTTTCCTCCTGCAAGAAACCTCCCTCCCCCTTCCCTTCTCCCTGCCTTCCAAAGCTTTTGTTAATTTAAAATTAGCCCTTTGAGATGTTCTTGGGAAAGTCAGGCTCCACACTGTGAGCAAGTCCCTGTGGAGAGTGCTGTTGCAGTAAACATGGGGCAGAACCTCAGTGAGTCACCTGGCTGGCGTTCCCCCACTGCAGGAGGGCGAGCATCGTAGGAAGCCCATAAAGAAACATGCCACCACCACCAGGGAATCCACACGGGATACTTCAGCAAAATCATTTCCCATCCTACCAGCAATTCACCGCAAGCGTCAGTCCAGATAGTAATTAGCGGGCACTAGGTGCCTGGCTCTGATCTCGCTGCCATTGTTTGACCAAAGGAAGGATTCAAAACAAGGCTTGGGGCCAAAAATAAGTTCTGAAATGCTTTTTTAATATTCAGGTTTTCTTGCTCCTCTGCTTTTTTGTTTTCTTTTTTATTATTATTATTATTTTATTTCCCTTAAAACTAATTTTTAGTGACACCCACTGGCCAAGGCTCAGTTGTACTAAATCCCTGGTAGCTCTGGTTGGCTTGTAGAGCAGGTGTGGGGGTGTTGGCTTGCAGTGCACCAGAACAGACTGTCTAGCTGCATGCAACACACATGCTGTTAATGTAGCCACCCAGAAATGCTTAGAAGCACCGTTACTTCCAAAAATGCCTCTGTCTCAACCTGTCCCACAAAAGACATTGCAAGAGGGCTGCGACAGTCAAGCCATTCTTTGTCAGCCTTTTGATGGAAAAAAAAAAAAGCAGCAAGCATGTAGGATGTTTTATTCAAATCACCTGTCATGTTTTTTTCATGGAAGCTCTGTGAAACAGGAAGAAAGAAATTACAGAAAATAACCTTTCGTGGAATCTTTTTTATCTGTTTTGTTGAACTGCAGTGGAACACACAGATGGAGGGTTTGTTTTGCAGGAGGAGGATGACAAATGATAGCAGCCTGTTTCAGGGGCTTTGCTAGGTGGAAGATGTATAGAAGATTCTGACATCTCTTTGAGGACAGAGAGAAAAGGCTATGCACCCTTGAACAGGGAGGACAAATATGTTTAAGTCAGGGGAGATATGTGGGCAGCTTGGAAGAAAAACTCCCCCATTTTCTTTCTTTTCCTACTTTTCACTAAACATAGATCAGACTTCAGATTTTAGGAATCCCAAACCTCAGCTTTCTAATGCTGCAGTCATGTAGACCTTCAGTGCTTGCTGTGAAACGCTGCTTGCTTACACCTTCTTCCAAACAGTTTCCTTACATTAATAAACCCCTGTTTGCAATGAGTAAGTGTGAATTTAACTCTGAAGTCTTGCTGGGCACTGTAAACGAGACTCATCTGGTGCCATGGCACGTAAGCGTAGCTTGTACCTTCAACCAAGCTAGCTCTCTTTCTGGAGCTGAAGCAGCCATGGTAGCACAGATCTCAGCGCAAGGTAATTATTCTGCCAAGGGATTTTTTGGTCTGGTACATCAGACACCAACACTACTGTGCTGGCATTCACTGCTCACAGCGCACAAGGGATGGGAACAGGACATTGCTTTTATAGGCTGTAATAAATGCGTGGACTGTTTCTGAGCAAGTGGCCATTACTGCAACACTTGAAGGATACAGCTCATGGTGGTAATAGATATATGTTTTCTGCTCCCCTCCTGCTCTACCAAACAGAAAACTTTTCTTCAGCTAAGGTTGAATATTTTCTTGATGATTCAGAATTGTGTGGTTTGATGTCCTGGACACAGTTAGAGTTATCATGAAGTAAAAGAAACAAAAAAATCAATGGTAGGTCTGATATTTCCTCCAGAATAGGACAATGGCACAGAACCAGAACATTTCATATTACATTTTCATCTTTAGGTTTTCATAGACATTTTTTACATTTATGTTTTTAAAGCATCCATAAGTTCATTTTAAAAAAAAACCCCAAAACAAAAACAAAGCCAGATGTCACCTGTCAGAACTATGATAAAGAGCCTTTTCAAATCAAAGATTTTATCAACATGAATAAATAACAGTGCTCAGAAATAGAGCATATGTACACCACCAGGAAAATATTTTCTGATTTTTTTTTTTAGTTCCTTCATTTCTAAGGAATTTTGCATTAAAAAATGAATTTTTCAATTTAGCATTTCAGAACAGCTATCAAAGAAGAGAAATGGATAGAAAACCATGCCTGAAATAAAACAGTAATGAAGAAATTAAAGGCAGTGAATGCAGTAACCAAACAGGTGAATGAACATGAAGAAAACCAGAAGACTTCATAGACTGAGATCTTGCGGTGATGAAGATACTGATGTGTTACTCTTGCTTGGATTTGAGTGGCCTTTATAAACTTCTAACCAAGGACTCAAATTCAGGCAGAGTAAAGAAATGCAGAACCCAGCTGACTATGGCTGATTTACACCATATTTCCATTGTGATGACTAACAGTATGTGGACTTTTATCCAAAAGAAAAATTTAACTCTACCCTAAAATAATCCTCCTCCTTCCCGTATCTGGTGCAAAGAGAACAAGTAATATCTTGGTGTTTCTGTTGCCTCAAATGATTTTACATGGAAAAGCAGTTTGCAGTTATTACTCTGATGATCTTGATATTGTGTGTGTTAAATGTAAAGACTATTTAGGAATTTTAAAGGGAAGTTTTCTCAGATTTCTAAAGATACGTTTTCCTGAGCAATGAAATTCAGTATCACTAGTTTTTGCTGTCAAGAACTGTACAGCCCTATGTAAGGCAACAGGGAATTCCCTTGATTCTATATTTGGAAATAAATAAATAAACAAGCGAAACATAGAACAACTCCCTCCTTTCACATTTTGCTTAGGGTTTCCATAACGTTTTCCTTTCGGGATGCCGAGGCCCCATAGAGACCAGTAGGTAATATTTTTATCTTAGAAGCTGGATACTGGTCTCTCTCAGACTCATGACCTTGTACTGGGTAACTCAACGTGATGAACGTTGTGCTTTTGAGGTTCAAGACAAAACACAGACAGGTTGCTGTTGTTAAGCACATAAGAAAGGTGAAGTTGTGAGCCATGATTGGATTCCCAATGGCATCACCAAATGTTAGCAGTTCTTGGAGGCTTTTGAAGTTGCTGTTCGTAGTTGGTCTCTGGCCCTAGCTCATTGATCTCAATGTAAGCACCTTTCCCAGGTCACTCTCTGGCCTTTGACCAGACCATGCCTGGATCTTTACAGCAATGTAGGCAGTCCCACTGAGCTCTCTGACACCTTGCTCAGTCCTGCCCTGCTGGTTTGTATCTCTTGGAAATCTTTCCAGGCTATGGGAGCAGTCAATGTGTGAGAGTTCAATGAACTGTAAGCCACCCACTGAGACTACCTTCATTATGCTCCGAAATGTATTCAGGACTTGTCTTTAACAACTTTATTTCAGTGTTTTTCTAAAGACAATAAAGAGTTGAACCAGCTTTTAGAGGATAACACCTTATCCAGCAATGTCCAGCACAGACTTCATTTTGAAGTTAAGCAAACACAGCTGCATGCTGGAAGCTGGTTGCAACGATGCATCATCTTGGTCTCCTTCCAGAAACACTTAGTTAAGAGGAACTCCGCGTTTTAGAGGCACCCAAGATATACCATCCCCATGCATGCCTCTGGTGTTATGTGTAACATGCTGTGAGCACACTGTTAAAGTGAACAAGCAGGTGACAACTCCATTCCCTGTCATGATTCCTCAGGATGCTTTGCTATACATGAAGGAAGGGGTGGAGGGGTGGGGAAAAAAGAAAAAAACCCAGGGCATTCCTAGGAGCATCTTGAGGACTGCCGAAAAATCAGATGGGACATGAAATCAAGCCCTCTAGCTACAAACAATAGTTATTGCTTTCTGTTTGGAAAATCATTACAGATGTTCAACCAAATTGAAGAAACCTCAGCAACAGCTTGTGGAATGAAACCATGTATTCCATTATTGAAGCTTGTTTGGTTTTGGTTGTTTATTTTTTTTTATTTTTTTTATTTGAGTCCCAGAGAACATTTTAAAATGCTTTAAATTGTTTACCTTGACTTAAGTAAAGATTAATTAAGTTTTCCTTGGCTGCAACTGGGCATGACCCAAAACTATGGGATGATCATGAAATAAAAGCTGCATGGTAGGTAAGTAGGCTAACTTTTCATATAACTAATAAATCCTGAGGCAGATCCCTCCAGATTGCAATATTTACTTGGAAATTATTAAAGGAAAGGGAATCTTTTGTTCTCTTGATGCTTTTAAGCTTTTCTTTGCAAAAAGATTTCTGAAAAGATGGTATAAAATGATATTGCCACATGAATTCCAGAGAAGGAGTTAGCAAGTTCAATAGTTGCAAGGATCTGTGGATTTTAAAGCTAAAAGAGACTGCTTTAATCATGTGGCTTGAATGCTTCCTAACACAGGCCAGCGTATCTAAGCCAGTAATTCCTGTGGTGAGTTTAATAACATCTGGTTGAGATAACCCAAGTGTTTCTTAACTGGGTTTCATAAGAGGCCTCTTCATCTCAGCCTTCAGGCCTTATCGGTATATGTTATTATATGAAATATTCCTGGTTTATCAATAGAATAATGGAAGGAATTTTCAAGGATGTCTCAGCGAGGAAAGCCCCTGCATTTCAGCATATAGACTGATCTCAGACTTGAGCATCGTGAAGAGCTCTAATGTATGTATATGAAAGGATGTCTCCTTAAGCATAGGATGAGGAGATGGATAACGAGGAAGATCTCCTCTCAAGCCTTTCAAACTTGCTCAAGGTACTAGTTTTCCATCCCTTGGAAAACCTAATGCGTGGTGAGACTATCAGCCTGGCTTGCAAAGGGGAACAGTTCATTCCGAGCTGTTCAACACGCTGCTCCCTCTGTTTGCTTCACGTTATCAGCACACTGGCTCAAAATTAATCACTTTGCAGGCAAGCAGGCTGGCTGTGGAGGTTTGCAGTGTTTTCTTCAGAGGGTGGGTTTGCTTTGGAGGCCAAGTAAAGAGTTGCCAAGCAGCTGCCAGAGCTGATGGATAGAAAGCAATTGCAGGAATGTCCAAAAATGTTTCATTGTTCTTTAGTTGTTTAAACAAATGGATACAGGATGAACTCCAGGTTGTGCTGGGTGTGGTCATTGGCCAAAAGGAGGGGAGACTGCAAATGTATGTGCTTTTTTAAAAGTAATTTTGTTATTATTTCCTGTGTTTCTGCATTACTGATTGTTGGAGAATCCCAAGAATATAATAACTTCACTTTTTTTGTTGTCGTTGTTGTTGAAAGAAATGATTCAATGCACTGGTGAGGCTGCACCTTGAATGCTGTGTTCAGTTTTGGGCCACTCACTGCAAGAGGGATGCTGAGGGGCTGGAGCGTGTCCAGAGATGGGCAGGGGGCTGGGGAAGGGGCTGGGGAACCAGTCTGATGAGAAGAGGCTGAGGGAACTGGGGGGTGTGTGTGTGTGTGAGTGTGAGTCTGGAGAAGAGGAGGGTCAGGGGAGACACTGTCACTCTCTACAGCTGCCTGACAGGGGCTGTAGGCAGGTGGGGCTGGTCTCTTCTCTCAAGCAACAGGACAAGGGGAAACAGCCCAAGTTTGTGCCAGCGGAGGTTTAGGTTGGATATTAGGGAAAATATCTTCACTGAAAGGGTGATGAGGCACTGGAACAGGCTGCCCAGGGAGGTGGTGGAATATCCATCCCTGGAAGTATTTAGAAGATGCATAGTGTGGTGCTTAGGGACAGGGTTCAGTGATGGGCTTGGCAGCGCTGGGTGAATGGCTGGACTTGATGATCTCAAAGGTCTTTTCCAACCTAAATGATTCTGTGAATCTATATATGAAATTGAGACCTAGTGGCCATAAATGACTTTGCTCTGTTATAGTGATTGCTGAAAGTACTTCTGATACCACCCAAAAAAAAAAAAAAAAAAAAAAAAAAAAAAAAAAAAAAAAAAAAGAGAGAGAGAGAAAGAAAAAAAAAAAAAAAGAGAGGCTTAGTTTATCACAAAACAGTAACAACATAGGTAGTGGTGCCTTTTTGGTGTCTTTTATATTTGAAGATTAAATGGGCCAACACATAAGGGCACACCATGTACTTTGGTTAGAAACCAGCATTTTCCATTCACAGCCTACGAGTTGAATAATTTCTGTATCGGACTGAATCCTGGAACGAATGTCCCTTCCAGTAGACTGACTGAACTGGAAAAGAAGTGGAAGGGGAAACTTGTAAACACAGAGTTTCTCACATACATAAACTGCACGTGAAACACAAGTATTGTATCCCTCCATTGTGCCCCAGGAATTTATTTATTTCACAAATATTCATTTACAGAATGAAGAAAAATAATGACAACCAAGGATCATTGGAGTGCCAGGTATTTAGACATTACAGCTATTAGAAGAAAATGTTGTCAGCTTAGAAATTAGGCTTCTAAATATGCCTCGTAACCAGCTAGCTGGCTGTGCTGTTGAAACAAATGGTGCTGCACACCTGGAAAATCGGACAGTGTCCAAGTGCCTGAAAATGGGAATTGTGTCATGTTTTAGCTCTAAATAAATGGCAAAACATTCCTTTACCCCACTGAGGCAGCACCAGGCATTTAGGCAGATTAATTAAATGTTGGCAGCATTACTGGCAGATGAAGGGATAGCTTGCCTATAGAGTATTTGTTACTAGTGGTGATAGCTGGTACCGGTTACTACAATTTTAGCTAGGCTGAGTATTACATAAAGAGGCCAGTGAGGTCCTATCTAAAGTGACTCATTCCCTGCTATCTTAAATGGTATTTGCAGACTTTCTCATGTGGTTCTGGTGTTGCTGAAAAGGAATGCAATGACTCCACAACCTACAGTATGAAATATTGTTCTTCATTCTGACCTTTTAAGAAGGTTTTGGTTTTTAGGACGTTGGTTGGTTGGGTTTTTTTGGGTTTTTTTTTTTTTTTGGTCTGGCTTATTCTGTGAGAAAAAAAAAAGAGATTAAAAAATTCAGATAAGGAAACAGTGAGTTTGAAAAATGAGGTTCCCTGAAGTATTTGCTGTGTTAGAAACCAGAGTCCCTTCTTCACCTCACATTTTGTGCTTCTGGACTAGCTTGTTTTCTTGCATTGTCTTGTTGTGAAGATGTTTTGGTTACATTAAGCAGACACTGAAAAATCACCCAAATAAGGAAGAATCAAGTCTTGCCATGGGGAAAATGTTTCTCTGAGTGTCTTGCCTTTCTGTCATCACTTTTTGTAGAACAATGTGCATTCCTCAGTAGCCTGCATATAATACAGGGGAAGAGAATTTGTACTCCTTGAAGTCTGGGTTGGATATTTCTATTTTCTGTTGGTATCAGAACATGCTGCCAATGTTTCAAGTATTCCGTACAGCTGTGTCACCTGGACCACCATTTTCTTGATGAAAACACACTCTTCCACCTCTGTGGCTAAGGACCTCAACTTTCCTGGATCCTTATGAAAGTTGATTGTAGCAGAGACTTTGTGGGGAGGGAGATATTTATGTCAGCTAATTTCAAGCATCAAAGTTTGACACAAAATTCAGTAGTTCAGGCTCCATGTACTTCTCCCTGTTCAAAGGAGAGGGATGAGTGCTTGGTGACAGCCTCTGGAGGTGCCTCTCTTTGCACTACCATCTAGGAGACAAATTACGTAATTATCATCCTTTTCTCATAATAATCAGTCCCTGGGGAACACAGTATGCAGATTTGCAGCCCAGCAAAAGCAAATCCTGAGGAACAGATTTCGTTTTTCCAAAGATGGTAACTTCCCAGAGAGGACCATTTATCCTGCTGGCATTGGATTGGAGCCAGCCTGGCTGAATCAAGCATTTGATAGATTTGAAAGATGCTTTTGAACAGGTTTTCTGCTACATTACTGGAGCAGAGGGAATCAGTACAGTCTTATGGAGAATTTCTGACCTGAGGCAAGGGTGTTACCTCCTACAAGGGCTGAGTAAAGCAATGCCATACGTCCCTGTGTCTGGAATACATCCCTGTGGTTGATACACGAGGGCTGGTTATTCGGGTTGTGACTAGCTTGTTTGCACTGTGAAACCTGGGTATTTGGTTGTATAGAGTGAAAGAATGTTTAGTAAGCAAAATCTTTACTTCCTCTGGCCTGTGCTTAATGCAGCTGGGCCTGTGCCTATGATGATGTCCTAAGAGGCTCAAATATTTTTCCTTCTTTCTGACAAAAATATTTTGTCTCTCAAGTAACTCATCTGTCTTTAGTTATGCGGTAGGAGTGGCTTCCTTTGAGATTTATCCCCCTCCACATCTGCCTCAGTGAGTGTTGCAGTCCCACCTGGCCAGGACACTCGTCCAACTTCCAGTGAAGCCAGCAGGATCCTTTTCATGGTCATCAGTGGGCAACTTTGATTAGCTTCTGAAGACCAAAAGACAAACATGAATAAAAATGCTAAGCTACCACCCCATTAACAACACAGAGTGAAGCATCAGGAAGGCATTTATTTCACATTAAGGATAAAACTGTCAGAGAAGTCAGAATCATTAAATCTGACAGGACATTAACAGCTAGAAATGATTTGGAGGAGGTTGTCAGGGAAATCCCAAGGCTGAAATATAAATTATGCTGAAATAGTTTCTATT
This sequence comes from Falco naumanni, assembly GCF_017639655.2. NCBI lineage: Eukaryota > Metazoa > Chordata > Aves > Falconiformes > Falconidae > Falco > Falco naumanni. The sequence goes on from NC_054057.1 coordinate 58,375,370, forward strand.
CAGTGATAAGTTAATGCTTAGACATACAACATCTGTGCAGTTTTCTCAGAGTGATAAATCCTGAAGCGATTCCATATGAAATTACAGCTTCTTCTACCGAGCCATCTTTCATCTGATGACCGTCTCACTCTTGGAATGGTTTTAAATAAATGCACAGAAAAGAATAGGAACAACATAAATAATGGATTCATAGGCAAAACTGACAAGCAGTGGATACACAAGGTTGTTTGTTGGGCAAAGCCACTGCCCTTGGCTATCTGGTTGCAGCCTAGGGCCTGGAGATAGATGGGTCAACAGGGGCGCACTGGAAAGAAAGCTTGGAAAAAAAGAAAAATGCTTTTCCTCTGCCACAGTAATTCCAACTGTCTTCATTCTTTTTTTTCTGAAATATCCTCATAAAATTAATAAAGAATTAATGAACAATGTGTTTGCTAATGACAGGGCACAGGTCTTTACAGCAAACCAGTATGGGTAGCATAGTCAGATGTTTCATGGTATTATTCACATGATCCAGTTCCTTGCCAGAAGTTTTCTCTCCAGTGTACACTTGTTGGTTTTGGAAAAGCTCATGTTTAGTATCTCAAGAAATTATGAGCTCATCACTTCTCCAGAGGGGGCTATTATATACTAGGTCTTTTGGCAAGGTTTCCCCTCCACTTTGATAATTTTTCCTACATTTTCTCTTCTTAAGGGTAGACATACATATATTTGCACACACACATGTATATATACATTTTGCTAGTTCTGTTGCTGTGTTTGCTGGTGTTTTTTGTTGTGTTTTTTTTTTAAGTGCAGGTCTATGCTTTAGAGCACTATAAATAGACAATCCCCAAGATGGATAAATGCAATAGTGTTTTCCAGTTTCTAAGTTTGAATAGTAGAAAGCTGGCAGCAAATAAATTCTTTGACATGATGGTGATAGCAGAAAAGGAGGTCTAAACCACCCTGAATGCTAATGACACAGTTTACTTCTCATATATGTAATGCAGTTAGCAACTGGCATCATATTCCTCCCAGATTTCACTTCAATATAAATGTCAGAAATGGTGTCATGTCTGGGAATCTTAGATTAATGTACTTTCCTGTGTGATGATTTGCATGAAATACCAAAGGGCTAAAGATGCAATGAGGTTTAAATGTAAAGCAAAAATGTACTTGTTCTATGAGCAATGGAATAAATGAAGACTGGTTTGCACCAGTCATATTTGTGTTTATTTTCTCTCTCTTTTTATGTAGTTATTTTCCCCAATGAGTAGGTTTTGTGATGTCTGTGAAGGTAGTTAAAGTTTGCTAAGAGGACTTTTCTACTCAGCCATCTATTTTAATAAGTGTTTTAGAAATTTACCATCTGAGTTTTCCACCCTTCTTTTAAATGTGGTTGAAATCGGCCAAGGTCTTTTTCCATGAACAAACACTCATGTACAGAAAACTATACACATCCTCACATGGCATCAAAACCACTCAAAGAAGAAATGAGTGAAAAGGGCTTAAAAGCTCCATGTTGTCCGTCTGCAGGCACAGCATAGTGCACAGAGCTGAAAAACAAGATTAACTGAAAGGGTGGTTTCAAAGAATAGTCTTATACAGCTTGTGATTAATCTTGTCTCATAGCAGTGGTGAAGGCCACGAAAAAACCCAAATGCGGTACGTGTCTCACAAGTAAAAGTCATGTTCAAGCTTGTACATCTTCCAACATGCTCTGTTCTCTCGGTGGGTGTGCACCTCACACCTTGTTCGACAGAAGATATGCCCATATGGACTAATGTTGCTTATGATGACTTATCTGAGTGTCACTTTTATCCATGTTTATGCTGGTGCCCTTTGGTTTGGCACAGCTGGATGTGTGCCCCATAAGCTACACCTACACCATTAAGGTGCAGACGGCCAGGAGAAGGACTCAATAACCTGCTCAGCTGTCCACACTGTGTCATTTTACAGCACAATCCCTAATTGTTTTTTGGTCTGGGATGAGCAGCACCTTCCCAGAAAGGTCCTGGGTATTCTTTGGGTGGGTAAGACAGACCAGGTTCACAACAGGTATGGATAAGGCCATCTGGGGAGCAGAAGGGCAGTGTAGGTTTTAGCTGGGTGGCTTTAAGGGTTTGGCCATATTTTTATATAGTCTCTAACCTCTCTGTTATTCACTGATGTGGATGTGGCGAATGAAGACCTTCAGGATACTGTGCTCCAGATAAATTCATAGGCTGAATACGTGTTTGTGAATTAGAGAGGGGCATACTGAGAAAGGTTTAAAATTATGTGAAGGATTCAAATAAGTTCCTGATTGTGTTTTTTAACACATCATTAAGAGATGTAATACCCCAAAGCCCAGCATAGCATACAGCCTGGATTAAAAAAAAATTACTTTTATGAGTCCCTTATTAATATTCATAAATTTCTACAGCTTGCTTCTAGTAAGTCATCGCAGCCCATACAGTAATAACCAGGACTAGGAAGACATAAATTCAGTTTCTTGCTGTGCCATATTCTTTCCATCATTTCCATCTTTCCATCTGACTATTCACCTCTAGTTCCTTTTGTTCCTTGTTAGTGTAAATGTTCTGGATACTTTTCCCCCCCCCAGCTGTCTCAGCTTTACCAAGATTTAATCTCACTGCTGTTTTCCCGTTTCTTTTCGTGTCCTGTTTAGAGTAGGTCCTTCTTGAATTTGCTCTTTTTTGTGTTGGTTGCTTTTCCCAGATTAGTCTCCCCCATACCTACAACTGCATTTAAAGCTCCCATTTATTTTTGCATCACTGACTTTCCAGGTTGACATTTTTGCTCAGCAAACATTGACAGTTCTGGCCAATAAGTGCTCCTCTAGAGGGGAGCAAAACTTTCTTGTCTTCATTTATAGTGTGGTTTTGGTACAGGAAATAACCCACTCCCTTGCTCCTGATCCAATTCATCCAGTGGTTTCAAAGAAAATAACAGACAATAATTTGAAAGGAATTATGGCAATTCTTGCCTGGTGTGCTTGAGAAATTTTGCAGTACCTTTCTTGCACTTTTCATAAAAACTCTGAAGGTTTCTGTCTGCAGAGAGATCAGCAGGTTGTTTTTGTTGTTAAGGTGAGATAGCAGTGTGTGGGAGGAAAAAGATTTTATTTGATTCAGTGCTGGGAGATGGGAGGACTTAATCTTGACTCCAATATCCTGCTTCTCTGCTCACTGAAGAATACTTACTCTAAGTGAACAGCTAAAAGTCTCTGAGAACAGCAAAGTTCTTGACAGCGTTGGTTAGCATCCAACGACAGTGCCCAGAGGTATATAAAAAATTATATTCTACATCTGAAAGCCAAAGGGAAAAAAGGTCTGAAGGCTGTAGTTGCAGAAGTAAGATTTGCATGCTATTGTCAAGTAATATAAACCACATGGAGATATTTTAACCAGGGGAGCATTAATGGGTCATCACCTCCCACTTTACCCTTCCCAGTATCCTTAAACTGTGCAGGTCCCAAATCCAGCCGCTGGCTCCAACCAGCCAGGGGGAATCTGCTGCTGCGTCCCCCTGTCTCACACACAGGGAAGTAAATTGAATTCTTCATCTCAATAAGCAGTACAAGGTCAGGCCTGATACAGGTCACCTAGTTTTCTTAGTTTGTGGCCATAAAAGACATTGGTGATAATTTAGTTCAACTGTCTAAAAACCTAGAGAAATACGTCTTTATTGTGCCAGCAAAGAAGGGCTTGTCTGGACCTTCTTATATTGCCCATAACATAACATGGAATACGAACAGTAGAAGGAAAAAATGAAGAAGGTGCTTCCTGGTAAGCATATTAACCAAGGAAATACATTTTTCTTCCCCAAGCATAATTTTATTTCACATGAAATGTAATCCAGACTGCATAAGGATGTTGTCAGGCTCTGCACATGATGCCAAAAGATGCCCCATATGGAAGCAATCTAGATTAGAAACCAGGATGGCTGCTTGAGTTCAATTCTGGAATATTTGATAACCATAGGGCTTCCAGAAATTATAGACAGTTTGAATGGATATGTGAGAAGACAAGATGAACTTTAACAGAAATACAATTTAATTTGATTCAAAGCTCACCTTTATAAACTTTTTAAATCTTGCCAATTTAGAACACTGAAGTGTTTCTATGTCTATTTTAATTTGGTCATCCTGGCTTCAGAGCAGGGAGTATAAGAACTTGACTAAAAGCAATGGCTGAGACAGGCTTTGGCTGTTCATTGTAACTAGTTGAGAGAAGATGAAGGAGAGAAAGAGAAGAATTGATTGAGGTAAAGCATGGCACAGGAATAGTGGGGATTATCTGAAAAGTAATATGTATATATTTTGACATTAGACTTTCCTAACCATGCTTCCACTGAAGCATGTGATACACCAGGAGGCTGCAGTGCCTTTCAGCAGGAGCTGGGCAGGCTGGACAGTTGGGCAGAGACAAAACTTATGAAGTTCAGCAAAGGCAAGTGCAGGGTCCTGCACCTGGGGAGGAACCACCCCATTCACCAGCACAGGCTGGGGCTGACCTACTGGGAGGCAGCTCTGTGGAGAAGGACCTGGGAGTTCTGGTGGACAGCAAATTGCCCATGGGCCAGCAGTGTGCCCTTGTGGCCAAGGGGGCAATGGTGCCCTGAGGCGCATTAGGAGGAGTGTGGCCAGCAGGTCAAGTGAGGTAATCCTCCCCCTCTGCCCTGGTGAAACCATCTGGAGTGCTGTGTCCACTGCTGGGCTCCCCAGTTCAAGATGGACAAGGAACTACTGGAGAGGGTCCAGCGGAGGCTACCAAGGTGATGATGGGACTGGAGCATCTCCCTGATGAGGAAAGGCTGAGAGAGCTGGGCCTGTTCAGCCTGAAGAAGACTGTGAGGGGATCTTATCAACATCTATAAGTATCTTAGGGGTGAGTGTCAAGAGGATGGTGCCAGGCCCAGCGACAGGACAAGGGGCAACAGGCACAACCTGCAACACAAGAAGTTCCATCTGAATATGCGGAAGAACTTCACTGTGAAGGTGATGGAGCCCTGGCACAGGCTGCCCAGAGAGACTGTGGGGTCTCTGGAGACATTCAAAACCTGCCTGGACGTGGCTCTGTGCAACCTGCTCTGGGAGAACCTGCTTTAGCAGGGCGTTGGATTAGATGATCTCCAGAGATCCCTTCCAACCCCGACCGTTCTGTGGTTCTGTGAAGTTTGGGAACAGCATTGTAATGGGAGAAGCAGAAGAAGAGGAGAAAGAACTAACTGCTTGTAAGATGGAGCTTTATGTGTTTACTGAAGCAAGAATACAGTACTGGTTCTTTTTTAACAGTGGTGAATTTAATTTGATGGTGGAAGAGGTCATGCAGCTCACTTCCAAGAAACAGATGTTGCCAAACCCACGTGTCCTCTTTGTGCATGGGCTAGCTAAGATATTCTGAACGCCATTCACATCCAAGCAGAGGAAACACATGAGATGAAAATGTATCTCCATGTTTTTCTCTCATATTTGTGCTTCAGGGCTGAGATGGCTTAGGAGATTAGGGACAGGATATAGAAGATGTCAGCAAAGGACAGCTTTTGAAATCAGGCTGTAGTTCTCAGCAGCTGAAGAGACTGTTTTATGTGCAATAAAATCGTGTTGTTATCTCAGTCAAATTTATGGGGATGCATACCTAAGACTACTCTTTCATGGCACCATTTATCGCATTCAGCAATATCAGAGCCCTTTTTTTTTTTTTTTTTTTTCTCAATCAGCTCATGAATTTGAAGTAGTCAAATCAAAACTGGAAGCAGGTTATAATTTATCCCATTTGAAAATCACACTGCTTGTCTCTGTACTAGGCACTACTGGCCAGTGCCAAGGATGATGGCTTTTAAGTCTAATTTAATTCAGCTGTCCTCTTAGGGTCTTTCTTTAATGTGCCTAAGGGATTTCAAGCTGCATTAGACTTTGTTGGTTTTCAAGGTCAGAAAAGACTCTAAGGCCATTTATTCCTACCTTTTGTACTGCACAAACCCTTTGCTGTCATCATGGGAATTTTTCTAGTGCTTGCCAATTATATTTCTACTGTTTACTGGTAGGCTACTACTAGTATACTGCTAGTATACTACTACTGCCATATTAATCCAGAGAAGACAAAAGTCTAGAGTAGAGAAATTTTGTCTGCATTTTTCAGTGTGGAGACTGGCATTTGTTGCTTCTGAACACTGACCACAACAGGAAGATAAAGAATCTGGAAATAATATCTCATGCCCATCCCATCTCCTGTCTACCCATCTCCATCTAAGGCTCCACAGTGACTAACTAAGTTAATAAACCCTAAGTGATGAATCAGCCAGGCATCAAGATGCTTGATCTTACTACCTGATATTCTTGTTGCATAACATTAAAGGAAAAAAATACAGAAGGCCTTTGGCCAAGCCAATGGAAACGGAAAAACACGGCAGCCTGCTAGGAAAGATGAGAGATTATTGCAGTGCAGTATAGCATAGTGTCTCCCCTAGTATAGTTAGGAGCCAGCCTTTGGGGCAGGAACTGTATAATCACACCACCTCATCTCCTGTAGCAGTATGTTGTGGATGCAGGTGACTGAAATTGTCTGTGTTTGCACTACCAAACTCAGTGGGTCCAGGAGATAACCATTTACACCATTAAGTTGCTACTGTCAACTCTAGCATGTTGTGGCTGCCTTCCCAGACCTTCCTCTGGGAGAGGTAGGATAACAACTCTTCAGAAACACCAGGGAATGATTTCAACCTGCCAAACTTCTTTGCTGAAACACTGAAGCTGGATGAAACTCCACTGTTGCAGGCCCTATCCATAGTTGTGGGAATGGGATGCTGTAGCTCACTGGCTTCTCACCTGTGCTGGTGGAAGTCATGTAGCCAAATTTCTAATCACAACTCAGTCTTGGTTTCCCTGCTGAGTGTACAGAGAAATTTAGCCAATGTGGTTTTGGTCCATGTATGATTCTCTGGAACAGCACGTGCTGTTCAAGTGCTGTAGACACTTGTATAGACATTTGATTTTAGTGTGGCCCTACACCCTCATTGTTGCTTTTGAATATGGAGGAGAATGCAAGAAAGTAGGGAGCAGAAAGTTAAAAACATACTTTTGGTCATCGTGTAGGGTCATACTCAGTTGAACACTCACTACTACTGATGTATAGTACAGTCCTAATAATATGTTTCCTGGCAGCACTGAATGAAAATAGTAGAAAATAACAATAGATTACATATCATGATTTTCTTTTCATGTTGACAAATAGTATACTAAAAGCTGATCTGTATGACTATTAGCATGCATCAGTGCATGCCATCTGTCCCTTGGCACTGAGAACTCAACCAAGATCAATATCTGCATCATCTACCTCTGTGCTTTTTTTTTTTTTTTTTTTTTTTTAAATTGCTTCAAGTGATTTTCTTAAGAACAGTTTTCAGGCTTTAATTCTGCATACTGAATCAATGTATTTATAAATCCTAGAAAACATCATTTGAATAATTATTCATTTAAGCACACCTGTCTTGTCCATGTTGCTTAGGAAGCTCAAAATGTAAACCACATTTCTGAATGTTTTGCAGAAGAGGGTGTGCAGAGCAGCAAATGCTGAGCCCCTGGCTATTGGATCACCCGGGAAATACTCCAAGAGCTCTGTAGCCCCTATGTCCTTTACATCCCCAGACTTGCTTTTACCAGATATCCTTGACACAAGATAAGGACTGGTGCACTCCAGGATCCCATCCAGACGAGAGTTAGGAATGTGTCTCTGCCCGCCCCCCTCTTCTTTCCTTGGCTACACAAATTCCCAGTGGTTTGTCAAGCCATTTTTATTTTATTTTAAAGCACAAGGCTCAGTCAGTGACCACTGGAAGTTTTCCAAATACCAGTTAAACCCCAGCCTGAAATATGTTGTTTTTTCCTCCTTTGAAACTTTCAAAAAAATGCAAGAAATCTGCTTTCACTCTGTATCCTCAACAAGGCCATGTATCACTGATTAATTTCTGTTTCTCATTTTCTAGGACCTTTTTTCTGCCTCTTTCTCATATTCTATTTCCATCCATTGTCACCATAGAAGTTGCTATTGAAACTCTTTTGCAATAACTTAACTTTTTATGAGTACTTTGTAAGAAGTGCAGCAGGATCAAAGAGTGTTTTCCAACCTGTCTCGGTGTTTATAGTAATTTTAAAAAATGTTGTGGCCCCTGAAAATCAAAGTTTGTCTTCCTAAGCCCATCTTCTCGTGACCCTACACAAAAGGAGTTCCACTGTATTAGGAGACATAAAGCATAGGGTGGATGTGCCACATAGCAAGGGAAGCCTTAGTATATTATTTACATAGTGTGGTGTTGCCTTAAAGAGGGTTTATATGTTACTTAATCTCTCTGAATATAGGCTTTGCTGTAGACCATGGCCTGCTGTGGTCAGCGACAGCATAACTAACCATGAAACGGCAATTCATAGCATATGGGAAAATTGCGCTGGGATGGAGCCTCTTTGAGGAGCACTTTTAGACTTGAATCAAAGGCCCAGGGCCAGCGTGTTCACACCACAGACAGGGTGAAGCTGACAATCACCTGGAAAAGAACCAGGCCTTGGAGTAAGTTGCTGTATAATAGCCTATTCATTAATGCTCTGCTTTTTAGAGAATTGATTACAGCATCACAAACACATTGCAAGAAGGGTACCTTTACAACTCCAGCTGCTTTTTCCGACAACAATGCTTTTTCTCTGTTATTCTTTCACGGTACACCACCATAGATAACTTCATTGTTTTCTTCTCTTGGATCATTTCCATTTATTGTACTGGGAAACTCTGTGCTAGCAAATAATATCGCCTAGGGGTCCCAACATACTATTCTTACATTCTATATGTTCTCAGTTTCAATTGCTTATTTACATTTGGGTAAACAGGTTCAAAATTGGACCCAGGTCAGTTAGCTTCACATTTTCAGGTGGTAAACGAAAAAATGCAGCTGGAAACTGTAAGTTCACCAAGTTTATATCTAGCCGATTATTTTATTCTAATTTTAACCTGTGGTAAGAAAAAAAAAATAGACTGGATATTTTGAGTTCACTGTGTTTTTGTTCTTGTGAATAACTGGCATATTACTTTGCCAAACGGCACTATAAATCCATGATGGAAAACGTTATGCAGAACCTCTCATTTCTCTTCAGAATAGATACAGCTCCTTACAGAAGTCAACACTTGATTTAGAACTGATGCAACACAGAATTTAGACATTCAGACTTATGTTTGTCAATTAATGAAAGGTGCTAAGTGTGCAAGAAATGGCAACATCATAGTCCTAAAATACAGATGGACAATCCACAGAAAGACTTTTTTTTTTTTTAATGCTTAATATTTACATGTGACATATTGTGGCTGGAAAAAATTATTGTGAGCTACATTATTCTACATGTAAAATATGTAAATGGAGAGAGACTGGAATGAATTCAGAGAAACAGCAAAGGCTATGAAAGAGCTAATATTTCTGGGGAAAAAAAAGTTTTATAAATAACCCAATCCAACAATGGTTCAGGGGCCTAAAAGCAATCCTAGAGTAATGGGAGGGTAAGTGCAACAAAGAAAAAAAGGACTTGGCACTATTAATATAACCAGGAATATGGCATAAAATGGAAGCAAAAGGTAATTTAAATGTAATGCAATCAACAACTTCATAACAGTGAGTTCTGTCAGGTCCTGGAACAGTTTTCCAAGTAATAAATAGGTCTTCACAGTTAAAGAGATCTAAATTCAGGTTGGATAGAGAAGTATAAAAATATTTTAGTAAGCAAGTGTACAATCAATATGTTAACATTACAATTTAAAAACACTCCTAATGGTCTGAAGTGAATGCATTTACTTTATCAATGTTTGCATCTAGGTATCATTTTTTGAGAAGTATCTTGGAACAAGAAATAAACTGATCCTTTCAATATGACTCTTTCAGTTTCATATATAATCGTCCATAACATTTGGCTGTTGAACAAAACCTAGTATATGCCGATCACACTTTCCTTGGAAGGCCTCCAAACCTTCTGCTTCCAGAAAAAAAAAAATAAATAAAACCACTCAAAAGTAATATCCAACAAATAGAGAAATATATGGTATTTTTTTCTACAGGTGTTTTTTCCAGCTGTTACTTGAAATTGTGCCATCTCAAGAAACATAATGGGATGCAGGCAGCATCCTATGAAGCAGGTTGTCTAGGAATATGTGCTGGGTTTTACCTCAGAGATGAAGACATTTATATTTAGGTGTACACATCTAGATGTCTACATGGAACTGGGTCCCATCTCCCACTGCAGTTTGTGGATGTCCAATCAATATAATCAGTGGAGTCTAGAGAATAATTAAACTGGTCAAATGTATGCATTTTCTACAATATAAGCTTCAAAAGTCCCTAAGGTCTATTGGGTTTACTAATTGATTCAGTTGCCTAAAGATAGAGTCTAGTGCCATTTGGAATGAATCTACGTGGAAATGGTGGCCAATACAGAGGATCTACCAATATCTCTGAATTTCTCTGATTCTCTGAAAAGGCAAGTAAAGAACAATAAACATGTTCTGAACATACATACAAATAATTTTTGGGTGTGAAAAACTTAACCTGGGAAAAAAAGATCTAAGGTGAGATCGCTTGAAAATGAAACAGATAGGGAGGTTTGTCCTCCCTACCTGCTTAGAGATTTGTATCAGCTTGTTAATACTGGATAAAAAGAAGATAAATATGTTCCATGAAAGCTTCTGAGATTGAAAACAAGCAGTTTGGTTCATATGATAGAAAAGCAGTGAGGCCAGGAATCAGAGGAGAAAGATGACATAGCAATAACTCCCAGTTAGGCAAAGGTGGATGAGAATTCAGGATGTGTAGTAGCCAGGTAAGGTTGTGTAAGTTAAGATCTGAAACAAAAGATACAAGATGGTAAGAGCCCAAATGAGATCTGCCTTTCTGTGGATGGACAGAAAGAGTAATTTCCAATAATATATTAATTGCAGCAAAGTGGGAAGGCTAATGGCATGACAGTCTTTCCCAATAACATGGAAACTTTGAAAATGATGAAACTTTACAGCTTATCTCTAGTTCCTCAAAGAGAGGTGAAGAGAAGAAGCCACACTGAGCAGGATGAAAATTCAGAGTGGACAGGTCTGTATGCCACCTGCACAGCGGTGGCAGCTGGAAAATAAGACTATGCAGAGTTAAGATGTAGAAGGGGAAACATGAGGTAAGTGGTGATGTGAGTCATTCTGACACATCATTAATTATGTTTCCAGCCCCGGAATGAGGTCGTGTCAGTCCTGTGTGTTTGTGAAGGTGGAAAGTGCTAGCACAAGCCTGTGTGTGTGTCAGAGAGGCTTCCGAGGGCAAGCAGGTGAGGCTGAAGTGATTCCTTACGGCTGACTTACAGGTCATCCTCTCCTGGTAAGAGAAACAGTATTGGATGAATGTGCACTGAGTGTGATCTAAAGCCTGGGGTCCACCTCACCTCTAGTCCTCTGAAAATGAAGGGGCAGGTTCCTCTCTCGGGAGCAGCTGGTATTTCCAGGGAATGGTTTGCATCATCTCTTTTGTACGCTGTGCTGCGAGAGGGTGCGTTACCATCCGACCACGTTGATCTTTATCTATTGTCAATATAAGGAGCCCCACACAACTGTCATACACCTGGGCACTGATTTTAAATTCCCACCCACCATTTAAGCTAGGAATCTCTTTACCATTGGGAAGCTGAGATATCCACATAGGGCTGGCAGATACAACAGAGAGACGGCACAAGGAGAGCCCTCATTTCTGCTGTGGCTGCCAGAGGCCAGGCAAGAGACTGTGATCCATAAAATAGTGCCAGATACTGATGTTTAGACAGAAAAATTGCACCATGCCCTGGTCTGCTGACTGACTCCCCAGAGTCCACTGACTGTGCTATCTGGATTCATTGGGTAATATGAAGTTTCCATGCAATGTGTTCCTGATATAAACTTGTTAATCCATCATCATTTTTCTACCCCCACATCCACTTAAAATGGGATTACCTCACAGTGCCTAATGTAGAGGGGCTTTTTTGTTTTATTTTATAAAAATATTGAAATGATAGTTGGTTTTAATATTTGGCTTCACTCCTAACCTGAAGAGTTACCTAATTCTCAGAGATCACAACTGTGGGAAGTGGCCCTAAAGCATCAAAAGTCTTGCACAGGCTTCATGTCCTTTAACACATACACAACTGTAAAGAAGCATAAGGTAGACCAGAAAGTTTTCAAACCAGAATCAGTGTTAGAAATCTTTCAGGTTCCTCCTTTTCACCTCTGTAAACTGGATATACAAGTGCTCTTGGGTAAGACTTCCCCATCTGCTACTAATAGGAAACATATGTGCAGAAAATACACTGGAGAAGCCATTCAAGAACATGTTATTCCAGAAGAAACATTATTTATGCAATCTTGCCAAAGATATCAAGACTTTAGGTAGTTGGCAGTGTATGTGTTCTCTGGGCAATTCAGTACCCACCACTGTGCAAGCAAAAGTTCCTGTAAGTATGAAAGATCTTCATCATTTAGAACTCTGCATTATGTATTATTCTCCCCTTCTTTCATAGATTTTATGGTTAGAGTGAGCCACACTGAGCATTTATCCTGGAAAAGTCAATGCAAACAAACATTTAGAAGACTGATGGTTTCAGCTGGGCCTCAAGTACATTGTGAGACCCTAAGCCCTCACCTCTCAAATGTCCTGATTCCCATCCTTGAGTGAAACCCATAACACTGGAATCACTGGAGAGTTTTGGAGTTTTATGAGCACAAGGAAGGACAGGAGTGTAAGCCCTGAACCCCAGCCATTCCTCACCTATTTTCCAGACCATGTGGACACAGTACAGTGAGCCAGAGAAGTAATTTCACCAGCTGCTTGTTCTGCAAGTCTGGTTTGTGACTATAGATTTTGACATAAAGATTCATACTGAACATTTTGGAAACTTCTGTGTGACTCAAAATGTTTCTCTTCATGTTGATAATCCTGAAGGAACCAAAGAGTCCAGGTGTCCATGAACTGCTGGCCACATTGCCAAGAGTATGAAGGGGTGATGTGGAGTTTTTTGGATTTTCCCAATACTGCTGCACGTTGCAGGTAAGTGTGGAAGAGTCAAGAAATAAGGGGAGACTAGGGAACATACAAACATCAGGAACTTGAGAGCTGGAAAACCCAGAGTGTATCTTCAAAACCGAAAAGCAACAAATAAAATGTTTGAAGAGAACAGTCTCAGGAACCTGCCACAGGTGAAGTTACTGAAATAGGTACGAAGTGGAGAACTGAGAAATTTTTTAGCTTAAACTCAGTAGACATCAGACAGAACTAAGAAGGCTTCCAGAACTGGGTAGGAAAGACAGATTATCCTTGTACCAAAATAATAAAGATTATATATTTAAAATATTTTCTAGATATATATTAAAAAATATAATAAAGACTAGGCAGAATGTTGCTCAATGAGACAACAGTAGTACAGTTATCTGTTCCCCTGACAAGAAAATGAAGGACCCTACATCAAGAATAAGTAAGATCATGAGGTCAGCAGAAAAGACCCTTTTGGAAGTGATTTATTATGTCAGCCAATGACTCTATATCATCCACTTTTCCAGAGATCTTCCAAGTTCTCAGGCTTCAGTAAAGCACCTAAGACAGAAAAAGCTAAAGATAATCTTGGTCCAATCTATCTAATGCTTAGGAACCACCTCACTAGAATACAATATCTTTGTGCATTCAGTTTTCTGCCATCACCACAAAGGCAGATTAGTAAATAATCAATAGGACAGGAACAACTAAACATTCACTGTCCAATGAAATCTATTTTAATAATGTCAAACTGAGGGTAAAGTGTCTGGGACACAGGACTTCAGGTTCTGTGTGTGGGAGGGGAGAACTTTGACAGATGGCAAATGAAGCATCGATAGCTGTCTTAGTGTGAACTATTACAAAAAGAAAAGGCCAGTGCAATTTTTGGATGTACGTGGAGAACATTCAGTAGAAGATGGGAACTGACCTTGCCTTTATAAACTACACCATTTAAAATATTTGTTAAATGATGTGTCCAGCTCTGGAGTACACATTTCAGAAGAGATATCTAAACAATGGAGAAAGTTCAAAGGAGAACTGCAAATGCAATCCAGGGCAGGAAAAGAAATCTTTAATTGTGAAGCCTAAGAAGCTTAATTTTTTCAGCTTGTTGCAAGGAAGGCTAAGGCACAATGCCATCTGATGAAAACAACTCCATGTTCACAAACTTAAGCTGTCCTAATGGCTCTACCTGGAACTATCATCCCCTTCTCTCTGAGACAGCTGGAGAAACCTTGAAGCAGGTTTCATATGTGTCTCTCCGGTAGATGAAAACAGAGAAATAAAATAAAGACTAGCATGCTACCAACTTGAAGTATTTGAGTTCAACTATGTTTTGGGATAGGATAAGGCACCAGAAATTTCTATCCAAATCTTACCTTATTGGATGTTCATGCTGTCCAGATGGCAGGAGATATTTTAAAGATAACCATCTACTTTAATTCTTTCTGTGTCCACAATACATCCCTAATATATCTTGATTTTTAGGAGTAGAAGACACTAAATGTAAACAAAATAATGTAAACTGCCAATCCTTTGGAAAACTTAGTATCTGAAATTTTATTGAAGACCATGCATTTAAGTGGTGTGAAGTTGTTCAATCTACATGTTTACTGCCCATCTCAGTCCCATTTCAGGCTCCTTACATTGCACAGATTGAGAGGAAGGAGGAGTGAGGGCTACATTTGGTATGACTATTGTTTTAATTAACTTGCATCACAGTCTGTGCCAGTCCCAGTCCCTGTCACGGTGTGCCAGCTGGGCGAGGGGGAACTGCTCTTTGAAGCCATTGCAATTCCTTGTCTATAGAAGCCAAAATGATTGTAAGAATTTGGTGACCTCTGCAGGATTACAGAATGATGGAGGCTCAAACTGTGGTTGGTCTTATATCTATATGGCATCAGAGGACTCTAGTCTGGAAGGCATGCTTGGTATTCCCAGAGGGCCAGTGTGCTTTTGATTTTGGAGCAGCTATTTAGCAAGACCTGCTGAGCTTCAGCTAATGTTTGCATCTCAATTTGTGCAACATTACCAGCCAAAACTGCCTGCATATGCAAGCAACAAAGTTCAGCTGTTCCTTTTTAATTTCCCTTGGCAGTCCCTCTTTCAGATAAACTGACATTTTTCCTTCCGCCATATTCAATCCAAACATAATTCTAATATGAAACACACAGTTGAGCCCAACTTCTCAAGGGCCATTTGCTTCACTATTAGCTTTCCCACCCTGGCTGTACGCTTGTGTGGCTCTGCAGTGGTGGATAGCCAAAGGCAACAGGATCACACCCTAATCCAGATCTGCAGCTGCTTTGCTAACAGAAACACCACTTCTCTGTGACAGTGGCAGTTGTCCCTGACTTTTAAGTAGTCTAGATGTGCCTTAAGAAGCTTGGGAGGGTTGGAATTCCAGAACATTCAATAGAAAAACCTCTCATAACTACCGTTTATATTCATGCTGTTGACCCACTAGCCCAAGCTACGTGCTTACTCCAACCTGCCAAATTCTATTTGTGTCATCTTTCAGAACACAGAATATCATCCATCATCACTCTTCTTTTCCTCCCAGTCATGATGAGAAAATGAATTAATCACTGGGGCAGACTTAATTTATGGAACACTGTTCAGTTTCTGTTGCTCACCTGTGTTGCAAATGACCAGCTGAGCAGAGACACATCCTTCCAGGACACGCATTTTTCTCAGTGCAAATTCTGAAATCCTCGGTCATTATACATATTTCCATCCCAGATGGCTCCTTCCACAGGCTGGAGCAGATTAGGGGTCATGGAGCTAAATGTTTGCCTCAGAAATCTCTTGGGAAGCTGAGAGTCAAACCCTGAGTAGTTCTGCTGGATGCCACCAGATAGGGGGCTTCTCCCCTTTCTTTCAGGCCAACCAAAGGGACTCTGTAGGAGATACCCATCTCCCCTCCTGCCCAGCAAAGGCAAAAAAGGAGATGCAGAACCACTGCATTTGAAGAAAATCAGCCTCCATCCAGTTTCATGATGGTTTGATCCAATGCTCATGCAAATCAACTTTCCTTTCTTACATCAATGAGAGATGAGTGTTGACACAACCTTCCTTTTCTCCTTGACCTGGAGCTAGTGGATCCACTATCCCACTTTATGGCAGAAATTTTGTTGGAGTGAGATTTGTTGTGTGAGGGAAAGGACTGCTATTTCAAAAGAACCAGACATGTGTCTGGCTTTCCCTGTTTCTTCCTTGTTCGGAAAGTCTTGGCCACTGAGTGTCATCCTTCCTCCCACTGTTCCATTCTCTCTGAAGACACACAGGTCTTCCTGCCATGTGACAAAGTGGGAATGCAGAGCAGGGATGAATCTCTAAAGCCTACAGACTCCTATAATTCAGTCAAAAGAGGTTCATTTAAGCCAGTTTCCCCGTTAACAGGTATTAAGGTTTTCAATTTGCATGCCTGCCTCTGACTTGGTTTTACTTAGGTTTTGCCTTACAAGCCTTGTTTCTTGGAATCCCTTCTTTCCCTTAAAGCACCCTTGTGGCACGTGGCAATGTTTTTCTTTTTAATTCACTTCCTGGGAATTTAACAAGTCAGTGCAATACGTGGCTACAGGCTGTAATTAACAATTACAAAGATAACATTTGAACCAGTCACAGGTATTCCGATAGTCCCACTGGAAGAAAAAGCTTGGAAAACCGTGTGATATAAAAACACGCACACACACATGTTTTTACAGCAGAATATAAATACTTAGTCTGGAATTACTGAGAGCTCTGCAAACACTGTCTCTGTGTGTGTGTGCGTGTGTGTGTGTAATTATCCCAACCTTCACTGAATGAAGGGAATGAATGCACGAACGAAGGGTGTGGCCTAGCTCTCTGCCACATTAGCTGTGGTGGGCTCATCTCTGGCTGGCTTTTACCACCCATTACAGGAAAGTTTCTACCCAGCTAGCTGTGACACACCACCACACGGTGGGCACATTCATCATCTATTTCTGTCCAAGTCACTGCTTTGTGAGCGTGTTTGAGTCTCCTCTGAACACAGACCCTGCCCCCAATTTACCTGTGGGATGGGGACTGTCCAGTGCAGGGATGGCACTAGACACAGGAGCTATGAAGGCCTACAGAAAGCTCATTCTAAGCCAGGATCTCTGTTCTATGTTGTGATGCAGCATCGATGAATCAGTGTGAACACACTCGGTGTCAAACAGTGAGGTGCTGGTGTGCCCTTACAGAGTACAAATCTGCCTGCACTTACCATTTGAGTCTTATTTCCTTATAACATCAGGAAGAGATGGAAAAACAGGAGGAAATATGATAGGGACCATTCATGACCGGTGAGATGAAAACAGACTCATACAACCACAAAACCGGGATATGACTTTTGGAAAGGCCAAACCTTTTAATGGTTCCTAGATCTCTGAAGGAAAGCTAGGACCAAATATAAGTTATAAACTTTTTTGTTGTTGTTTGATTGGTTTTTTTCTCCCTCCCCAGTTACGCATCTCAGACTACTTTTTCAGCAACTTAGCTCATTGAGTTCTGGCAAACTTTCTAGATTGACTCCATGCTTCCTCATATTGATGTTTTCCTACAGGGAAGGAAAATTATGGCCCCTATAAACATGTATACCACAAGTGTGAATTTATTTGGAATTACTACTGCAAAGAATAATTAATCTCTCCCAATCTGTTTTTATTTAATTGTATATTTTTACATTCAGATGGGATCTCAAGTTGTAAAGCTTGTAAGATGTTTGCAATGATCATTATCATGTAGGGAGAGAACTGAAAGTTACAGTATTTATTTCATTTTTAATTAATTGGCTGCAATGTTGATGTCTTTGCTGGTGTCCTCCATGTCCTTGTTTAGGGATAAAACAAGCCACAATGAAGGGCGACTCTCATGTGTAGTGTTGGCTTCTAATGAACAGGATTTTCAAACCTGGAAAGAAAAAGAGGATCCGTTTGATAAAAATGAGAAAGAAAGAAAAAGACAAAATGTGAAAGAGAAAGGGAGATGTACTCAACCAGAGAAATGGCCACATAAGGACTCACATTGCAAACTGCTGGTGAACCCAAGGAAGACAAAGTGCTCAGAAAAAGGCTGAACTATGTTTACAGCAAATTACAGTTCCCATTGAAGCACAGGGATGAAACTGTGGCTTCAATGACACACAAATACCCATGGTTATTATTCCTGAATATTCAGAAATGGGAAAAGAGGTAGTACTTTCAATAAAAAGAGGGAAAAGGCAGTTGATAGGAGAGCTTTATCACCAAAGATGCTTTAGGTGTCACTGAAGATGGCTGTGTCAGTGAAAATAGAGAAGTAGTAGTGTGTGTGGTGCTGTGTTTTGGCCATGCTAAAGACAACCCCATCTTCACTCACTTGAGTATAAAGAAATGCTTGAGCTTAAGAATATGGAAAATTCCAGAGGTCAATGAAGTTTTGAGATCCTCACTGAGAACAAGATTAATTTCACCTAGCTTAAGCCATCTAGAAGTTGAGTACTGAGTTTAAGCTCATCATCTGAGGTCCCTCTATAGCTATTGGAGAAAGACAGACACTTTCTGAAGTTGATTCATGTCATCTTGATGTAGGGCAGAGGAAAAGTAGATCTTCCTCAGGGTGGAGGTCATTGCATTTCCTTTAAACCCACCCTCCTGATGAAAAGTATCATTTAGAAAGTTCAGTATTTTCACATGCAGATCACAAGGGGATTTGCAGGATGCCAGATATGTGCTAAACAGCCATGTCCTCTTCTGCTATGGCTGTGCAAGACCAAACGCGACTGAATGCAATCAGTATGAGATTCAGTGTGAAAAAGGAGAAAACTTATCTAAAGGCCTTGCGGGTATGTTGCCTACATGTGCCTGTATACCTGGGCCCCACAGGTCTTCAGTCTGTAAAGTAACTGCTGAACAAGGTTCCTGAAGTTCAGCAGATTTACTGGTGTGTGTGCTGGTTAATCATGGCTAAATATAGTCTTTCCTGCTGAAATACAATCACCAGGAAACTGATTCAGTCTGTAATAGTTCATGCCTACAGGACTATTATTAATTCCCGGTTGTAACTTACGTTTTTGTTACAACCAGCGTAGGCAATGTGACACATCTTCCTACTTCCCCAGTGCCAACCTGCTCTACGTTTGTTCCTGGAGAAATATGGTAGGTCTTGCTAATAATTTGTGTCACAAACAGAGTAGGTTTATGTATCAAAGTTTACTTTGAAGTGATGATCTGGTAAACATGGGCAATGGTGTCTCTGGTGTCATGCGTCCAAAGTGGATGCATAGAGAGATTCAGTGAGACAAGGGCTAAAAGTGCTTGTTCCTTTTCACTGACTGTAAGGGAAACAAGTGCAGCTAACATAAGGTAGCTCCCTGAAGTCAGATGAGATTAATGCCACTATTGCTAAGGATTTTCTTTTGTTTAAAGAGTTACATGTAGATGAATTGCAATAGATATGTTATCTCTTGACCTTAGTCAAACTTTGGTTTTCTGTCCCTGTAAGCAAGTGAGGACGATACCACCCAGGATTACGAAACTACAGTAAGTGCATAGGTGTTGAAAAACTACACCTGAGACGTAGTTACCAATGGTTCATTGTGAAAAATGAAGATGTTATTGAGATAGTGTCTCTGATAGGATCTTGTTCTGGTGTGTTATTTTCAATTATTTTATCTCTTGAGTGGTAGAGTAGTGAACAGGTTGCAAACATTGCAACAAAGTTGCAAACATTGCTGAGTTACAAGGGGCAGCAGTACTCTGGAGGTGCAAGATTAGGCTTCATGATGAACCTTGTGAGTGTAAAACTGGTACTGAAGTACAAAAGAGGTTATCATGTAGAGAAAATTCACAATGTTATAATCATGCAAACACCAGACGAACTACATTTATATAGGTCCAGAAAACCAAGAGGAAAGTTGTAAGAAAATGAGTTGATGAATCTAGAAAAAAAAAATCTTTACAAATCTCACACATTTTTGAGAGCAAGGGTAAAAATTGTTTTCTAAGATGCATGTTGTTGGGCTTTAATTGCAGCAAGGGAGATTTGGGAAGTTTGGATGTTAGGAAACCTTTCTGATGGTAAGTACTGGAATAGATCATCTAAAGGGGTACAAGAATCACCGTTCTTGAGGACGGTCTCCAAGACAACCTAGATAAACTGTTTTCAGGAGGATTACAAGTATAGTTGGGGATGCAGGAAAGACTAAGTAACCTCCCAAGATGATCTGTTTACTATGAAGTTCTGGCACAGCATTCTATGCGGCATACATGTGCTCTGCCTGTGCTTACTTTGTTTTATTGCTTTATTTCTTCAGCCTGTATTAAGATTTTTAAGCTACTTTGCTGCTGCAATTTGATCTCATAGATTTGACAAGTCCAGCTGACACTTCACAGGCTGTGTGATAAACCTGACAAAGTTCACCTCAGGGCTCTTTTCTGCTTGGGAAATAGGTCACAGGTTTCACCTCAAGGTCTCCCTTTTATTTTTATATCAGCCTAACATCCAGTGCCCTATAACACTTGGCAGTTAAAAGAAATTCACTATTACAAAGAAATCTCTGATGTTGAATCAGCACCTCGGACTGTGCCAAAGCCAAGCTGTGAGCCTGAGCAGCTGAGCCGTGGTGAAACAGCATTGCGCATAGAGCAGTGATGAAGTCTGGGTGACAAAACTCATGAAGATTACATAAAAAAAGCCTTCATCAAAACAAGCCAATAATCAGCATTGCTCCAGTGGAGCTCTGTAATTTATGACAGTAGAAGATTGGACCTGATTTCTCCTGCACATTAAAAAAACAACCAAACTGTGATCTATGCTGAAAACTTTCCTATAGCAATAACAATGTTTTATTCACCTCCTGTGCTTGCAATGAACCACCAAGGCTTTCATTAGCACAGTCACTGATGTGTCATGCCCAGTATTCCTGGCAGACTTGTTATTTTATGTAACACAATGTGCAGGGCAAAAAGGAAAAAAAAGAAAGAAAAAATTGGTCAACCTCCCAGTGATGCACTGGGCACAGGAAACTCAAAAGGACAATTGTTGCTAAATATGTTCACTGAGGGAAAAAAATAAAAAAGGAATTTAACCCTCAGTGTGGTGACATTTTCTAGGATTGCCAGAGAAACCAACCATTTCACAAGACAACTGTGTTTAACTAACACATCTAGGAGAATCTTTGTTTGGGGAAAGATGTAAGATTTTCTCCCATTTTATGGTAAGGGATTCATACGTCCTTTCTCACAAAAATGGCTTGCTCCTAAAGTGTGTTGATGTTTGTTTGGTTAACATCCATTGCTGCTAGAAGATGGACATTACTCGGTATATTAACGCTGCTGCAAGTTACCTGCTTCTAAGCAGCGGAGTGTGTGGTTGCTCTCTCCAGCGTAAGTCTGGGGAGAAGAAACGCCTATTTTTGAAGATGCCTTCAGACAAAGGTGATCCTGATGAAAGCTAACTTTTCTGTACCGTTTCCTCTAGCACTACATGCTGTGTGTCAGGAGAGCAGGCAGCAGGAAAAACTCCATGGTCCATAATTCTGCTTCCTTTGGAGAGATGCTGCTGCCGATGTGACCATACAAGAGAATCAGGGTGAAAGAAAAATCTGGTTCCTGATGCAGGCTGATTTAGTAGCTGTCTGGGAAATTCCCCTTTGTGTTCCAGTTGGAAGACAGTAATCTTTATTTTTTCATGTCCCAGAAGTGTTTAAAAAATGGTAGTAATAGTCCTTTCACTGGCATGGTTGGCAGCTGCACAGCTCTCATGGCCGCAGAATTGGAATTTCCAGAGAAAGGTAAGTGCTGACTCTGGATCTAGGCAGCCTAAACAGTTGTGTCAATGGAGCCAATGGAGTGTAGATGTCTAAAACTGGGGGCTGTGACCACATTCTGAAAATGCACCCACTGTGCATTCACTAGAAGGCAGACAAAGGACATCAGCTCAGTTGGAGTCATTTTCATAGTAGATACCAACAGTTAGGGGAGACAAATGCCACCCACATAGCTTTGTTGTGGTGAAAAATCATGCTGTACTAACACTTTTGTCACTGTATTATGTACTTTTCAGGAGCTGTGGTAGTTTCTTTTGCTCTTGGAAGAGAGAACAACTTTGAATGAAATTTGAAGCAAACTCTCCAATGACATTCATGAGTGATTTTCTTTTTGGATGCCTACAATACTTTCTTCAAGAGAAAACATTTTTTTAATTATCTTGTCTATCTGGACTAATTTGGTTCTTGATGTAAATAGGTTTGCCTCTGCTGATACTGAACTTTATTCACTTAAATGTGCAACCAGAGATTTTGTGTCATCGTATACTCACTGACAAAATTTTCTCTTCTGTTGTCTAATTATGGCCTGAAAGGAAAGAATAAAAGAAAAAGGAAAATAAAGAGTAGAAACAGGAAAGTGCTGTAGTAAGAATGCTCACATCCATATATAGTGAAAATTAAAATAATATAAAAAAGGATATCAGTCAAAAGAGAATTATGATAACTTGGCGAATATGGAGGAACATACAGATATTTTTGTTCCTAAGAAAAGGAAAAACCTGGTCAGTCTTTACAGCCTGCTTTGATTTCACTAAGTAATGGAATATCCAAATGAAAATTAATCATGTGAACTTTATGCCTTTGAATCCTTCTCATTAGAGGGTGGCACACCGTCTCGGCTCCTGGCACAGCAGGTGATTCATGTGGCTGATAAATCACTGCTGATCCTCTCAGATGAGTTTCTGAGAATTCTGGTTCAGCTTCAGAAAGCAATTTAAGTCTCTGGCTCTGTAAGAGGACATTACAGGCTCCGAGTTGACCATGCAGGGAACAAAGTCAGCCAGGTAGCTAAGGAGGGAATTTTCAGCTGTCAGCATATGGAGCAAGTGGGAGCTTAGACGGGCTGATAGCAAATGCTGAAGAGGGGGCTGTGTCTGAATTATCCCATCTTTCCTGGATTTAGGAGCATTAAGTCAGGGATTCAGTCTAAACCCCCTCCCAGCTCTTGGACACCTTGCTCATGCTGTCAGGTGTCAGCTGTGCTCAGGCACCTCTCTTGGAGAAATATACCTAAGTGTCTTTACATTGACTCAGCTGCCACCTCGTACTTGGTACATTAGTGAAGTGGGATGAGTTCCCCTCCTGGTCAGAAAGTGGACTGAGCCCAGGAAATGTTTCCTGAATATTGGTGTAAATCTGTTTAATCAGTGGTTATTCTTCCAGGAAACCCTACCTCTGACCTCCAACTTTCCGTATGGACTGCACGGAATGGAGTACATAGGAAAACATTTTCATTCCAGCCAGCAGTGCTCAGTCCCTTCTGTTTCTGAGATGTTGGGGCAAGACTAGATGGATCCTTTAGCTCTTCCCTGCTTCATGGCTTTGCTCTTCTCCACAGTGGTGAGAGTCAGTGACACCCCAGAGGGGTGAAAGTTTATGGGCAGAATTGTCTCTCAGACTGTGAGTGATGTAGTTTTCCTAGCCATTGCTGCTTGCCTGCTAAAAGGTTTGGCTGACTGGGTCACAGGATAACTAATTCTTCTCAAGAGAATTATTGTATTGCTGAAGTTCCGCTGGTTCTTCCAATCATTTGGCCGCTGCTCTGACATACATTCCCTCCGCCCTTCAACTTTGACTGTTCCTTCACTGAAGTGGAAAATTCCCAGAGAAGTCAGGTTAGCCACGACCAAATTTGCAGTCGCTGACACTTGTTTCTTGTTCAAATAGTAGAGAGATCCTGAGCAATTTGACATGTGGGAGCACAGAACAAAGCCTACCACTTAAACAAGTACATTTGTTTTCTGCCTGAAATGTTAAGTGAGGATTGTGCTACAGCCCTTCCAAACCTGATTTGTTTCAGACAAAACCTGAGGTCGTCCTGGAATCTTGGCAATTTAATATCTAGTACTGTAAGCTTGAGTTTTCACTCAACTGTCTCTAGCGTAACTAAATTAGAGAGTCGCTGAGAGTACACTGGTTTAAATCACCCATGAAGAATCATCCCTCAGCTACAAAGCTACTTTCCCCTTCTTGCTCCCCTCACATACATTCTTCATTGCCTGTCCTAAACACTTACATAAGGTTGGCAGGCATCTCTATTGGTAGGTAAATATTCCAGAAAAAAACCCAAACCCCACCTTCAAGTGTGATTTGGCACATAAGATAAAACCATACCTTGAAAAGCTGTCTGTCTGCCCAGGCCCCCATTCCTCTGAGATGCAGGACACTGGATTTTGCCCTAGTTTGGTTCCTGCTGGTTTATGGGGATGGGGGTATACAGGTCTCTGATTATTTAGCCAAGTTCTGGGGTCTTTGCCATCAGCCCAAGCAAGATGGAGCTCATTTTGTGGGAAAGTGACATAACGAGTTGGGCACCAATTAGATCTGCATTGTGGTGGACATTTCTGAAGAGGTTTGACTGACCTGTTGCTGTTCTAGCTACATCTTCTGTCTCCTCTTTTCTCATTACGCTTATACTGTTGATTTAATTTGTCCTCTCTGCCAAGTCCCTCTACTTTTGGTGCAGAATATTTGTTCTTTTGTTGCCATCTCCTTCTGTTTCCCCACTCGGTCACTCTTTTACACACAGGACAAGGCTGTCTCTGCTGTCTCTCTTTGCACAGCACTGAAGGCAGAGAGCCCCTGGGGATCATCATCATGGAAGCAATTAATAACAACACAGCAATGATGATCACAATTTTGTTCACATCAGAGCATAGATGGGTAAGATGGGCTCCTAGCTCCACACATCTCTTCTAGCTGTGTATTTTCCCTGTTTGGGTGTAACAGTTTCGGTCTTTATTTCAGAAATTTTTTTGTTTCTTTTCTGGCTGAATGACAATTTTATTGAGTTATTGTGGCATCAAGTTCCAAAGCAGGAAATGAGAGATGAGTAATAGTTATGAAGGGACCAGTAGAGAGTCCCAGGATGAAAATCTAAGTGTTTTAACTGACTCCCAACTGAATCCCAGGTGATCAACCTGCTGATTTTAAGGCACATTTAATTTGTGCGTTGTTCACATATGCCAGTGGTCAGACTAAAGGTCTTCCCTGCCTGGTACCCTGTCTCTGGAACAGGCCACTCAGGGATACCCAGAGGACACTGCAGAAATCAGCATTTTGCAATATTTCTGCAGCCTGTTTTCCTGGCTTCTAGAAGTTTTCCTTTGAGAGATTCCTTCTCACCTTATCGGTACTGGTACAGGGGTTGTTTGGTCACCCAGACCCTAACTGTAGCAAGAAGGGTGTAAAGAGGGGATGTCCTGTGGGCACAGCTGAATATCCAGGCAGCTCTCTCCCACAGGTGCTAATCTGGGATGTGTGGAAACTCATGTAAACTATTCATAGAGCTCTGCTTTCCCTAGTCCCCTGAAGGTATGTGATGTATGTCCTGTGTCTTGGGCATCTGCTTAGTAGGACCAGAGAACTTGGTCACTGAAGTTCTTCAAATCTCAGAGACTGTTTGCAGCAAATAAAATTTTCACTGAACAGAATACAGCTAACATCAATTGTATCTTCTGTTAAAATCCCACCATGTACCATGTTTGGCAAAATTTGATTTTTGATTTGTCTGTCAAATGGTTGCTCACTGAAGTCCCATGGTAATTAGAAGGGTAAACAAATAATTTGTTCCCATTTCTTTGCTTTTTCCTTTTTTTCATTGGTACAGTTCTGTTGTGTAAGTGTATTATAAAACAGAAGGAAATAAAAATGGTTATACGGAAAATCAAGAACATCTGATGTCTAGAAAGAGTAAGAACTTAGGGATGACAGGCTGCAGACATCTGGATTTTTATTTAAATAGTCTTCAGCTTTGTATATGAATCATCTTTTGAAAGCCGAATATATTTCAAAGATCCTTATTGACTGTCTAATAATATCCAGGTGTGTATTTGATTTTATCTTCATACTGACATATTGTCCTAATGAAAAAGCCTTGAAATAATTTAAGTACAATTTAGAAGTTGACACTAGTGCATTAAAGTAAGAGGGTGAAAGAAGAAGAGGCAGAGAATAAGCTGATTTCAAACATCCATCTTTCAAGACTTGAGCCCGAGGAGTTAGTTTCTGAGTCTGGATCAGATTTTTGCATAGTTTGGAGTCGGAGCAGCCCCCCTGATTCACAGATGAAGGTACCACCAGCTGTTAAAGAAGGCAGAGATCTGATAACACAGGGTTAATCTGAGGAATGTATACAAGTCCTGCTGTGATAAAACCAGAGGCGGTTAGACCTTTTGCTCTGAAAGACACCCTGGCACTGTTGGGAGATTCATTTTGTCTGCAAAATCAGGCATGTAATTTCCCTTCTCCCTTGCTCTCCCCTTCTGTCCCGCCTGCAGCCAGTGCTGTGGCTCGGCGGCAGCCAGTCTCCCTGGTGACAACCAGGACAGCTGACCTTCGCAGGGTGGCCAGAGGGACATTTGCACTGCGGGACGTGGGCTAGGAAGCCCCCAGATTGGGTTTTCTCCTCCTGGTCTGAAGGAGTACGGGAGAGCAAGCTGCGGAAACCCTGAAACACCTCTGTGCTTGAAAGAAAGTGATGCAATCCTGCACGTTAAAAAAAAAAAAAAAACCAAAACAAAACAAAAAAACCCAAACCAAAAGTACCCCCCCCCCAAATCATCTGTCCCTCAGGATCCAAATTGCATCTAGAAAGCCTCCCGCTAACTCGCAGTGTTATGTCAGTTGTACGCGGCGGGCACCGATTCAGACTGGTCCCCAGCGCTCACCAGTTAACAGCGGCTTGTGCGAGCCCGTGTGAATATGTGTTTGCCCGTCCAGCCGGCAGGCTTGGCATCAGGAACAACTCCAAGCCTCCACCGACCCAGCAGAAGAGACATTGCTACCTGTTTTCAAATGAAACAGCGGTACTGAAGTCTCTGGAGTGTGGATTTAGTTGTCAGGTTTATTTCCTACTTTCAGATGTTATCTGCCGCCGGTGAAGCTGAGCAGGAATAACTTCCCAGGCTGCACAGATAACTTTGCTTTTCGTTTCAGTCCAGCTCGAGACAGAAATCCTGTAAACGCTTTCATTCCAATCCGTGTGATGAATGATGATACAGGAGTTAAAGAAGTGAGGGTAAAATTCCTGAGGCACTCCTAAAGACTTTTCCAAGAAATTAAAAAAGCCTCTTAAAAACGGCAGCAGAGATCGAACGCTGTTGGGGGGGGGGGGGGGGAGGGGGAGGAAAAAAAAAGGAAGAAAAAAACTTTGGCAGGCATACAGTGTCTTACATCAATCTAGCAGTCAGCATCTATGTAGATGTTCTTTCCTCCTTTTGTGCAACACCCCTTCCCTCCTACAGACCACCCAAAGCCCTATAAATAATCCAAGGACTGTATTTTTTCTCCAGATTTCTCTTCAGACCTCAAAGGAAAAATATCAGGCAAAGGAAGGGAGAGAGGGAGAAGGGAAAGTGAGGAGGGGAGAGAGAGAAAGAGGAAAGATGGCTAGTGAATTCAAAAAGAAAGTGTTCTGGAGGGCAGTGGTGGCTGAGTTCCTTGCCATGAGCCTTTTTATTTTTATTAGCATTGGCTCAGCTCTGGGTTTTAACTTCCCAGTGGTGGGCAACAAAACATCCACAAGGTCTCAGGACAACGTGAAGGTTTCGTTGGCTTTTGGGTTATCCATCGCTACCATGGCACAGAGCGTGGGCCACATCAGCGGTGCACACCTGAACCCAGCTGTCACCCTGGGCCTCCTGCTGAGCTGCCAGATCAGCATCTTCAAGGCGCTCATGTACATCATTGCCCAGTGTCTGGGGGCAGTGGTGGCCACAGCTATTCTGTCTGGAGTCACCTCCTCTCTCCCAGACAATGCCCTGGGGCTCAACGCGGTAAGTAGAAACTTTTAATTCCTCCTTCCCTTTTTGTTTTGGAGTAGAAATGTAACACCTGTCATCTGCTAAAGATGTGTGCGTGGGGGGTGCAGTGGTGATGGTGACCTCAGGCAGCCAGTTGCTCGTTGTAGCAGGGGATCTGGTGCTGGCTGTTATCAGCATCGATCTTTGTCACAGAGATGGTCCTTCCTCCCCACCCCCTCCTCAGGTCTTTAGGACATTATGGCCGTGATCACTTTTGCTCATGTTCAATTGTGCATATCCAAGTGGCTGAAAGGTGCCTTTTGACACCAATTTAGCATGAAAATCACTGGCAGTTGCATGACAGAGTCCCTTTTGTGGCTCTGAAGGTCTCAGGTAACAGACTGATGAATGTGCATATACCAATGTTGTTTTTTGCTTCTGTGAACGTGGGTCTTTTTCAATACCTAATTAATGGTTTGTGTAACCTGATGATGATTGCAATGAAACCTATGAGAACAGTGAAAGAGCTGTAGCAAGAGAACCCCTGTCAGCACAGGTGTGAGCACTACCTGTTGCATTAGGCAGAGTGCTCAGACCCTGCCTGACACACAGTCCCAGCTGCACTTTTTGTGGGTTTCTCCTTTTGCTGTGAAAAATGGGTAAAACCCTGAATTCTCAGGTGTAGCCTGGAGAAAGATGTGAGGCAGCTACATTTAACAAGGGTCTAGTTTCAGCCCTCTCTCAGCCAGGTGCTCACAGCACGCTGCAAAAAATCTGCCTGGCCACCACTCCTCCTCCTCAAAATGTTGCTTTTACTGTTGTCATTGTACCAGAACAAGAAAAAAAAAAAAGGATAGATACACTTTTAAACTTGAAATCATCCCACTATCAGAGGCAGTGCTACAGGCACTGCAGTACACGGGGTACTATAAATGGAAATTGCCTTATACTCACTTATTTCACCTGATTCAGTGAAGAGCAAGTATTTCACATCTTTCCTATGGCCCCTTCCTTGCAGAATACTCCTGACTGCGGTTTGAGACTTGAGTAATTTGAAATCTTACGCCCATTTGAAGCCACAAGGATATTTGAGACATAAAAGCTGCAAATACAATGTCTTCAGAAATCATTTAGACAAAAGGGAAAGAAAGGATTAAAAAAATCAATTAATAAATAAAGCAATATTTGCATGCTGTGGCATTACAGTTAATTCAGAAAATGGGGTGGTTTTTGAAAACATGATAAAATCTGATATTAAGAAGGTGTTTCCTGAGCAGCTTAGCATCATCCACCCTTGTGTCGCTCTGCGAGTTGGCTGCTTGCCTCCCTCAAGCCCGGTGCCTGCAGGTATTCCATCGTGCCACTGTTTTGGAAATTTTGATCAGTTAATCCAAAACATTCTGGGGAAGAGGAGCAAAACATTTTATTAACTCCAGAAGTCTCTGACTGTCTGTGTGATACGTGATCTTTTCCTCTGAAACCACTGGCAGAGGGAACTGCTCAACCGCATGGGACGGGGTATCCACCCCAGTGGTTTCCTCGAGAGGTCCAACTGCCATTAAACACGGGAGGTCTGGTTTCAGTAGCACTTGCATTTGGTCTTCCCCTTTTACGTGCCACGAAACGCTGACAGCTGTCTCCTTTCTCTACCCAAAAGCCCTGTAACTGGCCATTTGTAAAGGGGGTGTAGATGGTAAGCCCAAACTCTTCTCGCCTCTCAGTCAGTAAGTCTCCAAGCTGCAAAGATATAGTTCAGAGCTCTGCACAAGGGCATCCCAGAAGAGCAGAGCCTACGGGGACAGATGGAAAGGTCAGGATAGATCAGTGCACTCACTGATTGTAGTAAGCTTAGGAGACTACTTCATGAAGCTCAAAACCAGCATGTTAGGGAAGAAGCCTTTATTCTGCGTCCCTCCCACCCCTCCCACCTCCCATCCCCCCCCACCCCCACCCCCGCCAAGCACCTCTGGAATACAATCAAATGCATTGTTTCCAAGGCCATAAAATGCACTTTAGGCAAAACCAAATCATCTAAGTCTCCATCAGACCAAATTTATAAATCTGGCAATGATTTCTGTGCATGAACTGATGGATAAAATAGTTCCTAAAAAATAGTTCCCTGGTTCCAGTGCTTGCCATTGTCAAACATTCAGAATTTTGGTTTTTTTAATTTTCTTTTTCACATTCAGTTATAAATGTTGTGGCTAGAGGAACTGTGGGAAGACCCCCCCTGGAGATGGGGACGGGGGCGGCAGCAGTTCTTCTCCCTTGCAAGAAAGAACTAGAGAGGAAAGCAGATCTATTCGTTTCCCACTGACAAGGTCGGACTGTGTGGGGAGAGGAGGGCTGAGGGGGAGTTGGGTCTGAGCCCCACATGGGGGAGAAGGGCAGCACGGCTGTCCTTCCTTCTGCAGGGTCCTTCTGCTTGGCCTGGAACCACAGCCCAGCATGGAGAGCACGCCGCCTCCCTCAGCAAACAGATGATAAGGAGATGCCACAGAGATTTGCTTTTATGTCATGCTCTTCAACCTGAGGACAAGGAAGGGAGGGACAGAGCTGGCATTCCTGCCAGCTGCTTTGTCTTCCTGCCCTTCCTGTGGAAAAGGAGGTGTAGATTCACTACTGGGAGAAAGAATAGAAAGGGAGTGCTGTTTGTTTGGCAAGGTTGGGAATAGGGCTGGGATGTGCCTGTGTCCCCTGTTCTGACCCTACCATGCTCGTGGAGGGGTGTTCTTTACAGGAAAAATGTGGGGTCAGTGGCCATCCAGTGTCCCCAGTGGATACTGGGTGGGATTGTGTGCCCGAACTTATATTTATCCTGCTCAGCTGTAGGTCCTGCACTGAGGGGCCAAGTGAGGAACCCATTTCCATAGGGTCCTCTCTAGTTCACAGAGAAGGAGAAACAAAGAGAGGTACTTTATATCTGTTGAGTTGTCCTCCAAAGACAGCCAGCTCTGAGGTTCCAGGCTTGGGAGCCTCTGTTAAGTATCCAGAATGAAGTGGGATCAATCTGTCCCTTTCTCATTGCCCAAAGGGAAAAAGGGAAAAAGGGGAACAGAAGCAAATGAAGCACAAAAAACCAACCACGGAAGGTGTAAGGTTTAAGAGGAGGAAGGGAGGATGGAAAAGCAGGATGCTCCTTTAACATGTTCAATAGTAAGGTCTGCCTTAAACTAGGACAAGCAAAACAGTCACATAGGAAGAGTTTGTTCCAAACTTTACTAAAGTCAATGGGAAGATTTTTAGTTATGTTGATTGTTTCCAAATAAGGCATTCTAGGCAATATTCAGGGAGGTATTTAGATTACTGAATCTTTTAAAGACACTTAAACTCCCATATATTTTAGTAGTGATGTGGGTGCCAAAGTAAAATCTTCAAAAATTGGAAAAGCTGAAAGAGGACCATGGAGTGTGCTTGTTGTTCTAAAAATTTAAATATTTTTCTTAGAGTATCTTGTATCTTTTTTTTGGCAATTGGATTACTACATGTTACAAATTTCCATTAGGTAAAATTGTAAGAACAGAAAATACCTAATCCAAAATGCACTCATCTGCCAGCATAGTTGGCTATTGTCTAGTGAGGACAGATCTGTAGTTTGGATAATGGAAGAAACTATTCATCACAGTCAGTTAATGACCAACAAAGAGCTCAAGCAGGAAAGGCGGGTGAGAGGAGACTTCTGTTTCTGTACTGTAAGGTAACACAATATTTGTGGTTCAGCAATGATTATCTTGAGAACTTTTATCAAGCTTTTAAAAACATGCTAAGCAAAAAAAAAAAAAACAAAAACAAAAAAAAAAAAAAAACCCAAAACTTAGCTCAGTTTCTTTTTTATTTTTTTTTTTTGTGAAAATTATCAGTTTGTGAAAAATGCAGGCACTGTTTTACAATTTCATAATTTCTGTATTTTGACATACTGATTAGAGTGCCAGGAAATGTGCCCCCTAAGTCTTGGGGCTATAATTTGGAAAGTATTTGAAA
This sequence comes from Falco naumanni, assembly GCF_017639655.2. Taxonomy (NCBI): domain Eukaryota; kingdom Metazoa; phylum Chordata; class Aves; order Falconiformes; family Falconidae; genus Falco; species Falco naumanni. The sequence goes on from NC_054057.1 coordinate 58,407,179, forward strand.
ACTCTGCCTTGAAGTTTATGATGAAAGATATTATTTTAAAAGTTATAAGTGGATCAAAAATTGTAGGCAAGAAAAACAGACCTGAAGGTAGTGTTGCTCGGGGTAGATAAAGAGAAAAGAAAACCAACCAAGAATAACAAATAGAAGGACTTAGTTTTAAAAAACACTCAGTGGACTGATAAATGTTGTTTGTGTAACTGAGGAACTTTCTGGAAAAGCCAGAATTGATCTGTGGGCAGTTGATTCAGAGGTCTGGAACGTTTTCTGAAGACAGGTGAGTAGTCATATAGATACTGCTCCCAGAGCACGAAAAGTCACTTGTTGCTGGAACACCCTTTGGCATTCCAGTGTCTCTGCCACCAGTGCCCAGCAGTGTCCCCAGAGCTGGATCAGCCGTGGCAGCAGAATTGGTGCACAAAGGGGTGCAATGCCCTTTGGTGATAAAACACACAGTGGCCAACTCCAAATCCTTTGTCAAAGACAGGGAGGAAGGACCTCTTTGCTGTCCTTGATTCTTCATACCAGGGCAGTATCTGCTATTTTGAGATACATTCCACCCTCATCAAAGTCACACTACAGAATGAGTCCCCTTTCCATAGGTAATCCCAATGAGCTGGATTGTGGTACAGCAGCAGCAGCAGAGCAGCTTTGAACCCCTCTGCTGGAGATGGCATTTTTCTGTGCTGTCTGTGTCCCCCAGCTTCAGCCTTATTCTGCTACTTGTGAAAGCTGAAGGTTGGACAATCTCTTGTCTGCAGATCCTTACCTTCCACAGATGTACCATCTTATCTGTAGGACATCAGTGGTGGTGATTTTTCTGCCAAGAAATTGCCAAGACAGAGACCTCTAGTGCAAACGTAAAATTGCTCCTGCACTGGGAGTTCTCTTTCATGAAGTTGTGGCCTGCCACACCTTTTAATGGCTTGTGTGGGTCAGGACTGATGATTTTATCTTTATATACCTCACTGAATCTTTCCCATCCTTTAGAAAGTTGCTTCCAAGGGGATCATGGAGAGGAATCACCAAACTCCCCACATTTGGTCCAAACCAGTGCACCAGTGATGGACCTCTGACCATGGGCAGTGGGACTTGCATGGTTGGACTCGATGACTCAGTGTTTACCTTGTGATTTCCCTCTCTCATTGTGCCCTCGCCCTATGAGTCTGTTCTCCTCCAACCTCAAATTAAACAAAGTCAGGTTGACTTGGAAGCACTTCCAAAATAAACTGAGAGCTTGACAGTGTGAGTGGACAATTGAGTAAGTGATGCTGCTTTTCCTCTGAGTCAGTATGGAAAACTGCAGTTCCAGAGGTGCCGCTGGATGGATGAAACATGCAGCTGAGTTCCTGACCTCCAGCGCTTATTAAAAATCCCTGGATGCGTTTTCTTAATGCAGATTATATACTATGCCTTTCTCAAGTTTTGATACAGTGAGCTTCCTTCTCCTTGTCTTTGTCTTCTGCCCTCCCTCTTTTCAGTTCAGCCTAGGCTTCTCCTGCCAGCCTTGCCTGTGCTGGCATCTGGGGGCTTAAGCACTTGAACTTCTACAAGGGAGCAGAAGTTGCTGCATTTTCAGAGTGAGCAAAAAGGTTCCTGTACATGAGATTAGTCTGGGATTTTATTTTCTTAACAAAGGGCGCCACAACAATAGTTCATTACTCAATTTCAGGTTTACAACAGCAGTCTTTTATGGCATGCCAGCATTGTACTGACTTGTACCAGGCTGGGCAGGTGGAACACAGGAAAGGCACCTGCTCAAAACTGGCCATAGTCTTGGCTGCTTTCTAGTGTGTTCACACAATGACAGCAGAAACATTTGGGCTGAGATGTAAACCTGATGGTTATCATCCATCCTCCAGATTTTTTCAGGATAACAGGGGTTATAGCTTTAATCCTTAGATGTCACAAGTTATTTCATATTTCCATTTCTCCAAAGATTTGCTTAGTGTTGCTATAATAATACAGCCATATCCTGAGCTTTTGTCAGAGAGCATGCAGGGATGCAACAGCATGGCTGTTTCTGGTACAGGACATAGTCCTTAGTGATCGTCCACCTGTGGGACAGTCCTCTGATGACAGAAGAGACTGGTTCAGAGCAGGTTTTGTGCCATAAACTGGGTCCATGTCCAAAGGATCCAAGGATGACAAGTTCATTGCTTGAAAAATGCTCTGCAAGCCTCAGATGAAAGGTCATCTTTATTTATTTCTACTTAGAAACTATAGAAATTTATGAAAGGGATGCACAGAGGGTTGTAAATAATGAGTTGCATTAGATATAAACCCACTATTAATTTGGTAGATTGGTTCTGTAATTCAAATGGAGTCATGCTGGGATTTTTTGAGAACAATTTTTTTTTCTGTGTTTGACCAGCTGCCAAACTAAGTAAGATTAACTATAAAATACAAGGAAATTGTTCCTGCCACCACCCTTCTTGACTGGTGAATAAACAGTTAAAATGCTTTTCCTTTCCTTAGCATTCTATCTATTATGCCATGCATACACGGATATTTTGTGTGTATGTGTATACACACCTCCACACATACTCACATACCAGAGACAGATCAATAGATAGAAAGATTCTTCAGATGAGGTAAACCCAAAGTTCATTTCATAATTTAAATTAACTAGAAATTTTTAAGAAAGTATCTGTTAGTATATGTTGATTCTGAATCAAGATCTGACATGTCAAGAACCACAATCTGAGGACAAATGGAAATTTCCATAGCAAACATGAGAATGAAGATCATGGAGCTCTTCTGGTTAAATTGATGCAATGGTAAAAACAACTTCTAAGTCATTGTATCAGGGCTCACATACTTCAGCAGATAATGTGAACCTTCAGGTGAGTTGAGAACAGCATCTCTTTAATCAGAGAATCCTAAAAAATGTTACTATCTTGCCTGTATATAGCTACCTTTAAGGGAAACATTTTTAAAGCAAGGATGCTAAACCACATCACAAGTACTAAAGGAAGAAAAAATAGCCCTTGAAAAATTTCCTGTTTGTCTCAAGAGGAAATTGCCTGTTTTCTTTAAAGCAGTAGTACATTTTTGCTTATTTGTCCATTCTTTAGCTTAATTGAGAGAATTCAATAACAGAGTGATCTTTACCTAGTATCACAACTGAATATGTCAAAGAAATGTTCATTCTTAGAAAAATCTCCATTCGAGAGTTAGGGAAACCAGTCTAAACTATTGTGCTTGTGCTCAACTTCATAAATAGCAAACTATCTGTATGTTATGCCTCTGCATTTCTCAGTTTCTGTGCTTCCCTGTCTTTAAACTGTTGTCTCTATTACCAATGCGCAGAGGCACCCTTTCCACTGGGGCTGATAGGGTACCTGGCACAATAGGACATCATGGTCTGTGGCTGTGCTCCTCAGTACCTCCAGAATAATATAAATACCAGTGTCGTGGAGCAAGTGAATGTCTTCTGGAGGTTTTTCTGACCTGGCTGGGAGCAGTATTTGGTCCTGTGTATTTATTACTGTGCAACCTGATGGGAAAGTACTGATCTTTCTGGCACCCAGAGCCAAAGCTAGTGCTGGTGTTTAACTGCTGCAGCTCCACTGAAGTCAAAGAGATCTGAGGCTAAGTCACAACATTAACCTGTTAAATCAAATATACAGGGCCCGACAGGCATCCTGGAGGAAACTCTATAAACAGCAGGAGAGCAAAAACATGTCCTGAAATCTCTGCACAGGGTTTCTCTTTTGGCACCTGTGGAGCGGAAAGGAGCAAAGAAATCCTCTGTGTACTTTCCTGGTGGAGCCTCGTGCATCCTCACTCCAGGAACCGCTGAGAGGTACCACAGACAGCCAAATTTTTCCAGGCCCTTGACACTTAATTTGGTGCCAAGCGAAGTCAATGAATGCTTTCAAAGCAGAACTGTGGCACATGTTTCCTTACACATATATGCACAACTTCTCCTGAAGTTGATGATGGCTGTATTTGGACTGAGGAATTAATAAAGTCAGGTTTGGCCCCTTTTCCTTTTTTTGATACAACGTCTTGCTTGATGAACAAGGTGGAGAAATGAAGGAGCTGGAATTGTTCCCCTAATTCCTGAAATCCATTGCACATATTCAGAGCTGGTTTTTAATTCCATGGAAAAGCCAAATCTTCAGTGCACTGCACAAGACTGACTGTACGAACTACCTCAGTCTTGGGAAGCCTGAATACTTCACAGGTTTGCTGGAGTGTTTGTCTAGAACTATAAAGTGAATATCGCTTTGGTGCAACTGCCAACAGCCATACTGTGAGGTTTGTGCAAATACAGCTAGTTATTCCAGGAACAACATAGAAAGGAAAATTCTATTAGGCTCAAAATTCTTATATGCCCAAAATTCTCCTTTGAAAAACCACCTCCTTCTGGGCTGACAATACAGGAGATCGTAAATAGCTCCATGGTATAAATGAGTGCTTCAAAAGTGTTACGGAAAATGAACTATTTGCTTGGGTTTTGCTGGGTAAAGAAAAGAAAAGAAAAAAAACCCAAACCCCTCACCATTCCTCATCCTCTGAATAGAAGTTGTTTATTTCTCAGCAGCATGACTTATAAAAAAAAAAATTCCCCAAAGCAATGTTCCCAGAGGCACATCAAAAAGTAAAAGCGTAAATGAAACAAATGCTCTATCTCTAACGAGCTGAGCTAAATGAAAGTGCTGTAAAGGAATTGACTTTTACTGTCTGTCACTGGCCTCACATGTAAACTTTATGTGCTCTGGTTTAATATAAATGAAACCATCCTTCTTCTCTTTATAGCATAGCAGGCTGCTGCCACGAAGAGCCCTGGCTAGTTTCTCATCAGCCTGAAGACAGGGTGGGAGAAGGGAGGTTAGGCTTGTTCCTGGAGGGTGTCTGCTGTCCAAAGAATGGAAAATATGAATTCTGCTTTGGGAATTGAATGAGTCCCCTTTAGAGCTCTTAAGGCTGTATTTATAGGAAGGATAATCTAGCAGAGGACAATATGTTTTGTCCCTAGGTTCTGCTGAATGCTTCTATTGTTGATTTAGGATACGATCCAAAGCTAATTATTTGCCTCATAAGCAGCTTCTTCTGAGTGCTCCTGTTGTATAATTTTAAGTGAAACTCTTAGATCTTTGCCTGTCTCAGCTTACTAAAGATATTAGATTTCTGTACTCTCTGAATCCCTAACGCTCAAATATCAGGTATAGAAACATCCATTTCAGAGTAATACTGGTCAATAGCAAGGAGAGAAGAGAATAACTGCAGTTATATGTATATGGGGATAAAGTCTCTGAGTACATTTTGACTGTGAGTTAAAGGAAGAAACTTCCAGTGGAAGAAAGGTATATAATCAGGATGGAAATTATCAAGTTATTTTCAAGACAGAGTTGGAGCTGAACGCATGAGAAGAGTCAGAGAAAGTGACAGGCCAGGCAGTAGAAGATGGTTTTGAGGGAAACAGGGAGATTAATTTCTGAGATTACATTTGAAGAACATTGCATTAAAGAATTTGCCCAGCTAAACTTAAGTGATAGTTCATATAAAGCAGCATAATTAATAATTCCAGTGTGGGGATAAAGAAGAGAGCATGAACCACTTAAACTGATGTGAAGAGTTTTCCTTATTAAGAAAAATAAAGAAAATCAAAGGGAATTTTTAAGCTACAGGAAGAAAACACAGTAAGACAGAGAGAATTTCCTTGAATAAAATGTTAGAAGTCTTCCTTTAAGAAAACATTCTGCTGTGGCTGAGCTAATCTAATAATTTGGAATGCTGAAAACAGCAGGCCTGGTGAATGTTGTTAGCTTTGTATTTGAATTCAACACAAGGAAAGAGTTCTGTCTGATATAAAGATATTATTTATTGCAGCAGAGGTCCTTAAAATGCTAGATTTTGTGTGGACAGGAGAACCTAGTTCTCCCAACATGAAGATTAAAACCACTTTATTAAAAGTTAATACATTTTTAGTCAGTCCACAACATGCTTTTTATTATGTGCTAGCCATGCTATTGCTGGGGCTTTGCAAAAGCTGCCTTCCCTAGGGGATGGCTGGGATATGCAAAGAAGTCTCAGCCATCAAGGATGTTGTATGTGTCACTAAATTGCTGTAGCTTAACTTACCTCTCCCAAAAAATACCAGTCAGCATGGCACGCAGTGAAGTGTTTCATAAGAATGTAGAAAGTTGACATTCCCCTACTGAAAAATAGACTTTTACATTTCCAGAGGCCTCTCATTTTTCAGGAACAATGAGAAACTAATCCCTGTTATATGAAAGTAAGCTGGACCCTAGAGATACAATCCATGGCTAAGGTTTTGTTGGATGAGACGGAGCATAGCACCACGTGGTGAAACCACCTTGCATAACAAACTGTCTTATCCATATAACGGGAAACAGGTTTGAACTTGATATACTTTTACTCCTAATGAGAAAAATATGAAGCTGCTAGAGAAGTACACAACTGAGTTTACCTTGGGCCAGTTTAATTTCCTGTCCCCAGTTCTTGTCTGAAGGCAGGCAACTAATAAATATCCTGCTCTAAAAAAAAAAAAAAAAAAAAAAAAAAAAAAAAAAAAAAAAAAAAAAAAAAAAAAAAAAAAAGGAAAGAAAACATCCCATTAATTTGCCCAAATTATTGCTTGAAGCTGTGGAAGTCAGTCAGCTAAACATGGCTGTTAAGGGTACTTCTGAGAAATGGGTGTCCCTAGTTCCCATCTCCTGTCTGCTGTTGTGGAGAAATGGAAGCAATGCGACCACTGCCCATTTCCCAAGACAAAAAGGAAAAAAAAAAAAAAAAGCAGGTGTTGGCTTCAGCTAGTTACTAGTCTTACAGTAATGACTAGATAATGCTTTTTCATGACGTTTGCCCTCGAGTTTAACACTCCTCATTTGACTGTATTACAAGTGTCTTGACTCACTCACCAATACAGATTCCATCTCTGCAGAGCCTTCCCAGTGACGAACCCACCGACCGTGGCTCCACTATCTGCACATGTCACCAGCTGTTTCTGGACATTAACTTGGCAAAACTCAAAGAGCAGCACTGAGGCAACTCTGTCCCCAACCTTCCCACAGGGAGAAGCTTTCCAAAAAAAAAAAGGTCTCTTAGGTAATTCAGCTTAGACGAGACCTCAGGAGGTCTCTAGCCCAATCTCTTGCTCAAAGCAGAGCCAGCACTGAATTCAAGCTAGGTCACAGGAGTGGCATTAGCATTATCAAATAAAGAAAAATTTTTAATGGGGAACCAGTATTGTACCTCATCCCATGTCCAGTAATGCAAATCAGAGGGCTTCAGCATGCCCTAAATGCTTCTTTAGGCTCCAACTGGCTGCAGCTCAAGAGCTTTCTGAATGAGATGTGGTTTCTATAAATTTACTGAATTCCAGTGGGTTTTTCTTCTGCGAACTTGTTCAGATTTAATGGTGGACTTCAGCTCACAGGGTATACCTCACTTGGAGTGCCTGCAGGTAGGCTTCTGCTTCTCGTCGGGGTGCCACTGCAGCCCAGGCAGAATTATTCAGTGCGAGCTGATGCAGCCAAGATTCATTCAGCTGATCAGTTATATGTGTCTATATTTAACACCCAGGTCTTGCCAATGATGTCATCCACTTCTTGCTGTGTTTCTGGTGCTTCTCCTGTCAAAATAGTGACTTAAAGATGAAGTTTCATGGAACAATTCCTGTGAACAAAAAAGGAGGATAAGTCTAGATAGGTTCCTGTGGTGTGGGAAACTGTTTGGGAGATTAATGTGGGCTTGTGTGTTTCATTTTAATCCCTCAGAGCATATTTGGCTCCTTAAAGCACCAAATCCACTCTTCAAGCTTCACAAGTCTATAGCATGAAAAGCTGAGGGAGTGGCTATGCTGTTCCCTGCCCTCTGACAGTTTTTCTGTTGCCTTGATGAGCATCACCTAAAATGCAGATCTTGTGAGAGTTACTGGACAGAGATGAGAATAGGTCAGGGATTTCTCAGCAAACACATCAAGGGCAAATGCAGTGTCAGCCCACACACACTGCCCACATCCCTTGTTGTGACCGTTGATGAGCAGTTGACCAAGGCAGGGGAGAAAGTCATTGCAGTGTGCATATGGGTCGCTGGAAAGGGACCTCTTCACCCCAACACTACAGCAGAGGTGACTGTGTCTTATGTTTCAAGGCATTATTCTATCTATTTGAGAACCAGAGATACGGTCACTTTAGATTCTGGATACTCCCAGTAGCAGAATGCTAGATATTAAGACCAGTGGTTAATTTTTGCCTTTATTTTAATGACAGCCTTTGCTAGTCAGGTCTCTGTAATGTATAGTACTACTTCCTACTAGGTTCAGAGTAAGATTTAGACAGCCCTGAAGCTTCTTAAGTCAGGTATTCTACAAAAATTCAAGCTTTCATTAAAAAACCTGCATAACGTATGGAGAATACAATGAAAAAAAACAATTAAACAGAAACTCATGTTGGTTATGCCTACCTCGTTCTGTCAAGAATTTAAAAGAGCAGATTCAAAAGGTGCAAAATGTTCCATATCACATTTTTAGCTGAGTAACACTTGCAAATCCACTGTGACTAAGGATTATATAAGTAAATACACACACGTACATATGTACATTTTAACTTGATACTTGGAAATGCACCTTCCTACTACCCATGTTATGCTTTGGCTGGGATATGGTTAGGGTGGTCAAGACTCATACTCTTCCATGTGTTGCTGTACCCTGGATGGTCCAGGCTGCTGCCACAGTGACACTATAGCTGTGACAGGGAAGCAGGTAACAAATGTCTATGATTGTACACTTACACACTGCAGATCCACAGACCACAGCAAAGCAGAACATCCAAGGTTTGCCTCGGTTTGCCTCATTTTGGAACATGGCCCAGAGTCCTTGCTTTCACAGTGGAATCTTACATCCCTGGCAGGCTGTGTAAAATTACATGCTAGAGGAAAGCAGAAGGTTTCCTATGATATTTCCAGGTTTTCTTTGATCCCACACAGACCATCAATAAGTGTTGATTAGCAGGGAGAATGACCTCAAGTCACGTCAGCCGTAGGATGTGTTTTCCTGGAGGGAAAGGAAGAATATGATTTCCTCCTCCCAAAGATAAGGATTATCACAGGTTTTAAAAACACAATTTTGCTCTTATTGTCTTTTTTCTTTTATATAAGCCCTTCAAACGAAGGGAAAGACTAATGGTAGGTCAGTGTTTAATAATTTGAAATGCCAAGGCTTTGTCAAATACTAACTTCAGTGCGTCAGACCTCAGGTCTAGACTCTCTGGGGCTTAACTGTTGCATTATGATTGAAGATCTTTTAGTTTCTTATCCACTTTTGGGCATCTGTATATCACTCATTTGCCAATACACCTGCCTTTATAAGTTTGACCATTTGCACTTCCAAATGTGAGATAGGATTGACCGGACAGTCTATAGTCCAGATTCTTAAAGAGCTACTTTTAGTACCAATGAGATGCGTTTGTCACCTAATTTGTTCACAGCAACAAATCCCACTGACTCTGCAGCAAAAAAAAAAAAAAGTGATTATTTATAAAAGGGGATGGCAAAAGTAACAGAATAGTAATTTAAGTCATATCAGGCATTCAGCATGATTGTCTGGATCACATAATTTTCACTGCCAGCTCATCTATATATATTTATGTCAGACTCATATTTCTCACTATTTAAGTCCTATTAACACTGAAGGTTTCATTGATGATATTAATTTATACTGTATGGATGCCAAAGGAAGCAAAATGCCCACAATTTCAACGAGAATTCACTTCTATCTGATGATAAACTGCTTCTAATTCAAAGTATATCAGTCTTGCATATTAAAGAACAAGACATAGAAATATATTATTAATGCTTCGGATTGGCAGGTCTAAGAAAACAATATAATTTCACTGGTTTTAATGTAGCTAATGAGATTTATGCTGGCTGAATATTCAGATGATTTTTTTTTCAGTGCTTAGGAATTTGAAATTATGCTGCATTGTTACAGAGAAGAAACAAGACAAGTGAATAGCAAAGGTGGAAAGTGAAAGAGTTCAGCTAAACATCTGCACTTTTTAAAGTTATACAAATATTAGTTTTAGGGAAAATAGGGTGTAAAACTACAAAAGCAGATTTAAATTATGTTTTCCCATAGTTTCATTGTTGTGACAGTGTGACAGGTCACAATAACATTATGTTTTTGCCATGTATGACCCAGCAATTTTTAATGCAGCGGCTATGACAGATGGGGTACCCTACTGATAGCACTATTCTTGAGCAGAAGTTTTGCAGAGTTTGCTTCCTACTCTGAGTCATTCACATTCTCAGTTTCTCTGGCTTGTGTCCAAGCTCATATTTCAGCCTGTCTGTGCAATGTAGTTATTTCTGCTTAACATCAAGTTATTCAACTCAGATATAGGCTTCTCTTGTCTTAACTGACATACCACTGAATATAGCGATTAGAAGCAGAATTCAAACCTTCTTATGTCATTGAATGGTTTAGCTCCATGGTTTCTTGTTAAGCACAAGTTTCTAACAGTACTCCTGAAACATAACAGCATTTCTATTGTATAATCTTCATTTATGTGAATTACTGTGGCTTCAATATGTTCTACAGCATTTGCATAAATAAGAAGCTCCACTGATTTAATGATTAATAATACATTTGGAATATCTACATCTTCCAGTGTGAGTTTTTCTAGACAATTTGCTTTACTTCAGTAGGAAACCGAAATAATTCCCCCATCAGCCATGAATTTCTGTTCACTTTTTCTTTTTCTTCTTTTATCTTTTTCCCTGTTAAGCAAAAGCAACCCAAGGAGAGAAATGTCTGCTCAGGTCTGCATTCTCCTTTTGAGACAGTAGATCCTGCAAAACTTCATCATACTGGTTGAAGTCAGGTAGGAGCATCAAGTGACATTTTCCTTCTTATCTCTGTGCAGCTTTCAGAGGGAATCAATGCAGGACAAGGACTAGGTATTGAAATCATTGCTACCTTCCAGCTGGTGTTGTGTGTCCTTGCCACCACAGACCGGAGAAGGAATGACGTCTCAGGATCAGCACCTTTGGCCATTGGTCTCTCCGTTGCCTTGGGACATCTTCTTGCTGTAAGTTTTAGCTCTCACAGTTGATAGCTGCAATGTCCCACCCCAGGATGGGCCAGTGAAGGCAGGAAGATGATGGGAAGATGATAGTTTTTTCCTTCTCCTTCCACTTCAGATACTGACCTTGTTTCTGCCACACGCATGGCCCTTCTTTCTTGAACTCTGTGGCTGTGGCACTAAGTGATGAGGTTGGAGGAGCCACTGCAGTAGGAACTGTTTCCCTGGTGGGAAAGGACAGGCACATGGCAAAGAGTCTTCCCCCTTTTTTCTGAGGAAGAGTGGGTGGGATGAATGAAACTGTTGTGAGCATCCAAACCATACTGCCAGCTGTCACATACCCTCCTGTGTAATGAAGCTGCCACACGTGCATCAGTGCCTCACCACTGGTTCTCTTTCCACCTTCTAGATTGATTACACCGGTTGTGGAATTAACCCAGCCAGATCTTTTGGCTCAGCGCTGATTGCCAACAACTTTGAAAATCACTGGGTAAGTTGAATCAGTTTGTTTAGCTTACAAGAGGCTATGCATATACACAATCTACAAAATCAGGAATATATAAACACATATCATTAGCACCAAGTCAGTGAGTTTCCATTTCCATTTCATTTAACAAAGAATAATCTCCTTTTACTTCCAACCAGCCTCTGGAGATCACAAAGTCCTCTAATTGAGTGTGTATATTCAAAGTAATACAGTCAATTATTTTTTTTTTTTATTTCCCTTAAATTTTATTTATTTCAAATATTTTAAATGTGAAAGCATCATACACAGAATCCTGTATTGAGTATTTATTGTTTAAACTGGGTTTGTAACGTGCTACTGCTTTATCTGGTAAAACCTAATTTAGGAAGGTTCTTAAGCAGGTCTATAAACTGAAATGGATCATCTAATATTTGGAAGCTAATAAAATATTGATCTTCTTAAAGTTAAGTGTCTGCTTATGTGCTTTCATGGATAAGTGCTCTGGAAACATTATAATTTTTAGATTATTCCCTGTGGTTAAATGTGTTTAACATGAGGAACTTCACAAAAATTAACATTTCACTAAAGCTCAATAAAGGCGGCTGTTATAAAAGCCCTAAATGACCATGTGTTTTTGAATATTTTAAATATAGCTTGTTCCAACACTACAACTCATGATTTCGACAGCCAGTTGTATAGACATCCATGGAATTTTAGTGGTAGTACAATGGATTGTGAAAATTTTGGATACAGATGCTATTTTAATCCAAAGAATAAAACACAAAAGGTGAACACTGGGGAAATCTTGCTATTAATTAATGGCACTTAAATCTCACTGAAATACTTCTATTGGGTTACTAAGGTAATGTGACTAAGCTAGTAGCTACTATTTTCAGAATTTAATAAAATATTTTCCTTTGTACAGAGAGAAGGAGATAGAGGTAATAATTCATATTAAACCACTGACATTGCTGAAAAAAAAACCCCAACATTTTCAGCCTCAGAAAGTCTTTGGCCATGCAAATCCCTCGAAATCAACTGTTATTTTTAATAAAACCAACCTGCCTAAAAAAATACTTTTATTACCTCTCCCTCCAAACTTTACTTACCTTAAGTGAGTAGACAGTACAATTACAGTACTCTCACTAGCTAAATAGCAGCTAGCAGCAAATTAGGCACCTGATTAGGTTCTCACTGAGTGTTACTTTCTAAGTACCAATCGCTGATAGTGGGAGAATGGAATCCAATGCCCTTGTTGCTTTTAGAATTTGTGCTCCCCTGCCAAATCTGTCTGGAGGAACTGAGATGTTTTACCAGTGGATACCTGATTTTAAATATCAGAACTTGATAAGTCACTTGATAGTCACAGCTATTAATCTCTTGGGTCTATTGCCTATTCATGGTGAGACATTCCCAGTTTCTTGCCTTGCAGTTGAGTGAACATTCCGGTGATAGACTGTAATTTTAATGTTTGCACTGTAAATCTTGTGGTGAAAAATCCTCAGAGGACATTTTCAGAACAGCTTGAAATGCTGTAATACCTGAGGCATTAACTGGGCTTGGAACTGTGTTTCAGATCTTCTGGGTTGGCCCAATCATTGGAGGAGCAAGCGCTGCCCTGATTTATGACTTTGTCCTGGCTCCCAGAAGCAGTGACCTGACTGACCGCGTGAAGGTGTGGACCAGTGGCCAAGTAGAAGAGTATGATCTGGAAGGAGATGATATGAACTCCAGGGTTGAAATGAAGCCAAAATAAAGAAGGACAAGGGAAAAAAAAAAAAAAGCAAAAAAAAAAAGCACATTGGTTTCCGAAGATTTTATCAGTGTTATAGACTCTTTGTAAACCAGCAAGCAGTACTTTGTTTTTTAATTCAATATGTTTTTCCATTTTTTGTCCCCAATCTTAATAACATTTTTATATCTGGTGTTTTTCAATTAAAAAGTCTTCAGACCAAGAAGTCATTAGACACTTTTGTGTGAGCTAAATAAATTGGGCTGAAAATTAACCCCTTTCTTACCACCACCACATTTTCTGGTGTATTTAGCATGAGTGGTTCTCCCAGCACATCACTCAGTAATGATAAGTTGTCCAAATGACCAGTGTGTTTGCTGAAAGAATAGATACTGGGGACAGAAAACCTTCTGTACCAATAACAGGGGCCTTATACTGGAAAAAGTATTTATACAAATATGTGAGGCTGGTATCTAATGCCAGCAGCGCATGTGAAAAACGATGTCAAACCGTTGCCAGAACGCATCTTTGCAAGCAAACGCCACTAACAATGACTTGTTATGTAGACTCAGCCATGATTTTCTATATGTTTGATAAACTCTGAGAAAGAGCACCAGAAAGGTTAAGCAGGGCAAGATCCTCCAGTCCCAGGACCCGTTTAGATTTTCCCGTGCTTCATTCTCCCTGAGCATCCAGCTCATTGTGCTGGGAGAGAACGTATGACAAAAAATGTATAGATACGTTAATTACCAGGAAGTAATAACTAGAGGTCAAATTGAAAAGTAGTAATAACAATGGCAAGAAGAACAACACAGTGCCAATACCTAAACAGGATCTGATTGTTCCTGTGACTACTCTGCTTTTGTTCATCTTATAAATTGAACCGTACGTTTTAAAGCAAACCAAGGCGGGGGGGGGGGGGGAAGGTTCCTTTCTTCCTGACCCCATTCTAATAGCCAGTGCTGTGACATTCAGGGACAATGAGTAGATATACACACAGTATATTTTCTAATGAGGGACAAATGCATAACTGTGTGTAAGTCCATTTTGGGGGTCATTGCTTTGTTTTTATATATATATATATAAATGTTTATATATATGTTTTATACAGAAAGCCTAGTATACTGTTTTGTAAGAAAATAAGACAAATGGAAAGAATTGCAGCAGTGTTTAGCAAATAAATGACACTGGAAACGTAAAGAAAATTAACACTCTAAATGATGTGGAAGAATATTTTCTGTTTTCGTTTTTGTGTGTGTGCTACTTATGATTTCCTGAGTAACCCAAAGCATTAGCTGGTCTTACCTACTAACTATAGAATATAGTTAAAGCAGATACATGCTGATATACTTGTTCTGCACCAAACAGTTTTACATAAGAAATGAGGCCCAGAGGAACCTACACAAAAAGCTGTGCACTTTACCATTCAAACACCCCAGGGGTAATATGATGGATATCTTCCCTTGGAGAGACAGTGTGGACATGGAAGTTGAGAGAGGGCTGATATGGGAATCCGCATAGGTTGGATCATTTCATCAAGGTGAGCAGATGCACAATGAAAAAAAAAAAAAAAAAAAAAAAGGAAATTCACCAGCAAAATAAAACAGAATACATTTTATCTTTCTTGTCTACATTTGGTGTGCTATCACATGTATTGTCTATGTACATACAGCATGATTGAAATTTGGGGTGGTTTAAAAATAAAATCAGTTGTGCTAACACATGAAATGTTCATGATTCTTGATTTTTAATTTGCCTTGTAACACAATGCTATTTCATTTTCTATACCACTCTTCAGGTGCCCACCTGTAACACTGAGACCATTTCTGCTTTTCCACTCCTTTGATTTGATGCTAGTCTTTGGGGAAAGGGAGATTCTTCCTTCCTATGGCAGGGGAAGCAGGCCCTCACCCTGAAGAAAGCTCTATCTAAATTATACTTAGAAGTAAAGCAAGGTACCACAACCTTGTGCCCACTTTCCAGAATCTTTTCTCAACTTCATTTGTTGGTATCCTAGTGCATCCACTGACCCCAAATTAACCCTTTTTTTGCCTTGCAGAATCTATGGCCAGAGCAGTTGCAGAATCACCCGCAGCATATAGGGTTTTTTTACAAGCTTGAGGTAACTTAACACATATAGTGATGGAGAAAATGTGAGATTCACAATTTGTCCCTTAGTCTATACCCTGTGAAGAGCAATAACTTGTCCTATTTTCTATGCCTCAAAGCCCAAAACTCTGAAGACAAGCAATACTGCCTTTCCGTTTGGTGTGCAATAGGACTAGTCACGTTAGCTGCTCTAGCTGCTGCTTATGATCGCCATGATAATAAACAGATGAAAGATGCACAACAACTGTTTCACTGGAGAAATAAAAAAAAAGAACAGGTGAAAGTAAATTAAGTGCTATTTCTTAGTGTATTTATTCACAGTAATAATGTTTAAACAATTTAGAGTAAAGCTCTTGGAAATCAAGTGAAAATGTATTTCAACAGAATTCCAGGCTTAAACTCCTCTCTTCTTAAAGCAGGAAAAGATTAGTGGTGCATTTAAAGTGCTTTTGTAAGCACTTTACCGGAGATTATGAACTGAGATCAGCATTTTCTAAACAATTTAAGGCCATAGCTGTTAAGTTTCCCCACCCCTGGCACAAATGGTTTTGCTTTGTGCTAGACAAGCACACTGAAGAGTTATCATAATCTTATTAAAATATTTGGAAGATACCCAGCAAAGGAATTAAAAGCTGAAGCAGCAAGTATCGAAACCCAGTAACAAATGTCAAGTGGGCAAATGTATTTACATGTGATCACCCAGAAACTCAACAAAATCTCCCTGACACTGAGAGGAAGCCTGGAACGGTTATTTGAAACAGCTCCCATTATGTATGTAGTTTCTGACCTATGGAAAAACAGACCATGTCTGTGCCCTGGTGATTCCCAGGGACAAACCTCTGCATTTATCGTACATTCTAACATGAAAAGATGACAAAGGGTAGGTGCTTTCATAGATTAGCTAGGGACCACCTGCCATGGTCTCAGTAGCCACCCTGCTGGGTAGCCCACAGCGTACCAAATATCCACAGAGGGTGGCCACACAGGTGCTAGCAAATGAAAAAGCACAAGGGAATATTCCCAAGCACAGGGACACTGCTGCTAGTGCCTGTATGGGGCATCCCAAATAACGTTCTCCCAAATTTTTCCTGGGAAAAGTTGACCAATATAATGACCCACTTTGTTTTGTCTGAGGGCCAGTTGTTATCCCAGGGCAGACACACTCGCTCTGGTTTAGACAGCTGACAGTACCACCTGTTTTTTTGCACGCACCAGCACAAGAAGACTTGGAAGAAGCCTGACAAGGTGTTTTGAATTCATCCCTGGAGAAGCCCCTGTTATCCCATTGATTCTATAGACAATCTAAAGAGATATAGGTCCTAACTTTGGTCATCTATCTTTAGAAGTAAATACATGCTCTGCCTCCCCATTGTAACCGTGGCAATTTAATTTTAGGTTTCATTTTGCTCAACTCTACATAGATTTTTAACACGTGCAAGGAAAGAAAGGTGATTGAAACATAACATAATGACAGCCAATAAGCCAGGAAGCTTCCATTGTCTTTCCATATCCACCAGCTGCAGCAGTCACAATTCAGAGCTTAATGTTTTTAAAAATTAAAATAACACAATAATACCAATAAAGAGTTTCTCATAGTATTTCGGTGTTTTCCCTCCTTTTACCCAGCTGAACTTTGAACGTGCCAAGAGTCACACAATAAAATTATATTAAGAATATGACTGTTATGATTCCGCTGAAGCCTGGGCTCTAGTAAACATCTGTGTCAAGAATAGTTCTGTGTTTCATTTTACCCAAGCCTGATGTCCTTGAAAGTACCTTATTTTTTGTATATAAGTTGCCTGATATTACAGAAATTACACCAGAATTCCTTCTGGGGGACAAGTGCATCATTTTATAGACTTTCCAAAGCTGGGAAATCAAGCCTCTGTTTAAATAGGTTCATTGATAATAAGACATTGGTCATCTATGAGATCACATCGCTTTAGGTTCTTGAAATCATGTGCCACATAGAGCTATGAATGATGTTCCTGAGAAGGCACAACTCCTGTTGACTTCAAGATTCCCTTGTGCTGTTGGACAAATCTAATATGTTCAGATCTACAAAGGGAATTAACACACTAAATTCTGATTTGACAGTAGTGGGACTTTGCTTAAACAGCCTCAGGGGAATTTTATTCTTGCTGAAGCCACAGTCATCATCTGTATTTATTTTGAGAAGGCAAAATTTGACTGCAACTATTTATCACCAGATAGAAACTCAATTTGCCTCTAGATTGGGTTATTTGTTGCTGTGAGTCTTTGCTTCTGAGTAAAATTTTCTACTGACCTGTGCTCCTGACCACTTCTATGTAAGTATGGATGTCTGCCCATGGCCATTCCTGTTCTTCTACACCCTGTCTAATCCCATAGTAAGAGATGGGCAGGTAACAGCAACTGGCAGAACGGGTTAGCTGCTTCAGCTGTAATAGTATTCAGATGTGGATGTCAGCCCTATTGCCCACAATACTGTGATAAATTCCTGTATACTTCAACATTTGGTAAAGAGGTTGAGCACACACACACACAAAAAAAAAACAACCCAACAAACCCAACAAAAAAACCCCCAAACAAATCCAGTAGTGAAGAATGCATGGAGGGAAGTGACACATCACATACAAGGCAATAGATATATGGATTTCATTAACATTCAAAAGGATTCACTCCCTTTTCACCTTGCTTGAACTATATACCCTACTGCTCTTGAGCCACAGCTGTTTGAACAAAAGGTCTTCAACTTCTTCAAGCACTGTTACGAGATTTATAGATTTTGATAAAAAAGAACCTCAGAAACTCAATGCACTTGCCTTTTCATGATCTCCTGAACTTTGTGATCTGTTATACTCTAACATTTGCCATGAGCTGCCCTCATTGTGCCCTTTCCTGTTTTGTTTCTATTCTTGTATCAGAGTAAGAATTAAGAAGCTTGTGGAAAATGATCAATGCAGTGAAACTATTTGCCCATTTTTGTAGCATATCTAGAAAATTCTTTCCTCTTTCTCTTCTTTTCATTTATACTTCATCTTCATGGTCTTGAGCAGGACAAACAGTTAAAGGTGATCCCTCCGTTTAACCTCTTCTCCCTTTAGCTTGTGGTCACTTCCCTTTTCTAAAGGGTGTATTCTTACTCCTAGAAAAACCCTGGAGGGACCGTCTATTAATTTTTTTTTCTTTTGTGCCATTGAAAACAAACAAAACAATGTTCCCTGGAAGCATGGGAGCCAAATAGCAACTCTTGGCAAAAAAGCGGCAGTTCAGTGCAATTGCTGGAAACAGTCTTACTTTTTTTTTTTTCCTGAAAAGTAAATTGAGCACTTGTAGGTAGCAACCTATTCAAGACAGATGTGACCATAAAAACGACAAGCCGCAGAACACATTTAGTTTCCCTTGAACATCTCCATTTTTTTCTTGTTTCACCATTTCACATTATTACTTAATCAAGAAGAATCCAGCATGAATTAAAGGGGATAGGGGGAAATGATGGGTCTGCCCAATTTTATATCCTATCAGGGCTGTGTGGGAAGAGAGGTCACTTGTATGGTGTCTGTATCTTCTGTCTTGAAGCCAGATCTGATTTCATCAAAAGTGTTTTAGCATTGCTTAAGGAATGAAAGAAGAGCTGGATTGTATTCCTATCTGGCTTTAAAGCATGTTGCGTTGTCATGGTAGTGTAAAATGTTTTTTGAGATATGAGGGAGTGGACAGCAGCACTTTCATGTGTGCTATAAGAGATCTGATCTCAGCTCTGGCTGGTAATTAGCCAGGCATGGGAATGAATCTCAAACACTTATTTCAAACTGTGAGAGCCAGAAAGACCTATGATGTGCCTTTGGCACATTACCTTTGTGTCTAAGCAGCACTAACCTGCTGGTGGAGAAGCCTGGAAAGTCCTGCCAGCAGTGTGCAGTATGCAGGGAGGCTCTGGGTTCGTAGTCTTACTCCTTGTTAATCCATGTTTGTCCATTTCAGTTAATCATCAAAGTGTCCTTCAATGAATCTTTCTTTGTAGAGGTTATTGATAAAGGAGACATGAAGTGACAGACTGAGATTTATTTGCCACAGGTGGGTATTTTGGCTTTAGGGTAAATTTTGGGTTTGTTCTTGTCATTGCTGGTGCTGATAGATTTACATCTTTTGGCATTAGCTTCTGTCTATTGAATGCAGAGAAAATGCTTTATGAATCTAGATTCCCATTTCCATTACACATCTTGGTAAAAGACTGGAAGGAATGTGAAAGTTGTATTTCCTTACTTGGGAAAAAAAAAAAAAAAAAAAAAAAAAAAAAGAAGAAGAAAACACCTGCTTTGTGATTGTCAAGAAAACTGTTGCCATATGCTGCTGGGGGTGTTAGTCAAAGATGACCATAGTGCATCGTGCTTGGAAGAAAAACTTTTTATTTAAACTATTCCTTAAAACAAAACAAAACAAACTCAAAACACATTACTCCAGATGTGACTTTTGTAGCCCTAATTTAGTCCCTTCTCCTTCACCAGGCTGACTAAGTATGCCAGAACTCAAGCTGGAACCACCTGCATCACAAGCAGCTTTCTAGACCCAGACAGCCCTTGAACCGCTGCACATCACCAGTGCATCGTTACCCAGGACTGCCCCAGATGCTCCCCTCCTCCTAGAGGTCTACACTTGTTCTTTTAGACTGCATCTACACTAACAAGACCAATGCATGCTTTCATGCTGTCCTGCTACTGCCCAGGCTCTTAATTACTAGCAGGCGTAACTTGGCTCTGCTCTGTACAGTACGGTAGGGTGTGCCTAGGTTGTTCCAAACATGCAGTTTGGATGATGCCGCCTTGGACTGGGAGGAAGAGAATTTAGCTGTATCGTTGCAAATCACATTACTACTTGCTCTCGGACCTAGCAGACAGGCACTGGACAATTTTATTTACTAATACAAATATATCCTGAAATAACTGAATATGTTTTGGTGACATTTTTAGGATGAAGTTACTTAGTCTCAGTTGTCACCTATTTCTGTTCAGTAGAAACATGGAAATGAGCTTTTAGAAAACTAAAATCAAACAAGGTGCATGACACCTTTGGCAAGTGTCTTGGTCCTCTTGATATGCACCAAGTGCAACCTGGAATGCCTGCTTTCAGAGAGATTAGAGAAATTTCTGATTTCTGAAATTATTTTTGACTTCTGGCTGAGCTTTGGCAGGAGTGAAGGTGTGGATCTGTTCAGAACTTGAGCTTTAGGCTCTGAGGGACCTTGAAGACAGCCTAGGCTCAGTGTAGACAAGTAAGTGATTTAGGCACTTCATATTTACATGTTTGTAGTCAGTTTATGTCCTCTTTAAAGTACTTTGGATTGTCACATGCAGTCTTTTCACATGACTTTTCAAACACTTAGAGCTTCTATTGCGTCTGACCTTTTGTCAAAACATTTAGAGTGGTTAATTATTATGCTAGGGTTTTCACTGTGTGAACAATGACCTCTTTCTTTCCTTGAAGGATTGTTTGTCTGATTAGTTGGTTTTGTCCAATATTGTTAAGAAGCCTTGACTCTGGCTTCTTGATAAATAAAAGCTGTTTCCTGATCCCATTCAAACACTGAAATCATTGTTAAATTTTAATAATGGCCTAAGAAAAATTGTGGAGTTTACCAGTACACATTTATTCCAAATATAAATCAGCGTAAATGGTTTAAATGGTGACTAGTCCTATGAGCTTAGTTTAGTAAATTCACTTGAATGTTTTGCATGCGTAAAGAAAATAGAATAGAAAAGGAAGAGCTGCAAGGTCTGCAGGTTTAATTAATTGGCAATGTATGGGATTTAGTGATATCTGCAGTATGGAAAGGAGTGGGCTCACACACCCTGTTGTGGTAGGTGCACTGTGCCAAGCTTGGTTCTCAGACTAGTGTATGACTTTCATGTGACTCAGTAAAAAGTGTGCATGTGTAGGTGTATAAACTTTTATGCATGTGGTCTTATATATGGAAAAGCATGTATATGGGCCAGACTTAGATAAAAATACTAATGAGCCTGGGTGGAACATATTTTTCCAACTCCTGTTATCCCAGAGAAGATGTAACACAGTTCTTGGGTGAGTTTTGATGAAGACTCACATTAGAGTTATAGGCATGATTTGGACAGCTCTATTTCACTCCTTTGTTTCGGGGTTTCTTTTGTGTTTGGTTTCGTTGGTTTTTTTTTAATTTTTGTGGGGGCAGGCAACATTACCTTTTCATACTGTATTCTGCAAATATTTTAAATCAAATTATTATTTTTAATAATATTGAGATGCAGTGTAATTCTGATATTCCAGAGAAGATGTGTTTTGACTTGCAAGCCAAAGCATCTAAATTTAAGTGTTGGCAAGGTTGGAGTTCACATGAGAGTTTATTTTCTAGGCGCCTATCACTGCAGATCTACTGAATTCAGTTAGTAAAACATGAAAAGCTATTCAGATGACATAATTAGGGTTAGCTGAATAACTGGAAACTTCCTTGACAATATTGATAAGGCCTTGACTGACTCGGTTAGAGACCTGTCTCCCTTGTATATGCTGATACATACATATGCAAACAGAACATAAAGGCAGGACTAGTAATTTAGAATAAAATACTAAAAATATCATAAAAATTTCAAGAAAAATAAAAGCATTTTCAATACCTGACATTAATCTTTACACTTTTTGGTTTTGAACTTACAGCTCGGTTTAGCACCAAAAGGGAAAATTATGCATTATCAAAAATAAAATGTAATTCCTTGCCAGCATGAATGTCAGGGACCAGAGAAGATATTCAATGTAGTCCTGTCAAGAAAGCCTGTCTGGTGAGAAAGAAGGATTTTTACCTTCAAAGGAATCAACTGTGTCCCAATGGCATCTAAATTTGGATCGAAATTATTTGCCTATACTGTAATAGAGATCCAGAAGACCACTAACATTTTAGTACATAGCTGTCTGATAAATCTGTCCCTTAGTCTCATGGAAGCAGTTTGACTGCAAAGATTTTCAAAAGCTCAGTCTTTCATGAGACATGGGAAAGGACAGCCAAGGTAAATCTGGGCATTCCCTGGGAGTAATGCTTAGAGCCAAAACCCGCTCTAATGGAGATGTGAGTAGGAAGGGCAGTCTGTGGGCTGCGAGGCTATAGGAGAAACCGTGGACTTGGGTACATAAAGTAATGTTTCTAACAGCTGGGCAAGTGAACTTTCTGAATAAATGAATTTCTCTGTTCCTGTCTATGGTCTTCAACATAAACCTCAAGCCAAGAGTTGTTTCTCTGAAGGTGATGCAGTTTCCATATTATTATTTTTTTTTTTTTTCACATCTTCCTTACCCAAATTCATCTGGTAGCTCGCTCAGCTGGCCTAAATGCTGCCTGATGGCTAAGTATTGAACAGCCAAGCCTTCCGGCCCCTCCAGAGCTGAGATTTCATAGGAATGGATCTTCCATTAAACATCCTTATTAGAACAAGATCAGTCCTGCCTCCTTTTCTGCTGCACTTCAATCCCTCAGGATCCCAGGGATGCTAACAGGGGGCCTTGCTGCTTTGTGCAGTTCTGTTTAAGGCAATCCCCAGAGGAGTGGTAGCTAAAGAAAACTGTCTGCAACCTGGGGTTTTAAAAATAGAAGCAGATGGCTGGAACGCTGCAGCCAGCTGGGCTGCAGTTAGCAAAAGCTCATGAAAGATTTTAAGGTCAGCCCTGCACTGTGGGAACGAACAGGCTGTGGTGTGTTTGAACTGGAGGCTGAAAAAAGAGCCACAGCGGGAACCGTTCTCTGATTCGTTTCAGACACTTTTAGGAAGGTTGTTCTGGTTTTTTCCCTTCAGCCAAGCAGACTGGAGACGCGACTGAGTTTGCTGCACTATGAAGAACATCCCTGTCAAAATGCTGCATCCCTTTTGCATGTGTTTCTCCACACCTCATAATATTTCCATACTTTTTTATTTCAGATCTTCTTCATTAACATTTACCCTAATATGATTTACCTTTCCTCTGCTTCATACTGGAGCATGTAATCAGACCAGTCCTATTTTTGCATAGATACCTAGCCCTGATGACGATGTATTTCATACCTTCGTCACTACCTTAACAGAAATTTCTTCTCCCAGCTCAGTACCATCTTTCCTCATTGACCTTCAGAGCAGATGTTCTTCACCCATCAGCACACCATACAGTCAGGAACTGGGCTGCTCAGCTCCCATCCTTCTTGCAGAGCTTCTGGTACCTCCTGTATTTCAGGACATAGCATCTCCCTTGCACACTCTATATGCTCTGGGCTTACTCCATCCTGCATCAAACACCCTTTAGGAATGAAACTATCTTCACCTTTCTGTTCCTATTTTTTTGACCCCAACCAAAATCTAAAACCAAATCTTAGATCATCACCGAGACCAGTAATTCCAGCATAATCCTACCTGGAGAGGCACTTAAGCATAGAGTTGGGTTTAAACCTGGACTGCTGAAAGGAGACATTTGTGAGAAGGGAAAATTAGGAGTCAAACACTGGTATAGAAACCAAAAGGAAGGATAAGGATAATTAGCTCTTCAGGAGACTTGGCCTGAAGTGCAGCCAGACTCCATGGAACAGCCTGGTTAGCACAGGCAGTTGTTGAACAACCTGACTTTGAGAGACATATACAGTATTTTCGTCCTTCTCCCAAGCTCTTTCCTATAGAAAATGTTTTATCATTTGCTGGATGCAATGCACATACAGGTTCCTGACTCCAAGTTCTCACTAATCACCTCCACAAGGGATACAAGAAGTATTATCAGGGTCTGAGGAGACATGGGGAATGAAAGGTTGAACTCAACAGGGAAGGCAAGCAGCAGATGGAAAAGACAGTCTAAATCTGAATTCTGTTGAGATGTGAAAGAGCAGCACCTCAGACTAGCTGGTGTGTAAAGCAGCACAAATAGTTGTCTTGAATTCAGTCCGCTCCCCTTAGGCTAACTTATGCTTTGACACAAATAATGCACTCTGTCCTTTGAGGAACACCAGTTATTACCATATAAATGGAAGATGATTACACCTTATGTTTTCCCTTGCTTATTTCTTAGGAGCATGGTATAACCGTATGCTATAATATGGATATCTCAGTAAGAAAATTTCCTCCCTTCTTCCTGAAAACAAAACAAAACAAAATCTATCTAATTGAAAAGCTATCTAATTATTAAAAGTACAAAATGCAGGGGAGATGGGTGAGAAGAGGTCACTAAGAGGAGGAAAGTAGCAGAGAAGCCACTTCAGAGGCAGGAGGCAAATAACCAAAAGCTTAAATTTATGCAGTTGATCTGTTGTTTCCTAAAGTGTTCCAGAGAACACATGATACATGGCAATATACATATCTACTGTCTGGGTTCTGCTTTGCTGTAGACTTTTTTTGACTATTCTATGCATTTATTTATCATGGATCAGTCTCCTCTCTCATCTTCTCTTCTAAAAAATCTAGTAGCATTCTGAGGTGCACAACTTTGACTGGGACCATAAATGATGGAGCCTTTCTTTTGTTTCTATTATGCTCTTTATCTTGATTTTCTTTATTTTTTCCTTTACCACAGAAAAAAAGGCATTTTCCTTGAATATATGAGGTTTGAAAAAGATGGCCTAAAGCATTTTATATACCTGGTTCTCCTTCTTAGTTTTTATCTAGGCCAATTCCATAGCACACTGTAGAAGTTATTAGCTGCCTCACAACTGGCTGAAAATATTTGGATATCCTGCTTTGTTTCTTGCTTTGATGCAGTCATCTCATTAGAAATTGAATTGCCTACAAAAATTAAGCTTATACACAAACAGGGATTTAGCACAAACTTAACTACCTGAAGGCAAAGTGTACATTTTGTCCAGCAAGTGATAAACATTCAATGAAATTGCAGTGGTGAAGGACGTGCGAGTGATCCTTTTGATGATGGAGAACTGCAGAAGATGTGTGTTTCACAAGCACAAAGAGAAAACCACGTCCCACACCCCCAATCTGTCAGGGCAGGACTGTGAGCCTTTTGCAGATTGTTACCGATGCAATCTGTGAGCAGCAGAAAGGCACACCATACGGTGGGTACATTACTCAGTCTGTTGCTTGCTGGCGTTATGTCACTAGGGAACACACCTCCTCGTGTGAGCTAAAAGAGGAGCAGGAAAACCAGTATTTACTCCAGCAAATGTAATCTGCAAACATTTTCTCCTTGGATTAAGTCATTCCATGGCATTGTGAACATGGTATGGCTCTGTCAGATAGCTTAGAAACAGCCTTTGTCTGAAACAGGGCCAAAAGAAATGACGACGGCTAGACTAGGTTGGAGCTGTGACTGAAAGGTTGACAATGGTTGAGGTGGGAGAGGGAGGCTGGAAGAATGAGACCAACAGGGAAGTATTGCTGCCCCCCCAGATAAGTCATTTGATGGAAAAGCTTTGCCAAGCAAAGGTTTACTGTACTGGAAAGTGCATTGTATTCAGACCTCACAGCTGCTGTGTGTCAGAGCCCTGTGAGACAATTGCTCTCCTGCATCATGGGGATTTATTACATCTAGTTCCTTTGGGTCCTTCTTGCAAAGCATCCTTTTTACTGTCTGGGAAAGGGAGATGAACAGAACATACTGTGATTCAGCAGAGGAAAAATGTGCTTTGAAGACGATCAAAAAGCAGCCTGAAGATACTGGGGGAGGGGGATAAGATCAGTAAGGCTTGCCAAGGTAAATTGCCATGATGTTGGCCTCGGTGTGTTTGACACAGTGAAGTTTCTCCCAGGAGTCTTCTCTCCCCTCCCTGATTCTACCAAGGGCAAACACTAATTCTTAATCTCCCAGTGTGACAAAGACAGTCTTGGGATGGAGATTTCCCTTCTCCCTTTCCCAAGGCCGGCTCCGAAGAGGTGCAGAGACCCTTTGACGACTTGACAAACCGCTTTCAGCACCATCCAAGTGCATTTCTTGCTTAGCCCCTTCTCCCTCCGAGCGGGGAGGACAGCCAATCTACTTCTTTACAAAGTGGCTCTGTGTTGTCCCTTTGGCATCCGGAGACACAGCTTGTTACTAACCAGTGTGAAGGGCTCTGTTCTTTAAAATAAAATAGGTCCTGCAAACAAGCAGAATAAGGAGACAGTGAGGCACAAGTGACTTGCCAGGATGGGATGCCCAATGTGTTTTCTCCATCCCTGCACTGAAAAGCTTGGGAAGTGTGCCCTGCCTTTAATAAATATAGCCAGCAAAGAAAAGATCTGGGTAAGGAAGGGGTACCACCAGGGCTGTGGTCAAATACAAGGAAAAATAATGATTTGGTAAATTTTATTTAATGATTTGGAACAACTCTTTTATATGGACTCAGTGCTGGTCTCTGAAAGGCTTCCGTTGCCTCACAGCCACTAAGAGTGGGGACTGGTGTTTCAAACTGGATCAAAGTGGGTTTTTACATTTCAAATAATCTGCAGGTTCCATATGTCTTCCAGAGATATTCTAGCATCCTCTGTCACCGTCGTCATAACTTGGTGCTTGAAATAGCATGCGGATGTGCGTGTGCGAGGGTGTGCGTGCATGTGTATATAGGAGTGTTTGCATGTGTACATATCTACAGATGTAATTTCCTAGCCAAGGTCTAGGTTGCAGAGTGCCAGCTTGGTGTTGAGCCAATATTGTTGTGTTCTGGGAAAATACACAACGAGAACTTGTATTTGAGTTATGATAAGGGTTCAATTTAATCGTAACAGAAGCCAAGTCATCCCAAATTAAAACTTAACGAAGACTGTGATAGCAATGAGGTTGCAGCATGTAGTTCTCAAAGAACATGAGCTAATGTCTAGAGAATGAGAGTGAAGGAATGGCCCTGGATTTTGCTTCTGGCCCAGTCACCAATTCCATTTCTGGCCTCAGACAAATCATGTTAGGTAATATTTGTTATCCTGAAGGAAAAGGAAGCAATGTCCAAGTAAGAGTTGGTTGAAAAAAAACCCCAAACTAGAGGATGGTTGCAGAACTTCAGAGTACTTTAGTCTTAAAGCATAACATGCACCTAAATGTGGATATAGAAGAAAAACAGCCAAGTTTGATCCTTCTTCCCTTGAAGTGAGATTTTCAAAGACATTGGACTAAATTAAAAACTCAAATTTCAACATTAATTTCTGGGGACTTTGCTCCTGTTTCACTCATATTTCTGAAAACCTTGCTTGTGATATGTCATTGCCTCAGTTTCCCTCCCTCTGACTTGGGAGAACTTCTATGCCAAAGCAGAGATATGTGTGTAGAAATTATTTATACAACCATTATGACACTAGCACTCTCTAAAAATTTTAATATTAAAACTAGAAAGTAACTTTATATTATCAGACAAAGGTGCAGTGAAGTTTAATTACTGACTTGCAAATACTCTGAGATATAATTTTCAGATCATGTTTATTACTGTTATTTTATTGACATAATTACACAGGTTGAAGTTATAGCCAGTATTTCTAGCTTAATATCAGCCTCTGGTTTTGAAAGTTGAAATATGGTCCTTGTTGCACTGTAGTCCTGAGGGTGTTTTTAGTGTTATAAAAAGGTATGGCAAAATTCAGGGCAATACCTCAGCAAGATCTACATCATACAATGTAATGCATAACTCATTAAAAGGATACCCTGGTGTCCCACTTGATCTGAGATTTCTTCTTCCCTCTTCACATTGTACAGAACTTTTTTATTGTTTTAATTTCAGTTATCCTATCTATTTTTTCTTTTTCATTACTCAAAAGCATTCTGTGTAGTGGCTGTAGACAAAAGACTGCAACATGTTAGTTGCTGAATGTTGTATCAACTCTTTTCTTGAGCGCTGTTATCAAGGAAGAAAAAAGAAGAAATGCTAAAATGTTGCTGTATGAAGTATGTAGTTGGTCTAATTTCCTTCTCTGAGCTGGAAGAATAGAAAAGAAATAGACACCAATAATCATATATTTGAGTATTTAAGATGCCTGACTGATAGCACTGTGATCAGGTACTTCTGCCCTATTTGAGGTTTTTGAAGATTTTTAAAATATGTCTCTTACTTTCATAATGCTACAAGTGCTTCAGAGCAGATGAATATACTACTTATGTTGTTTTGCTCTTTTAAATGCAGTCTTCAACTCACTCGTGTCCTTTTACAGCTGCGCTGGCACTGCTCTGATCTCATGGATGGCTTACAATAAACCATGTTGTATAACAGCTCACTCTCTTCCTTCATAGTTGTTCCTACTCACCCTCTCGAGAATTATTGCTCAAACTCTCATCTTTGGTCATGAGTCTGCCCTTTTGCCTGAGCCAAACAGAATGAACTTCTGACCTTTTCAAATGCCTAGAAGACAGATCCAGTAGTTAGGGACTTGTGCACAGACACGTTCTTGTGAAACTGGGAGGGCTGCAAACTTGTCACCCAACAATAGAAATTGCCCATGTATGCACTGTTAATGTGAGTAAGATGAACACATCAAGAGGTAAGTTGCCTTGTACTCATGGCTGGTGAGAACACATCTACCAGACTGGATGCTGACAAAAGTCAATGAGCACAAGAACTAGAGCTTGATATGACAACTGAAGTTTGAGAATATTTTGTGCTTGAAAACTATGGACTGCAGTTGATTAGTCAGTTTTCACAGAACACTATCAGGGTATTCTGAGATAGAGATTCAGATGACAGAGCTGGGGGTCAGCGATATGGCCTAAGAGTAAATTTCCACCCTTTTCTATCAATGAAGTGATGTGAAGGCAAGAGGTATAGAGCTGAAAGGTCAGTTGTTGCTTTTGGGGTGGGTCGGGGGGGTGGGGGGGAAGAGATTCCAAAAGAGAGGGGGAAAAAAGAACATAAAACCCACCTGTTTATTCTATAGCAAGTGGAACATAGATTTAAAAAAAACCCAAGCAATACTAGTCACATAGTCTTTCAAAAAGTGTTTATACAAGGAGTATGGCCAATGCATACTATGGTAACAGCCAAAGATAAAAAATACTACTAATCTTTTAAAGAACCCAAAGTCAAAGAACCCAAACAACCCCCTCTAAGTTAAAAGTTATTGTATGTGTATTGCAGGGTGGAAGCAAACCAACACTAAAATCAAACCCCAAAGCCTTCATCTAGAAGGTTTCCAAAATTTATATTGCACATTTTACCATCTGGAGACAACTTCTTTCTCTGCTGATACTCACTCAGACTTTCAGTAACACCATGTGAATGTGTGTGATCACAGGCAAGCAGCGATCTAATAAACATGATGAGATGCCAGCTGTCAACACTGGAGTCTACAGTTCTGCAGACACTCATTCCGGTTGAGACATTCAAGCATCTTGTGTCACACAAATCAAGCTGTTCCTGACACTTCATCCTCTTACCCTGATCCAAACTTCAGATCACATAGTCACTTTAGTGTGAAAATTGCACGTAGTTCATGTGTAGGGCCAAGGTGTCAGGGATGATTTCACTACTTGGAACTTCCCGGGAAATGAGGTATGCACAGTGTTGTTAACAGAAATGGTGAATCAGTCTGGAAAGCAGATTTCTGCTTTTTCCTTACTATGCACCTAAGGGGGAAATGTGTGTTTCTTTTCCCTCGTCAGAGCAAAGTAGTACATCTCACTGTAACTGCCAACCATTCAGAATGCTGCTCGTTATTACATAATGAATGATGAATCTTAAATTACTGCAAGTTCACACTGATTACTGCTCCTCATTGCTATGTGTTATGCAATACACAGATAAATAAGGAAATTTTTGAGCCTTCTTGCTCATCCTCCAAGGTCATTCCAGAGGAGAATAGCTGTTGCTGCAAATTCTGCCATCCCTATATCCTACTGCACCAGCTTCCCAGAAGTGGAATAGATTTATAAATGGTTTCCTGCTTCTGACAAGACTTCTTCGATAAGTTTACAACTCTGCTTTGTTTGCAGTTTATTTCTTCCTGTACAAGTCTCTGCTCCCACCCTGGTATGGAAGTGGTGTTTTGCTAGCATGTGGGTATCCTGGCAGAGGGAGAGGGGAATGAAAGAGGGAAATCACTGCACTTCCCTTTTCTGATCAGGGAACAAACTGGAAGTTTGATGGTTTTTGTTATTTCAGAGGTGAATTGGTCATGCTGCCCATTCCCAGCACTACGGCTCAGTCATTCTCTACCCTTTCCTCTACAAAGCTCAAAAACCCACAAAACCAAGATAATGCCTGTGGGTTGACTTCCCGCAGGCTTTTGATCAGATAGGAGAAAATAATGGTAGAATCCCTTTCTTTACAACACTAGACAACTCATTGACCTGGAAATCCCATAGTTCTGCAAAAACTGATCATTTCAGTGAGCAGGAGGGACCAAGGAGCTGCAGAAAAGCAACAGGCTCAAGTCAGTTGATGGCCACAGTGCTGCAGGTATGGCCAACTAATCTGCAGATGGCTGCAAACCTCAGATGTCTTAGGGAATGAAATGAGATAAATTTGAGACAAATTCTTGTAGGTGGAAGATAGAAGCTGATTGATTCTTTACAGGCAAGGTCTTCTCATCCATGCCTTGCCTGGAGAAGTTAAAATGCAATTCAAGTCCCTGCTGGCATAGCTACTGCAGGGAGCAGAACATTACAAGAAATAATAATAATAAAAAAACCCTAACAACAAACTGAGGCTGTATCTCACTTCCTCTTTTTCAAGCATATCTTTCTCTGCCAGCTTTTGAGACATTTCAGCTGCTACAGATTCAAGTTCACTGACCTTGCATGCCTACATTCATGTGCAGCGCACCTTGAACCCTTGCGTGAACTGCTCTGTGTCTGCTGGGCCAAGGTGTAGCTGCAGTTTGCATTCTGAAATAATGTGTAAAATTCTCCAGGTTGTTTCTTACTCTCTAGCCTACCTTTGGATGAAGCGTCATGGTCATTTTGGTCACGTTTAGGTCTTAATGGGAGAGAAGCCTTTGACATAGCATTGGCTTTTACATGGCATTCAAAACAGTTTTTTAAAATTCTAATATTTTTGTCATGATATGCTTATAAACACTGCAAGTTTGCTGTTAAGTAAGACAGAGGGACTAGAGGGAGCTCAGAGAAAGCTGCAAGAATGAAGAAGCTGGGCAAGTAAGGTCTCAGATAGAAACCTTAAAGAACTGGGTTGTGATTCCAGAGAGAAAGGGAGATTGGTGATTAACTGAGGATGGCTAAAAAAGAAGTTACATAAGAGACAAGCATCAGTTATTCCTTCTCATCATTATGGGCAGAAGAAATGGGTTTACAAGACAGCAGGGAGGGATTAGATCAAATATTAGGAAAAACTTCATAACTACCAGAAAAACTAAGCTGTGGAGCTGGTTGCCAGGGGAGGATGTGAATCACTATCAGTACCGATCTTTGTAGTTCAACAGCCATCTGTCACAGAATTAAATCCTCATTGCCGTTGTGTTAGATTAGGGTTAACATTCTTAGTTGCCTCAGTTATTGTAGCTAGAGCGAGTCTTGCATAACTGGTATTCATAATTATGAATAATCCAAGAGAAACCTGCTCTTTTTCTGTTTGTTTGAAGGTTTTTTTTAATGTTTCCTGGGGGTTTTGTTTGTTTTTCTTTTAATGTCCTGTGTCCATGAGGGACCGTGTAATAAAACAACTTTTTTTCCCCTCCTATTTATACATTGTTGAAAGCCATCAAAATATGGCAAATATAATGGAGTAGAGGAGAATATGCCTCATGGTAATTTCAGTAAACCTCCAAGATCTGTGTACCCCAGTACGCTAAGCAAGCTGATACTCCCTTGTAAGAAAAGAGGTGCAGATATGCCTTGTCAGTCTAAATGACAACAGAAAGAAATGTCATGGTGAGGTGTCCCTTCTCTATTTATCAGTGCTTACCATTCAGTATTATCCAAACTGTTACATTTCAGCACCACCTTAAAAGATGATAAAAAAGTGAGGATCTGTAAGGATGCAACGTGCTAAGAGATACTTCAAAAACATTCATCAGGTGTGGGAGAACTTTTTGAAGAAATTTTCTTACATGTGACAGTCCAATTCTATGAGAAAGACACAAGGCGCAAAACTTGTCCATGGGTAAATTTCTTGAACTAGTTTCACAAGTATCACTATTTGGACAGATATCTCTTCCTTTCTTCTCTGTTGCAAGTATGGATTATTTTTTTTCCCTTATTCAGGGCTTTAGTCCAGAAAGATACATATTTCTGGAAGGTACCAGAAGCTTTGTGGAGTAATCAAAAAGAACAAAGTTGACCAATTCTGATTTTTAAAGATGGTGCTAAAGAGTGAGAAAATAGAGAATTTGTAGGGAAAAAAAATATTTTCTTTACAGAGAAAACCCTTGAGTCTGTGTGAAGTCCTCGTTAAATGATGGAGCTAGACAGGGGTCAGACTCAGTATAACTAATAGACCATAGATATCCTGAACTCTCTGAGGAGGCTGGAATGGCTTTTTGTTTTATTGAGTTAATCTCAACTTTGGTCTTTCTACTAAGATCTGAAGACAGTTTCAGGATTTTAAATATGTAGTCTAAATTTAAAATAAAATCCTGAGCTTTCTAGAAAGACAGTTCAAACCTGTACTTGAAAATACATTGAATCTGATGGCTGGTTGGAAAGCAGCTAGGCAGAATTTATTCTCCCACAAAATCAGAAAATGTATCATAATTATCACGGTTTACCCATTTACATACTCATGTTTACTTTCATATGTATAAATGTCATGTTGTTTTCCTTCAAAAGTTATTATGCCAGTACCTCCCTAAGGTGAAAAAATTGTCTGAGCTGAGAACTATTTCTATAGTACTTAGGTTTGCAAGGAGAGATTGCTTCCATGTTATTATGTCATTTCCTCAAATAAGGCTCTATGTTGCAAGATGGGGTAGTTAATTATGGTTCCCTTTTCTCTTCAGTCGTTCCTGAATTACCACGTTGTGTAATTACTCAGTTACTACTGTGTAATCAAAATAATAATATGTTTCTTACTTTTCTCATTACTACTGTAACCAATGCCACCAGAACCCCTACTTTTTGGTTCAGCATTTTACAGTGTTGAACCATCTGCAGAAAAACCACAGGCACAGGCTTATCCATGGGCCATGGGCCACCAGGAGTGAACACTTGACTTAACTCATCTTGTGCTGCTGCTCACACAGCGTGGTCAACATCATGACAACCACCTGGGTATCACTGACTTAACTATTTGACTGTGCTCAGGGATAGGTCTTCTTCCAGTTCAAGCTTGGAACTGTGTAAGTATGACAACTAATTTCTAAGTCTCTAGAGATTAAAATCTTGGAGCAAGCAGAATAGGTCATTGAACTCACACAAGTTTTGACCCTTTTTCCAGTGGTTAATAGCTTTCCACTTATTCCAGAAGCAGCATATTGTTAATCTTTTAAGTTGGTGTGGTGGGTTGACCTGGGCTGGATGCCAGATGCCCACCAAAGCCCCTGTGTCACAATTACAACAACAGAAATTCCTCATCATCATTCTACATTTCTCTCCCTAGCTATGTTCAGTCCATGTTTTCCTGTTACCTCTCCCAGTTACTATCCCTATCCCAAATTCCTCATGGCCAACACTGGGCACCAGAAAGGGCTGCTGTGGGTTGACCTTGGCTGAACACCAGGTGCTCACCAAGCTGACCTATCACTCCCCTCCTTGGCAGGAAAGGGAAAGAGAAAATAAGATGGAAAAAACTCAAGGGTCAAAATATAGGCAGTTTAATAAAGCAAAAGCAAAGGCTGCGTGGAAGCAAAGGAAAATGGAAGATGTTGCTCTCTACTTCCCATCAGCAGGCACGGTCCAGCCACTTTCTGAGAAGCAGGGCTTCCGTACGTGTAGCAGTTACTCCAGAAGACAAACATAACAATAAATGCCCCCTCCCTTCTTCAATCTTTTATATCTGAGCAGATGCCATATGATATGGAATATCCCTTTGGTCAGTCTGGGTCAGCTGTCCTGGCTGTGTCCCTCCCCCCCAGGATCTTGCCCACCCCCAGCCTACTGGTGAGGGGGGAGTGTTGGAGAGGCAGCCTGGATGCTGGGCCAGCTGCTCAGCAGTAGCCAAACCCTGGTGTGTTGTCACCACCTTTCCAGACACCAATATAAAACACAGCACCACGAGGGCTGCTGAGAGGAAAGTTAATTCCATCTCAGCCAGACCCAATACAGTTAAGAACAAGATCTAGACTGAGATCTGAACACATTATTTTCAGCATCTAAATATTATGTATGCAGAGGAAGAAATTTCTGGGATAGGTGCTTAATTCACTTGTCCTAACATCATGCCCACTGATATTTGAGAAACCTCAGGGTACTGAGGACACCCGTGCTGATGGAGCTAGGGAACACTGGTACTATTCCTGACCAGCTGGAAGTTAAGTAGGATGAACCAGAACTTATCACATATCAATAGTCACATATGGTCCGGTACCAACATCCAAACTCACGTTAAAGTCCATGGAGACCTCTTCAATGTGTCAGGAGGCAATTTTCCTTCAGGAAGAAAAAAAAAATAAGGAAAAAAAAAAAAAAAGGCGCTGCCAAAAGAGAGATATTCAGCTAACAAGCAAGAGTCCAATCACACTGCAGTTCGTTGCAGATCATGAGACAGCAGAACTCTGTGCATTCACAATAAGATTTGTTAATGGGCAACACACAGAGTAAAACAGAACCATAGCATCATGCCTTTCCTAGCAGCCATGGTTAACTAAATCCCTTTTTGTATGCATAGTACTCAGGTTCTCCACCTGTCAGGGGGGTAAATATATAAGACCAAAAAAAAAGCCTCCCAGATGTTGGTATTTGGTCTGCTTTTTGCTCAGCTTCTCCCATGATTAGGCTGATCAGGGCTTTACTTATTGTCTCCACCTGTGGTCAACAATACAATCAAAAGAACAGTTCGTGACCTTCCCAAGGTAAAAATAGGCTATGCAATGGCTTGAAAGAAATAAACATAATTTTGCAAAAGAGTGGGTTATACTTTAGGTTATACATTTCAATGTGGCTTTAATTGCCCAAACTTCTTCCTGGACAAGAGTAATAACTAACTTTAATAGCGATTAGTGTCGGCTAACGAACTAACTATCCACATGCTTAATGAAATGCAAATCTTTCTTCATCAGTGACTTTTGCTTAGTGTCTGATGAGGAAAGCAGCAGTTTATTAGAGCATAGTTAGGAAAATAATACCTTACTGCTAACATATATTTTCATTTCTTCAATGAAAATATAAAGGTAACTAATAACTGTTATTGCTGGGCTTTTTAGTTTATTAACATTCTGTTGCTACATGTGATTATCTGTATTATATGTAATTGTACTAATAATTGTCTTATTCTTTATTAGGGTTTAGCATTCAATACCCAGGACATCTTTTGTTGCATGCTTTTCTGCCATTACTTGATATTAACATTAGACCAAAAAGCCTAACCTAATTGCATTTTTCCTAAATCTACCTCAAATCTATGGGAAATGGTCTTCTTATTTTCCATATTTTCTATTAATAATGTATATAAAGAATCAATAAACCACATACATTAACACAAAAATATCTTCGTCACAGTGTGACATTATGTCTCCTCTACACGTTTCATGTTCACTTTTATTCTCACCATTAAAAGGGAGAACAGAGGCACAGATGTTTTTGATAGCCACCTGAGTCCACTGTGTAAGGGTTTAGGAGCAAGCTCAGTCAGTACATCAACCTGAGCATCCACAAGAATTATTTAGGTTGGAAAAGACCTTTGAGATCATCAGGTCCAACCATTCACCCAGCACTGCCAAACCCACCACTAAACCATGTCCATAAGCACTGCATCTACACCTGTTTTTTAAACACTTCCAGGAATGGAGATTTTGCCGCCTCCCTGGGCAGCCTGTTCCGGTGCTTGACCACCTTTTCAGTGAAGAAGTTTTTCCTAACATCCAATCTAAACCTCGCCTTGTGGAACTTGAGGCTGTTTCTTCTTGTCCTGCTGCTTGTTATCTGGAGGAAGAGACCAGCTCCCACCTGCCTACAACCTCCTTTCAGGCAGTTGCGGAGG
The DNA here is from genome assembly GCF_017639655.2 of Falco naumanni. Classification (NCBI taxonomy): domain Eukaryota; kingdom Metazoa; phylum Chordata; class Aves; order Falconiformes; family Falconidae; genus Falco; species Falco naumanni. The sequence goes on from NC_054057.1 coordinate 58,443,490, forward strand.
GTGATAAGGTCCTCCCTAAGCCTCATTTACTCCAGAGTAAGCAACCTCAGCTCCTTCAGCTGCTCCTCATAAGTCATGTTATCGTGGCTAAAATCAGAATTCCCCCAAGGACATCACCATCTTCTGTGTCCATGAGCAATATTGTGCCACTGAACCTTTCCAACCAATGTTCTCTTATCCACGTTCACTAAACCAGAGATTAGATGAATCCATATGAGAGAACAGCTCTGGGAGAGGGAACAGTTAAGAACAGGATGCTGCTTTTCAGATTATTCTGTATCAAGTACCCATGGATTTGCTCCTTACCAAGAGCATAATTGAGATTCTTGTTCCCCCTGACTACCACTTTTTTTTTGCCAGGAACTATTCCATTGATTTAGAAGAGTAGTACCATGTTTATACCTTGCTCTTATTCCTCTCTTCAGTGAAGACATGTTGTAATTTTACAAGGTTTGTAACATTTGCACAGTGAAGATCATACTGAAGTTCATTGCAAAGGCATGGGAGGTAGTGGCAGCTTTTAATCTGTTTTCTAGAAGAAAAATATAGGAAGAAATTTGCTTTTTTCTCCCATTAGCTTTTGAAATTCTCAAAAAATAATAAAAGGGGGCAGGAAGTAGAAGAATTAAGCCCATTGTTCTTCCCAGTGTGACCAGAAAATTAATTAGTGGTATGGAAAAGAAAATAGCACATTTTTATAAACTTTGCTTTTCCCCTCAAATTCTCATTTGTTTCAAAGGCCATTTACTTTGCCCACCCTTGAAGACAGCTCTGTTGGCAGTGCACTTCAAGGATCAATCTCCTGTGACTGCTGGAAATCCACCAAAGTACAGGGGAACAGGACTTGAAGAGACTTCAAGACATCAACTAATCCACTGTCCAGCCCCAAGGCAGTCTCAGTCATCACTCCCATGGATGTTTGTCTGATCTTTTTCAGAAACCCTCCAAAGATGGAGAATCCACATTTTCTTCATTTGATTTATCAAAGGCTTTTCCAGTCTTAACTGCCAGAAAGATTTTCCCTGACATCCCATGGACAATTTCCCTCTAGCATCTTCAGCCAGAGTCTTTTTGTCCTCTCTGACATGGGAAAAATTATTCCTGACTCTTTTCCAAAGGTCTTTTTATAATATAAGACATGTCATGTACCCCCTTCACCTCTTCTGGCAAAACCATTGCTTTCCTTCTGACCATTCCCCTTACAGTGCTGTTTCCTGGCCTCTCCAAAGCCCCTCTGCTTTCCTTTAGAGTATTTCCAGCAGATCTAAAGCTTTCTTGAAAAACACTTCAAAAATAGTCTTCATCACAGACCAGTCAAATTGCTCTGGCAATTTGACTGCTTACCATCATGAAGTATTGCTTCAAGTAAGAAATAAGTAATACCTTTGTTTATACACCAAATAATTTTGCCTTTCTGCAGTACTGTAACATCACTGACATAATTTATCCACCTTGTTAACCACCTTGACCCTAAGATGCTTTCCTGAAGGCCTCCTCTTTAAACAGCAGCCTCATAGTTTGTATTTGTGTGCTTGAGTTTTTCCAGCCCAGTGTTGCTTTTTGTAGCTGTTTCTGTTATACTATATCCTAAAATTATTAATGTAGGAAGTGGATTACATTCCTTCTCTGATGTAAGGCACTGGTGGAGTACGACTAGCAGATAATGACAGATGATGAATGTAAAGACCATTTTTAGATCTTGCAAGGTCTTGATGACCAACTGATTAAATGAGAACCCAAAGAGAGTGCTGTTTGGACCACACAGTAATCACATTTCTGTAGAGCTGGGAAAAGTAATCAATATATTTTGTGTTAGAAACTGATGTTCTATCTGGCTGAGACAACATTTCACTTAAAAGGGAAATAAAATTTCCTCAACTGAAAAGTTTCAGAACCCTTTATACTGCTTCCAGATGACAACTAGCCTTGGAAATGAGTGTTTGTTATATTCATCTACTGGTGTCAAGCCCAAATAACAGAAATGAAGAGAAACTGGTAAACAATTCAATATATTCATGGCCTGTACCAGAAATCTGGAAATTCTCTTCTGTTCTTCTGCAGAAATTATAAGATACATGGATATGCTTCAAAGCACATTTTTATTGGCTTTCTTATTTAAAATTAATTTTTATTTAAATTTAAATTATTTTTTTTGGTATTTTTTGTGATATGATGGACCACCAATAGTGAACATTAGACAATAGTTAACCAATGGACTGGTAAGTCAAATGATCATTCAAAGCTGTTTCAGAGGAGAACAGTGTTCCTACCTTGAAATCCAAAATAAGCCTATTAAAGCTGAACAACGTGTTAATTTTCTAACATCATTAAAAGAAGATCCAAAGGTTCAGTTTATGTTTATGTTTTTTTCTATTATTTTAAAAAAAGTATTTTCATTTTATGTTCAACTGGGTTTTTGTTTGTTCTTTTGGTTTGGTTTGGGGGTGTTTGGTGGTGGGTTGGGGTTTTTTTGTTGTTATTGTTGTTTTTCTTTCCATTTTGCTTTTTCTCTGAAATAGAAAACCACCACCCTCCACAATTTCTGTTGGCCTATTAAAAGATACAGAAGTGGTTTTTTCCAGCTCTGGGTGATTGTAGAAATGTCTGATACATAACTTCTATGAAATGTGTATCAATAAGGACTTTTGGAGACTAGGTGGCAGAATAAAAAAGTTCTTGTTACATTACTCTATGTATACTAACAGCCCTACTACTGAATTGCAGCCTCAGCTTCTAACAAGCAAATGGAAGGGAAGCCTTTTTACCTGTAAATAAGAAAATCAAGTCAAATATCATTGATTAAACCTTTGACCATACCAAAGTTGAAAGCAATAAGTGTGCGTGAGAATCCACTTCAATCTATAGTTTTTCAGTAACATGCTGCCATTAAAAAAAAATAAATGCTAAGCAACCCATTTCCATAATTCGTAGTGATTGCATGTATGGATTTATGTCTTCCTACTTCTCCATGCAAAAACTTTCGGTTTTTTTCCTCTTAAGCAAAGTTTTAAATACAGCACTCAAATGACAAGATGTGTGTCTGAAAACATCACCTGATGTTCCCTAGGTAGCCGCAAGACATGGTTTCAGGTTTGTTTCAGTGGCGCCTGCCCTCTCCTAAAACTGGCCCCGGCTCCTCTACCAGGGGCTGCCTTCTCCATTACACTGACAGCATTTACGAGACACGGTGAGGTGGACTGGGAAACTGATTCTCCTGGGGGGGGGGGGGGGGGGGGGGATGTTTATTTCTAGTCTGGATGAGCTCCCTGCTCCAGTTCCCTGCTATGCCCACAAATAGCTCTGGCAGGGAGTAGGCAGCCCAAAGAAAGTTGAAAGGGGAAAGGAAAGAAGTGCTGAAGCTAGCACTGTGGTCAAGTAACTGTGCCATAACCCTACTGCCAAGCTGGAAAATTTATCCCAGTGGAAAAAAAATCAATCAGGCACACTGGTGCAAAACCCTAGTATGCAAGTGCTTAAACAGATTCTATTTAATTTAATGTGATCAAGAGTTAATGCTCTATGTTTTGCGCTATGTTTAAACAGCTTTAATTAAAATCCATCTGCTCGTTTCATACACGGTGTGAGTGAAATGATCACCCTTTTATACTGCTTTGCAAAGAAAAACTAATTCCACTACATAATTATGACTCTGCGTATTTTTGATCTTCAATATTTAAATGCTAATTCAAGGCCCCATTTATAAAACTTTTTGAAGCTCTGGATTGTCTAAAGTTGCCCTGTTTCAAACATTCCCTTTTTCCTCAGAAACTAAACATTTATCTGTCACGTCTGCACAACAAAATTGCCTATTCTTGGAGCTGTGGTTAAACGACTTAGACCCAGCCTTCCTCCCCCCATCCCCTCCCACACCTTTCCTCTAAATTTCAATAGTTTTAAAGAATTATCATGGCAATAAAAGTCTCTGGTAGACAACGCTAGAGGCTGAAATTTCCCTTTATTCCACAGCAGGTTTGCCTTCAGTATTACAAACTCTATCATGGTGTGCTCGTGGGTCTGACCTTGGCAGACCACAGAAGCAGTCCTGACTCAGTTTTCCATTTTGACCCTGCTGATGGGATTAACAAGTTCAAGAAAAAATGCTGACTCTAGCCCTTTTCTCAATGCTGAACACTAATACCTTTTTCTGGGCATGATCTTTGGGAAATATGAAGCTGTAGCAATGTCATCTCAGAAACCTTGACTTTTTAACTCGAATTGTTTACTTTTAACTTTGGAAGCTCCACATGGTTTGGTTTTATTTATTCTTTATTTTAATATCACTATAATAAGTTATTGCTACTTTTTTAGGTAAATGGTAAAATTGTGAAATATTCATGTATAGTATTAATGTTTCGTCCAGCTTTCCACCATCATTAGATATTGTTAATTGCCGTGGAAATGTTCTTCATAAATTTCAGATAATATTGTGCTGGTTACTGGTTTATACCATGGGTGCGATCTAGCCTTACTACCACCACCCGGCACCTTGTGCTCGAGGAGTCAGTGTCCAGCTGTGCACATTGGTGGGAGAGGGAATTTACTCTCACCTGTTGACATGTAAGTGCAGTGGCATGGTGGGGAAGGTAAAAGGAGGTATGAAGCTGAGTCTTGCTTAAGGCAAATCAGGTGTATATGAGCCCTTGTGTTCTCAAGGCTATGAAGAGAAGACAAAGGTGGTCTAAAAATAACTACACCCTTGTTCTTATTGCCTGGGGAAATCCAACTACTCTGTTCAGTGAGGCCATCAAACTTTGATAGTTTATTTGGGTTTTATTCAGTTTATCATAACCTCCAGCAACCAAATTGGATTAACTAGGTCAAAACAATGCAATTTACCACAGACATTTTCAAAAATGGTTTAAATAAAATAAAATAAATAGCCACATTTCAACTGTGCAAGATTAATCTCTGAGTAAACATCCTTGTAGCTGCAATAATGGAGGGGATCTTGCAGAAAGAGAGAAACTGGCAGAAAAACCCCGGAGAGTTTTAAATAAGTTTTGGGATGCTGTTCTGTGTGTAGGGAGAAGAGTGCAGAAACAGCGGTGGCAGGGCTGGGAGGAGGCAACAAGCTGTTGTGAAATCAGCCGGTGTCTTACAAACTACATGAGTTAGTAGCACAAGCTAAAACCGTTCCACAAAAAGCAGCAAAAGAATCCTTGAGAGAGTTGTGAAGATGTCAGACTTTCTCCTTTGGGGAGAGCATGTCTCCCCTGCTGCATATTCAATATCTCCCCTGCAGGACTGCAGTCCTAAAGGCAAGCTGCCAGCACTAGCAACCTGACAAAGGAGCTGCATGCAATAGGGAATGCATTGGTCATGGAAGTGATGAGTGGAGAGATGCAGTAATTACTGATCTATCAAATGTTTGTCTCTGCTCAGGAGAAGTGTGGGAAGGGGGCTTGCAGGGGTGGTGGTACTCAAAACTTGGGTACAACTGGTGGGAAGTGATAACTTTGTGCCTGTGGAATACTGATCCTTCAGATGTGCTTTTATGGTAAAACTAAGGAGCTCAAAGTTCTGTACGTTATTGAGAAAGCTTTTTTTAAATGAAAAAAAAAAAATCATTTTTAAGGGAAAATAAGGCCCATAAGATCATTACTTTCTTTTAGACATGTCCTTCTCCTTAACCACAAACAGCTGGAAATTTGCACAGAACAGCGACAGTAGGAAGGAACTCATTTTAATGGAATGTCTGTGCTACAGATCGGCAGAATTAGGCTGAAAATACAGAAAAGCCAGGTTTTCCAAAATGACCCACGGTCATCAGAATCCTTGCGTGGTGGATTTCAGCATGAGATCCCTCCGTACGAATGCTCACTCTCCCTGAAAAATGAAAGCCTTTTCAAATGTCTTACATAGGGGTCTGTGCTCTTCTACATTGAAAAGTGGTAAGTAAAGCCTTCTGTGGTTTTTATAGGCATGACTTCAACAACACTGAATAAACACATATAATGGTTAAGATGTGGTGGCTGAAATGGAAAATTCTAATGTGCACACCAAAAGTTTACTCACAGGCAACATATTTTTCTAATATATGGACCAAAAAAGTGCATCTCCATGAAATGTGAGGTATTGCTCATTTGAAACAGGACTGTTATGATTCTTTTTCAAACACTGCTTAAAACGGCTGGAGGGTGCATGATTTGTAGAGCATTTGTAGGATAGCCTAAAGACTTTTAACTTCAATAGCACTGATACATTACAGGAAACCTGATGGATGCTCAGCCAAATATTTTTCTTTAATCTGGAATCTCTTTGAGAGGGAAAGGAGAGGGGATGTGTCTGAGTACAGTAACACAGCCTCTGCTGGCATGAGCTTGTGATGACAGCACCAGTCATTATGGTTTTATAAGATTTTTCAAGTAATATAAAAATATTAAGTATTTGTAAGGCAGCTGAAACTCCCTGTTGTAGTCTTACTATTGAAAGCACTTTGAGTACTGTAAATATTCAGGTTGTCTACCTCCTGAAACGGTAATAGGAGCTAATCAACAGAACACTGGTAAGGACTGAATACTGTTGCCAGCCATTATTTTGAAGGTATGTGGCATGGTGAATTAAGACTGTGTAGGTTCAAATTCTCTTATCAGCTTTTTTATAACTTTATGAACTGAAAAAGTAAATTTAATACTATGGGATGAAATTTTTCTATGCTATACTTCTGCAGGGAAATCTTTCAATTTTCAAGATTCAGTGGCTTCTGAAATGAGATTAGGGAAAATATCAGAATTTGCCCATGATAAATAGACTTATAAGTGTTGATTTGCAAGGTCTAGAGCTTCATCCTCTGGAAGCAGATGATGAAAATTGGCAGGAGGACAGCTCCAGTTTTATTTTAGACATCCCTGTGAAAGCTTGCCTGATTTAGGCAAGGTATAAGGCTTTGGGGGAAAATGAAATAAATCTTTATGCACACACTGGAAGGAAAGCCTGCCAATCTCAGCTCTCCAAAGACACCTTCTTGCATTGCACATATTCAGCTCTCTTGCAAGATCCAAGCTACAACCAAGCGCCCTGTAGAATTCATCCCCACAGATGTTTCCAAATGTAGTCAAGTTCTGCATAAGTACAACTTTAGTTCCTCAAAGCTGTGGTGACCCTAGGAGCTGGAAGGCTCCTTTTCAAGGTCTCAGCATTCCCCTACCCAGCCTGTGTAGATAAGCAGTAAGGTCATTTGAAATTAACTGCAGAAAGATGAGCATGGAAGAGAGACAAAGCTGTGTCAGAGGTGCAAACAGGGTTGTAGAATTGATCCTTGTGGGAAGATGGGAGCTGGGGTTACAAATTCATTTTGAGGAATGGCATGATATGAGAACAGAAGAGTGGAGAACAATTTTTTAAAGGTATTTCATGTCTTGTGTCTCTGATTTTGCAATGTTAACATCTGCTTAATGTTATTATGGAATTTGAATTCCTTCAAGATAGTATAAATTGATAGACAAGCTTTCATATCCAGACAGCACGACTGGAGTTCAGCCAGCCTTACGACATCTAAACATTGCACATTTAGCTCTGAGTGAGGCTGGGTACTTCCAGAGTGGGATTCATCTGTCCTGTCTTAAACCTTAGGATGAGGGGAATAAACTGAGTGTACATATTTTTATACTTCTGACTAAAGAAGTTTTGTAGTTCAGATTTAGACACTGAACTTTCAGAAGTATTAAGATAATTGAGAAAAATCCCTTTTGAATTTTGCCTTAAAATCAATGTGCAACAGGTTCCCAGCAGAATTTGTGTTCACATGCCTGTGAGTATTTTTTGATCTTATATTTTAAAATATAGGATCACGGTCATTATATGCCATGAAAACACTCACACACAGATACCCAGAAGTCACACTGTGAAATGTGTTTTATTAGAATAAATTGACACTAACATTAGCTGTCAGGAGATGGTTTCTCTTATGCCAGACGTATTGTTTTAATACAGGATTAGCAACATTTAGATGTGTTCATCCATACTAAAATAATTTTGCATAAGAAAGAAAAAAACAAGGGTCTTGCCAGGAGGTACATGATTCCCATAATCTTGGGCTCAATCGCTCAATTCATCCAGTCCAGTCTCTGAGCATGCAGCAAAGTCCAAAATGTAGAAAGCAGGTTATATACAGCTTAGAGAATTATTAATATTTATTTCCCACTTCTTTGCAGTGTTACGTCAATTCTGTGTAAAAGATAAATGCTTCAAATCAGCAATGGACAGGAGGAAGGGAAGTCAAAAAGCAAGTGAAAGATACTAAGAAAGGCTAAAGAAGTGAAATTTTACTTGTTTTGAAACATGAACTCCAGTGCTTTATACCACTGTGCTCTCTACGCCCTGAGTCTGGCACTGCTTGTAAGTAATTGCATGGAAAAAAGCTTTTACTTCTTTGTTTTTCGATATTTGTTCATTTTATTCTTGGAACAGATGGTCAGATACAGTTTTACTTTTTGCATGAGTCTCTCTTTATTTGCTTTGGATTCCAGTTAAACAAGGCAAGACGCTATGAAAAGTGTGAACAGCAGCAGAAGGGGCACACGTTGTAGGATCAATGCATTTCACTGTTTTCTTACTACACGCTCACTAAGGAGAAACAACATAACTGCCAGGACCCCCTTTTTTTTGTGTGTAGGCTTTAGAAGACAGTGATGAAAAAACTGGAGAAGAGCTGTTACATCAGAGCAGCTGAGTTTTGATAGAGGTTTTTTTTTTAATTTCAGATTATGCATTCTTATTAGTTACAGTTTTATCTGCCTTGTTGGTAGCATTGTTATTAAATATGTGAGCAGCTGAGATGCTACAGGTAACAAATGAGTCAAACTAGCTGGGATGCTTATAGCAGAATTAGAAATATCCAAGTGCATTAAAAAGCCTAGAGGTCTCACTGATATTTTCCTTTGGACAAAGATTAGTACATCACAATTCAGGATTGCACAGATGTCAGGAAAGGTCTGTGAAAAGTGAAGCAAACATATTTTCTTTGCTTTTAAGATTAATTACATTTTCAGCATCTTCCATTTGTGATTCTTCTGCTATATCCTTTCCTCTTCCCTTGGAATCTCTTCTCTGAAGGAGCATTTCATGAGAGGTGCTACAGCAGCTGGGATTTTGTGGGTCAAGAGAAATAAAATAGTGTGAAATGACAGAAAAAACTTTTTACTGATGTGAAGCTATGGTTTCCTTTGTATCATCTGTGTGACAAACTCCACTTCCCTGTAGGGGGAGTAGATAAATATGATTGCTCATAAGTAGAATATCAAGATCCAGTTTAAAATATCACTGAAGTTCTCTGTTAGAACGTGTCCCATTTACCCTAAAGAAATAGCATTTTCTTCTATAAAGCTGGATTGGTATTGCACTTTCTAATATAAAGCTGGATTGGTTATAATACAATTGTGCACTGATCAAAGCCAAGTTTATGTGTTAAGTGTATAATAAAAATCTCCTAGTGTCTATTGCATATTTTATTATAATAGAGGATAGGTAAACATTCTTATTTGAGTAGAAACTGGTGGAAGAACAGCTATCTGTTTTCATTGTTGGTAGTAGCTTGATACTGTGCTTTCCCTGGAAGAGTTTAGCTCAGCTTTTAGAGAGGTTTTAAATGCTTAAGAGGCTGACTCTCAGCTTCCATAAACTGAGATTTTTGTTTTCATTTCTTGTGGTACCTACTGTAATGTGAAAACAATTAAAATATGGATCCATTCTGATGTATATGAGAGAAAACAGGAAAAGCATCGTTCAAGCAGCAAATTTTGCATGGTTACAAAACCATGTAAAACCATGCAAAAAGAGAAGTTTACTTTCCTATGTGTGCATTTCACGTCCCTTTTTAGAGAGTCATCTGGAAGAGAGTTTCCTTTTGTTGTTGCTGTTTTATTGTTTTGTCAGATGAACAAGACTTGCAACAGAGGCCCTCCGACAAGGGTAAAGATTTGCTTGATTTCTGGTGGTTGTGTCAACCCACAGTTCCATTTAATACATTATCTGATGGATATGGCAACTGCAAATTCATATTCTATTTGGAACATATCAGGGTTTATTTCATTTGTAGTTTAGCTTTCCTTATCAGCAAGAAGAGTTTTGTATAAAGTTATTCAGGAAGACAAGCTGAAATATTAGCTAAGGTCCTTTCAAAAAGATTTTCTATTTTGCCTCCTGTTGCACAATTCCTATCATTTTTGCCCTTATAAAAAGAATATTGGGGAAATACCTGTTTCTTATTTTAACTACAAATGGGGTGCAAATATAACCACAAGGAGAACACTTTCTAAGCTACATTTGTTCTATAAGTGATAGCCTGACTGGCAGAGCAGGACTTTGCCAGCCAGAGCCCATCCCACCATCACCAGTGAAGGGGCAGGGCAGCCTCAGGGCCATATCAGCAGGTCAGGATTGGGCCTGGTGAGGGGACTCAGGGTCAGACATAGCCCAGGGCCATGGGGACAAGGATGGGCTGAGGCCAGGCTGAGACATCAGCAGGGCCCATGGCTGGGCAGGGCAGGGCAGGGCAGTGGTGGAGCTTGCAGCCACCATCCTACAGCATTGTTAGGCCAGCAACTGAGCTCCTGGGTCCATGGGAAGAGTAGGGGGAGGCCTAGGGCAGGCTGAGCAGGACCACTAAGGCCCGTAAGGGCCCTGACAGTAACTCAGTCCAGACTTAGGTCATTATTCGTTTATTTTGTCTCACAGTAGTGGTAGCACCACAAAGGTGTAGCTGACTTCCACATGTTGAAGTCCTTTTGAGATATCTAGTGCCCAGTGAGTTTGCTGTCCAATTTGCTCTGCCTTAGTGAATTGTTATGGATGTTCTGGGAAGGCAAAGATGTTGGAATATCAAGGCCCACTAACAGGTCCTGTGTTTGCCTATCAGTAACATCAAAGAGTACTTATCACTGAATCAGTTAAAAGACTGATCCAAAATTAATATCTTCAGGTTGGCATGGACTTGGGAAGATGCATTCCGAAATTGTCATCCATCTGTTCTTTTCTCCTTCCACTTCCTTTTTTTTTCAAATTCTGCTATCAGTCACCAAAATTCATCAGGCACATCCCATTTTTTTCTGAAAAGTTTCATGTGCAGATGCAGAATGTTTTCAAGCTGTGTGATTAGAAAGCATCTCCCTAAAAAAGCCTTACTGGGATACTGGTTCCCTCAAAAAATGGCAATCAAAAACTTGAAACTTCTCAGGTTTGACAGGGAATTGAATCTAGGTTTGCTGCACTCCACATGAACATTTTAACTAATAGAGTCTCAAAAATGTGAGCAATTCAACTAGTGATAACACAGTTTTAAAAGGAGATATGTATGTACTGCTCAGCCTTGTGAAACAGTTGTAGCTACTCAGCAAGGTCTACGGAACAGGCACGCCTGCAGATCTCACCTGCTGTACATTAAGTGGTTCTCAGGGAAGTGGTGCTTTACATCTGTCTGTCTTCATGGATGTAAATGACCATGAAAAGTGCTAGAACCTCTGCTTCATGTCTCCTCTACTAATTACCAGAATTCAGAAAAAGAAACAAGCTGAGTTTGGATTCCTGTTCTGCCTCATCTACCCAACACAAGAGGCTGTCTGTCATCCACCATAATAGTAAACATTTTGTTGAAGACCCTAAAGTAAGATGGCAGTTAGCTAGACCTTCTAGTCCATTGAAAGAGGCATTTCTCCTGAGTGCAGCTTAGCTCCTAGGCAATCTGAATGGTCCTCTGGAAGTGGTATGCAAGGAAAAGACAAGAAGCAGTGAGAACAAAATGAAATACAGAAAATTCCATTTAAACACAAGAAACCACTTTTTATTGTGAGGGTAGCCCAACACTGGAAGAATCTGCCCAGAGAGGCTTTGGTGTTCCCATCCTTGCTGAAATCCAAAATCCAACTGGATGCAGCCCTGAGCAAACTACTCTACTTGACCCTGGGTTGAGCAGGGAAGTTGCATTAGATGATCCCCAGAGGTTCCTGCTAGACTCAATCATTCCATGATCTGTGATATGTGAGCTGCAGAGGGAGTTTCTGTAGGGACAATTCTAAGACCAGTGAATTACCAAAGTGGCAAACTAAAATATTTTATGCAGCTTCATTTCTTTAGGATCCCACAAACCAAAAACTCTTGTCTTATTATCAGCTTAGCTACAAGGCAAAATAGCTCTACTATAATGATGTCTGCACAAGCCTGCATAATGTCGGTAGCTGTACTCACTGGCATTCATCTAACCCAGAGCTGAAACCCAAATTCAGAGTAACCATGAATTTAACAGTGAGGGGAATGTGAGTAAATTGAGTCTAAACCATAGCTCATTCCATCCAAAAGTAAATATATAAAATAATTCAACTGATCCATGCACAAAAATGCTAGCTTCTCTGTTATCCTCATAAAAGGAATCTAAGAAGACTAGATCAGATAATGATGCCTCTGTAGATGCAGAGACCAAAGGGAACTGAATCACATTCACAGACATTTATTCTTCTGCTAAAGAATGGCTCATACCTCTTTCCTGTTACTTGATGCTTCCAGAAGTGGGCAGAAGGGAAGAAGGTAGAAAATTATTAAACCAGTAAGTCTACAGATGGTTTCAGGGTAGTTTGGAACCTGATTCTACACCTTGTTTGGGAACAGTATTCAGAGCTGTTTGGAAAGTATAAGGGTCTGCTAGATGTAGCCAAGTGTTCTAGGGGGTTGAATATATCTAGAACACAGCCTAGGAGTGGAATCAATCTTTTTAGTTTATTTTAGCTGAGTTTTTATCATAGCAGAACTTGCACTCAGTGTTTATTCAAGCAGTAACTACTGACTTGAATATAAACTGTAAGAGCACCTCTTAAGGTCAGGTCTTCTGGAAGGAATAGGTAATAACTGACATATGTGGCACTTGATCAGCCTCACCTTTTTATTTGAGATGCGTATGGTAAAGTGTTCTCATGAGTCTGGAGACATAGAAAGAAAAAGAAAAAAAAGATTTCCTGAACTGGTCAATAAGCCAAACAAGCTTTGTTCTTGCCATGAACAATGAGCTAAGAGAGTTTTCACAGGCAAAATCTAGTCATCTTTTTGCCAGGAGACATAATTTAGGACCATGCAAATGGGTACATTTCCTGCCTACTGAGGTTTTTCTGGACACAGTTCACCAAACCAATAGAATGTTGTGAAATAGTTTTTCAGTAAATGGGTTGACTGCTTTTTCTACTGACTAATAAAACTACGTTTTGCAACAGCTGCTGTCCATAATGGGTAGTGAGCTTTTCAGCATAGATTGCTTTCATTGTCCAGGGTGAGCATAAGGGGAGAAGAATGTATGTTGGCATGAGACACCAAGTGAGCAAAGATGTTCAAGACAGATCCCAATTTTCTGTCGTCCTGCCTACCATCGCATATCTTAGTGAAGTGGAGCTGAGGGGCTCCCTAAACCACCTGTTTTTGCTGATCGGGGCTGACATCACTGAGACATCCTACACACCAGATCTCCACCTCCTGGGGCTAAGGCAATGGCTGGCCCCTGCTCCACCCATTCATAGCCATCTTCCTCTCACATATGCCAAACTTCAGTCAGCCTTGAGTACGGGGCCCTCCTTTTCACTGCTGCATTAATCTGATCCATAGCACTGCTGTCGGTCAGTATGGCAGGAAAACCACATCCTCCTAAAAGTGCTGTAAATGGGAAGCAGACTATCTCCTTGAAGCCATACATGTGGATACATGCCATTTTCCACTGCCAAGGTCCAAACCCAAGAAGAGCAAAGGCTGTGCAATTAAACCAGTGTTTTCCAGCAGCCTGAGAGCCTCAAGTCCTTAGTCAATATGCAGTTCAAATGCTCTGCAGACCAACATGAGATACGGACATTAACATGGAGGGGAAACACCAGCTTATTGGAATGGATACGATCTGCCCTCCAAATGAACCGAAAGCCAGCTATTTGTTTTCCAAATTCCCTGAATATTAATCTTCCCTGGGTGGAACACAAGTGATCCATATGCCAGCCACCTGTTCACCATGCAAGTCTCATCCTGAGTTAATTTTCTGTTGTGTGTATCTATGTCTTTATATCTATATTCACACATACAGAGCATACTGGCACCAGTGGCCAGTGTGTAGAGCCAAGATGAGAGTCTGTGATGATAACTGGCCTTCTGGGACTGGGGACAATAGTTGTGGTTGGACAAGGCACATATTGCTTTCTTCATGAAAAATACATGTAGGTATTTCTGCACAGTGACTACATCCACAGAAGTCATGCTGCAGTCTTTGTCCTTCAGTGGCCAAGGTACTCTGGATGCCTTCTAATTCTTTTGCCGCGTCCATGTAAGCATAAGTCTAAATAAGGACTAAAGCAACTAAAAGGTTCCTGCTCTTAAAACACCAGGAGCCATTTTTTTTCCTTTACACCAGCATACCAAACAAACAAATGTTTTGGTGCAGAGTTGTGGGGTTTTTTTCCAAAGAAAGGAGTTTTGCCTCCCACCCTGTGTAACGAAAGGCAGATGGCAGAAGAGAGAGAACAGATTTGTTCCTTTTGGAGCAAAAAGCACATTCAGAAGACAGCTTTGCAGTAATTGTATGTGGTTTCAAAAGATTTCTTTGGAGGTCGGCAGAGGCATCTCTGTGCTGAGGAGCAGGTGGGCTCTGCAGCATGGTCTGCAGTGCTGAGCCCTTCACTGTTAAGAGAATGAGCCTGTCCAAGTGCCCTCCGTCTCCCTGGGCCCAGATTTAGCAGGGACTAAAGTCAGGGTGCAAATGAGTCCTGCACTCAAACCCAGGCCATAGCAAAGAGGTCTTTCATTATGAACATAGCCAGACAAATCTCATAAGCTTTCCAGTACAGAGCTGTAGCTACCAGCTTTGGATAGCTATACTGCCTAATGATTTGTTCTGATGTAAAGTAACGCAGCTCAACTGCCTTTGACAGAGCTCAGCTGAGTTCGCCTGCCGAAAGCATTGCAGTTTCTGCAGAGGCAGTGGCACATTTTGACTCTTAAACCCTAAGATAATGTCCCAGGTTCTTAACACAGGCTTGTTAGTTCCAAAAGCAGGTCTGGACTTAATGGCTCATGAGATCCTACCCGACCCCTTCTTACTAATCAGATGAAACTCCTCCCCCTGCAGGTCTCTGGAAATGTCCACCCGGAATGTGATTTTATGACAGAGCTGAAGAAAAAGGAGGCTGAATGTCTGGATGACCCAGAAAAGCATGGAAATGTAACGCCAGCAGGTATCCATATGTGAGAGATGAAAGGAGTGAGAGAGAAGCAACACCCTACCAGAGTCAAGACACAGCCATGCTGCCGATGTGCATGTTTGAGTGTTTTACTTATTGTCCCAAATCTCTGTTCTCTGGTCGGCTCTTCTTTCATCTACTCCCAGTCCTTTAAGTTCTTATTTTCAACACCATTTTCACATTAAAATATGGATGGTCAATCTATCTGAGTGAATCCTTGTGTCCTTGTCCTATTTCTTCCCCTACTGGATGTTATCATGGCATCATGCTTGCTCTGTGAGGGTGTGTCGACCTTTAAAAATAGGCTAATCTGTTAACCAGTACTGTAATCTGGTCTTTCTTCCAGCATCACTCTCCCTCCTATTCCACAATACATTTTCATTTATTGAATTATGTCTGAAAACCTACCCCAGTCTAACACAGGGGGTCTAACTAAAGCAGATTAAATAGTTCTCTGGAGGTGTTTATTTTTCACTATAGAATAAAAATTGTGGGCAAACTATTTTTATAAGATATGTAAGGGGTGGAGTGGCAAAGTTGAAAAAGGTTTGGCTTTTTTATTTTGCTCAATTATCATTATGCCTAAAAATATATTTCACTTTCTGTCTGAGGTTGCAAGGGAATGTGGGACAAATTACTGTGCTGGCCGGAGGCAGATGCTGGAGAGACTGTTGCCTTACCATGCCCAAATATCCTCTTTCACTTCATGAAGGAGCCAGGTGATGTACTATCCATCAGAGTTGTACTATTGTTGTGTTGCATGCCTGGCAAGCACATTTCTAAAAATGAGGGATGAAGACAGAACATTGCAAGTTCCTGCTCTCTAGTTGGATCAGAGTATTACTGCAAAGATTGCAATAGGATCTAAGGGATCCTAGCAGTTCTTCTCATATTTTAAGCAATAATCATAACTGGATATGATCCTGTAGCCTGTGATGAGGTCCTGATCCAAAGAACACTGAAATCAATAGTGATTTCTATTGGTTTTCATAGGCTTTGGGATCAGCTTGTGCATTAGTTTTCTAAAGAACTCATGTGGTGCTTTCTATGTCAGAACTTAAGCATGGGGCTTGATGAGATATATGTTCTGATGAGCTTGGGATGAAAAAAAAGGCAAAGGAATGAATAAGGTGATCGTTCTTTAAGACCAGGGTTGGAGATACAAAACAGAATTTTGTCATGGAATTAGCATATGTGTTGGGTCAAATGCAAGACTGTGCAAACTAATGTCTTTGTGCTGCTTACTTGCTGCGTGAGTATAGCTAGGAACGAACTGCAAGCCCATAAGGAGGAAACGATCTTCCAGGAAAGACCTAGATTTGGCAGTTCCACAAGAAAAAAAGAAATTGCAAAGCCCAACCTCTACCTCCCCCAACACATGCTAGTTATAAATGAGGGATAAGGAAAATCCCTTTCATCTGTGCAGATTCATTTCCTGCCCTGGGACTCTCTTACTTATCATTCATCTGACTCATAAATCTTTTTTTATGGAAACATGCTATCCTCATAGAACAAACTGCTTATTCCAGCCTCTGATCTGCAAAGAGTGAGCCCCAAGGAAGGTGGGAGTGAGAAGGGAGTAGAACAGTGAGTGTTGAACAAGGCAGATGTCTGATGGAGCAGTGCTTCCCAGTCTTAAATGGAATTCCATCCCTGGAAGTGTCCAAGGCCAGGCTCGATGGGGCTTTGAGGAACTTGGTCTAGTGGAAGGTGTCCCTGGGAGGGTTGGAACTAGATGAGCTTTAAGGTCCTTTCCAACCCAAACCATTCTGTGATTCTGTGACTTCCTCATCTCTGGTATGATTTCTTCCTTATTCCTTCCCACCTCTCCCACCGTCACCTCAGTTCTCTCACTTCTTCCCATTGTTTGTCTCCAGATAATGTAAAAAGTTTTGTATCCGACTACCTGAATGTACACATCCAAAATGTCCTCTCAGCTCTGTGAGATGCTAATGGAGATGATCCTCTCCTCCTGGTATAACCTTTGTACCAGCAAAAGGTGTTCTGGTTTTTATTTTCCGTGTTATGTGGCTCTTCATTAGAAAAAAAATAAGTGCTTCTCTTTCAGCTGGGATAGTAAAAAGGAACTGCACAAGGAAAGGCTGGTCTGACCCATTCCCTCCCTACCATATTGCTTGTCCAGTAGAAGATGAGATTCCACTTGAAGAAGTAAGTTTAATTAAACAAATATGTGAGCGGCATGCTGACGTTATAGGATTCCTTTCTATTTCTGAAGACCACTGCAGAGGGCCACTCAGCTGAAGCTGAAATTTCTTACCAAGTAGGGAATACAATTCACTTTTATTCTAGTCACTTATTTTAAAGAATTAGTAAGTATGTTTTATTATTCAGGTGTAAAAGTGTAATAAAAATAGTCAGCTGCAAATTACATACAATCATACAGTTCTGTTGAACTAGCTCACAATATAACAGATATATATCACAATTTGTTCACAAAATATGACTTAAGACATTTCAATAATATCAGTCAGAGAGATAGTTTTGTGACATCACAGCATCAGTACAGCAAATGTGCTGTTATAACACCGCTATTCCAAACTCAGCAATTTCTAAGGACAGGAGGGGTTTCTGGTTTCTTATCCTGCCTAGCACAAAATATCTAGTTCAACAAGGAACAAAAAAAGTTTCAAAATCTACATCTCTGTAATGCAGATCAGAATTTTATGTATACCTTCAGCTAGATTTGCACAGTTGGTGATATTTAGAGATTATATGTACAGGGAAAATAGAGTGCTTTATCTCTAACTGATAAGGATAGAAATTGTATAGATGTGCTTCTTATAACTCCTTGTCCAGAGAAAAGAAGCAAGCCAAAATTCTATATAATATTTTAATGAAAAATACTACAATCCTGAAGATTATTATGGTTACATAAAATCTCTTTTGTGACCAGGTTTTTCTGTCCTTTTAGCTACTGCAAACAAAATGAGGAGTAACTCAGTGGAAAGACTCTGAAGAAATCCCCACTAAGTTTAAACTGATATAAAGGAGGTAGAAATCACTTTAAGTGATTAAAAATGAATTGTCTAGTCTAAGTCTAGATCTCTACCCTTCCTCTGTACAGGCTAACACTGCACTTTTGTCTTTATTTGTACAAGTCAGGTGAATACTATCCTTTTTTGTTCACTATAGAGAGAATGAAAATAACATTTATACCCTAGTTGATTAAGTCCATTCAACTTGCTGGAAAGAATTTAGTATGTTTCATCATGGGGAGGTTTCTTTTGTCTTCCCATTACTTTTTTAGCTGACTACTCTCACGCTGTTTAACTCAAACTTCCTTTACAACCTCTAAGCCACAGTACCTGCTGCTCTGTATAAATAAACAATTACACTGAAATGGAACTCTTTCTTTCCTTCTTTCATTGTTTCCTTACATTCCTGTTATAAAAACAATCTTAAATGAGTCTATGGATTCTTTTAGTAGTAACCCACATTCTACCTCAAGGTAAACTCCTCAGTTGTAGGTTTGTCCACTGAAGGATTTGATTATTTTCTGTGGTTTTCATCTCTGATTTGTAGTGGAGGTTGCCAGCTACTGTCAGCCTGGCATGGCTTCGATAGGTTTCTTACGGAGTGGTGCCTTCCAGACTTAGGGTCTAGCTTTGGAGCTCTGAGGGACTTTTATGAGCTCCTGCTGGAATTGTCTATAGTCAGGTACGTGGGTAATCGGCGCAATTCACATTCATCCACCAGACAGGAAAGGCCACTCTCCATGGTTTTCATGTCATTTAACTTTGTCAGTCTCAAAAAATGATTGTGTAAGTCTAAGTTACTCATTACACAGTGGAGCTATATTAGTGCTTTGGTCAGGATCAGGTGTGAGCCTTGCAAGGAAATCTCTTGGTTATGCCCACTTACTGCATTTACACTGAGAGGTGCTCCCAGAAGGCATAATCTGGCTTCCTAGGGATGAAACTAACCTGCAAGGCAAATGCCAGGTGCACCTAGTGTGCTCTGACCATTAATAAAAGTTCAGCCCATGGGACTAGACTATGACTAGTCAGAAATGCACCCAGCATGGGTGTAGGGTCCTCAACACCAAAGGTTTTGCTCCACCCAATCAGCCCTATCAACCCGCACTTGTTAAGGCAGGTGTAGCGATAGATTCGTTTTTTTGCTGGCAGAAAGTGATATGGTCTCATCTAACAATGAGTTGAATTGTCTTCTGGGGGTGCTTGTTTCCCCTCATTAACTAGAAAAGAAACAGAATAAGAAGAAACAGGACTGTGTTAACAATTAAACAGTACAGTCCTGTGGCCATGTGCTGACACTGCTCCTTTTACTATAGACTTGGCTGCTCATACCTCAGCAGCGAATTTTTAAGCACCTAAAATAAATTAAATAAATCCTACTCAGTGTCAGCTTTATATTGCCTTAAGTTATACATAAGAATAAAAAAAAAAAAGTATCTTTCCTTCCCCACAGTGAACTGTAGCAGCACAATGTATAGCTGCATAGATTTTAGGATATAGAAACATTGAAATGGAACCCAAGAGACAGACCACGTTATATTGAAGGGAAAGATTTGCAGCCTAGAGCTTATTCATTCTGTTTTCTGCTTCAATGTGTGATAGTTGAAGTCAGCTTACCCTTACTCAGAGATCATATCTGATAGAGGTGCCATTTAGATTGAAATGGTTTTGATTGACATTCTGACTGAGTAACAATTAAGTTTAGCAGCAAGAAAAAAAGGGGAATAAAAAGCAACCCCAGAAAAAAACCCAATCCTGCAACACAATAAAAATGGAAAGGAAGAATGGATGGCAAAACTGTAAGGGAGCAGAGCAAAGGAAAGTGGAGAAACATAAGGAAGGGCTGACAGAATTCTGTATTTATCATGCAGCTAGCTGCCAGCAGGATTGCCCTGCTGCTGCTGCAGAGAAAAAATGGTATAAAATACAGTGCTTATTAAAATGATAAGAGTTTTTAAAATGCTTTCGTGGAAGACTGGCTTGGTTCTTTATGGTTTCATGAATGCACTTGAAACCATCCTGATCAATACGTTTCTTTATCAGGCTGGTCTGTATCCATGTAGCTATGGAATAGGTCTTCGCAAAAGAAACATAGTGAGTGATTTCAGTTGACTTTTGCTGTGGGATTAAAAGGGGAAAAAAAGGCAGGCAAGGATGTGAACAGATTGGAAGCACCAAACAAAGCAAAGCTTCCAGAATCAGTAAAACAGCTGTCATTTGGCTGCAAATTATGTGACAAATAATTCTATTCTTTTATAGAAATCCTATTTTTCTACTATAAAGATCATCTACACTGTAGGATACAGTGTATCAATCACCTCACTCATTATTGCTGTGACAGTTCTTATTGCATTCAGGTATGTAAAGTTATTGTCTAACCTTAATTTTTTCAACAGTTTTTAGTATCTTAGACTGTATATGACAACATTAGAGATCACAAAGTAATATAGATAGAAATCCAGAAGAATAAAATTTCCAGCCATATGGGTTTAATAATATTAAACTGAGGCTAGAAATGAAAAGTAATCAGAGCAAGGCAGGCATAAGAAGAATCAGAACTGGGAAACAAATCCTGGCTGTCTATTGGCAACACTCAGCAACTCACTTTGATCCTAAATAACCAATAGATATATTTGCTTCTTTTAGCTGGAATGAAGATAATTTCTGATAAACGATGTGTGCTTGCCTTTCATGGGTTCACTGAATTTTATATTAATAAGAAGAATATACACAAAGAACTTGATTCTGAATCAATGTTCCTATGGCACTTTATATTTTACTATTGAAAAATTTACGACTAAAACATGTTTTGAAAGTTAGGCTCTGAATTTGGCTACACTTGGTAAGATTTCTTTCCTACTGAACTATGCAGCTATTAGGCATTTTCAGGTATAATTTAGAGTATCCAGAGTAAACCTGATTGTTTATTTTCTAATTTACTGTATATTTGATGTTTGCTACCACGTAAAATTTATTTTATTAATCTTTGTTTATTTCTTGTATTTCTGCAAGACAAAAAGAATAGAGTTTTATTGTTATGCTGTGAGAATTGAGTTTCCCTGTGGAAAGTTTCTTGACCTCTCTTGGTTCCTACATCACGTCTGGAAATGAAGAGATATGTTTATTGACATCCACTCTGACCTCAGGAAAACAAACCAGCCCAAATAAAGGGAAAGAAAGAAACAATGGACGTAAAGAGACTTAGCAATAGGGAGGAAAAAGTTGTAGTTAACAATGGGGTTGGCATTTGAGTTCAGGAATAAAATTCTGCACACCCTAAGTGAGCTTTAAGATTAGGTGACCCTGAGATTACTGGATCTGGATGGAATTCAGCTTTTAATGCAACTCTTTGTTTTATAGCTAAAATCTTCAGCTCCAATGACAACATAAAATTGAAGCTGTATAACTTTTCCAAAACCCTGTATTTAATAATGGTCAAAAATTAATGTGAATTAACTGAGAATTTAAAGTAGATGTACCAAATTGTTTTGAAGCTCTTATCTGCATTCATTTAATTCTTAAAAATAACTTTGGTAAACTAAGGAAGAGTTCTTTTGCTCTGTATAAGGCTGTCCACACAGGGGTTTAATGCAATTTAACTCACCAATGGCATATGGTATAGAAAATATTGCTAAGCAAACATTACCCTGATCATTAACAAAAATGTCCGGTTAGTCCAGGATATCTCGGCATGCTTGTTCTTAGGAGTAGTTTAGCCATAGCCAGGACTGTTTCAGTAGAGTTCACTCCTCAAACACAGGTTTCTCTTCACCTAAAAATAATGCCAGCTGCCAAAATCCTGGCGTAGGTATACCGAACACAAACTAGAACTGAGATTCCAGAAATCTGGCAGACCAGAAACATCATCAGGGCACCACCTAACAAGGCAGGAGGCTAAGATGTAGTCTGTGGGTGGATTGCCTTGTATGAGGAAGGCTTCTGTCTCTGCCTCTCTGCAGAGAGAGCTCGCTGAACGAAAGCGTTCTTTCTATATGCACCTTCAAGTACCTCAGATGAAACAAGGGCTTATTGCATATTTTAACTACTGCCAGTGCAAGTCAGTTAACTACCTCAGAAGGACCTCTCTTCTTTTCTTCCAGGAGGCTTCGCTGCCCCAGAAATTATATCCACATACAGCTCTTTTTTACTTTTATCTTAAAAGCTATTGCCGTTTTCGTTAAGGATGCTGTCCTTTTCCAAGAGGAAGACATTGATCATTGCACCTTCTCTACAGTAAGCACACAAAAAGCAGGATACTGTGGTACTCGATGTTTTGCGTACCATCTACATATCGTTTCATATTTTGTGGCTTTTTTTTACTCCTTTCTTTATTTCCCTTCTAACCTGGTAATAAAAAATTTATATATTCTTTTATTCAGTATGTTTTACCTCCTTAAGCGTGTACTTCATGCACTTCTACTTTCTGATTGCAGCAGTTTGTGATCCTGTAGTACTCTAAATCAGATATAGACTTTGCCATAGAAGAAAAGTGTTATCATTATACTGTTACACTTCTGTAATCTGAAGCCTAAAATTGAAGATCTCTGACTACCTTATAACACAAGTTTTAAAAGATGTTTCTTCTGGAAATGTTGGATTTCATGCTTTGACTGGAAGCTCTGCATTGTAAACCACGAGACACACGAGGTACTAGGCAATCGGCATTGATCCAGCCACAAATATTGGCATCATGGCAGTGGTTTTCAAACAGAGATTTATGGGATGGTTATTCTGCATTGCTTGTAGCTACACAAGAGTTTAGAACTGAGCATAAGTAGGAAAGTGGGTCCTTGATCATTTGCCTAAGGGCTATAGAGCACTTGATTCTACTTATATAAAGTACACTGAAGGCAATGCATTTGTGGGAGAAATCACACACTTGAGAGACCAGGCTCTATTTCTAACATAGAGATATAAAGCAAAATACAGCGAAGATTCCAAGGTATCGTGGTGGAAGCCTTACTATTCAGAAAGCCATTTTACAATTGAAGCTCCCCTTTCAAACATGCGTGTAATTGTGAGATCTTGTTCTTTGTATATCTTAGCCACAATTACAGATGCCTACTACATCTGGAAATCAAACACATGTATCCACAAGTAATGGCTAAACTATGACTTTCTTGTTCCCTAGACGGAATGCAAGATCTCAGTTGTTTTCTGTCACTACTTCATGATGACCAATTTCATGTGGCTGCTAGTAGAGGCTCTTTACCTAAACTGTCTACTACTCTCATCCCTTTCTCATGGAAGAAGATATTTTTGGTGGCTTGTTCTCTTTGGCTGGGGTAAGTAAGGTTCTTACATGAAATTAATAAAAGGGAAGATGTTAAACAAGGCTTTATCCATCCCATTAAAAATACTGGATGTGGAATCTAATCTGCTTAACTGAAGAGCCTAACTTGAGCATTACTTTGATTTTAGTTTTACATGCATACTAGTGAGGAGCAATGAAGTTTTTTTAAAAGTCCAGCATTAAAGTCACTATGAAATAAATAGAAAATTAGGTAAATTTGCCAACCCACAGAGAGAGATCCAGATCCAGTCCACTTAACCCTCTTTTTCCCATTGAAAACACAGATACTTTTAAGGAGTTACCACAAACGCCAAAGTTAGATGCACCTTGCTCCTGTTTGTGCAGAGTATGAGAATGGGTCCATCTGGAGTGAAGCAGACATTTCTGTAGCCCTGATATTGCTATTGCCCATGTTTTACATGGGGCAATTGTATGAATAAAGGACCTCTGCCTGCTACATAACGGTGCAAGCATGAGGCAGCAACATTCCCACACCTTTTGGTGGTAGTCTGCAATAAATGTAATTGTTCAGACCTTTGTGGTGACTTAGAAATCAGAAACTAAGTGACTACCCCCATAAAGTGGCTGTGTAAAGGGAAAACCGGAGGACTCCTGTACGGCAGGTGAATGCACATGCCCAGGGGAAGTTTTGGCATTCCATGCATGTTGTCACCCAAGGTTAAGGTAGCCCTGAAAATTAAGTAAACTGAATTACTTTTGGTGTTTTAGGGAGACTTCAGGTGCCTTTTTAGGAAGGTTTAAGGTAGACTGCATCACGTTCTGTGTTTTTAGATTGCTAATATTACCATTATTTTAAGATTTGGTAAATGTTATTCCCTAATATTTTGTCATGCAAAAAGCACCCTTAGTACTTTACACCTGGGTTTAATGTACTATTTGCATGCAGGTGCTAGCTTCAGGTGAGATCACACAGCGGAATTGTGGTCATGTTAGTAAGGGGCTGCAGGTTCAGACCTCTGTGGCAGAACTATATCATGTGCCAAGTAGCTTCTGTGTCGCTTTGTTTCTTCACAGCAGTGAACGATCACCAAACAGTCAATGCTGTAACTTGTTGCGTTCTATCATGGGTATTAGGGGAGTTCTTTTAGGTTTATGCTGTGAGTTTGAAATGATTCCTGTTCTGTGAACAAGCCATGAAAGGTAATTCCACTTCTGAAAATGAGTGATATATATTATCACAGCAGAGTTTCAGTGGGCAAGATTTGGATTAATTGATGAATCTTGACAACCACAGTTTTTGTTTAAATGTCTGACAGGTTTCCCAACAGTTTTCACCCTTGTATGGATATTAGCAAAATTCTACTTTGAAGACACAGCGTAAGTCATTGTTTCCTGCATTATTTTATATTCTTGGGATATATTTTTCATTGATTGTGGTGATTACATACACATCTTTTTCTAAACTACTGTTATTTCCTCAGATGCTGGGATATTAATCAAGGCTCTCCTTACTGGTGGCTAATCAAAGGACCTATTATAATTTCTGTTGGGGTAGGTACTTCTGAGTTTGCCGACACTAATTAGAAGAAAAAAGGCTTTTAAATTAAAATCTGGTTTGCTGAATTGCTCTTTGAAGTAAGGAAAAGGAATGGTATAATTTCTACTGTAAACTTGCTTATGTCCAATCTAAACTAAGAAGAGGTAGAAAACTGCCACCTCACCAAAAGCAAACATCCTTCAAACAACTTAAAAATTTCATAGAATTGTCAGTTTGGTTGAAATTAATAGCAAGTAAGTAGCTAAACCATCCTTATAATATTTAAAAACAAGGTTTTAGCCTAAGAGTCCAGAATCACCCAGAAATTTTAATAAAAACTTTCAAGGGCAATAGGTTTTTGTTTGTAGGTGATAACAATGATAATGGCTTTTGAACCTGACATTTATTGAATAAACTGATGGGCCTTAAATGGTTATCATGGATGATTACTCCCACATGCCATTAAACCCAAGCAGCATTTGAGAAAGTGGATGAACTTAAGGGCACCTAGTAAAAGCTTCATTTGATTGGAGGACAAATGCATACAAATAAGGCATATATATGAAAACAGTGTGAATGAATAATCTCAGTTCTGCTCATAGTTCATTGTATTTCAATACAATATCACATTTCCTTTTACCTCCATTATTTTCCCCCTTACTAGTCTAGTGCTCACCTATCATCTACTTCTGAAGTTAAGAGATTTAAGGGGTGATGTGAAAAATCAGTGATGATTTTTCTGCTGGAATGTACTTAAGGCATCACTGATGGATAAAATGAGATTGGAGTTTCTGGTAAAATATGGATATTCTTAGGCAATATTAAGCATTCAGCTTCACCTAAAGAAGAGCTGGTGTGTAGAGACACATAAAAATGCACTGGGAGAAACCCTCTGATTGTGGAAAACCGAGCAGCTTCACAGGCTTTGGAAAAGCTGTGCCAAATTGCAACTGTAGAAAATTTGATTTGCAAGTTGGGGTGGACCCTAGCTAGCTTTGGAGCTGAGCTAATGCTCCTCAGTTCTCTCCAGAGTAAACAAAGAGAAATAACGCATTTTTGATTTATGGTTCATTTGACTTAAAATAGATGTCTACCTTTGGAGGAGATGACTCATGCCCAACTCCACCTGAGGCTCTACTGACTCTACTGGCTGGCTCCCCATTGACTACAAAGGGAGAACAGCTCAGATGAAAGCATCTCATTGTAGATACCTATATTTAGTCAGATTAATTCTACTAATATCTAAAGATATTATCCAGAACTTAATGCAATAGCCATCTTAAAAGAGATTAAAAATTATATGAACTACAAAAAATAAAAAGAATTACACAATCTATTGATATAAATAGTTTGCTTTACAAATTCAAATTCTCAAGTTTTCATCTTCAGCTATTTCTTTAAGGAGTGCGATCTGTTTAGATGCTTGAATGCTGCCAACAGAAAATACATCAATAATTTTACAATTGTCTCATTGAAACTGCACAAATGACATAATAAATGAATTTAAAACCCAGATTTTTCATTGCAAAGTTCTACATTAGAACATAACCTTTTATTTTTTTCCACCCCCTCGAATATTGTGAACAGGTCAATTTTGTCCTATTTATCAACATCATCAGAATTTTGCTGAAAAAACTAGACCCTAGACAAATCAACTTCAATAACTCTTCTCAATACAGGTAGTGTATGACATAATAATAATAACTTATTTAAAAAAAAATAATAAAATCTTATATCATCTTTTCTAAACAGAGAAGCACTTGTCTGGTTTCAGAGGCAGGCTTGGTTTGACTGGCATTAAGTTTTAGAAATCCCCAACCTTATCCCATTCTCAAGGAAACTAGTCAAAGGAGGAGATTCAATTCAGCTAATCTTGGCCATCTAAACTTGAGGTGTTCAGATCAGTTCAGATGTCTACCGTGCAATTACAGTCAGTGGGGAGACTAGGAAACAATTCATTGAATCCACATTGAATCTCTGATTTAGGGCAGAATAAATTACCCTCTATAGATGACTTTTCTTGTACATGGACAGTGAAGTGAACCTGAATATTACTTTCTTTGTAGCTAGTTACAAAAAAATGTCAAATTTTCAATGGCTCTGATGGGACAAAATATGTTCTACTCCTTTCTGTTTTCCTGAATTGTAATCTCATTCAGAAAGACAGAACAACGAAAGACCACAGAAAAGCTATGAATATGGTGTTGCCAATAAAGCAATAAGCATCAGAAATCTACTTACAGCTAGTATCTCATTACGCTTTCTGACAGCACCGTAGTCCCAAGAGACGTGACCTTTACATGTAGATGTTTAAATCCTTTTTTTTAACTTCTGTTCGTTACTGTGGCATACTGCATGCATTAGTCTTTACTCAGGGAACTATTACCTTACTTCTCATGTCCTGTGCTAGACGTCTCTCAAGGTCAACTCTACTTCTAATTCCGTTATTTGGAACCCATTATATTGTCTTCAACTTTCTCCCGGAATATACCAGCTTGGATGTTCGGCTTTACTTGGAGCTCTGCATTGGATCTTTTCAGGTAAAATGACCACGGAGGTTTCAGGTCCTTCTTTTCTAATTTAGTGTCCATGTGGCAACTAGTATTGTACAAAACATGACTGGATCCTGAAGCCAGTGTCTCTTTACAGAGTCCATGGTTCTTTGCTGAGTTACAGTATCTGAAGATGTGACCTACATCCTACTTGGCAGTAGGCTAGAGTGTACATTTGCAGATTCTGCAAATACAAGACTAGTAAAAACCAGTAGTACTACCACTAGTCTTCCAGATGCATGTGTAAATTGGATGGTGGGTCAAAGTCATGGAAAACCTTCTTTGCGACAAGTGGTAATCCACATACCTTCCCTGACCTCACTAAGAAGACCAAGCTGATTTGGGCTGATGTTTTTACATCAAATTGCATAATATTTTTTTTAATTATTTATTATTTACATCAAATTACATAATAATAATACACATTTACATAAATTATCCAGGGGCAATAGAAGCTGTAGTTCCAACCCCTTTGTTAATCCTTTGGCAAAGAATAAATTGATTAGTAAACATATAAACATCGAATAGTGCCTGGTGCTCGTCAGCCCCATACAAACTACTGCCCTGAGGAACGTTACATCAGTTTCCCTCCTGGGTAAGCAAAATGTTTGGTGTACTTTGGATGCCCCCAGCTGCTCTGAATTGGCACACAGGGAGGGCATGGACAGCTTGAGGAGCTTGGTGCCAACTAGAATGCTCTTACATACCCTCCAGCTGAGTTATGAGCAAGACAGCACCCAGCTACCCTTTGCTTTCCTCCCTTTCCCTGCACTGCACCTCAGAGTCTACAGGAAGCAGCTGTGGACAATCCCACCAAACTTCACGAGGGAGCTTATCTCACTTCAAATGGTTGTGTGGCATCATTTGTCAGGGAGCATCACCAAAAATCCAGCGGGTTTGCTGGTCAGTCCTCTTAAGGATTTAATCCATTGTGTCAGTCCTGTCCAATAAACCTTGCACATCTTAGTCCTGACCTGCTGCACTTGGACCTGGCCTTCATTTAGTTAATCAACAATGTGAGGAATAAGTTAACTAAACAAAAGGGTGAGGTGTTTAGCTGGTGTCTGATCATATGGGTCCATTGACCTCCTAGGATTTTCCTAGCTTTATCTCAGTTCAGAACCTTAACAAAAGTATTCAGTAGGCCAAAACCTGATCTCATCTGATAGAGTGCAAAGATACAGAAATTGACTGGAAAGCTCTGTGAGCTCTGTACGTGGATCTCCTCACAAAGTCTGTCTTTCCTCAGTGATTTACACTGTGTAAAGAATTAGCTCACTGTCTGGCTACAGAATGGACCATATCTTTGTAAGCATCACGCAGGAGAAATTCAATTGCCATATAATCTATTCTTGTGAATTCATATTGCATTCCTGACTTTGGTGAAATGCCAACAACTAGTTGATTATCTGGCTGATCAGCTTCGTAGAAGATAGGTAATTTTTTTCCAATTTATAACAATCCTGCAATCTATAATGATATTAATTCACATACACAGTACCATCATGAAGTCAGATAGTGCAAATGGCTTTTTCAAACTGTGCTAACACTCCACACATACTTTTTTTTTTTTTTGGTCTTTTTCAGGGGTTCCTTGTAGCAGTTCTTTACTGTTTCCTGAACCAAGAGGTAAGGAAACTATATCCTTTACAATATTGCTTCCACTGGCAGATATACAGTGTTAATAATAAGTTTCACACAAACAGATAATCAAATCTTTTCGTTTCTTAGGATTGTCTGTTAATATGGGAATCAACGAAGATTAATGTAATTTCAATTATCTTAATGGGAATGAAGCCATCTAGTGGAGAAATGAACTTTTACTACTTTGCTATTCCATCTAGCATTTTTTATCCTTTGTGCACATTTTTGTACTCTAGTGGGACTTGAAAAACCCATGCTAGGTCCAGACAGTGATGCAAAGACATCTTCATTTACTAAAAGTCTATGATTAAATTAGAAATAATTTAAATGTATGCTGATTTCTCAATAGTGAAATATTATTTTGTAATATTTTCAATATGCTCATGAAGCTTCCCAGTATTTCTTCATGTTGATAAATTTGTTTTTCCATTTGAGACATATAAGTAAGGATTTTGATAGGACAGGAATCATTCCATTTAGCTTAGTATCCAGGTCCATTTATATAGTCTAGAGTTTGTGATAAGAATGCATCTTAAATGACTTATATAGGAATCAATATTTTATACTCCGCATTTTAGAATGGGTTGAAACCCTGGAATTTCCCTCTCTTTTCTGACTGCAGGGCAGCTGGGACAGCTGTTTTAGAGTATGACTGGGATTCAGTTTCAGAGTACACTAAGAGTCTGCTGGTTTCTAGCTGCAGCTCCTAAAAAGGGAGAGCCCTGATTCTTATGTACCACCCTCCAGGGCATCCCCCAGAGTGTCAAAGATGTGTTTAGGAGGTGAACCCTGCCCCTAATCATCACGGTCAGTGAAATATTCAAATTATGAAGTACAGTTGTCTGTGTTAGAGATAGCTGACCCACTCTAGACTCCCTGGGCTGTACTGACTAAATATCCATTTTCCAAGTTTAAATCCTAGGGCTGAATAGACTTTCAAACAGTATTTCATTTTCTACTTGTGCCACGGTCCACATTGACTTAATTTATCAGAAATTTCTGAAATATTAAATAAATATCTTCAAATATATTAACATTTCATAGCCTTTTGGTTGAGTTTATGGCTATGAACTGTTGATTGCTCTAATGATGCTTGTGATCAGTTAACACTCCTATTCACTAGTCTAAATTTTCTGATGGTAGACCATAGTTTTACATTCAGCTTGACACACAGCATTTCAATATAGAAATTTCCTTCCTGTTAAATATCTGGAAAGGCACATTTCTAATAAGAATCAGATGTGGCTGGTTTGGACCCACTGTGTGTTTCTGTGAACATGCCAATGCATGGTACACACAGTTGTCAACCACAGAAAGTAAATGTCTTCTGAATGCTGATGGCTTTCCCCTCATCATCTTAAAGAGAAGAGCAGTATTATTTCTCAGCCACAAACTGGTGAATGATGATCAAGATTATTTTGCTGCACATTACAATTTTGTAGAATCAGATGGAAACAAGACAACATGCTTTAGCAACTGAGGAAGAGCAAGCAATGTGAAGCAAATGTGTTGAATTGTGTAGGCAACATCAGCGAGACCATTACTGGAATAAATTTTCAAAGGGATATTAAAAAAAAAAAAGAAAAAAGGAGAAGATAAAAAAAAAAAGCTGAGAAAATGTTCTAATGGTGGAGAAAATATTTTACAGTGTTATAGTTAGAGACCTCAAGCTCTTTCATTTCTCAGAAGATAATATATATCAAGATGTAACTACTTTGAAGGGACAAAATTACTTAGTGTTGATAGACTTTTCAGTTCAGAAAAGGAAGGTGGACTGAGGACCATCAGGTAGAAATTGAAATCAGGTAAGTTAAAAATGAAGTGTGACTATTTCATTAATTAACTGTGTGACAGCTCTAATAATAAATTTTGATTGTTGGGCCCATAGGAACACAGGACTGGGTGGACTCACAGAAAGAATGTCCTTACTTCTTGAAAGAAATAGTGGGGTTCCTTTACGCTTTTCAACATGGCAGGCCAGCTCTGAGCTAGCCACACTGGATGTTTCCATCAGTGCAAAGGGATGGGCATGCTGAGGCAGGGCAGATGAAACATTCTCTGGAGGATCTTACTTTTCTCTATCAGCTAGAAAGGGAGCCCAGAGGAACTAACTTGGACTGAGATGTCTAAATTTTACCCTTCTCTAGCCACTATTTCTGTCTTTCCTCTTTCTCATCACTCTACTCCCAAGCAGTATTTCACCATAAATTAGCATTCTCCTTTCCTTTCGAGGTGCAAACGGAAATTGGCCGAAGGTGGCATGGTAAGAAATATGGACTTATGCCAGTGTGGAGAAGGACAAGATGGACTGTGCCATCTAGTTCTGGTGTAAAAATGACCACATCTGTGTGCTAAAGATGACCTCAGGATCTAGAGTAGTAACCTATAAAAGCCCGATTAGGAAAAAAAACCAAAAAACACAAAACACAACAAAAAAATAAAAAAAACCCCACCAAACATAATGGTTGCAGTTTATCCCGAGCAAACTGGAGGAAGATCCACTTCTACAGCAGTTCTGTCCACTGGACATCTTCTGCAGGAAAAGCATTAAAGCATTGCAGTAGCAAACAGACTGGCCTTCTAAATACAAAATAACCCTCTGACTGATATACTGTGCATCACAGCAAACAAAAATCACCTCTTCTTGGTTTGCTTCCCATATGCTTTCACTGATGAACCATATAGCATCATGTGCCTGGGGAGTGGACACCAGTAGTACTATTACAGGACACCACAGATGACCAGCTCTGGAAAGTGGAGTTCAAGCCTCGTGCAATGGGAGCTAGAGTCTATCCAGCTTGTTCAAGCTTTGTTCATTGTTTTGATTCAGTAGACAAACAATTAAGAAGCTAAATGTCTTACTGAACTGGAACACCATGACTAAGAAGTTCTCTTATATTATCTTTTTGGAAGCAAAAAGATTCAAAGTTCACAATAAACCCTGATATGCCTCATGTTCTGATGTTATTTCAGTAGCTAGAGGTTAGCAAATTTCTCATAGCCAAGCAGCAGGAAGCAGAGGTGTTGGAAAGGACAGTGCTCCAGAAGATAATCATTAAGGAATAACTGCTCTTTGCAAGCAGTTTTTGTTGGGTATTTTTGTTTTGGTTTGGTTTTTTTGGTTTTTTTTTAAAAAAAAAGCAAAGTTTTCCACAGAAAGAGAGACCTAGGAGACTGCTAGGAATACTCAAGTATTTTCTTGTGGGACTGTTTTTGCTCTCCAGTGTTGTAAAACATGCAGAAGCTTGAAAATAAACTTGCATTCCCAGTGTTTGTACTTGAGGGGTTTTGTGTTTGGTTTTGTTGGTTTTGTGGTTTTTTTCCCCCCAATGGTTGTTGTCCTGTAGATTAATGGATTGATAAGCCTCTTTGATAGGAACATCAGAGCTTGGAAAGGAGTGAAAAAACCAAACTGTACCAAACAGTGAGGACTATTACACCGATTCACTTTCACCCTGCTCTTCTGGACACTTCAGTGTGCTGCCAAGTCCAATTAAACAACAGAAATTATAACAGAGGAAAGTGGGCTTGCCTTCTTTTTTCCTTTGCTGTATCCAGGTAATTAAAGCTAAGTCGAAGATGTGGAATGTTCTGTCATCTAGTTTTCATGCAAAAGCAGATGGCCAAGGAGGCGTCTTTCAATTAAAATAAAAGTGCTTTTCTCCTTGTTTGTCTTTTGTCTGTGAAAAAAAGTACCTCAATAGCTGAAATCAGATTTAAGGGTGGGAGAAGAGTCTGAGGGAGCAGCAGGAGGAAGGTGTTTATTTCTATTTCTGCAGTGGCTCTTTGGAACACCTATCACAATGTGGCGCCCAAGATATTTTTTATGTTGGTTTCCTTCCTTTATCCAGAAGGATTCAGGGTGAGCTGGATGGAAGCACATGTTGAATGGCTGGTGATTTATTGAAAATAAGAGACTAACAGACAGATGAGTTTATAGGGCTTTCAGTGTCATATAGCATCCGGCTAATGGGCAAAAAATGGCATAACCTGTAAGCGTGAGTGTCAAGGCAGTTGAATGCATCTTCTTTCCAGGAGATAGATGTTTTTCAGCCTCCAAAAGATCACAGTCTCTATCAGGTAGAACAGAGCCTGGGGTAACAGCTCATCTAAGACATCTAAATTTTACCCATCTCCACCCATAAATACTTAGATAGAAAATTCCCTACAGCTGCTGCATTTCTGTTGTATAATTAACCATGAAGTGGCAAATTTACTCTGAAGGTCATCATGCTCCATAACTGGAAGATTAAAAAAGAGGCAATAAAAATCAAATAAAATTCTTTCTTATGCTGGACCAGCGTCTGCCTCAGCTGATTTTTGAATGTGTGATGGGACTTTCTTACCTCCATGTCTTGAGCAGTGATATAACATGTCAAATAAGACTCTTGTTAAGTCTTGACTGTATCAAATGGATTATCTGGCTTGTAATTAAGTTCTGTGGTTCTGAAATGGTGTTACGATGATGACTCTGACATTAAATGGACATGTAACAGACATGAAGGCACATGCATACATGGACTTCTCAGGGCCCTTGCTCTTTGTTTTATAGAAGCCTGCATTAAGGGCTTGGCCCCAGATCCATCTGTATCAAAAATACCAGCAGTCTGTCCAAATAATTACCATTGGCTTTGTGTCTTATATAACAGGGGCAATTATTTGGTCGGATTAAAGTATCTGTGGCATCCATCCTTACCTGAATAGGGGTAACAAATGCTAACAAATGCTAGGTCTTTGTCCTTTTCTAGTCATCTCAGCTTTTTCTAGCATGAACAGGGAGTATTTCATTCCTTCCTGAAATAAATAGCTACTATAGGGAGAATACTTTCCTGTGGAATAGCTGAAACTGGAAACAAGTGGCTGAAACCAGAAGACATGACTGTAACTATTTAATTACAACATTAATATCAGTTATGAGTGAGTTATGGCATGGTTATTAAGGTTACATTATCTTTTTAGCAAATTCAAACTTGAATATAAAGTGTTAAGCAGAATCTAAAAACTTAGGCAATTCAGCTTTTCAGGAAGGGAATTGCATTGAATTTAGATATATTTTATTGAGCATAATAGTAGCTTAGGAGCATGTGCGTGAGATTATGTTTCTGCAAGTCCTTGTCTGTCACATGCAAACTCTGATAAAACAAGTATGAAAAGCGTGAGTAGCAGAAACTCCTTAACCTTTGAAGAATAAATTTTGCTAAGTATGATTTACTTTCATTTGGAGTAGGGCCAGAGCAATGGAGAATTGACCTGAAGACAGAGAGGCATTCGCAGGGTGTGTAAATTGCTACAGAGTTTACACTGCAATGAGTAAAGACAGAAATAAAACAAAGCTCCCAGGTGTGACGGCTGAGCTGATCTCACCACAGGCTGCAGAATAAAAAAGATCAGCAGTTTTAGGTGCAACTGTCAGGTTTCTGCCAGCTTAGGTGCAAGTTAAGTCACTTAGACTTGGCTTTTATGTTTTATCACAATCAATTGTATGGCATTCTTTAACTCTTCTTATTCTACACTCAAAGACAGCTGCCAGATTCCTAAAAATAAGTAATATTTTTGACAGCACGGCATCGCTAAAGACCTCATCTTCTTTTTTTTTAATATTTTTTAAAATAAAAATATCTCACTGTAGAGTATTTAATTAGTTTCTTCTGCATTACACATTCAGGCAGTATTTTCTGTTAGGCTCTTATCCATAGTTTTGTTCTCAATTTTTTCTCTTTTCTGTCAGACAATCACCCTTTTTATCCTGTTTTTTTTCTGTCTAGCTTAGTGCCTTACATTGCTTCCAAACACATTATAACTATTAATAACTTCAATGGCAATCAATAGCAATTTCTCCGATCCCCAATGACAATCAAAATCTCTCCTTACTAACATTATACATTTTATATTTTATATTGACAAAATGAAGTGGTACATCATATAATGACTAACTGTTAACATTTGTGGTTCTTCTGTGTTTATCTAACATCAAGGCAAGGTTATTATTATTGGCTTTACATCATGAAAAAATTTCAGATTTGAGTGAAGCAAGGGCAGCTTTTCAGTGTTTCGCTTTACTTGAATTATAATTTAGGCTGTATTCAGGTTGTAATACAGTGAACACTTGGTACCTCTGTCAAGGGTTGTCCTACAGTGATAATGACATTGACCTTACTGTAGGACACTGTAGGGAAGAGAAAACATACAGCTATTAGAAGTGGCCCAAAGTGTTCAGTGATCTTTAGACTGATTATTCTAATAAGAAATCTACTGGCAAAATCTGTTATCTAAACCAATTTGTACCTAATAGCCTTCCATGTGTTAAGATCTCAGACCTTCTGTGTTGCCTGTACATATCTGTTGGAAAATGGAGATGTCCCTGTATGTCTATAATAGATTGAGAACAAGCATGAAACATCTTTTAATTATAATGATACTGTTCCCTGATGAACAAGGAGAGGTCTGGAAATTGAAACTGAGATCAGACATGCGTAATCCACATCAGCTTTGATTGCAAGAGAGACAATTAAATCTACACAATCTCTGTCTCGTTTGAATTGTACTCTCAGTTTATCAAATTAAGATATTGATATGGTATCCTTAAGGTGAATGTCTTGCAGTAATCCATAAAGAATAAGGCTTTTAATCAGATCTTGCCTACTGCAAAATAAATCAGAATAATGGTGAAGTTTTTGGTTAGTGAAAATGATTTTCTAAGATACTATGAAAATCTTGTAACTAAAGAGCTTAAAAACAGAATTGTAGTTTCTATGAATATTTCATGATTTTTATGCTTGCAGAACACCAACGTTGTTTAGTCACAAATAAAAAAAATCACGTTCATATTTCCTGACATAATATTAATTGACTGGAAATGCTTATTTCTACTATGTTTTTCTTCAAATGCTATCAATTTTTAGTATATATTAACCTTTTACAATACAAGAAAAGAAAGGTAAAAAATATTTGTAATTTTACGCAGCAATAAGATTTTCCTGTCATTTTGTATATGATTGAACAAAACTGCTATATCAAGTGGACAATAAATACCTTTCTTAAAGCAACAGGAGCACCTACAATAAATCCTTAATATTGCAGTCTACACACAAACGTCTGCAATAAATTCATGTTTCTTTATTTCTGTTATTATGCTCACTTAACTTGTCAGACCATTTTATCTGTACCAAAGTCAGCCATGTGCAGAGCTGTCTAGATGATGATGACATTCCTAGCTCCAAGCTGAGTTTATACAGTCCTTTCTTCTGGCCAATTCACTTCCAGATCGGAGGGCTATAGGTATCCATTTCCTTTTCCCAGGTTTGACTCGAGTCAGACCGATCTCTCACCACCTTTTGCATATTTAAAATACGAGAAAAAAGTATTTCTTTCTTGTAGCAGCTATCTGTTACAGCATAGATGGAAAACTGAGACAAGTTTCACCTTGATGTTTGATAGAGCAGTGGTAGGGAGGTAGGACGAAGCACCTTTTTCCCATTTTTCAATAACAATGGATGAAGCAGAAATGACTAAGCTGGATTCCTCGGGATCAGGACAAACAGCTAGAATGGCAACATTACATTAGGAATGGAATTCACTTCTAGCTGTTGCAGCTTAACCAAGGTTAAGAAATGTGTGATTTAGTGCTTCCCTTGTCCTGCCCAAACACAAGCTTTATTTGAACAACTCAGATTGGTTTCTAGCCAGATAAAGTTCTTTGATCCAATGGACTATGTCTGCATGAGTGCTGATACCAGCACACAGGCAGTTGTAGGAACACCTTTTTTGGTAACAGCAATTATTTCTGATGATTTGAAGTGATTTTAGAGACTAGAGAACTATCCACAGCCAACCCACACCGAGTGCATTAAGAGGTTAAGGATTTTGTCTCTCCTTATTGAACCAATAATAATGTGTAAAGCAGATCACTGAGTCCAGATCAGCTTGATGGGAAAAAGCACATGACATTCTGTTTATGTTGTGTAAACTGTGCTTTTATATCCAGTGGGGTCTACAGAAACAAAGTAAAATTTCATAAGGGAACATGAAAGCTTGTTAGAGGAAAACCGTGTCAGTGTGCAGGTGAGAGTTTTTTTTCCCTGAAAAGTTCCCTCACTCCCTGCACAACACTGAAAGCCTTGCCAGGCATGCAAAGTTCATGCGAGTTCAAGACAAGGTTGGAGAAAAGAATAGAAAATTTGGGAAATGCCAAGGCAGCAAGGAGTCTGGGAGGTTCTCAGGGAAGCAGAGCATACACCTGCCCTACATTTGCTCTCCTCCCTAGGTGTGAGTCCTGGCCACCATCAGTGACGAGGTGCAGGCCAGACCTGCTAATGTTCTGACCTGCTAGGAGGGCGAACAAACAGTGCTGGTCAGAGAGTTGTAAAGCCAACTTTCAATGAAAATATCTGCCACTTTTTCTGGCAAAAAAAGGTACAGTTGAGTTGCACAGTGCAGGTGCTAGAAAACAAGCTGGGGTGGGGGAATTAAAATACTGTATTATTACTCTGAAAACAGCTCAAATTTTCTTTAGTTAGGAATGAAAACCCTTGTGTGGCTTTCCACTGAGCAGAGAGAGGTGACACAAACTGTTTCGAAAAGGGTGGGCAAGACAACCTCAGTGTTCCTTGATCCCCTATTTTGTGTGGGCATGATGTGGTTCTGCCCTCACTTTCGTTGGTGTCTAAGCTACTCTACTTTTGTATGACTTTTTCTCAAGTCATGAGGCTGTTTAACCTACAGGTTACAGGTTAGCTTTCTGTTATTCCCATGTGTACTATTAATATATTTATTTTAATTTAAAGACACATCACGGCTCCACTAGATGGCAGCCAGGACCTTCATAGACCTCAACCCACTGAAACCAGATTATGCTTCTGATGGATTCCCTTGACACATAGCAATTAAGATGTTCTATACAATGGATGAATTATTTCACCATCTTTCCATTGAGACTTTCAGCATTCAGTACAGCAAGAAGGGACTCCACTATGCATCCTACAGCCAGGACATGGCATCTTTCTTTCATAAAGGCACATGGAGGCCATGTGTTTATATGGGATGTCCCTTGGAAAAGCAAGCCCAAGGCACCCCTGAAGCCAGCCTGTCAAGGTTTGTATAGGTTGTGAGATTCTAAGTGTGAATTCACACACAGATGATGCTCATATTCATCCCTGAGCATGGTCTGCAGGCTCCTGGACCACCAAACCCAGCAGGAGAGCAGCCTGCAAGCTGCTTGCAAGGCCAGCGTTGACTAACAGCGAAGTGGAATATGTATCACTTCACTTTCACAGCCGCATTGGTGGGAGCATCTGGGAGGAGAAGGGCTATCCCCTCGCATTCGGACAGATGATGGAGAAGCAGGCAGACTGCAAAGTTGACAAAGCAAAGGCTGAATCATTTGGATTTACTCATTAGTGCCTGGGAACAAGTGTTTAAGTGAAAACAACTCCTGCCAAAAGCAGGGCTCTCGGGCTATACCCCATCAGGCAGCAAACATTGATTTGCTGAAAAGCCTGCACCTCAGGCACAGGCAGAAGTATTGCTGGGGTTGTACAGAGCTCAATTTAGGCTTTAAAAAACACCTGAGATGCCAAGGAAAATATGATGAATTAACAGCTGGCATGGGTTTCGTGCCACAGCTGCTTGGCTGTTCGCAGTTGTAGGAAACTTTTTTATGGGTGTCCCCATGGTGGCTTGGTCACTTGGTTGTGACAGTAGTGGATGCATTTGCAAAGTCAGCTCTAAATATTGTGTAAGGTTCCTTTTTCTAATATTGTGACAAAACCTTTGTAGTTCCCTATCTTAATTTTATTTTACTAGTGCATTTATGGTGTTTTAATAATTCATAATGGATTTTATAGAGGAAAAACTTGTAGGCTTGTAGCAACCTCTGTGAGGATCAATTTGGGTAAAAGAGCTAGACCTGAAATGAGATGGATTCTGATTCTGGTAGGTGGTCGTATAACTGTAGGGTTCATTTAAAAAAATAATTAATTTTTTGAGTGTTTGTGGATAGGTAAAGGAGAAAGAATGAATAAAAAGAAAATGTAATGACTAGATGGATGTTAATAGAATTATTTTCTACATGGCACCATCGCAGATTACAAAGCTGTCACATTTTATGCAGGGGATTAAAAATACCATTCCATTTCTGACTGAAAACAGCTTTCTCGCTTTCCTTCTGATAAAGAAAAGGCTGCAACAGTGAAGGTATTGGAAACATTAACTTACTATTCATGTCATAAAACAGGGCTAGATGGAATATTTTGAAACCATAAATGTTCTGTTGAAAAGGGAACATTTTTATAGATTTTACAGTCTCTGTAATGCTTCTGAAAAGTTGTTGCATCCTTTGATAAAAGTCCGCACCAGCTGTGGAAACCAACTCGACCTACTCACACAGTTAATGCTGCACAGATACTTCAGTATCTTTCTGAAATGGACTATATTAGTTCAAAGCATGGGGGGGTTTGTATCTTTGTTGATATAAAATTTACTCTAGTATCTTTGAGCAGGAAATGCAGAAAACTACCAGAAACAAAATCAGAATACCTTACGTATGGATGTAAGAAATATATCATGGGATTTCCTTTCATTGACCATCTTTTATTTTCTTTTTTTTTTTCTTTCTTTTTTTTTTTCTTCTTGCTGAAGAGGTGTCTGCTGTAGAAGCTGTGTGTCTTACAGTCTTTGTAATAGAAGAATAAAGCTTTTACCATTAGAGAAGCAGTCCCAGTGGAATCATCTGGTCAGCAGCAAACAGATGGCATTCATCTAACATTATATCATTGTCTAAGAGGTAGGTGCCTAAATTCTCGTCAGGCAACCGAAGCTCCTTTATAGTCAGAGAGGAAGAGACAATTT
Organism: Falco naumanni; assembly: GCF_017639655.2. NCBI lineage: Eukaryota > Metazoa > Chordata > Aves > Falconiformes > Falconidae > Falco > Falco naumanni. The sequence goes on from NC_054057.1 coordinate 58,483,509, forward strand.
TGAGATGTGATTTACCTGATCTGTTTTACACACTCTATCGAAATTAATGGCCCTGCAGACTCCTCTCGCTAGCTGTCCATAGCTTATAAAGGAAGCCCACCTATATCAGCTGTAGATGTACTTTTAGCCTAATGATCCCTCCCCGCATGCTCTTCTGCATACAGACAGGCAGCTGAAACTTGTGAGATTTGCCTGCACTCACTGTGCTGACAGTGTACAAAATTACAGTGTTCAGGACCACTCTGGAGACTCCTCAAAGCTGGTTCTCATCAGGTGTGACCGGTTTTACTATTGTCTTAACCAGACAGCTGTTTTGTTTGGCATCCACGAGGTACCTCATGCTTTCACAAGCCCTTTTGCTGTCCTGCACTAGGACCTGTCAAGACCTTGCAGGATATTTCAGGGCTTGTATCCAGAAGCCCTGTGAGACCCACACCCAGAGACCTGTGTGGCTATGCAGACCCCTGGACACATGTTAATATATCTGCCCTAGTCCAATTTCTCTGGCTTTTCCAACAGATATGCCTGCGTGTGCTGGATCCATTGCTGCTCAAAAGTCATCACTTGTGGCAACTAAATTTGCCACAGATCAGCAAATTTGCTACAGCCCAGCTCTCTGTAGTCTGCTCCTGGTGCTGGAGGTCTTCGGGCCGTGTTAGACATTAAGTTGTAGCCCAAACTCAGTGCAATTGTAGGCATATTAGCAGAGTAAATACACCCAATGCCTTTTTACACCCTGATTTCTCTCACTGAACAGTCCAGAAAATCCCAAATTTTTTGCAGTACTTAAGCAGGTGCTTACTTAATTTGCTGGGATGTGGCATTTGCTCTGCTGTTTCTGGCATTTGCATGGGCATAGGACAAAATACACTAAAGCAACAGGGTGCAAGTGCTGTCTACCTTCATCCCTCAGCTTTTAATGCATCTGTTTTCCTCAGTGCCCTTTCAGAAGCTCAGCAACAAAAGGAAAGTAGCTTTTAACTACTGGTTGGATTCTCGGTCTGTCTCTGCTTTAAAAGCTTTGGGGAAAAAAATAGAGTGGCTTTTAATAAACCAGCAACTATTGAAACACCAGTCATTTTCTTTCCTCCCAGAGACACAGTGGAGAATATATTTTAATTTGATTAATACACAGCTCATATTTAAAATGTTAGGTTCTTTCTTGTTTCTCTATATTTTCCCCCTTTTTCTTTTCCCCCTACTTTCCTTTAGGAACTTGCATTTATCAGCTATTTGAAAACAATTCAGATGCTTTTAGCAGGAAGTGGTTACCTCTGTACCCAGCAAGTAAACTGCCAGAACATTGGTACCTCGACTTCTGATGTGTGGTGGAGAGAAACATTTGGTGAGTCATACGATGACATACTGAGACAAAAGGAATCTAAATTCCTTTGATTTTTCTGCTCTTTCACTTCACAGGTGATTGTTCAGTATTTGGTCAGGTACTACATTTATATTAGTACTTCACTTGTCTTTCTTTATAGCCACATATTTGAGCAATGAAATATTAAAGTTACAGAAAGAAAAATGAAGAATAATTCCATTATGGCTGTCTGGAACATTCTTTTTAATGATGTCTTGGTTGGCTTTGGAGGCCAGTATGTCTGTCAAAAAAATTCTCCCTCAAGGAAAAAAAGTTGTTTTGCATAGATTATTGATTTTGAAGAAGGTTCTGATTGAAATGTTTGCTCTATCTGAAAAAGCAAAAGGCAAGCCCAAATATCAGACCTGATCATTTCAATACAATTTAATTCCATGAAATAATTGTGAATGTTTAACTTTTGTATTTTCCTTCAGGTTCCAATGAGCCATTGGAATATACATTTGTTTAATACTGCCTTTGCTTGTGACATGATGGCAATTCATAAAGGAGGCTGTTCATAAACTACTGAAACTATTTGAAAACATTGATCTACAGTGTAATATCAGGGAGAAGACTTTTGGAGAAATATTAAACTCTCGATTTCCTCAAGAGAAAAAATGGGGCTTTTTTTTTTTTTTTAAACAGTATGTCAAAATATTATAGAACTCACATCAACACACATGGACACGCAAACATACAGACACAGACACGCTTTCCAGAACCATCTTGCGTAGTACTTGTGCTGTTTTTCCCTATATAGAGATCTTTTTTTTCCCCCCTATGTATTCCTACAGCTCCACCTCTTCCAAATTACTGTTCCCCTGAATGTCTGTTTACCTCAGCATTTATAAAATAGCTCCAGGATTTGTAAACACTGGAAATATCTCGGCAAAGAGATTGTAATCCAAGTCTGTGCCAGGGTGTGGCATCAGCAAGAGGGGATACAGGCAATGCTGGAATATAGTCTGATAACAAATTCTCATAAAAAAAATGTCTCCTCCAACAGGCTTTTGAGATCTGGAGTGCTGAAAAGCTTTTTTGATGTGAAAAACAAGGCTTTTAGCAGCAAAATTGGACCAACACCAAGTAGCTGATTTCACATTGGGTAAACACGTGCAGTGGAAAAGGCAGCAGGGGAGTGCATGGCATTTGTGCTTGGTCTGTATTTACCCTGTAAGTGAAGGAGTTGCAGGAATTGACATGTGCCAGCTGAAAACAAAATGTGAGAGCCTATTGCTAGGGGTGTGTGCAATAGGGCAGCCCAAATAAGCAAACACACTGAGTAGTCACAGACTGCTTTGCTGTAAATGCTCAGCTGGAGAGCAGGTACGGGGCTCCCACAGCAGTAGAGCAAGAGGGATTTTGGCAGGGGAAGCACATGGGCTAAACTCAGCCGATGGGAAATAGTGCTGGTGAGGAGCTCCCTTCTTCATGGGGTGCTTATATCAAGTTGACTTCTGTCTGAGATATAAGTCAACAAAGCCTCTAGGAAAAAAAAGTCCAAGTCTAAAGAGAACTACCTTTGCATTTTTGGTACAGGTACATCGGAAATCACACAAATGAAGCTCTAAGGTTCAGGTTTAAGCTTTGAGCCCATGTATGAAATATAAATGAGATCAAGCCTAAGAAGCAGAGTGCAAATTGACGACTTCTTGGTAAAAGTTAGCCTGATAAGGTAGCTGAAAAATACATGCTATTCTTCCTTTCGTAGGGGTGTGATGTTTAAAAGTTATCATCTAAGACCTCCTGACTCATGCATTCCTTTTTCTGATTCTCCTGTCAATATTTTGGCAAAACTAAACAAAAATGGATAAAATTTGATAACCTTAATAATAATTGTTCTGTTGTGTTTTGGGTTTTGGTTTTTTTTAATTGTCTTGGATCAGAAATAGTGTTCCATATTGTTGAGTTTCATCTGATCCAAACTAAGGTGTGTGCCGCAGGCTTCCTATGCAGTCACCAGGCTATACTGGCACCTCCAGGGGCTGGTTATTTTTTCCTGAACAGAATATATATAAAACAGAGAGAAGAACTGCACTGCAGATGTGGTATCACCCACCAGTAGCTTTAAGAGGGTTCTATGTCTAAATTAGGAGATTAATTTTTAGGTATCTAACTTTGTGCTAAATTACAGCATATGAATCCCAATTCAAGAATCAAACTTGAATTCTGTCTCTACTGCATGTATTTGTAAGCATGCCATGCTATTTATCTTTTTTTTAAAATTGAATTTCAGCTGGAAGCAGGCTGAATTTTTCTCCGTATCACGTTGCTTTCCAAGAAACAAGGCATGTAGGATACCAAAAGTGAGAAGGAAATTTAAAGGAGAAACAGAATGAAAAGCAGCAGTGCTCTGCAAGACACTGCAGATGCAGAAGCTGAAAAAGATGGCAAGCGGGGCTACCCACAAAAGAAAACCAGAAAGGCCAGATCCTACATGTTAGACAGAAAGTCAGGGCCATAGCTCTGCAGCAGGTGAAGCAAAGTGAACTTGCTGAAGAGTGTCAAAGCTGGTTCGATTGCTGCTCTTGCTTGCTATGCTGCATTCCTCACAGTTCTCTGTAGTAGACACAGGAGACGCCCTTGGACACATTCAATGGGTGAAATGTTTTATTTATTCCCCTTGCTTCTCAGATGTTAGGGCTTTGAAGAGGAGAATCCTGCTGCTGTATGTTCTGATTTTTTCCAGAAAGCAAACTAAAAATACCAAATAGTTATGCGATATGGCCCTTAGAACTGTTTTTTTTCCATCTGCTTTTCTATTCAGTTCTGCTTGGTCAGTGTTCATAAAATGAAGTCTTACATAAAAAACAAAGTCACACAAAACCTTATCATCTGCTCTATTATTTCTTCAGGTGTTCAGTTTCAAAGAAAGACATGAAAAAGTGTCAGATTTGCAGCTCTGTGGCTTCTGTTATGCTCTACACTGAACTTGCCTTGTGGCAAGCTTGTTTCATACCAGCTTTCATATTTATCTCAAGTACAAACTGTAGTGACCAACAGTCTAGTAATTTCCATGAGCAAATATATCGGGTTTCCATGGCAAGGTGTTGGCAGTGGGGGCTGCAGGGCAGCGTCTGTGAGAAGGTGCCAGAACCTTCCCCCGTGCCCGAGGAGCTGATGCCTGCTGGCCCCCAGCCAGCCCAGGCCCAGCCGCCACAGTGGCAGCGCCACGGGGAGAAGAGATTTCAGGGGGGAACCTGTGCGATTGCAGCCAGGGCAGCAGCGAGACTGTGTGGGAGCAGCGGCCCTGCAGCCCCCCAGGCCAGGGCAGGGGTAGGCAGGGACTCCCCCAGTGCTGCTGGCAGGGTTGGGGACACCGCGGGGACACCGCTGAGGCAAGCTGGGCTTGAGGGACGGCACTCATAGGGGGGACCCCCACTGGGGCAGAGCAGGGGGTGAGGAGCCCTGTCCCTGCAGAAGAAGGGGTGGCAGCGACAGCACGTGATGGACGGACCCCAGCCCCATTCCCCATCCCCAGTGCTGCTGGTGGGGAGCAGGGAGAGAGATGGGGAGCAAAGTTGAGCCCGGGAAGAAGAGAGGGGAGCGGGGGAAGTGTTTTCAAGATTTGGTTTCATTCCTCATTATCCAGCTGTGATTTGATGGGTAATGAATGAAACCAGTTTCCCCACGCTGAGCCTGTTTTGCCCACGACAGCCATTGCTGAGGGATGTCCCTGCCCATACCCCGGCCCAGCAGCCTGGGGTGCAGTTCCTCTGCCCTGCCCAGCTGAGGAGGGCAGTGATGAGGCAGCTCTGGTTGGTGTCTGGTGGCCCACTACAGCAATTCAAATACTTTTGGTAGGATTTACTTAATACTAGAGTTTTAAAGCTCCACTAATTAAACAAGGCTCCCAGGATATGTGATGGAAAGCAGAAGGCATCTTTCAGAGAGCAGTAGTCACGACCTGAGGTGCACTGTCCTGAAATTAAATAAACTGTTGGCACCTCTCTCTCTCTAAATCCATGAAGGCAGCCAAGAGGACACCTCTGTCAGACTGAGACAGCAGCCTTTCAATATTATATTAAAGCAGACAAATTCTGTTCTGCGTTCTAGAGCTGCAGACTTTTCTTTTTATTAATTATTATTAATAATATGTTGTTATTAACACTTATATCTAGCTTCACAAAAGAGAGACGGGAGCGGTACCATCTAAACCTAACCTTGTAAAAACCAGCTATATTCAATAGTTGACAAATGCTTACTGCTGTTTGAGGTGTCCTGAAATACCTTGTACACTTACATGTTGCTGACAAATATAATGTAGGAGCTGCATGAGACCTATGACCTCCTGACAAAAACAGCAAGTGGAAGAGGGAGCTAATCAGGTGGTGTCTTTAAGGTGACCTTCAGTTGCCCATAATCACCTGTTATGATGAACACTATATGAGATGTTCATCGTATGAGTTACTTTAGGGTTTCCAGAACAGTTATATGGGACTGACAGACAGGATCCAGGTCAGACAACTGACATCTTAAAACAGATCTAAAAAAAAGTCTTTACTTCTACAGGCAGCTGACTTAAGCATTTACAACTGACATATGCCTTAGACACATATTTAAGTGCCTGTATTTACAGCTAAATCCCACCACTAAGAGTAGGAGCATTAATATCAAGGACTTGATCCAGTTGTTCATACACAGGACTTGTGTTGTTTGAGATGCCTTGGATTGCTCAAAGTGACAGATATGTCTGAGGTCCTACAGAAGACCTGTGTCCTTCTGAACCCATCTCCTAAAGGCATAGTGAGGTAAGAATGACAGATGAAGGACCAATTTCCTGAGCTGCTGGATTGTGTGATAATTTATTCTGTGGATCACACTGACTACAGCTGAAGCTTCAGTATAATTATTGCTATTGTTTCATAATTTAAGTGTTAGGCTTTACTTTGTGTCCTGTTTATTTTTGAAAGCAGTACCCTGGGAGAGACTGAGTTTACTGACTGGGACTACTGACCTTTGATGTATGACATAATCCCAAACACAGGTGTCAGTGCTCAGACAGTGAAGGCAAATTGTTTAATTAGGTATGCAAACTGCAGAAGAATTAATCAAAATTCATGGCCTCATAAAGCATCACTGTAGTGCTTAGTCCTCTTGATAGAAGGCCTGAAAGCAGAAGGTAGTCTTTGTGTATATTACTGTATAGGTGGAGGGAGAGATTTTTCACAAGAGTGTAACAGATTTTGATGCATCAATCTGACTACATTTTTTTTTTACAATTACTACAATGACTAATTGCTGTGGGCAAGCTTAAAATCCTCAATTTAGGTTGCATTGTAACTTCTAGATATTGCCTCAGAGGAGGCTGTGGGAAATGCGGGCAGGAGAAGTATGAATGTGCAGGAAGCCTTCATAGAGATAAAAGACTTAGTAAGTTATGAAAAAAAAATAATCCAAACAAGTAAGCAGGTGAAGTTTTTACCTTCTATTACCTGTCCAGAAGTTAGAAATCAAATCTAAGCTGTTTGTGTAGACCACCTCTTTAGTCAATAACATGAACTTCAATTAAATGAAATCCAGAATTTCCCACATCTAATTCATCTGACTTCTGTTAATCATACCCTAAGGGTGTTTGAATTGACGTTTGGAAGTGTCTATGTGTCTCCATTGACCATCTAAAAATTTAGCTTGAACAATGTAATAGAATATTTCCCATTGGAAGGGAACTACAATAATCATCTAGTCCAACTGCCTGACCACTTCAGGGTGAAAGACCTTTGCTTTTAGATAAGATGAATCCAGCTTCATCTGTCTGCCCAAAACAAGGTGTTTATTCCAAAAATTTTTGTTCATCCACATGTGCAGTTTGTAGTGCATGAGAGTGGCACACAGAATCTGATTCCTTCTAGGTACCAGAAAGTATGAATGCAGAGATGAACAGGTGACTTCAAGTTCAATAATTGTTTTCACCTTCAGTTTGACATTTTGCCTCTGAGCTTTCACAGACCTTAAATTTCTATTTTTTCTTAATAAAGAAACCCTTACTCTGTATCTAGATTGAGAGTGCTTTAGAAGCCAGGAATTTTTGCCTGCAAAGGACAACCAAAGGAAGATATGTACATAATTTATTTTCCCCTGGGTAAGGGTATGAACCAGATTAATTACTTTTCATGAGCCAGTGCTGGCAGATTGATCCCAGCTATTATAACTGTTAAGTATCTAGGAGGAATATAATCAATCAGTCAATCTGTTAGATTTGCAATCTTGGCATCTGAAACAATCAAGGACCAACATATCTATTCCTCTGCCTGCCTGCCTGTCTATTTTTCCATTTTATTCATATCTTCTTAAAAGTATTATCTATTTATCTATCATCCAGTAGTCACTACTTTGCAAGACACATTCTTAGCTGGTAGCAACATGGAATGTTCAAACCAGTTGAGCACCATCAATTTCCTTTGCCTGTGGGGTCAGCCCAGTGCCATTTCCTTTCTGTAGAGTGAAAGGTGGATAACAACGAAAGCAATTAGCATTAAAATGAGCTGAATCAGGGATAGTGGAATCAAAGAAGCACAACACAATCCCAGAATAGGAGGTGCTCTCTCTCCATTCCCAGAAGATTTTACACATTAAAGCACTTTATTTTTCATTGTGATCAGGACTTAATTACAGATGCAGTCACTAATAAATATCATTGCCAACAGCTGCTTCTCTTAATATATTGCATAAATCATCTCTACCCATTAATCAAGTGGATGGAGATGTGCTCAGAAGGGATCCTTTCTACCATTTTTCTTCTGCCACTCCTGTTAGACCCATTGTCTACAAGAATGCCTTTTGTGGAATAAGGCAGTCCTCAGTGTAAGGGTGGCCAAAAAGCGGAGAGAAAAACCTCAATAATTATTCATATTCTGGAGCGCCAGCAAAGCTTTTTCCTGAGCTATTAATTCATGAAAGAAAGGAAACACTTACATGCATGTTTATCTATAGCATGTACTGCTCCTGTAAATCAAGCATTTCTCTGTCAAGCATCTTCCGAGTAGTCTAAAAAGAGCCAATTTATTTGTTCTGTACTGTTAAATAATTGGAGACACTAACAGAGGAATAATAACATGAGTTTGGTAACTCATATAGACATGAAATTTCAAGCTGTAATGATCCTCCAGAATTATTATTGTGCATTTTTAGTCATGTATCAATAACAAGTAATTCAGCTGGCTCTGCTTTGAAGCTCTCTGTGCAGCCTACGTCTTGATTTTCTTCAATTTTCTCTCAATGAAATCCATGTCCTGATAGACATGCTCTCTAATTTTTCATTGCAGCTAAGCCCAAACCCAAAAGATCATTGGAAAAACCTCAAGAGGTTGCCTTGCCAATAGTCTTTCTCCAAGGAAGATCCTGCTTACCTAAAGAACTATTTTATATATTTTTACAGTCTGTTTCTAATGAAATAAAAAAATGAGAACATTGCAATCTGTCTGGATATAGTTCTTACTAGAATGCTTTATAACTAATTCCTTTATAATTACCTGAGACACCTCTTGCTGAGATTTAACGTTGTTTTTGTTTAAGCCACAGTAGACACAAACATGAATGTACAACTTTCTCTTTGACAAATGTATTTTATATCTTTAATAGACTTATGTGGGGATTGAGATTGCAAGGGAGTAAATTTTTTACAGGCTTCCTACTCAGAATATAGCAGATGATAGATTTAGGAAATCCTACAGATTAAGACTGCAAATGCCAGAGAGAAACCCAGCTATCACACACACAAACACCACCAAAAAAACCCCCAAACTAAATAAAAATACATCTGTCTTATGCTGTTCTTTTTAATTGTCCACATAAATGATAAAAAATAAAATTGACAAAACTCAAAAGTTTCACATTTGTATTCTTTTCTGTTCTCAGTTATGCCGCTAGATACAAATCACAGTTTATTATGCTTCCTCAGGCTTTACAGAATTATTTGATATGTTAATTGATCACAATTTTATCATAAGAGCTCTCCATTCAGGCCACTTAAATAAACAAAGTGTTTAAAGTATTTTTGCCTGAGGTCCTAACTATAAAACATGCAATTCACCTCACCTAAATATAAATATTTAAAAGTTACATCTTTCAGTTTATGATAGTTTCCATTTTTTATAGGCAATGGAGTGAAATAGGCACCTAAGGAGGTAATTTTTCTCAGAATTGGACAAATCATCCTATTGCAGTTTTTATTTCTCTTCAGTGAATACAAGGATGACTAGTTACGGCTTTGACAGGTAACCTGCCTACCTTATATAAATAAATCTCACCTAAAATTAAAAAGAGAAACATGGACACAAAGTAAATTAAATTTAATGAGAATTTTCAGCCAACCAAGATGGACTTAAAAGGAAATTTACCCCAAAACATGCTACAGTTCAATGTCAGACACAAGAATTAAACCTGGTTCTACAGAGAGTCATCCTGTTGTAATACAGAGACATAATGAATTATAAAACCTAGGCAGCGTCATTAGCTATTTCTCCAGCATAAAAAAAAGGAGGGAGGATGAAGTGAGAGTGCTAAGCATAAGATTTCAAGAGCAGCTGCCAAAAAGAAAATCACCAAACCCAGAAAGTGAAAACCAGAAAGTGACTGGGGGAGTAGGAGAAATGCTCTCTAAACATCTTATTTGTCTCAAATATTTTTCCGTCATGACATTACCTTCCTTCCTTCACTATTCATTAGAGAAGAGAAATCTTGTAGCCCTCACTGTAATAGATTCTCAGAATAATATACAGTCTGAAAGTTACGGTCTGGAATACTTGAAGCAAAGACCTTCAATGCTCACATCCTACCCCTCTTCTAGATAACAGCAGCCATTATCTCGAAATCAGAATGACCTTTTCTTTGTGTACTGTTGGAGAAGGATATGTTCATTTCAACTCCAAAAAGGCTAATGGTCTGCAAATATTCTCCCAGCTGAGAGCAGACAAGCTGTATTTCTGGACTTCCTATGTATACACAGCATCTTATCTACATGTGTAATCTGTGCCCAGGCCCCCATTACTGATTCAGTTTTGATAACAGGTGTCAAGTGATACTGGAGATGCCCTAGGATGTCTGAGTCATCTGTGTTGTGACTCACCGGTAGCCCCAAGCGACCAACAGAAACCCAAAACTAACCTGGTATGGTAAGTGCTAGAAAGTATATCCTAATGTACTGTCCTTCATCTGGTGAGTGAAACAGCTCCTTAGGCTCCGCAGTGCTGATCAGTCCTTCACTGACCATAACGACCACTTACATATTTTCCACACATGTAGATATCTATATTTAGCTAATTAAATTGGTGGGTTTTAATCTATCAAATGAGGTCCATCTCTAAGAAGGCATAACTCAACTCATTTGTATGCAGGAAGTGCCTAGGATGCTTAACATGCAGAGGATGAACAGATATACATGTTTGTAACAAGAACATTCCCAACTGTTTGAAAGGAAGAGACAGATCTCTACTTGGCCAAGAAAAGGCTTTTTTTTTTTTTTTTAAACAAGTCTCACTGTGAATACCATTCACATAATCTCTTGGCAGCTGGACTACAGTCAGTCACTGGCCAGGTTATTTAACTGCCACCCAGACTTAGATCATTCCTCTGTGAAGCAGTTCTTCAAATATCTAAGAAGTTGCTGAGATAATCCACACTAACATTCCACCAATGGTTCCTCACTTCAGTAGAAAAGGGGGTATAAGAAAAGGCATGCATAAATTTTACTTCTTGAAATTTCTTTCCTGCTCCTTCTGCAATGGATCCATTTGCTTTTTGTCTGTTTCCAAATGAGCATGCCAGAATCTAATATTTTCATCTGCAAAAGAACAGGTGTATTTAATGAAATTATTTGGAGATTTAATCCTGTGGATAGAGAGAGTTCTAGCAAGCTTCCTCCAACTAGTTAATGACTTATTGAGAGTTGGGGTTCTTAAAATAATTATAGGTAAAAGTAACTTAGACTTCTATCACAGGTAACTTTTACTGTACATTAGTCAAAGCAGATTCTGATTTCAATTAACATTTTTTTATTTCTGCATACACACCAAATTCAGGGAAATATGAACAGAAAGTTACTTAAAATGAATTGGTGATGGTATCACTTCATTGTAGCATTTAATATGCAAGTTGACAAATGGTGTCCGTATGCATAAAACTACAACCTCAGCAAGAACTTCAGATTTGTGACTGTTGTGACCATGCTGCAGTCCTGGCAGAGCGAGGGGAGCAAAGAGCTTTCATACATGGGATGGCTCATTGGGACAGGTCACCGTACCCAACAGCATCACTGCAACATGTATTTCTGCCTTATCAGATCCTAAAAAGTTTAGTCGTCTTCTACCCCCCACATTAGCAAATTTCTTCCTGCATTCCTACAGGTAAAAACCTATAGACTATAATTATTATTACTGTGAGGACTGCATAAAGGAAACTGAAAGCCTGCCTGCTGTTCTTCTTAAAATAGGTACGGAATCACTGTCATTTGCATCCCTTTTGTTTGTGCAGTAGCTACAGGGTTGTAATATTCTCCTCTTGTTGGCAGATCTTAAGCAGTACATAAAGAGCAAGATCTCAGCTTACACAGAGAATAGCATAAACATCTGCTGACAGTCTGATAGATATAGGAGGAATAATGGAGACAAAGGAAATATTTAGCTTGCTTTAAGAACAGCAAAAATTGATTTTATTTTCTGAAAAATTAGGGCTCATTAGGAATTCAACTGCTACTTTTTGCATATTGAGTAAGCGGACAGCTCAATTAAAAAAAAATCCTTCAAACTTATCCTGAGGCTGTTTTTTATTCCAAAATAGATGTTTATACTTTCTTGCAGATGTTACTGTTGAGTCAGGTTTGCATTGGTGCTTGATCCTCGAGATGGAAGTTGCACCTATTAGGATTTGTGAAAGTAACTGCGTGTGGTCCTAAAGAGGTGTTAGTGCAGGAAAGCCTAGTGTTGGCCAACAGTAGGAAGACAAAGATAAAATCAAATAAAGTTAAGTTTTAATAAGGAGGGCAAATAATCTGTGATTTAACTGTTGTCTTCCCTCACCACACGCCGTTGGTCTCTCCAGGTTTTGTAAAGAGACTCTTCAAAGCAGAGCCCATTCCAAGATAGAAAGATCTCTTCAGCCCCTTGGAAAAGTGATTGAATGAAATTACAAGGCTGAATAGAAGTGGACAAATGACACCAATTTATGATCTTTCCTACCCTTAAGCTTCTGGAAATCTTGAGTTCGGATTTAGGCATGAACAGACTCTCCTTCTGTAAGTCCTTCATTTTTATTTGGCAGCTGCATGACTGGAGTCATCTTCCAGGGGCTTGAGACCTGCCCAGAAATCTGGGAGCTAAATCCAATTCCTTGAGTACTTAAAAAGCTCTGCTCCCAAATTAGGAATCAACTGTCTTGACAGAGCAACACTTTTTTTTGAGAGAGAGATGCCAAAAGACAGACAAAAGAGGAAAAAAAAGGAGCATACAGGAAGGAACTACCCCTTTCCCAGAATAGAGTAGCAATAATTTAAAACTCTTTAATTTATGATGAGGTGACAAGAAGAGGAACGGACTAACCTCTGCCTCCTTTGTAATAACTTCTGCAGGTTGTTGTGCCAAATTCTGGGGGTCTCTCACTGGTCTGCAGATAAGCACAACATTACAGAGCTGTACCTGACCCTTAGGTAGAGCTGCCTGCTGACCCAGGACAGCCATCCATCCCTTTTTGTAAGCTTTCTCAATAGCTACCAATTGCCATCACCTGCCTCTCTAATCACCTTGGCTGCTTAGCAGAATTACAACAGACTATGCACCTCAGAAAAGTATCTCCCTCTCCCCTGCCTCTCATTTAGGGTTTTGGTACTTTAAGGTTACCAGCTATGTAATTCAGCCAGTTTGACTAGATCCATGCAGGGCTGCTTGGTTTGTTCAGACTTATGATAATCATGCTATTTTCTTAAGTGTAGAGTGTCCCTGAGATGTGAGGACTAAACTCTTCCACATAAAATAAAATATAAAATGCAAATAAACTATTTTTTTAGGCATTCCAAATAGTCCTGCTCAGCTACCTTTATTTTCATTGGGGGCCAATAAGCACTACTACTATTCAAACTTACTTTATCTTAACCCTGTGGGAGGTACTGATCCTCTCTTTCAAGCTTCAGCAACCAGAATGACACTTCCCTTGCATGTTATGTTGAAATAACAAGAAAAAGAAGTGGGGAAAAAAAAAAGAAAGAAATAATTCCATTTTACTGCATATGAAATATAATAATCTTTTCAAGTCAAAATAGAAAGAAACCATCAGTACACCAAGCAGGACAGTTTAGTTACATTTCACATAACAAAATGCTTGCCCATGAAACGTAAAATGAAAAGTCTTTGATTTTAGTTTTTTTTATTGTCTTTGATCCCAGAAATCAGAATTTGACCTGGGCAATATGTGCATGACTGGATCCCGAGACATTAAAATGTAACTGAAGAGCATCTGATTGGCCAGATTTTCAGAAGTTAAACCTTCATACAAAGAATAATCCAGTAGAGATAAGGTATTACATTAGGATTCAGAGGACAAGTTCAGCCCTGCTGTCCACTGCATGCTTCTTGTGTGAAACTTAATAAATCACTTTAGGTCGAATCTGTGAAGGTGGATAATGTGTCGTAGAGCTACTTGTTACAGTGCCTTCAGGTGCCAACCTGCTGAGCGGAATTCACAGGCATCCAAGATGGAGCTGCAGAGGGAAGAGAGCTGAAACAGCCAATTCTGTCCAAAGGAAACTGCAGGCTGGGCAATAAGTAATGCAAAAGAGAGGGTTGTGTCTGGAATTCTGCAGCTCTGGAAGATTTCAGTATTTTATTTGGAACTGTAGCGAGCTGCCTTCATAGGGAATTCATAGCTTTATGCACACTCCTGGAATTATATAACTTTGTCTCCTGTTTACATTAAAAAAAAAAAAAACCCACAAAAAACAAAACCCAAAAAAACAAAAACAGCACACCACCCCTCAAAATACACAGGAGTCTTTTATTCCATGGAGCAAGTGCTGCCACCCTTTACCTGGCAGGATGCTCAGTAGAACCTCCCCTTCAACGCTGAGAAACCTTGATGTGCTTCCAGAGGTTAAACCTACACACTTGCACAGGGTACTCCAGGCAAAAGGCTATCAGCTGCTGTGGACTTGTCAAGCGCAGGAGAAGCAGATGTTTTCACTCTCTCCTTAAGCTGCTCCACTTTGCATGAAATAATTCAGTATGAATTGGACCACTGAGAGAGAGATTAGTAAATGTAATTTTGAACCCCAGAGGCTAGTCACTTACTGGAAGGAAGGGAGCTAGACTTCAGTACCACTTCCAATTAATATAAGTAATGTATTCATTCATCAGAGCATGGTGTAAATGCAGTTCCCTGTCTCCTGGGTGCATCAGCTAACCACAAGTCTTATTCCTTTCTCAAGCTCAGGTAACTGATAATTAGCATGTATAACAGGAAAAAAAAAAAAAAATGGCAAAAGGATTACAGAACTCTACCAGACTGCAGCCTAATGGTTAGGACAAATTTATGTGGGTTTAGGTCTCCTTGGCTGAGAGACAGACTTAAAATCTCTGAACAGGAGTTACTTGATAAAAAGAAAAAAAGGAAAAAAAAAATGCTTTAATTTGCTGAGCCTGAAGTTGGTGCAAAAGTTTTTTGTGTGTCTCTTAACTGGATTCAGAGAAATGACTGGGTTTTAAATCCTGACAGTGCATAAATATGAATTACATGCTTAGCTGCTCAGTGCCATCAAAATGTACATGGTTCTGGGCATGCCCCAAAGGAAACATTTATCTGTTCATGGAAGTTGACTGGTGGAAGTGCAATCACTTAAGGAACCTTTTCTGTTAATGTGCAGGCTGCCACTGATCCCTGCCTATGCCTGCCTTCCTGCTGTAAAGCCTGATGGGGAGCCAGATAACTGGCTGATTTTGAGTGTGAAGTGCTGGGTTTATATGACAAAGTGTAGATGTTTATAACATAGAAATCTTTAGGTAACCCAGTATCTTTGACTGACTCTCTATAGAGTAGAGATTTAGTCAATATAGTCAGTGGATTGTACAACCAACTCACTCCTTGCCAAATAAACATCTCAAATAGGTTATTTTTGTGTGTATATATATGTATACACATATGTAAAGATATATATCTCATTCCATTAATTGTTAAGGAAGCCAAATAGATCTTTTAAAAAAAGAAAAAAATCTTCACATGAGTTCTAGCCATCAGTTCCCATCAGGTCTTGCTCCATATATTGACTGTCATTCACATCTCAGCACAGAAGTTGCTTAACATTGTGGTTCAGACTTCCCAGTATATTATAGAGCCAGGTGGCTGCCACTAAAAGTTTGGATATTATGAAGAGTTACCACCAATTGGTAGGGTGCTGCTGCTTCTCACGGGAAAACTGCAAGGGATTCTGAAACTTTATTAACTCATCTGTTTCACTTCACAGCACAACTGATAAGCAGCTTATGCGTGGTCAGCCAGCACTTCTTGACTAAAGGGCAATACTGTATGCTTGCTCATCTTCATGTTCCAGTAAGGAAAAAAAATCTTCCAAAAGATTCAGGGGAATAGAATCTAAACTTCTGTCCTAAAAATTAGGAACATTAAATTGGCTAAGTCTATTTCTTCTTTGTTACACGGTCCTGTAGCATATCAAAGGTGTTTTAGAAGAGAGTCTAATGAGTATTAAGTCATCGTGTGATGGTCCAATGCTTTCAGGTGTCAGGAAAATTAATATGGCTTTGTGGTTACTGTCAGACAGCTCTTTAAAATAGCCCAGCTACTACTGCCAAAGAGCTATTACATGTTATTCATTTTAAGAGTGATGGAGCTCAATTAAAGACCTTGATATATTCCTGGTCCTTTTCACACAGTCTGTCACCAGCATGTTCCTCCACATCTATTTGCCTATTTTTTATTTTTTTTCATAAGAGAGACCTTAGCTTTCTGATTCTGGGTGAATATTAAAATATTCTGCTGTCTGGTTTCAGGCAATCTTCACAGACAATAACTGTATCAGAAGATGCTGTGTCACTGAAAAATCCACAGCATTTTATTAAATGAACACAATATGCAGTGTAGGTTTGACCATTTGTTTGCAGCAACTGTTCATTTAAATTACTATTCTTCAGATGTTATCGAATTTAATAAACTTTTAGAGGAAATCCCCCAATCCATACTCTTATCTTTCTTCCTTTAGCCTTTAAAAGCTGTGATTGAATTGTCCAGTCTCTAAGATTTTAAGATTTTTAACTGAGACTGAAAGGAAATGTCTTCCTGGGAAAAAAGGGACAGATCACTTATTACAGGAGCTATGGTGTGTATTTTTAGGTACACAGTTCATGTCCTTTAGCTTAAGGCTCCAGACTCAGACACCTAAATTTAGGTGTTGCAGTCTAGACCTCCACACGAGTTAGGTGCCTGAGCTCCTTTCCAGGTACTCATATAGAGACGATTATTGCAATATAAGTTGTCACAGGGTATCCAAAACACCTATGGAGTTGGCAGATATAACACAGAAACAGTGTGCAACCTATTGTCTTCTGGAATGCCAGGCAAGACCCTTTAGGGAGTCTTTGATGACACTAGGCAGTTCTGTGTCAGCAACTGAGGTGTCTAGGGAGGGATCGTCCCCCTGTACTCAACACTGATGAGGCTGCACCCCAAATCCTGTGTTCAGTTTTGGGCCACTCATTTCAAGACAGATGTAGAGCTGCTGGAGCTTGTCAAGAGAAGGGAAGAGAGGCTGGTGAAGGGTCTGGAGCACAAGTTTTGTGAGGAGCAGCTGGGGGAACTGGGGGGCTTTAGCCTGGAGAAAAGGAGGCTCAGGGGGGACCGTATTGCTCTCTACAGGTGCCTGAAAGGAGGTTGTGGTGGGGTGGGTGCGGGTCTGCTCCCAAGTAACAAGCAATAGGACTAGGAGGAAACATCATCAAGTTGACCCAGGCGAGGTTTAGATTGGATATTAGGAAAAATATCTTCATTGAAAGGGCTGTCAAGCACTGGAACAGGCTGCTCAGGGAAGTGGTACCTGGAGGTGTTTGAAAGACATGTGGATGTGGCACTTAGGGACATGGTTTAGTGGTGGGCTTGGCAGTGTTAGGTTAACAGTTGGACCTAAGGATTTTAGAGGTCTTTTCCAACCTAAATGCTTTGATGTTTCTATGAAACCCTAATGTGGGTGGGATGAGCCATCCTCTGGAGATCCCTCTCCCTTTGCAGTTACTTTTACTGAGACAGCTTAGATGCTATGAGTAGATAACATGAATCTCTAAATAAATTTCCATAAACCCATATCTCAGATAGTTTACACCTACTGTGCAAGGAAGCAAAGTTTAAAAAAATTATGTATAGAGAACTTGGATACCTACATCTTTTTAAGATCAAAAAATAGGATTTCTATACTGGACATTCATCAACACTTTCTAAGACTTTATTTTCAATTTCTAACAAGATTGGATATTCCAGAAATTCTCTACTCTGTTCTTTAGAAATCTTCTAATTTTCAAATTAATGTGGGAAACTATGAAAGAGACTATCTATAGATAAGTCCTTGAACAAGGAGTTCTAGAGAATGCAGAGGAAGCCTTTGCATAATCTTTGGATACAGTTTTGTCTTCTTAATTGTTTTAAAATATTCAGAGTTTTCACCTGAAGTAAATTTGAATAGCTAGCTCTATGCCTTCAGTAGAAAAAAAAAGATAGTGATGTCCAGCTAAGGGTCTGTCCCTCCTATAAAATTAAGGCAATATAAATATATAAGTATTTTCAAGATCACCTTGAAAAGAAAGCCAAGCAAAATCAGACTTATTAATAGTCACCATTTCAGTAAAATACTGAAGAAACAGCATAATCTCATTGCATTAAACAACAAAGTAGTATACAGTTAAATAATTTTGTTTTTATCATCCAGCACTACTTTATGGGGAACTGTATACCACTTGGATTTTGAAAGACATGATAAAATGCTTCTAGGTAATCTAATTAATTTCCTTACTAAAACTACTGCTCCTAACTTATGCATATTTATTAGCCTCCCTTGAGTATTAAACTATGTTCATGAAATCTTAATTCCATCTCTCACATTACACAAACAGACAGAGTAATGATCCTCAGTATCCAAAGCAACTGTCAAGGAGTAATAGCTAGCATACAGCTTATTTTTAACTCACTGTACTGCATACACTAAAAGTCCTTTTCCTTTCCTCTCAGTCGAAGGATGTAATACGGATGTTTTCTCTCTCTCTCTCTCTCTCTCTCTCTCTCTCTCTCTCTCTGTTTCTCCAACAGGATTATTCAGTTTACTAAAGAATTTACAGTTACCCATGTAAAACTAATTAAAATTAAAGGAGCAGCTCGTCTGAGTGGTTCACACTTGTGAATTTGTTTCTGTACCTAATCAGTTCATATTTAATGTAATTATACAGGAAAAAAATGTATGTCCTTGCTTTTGGAAGACTATCTTCCAAAATTCACCTAAAGGAACATTTTTCATGAGCTTTACTTAGCTTTCAGTTGTGCCTTCTTGTACAAAACTGTCTGAAATTTTGCAATTAATTTAAGAAAGTATATGAAATCCTGGTGAAAATAACTTTTTTCTTTTGGAAGTATAGAACAGACATTAAACTAATTCCTCTGTGTCTTCTTTGTCAAGCACATAGAGTCCAAAGGAGTAGATGTCTGCCTCCAAGACAGCTGGTTACCTTCTGCTTTCCTCTGTCACTGGAATCAGTTTCCTCCAGAGCCTGCTCAGATGATTAATTTTTGTATGATACTCTGGAAGTGTTTATTTACTTCCAGGGATGTCAAAGGCAACAAGTGTTTTAGAGTTAGACATCTACCTTTTAAAGGATTAAATTAGGACACATGCGTCATATCTGAGCTATTCCTCTCGTGCTTTGTTAAGAGGAGCAGAACCCTGCCCAGAACACTCATTAAACTGCACTTTCATTGTGCTTTTGCACATGCAAGCCAATGCTTTTTGCCTTTTTTTAATGGCTATGCTTGGTGGTAAAAACCCACAAATACTGTGTCCCATGTCCTGCCCCCCCTCAAAAGAAATCACCAAAAACCAAAGCAACAACAAACAAACAAACCAAAACTAAACCAAAACTTTTAAAAATAGAGATTTTATTTTCCCCATTTGCTAAACAAAGGCTTGATTTTACCTCATCTCCTTATCTCCTTAAGTATTTGGGGCCTTATCCATATCAATGGTAGAATCCTATAGTCCTCAAGTATAGCGTATACTACATTACAATCTTACAGTATAGCACAGCGCGAGGTGGCAACAGATACTGGTTCCTCATAGCTGTCTTGTGTATCAGTTTCAGAGTGGGCCAAAGTGATGTCTCTAGGCATGTACATTATTCTGCTTACTATAACCACAATCCAAGCATCTAGATTATACAGCAGGAGGTCATTAAAACTCAGGTTTTGGGTAACTTCCTTAACCCATTGGCACTGGGAAGGCTGAAAACTGGAGAAAATGGTGAGGAGGTTTATTTTCTGGATCCAAGACAACAGAATCTCTGATCTTCTTCTCCATGACATGATGCCTTTA
Organism: Falco naumanni; assembly: GCF_017639655.2. Taxonomy (NCBI): domain Eukaryota; kingdom Metazoa; phylum Chordata; class Aves; order Falconiformes; family Falconidae; genus Falco; species Falco naumanni. The sequence continues at coordinate 58,503,431 of NC_054057.1, forward strand.
CATGTATAGGAGATTGCCAGAGGGTATTGCCATTCTCTTTGGTGGAGTATCGGTTTATATATTGCTCAGCACGAAGTAATACGACCTCTGCCCTTTCATGCAGACATTATTTCTCCTAGTTTTTCACTTGATCTCTTGTGAGTTCATTTGAAAACTACTGTGGCTATTAGTATGGAAATTGTAGCATAAATCACCCTTGAAAGTGTGAAAAGGAAAACTAAAAAAGAAAAAAAAAAAAAAAAAAAAAGAAAAAAGCCTCATCAATCCCACACATTGTTTTTATCATTGAACAGATGCAGTGCATTCAAATTAGTTTACTCAAGTTGTATGTGATTTCTGCTTTCCTGACTCTTTTGATGTCAGCCATAATAGGCTGTAGAAAAAAAAAAATAGTCATGTTTGGTTTGAGCATTCTATTATCAAGTGTATAATGACTTGGGAGGAGGTGGATACTGTGAATGGATTACACGAGAGAGTAAGTGACAGAGTTTCTGCTAAAAATTTTTGCTGTGTGCATGTTATGCTGCTTTAAGGGTAACTGAATAACACTTTGGTTTCAGCAGACATAATAGCACCTCTAGGCAAGTCAGTTCTTTTTTCTATCAAAAATACTATCTTCTCAAGTAAAACATAATTCATTTCCTGCTTTACATTCCCAGAATAACAGTATCTTACATTATACTGAAGTGAAAAATAACATATAAAATAGCTTTCAGATTTGAAAAGTCTGAAAAGTACAGATTCTCCAAAAGAGATTTGAGCTTTAGTAGGGGAAAAATAGTCTCTGTGCTTTAAAATAAGGGTGGAAGTGGCTGTATTTTGACCAAGATCTTTGTAGATGTAAAAGGTGAATTTTGCCTGAAAATGGGTGTAAACAGGAAATAATAAAAGATGCACTCGCTTGACAGTTTGAAGAGGCACAGAATCTGCAACCTGGTACACAGAGCAACTAGCAGAAAAATCTGCTTTCCTTTATTTTGATTGCTTTCTCTGCAGTTTTCACTAGTGTTGATGACAGCCAGCTCATGCATGGTTAGGAATCCCCTCAGAGTTAAACTGAGGTCCACAGACTGCCGAAACCTTTTGTGCCACAATGTCAGTCCCTTAGAGCAGCTAAATCAAGAACCTGTCTATGCTTCTGAAGTTCTGATACAGTCTCTGAAAAGAAGTATACACAAATAAAAAGCAGGAGGAATCAGTCTCTGGGCATTTCTCTGGGTTCTGTAACTACAGGAGGCGTTTGGACCACAGGTACTGACACAGAGAAATCAGTATCGTCTGGCAGCGATGGCAATTTGGACAGAGATAAGATTTGCTGTTGCTGCCCTGCTTGGCAAATATAAATTAGGTGCCAGGCTATTTGAACTCAGGATGTCCAAATTAGCCAGCACAAGCCTGATCTCTCAACCATTTTGAAAGCACAGGAGAATAAATATTCAAACAGAATTTGTTCTATATAGGGTTAAAAATAGTATGTAGCAAAAACTTGATAAATCCACTTTTTTTAACCCCAAATCATTGCATAGTAACAGCAATGAGAAAATTTTTGGATCTTTATATGTGGAGTTTGGAGAGACAACAAATGTAAATGGCAACTTGAATTTTAGAGCTACTGGTGTTTCAACAAATGTAAGATAAAATAAAATAAATCAAAATAAAGAACAGTGGAAAAAAGGCATTGACGCTGGGAAAGTAGTGATTGCTCTGAAAACCTGATTTATCACAAAATACTGAAGTACTAAGTTTTTTTGAAACATCCATACTGGGTGGCAAAACTAGAATAAATAAAAGTTAAAGAAAGAAGAAAATTTATTTTTTCTTCCATCAGGTCTTGCTGAGTTTGAAAAATAAAATGGCTTCAGTTTTGTGTAGCAACAGCAGAGAACTAAATGTTCCTTCTTTGACAATTTTTTAAGTAGAAAGATTCATATCTTACTGAATATTTCACCAATCTGCTTTTTCCTCTGATTCTCAGACTGCAATCAAGCAAATTAGAGAGCTGTATGTTGTTACTATAGTAATAAATGTTGCAGTGCATAAAAAGAAATTGGGCAGTCTAAGATACATATCTCCCAGGGAAAATGGATACAATTTTTCATAATTTTGACCACTCGGTGTTTTTGTAGCTGTGGGTTCTAAGAAACGAATGTCCCTATGTTAGTGCAAATGTTTTCCTACTCCTTTGTCATTCTCAAAATGAGCACGTATTTGAATCAAAGCTAAAAGTATATTCCAGGTTGCTGGTGTAAGCAAGGTGACGGGGCTTATGCTACAATTTACGCTGACATGTTGCTAGGCATAACTCATTAGATTTGATGTCTTTGGTACCAGCTTAATTTTCAGGTTTTGAACTGAAGAAATTCATAAAGACATGGAAATAAATTTACAGTTTACTTTAATCTACATTTCGTTACATATACCCAAATAGATTTTATATACATTTATACATAGAATAGATTTGTGCTTCTGAATATTCGTGCATGTGTGTGTGTGTATTTAGATAGGTGTGTACGCATACATAGCAGTGTGATTATAAGGACAGATTAATCTGGAACTAATTAAAATTAAAAATTACTACCATGCCAAATAGAACTAAAATATAATACAGCAACCCTTATTAAAACAAACAAACAAACAAAAAAACCCACCACAACCAAACACACAAATAAATTAGGATAATTTAAAAATAAAATGTAATACATAATTCAAACTACAACTAACTGATTAATTGCAAGTAAAACACAAAAAGACCTGGAGGTGACAGTGAATTCCAGTCTGCATGTGAATTCAAAACATGATGCTTTTACTGTTAAAATAAATCCTCATTTTGTGATATATTTAGGTAAGTATTAGCCCACCAGTACCATGAACCCCTCTGGATTAAAGTGTCTGGTTTTAGGAGACGTAGGATAGGTGCTGAGAAAAGCTATTTAGCTATGTGGATGATGAAGGTGGCAGTCAATTAACATAGAGTTGTCCACATTTTAGCTGGTCATCAAGTAACACCTTCTATTCAACAGGGACATGCAGAAAGAATAGGATTAGTCTCATGCCAGATCAGACGTCTGAAGCAAGTGAGATGAATCATGCCCTCCACATCTCTGTTCTTCTCGTTGACTGTAAAAGGAACCCAGAAGGACTGCCAGAGCTGTCAATGCCTATGCCATGCATGCATAAAGTTATGTGAAATGAGTCTAATCCTTAATTCTTGGAACAGCTACCTAAAATGATGGAGGAAAGCCTAATTATGGAAACTTTTGAGAATATGCCAGGCATACATCTGTCAAGAAGAATGTCAGGATGTGTGATGCCATTCGGCAATTGGAGATGGACTAGATGGTCCTCCCAGCTCTACATGTGATTGATTATTGAACACTGGTAGAAGTCCTTGCTTGGGATGTATATGGTGTCAGAGGCTTTAAACACAAGAAAAAGACACCAAGCAGCTATCATTTCAGTATCCTAAAGTGTGGGATACTGAGCTCATCTTACACACGATTTGTTCATCACGCTTGTGAAAAGCAGATGTTTGTTTCTGCATTTACTTTTGTTTTACTGTGCAGAGAATGACTTGACCAGTATGTTGAAACCATTAATGTGAGAATCCACACACATGAACCAGCTGTCCCTCTCTCTGACCCCTTTCCAATGTTTTAGAGCAACAGTTCCAGCTTCCATAGCAGAGCTAATGCAGATCACAGAATAAAAATTGCAATTTGCTTAAATGACTGCTGCAGTGCTCTTTTCCTAGCTTTGTTCCACATAACTGAAGAGACCCATGGTTTAACTAGACGGATATATATGTTGCTACAAATTCCCCATCCGTGCCAACGTCATGCCTGTTACACCTCCCTCCATTCTTATTCAGAGGCTTGAGGAGCATCCTGTGGCATCATCCCTACAGCACTCTTCCACACTGCCTCCAGCTGGGTAATCTCCCTTGGTCAGATATATCTCCCCCAGCAGAAGTCTTACCTTTAAATCCCAAACTGAATGTCAAAGCAAGGAGGAGATTCATAACGTTGTCTTTCTTCTCCACCCTGTTAAAGCAAAAGACACAAAAGGCTGCTCTCCAATCCTTCATCTGTGTTGTGTATGGATAAGAGAATGCAGGATCTGGACAGACTGAGCAGTAAAAAATGTGCCCTAAAATATTTATTAGGGAAGTTATTTGCAGTCACCAGAACCCCCTTTATAAGAAGATATCTTTATACAGAATTTATATCATCTCACACACTGCTTCTGGTAAAAGGGGCTATCTGTCTGCCAAATTGCATGCGTGAAGCAGCATATTGCTGTCAGAGAAACTGTCAGTTACATAAAGCTGTCAGCAAAAAAATGTGCCCGCATGTGTACGAAGCTAGTGAAAACATGGCACACGACTTATGAGTGATTACATCGGTTGTGCTGGCTCTCCAAAATGACTGTTCACTTCGAGATACTCAGCTCTGAAGCAGGGTAAAATGAGATGTTGGTGTTTTTCCTTTAGCTACTGGAGAGAAATGTTCCTCACAACTCAGGCCCTTGATATAAAAAAAAAATAAAAATACAGAGGTTGTATCTTTTTTTTCTTTTTGGTTGCGTTGGTTGGTGGTTTTTTTTCATTTCTCCGATGGGAGTTGGCTGGTATTTTGAAAAATTGTGTTAGCCTGGATGTCAAGGGACCTTCATTAATTCTCTAATCTGCCACAGGCTTCTTGTATGATCTTGGTTACGGCATGACTTGTTTGCCTTCTATTTGTCTGTCTTTGCAGTGGGGAAAATTGTTTTAAAATCTTGAATAAATAGCAGTTATAGGGGGCTTAGAAACTGAAGTAAAAGTGTGCAGATCAATTACTTAGAGAGATCTTTTCTACTTCAGGTGAGTGGGACTTTGTCTTGGCTATCCTTATTTTTATTTTCCAGTGACTGGAGGGAGAGTATCAGTTGTCAGCCTTTCCTAAGTTTTCTTTCTTGCTAGTCTGCAGAAATTTCTGAGCTTTGCTGATGACATACTTTAGCAAAAAATTGTTTTCCTTACTCCCTCTACTTCTTTACACATTCTGTCAGTCTGACTGCTTGTCAAGGCATCTTTATGCTAAGAGGGTGACTAATATGCAAGTTTCAAAGCACAGCCGTACTAGAAGAAGAACAGAAAAATGATCCGTTCGCTGCTGGACTGGACTGTAAAGCCAATGGCCAAACTCCTGCTCCTGTGATGGGTTATACAAGGACTGTGTGAAATCAGTGACTGTGTCACTGAACTTCTTCCATTATGTCAGTAATTGAACATAACTAGGCCTTAGGCAATAATGTAGTTTCACATTAAAAACACATTTTCACTTAGTGACAAAGCTACTGTCTTTGTACATTAGCAGTAACAATTTGTATCAGCTAACATCACTTATGACGGCAATAATATCAGTCACATCTTTTGCAGAAAAAAATTTAAGATATACACATTAAGGAATATAAACCTCTTCAGTTTCCCACTTTAAACATGGCTTACGTTAACTTCAGCATTGTGTTGAATCAAAACTTTTAAACATAGCTTGGGCATATGCATATTTGATGGCAAACTTGTTTGGTTTATAAATACTTAGCCAAGTTTTATGAAAAGGGCTGGAAGAAGTATGCTGATCTCTAAGGTCAGCTTCCCACAGCTGAAAGCAACCATGGAATCGGTATGGAAAATAGGATTCATCCCACTTGATTTTAGCCATTGAAAATTAGGCCAGTCATGTAAATTCCCTTTGAAGTCCAAGGGAGAGACGGATTTCTTCAGAGTCAGTCCATAATAAAATAACTGCCTAAAGGGCAATGAGTCATCTTTAAAAGATGCCTGTGCCTTTCCACTGATTATGAAGGAGATTGATGACTAGGATGGACTAGATGACTAACTTTTAAGTGATTGAAGTTATAGAGTCATAGAATGGTTTGAATTGGAAGGGACCTTAAAGACCATCTAGTTCCAACCCCCGTGCCATGAGCAGGGCCCCCTTCCCCCAGCCCAGGCTGCTCCCAGCCCCGTCCAGCCTGGCCTTGGGCACTGCCAGGGCTGGGGCACCCACAGCTGCTCTGGGCAGCCTGTGCCGGCGCCTTGCTGCCGTCACTGTGAAGGATTTATTTGATTCTGACCTGCTAACAGAAGAGTTCACAAAGCTTCCAATCCACCTACCCCAAGCTACAGAACACTTCTCAAATACAACTAACATTAGCTTTAGAAAAAGGTCTTAAGTATTTAACTGAAGTAAGTGGTTTTGAAAAGCCTAGGAAGGCATCTGTTTCCATCTTGATTTCTAAAGTTTTTGAAAACCTGAACTATACTCCTAAACCATGGAATTGCCATTAACTCTACCTGTATTTTCCATGTCATCTTCCTATTTTTTTTGTCTCCCTTTCTGCCATGACCTCTTCTACAAAAATGCATATGAACAGAGAAGACAACATATCATGGAGCAGGTAATGATCTGGAGCCCATGAAGGAATAAGGATCTTAGATTAGAGGCATTGAAAGTGAACAGAAAATGGGATTCGCTGGGGCAAAAGGTGTCTGGGGGTCAGGATCATGTGCATTCGCTTTGTTTGCAGAGGGATTACTGTGAAAAAGAACCATTAATTCTGCCATCAGAACAAGTCCTTAGAGCAGAAATCTGCCAATGGCAAAGGTGCAGTGTGTGGTTCAAAAGCATCCTGATCAGAATGAAAAAAACCTTAAGGGTGATCTTTCATATTACGAAAAATGTCATGGGCAGATCCTCAGGGAGACAGCTCAGGAAGAGCTGTTTCTTGGGTAGATTACAGACAGTTGATGAACAAAGTAATGGGGTGATTCAAATTGGTTATTCTGAAAGGAGTATTAGCAAAAAAGAGTCATGTTAGTAGCTTACCAGCCTTGGAGCAATCAGTAATTAAGCTTTTAACTAAATATTTTGCCATACAAAGTAGATGTGCAGTAAGGACAGAAGACACATTTTTTCAGAAGCGTGCTCAATGTGGTATGGAACTGGAGAGTCACCCTAGGTGGCTTGAGTACCCTGAAGAAAGGTTAATAGATAGTGGAATAACAATGAATGGTACCAAAGCCAAAGATCATGGACTTGGGGACTAGCACAAAGATTTTGCTTTAAGTAGAAATTTGTCATATGAAAAACTACAAGGGAAATTACAGAGAATAAACATTACAGGTACAGCTATGTTAGCAAATTAAAGATGCCAGGGCAAGGGTCCAAGCACTGCAGCCCAGGATGGACACTGATAAATGGCTATAAATGTCTTTGGTATGATTTTGGTCAGGGTCATTTGGGACTCCCTGGCACAGTTCAGTCATTAGGCTAGACCAGGGACTCTACCCAACATATGGTTTGAGTAGAATCACTCTACCTGAAGGCCTAGAGAATTTAATGGTATAGTCATGGTGAGAGCATATCATTTACCTTGAGGTCAGATGTACAATGTATTAGTACAGACGTAGCTGGTAAGTACTGCCTAAGTTAATATGAACACGGAGCATGCAAAACTTACTCTTCCAGTAAATATACATCATATAATAACTTGTTGACACTCCACCCCACCCTAGATATGATGTGCTTTTCCCTGGCTGGTCACAGACAACTTGGTGGCCAAGATGAGTGTGTTTTAAAGGAGGTCCAACACTGTGACAGACAATTTTATGTCTCCATGTGCTCAACTTGTTGATGCAGAAGACCCTGATTTTTCAGAAGGCAGACTACCTCGGCACAGCTCCAGCAGTCTCATCCCTTATACTTCAAGATTTGTGTGCTGACAAAGCTTTTTGACTATTGAGCTATGCCTGAATATAGTAAAAAACAGATGGTAGTTCCTCACTCTCCATTAGAAACAAACAGCAACACAGGCACATTCTGGCAGTTTTCACTTTTTGCTTAAGTACTGGCATGACTGATGAAAATCTGCCTGAGCCTGCTTAGTATTTTCACAGAACCACAGAATGGTTAGGGTGGGAAGGGACCTCTGGAGATCATCTAATCCAATGCTCTGCTCAAGCAGGTTCTCCCAGAGCAGGGTGCACAGAGCCATGTCCAGGCAGGTTTTGAATGTCTCCAGAGAAGGAGACCCCACACCCTCTCTGGGCAGCCTGTGCCAGGGCTCATCACCCTCACAGTGAAGTTCTTCCTCATATTCAGATGGAAATTCTCGTGTTGCAGGTTGTGCCTGTTGCCCCTTGTCCTGTTGCTGGGCACCACTGAAAAGACCTTGGCGCCATCCTCTTGACACTCACTCTGAAGATATTTGCAGGCATTGATAAGATCCCCTCTCAGTCTCCTCTTCCTCAGGCTGAACAGGCCCAGCTCTCTCAGCCTTTCCTCATCAGGGAGATGCTCCAGTCCCATCATCATCTTGGTAGCCTCAGCTGTACCCTCTCCAGTAGTTCCCTGTCCCTCTTGAACTGGGGAGCCCAGCACTGGGCACAGCACTCCAGAGCAGAGCAGAGGAGGAGGATCCCCTCCCTCGACTTGCTGGCCATGCTCCTCCCAATGCCCCCCAGGATCCCAGTGGCCCCTTGACCACCAGGGCACACTACTGGCCCATGAGCAACTTGCTGTCCACCAGCACTCCTAGGTACTGCTCTGCAGAGCTGCCTTCCAGCAGGTCAGCCCTCAACCTATACTGGTGCATGGTATGGTTCCTCCCCAGGTGCAGGACCCTGCACTTGCCTTTGTTGAACTTCATGAGGTTCCTCTCCACCCAAGTCTCCAGCCTGCCCAGCTTCCGCTGAATGGTGCTGCAGCCTTCTGGTATATGAGCCACTCCTTCCAGTTTTGTATCATCAGTAAACCTGCCAAGGGTACACTCAGTCCCTTCATCCAGGTCATTGATGTTTAGGTTGAACAGGATTGGACTCAGCCATGACCCCTGGGGAACACCACTGGCTACAGGGCTCCAGCTGGACTCTGTGCTGTGGATCACAATCCCCTGAGCTCTTCCTTTCGGCCAGTTCTCAGTCCACCTCACTGTCCACCCATCTAGTCCACACTTCCTGAGTTTACATATGAGGATGTTATGGGAGACAGTGGTAAAAGCTCTGCTGAGGTCAAGGTGAATTTAATGCGAGTAAACTTGAAATTAAACCAGATTTCACAGAAGGTCATCTATCTCACCAAGAGGGAAGGCATCTAGTTAAACACACACACACAACCCCTCCAGTTTGTTTTCTTTTCCATTTCCCTTTCTAGAGATGCTGACACTATGTTGACTTTATTGCAAAAATGTGTAAGGCTAGATCCAAAGATTAATTAAATGGCAAAGGTCTCCTTCACTTTAAACATGCCCTCTGCAGCAGGTGCAGCACTGCCCATGTCCCATGCTGCTTCCCCTCCACACAGCTCCCTCCTGGGTAGCACGCTCATGGCAACACACCAGTGTCCTGAGCAATCCCATGTCCCGTCCTATGGATGTACTCTGATTCCTCTCCAGCACAACATCTCCAAGTCTATGCCCTGCCAAGAAGCCAGGAGCAGGTGAAATCTTCACCATCAAGAGTTGCAAGGCTGAAATGAAAAGGAAAGGGAAAAAATTTCCTTTTGTCATTTTAATCGAGACTGAGACAACTTTTATTTCTAATAAAATTAGTTTTGTGCATTATAAATATTATCCATCATTCCTCCAAATGTCATTAATTATCCATCCCTACTCCCCTTTTTTCTTTCTTTCTTTTTTTTTTTTTTTTTTTTAATTTAATGCCCCTCAGACATTGTCATTTCTCTTTTATTTATTTGAAAGGATTATTTCTGGCTTTTATGAGACAGTTTTATGAGACATGACCAGAATTATGGAACAGTTCTCAAAAATGCTACATTATCCCTGATGTGCTGTAATTAGATGACAACAAATGCACTTTTAATATGTGTTAGCTAGCTTGTGAAGGAAAAAACAGCAGCCTATTTATAAAGGGTTTTTAATGTTTTTTTTTTCCTGAAGCAAAACTAATACATAGCTTGAAACCCTTTGATTTATTTCAGTAGGCTTCAGACTAGCATAAAAATGCTCAATGCAATGAACATACTTCCATTTAACAGACTGTGACATTGTGTACTTTCAGCAACTCATTTGCCATGTATTTAAATCTACTCACAAACAAACAAAAGGTAAATCAAGCCCTGCCTAGATGAAACCTGTATGAATAATTCTTGCAAACAGTATGTTACCAGCTCAGGGTTTAGTCTTCATCTGGGGAAATATATATTTAAAAATCTGGTGGTGCACAGTTCATGGACAAGAGCTGGAAATAGAGATTACCTTTAAAAACACAAAATGACCTACAGTGACCTTTTTTTTCTTTCTGAGTTTGGAAAAAAAGTAGTGAGAGATGGTGGAAGAAATCCATTTACAGTAAGACAAGAGGATACACAATTTTTAGACCAAAACTAAAAAAAAAAAAAAAAAAAAATTGGATTAAATCTTTCTGGATTGGAAGAATTGTTCCCGGGGGGGGGGGGGGGGGGGGGGGGGGGGGGTGGGAGGTGCGGAATCTAATTTCTTAATCAGTAGTGACTTTTGTCTGTAGTGATATTTGTCTGTGAAGTTAGACATGAATGTATAGGTCCCAAGCATGAAGAAATGGTTGGAGTATGGTGGCCAGGCTGTGCAGCTCCTGGAAAAGGGACAACAGTGGAGACTTTGATCAAAGAGTGGCTGTGCTTGCAACAGCTGTCTTAGTAGAGCCTTGAGATTCCTTAATTTTCTTTTCCTGTGGAAAGAGAACTCCTGAATAATGCAAAAAGTTTATGAAGTGCTAAAGCTGGGGCTGTCAACTGAGGAATGTTTGTCTTCCCTTTGGGCTGAAAGTGCTTCACTGCCTTTTTTTATGAGTAATGACTTCTCCTAGATTTAAGCAATCCCCACCATGATCCCTGGGCATTTTGCAACACCCTCCATGTTACGTCTCATGGTTAATGAGCTTAGTGTCATCTGCTCAGATGCATTCTGAGTCTACCTGCACTGACAAGCTTCTTTTTCAGCCCTTGCTTGCCATTATGCCTTGACTGTAAATTTTGTAGGGGCTCAGAAGTCAGGCTACCTTGGTACAGTTCTGCTGCCTCCAGTTCTTTAGTGAAGTCAGTTTATTCATTTCCTTGGCACATTCAGTTTTAAATTGGTATCTGTCCATTAAGGGTAGGGTTTAGCTGATTTCACGTTATTCCTCTATTACAGAATCACAGACTGGTTGAAGTTGGAAGGGACCTCTGGAGGCCATCTGGTCCAACCCCCTGCTCAAGCAGGGCCACCTAGAGCCAATTGCCTAAGGGTGTGTCCAGATGGCTTTTGTCTACCTCAAAGGGTGAGACTTCACAACCTCCCCGGGCAACCTGTGCCAGGGCTTAGTCACCCCCAGTGTGAAAAAATGTTGCCTGATGTTCAGATGGAACCTCCTGTGCCTCAGTTTGTGCTGACTGCCTCTGGTTCTGTTACTGGGCACCACTAAAAAGAGCCTGGTTCCATCTTCTTTATACCCTCCCTTTGGCTATTTATATACATTAATAAATCCCCACTGAACCTTCTTTTCTCTTGGCTGAACAGTCCCAGATCTCATTCTTTCCTCATAGGAGAGATACTCCAGGCCCTCAATCACCTTCATGACCTCTCACTGGACTCTTCCAGTATGTCCATGTGTCTCTTGTTCTGGGAAGTGAATATAAGACTCCAGAGGTGGCTTCATCCATGGTGGGCTGAGGGCAAAGATCACATCCCTCAACCCGCTGGCAATGCTTTACCTAATGCAGCCCAGGATACCATTTGCCTTCTTTGCCAAAAGGGCACATTTCTGGCTTATGTTCATCTTGTTGCTCACATACCGAAAGAACAAGGCATTGCAGCAACTGGTCTGTCTTTCGATGTCATTTCCTCAAAAATAACTAGAAAGAGATTCCTTATGGAGTTAGGGAGGGAATTTCCAAGGCACAAGCATGAATACATATTCAGCAAATAATCCTTAGCTGACAATCATGTTTTAAACCCTTAGGATGGACAGTTGATTTAACTACACATGCCAGCATCTGAGTTATTCAGCACAAGCTCTCTTTGCAGACCTCATCAACAGTCACTGAAACTCATGGCGTGATTCATCTTGTGCGAAGGTAGATATTTAAATGTGCTAGATGTATCAGAAGTTAAGGTACATATTTCCATGTAAGACAGTCTAGATTCTGCCACAGACCCCTAAAGTTAAGGGAAATATATTCTACCATATACAGAGAAGGCTGAATTCATTTAGATGGTGGTATAAACATTCAGGGTGACATTAAGAGTAGTAATTTTGTCCTAACACTCAGACCGAGCTATACCTCACCTTCATCTCTTGATTGTTCTTGATGTAAGATATTCATAATGAATTATTCTCTTTTTGATTGTTTTGATTAAATCAATTTCTGAGGAATAAAACTGACACCACCACCCCCACCAACTCCAATAAAACAAACCTTGTTTGAATGCAGAATGGAACTGTCTGAGTTTGAGCTTTTGTAATCTTCAGGTTGAAACATCCTATTATTAGTTCCTTACACTGTTCCAGGTAGGAAAATGCAACCTACTGTCTCTACATATTTAAGGCAATGAGATTTTGGTTTTGATTTTTTTTTTCCAGATAATTTGCCTCATGGAAGAATAAGAAGCAGTAAAAAGGAGAGTGCTCCTTTAGTTATTTATCCAGGTTTTTATAGCTTAGTGTCTTTTGTATTTAAAATAAAAAGCAACCCATAATTATTTCCTATTACTTTCAACTTTCTGTGCCTAATTCTCTCTTTTCTCTACGGGCACTTATACTCCAAAGCCAATATCCATTATCCCAGTAAGTGCATATATTTATTTTCAAGATGTCCTTGTATGTTTTCATGCTCTTTATGGCACATGAAAACTAATTTGCTTCTTTTCTCCCAGATGCTAACAGACCCTTCCCATCTGCCCCTATAAGTGATGATAAAAAAAAAAAAGTTAGGCCAGCAGTCCAGTATTTTATATATATATAATTTTTAACCATAAATGAATATGTTGCTTCTGAAAATAGGATGGCTAATAGCCTTGACTGTAGCTGAAGGAAATCTCTGGCAGTACTGTGCTTTCCTTGCACAGCTCAGTCAGATGTCTTCCATGGGAATGGGCATTTGAATTCTATAGGTAGACATTGTACTATTGTTTTTTCCTTTCCTTTTTTTTTTCCCTTTGGTTTCCTCTTTGCCTAACAGGAGATCTAGCAGGTAACATGCACCAAGCATTGATATTTTCCACAGCAGAGGAATCTCAGGACTCGTCCAGGAGATTTGGAAGCACTTGGTAATTCATACAGGCTGTAGGATTTCGTCCTCTGGGTCCCTTTCGACAGATGATTTATGTATGTGCCCCCAGATGAGATCATTTTTATCATAGCAGCAGGACAAACTACTAAAATCAGACCTACCAAAATTACATCTAGACTTCTGGCAACCTTAATTTTGTGAAGATGTTAAAAGGATGAATAACAAGTTCTGATTTTTCTGCTAACTACCATTTACTGAACTAACAGGAGCAACAGAAATGCAGGCTTCTGAAAACCACTTTTTGCTGCTTTTCTTCAAAGGCAACAGGAAAACATGCCCAAACAGAATTTCTTCGAATAATTAAAGCTTAGCTTTGATCTGCTTTTCCTACCTCATCCCATCGCCTCAGCAGGCAGTACCCACTTCATGGTGAAATTCTAGTAGTCACTGTTTGGATACAATCTTGAATCACTAAAATAACTTCAAAGTTGTCTTATCAACATCAACTTCTTTATGAGACACACAAATGAGAATTGGGATTTTGAGGAGCTGAGAGGAAAAAAGTAAAAAATTCACCTTCTCCTGAAATGAAATTAATTTGGAGTTGTATCTCTAGAAAAAAGTGACTTCTGCATTCTTCTGCATTTATTTCATAGACTATTTTGTTGCCATGTGAATAAGCTATGCATGTGTAGCTGTGCATTATAGGAGAGAGAAAAAATTACCTTCTTTTTCTATTACGATCTATCTTTTTAGACTATACTGATATTTGTATGTCATGGCCAAATCACAGCCCCATTATGCAAAATGTTATCCAACCATATTTAAACAAGTTTTTGAGCTTCAGATCTTAAATTCAAGAATATTTTTATAGTGGCATAGAGATTAACAAGAAAAAAATCCAATGAAGGTTGGAGCTTTTTTCTTCACTGAGTTAATTGCAAATTATTCAGTTACTTCATACTAGTGAATAAAGATGAAAAAGCAGAACCTTAGTTGTGAGGGGTGTGTGTGTTGTGCTGATATTGTTGATTTCTCAGTCTTTAAAGATCTAGTGTGAGCTTATGTTTTCTTAGATTTCAGATTTAAGTATGCTTTGTCCAAATCTCTGTTAAAGTAATTCCACACAAGTCAGAGCCCCTTCCCTATATCAAAGTACAGCCATGCCCCAGAAGTCTGGGGGCATCAAGGACGAGTTTGGAAGATGCAATGAGACTTTCTCTTCCCATTACCTTTCCACACTGCCACCCATGAGCAATGACACTAGCAGAAGATGTGATCAAGGGCTGTTGTGTCTTACAGGCTTGTAGGTCACGAAACCTAGATAGGCAGAATGAAATCAATTTGTGGGACTACCAGCACTGACTAAGCCATTTGGGAGGAGGGCAAGCTCAGTGAAAATTAATCACTTCCCTCTTTGAAATTTCCATATTGTTTGAGGAAAATATATTTTTAGGATCAGAAATAATTGTTTTGAGATTAAGGATTTCTTAGGAATTTCTCAGAGGCTGCCATCTCTGCCCTTTCTACTGAGACATGGATCAACAACTTGTGAGTACTCACAGAGGAATCCTCTAAAAGCAAGATTTTGATACTGAGCCCATTTAAAAAAAAATTGCCCCCTTTTCACTATGAGATCTACATGTTCAAGGGTAAAATACTCTATTTCCTCACTAGATCTGGTAGTCAGCTGAAAAGGAAAGAGGGATTTCAGGCCGGTATTACTACCAGGTGGGAAGTAGGGAGTAAATCACTACATTTCACAGAAAGACTCATTGACTGACACAATTCTGTAAATAAGTACCTTTTTATAGAATGGAATTAAAACTGCTCTTTGTCATATATTTTACATTTGTCATCTGTCCAAGTAGATTTAGAAGCATAGTTAATTTATATCTTTTCTCTTGTTATTGTTAGCTCTGAAAGCTTATATTGCCCCTGGGAACAAAGCACAAAGTTTTCCTGTTTTGCAGATGTGAATAGTTCCACTAAATAAACCTGCTTTTTTTGTTTGGCTTTAAACTCCTGCATAGCAATGATATTCGGGATGAGCAGCTCATAAAAGCTAAGATTAAAATAAACAGCAGCAAAGAGGAATTTCAAGAAAACAAATGGAATGTGGAGAGTAAACCCATACTGTTTAAAACTTCAATAAGACAAAAAGATAAAATAACCAGCATTTAAAAGTGTCTCTATGAAATATCTGAAGGGTAAGCAGCCAACAGCAATACCACTGTCATTGTGCAGATTGAGCAAAGTGATGGTTCACCACCTGGTGACCACAAATTGATGGGAAATGAAACTTTTGTGTTCCAGAGCTAATATTTGCAATACATTGACACAGAGTTTCCTCCAGCCCCTTGCTGTTGCTAGCAGGGTATGCATTACTTGGCTAGCACAGACTTGCATTGAATAATCAAACAGCCAGCTTTGCACGGGCAAGAGGCTCGTGTCAAAACACATTCAGTGCCACCAAGGAGAAACAGGCAGTAGCAATGCAGCATGACTTCCCACCGACAGCTGCATTAGATGGTGACCTGAAGGTTTTTTCATGCAGCACTGATGCTCTGTAACTGAGTAGATTCCTAACAATTATTGCTGCTTAGAAGTAATTGAGTAAAGAAAATTAGTTTCTATTCCTGCATCATCTGACTCACAGTACCAGATCCAGTTTTATTCAGCATCTCTGCATGTTTGCCTTTCTGTTTTTAGCACATTGATTATAGAATAAGTTTAGCCAATACTGAAAGAAGGGCTTGATCCAAAGCCAACTGTAGTATTTATGCTGATTTAAATCAGCTTTGGGTCAATATTTTCACAAGTACATTAAATTAGTTCAATAGTATTAAGTGAGGAAGTGTTTGTGGAGAGTGGTAAATACCTTTCATTAAAGAATTCTTAAGAATAAGAAAAAAGAAAAAAGATATATTTTCAAGCACAGTATTCATATCACCTTTATCACAGAGTTGCAACTGGTCTTTTAGATTTGCAGACTGATCCAGACAGATTTTCAAATGATGGCTAACATCAGAGGTAATACGTAAAATTCTGTGCTACTAATATACTGATGTCACAAAATTGCACTTGAACTCAATGACTTCCAAATGTCTGACAATAAGAAAACTTTTAGTGATTGCAATAAAGTGTCACAAATGTTAATGCTTTTGATAAACACCTGTGATCTAAGGGTTCTGCTATCTAGGGTTTTCTATACCCAAAAAAAGGATGCAGACTATAAAACCTTAGATAGCTATAACTCAGCAGATATGTCTTTTGGCATTAGATGAAGGAAGCAAAAAGAAATATCTATAATATCAGTTCTCGGACAAAGGCAAGGAAACAAGTATGCAGATAAAAGGAGGTTCCAGTGGGCATCTAAGCTATTTTTGGCTATTCTGCAATGGACTACTTGAGCGATCAGGAGGTGTCTGGGAAGCATTATCGATACATCTGTATAGGGTGAACAGCCATTTAGTAGCTGAACAGCCTCATTAGTAATGTTGTAGCTACAAAGAAGCCATGACATTTCTAATGAGCCACAATAAAAAGAAAAGGTTAAAAATGCATAGTAATTTCAGGAGAAATTATGGATCTGACACCTGATTCTGTTCTGGAAGATCCAGAATCACTGAACAGCTCCAAGGGTAGAGTTATTTCTTCCTTCTTCTTTGGCAACCCAGTTAATGTATGAAAAATTAAGTAACATTTTCCTCTGAAAGATAGATCTTGAAGGTGAAATGATAAAATGGGTTGGCATGAGTTGGCATGGCCTTCTCTGTTCATGTCCCTAGGCATACCTTCACTCCTGAGTAGTGCGGCAAGGATTTCTATATAAATTACTGAGAGTAAAACTGAGAAGTGAAATGAAATGAAAGAGGTAAAGCTTCATTTCTAAAGTCCATCAAAAGAACAATCTCATCTTACTCTGGAAGTATTCATAAAGCCCCATTATTTTCTAAAACCTGCAGAAAATTAATTACTCTTTTTAAAATGTTTATTTTTTATTAATGGAAAACAAAAAGTAAAGTTTTTATTTACTTGTGTTTCATTCTGTGCAAGAAGCAAAAGCTCCATTATCCATATGATTTTTGCTGAAACCTGTCACCTATTGGAGGAAAACAGGGAACTTTAAAGTGGAAAATATAGGACAAAATATCTCTTGCTGAAGAAATCTTCAATAAAATGTAAGACATGAAAATGAAGCTGGATGTAGATGGATAAACGGTGAGTAGAAGGAATCAATGATATAACATTGGTCACCACAATGGACATTGTTCTAAGCACAGAACCCACTGCCTGGTTCAGGTGTGTGGTAAAGAAAAGATGCAAAAAGAAATGTAAAGGGAACGAGATAGCTTTGCCATTATTAGTGGGAAGCCCATCTCAGGTGATACAGGCAGAACAGGCAAATTAAATAAGCCTTTGGCAATAAATAATAACAAGGTCATTGAGGGTGACCTAGCTAATTTAGGTTATTAACAGCTTGTTAGTAAATGGAAGAGGATGGGTGAGCTTGATAAAAGCATTGGAAACAAACTTTAAGTGAGAGGAAATGGGAGGTGGTGGGATGATGCAGCAGAGTGAGAGAGAAGGCAGCCTTTGCTGGGGTTTAAAGCAATATCAACAGCAAAGAAATGCAGTGGAAATTGGGCTGTGAGAGGCTGAGAACCTGAGTGAGAATTTCTTGTATGCACAGAAGATAACACCTTCAAAAATGATCAGGAGGCTTTAGATATGAAGGAAGTATCCTTATGTTGATGGAGACTCCTAGTTCAATAGATGGATGGATCAATATGGTAGTTATATTTATTCAGTGGGTGGCAAAGGAAACAGCGTGAAGAATTAGTGAAAAAATTAAGAACTCTGCTACAGCCCTTTTGGGTTTGAAGCATCAGGAAAGATTTCCTTGGAAAACAGAAAGCATAGAAAGGATTTGATTAATCTGACTGCTTTGACATCTAGAATGCTGGTATCCAGACTGTAGTGTTCAGGAACCTACCTGATCACCCTGGGTGACCTGGTAAAACCAAAGGTATAACCACCATGAAAGGGTGGAGAAGGAGTGAATGAAGATTCTCTGAAAGATATGAGAATTGCCTCGAGAAATTAGAGGAGGACAGAAAAACTCATGGATCTTAGGGAGGAAAAACTTGAAGAGAAAGCAGCTGAGCAGGTCTGGAGCAGATGGGTAGGAGGACAAGAGAGAGGGGAGAGTATGCATATTCTGATTTTTTGGTCAGGGAGACATAAGAGATGGTGGTGAGACTGGTGTGAGATGTGAGAATGGAATTAAAACCAGAGGTCAGAGAGGTGAAAATGGAATTATAAGAGAACTCCAGGTAGCAGCTGCAGACAATGAAATGGTGGGGGACAACAGCAGCTGGGAATGAAACTGGATACTATGGGTTGTTTTTTAAATCATTTTTTAATTTAAAAAAATTAGTAAGAGAAAATTATTGCACTGCTGAGTAGAAAACATAAGTGCAATTGAAAGTCAAAGCTGGGATCATAGAATAAACACAGGAAAAAAAATAGTAAGAAGAATGTGATTGACCAGTTTGGTGGGTTTAGATGAAGAAAGAAGGAAGGAAAAGTTTTGATGGGAGGGAGTTTAAAAATTGTGAGATGGTAAATTAAAAACTTGTTTTCAAGAAAAATATGGAAGCAGGGAAAAGGAGGGGTTGAAGCACACAGGTAAAACCTATGCAAAATCAATTCAGCACAAAAAAAAAATCTACATTTTTTTGCGTGTTTTTGTTTTGTTGTTTGTTTTTTTGGGGTTTATTGTTTGGTTTTTTGTTTGGGTGTTTGGTTTTGGTTTGTTTTTTGTTTGTTTTTTTTTTTTTTTTTTTACTTGGAATAGATTAATCACTTCTGTAATGATCCTCATCATACTGAATGAAATTTTCTAGATCATAAGTGACAAGATCACTGACATTAAGGAGACTATATTAAGCGATTGACAGCTACTGAAGACTTCATCACCTATGAAAACACTGAACCTCCTGTTGTGTGTGCTGCTGGAAGTACACCAAGCACAGGGCAGGGCACTGTCTTGAAGATTTCAGGTCAGAGGTAAATATGTATACATCTTATGGGACTACCATATAATATATATAATGTATATATAAACAAGAGAAAGAAAAGAAGCCAAAAATGAGTAGTCATTTTAAAAATAATTTGTTCTTCTGCAACACCTACCATTTAATATCCTGTGCAGCTATTAAACCGTAAGATGTAACAATATTTCTCCAAAACAGACAAATACAATTCTCCAGCTGTAGGTGTACAGCCACTTCAATCCAGCCCAAGCTGATGCCCTCCATGGTGCCTTTGTGCTGTGCTAGTGTTCATGTGGCTGCACAGGGAAACAGATTAGAAATTTTATCAGCTGGAAACTGATTAACTTTGTGTGTTTCTTTCAGCTGAGCCAATTCTCTCTGGCTGCAGAAACACAAGTGCTAGTGAAGGGGAGGGGAGGAAATAATCATAGACAGCTTTCTCCTAACAGGCCATTACCATATGCCAAAGTGATGTCCAAATTTGAGGCAAACATGGGATTTGAGTTTATTATTCTTGAATTTATCTAGTTGCAAGGGAGCTGTAATATGTGTGGAGATGGAAGAGAAAGGAAGGTTTGGGAGTAAGTTTTTTTTTGAATACTACAAGAGCCCTTAAGTGCTCACCTGCTTTTTCTTTGGCTAATGACAAAACCTTCACTTTATTCTTGTTTTGCATCAGGTTCTTATTCAAATGTTTTTGGTTTGGTTTTGTTTCACTATCCGTGTTAATGCTTCTTTTTGTCTTCAGATTTTTGCTTCCACTTCCTGTTTTAAACTGAAAATGCAATTGAAAAAGGCTAAATTAACAAAAAGATATAAAGTGAGAACAGGTAGGTCTATTTCTTTTGTTTTCAATCCTTGAATAAAGAGATATTGTAATGAAGAATGAAGCAATCAATGTGTCCAGGCTGAAGAAAAAAAATCTTCACTGAATTCTTTGCTCTGAGGGTGATGGAGCCCTGGCACAGGCTGTCCAGGGAAGTTGTGGGGTCTCCTTCCCTGGAGACATTCAAAACCCACTCAGACACAATCCTGTGCAACCTGCTCCAGGAGAACCTGCTTTAGCAGGGATTTGGAGTAGATGATCTCCAGAGGTCCCTTCTAACCCTGACCATTTTGTGATTCTGTGAATTTACGAATAAGGTCAAATACTGGTACAAAGAATAATTCTGGAAATGGGATAGATTTTTTTTTTTCCTTTTTTTCCCGTTGTGAGTAATAGCTATTCTAAAATGTTTTGCATCTATCACTCTTATCCCAAGAAAACTGGAGCCGAGAGGAGAAGCACTGAACTGGTATGGGCTGTTTTAGGTCCTCTCCCTCCAATTTCTCCAACAGGGAACACATAATAGTTTTTCTGTTGGTGTGAGGGACATGAGCAATAGTGAATCAAAGTATGCTGAATTTCAAAATCACTGAATAAGGGGCTTCACTTTTGCATAAGTTAGCAGCAGGAATTTGTTACTTAAAGATGATTTCAGGTATAGTAGATGTATGAAGAGAATTTTGTGTGGATCTCATGTTGGTTTTTAAGGAATACAAATGCAAAAAAAACCCCACCCAACTTTATTGAAGATTGTAAAGTGGGAAAGAGGAAATAATCTGTAGGCAGCAAACCAAAATTGCTGGTTTATTTTTTCTTTCCACATAGTAAGTAAGGCTAGGAGGACCACAAGAAGTTGCCTTCTTTGTCCCTTCTCATCAGGCAAGAACAGTTACTGAAGTTATTCCTGGTGAGTTTGCATAACCTGCTCTTAAAATCTGAAAATCACTAGCTGGATTAACTCACTGCAGTGTTGCAAACTGGTGGATGACCCAGGCTCTGAATCCCAAACCATGGTTTGTCAATAAAATACTGCAGAAGTATTGACAAAAGCTTAAGTGAATGTCTGTCTACATGATCATGCTTCTAAAAGCTTGTAGAGTGAAAGGCATTAAATGCTGATAAGCTGGAGAGACTTCACAGAAGGTCAGCAGCTAAAGACAGCATTCAGAGATGGAATGGTCTATCAGGATATATGTATCCATGCCCCTGACAATACAGTACTTTTTTCTTTACTCAGACACAATTTGCTGTCTAATTCTAAAATCTTCAAATATTAAACTGTTATCTCACATTCCCTTGCATTTGTTGTTTAGATGAGGACGTTTTACTTTGTCAGTCACTCCTTTCTATATGTTTATTTTTCCGTCCATCTATTCCTTACTATATTTTCTATATTTTGTCAATGTCATTCAGTAAAACACTTCAGATGCTTCATTGGTAATGATAAATTCAGTTGTACCTTTTAATCTTGTCAATGTAATAGGACCAAAATATATATAATTCATGTTGCCTGTTCCAGAGAAAATTGTTTCATCATTTCCATTTTTATACTGGGAAGGGTCATTCATGCTGTCAGGCTTGGAGAACATTTAGATAATGCTGTAAACACAGAAATAATCCAGCAATGTTTTAAGGATGCTGGTGACAAGGACATGAATTAGTGCTGTCATTATCATTGGGTTCTTTATAATCAGATCTAAAAACCTGCTATGAAGATGATCTCCAAGCACTAGATCCCACACATACACAAAATAGAAATCAGTGCATGTCCTGAAGAGCTTCTGTGGTATTGTTAAGAGAGATCTGGAGTGATGCTGTTTACTTGTCTTTCCCAGAACCTCAGGAAGTTTCTGAATTCACAGGTTTGGGCCTGGGAAAGTATGTTACTCTTTAGGTTCCACTTGGTTAAGTTGATTAAATCTCTTTTGAATAAACAACTAATGTACAGAGAGGCACGTTGGTCAGGTTCATTAATCTGCAGTCTTAAATTTAGGCATCTTGGCCATCAAGAGGGATTCTACCTTGAATTACCAGTTGCTTCCCTGTCTATAAAAGTATTTTAACACTTTAAACTGAATGATGGAGACAGTCTCTTCCTGGTTGGGTTTGGTGGCTGTTGTTTTTGGGTTTTTTTACACACTGCTATTAAGTTCCCAGCCATGAACAGAAAAGATGCACTGTTCTAAGAAGATATTCAAAATTTGAAGCTAGTTTTGAGGAACTAGGGATACTTACTAGAAATGCTTGAATTATAAAGGTTTTTTGGAAGTTAGAGACTGCAGCTGCTTACTGGAAGTTCACCTGTGCCTGAATATACTGAAAAATTCCTCTACCCTTCTCTTTTCTAGGTGGGATCCTGGGCTGACTGACAACTCTGAAGTGTTGATGCTGTCAACTGTAAAGGTGACTGCAGTGCATCAAGCACAATCAAAAAGTAGAAACTCCCATTAATGTGTGTTCTTAGTGGAACTGGAACCCATGCGTTCAGCACTACTTTCTGCCTTCAGGAATTAAACCTATGCCAGTCAGTACTGGGGGATTTTGTGCCAACGTTCCATTCAGCTATCATGGATTTTCAAAACCCAAAAAGTTAAATTCACAGGAGAATTTTGTCCGTTGGGTTTTTGTTGTTGGGGTTTTGTTTGTTTGGTTGGTTGGTTTTTTTAGTCTTCAGTTGTGGGTGAGATTATTCCTCTGTGAAATACATTTTGAAAAAGTCTACATAAAAGGTTAAAACTCTTCTCCATATTCAGCATTCCAAATTTCCTTAAGGAGCAAGGGTGAAAGGATTTGCAAGCATATCAAGGTCTCAGCAACTTTTGTACCTTTTCTCCAGAGGAAATTTAAGAGGGTGGCAGGAAGAAACAATACACTGACTTCTCTGTTTTCACCTTTCTGCCTGTGGACTTCCATCCCCAGGGCTGAGGGTTAGTGGGAAAAGGAGAAACAATGCGACTAGTTCATAATGCTTGGTTGGATAGCTGACCTTGTGGTAGGTTTTACCCAGGCAAAAGAGGGACCAGATTCTTTCCTGTGGACCTCACCTTGTTTTCAGCAGAAGCTGCAAGCATTCAGCTCTTCACGTATTTCTTTATATATGCTGTGGATACTTATGTATTTACTGGTAAAATAGATTCAGACTTCTAGTGAATTACTTAGAAATTGTCCTTTAGTAGAAAGATAAAGTGCCTAACCCTGTGAGATACACCGAGCTGGCAGAATGTGGGGGAGTTTTTGATGCAACACTTATTGCCTGAAGATCTTAAGCTTTTGACAGACATCTCACTCTTTATTCATCTGACTAGGTGGGGTTTACCAAAAGTGTAACTGGACAGGTAACCTTAGATAGCTGTTTACTTCTAGAGTAGGAGATTAAAGCAGACCCACAGCTGTACAAATCTGGATGTCAATGTGTCTCCTGTTCTGCAGGGAATGTCTTGCTCCACAGGAGGATAAGGTTAAGTTCCCTCCAGAAACAATGTCTTACAGCTCAGAGTGTGTGTTACAGTTTCAAGAGTGTACCTCATCACTGCAAACCTCGGGATCCATTTCTGAAATTATTTCAACTGATTTGAATTACATAATGACTTCACTTTCTTATATAGTTTACGTCATCTTCTACATCTCCTGAGGTGTTTAGCATGCTCGGAGAGTGAGTAGGCAATTTTCTGCAAATATATTTTAAGTCCTGTATTACCCCATTCTGATCATGTTCAAAGCTGCTTCCATAGCAACACCTAAAAATATTATTCATTTCTAAAAATAAAGAAGTCCTTTAGTCGCTTAATACATGTAATTCTCCTTTTGTGACAAACAATGCAGTCACCTCTGTTATAAGAGCTATACTTTGGAAATGTTGTCATCAGTTTTGAAGAGATTTTAAGTAACTTCCCAGATAGTTTCGCTGACAAAACTGTCCTTGAGCAGTGACAAGAATCTTTTAATTCTGGCAAAATATCCCACTTCTAGTAACAGAAGCAACCCTGTAAGTTATTGCAGATGAGTTCATCTAAATTAGGAGAGAAATGCTCTTCCTATTGAAGTCAGTAATAGGTCTCCACAAAACCAAATGGAGCAGGCAGAAGAGGTCGGGCATGAAGTGCATGCACGTAACAGTCCAGTTGTTTACAGTGGAAGGTAGTATGGACCAGAACAATTGGATTAAAAGTTTTAATGGTTTTACAAAAAACACAGAGGACTAGAAGACCTGTGGGTTGGAAACAGAGAAGCACGGTCCATTCAAGTATTGGCTATAGGATCACAGCTCAGGGATTTCTGTCAGTGTTTTCCTTTCAATTTCTGAACTACGTTGTCTCTCCAGCATGCGTATTTTGGAGTTAAGATGCAATCCTGCAACAGGTCACTGGGAGAAGATCATTGTACTTTAAGTTTTGCTTTCACTTCAAAGCTTCAACCCCCTTGGAGCAGGAGGTTGGACCAGGTGACATCCAGAGGGACTGTTCAACTTAAAACTATTCCTTTACTTTATTACTTCTCCAAAGCCCAGGGGTGAATGGGATTGCTGGGGAAATAAGTGTTACAGTTTGAAGGTTTTCAGGAAGGAGCTTCTGAAATGGAATCCACTGAAGTCCTGTGTTTCTTAAAGGCTGATGGATCCTCCAGTGGTTTTGGAAGGGGAAAGAATATGGGCATGCTCTCGGTAACTCAAAAGGGACCAGTCTTTGAATGCACCTAAGTTATCATGTGAATGTGATAAATGTTTTCCAGTTTTGCCATCCTCAGTCCAGAGATATCCAACTCCCCATTTACATTACAGCTGGTCTTGGACACCTCTGTAGAGTTATCTGCAGGTTGGTTCTTGTTTACTCATAAAGAATTTTAGTTTAATGGTCTTGATTTGGGGGGGGTGGGGGTGTATGTGGATCAGGTGATCTCTGAAATTTCCTATTTCTCCTAAGTAGAGAAGTTCTTAAAGGAAATTAAGCACATTAATGACAATCAAATATTTCACAGCTGCCTTCTCTCCTGACTGCTAGGACAATTCAGTCATGTAAAAGGGCAAGCTGCTAGAATGAATATAAAAATGTAATATAAGGTCAATAAATGCTTCCTGAAAGCAAGATCTGTTATACTACTCAACAGTCTTTAAGAAGAAATTTATAAGCCTCATGGATTTGAGAAGCTAAGGCCTGCTAACCTTGGAAAATTGCTCTTAGAACTTGTGGTGTTGACATAATGGCCTGATAACATTTTCTGTTGAGATACGTATTTTATGCTGTGGCAGAGTAATAGGAATGCTTTTTCTGAACATGAGAGGCTGATGTATGGTGGTCCTCAGTGACCAGATATGACAGGACATTGGAATAAATAGGATTTAGGACAGCAACAGTGTGTTTGATTATTCTCTTTTTTCAAGAAAAAAGAATGATGTTTTTCAAAGTAACTCAGACTTGAAGCATAGACTGATCCACTTTCTATTAGGAGTTTAAAAAGGTAGAAAATCTTAATTTGTCATTGAAACCAAGAAGTGTGAGAGATTTGGTCTCCCATGGCAATGCGCGTTGAAAAGTAGCAACCTCAGATTCCCTGCAATTCACTCCAAATTGATCAATATAATATTACCAAATTCTTCTTCAGAGTCCTCTCTACCCTTTCCCACCTATTGTAATCCCCTATCTTTCACATCCCTCATCTCAAGAACAACACCCTTCCATGTCTTCTGTCTTTCCAAGCTCCCTCCATGACCTCATTGACTCTCCAACATCAACTACTGACCGTTCCGAGAAGCAGGGCAAGAGACAGCAGTGCCGGCTAGCCAGCTGGCCAGAGACCGACGGAGATTGTGTTAGTGGAGAGGAGTTGAGACAAAAGAAATTACACTGGTGCTACCTGCAATTCCCCCACTGCACGTCATGCTGAAGTTTTTTGTGTTGGAATGTAATGTCTTTGTGATTCTGATGCTTTATGGAATTTGTCTGAAATTGGCCATTATTAGGTGAAAATGGATTAAAATATACACAAACAAAACGACATAAGTACATATGCCATATTCATAAAACTAAGCCACCCCCCACCCACCCACAAATAGGCACACAGAGATTTATTTTTCAGTAAGATTTCTCCATCGCACAGCTGTCTAGTAATAAGTGGGTTAATAGTAAGTTGTGATTACTTTTTCAAGCTGGTTTAAAAAATGTTCGTCTTTCCCTTCAGGGCTAAAGTATCCCATTAATTTTGTAATCTTACTCTCTCTACTCATTTCTCTCAGTACCATCTCCAGCTTCCTTTTATTTCATCCATCTGTTACGTCTTTAAAAAGTTTTTATGGTAAGGACAATTATTCTTTACATCTCTGTACAGCACCTGTCACAGCAGGTCCCCAAAGAGGAAAATGCCTCAGGCTGATACCTCAGTATTGCAAGATACCGAGTATAATTTTTAAGAGTACAAGACTTCTTAAAGTTTATATCAGAACCTTGAGAATTTGTCAGTGATGGTTCATGAAGCAATTCATGTATAGCTGTGATGGTTGTTTTCTCCTTTTTTTTTTTTTTCTTTTTTTTTTTTTCCACCAAACCCAAATAAACCTATCCTGCCACCTCTGAGTGTAAGGCAGTTTTACTTGAAGGAATGGAGCAATGTGCTACTGCACTTCACAGGCACTCTTGTCATATTCCTTACATTGATTGTGAGCCAGGCTAGGAAGCAAAGAGTAAACATTTCCACCATGCCTGGAGACATGATGGTCAGAAAGCTTTGTTTGGCATGTTTCTATAGATTTCTGGAACAGTCAATCCTACTGCAGTGCTGTTGTCAGTTATTGATATTACCATTTAATACACTTCACTAATGAGTGGAACTGCAACCTTAATCACCACTAGACAAACAAGCGACCAAAAAAAAAAAAAAAAAAAAAAAGAAAACAGCTGACTGGAATGTGAATCCTCTTAACTGACCTCACCATTCATCTCATGGGGTAACTAGCATTCAAAGGTCTATAATGGCACGTAAACAGAATTATCATATTAGAAAGGTGAGCAGATGAATCAATGTTAGCTAGCTAGAGCAGAACGTAAAAATATATATGTTATACGTAGAAGGTTTGTGGAGATTATTAAATAGCAGATTTGATAGGTGAACCATTAACACTGTTGCATGGAAAGAAAGGAGGATTATCAGTTTATAAGACTGAGAATTTAAAAACATAAACCTATTTTTGCAGTTGCAATGTATTTTCTATGTGTTGGTGCACTCATGTAATGTGATGTTTAACTGTGTGTGGCTGCATCTCATCACAGGATGAAGTGGTGCTCATTTGCTAGATGGATTACTCTGGTTTGTGTTAACAACAGTGCAGTGGATGGGGCTTGCCAGACATTTTCAGCTGGAACCACTCTCGATAAGGACTGCTTTCTGCAGAAAATGGTGATTTTTTTTATCAACTAACCAAGTAGCTGTCAATCAAAGTAATTTATCTAAATGTACTTGATTGGTTCTGGATATTATATTTCAACTTTACTCACATCTCCATTTTCTCTATAGAAAATTCTTGTGTGACAAACTGCATACATCAAGGTATAAGTCACAAAAAGAGACTCCTTGGAACTGTATTCCCCCTTATCATGAGTCAGAAAGCAAATTTTGGTCAAAAAAGATTTATGATTCATTAAGTTCCAGGTTCAGTAACTCCTGGGTTTTTTAGAAATCACAGTCTCAGATAAGATGTCAGTGTATATTTTGTGGGAGTTAGAGTGCAGTGGATGACCCATTGGACAGGACTTTGCATCCATGTTTTTCACACAATGAAGACTGCCTCTTGGTCTATGCAGGGAAACTCCAGAGAAATGATAGCTCAGGGAGTCAAGTCCAGACAAATCCTTAATGAATACCATAACCATGGCCACATATTTCAGTGTATTACAGTGAAATGCTGGCTAGCTCATGACAGAAGGGCTGGTCCTTGGTAGGGTGGCTGATAACACCAAGATGATCTGAGGATCAGTTCCAGTTTCTTCCATGGACTTCATCTACAACCGTGAGAATGAGAACTGACCTAGGAGGAATGACTGACTTTTGGAAGATCCTTGTCTTACCTCCTAAAGACTCTTCAATGCTTCTATGGAAGGGTCATACCCACCACACTACTGGCTTTTCTCAGGCAGATCTTTTCCTTTTGGCTTTCAATGAAAAACTTTGGAAAAGTCTCAGTTTTACCCAGATGCAGAGTGGAATTTTTTTTCATAATCCTGAAATGTTTCCTGGGATGTTGACTGTCATTATTTTCCATCCTGTAGTCAAGGCTTCTTGATGATATATGCACTCATAAAAGAAAAGGTGATAGGTTGGATAAATAACACTGAATCTGAAGGAATTGCAGCAGTTTCACATGAGAATAATTGTAAATAAAATATGCTGCCCAAGCTATTTTTCATTCATAAAAAAAAAAAAAATAAATAATTGATAAGTAGATCACCATAACTATGTTGTTCTTAGACTAGTTTCCCTCCAGATTAAGGATGGCTGCTTCAAGAGGGATCATAGTGCTTGGGAATACAGTGGAAACCTTGCCAGCCAGTTATATTGACTTTGAATCATCAGGCTGGCATTTTGAGCTGCCAGCTCAACAGGAATGGAGGATTAGAATGACAAATGGGCTCACATCTGGGAAGGATGGAAACTACTCACATGCTTACTTCTGGAGATGACCCTGGCTCTGGTAAACTCTTAATGATTCACTCTAAATGTACCTACCTTTAATTTGGGATAAATAGATAGATCTGTATTTGAAAATTTCTTTCGAAATGAAACCAAGAGGGAAAGTGCTACAGTATAGATATATAAAACATTGTTTGTTATTCATGCTACAAACCTGCTAGTCATTCCTTTCCATTGTGAAGAGAAGACAATTGCATAAAAATCCTGAACAATACATCCAGGGGGTTCCAAAATGAGTGCCTGTTTTTCAAAACCCTGTCCAAATGGAAGGTGGTGGAAGTCAAGGAAGCACCCCAAGGTACAGCTTCATATCATCTCTCATTTCTCTCTCTCATGTAGTTAACCCTAATCATATGAAAAAAAATTGTGGAAACATTATTGATGGATCATTGTTCCAATATGACAATGTGCAACTGTTTGTGTGTGGGCTTTTCTTGGCATGTTTAACATGTCACTACAATAATTCCATAAAATCTTGCAGTAATTTTGCAGCACATCATTCCCCATCCATATCTGACACTTAAAACACTCTGGTACTGTAAAATATTGTAATTTGTTTAATGCAGTGCATTATGAAATATTGTTTATATTAGCAGCATTTCAATGGTGATTTGGGTTCTTTGTGGTGGTTTTTTTTTTTGCTGTTGCTGGGGGTTTTTGCTTTTTTCTTTTTTAAATACCGTTCCTTTCTGCAAATAAGCTTTTAAAGAAAACAAAAAAGACAGCTACAAATTCAGGAGATCAACAGCAATTGTATTTGTTGTCATAGTGGAACTAATATAATTTTTGACATTTCAAAGCATTTTCATTTTTCAGGAAATTTCCATACTGTTGGATAGTGATGGGTTAATAGAAAGACTCTTTTTCCAAAGAAGAGAAATGGATTAGTATTTGGTTTGATTCAGAAGGGCTACAGGGTAATGCTCAAAAAAAGATGAAGATAAAAGTTCATTTCTGGAAGCAATCACTTACACCATACAGCAAAAATCCTGTCTGTGCTTGTAAATCTGTTGCAAGTCAACTAGCACTGCTGTGGAATAGAGTGGCTTCTGTCCATAAACAATGTTGCTATTAATGGCAGGTTTTCCTGTGCATTTCTGGAACCAATTTTCAGATAGCTTTATCAAGACATGGAACGTGTCAGAATGAAACATAGCAGCTGTGAGGACAACTTTATAGTTAAAAATGAGTTGTGCAACCTTCTAATCTTCTTGCTTTTGAAACACACCATTCTGATGCCTTTAAGATTCCATTAATATACTTGTTGGCCTTCTGTGGCTCCAGATTTATCTTTATTAAATATAACTGAATCACACGATAGTTGAGGTTGGAAAGGACCTCTGGAGGCCTCTAATCCAACCACACCAATCAAAGCAGAATCAACTAGGTCAGGTTTCCCAGGGCTGTTTCCAACACGATTTTGCATATCTCTAAGGATGGAAGCTCCACAATCTCCCTGGGCAACCTGTTCCAGTGTTTGATCATCCTCACGGTAAAGAAGGGGGTTTTAAGCTTAAGTTGATTTTTCTCTAATTCAGTTTGTGCTCATGGCTTCACATCCTGAAATATCTCCTGCCCACTTTAGATCAAATGCTCAGACAGAATCTGTTCTTTACACTTCTATTTCACAATGTGTTGTTCATAGTCATGTCATACTTCTGTCATGTCATAACTCAGCAGTAAGATGTTGTGCTTTGGTGGTGTCTTATATGGCATTCCTGGATCGGCCACTGAGGACAAGTGTCGTAAGAAAAGTAATTTTGTTAAAGAAAGATTTAAAATTACCAGTAGGAATTATATCCCTGAGAAGCCAGCCAGGTAAATGCAGTTCTACGGTAGCTACAGTAGCATTATTCATTTTTGTTGATTCATAAATGTTAAAGCTCCCCCAAACTTCCCATTTTAAGCCAGATGCCATGTGGAAGTTGCCAACTTTCTCAGCCCTGCTGTCCTAGCTTGCAGTTCATTTGCCTTCCTGCTCAGGGCACGGAATGACTGCATACCTTTCCAGTTTGTCCACCACCTTTCTGAAGAGAGGGTTTTTCAGCCATGCCCGGGGTAGCACTGCATTCACTAGCCTGTGGTGCTCACCAGCGAGCCTCTGGGGCTGCCACCCACAGTCCTGCTCCCAGGTATTAAATCTTCCCTTCAAAGGAACAGAAGGCATCTTGTTTGCAAGTTCACCCAAACCTGGGAGCAATTTCTGCTCTTACACTGAGGGAAAAGTAACATGTTATCCCTATTTGCATGGAGATGACAGTTTACTGGGGTTTTTCCATTCTTTTGTTGGTTTTTTTTCCCCCACGAAACAGCTGAGAAAGATCACAACCACCACAGACTGGAATGCTTCCACTGACCAGTTGGCCAAGCCTTATTACAGGAAAAAGAGATGAAATGACAACACTTTCAAAGCCAAACTTTTTTATGTCCCTGAAAAAGGAAACAATTATTTAAGAAAAGAAACAAGGACTTTGAAGCATGAAAAAAAGGAGAAGAGAAGAAGATAAATGGCTGGGACCTGGGAGGTATAGCTCGTGGGGATGACAGAGGAAGGAAGAAAATATCTGGACAAGACAGTGACCTGAGCACTGACAGCTTGCACTGGGTAAATATATTCAGTTTCTTTTCAAAAACAGTCGTTTTCCTGCCTTCCATTTTCTAACCCTGCTGGGAGGGTTTCTTCTCGGACCATGGGAACCAGTTTCCTTCTTGGGCCATGCCCCCTGTCTTGGGGAAATAAAACCACTTCAGATGAAAGTTTTATTTGGTTTAAATAAAAACAGTGCTTGCCTGACATCCTGGGGTACACCACAACAGCTCCATTGCAGTTTTCCTTCTATCAAGAAGACATGGAATTTTTTTCCATCCCTTTGCTTTTTCATGTTGACTTGGAGTGGGTGGGTGGATGCTCACAATGCCCTTAAATTTAACCTGTTATTAAGTTCATTGAAATGCTTTTAGGTTCATGGTTTTCTGACTTAAGCAACTGTAGTGTATTCCTACCCTGTTGTAAAATCCAAATCTAAACCTGAGTTATTTATAAACACTTGCTTAAACTGTACACAGGAATTCTTGCAAAGAATACTAAAATCTCTGCATGCAACATAAGGAAATTATTGACTCACTATCCCATATAATTTTATATTAAATTCAGTAATCACAAACCAGGCTTTGCATGTGTTCTGTTACCATATTCACAAGTGAAACCTATTTCTTTACCGGAGCATAATGCATTCCTGGGTAGTTGCAGGTTTTTAGCAGAGGCCATTTTTATAGCTTCACAAAATATTCAACAAGTCTGCCCACATCCACCTCCAGCATCCACCTCTTTTCCATCTGGAAGACTTTCTCCCTTTCTCTCCAGATGATCATGTAAAGCAACAGTAATGGGAAATGCTGGAAGCACTCTTTCTCAGCAGCCTCCACCCTTGACATTGAAGTCCTCAGTCTACTCTTCAGACGTCTGCAGTCTTATGCTGCTGTCGTTATTTGGCAACTCGGGGGACAGCCAAGCAGTTAATGTCATCTCTCCAAAAGCAGTACTGACTAAATGTAGACATTTGCATTACCCAGCCAGCCTACACTCCCTTATAGTCAATGCACATCAAGTCCACAGAGTCAATATTCAGGGCATGATTCATTTTCTTCCAAAGTAAACCTGTTGTAATAGCTATGTGCTGTAGCAAAAGGATGTGCCTAGCTGCGATGCTGAGCAGGTACTTGGAAACATGGCACTGATGAAGGGCTGTGAAGCGACCTTACCTCTAACGCAACAGCATAGTTGGTGCACGCTCCTCAAGTTGCAAGCTTTACAGTTGACTTAATGTGAGTAAAAAGAACACAAACATTTAAAGTGCAGACCTTGCAAAGAAACCTGGGGTTTCTCTTTATTTAGTCTCTGTCACAGCATTTCCCTCACTGGCTCAGAGCAGGGTAGGGCAGATGTAAAACACTTCCCTTATGGAGCAGCTGCTTTACGTTTTCAGGGAATTTTAACCTGCTGGCAGAGTGATATCTGCCAAGATGTGTTTGTGGGCTGTTGTTATTTCAACAGCTTGCTGGAATGAAATCAGATGCTGCATATTGATGTGCTGTATCTGGGGATGGTCATTCATCCAGGTCCAGCTGCAATTTTTCTAATCACTGCTGTATATTTCTCTGTTTCACACAGGAAACAACCCAAGGACAGAAACTTTTGGACTCTAAACACTGGCTCCTACAAAGACTCTTACTATACTTAAGGTAGTCTGATGACCATTTGCTTTATCTTCCTTGAGGACCAAAGAAGGGCCTGTGGAAGTCTTCTGTTCATTTACTCAAAAAAGTCTAAAAAACCCTAACCACAGTTAAACTGCATTTGCAAGAATTAGTATTCTTTTTCTGCTAAGAATTTATTTACAATACAATAATTTAAGTCTGTGCCATTGTGCCATTTAAATTTATCATGAAAAAAAAGTCATAAGTATATTTCTCCAAGAACAAAAATGGCCTGAGAGCCAATGTTCTGACAAACTTCAGCTGGAGTCAGTGGCCTGAAATCAGCAGCTGACTTGGCGGCCAAGCTAACCATGAGCTTTAGCAACTTTTATTCTTTATTTGCCTGTTTTCTGACTATAAAAGTGTGGTGAAGTTTGTAAGGAAAGGTCTTGGGTTTTTGTGATACCAGCTGATATAAGAAACAGATAAGCTTTCAGAATTAAATGTGTCTTTTCATTTCTTCTGAAATCTTTTGGAGGTGTGAGCATTCAGCATCTATGAGAAAAAGGTCTGTCCTCAACTATAAATCATAGAAAATTTTTCTTACCTGCTTCAAATGATAAAGGCAAATAAAGTAGTTAATTGCTAGTTATAGTTAAAGCACTGGACTGGAGTTTAGAGTTTAGAGCCATGTAGTCTTAGAGTGTGTAATGCACTCAGAGAAGCACTCCAATTTTAATATTGCAATTTTAGTTTTTTTTTTTTTAATTTTAATTTTTAATTTTTTAAAAAATTAAATTTACTAAAATGCACCTTCATTTTAGTAGCCTGTGGAGGATGTGACCACCTTGGTCCACATCACAACGTTTTTCCATGACTTAGGGTTGCCAAAGCAGATCTGTGCTTCAATTTGAACCATTTTAGATTTTTTCCCTTCTCTTTCAGGCAAGTGAGAAGATGTAAAAAGGAACAATAGCTGGGCCACCATGTTTGTACATGGAGGTGACACACTTGGAGGGTGCTTACATCAATCATCTCCCTGCACGTACATCTACAGACATTCTGAAAAAGCATGATATCAGCAACACTATGACCTGAATTTCTGCCCTGTAGATGTTTTTAGTAATACTCTAAATCATTGCAGCTGTTCTACATTTTTGTTTGCTTGTTTCTTGCTTGTTTATTTTCTGGCTCTTAAATTTCAAAATCAGAAATTTTCTGAAGAGTTTACAAGGGCAGGGATAGGAAAGCCTAAGAAAAGGAAAGAGAAAAATAAAACAAAACAACTGAACAAAGAAAACCCCACATAGTCATGTTAGAAAATATTAGACTTGCTGATCCCACACCTACACAGAGGCAAGTCTGGCAAATGCCATTGAATCCAAGTGAAATGTTTGGAGACATTTATACCAGTGGCGGATCTCACCCGCAGACTCTAGCAGCAAATTTTAGTCTCTTGAGATTTAAAATAACCTCCACTTTTCTGAACAGTATAAAAAATTAGATCATATATTTTAGTAGAAGTTACTCTGGGTTTGACATTATTAGTGAAAAAACCATCCATGCCAAGTAATTCTGAGGATATGAGTAAGTCTATGTGTCAAGATAGATTTAAAAATAAAAGTGATTATAACAGATAAATATTCCAAGGTATAACTCTACAGGCACAAAAGGAAAGACTAAATCTGTTTTTATTAGTAATCATGCATCAACAATGGTAGTAACAATTATTATTTTTATATATAATCTGTTAAATCTGCCAGCTATCTGATCTTAACATTTGGGTAAACGGTAAACCTGGATTTTGAGGCTACACAGAACCACTATGACTGACCGATCCATACAGGAATACTGATTCTTGCATTTATGACCAATCTGCAATCCAACTTTTAGACATCCAGTGCGAGGTTCAGTTGCCAAATGCTGTGCCCAGTGTCACAGCCCACACATGTGTGCTGAGCTTGGTGGTGTGGCACAGGACCTACAGCAGACCCGAGCCTTGCTGGTGAGACAACTGGAAGTCCAGGTGAGATCACCTGAGGCATTTCTTAACGCCACTGGCACCTCTGTTTAGATAACAGGGTTTCCACTCTTTGTGTTTTAAATAATCCTAGAAGTGGAAAATTTCACTATCTTGCTGTAATCTCCTCCTCTGGTTTTTCTTCTGTTAAGGTTAGGTTGATAGGGATAATAATAAATGATCAACTGTCTGGTTTTGTGTTTTTTCTTTTTTTTACTGTGACTAAGGTCAGTCTTAAATATTATGTGTATAGCAGAAAAGAAAGAAAATTATGTGTCATTGTCCTGGACCGGGATTTTCTTGTTTAAGCTGGACCGTAATATGATCTTGCTACATAAATAATATACACTGAAGTCCCAAATACCGAGGTTAGCTGTTTGCTGTCTCATTATTAGATAATGGGGCAAGAAGCGTCATGACTTGATATTACAACAAAGACATCAGTAGCAAACCTGATACTCTGACAGCATGGATAATGCAATTAGAAGGGAGAAGCATTTACCAGTGCAGGAAACAAAGCTGTGAATTGTGAAATGTATTCTCGATTCTCCTTTGGTCACTTGCTGTGAGCAAAGCAAAACTTCAATACAAAAAGGAAGGCATTGGGAATATGGGGTACAGCAGCAGCTCCAGAGACAGCAAGGACTCAGCAAGAGCAAAGATTACTCTTGTTCTGTGTGCTACATCTCTCTCCAAACTGCCTCTGTTAATGACTATTTTCAAGTGCTATGTCTTGTCAAACAGAAATGCATTTAGTGGCAGCTCACATCTTTTTTTGCTTACATTTATTACACTCTTCCCTTTTCCCTCCCACAAACCCTTTCCCTGCCTCATTTGCAAAAACAACTGTGCTAGGGGTCAATTATCATAAACCATTAAATCATCAGCAGTATTCACAGCTGTAAAAACATCTGCATTATAGGATCTGTTTCTTCCTGAGAGACAGAGATGTAATTGGTTCTCTCATTCTGGCACGATTGTATAGCTTCTGGTTTGTGTTATGTTGGGGAAGTGGGCAGGGGAGGTAGGAGGGAGGCATCTTGCCTCGCTTTAAACTGATTCATGTTCATCTAGTCATGAAACACATGCCTAGACTGATAGACAGAGCACAGACCCTACCGCAGCAAGCAGCTTCACCTCTTTTCTATCCTGCAGTCCTTGTCTTTTAATATTGCAGAGCTAAATAATTTCATATGCAGTAAACCAGATATTTGTGTGCTCCAAGAAGAGGATTTGTGTTTTAAAACAGCTGCTGCATTGCTGCCATAGGAGAATTGCTCTGGAAAACCCTTTTTTTCTCCCTCCCTGCCAGTAGTTGCCTTAGTGACAAAATTAATCACCACTGGTGCTCCTGCTACAGTGCATAGGTGAAAAACAAAGCCATTTGTATTGTCATTCTAGCAATCTTCTCCAGAAGTATCTTCAAGATTAAATGTGCTGATTGAAAAGATTTATGAGCTGCAGTCTCTACAGGGGTATACCTGCTGCGGCATAGACACAGTCGCTTTGAGGGACACCTCTTCCAGCATGGTCTTATCCATGGGCTGCAATGCCTTCAGAGATGGACCTGCTCCAGTGTGACCTTACCCACAACCACATATGCTTTGAGGTGTACCTCCTCTGGCATGAACTTATCCTTGGGCCACAGTCCCTCCAGAGGCACACCTGCTGTGGCACAGACATAACCATGGCCGCAGATGCTTTGAGATGTACCTGCTCTGGCATGGGCTTATCCAAGGCCACAGAGGCTTCAGGGTGTCCTGCTCCCATGTGGGCTCAGCCACAGGTGACCGTCCCTTTGACTTGAGTTCACACTGGAGTTCCAGCCTGTCCAGCACAGCAGCACAGAAGCAGCAGCAATGCCCTGGCCACCTGCCAGCCCAGGCACATTGCCGTTGCCATTATCGAAATGTTCCCCGGCATGGCAGGGTCAGATGAGAAGCTCTGCAGTGGTACCGCAAGTGGCACAAGCAAAAAGCAGCCACTAATGAGCTCTGGACTCTAATACAGAGTGAGGCAAGCAAGCCCCATGGCAAGCGCAGGAGCCTGCTGACTGACAGCTAAACAATGATAACAGCTATACATTCAATCCAGCACATTCCAATTACATCTGTCGTCATCTCAAACTCTTCAAGCCCCTCACTGAGCACCAAAAAGGACTGTCGGGGTTTAACCCCAGCTGACAGCTCAGCCCCACGCAGCCGCTCGCCCGCTCCCCCGCTGTGGGACGGGAGAGAGAATTGGAAGGGGAAACGTGAGAAAACTCCTGGCTGAGATAAAGACAGTTTAACAGGTAAAGCAAAGGCTACACACACAAGCAAAACAAAACAAGGAATTCATTCATCACTTCCCACCGCAGGCAGGTGCGCAGCCACCCCCAGGACAGCCAGGCTCCAGCACCAGTAACAGGGACTGGGGAAGACAACGCCATCACTGAATGTCCCCCCTCTTCTTCTTCCCCATCTTTATGTGCTGAGCATGACGTGGTACGGTATGGAATGTCCCCTTGGTCAGCGGGGGGCAGCTGTCCCGGCCATGTCCCCTCCCAGCTCCTTGTGCCCCCCAGCCAGCGCTGGTGGGGTGGGGTGAGGAGCAGAGAAGCCCTTGGCTCTGTGTGAGGCTGCTGGGCAATAACCAAAATCCCTGGTATCAACGCTGTTTTCAGCACAAATTCAAACCACAGCCCCATATTAGCTACTGTGAGGAAAATTAACTCTACCCCAGCCCAAACCAGCACAAGGCACTAGAGTAATACAACGAAAAGGCAGGGTGAGGTACATGAGTCTCCTCTCTCAGCTCAGTGGGTAAAGTCCTTATAAGCCCACACAGGCACAAAATTAGGAACATCTTCTCTCTTTTATAGCAAAAGTATAAAGACTGTTAGGTTTGAAGTCTGGGGTTCTTTATCATCTTCACTTACATCTAAGAGGTATTTTCTGCATATAAATTACTTTTTATTTTTTCCTTTAGGATGTCTACGGACTGTAGACTGCTTGGTAAGAACAAAGATGATCAGAAGTATTTCCTTTCATGGTAGACTTCACTGTACAACTTGGTGGTGTGCAATTACTTACCCTATTTTTCTCCCACTTTGGAGATTCTTTGTTTGAAGAAGTAATTTCCAGGAAGAAGAAAGGTCCCTCAAGCTGGTTTAATTTACCTGAGGAAAGCATGCCTGTGAAGATACACAGTGGTATCACTTAGATCAGGGGTCTGATTTAGAAAACTCTTTTTAATGGATTTTATATTAAGGACAAAATTGTCCTGCAGAGTCACTGGTATCAGAATACCAACCCTAGCCCTGACGTAGGGCCATCACACATACGTATAGTATACAGATGTTAAGTGGGAGACACAGAAAACAAAACATCTGGGGAACCTTAAATGTAAATATGGAACATATTTCTGTACTAATTAAGACTATCTAAAGAAAAATACCTGAACAAGCCCTTATAAAAACGTTTTTCCAAATATATTTTTTTAAAAAATATTCTTGTGGACTAGGTTATTTCATGGACTTAGGGTGCGGCTATGGAAGCAATGATGTAGGGTGTCATACATCTTTTTCACTAGGAGGAAAGAATTTTAGAGTTGTTATTTTAAAAAGCTCTGTTTTCTGTGTCAGGAATGCTAACATCTGCGTTCTCTCCTACAGTGAAGTTATGAAACAGAAGATAATGTAATGTAATCAGGAGGAACTTTCATAAAAGTCATCCCAAAGCCAGGTAAAGATTTGACTGCATTGAATTTGCCTCACAAAGCAAGTAAAATATTGTCATAGCACTTTTTAAATAATAATAAAAAAAGAAAAAATAAGTAAAAAATGAAATATGCATATTTTATTAATGAGATTAAAACTTAGACTATTTGAAAATCTGCCTCACATGGTTAGTTAAAAGTTCCAGCCCCAAACAAGAGCTTTATTTCAATAGTACAGGGGTCATCCCAGAAGAATTTTTTAATTATCTTTTAAAATCTTAGCAGGAATAGTTTAAAACCTCAGCATTGTGGTGGCTAAGAGGTTGCGTTACCAAGAGCTGGGGTTTTTAATCTCTCCTAAGAGGCAAGAGTGCATGCAGAAACAAGAACTTTTTCCACCCTAATTTCTCTGCACCTTTTTAATGAAACATTCTCTTGGGAAATTATTTAGATACATTGATTTTTCTCCTTCGCTTAGTTACCCTCAGATGACAATTATCCTTCCTCCTAGCAATGGCTGGATGTGCCTTTCAGGCTCTATCAGCATTAACAGCTGCCTGTCCCAGACTCACAATGTTATTCTTCCTTGGTCTTCCTGGTTGAGATATTCGAAGACACTAAATTTTACCCAAACATAGTTGGGAGAAGGGGAATCATCAAAAGACAGATAAGTTTAAAATTTCTCAGTTATGTTACTGTGATGAAAAAGCAAAGCAAATCAATGGCATTCCACATTAGGTGGAAATTACTTTGAGAGAATTTGCAAGCCTCTGTCTTTAAAGTATTTGCCTTTTATTCCATCCTTCCCATCTGATACAGTGGTGAATTTACACTTGGATGAATAAGAGGGAAGAAGGAAGCCATCAAGCGTGTTTTTCACCTGGGATCACAGCCCCACTTGCTCAGAGAGTGTAGTTTGGCTCCGACTAGATCAATGGACTAGAGTATCTGCTGAGGGTTTGAATCCTAAATTACACATTGAACACAGATCTCCAGGGTGGAAAAGCTAATGCACTAATTGCTCTGTGTCAGCCACTTCTGCCAGAGGACAGTGAGGTACCTTACACTGTCGATCATCACTCAGTCAAGACTCTCATCCAGCCATACGGACATGAGTGATTCAGCTGAGACAAACCAAAACCATTTCAGAGTTATAATTCATGCTGTGGCTACATAGTTGTTTGCCTCTGGCAAGCAGTACAGAAATCCTATTTAATATTTCATAGAATCATAGAACCATAGAATCGTTTAGGTTGGAAAAGACCCTTAAAATCATTGAGTCCAGTTGTTAACCCAGCACTACCAAGCCCACCACTAAACCATGTCCCTGAGTGCCACGTCCACACGTCTTTTAAACACCCCCAGCAATGGAGACTCCACCACCTCCCTGGGCAGCCCGTTCCAGTGCTTGACAACTCTTTTTGTGAAGAAATTTTTGCTAATATCCAGTCTAAACCTCCCCTGGGGCAACTTGAAGCTGTTTCCTCTCATCCTATTGCTTGTTACTTGGGAAAAGAGCCTGACACCCTGGCCTGATTTCAGATGGGTTAATTTTCTTCTCAGTAGCTGGTGCAGTGCTGTGTTTTGGATTTACGATAAGAATAATGTTGGTAACACACTGATGTTTTAGTTGTTGCTAAGTAATGTTTACAGTAAGTCAAGGGCTTTTTAGTTTCCCAGGCCTTGCCAGAGAGAGGGCTGGGGGGCACAAGGGGCTGGGAGGGAGCGCATTCCACACCATACAGCATCATGCTAAATGTATACACTGGGGGACTTGGTTGGGAGTCACCGATCACTGCTTGGTACTGCCTGGGCATCATTCAGTGGGTGTTGAGCAATTATCATTATTATTACTAGTATTACTATTACTATTATTATTATTACTATTATTATTGATATTATTATTGATATTATAATTGTTCGTGTTATTATTGATATTATTATTTTTATTATTGTTGTTGTTATCATTGTTATAATTATTATACTGTATTTTGGAAAGCTCACAGCCTGGTGAGCATACGTACAGTTCATTTCTGCTCTGTGCTGTCCCCTTAATTTCAGTTTGGCTGCCAGCATCCACTGGTGGGAAACGGACCCCTATGGACCCCTGCAGCAAAGGACTTAGGCAAAGCACAAGTGAAAGTGAATAAAATCAGACTATTCAGATTCCTCATCTAAGCACATACATAAAATCATTATTCAAGGAATAAGACTTCAGATGGTAAAATTTTGATAAGTTGATAGATTTTTATTTGTACAGTAGCAAATACAATAGTGTTAAACCAACAAATGCTGTACAGTCACGATGGCTAGACTAACAGAAAGATGAAAATTCCTAGGGAGAAAGGTGTTTCTTCATAATCAAAATAATCAAAATCTTCATAATCAAAAATTATTAATCTTCACATATACTAATCTTATCCTAAACACCTTATCCATTTCACAAAAAAAGTAAATATAAAAAGAGATAATAATAATAATAATAATAATAATAATAATAATAATAGAATTAGAATTAGAATTAGAATTAGAATTAGAATTAGAATTAGAATTAGAATTAGAATTAGAATTAGAATTAGAATTTTCCTGAAGTCTATTAAAGCAATTTTGCAGCAACCAATAAAGTAAAATAATATGTGCCTATGGGAGTCTTCGTTCAGAAGGGACTCAAGCCACTGTGCAAACAATTTATACAGTCAGGACTATTCTAGAATTGTACATGTACATAATTTTACTATGTAAGTGCTGCTGACTAGTGGTAAGGGCAGGTAAATTTTTTGAAACAAAACCAGATTTTGATAAAATCACGATGCTAAACTCCTTAATTGTGTAATA
This sequence comes from Falco naumanni, assembly GCF_017639655.2. Classification (NCBI taxonomy): domain Eukaryota; kingdom Metazoa; phylum Chordata; class Aves; order Falconiformes; family Falconidae; genus Falco; species Falco naumanni. The sequence continues at coordinate 58,544,996 of NC_054057.1, forward strand.
ACTGTGCTAAACACATGATCTAAAAAATAACCCCTAATGAAAATATACTGATTTATTACATTATATGAGGGCCAAGGGATTTTTAGTTAGTGCTAATCTTCAAGTCCAGACAAGAAATATAAATGCTAAGTATAAGCAAAAGCTAAATTTCTTATTCATGGGTCAAGCAAATGTACCAAACAAAACTCTTACCAAAGCTGAATTATAATGTAATGCAGACATGCAATTGGAAGACATCCAACAAGCAATAGGTAAATTAACATAATATATTGGGGGCTTAGATGACCTCCACTGACCTCCTCTGTAATCCAGTTTCCACTTGCCATCTTTGAACAATGCAGGAAAAGAATGTATTACGACGAAGTTTAGCACCAATGTTTGGAAATGTATTAATGAACTAAATTATTTCACTTAAAGAATGTAGAAGCAAACAAATAGCTATTGAATTTTTATTATGCCTATTGTTATTGTTTCATACATTAAATGACAGTACTTCTGACAGCTCCCAAGCTAGAAATCTCTTTTGTTGAAAAAAAAACCACCACCCCCCCAAAAAAAAGCAAGCCAGAGTTTAAATATTGAAAATCAGTGAGCTGAAAGTGAAGGAAAAAAAACCTCTTCTGTAATTTTTCTTTTTCTTCATCTCATATTCCAGTCACCTTTTATACCTATAACATAAGGACTATCTGTAAATTGAATATATTGCCAGAAATTCTATTCTCACAATTTGAGAGAATATAATATTTTAAACTGTTTTTTACACCCTTAAGCTTTTCAATTTATGTTTAAAACAACAACCAAAAAAAACCCCAAAAAACCCCAACAACCCTGGAGACCTAGAATGAGAAGGAGGGAAATGAAGAGGGATGGTTTATATCCAAGAAGTGATTGAATATGCAGTCTTCAATGTTTTGCACTAGAGCAAACAGCATTTCATGCTATATGTTCTCTGAGGAAAGTTTCAGGATTTAGGGATTTATTTGTTTTTTAATAGAGACTTCAGTGGCATCTGCAAGTCAAATACTGAACAATTCCTTGGTGGGATGTATAAGACAAATTTGCAGTGAGCACAAAATAGTTCAGAAATAATTTATAACCTTATGTAAATATTAAATATTAGATTTTCTGGTGATTTAAAAGGAAAACTTGTTTACAATGTTAAGATAAAAATAATGAACAAAAGATAAAATTAAATGAAAATGTCTCAAAAATAGGACTAATTTTATGGTTTGCGTGCCAGGGACACAACTGGGCTGACTGTAAGGTGCACCAAGAGGCTGCTGTTGGGCCACTGAAGCAAGCCCCAGTGTGGTATTCAGCTCCAGTTTAATTAAATTTGTGTGTCTAACTTAAGTGTCTAGATACAATCCAGGTGGTTAGACTGTTGCTGTAGGCAGTGGAGATGTAGCCAGCACCACCAGGAAAGCTGACAGCATGGTCACACCTATCAGCCAACGGACTCATGTTTAGCTAGGCATCTGTGCTAAGCCTCTGGTCTTTGTTGACTGCCCTGAAAATTTATTCTCACAGATGACAACAGATGAACACTTTTAGATAAAGCTGAATCCTACCATCAGGGAAACAGAACCAAAAAATATATTTTCATCTGATTTCCAAGAGGTTTCCACTGCCTAACTATTTAAAAACAAAATGTGAGAAATTAACCATAAATAATAGTCCTATTGTGGTACCTACATGAAGGATACTGTTACAGAATGTTCATTAAGTTTTGAATAAAAATCTGTTGGAGAACCAGTTAGAGAAATCTCTGGACTACATTCTGTGGGAAATAAAACTAGATGAATCTAAAAAGCCTTCTGGTCTTTAGATTGGTGAGTGGGAAGTTAGCAAGGACACCACTGACTTCAGTGGTAACATAATTAGGAAAATAATGAGAACTCCGGTAAATCACCATCTAGGAATACATAAACCCTTCACTTTTGACCACACCAATGCATCACCTGGTTGCTCTGGAGGTATTGTGTTACTGAAAAGGCACCTCTTTTTAGATGTGATACATGACAAATTGTGGACATTTATTCTTATTAACAGTTGTGGGGCTTCTTTTTCTTGTGTGATGGTTACAGCAGTGGCTGATACATCAGCTCACCAGAACTGCCACTGTCTCCTAGAGTTGGATTAAATAGTCACATTTTGTGAGTGATGCCTGGGAGATGCTCCTGTTGCCTGTGGCAGAGCATCAGGGCATCTTGTGACTTCTGAGAGCTAGAGAGAGAGGATCGTTCATCCCAAAGCTGCTACAATTCCCAAAGTTATCTGGCTAGGATCATGTCTACTCTAAGTATCCAAAACCATGGCTTTTCTGTAAGTCTTCTTACACTCATATGAGGCATGATTTTTAGTATACCTTTTATCATATATTGTTTTCCAATCAAAACCTGACCCTCATCAGCCTACAAGAGATACAGCATCCACGTGGGTACGTGATTTCTACAGCTAAAGCCAAAACTCTGCCAAATTGCTGTGCTTGGCAGTAGCAACCTTTGTTTACTGCCTCCCTGTTTGATGGCTCCAGCCAGACCACTGATAAGGCATCAGCATTTCTCAGGCTCCACAGTAGGGCTAAAGCTATATTAATAATTGAAATAGGCCAGAGAGCATTTGCTGGCTCTGCCTCTCGCTGGCATGGCAGGCACAACTCCTGTCCGTGCTGTGAAAGTCTCTGAGCTTTCGAAGTGGGATCAAGTACCTCTGCTGCTTACTGGGAATGCTCCCTTGCTTGTGCTAACATCTCTGTCACGCCTGGGAATTGTCTGGGGGTATATGTGTCCATTCGGGCCAAAACTATGCCAGGGACAGGGGTTCCACTCGGCACACAGACAGCTGCCACGTGGCGCCTTGGTCGCTGCCCTCGCCGCTTGATTTACTGTTGCAGGTAGGGTCTAGCAGCCTGTAGTCCCACTCAGAGATGGTTAAAGAATTATAAGCAGAATAAATCTAGGATATTTGCTGCAAGTTTGCAATATGACCAAGGATTCTGGCGATATTGGATGTTTATATGAAGGGACACATGAAGACAGCTGTGTCCTCATGGGGCAGTTCATGATTTAGTCAATGGAGGCAGTAGCTAGAATAAGGGTATAGCTCAAAGACTGGAAGTCAATTAGGAGAGCTGAATAAACTTTCTGACAGCCTTTTTCTCTTCTGGATTAAAAAAGAGACTGATCCTCTGGGATAAAAGCAAGCCCATTGTTTAGTTTATGAATTTTTATCTATGCTGGGTTTTATGTTTTAATAATCTTTTATTTATGCTCCTCTGCCTCTAAATTGCTTCTTGAAGCTTTGCATTCAGAATTGAAATAATCTCATTTTTCTCTGCCTAAAAGGCTGTTGTCTTAAGAATGGCTTCAGGGTACCTGGAGAGGCATGAGCATTTCACTCTCAAGATGATAATAAGACTGGAACAACTGCACTGTGACAGTGCGCAGCACCCCAGTAATGACCAGGTTAGCAAAAGTCTGTTGGGTGCTCCTTTATACTGAGCTTCAGGGGCTGCCTGGGTAGCTGGTGATGTGGACTGCTGCCTGAAGGGGAAAAGAGTCCTAACTAACTTCATCAGTGTATTCTCGGTGTGCAAGTCTGTAACGAGGAGAGTGTCTGAACCCTGAAGTCTTCTGGAAATTGTACTATCTGGGTCCTGATCCTGAGCAAGGGCCAAGGGATTTAGCAAGTGGAAGCGTGCAACAAGGTGCATATCAGGTTTTTAAAACGAAACAATAAGCCTTCTAGCTAATGGTTCAGTTGGAGTAATACACTGTATCTGAATTATAGGAAGTTTGCTAAAACAAACATTTCCGGGTTTTGGTAGCCTCTGTTCTCATTTCGTAACTGCCGACTTACAACACACTTAGGAGATGTTCATCTTTAACAGATGTTTACAACCTGTCTGTAAATATTTTCAGTGTTCTATGGCCCTTAAATATCAACTTATCTTTAATCTCTGTGATCTGTTCTGATAACTGGCCACCTTCTCAAATTCCAGCAATTGTCTTTTTTCAACCGTGATAAAAGCCTTGTCTTGCCATCATCTATCTTCAATTTCTTCTGTTTGGTGGGATGCTTGCTAAATTGATAGGGTCAGCCATCCTCCTTGTATTTTATTCCATATTGCCTGTTTATGCATCTGTTATATAGAAGGTCTGTTTGTGAATTTCCATTTTCCTGTAACATGACAAAATAATTTGTAGCTCTCCCTTGAGTCATTGATTATAATTTTTAACACCATCTGCACTTCTTCACTGAAGTTGCTAACAAGAGTTATTACAGTTAAGAGAAAAACTTTCCCTTTTGAAATATATCATTGGTTTTGTAAAAGCTATTGCTCTGAGATATATTCATGTACCTGCACTTGTGCTAAACAGCTAGTGATCTTCTGGGAAGAAAAAAAAAATGGAAGAAAGATTCAAAACAAACAATATTTTTTCTTTTACATTTGTCAACATTTCAGTTTCAGGAAAGAGGAAAACCTTTTTTACCTTGTCTTTAAGTACAGGTAGGTATTACAAAATAATTTAATTTAAGCACAGTCAAAGCATTGTCTTCTGAAAAGTGAACTACTTTTTGTCGTCATAATCCTTAGAGTGTAACAATTTCCAAACCCATTGCTGGTGACACTGCAGAGCCTTCTAACAGTGTTGCTTCTTTAAAGCAGTAAGAATGGTCTCTTACAATCGCATGGTTTCCTATTTTCAGCATACACAGATCAGCTCCAGTTTCCAGGATATTGCAGTTCGTCTCTGGTAATTTCAGAAATCCCTTCTCCTTTTAAATTAATGTATAAAGCTTCATGGGGGAAAAGTGAGCAAGTAAAATAAATAACATTTATTTACAACTTCAGAATTGCCTTTTTTTTTTTCCTTTCAGCTGGAGCAGTATGCATGGGAGGCTGGAAGTAGTGGGCACCACTTTAAACTTCCAAGCCCATCGATCACTTCCTTAAATATCTTCTCCACTGCTACTCAAGATTTGTGGCAGCTTAAAAATGCCTGCTGATGGGTATAGACCTGACTATAAAGACAACTGGGCAGTGAAATGCACATTTCTTAGACTCAGCTCATTAATCATCATGACACCACTCTTTTCTGCATGGAAGAGTGTTCCTGAGCCTTTAAGTGATCTGAATTAGTACAGCTTTTAGTACTTGCTCTTCTTACTTAAAAAAGTACAGCGGCAGATTATGGAGGCCTTCCTTCCCAGTTAAGTTTCCCAATCACTGTACAATAGAATTGGGTTTTAATTTAACTCTTTTACTTATGTATCTAAATGCTTTACAGGAAGCTCATGAAGCTGTGGGATTTGCTATATACCTAAATTTTAAGAACTGTGACATGCCAAAATAAGATTTTGTGGTTTTCTCTCTCCATAATTCCAGAATGTCAATTTTTTCCTTTCTTTTCTGTAGAAAACGTGTGTTCTGAGCTGTAGTAATATTCACCAAGTTCTAGGAGTACAGTGTGCATTAGGAAACAATAGGTAATAAACAATACTTGTCTTATGTTTTCACTTACTGAGCTTATCTCTACTTGTTGGCCAACAGACAGGAAAAATTGTTTTCTCTATTTTTTTGCTTACTGCTTTTATCCTTCCTTGTTGTCTTTTCGCTTTAGCTCTCCAGGGCGTCCTAGTGAGCCTGCATGCTGCTCTGACTATGTTCACATGCAGCGCTGGTTGTTCAGCGGTTTGCTTTCGGGCAGGGCACACACTGATGGCAGCACGCTCTCAGTCACTGCAGGAGGACTTCACTAAAATCCAGGGGTCGGATACTTTCATGTTTTCAGAAACATTATCTCTAAATTTTAGAGGACCCACTTAAATCTTGTCACGTATACAGCATCCAGCAAATGGTGGTGCATGGACAACCAGAGACGAAGACTGCATAATTCCTTATATTGCTGTACATATGCTCAGGTATCAAGGTAACTATGCAACTACACCTTCCAGACCAGAACTGGCCTGTACCTGGCCAGTGATGTGCTCAGTAGCATGAGCCCACGCCTGCCCTGATAAATACTCCCACTGTTGTTCTTGCTGAGTTCACAGTCTCATTGGGTTCTAATTTCTAGCATCAACATTGAATATTTTGCCATTATTTCTGAAATTTATTTCTGAAGCTGCCCTAGACCACAGGCTGTAAGTATAAATGTACCTTCCCGCCTGCAGGTTTGCCAGGATGATGTGCAATGAGATGCTTCTGAAGCAGAATACAAGCCAAAAGGTAACATGCAAGAGCAGTATAGAAAAGAGAAAGGAAAGCAAGGCAAGGCAAGGGGAAGGCAGAGGGAAAGGGCAAGACAGACTATGTATATGGATCTTGGAGTCGTCCATGGCCAAAAGGAATCTGCTTAAAGGATGTCAACATGCCTAACAGCCTGCTGAATTTGGTGCTTGTCCCTCTGCCTAGACACTAATCCCTACTACAGGAATATTATCACAGACTACGAGAAAGCAGATCTTTGTGGGGAAGTGTGGAAGCCTGTCCAAAATAACACCAGTTTTTTAGACCTGAGTCTTTTCACAAATCTTTTCCGTGACAATAAAAAGAATCAAAAAGGTTTAGATACAATGATAGTGAACATGAATGTGAACGATAGTAGCACCACACAAGGAAAGGTTCTGGTAAGTGCTTTCATACTTTTTATTTATTCCAAGGAATGAGAAAAGAAAATTAAAACAATCACAGAAAGTATTGCTTCCTTTTCTAACTCACTTTACTCTTGAAAATGGGAAGAAAGGGCAATGAGAATATTGAGCACAATGTGGGATGGGAACACTTTCAGAAAGTAGGGCGATTCTGTGAACGATATGTCTCTTTTTTAAAGGTAGAACAAAATATTTTGTTACATAAATTAGTGTGTTTTAGTACCACAAAACTGATTTTAACAGGAAGTAGCATTTTCTTTCCAGGCACAACCCTTTATTTTCAGAGATTTGAAAAAAAATCTTGCAGGTTCACATATATATGTATATATATATATATATGTTTTGGAGAGATGATGTGGATGCTCTGGTCCTTTATTTCCTCAACAAGTGAAAATACCAGTGATGTAGGAAGCAGGATTCATCCCTGTCAAGTTGCACCAAAGCAGACTGGGTAGGTGTCAGTGCACCCTGCAATACCTAACTTTTCCCATTAAGGTTTTTAGTTTTCCCTGATTTGTGTGTGGCAGAATTTGGCCAGAAGCAAGGTGAAAAAACCCCACAAATCACCCAAAACTTTTCTACCTAAGAACAATTTTATTAAAGCTGCAAGAAAATGCACTCCTTTTTGGGTGTGGGTGGGTGTGCTCCTCATTTGTCAGCCCAAGGCTGTCAGGGGGGCTGAACAGACTCTTTTCATCTTTTCACTTGTTTTCCTTCTGAGGTCTCACCAGCTATTGCATCTGGTTTGAGCTGGAAGACAAATGCTTAGCTTCCAAAATCAGTCATAGTTATCTAGCTGAGGTGAAGAACTGTTATAATATCATTATAAAATATTAATAAAAATAAATTGTTTCCCCATCAGGAAGGGAAAGCTCACAATGGAGCTGGAACGCAATGATCTTCAAAAGGTTGTGAACCCAGGACCTGACCACTAAACCCCGACGAACTTTTCACTAGACTTTTATTCTGTTAGCTCTCTTTTATTTAGCATTTCTTTGCATTTTTAGCCTCTGTGGTATCTTAAAATAGGGTAATTAATCTGATTTTCTAGCTAAACTCAGTAACGGTAATTACATTTTGCATATCCAAATTTTCTCCATCTCATTAATTACAAGGCAGTTTCGCATTCGTTGCCTGTGCTACTGCTGGAGCGTAACGAGTATGTTGTAAAAGCCTTGTGGTGGTTTACCATTGAAGTATTGTTTTAATACAGCTTCTGAACAAACTGAGTTCAGCTAATCTATATCAGCTGATGTTCTCACATTAACCTTATGAAGCAATAAAGATGCACTGAATAATTTATACACAGATGGAGATTGCACAGCTCTCTTTGAGCCAAGTGTGATGAACATGGGAATAACTATAGCTAGGTCATTTGATGATGCTCAAAGGAATTCTGAAAAACCAATAACATCTCTCTTAGGGGCTGGCATAGTTCCTCAGATAAAATACTGAAATAATGGGGGAAGGGGGGGAGAGGAGAACCATTTATGCATACACAGCAGTTTTCTAGAAAGTGGTTGTGAGTAGCTGAGCATACACTGAGCCAGAAATACAAAAGGAGCTTCTTAGTTAAAGAAATTTGCTGACAAATATCAATCATCATTCTTTAAGGAGATTCTTTTGTGTAAATCTCATTTTAGAGTAACTTGCCACTAACAAACTAAGAATATGGATATTAACATGGAATTACTGTAACTTTCAAAAAGTAGTGGAAGAGTTTAATTTAAGGAGTTTTTGTTATAGTGGAGAGCATCAGGGTATCATGACATTGGTTTAGTGTCTGATAAAGAGACAAATATACTATTCAATGTTCTTCGTCACCCTATGAATTGAACAGATTTTTCCTTTCTTTGCAGATTCCCTTGGCCTGCTCAGAGGTGGTGAATATAAAATCTGGAAGAAAAGAATGTTCCGCTCCAAAAAAATATTATCTACAGAAAGAAATACCTAAGTAGTGAATTAAAAAAAAAAAAAAAGTTTAGAATAATGTCTGTGGATCTCTGGGATAATAGGTCAGTTCTAGCATTTTGGTCTTGTTTGATGGTGTTCAGAGAGCTCCTTAAAGGCTTCTCATTGCTTTGTTTTTCTTGTTCATTTGTAAAAGCAGGAATGCTAAAATTGTTAATTCTGTTCAGCCCCAGCTGAAAAATAAATAAAAAAGGGCTAAAAAGACCATCTGCTAAAAATGAATGAAAGAAATAAAATTTTATTGAGCCTCATCATTAATTATTTCAAATTAGATAACATCATCTGCACATAAGGGCACATCCTTTGTGTCACTTCAGTGAAATCATGCAAGGAGTCAATAAAGTCCTCTCAATAAAAGATGGGTATCTCAAACTGTGCCATATGCCTATGCTTGTGCCACTGGACGAAGTCCTAAACTCCAAACTTTTAGAAATATTTAGATCCTTAACCTTTAGATGCCAAGTCAAGATATCATTTAGATGCTTAAACATAATTAGTATAATTTTAAATGTGCTTTTTATCAATTAATCCTTGTCTTTACCAGTTGCTTAAATACATAAAAGTTTTAATGGAGAAGCTGCGATGTCAGGCCTAAAGACATCCTCCTAAATTCATTTCACTCCCTTTTTTTACTGAACTTGGCAAAATAAGACTTGTTTAAAGAATCTGTTTTCCAGCATTTTCAGAAGTGGCCTGAAAGAAGTCCTACTTTCTCTTCTCCCCTATTTATTCTACATTTAGATTAAGTTATTAGCTATGGCTAATACTACATTAAAGATATAATATTAGAGCAAAAATTAGGAGTACTATTATGTGCTATCTACGCCATGCTATCCTTTATGCAGCCATATGATGATGTAAAATATGGATTCCCCCCTCCCCTCCATCGCATTAACAGATTCTTACATCTTTTCTGGCTTGCATCAGCTGGTAAACAACTGCCATCCTCAAATAAGCTATTTAAAATGCTTTTACGAGAAATGTTTGAAGCTTGTTCATCTCTGCAATAAACATACACTACACACGGCTGAAGAAATATATCTATTCTTTTGACAACTGTTTGACAAAAATAGCCTTTTCTCTTAAATTGTTCAGGCAGATAATGCTGTAAAATTGCAGACTGCAAAAGGGTAAACACTTAGGCCTCCTTACAGAGCCTGCAAAGATTAAAAATAAATTTTAAAAAAATAAGTTGGTTTTGTTTCCAAAATCACACAAAAGTTCCTTCATGGATATTCTATTAGAAAACTGTGAAGATGCTTTTTTTGAGCCCAGTGTTCTCCAAAATCTTTAGCCCCATAATATCTTTCTGTAGTATGATTAGTTTTAGGCTACTGTGCTTGTTTTTATGGACTAGAGGATACCAAGAAATCAGTTCAAAGTGTGAAGCATTTGGTGTCTGTCTCCTCTGCATCTTCCTTGCTTGGGGTGGGGGAGTTGCACTTCTAAGCTCCCAGGAGGATCTCAGACTCCTAAAAGAAATTGAGGTGCTTCATCAGGGGTGTTTTGAGAGTTTAAACCACAGTTCGTAAAGCAGGTGCCCCGGGATGCAGGAAGCTGTAACAAGAACAATGATGTGAGTGTTGTTTCCCCAACGTGCTTTCCCCCACCACCCACCCCCTTTTATTAAAACTATGGATCATATTGCCTGTGGTTTAAGAAAGTTCTTGCTGTTGTAGCACTGGTCAAAAGTTTCTGAGGCATAGATCTCTGATGCTGCACTGCCCTGAGGAGCAGAAAGGACAGTACACTGTGCTGTACTGTCAGCTCCCACACCGAACCCAGAGTAGGTGCAGGCAGAGGATGGGAGACATCTCACACGGCTTTACATGTCTGCTGTGTGGCACAGTACTTCTGGGGACTGATCCATCTGTGTCAGCTTGATCACAGTTACACCGTACACACTCATATTGATTTACTCACTCTCAATCAGCCTGGGCTGACTGGTTTAGATATACATTTAAACAATGAAATCCCACTCATAGAAGAATCCATAGGGGTTTATTCAGTCCAGAAAGGAGACAGAAATACAGACAGGGAGTGGTTGTGTTAGAGCAATGACATCGAAGCACCACAAGCCAGAGGGACCCAGATATTAGGCTACAAAGAAGCTAAAGAGGAACTCTCATACCTGACTGGAGGAAATTTCTGTTTGGTTCCTTGCATCAGGGTCCAGGCTGATATTGTTACACCTTGGAAAGAAAGCATATATGATGCCAAAGTATGAATGTATAGAGGCAACAGGCCAAGTTACAGCCGAACCCTGTGGTCTTCTCCCCAGGAAAAATATTTTAAACTGTGTCTCAAGATTAGACTAAAATTATGTATTCTGTATTTATATAGTGTCCTTGTAAAATTACTTTTTTTGTGAACCACTTCCATTATTATGCACCAGAATTTTCTGAAGATGAAAAGAAAAACACTTGGAAAATTTTCAACCTGCTTTAATTAAATACTTTTCACTAGAACAACTTGAAATATGTCTGAGCCCTTGAATCACAGCCCTGCTCAGGCTCGAAGATAAACTCCAAAACACCATTTAAAATCTAATGATAGCTCTTCAGAATTTAAATATGTAGTCTCATTTAGTTGATAAGGTTCCTTTTACAGTCAATGGAGAGAAAAAGGTACTTCTAGGTACCCTTAGAAGGCAAATTTTTGCAGATACCTTAAATAACTATTTTAAGATGGGACGATTCACCCTCTGTAAGTATCTGCCTATCTTCACAGATGACTGAGGGCACCTAAGAGCCTAATTTAGGCTAGTCAGCTAAGGTTTGGATAGTTAAAGGAAGCAAAATTATTCTCAACATATTTGTCTATTATTTGTTTTGTATCTCCTGTTTTTACCAGGTCCTATTAAAGCCTCTATTAAATGTAACCGCCAGCATCGTGTAATGCCTGAAATCCCTGCTGTTGGTGGCAGTGCATGACACTCTTTCACCAGGAAGCATGAGTTAATTACCTGAGATAACAGGTGGCTTATTTTTTCGTTGTCTGCTAAGAACTTAATGCAAGAGCCTTACCTAAAATATTACCACACTTCTACAATTCTTCTATTGCTGTTTCACTGCAGACTGCCTTAAATTTGTCCCCCAATTCAGACCTTCTGAAAGGTCCAGCTTAAAGTGCAGTCCTCATTTATCAGTTCACTTTTCTTCTGAATCATTAGTGTAATTGGGGACTGCTTGGTAAGTACTTTTTAAGAATTTCCTACATATGTCTTGCTGCCAGTTTTACTTATATCAAGTACACAGGTATCCAGCATACATCAACAGACTGTGTATCAAGCCAGAAATGCAGAGCGCTCACAAAAATTATTAAATTACAGGTATTTATCTGCTAATGTTTCTTATTATTTCTCTTTTTTTCTACTGAATTGTTCTGCTTAGTAGGAAACTGTTTTTCAAACAAAACACACCATGATTATTAAAATATACCACGAGTCGTTCAGATACCTCTAACATTTTCCAGACATATTTTTCAACAGGTGTGGCAAACAAATGAATAAGATGTGATTCAAGTTAACTGGTTATGCAGAAATACAGATCTTTCTTTTATCCCCACTCAAGTAATCCATAACTTATAGTGGAATCCAGACAGAATTCAGAGGAACACAAATATGATTTAGTTAATATAATGTAGGTTGGTGGGGGGTTTTCCAGCAGAAGTAGTTCCTGTCCATTCATGGTCATGGAGCTGAGATCTAGTTTCTAATTACTGATATAAACTCAAAGAAGATATACAACATGTGTCGCATGAATCATATTCTATATCTTTTTTTATTGACTATCTAAGTAATAGGTAGTGTGAGTCCTACCCTCCTTAATCAGGGAGAAGACTGCATAGTCAAAGGGCAAAGATGAATGGAGTTGTGTTTTAGCCTAGAGGAAATAAAACCAAAGCAAAAGCTGATAGTAGTCTTGTGGTGGGTTGACCTTGGCTGGACACCAGGTGTCCACTAATTCACTCTATCACTCCCCTCCTCAGCAGAATAATGTGGGAGGGGAGAAAGTAAGAATAAAAAAAATATGGAGGTCAAGATAAAGGCAATTTAATAATGCAAAAGCAAAGGCTGCACAGAAACAAAGGAAAACAAAATATTATTCTCTACTTCCCATCAGCAGGCACGGTCTGGCCACTTTTTGAGAAGCAGGGCTTCAGTACATGTAGCAGTTACTCTAGAAAATAAACATAATAATAAATGCTCCTTCCTGCAAGGGAATGAAGAGAGTGGGTTGACTGACATTGATAATATGCACCTGTGGCCTTGCTTTGATGATGTGCAGCTGAGCTCCTACAGCAAAGTGGTTAAATAGTGCTGAGGAGTAGGGGAGAAAAGCCTGGATGAAGCAGAGACAAGGAGCAGTGTGGTCTAGTCTCTGGAGGATGGAGAACCAGCATGGATGGTAGAGTTTGACCAATGGTAAAGCTTTTTGCTGCTTATTATTTTATTTGTGTTATTTCCTGACTGCCATAACTCAAATTGCAATACCTTCCTTTCTTTTATATCTGAGCAGATGTCATATGGTATGGAATGGAATATCCCTTTGGTCAGTCTGGGTCTGTTGTCCTGGCTGTGTCGCCCTTCCTCCTGGATCTTGCCCCCCCAGCCTACTGGTGAGGGGGGAGTGTTGGAGAGGCAGCCTGGATGCTGGGCCAGCTGCTCAGCAGTAGCCAAACCCTGGTGTGCTGTCACCACCTTTCCAGCCACCAATACAGAGCACAGCACTGTGGGGGCTGCTATGGGGCTCAGCCCGATCCAATACAATCTCCACCTCCAGGTGGAAAAAAACCCTAGGGTATTTTCATCTTATTTTCTCCCCTCCCTATCCTACGAGGGGGGGTGGGGTGGGGGGGGTGGGGAGAGTGACAGAGCAGCCTGGTGGGCACCTGGCATCCAACTAGGGCCAGCTCACCACAAGTCTTCATCTATGTGAAAGGCAGGGAACTAAATGAAAGGACTCCTGGGATTCTTTCTTTCACAGGGTGGTCATGGAGCTGGGCTCTTCCTAGCCCTTAGTAGCTAAGGTAGCTAAGCATAGTATCTTGTCTTCCTTTCACCTCTCAAACACAAGTCATATTACTACTAACACTTCATAGAGCACTAGCCACTCAAAATAAGCAAAAGGGGCAACTGACTAATTCCTTCCACCCCTACCAGAATGTGCCAGGTGTAGAGGAGGACTGGGTTGTTCAGAGTTGAGATTCGTTTAAGAATTACTCTCCAGCTTTTCTGCCTAGAGAAGGGGATGTTGCCTGAAAGCTTGTGTTGTCCTAATTCTTCTCTGCCCTTCATGGTAAACTGGTTGCAAAAACCTGTGTTTTGTTACACTTCATAAATGCAGGTAAAAGCGTGACTTTTATAATGAGCTTTTAGTATGTTGCCTCCCACAGTCTCTTCTGAGTGTATTACTGCTTTGTTTCCTGTTAGATGTGAGTCACTCCAACAAGTCATTGAGCAAATCATTCTGGATTCCCCTCCAAAAATCAATTAAATGTTTCCTTGCCATCAGAATCTACTCCAAAATGCATCCACTAAGAAACAAACTTGTACAGACCTGGCAACTCCAACTAGTTCAAGGATTTTGCACTTCATGGCAGTTGTGATTTTTAATCCAAGTGTAAAGTGCTCCAAGGAAATGATGACCTTGTGAATCTAAGCCTTATCAGGGGACTTCTTTAACTGTAGGGTCAGTATGACATTGATAGCTTCTCAAAACCAAATGTGTTTGTGACAGATCATTGCCATTTGCCAAATAAACACTTCAGCAGAATCCTGAACCTTGAAAGCAGCTGAAAAGCATGTAGCACTGGAGGTGTGAAACTGAATTTGTGTGGCTATCAAAGATGCTGGCACTTCTGAGTGATTGGTGAATGTCAATGAGTTGCAAGGCTTCTTTGGACAAATACATCATCCCTTTACATCACCTGAAGTTTTGAAGCTTGCAATGCCAGTTGCTTAGTACCTTCTGCTGCTCTCCATAAATATGGTACATATGCACAAGGCTCTCCCCTTACATATAAAATCAATGGACAATTTGCATAACTGATTTCAGAGCAAGCCCAACAGTCTAGCTAGTCAGGATGCCAAATAAAACAGAGTGGGCTGGTGGTATTAATTCATGGGGGTTCTGAATTAACTGAAAGATTTTTGTAGCTCATTATAGCATAAAATGATAATGAAAAGAAGCAGCAATCTACACCATAAAATTTTATACATAAATAATTTTTTAAACACTAAAAGGAAAGTAACTAAATAATGAACCATGTTTATCCCTTTATGTCCGATATCTAAGTACATATAGAAGACATAATTTTTGATTTTGGCACCCTTGCAATTTGGCAGTGAATGGGAAAACAGAGGCGTGAAAAGGAAATTAAATCTAGACAAATCAAACCAGAAATAAGACATTGCAAAGCAGGGTGACAGTGATCATTAGTAAAATCTTCATTGTGGGCATCTTTGAATCAAGATCGGTTTGAGGTAAGTTACTGGATGGGTAAAATGAGTTGCTGGGTGGAATGCTGTGCTGTTACAGAGGTTGGCCTGGAAGAGCAGCATGTCTCTTTTTGGCTCACAAAGTAGAGACAGTGGTGGTAGCTGCTTGTAATCAAGAGTGTGACATGAGCTGAAGGAGGCAGTACTTGGGTGCCTAGAGAAGAGAAGCTCCTGTTTCGCACTGAATTAACCAAAGGAGAACTTTTCCCTCCTGTGCTGGTAAGAATTGTTGCTTCCCATTTGGTAAGGCTGCACACCTGAGCCACACAAGGAAAATCTGACTTACAATGTACCATGCCAGGTTCAAATTAATGGCCCAATTAAAATTATTCTATAATCAGCTGAGCAATGGTTACTGATCAGCTGCACTGTCAGCCGCATGGCATATGTAATGAATTGAATTCTTAATCATAACTTAAACTCACTGAAACAATTTTAAGTTAAATCCTTTACTTAGCACTTATGAAAAGGCCAAACATCCATATAAAAGAGCTCAGTTATCATGTGTTACTGTTTCCTACAGGCTTATGTTGTGCATATGGGCCATTACAACAACTTAGTTGACTTGCCAAATCGTGACAATTAGAACATGAAACTAAACGCTTGAACGAAAATGACTTTGCTCTTTAGCAGTTCATTTTATAATGGAGGCCTCTGCACAGAGTTATTTTGTGCTTCATAGCTGGGCTGAGCAAGAGAGGAGAACTTTGCCTCTTCCTATAACGTACAGGTGCATAAGTGAGAATAACTGGCATGCACCCGGTCATTTGTCTTTCCCTGAAACACCATGCTCTGCTTTGCATCTCTGTCCCAAGCATGTTCCTCTTTCCAATGAATCATGTTTAAAAATTAACTGAAAGACTGCAAAAAGGAATTGAGTTCACAATTTAGTCCATCATAACGATAATTTTCTTTGATGTACATCTGTTTCTACAAAGGCTAGACACAGGACCAGCCCTCACGTAACATTTAACAATAATGCTGGGGGGGTAGGAAATAAAAACATAATGGGTAAAGCTCCCACCAGGAGAAAATTAGTTCAATGCCACTGATTCGGTGGAGTAATGCCATTTCATACCAGTTGAGGATCTGCTGCTTTTCACAGGGCTAATTTTAATGATTAATAAGATACCAGATTGGTATTTGTTGTTGTTTGAAGTGATCGGTGCCCGATATACCCACATTATTACTTGATTCCAGTATCAACAAGATTATCACTTAATTTGGATGAGTGTATGTGCATAAAAATGATGCCTCACAGAGCTTATTTACGATAATCCTATCAGCTGGCAGCCAAGAATTGACTGAGCTATTTGTCACCCACTATGAAGCTGGAATTATTGAGGAACTGAAATCCTCCCTCTCTCTCACACTTTCCCTGCCTGCTGTTGGGGGGGCTTGCTGCATTATTACAGCCAGCTCTTCTGTTCTCTGCCGGAATCAATCAGTATCTCAGAAAAGATAAATAACTACACATAATGACCAGGGTTAGGGAAGGATGAAGGAAGGGGCTGGAGGAAAGGCCAGGCGGTGTGTCATCTTCCCTGTCAAGTGCACAGAACAGACAGCTGCCAAGTGTGTCAGCCTCCTGTCACTGCTCAGAGGAGCTCTTTGGGGCAGCAGGGCATGGGGAAAGAGCTGGTTTCTATGAAGGTTTGGAAGGTGTTGCTGCGGTTTTAGCAAATTGGCTTTAGATGCTCAAGAAATATTCTCAGGATTGAGTCCTCCAGCTTCTTTTTCGACCCTTTTTGAAATGAAAATGAAAAAATGAAAAAGATGCTGCCAGGCTGTATGTGGGGAAAGAGATGCTGATACTGGTCTTCACTAGTTTTGCCCCTTGAACCTGAAACTCAATATAATCCAGCAGCCAGAAAGAAAAGAGAGAACAACCACTGCATCTGAGTGCAAAGTGTCTTCTGGTGTGCCAAGCTCTCTCACACTGCTTCCCTTGATCTTGCTGCTTTTACGCCACCTTCCAAGGCAGGAATGTATGCGCTATCATGCTCTGGTCAACCCCAAGGGAAAGTCTGGTATCTAACACTGCTCCTGCAGCTTTCTCTTCCAAAGCAAAAGCAGGCACATGCTTTTTACCAGTGGAATGAGGGCTGTAGTAGGGTCAAAAGCCATGGGGTGGATGATGGAGCAATGCACACTGTGTAGCAGGTCACGTAAGTCTTTCTAGAAGTACTTTGTGGATAGGAAGTAGTGAGTGTGAAATATTAAAGCATACGGAGTGTGGAGAGGGATATTCAGCAGGAAAAGTGCTATTCCTGTCAACTCCTGTTCTCTCTACTATGCATCCTGCTTACTCCTCGAGTCTCACAGAGGCAATCAGACAAAGTTGTCCACACAAAAGATTGCCTCTAATTACTGCTGGGCAGATCTGCAGGTCTGTGCTAACGGCTATAAAGAAAAAGGAAAAAAGAAAAAACAAACAAAACCCACAACAAAAAAAACCCACCATAGTTTGCTACTTTTATCACTCCATCATATAAGATGTCTGAAACCTAAGGATAAATCCTTCCTGAAAAATACTCCAAGAATCTGGTCTTTTATTATTATTTTAACCAACTTCTCTTTCTTGCAATAAGGAATCTCAAAGATACAATGATTTTTGAGAGTGTGCTTGAAGTTTAAGTGCTGTGTGCTCCTCTGTGTAGTCAAGAGTAGTGTGAAAGGCAGGGATCTGCAGTGATCACATGAACAAGAAGGAAAGAAAACATAATTTGCACTCATCTTGATTTTCAACACCTAACAGAGAGACAAAAGTCATGGTAACCATCAGGAACCATGGAAAATATTGAACTTGGAGGTTTCTAATGGGATTTGGATGCCAGAATATAGTTATAAGTAAACTGTATATAAGCTGTATGCAGTTCAAAGTGAATTCTACACAATTCGTTCCTTTTCAGGCAGCCTCCGTAACTGTAGAAATCCAGTGAAACTGCAATGCTGTCCCACAAAGAGATGAAGATGTCTTTGGACAGCAGAACTACTGTTCACTGGGACAGCAGTAATGTCTAGGGTGATTTTCATAAAAGAGATGAGTGAAACTCAGACTTAGCAAGCAGTTTTCTGACTCACTCTCATTGTGTGTTTGATCACTATGTCCATTCTCATCACCCCATAAAAACTTCCAGGATGAGGGAATAACGCTAGTGAACAGCAACACAGCACACGCAAATACCTGCATTTAAAGGGTAGAAATCTTACCTCAAAATATAAAATTGGTTTTTTCCGTTGCAGAAGTATAACTTTAGAGTCTAGCCCCATGATTATCTCTCTCATGTAAAGTGAGGTGTCTGCGTTGTTAATGAATGTAACTCAGCTGTAGCAGATCTGTAGCTGAAACTCCTGCTATGGGCAGCAGAGAGAAACGGACTATTCAGCGTATGATTCCTGTCACTTGTTCCAGACACTTATTTCAACATGAAATTAATCACACTCAGTAAGTTCTTACTTCTCTCCAGTGATTCTGAAAGTTGAGAGAAACAACCAAGGTGTACATGTCTACGCTGTACTTATATTCAGATAAATCTTATCCTTTCAGACAGTTCTAAAATCAGTTGATATTCTCAATCATAATAATAATTATTATTCTCCAAAATGGGAATGAATAAATAATGTAATACCTAATAAATTTCCATATGTCTATGTGTAATCCCCATAGGACTTATTAGACCCATACTTTTAAGTCAAAGAAAACCTGTATTATTGTCATGGTTTCTTGAAATCCCTTTCTTTATATCTTAAGATGTTTGGTGCTATTGTACAGTTCTTGTGTCAAAGGGAACTTGTATAGCTTTTTCCCCCCTCTCCAAGGTAACTTAGGGTTGGGGAGATTTTATTATGCTGATTTACCCTTCTGTAACTGGAAGCAGAATTAGGTCCACAGCAGGTGATCCATCTAAGGCATGAGATGGTAAATTGAATTAAAAGAACACAGTAATATTTTAAACCCTTTATCTTCTGTGGCTGGAAAAAAGTCAACATAAACTAGATGATATGAAGACTGCTGAGAATGATGGATCCCCACTGCTTGAAAGCACATGTACTACTTACACCGATTGTGAAGTTCCTATAAAAGCACAGCTTTTTTGTACAAATAACAGGCCTTCATGCTTGGCACCTGAATGATTCTTTGTTTCCAGCAGAGAAACTGTGGGTTTATGGCCTGAGAATGACAATAGGAATGTGTTTATTGCTAGGGTCACAGCTGGAGATGATTATTACTTTTTTCTTTGTCAAAAGGAAATGCTACAGGCAGTGAAACTTGCTTTCAGGCTAATTTAAGGGAATATTCCTGGGAAAAAGTCCTCTCTCTGATTCAGTTTTCTCAGAGCTAGGTTTACTTTACCACCGGAAGGCTGGAGATACACATTATTCTTGTTCTGACAGGAAATCACGCAAAATTTACAAGATTTGCTTTATTGAGGAGACTGGTGAGAAATCAGTTTAAGGATTCTTAGGATTCCTCTGCAAAATTACCCCAATTTCCATGTACAGCAAAGGGCAGGCAGAGGGCCTGTTCTGCACATCACAGCTTCGCTCTCAGTAGTCTGCAAAGTCTAGAAAATGCTGGAAAGGTCTGTTAGCACTCAGATCCTGTGCTAGCTCGTGTAAAGCCAGCTTGGCACCGTGTTGACACACTCTAAAAGCCCAGTCCAAACCTTGCTGTAGCAAATGAGTTGAAGGTGTTCTAAAGATGACATTCTAATATAGAAATACTGTGGCAGCAGTTTCTCTTTGCAAATAATGTTCAAAGTACAGCATTTTAGCCTTTCAAAGCTATTCCTTGCCTTCTCAGTAGTTGGCTCAGTTAATGGTAACTTCAGCAAACAGCTGGTATCAATCAGCCTTTTTATAGACATTAATGCATGTCCAAACATCATCATTTGTAATTAATACAGTCCATTCCTCTGTTCTTCCATTGACTTTGGTATCTGAGATGCAATCTGATTTAATTTATGTAACATAATCTTGTTTGGGTTTATGGTACTTCCCCCTGCTAATATTAAAATCCTATTCATTTGGTTGTATGCAACGTTAGATAGAGTGCATCTGTGGGTGGATTGTAAACATGGAAGAGCTGATATGTGAAGAATGCTTTTAGTGGGCTGAAATTACTTAGGGCTGAAAAAAATATCCAGAAAGTTAGGTGTCTGATAATCCTTTCCCTTTCAAAAAAAAATCACAATATTCGTAAGACAAAGGTGGCAGTGGTCCCCCAGAAGCACTTTATTTTGTTCAAAACCTTTGCAAACTGAAAGAGTATCTTTAAGAATTTCCTTTGCCCGACTAGAAACAACAGTTTACATCGTATTCTAATTTCATAGGATGAACTTTAAGAATCAGGAAGTCTCATGTTTCAGACTGAATCAGCTGGTGAACATTCAAATCGTAAATATAGACTGGCGCCTGAGCGAGTATAGACATCTGCAATGTAGACATCTTCAGCTGAGATTCCACTTAGTGTCAGAAGAGAGAAATTAGATTTTGAGGGGAGCAGATCATCTTCTTAGAAAAATAGACATTGCAAATACATCAGAGGAACCATGCTTAAAAGGGTCTATTTCTTTCCAATTGCAAATTGTTTGTAGGTATCTGCATTGCAGATGCTGGTAGCTGCTGAAATCAGTTGCTGAGAACACCCCATGGATGGTAAAGGTGGATTTTGATGCCCAGTAGGACTTCAAATGGTTTCAATCTGGAGCTTCGCCAGCACTGAGAGAGAAGCTGTTATGCTTCACCATTGGTCACATAGGGAGGTACAGTCTGCAAACCTTAGACATTGTTGGAGAGCAAATGCACCTGAAGTGTCCCAGAAGAACCTCAATTAAACCTTAATTTCCTAAAACAGTGAGGTGCTTCTTGAAATTAATGAATCCTAGGTACTTATATGGGAAGTTCATATCTAAATACCCATGAGAACAAGACAATTACGTGTAAAGACCCCTATTATGGTATGCAATCATAACCTGGTATTTATATATCTGTTTCATATAGATATTCCAACTCAGATGGGGAAATACATCATTTTAAGTAGTATATACAAATACAGTGAAAGACAGGTCTTGTGTTAGCACTAAAATATCTGAAATGAGAAGACAAGATAAGGGATGTCAGCTGTGAAAGGAGCAGCTTTACATTATGAAGACAGCTAGGGGCAAAACCAGCACAGACATCATATTTCTGGAGCTTTCCTCTTCCGTGAGGTCATATTGCCTTCCTATTTTGTGTGTGCTCTAAGTAAATAAAGTCCAGCTATGGATAATAAACTCCATTACTCTAATTAAAAACAGAGCTTGCTCCAACTGCTTGCCCCTTGAGGAAATGCCTGGACTTTAGTCTCATGAAATTCTTTGGATGTATTAAAATAGTGTGGCATATATGCTATTAAACTGATTAACCAAGAGACAGAGGCAGAGACAGAGATACACACAGAGGTTAGGGATGTTGTACTGTATCTGAGCAGAGCCACAGATAGATTCAGGTCATGGTACATCCCCTGCTTTCAGTGTGAAGGCCTTAAATCTGGGGTTGTACACAGATTATTTCAGGTCCTGAAACATGCTGATGCTTTGAAAGTCCACAGGATGAGGGCAGTTCTGCCTTGGGACTGTATGCAGTGTAAACACGGGTATAGAAATGATCCAGTCATTAGTCCATAGCCAATGTCATAGTTCTTGCCTTCTTAAGGCTAGGCAAACGATAACAAGAACTAATATTTGTTTTGTTATTAAAGACAGACTGAAATGGGTGGTAACTCCTCACCTTCCCTCCCTATAAGCATGCTCCAACTGAAGTCACTTACTTTGGGTTAATCACTTTCCTCTGGGTTATTTTAATCAAGAAAGAAATGAAAACCAAAAAAAAAACCCACCACCACCAACCCTACTGATTAAGTACATACATACATAAGAGATGCTGCCTATACTGCCTGATTTCCAATGAGCGTTTCGTCTTATATGGGATTCTTTAAGCTAAAATAATGAATAAAACTTTTTCCCCCTGAACTAAGATCAGTTTTCTTTACTACTGCACTGAACAGTAAGCATAAACGGAGCTGTTAAATCAGTTGCACATCAGCCTGGCAGGCCTAAGTATAGCTAATTCTGCTTGTCTCGCGATTAGTGTCAAGTAAGAGTAGGTGACAGTAATTGGTGTTGTTGGGAAGGAAATGGGTTCTCCTGAGAAGAGAACAGTTCTATGAATACAGAGAAACACGGCGTCGTGTGGATTGAGAGCTTTCTGTGTCGATGTGAAATTCCAAATTCAGAACTAGGGAGTGAAATTATGCAGCTGATGAAACATACATCTGAGGAATCCCTTTAAAATATTCAGCTTGAGTCATCCCTAGCTTATATTTGGGAAGGCAAAGAATTGCACCTGGTAGTAAGCATGTTATGTCTATGGGTGGCATTCCATATTTCTAATGTGATTTTTATCTGGAATTAAGACTCAGTAAAATGAGACCATCATTGAAAATGGTCCAGATAAATAACTTCTGCTGAACTTAATGACATAACCTTAAAGTTCTGAGGCATACTCATTACCTCTTGCCTTTGTCTCTCTGGGTGAAAGTCAATTTGCAGAGTAAGATGTTAATGTGTGGGCATCCTCATGCAGGTCTGTAAACAAGCCAGGCTGCTTATGTTTCTTTAGAGTTAATAGAGAAACACTCTGCTCTCTGTGGAATTCAGAGAGTGATTCAGTCCATCACATATAGGTGTATTAAGCTGAGCACTGGAATTTCCTACAAGAGACTTGATTCAGTTGTCCTCAGACAGTCCTCTAATGCCATTTGAGGTGCTCGGAGGTAGCCAGATATCCATGTAGGGCTAATGGATGACATAATGATTAAAAGTGATCCATGCATTTCTGGAGAGAAAGTGGAGGCCAAACAATACTTTCAAAATGGCAACAGAGAAATACATATTACACAGTACATGAAGTATGTATAGTATCAATGTACATACTATGTAGAGTATATCTGTGCTATGTACTGTAGAAAACTGAACTGAGTCTTCAACACTCAGCTCACATGTGCCCACCTACGTATAGATACCCAGCAAGGGATCCAGCTGCTCCTGTGCCTCTCTGAGATGATCTGGAATACTGTGCCATGTCTGCCAGGCTTCACTACTGCCTCTGATGCTGCAGGGGATCCCAAAAAGCTGTGGGTGCCAATGGTCAGGAGGTGGGAATGTGTGATAGGAGTGTGAGAAAAATATGTCACTGGAATCTTGGTCTGGGGACCCTGAGGTCCCATCTGGGAAATGGGAGTGGGAGGGAGTGCAAGTGGTAAAAGGCTGCTCAACAAGGCTACGGGTTATATCCTTGGAAGCGAAACAGCTGATGTGCTGTTTCAGAGTAACTCAGGGCTGTGCTTCAAAATTTTTTTGGGAGGAGGATGTGTGGCCCACCCTTGTCCTCTGAAAAATAAAAGATCCATACGGTATAAACTAATGCATAGTAGGTGAGCTGTAACCGTTTTATAGTTCTGGTCCATTTCCTTTGCCTCGTTCAAGGCTGAAGATGCGTAACATAGTGGTGGCTGTAGTTTGGCAACTTTTTCAAAGCACAAAAAAACAAAAAAGAGGACCATTTGCTGCCCATAGTGCTTCTAAAACCCACAGTAGGAGACATAGAAAACTCTTTTTTGAGAATAGAAATAAAATCTAATGTTAATGGGTCTGGTAGGTCATCTGCCATTACTTGGGACATAGCATGACACAGGGGCAGAGCTGCAGAGGAGGAGTCCTGCTCAGGTAAGGTATCTCACGGTGGGAGCCTCAGGTTTGTGCTACAGCTTACCGTTGGGTAAGGGGTGGCCAGGGGCATGAAAAGCACACATCTGTGGAAGAAATCATAGGACTTTGCTATAAACACATGAGATGCTGGAGAGGCTGGGAGGACCTCTGTTAGAGTGGGCTATATTGAAAATACTTCTGTATTTTTAAAGGTTTTAAGGTCGTTATGTTCATAACAAATTCCCAGACAGTGGCGTTCAATAGAAATGAACTGATAATTAGTGGAAGAAAATATCACTGATGTGTTCTGAAGTATGTGAAAACTAATACATAAATGAGATGACCTGGTTTAAAAGGACAATGTTTGAATAATGTTTCCGTAGGGATTTTTTTATTATTATTTGAGAAGACAACTTTCACATCTGTTGGTCATATTTCCTGTCAGGCCAAAGAAAGTGTGTATAAAAAAAGGGAGACAAATTTCTAAACATTTATTTTCTTTTCTTTCTAAAAATACTTTGACTTTTTAGTCATAAAGACTGTAACTGCTACTTCTTGATTTCTGCCAAAATAAGGCTGTGGCTTTGTGCAATAATTTTAGTGTGACAGCTGAGATTTGGAGGTGGAAGCATTAACATATGTTAACTGAGACTTCTCTGATTTTAAACTAAACATACATTGAATGTATTTCATAGGACTGAATGAAGTGAGATATTGTTTGAACTCTATAAATACACTCTATTAACAGAAAACACCACTTCTATCCAATGTACTGGTTTTCAAAATAGATTTGAAAACAGCACACAAGCATTTATAGATGGGTACAGATGGTGTATGAAGCAATTCTAAGTGCATCAATCAATTGTTTCAAGTATATGTAATACAGAAGGAAATACATATTGCTAAGAATGTCTTGCTTTGGGTTTTTTTTTTAATTTTTTTTTTTTTTTGCCACAATTAAACACAGACATGCCAGATTCCCAGTACGGCTCCTGGTGTGCAAGGCTTAAGTCAATCAGGCACTGTTGTTTCCTGTGTCATTTACGATTGCTCTGAAATTCTCCATCTGGATCAGAGTAAAAAGTCAAACAGGAAAAAATGATGACATGCCCTTGCCTCCCCAAATGCTTCTCTTCTATCTTGGAGTGGAACAGAAAAACGAAAGGTAAAATGTCTACTTATGAAGAAAGGAAAAAGTGACAATAAAGCTACAATTAGAAATGCAAGGAGAAAATGAAAATTAATAATGAAGGTCAGAAATCTCTCTGTAGTCATCCCTAAATTTCACATATTTTTAGGCAAGGCATTCATCGTAGTAGTAGTAGCAGCAGCATAGGTATATAAGAGCATAGTGCTACTCATAATTTTCCCATTCTCTACCTTGTATTCCAGGACATGAAGAACATTCCGATGTGACAGAGCTCCATGCAGAACCCACCTATGTTTGCGGTTCTGCCGGAATTACCCTGAAGAATTTCTAAGAGGGATGATGATATAAACTGTACATCCACATGAGCATGCAAGCGAAAGCAATGTTCTTACAGACACAGCTATTCAGTATTTTCTCTGCTTCTTGCATTTGGGATAAATACTGCACCCCTGAGGAGGCAACAGCCCGCTCAGCTTACTACACAAATGAATTACGCTCTTTCCAGGGAGATACACACATAATGGGTATTAGTAATTCAGGAAGAGTTGTTACTACTAACATCTCCAGCACTACACCTGAAGTGGATGTATCATCCTGCAGGGCATCTTCCTCAGAGCAGACTGCTCTCTCAGGAGAAGAGGAGCCTGTATCTCAGAAGCAATAACTTGATCTCTTTTTCATGCTGCCGTTTACTCACAAGAAGCTTAATTCAGGAACTGCAAAGACAGAGATCCTCAGTGTCACCGGAAAAAAATTAAAGTGCAAGAAGGGACCTAAAAAGCTGGCTGTGGAAGTAAATGTAAAACCTGAAAGGAAACAGATGCGTTTAGATGTTGAGGCAAAGACAAGGAAAATATGTTAGACTTGAAAGAGACATAGGGTAGAATTAGATTTGGAAATGAATGTGTAGTGAAAGCCAGCACTAAAATAACAAATTTCAGAAACAAACACAATATAGCCATACCATCATTGCAGCTGAACTGTGGTGTAGTTTTCAGTATGGATGTTCACTTTTGCCTGAAGTTTATCCAAACTTGCTAATCTGTGAATTCAACTTCTGCTTGTCAGCTTGAAAATTGGTTAGCCCTTGAGTCTCCTAGTGAGTGTTTAGAAGGCGTCTGTACTTTGCTAAAGGCTTATTTTAGATCTGGACAACTTTTTGATCACCTTTACATTTCCAAAATGAAACCCAACATTAGCTGAAAACCAAGTCTCTCTCTCCTTCTGTTTTTCCAAAGAGATTTAGCTCTAAGGGTTTTGTTTTATATCACTGACTTTATGTACTAACAGGTGGTCTTTTTTCTTCTGAAACTCTGCTTGAGGCTAGCAGAACATCCAGGAGGTTGTTATCTGAGAGTCTTGAAAGAATAATAAAAAACTAGCAAGGGAGAGAAGTGGAAGATGATGAAGCAACATTGCAGGGAATTGCATTTATGGGAGGACAAATATATATGAACTTCCCATAAGAATTCCTGATGCACTGAAAAACAATATTCAGATTTCAACAAACATTTCAGCAAACTACACTAAGTTCCTGGGACTCACAAGTGATACAAGTTTCCAAATTTGCCTCCAGGACATTGTTCTAGCTATTCTAGGAATATTTAGATTGGGCAAGATATTGTCATGGAAGATCATAAACTCTGACAAGCACCTTCCCAAATTTCTCATTTTCTCTAGGAAATAGGGTAAATTCTGGCCTTCTTGGAGACAGGTTTGAGTTAAATGGCACATTATGATAACCATGCAGATTCTCTGTGCATGTGTTTTTAAGACTGCTAGCACCAAAGCAGAAGGATCTTGAGGCAAAGCACATTTTTCTATGTTGGATGCTCCACAGGAAGCCAGAGGAGGGAATGAGATGATCACTGGGGAAGAACGTTTTCTGAAATCAGGTGACCACAAGAAAGACTGTGTCTTTGATATGGATTCACCCGTGAACTCCATACTCAGAACCCAGGCATCTATGTGAAGAGGTTAGGGTTACATCTAGATTAATAAGTAAAATGCAGCAGGCATTCTTTTCTCTCTCTCAGACACACGTCATTTGTGTCCATGCTCCAAAACTCTCCAGACTGCCTAACAAGAAGTCCCCACCGGCAACAGGAACGTTTTGGGTTTTGCCTGGGTTTGTTTATCTGCTACTTCTGAGAGAATGATGAAAACCCCTAACCATAGATTAGCTGTTATATCTTTGTAGCTAACAGCACAGCTTGAGCAGGAATGTTGTTGTCACTGATGCACAAAGCTTCTATTTATCAACTGAGTACACAAGTATCAGGGGACCCTGCATCAAACATCGGGGAACTGTGTACATCCAGCTCTGAGCGTGCCTCTTCATCGGGGCAACCACTTCAGATTCATTAATCTCCTGAAAGCCTGGGAAAACCACTTGGCTGTCCAGAATTGTAAGCCCCATCATGTTGTGCTACTCAATCAGGACGTTAAGGCCGAGATTTATCTCCCTTTAGATAACCACAGCCTGGAGGTTCCCAACTGCAGTGTAACCACCCGGGCTTCCATTATTCCCTTTAGCAGAACAGCCACTCCAGGTTATGGATAACCTGATACTAGATGCTCACAGTAAAATGTGATGACCAGTATCACAAATATCACAGACTAGATCACCACTGACTGTAAATACTTGCCCAGGTGAAAAGGCCATGTGGAGACCTCTCCAGCATAATATGGCTGCATTTATTCAAATAAATCCCACATCTTTTCATTTGCTGCTTTCCCATTGTTGAGTTGGTTTAAAAGACTAAGTGGTCACTCACATCTTTTCCTGGTGGTTCCTGCTACGGTAGCACGCTCATCAGAAGGACAGCGTCCTGCTCTAGGCCAAGAGTTGGTCAGCCGTGAATAAATTCCTGATGAGGCAGGTTTGAGCTAAGAGATCTAAATCTGCACTGGAGCAACTGGGAAGCTGTTATCTCTGCCAGTTCTGATAAGGATAAGTAACTTCTGGCAGAGAAATTATAACAACTGGCTGCGGGGTGGCAGCTTTTTCTGCAGTGCTGCCTGCAGGAAGGAGCGTGAGGCTGAGCTCCCTGCAACATCCAGCCAGGGGAGCCACAGGGGTTTAAACCAGCTGAGAATAGGATCTTTTCTTTTCATCTTTTTAAAAATGTTCTTTTTGGTTTAGTTCTCCATAATTTCTCTCATATTTTACTTTTTTTTACAGATAAATAGGATTCCTCTCCAGCCATTAGTTAAAAAAAATAATACCCGAGTGCACTGAGGCACTCTGTGTTGGCATGGAATATTTGGTGTGATGCACTACTTGTCTAAAAAAGAAAAAAAAAGGAAAAAAAAGTGTGTATTAAACACGCAAAAAATAGGAGAATGAGTGGTATGCTTCACAAGGGTCCCTAAACACAGGGAGACATATTTATCTTTTAACAGCATTCATTTAGTACTTGCTATCCTTGCTTTTGAAAATTCTCAGACATTCTTTTTTTGGTTTTGCTCATTTTTTAGGGAGTTTCATCTGGAGTCTGATTTTTTGGTGAGTAAAATTTTACATCAGCATACATGGACTTAAGTACTAAAATGCCTTCTTTTTAACACATTATTGAAGTTATCAAAAGTTGCCATGCAAGAAAAGACAGAATATGGATGACAAATATTTCAGGTTTTATAAGTTTATTTATATCTTTCAAAGTCTACCCAACTTATTTAATCCCTCCCATTGGGCAAATCATTCTATGTGACTGAATTCCTAGTTGAGACATAATTATTAACATAACTTTTATATTCTTTTTATGACCTCTGCAATCTAGATCACTATTTTGCAGTTAATGACTATGCATATTGTATCAAACTAAATGTAATGAAAGTTATTTCAAAGCCTACCCCAAATCAATTCTACAAAATGCCTTAGTGGAACCTGTTCTTTCTATCTGTAAATCAGAGACGAAGAGTCAGAGTTGGCAAAGCCTGATGCTTTGAAGAGTTATCTATGGAAAACTGCTCTTCTGGATTTCTAGATGTCAGAAGAGACAAATAGCTGTGCAGTTGGAGTCAGGCTGCCACCGAAAAGCTTGTTCCGCCTACTCTGATAAACAGATCAGATAGCTCTGCCTCTGCATTCACACACTCAGCGCATTGCATGGAGCTTTCCTTCCTATCTGTTTTTGTGCTAGTTTCCTCACAATTTATTCTGCTGTCTGACAGCATTTCATTTTTATTTTTTATGAGCTGTAGAGTAGACAAAAATAAGTTCTTTTTTCTTGCTTTGATCCAATTAATTTATTGCAAATTTTTTTTTCCCGTGCTCCAGTCTGTTATGGATTTTGCTTTCCCCAATTCAGCATCTGTAGCTAAAAGAAATAGCAATTTCCAGGCAGAATGTGCTTTATTGTGTGGGTTTTTAACCCTCCAGTCAGAGTTTTAGGCGTAGGATCTTCATTTCTGATAGACAAGTAGATACATTACCGCAAAACTGTGTTATTCTTTCATCTCTGGAAGGCCTATTGAGAATAGTCAGTGAGACTCACTGGTACTTTAACCGACAAGAAGAAAAATGGATGTACAGAAATGAAGGAGAAGACTGCTTTTGCGGTGTCAGACAGGGGATCAAAGAGATCTGAGCTCAGATGTTAAAATGCTGGTGTCTCTATGCAACACACGGTGATTTTTGAGCTAGAGAGCTCTGAAATCAGAAGCAGCCTGGACACGCCAACTTGGTGCTGCGGTAACTGGCCCACCTATTAGCCTGAGATAATTAGTCTGGTGAGCTGTTGCACAAAGGTGTGTGTACGCTTTCCTCCCTCTGTTCCTGTTCCAGAAGGTTCAAGTTCTGTGAGCTGTCCTCAACTCGCAGGGGGAGTTTTGTGTTTGAATTGTTTCAAGGCTGAAAGTGGCTCCTGCCCATCCCACTGATACACCAATCTTCACTCTAAAATCAGTCCACTCTTGTCTGTAAGGGGTTTCTTCTGTTCCTCACTTACTGCACTGAATAGTTCATACTGAGATGTCAGAGGCTCTACATATTTTATGCCCAGGATTGGGTGCTAACAATCCTTTTTTAGACACCCATAAGAGATTTATGCTACCAATGCTGCATTTATTTGTGAGCACTTTCATGTTAGAAATGATCAGATGTTATTAACTGCCTAACTAGCACATTGTACTGGGCTACTCTGCATTTAATTGTATTGAAGTAAGTTTTCAGATTGAGTGGAAAACCAACTGGCCTGTTGAGAATTACTAATACCCCCTTCTTCTTGATCTACATAGTTTTTGGTTGTTTTATTTTGGTTTGTAGTTCTTGGAAGATAATCAAGATTCCTTCTTTGATTTAAAATGTGAATTCTTCTGATGAACTGTTTATTCATGACTAGCATTAATCTTCTGAAGTCCATTTCATGTAGCTTCTGATAATCTAAAAACTGTGGGGCTTGATTAAAAGCAGCCAGCATCTACCTCCTTATAGCACATAGCAAATACTGAAACTTGATTTCTCAGTGGAAGAGAGATCAGCTGTGTCAAGTCTAGATACACTCCCCATATCACTTCTCCTCCAGAAGCCTTGTAAACAACAGCCCATGGTTTCATCTGTGTGATCCCAGGCCCAGTCTGGTGCAGCCCAGCTGTGGGATCTTGGCTCAGTTGTGCTGGGAAAACAATTTTCATCTGTGAGGAAGACTGTGTGCTAAAGCCATGTGATAAAAGTAAAAATGCAGGCAGTGTTGTAATTACGGAGGCAGTGATAAGTAAGCATTCAAGGACTGTAAAATACTGACATGAGAAGATATTAAAACCCTTAGGAAAAAAACCCAGAACTGAATGATGGCAACTCAACAGGACAGAGAAGCAGCCCACATGAAGGAGCAAAGCAGGCTTGTCCAGTGGACATGTTCTGCATGTCATGTTTAGGGTCATGCCCATATTAATCTTTCACTTAGTAATGTATGGATCCTTGCCCTCCACAGCGTGTCAGCCAATAAATATTTGCTGTGTGCTTTTAACTTCTTGATGTTCTGCTTGCACAGTGTATTTGTGCATGGTAGAAAATACCTAAGCAAACGTGATCTTCTGAGCTACGATTTGGGGGGATGACTGCAGCCTCATGCCAAACATCGGTGTCAGGTACATCAATTGAGTTGGAAAGGTTTGAGCAAAGAATGAGTTCTTTTGCTCTTTGCAATAACTCTGCTTATCCTTCAGCCCAGGTGCCTCTAAACCAGTGATTACACAGCATTTTCTCCCTGCTGTACCATTCTGACAAGCAGGGAAACAAGCCATGCACTGTTACCTGCTGGAACGCTACCAGATGACTTCTGCTGTAGACCTGGTGGTGCACAGCCAGTTAAGAAAATGTCCTTTTAGCCTCAAATCAGCATTTTACACAGTTCTTTGAAAGTGATTCACACATTTTCTCCCAGTCCATCATTTACCATGATTTTGTTGTTATTGTTGCACTGAATGCATAGCTCTTATGGGAATATTTTCATAAACTTTTCAGACCCTGTATCTGGAAGCAGCTTGAACACTGATGAAGATATACAGCAGCAATCCAGGCAGACTAACTGAAGAGGAAAGTCTGGCAGAAAGGAAAATCAAGCAACTTGATACCTTTTCCCAAATGCGAAAAGATCTGTGCCATTCTGTCTAAAACTAGAAATAACCCAAACCCCTTGATATTCAACTTCATATATCGATCTTGCCTTTTCTTTTTTTTTTAAAATAATATTTACAGGAATGAACTGAATCAGTCAGATATTTTTCTTTTGCATGGAAGTTCCTTTAAGGGAAAAGTTTGATTGACACTTCATAATCTTCAATAGTATGCATTAAATCTGTGCCTTTCTTGAAAAAGATGAAGTTCATTTTGAAGAACAGCTCACATTCTTCATGTATATGGCAAGTCACGTGTGCAGTCCAAAGAAAGCGATATTTTGCTTTGTGCTTTTGATCAAAAAGTCTTGCCATACTGCAGCTTTTTAGAGCACACCTGATAAATCCATTATACATTTTTTCTGCTTCAGCGGTGATAAAAAGCCTCTGACAATTGACAATAGCAAGGCCATCTGTGACTTTGAAAACCTGTATTTTTGATGAAAGACATAGAATCAACCTCTTTTACCCCAGTAAGGAAGAAAAAACCCAGACAACTCTTCCCATACATAAAAATAAAGTATATAAATACCACATAGGGATTCCATCACACTTCTCCTCGGGAGATCCCAAAGCACAGTAGATACTCTTTATTATTCATGTTGTTACAACCAGGAGACTGAAGTGCACAGAGGTGAAGTAACTGATGAGCATCAAGCAACAACCTTTGACCTGAGCCAGGGAAAGAGCCTCTGTCTCCTAACATCAGTCTGTTGTGCCAGTGACAAGGGTTCACATCATTATAAGTAACTGATCTAAGTGATTCAAGCTTCTTTTGCTTTTCTGGAAGGAAGCTGTTCATCAGGTTTCTAGCTCGCATTTAGCTTTCATTATTAGAACTAAAAAAAATGGGACTGAATCAGGGCTGGAACTTCAAACACTCAAATTGCTGAAAACTTTGGAAACCAATTCCTGTCCATACAGGAAAGAAAAATAGAAACAATTAATAAAAAAACATATTTTACAATCAGTCTTAAAGATCTCTGGACTTTCCACTGAACTACTCATATTTGATCTGGTGCATCTGGCTAAATGCCAGATCTTAATTTAAGATAATCACTCTGTGAAGAACTATGAAGATTTAGTCATAGTCATAAAATAAACCAAGTCTGAAGAACAATTCAAATCACCCCAAAGTCCACATCTGAAATACAGCAGATTATCAAATCCCAAAATTGTTGACTGTAAAGGGAGGCCAACATGACTAGCTCAGCTGCAGGCATCCACTGCGGATGTCCAAAACCAGATAAAAGCATCCCCTCACTTACCAATTCAAATACAACATTGATGTAAAGGACCAGGGCACTAGCAAAGGCAGTCCGACTAATGCTCCTCTTAATGTTGATAGGCAGTAAAAATGCCAATGATAAATTAGATTGCACATGGAACAATAAGAAAAGAATATGTCGGAGTATATTGCCTTTACGTGAATCAACAGAGCAGCTTCAATGGGAATGTGTGTTCAATTCTGACGGTTCAAAGAAAAACATGTACTGCCAGAACTGAAGAATTTCCATAAAATAGCCAGGAGATAAGGGAAGGCACAGAAAGTCTATCATATAAAGAGTTTAAAAGACTGGGATTGTTCACCTCTGCAAGAAGATGAAAGAAGGTAATAATAAAAGCCATGTTCACTGTGGTTGTGTCCTTGTTTTGTCACACATATTCAGGGTGCAAACTGCCCACACCTGGGCATCTCTGGGTGGCTCTAGGATCCGACATAGTCACCCTGGGATTCATTTGGATTTGATGAATAGACACAGAAAACTCTGGAGAGTCACTCATTCAATTTCTTAAAGGTATTTAGAAGGCGGCAAACCATACCCTGATGCTGTCTTTCTCTTCATTGATGACAAATGCTAGATAAATAAAATGTGGGTGTCTGTCTGTCAGTTGTTTAAAACAAGGGGAGATACATCCTTTCTTATTCTTTAAAAAAAATAAAATTATAAAATGAAAAGTGGTACATGGACCTGCTCCTCCTCTGATTGCAAAACTGAACTGTGAATCTTACTGCTGCATGAAGTGGTCGGCACCACTAAAAGCTGCGTAAGATTCCAGGAGAAACATGATCACTAGATGGTTAGAAAGAATATCTGGATATAAAACAAATTATACACTTATACAGAAAGGCTATAAAAGCCTCAGATTCAAAAAGATTAAGCTAACCTTTCACTTCTATTGCTCAAAATAAATCATTTGGGTTACAGACTGTAACATCTGCTTAATATCAAGAGTTTTACACTTTTCTTCAGCCAATGCTCACACGTAGGGAAAAAAAAAGAAATCATTAGGTTCTATGATCCATTATGTACATTTTTATGCTGATAGAGAAGATGGGAGTTCCCATTTCTAACACAGGATTTCTTCTAGCTGGAAATTACCCAGTCTCATTGATCAAATGCAGTTTCCATAAACTTCACTACAGCTCTGCAGGACTTAATGACTGCACCCTGCCTAGCAATATTGTCTGCATTTGATTTACCGTTCATATTGGTTTAGAGCCTGTCTCAACAAACTTTCATTGATCTCTTCATCAGAGACACAAGTCTAACTGTCACCTCACATGTCCCGATGGCTGGTTGACTAAAATGCAGTGCCATGGTACAGTAAAACTGAGATCAAGACAGACTGATGTGGCTGAATAGAATGCAAAGGCCAAAGAAAATTTCTCAGCCTGCATTGACGTGTTTGAAAAGAAAGCTGATGGGAACACTGAACAAAGCGAGACCTGCAAAATACTTTGGAAAGTGATTTACCTTCACCTTCCAAAAAAGCTTCTAAGTGGCATGTCAGGGATGATCTGATTGTAACCTGAAAAGTCCCTAGAATGAGGGAATTTTTATAGCCTGTGAATACAATGTAATTTGATTTAAGAGAAAATCCATGTCTGTGGCAATGTAGCTATGGATTGCTGACCTCAGGCACTGGGAAGAGCAAAAAAGGCCATTGCTGTGTGGTTTAAAGCAACATCTGAGAGTGTGGATCTTAAGCTAGCTGGAAAGCAAGTGTTCAGAAAATACTTTGAGATTTCATGTAATTTCCCTGTAGTAGAACACTGTGTGGCATCATCAGCTTCAGTTGTGAAATTCAAAGCAGAAGATTTAAATACAATCTCTGCAACCTTTCTCCCAAAATGTACATGCTTAATGGTCATTTTCATTAAATGCTTAATTCCAGGAAATCTAAATAATCACAATAATTTGAGGTTTGAGGTTGTTTTGTGGTTGGACGTTTTCCTTTTTTTAATAAAACTTACATCTCTGAACACTTATTTTTGCCCTCCTGCACCTCCTACCAAGCATGCTTTTATTCCTGTGCTTAATGGATACGTGTTTTTAAAGGAACACTTCTCTTCTCAGCACTTTGGAAAGATCATACATCAATGAGAACTAGGTCAAAGAAAAAAATTGTCTCCTGCTGCAGGGCTTGAAGATGATCTGATGTACCTTGTGAGGTGGTGGTGGGTGGGGGTTATGGGGAGCACAAGCTTACCCAACAGGTCCAGCCTGGCAGAAAAGAGGTCAGTGCCGTACCACAGGAATACTCCCTGTTGGAGAAGAAGCTTTTCCTTGGTCAGGTATACAGAGAAAGTTCAGCTGCTTGCAGATCATGGGTGTCTCTGCACCGTGCTTTCAGTGCCAATGTGGCTTGTGAAGGAGCAGGCTGGAGTGCTGAGTTCTACAACATAAATATACCTTGACAGTGTATCAAGGTGCCTAGCACAGCTGCAGATTCAGCACCTTTGCTGGGCAAACGCTTGTTGAACTAAAGATTTCAGACTAGTACATATGAAATCCAGCACATTTCAGGTTGGACTGAAGACCTTCTGTTAAATATCTATGAGTAGCTTCATGTCTCCAGATCACTTCAGATACTGATGCTGAACTCCGGAGTATCAGATTGAACTGAGCAAAATAGATTAAATCCTGATGTCGTGTGAACACTAAGATCTTCAGGGCTAAAACACACAACTTGATCTAATGCTCCAAAGCATCTGGCAGACATTGTGTGATAGATTAATATCCTTTACTGTAGCCCACACAGTACTGCCATCTCCTTATTTATTTATTTCAAGGTAGTATTTATGCACATACTTGTACTGGGGAGAGGTAAATTTAGCTCTAGAAATAGCTACACTGAGATACAGATGAGTAACATCGTAAGCCAGTTAAAGTACCATGATCTTTTCTCTTTAGCAACTCATGGGAAGTCCTGCGCTTCACTGATGGCTTTAAGCTTTTTTACTGAGCAGTGTAAACTGAAATTTATGCAATAAATTAAGAAAGTCAGAGTAACCTTTTAAGGAAAATAATTGTTCCAACTCATCATTTCTTGTTATTTCATTTCTAGCAAAATTCATTTGTCAGTGCACTTACTTAAGGTTGCAAGAGAGATGTCAGAAGCAGTAGAACTGATTGTGAGACTTACCACCTCCAGGAATTACAGAGATTGGCACCCATGCTTCACAGTTTATAAATGTCCTTTTAGTTAAGCATCCAGTTCTGGATGCCTAACTGGATGCTAAGTACTACATCCAGTGCTGGGGTCCCTGGTACACAAGAGACATGGAGCTGTTGGAGCAGGTCCAGAGGAGGCCATGAAGATGCTCAGTGGGCTGGAGCACCTCTCCTGTAAGGACAGGCTGAGAGAGCTGGGGTTGCTTGTAGAGGATTTATAGAGGACTGTATGAAAAATTTATTTGTAAAAAGGTTGTAATGATTGTTAAAAACATAAAAAAGAGAAAAAAAAAAGGGGGGGGGGAGTGTCTGGGTGTCTGTGTCTCTGTGTGTGTGAAGTGTAGCAGAATGAAGCTGGGTTAATTAACATTGATAATACACAGCTGTGGGCTGGCTTCAGGGGCGGTGGGCTGGCTGATGTGGATAAGGTGCAGCTGTGGCTGGTTAAGTGGTTGGGAGCCAATGAAGAGAGAGCAGCAAGAGAAGAGAAAGCAAGAGAACAGAAAGCAGGGCCGGGATGAGGTGAGACAAAGAGGAAGCAGCAGAGGGACTGGCATGAAGACTGTGTTGGTATGTGATGGTAAAAGACTTTGTTGCAGCTGGATAGTTTGGAGAGTGTAGCGACAGTTGCTCAGCCTGGAGAAGAGAAGGCTCCAGGAGACATTTTAGCAACTTTTCAAAATATTGAGGGGGTTTATAAGAAAGACAGAGACTTTTTACCAAGGCCTGTAGTGACAGGGCAAAGAAAAAGTTTTAAACTGGAAGAAAGTAGGTTTGGATTTGACATGATGAAGAAATTTTTTGCAATGAGGGTGGTGAGGCACTGGCACAGGCTGCCCAGAGAAGCTGTGGATGTCCCGTCCCTGGAAGTATCCAAGACCAGGTTGGATGGGGCTTGGGGCAACCTGGTCTACTGGAAGGTGTCCCTGCTCACAGCATAAAGTTTGGGTTAGATAATCTTTGAAGATCCCTTCCAACCCAAACCATTCTGTGATTCTATGAAGGTGTCCTTATTTACTCATTCACAGACTTATGAGTATAAGAACATGAGGATGGTCAAAAGTCAAAGGAAAGGTTCACCTAGTTCAGTGCAACCACAACCACTTGCACTGATGCCTGCTCGTAGAAGAGTTTAGAAGGTCAGTCATGTAGCAATATTACCCTGCCGTATTATCCCAGTCTCCATGATTTGTAGTTTAAAGGTTTCCTGAGATAAAATGTCTTTATATTATTAACCCTTTTGTCATCCTAAATTCCTTCAGAGCTTTCTGTACCTGAAAATATTTAGCTTCTGGAGCATCCCTTGGTGAAGAGTAATAACAGTTTAAACAAGTTGTACAAAGGAATATATCCTTTTTGCTGTTCTGTATGGATCACAAAAAGCCATCACTTCTCTTATCACCTGGAAGAACTAATAGTCTTTCAGAATCTCTCTATTATTGTCACAGCTCAGGTCAGTTTCCTACCATCCTACCTGCACAAACCTGCGTACGTTTTCTAATATGAAATCTATATAAAGAGTGGTGAACCTTTTTTTCATTTCCAAATTGGGATGAATTTCAAAAAGTTTTGCAAAGTCTGGTAAACACCCCATGCTGGGGTGGGGTTGGTTTTTTTTGTTTGCTTTTGTTTTTAAATCTTCCTCTCTTCCTCTAACCTTCTTTGCCATCCCTACACTTTCCTGTACATTTTTTTCATTGTTTAAATGCTAAACTGGACTGTAAATAAGTGGCAGTGGGGATTTTTCACCCCTAGCAATGCACATCGAACCAGGGAAAGGTGGGTTTGCCCTAGTGCCCAATTAGGATTCAAGAGACTTTACTGCCCTTAATGGACCTACCTCCATTTATATCAGCCAAGAAGCTCAGCTACCAAGTATAATGAGGGCATTGAGTGAATCACTTCTTGATGTGAAGTATTCTTTAAACTGGGAAAGCCCATTTCGTGTTGTTCCTAACAGCTTCTCTCTGATGCAGCTGACACAGTTCTCAGCTTCCTCACAAGCGACAAGCAAAGAGGCTCCTGGAGAACAAAGTCTGAGCTGAATAAAATAGAAGTTATGGCTGTGACGTTACCATAGCAATCAAAGTTCATGTCTGATGCCAAAATGGTACAACTATAATCACTGATCAAAGCAAAGTGTCCAGTTGTCATGGCAACTCTGAAAGTCTCGTACCTCAATTTCAGTATCTCCACAACTCTAAATAAATAAATAAA
This sequence comes from Falco naumanni, assembly GCF_017639655.2. Lineage (NCBI taxonomy): Eukaryota > Metazoa > Chordata > Aves > Falconiformes > Falconidae > Falco > Falco naumanni. The sequence goes on from NC_054057.1 coordinate 58,583,330, forward strand.
TAAATAGGGCTGCTAGTGATCTAAATCATTAGACCTTGTGTCTTTTCAATATTATCATATGATCATGACATGTTGAAGCCAAACAACTTGCTAAACCCTCTCAATAAATCCTACAGCTTTGTCAGCAGCCACTGCATACACTATAGCCACATTGGATGCTGTTAATTTCTTTTTTCCTGACATGTGAAAGTGTTCCATGGCCTGATGCCTGCTGGAACGTGTGTTAAGGCATCCTGCTACGTGGTGTGGGGATGGCTTTGATGTTAGATGGCAGAGTCTGAGAATATGCTGACCAAGGACTTGTTCATCCAAAGGTTCAATAATGGTGAAAAGAATAGAGTTAAAAAAGCCTTTGTAACACAAGCAAGTCTTAGAATTTGTAGAATTCACTCCAAAACTACTGTCCTATTTTTCTTAATGTAGAAATATGACTTCTGCACATATTGTGTATATGCAGGAGTGAAATGATGCCTGAATGATTGTTAACTAGGAGTTAAAAATATCTCAAGTCCACTGAAGAGAAGAGCAAAATCTTTCAATATAAAGTACACATAATTGGCAGAACGCTATCAGGGAGCTGGATTCTTGCCTAGATGTAAGTCAATCTATACTATATCATATACCCCAGTGATTATGTTTCTGCTGTTAGCATTTCAAGGAGTGAGAGCAGAAAACAAAAGCTAAAAAAGTTATCGTTCCTATTACTTTGTGGGTAGAAGAAAAATAAATCTCTTAATCTCTTCTCTTTTTCTCCTTTGCTTCTGTACTAGGAAAAAAGAAGTGGCTCTGTTCATTTTGGCTTCTACCAATCCAAATTGGAATTCAATAACACATATCATGATGTATTTTCAAACAACTTCAAAAGGTTTTGCCTGCACACTTTCCCCCTTAATAGCAAGCTGTTAAGGTATGTCTAGGGACGTGACTTTTTTGATGTATCTTGCAAATATTAAATAATGTAGAAACCACACACACTCTAATGAACTAGGGCACAGAAAATACTGGTAAATAGCTTATGTTTCTCCTTTTTCTTCCTGTCTGGAGCAGGATGCACTTGTGTTTTCAATGCAAGATGCTCAGTGTTTGAATCACCCATAATAAGCTTGCTTAGATTTAATTCTACTTTTAGTACTGATGAACCACTTAGCATAGGCAATAGGTCATAAAGGGAGAGCACATGGTTGGAGAATTCTGCATTCTCCACCTATAGCAGCAACTACTTGTTCACCATTGCCTAGTATTTTTCACAGCCTTTCTAACACCAGATTTTTATTTTTTTTTTACTTGTTGGCTAAAGCAGTTGAGTTTATTGCTAATGAGAAAAAGCTTGGTAGAGCTCCAGGCAATAATTTTTGGATATTATATTCAGGTACTTCTAATCCTCTATTTCTTGCTGGGAATGTTGCCAAAAATGCAACAGATAGCAATGTTTGGAAAAGGTATTTTGGGCGTTAGGCTTTTTTCTCTGTAAGTAGGTTACAGTTAAGTACAAGATGACATGTGCAATATTTTTTATGCAATTGTAGTGATAAAATTACTTGTAAACTTTTCATTATCAGTGCCGAAGGAAATGGCAAGTTATTTAATAAACACACATTGATTAAAATTTTACCTTTTTCACACTATTATGCATTGTAATAGAAATATGTAATTTTGCATGTTTTATCTGTTCCAAGAAAGCAAACTGTAAAACATTCTCATTTTTTGCAAAGTTAATCAAGCATTTCCTTATTATGATGATAACCTGTGTGATTTCTTTTTGTAAACCATGAACCATTATGAAGCACAATGACCATTTTTTTCAGTTTTTTTTCTGTTAAAATGCCAACATACTCATCTGTTAAGAAAATGAAATCTTTTATTAATTAGTTTTTCATCCTGGCTGGGGCTGAAAAAATTTAGGAAAAAAAAAAGCAGACACAGTGGGTGGCACCAGAGAGTCAGTCCAGCCTGGTAACCTCTCCAATGATGACCAAAAGTGGATGTCTGCACAAGAGTACTAGAAAAGAACTAGCATATGGGCATTGTCTATCTTGGTTGCCCTACTCCTACAGACTCCTACTATTTCAGGACCAGGAATGGTTGGTGTGGAATATGCCCTCTGTTTTTATCTTCTGTGAACGTCACAGTTTGCCCTTGCACCCATGAAAACTTTTAGTACCTGAAGTACACTTTGGTGAGGAGTTCTGTAACGAGTTATAATTTGGACGAAGAATTGTCTTGGGGTTTGGTGGTTTTGTCTGTTTGGGTTTTGTTGGTTTTGGTTGTTGGGGTTTTTTTTAAATCTGTTTGGAAGATATTTCCACCTATCTTCAGTTAATGTCAACCCATCTCCGTAAGCTTCTCGTGACTTCATGGACTTCTATCACACCCTTCATCAGCCGTCTTATTTTTTGAACTTAAGAATCCTAACATACCTAGTCATTGCTTACACAAATGCAGTTCAGCATCTTTGGATATCCTTTCCTTCTCCATACCTGTTCTTGCTCCTTGTACATTTTGGAGGTGGACAATCAGAATGTAACATTGAGAATTCCATGGATTTATACAGTACTATGCTGATACTTCCTTTTTTCTCTCTATTTTTTTCCTAATATTTCTCAAGATTAGATTTGTAGGTTATCATCTGTGGTATATTTTTTGTCATCTCCTACTTGATCAAAAGCTAACCGGTATAAAAATAATGCCGCATAGTAGTCCTTTTTGCTCACTATTTTAAATGCTGTAATCAGCAAAATGTCATGTCACCATTCACTCTTTTCTTTTTTAAATAATTTACAAATATTTTGACCTTACTTCAATATTTAAATATTATACTATAAGCTTAAGTTTTGTAATTCAAATGATACTATATCATTTACACCCTTATACCATGGTCCCAGTTAAGAAGTCTGATGAGAGGCAACTTAGTAGTATATCAAAACAGCCATAACTTCACAGAGCAAAAAACTCAACTCATACAGACCCACTTCAAATTTGCCCCAAAACCAGAACAATGTCCTGACAATCTCGAGGTCAAAACAAGCATCATTTGTATCTTCAGCAGATATAATTTTGTTTTTAAGACAGTAGTTGCTAAAAATGCAAAATCATGGGAGGTTTTATTTTTTATTAATTGGAAAGAAATGTGTGTACCTGCACTCAGATCATGTTAAATGGGTTGTGATGGGCAATCTGGCAGCACATAGATCTCCCATGGAAAACAGCATAACCACAGCCTGGCTTACAGAGTACTTTACTCCAAAAGGAGCCTCCTTGTCTTCAGCCTGGTTGTAATTAAGCCAAGGATTCTCTGTGTTCAGCACTCATTTACACCTCATTTTCATTTGGGAGACAAAACGTACTTGTCTCAGAGTCCTAAGAAATGGTTTATTTTATCATGGTAGTTGCAGAAGTGATAACTGTCACCTTCTGGTGCTGGTGTCCTGCCCTCCAAAGCAGAGTGGCATCGCTAGTCCTTACCACATACAGCGGAGAACAGGCATGAATCTGTTCCTTCGCCAAAGCAATACTTTTTGCCCCATTTTCCATTTCACTGGTCCTGATGACACCTACACTGAGTCATATGCTGAAGTAGCACAAGAGATGAGTAATTAAAGCTTTGTTGAGTGCTGAAAGAGTTTCTACAGTGGAAACAAGATGTCTTTGCATATCTGTAACGGCTCAAATGCATCATTCATCAAAGGGTATAGCTTTCATTCAGAAATAACAGCTTTGAAAAAAGATTTCAGCTGGCATTGCATTTTAGTAGAGCTGTGTATGTGATTCATGTAAGAGTCAAATGTGCACACACATATATTTATATATATATATGTGGATGTATGGCAGATGATTCAGCCTTCTATTTCCCAGATGGCTGCTGCAACCGAAGTTTTCTGAAGCAATGATAAGATTGGTTATATAATTTGTTACACAAGAAGTTTTTCCTGCAACTACCTCATTAAAACATTTGTTAAGTCAGTGAGAATGAGCCAAACTGGGCAAATCAAACCTTAGGGTGAGCACTTGCAAAAGGACAACTTTGTAATTCTGCAGTTTCAGGGTCAAATCTCCCACAGTGAAGTAACTGCATCTGGTCATTTAAAGGTTGACCAAAAAAATCCATGAACCCTGAGCTCTGAAATAGAAAGGAAGGCAAAACGACAGAAGCAAAAATTGAAGGAACAGTTCAGCAGATGAGTGAATCTCTTGCAACTTTCTGAATTCCTGTTGTCTCCCCAGTATCTTGTGTCTGTCCTTTATGTCCCTTTTATAAACTTATTACAATAGAAACCTTCAATTAAAGTACAAACAATTAAAATGCTAAGTGCTTTAGGCAGCATTTAGCAATTTAGAAAGTAATTTCAGAGGGCTAGGAGTGCATATCTCACTCCTATCTCTGTCTTGGTGAATACTGTGCTTACAAAAATGTGGTCCTGGATGGGCTGAGTCCTCTAGGTGGCATGGATGATGGCAGCAATGTCCAAGTTAACGAGTAAGGAAAGGACATCACAATGAGACCCGCTGCCACATCACCTTCCCTCCTCCATCTACAAAAGTACAAGGCAAAAAGAAAATGCAAGGATAAACAAGATTTTGTAAGTCTTTCTAAGTGACGAATAGAATGGACTGGAGAAGGAATCATGGAGGCACATAGAACAAGTTTTATCAGGAAAGAGAGGAAGCATTTTGATAAACTCCCATTTCTTTTTTCTCCCTGCAGTCTAATAAAAAACCACCACAATTTATTTAAAGGAAGAGAGCTGTAGGCAACTTCTGATATAAGTGTTCTAGGCCTGGTATTTATGTGTAGATCCGCATACGTCCAGCTTATTTATTGCACTGTGGTATTTATACATCAGATGCAAACAGACAATAATGTTCTTACAGTCTTCGCCATTGAGCCACAGCACGCGTTGTCATAAGCAGCTGAGCAGGAGTGGCAGGTAGGTTCTTATGTATAAAAATCTTCACTTAATTTGAGAGGCAGATTGATATTCAGTCCTTGACAAAAGTATGTGGAGATTCAGAAAGGGCAAGGAGTAGGAAAAATGATAGGAAGGTAAAAGCAGAAGCACTCAAAAGAAACAGAAAATGCAGGTGCCCCCACCCCACCTGTCCCTTGCCTGCAGGAGCTGCCTGTCCCCGGCTGCTGAGCTGAGCCGAGCGGAGGGAGATGGCCCGGGAAAGGGGGGACCCCCATGAAGTCAGGAGCAATTACTCATCTCCGCTGAAAACATCCATAGCCATGTGTTAGAATGGAATCCCAGAGCTGTGGATAATAGAAAATAGGTGCCCTTCGGCTGAGTGCTGAATTGAGGGTCTGTTGCGAGATTGCTGCTGCGGTGTGGCTGGGGCTGGTGTCGGCTTTTCGCTGGGAAGGCAACACCTGCATGAAAGGAAATGTTGTAAAGCATCTGTCAAAGTGGATTTCAGCAAAAGCAAGTACTATTCTGATAGCTTGCCAGTAATTTGACTTTTTTATTAAACATTGCCTAAGCTCCAACTTATACTATATATAACTGGAGTATTTGAAAAGATTATTGCTGAAAGTGAAAGCTTCCTTCTGAGGCAGCGTTTACCCAGGGGAATTAAAATAAGCAGATAGTCCTCATTACATTGATCAATATGGAGAGAAAATCTGCAACGGAAACCCAAGGCTGGGGAGAATTATGGCTCAAATTAATACCCAGTGTAGATGTAAGACCTTAAGGTAAACTGAAGCAGTTCTGCACATGTCTTTGCTCTCTCTGTGGACTGCAACACTACGAGCATCCTATAAACCACTGCTCCAGCTGGGTGTCTACTCAGTTACTAGGTGACCTCATGGCTTTTGACCACTTACAGTGCTATGTAAAATTGACATAGATATCACTAACTAATTAATAATCATAATAATCAATGATGGACAATTTGAATCCTTCCAATCCAAGGTAGCCAGGTCTTACCTCCCTACGCACTCAATGATGCTTTGGATCATCTGGACAGAAGGTGGTTGATCTACTCAGTTGTGCTGGATGTAGATGTTGTCTCAGATGTTCTGGCCACCCTGGCCCTTAGCTGGGAGTCAGAATATAGCAGTGCTGTATATGTATACATCTGTGAAGTGGGGACGATGCAAAGTCGTGTGAGGTGTATAGGAGCTCTTGGAAGGGCTACTTCAGCAATGTCACGTTTCACCAGATGACTTCACCAGTCACCAGCAGTAACATTCCCTTGCTAAAGCCATGCAAACAACGAGGTGCCTTGCTGGGAAGGAACTCTGCGTAAGGTTTAGCCCAAGGGTGTGCTTTGACTGGGGAGGAAAGTTTCACAACCTCATTCCCATTTTATTTCATTTCTGTGCTTCTCCATATAATGATGTTTTGGGAGAGGTGCTAAACTCCCTTTGGTGCCCCTCTTCATAAGTACCTACCTGTAGAAGTCTGCTGGGCTGGTTATTTTGGCATGTGCTAGCTATGGCTTGGGGCAACTTAGTCTGAAATTTACAGGTACTCAGCACCTTTTCTTCTCAAAGTATATATTACAGTAGAGAAAATTAATGCTTTTATTCTTCAGAGCTGATTCAGGGTTGGATAGGGCAGCAACATCAGGTGTTTGGTAATCAGAAAGCAACCTCTGATACATGGCCCCAGCACCTCCTGGCTTAAAGGGTTTAGGATTGCCTATTGCTGTTTCTGCTGGAATATACATTTCCTGATTTCTCAGGACTGCTATTCTTTTCCATCCTCTTTTTCTGGGAGAAAAGGAGCAGCTGCTATTACTGAGCACTAAGAAATGGGCTGTTACATCTGTCCAGGTGGTGGTGATTTGTATTGAAAAAAAAGAGTCCTTTAGATTAAGTGTCTGAGTGCATTTTCTACCATGGTGCAAAAGTATAAAGTGAATCCAACAGAAATAAACAGAAAGAATATGGGGCCTCTTAGTAGCCTGTAAAAGCTCTGACTTACAATAGCAGTTCAAGATACCTCCCTTTTTGGTTTTTACAGTCTAATAATTGAGTTGCCTGGTCAATTTTAAATTTTAAACTACTACATAGATTTAAGCTGTTAAATAAAACTCTCTACTCCTTTTTCTTTTCAGTTTGTTTCCTTTCTCTTTCCCTTTGCAGTATGTCTTGAATAAACATTTTTTTTGAGCAAGCAAGTACCTATTTTGCCTACTATCATCTGCTTACTGGTGTTACTGATGCTACTCCATGCTTTTCTGTTTATCTCAGACTGGGTTTAAAAGAAAATGCTGCACTGAAATCCTGTGCAATAAGCTGTTACTACTCTATTTTTGGTTGAAAATCCAAATGGAATGTGTGGATACATTTAGACAAGAAAACTTTGCTTTCAGAAATATGGCTGGTTTTGAGCTTCCAAAATGATGAGGAAATGTGAAGGATTTTTTCAGTTAGATCAATGTCTAAAAGTTGTAGTTAGGCTTAGAGCTTCACAGAAAAAGTTATGACCTAGACATACATGGTGCAGCAACGTGTCCTTAATGAAACATACCCATGTTTTACTGGGAAATGAAAGATGTGAGCTCTTACCTTGACTTAGGAAAGCAGAGTCAAGAGAGTATATAAGGCTTAAAATCAACAATGTCTTAGTGGATAAGTAAGAAGCAAAATAGCCTGTACATATCTAAGCATTTTAGGGAAGTGATTTAATAGAAATCATTCAACTCTGATTTAGAGGAGTTGAGATATAGACGTGCATGAACGTAATGCATTGCAAGACTTGTGTCCACCTCACCAAAACCTAAAATGTGTCTTAAAACGGTGAAACAGTTCTTACTTTTCTGCATCACTAATAGCTGGTGCATCAAAGTGGTTACCTGTGACTATTGCACCACTCACTGGGAGGTTTCACTCCAGCATCCTTGTTCCCTGGTTGCTCTCGCTACCTGTGTAGTGATGTATACCTGCCTCCCACATCTACTGGTTATATTAATGTTTAAAAAAATCTCTGCAAGGCTGTGAGGTTCCTGTGTACCGAAGTGGCATAACAGCTATTAAGGGAAGTTGAGTCAGGTGGTCTTTAAGATGCAGGGTGATACAGAGGTGCAGAGAAAACACAGTTTAATAAGACAGGATGGCTTGTGATGGTCAGGTACAGGTCACGGCCAGAGAAGTGTACTGACCAGCGGCTTGTTTGCATGCAACTGACTCCCTATATCCACCCACACCCATTTTCCCATTCTCATTGCTCCATGATCCAGCTGGACTCCCTTCCTTTCCCAGCCTCTGGCCCTGCCCCTGAATATGACATAATTTTTGTGCATGTTTGCACAGTAAGTTTTACACAATCCCACAAACTCCCTCAAATATCTCTTAGTAGTTTTGCTCTTTTCCATGAAACCCATGATAATCTTGTTTCCCTGGTCTTATCAGTTACTAAGTTCTGGCTGAAATACTCCAAAGCTGTGTATAAGTGGTTCCTTCCATGACTCATCAATCAGCAAATCATCATTCTGGTCTTTATTATTGTCTCATCTGTCTCCTCATTAAAGTTTATGTGCCTGTGTGCTTAGTTTACTGCTTTTCCTGTCTCTTCCCTTTGCCTCTTACGCTCAATAGCCATTAACCAGATCTCTTTTACAAATTAGCTCCCCTTACACTAAATGCAACAGGGATATGACGATGGATGGATGAAACTTTCACAATATGCATATGACAGAACACAGCAAACCAGGCTGAGTGTGCTACCAAGGTGGGCTCATTAGATGCTGTTATTAATGTAGGGGATATCGGGCAGTGCTATATTACCTGTGCTAGACCAAAGGTGTGTTCAAAATGAGTCTTCACAGAACCACAGAATAGTTTGGGTTGGAAGGGACCTTTAAAGCTCATCTAGTCCACCCACTCCTACAGTGAGCATGGACATCTTCAACTCGATCAGGCTGTTCAGAGCCTGGTCCAACCTGACCTTCAGTGTTTCCAGGGATGTGTGCATATTATGTCAGTGTTCAGTACCTCCTAAAAATGATATTTTAGTGCATTTTAGAACAGCTCCAAACACTGAGCCTCAGATACCTCCTAACAAAATCTTGTTCTCAAAGAACACCTCAAACCTTTGAAATGTCTACCAACAATGCATGTACGGTCAGCTACTGAAAGTTCGTCCTTGCATGTCTTTTTAAACAATGACAAAATTAAAAAGAAGCCATATTAACATGTTTTCACTTCTGAGAGCTCATAATCACTGATCTTCTGCATTTTATTTCCCTTAGCATTTTCAACAGGAGGACATTCTCCATGCAAGCACTATGTGATCCTTGCTGTGTCTGCCTCTCATCTCATTTTCAGCTCTGTGCAGTCTCACACATAGTCACTTACACATGCCTGAAATTCTCTGTGTGGACATTTTCGTCCCTTCTTAAAATATGCTTCTCCCATGAAGCACGACACAAATGTCTTGCCAAAACAGCCACTCATTTCGTTCTCCATCTGCTGTGTCTTTTTGCCCATTTGGACATAAATACCTAATTTTAGATATATCCTATCAAACTCCAGGCATTCAGCTGAAGCTCAAGTTAGAATCCTCGTCATCAAATTGTCCTTCTATTATAGACAAAAGGGAAAGAAAACATGCCTATCTCTCTCTGTCTTTCCTACTTTCTCCTTTACACTGGCTTCAGAGGGGATCTGCAATGCTTGCCTGGTTACCATCTTTAGGAGAGATGAGATGGATACGAGCTCAGTTTTACTTTTCAATTTGCTTTACTTAGTGTATTTAAAAGCAAACAGGAAAGTATTTGTATTTGTATCAGTATTAAATAATAGTGAAATCTGTAGATTTAAAAAAAATCTGGAAAAAGTGATTGCTGTCAGAGTCTGGATTTCAGAGCTTGTGTTTTAAGTGAAGTTGTATACACATTATACATGAAATAAATTTCTTATTAAATAGAAAATAATTCAAGAACTCTATTTATGTCATAGCTTGATATAATGAAAAATTCCAGGATGTTTGTTTTTTCCCTTGGTCAACTTTTAGCTTATCTTACAGTTTTGTGCAAACCCACAAAATTATTTTTCTGCTCCACGACCAACCCACTTTGAATTTCTTTTTCTCAAATCACCCATAATTCCACGCTCTTGTCACTTTCCAAGAAAAGAACAGTGTGGGGTGTCTCTGCTTCCTACGTGAAGCTGTAATATACAATTTCTTTAGCTTCTCAGTTTAAAGAGTCTTTCCTACTTTGGTTAAAACTGCTATCATCTAAGCAAGTATTTGTAGTTAAGGCTTTCTCTTGGATAAATCGTAGCATTAACTAGAAGTTATACATGTATTAACTGGTATATGACAGAAACAAACTCCTACTACCTCGCTTCCCTCTGCTCCAGAAATGACTATTTATATAGATTTTCACATGACCAATTCCAGTGCTTTTATCTCAGATTTTATCTTAATTCTAGTACTTCTGTTCTGTTAAGGTATGGATCGATTTGAGCTTGCAATCATGAAATGAAGGTAGAACTACTTCGGTTAACAAGAGTAGTGTAACTGAAAATCATCCCTTTTGTGGGTTGATTGGGGTTTACTGTTTTGTTTGTTGTTTTTGGTTTTTGTTTTGTTGGGGGGGGTTGTTTGCTTTGTTGTTTTGGTTTTTTGTTTGTTTTGTTGTTGGGTTTTTTTTGTTTGGTTGTTGTTTTTTTTTTGTGGGGCTTTGTGTTTTTGTTGTTTGTTATTCTTTCTTTAATCACCATGGATATAATTTTTTGCTGTGTGCTACAAAAGCCCTCTGCTAAAGCATCCCTTGTGTCAAAGGTGCTGTCTGCATGTGAGCAACGCCGGAGCTTAAGGGAAAATGTCTTAAAGCTGTCAGGAATCTGTTGTTTTCCAGATGGTTAGTCAAATGGAGGACACAGACACAGGGGCACTGTCTCCGACGAGATGTATTAATAATGGATGTTACTCACTTCTGGTAGAATGGGCCAGAGACAAAGCAAAGGGAATAAAGCTGATGCTGAGCACACATGTCATCAAGAATTTTTAAAGCTCTTTTTTCCTTTTTTAAAAGCCCATTGTTCACTCTAGATGTGCAAATGCTGTCATAGATTATTTAAGGGATACTTGCTTAGAAGAGCAAATGAAATCGCTACCAGGTTCTGAAGTCATGGATTTAAAAAAAAAATCTGAAAAGCTGGGCTTGAATACGGAGTCACATTGCTATAAGAGAAAATTCATAAAATAAGGATTCTTCTCTGCTCATTTTCCCCCCGCTGAGCTCTGTAAAACCTTTCTAATGAAACATCCATTGGAAGAAGATTCCCTTTCTATCTGCCTGGTTCAAATGCTGGGTGTTTCCGGATAGCTTGGGAACACAGGGCTTCAAAGCACCGCATAAGGATAGAGAGCTTCTTGCCAGATGCTTGGGAAGCACCAGAGGCCTCCTGGCTGTGAAGTCCCACTGAAGCCATTCTCACATCAAATGTCACAAGGCTCCTGGAAAATGGGGAGGTGTAATAACCCTCAGGGTAGGGTTGGATGATCTAAAGTGCTGCCTGAAGCATGTTGTAGGCTTAGCTGCAACAGGTGATCTGAGTTGTCCTCAGGTCTCTACTCTGTCCTTCTGGATATGACCGTCCCCTCCACAAAAACACTAGATGGGCATCCACGCTTGCATTTCTGTCAGCCATCATGTTATCATATTATAGTTCAAAGCATCAAAAAAAGATGGTATAGTGCTTACACACTAGCGAGTAAAGTAGTGGTACCTGTCTGCTTTCTCCTCTATAGGCTTGGTAAACTGGCTCACAGCTATAAAAACCAGTGGTTATATAGTACAGTTTAGGAAGCAGAGCTCTAAAGTGTGAAGTTTCCAATATACATCCACAAATCCATGGCAGCAGAGGAGATAGATCCCCTTAGGCATACTATGAAGTTTATATGTGTGACATTTTGTAAATGGAAGATGCAAAGCCATATCTTTGCTAGCTTTAATCTGGCTATCTCAACTACCAAGCCTGGCAACGTAAGTGTGAATTGAACTGTGTAAGCTCAGTGGGGAACTTGATAATAATTTGGATTTCTACCTTATATGCTGCATTTTCCCTGCTATTACTACCTTTCATAGCTGTGACCTTCTCATGTCTCAGTCACACTTATTGATAACCTCAGAGGCAGAATCTTAGCTACAGACTTTCTTTCCTCACTTGAAATTAGAAATTGAGATTCAGCATAAAGTTTGCTGCTCACTTATGATTAAGTTTTGAAGTGCCCTGGCTTGTTGTATGTTTTTTTCACTTGATGCAGACAAACTTATCTTCAGTGCAGCTCTGGCTTGAGCGTGTGTTCTTTGACACCAGAAATTCTCAGTGAAATACAGAAGGATGCAGAAACAAATATTAAGAATAAGAACAGTGGTGCTGGTTGGAGGGTGAATGAAAACTGATGAGTTAAAGAAAAAAGGGTTCTGACTGCATATAAAGAGAACATTTTTTTTATGAGGACACTCAGTCAAAAAGGCTGCCCAGAGAGGCTGTGCAGTCTCCATCCTTGGAGGTTTTCAATACCCAACCGGATGAAAACTTGAGCAAATCGTTCTGATCTCAGGGCTGACCTTGCCTTGAGCAAGAGGTTGAAATGGAGCCCTCCTGCTATCCCTTCCAGCCTGACCTATCCTGTGATCTTATAATAATAACAGTAAGCAAACTGGGCACCATCAAAAATTTTCTGGAGGTGTTTGAGAAAGGGCACCTGGGTGTTATGTCTGTTCTGTTGGGTTGTTCAGATACAAACTACCTCCAGACTATGAGTAAGCCTAGAACATCAGATCCTGATGTTTCCATTCAGCACAGGTACAAAACTCTCTTTAACCTGTTCTCTGATTTGCATGGGAGCAGACTAAAGACCTTAAACAGAGAGAAAAAGAGGGAATGTCTCAGGAAAAGAGAAATGGGAGAAGAGAAAGGAATTTCCTGTATGGTTTTTCAGATGCTAGGCAATGTATTGTTCTGTGTAGTTTGGGGAGTTACACAGACGTGACACTATCGTAAATGAGATTCCCATAAAATCCGTGGGACATTGAGAAGTTTAGTATGAGATTCGTGGTAACGACTGTTGATCATGTGAAAATGAAATGTCTGATTTAAGCCAGCTTTGCAGGCATCCCATAATGTACAGTGAGAGGTGTGCTTTTAGATCAGGCTCGTATCTTAAAACATCTGTCTTAAACAGGCTGGCTAAATCACACCAGTCTTTCCCCAGTGAATACACAGAGCACCCCCCGACTACCTTAGAACAGAATCCTAACCATCACAAGGACAAACTTAGGTTAGATAAATCCATCTTTCTATACAAGGTGATTTCATTGAATATTGCAGTAATATTTCTTTTTCATTGGCTGCAGTAGGCATTTAATGAAATTCTGATTTTAAATTCCTTTTTAAGGCCTTCTCTCTGCTGTAAATTGCCAGTAAGTTAGTGGATATGCAGGGTCAGTTTCCCTGGTAGAAGCACATGACCCCCACGTGTTTCTACTTTGGTTATTTTTTGCCTTCAGCTCCCAGTTAAGCAAGAAAACCTGTAATCCACCTTAGTTTCACAGAACTGTTTGCATTGAACCTGAAGTCTCATGACTCAAACTACAAAGATATTAAAATATTTTAATCAAAATATTTGGATTGAACAAATACTTTGTTATTTTTCTTGTATTGTTTAAAGACCTTGAAAGAACTGACAGGGCTTGAAACCAAAATGATATGTTGCACTGAACTGAATTTCAGAGTAGGGGTTTTTCCCCCCTTTACTTTTTTGAATTAGCCAAACTGGGGTAAAAATTTTGGTTTGTGTTTGGGATTTTACAAAGCTGTGTGCACATTAACAGATTTAATATATTTTTTTTCTACTTCTTTTCACAGGAATCTCTTGGTAAGCACTGAGTTCCCCATCAAACCTGTGTAGGTCTGTGGGTTTTATCTCCCTTGCTTAGTTACCCATTTTCCTGTTAAGCACCTTCCCCACTGTCTGGCACACAAGGAGAGGGGAATGCATCATGGCATCATGACCAGGGGCCGGAGGCTGGTGTTGCCTTGGCAAAGGGGGGAGTGGAAGGCAGTGGCGTCACTTTGGTTGTCTGCTTTCTCTTGTGGTGCTGATCATGTTTGATCAGCCTGGTTAATTAAGAACATCTTGTTAAAGTTCTGTAGTATTTAGCATATTCTTGCCAATTGTTAATTGACATATTGACAGGAGAACGTTTTGGATTTCATTTTTCAACAGCATCCCCTTCCACGGACACCCCCCCCACCCCCCCCCACCCCCCATCCCCCACCCCCACTCAGGTCCATCCTGCCAAAATAAAGATTTTTCCAGTCACAACATGTTTGAGAGCCATATGACATATCTGTGAAGGCTGCCTTGGAGCACTGGTGCACAGGAAAGATACATATATTATTAACCGAAACCAATGTTAAACCTGAAAGCACAGGAGATGCAGGGCTAGGGAATCCTTTGTGTTACTGATTTATCATGTAGGTACAGATTTCACATCCTTTACTGCTGCTTTTCCTGTTTCGGGCTGGTTCTGATACTCACTCCTGTTTCTTAGCCTATTTGAGCCTGTTGGCACATAAACTGCACGTAAAATCTCTATTTCAGGAGCAAGCATTTTGTCTGCCCTCTTTATTCTAACTGATGTACTTCTAATCTTTAGTGTCCCCTGGGGCATTTTGGGGATTTTTATGGGGTTTCAAACTTTCTGGCATGTCATACATAGCAGCGGTGCTTTGCAGTGGAGAGAAAGAGATGGCATTCATAGCAGCTTTGACCTAAATTGCTGAGAGCTATAGACTACACCACTGTCACTGCAATACAGGGTGCATGGGTCAGAGGGTGTTAGAGCCCTCCTAAGTCCTCTGCAACCACCAGTAGCTCTGTTCTGCATTCAGACAGCACGGTGCAGCTAGCATAACAGTGCAGAACCAACGGACAGGAAAGTCTTTCCAACCACACCAGTCCTCCTACTCCCACACTTAATCTTCTGCTACCTCTAGTGCAACTAATCCATTAGATTGTTTAACCCTGAGTTGTCAGAAAATTACTTCTGGGATGAAATAATTTAATTTTTATTATTATTTATTGTAATACCAGTACAAATTATACTGAGAGTCTGGGTTTCATTTCAACACAGCAAGGAGTGTGACCAGTGATAAAGCTGGTACCAAGGAGGAACCTAGATCCCCTGTTTGGGAGGAATAGGGGAGTGGGGTGTCTTTTGATGGTAATTAATTATAAAGTAAGGTTAGGTCATGGTTGCTGTCATGTTATGTAAATTAGGCAGTGGCAATGCTTTGCATTTGTCTTTGGAGATGGCTACCTCATTCCCTGGATGATGCAAGGTGCTTAGGTCTTTAATGCAAGCACCAAAGTGCCTGAAATTAAACAGCTGATTAGGTCTTCTATCGACTACCTTTCCTTCTAGGGTTTGTAATGTACAAGCTTGTTCTTAAATTTGCTTGCAAAGCAGTCTGATCTCAAACCACTTAGAAAGTAATTTTATAAATAAACGCATTAAAAAGAAAGAATCTTGTTACGTTATATTTTTTTGTCTTTGTCCAGGATACAGCTAAAATACCACAGTCACAACTTTTGATAGTTCTATCAATGTTAAATTAGACCCTGGCTCATTAATTCCTGCTCAACAGTTGAGATTCTAATAGCTCAATAATTGACATTTTAAAGCCATTAACTTCCATTCAGTCTGATCATCCACAGGCAGGAGCCTGCAGTCAGCTTCTCAGTTTGTTTCTGACAGGCTCTAATGGCTTAGCGTGTGCTCCCCAGTATGACATGTGGAAACCAAGCCTTCATCCACGGGGTGGATGTTTACAGGAATTTTACTAAACTGGCATGGGGGATGGAGGGCGTGGGGAAGAAAGAAAAAAGGACACAGTGAAACTTCAAGGTGAAAAGTTTATCTTCTGGAAATAGGAGATTTTGGAGGACATCTGAGGTCTGGAAAGCCAAGCTGTTGACCATTGGGGTTTTGTGGGTGTTCACTGCTGGACTGAGTAGCGGGTAGCTAGGTATATAAGGCAGATTATTTAGATAACATTACATTTCTGAGTGGTTCAAGACATGGTAAGGGATCAGGACTTCTACAAAGAGTGATTTCACACAGCCATGCTCAGTGTATCCTGGGCCATCTAGAACTGGTTCCATTTATAAGCAAATTCTTCTTTCATTCTTCTTCTGTCCTCTCTTTCTCCAAAGCTGCAAGTTCCTAAGCAGGTAACACCTAGATATAGAAGTGTCTGGTTCTTATTAAAGTCAGGGTGTGCTCCCTCATCTTCCATCTCCCTGGGGCCTGAGGTAAAATTATCCTATGGAGTGTGCAGGAATTAAAAATCAAGTGCAAACCTGCTCCTGGTGCCTCTGTTTCCATGTGGCAATATGACTTCTGGTTGCCAAGAAAATTACTAATGGATCCCACAGGAAAATTTGCTGTGATTCCTCATGAATTAAATGAGGAGACATGGTGGCCTTTATGCCATGTTCATCGCACATGTGAAAAGCAAAAATAAAAGCAGAGATGTTATCCCTACATGAAAAAATCTTGAAAAATTCAGAGTGAGTAAGAGAAAATAAGCTGGCAGTAATCACTATGAAAAATAAAACCAATCACTGAACAAAACTGAGAAATCAACCTCCTGTATAGCTAAATGATTTTCTTTGCAGGCTTTGGTATAGTTCTGCAGTAAGAATGTAATTCTGTATGAACTTTAATAAGAGGATTTAAAGCAAGAAAACTGAACCAGCCAAACCAATTTTGGAAAGGCTTTTGTTTTCTGCACTGCACAGGGCTCGGCAAAAAGCCAGTAAACGTGTACATGATGTGCATTCTGTTCTCTCAAAAATTAGTGTTGGACAGGAGCTGTTAAGCACTGTGGCCTGATCCATGATTGCATCCAAAAATATCACAACATCTGGTTCTTGCAATCTTTCCTTTTAACTCCATTGATGTGTGGACATTTCTGGCTCTCTGAGCAGCAACAGAAACCAGGGGGGAATCTTCGGTCACCCTTCTGGTCCTGGTTCCAAGCAAATGAAAATCTTTTGCTCTAGATTCACGCAACTTTTATTGATGAGCTTGACTGATGCTTTGACTTGCTTAATTGCCTCGCCTTCCTGCTCTCATCCCTGCACTGGAGTCGTGCAGGTGATATGGAGAGGCAGGAGGGGACATGGAAAGGCAGCTAAGGACAAGTCTGTCCAGCTTGGACTGGAGCAGAAGAGCAGGTGACGGGAGTGGAGCATTTCTTTCTGGACCTCACTCGGTGCTCCTCTGTGAAAACCTTTGCCGTCAGTACTTGTTTATAACCCAGGCGCATGGCAAACTGCCTTGGGCAGATGCGCAGGGTGCCTGGGAGCGAGGGAAGAGAGGATTTTGAAGCTCTGTTGGTAATGCTTGATATTTGCTCTGGGCCTGTCATCTACTTTCTTGAGGTGGCTTGTTTTTATCCTCTTAGGAGGAAAAAATAAATCTTTTATCTTCTCTGCTGTTATAATTCTGCCTTCAGAACTTGAACTTTCTTGGTTTTGTCAGGCTGAATGGAGGGGTTTTGGCATTATTTCATCCCTTTGAAGATGTATTCATCGCTATAGTGGGAATCCAGAGATCAAATTATGTCTGTAACATTTGTGTGAGCCTGTGTCTTCTTCCTCCATATTATTGACGTCCTGAGCATATAATATAAATTCCCATTTGTTAAAAGGGGTGTTCAGGCATGAAGCTGCTGTTATCAGATCTGAGAGCTGAGTGTTTTTAACTACACTCCTAAATCTGGCAGCGTTGGAAATGGAGTAGGAAAATGAGACCTTAGAATGAGAGTGGGAAGGAAAGGGTTCCTGACTGGAAGTTAAGGCACCTGAAAATGGTGATTTCTCATCTCATAGTCTGAGCAGCCTCTGAAATGTTTTAGGAAAGAATGAATCACCTGACAATTTTGTACCTCAGTTTGCCACTCTCTGCTTTGTTTACATATGTTTTTGACACCTGTAAAAAAATGCTTTAGATAAACCTAGGGGTGAGAGGTCTGAAGAAGAGGAAAGAGAAAAAAGGGTGCAGGGAATCCTTTATGTCAGTGTTCTGAGCTTAATGCTTTAAATTGCTTCTGCAAGCTATTAGCCATGACACATAGTACTCATTATATATAACAACACAGCACTGTGTTTGCATGAAGCCTGTCTCAAAAGAAACAGCTGCTACCTGTAGATTTACAGGTTTATTCTTTACCAGTAGATTACTCATTGACCTCAGGGACTGTGTAGGGCAAAGTAAATACATGGCCTCTGCAACAGCCATGAAACTTCCTCCTCTGCTACCATGTATTATAGAGTGATTCTTCTGTGAAAGGGTTAAAAGTTTTGTGTTGATTAGGGAGCCAGCTCTCTCCATCCCCTGGATACAAAGCAAGTGGAAATTTTCTGTGTTGAAGTTTGTGGTGAGCATGTCTAGCATCAGATTTTCTAAGGACATACAGAGTGTGGGGAAAGACATCAGCTGGATTTTGTTATAGATGCATAATATTTTGAACAAAGAGTAAAGAATAGGCCATTTAGTCTGCTTCCTAACACAAGCTTGCCATAAAAATTGTTTATTCTGGCTGCAGTTTACTGTCCGGCTCTTGTTAACAAATTCCAGGCTTGGAGTTGAGATTTAATGCTCTAAAAGGCATGTCATTTGCAAGAGGAGGATCTGAAAAACACCTGCTTGCAGTGGATGTTGCAAACTGGTTCAAGTCCTAGAGTTTCCCCTTTCTCTAAAATACTTTTCCTGCATTTGTATAAATGGATCACAGTCTACAGATGAAAAGCACAAATTGCCCAAAGAAAAAGATCACACAGCTTATTTTGTGAAACCAAACAAAGAGGTTCTTGGTATTTAAGGTCTTATCCAAATTGCTCTAAGTGGAAGGACGCAGTCTACATCATTCCCTGGGCTTTACAAACACTATAAATGCCATGTCTCATTGATATTTGTGAGTAACATGCTGAGAGCTGATGGAGGCTTTTTTTTTTTTTTTTTTTTTTTTTTTGTGTAGTTTAGCAACAACCGGTGTCTGGCAAATTCCTCTGCTCTTCAAAATCAATGCCACTTTTCTGGATCATTTCCTCATCTTCACGATCATCTGTCAGAACAGTAAATTGACAATGTGTTCCCAGGGACAGTGTGGGGTCTGCTGCAAGCTTTAGAGGATGAACTTAACCTTTTCACAGTCAAACTTATTACGATTTTGGATGCCATATAAGCATTAGCTTGCTTTTGACAGTGTTAATCTGGATGTCTTTGTACTCCAATAAGCTTTTCACTTTGCATGCAAAATATCACTGTGAGAAGACACACCGTTTGATTCACACAAAGTAATACATGGGGTTTATTATTGCTATCTATTATTAGAACACTTGTGAAACTTAAGTATGGATTGTGATCCTGTTGTGTGAGCCCAGAACAAAAAAAAAACTGGATTCTGTCCTTGGGAAGTATGTGTGATGATAAAATGACATAATGGACACTGGTGAGTGTGTGAGCACAGGGGAAATGAAGAAACAACTGGTTTTCATTGCAAGTAGGATACTGTTGACAATAGCTACCTAAGAATAGCCTTTTGGGTGTTTTTAGTGGAAACTAGAACAAAAGACCTATGTCTACAGGTGGTTTTGTGAGCAGCTTCTGGAGAGCCAAACTGCCAGGGCACTTGCTTGGGACCACCCAGGCAATGGGGATGCAGAAATTTATTGGAAGTTAAATATAAACTTTGAAAAAACTGTTTCCCAGTTAAAGGTGTCAGGTGATACTTAACCATTTACCAGATTCATCAAGCACAATCAGAGGAAGGATGCTCAATTAGGGCCACCTTGCTGCAGAGGAGTCAGATGCAAGGCAAACCCAGAGGCTGTATCTCAAGACAGCTACCTGCTCCTATAGCAGAGAGAAAAACCACATCAACTACATCAGCTTTACTTCTGAGCTTTCACAACTCAAGTCCCTTGCTTTTTTTTGGATGCCTCTGAGGTACGAGTCCAGACTTTTCATCTGCTGGGGTTTTGGGGTTGTTGGTTTTTTTAACAATCTATTCCTGCTAACCTCTACAGAAAACCTCCCACTTAACACTACTTTTATCTGTTCCATGTGCTTTGCCCCTTGATACTGTAGGAGACAAGATAAATGACTGGTATTTGGTAGAATGTGAAGGATCCTGCCAAAAGACATGAAGGTAGTAGCAGTCTGCTTTGTGTAGTAGGACAACAAGAGAAGATAGTGGTGTTTCTGATTGCTGCAACCAAAGGAAGGTTTGGCTTAGCTAGGGAGGATGCTTTTGGAGTTACTGAGATATAAGAAGGAAGCTGAATTACAGCCTTTGCTCTGTGCCAATTAAAAAGAAGGTGTATGTGTTAGAAATGTTATGCAGAAAAAGAAAACAAAGCTAAAACAGGTTGGAAGTGAAAAAGAGGTCATGTTTGAGGTGGAGGAGTAGTACTGTCCAAAGTGACCGAGAAAAAGGAGTTCCAAGGGGTGAACTAAAGGAGTTTTAGGCTTATTAGGCTTCACATAAAGACCAGGCAACCTTGTAGAGAAGACAAGAGGTATAAAGATACTTCATAGACTGTTTCTTGAGCAGGTCTCAGTGAATTTAACAAGCCAGTAAAGTATCCTCTGGGTGGAAAGGTGGGACATACAGAAAGACTCAGTTTGGGGTTTGGGTCAGACATATAAATTCCCTGTGTTTGGGTTTAGATCCTGTTCACCCCACAAAACAGTAATGGTTTCCTTCTGGAATTGTGAAGCTTTTTTCCATTTCAAGTATCTATATTGCTGCTGCTTAGGAGGTTTTCAGCACTCACTGCTGAGTCTGGTTACTGTGTTATCTGCGGCTTTTGGGAATCGTGGTTGATACTTCTCTGTCCCACTGGGTGGGCTTGTCACCAGCCTTACTGCCAATCGTGCCTTCTGACTGTCTGCTGCTTTGCTTTAGTCTGACTCTTTTTCTAGTCTGCCTCTGCTTTGAGTGGATGTGCCCCTTTCTACAGAACGGCTTGACAAAAAACCAAAATACTGCTGAACAAGTACAAAGTCCTTAACGGAAAAGGAAGGCTTCCTAACAAAAGCTATTCCTTTTCCAGAAAACTGCCCCAGAACCATGTTTGATCAAAATTTTCTTGTTATTTAGGCTGGAGGCTGTAACATTTGGGTAGTGTGACTTTCTTAGGATAGACACAGGTGAGTTTAGCCACTACAACAATTTGACCTGTATTCACATTATTGCAATAAGACTCTCTGTGCTCTCAAATGTTTCAAAAAGGACATGTACATTTTTAGTTCTGCAGGCAGAATTTCAAGGAGGCTGGGGAGAAAGTCTGCTGCCTTAAACTGTCTAGATGTTGACTGTCTGAGCTTCTGCAGCACATGAGTTTGACCTTCTTTCATATAGATGCTATAATCAATGAGGCCATCAGTGGGCATTCAGGTACTCCATGTTGCTGGGAACCTCATAACCTGGACACATCTCCTGGCTCTTGAATGACTCGAGGTGGGGATCCAAAGACAAACTCACCCATCCAAGGGAAGAAGAGGGACAATTTAAAATGTTGATGAGGCTGTGCTATTACTCTCAAGGGAAGCACTCAAAGAAAATTGGTAGAGGCCATATTAGCTCTTAGAAGTTCAGTTGATAATCAGAGCAGACTGGTTCTTTTCTTTTTTTTAATACGCAAAGCATATTTCATAAATGCAGTTTTACAAATTAAATGTGTCATTTGTATAGACATGAGCAGTCAGGCTTTGTGCTTGTAATAGTGGAAGATATCTCAGGAAGTATAATCATTGTACTATTTAACTGAAATGACAAAAAAAAGACCCCATAGTTCAGTCACTGAAAAGCAGCAGTTTTGTAAAATTCCATGAGAAAATTCTGACCTTCACTTGGAAGGCGTGCTGATTTCCTTGAGCTGAGATACACAACAATAATAGTTTGAGAACTTTAATCTCATACCAGGTTTCAAAAAAAATAGCAACCATACTGTCACTTTTTGCCTTTTTTTTTTTTTTTTTTCTTGATGAACTGTAATTGAGGTAGAACAGTGTTCTCTGCTTGTTTTCAGATTGAGTTTATCTTCTGTTGGATAACAGAAAGCTGTTGGAATGAATTGCCCTTTTGATGGCAAGTTGGTCATGACAATCTTGTATCATGTGGATCTGAATACTTGTGGGGAAAACAATTTCATTTTGAAAATTGACAAATTTTTGCTGCCTGCATCTACATGAGCTTTTTGGTACAGTCTAAATGCACTCCCAAAGTGAATCTCCCAGTTCTCTACAGTTGCCATGCTGTGCTTCACATCCTGGAGCAATGACAAAGTAAATCAGCTGAATTCCTTTTAGGTGCAAATTAACTGAAAGATCCACTGGAGTTTTAGATGCTCTTCAGAAGTGTGTGATAGGCTAGGCTATTTCAAAATAAAATTTCCTGAAAAGTGCGTAGTGTAGACACTGCCTCTTCAACACGAACTATTACTATCTACAAAGTTTGTCCCTATTGGGCTGCAGAATTTGTTAAAATAGACATAAGCTAGAGAGAAAACATGTGAAGAGAAATACTGTCAATTAAATTAGAAACAAAGCAGTAAAGTGCAGTAATATGATTATAAAGGAAGACTTGGGTTAAAACTTCTCTGGCTCTGCAGAAAGTGAATATGGGATTGACCTCTGCTACAATCACTGGAATAGTTTATCAGTTTTTCACTGAACTTCTCATGCTGCCTTTGAAAATCTGGACTGGGGTATTCTACTGATCCATGTTACTAGTCTGGGGTGGTGGTGGGGGAAAAAGTACTTCAAGCTATAACTGAAGATGAAAGCACCTAGAAGTATCTCTACTCTTCTGTTTTTAAAATGAGTATTTCAGAAGAATTGGGCTGATTTCTTGCTTTGGGTATCACGGGCAAGTGAGCACATCTCAGTAATGAATAGGGAGTGCTTTGTGTGGAGGTCATGAGCTACTCCTGAGTAAATAAAGTAAATTACACAGCTCCCACTTCTTACACTTTTTAAGCCTGATAGTGGCTCTCATGCCTATTGTGGCACCTGACAGTACAAGTCCACTGACCTCCTCAATAAAAAAAAAAAACACCAGAAACTCTGTGGGTTTTTTTTAGCATGTGACCTACCCCCTTGGAAGCCACAAGGACTGAGTGCCACTTGTAGGTGAGGATACTTCAAATGGTGCAGACACCTAACATTCCCTTTCATGTTAAGAAGTGGGACAAAGCTTGCTCAGACAGGTTCAGCTATACGAGCACCTTTCTGTGGTTCTCATCTGCCATATGGTTGATGAATCTGAGGTGTGCCTTTTATAGTCTGGAAACAGCCTTGAGAACCGAAGTAGAGATCCTTGGCATACCCAGCATAAAAGCATCTTTGCAAGAAATTCCACAGCTCTTAACAGCCTGAAAAACTAAAACTGTGCTGTGGATTGTCTCCTTAAGAAAGCAAGTACTGATTCGAGGTGGCCTTACTAGTTAGTTTGTTTCTTACCAGAGTTCATTAGATGGCTTAAATGACCTTTTCCACTTGTATCATTTACATCATTGATAAAAATCATAAGGTTGTGTTTTCCAATATGCTTTTAGCTCAAATTTCTTTCATTTCTGTGAAAGTCGGGCAAAATTACCCAGAAACCAACAGCTATGGGACATGGTGTATGTAATTCATTTCATAGGAGAGTCACATTCAAATGGATTGTGAGTCCAGCAACTCGGCGTTTGCAACTTATTTCACTCCAGCCCTATCCATGGTCCTGTTAATCTTTTTATGTCATTACTTATATCTGCAAGTTGAACCAACTTTTGAACAGCCAAAACCCTGATCTAGCTGTACTTACCGCTTCAGTTTCAAGCTAAGGACTAAATTAAGAAAAAAAGTCTGCTTTAGAAAAATTAAAGCTTTCAGATTTTAACAGTTTTAGTACCAAACAGAAAGAAAAATGTTGTGAACTACTGAGATCTGGCAGAACTTCAATGAGTAATTGAGTGGGAGCTCAGAGGTCTTAATGTTTCTTGGCTGCATGTGAAGGGTATTCACTGTCGTGGCTTCTGTGGTATGGGGCACTGGGTGGGCAAGAGTCCTGCTAAGCAGGTAACTGTGATGTGTTGTATATTTTTCAATGCTTGTAATTATTCAAATTGTATGTCAATTCAAATTGTCAGTTTAAAAAACTGATTTAATCTGACTTAGTGAATAGTACTTTCTCAGAAGAGGGAGAAGAGGAGGAATGGGAAAGGAACAAAATAATATTTAAGTCTGTAACAATTCGCAATATAAAAAAGGAAAAAAGGGGGTGGGGGTGGGGGGAGGGGAAGCTATTTTTCAGATAAATGGGCCTTTTTTCCTGCTCAGACAGTTATTATAGTCCTAGATTTAAGTCCATCAGTCTAAGAGTATATTGGCTTTCTTGATGTGAATCTACCTGTGAATATTTTCACCAGTATTTTCAAAGCTTTTGCTCTCCAGTTAAGAGATTTGAATTGCAAAGACTCGTTGGATTTTCAGTGTATTTTGAATATCCATCATGTATTTGTGAGCTCATCCTTTTCTCCCATAAATGTTGCAATGGATTCCAAAGTCATTGTGGCATCGTTTAGGATCAGTAGAGATAATTCTGTCTGTGCTTAGAATCTTGTGTTGAACACAACCTGGGACACTGACTTTGTTGAACACAAGAAAGGGTGTTAAACTTAAAGAGCCTCCTTCAAGCTCCTAGCTTTCTTTTGCTTGATTCCATCCATAATTGGAATCCTACTCAGTAAATACTGAGTGGTTGTTTTTGTTTCTGTCAGCCTAAGTAGGAACAGTGAGTTGAGGTGGACATGTCTGTCATTATCTGTAGGTTCTTAATTCGTTCTTAATTGGTTACTTTTTTTTAAATTAGTTTTAACCCTCTGGCTTCTGAAGCTCATGTACCTGCTCAGATACCTTTTTTGTCTGCAGGACTTGTTTTGTTGGTTATTTGTCTTCCAGGCCAGGTTTTTGTGAATCTATATTAATATTGGGTGGGAAGATGTGCTGCGCTCAGTAAGCTCCTGCTAATGGCAGTCAGGATCATCAAAGAGCACTAAAGCCTGTTGCTGCCAGGCACTTATCTCACACCCTCTTTGACAAGTATAGCTGCCCAAGAGGAAAAACTCTGTCCCTGAGCTGACAGCCCTGTCCTTTCCTCTGTTGGAGGGCATGGAGGACAATACCTCTTCTCCAGAGACACTAGAGCCATTATCTCAAGACAACCTGGTGCTCCTGTATTCTTCCTTCACAGAAAGCCTGGTCAGACTCACAACAAACCACATGCAGCCTAGAAGTTTTGTTTTTAATGGGGGGGATTTAACACAATCTTTTATTATTCGCTGCCTTGACTTCTGGCTTTTTTGAAAAAGATCATGAGAGATGTTTTAAGGATTCTGATCTGTAAATATACTGCAAATAAATCATTCTGGGCTGCTAGTAGATGGGGAAGTGCTTGACAAAGATGATATTGGAGAAAGAGGGAACCTGAGCTTTAGGGAGGATGCCTATCAATGAGCCACGTCTAGTAATGTGGTGATCAGTAGATGTAGGGCTTGAACTAGACCTTGGCTCTGTTCACATTTGGCAACTTGTTCAGAATGAATTTTCATTCCAACTAAAGAGAAAAGCTTCAATTCTTCCACTTTTAACCTGCAGGGAAGCCAAACAAGAATGATTTCTTCTGAATGTGTGTGTATGTGTATATATCTCTATAGATATGTATATTCTGTGTGTCTGTACAGATATATAAAACCGAAGGTGTTCTACTTACCGCTGTCTTTTCAGTAGACTTCCAATGACCTTAAGGCTTCTGTTTCCAAAACAGCAGAAAATGTAAATCTTTCTCTTCTCTGTCCCACAGGATGTTTAAAGGTAGCTTTGGGGACAAAAAAACCCCAGACATACTGTTTTTGAGACATGGTCCATGGTTATCTGAGTTTTATTTATTATCCAGAGGTTATAAAATGCTGAAATTTGTGGCTTGAGTCAAAATACTGAAATATTTCATGACAGATATTTTAAGGCAAGTCTTAATTACAGTGAAAGTATTTTCCCCAAATTCCAGTCGCTTTAATTTCCTTATTGGCAATTTTTAACTATGCTTAACTGTCCTATGTAATGTAAGAACCTGTAATAGTGTGTGTTAACATACGTGTGAGCAGCTGGCGCGTTGTTCCTCTCCATGTCGGTAAAGCAGACTGCTCTTGGGCCTTGTGCTATCGCTGTGTGAGGGTGCTCGTGCACAGTATTCTCTTTGGGTTTTGAGGAGAGTCTTAAACACTCTGGAGATGGCTGAGCCTATGGTACACCCTGGAAGGGGTTCATTTGGAGGCAGATACATAGACTCAGGCTACCATGAGAAGCATTGTGTTATCTGAAGTGTAAAGCTGCTGTTTGCTCTTGCAAGGATGGCAGAGTTCAGCATCATCTTCAATGCAAATATATGGCCCAAGGGCTGTTCTGCTGCTGCTTTGAGGCTACAGGAAGATGATTCTGCATCCATTCCCCAAACTCTGAAGGGCACTGCTGAGCACTGTGTCTGCTGGGTATTTGAGAATAAGCAGAAGAATTATCTTTCTAATTCCTTAGATGATTGCAGTAGCAGATGCAGCATTTGAGGTGTAACAGCAAATTTGTGTGATGCAAGCTCCTCTGATCTGGTCTGACAGCATGAAAAGTATGCTGGCAGTCTGGATGGTATCTTACATTTCCTGCTCTGGAGTAAAACAGCAGCCAATCTGAGTAGAAGTATTGGAGCAAACAAACATTTTCAAACACATGACTTCATATTTTCAAGAAAGTGAGTGTCAAAAAGTTTGGGTGTGTTACATATTTGGGGTTTTGTTTTGGGTTTTTGTTTGTGGGTTCTTTTTTTAAAATTGAAAAGGAGAAGGTGAAATAGCTTCAGGTAAAATTGCCTGTATTTGTTATCATTGTTAACCTTTGGAAAGCAAAGCAAGCAGTATTCTCTTTCCATGTAGCATAACACTGCATTGCACAGGCACAGACACACTAAGGAGGAGCTTGTGTTCCACATGAACTACAAACTTAGCTCAGATGGAGCAAATCTTCAAATGTTTTATCATATTCCTTTTGTCCTATGATCTCTTCTGCCATTTGTTTTCTGCAGTGACATGGGGACAGGCAGCTAAGTCTAACTAAATATGCAACATGTCGTTGCAGTGTTCTGTGTCTTTCTAGTCTTCCAGAAAAACAATGTGAAGAAGTTGCAACCACTGTAGCTGTTTAGGAATAAAGAAAGGCTTGTGAGGGCTGCGTTTTGTAGAAAAGGAAACATCCTTTGCTTTTCAAGACATGTGCACATCTTCTGTACCTTGGTACCTTCTCTGAAACTGGCAGAAGGGCTGCCTCTGTGTGGCGTAACTGGGTTTGCAAACCTCAGTGTTGAGAGTAGGCCAGACTGGCTGGTGTGAGTACCTTGGGTATTGTCACTGCCATGTAGGAAGCCTTAATTCCAAATACATCTTGGACCCAGAGCACTGGACAGGAAGATTACTTTCTTCTCCTTAACTTTAGCAAGACTTTTGAAGGGTCTAGAGACAAGACCCGTTACATTTCTGAACAGAGATACAAACAAGGTACAAGCACCTTGGGTCACTGATCAGTTCTGAAACCAACATCCAACTTCCCTTGTTTGCATGAAGGGATAATCCAGTGTTAAAAACTGAGCTTCTGGACACTGGTGTGAACTTTCCGGTCATGGTGTAAGTGAAAGAAGTGGCCTAGGTCATGCTTTGAAGTACATAGAGTGGCTAGAAAATGAAGAGTGAGTGTGGTAGATATGGTGTCTGAACCGGTAATTTCCAGTTCCTTATGGTGAGAGTGCTTTATCTACCTATATACCTTGCTCATCTTGTGAAAACGAATAGAGACAAGATAACATTATTAAACTGAAACCAATCTAACAAAATGTTATCTCTCTCCTGAGCACTGGAGAAATGTGACATAGTGCAGTTTGAGTATGTTACAACGTCTGTCTTCCTAATGTCTCTGTTTTATTTTTTTTTCCACACAGAAAGGCAATTGAAACAAAATTGACATGAATATGATAATGAACATGTACTGGAAAGACATTCTTAGTCCTTGGCGTGGGAGGTCTGTGTTTGCTCTTTTCCTTCAACATGACTTGGATGCATCCCTTAGCAACCTTTTAAGCATCCAGCAGATGTGAGGGAAACAAAAGATAGGTCCTGATAAATTCATGGATGGGATCCCTTTACAGCAGTGCTGAGACAGTGTTGGGCTGAAGTAACAAACCCTGCACAATACGGAGTTCTCCTTTTCATTGTCTGTGACTTCATCACAGGAGATACTCTGCTTTTGACCCACTCCTAACAGGAGGGACAAGTAGGTGAACACCTTATTTTGGTGTAATGTTCTGAGGCGGTTGCAGCTGTCTGGCAATTCTGGTGATTTTAGTGCTGGAACTCTAAAAATTGCTAGTGACTTCTGTCATGATTGACCATGTCAGTCACTGTATCTTGAAACAAGTGACCACTTTCTCTTTAGGTGGTCAGAGACCAGGAGTGATGCTGTTTTATTCTTTCCAGTGTTAACAAGCCCTGATTTATTAACTTCCATCTTTCTGTTATTCTTCTTTGCTTAATGGGTAGATGCACTATATTGTTGGGAGTAATTCTTCAGGATGCTACAACATCTGAGCTGCCCTAATACTTCCCTTGTTCACCCTATGATCAACCCTATGTTGTTCATAGCCACAACTAAACCAGTTTGATCCCTGAGCTTACTCCACAACTGTTTCTGCTCTGACAGTTTTTGCACCTGAAGGCTGCTTATGCACAAAGTGGTCACTGTTAGGTTTAGACGCTGCCTGTCTTGTTCAGGTTAGAGTGGTAAACACACACTTCTGCACGTTTGTAGTTTCCCTTTCACATTCTTAGAAGATGCTTGCAGAAACCACTTCAAAATTTTGTTCAAGCTTAGTCTACAATGTCTGCATGTTCAGTTCCTCAAGGTCCAGCCCATAATGGGATGGAGGTACATTTGTTTTATGTTCAGAAATAATATAGAAATGACGGTCTTGTACCTTCCCTACTATTCCCTACTTTTTCCTACTGGAGAAAAAATAAAATTTCCAGTTTTGGAGATGTGACACCTCTACAGATAAACACCCAAAGCAAAAAGCAATATGACAAGAGGGTGTCTGTAGATTGAATCTCTTTTCAGAATATTTCTGTCTAATTCCTAATCTCTGAAAAGGATCATAAACCTTTTAGATTAAAAAAAATAATAATTAAAAGTCTTTATACTTGTGTTCCATTTTGTTAACATTCAGTTGCTAATATTGCAGTCAAACAATTAAAAATAATCAAAATCCCTCTATATTGTGAAATACACAAGAACCGTGTGAGGTAGATGTTATTATGGCTTTCCAAGGCATCGATATTCAGTGGGTTGTTTTCGGCCAGTCCGGGCAAAATGAAGCTTTACACCTCAGCCTCTGAACAGGTCATGCTAAGGGAAAGACTAGAGACAGGGTGAATTGAATGTTTAATGAGAGAACAGAATTGGAGGGCCATTTAGGAGAAATCTGGGGTCACAAGAGGGTGAGAATTTGGAAGACAGTATCTGAAACATTAGGGATTGCAGATCTTGGAAATGCCACAGCCAGCCTTTACAAGACCGTTTATTTTGGTCATCTCATCTGAGAGTATTTCAACATTTTTGTGTAACCACTGCTTATGGAAAACGAAGTCCTTGCCTCCACTGCTTCTCCAGTACAATGCATGCCTTGTAACCCGCTTAAATTGCATATGCACATAAAACCTACTTAACCTTCTCAGAATTGCTAACACTTCTTGGTAATTATTTTTTGTGAAATGATTTTATATCTGGAGGTGGAACATTATCTACATATCTAGAAACAGTGCTTTCAAGCAGGGTGTAGTACAAAAGCAGCCTAGGCATCTGAATGAAAGCTTACTTAATGAATTTGCAAATGAAAATGGCCAGGGGGTTCGTGGTGGGGACAGTCATCAGCATCCACAGTGACCAGTAACACTTGGTTTATATGCTAATCTGAGGGAGTTCCATTAACGAGTATGGAAACTCAAGGATTTTAATGGAAAACAAACTTTTACATCCTGAACTCAACACCAAAGCAGATTTTGCTCCCAAAATGGCATCGTAGAAATTACTTTTTTTTTTTTTTTTTAGACAAGTAAATTCCTTTTTCTCCAAAGGATATAAGAACTTATGCCTAGAGCTTTTACAGATGGGAAAACATTGTGTGTGTACAAATTGATTAAATGTTATAAAATCAGTCCCTACCTTCCTCCCACATTATTTCTATTTTTCGGGGGGGGGGGGGGGGGGGGGGGGGGAGTGGAAACAAACACTCACTGATCTACGGTTATATAACCTCTAAGTATCCATCTAACCAAACTCCAATTGTTTTTGCTAAAATCTTTAATTAATAGACTCACATGCAGTACATTGCTTGGTGACTCTCTTCCATGAGTATTATTATAATCATCATTGTTTCCTTTCTAGAGGAAGGAATATGTTTGCCTACCATGATGAAATTGATAAGTCTGAGGGTACAAAAATTTCACGTTTCTTTGAACAGCTTCATAAAATTAGATCATAAACCTTCTGTGCTTTATCATTAGATTCTTATAATACAGTCTCTTTACAAAGAGAAAATGGGCACAATGCAGGAAACTTTTAATTTTCTAATTGAGGCAAGAGTAGTTATTTATGACCTGATTAATTTCTTTCACTATTTGCATTAATTAAAGGTAGAAAAATCAGTCATATGTCCAAAAACTTTTGTCTCTTTTGAGACAGCTGCTACATGTTCCTTGTAATCCTATAATATTGATATTGCTATTCTAATCTTTTTTTTTTCTTACAATATTGGAAGATGTTGCCCATCCATTTTAGTCTCATTTTTAACATATTTTGTAACTCTGTCCTTTACTGACTTCTATGACACTTACCAATTTTCTGTTCAACCCAGTAAGTGTAACTATTATACTGTTGCCTTACATTTTCTGTAAATACAGACATCTACTGCTGATTGTTAAACATTCCTGCCCTCACTGAATTGTGAGTTCTGTAAAACTATGGTGATATATCATATTCTAGATATAGTAGAAAGGAAATGCAGGTATTTCAGGTTTCAATCTGTCACTTCCTGAATCAGGACAATATGCCTCCATCAGATGTCTCAATTTCCTCCTACCATTTTCTGCTGGTCTTGATTTTTACATTTTCCATTTTCCTCTTCATTCATTTCCCACTATTACTGTTCTTTCCTGCAATACTTTTTTCCATCCTTCCTCTCCTTTTGTTTTTATTTTCCTGAAGTACCTCTAATAGCAAGTTTTAATCCATGTTTGTTCTCATATTGATATGGAGAAATAGTGTGAAATGGGGACAATGGACATCGATTGTGATTGTATATGTCTGCTCAAGGAATGTGGGTATGGTGACTGGTCATGGGTGCGGTGTCTGGTCACATAGGCACACAGCTCTGAGGAGACAACTACAGTTTTGAGGAGACGCCTGCCCCTCTTCCTCTAACAAAGGGGCTATTTAAAAAAGAATGAGAAAAGGACGAGAGATATTCCAATGCTATCTAGAGGGAGGGAGTGCTAAGTCTCCTTGCTGGATAAGATGGGATGGTCACAAGAACATGAATCACCTACAAACCTGCAAGACCACCACATTCCAGGCAAAGGACTGATAAGCTAATTAACATACGAAGCGAGAGTAAGGGGGTTTAGGTAACGAATATGTATAGGCGTTAATTGAATATTCATTTGTTTTATTGTATAAATGTGGGATGGTTCGTCACTTCGGGCATGCACGTCTGTGGAGGAGCGATCCCCCGTGCATCTGCGCGCAATAAACATACCTACTTTATAACTTTCGAGTTATAGAGTCTAATTCCGCACGTCAATAGAAGTATCTTTAGATGACTCTAGAGCAGTTAAACATCATTCCCACCCAAAGGCAGGAAAAAGCTGATGTGAGTTTAACGTGCCATGTTCCTTTGGTGGTATTGTATATACTTGGGTTACTTCCTCGCAGTAACTTTTTCCAAGGACTGTGTGTTATTTTGAACTGTTGTCTTATAATTCCTCAGCTCATGGTTGTGGCATTTTGGACTAGAGACGCTGTCTGATTCAAAATTCACTTTAAACAATCACTCTAAAGCCCATCTTTGTAGCCAGCCTTCCTGATAATCTTCTGAAGGATGAAGGAATTTTCTTGCTTATTTTTCTGCTACTGTTTGAAACAAGAATTTCCCTTCCATGAAATTATTCATTTGGATTCCCTAGTTAATTAACTCATGTGTACTTCTCAGTAAAATATTTTATTGTGGTCCCAGCCAGTTTCTATTTTAATTATTTTCTTTATAAATTATCTACATAATATGTAAAAATGATATTTTTTTTTCAGTTAGTAGTTTTTAATGAGAAGTAAAGAAAGAAGAAATCTGTTTGAAACACAGAAACTGTTTGAAAGTCAAGGATAACTCAAAATGAAGGCTCCTTAGAAAGCAGCCAGGAGTTCAGACACAAGCACACAGCAGTTTTGAAGAAGACATGCTGGGAAGAAGGAAATGTGAAAGGAAGAAAGGAAGTAACAAACATAGTTATTGTGCTCTTGAGTTTGAGCCTGAACATCCTGGCCACAAGGAAAATGCTAGTTTAGTGTTTAAAATACTTATAATTTTCTTCAACATAGCAAACATTAAACATCAACAGCTTTTTGTTGCCATTTCAGTCTTCACATTGAATTCAGAGTATCTTTCTTGATGTTCATAATGTACCCTGGAGGACATGTATAATCTCTGGAATCACCAGATGTTACATGTTTCCTGATTCAAAGTGCCATTTAGGAATATTATCACAACTTTGGTAATTTCAGTCAAGTAGATTCTGACATTACCCATAGCGTATTGTCTTGTTGAGTATGCGGAGTTCCCTCTGTTCTTTGTCAGTGTGAAAGCTCCTTTATTCCAGCAATAAACATGCTCATTTCTGATGAAAACGTTCACTTTTTTTCTCCTTGATTAAGCCTCTTACTGCATTTTTGGGCCCTATTATCATGTTCTTTTCTCCTCTATTCCTTTTTCTCCCCCTACCTGTGCGTTTGAAGGGCTCAGGATGAAGAGGCTTTCCATCTTGTGCCTCCCCAAGCAGAGGCTCTGTCATTCATTTTGTTGAAAAATGATCTTGGAAGTCGTGAGGTTACTTCCTTTCATTTGCAATAAATGATCCTTATTAAGATCCTTCTTTTTCTGCTGCTCACAGCAACATTCTCAACAAGGGTACACATTGTACAGAACGTGGAAAACAGGAAGGCTTTGCCTTGTTCTCTGCATGTATAGAGTTTGTTTCACAGAGATTTGCTGAATGTGGTGGTGGTGGTGGCAGGGGGAACATTTCTTTGATGTTGTGGTACCCATTAAAAGCAATTAATCTTCCTGGTCATGGTTATATTGCTGTCTCTGAGGGATTAAAATAGATTTTTCAGTTTGAGGGAAAAACCTGAGGGAGGCAGAAGCTGTGGATGGAGAGTGCGTGGGCATGTCTAAAGATAAAGTACCACATGAAAGGTCAAGTAAAAGCAAATCAAAAGAGTCAAGGAGGCCTCTGAGTCCAGCCTGGACAAACAACATTATTTCAGTTACCTCTACAGGTGTGTTTGAATGAACAAACACTTAAAAGAGATCACGCGACTTAGTCAACACTGAAATATCAGCCAAATCTGTGAGCATTAGGCTTTGCACCAGAATGCTCAGGCTAATACGGGATATCCAAGGAGGACTCCTGGGCATGAGTTTTCCTTCCCTGAAGTATTGATGCACCTTCACCTTGTTACCTGTGAAGCCATCAAGACAGTGTTCGCTGCTGTGTAGCCCCTGTGCCTTTCCACTGCCTTGCCTTGGGGATCCTGTGTTTTCAGAATAAGCCCTTCTTAACACCGTTGCTTTCCCATAGGCAGCTGACAAGTTGCAAGCACAGCAACCTGACATGTCCATGGAAGCAGGTCAGAGATTCCTTCTCCCAGCACATGGGAAGGAGGTTAGGCCACAGCTTGTGGAGGCTTCCCCACAGCCTTTCCAGACTATAGGTGGAGGAAGGCAGACACGCAGTCTCAAAGCACCATTTCACTACAGCTAAAGCCGAGGTTTAAGCAGCTGGAGTGGGCTCCTGCAGAAATGTGTAAACTCTCCTGTGCGGCTTGATCAGGAGCATTCACCAGTGACCCCATCCACTGCTTATCTGCTGGGGTGGTACAATTTACAGTGGGGATACAGCTTCCCACGTTCTACCACCCTTTTTGTCACTTCCAAATTCAGTGTTCATTTTAGCACTGTCAAATTCAGTGTCAAACTTCTCCCAGGGGAAGATCAAAAAAGTCAGATGTTTTCACATGTGACACGTTCATTGTCATCTTTATGCACATATAGAAAAAAAATACATATGTACTAGAGGTTAGGGTGTCTCATGCTGTACTTACCGTTCCTCAATATTCTGCTAAACTCATTAAATTACAGGACAGTTTTCAGTGTTGGACTCATTCCTTTTGTTCCTTCAGTCAGGGCAGGCTGCTGCCTACAGAATTTTTAAGCAATTTAAGAAATAATAAGCATAAGACTGAGCACTGATCGCATTTATCCATTTTGGTTTGGTCTAAAATTTTTATCATTTTTTCTTTCATTATTTCTAAGGTTTATTAATGTCAATGTTTATTTTCAAAGCATATCGAATGCACAGAATATGGTCTTGATTTTTCTTTTAATTTCAGTTACATGTTGTTTGCTTGCGTGGCCTAGAAAATATTGTTTCACTTAATTTTCCTTCATCCTACTCTTAATATGCATTCTGACCAGTTAGTGTGACAAAAGGATTCTCAGGCTGTCTTTAGCGTAACTAAATCCCTCAGACTAAAATTCCTAAAAGGGAATGGTTTTTATTGGTATTTCTTTTGGCACTGCATCTTTCAAAAGCTCTTCTCGGATTAGCAAAAGAGAGATTTGCATTGGTCCTCATTGTTTTCTAGTGCTGAGAAGCTAATGAAGAGGAAGCAGGAGTAGCCCATGATCTGATGAGTAGTTGCCAATGTTTCAACTGTCAGTTTACTCACTGACCTTTTTATGTTCTTAGAAAGTGACAATGGTAACAGAATGTATCTGGTGTGAAACAGGTCCATTTGAGTACAAATGGCTGAAAGACAGATGCTTCTTAAATAAAACGATCATGTACATGAAAATGCATTTTGAATTCTCAACAGTGTTGAGGATAAAACCTGGCAGACTGAATCTTGATTATGTTTTGTGCAATACATAAATGCTTCATGTCAGCTTTTATTGTTAACATATGTCTACGTCTGGGTCTTGTTTTTTCTTAAATTGTTGTAGTAATTACATGGAACTGCCGTTGTCCGTCTCAGGGTAGTTCTCTTTGTAGTTCTTAATGCTCTTTCTGAACACACAGCAGCAGATATTCATGTGCACAGTTGTCCACTTTTCCTGTGATAATTGCTTTGTGGTGAGTGGTATTAAATCAGCCTAATACAGAGGTGGTTTATATTGCTCGTGGAATAAGAGTTCATTTACAGGGATGACACAATCCCATCTTCCCTTGGGATGTCTTATCATTTAAACAGCTGCAGGTAACACTGAAGCCATGATGCCATATCTAGAACAGAGAAGATACCTGTTGGAAAAACAATTAACAACTACCAACCACAGACAGAAGTTTCCTGATCTGTTAATTTATGTGATGGCTAGTGGGGTTTTACTGGTGAGACAGGTTCTGCAGAGCTGAGATGGAAAAGACAGGGCAGTGACTTCTCTGTTTCCACCATATGGTGGGGTGGCTCTGAGCTGGACTACATGAGACACCACTATGCTTTTGTGAATCAAGAGTAATGGCTGCTTATATTGACATACTACCTGCATCAGTTGTCAAAAAAACCTGTTCAAGAACCTGTGGTCTCCTCTAGTACACTTGCTGAGGAAACTAGTAGGTTACTCTCCACAGGTCTTTTTTTTTCCCCCTCATCAAAGGCAGATTGTACTGGTGAGAAAGTACCAATATATTTATTCAGTCTCCCTTACAATTTAACCAATTGAAATTTTAAAAAGTACTTGTTTTGCTTGCTTACTAGTTTCAGTTTCTGGTGTCTACTCACAAAGTGCTCTTAGGCAAGACATGGACCAGCTGCTTGTGTTGGGTTGCAATAAATGGGCCAAACATGCTCTAAAACTTTGATTGTCAAAGTACTGAATGGTGTAGGTTCTCAATTCCTGTGCTGTGCCTCTTGGGCCTAACCCTTCTGCTGTCTCTTCACAGAAATGGGATCTTCTTATCCTGTTGTTTTCGTTTCTGAGAGAGAAAGCCTCCTTAGAGTCACGGTTTGTTAAAACCAGGTGATTCCAAAGCTCCAACTATTCTGGGGTCTGTCTAGTTACAATTTGACTCATGAGACATGTCATGCCTGAGGAACACTGCTCATAACCAGTTACCAGTTAGACTTTGAACTGTTGACAGCTGCCTTTTCAGCCTGCTCATCTGGTCACTTTTTCAGCCAACTGTAATTCCATCCAGTCCATAACCCAGTTTGGTTATAGGGACACTGTGGAAGGAGTGGGGGAAGACAAAACACAAACAAACCCCGAAGAAGAGATCACTTATCTAACACATGCAAGTATATCTTCTCTCTGTTGTCACTTGTTTAGGCTAATAGTTGTTTCCCATGTACTTTAATCTGGAAGACTCCAAAAAAGAAAGTGACTAATTTTCTTCAGCCTTGTGCACTTTATTCTTAGAAGCCAATGTTCTACTACCAGAAATTCCCTACCAAAAATTTTAGGAAGTTTCTCTCTAACTGGTGTTTCCAGCAATAAAGATTCTGCTCTAAGGGCAAGGAGTTGTCAGCAAAAAGGTCACTCTCCATGGCCTTATGCCAGCAGTATAGTTGTAAATCATAAACCACCTTCCAGCTTTGTGCCAGGCCATTCTCCTACTTCATGGACTTAGGCTATAAAAGGTGTTATCAAAACCAATTTACAGGAAAATGTAGCTGACACCAGCTGCACGCTTTCTCCCAGTGCATGGCTTAGTGTATTAACCAGCACACTGGATAAAAGTCTTTTCAGTGTTGGCTCGCTGCTGTTGCTAGGTTACTGACTGGATGCAGAAGTTTGCATGATATACACATTATTGCCTCAATTGCTGCTCCCCCCCCCCCAAAAAAAAAAAAAAAAAAAAAAAAGGTCCTATAATACATAAAGTTCTTCAGGCATCACCAGTGTTATTTCTTTTGGTTTTGAAGGGAATTATGCCATGAAAATCAGACAGCATATTCTACAACGTGTCTGAGCTGTTCTCATTCACTCTAGCAGTGACACAGGCTGCAATGTCTTGTGTCCAAAAAACATGCCTTACACAACTGCCTCATGCAGCAGCCAGGCTGTTTGTGGGCAGCAATCACAAAAGATGGCAGTTCTCCTATGTTATCATCAGCCAGGAAGACAACCCTGGAAAAGAAAAAAATTTT
Organism: Falco naumanni; assembly: GCF_017639655.2. Classification (NCBI taxonomy): domain Eukaryota; kingdom Metazoa; phylum Chordata; class Aves; order Falconiformes; family Falconidae; genus Falco; species Falco naumanni. Next base: position 58,620,923 of record NC_054057.1, read on the forward strand.
CTATTTGTAACTTGTCATCCCAGGGCTACATGTGTATTATTAAAACTAAACAGTGGTAGGAAACAGGCAATGTGGGTACTGCCCCATACTACTGAATGTTTAACATGGCTTTAGCCATGCTGACTAGCTCTGCTGACAGTGACTAGGCACAATTTGGTGCCAGCCCATGCAACTTCTCAACAGGCAGCCTGCACATATGGCCACCTAGCTCCCGGGCTAGGAAATGAGTTTTACACTGTGGAGCTGAGCTGTGCTGTTCCACTTGGCCAGAAAATAGTCCTCGAGGGAGTACAGGCACAGTAAAAGACTGTGCATCACAGCTGTTGACTGACTGGTATTTATGTACCTCTCTGTCTCTTTAAATGTTTTTACTACTTCACTCAAAACATTTCCGTATATATGGTTAACAAATGTTATGGGGTTTTAGGACTTCACAGAAAATTAACACATTCCCAATAAAAAGGCAATTCTTCATAATGGTCCTGAGACACTGAGGATCATCTTCTCCTCATAATGATGAACCTTTGGGAGTCAAGTCATGTTCAGAGTTGTTCCTTCAGCAAAGGAGGATGCAGAGGCATTGCTGCAAGGCATGACAGCTCGTGCACCCAGCAATTATATTTCTGAAGCTTGGAGAGGGATGTGGCCTGATAATTGTTCTGGGGCACATTATTCGGACTCAAAGAACTTCATACTTTGACTCAGAGTGTTCTGGCTTTCCTTGGCAATCTGCTATCAGATTGGCCCATCAGAGACTTCAGTGGCTTTGTCCTTTCCTCATTAAGCACAGACTCACCGTTTGTTTAGGGCAGTAGCAACGAGTCAGAGAAATTAAGGAAATCTCTCTTCAGTTTGAAAAGGCACGTCTTCTTTGCCACCATGCATATTCATGTAACGATCAGCACCTTTGATGATAATTCACATTTGCTACTGGACACCTTATGCTATGTATGTTGTATATTGGTATTTGGTTTATATTGTTCGCAAACCTGGTATATTAGGTTCTGTATTTTTCACACCTGCTTGTATACGACCTGTGGTTTAACTACAGCTGTCATGTCAATTATAATTTACAGTGACATTTTCACTTTCTGGCCTGCAGGGAATGGCACTGTGGTCCGCAATACAAAAGCTTTTCCATCCAAGCACACAACAAAAGGCATTTTATGTCTTTGTCATGTCTGGCTATTGTTGTACATAGCTGTCACTTCCTTCCTAATAATGCTTTTAAGTATCATCAGTTTTCTCCCACGTGCCAGACTTTCCTAACAGGATGACATCTTCTGAGGTGAAGTAAATAGTACATCATAGAAACAAGGAAACTTTCACACAGAAGGCTAGTTTGCTTATGAAATGCTGAACGTGGCCGTTAATATGTCACGGTCTGCAACAGAAGTATCAAAATCACATTATATAGTTTGCTAAATCAGATTTGTTGGCCCACTCTAAATGGGTCAGGCTTAGCTAGAGGTACATTTTAAAAAAAATTTCTATAAAGATTAAGTAATATTTGTACAGAGATGGGTTATTGCCTGCTGTATGCTGCCATGACCACTAATAATTTGTCTTAATGCACTAATATTTATATTTATAAATATTATATATATAGCTTATATAGTTATATATTTAACTTATATATTTAACAAAAAGTTGCACTTGTTCATGTGATTTTGAATATTGAGTTCAGGTCTGAATTAATTAGGCCAGCAGCAAATCTGTAAAGTATGTAATGGCTGCTGTCTTTAAACTTATGCAGTCTTTTCTCATTTTCAGCATTCATCTTTTCCCCTGTTATTTGATGGCCTTACTAGCAATATGCTACCAGTCATCCATCAGGAGTATGTTGCACAGAATCAGAGAGATGCCTAGATCCATCCCCTCAGCAGCAGGACCAATTAGTAGGGCAAAATATTTTGTGCAGTATCTGACTGTGCTCCTCCAGCACTGATAAGGCAATTATGTAGAGAAACAGCACCCGTAGGTAAACAGAAGAGTGTAGTTTATTCACAACTATTAATGTGTTGTCTTCTGTCAAGATTGAGTCCTGCTTTTTTTCTTCACTCAGCATGATTTCTCCAGAGGTCATTGTTCAGCTATTTTACCTGCTGCAGGAGACATTTACAGAAGCTGAAATGCTTAACAGCCAGTCTCCATCAGCAATGTTTGGTACCCGCACATGCAAGCTTGCATTTACGGTTCTGTAATATTGCCCACCTGGTGATCGAGGTGCCAGTGCAAATAAATTCAGTGAGAGTCAGAAGATGGCATTAGAAAGGCTAATTTATTTACTTACTTTTTAATTTTCCTCTGCTACAGAGGACAGCTAATAAGTAAAATAATTTAAGATGGAGACACTTTCCATAGAAAGTGTAGCTATCGTGTAAGAAAATTGTGTCCTGAATATCGCTTTGTGTTGAATAAAAAATGAAAGGTAGTCAAATGTACGTTAACTGACATTTATGGCAATGGGGAAGTCTAGAGAGGGATATTCAGGTGTGAATATCCTATTCTTCGAAAAGATGCAAAGGAAAGAATATTTTCCTTATTAAGTGAAACCATGTTTGCTGTTTTTGTGGAAAAGGTAAAACGTTGGAGTTGTGGTTTCCTCTTATCATGTCAGACACTTTCTGCAGGTGCTTCTGTATTTATCTAGTCTCACTTTCTTCCTTTTACAAGCCAAGACAGAAAAAAAAGCCAATGAATGGTTGCTCAGATCTTGTAGTTGGGTCTAACCTGCATAGGGTGACACCTGCAGAAAGCATCAGCATTGCAGCTAGCAACGAGAACTAAGGGAGTGACTCTGCCCGATGAGTTACAGATGGCTGCAGGTGCTGGGATGGGGCTTTCTTTGCTTTACGTTCCTCCTTCAGAGGAGATGTCAGCTGCTCTGAAAGTCTTTCATTCTGTGTGGAAATCCCTGTCTTCACGGTGGCAGCTCCCACAGAAGGCAAAGATGCTCCTTCCCTATGTCAGAACAACCCAGTCTAAATATCAGGACATTTCCCCCTGTGCATTGTGCACACTGGTATGGATGTGCAGCCTCACTAGTGGTAGTGGTAATGGTAATAACTAGCCACTGATTTCCTTTCTCATGCTTTAATGACTTCCTTTCTTGCCTCCACATCACTCATAATCCTTCTTCGTATTTCTGTTTTTATGAGGTGGCTGCTGGGACTGAAAATAAATATGTAAACCAAAATGGAAAATACCACAAAATGAAGCCATCCAAGCCTCACTGCTTTCACGAGCTCAGTCTCGCTTTCAGTGTCTTTCTGCCCCAGGATATGGGGAGAGTTTTCCACTGACAACCCACCTCGCAGAAAAAGTGGATTCTCTGTGGTGATTTAACTTCAGCTGGCAACTAAGCACCACACAGCCACTCGCTCACTGCCCCCCTCCACTCCCCAGCAGGTTGGAGGGAAGAGAATTGGAAGGATAAAAGTTAGGAAACTCATGGATCAAGATAAGAACAGTTTAATGATCGAAACAATAATAATATAATAATAATAATGCAATAATAATATTGACAAGTTACAAATAGAATTTTTTTTTCTTTTCCAGGTCAAAAAAAAAAAAAAAAGAGAGGGAGAAAAATAAAAGACAAGTGATATAAATGTAAACAATTGCTCACCACCCAACAACCAATGCCCAGCCAGTCCTTCAGTAGCAGCCCCCCAGCCAGCCTTTCCCCCAGCTTTATATGCTGAGCATGACATGGTATGGTACGGGACACCCCTGTGGTCAGTGGGGGGCAGCTGTCCTTGCCGTGCCCTCTCCCAGCTCCTTGTGCCCCCCAGCCAGTGCTGGTGGGGTGGGTGAGGAGCAGAAAAGCCCTCGGCTCTGTGTGAGGCTGCTGGGCAATAACAAAAACATCACCGAATTATCAATGCTGTTTCCAGCAGAAATCCAAAACATAGCCCTATACTAGCTACTATTAAGAAAATTAACTCTGCTCCAACCAAAACCAGCACATTCTCCAATGTTTTTCAGGCTGAGGCACTGATGTGCCTTCTCTAGAGGGGACATTGCTGAAGAGACATGCATGATCCTGGGGAGAAAGTCATGTCATCCCTTGTCTTTGAAGTGTCAGCAAGGAGCCTTTCACCAAGGAAAGATAATAGGCTTTTGTTCTACCTTAGATCTAGCTTGCCACTGGCTCTGGTTACCAGCCTGATAGTAGGAAGCTTTTGCATTTCTTTGAGAAACTGTATTTTTCATTTTTCCTGCTGAGAGCAGCTTCGTTATTAGCCCATAGGTACTTCAAAGGCAGAAATACAGCCCTAAGAGTCAAAGTTCAAAGCTGTCTCTCAACATACGCTTTCCATTTGATACTAGCTTTTTGTTTCCAGAGTGATTTGATTTGATTTGATTTTTTTAAGAAAAATGTATTTTATTTATTTGTTGTCTTTCAGAAATCAGCTTTTACAAATAGTCTTTTTCTTTTTGCCTTTTCTTGCTTTGACTCATTGAACCAGTGGGTCAGTGTTACAGCCAGTACATTATAAATGCCACTCTCCCCCCTCAGCCTCGGTGGAGTGTAGATTATTCCTGTGGTGACAAGGAATGGGTGTTTTGGGCAAGGCTGAAGCTACGTGGGAGAAAGAATGAGGCAGAACTGAGGGGGTGAGAAAAAGGTGGGCAGTCACATTAGTTCTAACTTTGGCAACGGCCATTTCTGTGCCCTGAGGAATTTTCCAAAATTTTCCGCAGTTTCTTTCTTTGCCTTTAAAGTGACGGCAGAAGAGAAAGCTCCATCCCACAAACCTCCTCTTGAGCTGGCAGCCTCAGCCACCAAAAAGCAGCATACGCAGAGGAAAATCTGGCAGCAGTGTCTGCAAGACTTGCTCTTTTCGGAGGGTTGTATCTAGCAAGAACCACCTCAGATGTTTGCTATTGATCAGTCTCTGCAAAGTCCAAACTCCACTCCTCGGTGTCAGAGCTCACATTTTTTGGCCAGGGACTAAATGAGACTCTTTGCAATGTTTATTCCATTTCTCCTTCTCTCTACAACTCATTTTAAATCTTTCCCATTTTCTTTTCATTCAACTTCTTGGTCATTTTTCATTGTTCTCATCTTGGACTACTCCTGTTCAGCTCTTGTTTCATTGTCACCGAGCTTCTCTTCCTCATTCAGTGTATTTTTCTTCCTATTTCCCAGCTGGCAGTCTCTAACCTTCCCTGTTACAGAGGGATGACAGAGCTTGTGCTAAGCTTAACCACTGAGCAATGACAAGGTTAACTTTTTCCCAAAGGCGATTCAGTCTCTCAGAACACCAGTGGGCTGTTGAATCGATATGTGCAGTTAGATATTTTCAGTTTTAAAGTGTGATTCCCAACAGAGGTGTGCTAACAGGGTCGGTAATCTTCAGGTGCCTTGAATTCACAGGGGGAAGGGAGGGTGTACAGGAGGAAAACTGAGCAAGGAGTAAAACCATGCTGCTTTTACTTTTTTCTTTTTCTTTTTTTTTTTTTTTTGGTGAGAATCTTTACTGCTGAGGAATATTATTAATTATTAATCTGAAAAAGCTATCAAACTTTACAGGGAGAATAAATAAAATTTTAAGTGTTTTGAGTTGTTATTACTGAATTCAGTGTGCTGTACAACTGGATTGAACAACAAACCATGAAAGCCACGGCAGCACGTTGGAATGTTTCAAATGCAGCTGATGAAAAATAAAAGTACTGAAAGAAAATCTGCAGTGCAATTTTACAAGAGATGATATCTGGCTGTCTGCAAGGTTTTCCTTGAGGCTTTCTAACAGGTTGAGAAGAGGATTCCATGAAGGAGACAAAGCCTTTTCTAGATCTGCAGCCAAGTCTAAACAGGGTGTGGTGAGCAGAGAACATGAAATGAAGGTTTATGGGAGAATCATCCTCCTGCTTTTAAGAACCCAGCCTCTTTGTTTCACTGTCTCCTATGTATAAATGTATGCATTTATGTATATATAGTACCTTGGGAAAAAATACATTTTTCTTTTGCTGGTTACTTTGCTGGGAAGAATAGATCCAGGCAGGTGTAGTAATGCTTGCTTTATTACATGTACCTGCCATACATACTATATTATATGTAGTAATAGCTGCTCTATTACCATGTGGAAGCTGATATTCCTTGTCGACAGAGATGTGAACTCCCACAGTTGAAGGCTGTGGACCACTAAACATATCAAGGTACTTTCCTAACAAATCTGAGAGAACAGCAGCTTATAACATGGTTTCAGTGTCTTCTGAGGGATGTGGAGAGTGTGACCCATCATTCTCGTAAGTGGCCTCTGAAACAAGAATTTTAGTAAGAGTCCAGAGAAACCACTGCTTCATTCACAGAGGAGAACAGGTTGCACTTATAACTGAACAGTGTGTAACGTGTAACCAAACTGTGTACTTATCTGTATATTCTGGCTCTGGAAAAGGGTTACAGGAGCGAACCAAAGTGTATCTTGGAGGCAAATTGTTGAATGAGAAAGGGAATCTGGGAGATAAATTTTGCACCATTATTTACTGCCTTTTTGCAGGACCCATGACATTATATTCACATTGGTATGGATAGACAAAGCTCTTGGTAGTAAGAATTTGGTGACCATGTGCTGTGGAAAGAGTGTGCATTACCCCAATATTTGAAGATGACCTTTTGGAAAATACCTGTGGGAGGTCAACGATGGAGAAAATTACTTTGGAAGAGTGTTACTGCTTTCTTGTGCTGAATGAGGATGAGATCGAGCACCCTGTATCCACAAGTTGTGTGAATGATCTAAGTACCATGGGAGAGCTCTAAGGTAGGGATGCATATGAGGAAATGAGGCATATAACATATCACTTATTCTTGATACAAAAAGGAGGGAACCTGCTATATTGACATGGTTATCAAAAGGGCTTGTGCACAGGGACAACTGCTGGAAGAACAGTGGCAGGTACAGTAAGCAAAGAAACCAAACTACAGCAGGAACCAGCATGATGGTGTGTGTCCAGAGGGGCCTTTACTCCTACAGTTCTTATTTACCAAGAACATAATATAGTTCAAACCGCAGTAGTTTGTTACAAAAATGTTTGTGCAGTCTATTCGTTTCCCTTCCAGATAGTGGAGATGCCCTTGCTCTTCTGCCTCCCGGTGCCATAGAGTAGACCTGGTGTACACTCAAGCTCCAATACATGAACCACTCCTCAAAAAGCCTAAGGTGAAATCATTATCCCACTTCTGAGGCAGAGTTTGAGAGGTTGCTCATGACATTCAATGATTTTAAGGCCTGACAGGGGGTGTTGAGAACTTCCAGTCTGTCCCCTTGTATAAAGTGGGTCACATCATTTTACTCCATGCTAGGAATTGTTACAAGGCTTTAAAAAACGAAACTCAGATTTCAAAATTACAAGGGAAAAATGCTTGTAAAAGCATCTATGATATTTCTGCCTTTTACTTAAAGAAAATGGAAGTCTGCAAATGGACTGAATAGAGCAGGGAGGTTCTGGAGAAGGGAACTGGCAGGTTTGGAAATGGAGCCTTTGGCTTTGAAAGACAAGAGAGTGGGCTTGGGGGACTTCATTGTGTCAGACTCCCACTCTAATGACAGACCAGTTAGCCACAGAGGTAGGTGGAACATACTTTTTTGCAAAGGGCACTGCTGTTACAGCATGTACTATACTTTTTCTTCTTTCCTTCTCAGCAATGCAGTGGAAATGGATGAAGTAAGAGGTGCATTTCACGTAAATAACCTAGAATACTTGGTGTTATTAACTAAGAGGATCTGGATCCTTCTTTTGAAATGCAATTCTTGGTGTGATGCGAAGGCAGGGATGGCAGGTTCACCACCAAAGGGACCACAAATGGGAATGTGCTGTTAACCCTTGGTTGGGTCAAGGTGCAAAGGTCAAAAGGAGGAGGAAGGAAGGAAGAAAAGGGAGGAAGGAAGAGATGTATTGCTGGTGACAGTACTGTTCAGTAGTGTGTTTGTGGTCTGAGCACAAGAATACAGTTTCTGTAGGTGAAGGAGAAGGTAACATGAGTTCACTTGGTAAAGCATCTGATTCCTGACCTGGTGGCACTTGTCTGCACCCAGCTGCAGGAAGGTGTGGGGCAGGGCTAGCTGAGGAGGACTATGGAAATGGGTTTTGCCTCAGGTACAAGCTGTGCTGTGCTTGCCAAGCTGTGCTTGCCAAGAAGAGGCAAGATTCACAGGCTCTCTGTACTGTGCTTAGCAGTGAAGTTGTCACAGGGTAATTCCTACAGCACGCTGACCTCCCCTTCTCCCCCCCCCCCCCCCCCCCCTCCAGCCCTCTTTCTCCTTAAAGCACAAACAGAGAAGATTGCATAGGGGAAAGCTTTAGATCCTCCATTTATAACAGAACCATGATTCTTAGGCAGATGCAAACATAATAAAAACCCCACTTCATAAGCAATAGAAATAATCCGGGCTGAATGGCCTTTAGGAGAAGCTAGGCACAGGGTGCTGGTCCTGAGCCTGGCCTAGAAAGGAGACAGTGATACCTGCCGAGGCTTGGTGTGACCTGTGCACTTGCCCAGATCCTCTGTAGGTGGTAGGAGCTAGCTCGTGCATCACATAATACCAAGCTTTTTAACTCATTCTGTGCAAATTTATAGCTCTTTCTTGGTTTATCTGTTATCTCTCTCCTTTCACCCCTCTTCACACAGCTTGTCAGATCTTCACATCCCCAGTCACTTCAGTTCTGCAGGGGTAGCGTCTCAGTGGTTTGTTCATGTTATGGTTGTATTCCTCTTCTATAGAGTGTTTTCCCCAGGTCCAGCTGGATCCTGCCGTGACCCACAGGCTGGCTCCCCATTCTCAGAAAAGTCTGAGTTTGTAAAAAGCAGATAGGTATTTTTCTGCAATAAGACAAAATTGGATTATATGGAAGCTGCGACATCCAAGTATTGCCAGTACAATCTGCAGAGCAGTAGAGTGAAAGGCTGATAGGGTTTTTTTTCTCTTCTAAATTAGAGGTGTTGAGGATGGGATGATAGGAATTGCGTAATCCCTGATTGAAAGATAAATGCCTTTGAAAGAAATAAATGAAATAATCCTGTACTCACTGAACAGTGATACTGTGTTTGCTCTCCTAGTTTATTTTTTTATGATCTTCTGTGTTTGGCAGAAACATTAAGTGAATGTTTCAATTTTTTTCACCTTTTGTCACATTTATATGCAGATTCACCCCTCTGAGATGCTGGACTTTCAGATCATTAACCCAGACTCCCCAGCCTAGCAGAAATCTTGGTGCACTCAGGTGGACCAGTAGGATGAAATGCAATCTAATTCCAGTTTTTGCAATGGTCTTTGTACTATGGCAAGTCAGTGCTGATGTGTCAAAACAGCACAGCTGAAGAGGTGAGTCAAGGGAACATAATCTACCAAAAAACTGCAATCCTGAGAGTTTGCCTCACCTACCATGTTACATAGAGGTGGACTGCCTTGTGGGAAAGAAGCGTCTGATCAGACCACAGCTCCATATATATATATATGTGTGTGTGTGTGTACACACACACATGAATACATTGGTGTACAATATATGGATTAAATGCTATTAGAAAGAGTGGGAAAATGACTTTTCTAAACCAAGGGGTGCTTTCTGCATCTGTCCTGCGGGCATTGATGAGGTGGGTAAGGATACATATTCAGAGCATTAAGCACTGGATAAGTGCAAGCTGGATAGGAAGTTCTTGGTCTGGTAATAGAGGCATATTGAGCCTTGTGGGAAAATCTGACTAGAACGAGTCAGTGATATTTATTAGGGTTACGAGGTAAAGGCAGCTAGAAAGGAGATTGGGTCATACAGACGGAAAGAGCCACTCCTTTGTCATGATGCACCTTCCCAAGAGGTCCTCGCACTGGTAGTGCTGTGATCATGGACTCTGCTGAGAGGAGGAGTGTTAGCCATTGCTGATGGATCAGTCAATGACAGTAGCAAAGAGATAGGAGGAACCTACAGGGAACATGCAAATCCCAGTGGATATTTGGGCAGTAAACTTTGTGGCACAAACTCTCACTGCAAATATAGCAAATAGAATGGAGTCTAGCAAAAAGATGGGATTAGATGGTAAAATATCCAATTCCTTCCTCTTCTTCTGCTTAAGTTACTGGTGCCTGGACAGAGTGAAGGAAGCTTGTGGTGATCCTCAAATGGATCATAACCCTGCAAGTCAAGTTTTCCTAGCTTTCACTGCATTCTGCAGGACTTTAGCTACATGGGTATTCGCCCATGGTTTTGGATGTTACCCTTGGTATGAACTACTACCTGCATATCTTTTCCAAATAGTTGAAGTTATTGAAAGAGGGTCTCTGTTTTCTTTGCAGTGTTATTAAAATTCTGTCATTTCACTACACAGCATCATGGTCAATAATAAGCTGTGCATCCTCTAGCATGCAGAGCTCAGTTACTTGCAGAATTAACGGGCTGGCAATTCTTTCACCTCTGATTTGATAATGGCTGTACTGTTCTGTAGCTGAATACTCTGCCATTAAGAAAATTATACTGGACATGAGGTCCTCAGTTGTTTTCTCTTTGTGATCCAAAAAAAACATTGGTTTGTTCAAGTTTAGGCAGGAGTCTTGCACAGACACAGCCTTACTTAGTACTGGGTTTAGCAACGAAAGGAGCTTATGTTCCATCTTCTTCCAAGATACTTGCTCTTCTGTGACAATGAACTCAGTGAATGGCAGTTCCCAGATTGCCTGGACAGCCATACATGTATAGGAGTTTTCTAATAGCACCAAGCCTTTGGTTAGCCTGGTAAGTCTGGAGGTATATTTCTTGCAGCTCTACCTGAATCTGCCTAGCTACAGAATTATATTAACCTGATCTTGATGCATTGATGTCCATTATTATTATTATTATTATTATTTAGTCTTTTGAGCAAGAGTGTTGACCACTATTCTCCTAAGGATTTATACAGCAGCATGAGAAATGAGGTGCCATAGCAGTTATCACAGTATGAGCTGTCACCTTTCTGTTCATGGAAGTCGATGATGTTTGCAATCCTGGGGTGCCTGACCAATGATCTTGTTATCTCATCTGATGGTAAGCAACTGAGCCACTTCTCTGTAAAACTAGACACGTTGTATGTGTTAGCAGGGTGCTGGTGACTCCTGCTCCTTCACCCTCTGACACTGATAGTTCAGCATTTCTGCTGCAGTTGTGGTTGTTGCCAGCTGCTTCTGGCTGGAAAACTGTGATGTTTCAATCAGTGCAGCAGTAGAAAGAGCAGGAAGAGACACTAACCACCTTCCAAAATACCTGCAGAAGGATTACGTCCATTTAACAACTTCCCTCCATTTGTCTCTCTTCACTCAAAAGCAGGAAAGGCTTTAGGGCTGTTTTAATAAGTTGGGGGTTTTAACCTCAGATTTTCCTGCTGAGTTTGAAGGCATCCACAAATTCTCATGGTGCATCCAAAATAATGTGGTCCCTCTGTGGAACCACAGCCCCGTTTCTGTGCTCAGCTGACAGCCTGTATGAATGGTGTTTCCTTTAAATTAGGAAAGCAGAAAAAATACTGAGAACTAAGATGAAGCACAGAGATAGCTACTGGACATGAATGCACGTGCTTATAGCCATACATTAAAGTGATTTGCTATGAAAGACTATGTTATAGATCTTGGGAATGAGCTGGAAAACGCCTAAAAATCAGAGAGGAGATGTTAATGAATAGCTAATAGGAAGTTTTTCAAATGGCCTGTCATCTGCTTGGCATATAAATGCATAATAAGTTTTGGGATTAGCATCTGACCTACTCCATGGGCTATACACCTTTCCCTTTTCTCAACATGAACTAGAGTTTGTCCTGAACATCAGTGCAGTGCCTGACAAGTGCAAGTTGAGGATGTCTAGACATGGTTAAGGCTGTGTAAAACTGACAGGATACATGGACACCTGTGTTTTGAAAAATCTATAGCTGAGGTATGTTGCATATAGATGCCTTATATTTTTGGGGTACTTTGCAAAGAAGGGTGTAAGGTAATTATTGTTTGAATGTTTTCCAGATTTATGAGGTTTTATTTGCTTTTACACTGAGTGAAAGGAAACAGTGTTTTATCTATGACTTCTATACATGTGGCTCGCTTGCTTATGGAATTACCCTGTGAGCGGATGCGTAAGTCCTCAAATGCCCTTGAAAGGTGCTTGCTCAGAACAGGAATTTTGCATACAAATAGCTATACAAAAGGATCCTGAAATCTTTCAGCCAGTTTACAATGAAGCTCACTGCCTGGGATATTTCACAGCTGGTGGTTTTATAGGCCCACCAGAGAGCTGAAGAGCAAGAACACAGGTTCTCAGTGTCTTCAGAAGAAGCTTTGTTCCTGGTCAGAGCCACTTTCTCACCTAGTGCAAACAGAGCTTCTAACACGGTGTGCACAGGAGGCAACATTTGCCACTAGAGCTGATACTACTGTTCAATAGATGACAGTGGGATAAGGAGCAGTGGGGGATTCTTTGGAGGAGGTATTGATGTTTCCTAGGTGATGCTGACAAAAGCATGCTGCCTCTAATTGGCTCCACTACAAATATTTACAGCTGTGAAAAGAAGTTTGCTGATCCCATGACGGTAGCCATGGTTGCCTATCTTTTTAGCTGCTGTTGTGTTGGTGAGAAACATGAATAGGTTGCAAGAATCCTTCACTGGCTTTGTATCAGGAACATTTGCTGACCTAAATGTAGAAGCCAAACAAGCTCTAAAGCTTCTGTGCGTTTTTTCTGGTAAACCTTGCCATTTGTCCTGTTCATTAGCAAAAAAAAAAACCCAAAAAACCAACCAACCAAACAAACAAAACAACAAAAAAAACCAACCATCAAAGCCATGGTGGGAGGCTATAACAAATCCAGCGCTTGTTACCATTTATATTGATTGTATGTGCATAAATAATATATTATTTTTCAATTTAATATCAATGTATTACTCTACAAATTCGAATTCCCATGCTGGCAGTGTCTGTTTGCAGGCCTGTGTACTCAATCAACCTCTTGAAGTAGAAATATTGGTGCAGTATGTTTTAATATTTGTTCTGAAATTGCCTATCAGTTTGTGTGTGTACTCACTCCTGATGGAGGAAGGGGAGAAGAAGGAGCCAGGCTCTTCTCAGTGGTGTCCAGTGGCAGGACAAGATGTAATGGGCACAAACAGAAATACTGGAAATGTCTTCTAAATGTAAGAAAAACTTACTGTGAGTTAAACTTACTAAGACCATAACAGGTTGCCCAGACATGGAGTCCCCATCCTTGGAGATATTCAAAACCTTGCTGGACACAGTGCTGGGACACCTGCTGTAGCTAACCCTGCTTGAGCAGGGCGGTTGGACTAGATGATTATCAGGGGATCCTGGCAGCCTCAACTATTCTGAGATTCTCTGAACATGCCATACATTCTGCACTTTCTATTTTAACGTTGGTGTGCATTTTGTACAATGTGTATCCCATTTTAAATAACAGATCTCAAGTACCACAGAATGAAGCTGCAGGCACAGAAGGTACATGGACTGCACGGTATCACACACTGACACCTTGCACAGATAATGGACTTTACAATCCCCAAGTCTGCACGCCCTGGTGCACCAGACTGCACCCTTATTTTAAGAGCTGAATGAGAGTTAGAATATGCCCGGCAGATTCTGGTTTTCAGGAGGTGAAGATGATGAGCCATGAAAATTTTCATCAGAAAACTGCCTGTTGGTAGTGTGCTCTAATGGAAGAAGGTATGAAAATTACTTGATCTGCTCTCAAGACTCCGAAATAATGCCGCATTTTTCAGTTGGCAAATGTCCCCAGAGGTTGCTATTCCTTCCATGCTTCAGGCTTCAGCAAAATGCTGTTTCTTTTGAGTGAAAATTCAGGCTGCAGACTTGCTTAGCAAACTTAACAGCTTGCTTGCTAGTCAAGGACCATTAGCCTGAATGTTTGCATGAGCTTGTCATAGGCACTGCAATAGGCAAGACTTCACACTGACATTTAGTGCTGAATGTATTTCTTTTCAATCAGTTAAAATGTGAGATGCTGCATTGTGCTGATAGTTGTTCTCCATTTTCCAGCCAGTTCTTGGAAGTGGCTCATGAATGCACAGTGAATTATTAACATCTGTTTACTTTCAATTTAGCTCAAGAAATTTCTCATGAGGTTTGTACCTGCTTGCTTAATGCAGTGCTTGGGTGGGCTTTACTTCTCATGGTTCCTGCTGTCAGTGCAGCGTCTTGAGCTGAGACTGATGCTGCCGACAACTTGATATGTAGCATCATGTGGCCACTCATGTGAGAGCTTTCTGTAAATATGCACTGCAGTCTCAGACAGTAAATTAAAGATTAATCTTACATGTTGGTTTTGTATGTCAGCAATTAGTCAAGAGAGAATTCCATAGTGATTTAGGATACATGTACTTTTGGAAATTGTGAATTAGGCTTTAAGTAGTGATGAATTATCCAAAAGGTGCGTATGTAAGCAAGTAGGATTTCGGTGGTGACTCAGAGCACAGAAAAATGAGATCATAAAGACAGGTATCTCATTGACAAATTAACAAGTTTGTACTCGTTTTTTCTCTAAAGTTCTATTAACTTATTAGCATCTCTAATAGCATTGGAAGGCTTGTTCATTTTCTCACAAAACTGTGATTTTACGTCAACTAGGAAGCATTGCGCTTAGTTGCAAGAGTTGATTCTTTCCTTTGTCTCTTGGGCTGTATACTCTGCAGACAGCAAGCAGGGAACTTCAGGAACATAAAGAAACATTAGTTTCTTAGATTATTTTTTCCATTTTCTTTGTGATCTTTTTTCCTGATTCTGTGCTGTGTTCTAGACTCATTGCTTCTCTGCCTTGAATTTGTTCCATTCCATATCAAATCAGGGGTTACATGACATTTTTAACTGAAGGATCTTCAAATTACTCTCTCTGCTGGAAGCACTAACCCTTCCTGTGTGTTGTAAATGGAAATAGAAACCAGTTTCACTCAAGGGAGGACATGTCTTGATATAATCGTTGTTTGTCTTTAGTTGGTGGTTGTACTTCCTGGTGCCAGGAGAATGACTTCAGCTTCCTCAGGCACATTTGGCTGTATGTTCTTTGTCTGCAGAGAACTGAAGACCATCCCACCTGCCTGCTGAAGGTGATCACCTTTCTGTCCTGTTTTATTTGCTCTGGCTGTGGTATTTAATTGCTATTCAGTAGTTCCCAGTTTTGCTGAAATATCTGCCAATATGTTCAACAGATGCCCTGACTTGATGGTTACAAGAAGATGCATATGTTTATACCAGCAGAATATATAAGCAAACAGTCATCTATCACTAACTTATTTTTTCCTTTCTTCTGACATTTGTGACAACTGCCCTTTGGTACTGAGCTGGGCTCTACAACCTGCTGCCTTTGTATGGTAATATCCATTTTACAGACACACATGAGAGATTCTAGCTGTAGTAGCATTGCCTTAGGCTGCCTTTCCACCAGACCAAGTCATTATTATTCACCTATTCCTTGAAGTGCCCGTCTGTCAAGTTTTGGTGCCATTAGCTCATGTCCCACACACAGAGACATGCTGTATCAGCTCCAATCCTTTGTTACTTTTTTTTCTAATTAGTTAACTGCACTGCTCCCTACATAGTAAGTTCTGAGATCTTTTCCAGTTCTCCACCAAGTTCTTACGAATACATCTGCCTACATTCTGTGTGTTGTGTGGTGTTTCACTGATCTCACTCTTAAATTTTTAATACATAGTTAACACTGCTTCTTTTTGCCAGTTAGCACTCTTTTCCAAGGGGCAGTCAATTTTCTGGGTTTGAATTTTTGACTCCACTCTTCTGTTTGGCTAATTTTATTTTTCTTAGCCTGTGGCTGCATTAGTGTCATACCACAGCAACATGCTGTTTGAGGTTTTTCCCCATCCATGACTACCATGTTTGTATTTTCAATGTATTTTTCAATTTTTCTGTCTGGAAAACCCAAAGAGACTCCAAGTGAAAAGTAATGCTGTGGGTGATGATAATTTCTTACAGCTCCATGGCCACAGCTGACAATCCTGCAGCTCTGCAATTCTCTGTATCTGCAGATCTGCAATTCTCACTGTGCTGAATGAGCATGATACAGGCCTGATGGGTTTCTCTAACAGGTATAGTCAGAAGGCAAGACCAATGTTAGGTTCCCTTTAATACACTGTAACAAGACGTTAATAAGTCCAGCCTGATATGCTTTAGCATGCAATTTCTTTTCTCTTACGGCACTTTCTCTATAAAGTTGAGATTCCCCCTTTACAAAGAGGCAGCCGTGGGGTTACCAGAAAACAAGATATATGCTTATAAGAAACCTCCCTGGGGATGTGTAGGAACTGAATTTGAGGTCAGGCCCTTGTCCCATGTCATTGCCCAAGATAAGTAAACTTGTGCCTAGTACTGTGCCCTGCTGATACTGACCTTGCTTTGCTGACACCTTGGCTTGACCTTGGCTATGTCACATCATCATGGATTTCCTTGGTCATCTAGGTTCTTGGATGATGATGGCTGTTGTTACTGGACCTGCTTTGCTCTCCTTGCTCACGCAAGGAGTGACCGTGCCGTTGTTGGTGAGGGCAATGCCTTACCTGCCTTTCTGTCACCCCCTGCTCCTGGCTCACATTCCTTTGTAGGATTCCCCTGCTACTGTTACTCCCTGACAGTGGGATAGTGGATGGACCGTTTTTCCTTTCTGCTTGCAAATCAGTAATCATTAGAGGTAGATGCCGTATTGCAAAATAATTCTACATGTGCTACTGTAATTTTTTACCTGATAGGAGGCTCCTTACTGTAGAAACAGTTCATACTGCCACTTTGCAAAGTACTGTGAGAACAGACTACTAATGGCCAGTTTCATGATACGAGTGTTTCCTATACCAGCTGTATAAATGACTAATGTTTTTTCTACCCATTATCCTGCATTGCTATTGCTCCCAGACCTGTTTCTGTATCAAAAACTTCTACCATAGCAGTTTTGCTTTGACTTGGACTCTAAATAAGAAGTTAAGAGTGTTTGGGAGTAGAGGTCTCTAGCTCCATTACCGTCGGTGACTTATAGGAGAAATGACTTTTTGTATTCTGAGGATCATTTTCAGCAGTGTCTAGAACATCCTGAGATGTATTTCAGGGTACTGACACCACAAAGGAGGGAAAGCTGAGTAAGCAACTACAGCCCTGATTTTTAGGCATTTCATTCTTCTTTATAGAGTGATTTCCAAGCAGTTCAAACATGGTCTCAGCAAAATGAGTCATTTGTTTAGTTTGGGGGTTTTATATGATTATATGAGAGAACACAATCCACACCGACTGTCTCACCCTTTTGGTGGATCAGATCTAGTATTTTGGGCACATCCAAATGGGAAAAAACAGAGACGTTTAAGAACTGAATGTTAGCCAGCAGTCATGATGCAGAGCTATTGTCTCAAATAAGCTTGAAATACTTAGAATGGAGATGGCTTCATCTCACAATTACAGCTGTCATATAGTGTTCAAAGACTATTCTGAGTGCTGTCTTAGGAATGACCTTACTCAATGCCAGTTAATTAAGGGCTGGCTGGCATACAACATCTGACTCCTATGCTGTCAAACTAAGAGATCTGTGTGTAGGATATATTCCAACTAAAATTCCTTGTTGTCCTACAGAGTTAATTGTAAGAGTAAAGCTCGTCTTGGGATAGTACTTCCCTGAAGATAAAAATGACTAAGTATCCAGTCTTCTGAATGCTCACAGTCATGGACTTTCTGTATTTTAAGTGCCAAAGTATGCATGATGATATTCTCTCTGAAATTGCCTCTTACTTTTTACTACTTTTTTATTATTAATTACTAATTTTTATTATTTATTAAAACAAGTACAGAGAATTAGCTCAAACTGGACTTCAAAATGGCTAAAAAATTAGGAGGTGAACCCTCCTTTATATGCACCCAAACACCTATAATGGCAATGGACACCCATAAACTTTGATTCAGGCAGATAGAGAAGATATCTTGATCGTGGAAGGTATGGAGTACTCAGCCTCTGTCGTCCAGGCTCCGATGGGTGCATGGCCCTTTTGTTCTCATCCAGGTCATATTTACTACCTGCTACATGATCTATTGTCATTGCCACTTTTCCTGTGGCGTGGCCCTCTGTTCCCCAGTGGTCTTGAAGAAGAATGAGATGGCAAAAAAACCACTATAGGAGTTTGTCATTGCCTTTTTTATTCTTCTGGCACATATTTTAAAATGGAGAGTTGTGTCAGCATCTATCCAAATGACTGATACACATGGA
Source organism: Falco naumanni (assembly GCF_017639655.2). Classification (NCBI taxonomy): domain Eukaryota; kingdom Metazoa; phylum Chordata; class Aves; order Falconiformes; family Falconidae; genus Falco; species Falco naumanni. The sequence continues at coordinate 58,639,157 of NC_054057.1, forward strand.
TACGTGGCCCTTGATAGATCCACAGCTTTTTTGTAGTACCAGTGATGGATGGGAGAAGGAAAGCAGTATAGCCATAACAGATTTTAACTTGTTGCAACTTGATACTTCTGCTGTGGCTGAATCGTGATTTTTGTCTTGAATTTAGATGTGCTAGAAACCTCTAAAACTCACTGAGGTAGGACTACGTGAAGGGTAGTAGAATTCAATAGCACATAAAGGAATTTAATAGCCTCTGATGGCAATTCTGAATGATTCTGAGTTTGATGAATATCACCTCATCTTCCAACACCAGGGCTTCTCTGCCTTTATTTATGAGGCAGCCAAATAAATACACTTCAGTGCACACTTGGCTCTTACTAGCTTTTCAAGCAAGGTGATCTTGATCTTGTAAAATCAATTTTTTTTTTATTTTTATCTTTTTTTTCTGTAAGAGAACTTTGTGTGTAATTGAAATTAATACTTGTTATGGAAATTCAGAAAGTGGAGAGAAAAGATGTTGAAAAGGCAATGCCAAGCGGAGGCACTCTACAGCAGCACAGGGAGGCCTTTGCCATAGGGCATTGCTTCTTGCAGGGAGGTAACCCTGGGGACCAGTGACAAGGAGCGTGTTTTACAAACCACAGGAAAGAAATCAATACAGCAAGAGTCACTGTGCGAAACCAACACCATTTTTTTTCTGACTCAGCTATCTAAGCAAGGCCAACAACAATATTATTTGAAAGGTAGGATGCTGTACGAGCAGTGCGTGATGAGGTTGGATTTTCCACCTGAGGAAACCAAATTGCACTGTTGCTGCCTGCAGGTGAATTTCTTCAAACACACATGAAAAAAGACATGCTGGTAGAAGAATGCAGAAGTAAGGCCTAAGATTTCTAGAAGACACCAGGCTTTGGATCACATCCTTAAAAACAGTAACCATGGAGTATGAACAGCTTCTTTAGCATGCTAGGAACAGTGATGTAAAACAGGTCTTGATCTTGTCCTCAGTCCTTCCCCTTCTGTGCCCAGCAAGCAGAGTGACTAGTGTTATGGGTTCAATTGCAGAGCTCTGCACAGATGCAGTGTAATTATTTCATTTGTGAATCATTTAGTATCATCGTTCAGACTATTCATCTTTCCAGCTATTTATAGGTTGCAGCTGACAACTGGAAACCAGCAAACATAGGAACAGTGGAGAAAAAAACAGTTTCTTAAGTGCCTGTAGGCTGCAACTGAATGTTTTAACTGATCTTGAGGCAGAGGTAGTTGCTGCTCTGAAGCACAGATTCCTTGCTAAACAAGAGGTTGTGGTAGCACCACAAGAATACCCACCTCAAAGTACAGTTTTTAAGATATTGTTCTCTTCCTACTGTATATTTCCTCACATTTTTCATGTGTGTCTTCATTTAAGGGGAGTCTTTACTGATCTGAAAAGAATCACACAGAGGAGCAGTAATTAAAGAGTTTTCCTCCATCAGTGTAGCTGATGGGGAAATGCAAACACAAAGATGGTGGGTTTTTTTCCCAACTGTTTTGACTACTCATTGTGTTCACCAGGAAGGTAATGGGATATATAGAGAAGTACTACATCAAAATGCCTTGTAGGATCCCACATCCTCCTAAAGAAATACAAAGATAATGTTTCTCCTTTTAGCTGTGGGAATGAAATTTCAGGATCAGGGCTTGAAAATTACAGATTGCTGATTTTGAAAGTTACCTTTTTTGTTTTCTGAAGGATGATGGTGCTGCACTACTAGTTTCTGTGTCAAACTTCTTTGGCAATTCTTAGAAACTCTGCCCTTTACACTAAAGGAGCACTGGACCTTCTTCTTTTTAACCTTTGCTTCCACAGCTGGGAGAGACAGTCATTGACGTTATTTCTATTGCTTGTGTTAGTGTTTGAACAACTAGTGAAGAAATCTGATTCAGTCCCCTTCCTTTGTTCAATTTTTCCATTCCTTTCATTGCTGTGTGACAAGACAAGAGATAACCAAATCTGCATGTACTTGCAGTTAGTAAACCAGGCCAAGGCTGGTTTGGGATCTGCTAGAAACTTCTTTTTCTTACTGGCACAAGTGCTTGGCACCAGGGTTTAGATCCCTATTTGTTTGCCAGAGGAGGTGAATAAGATTGAGACTGACTCTGGGACAGGGATTTCTGTGAAAAAACCTTTGTTAAGTAGTTCCAGAGAGGAGATATACCTGCAAGAAATCCACTTTTTTTTTTTTACTTTTTTTTTTTTGAGGCGATGCTCTAATTAAAGCGAAATTAAGGTTTCAGGCATCTGATGGATGCCTGAACATGGAGAGCTATCCTCTGCTTCTCCCAAAGGATTTGTCATGGTAGGAGGCAAGACTTATTTATCATCAGTCAACGTGGGCAGCTTCCGGTCTCTGGTGACATCACCACCATTTCTATTTTTACCTTGGGCCACTACCACCAGGCTGATGCGTCAAACCAACAGGGCAATGAGCCTTTCTCATCTGAAACCCTGTGAAAGGGAAACTCTTGAATTCAGCCTCATAAGCTCAAACTCTTGAACTCAGCCTCACAAGCTGGCCCTTCTTGCTGCTATGTGCACTTCTGCTTCTGCAAGGTGCCTGTTGGTGTTGGGCTGAATCAGTTGATGGCTTTCTAGGCACTGACTAATGACTTCCTGCCTGCCTGCCAGGCGGAGGGAAGTCAGTTACTTGCTAACTGAAAATTTAAGGCTGTGTTACAACACCTACCATGTTCTTTCACTTAGAACCTGTCTGGAAGGGGTCACAGCTCTTGAGCTCAGTGTCCCGAATATGGGCATGTAGGGTGGAATCCATGTATCCTGAATTTAGGAACTTAAAAGGTGAATGTCAATTTTTAAGCTCACTTTACAGTCAGGGAAGAAATATTATTTTTTTTTTTAGAAGGCAGTTTCTCTTATTCTAAGACAGATAGTATTGGAAAAATCAAACCAACCAGCTCTAGGGGTAACTATTTTTTCCAATGACTGTAAAAGAAGTCTGTAGTGAACAATTTAATAAACATTAATAAATCAGCTATGCTGTTATTTTCCCCCGCTGGTCATGTCTGAGTCCTTCAGGAAAGGCACATGGAAAAAGATCAGCCTGTGGATGAATAGCCTTTTTGTTTAAACCCTACTTGGTAGGCAATGGAGATACGCATGCCTTTTGTTCATCCCTTTTTCCCAGGCCAAAGGCAGCCATAGTTTTACCTACTCCTTCTGCAGATCAAGACCCTTACTTACCATCTGTATAGGGAATAGCATAGTAGGGGAAGCTGGTAGATTTGACCAAGATGCCTTTCCATCGTGCGTATGAATATAGATCTACAAGCTTTAATGATGCTTTCAAACTTTTTCCACCAGTAGTGATGCTCAGTAGCTTGCTGCTTCATTGCCTATTCATGGCAAGGAGTTGTTCAAGAAGAAAGACAAAAATACATCAACAAAATTACAAAAATTTATTATAAATTAAAAATAAATAAAATTTAACAAATAAATCATTAAATTTAAATATAAATTTAACTATTAAAAAACAGTTGCAAGATGTATATTTATTTTTAAAGGTACTGCAAATCAATAGTTTTCACATAGTCATGTTGCTGTGCCAGCTTATCAGGCTGTTGAAGATGCTGCTATGTATGCTTTAAATATTAGTTCTGAGTCACTATTAATAATGGTACTCATCAGAGGTAAATGACACAAGCAAGTGTTGGTTAGTTGTACAATCAGACATGGGAATGAGCCTTCCACAGACATGCTTCCTAAGTTTCTTAGGCAAAAAAGGCTTGTCTCTTTGTATGTGACAAAAAAAAAGATGCTCTCTAAATAAATGAAACATCTGATCGAGATTGCCTGTTGAACATTTGACAAAACACTGCCATGCTCTTAAAGCTAGCAGCCATGCCCAAAGGATGTGCAAGCAAGACCAGGGAAATGTAGGACATCAGACTTGAGAATACAGCTACCCATAACCATTTTATTGAGCCTGTAGAAGGTTGCTTTTATTTTGCCTGTCTACTGAGAACACTGTTGCTCTTCACATCTTCACAAGGCTGAATACCACTGACAGTATTCTGATCCATGTACCAGCTTTCTACCATGTGTCTGCTGAAAGCCTGCTCCAGGTGCCTGTACCAGTGCTTACTGCTGAAGATCTAGCTTATTCATTGCTGCTACGGGACCACATCAAGACTGGGTTCCCCTGGCAATGTAGATATCCTTATGTCAGGTATCTATACAGTAGGTTCCTTAACCGTCAGTAAAGGACTGATGAGCATCATCAGAGATTTCTAGAGTGTGATTGTTGTCATCTCGGTATAGATGTAGAGAACTGATCAACAAGATCACTCTCTACACATCTCACTGTGAGCTCACTAGCTGCCCAGTTAGCCACCCAGTGTGCTGTGAAAGAAGTGCTGGCAGCACACATGTTTATTGCAGAGGAGTTGGGATAACTGGACGCATACATGTGTCCCTCAGCCAGACAGCAAGCCGAAGACTGATTATGATCCAGCCAAAGAAAGGTGAAGTAGGTTAGAGATTAATTATGCTTGAGGACAAAGGTTAATGTATGAAAAATTGGGAAAATTACAATTTAGCTCCTAATTTGGGTAATCAGTCCACCTGCTCTGTGGTTGATGTTGTTTGCTGTTGTGTTGGCTCTTCAGCATAATCACTAGTTAACAGTCTTCCTGTTGGCTTTCCAAAATCTGATTCTTACTAACATAATTGTCAAGGGGTTCTGTGGCATTTTCTTGCTCATATCTTCTCCCTTCAGTTTGGTCTCTTTAACAGCCAGCTGTATCCCTGCCTCCAGAGATGCTGAGAAAGACAGTGGGAAAGAGCTGTACTGCCAAAAACTTTCTGAGGAATCAGATGCCAGGGTAGATTCTTGTCTGTGCAGAGCAAGCGGGAAGGTTTACAAACAGAAAGCAGGGAGGGAGAACCTTAGCAGAACTCCTGTGAGTTACTCATGTGTCCGTGCCCCATTTTCTGCAACTACAATCTGCTGTTATGCACCTCATTGGACACATTTGCTTCTGTTTGCTGTTACACTCTGAGTTCACAGATATTTGTAATGTTGCCAGCACCGCTGGTAGCATGTGTCAGTACCAATCCCCTTCAGCTTTGGGGTATTTTCATTGTAAATTCACAAAATCTGTTTCTTTCTGGAAAAATCACAGTGGTGCTTCTTCCACAAAGCGATGAAGATGTGGTGGCATGCTCCAGCCAGCTGTAGGCTCATGTCTCTCACATATATCTTACAAAGGATGAGAAAAATCCTGGCCAACACCAGGCACCCAACTCTGAGCCACTCACCCCAAACTCCTTTCATCACAAACAAAAACCTCAACCAACAGCCCTAAAGACTTCACGTTCGTGGGAAACAATACTCCTGCCCTTTCATCCTGCTTTATCTCCTTGCCTTGCACCTGAACAGACAAAGCATCTTGAAGTATGTCCTCCACTGATGCAGCAGAGATGAGGCTGGAGAATGAGATGAGAAGAGACACGTTTGGAGAAGACTTAAACGTTCCTTGCAACTGTACACACAGTGCCTGGCATCATGCTATATAGTTGCATAAATTTGTCTTATTTTGAAGTTAAACGGCAACTCATGCTCTTTAGGAACAGAATATTTATCTTCTCAGGGCACAACTGTTGTTCACGTCATTATTGTGACAAGTGACTACAAACCACATCACTTCATGAGAGGTTTTTGTCAAGTTTTCAAATTTTGCTTTTTTCTGAATAGCAGACTGTGAGCTAAATCAAAGCATAATCCAGAGAAATGTACAGCATGAATGTTCCGGTCCTCTGTCCTCTGATATTATTAATTTTGTGTCCCATTTCTTTCCAAGCTTTTCATTTGGCAATGCCAATAAGGTGAACTAAGCAATTCAAACACGCAAAAGAAATTAATGCTTTACATAAAAATAACTATGAATCATACAGCAGGGATAAAGCAGAATTAAAAATTTTAACATGAAGGCAGCAATAGGTGAAGGACTGAGATCTGTAGTTGCTCTTTGCTGATTATTAGCTTTTGCTAATGATCACTGGTAAAAAATTGCTTAGGAAAACTGATTAACTTGATAGACACTTCAGATTTTTATCTCCTGAATAGGTTAATTGAAAACTTGAGTGGTTTTTTTAAGGTGGCAGTCACCTTTACTGTACTGATAAAGGAGATGAAGAATAAATGTTTCAGCGCTGTGCATTCACATAGCTTCACCCAAATACTCAACATATTTCCACTACACTTGAAGCCCATGTAAAAATTTGCCTTGCTTGGAGGGCTTCCTGAATACTTGAAATTTACTGCAATTTAGTTACAGTTCAGAAATATTTATAAACATTGAAGGACACCTGAGCTTATTTACATAAGACTCATGCCCTGCACTTCTTGCATTCCACCTGAAGCGCTCTCAGACTACTCAACAAGCCGTTGTGTACTAAACATCCTGGTGTTTGATGTTAATGTTCTGGGCTAGGTAGACACTTTGGGTCTGATCTTACTCAGCAGGAGTAAAATGGCTTTTTTTCTGTCAAAAAGAAGACATGCTGATTTTTGCACGCTGATGATCTGATCTCAGTGGAGGAGTTACTACATGGAACACTCAACTTTTTTTACAGAAAGGTCTTGTGCAAGGTCAGAACCTCAGTTGGGCTGTATGGCAAGAGTTTGAAAGCAGAGACGGGGGTGGTAAGAAAGTCCAGACAAAAATAGTTTTGGCTTACTGCCTAGAGGAGGCAAGAGCATGTCAGGGGTACAACCCCGAACTACTGAACTAACCAACAACCTGATCTGGTGTAGGATGTCCCTGACTGCGGCAGGGCTGTTGGCTAGGTGATCTTTAAAGGTCTCTTATGACCCAAACAATTTTGATTCTAGGATTCTGTGCTTGGGATAGGACTAAGAAAGATTTTATTTTGCCTTAACTACCTTAATGGTTGGTAGATTCTGGGTTTAGGCAATTATTAGACATATCCTGCAGTCAGTGAAGAAAGTCACAAGTCTGTCCTCAGTTGTGTATGGAAAGTGGGTCTTCGGGCATGAAAGAGAAGTTTCTGGCTCATGCACATACCTCCTGCTGTAAGTGGTGACAGTACAACCACTCTGCCTCCGGGTCCTCTCTCAGTCCTTGCAGTGCTGCCATTTTGGACAGGTTTATATTCGTAGCTGAACCCTTCCTCAGCAGAATTCTTCCTGTTTCAGAGGGAAGTTACAATGATAATCAGCTGCTCTGAGTCTGTGAGATCCCATGTAGATCTGTTAGGATGAGAATATCTTACTTATCTCTAGACACCTGCATTTACATTTCCATATTAACTACCCCCAGATTATTTTGGTTTATACCAAAAAATAGACATCTGTGGTTGTTCACTCATCTACAATGATTTAGTTAATTAGGCATTTAGTTTAGCAAAGCATGAAGTGGATTATATTCTGTAATGTTCTGTAGGTACTTTGTTTTGGTTTGGGGTTGGTTTTGTTTTTATGAATGAGTGGCCAGGGAATCTGTGTAACTAAGGAAAACAGCTACTCTTTATATTTATATATATTTTTATATATATTTATATTTATATATTTATATTACACAGTTCTGCTTTACAACTCATTAAACACCAGTTTAAGTCAAGCTACTGAAGTGTCGTTTAGCCCAAACTTACAAATTTTAAACAGAAGCAAATCAGTTTGAGTTAGTGACTGAACTATGCCTTTCAATGGAAAAAATGCAGAAGGCAACTGGAGGTTTGGGTTTCTACTGTATTTAAAGAATAAATGAAAATTGGTACATATTTGAATATAATCAATCTTAATGTATATATATGTTCATGTGACCAGGTAAGAATAACCCACTTGACAAGAAGCAGCTGTTAGTGTAGCTGTTTATTTTCATGCCAATATGACTTTAAAAGCACATTAGGGTCCCGTTCACTGATGAGTTGTTATATCATATGCTTTTGTGTGGTCATCGATAGCACAAAAGTGTTTCTTTCACTTCCCAGGTCTCATGTGACATGGCTTTTAATGCGTATTTGTCCACCATTTGAAGTGCTCACTGAAACTGGCATATTCCAAAGGGTTTTTACTAGAGATTTTCTTCTCATTTAAAAAGTCAAAAAATGGTCATAAATGTAGCCCTAAGGCCTATTTTCTGCACTACTGAATTTAACTGAATTGCTCTAGAAATTGAGTTAATCTCATTTAAGATGTCCAAAAATTGCTCATCTGTTTCTGAACTGGTTGGTCCATCATTTACAGGCAGTAGGAGAAACAGGTGCCTCCAGGTGGCTGGTCAGCTCATCTCAGAGCAGGCATCTAAGCCAGATTGGATGAGCTGCTCTCCCCAAATGTGTGTTTCACTCTGACCCCTAACAACGTGGGGCTTGCACAGCCTGTCACAGATACCTAAATGTCTAGTTCAGCACAATGGTATAGCTCTCTAAACTCTGCTGTCCCTGTATCGTGGACAGCTCACAGGCAGACATGTACATAGAGACAAAAAAATAAATTGAAGTGTCCTAATCTGTAGCTGAATCCCACTGCTGAAATGTGAGATGACTTCTACCTTAAAAATCCCGGCTTCTCTCCTGTTTTTGTAACAGAGTACTAAATGCGAGTATGTGCATGTAGGCAAGATGCAACCTCCTCAGTTTGTTCAGGACAGATTAACTAGGTGGAGTACAGCTACCCAAACAGAAGTATCCCTGGTCATTTGAAATACCTTGGGATATACGAGGCACTTTACCTGCTGCCAGTATATATGATAGAGGATTTAGAGGATGACTACAAACTTCTGCAGTAACAGCGAGATGTCAGGCAAGTACAGTACACAGCACCTGAACTGGCACCTGAACTACTGTGTAACTACCAGCTCGTCCATCGATTCTGACTCATAAAACTAAGAACAAGCCCAGAACATCTTCTCTTGGTCAGTTGGAACAGTTAGATTTTCCCTGCAGTTATAGCAAAGTATAGGGCAATGATGCCAGTGCTAGAAGTATAAATATTGCTAAATGTTTTTAAATCACTGTTGATTTCTTATTTATGCTTTGACCACTGATGGTTTTGCATAACCAACAAAGTTTAGACTGATGACCAGTTTACAGGTGAATGAGGTTTGAAATGAGCAATACTGCTTCTGGAACAGTTTTGATGTATTCATTCATATTTTTTACAGGGATCTTTGGAACTTTTTCTCCCTTTAAACAACTAAAGGAGCTCTTAAGCAAGTCAGGAAAGGTTTCCTTCACACTGTTTATAGCAGTTGTTTTTCATGTGAAACTGTGAAGTAGGGTTTAAATACTCACTGTAGATGGTGCCAAAGGAAGAAGGATTATCACTAATGTCTATGTTAGTTTGGCTAGGTGAGACAGTTTCAAATATGAAAACAATGGGATTATATTACAGTTTCAGACAGAATTATTAACACTTCAAAACATAACTTTTCCTTGACCCTTCAAAACCTGGGTAATAAGTAGGGGAGTTTTAAGTTATTTGGCACATCCACCCAGTACCCGTAAAGAAGGACTAATCAAGATCAACAGAACTGGTTTATGAACATCACATTTTCCTCACCAATAGTGAGCAGGAAGGTTCCTCAGCAAAGACAACCACTTTGTCCCCCCAGCAGCAATCAGCTGCTTCTAGAGTTTCCCAGAGTAAACTGAAGCCTAGAGGAAGGCAAGCTGGGGCGGACGTACTGCTTTCTGCAGCTGCCTGACGAGACTGCAGAGAAGGCAGATCCAGGCTGTTCATGGAGGCAAATGGCAAAAAGAAAGAGCCAGTGGATAGATGCTGGAGCGTGGGGAATTCCAACTGGATATTAGGGTGGTAGGTGGAGGGGTTAGGTTTAGATTTTTCTTTTTGTTGTTGGGCTTTTTTAGTTTTTTGTTTGGTTGTTGTTGTTTTATTTTTTACAATAGGAGTTGTCAAACACAGGCTCCATAGAGAGACTGTGGAATCCACATCCTTAGAGGTGTTAAAGACTACTCAGCTGGGTATGTCCGGGAGTAACCCGGTCTGATTAGTTCTCCTCTGAGCAGAGGGTTGTACTAGTTGACCTCCAGATGTCTTTACTGACCTAAATCATTCTGTGATCCTAAGATGATCCAAGATATTGTTTTGCACATATGTTCTAGCATCACAAAGAACTGTTGAGACTTTCTCCTATATGAAGGCAAGACAAGAATAACGCATGGAGAGTTACTTAGTCTGTGCCTCTGTGCTCTGGGCAGTTAAGGCTGTGATAAGCAGAAAACAAAAGGAAAACAATGAAGAGCAGTGTTTAAACTTGCATAGACTTCAGTGGAAACAGGACTTTATGTGGGCATGTAAAATTGGCAGCATTTTTGGTGCCATTTTCTAGTATGCTTTCCACTGAATTTAAGGCCTATTGAGTTTTTACGTCCATTTACCGAAGCATACCACAAATATACTTGCTCTCCTTTCCCACCTCTCTGATTTAAAGTAATTTAAAATAATTTTGAAAACTGAAGGTTCTGTGTCTGAAACCCACTTTCCAGAATGTCATGGGACTGAAATAATAGGTTTGTTTGCAATCACAAATCTTTCTGTGATTGATGCATCAAACCATTGCTGAAAATTGCCTTAATACCATTTAAGTACTCTTCAAAGCAAAGACATGTAGACTGAAAGTTAAGAGGCTTCTCTCTCTTTGGGTATGTATTTATCTAATTTCAATGAAAAAGCCTTAGTGGATTTGCTCTTCTCATCCAAGCATGCATTGTCAGCTAAAGAAAAATTCCTCTGGGGAAACGTCTTTTTATAATTGTGGAAGATAAGTTTGTCTTGTGAAGATAGTAGCATTGTAAACAAGGTTATAAATGTTTGCTATGTGATACTATTAAAGTACTGTAATCTTTACCAAAATCACTACAGAACTCTTAATCTGGCTGCAGGCTGTGTGGGAAATGTGCAGAACAAGGGCTTGAAAAAGTCTACATGAGTTATCACTGAGAAGTACTACACAGGGTTTGGGAATGACTTCTACAAACAAGTGTGTGAAGAAATGCTTTAAGTCCAGCAGGAAACCAAATCACAGAATCACTGGATAAGTCACCCATTTGCTGAAGTGTATTCAGGGGAGACCAGCAAGAGGCATCTCTGGATAAGTCACCCATTTGCTGAAGTGTATTCAGGGGAGACCAGCAAGAGGCATCTCCATCTGACTGCAGGGATCTGAAAGGGAGGGAGACAACCAGGTCCCTGATCGCCCTTTTCGAGGAGATCACTGAAGCTGACTCAGGTGGTCTGGAAGAAGGTAGAAGCCGCTGAACTTTGGCAGCCTGCTTGACCCACAGCCCACGTGGCCCACACTTACAATGAACCTCAGAACAAGTGAAGCTGTCAGACCCTGTCCCTGCCACTTTTCCACTTTTTCCAAAAATGCAAACAAAAAATGTGAGCCTGACTCTCCCCTCCCTGGAAAAAGACAACAACAAACAAACAAACAAAAAAACCCAAACAAACAACAACAACAAAAACAAAACACACACACACACCCACAAAAAAAAAAAAAAAAAAAGCCAAACAACTTCCCAGAAACTCAACACTTTTTATCTCAAGAGAGTTAAAAGTTTGAAATGTTATAACTTTCTGTACTATGAAAACTCATTTTCTTACCAGCTCTGGGGCTATGTACACCTAATACACCCATCAAACAAGACCCAACAGTAAGAACACTATGAAGGCTTAACAAGATTTCACAGTGATTCCAAATTCCCTCCTTTCACAAACTACCACTGTAGGTATAAATCTTCTGAGGACTGAACCAGAGTCATTTCAGGCATTGTGGGGTATCGTTTCTAATTTCCAGGTGCTATTCCAAAACACACTGTGTCTTCCAAAAGTTCTCAGTCATATCCACCAGTGCTGCAAGGAAGTCTTTGACACAAGGCATCTCCAATGGTGGAAGGAACCCCACATTCAGGCAAATTAATCCTGCCCCCTTTATCTCTCCTCTCCTTGTGAAGGAACCCTAAGTTACTGCTTTAGACTTACAGATCTGATTTTTAAGCATTTGAGGTTTCCCACCTGAATGCACATTAGTGAGGATGTATTTTTTATCTATTAAACCATTGTAGGAAACCCAGCACCTCTGGGTGAAAACATTATAGTTACCACTCTGAAACGCTTTACAAACTGGAAGGTGACAGTTCCAATAGGAAATACGCAATGTAAACTGAAAACTCTTCAAGACTGGCATGGTATCTTACTATACATCTGTATGGTATTATTATTTTATTAATTTTTTTTTGCCAATCAGTAACTCTAGTACAAATGAAAGAAAGCCTGGTTAGCCATGCAGTTATGTTGTGGTAGTGAAAATTATGGATGATACTTGTGATCAGAGAAAACAGGGCCATGAGGGCCTGTAGGAATCATGAAGTACTGGGATTATGGGATGTGACCACTACTGCTTCAACAAAGTCCTTTGGTTCAGCTAAATCTTTCAAGACTACAGGTCTGGAAGAAAAGATGGAAGCTTTAAGGACAACTCTTTTGGTCTCTTGCTCTGTAGCTTTATCCCTGCCTTCTTCTCTGGCTCAGTGGCTTTTGGATCCAACAGCAGATCCTAACATGTAATTTTTTGTTTCCAGACTTTCTTATTATCTGTGTGAAGGCTGGTCTTACTGTGGGTGATGGAAGACAAGATTGACGGACACCTTAAAACAATACCAAACATCTCTTCAGAGCATGCTAGTACATCAAGTGTGTCTTCTCCTAGTCTATTTTTTATTTTAGTCTATTTCTAATTTCTATTTCAGTCTAGGGATTTTTAATCCCTTAGTTAAAGTTCTTTATAATGCCTGACCATAGTAGCTGCAGTAGGAGATTTTATTGTTATTATTGTCGTTGTTGCACTGAAGTTAAAGAAGTAAACAAATACATCATACCAAGACTAAGACACTAGCTAAAAAAGGAATGAATCCCTTGTTCACTTTGGACGTTACAAAGACAGGTTGCGGATCTGGGAACAAACCTAAAAGGCCTTATTTTGGAGAGTGAAAACAAAGTCGATGGAAAGAATCTGCTCACATAGTAATCATGGCATGGACCACATTTCAGATATCGGCCTCAATGTCAGTGTCTGATTACTTGTCTGCTAACACAGCATGGACATGCAAGAAGATTTAGATTTTATTTACCCTGCAATCCTAAGGCAGCCTGCTTGTGCTGTTTATACAGAAACTGAACTTACATTCACTTCCTTCTGTGGATATCCTCCGCGTGCTCTTTCAACACCACAAATGCCTGTTAGTGTTAAAGCAGGAGAATGCAGCCTGTTTCATTGCAAGGAACTAGCAGAACAGGCAGTGCAAGAAAACAGCAGCATGGGAAGAGCAAATCAGCCTGGGCACACTGACCGCAGCTTACTCACTCCATGCCACTCCAAAGAGTACTTCTTTCTTCTCAATTCACCATAGGGACAAGCAGGAAAAAAAAAAAAAAAAAGAAAAAAAAGAAAAGGAACAAAAAAAAATTACTGCCTGAGGACTATAGAAGTCAAGTTGTTCCCATCTTCTGCTTCTTCCCTTGCACACTGCTTGGAAGAGAAAAAGAGCTGGAATATTGCCAGGTGTCACTGCACAGAGGAGTCCTCAGCTGGCACAGAGCCTGCATAATGTTTCCTACAACCTGGTTTTTTTCTATGGGATTCATCTTCCCTAACCTTCACCATCTAATAATTAGGCATCTAATCTGAGCCATTCATTATGTTCTCTCTGGAGTCGATGCGAAGAGAGAGGTTGGATGAATTGCCCTCTGGGGGTACTTGTCTCTGTGTGTTGACAACAGAGTCAGCCTAAAAGACTGTCTTAGAATAGACAGCTAACTTTTTGGCAGCTAAAATTAAATTAGATGAATCCTAGCATCAGCTGCACTACTGTGACTGGCAGGCTGACTCAGAGTAAGTCACAGCTAGCTACGGTACCTTAAATACTCAACAGGAGCCAGTATATTTCTGGCCCTGGGATCACTGTGTACATCTTTAGCCCTTCAAAGTCTGGATTAACATATTTTCTCTATATGTAACTGTTGGGGCAGCTAAGCAGGTCCACAAGCAAATCAGGAAACAATGATACATGGAGCATGATCATATGAATGTATAAGGTAAATATGCAGTGAGGTGGATTGAAAACTGGCCAAATTGCTGAGATCAAAGGATTGTGATCAGCAGCATGATGTTCAGCAGGAGGCAAGTCAATAATGCTGTATGACAGGTGCCGATACCGGGATCAATACCGTGCAGTATTTTTATTACTGACAGATGATGGGAGCAAGTGCACCATCCACAAGTTTGGAGAAGGTAAAACATCAGGAGGAGTGGTTGACCAGATGGTTGTTCTGCCAGTCAGAGGGACCCTGATGGTCTGGGAAAATGGACAGAGATGAATCTCATGAAGACCAACAAAAGGAAATGCCAATCCTACACCTGAGGAGAAATAAGCCAGTGCACCAGTACAGTCTGGGGACTGGTGGTCTAGTGGACCCCTAGTGGACACCAAGTTGACATGAAACAGCAGTGTGTCTTCAGAGCAAAGAAAATTAAAAGCATCTTGGCCTGCATTATGAATGGCATCAGCAGCAGATTAAGGGAGGTGATTCTTTCCCTCTGCTCGGCCCAAGTGAGAAAGATCTGGAGGGATTTATCCAGTTCTGGGCTACTAGGTGCAAGAGAGGAATGGACTTACTAGAGGGAGCCCACTGCAGTTCCACTGAGGTGATTAAAGCATCTGTCTCACAAGGAGAGACAGAGAGCTGGAATAGTTCAGCATGGAGAAGGCTGGGGTGAGATCTTATCCATGCGTATACATACCTGATTGGAAGGGAGTAAAGAAAACATATCCAGCGTACTCTCAGTAGCACCAAGTGAAAGGGCAAGAGGTAGCAGGTGCAGTCTGAAGCAGAGGAAATCCCACCTGGACTTTTTTTCCATAATATGCTTACTCTCATAGGGTTCAAGCACTGGAAAAGGTTGACCAGAGAAGTTGTGTAATCTCCATCCCTGGAGATATTAAAAATCCAGCTGGACACAATCCTGGGCAACCTGTTGTAGTTGTTCTTTCTCTGAGGAGACAGGCTGGACTGGATGTTCTCCAGAAATCCCTGACAACTTCAACCATTCTGTGTCAATCTCTGTATATCTCATTGCTACATGGAGAATCATCCAAATCTGCTGTATTTCACATATGGGTTTGATATGAGTTTTATAGAGTGGACAAAAAGATACTCATATTCACGGATTCCTTTAAAATACCTCCTGATAATTTCTAATTGTTCAAAACTAGTGTAGAACTGAAGCATGAAATCCTGACACATAAGGCAATAAAACTCATGAATCACAGCTAGAACATAACGCAAGAGATCACAGGTATTTGTTAGAAATAACATATTTTATCAGAAAAAAACCCAAAAACCAAAAACCAGAATGCATGCTGGCAGGTCCTTGTGTGTATCTGAAATGTTTTTCCATTCAGATCTAGAGTTTATGACCTAAAAATTCCTTTCTGAATTCAGTCATGCTTCTAGAATACAATTCAAACATATTAAGCCACTCCAGAATTAAAATGTTCATCTCAGCCAATCAGATATTTGCATTCAGTACTTTTAAGTGTTGCTTCCTTTAATATTTGCAGTCAGTAGATGGTCAGTTAGGCCTACAGATACTCCAATCAATACTGGGCATTGAAAAGAGTTGTTGACATTAATTGTTTGTATTCTCCCCGAGCCCTTTTTTACTCTACGGTATGGGTTAGGTACCTGGACAGGTACATTAAATCACTTAAGGAGACATATTTCTCCTTCTCTTGGGTGTAGAGGGTACCCCAAGACAGTAGGGATGTAGATGTCTACTATTCACTTAACTCAGTGATTCATTTAAGACTTTAAAATCTGGCCTGAGAGAGTTTTCCCCAATACATTTTCCGTCAAGACTCAGAAATATTTGCTTTTCTCATTCAGTGTCTAAGCATTGACTTAAGTCCATTAAAGTCTGCAGAAATTAATATATAAAACAGGTTAGTGGTGAATCATTTTTATCTAAGGATAGCTGTGGCTCTCGTGTTTGAATTCCTATTTTTATACTGCAAGGGTAGTTTTAATTGCATATTGCTGCATGTATAAATTTAAGATAATTATATAGCAACTAGATTAAGCTCTTATTTACTTATCATGCCTGAAGATCTCATTTAGCAATTACTTAATATTCACCTAATATAAAACTGTCTTATTAAAGCTATGCTGAAGAGCAAAAACCTTTTTTTATTTTTTAATGTTCACAACTTTCTAAGGGACGAATAGAATTGTCAGACATGTATAAAGCACCCAAGCTTTAGCTAATATTATTATTATTGGTTTTTCTTAAGAAAATGCATGTGACATGCGTTTATTGATGCTGAGGCTGACTAAAGTGATGTCAGTAGCTCTCCCTGCCCAACTACATGGTGCATGTGGTGTGTGAGCTTCCAGCCATAGGATGGAAACTCACCCACAGTCACTTAAAGACAAGGAGCTGATCAACTCTTTGCCCTTAGAATCATTCAAAAATTCCTCTCTGAAAGGTTTTTCCACTGATATAAGGAACATAGAGAGTAAACAATAGTCTTCCTAGTAATTACCTGAACAGGACAAGCCATCTTACATTGAATTCACGTTTGGTGAGACAAACTCTAAATACAGGAGGTAATGTAGTGGATCAGTCAAAAATAAAGCTGACCACCATTTCTCCTCTGCTGGTCCACAGATCAATATCTGATGTCTTTGCACCTTCAAATCATCCTGCAGGCTGTGCCTGAAAGATGCCTTTAAGTCTCCACAGGACTGGAGGGGAATGTAGTAAAGCAGCTAAGCAATATGTATGTTCAGCCATTTGGATTGGTGCCTACTATGAAAAGTAAAAGACATGGAAGCCCCTAAGTATCTTTGGGGTATCAGATGTTCAAGTGATGACCAGAATTCATTATCATCCATTTTGGAGGCTTTAGGCCAGATGATCTATAGGCAAACAGAAGCACACTGTGACTGAGTGTTTATATCTCATATCTTCTCCTCCTGTTTTAGGTTTCTAGGTTTCCTGGCAGTAGCCACTGTGTTCTACTTTAACAAGTACATTTGCACTTGGTTGAAAATCTAAAATTGTCTGTTCTATAAATCAGGATTAACACACTTGCTTATGGCTAAGCATTTGTGTCTGTTGCATATAGGTTAAGCCATAGACTACCTCTTTATCACCTAAGAGCATGTATAACATTTATACAACTATAGATATGTGAGCAAGGTCTTTGATGTGAGTGTTCCAGAATTTCATCAATGTCAATTAAGCAACCTAAGATCTATATGAAACAGGTAGATGTATTCTTTTTTACAGTCATAGAGTCATAGAAGCAATTAATCATTTAGGCAGGAAAAGACCTTTAAGATCAACAAGTCCAACAGTTAACCCAGCACTGTCAAGGCCACCTAAGCATCGCATCTATACATTTTTTAAACACTTCCAAGGATGTTGACTCCACCACCTCCTGGGCAGCCTGTTCCAGTGCTTGATCATCCTTTCAGTGAAGAAATTTTTCCTAATATCCAATCTACACCTCCTCTGGTACAACTTGAGGTCGTTTCCTCTTTTCCTATTAACCCAGCCTGCCCAGACCTCTCTGCCGAGACAGCCTACTGCCCTCCAGCACATCAGCATTCCCCCTATGACTTCATGTCATCAGCAAACTCACTGAGGGTGCACTTGATCCCCTTGTCATCAAATCATTGATAAAGGTATTAAACAGGACTGGCCCCAATACCAAGCCCTGGGGAACACCACTTGTGATGGGCTGCCAACTGGATGTAAGTCAGCTACATATGTTAGACAGGTCAAGTAAATATACTTTAATAAGAAAAAAAAAGTCAAATGTAGTCATTGGCACAATTAGGATGCAGACTTTGCACCTTAAATGTGTTTTGACTCTAGCCAGCCCCAGATGTGATAATCTACTCTCACTTGTTTTTAAGGTTTATTTGCTTTTGCTATGAGTTAGGTAGTTGGAGTAATCTTTTAACCAGATGATATGTAGGAGTAAGATCTATGAGCACCAAGAACTATTTTCTTATTAGACTGGAGTCTGTGGTTCTGATATATGTTTTACATATAGCTAACGTACTAAGCCATGATTCACTGACAGATGATAAAAAGGAACACCTTAATCAACCAATTAACTCAAGGTTTATCTTTTCAAAGAGGAATTTCGATTCCAGTGATCTATGGCCATACCTTTAAACCTTGAATAAATAGCCATGAATCAGTGCAAACCAAAGCTGTCTTGTTTCTTTCCTGCAGCCACAGGACTTGTTGACTCAGTTGTTTGTGCAGGCTAAGCTTCCCAAATCATGTTTTCTAGAAACAAAGGGGGTAGCCCAAGCATTCAGAGCAGGAAGCACAAGCTAATTTATAATAGGATTAACTTTGCTCCACCACCCTCCCTGTGGCTTTGCCGGGTTTTCTGTGGTAAGATCTCTACTACAGCTGCTGTTTGATTGCAATTCTGTCCATGTCACCTCTCTGCTACAAGGCAGGGACTGTTTTTGTGTTTGTTTGAGTTGTTTTGTTTACCCCAGTCACCATACATAGGCACCTCCACAATAGATGAATGTCTTTTAGCAGTGCTGTAGAAAATGGGTGATATTCACACAGGCTTCTTTGGGAGGTACAAGTATTGTCTTTCTTATTTGCCATGCATGTCACTGAAATAACAAAGTGGCTTTATGCAAAAAAAAAAAAAAAAAAAAAAAATTAAAAAAAAATTAATGTCCAGCCTTGGGAGCTATAGAGTGTGTTATGCTTGGATCTGCCTGCTTGACTCCACCTATGGGCTCAACAGGTGGAGTGCGATTTAGCCAAAGATTAAAGCAGCTGAATTTAACTAAATATGTGAGGTATGTGTTTCAGTTCTCTTCATGCTCAGTAGCCATCTAGAGCTGGTTTAGCTGCCCACGCCTTTGTGTCAGTTTGCAATACCATAGGGTATCATGCCTGAACTTCACTTGAGTTTCAAGAAGACACGGATCTTCCATAGCTGCGGTGCCACATCTGCCAGCAATGTGTGGATATCTCAGCTATCCTAGCCCCGAAAGCCATTGCCCGACTGTATGGGTAAATAAACCTACACCCTGATTGGGGAGTCTAGAGAGTGGTCCAGCTGACCAAATGTCACTGCCTGCTTCAGGACTGCTGTTCCTTCTTAGCACCTGTCATTCTTGCGGTGATGATTGATGGAGATTCATATTCTGAAAAACATTTAGGTGTCTGCAACCTGTCAAGTCCCTGACAGATGCTTTTTACCGTTTGAACATCTGGTGTTGAAAGCTTTTTATTTTTTTTTTTACTTTGCTTTTGTACAATTCTGAAAAAACCTGCACAAGAAAAATTGGAATCCCACTGTACTTCACAGAACATTTACTGCCAGCAGAATCTCACCACAGGTGAAAATAAAAAACAGTCTGCTTGGTTAAAAAACAATAAAATGTTTGGTAAAATTTTGAAACACTGGAAAAGAATGACATGGTATGGTCTTACTCCAGACCTTTATCCATTTTTTCTATTAAATCATAAAGAGTTATGACAAGGGATGTATATTGTTACTTTGCTACTAACTAAAGACATTAATTTTCAGTTCTCCAAACCTAAATACCTATGATTTTTTAAATTATATTACAGTATGTGATATGTGATATTTATTGATGCCATAACATTGTTGTCAGCCCCTTATGTATACCCTTAACTCTTAGCAACAACATTTATCTGTAATGTTCTTAGAAGAGGGGAGTGAAAATTCTGTTAGTAGACAATATATAAGTGAAGACTGTCAGAGTTTTTGACCACTGCATTAGTCATATCTCATCCTCACCCCATGACGGTCACAAAATGACTACAGATTTTTGATGGCATTTTGTTACTTACACCTGTGTTTAATGGCTTATTTGAGGCACTGTAAGGCTATTTGCTCTGGTCAGATGGAAGTTCTGCCTAACTCAGCATTATCTCTAACAAAGTTTCAAAGAAACATGACAGAAATAACCTTGCCCTTGTCTTGATGTGTTCTTTCAGCTTCTGACAATCAGACGTTTAGGGAAGTCGGTATGTCTTTTTACACAAGGAAAGCAATCATGTATTTTTTGAATTCTGCAGTTCAGAGGCTAAGTGACTCGCCCAAGTCTATACTCTGAAAATGTATTTCCAGAGGCGAACATAATTTCCCTTTGGCTGTGTCTCAAAACTGCCAGGAAGCCAAAGAATCAAAGAAAACTCTAATATCAAGTGTTTACTGACTATTTTTTTCCCTGCAAAGTAACAAGTGAGCCTGCCAGCAGTCGGTTATCATAGAAACATAGTTATTTTCATTATACATGTATTAGCATTATCATTGTGATTCAACAGACACTTTGTTCTTTCAGAATTTCTAATTAAAGTGTACTGTGAATGAATCTTTAGTAACCCTTCCATATCATTTTTTTTCCTGATACCGGTGCTAGAAACTATAATCAAAATCATTGCGCTGAAAGACCTGGAACAGGACATGGGCTCATCTCCTGGAGATACATTCCCCCAACTCTGAGTCATAATACTGGGGAAGGATTATTATAACCTTGTATAAAAACTAGACATACAAGTTAGTATCATAGGCTCATCTTGCAGTTAAATAATCATCAACAAAGAATAATTCAGGTCATGCTAACCTAAGTATCCAAGATAGACACCACTAGACTTTTAGATACCTTACGCACCTCCTTTCGTTGATTAAAAGGGTGACAAGAATGATCAGCTCCAAATTAGATATCTGCCGTTTTAGGAGCCCACATTACAATAGCTAGATCTCACCTTTGGTAACTTAGCAACACATAATTAAAAGGCTACTTTGAGCACCTAAGGTGGCTAATCAGGGAGTCACCCGAGTGTATGACTGGAGATTATAAAAGGAAAAGTTTCTTGTCAGTCACTTTGCAGCAACCACTCAGCAGAAAAGAGCCTTAAATGAGAACTTTTTTAAGGGAAGCAGAGCAAAAACCCAAAAATTTACTTGAAACAGGGAAAAAGAAGGAGGAGTGTGTAAGAGGAAGGTTGGTTCGGAGAAGAAAGATTGAAAATTGCCTGAAAAACTGCCCATACTGGTGAAGAATGTAAGGCAGGACGTGTTTCTGGGATAAATTAACGTATGTATTATGCTACTTAAATGAAAGTAGTTAGGCTTGGAATGAAGTCTGAAGTCCTCTGAATGCACATCCTTCATGTATCTCCCACTGAACTTCTTGGGATGGAGCTCAGAGATAAGGTGAAACTTCACGGGCCCTTGGCAGAAAGACAGCTTTGAGGGAGAGGAGCCGTTCCATGGGGAAGCAGGAGTGGGGAGCTGGCCCCCAGGAAGGGTGCATCATTGCTGTCCTACAGCCTGGCTGGACCCAAGAGGGATGCAGGGGAGGAAAAAGAATCCTGTTCATCAGGAACCAGGCTAATAGTTGGTAGCTGATCTAGGGAAGCTCTGTTAGGGTCATGCCTTCTGTATGGGCAACTTCAGAACAGGATGATGCATGGCCTTCCTCTGAGCCCACAGCTAACCTTCGCTGGTGGCAGTGTGTTTGTAAAATTACTCTTGTTATTTTGAAGAAAGAGAGCTTACAAAACTCCCTCCCTCCAGCCCAGTGAGAAGAGTTTCTTCCTTAATATTCTCTAACCACAACTTGCGGAATCTCGTTCTCCTTACAAATTGATGATCATAGCAGCTACCTGACCAATGGCTCCTCCAGCTGTCATTTGTAAGGTTGAAAAGCAGCAGATGCTACCAGGAGATGGCATCCGATCTACTGATACCACAACTACAGATCCATCTTCTGACCATCTGTTTGGGGTGGTGCTCCTCTTGGAGAATCACTGTCTTGGTGATAGGCTGGGCCTTCTCCAGTTTCAGCAGAACAGATCCCTGACATGTTTGAAAAGCACATATGTGAACTTTGCTAAACTTCCCAACCTGGGATGACTGGGAGATTCCTGAAATTTGTTGGTACAGTCTCTACACCAAGAAGGATCACATTGGAAACAGCTGATCTCTGTCCAGCTGAGAGACTGCTTCATAAACATAAACGTGAATGTATTCTTTGATGTGTTTCTAGGGCAACATACCTGACGCTAAGGCAAGACATGAAGCACACACCCCTGCCTGTTCCACAAAATTTTCCCTTTAAGAAGGTTTGCGCCCCAGGGGCAATCTCAGTCGTCGAAAGGAAGTTATATGTAAAAAAAAAAAAAAAAAAAAAAAAAAAAAAAAAAGTATTTTAATTGTGTCTTATGCATTGTTTTTGTCCACAAAACTTAGCAAACTCTCTAGATTCAGCCTACCTACAGTGTCAGGGCTGCAGCTGACAAAAGCCGAAGATCAGACTGAACACAGCCTAGTGCTCATTGGTTTGCAAATGTGATAATGAATAGCAAAGCAAACACTGCTTTGTCGTACAGCTACAATAATTCTCTGGGGTAACCTAAATAACCTGTTAGGAGAAATTATCATATTCAGTGGACCACTTTTTCCAGCATTGCTTCAAGCTATTCTTCTTCAGCTCAGCCTTGCGTTATATAGTTTTGTACTCATATGGATAATCAAATTAATTTTAAATACCCTTTTAGTCCTAATAGCTGGTGTCGTGGTTTTTTTACAACATGGTTTGTTGTAGAATAATTAACCTGTCAACTTAAAAACTACAGCAGAAAGCATATCTTTTCCTCATTAAGGAATGGTGCTTTGAAACAAAGTTGCCTGGCTGTGCCTAGAGCACAGAACTAAGACTTGAAAGATGTACTTCTGGGTTTATTCCTGTATTATTTTGAGTAAGTCACTTTACTTTCCCATCTGTAAAAAGGGGGTGATAATATATGTATCTTCATCTGCAGCTCTCAAGACCTTTTGCAAGTATGAAGTATTCTAATTTAATTTGGTGCTATCTATGAGACTAATTATCATAATGGATCAAGAGAATCTTTTGATCATTGAAGGTGAGAAGGGACACCAGGTTCTTTTGAATTTGAAGGCAAGAAAGCACAACCAGCCCTCCACAGAATCAGACCCTTCAAATTACAAGACTGTTGAAGACCGATGTGCTGAAGCTCATTTGCTTCATAGCAATTTTCATGGTTTTTTTTTTTTTATTTGGAAAGTACTTAGAATCCTGAGATGAGAGAACTTAAAGACATTTAACACTTTTCTTTTCCTATTTCTCCTTTCTCTTCTTTTGGTTAATCAAATGGACATTTGAACTCATTTCCAAGAACAAAGAGACACAGGGAGTGTCATTAAAAATCTTGGTATTTGCTGTTCCCAGTAATTACATTTAGCAGAGTATTCAAAGCAATGCTGCTTCCAAACACAGGTAATGCAGTGGGTCACATAAATGTTATGATTCAGTAAATACTGAGGGTTTCATGGTACCTATGGTAACATAAGGAGCACATGAGGAGACAGGCACCAAAGAACTCAGTTTTTACCCAGTACGTAAATAAGGGCTTATTTTTCATTTTCAGCTCAGATCCCCTTATGTCCCCTACCAACAGTGTTAAGAAAAGGCAGAATTTTAATCCCAAGGTTTTCTCAGAAACAGTTGTTTACCAACAGAACTCAGCTTGAGAAAGTAGTCTGAGCAAGAAAGTTCTGGTTAGAATGATTGATGGATTTAAAAAATTATAAGCATCTGGCAAGGTCTCGTAGTAGGATCTGTTTGACAAGACCAGTTTAATACTTATCTTCCAAGCACTGAAGGAAGATTATCCCTTTGCCATCTTACCAAGAGTTCTTGATCTCTTTGCTTTACAGTTAATCACAACAGTGTGGAGAGGGCAAAATCCTAAGGCAAAAAAAAAATCAAAAAACTCCTACAACTGAGGCTGATGTATGGAGAGAGATTTTTTTACAGATTCAAAGTTATTGGGGTCCTACAGCTCACCCCTGGGCTGGGAGTTTGCAGACTGGCAAGTTTCTTAGCTTTGATGCTGAGCATATGCGAAGAACCTTTAATGGCAGTTTACTTATCTGGCAAATGGATTTAATAATACTTTTCTTCTTTCTCTTCTTTCAGCTATGATAATGAAATGGTTATATAATGGTGAATATTATATCACGGATATAGGATCAGGCCTCTTGACAGGCAAATAATAAGTCTTATGTATTTACTAAGTGACTATGTCAGAGTGTTATCTTCCCTCCTGAATGATCTTCTAATTATTATTTTTTAAAACACACTTAATGGAAAAAGGGAACAAATGTTTCAGCCTTGGGACCTCATTTCAAGGTTGCACATTGTACCAAAGTGCATTATGAAAACTCTTTTGTACCAGCTGTAATTAGAGATAATTGCCAGCAGTCTAGCTGTTCATTTTCAGGAACTAGGCACAGGAGGTTATCTCTGCTTAAAATGACCATCACATCGGTGTCTGCTTGCATATTTTTATAGCAAGGACCTCTACAATTTTACTTAAGGATGTGAAAGGATAATTTACAACCTGGCTGAGTTGAGTACTGTGAGCCTCCAAATACCCAGTGTGGATAGCCCACTTTAGTTCTGGTGCTTGGAACGTAAGAGTGCTCTTGTTGCATAAAATTAGATTGTGCCTGATCAAAGGAATTCAGCTATTGGTTCTACTTTATGGGATCATAGGAAAGTAACTTTGCTCTCTGTAGAACTTGAATAAAGCTACTTAATTTTTACATTATCAGTTTGCACTGAATGTCAGACTGTACATCCTGGACAGCTTTGTGAACATAACACGTGATCGAGGATTTTGAGTCTGATGATGCTTAGAAGATAATTTTAGCTCTCACATGCATGTACAATCTACAATAAATACTAGCTGTATTTCCTGCCAGTCTCTCAGGTACTACATCTGATATGTAAACAAAACCTTTAACATACCCTGAAGGTGTATATATAAGATATACTTCTACATATATGGACATAAATTTATGTGTTCTGCATCTATTTGAGTATGTGTGCATATATATTTATAAACACATAAATACACTTTGTATTTTTGCTTTCACTCATGAAAGTGGATACATGCCAAATCAGTCTCCTACAGTTATGAAAGTAAAAAATATTTATTAGCTTAAATGAGATCCGGTCACACAGCTTTTGATACCTGACATGTAGACATTCAGATCTGCACCCATCATCCCAGGCTCTCCTTCTAACCAACAGATGTGCTTTGGGGGAATAGTTCTTGTGCCCTATTATAGAATTCATGTGTCCCCAGAGTGCCTTTTCAACTATAAAGGCACCCAAGAGTCACTAGACCAAAGGTAGACACCTGCATTGCATACCTGGATTTAGCCAGATGAGTCCCACCTCTCCTTATTCTAACCTGTGGGTGGTGCCGGGTCTGAGGCACAAGAGCAGGCGAGCAGGTACACAGGATGCAAATTAAGGGATGTGAAGTGTTAGCCACTTTGCTCCTTAAATGTGGGACGTGGGGAGGTCAGGTGAAATGATGCACATAACATGGGAAGTGAAAGGCAGAACCAAAAGCAGATTCTACATTTCTTCTGAATCACCCTACAGGGTCTCATTTACAAACTACACTCACTTGTCAGTGTAATTAAAGCAGCAATTAACACCAAAGTAGCAACCTTAAATGACTTGACCTAGGCAAATCATTGAGTCATTATTCTGTTTCGATATTTGTCCTGTTTACTTTGGAGGAGGAATTAGATACCATCTGTTTCCTGTTAGCTGTATTTTAAGATGAAAAAAAATTTAAAATTATCTTGAGAAAATCTATTACAAATGAGTGTTCAGGAAATATGGGCAAGATGCAGCAAGAAAGATGGAGCTACAGGCTGTGACTTACAAGGTATTGGCAACAGTAAGGTGAGATTTCCCATATCTTTATTTGTATCCTTTTATCTTTGCCCTTAGGAAAGATCAAAGGAAGTTCATATTATTTCTATTTCTGTTCAGTGCTTTGTAAGTTGTACAAATATTTTGCCTAATGCAATGTTACAGTCCTTTGGGAACTGGACCGAATCCACTGAACACACTGCTCATGATCATTTTGCCCATGCTTTTTAATCTCTTTGTGAAACAGTTCTTGGTCCTCAGGACAAATTCTTTAACTTATTATTGTACAGAGCCAGAAACCAAAAAAGCAGTAATTAAACAGGAAATGAGTGCACTTACTTAGCATGCTTTTATCCAAGAGCCTTTAAGAAATAAGAGCCTAAAAATTAAGCCCAGAGATTCAAGTCTTGAGTGTTATAACAGCTCTTGCTATCAGGCCTTCTAGAGACCCAGAATATGACACTCCTGGAAATTTGTAAGACAGACAGGTGCTTGTTCCTACCTTTAATTAAACCCCCTTAAACTGCTTCTGCTAGGAATGTCATCGTTATTCCTGCCTTTTTAATGCTGACAATGGATGTCTTCAATCCTTACAAGGTGTAGCACAGCAAGGGGAGAAACTCAACCTGGACACCGTAGTCCTTGCAGTCAAAGAGAATAAGTAACATTTGTGCAAAGAATCTGAAGAATTGCATGCATCTAACTTGATGGTTTATGGTAAATATGAACAGAGCATTGCTATCTGTACCTGTCTCCCTGTTCCTTGGCATGGTGAACTTATTTTAATCAGAGTGAGCAAATTGCTGCTTCACTGATTTATTATGCAACCCATCTAGCACAGCTATTAATTTGAGTTTGGAAACGATTATTTTTGTCCATTAACCTCCTGTATTTCCATGTGAAATCTTGAAATCCTACCCGCCATTCATATATAAAAGGTTTCTTACTGAAAGCCTATAAGACACTAATTATCTAGTCAGATTTCTAAGTGGGAACTGTGTTGTGTTTCAAGCTCAGCTGCTAGGAGGGGCTGAAAATGGTGCAGAACATAATATGTGACTCTAGCTCAAAAAAATCTATTGAGCATATGGTTAATGTCTAGTTATGCACATGCTGAAGCTGCACACAGGTTGTGGTTGTCTGCTGGATCATGGGTAGAAGGCCTTTATCACTTCATTTCTTCATTCAGTCAAGTGAAGTGTTTGCTGCATTCTTGTCACTGGAAAGAGCAGTTTAAAAAACAGTACTATCATCTCCTCTCTCTTTAAATGAAGAAATCCTTTTACAACAGATAGTTTTCTATTATGTTAAGCAATGCAGTTCATTAAATTTATGATAATTTTTACTTACATGACCATGCTATTATCTTTCAAACTAAAACATAAATTCAGGGAAGAAATGGAGTTAATGAATTTTCTGAAAATGGCTTTCTTAATGATTTTTCATTCTAAATGTTTTCAAAAACAAGCTTGACAGCTTTTTGAATTGGGTTTTAATTATTCCATAACAATAATAGAAGATTTTTTCCTACATTGTAAAGAAAGGGAAGATTACATAGTGATGGAAAGAGGGAGAGCTCTTCAGGTAATTCTGATTTCTGTGCCTATGCTGAATAATTTTACCCCAGCTGAAGATCAAGACCTGAATGGGAACATTGCAAGCATTAAGTAACTGCTTCAATTTAATGAAATGCAGAATGTAATATACTGAGAAATGAAAAGTATCTTGATGTAGTTTTAACAACTGGAGGGAGTAGAGTAATTAAACAAATAATCTTCGTACTTATGCAGCATGAACACTACCACTAAGGTTGACTATATAAATGTTCACCAGACTGTGATAGTTGCCAAAGGGATTTAGAAAAGAAAGCATGAAGATTTTCATTAGCAGGAGGCTTTGCAAAATCTGGTTTCTTTTCCATTCTGCAGATTCTCTTGTGTCAAATACTATGATTGAAATCCTGAACATCCCATTCTTATGGTTCCAACACCAGCTGTAGTCCATCTCCTCTTTCTTCCTAACTATCATTAGCAGACTTAATATCCTTGAAACATATACTTCTCGTCTAATGAGGGGTGAAACTGGCCAACATATTTAATGAATAATGGGGACTGGCAGACATACAGCAGGATTGCAGAAGCTTCCTTTCTTAGGAAACCAATTAAAAAATGATGGTAGTTTCTTTTGCATCTTGCATTTTGTAAGTTAGTGATGTTGGCCAGATCAAAACTGAACTGAAACTGTATTTTGTCACAGCAATTAAGAGAGAAGAGGTTTGTAATTAAGCTAATATTGTATGGCTGTACTTGTAAGCAAATATATATGTAGAAGTCCAGGGACTTGCTAGAGTATATGTGTGTGTGTCTGCAAGAATATCTCACCTGAGCAAGAACTGTTTTCTAAAGGCCAACTGAGGGGATGGATGAGAAACAAGACAGATTTTGTAAGTCTCTGCCAACTCCTTCCAGCCATGTAAGCTTTGCAAAAACAGCTGCTGTTTTTGAAACCTGCCATTTCAGAACCCCACACAGCCTCTGTGCTGGTCGATCTTAGAGCAACTGCTCTGCCCAGCCTCCCCAGGGGCAGGAACACCAGCAGAAGGTACGGTTTAATTGGCATAAAAACAATAGTGGAGAATCAAAAGCTGTCAGCATCATCTGCTGCTCTGGCTTCCTCCTCAGCTACTTGTCACTTCTGCGAAGTTTTCTCTCAGTGCAACAACTGTGCCAGCCTAAGTATGCCAGCTTAAGAGGGGAAGAACAGTTTAAGGTATCATCTGATACTCCTTTTAGCAGGTAAAGACGTATCCTGGGATATTTGTGGAACACTGTTTCCTGGTGCTGCAATGGCACGAGGAAACTTTTGTCTGGAAGTGGCTATATGGCACCGATCAACATCACACTGATTTTTACCTTTTTTTAAACTTAATTTGGTGTCTTAAGTTGCAGGCTGGATTCTGTGGAGTTTCACATTACTGTACTATCTGAAGGTAGCACAGAAGCTTCCAGAAGAATAAAGGAAAAAGATAAAGTTTCTCCTTTTATATTTTATCTTTCTAATTGGTCCAGCTGATCTTAAGAGGAATGGAGTAAAAACCACAATTTACAGCTGTCTGTGCTACCTTAAGCTGATGATCGAGGAGCAGGAAGAAAAATTGCGTTAAGTCAAAGCACACAAAATACCACTTCATCTCAGATATTTTAACTCATCTGAGTTGTGATGATGGTTTGACTTATGGTGATGGCATCCAAATGCTGTGGCTGGCTTGTATTTTTAAGAGCAGAAAGGGATATTTTATCTTTAACATGCATGTCTATGATACAACATTACTGGATCAAAAAGCTTTTACCCTGCTCTCACTGTGGCCATTCCAAAAGCTCTCAGGATTCTTGATTTAGTCTTAAGAAACTCCCAATTTGTTATAGACTAAAGGGGTACAATGAGTTTAAGAGGATCAGGTACCGAAGGAATATAATTCTGTTCAAAACCAAATTATCTTTGAAAGTTGGCACTTCACTGCAGATTATACGCCTGGATTAACAGCCAACAAGAACAGAGATTTCTGTTCCACAGAGGCTGTTTTGCCTGCCTGCTGCATCATCTCTTGTTTGCTAAGAAAAAAAATCCAAGTTTTTGTCTTTCATGTCTAGCTAAGTCTGGCTGGTGATCTTTGTAAAACTTTAAGCTTTTCGCGGGGGGGGGGGGGGGGGGGGGGGGGGGGGGGCAGGCTACCCTCTCCACAAACAGGAATATTGAGTTTACTCTAGTTGATTTGGCTTCTGTATTTCATGAAGAGTGAAAGCTTTATCCAGAATGTTCCTTTTAATCTTAGACACATCTTCAGTGAGAAAAATTCTCTCTGGAGGTACCACTGTGTCTCTACAGTCTACTAAACTGGAAAGCTGTTGAAAGCATCTTCCTTTTGACCTCCCCTCCCCTCCCATCCTCTCCCCTTCCCTTCAGAACAAGGAAAATTACCCTTTGCTATGAGGGGCTACCTAAGGAATCAGAAACACATGACAAAAATGAGGAATTAGATGCTGCTCCAGGCACTTGTGGCCTGTGACTGGAGCTAAGAGGAGATTTGGGAAGGTGGGTATATTTGCTCAAGCTTATTTCATTGAAAGCCTTTTAACTTTTTCTGAATCCTCCTGACTTGTTAAGGTAGTCTTATGATTGCCAGATGCATGGCTGGAATATGCACCTCTGTACACAGTGAGCAAGCACCTTCAAGGAATTATGGAAAATAGTGGTTGTTGTTCATTCTGGTGCAAACTAGGGGCACAGCTTACTGTCTCCAGTCTTTGCTGTGGTCCATCTTCTTTCCATTGCAACACTGCCATTGCCAATTGCATTAAATCCAAATGGGTTTGTAACTCCTGGAGGTGGGTTCTGACATTTGCTTTCCTTCCCATCCACAAGTCTCACCATCCTAGCCATGCTCCATCCTGAACTTCAAACCCATTTATTTTTCATTTATGGGGAAAAAATCATGACCTGAAGAAATAGATCAGCAGACAATTAACCCACTGTGAGCTGTGTGAAGGAAACATAAAATGAAACTTTGTGTTTTCCATAATAAATGACGGTAATGGTACCTCTGGCCTTGGGTTCAACATGTGCGTTACTACCACAGCTACAGAAAATCGAACATTTTCCCTAGCATTCTTCCATTAACATTTCTATATTACTGTTTTAAACTTCTTGGAGAAAAACAATTGTGTTCCCCTATTTCGTCCATTTCTCAGGTATGGATACTGTTTCCATGCTCCAAAAAATAAAAAATCCCCCAAGTACAGAGAGTTTGGTTCCTGCTGCAGCCAGGGATAAAGATTTCGAGCTGTTTGAGACTCTTTTTGCTACCTGCATGTAAACAACTGTAATGATCTTGAAGGGTTGATAGCTTAATCTCTAGGGAATAGTAAAGGTGAAAGGAAAATGTCATACTCTGACAGTAATTGCGTAAGTATGATTAAGCTAAACTACTGAATGGATGCCTACAAACTTTGATTGTGGTACAGCTAAGGAAAAAGAAAATTATTTCCTGCTTCAGAGGAGGACACAGGAAAAAATATATTCTAATTTTTGATATATCAAATGACAGAAGAATGATACCTCAGTAATTTATTTATATGAATACATTTGGGGATTTAGAATCATAGCTCAAAGAGAGTATTTTCATTGTGCATTATCCAGAGTCATCAAGGCTATAATTTAATTTGTGATAATGGAAAGAAAAGAAAACTGTGGATGAAAACGGTGCTCTGTGTATGCGTGTGTAAATACAGCAGTATACCACACTAAAATACAGCAGTCTGCTTTAGAAGTAAACCATGATTATTTTGAAAGCTGTGGAAATACAGCAGAGATGTGACCTGTTTTCCCTTTCTTCTTTATTCTGAAGGGAGATGAGAATACCTGGTTCTGTTTAGCAGTGTTTTATCTCTCTTTGATTCGGTAGTGCCATGATTTCCTTCTTGGATCCAGATCCACAGCTATTATAATTTGATCCAGCATCATCGATTTTACTGGAATCACACCAATTTACTATATTTGAGAATTGGGCCTGCACTGATTTCTTCTTACTGTCACAGCTTGTAGTCTCTGTGGCCCTGACTTTTTTTTTTTTTTTTTTTTTTTTAATTAAATATGTTCTTTCACAGCTTATTAAACCCTGTTGTTTGCAGACAGTCAACGCACCAAAGGTTAATGTGTCAGGGTTTGCTTCCTGATATAAGCGTTTGGTCTTGACGAAGGCCACCGGGGAATGACTTTACAGAGCTACAAATTGCTCACTGGAATCTGTGAAAAAACTAATGACTTCAGAACTCAACTAATACGTATCCACTGAATTCCCAACGGCTGCTGAAAACCAGAACACACTCTCCACAATTGAAAGGTTATAACAGTCTACAGTTGCAGCCTGTCTGATCAGCTTGGTATGTGCTGTGATGCTTAGAATCAAGTATTTCATACAAAAATGCAGGAAAATCTGAGGCTGACAAATGCAGCACAATTTCCACTGTCCAGGGAGGTCTTGACCTTTTTTTCCTGGAACACACTTATCTATAAATTGTCCTTACCCTCCACAGCTCCCACTTAACCTACAAAGAGCGGCTAGGCTGATAAAGTGTTGGGAATGTTCACAACCAATTGCCAATCTATGTATAATCTACCCCAATTACTCTTTTTAATTTTGTTTTTACAAGAAAGAGAAATTTCCAGGGGTGAGTTGGTAAAATGTAAAAATAAATCCAAGATGGATCTATTACAAAGTCTGACTCAAAAACATCAAAGGATCTTTTCTGAAGGATAGGGGAAGGAGATAGTCCTGTCCTGGGATGGAATAGTCTCCCTTTCCTTTCCTAGACCTGAGGATTGCTCTGGATTTCAGCCACCGACAGCCCAAAGGCCCTGGTACAAAAAAATTATTTCCTTGGGCCAACTTTGGTGTGTAGAAGCAATATTCAAAATTAGTCAATCGTATAACAACATATTTTCCTGGTCATTCTCAAATCCTTGGGTAGCTGTGCAGGAGCAATATTTTCCTTCATCTAAGCTATATCTCAAGGTATATTTCTATATATAAGCTACACCCCAAGATGTGAATTCCAGCATGCTTTTTTTTTTTTTTTTTTTCCGGCCAGGGACTATGTTTCTGTTACGTAGACATGACCAAAGATATAATACATTTTCATCTGTTCTTTATAAGACATGTAGATACAAGTCATCAGTCTCTTTCTGGTCAGTTTAGAGATAAGAGTTGTTTGACTTTTTTGCTAGAAGAATTTGATTTGGAAGGTCAAGGTCTATTATTGTTTGTGGGTTTAGGCTGCACTCGTCAGCTCAGTTCCTCGATTGTTGGTCATGCTGAGGGCCCTTCTCCAACCTTTGACCGTGCTGCCCAGTTCCTACCCAAATGAATGCATGACCAGGATGATGTGAAGGTGTAATGCTGCTGTGCTTTCTAGATGGCTTCTGTAAGCACAGAGCCCTGCAAAGTAGCGTCTGTTTCATGGCTGCTACGTAGTGCCATCCCACTGCCTTTGCAGGGATCTTTTATATTTCTATCAAAGCTACTTTTCCACTGGGAGCTTTGCAGCTGGGCCTGCCACGTAGCAGATGCAGGAGAAATACTTCCCTGATTCATGACCAACGTGTCCATTGCAATCAGCAAGACACATGGTGAGGGAACACCAGTCACAAGGAGAAGGGGCACCAGCTAAACCCTGTGTATGAACTGTTGGGATGGCTGGTTCTGTTGGCTGTCCCCCGGATGGGCTTCCCTGCCCATCTCGTCAGATGCTTGCAATGCAGACATGGATGTGAGCTGCTTTCCCCGAGGCTTCCCTGACCACCAATGGACAGAAACAGGCAGCGTGCAGCATGGCTCACCTCACCTACATTAGGTGTCTAGTTGAGGATGACATGAATTGAAGCCTAGTGTCCATTGGCAGAATCGATCAGATCCTCTGAAGGAGCCCTGGGGAACTAGCTCAGGCAGAAATGCCTACTTTGCAGGTGCTTATAAATAGTAAAGGTAAATCCTTTCTTTTGTGATATATCTTGCCTCTTTTTCTTTCACACAGATGCCTAGAGTTAGCTATTTAGCCCAGAGCCTTCTGTTTGCCGTTTTAAATTAATTTTAATAATAATAATGATAATAATGATAATGATAATGATAATTAATAATTAATAATAATAATAATAATAATAATAATAATAATAATAATAATAATAATAATAAAAATCTACACAGAAGATCTCTTTTTCTCCAGGAATTTCTTTCTTCTTCATTTTATATTCTCAGCTAGAATTGTCATATTTTGTCCCTGGACTCATAATTATCTCCACAACAACTAATGGAGATTCTCAAACATAGGGTTGTTATTTCAGTTGAAAAATGAGCAGCAGAAGAAGATACATGACTGCAGCACCAGTTACTATCTGGTCTGCTGCTCAGAGATTTTGAGCATGCCCTGCCCTGTGTTATTGAAAGATATGACTCCAATGTCAGCTTGAGTGCATAGCCCTTTTCTTACATATTCTTGCTACTAAAAATCATTAATTCAGTATACACTGAAAAAAAGCACTTGAATTCCAAAATATTAACTTCAAATTTAAATCTGAACTTCTTGTTCAAATGAGAAAAAACCCTAAAGATAATCCACCATGGATATGGAATTGTTTAAAAATTGTTTATTCTGATATGGTCAGGAAGGAGTAAGTTTTGAAGCTGATGCCTAACCTTTACTAGCCAGGAAAGGGAAAAATATCATTCTAATATTTCACCAAAATGGCAATGAAGGAAAAAGTAATACCTGCCATGTATAAAGGAACA
Organism: Falco naumanni; assembly: GCF_017639655.2. Taxonomy (NCBI): domain Eukaryota; kingdom Metazoa; phylum Chordata; class Aves; order Falconiformes; family Falconidae; genus Falco; species Falco naumanni. The sequence goes on from NC_054057.1 coordinate 58,673,369, forward strand.
TGTGTTCCCAGTCGTCATGATATTTATTGTAAGTTTTACAAAGGAGGGTGAAATTCATTTCTCCTAGCTATATAACAGCATCCAAACTACCTGTCTAAGCTCCTTCTATGGTCAGTGAAAAGCAAATGGAACCTCTAGTGTGTGGTTTTGCCTGGGTACCTTGTATCTGATATAAAAATTCCCTGTAAGATGAAAGACTAAGTTTAAATAAAACCCCAAATATTTTTTTTTCTTAAAGCCCCAGTTCCTGTGTCAATAGGAATAGTGAAAACAGCTATAATTGAAAGGAAGAAGAAAAGTATCCACTTTTCCTGATTGGCACAGAAAGGCTTTAAAATATATCACGATGTCTCCATTGAAATCAAGAAACAAAATAAAAGGAACTATGTTATTTATTACTTCAGAAGTATTACTAGGTATTTCAGTGGTGCCTTTGAGTGGGGGTGTCCCTATAAAAGGTCACTGTCATTTCAAGATCTTTGGGTGCAACTGCTAAGTAAGCATTCCTTCAGTGGAAAATTGTGACTTTCCATCCAGATCACATTTGACAGTGAAACCCTGCAGGACTGTAAGGTGGAGTGTTGACACATTGACTGGCAGTTCTTTGGATCCAGCCATCCAGTCAATCTTTGAGACCCGGGTGACCAAAAGGGACCACTGACTGCCTGTCAGGCACTTCATGTTTAGGCATTGTGTTGTTAGAAAGAAAGCTTTGACTGTGTTCAGACTCCAAATGCTTAACTAAAGTGCCCCTGTTACAGCAAGTCGGAGTGACCAGCTCTATATAGTACAGGGAATTGGTGGTGCAGCTGGATGGACACCTCCAACATCCATGCTGGCTGATGGACCTTACCCTTGATGTCACTGGAGGAAACCCTACTTTTGACCCAGACACTCTTTCAACTGCAGTTTATCAGGCTTCTCACAGGGGGGTCAGAAAGTTTGCCAGGGTGATTTCTTATTCAGCAGACGGCTTGGTGACCTGGCTGAAGAAACAAATGATGTATCAGGTAAAGGTCATAGTGGTCACCTACTTTGCCAGGAAAAGCAATTACCTGTTCTTGTATAGATGTGGTCTTTGGCAAATTGGCAAATTAAATGATCAGCTACTGAGATGGAGTTTTCCTAGAGAACGGTTCAAGATGAAATTGTGCGTGCAGTGATCTTGTATGATCTCTGCTGTTGTAAAAGCAAAGAGCAGTCTAACAAGCTGGAAGTCCTTTGGTGAAATGATTGCTTTATGGCACAGCCAAAGGATTGCGAGTGACTGCATTTAGAGAAGCGACTATGTTTTTTGCCGCAGGACCACAGCTATGTGTTTACTGTTAGCTCCATTGGCCTGCAGTCAAAATCAGTCATGTCAGGACTGAAGAGCTCCCAGTTTATTTTGAATTGCCAGAAACTAGAGGTGTACGCATTGCTTAAAGTCATATCTCAGCTGTTAAGAATAGCTCATCAGCCGAGATTTTGTGTGGGTCCCTGCCCAGCAACTACACCTCAGACACTCTTCAGAGAACGGCTTGTGCTCATCTCTCAGCTCCCACAGTTTCCATCCATGCTATTGCCAAGACAGCTTGACTGAGAGGACAAAAGACCTTTGGGAACCCTACACCCCTCCTGAGTTGCTTTAGAAAATCTGGCAGAATGAAGGCAAGAAGGAAAGAAAGAAAGAAGCTGGAGGAAAGACACAAACCACTTAAAAGCTTCAATATAGTGAAATCAAGGAAAAGGAAATCAAGAACACTGAGAAACAGAACCAGGTCCAGTCAGTGGTGGGACTGTCCAGTGCAAAAAGGCATAGATCAGGTGGGCAGGCTGCATCTTCTTCGACCACCAAGGATTTGGGCTTTGTAGTCTGTGCATATTTCAAGACAACAAACTCACAGAAACAACCATTTCTCAGGAGCAAAAGGGTAAACTTGGCTGGGCACAGACCTCGTTGGAGTGACAGATTTGGAGATTTCAGAGCAGCAAGTCTGCCTGATGCTGGTAACTTCTGCTGGGTTTAGACAAACGGGACTGGATGAAAACTCCATGCAAATACTTGGTGTTTGTTCACCATAAGGAAATAGTGAATGGAATGAAGTTCTGTGCCTTTTGCTGTGGTTCATCCGGAGAAATACCCTTAATCCAAAACTGTGCTTACTTCTGCACCAAGAATTTATGAATAATTATTCTGGTGCATTTGCATAGGCAACAACAGCATTTCTGAGATTCTAAAACTCCTGGAAATGGAAAGAGTCCTTTTCTTTTGCAGTCTTAGAAAAAGAAAGATTTGGTGAAAAAATATTCAGATCCAGATACAGTAAGAATTTAAAATTTTCAACCAAGGACAAGATTAAGCATTTAATTTACTTACCTGTAAGAGGGAGTGCTGCTATTTCTCATTTCCTTGCTTCCCTGTTCCTACTAATAAACTATGCTAAAGGGTCTTCTGGAAAAAGAATACTAGGCAGAACAGAAATGTGTTGGCTGTGGAGCAGAGAGGTTATTCAAAGTATGAATCTCATCTTGGATCTCTCTCTACCTGTTGTTAGGATTCATATAAAATAACACAGAATCCAGTTCATGGAGGAGACCCCTACCTTTATTATAAGTATTTACAAGAGAGCTTGAGAAAATAGTTTTCAGGGTGGATAGACACCTAAATGACATATCAATTTGTCTTCTGATTTTTTATCTCTGTGGGGGTTAGGAGTATGACCTTGTTGCATCGTGACTTTGGAAGTTTGTAATTTAGGGGTATAATCATATTGGTTCCCTGCAGTGTGAAAAGAAACAACCTTTGCACGGAAGTTAAGCCTCCCTCTGTGCCCAGTCACATTTCTCCATTGCACTTATAGGTCACTCTTTAAGATCCTTTTACTAGAGGTCGCAGTTAGTAACTACTCCGAGACCATCTCAGACGCCATACTCTAAGACTGAATATACTCAAAAGTGGCAAGTGGTGTTTTTTAAATGCATATATGTTGACTTATTTGTGCATAATGCATAATGTCTCAGAAGTATCTTGAAAAATACAGCTTTCAGTCCTTTGTGCTGGGTATCAGATCTTGCATTCTGCACAAAGTACACTTCACCATCCTTTGCAATCAGAGCTGCACTAAAAGCAGGATGACAACAAATCACCCATGCCAAACAGTGCTGAGGAATCCAGGTTCCCCAATACCTGTCCTGGGGACCAGATCTTCATTCCTGTTAGTCATATAGTTAAAACATACTTTTTCTCTTTTCAAGATCCCTTTTCCCCCTGGACTAACAAAGAATGATCATTTGCATTATGATAGCCCATTCAGAATTCAACTGAGCTTCTCCTTCATGTGCCTTTAAAATGCCTTGTATGGGGGTTTGCTTCATTCCCAGCAACCAAGGTAAAGTAATTGGCATTTAGCTTTCTGTACCCTCCTCCTTGTCTTTTTGTAAGGAGTAACACAGGGGGGATTTATTTTATTTTTTTACATTGGGGACCCTCTTAATCACTGAAACTTTCAAAGAAGATGGAGAGTGGCAGCATTTTGTCAGTCAGTTCCCTGCTGGATACGTCCCATCTGGCTCCAGGACTTGTACATGTCCAATTTACCAGGTTCAGGAGTTTACCAGACTCCCAAATCCCCAACCCAGTCCTTGAATTTATTTTTTTCTCTGAGAAGAGAGATTTATTTTTTTTTTTTGCTCCTCTCTGAATCCGTCAACCTAATTATTATGAACAGCCACAGCTGAGGCAAACAATATCTACAACATTTCAATTAATGCTCTATTGAAAACACTTCGGGCTGCAAGTATTCACTCCACCCCTTCCACTCCTTCTCCTTTCCGCCCTCCCAATCTTAAAACAAGCCAGATGGAAGTAAAATTGTGTGCAGTAAACCATACATTTCTTTCAGGTCACCACTGTAAGGCATGTAAAATGGATTGACATTGCACATAGCACAACAGAAGCTGATTTTACTGGTCTGTTTAGTCCCTACTGAGCAGCTGAATCTGTGCTTGACAGAACATGGCTTATGGTGAGAAGTGGCTTTGTCTGTCAATGTGGCACTTTGTTTAACCCACCTTCCACTGTCCAAATATTTGCCTGAAACCAGCATGGGTTGTAGGTGCAGTTGTCAATGAAGATTAGAACATATCCTGGCATGTTCTGTCTTTGCCCAACTGGCATATGGCTCTTAAAGGCCGTTGGAGACCCAAGTAAAGTCATAAAGTGCAGCTTGGGCTGAAAACACAGGCCTCGGGGGTGTCTGGTACCCTCAACATGAGAGCATCCCTAATGCCAGTAGGCACTTCCACGTAGGTAAATGGATCTCTCCCCTGAAGTTTGGTGTGGTAAATCCTACCCACATGGGCCAATTTATTCCCATTCCTGGCTGTATCTTTCATTGGTCCCCACATGGTTAGAATAAGATTTCTGTTTTGTCAGAGGGGGGAAAAAAAATAATTGCTCCTTGATTAAGATGTTATTTTATTCCATTCTCAAAGGGTTCCTTAAATGACATGGGAAACAAGCTGAAATTTTAACAATGACAAATGTGATTAATATGTTGGAAGAGCTAGTAATTTTACTTTTCTAATGAAAAGGCTTTCTCATCCAAACACTGGAATGCATTTAAAAATATATTTCTGGTGAAAAAATAGTCAAAGCTTCCTTTTTCTTCCTGGAAACACTTTTGTTCCAAAAAAACCTGGGGAAACAGAGGGATTACTTGTTGGTTTGCCTTTCTAGCTCTTTGCTTCATATGGTTAAATCACCCCTATAATGCTGAATTATGTCCCTACGGAAATGGGCTATTCAGTGTATTTCATGAAACAACCCAGCAAACCACATCTTAAGATACAGAAACTACGTACTTTAGTGAGCCCCTTAGGATAATCTCACAAGAATATTAAATTAAACGAGTAATTAATAACTCCTGTGTAGAAAGAGTAGAACCTATGCAGTATTTTACTTGAGAATCACTACACACAGTGTAGTGGATTTATCTGTATTAGCTTTGCTCCTGTGGGTCTCACTTTGTGACTAGAGCCTGTCCACCAACCTGGATGTGCCAGAAGATGCTGATGTGATGCAGAGATTCACGTTAATGCCCCCCAACTACATATCAAAGCAAAACTATCCTGTTATGCTCCTTGACTTCTTTTGGCTGGAAGACCAGGCGTGCACATAGTAAAGAAAGAGGATCTTAAGGTACTGCAGGAATTCAGGATGGTCAGGATGACTGATCCAGGTTGACTGACTGATCTGTCCTGATCACTCCAGGATGGCCAAGATGATGACCTTCCTAGCAATTTAGACAAAGCTTTCCCTGATAGGCAGCAAAGCAAACACAGACTAGAGTGATATTCACTGTTCACTTGAGAATCCTCTAGATTTTACCAAACAATGGCCAGATTATGACTCTTTTTTCCTGCAATTATTTCAAGAGAAGTCATGACCTTTTTTTTATTTTATTTTTATTTATCTTTCCATTTATCTTATCTTTCTTAAGGTACACCACTAATAGTGCTGAAAAGGACCTGAAAAGCATGGCTAGGCAGTCTTTGAAGACAGGGCTATGTAAGAAGTTACCTCTTTTCCCACCTCAGTTTGCAGTTGCAGCTCCCAACAAAGTTACAGTTTGACAGTCAGATTATGTTGGTTTAGCAAGGAAACCTGTACCTTTATGTTCTGGTAGGTGAGGGCCAAGCAGGAGACCATAAATGTAATTTTTTAGGTAACTAATGCTCCCCTTAATGTCTTCTGTGTCCTAAAGGGTATTCTAACATCCTCCAGCTTCTGATCTGGAAGGCATTGGTCCTCTGTAGGTGCTGTGTAGTATCTACCAGTCCCATGTGGATGTCTCATATAATCTAGGGTGGCTGAAAAAGCATTAGAAGCTTGCATTAGGAACAAAGTTCTCAGAAATGAATAACATGGATTAAACTTTTAGCAAAGATCGTTCATCTAGTTGTGAGCCCAACTGGAAGGGATTAAGAAAAAGGTCAGTAAAACCTAAAATTATGAAAAACTTAAAAATCAAAATTAAGGAGGACTGGATACCTAAAATCAAAGAGGATGTGACTAAGGTCTCTGTGTATTACCCAGACCTTCTGAAAATCTTATTTTCCTCCAGAACAGGACTTCAGATTGAAAATAAGAGAGAAATAAGGGAAAGTTCTTCCAGGGAAGGCAATAAAAATGACAACCTGCCAGAAAGTAGAGGTGACACACAAGGGAATCATGATGATGATAATAAAAAACTTTCTCTGCATGTGAAAAATTTGGCAATATAAATGTTATTTACAGAGCACAGAGATGTCTAGAGTACTGACTATAACTAAGTACCTTGCTGTCAAATTATTGGCATTTTATAGAACAAAGGAGGTATGAAAACCACAGAAGAAGCCATTTCCTTTCAGCTAAGGTTACAGCTCATTTGTTTCGGTGTATATCTCTGGACTTCTTTCTTTCTTATTGCTATTCTGTCTCCCTGTCAGATGTTTTGCTTCCAGGGGCAGAAAGGCAGTTACAAATGCATGGCAAAGTCCCTGCCTGCCGAAGCTTGGGACCTATTGCTGTCAGAAGATCAGCCCTCAGGTCAGTCTCAGCACTCATTCATTTGAAGTATTGACTGCATAGAAGTAGAAAACAAGACTATTTCCAAGCAAAAGCAAGTGTTTGACATGACATTAGCGGTGTTAATGGGCCGCTAAATTCAAGGTGAGCCCTGGAACATCTAGTTCCCCTTAAGGCTATATACAAGCATCTTTTGGAGTGCGGCAAATTCTTCCCTTGTACCTGTGTTTCCTAAGGGGCTTAAAAGTTCAAAGGTTGCTTAAATCAAAGATATTTTCTGCATGGCAACATCTTTTGGTACCCTATTCTGCATCCACGTGTTCCGAATAAAAATCTTATGCCCAACATGGGCTGAATAAAATCACTTGACTTCTGGATGAGGTTTACAACCTTCTGTGGTTGAAAACTCACCACTTTTGAGGAGAGAAGCTTAAACACCAGAAAGTAATTCGGGGTAATTTTTCATTTCAGAGGGGAATGGAGTTGACAGCCACAATCTGATGTTTTCATGAAAGCAAAATATATGAAAAATTAAAAACGCTCCATAAATGTATGACCAAAAAAATTTTTTTTCTGGACCAGGGAAAAAAAGGGGAAGAAAGGGAGAGGAGGAATAGGAGAAAGAATGTGAGCAGAATCTCTTATTATATGGTCACAATTACAAATTAAAACTGTAGGACTCTAAGGTCATAAGATCTGTCAATTTGTTCTGCAAAAGGAGTCAAAAGTCTGGTTTTTGCAGAAAAAGAGTAATCCTAATCTCCACAATCCACAGATGGAGACTGCCACCCAGGAGTAATGAACATTCACAAAGTTTTACAGTGATCTTCCCTTGAGATCCTTTGCTTGGGCTCTCCCTTGTGCCTGGAAAGAAGTTCCTATAAGGATCTCCAGTATCTCCTGAACTTTCTGTAAATGTTCTTTTCATACATACCTGCAAATACATCGTTAATCTAGACAGCTGGAGATCGTGACCTACCTATACTACTGGTGGGTAACACTGACCAATAGCTTCTGCAGAAATTTCTTTAGAAATTAAATAATCTACAAACAAGGTTTTCTCTGTGTTTCACTGTTTGTTGTGATATAATGCTGTAGTTACTTCATAAACCTTTGTTCAGCGTATAAAAAATCCTAACTTTTAGTTGATGGTCAACGACGTCCTTGGGGTCAGCTTTGTAGTTCTTGTCATGGAACAAGTTAAGTGATGAGGGAGGGTTTGCAGCAGAAAAAGCAGGTTCTGGGCTTTGTGAAGGAGTGCTAAGTAGGGGCTAAGTGCAAGAAATTAGGTGGAGTCCTGGGGCAAACAAAGGGGTGAAGAGGAGAAAACGACCGGACCATAGGTGACATTTGCACCATGTGGTCACTCTCCACACGTAGACTAATTTTAGGCGCATAAAATAAAAGCTTATGTTGTTCAGAATAACATTTCAGTCAACAGACAGATGATTTTTTTTTTTTTTAAAAAAAAGAGTTAATATAATCTAAAATAGTTTCTTGTTAGTCCATCCCCAGCCAGCACCAACTGATCCTGCTCTGCAGACAGGTTGGGTTTTGAGTGACCGAAGGGACCTGAAACAGCAGTGTCATGGGAGTAGAGAGGACCAGGCAGAGAGCCAAAATCTGCACTGCTATTTTTTGTAACACTTTTAAGAAAGACTCAATGATCATCAGTGAAAAAATAAAAATAATAAAAAAGTAAAATATTCCTGCAGGCAAAAGACAGATAACTTTTTTATACTGATGATGCAGTTGTTTAGTGGATAGTGGAATAATACAAGCACATACCTATAAAAAGGTTAATGTGTTTGACAAAATGGCAAAAACAGTCTTGTCAAACATGAGGTTGTTTTCCTAATTAATGACTTATAACATAATTATAATCCCATGTTTAGATCACAGTCAAGGTCCTTTGTTATAAATAATTCATTAGCCAGTGACCAAAATTCAGATGTAGCAGGTTATAGGATATTTAGTAACACTAGGTAGTGACAGAAGGTAGAAGCCAGGCTATAGGCAGCTAGATGCTTTGCTGAAACTTTGAGACATACACAAGAAGGTATATGACCCAAATAGGATGATTTAATTAGTCTAAAATACTTTGTGAATCCTTTTACTCAGTCTCCAAGGATAAACGGGCATTTTGAACTATGTGCAGTATCTGCTTTCCTTTCCTTAAGCTCCGGGAAGACACTTAATGTGAGCTACTTCTTCAGACCCAGACCTGGAAAACTTCTGAGAGAAAATGTCAAATTAAGCAGAGCTCCTCTACTGTCTTCCTTCTTTTCATATAGTGGCTATGTGATCATACTACCCCCACTAGCAAGGAAGAATTTGGTTCTTTGCTCTCTTGGATGGGGAGGACTTGGATCCACCAGCCCTGGGAAGATTTTTTAACCAGTAGCCCATGAGTTATGTCATGAGGGCTATGATGGACCTGTCTGCTTTGACTTTATTATGTTGCTCAAGTATCCTGAATGTAAAAGCCACAGACTTAGGTACCAGACCTTACCTTAACATATAAGCAGATCTGGGTGGGATCTTGTGTAGTTTGAGAGAAAAGGGACGTGGCTGTTCTGTGCAGTCTAGACTGCACTGGGCAATGTCCAGTGAAGGCACTGGTCCTCATCAGAGCAACAGTCTCTAAAGTTTTGCCAGAATTTGTGGCAATCACCATATCTTCCAAATATATGATATATTAAGTTCATGCTGTGTATCGTCCTTTCAAAGTGTTTGAGTCTCTGAATCATACGGAGAATAAGAGCCTGCTGAAGTGAGCAGCTTGAGTTCTCTCTAAACCTACACTAGAAAGTCTTTTAGTTGGTTTTAATTACTTCTGAGCCTTGGTATACGTCAGAGTTTAACACATATATTTAAAACAAACCAAAACAAAACAAAAACAAAAACAAAACCAAAACAACTATTCAGGACAACTTCCTGTAAATCAGGAAAAAATATTCTTGATGAACAAGCAAAATGAATGAGCCTCCTTCTGTTACAGTCTGTTAAGAAAGGGAAAAAGACAGAAACAGAAAGAAAGAAGGAAGGAAAAAAAAAAAAGAAAAAAGAAAGAAAGTAGAAAAGAAAGAATCAATTGTCTTTATTTCAGATAACAGTATTTGACAGAGATTAATTAAACAGGAAATATAACATGATTTTTAACCTTGCATACAGGACAGCAATGATGAGAGCAGATCACGAGAACTGTGCTGCTGCTCTATCAGAATGTGCATCCCATTACAGATGGGATAGGGCAATACAGGGCTTTCAGGAGTGCTTAAACTCAAGGGTTTAGGGTCAAAAATCATAACGTAACATGATTTTTCATGATTTAATATCATCCCCTGACTGCCCAAGTCCACCTTAGTACTACTGGCATTCATCCATGGTTGACAGGCCAGGTAAGTTGTGTCTTAATAATATTATAAGAAAAGCTGAGAAGGATCATAGTTGCTTCTTAGGACTCCATTTGGCATCCAGAGATGGGCAGCAGAGCTAGGAAAGGGTCTGGAGCACAAGTCCTGCGAGGAGCGGCTGAGGGCACTGCAGCGGGGGGGTCAGCCTGGAGAGAAGGGGGCTTAGGGGAGACCCTATTGCTCTCTGCAGCTGCCTGACAGGGGGGTGTAGGTGGCAGGGGGGGTTCAGTCTCTTTTCCCAGGTAACAAGTGGCAAGCCAAAGGGAAATGGCCTCAGGTTGTGCCAGGTGAGGTTTAGGTTGGATATTGGGAAAAATGTCTTTACTGAAAGTGTTTTCAAGCATTGGATCGAGTTGCTCAGGGAAGTCACTGTTGCTCAGGCTGAGTCACTGTCCCTGGAGGTATTTAAAAGACACATAGATGTGGCATTTAGGGACATGGTTTAGTGGTGGACTTGGCAATTGGAGGGGTACAGCTGGACTTGATGATCTTAAGGGTCTTTTCCAAGCTAAATCACTCTGTGATCCCATGATTCTATGAAACTCAACCTGTGCTGAGCCTGTGCTCCATGATTTGTGTCTGGCTAAATCATCTCCTCCAGAAAGATATTAATTTTGATTTGAAGACATCAGAAAGGAAGAATTTATGGCTTGGCTAAGAGTTGTTTAACATTTTGAGTACTAAAAACATGCTTTATTTCTAAAATTAAGTAATCTGACATGAACTTCCAGTCACTCCTCCCATGCTTTTACCATTAGGTTAAAGAGCTTATGAGAGGCCTGATTTCCTTCCAGTAGGGTATAATCATATTAGACCATTATCAGTCGTCTCTAAGTCATCTTTATGATAACCAAAACAGACTTTTTGTTGTCTTTCAGTCTGTGATTTATGCAGATTTATTTGTAAATAATCTTTTATAAGACATGTATAGGATTATATAATATTATAAATAATGCAATCTTTATAATTTAGTAATCTAAATAATAAATATTGTAAATAAGAATAAACTAATTTTTTCAATAGAAATATCTCTGCTGGTGTTATTCCCTCTTGCTTCTTGGCAGTAACTGGAGAGCCAGTGAAAACCGTCAGTGGAATCCAGGACACAATTTATCTCACCCTAAAATAAATATCTGAAATATGCTATATGGCTCCACCTGAAAAGTGTCTATTTCTTCCCACTGACTATAAAATGAGCCTGGTATGACCTGCTCATGTTTTGCAGATAAGTAATGTCAAACATTTTCTGTGAGCTTTAGTAATTTTTTTTTCCAGTGGCAGTGCACAAAGGCATGCAGTTTTCCTGGATGAATTCCATAGAAACAATATAGAGAGGAAAAATGATGGATTATTCTCCTCTTCATACATACAATAACTGCTTCCACCCTTTTTTGCATAGGCAGACAAAAAGGATCACAGTGAAACTTACCTTCTTTCCCTCTGAAACCTTTTTGAAATAACTGCTTCTCAAAACACACACCCTGCTGTGCCTTTCATTCCTAATTGTCCGGTGTATAACTCTCCACAGAATTAATTGCACCGGTCCTTTTGTATTTAAGTGCCTCATTGGCTGTCATTAGATTATTTGCTGGGAAATAAACCCCATCTAGAAGTAAGGTTTTTTTCTTTCCATGAAAGCCCAGATTAATAATGGTCAGCATCCTTGTTAATGCTGGTCATTACAGCTATCTTGCTCTATCTATCTACATTTAATCTTCCATCTAGGCATTATCAGGATGCTGCATTTGTCAGTTTGCCTCATTATCTGCAAGGAAAAATAGAGCCAGAACTGCTGGTTCATGTGATACCTTTAGTGCTGATTAAAAAAAAGATTTGGCCATCTGAAAACAATTCTATTTACAAGTGAAGAATTTGCATTTTTTTGTTACAGTCCTGAGTCCTTACCTGATCAATCCCTTTGTGTGAGCCTGGAAAGATTGCCTATACACTGTATGAAATCGTATTTACATTTATCATCAGTGAGCTGGATAGACAGTTAGCTTCTAACCTTCCCTCTTAAAGCTCTTGTATTTGCTGGCTTATGAACTGAAATGCTTTCCACATCTTTAATCTCCTTTAATAGATTTTTAGACTGTCTGCTGCCAGTTAGGATAGACAGTTGCAATATTTTAATATTACCTTTTATTCTATTTAGAAAAACTTCCCAGGTTTGCTTTAATGGGAATGACATCTTTGATTCCTTCCAGACCTCACTTTACATCGTTGAACAAATGTACACAGCAAGGAAATGCTGCTACTGTTCATGAGTGATGTGAAAAAGACCCAACCAACCACACCACAAAAAATAAAACCACAATAATAATATAAAATAAAATACTATTAAAAAAATCCAAAAACAACCACCACAAAACCAAAGCTGTTTTGGAGCTTGGAGATCCCAGACAGCTCTTCTGTGCCATCATTGCTCTGTTCTTCCCCATGTTGCTCTGCACAGGCACACGATATGCAGCTCAGGGACACAGCAAGGCGGAAGTAACAAGCCCAGCTATAAACCTGCCAAAAACTAGACAAGCAAAACCCTCTGTAAGAGATCCAAGGCTCTCAGGGGCAGTCCGGCTTCGATCTGCTGTGTGTCACAATTAGTATTCCAGACCGATAATTCCTTGGCTTTAAGGAATATGTGAGGGTGGTGAGACATCAGCAGAGGTTGCTCAGGGAGGCTGTAGATTCTCCATCCCTGGAAATATTCAGGTCAGGTTGCACAGTGCTCTGAGCAACCTGGTCTAGCTAAGGATGTCCCTTCTTGTGGCAGGGGGTTGGACTAGATGGCCTTTAGAGGTCCCTTCAAACCCAAACCGTTCTATGACTCTTTCTCCAGCCATCCACTGCCATAGGTAGAAAAGACTTCCATGATATGGGGCATGTTACTAAGCTCATGGAGGGCAACTAGATATTTTTTATTTTCTGTTGAAGCAGATGCAGGCACACATGTATGTCCTTGGTGTACAGTCTCACCACTACCCACCTCATGATGGGTTTATTTGTGGATGAGGAATTATAGCCTAGCAAGGTATTGCTGGATGTAATGAGTGATTTGTAAAATGAAATGTTACTGGGAGAAGGGGGAGATTTTCAGGCCGTGACTGAAGACACTGGTTATGAACCAAGCACCTACTCCTTGAAAAGGCCCTTGCCAGAATGAAATGGAATTTATTTACATGCTAGGAAACTAAGCCTATTTGATTGACATTTCTTTGAGATCAGAGGTGTTCTAGACACACTGGAAGTGTTTAACCTGACCTCAGAAAGAACAAGCTGTAACAAAATGTGGTTGGAAGTAACTGTTTCACTGACAAAAAGAGGACGAAGAGATAAAGTTGGGTCCCTAAGCTACACCACTGAGCAAATCTTGCATGATAAGACATTTGTTCCCCAGAGAAAGAAAGTCTGTTATGTTCAACATCTCTCTCAAACTTTATGTCAGATCCCTTCAATGGCATGGGCTATGGCATTTTCTTCCTACCCCTTTTAATTAGCTAATATTCAGATTATGCTACTCCTCCTTCTCAGTCTGAGTGTGTTTTATTTGGGATTGTGGCTTATTTGGTCCTTGGACACCATGGCTGTAGACATTGTGTTGTACAGAGTCTATTTGAGCCCAGTGGATTTGTTAGCATAGACCCAGCATGAATGTCGTGACATTGCCTTCAGGGTCGTCTCTGCTCCCAGAAGAGATTATTGGCATTCACACAGCATGGAGCCCAAGTGTATACATTCTGAGAATCAAAGCTGGCTATACGCTGAGCACTACAAGCCTGATACCAAGACCCCCTTTTCCCAGCAGCTCTGCAAGTGGCCACTTGGGCATTGCTGCGATTGCTAACCCCGGTTCAGTGCTGTAAACCATGTCTGATTCCTGAAAACCAGCTGGGGTGACTCTACACCGAGTCTTTTGGTAAATACTATCATTTTGTTATGTAGAGGGAAAAAAAAAACCCAAAACAAACAACAAAACAACAACAAAAATAACCCCAGCAGTCTTCCTCCTTTCTTGTAATTTTCTCTCCTCTTCTCCCCGGAAAAAAACTGTGGTCAACTGTGTAAGATTAAGGGACAACAGCACTGTGCTGAGAAAATAAGAGCAAAGTAACATTGTGCACGGCCCTGTACAAACCTCTAAAGGTGAAAGTCCCAAGAGCATCACAAGAACCAAAGGTGCCTTTTTTCACGGCCACCCTGCAGCAGGTGCCTCTCTGTGTCAGGCAGAGCTAACCACAGCTCTCCCGCTGACGGCGTGACCCCACGGCCTGACCCTGACCCAGCTTCCAAGGGGCTGGCTCAGGGGCTGGCAGCATAATTTCCTGGTCCAGTCCTCATCTCTTCCAAATTTTCCACTTCTTAAATTACTGCTTCTTTCACACTCTGTGCTGTCGTATCACACAGCTATGAATACACAGTTAACGATTTCTATGCACAATATGACTTTATTTTTGAAATGGGTTAAATCCATCTCTGTCCCATTGGCATCCAAAGCCTTCCTGGCCCGAAGGTGGGGCTGGTGTCATTGCACTCCTCCTTCCCTGACTATTCAGATTTTCAGTGCTCTGCAAAGTAATAATTTTGGATTATTCTAGAACAACTTTTGACCCATTTTCCTTGATGGCTGGTGGTAACTAATACAGCTGAGATGGTTTTCATTTAAAATTTGGTGCCTAGCACTGGAGGGAGAAAAAACCCCAGGGGTTCACAGATGAGAAGGTATTAAAAATCATTGCTTTAGGTTTATACTGGAGGAAACAAAAAAATTGGCGAACTGCTTACTATGGTTTTCTGGACTCATTCATGATGAAAAGGCAACACTACTTCATGTTTCCAAGGCAAAGCTATTTAGGTAGCTCCCTGTAGGAACTGCTAGGCACCTACATGCCTTTAAAAATTCTTGCAATCTACAATCTGTCCTGCTAATTTATTTTTTTTTTCTCTGCCATGTCGACATTTATACTCACCTGTGCAGGAAAAGTACTTTTATGTTTGGAAAGAATCTAAATGCAAAGGGAAGAGTGCATGAGGCTATCTAAGCATGACTGTGAACATCTATCCCTCCTGTAACACTAAATTATCCAGGGGGTGATGTGCTGTTAGCAGGTACTGTGCTTCTCTTCAGAGACACGACTTTTTGGAGATGCAGGATATGAACCCTGTGCTGCCTGCCTGAGTGCATTGCAGGGCTGGGTGATGAACCGTGTTGCAAGCACAGGGGATAATTATTATATCACCAACACTTTGTTTGCTGTTCGGCAGTCCCCAGGGTGTTTGGTTCCCCATGGAGCTAATTCCGATTCATGTCGCAAATTTCTCCTGTGATTTCTTCATAGATGCTATGAAGCACTTCAAATGAGAAACGATCACTGGCAATTTTACTTGGAGACAATTCTGTGCAGTGTGAAATGATTGTGTTAAGTCAGTCTGCTTGCCTGTCATGATGTGAGGAGCTCTTTGGGGAAAAAAAAAACCCACAAAAACACAAAAAACCCCAAGCAAACCACAAAACTGAAAGAGATGTCCACAAAAATTGCAGCTCTACAGCTGATAAAGTCTTTATTGCTAGTGATGACATTTTGGGATTTTTTTTTTCTAGATTTCCAATCCATGTTCATTCAGAGCATTTCATTACAGTCCTAAGCGTAAAAGAGCAGAATTGATAGAATGATGTGCTTTGTTGCTCGTAAAAAAGAACTAGGAATAAATAAAGGGAACATTTAGTGTTCAGAGGCACTGCAGCTGGAGTGTGTTTTCATGCTTATTGCAGAAAACTGCATAATGCTACAGCGTTATTGCCTCCATTGCTCATTGAAATATGTCTCTGCAAAACTGATGCTTCAAAATTATCTCTGATAGTCACAAATATATAAGAACCAACTTGCATTTTGGCCTTTCCATGCTGATGGCAAATTCTTCATGGAATGTGGGTTAGCCTGGGCTGAAGTGCCGGTTTCTAGTCTCTGGGAGAAGAGCCGTGTCCAGGGGTTGTGCAGTTACAGCTGGTGTGTGTGTGGTCACATGCTGCCATGGGACAGGGCGAAAATGCTCAGATTTCATAGCTCTTTTGTTGGTGTTCACCAGCACCATAATTGCCATTTTTTAATGGGGAAACTGAGGAAAAGAAGGAGAAATAAGAATACAGTCCCTCAGCGCACTGTCACAACTTCTGCTCAGGTCTTTGACACATCAAGTGTATCCATCATTTCAGAAAAAGAACAACCTTGGCTTGATTCTTCATGTAATTGCAGGATGTATATTTTTATTTAAAATATATTTATATATTTTAATTCTATAAATATTTATAAGTTTTTATATATTTACAAATATAAAAGGTATTTTTCTATATAATTATAAATATATATACATCCATTAAAAATACATGGAGAAATTGTTTCGGAAGATTAAATGGCACTATAGCAAATTTGTAGTACATAGACATATACCGTATTAGATCTAAGAGTATGAAGTGTGCATGTACTTGGTGAAAAGCCAAGGATATTGTGGGAGACATCTGAGGGATGTATTTTAACTCTGGCTGTTAAATGCACTTATAAGCAGCATGAGCAATGTGTATTATAACAGAAATTATTGACCTTAGTTGTACTGAGTATGTGTACATATGGAAGAGGAGGCTGTAGTGATAGTCCCTCCACATTTATACATGTAAACATTTATACTGTAGACATCTTCACTTAGTGAAACAAACACATCTTATATTTTCACTTTCAGCGGAAACAAACTATTTAAAGAATCCTTTCACTGAGAGGAAATGGGTTGAATCCTAGATTTTTACCTCTTCCAGTGTTTCTGAAAGCTTTCATTCAACGCTTCTTGTAAGGATGTTGGTGAACTTGCTCCTGCAGGTGGTAAGACACTCAGCTGTGGCACTGCAGAGGGCTGCAGAGGTAACGTGAGTGAATCGGGGGGACATCTGACTGAGCCTCTTCTTTGGGAAGGTCCACAGGAGAATGAGAAGATGACAGAAAGGGCTGAAAGACAATACACAGGCAGATGAAACCAGCATCTTTAACGCAGCAGAACAGATGGGCAGAAGGTAAAGGAATGTAAAATACCAGAGGAATGCAAACAGCTACAGTTGGGCAAAGTGCAAAGATCAGAACTGACTGGAGAGAGGATGCTGTAGCCTTTATACAAGGTTTAAGACTAAAATGAGTAAGAAAGGAATTAGGCTGTAAGGCAGATGTTTGGTGAATTAATGATATGTTGCTGGAAAAAGAATAAAATTGTTTGCCCTGCACATAGGTAGTATTTGACTTTTGCTAATCTTGCTATTGCAGGGAAAAAAAACCCCTCATAACCCACTAATTTTTTAGGATGATAATGTGTTATGTCTACCTTATGTCATGTCAACCTGCTAGGATCAGACTGTGTTTTGATTGAACAGAGAGCAGAAACAAAGCTGGTCTTTAAAACAAGCACCATGTGAGGAACTCTTTATTTCAAATGTAGAATATGTGTAGAGTTAAGCTAAATTCTGAGATGTTATTGCTGTGACAAAAATACAAAAGAAGTTATATTAAACCTACCAATTTTATGTAGCTTATTGTAAGGTTATGTAAAAGAAGTTGAAGTGATTAATTAAAATGGAAGTTAGACAGTTCAAAGATAAAAGAGAAGGCTAAGGAATCATTTTTGGGAGCTTTTCTGAGACATTGCACCTTGTCTTGTTTCTGCCATGCTAGGGTGTGAAGTATGAGGTCTTTTGTTCTGCATGACTTTGATTTTAGTAATTAAGTAACTCACTTTCTGTTTTGCTTCCGCAACATGTATTTCTCTGTGTGACTCTAATAACAACCTTTGTCACTGTTCAAAGAGAAGTTTGAATTCCAGAAACCCATAACCAGTTTAAAGAAATCATAAGAACTTCAAAGAGCAAAGCGGTAAATCCCAGTATAGAACAGAAATCCAGATACAAATAAGAACGGAGGGTGGTTTGGGTTTTCTTGTTGATTTGTTTGCTTTGTTGGTTATTATAATTTACATGATAAAATAAGATGAATGGGTTTTATTTTTCAGGAAGTTTGGAGAATATAGGGACCTCCTGATTATGTCAGAACCTTCACCTGTCTAACCAAGTCTTCATTTCACCTAAGACAAGGTATATTAGAGTAAATGTGTAAGAATCTAATGCCGAGGGTAATATGTTTTGCATTTTATTTTAGCCCTGGCCTTTAGTAATTAGGGACTGATTAAACCTTTCAAGCTGTAACATATCCTACTAGATTTATTTCATCATTATTATTGTTTCCTCTGGATAACCTCGGTATTTTTCTTATTTTCCAATTCCTTCCATTCTGATTTGTACTCTTGGTCGCTTTAATTTTTTTTAGGGAAATGTGTTCCACCACTGAAAACTTATCTTACAAAGTATTACCTTTGTCAGGGTTGAGTTCCTCACCTTTTCATTCCTCTGGCCATCATAAGCCACTAAATTTTGTTCAGTTATTGAAGTCAACGATGTGTGTTTGGATAAAGCATCTTCTGAAGGTGACAAATGTACCTGTCTTGAAGAAATCTAGAGTGGGATTCAGCTCATCCATCTTTAGATGTTGACAGCATAGGTACCTTTTTCTGACCCAAGGCTCCTTTAAAGCTAGTGGAGAGAAACACTTTCAGGATATGATCTTTCTCATTTATTTTATATGCCTCCCTTAGGTTGTGGTGATTCATGGATTGACTTGTGGTGACTGTATGAACTAGATTTCTTCTGACTAGAAAGGGAAACAAGGATTAGTTCAGCCACAGGTATCTACATTGCAGGTACATCTAACCTTTGATCAGATGAATCCCTTAGAGATGAAGAACCTTCCCCTTCCTCTGGTACATTATTCCAGTGGTTGCTTTTCCTACTTATTTAAGAAAGCATTTTTTATTTCCAAAATGCATTTGTCTGGCTTTTGCTTCCAGTCACTAGTGTTTCTTTTTCTCTTCTCTGCTAGGTTTGACAGACCCCAAGAAGCAAGCATACTCTTGTTGTGAATATTTCATCTAATGTAATGTTTTCATACATTCATGTTCCTGGAGATGAAGACAGAAATTTTGTATGAACCTGCTTTTGTTTGCTTGCATAGCATTTCATGGTCAGAGCAGGGAAGCGGATTGTCAGGGAGGCTACAGTCCCATGTAGGAGACCGCATTTGATGCCAGCATACACTAGACTGCAAGGAGTGTCATGAAGCATGGAAACAGCAGAAGAGATACCTACCAGAATTCAAAGGAAAAAAAAATTTGCTTTGTCATATTTGATTTAAGACAGCTGGCTTTCAGCCAAAAGCAGAGGAAGACAATTTAAATGGAAAAGAAAAAATACATATACAGGGAAAAAGCAGAGGAAAAAAGAACGTATCTGAATGTAATTACCAGTGTTGTTATGTTCAAGTGACAAAACATATTCATTTTTACAGTTTGGCTTACTAAATGATGACAAACTACTACTAGTAACAGCCACAGCTATTCCTTTGGTGCAAGTTTGAGCAGGAGATATTTTGTAATGGCTAAAGTCACATCTTTGTTCACTGCTAATGACTTCGACTGGAAGGTACTATTTCACATGATAAATGCAATGTAGCACCTAGGACCCAAGACAGTGTATTAAGAAAAACAAATATATGTAATAAAAAGAGTAAGAAATTGTGGTGAAAAAGTCCTGGAAAAAAATATAAAACAAACAAATTTCATTCTCTAGATAAAAGATGATTTCTTCATTCCACATCAAGAATTGCATCAGGTAAAACAGCCAGCAGGCATCAGTCCCACATGAGAAAGCTCCATGAGTGGCATGATGTAGCAATAAGCTCCTTCCATTAAAACCTTTTAATTATGGCTTGGCTTACACAGATCTGACACTCAGGCTAATCATACAACTTCTGCAGCCCACACTAGAGTGTTATTTCCTTCCACCTTCATCTCTTTTGAAGGAAAAGTGATTTCTTGGTTGTCTTCTGTAGCTGATTTTTTTTCCAGCCATCCTTCTTCAGCAGTAGAGAATCTCCCTCCAAAGGTATTTCATGCAAGACCACCAGATACTAGTCTTAAGTAATTTTGAGTGCCGGAATTAATGCAATAGCCAGAGCTGGACAATCCTCACCTCACAAAGAGGAGAACAGCAGGGACTTCAACTCAAGACATCCTGTCAGAGAAATTAGAAGAAAAAACATTTGGCTGTAGGGTTAGGGGAGCCATATGTCTATGCCTGGAGATAAAGGAAGGCAGAATCATCCAAATTGACAAAACCAGCTTATAAATCAAGATAGTTCAGATGGGAAGTGTGACCTTTGAATTTAGCCACAAGTTGGTCATTAATAACTCTAGTAAGAACTGTCTAGGGAGGATGTAATGCATCTTTCAGCTTCTACAAAAGGAGACTGCCTGAAAGATGAAGGATGGTGTGTGTCTGTTGGAGATGGAAGCTGGATAGGTCAGTGACTTCTTCCTCAAATCTGCTTCACTAGTGTCTTTACTATGCTTTAATTAAGGAGAAGTTGTCTGGGTCAGGGCTTAGGCCACAAATTCTGGAGCCATCAACCTGCAGCACAAGAATTTTCATGTGGACTCACTTTCAACCACCTTCTAGGTCTGAAGGTCAAAGTGAAAATTTTCTTGGGTGGCTTTGGTTTTAAGAAAAGATTTAATAAATTCTGATGGCTATCCACATTCTTTGGATAGCATAAGCACCCTGAAAGGAGACTTCTGCTGATCAGTCACATTCTGATAAACGTCCATGAAGGTTTATGTGCTTGTGGAAGGTTCTTTCCATACTTGTTGGCAAGCAGGAACTACAGGCAACTTTCAGCTTTCAGAGGACACCTATTTCTTCTAACATTTTTGGCTTAGGCTTTTGATCTCACTACAATATTCACTATTCTAAGATAAATACTGTTAAGGTTTACTCCTTACAACTGTATTTATATAAGGCTGTATGATATTTTTTTTTTAATCACAAATTCTTATTAATACACTATTCATAAAAGCTTTGTGTATATTGAGCTTCTTTATATTTGTAGGTAAAAATTCAGAGAGAGTTATTTATTAATCTTTTTGCAGACCATAGCTACTGATTACTGGATTACAAGAAGGCACAGATGTATGTCTTGCTATATTAGTGCGCTTTTTCTGATTATTTTTACAGATACTAAAAATCTTTGGCTGGGAAATAAATCTTTTGCAGTAACTCTTTTGGTGAGACATGGGTTTGAATTTCTGTTTTGAGAAATAACAAATACATTGTTGCATTTTTTCTTATATCTGTTTTGGAAATTGAAAAAAAACCCTGACTGAATTGTTGACTTCTGGTACTACTTAAAGATGACCCTCTCATCCTACTGTCCTGCCACTCCCCTCAACAAACATGACAAGCCAAGAAGACAACAAGAATATTTCACTGAAAGTTGCAATTTTCTCTTCTAAACCTCCTGCTGACATGTATTGTGCCTAGCTCTGAGCAAACTCACTAAATCAGTGGGAAGGCTCATGATAGCAAAGTGAAGGACATGAGGAAACGTTCTCAAGACTGTGACCCTAACAAGAGCCTTGATAGACATGGTGAGCCCTTCCCTGTCTCCACACAGAACATCTTGTGATGCACCTGTGCCTGCTGGCCTTATTTTCTCTGCGATGTGCTTGAGCAGGCCATAAGTCGCAGCTCAGAGGCTGGCCCTCAGAGCTTCTCAGCACTTCATTGCTGTTTCCATTTCTGACCAGAGCTAGGAAAACCCAGTGCATCTTCTTCTCCACCTCCCTACCAGGCATACCATGAATTTGTCTGTCATTATTTGTCCTTGGACACAAATGGTCTGAAAGCCAGACTTCCAGCCACAAAGTAAATTAAGAGAAATCGGTAGACTGGCTCTTATCTCAGCTGAGTAGAGGTAGCATCAGCTGCTGTCTTCTATGTGAAACTTGAGTATAACTTTGGGTATGACAACAGCAGGGTCATAGGCTCATCGTGACAAAACCCAGAGTCCCAGCCTGGGCTTCAAGTGCAGTTTGAACAACAGACTCTTTCTACACTCCTGTTGTATTGTAGGTTCTTATCATCAGCTTTGTTTTCTGGAAGAAGTACTGCATACTGCATCATTTTGTGCCCTGTGCTCTTTGAAGCATTGTATATCTATTCCTCCTGCCCTCTAATAAAGAAAATAGTGCTGTCAGAAGATAATACAAGTTTCCTTCAGTGAGTGCTGAGTATGGAGGCACACAGTGTAACCATTGTTGATCTCTTTTCCAATTCCAGTTTTATCCAGGTTTGGGAAAGAGAGAAACTCCCAGATGCTTTATCAAGGATATGGGAAAACTTCCCCTTGGACAGCAGCATAGAGCTGAGTGGTAGAAGGTGGACATTATCTCCTGAGATTGTTCATTTTGACATTTGTCTCCCTTCCCCTTTAGCACTACCTGATGCCGTGCTCCTTCTCACATCAACATACTATGGTTACATCTGCATGACTAGACAGCTCTTTACTGTCTAAAACAAAGATGCATCCACATCTGGTTATTTTTATTTATGCTACTCATGTTCCTCATAACTTCATTCCTCATGCAAAAATCAGAAAAAAAAAAAATAAAAAAATCCCAGTCTCATTAAGGAAGGGGATGAAGTGGATTTGAAATGAAGGAATACTCACTATAATCATTAACAACTGATTTATTTACACAGCTTGCATTTTGTTTATTAGAAGCTCAAAACTGAAACAATTTTCATTGGTTTTGCCAGAGTTCCTGCAGAACTTTCGGTGGGTCAGACTGAAAGGCTGTATTGCAGTTTAGCAGGGCTAGTGAACCTTAAACCCACACACAGGTGTTTGTTTGTACAATCAAGAAACAGAACTGTTGCAAAAATCAACTAACAATCAAACTAAGTTTTCTTAAGATTGCTATTGACTGAACATAAACATCTGAGTGCCTTCCACTCCAAAAATGCTTTAGATATTGTAATTACAAAAGTGGAAAGAGCAACACACTACATTCAAGTAATTGAAACACTTAAGAGACAGTAATCTGTCTGAGAAGGTGATAGCTCAGCTACCAGAAACCCCACCGCTAAAAGTATTACTTGCAAGTTATTTGTCATGCCTAATCACAAATGAGACCTTATTTTACAGATGGTACCTCTACAAATAATTTTCTCCTCAACAGTGATACCTATATCTTTTACCTGCAAGTGCAACTTGGGCTGTATATGTGACCACCATATGACACATTTGTCCCATATAACCCAAATTACTTCAATGCGATTTAGATACTGTGAGCTCTTTCTAACAGTCAGCCAGCAGGCAGGGATGTTTCAGAAGTACCTGGACAGTCACAGGAGGGATCCATCTCTAGAAACAGACCGTAGAGCATGGGAAGTCCTAGAAAACTCATTCATCTAAGTGCCTGAAATCGTGGCCCTGTAGCGATAGGGAGCTTATAAGTAGAACTGTAGGAATGCTGGAGCTTCAGCTCAGATTGAAATAGTAATTTACATAATAGATTACATAACATACATTTATAGATCTATTTGTAAAATAAATTTTTATAATATATAAATTGTATATTTATATCGGAGTCAGATGAAGTCCCTGGTGACCGGAAAAAGGGAAATTTGCACCCATTTTAAAAGCAGTAGAAAGGAGAACCCTGGGAACTACTGACCTGAGCCCCACCTCTGTGCCTGGGAAGACCAGGGAACAGATCCTCCTAGAAGCTCTGCTGAGGCACACGGAGGACAGGGAGGTGACTCAAGGCAGCCAGCACAGCTTCACCAAGGGCAAGTCCTGCCTCACCAGTCTACTGGCCTTCTGTGGTGGAGTGAGTACACCAGTGGACAAGGGAAGAGCTATGGATGCCATCTATCTGGGCTTCTGCAAGGCCTTCGACACAGTCCCACACACCATCCTTCTCTCTAAATCAGAGAAATAGGGATTGGAGGGGTGGGCTGTTCAGTGGATGAGGAACTGGTTGGATGGTTGCATTGAGAGACAAGTGGTCAAGAGCTCAATGTCCAGATGGAGATTGGTGAAAGTGGTGTCTCTTGGAGGTCCATATTGGGCCCAGACTGATTTAATGTCTTCATCAGTGGCATGGCCAGTGGGATTGAGTGCACCCTCAGCAAGTTTGTAGGTGACACCAAGCTCTGTGGTGCAGTTGACATGCCTGAGGGATGGGATGCCGCCTGAGGGACCTGGACAAGAACAGGTTAGCCTTGCCTGCACTGTAAACCAATTTTAATGTGTGTTCTCCCCTCATTTTTCTAAGTAGTTAACTACAGCATCTTTGCAGAAGAACATGTGTGAGCGAAGTGAGGGGAGTTGGTGAGGGAAGGTTGCAGTTGCTCTCCAATAAACCTCATTACAGTGCTGGGGGAAGCAAAGAAAGGCTGCATACGGGAATCAAGGAGGTTGATTCAATTAAATTCCCTTTGAGGAATTTGATCAACAGCCTCCTGTCCAGTCATCTGGGAGTGAATTTACAGCACTTCAGCTTCTCACTAGTGGCTGCTATGCCACCTTCCAGCAGCCTGAGGTACACATCTCTGTGGGCTACGCTGCCTTACATTAACTAAAAGGTAAGAGTAAGAATACAACAGGATACCTGCTGCTCTTTAAGTTCACACTTGAAGATACTGCCTTCTAACACAGTGATGTAGACCTTTGCCTACACACCAAGTATGTCCCAGTTAATCATAGCAAGTGGGGTATTTAGCATTCTGCATTCTTCCCATCTGTGGACACAGTTCCACTCATAGAAATGTCTTAAAACAGTACAGCTTGTTTTAACAGCTAGCAAGGGAACACATTACTGTCATTGTCTGCATAAATAGCTGTTTTCTCCTACTCTCTGCCTCCACCAGATCTTGTCCTCAGAAACCAGGAGATGTCTCTTTCTCACTGTTAGAAATCTACTGGTTGGTAGGAAGTGACTGAGGAATATGCAGAGCAGAGGGCTTCATCTGGCATGAGGGATTTCTCAACCTCACACCTCAGCACAGGAGATCTTTCTTTTCTTCTGGGCCTTTTTTTGATCCCCAGTACAGCTGATCATCACATCAGGGGATCTGCAGGCCAATAGGGTATGGCAGGTGGGATCTCAGGGTAGGTGGGAGGCTGTGGCACTATCCAGGGGTAGTTCTTGTCCTGGCAGAGGAGAAGCTGCCAGATGGGTGAGTCTCAGTATTTCAGGCTTGTCAGCTTGATAGTGAAAGAGGAATTAATCTCATTAAACCTTAGACGTCTACTTTGTGGGTGTTGCCAAGCTGGGCTAGTGCTCCCCTTGTGTCTGATGTCTGTGGAGAGAAACAGGTACATTTAGGACACAGTTCCTCCAAGCTTTCAATATCTCCTTGGGATGAGATGGATCTTGCCTTATATTCCTGTGACTGCACTGATCAGACCTGACCTTACTATGAAGGGAGAGATGGTTAGCCCATGCAGACCTAGCTATTCGGTTAACTAAATCACACCTGAGGTGTCAAAATAAAAGACAACGACAAGGACCTTCCAGCAAAATACCTTTAACCCAGTCTCAATACACACTCCAGCAGCCAGCTTGCCGATGTCTTGCCCCTGTGCAGGATGGCAGATGGATGGCTCTCTAGGCCATTCAGCAGTAGCTCACATTTTTCTCTCAGGAAGCCGTCTCCTGCCCCTGTCAGTCTCTCAGGCCAGCCAGGGTAATGGCTATGATGCTTTACACACACTTAAATGATGAAAATCTATTTAATAGATGGCTCATGAGGATAATAGTAAAGCCTTGTTTGCCTGAAAATGGTTTAATTGTTTTCTCCTAAAGAAAAGTGTCTTCTTCAGAGAACAAAGTTCTTAGGTAGACTCTCCTGATTACTTCAGCAGGAAACCTGATATGAATATCAGCTGAGATCATCTAGGGCAGTCCAACTGCAGCTGGATACGGGCCACTAGATGATTCTTTTGGCCCATTGCCCTTCTCCAGGGAAAGAGAGGGAGCAGATGTTGGAGCAGCACATAATATATGAACAGCTGGGAGCCTTATTCCATGCTTAGTAACCCAAGACAACATTTCACAGGGGGGCTTCTGGTTTTTGAGGTAGGACTGCCATAAATTCTGGAAGTTTTGAGGTGACACAGCTGGGGTTTTGTTGTGGGTTTGTTGTTTTTTTTTTTTCAGGGGGAAGAGATTCTTTAGGTCTGTAGAGCAAGCATAGATGTTTTTTCATGAGTAGAACAAACAATTTGCTGTAGAGGTTTCTTTGTCCCACACCTTACCATTTAGGATGCAGAAAAATAAGGCTTGCTGAGATATACTTGACTAACAACTCGGTGTCTGATTTAATTAATCTTGGCTCTCTCAACATTTCATGAAAATATAGTCAGGTGTTTTTATACTATGGAGACAGACAAAGTAGGTACAATAGATGACATCCTAGTAGTGCCTCTCTCATTCATGACTGTATAGAGTACACAGGCTGAATATCTCAGCTATACAATGTAAATATCTACATCTTTTGTCTGTTTTCTTTTGTTCCTGTCGTATTTAGTGAGGTTACTGAAAGCTGTGAGATGTGGCTAGAGAAGATGGCATAACTGGCAGAAAATGTGAAAAGGGAAGCTTTGAAAAGTCTAGCTGATTCTTTTTACTGCCCCATGGTGCTGGAATAAAACCAGAGCTGAATGCATTCACAATGTGTCTGTGCATGCTTTTCTGAAGAGAAGGCATCTCTGCAGCCAGGGGGCTGTTACGGTGCCAAGGGGATGGGAGCAAGGCTGTCTGGTCTAGTGCTGCTCTTGTGGAGCTATGCCCCTCAGGCTCCTGCACCTGGACTGAGAGCCACAGGGACTGTAAAGTACAAGTAAGTAATTGGGTCAGGGATTTTTACACTGGACAGGTAATGGCTTTAGATGTTTTTATAACCAAATTGCTTTTTTTCTCTCCTTTGTTTAATCTAGGAGCAGGGTAAAGGCATGGAGGATTTTAAATTAATATACACTCAAAGGAAAATGGAAGATGGGTGATGAAGAAAATGAAGGGCAATGGGTAAAAGATAAGCAGAGGAAAGGGCTTCTACAAGAGGAAGAGCAACAGTGCCACTATCCCAGGTGCTGTGAAATTTCAGGGTAATTTGAAAAGCCTCATCATCAGGCAGCCGCTCTTACAGTGCGGGTGTCTGAGAATTTGGGGAAGGACAGGGGTATTCAGCATGTCAAGTGCTTGACATGGATCTGTGGGGCCTGAGAGCAGCATGGTTGGCAACAGCAAAAGCAGTGTGGTGCCAAGTGTCTCCACGGGATGCCCTGGCAGAGGGCTCCTCGAGGCCTGCTGTAGATGTTTACTGAGCATTTCCCAGGTCTGGGGAGCTTCCCCTTGAGTGCTACCCTCTCCAGCCAGGAGCAGCGACTGAATACTTTTGTGTGCTTACCTTGCAGGAGTCATGTGCCACCCCAGTCTTTTCCAGATACAAGTCCCAGGAAC
Source organism: Falco naumanni (assembly GCF_017639655.2). Taxonomy (NCBI): domain Eukaryota; kingdom Metazoa; phylum Chordata; class Aves; order Falconiformes; family Falconidae; genus Falco; species Falco naumanni. Next base: position 58,700,783 of record NC_054057.1, read on the forward strand.
GAACTGGACATCCCTTAGGCTCTTGCTAATCGTCTCAGCACTCTCTACAGCTCCACTTCACTGGTTTTCTTGCAACAGGTACCACTCCTGCACTGCCTTTGCAGGAATGCTGTTGCTGTGTAGCTCTGAGGCAATGCAGGACAGTGCAGATGCTGCTGTTCCTGTGCAGTCACTTCCCTTCCTGGGTGTGTGTCTGCTGTGGGAGGGGAGGAGATGCTTTCCACAAGCTCAGAGGGCTCGTCCTGGACACGGGCCACCTGCCTATCCGCAAATACCATCAGCAAAATGATGCTTCCAGGTGAAATTCCTGCTCCGCTTCCCCTCCGTTCCCCTCCCTGACAACTCCAGCTACTTTATAATTTTTTCTTTTTGCAATCAACTATTCTGCAGCTCAGGGAGAAATTGCCTCCCTTCTCCCTCGCTCCCACAGCCCCCTCTCCCTTCCAGCAGCGATGCCGTCCTCCTTCCTATCACCGCGTTTTGCTGACCTTGTCACACTAATTAAAAAAAAAAATCTCTAGGACGGCAGAAACGGTGCTTAGGTGACAAGGAGAAGGAGAATTTGGGGGAGGTAGGAGGAGGAAAGGGAACGGGGGTGGGGGGTGTTTGATTTAAGAAATTTAATTTGAATAAACCCCTCCTCCTGCTCCTCCTCATTGGTTTCCTTTTCTTCCTCCATAGTAATGAGACCAGGCAAGGACAAGCTATTGGTTCCATATCCCCGTTCCTTTCCTCAGGCACTTGGGGGAGGAGGTGTTTGCATTTCTCCGCAGGACCAGCTCGCTTTGCAGAGCATTGTCTGGCTGTGAGAATCACACACACACACAGAAACACAGGGGCGAGCACACCGTAGCCTTGACTCGCAGGCAGAGCATCTGATCCAGTTTGGAGACCATCCTCCTCCCCCATCCCACCCCCTACTTCCCGAGCACATATAATCTCCACTAAAAAAAAAAAAAAAAAAAAAAAAAAAAAAAAAAAAAAAGGGGGGGGGGGGAAGTCGGGGGGGGAAAAGAAAAGTTTGCAGATCGCAGATCTCCTCTCTCCCTTCTTGATTTGTTTGCTTTTGGGTGGGGGTGTTGGCTTTTGGTGGTTTGGTTGGGGTGTTTGGTTTGGTTTTGGGGGTTTTTTTTGGCTTTTTTTTTTTTTTTTTTTGGTGGTTTGGGTTGTTTGGTGGGTTTTTTTTCTTGTTTTTTTTTTTTTTGGTTTTTTTTTGTTTTTGTTTTTGTTTTTAATTTAGCGATGGCAAATTCCTTCACGGCCAGGAGCTGGCCCATCCCCTGAGCAAAGGCAGCCTGGACATGACCGGCAGGCGAGGGAGGAGGAATTTGGATTCCCTTCGGAGGCGCCGACCCCTCCTCCGCCCGGTGCGAGCGAGGCGGGGGGAGCCCGGCCGCGGCCGCTCACTTCCAGCGCGGGCAGCCGGCGCTGGCCAGCTCCTGCCGGGGACCCCGGCCAGTGTCCCCCGCGGCTGGCTCCCACGCCGCCCGGGCACCGAAGGGATGCAGCATCTCCAGCGCCGGGACGGATCCTTGCTGCAATGGTAAGTCCTTTTCCCCGGCCTCTCCCCCTCCTCCAGCAGGGGTAGCATCGCGCCGGCTCCGGGTACCGGGGTGGCAGCGGCTGCCCGGCTCTGCCCCGCTCGGGCCGGGTACCGGGGGGCAGTGGGTACCGGGGGGCAGCGGGTACCGGTGGGCAGCGGCAGCCCGGCTCTGCCCCGCTCGGGCCGATCCTGAGATGCCCAAGCGCCAGCTCCCGCAGCCGGCGAGGGAAAAGGAACCGCCGGCTTGTCTTAGAGTGACATTGATTTATCGGCTGTTCCCTCATCTTCCCCAGGACCTGGGAATACTTCTTTTGGAGGGGACTAGCATGCAGGCTTTCTGTCTTCAGCCAGAACTGCAGGCTTTGAGGATGCGTCCGCGAGATAGATTTAGTTCTTTTCAAACACATAAATCTCCTTTCGCAAGTGGTGACAGGTTAACGTGCTCGGTATGGGGATCACGTCTGTTTTTAACACAATATGGCTGGTAAATAAAACCTGATTGCTAACAGACCCGGTGCTGCTGTTGGCATTTTCGAGCTCAAGGCTCCCTTTGCAGTTCTGCATCTTCACCTGCCGCAGAAACTCTGATTCACCCTTCAAGCAGTGCACCAGGACTTTGCCGTTTTTACTGTGGGGCAGTAGTAAAAATTGCCTTAATTTGCCTTTGACCTCTGCTTGCATGCCTCTGTGCATTTCTCCTTATCAGTATTTGAACAGCTGGTTCTAGTAATATCTTTATGTAAAGCACATCTTAAGTCAGAGAGACAGCATACAGGACAGTGCTTACCGCTGGGCTGTGGATTGAACACGGGCACAGTTCAGGTGTGTATTGGAATCTGAAGAGTTTAGGGCTACGGAGAGAAATGCAGCATGCTGTTCAGGACTGGCAAATGCATGGAAAAAAGAAAAGAGAGGTGGTTTTGTTTAGTGTCATGCCGGTGTTTATGGCTAGACAAGCATCCCACTTACACAGAAGCAGGTTTGGATGAACTCCCTGGAAGTCAGTGGCTTTCCTCTGCATCTAATCGGCTGGTAAACAGAAGCCTTTAGCTTGAAGAATATATTGCAGTAGCACTAGAGGTAATTATAATTATAATAACAATAATAAATTTTCGACAAAGTGAAAAAGGCAGCAAAGTGACCTGATTCTTTCCTAGGGTATTATGGATTACTGTCTGTCTTGTGTATTTTAATTACATTGCAAGTTTTGGACTGGTATGGCAATATGCAGTGTAACTGAAGCAGCTTTTTGGGTGGTGTTTGGGTTTTTTGTTTGTGGGGTTAGGTGGGTTTTTTTGTTTGGGTTTGTTGTTTTTTTGTTTTTTGTGGGTTGTTTTTTTTTTTGGTTTTGTTTTTTTTTTCATCTGTTGGAGTCAACAAACAGCAAATGGATTTTCCTTTGCTGCTGTTTGGGTACACAGCCATCTCACGTCTCCATTCAACCTATGCAACACTGGTCAGGTGTGGGGGGGAAATGTTTCCCTGGCTAGCATACAGTAATCAAAAGGCATGTATGGTTACTTAGGGTTACTGTCAGTGACAGCATGAAGGCAAACTCCTTACAGTGAGAGTCATACAGTTACAGAGAAAGAATGCATTATACAAGCACCTATACTTGGCTAAAACATAACACCCTGGAGCTGCCTTGAAAGAAGTTGTCCTATGGGTTGAGGCAATACTGCTCCAGAGTTTGATGAATAATTAAGGAAAGCTATTCAGTGCAGTAATGGGAGTTGGATTAAAGTTGACCTATCTGCTTGCATGTCGGTTACAGTTCTGGGTTATGGTCTCCTACCTTCCCCCCCCCCCCCCCCCCCCCCCTTCTATGTGCTGAGGGCAATGTTTGCTGCTTTGTTGTTCATTCAGGGCAGCTACAATACACATATTTGTCTTTAAACAGGGAACTAGCTTTGTGATAGCTTCTTGGCTTCAGCCTTCCATTATTTGTTGGGGTCTCTGAAAGAAAAGAGGAGGGGGTCCTTCTTCCCCATAGATTTAAGATGTCTGCTGTTTGCATGCTGGTGCCACAGCCGCATGTAGGTCTCTAGATCTTCTGTTGTCAGTGTATGTGTGAAGCTTGTAAACACGAAGGCAGAAGCTTTGTTGTGGGATGCTACCAGGGAGAGAAAACCCGAGATTTCTGAGACTGTGGGCTGCACTGTTGATCACGTTCAGACCTTTGTTCATCACATCTCTCTTCATTTGGCTGACTGAGCCAGCATCCTGGAGATATTTTTTCTGGGGTTGAGTTCCATATGTGCCTACGCCTTTGTTAAGTTGAGACCCATGTCCCCAAGCTGATTCATTTCAATGTAGCAGATTTTGTTTTCCTTTCCTTCCTTCTGAGCACACTTAGTACAAACAGTCTAATTCCTAAATTAGCTCAGATTATCTTTTAATGAAACCAGAGTATTTGAGTTAAGAAGCACTGAGAAAAAGTAAACTCAGGACAGGATCATGCTTTAAATCATATCTGGCATTAAGACGGGCAGAAATGTCACGTCTTACAGTTAATCCTGATTTAACAGAAGTGTTATTTATTTGCCACAGTTCTCAGGAGAGGTAAACTGATATCAGCTTATAGAAGTCAGTGGAGGTACTGAATTTTATTTCACCCACCCCACTACTTGGCCCAGAGAGTGCAGCCTCAACCTTTAAGTCGGCAAAGTGTATTTTTGTGTTGGCTTATGTTTCTTTGTTTCCATCCCCTTTCTTTCCACATGCAGCCATCCCATATCACTTGTGAAGACAGTGGGGGTGGGATTCAGTACATGCTGCAGTCAACAGGATTTTGGAGTGAGTTTTCCACACCAGTGCAGAAGTGGAACAACTCTACTGAAAGGGATGCAAATGCACCAGTGAGGAACTTCCTCTTTTTTCCTATCTAGAACTTTAAAGTCATCTTTGTTCATTATGTATCATCAAGGACAGCAACACCACTCTGTTTCGGAGTATCCTGCTACCCAATATATACAGCATCCTTTGATGGGATACTTTTCCAGTTCCCTCAGTGCTGAATTTGTTTGTTCTTAAAAATGCTCTGCATACAGAAAGGTATTTGGTAGTCTTCCACAATGCTAACAAGTACTAGAATTCATGTGTCTGTGGTAGCTGTTGAAACGCTGTTTGGATTGTAACTGAGTGGACACGAATATATGGGAAGAAAGCCAGACTTTTTTGCAGAGTACTTCACGGCAGAATGTCAAGCCCTCACCCCATTGCTTTGCTTGTGCTTTATTCTCTGACCACCTTTGCTCTCTCAATTTATTGATCTGTCTTCTTAGGCTTGAACTTTTATCTCCACAAGGCAAACTAGGAACTTTTTGTTGTTTAAACCTTGTTTACGTAACTCATTGCTGTTCATTGATTGTATCTCCATGCAAGCTAATGGGCTGATCTGTAGAGTAGCAGGACTAATAATTTCAGGGTAGAACTTCTCAGGAGGCACTAAATCATTCCATCTCCTGAAGAAAAGGTAGAAGCCTTGTCACACAGAGCATTTAAAGCTAACATGGCTGTTGTGCTGAGGAGTATTCCCTTGGAAAGGGATTCCTTGGAAAGGAAATTTTCCCTGCAGAAATACACAGACGCAGTTACAGTGACTCTTGTTTGCTACTCTGGTTCTTTCTACAGTTGAATCCAAATTTTTCTGAGATAACCATCCCATAGAATGAGCTCCTTTGCATTTGCCATTAGAATTTATCTGCTCTGGAGACATCCTGACAGTCTCATTCCTGCTCATTCAGGTGTCACATTTTACTCTTGGATGGTTTAAGGTAGGACTATATTCTGAAACTGCTCTGATCTATTTAATAGACAGACTGTTTCAGAAATAAAGTTTTAAAAGGTGTTTAAACCTCTGCTTAATACCACTGTTTAAAAAAAGGCAAAAAAAACCCACAAAAAAAACCAACCTAAAACTCCAAACCCAACAAAATAATTCTAGTTTTTCTTAGTATAACTCATAATTCACTCTAGTGCTAAAGGGACAAATATTTATCTGGTCTAACTCTTCTTCACAATAGTTATGACAATAGCAATAATAATAATAATTTATTTTCTAATATTTTGGGAATATTGAAGTCTAAGTACTCCTTACTGAATATACAACATTAAACTTCTGCCACATACCTTTGCAGGTTTGTCCATCCCATGTTGATGCATTTCACAAAGAAGCCTCAATCACAGTGGCTTTTGCACTCCATTAGAGATGATTGGGTCATGATTGCTCAGGAGCTGCAAATGGAAGGATAATTATAGTCCCTTATCTGTGATTTGTTGGGCCTGCTAAATGGAGTTGAGGATTAGGGCAGGAAAAGCCCTTTTAATCTGCATGGTGGGTTAATAGGCTAGATATTTTTATTCTTTAGTTCTGAAGAATGAGGCAAGTTTTGCTACTTTCATTTCCTGCAGGGGACAGTATATTGTCCTAGCTGATTGGGTGGGGATTCTTAAGGAAAAATGCCCTACTGAAGGGAAATGTGGCAGAATCAAGTTCTTTCATAGGGAGTAGATGTATCCTTAGGTCCACCTCTGAGGAGTGAAGGAGGTATAAATTTCCATATTCTCAAGGGGAAAACTTGGCCCCAAAGGATGCCCTGGCAAAATTACCATTCATTTCATGTGGAGGAAGGCTTTCTTGCTCAGAAGTGTTAAGCAGCCTGGGTGATGTTCATCTACTCTCACTTAAGCATCTGAAAACTAGGTGGTCATATCCATGCTAATCACCCCAATCCACTATATGTGGGGAGGGTGGTTCATCTCATCCTGAAGTCAGCTGAATCACCCCATGGAGGCTCTTGCAGCAGCATCCACATCCAAAGTCAGTGCGATTAATCTTTCTGTAGTATCTCAGAGTGTAATTCCTCTCTTGCTCTCATCTGTGCTCAGGCGAAGACTGGTAATTTTTTGCTAGCTCATAGCAATAGCAAATTGTGATAGATGTTAATCTTTCTAAAAAGCCCAAGCTCTCTGTGGTAGCCCCCACACCTTCCTCACCCATATCTTCCCTTTATTCAACCAATGGCAGTCTCAGGCTGTCCGTTGCAGGGAGAATTCATGCCATGTGTCCCAGGCAACATCCTATCTATTTGTCTTTTTTTCTTTTAATTATTATTCATTGCTTATTTTAAATCTCAGTGGGTTCCTTCTGCGTGTATCAACACTTTCTGTCTTTAGAGCATCTCCAATTACAAAGACAGATTTGCCAACTGAAGCTTGTATATAATTTTATGAACAGGGGGAATACATCAACACAGGCACACATCTAGGATGGCAACATGATTTTCTGCAGGCAGATGCAAGCTTGTTTTGCTTGTTCTCTGAGCTAGCCAGAAGCTGTGCAATGCTCCAAGCTTCATCTAATACACCCTACTTGTGAATAGCTACACTGTAAGTTGCAAGAAGATGGAGATGAATGCTGACTGGACCTTATTAGCTTAGGGTTGGCACCTTGTGAAGTACATTTTGACCAGCTTGGAGCACTTGACATGCTTAGGATTACATGATCTAAAAGCCGGCTTTTTGCCATAAATCAATAGCTTGATGCTTTTTTTTAATAATACATCTACCCTCTGTCCTAAGCTAACAAAATCCCCCAGTCAGTTGAAAAATTGATTTAACTAGCACCTTCCTCCTTAACTATGACATTTAAAAATATTTACTGAAATCCACATAATGAAAAAAAATATATCTGAACCTCCCAGAACACATTGATCAGTAGACTGGAATTAACGTTGCAGTAGTAAGAGATACCCTTCTCCACTGCAGAAAGAAACTATATTTATTTAGAAAGGCAGTTTAAAAAAGCTAAGATATCCTTAACTATTAATTCTTTTTCCTGGAATGGTAAGACTTTATTAAGTCACAGCATTTCTGTTTCTGCTCTTACTGTCGCATTTTTGAAGTAGGTTTATAGAAGCTTTTTTCATTTCTAGCAAAACCATAAAATGGAACATTATGGTCATAAGTAAAAAGCATTTCCTTTTAAAAAGCAATTCTTTTTTTTGTAATAAGGACATTTATATGTGTATCTAAAACCTTAAAATAATGTAACTAGTACCAAAAGTCAAATATGAGCTTGGGCTTAGTACATTTCTGAGATGTTGGACACACAACAGAACTTCCTCTCTTAAGAGCTGGCCTAGAAACAAATTATATAAAAAAGCCAGCACAAGTGCATTATGTAAAAGCCCAAGTTAAAGTTAGTAAAGTTACTCATTTCCTGTGTTTTAGAGAGCTGGATCTTTGGATTCCTTCCAGGAGTTTTGTGCTCTAACTTAAGATGCAAAGGAGATGAGAGAGCATCAGAAATACCGCAGATGCTTAAGCTCTTCATGACTAAGGCTGTGAATGTGTCACAGCTGTCACTGGAGCCTTGGATTCCACAATCCACACTCATTCATTCGAGTTGCGTGGAGTTTGACATCTTGGGTGGTTTTGTGCTAGTGAATGGGTTAGTTAGCCAAGATGATTATGTACAGTGGGCGAACAGCTGGAACAAACTTCATCAGAGAATAGTACTCGGTGATTGCAGAGGAGAGAGCAGCATGAAAAGCCATCATGAGCCATGTTGAAGTTGTTTCTCTGCAGCAGTCAAGTCTCTGGACACTGCTCTGCATTCTCTTGCTTTTTGTTCTCCGACTTGCTTTTTGTACCACAGCTGGGTGTAGCACTGATGGTCATGGAAAAGAGCCTTCAAAGACTACAAAAGTCTGCATGTTATTCAGAAAAGGAGAAGAAATGAATGTCACCAATGTTTTGGTTCCCCCAGCAAGTGTACCCCTGACAGATTTTTACCTCTGGCATTCAGCTTACTCCCTTTCCTCTGTTTGGAAGACTTGCATGTCTTTTTTTGCTAGGATTGTTTCTACCATGCTGACCAGAAATGCAATTCAAGTCATAGATTAAGACACGTAAAGATAGGTGTGTGTTTTGAAATGGTTACCCGTACCTAAGGACAAAAGCCTCTGCTATAGTCAAAGGAGATTTAGGACATGGTTCAGCCCCCTGAACATAGGTGTTGGGTGCCATCTGAGGTTCCCTGGGGTATCTAAGATCTACCAGGGATCTGTAGGTACGATGCTTATGTACATCACATCTTTTACCCTCCGTATAAGGGCAGGTAAAATACCTTGGGGCATTGGTGACACCAAACACCAGCGTTCAGGCTACTGATTCTGGCCCCAGGCCAATGCCTGATGTTGAGATAGACATAGGTATCTACTATAGAGTGAGCTCTGTAACTCATTAGCTTGGAAAGTCTTCAATAAATGCCACAGAGACAGTTTAATCTGCAGTCTAAATCCTGTCCTGGGTTTCTGATCCCTCCTGGTGATTTCAAATGAGACTGCTCAAATCTCGGCCTCAGTGCTCTTACCCCACACAGAAGGAGTTCAGCTCATTTTCATATACTCTGATGCAGGACTTGGAAATGCCCTTTGGTATTGCTGTCTTGGGACATCACAGTTAAGATACTGAACCACAAAAGAATTACTACATTGCAGGTGTATTTGTATAGCTCCACATTGTTCCTGGAATTATTTTCCCTGAGGTACCTTGAGACTGCATTCACCTTTCTCCAGATTCAACTACCACAAGCAGCTCCTGTGACAGAATAATCTAGAACATGTTTTTCTTCCTACATAATTCATAAATACATAGATGGTTTGGGTCAGAAGGGACCTTAAAGATCACCTAGTTCCAGCCCCCTGCCACGCCCAGGACCAACCCCCCCCTGCCCCCAGCCCCGGTGGCTCCCAGCCCCATCCAGCCTGGCCTTGGACACTGCCAGGGCTGGGGCACCCACAGCTGCTCTGGGCAGCCTGTACTGGTGCCTCACTGCCCTCACAGGGAAGGATTTCTTGCTAATGTCTCATCTAAATCTACCTCCTCTTAGTTTAAAACCATTACCTGTTGTCCTGTTGCAAAATGCCCTGCTAAAAACTCTGTCCCCATCTTTCTTATAAGCCCTCTTTAAGTACTGAACGGCAGCTATAAGGTCTCTCTAGAGCCTTGTCTTCTCCAGGTTGAACAACCTCAACTCTCTCAGCCGTTTCTCACAGGGAAGGGTTTCCATCCTTCTGATCATATTTGTGGCCCCCCTCTGGCCCCCCTCCAGCAGGTCCATGTCTTTCCTGTGCTGAGAACTCCAGAGCTGGACACAGCACTGCAGGGGGGTTTTCACCGGAGCGGAGCAGAGAGGGAGAATCCCTTCCCTCGACCTGCTGGCCATGCTGCTCGTGATGCAGCCCAGGATTTGCTTGGCCCCCTGAGCTGTGAGCGCACATTGTCAGGCCATGTTGAGCTTTTTGCCCACCAGCACCCCCAAGTCCTTCTCCTCAGGGCAGCCTCAATCCATTCTCTGCCCAGCCTGTACTGATACTGGGGGTTGCCCCATCCCAGGCGCAGGACTTCGCACCTTTACGGCTGAAATATTCTCAGCCTATGCTTCATCTTTTATTATGCTGCCTTGTACAGCTCACTAGTCCATGCTGGCTCTGTCCTGTTACCTTAGGCATTGTCCCTCCATCCATACATCATCACTGTCCTAATCTCAAGCAGGGGAAAAGGTCAATCCATGGCAGCTGTGCCATGATCTGATCTCAGTTTACATTCCTTATGACAGCCTGACTGAATATTCTCATTTTGTCTTGGCACTTCTGGGTGTCCAAGACACAGATCTTTTGCTGTCCAACTTTCTTTCCCCTGTTACTTCTGACTAAATGACTGTATATTATATGCTGCCTTTATAGGCAGTGGAGTCCAGATCTCAATTTTTTTGATCCCAAGTAGGTTTCTAAAATAATTCATGTAAATTGGACGTCCTTTTTACCTCCATTAACTATGTGGGAATACTGGACAGTGAGTGCTGTGGAAGAGCCAGGTAAGCTAGACAAGATGATCTAAAAAATTTAAATGAGATCTACTGACTTAATCTGAATTGGCCAGATTGAAAAGACTATGCAGGCATGTCTGACTGCATGTCCAAGCTAATCCATATCACTCTCTTTAGCAACATGTACAAACTTGCATTTTGTAAATCAGCTTTGAGAGCTTTAACCCGAAATGTTAGAGCTTGTGAATCATGGGCTGGTTCCAACCTGTAAAATTTTTCTATGCTTTCTGCTGTGTCCTTGCCATTTCCAAAATGCATCACCCTAGTGTGCTACTACTTCTGTGTGACCTGAAAAATCACCATCTTTAATGCCTCAGTATTTACATTTAGCCTGGAACAGGTGAAAGGTCAGCCTGGAGATATAACCCGTACAACAGAAAACAATGTGCCTTTGTATCAGGAATGACAAAGATGAAGATGACAGACTTGAAGATGGCTGAACCTATCTTGCTGTTTCACATCTCTGCAACTGCTCTCAACATAAAATAATCTCCATCTTTCCTCAAAATGCATCTCAAGACTTAGCTTCCTTGGCTGGTGGAGCAACTTAGATCAGAATGTTGTCCATCATCCTGCTGCCTTGACTTTCAGCACTTCTAAACATTGTATTAACCTTTGTAGCAGTTTTTTCTCCTCTAAGATCAAGAAGGCTCAGAAAAATGACTGATGTAAGGGAACACAAAGAAAAAAAAATCTAACAACATGCTCTAAATTGAACTGGTAGTAGTGACATCATCTGAGGCTGACCTTAGCCTTCCACAAAGACCTAGTCCCTAAAAAGATATAAATTCCTCTGTGCTCAGCGAAATGAACCATACTGATTTGCCATCCCATTTAATAATCACATGAGCAAAAGAGCAAACAAATGCACATTTCTCCAAGTACTTTCTGCTCCCTAAAGTGCCAAGTTTGTCCAGTACCCTTTTTGCTGTGTGCCCTCTTTGTTCAACTGGGATTCAAGCTTTTCTTACCAATGTTGTGACTTCAGCCAACATTAAAATGAGATCCATGGCTGGCAGCTCTGTATTATCGTGCCTGGCTTTACGAAATGTTCTGTACACTTCCACACCTTATTCTTTATCATCTATATCTGTAGTCTACTGTCTTTAGCGACCCCATAAGTAACAACAGAAAGCAGGCAAAGTTCAGTGTGACTTACGCATTGCTCCACCTGTTATTTTGCATTTTAGCTTCCCATGAGCAGTTTTGGAAGAGCTCCTACACAATGTTTTGCAATGAGCTAAGGGAAGGAACCATTGTTATTAATGTCAGCAATGTTGAAATGTTTGTCAAGTATATATTCTTCTTGCTTGTTGCAACTTGGCCTTACTACAATACCATTGAATCAACAAGATGACCCTGATTTCTTAATATGTCTGTCAGTAGACAGTCTACTAATGTTCTTTTAATTCTTTTAAAGTAAATAATTTAAATAAATCAGTCTATATATTGAAACTTGTTTGTTCATTTGGTGATTTCTCCAACATGTTGCTCCAATAATAATGAAGCTCCATTGCAAAAGTGCAACACCTTACGCAAGACTCCTGGAGACCTTACAGTTTAAATAAATTCCTACAATATATCTACCTGAGATACATCGAAGAAGCATAAGACTATAGGGTTCAATTAATTTTTTACCTGAAGCAGTAATTTAAAATAAATCAGATGCTGCCCCCAAATGATGTTTTTTCTCCACTGTCAATTAAGGGAGTCTGCGATCACTTGGTTATCTACAAACATCCACAACGTATATGTTTGAAGTTACTGGAGGGAAATCCGCTTTGATTTGCATAAAGACATAGGGAAAATTTGAATAAAATCTGACAGCTGAGTACAATTTCTCTGAGGTTTTGTGTACTGTTGCTATCAAAACAATCTCTTATCCCTCCTTACAAAACAAAGGCCTTCCATGTAAAGGATGAGGCACTAGGGTTAATAGATTTAAAGTAAAAGAAGGTAAATATATATATATATATATATGTATGTAAGTATTTCCTTCATAGATTTAGAGAATTTAAAAGTGGATACTTACTCTTCTTCTCCCAAAGGATTTCTTGAAAGTATCACTGTCATTATCCTAAATTGGTAGTTAACGAGGAATAAGCTGTGGAAAACTCACAACCTCAGAGCTCTTAGGTGCTCAGAGAAGCACAGATCCATTGCCAAACATTTATCAATTGCTTAGGTATTGCAATGTGCCTTTTTATTTTTATTATAGGGAAAGTCAGAAATTTCTGTTGTCTTTTCAAGACAAAACACAACTCCCTCTACGTGGAAGAAACAGTTTTCAGTAAGATCTGTTCAGCAATGGTGCATTTGCTAGACTTAGCACTGGCATGAATACCAATTAGACTGAAAATGGTTAGGAAAACAGATAATCATTTACAATGCTGTAGTATGGGAGGGAAACAGGAAGAATCTGCAGTAACTGGGAGAATCTGATTTCCAAATGAATTTCTCTCTATGCAGTGTTTAATAAATAGGATATATAAGAAATAAAGGCAAACACCACAATTACAAACAATGCTCAGGGAAAATCATGGCCCAGAGGGTGTTCTCATAGGCAGTTTGGATGAGGCCAGTTTAATTTGTGGTAAAGCAGTTTAACAGGATGGGTAAAAATGATTACATGTTACTTGACCTCAAGGTCAAGGAACGGTCCCAGGCCCTATGTATTTAGCAGTGTAGCTGTAACATTAAAATCTGGGTTTTTTTCCTCTTCTGCTATGAAACCACCATTGGTGGCTGTTGGCTACTCAGTTTGCTTCTGTGAGCTCCTTATACACAAGCAAGGAGCTGACAAAACACTTTGATACAAAGATAGATGATGAATTCAACATAAAAGCAAAGGCTCCTGGCTGGCTGGGCACGTAGATTTTTACCTTGGTAAAGGGTTGCTCTGTGGTTATTGAATTGTTGCCATTGACAGATGGATTCATTGTAGTCCAGCTGTTTACTTGGACATAACAGTTTTGCTTTTAGACCTTTTAAGCACTTTTGGTCTAGAGGCCATAGAAAGGAGCGTTACAGAGAGCCAGGTTACACTTTTTACACAAGAGGAAGTGGAAGAGAAGACTAGAGACTGCAAGGAGCTAGGGGCCACACCAGAAGTAAACTTATCTACTGGGAGATGTTCTGGTTCCTGGGGAAACATAACTGTACATGAGACCTCCTTGACACTGCCAAGGAACCTTAGGAAGTGGGATCTGACATGGACTCCCATCAGTGGTAATGAGAAAGTATTTTCAAAGCTCAAATTCTCTGAAATGTTTTTATATTGGTGAAGTCTTGCCATGTATTCTATTTGGACCATTGTCTGTAAGTCTTGGCTGAGTCCCTGGAAATTAGAGCAAATGATTCTGTTCAATAGTTGCTGCCTGTTATAAGCTATGTCTCTTTTCAATGGATTTAACTGCTATTTCATTTGCAGTCTGCAGGAGAACTGGTGACAGGGGATATCTGTGTGCATGCTCCTGTTTGAATGTCTTTCAGCAGAATATGTTGTTCATCAAGTTCTTCGGGATACAAGGGGCTCTAGGACTATGGAATACATTGGCTGTGCCAATGCTGAGAAATTAAAAACCACTAGGGAACATCCTGGACCTCTCAAATTTGGTCACTAAACTGTTATTAGATTATTATTAAATTAATGTTAAATTATTTGCATGGCATGTTGAAAGGGTTTGCAGACAGGTCAGCTAAGATTCTTCTTTATAATGCCTGCTCATGGTTCAGAGATTATCAAATTCCATATATCATTTCCAACAGGCAGTTTGTGGATGGCTACTCTATTTGAAGGGATGAAAAGGTTAAATAACCTATACATACCCTCTTGACCTCAATGCAAAAAAAAGCATGCTTCTAAATTATTGGAGGGGCAGGGGAAGAGGGGGTGAAGTATGGCTGAAAACACCACCACAAGTGAACAGACAGGAAAAATTCTGCCTTGTGCCTCCCACATTCCCTAGCTCCTGTGCTGCTCTAGGTCTCCTAACAGTGCTGTTGGACTGTAGTGGGGAGTATTTTAAGGCAAAATCCCTTGGCTTAGTCATGGCTTTGTTTTGATATCTCATATTGTGGCAAATCTGGACTATGGCTTTTCTGGAGCATTAGAGTTCAATCTGCTTGTGAAGTAAGGACTCAGCAGAGACAGAGCAGGAGAGAGCTCCCTTGGTGGGCAGAACTGATTCTCCAGAAAGCTGGGAAGCATGTTGAAAGAGAGAGCTGGCTGCACATCAAAGCGTCTGTATACTCAACTTGCAGATTCCTAGGAAGTTGTTTCCTTAGTGACAATAACAACAAGAACAATTTTAGAGTATTTTCTTCATGCCTGTTTTAGTGTTTGAGATATGTTCAGATGTCAAAGATTACAAATGGCACTTCTCTGCAGAAAGGTTTTGGGGTTTTTTTTTGGTTGTTTTTCTTTTTTCTAGCTTACACATAGGAATTCTTGTTTAGAATAGGGATCTGTCTGTCTTAATACTGTTAGTATTTTTAAATCCACAGACACCGTGGGAGCTAAAGGAACAGATCTTGCAGGATTCTTAATATGCCTAGTAAATGGTAGCAAGTTGGGAGGTTATCTCTGTAGTGTGAGTGCTATGGGCCTTGTAGCCTAGACATGAAGCTTACCCAACTCCAATGACAAGGTGCTCACCCGCTCTCAAAGCCAGGCTTCTAACAGGAAAGAGTAGGAAAGTGAGTGACATAGTAAAACACAACATTGTGTTTAAGAAACAAATCTTGACATAAGCCAGCAACCTCTGTATTTGCCACTATACACAGTAGATTTTGAAAACAAATTTTGGAACCTGTTTTTTGGGGAAAAAAAGAGAAATTAACTGCAGAATGGGACTGCTCTGCCAATGAGACTAATTTCTTGGTTTAGTGTATGCTGAAAAAAACTAGTAGGATGAACACCCAAGACCCTGAGCATGAGCACAATCAGAGGAATTTAGTGTTAATTTCCAAGAAAAACAAGACTGACTGAAACTGGCACCAAAAAATGCAGTTTGGAACCTGGGAGAACTTTTAGAGGTCGCGAGGTGCCAGTGAAACAGAGGCATAACAAGGAAAAAAGTAAAAGGATTTGCAAGCTATGCCAGAAGGAAATCCTAAGGAGTGAAACCATGAAGATGGTACTAAAGAGCAAATTCTATTATCATGTCTGAATTAGGAGTGCAGTCAGTATAGGATTCCTCTTTAACCAAAGAAGAGAGCTAGGCATCTGCAAAGAGTGACTGAAGTCAGAATATCGTTCATGCAATGGAGGTGTCTGACTTTTTATTAACAATGGAATTTAAAATATCTCTGCCTATAATTTAAATGCTAATAATTAACTGGAGCGAGCTCCAGTCCTGGTGACCAGAAGCAGTACAGTCAGTTCACTCACACCACATGATACTTTCTTTGTTCAAGACATTACAAAACTATAAATAATATTCAGTGTCATGATAAGCTTTAGTTTTCCTTCCTCCGTCAAGGTAGTGGGCCTTAACACTGTGTGTTTGTGCATTTCCAAATGTGTTTTTACCTTCTGTTCAATTCTGACACAGTAAATCATGATTAAATTATCAATTGTATAAACTAGTTCAGAATGCATCATATGGCATGGTCTAATATAGCAAAATGAATTTTAAAATATTAATTAAAATATACATCCATTTAAAATCTTCCTGAAATACCTTCCCCAGGTACCAAAAAGAATTTCCAAACTGTATGTCCCAAATCAGTTATCATTAACCTTTCTTTTGGGGAAAAAAAAGCTAAAAATATAAATGACAAATGGAAATAGTACTTACGATTAAAATATAGATTGGCTATTTGCTATTTTAACACTTTGATTTGAACCATTAATTTCAATGGAAATCCCTGATAACTAAGCGGCAAGGTTAATTAAACTCAAAGTCCTGTTTTGGAGTACTTCTGCTGATATTCACATTTCACACCAGTGGTTTGGAGCCAAATTTCAGTCTCTCTAGTGAACTGTTCATTGCTCTTATGCAACTACTTTTTTCAGTAACTCACCATTGTTCAGTGGTTCCAGCCTAGACTTAAATTTTTATCCTTTCATCAAAAATCTGATCAGGTTTGACTTGGCTCTGAAAGACACGGATGATAAAATCTGAGATTACAAACTGTGCACTGCATGTGTATTTTACATTAAACCACTCAGTAGTATCTAAGAAAATGAAAGTGATTTTTCTTAGCTTCAGCCTTCCGGGCTCTTTCATGGGTGAATGTATTAGAGCAGAATACCAAATTAGGAATTAAAAGCTTTACTAGGTTAAATCACAGAAAACCCACATGGGATGCAAAATGATACGTTAGTTATGTATTGAGGAAAGGGGAAGTAAGGGGGATGAAAAAAAGAACCACAATAAGAGTTTAACAAATTAAACTGAAAATGGACCATTTAATGTACAGGATAAGAACACATTGATTAAATGGCAAATGAAATAGCAGGAGAATATGGTGCATATTTCTTACTGAAAAATGTTTCTCATCACAATATTAGAATATATGCACGACGAAGACCTTTTTTCACCTGCTCTATCAGTAGTGGCAGAAGGAATCTACTAGTTGATAGTCAAAGTTATGAGCATCAGGAGTAAGGAATAATACATACATGAAAAAGGAAAAAAACACCACCCAAGCAGTTGTGTATGGGAAGACCTTGGGTTTGAGTTCTGTTGTCTGAAGTCTACGCTACGGCTGTGACGTCCTGTAGCTGTCCGAAGACATGACCACCTTTAGCCAACTCCACCATCTTGTCACCACCTCTTGAATCTGCCAGCTGAGTGCCTGGTATGAGTGCTTCCTAACCTGATTGTATCACATTGACCTTGGTTAGAAAAGCCTTATTATTTAAGCTAACCCAATTTATTTGGAGGAAATTGGGTTAGGCAACGCTCCTAGGATCAGCTTGGCAGGCAGATTGGAGGCAGTGCAGCACGGATTAGTGTCTCTAAGCTAACTGGGAGTAATGTTCTTTTCAGCATGGCTACAGCTGGAGAGAGATGTCCACACCCTAATGCAAGTGTCAAGAGCTGGCAGTTGTTCGAAGCACTCCTTGGGGATTTATACACGTTGGTTGGCATCTCATTTCTACAGAGGATCAGCGGAAGGAAAGAATTCATGTTTTCGTGGAGAAATCAACTACCTTTCAGCTAATGCAAACGAGTTCTATTAGCTTGCTGGAAAATAATCAAAAAGGAAAACATCTTGAAAGAATAATAAAGAGAATTTTGTGTTATTGCCTATATTGGTGATCAGAGGAGATACAGCTGGTATTCAGAGCTAAATTAATCCTGTGTGTATTGGTGATACTGGAGCTATCTAGACATGAAGTACAGGATGCCCTCAGTTCTCACTCATGTCACTTAGCAGAAGTTGCTACTTTTGTTGTCAGAAATGTGGGTCTTTCATTTGCTTTATAGCTTTGTTGACATGCAAAATAGGAGTGGTAAGCCTGGGGAAAATATGCACTATATGTTAGTTGAAGATATATTCTTCAACTATTCAACAACTTCGGTCTATTGATTTGGTGATAAAATAATCTTAAAAGACTGCCTTCAGGATGACTTTACATGTGTAAGCAAACTGGGGAGGTTTTTTTTGCTTTGGGAAACAAATTAAAAGGTCAGAGGAAAAAAACCCCACGTTCATTTCCATTTTAGAGACATGTTGATCTGTTTTAGAAGGCAAAAAAGGTGCTGGCCTTTTGAACTGGAGCTGGATGACTGGCACTAAATAACATATTACTGTACTTGGGATTTATTCACCTACATGTTTATGACCTGGAAGTCCTACTGTTATGGTCTGGTTTAGAGGTTTTTTTTGGCAGAATCATTTCAATTTAATTCTGCATTATTTTGATTTAAAATTATGATTATTTTCATTACTGGCTTGAAGACAATACAGAATACCACCAGTCCTTTGCAGAACATAACCCAGAATTATTTCCATAAAACCTGTGCTGCTGCCCATCAAGGAAGATTTTGTGACCAATTAGAGCCAAGCAATGCTGGATGAAATTAAACAGTCTAAAGGACATCTAAATCCATGCCACAAAAGTTTGGTTTCAGCTAAGTGGGAGACATGCACACACCCAAAATGTGCAAAATATTATTGGAAAAATTATTCTCTGCCTCACACAGTGTTTTCATTTCATGGCTGTTTCTGAATAAAGCAGCCCTCAATAAAACATCCAGTTCTTTGGCCATGTCTAATGGCAGCCAAGCTGTGCCCTGGAAAGTCCTCTAGTTCATTGTGCAGTGACTGGTACCAGCCTATCCTGACTCCCTCACAAAATTCATTCTGCTTGTCCAAAACAAACTCACACTGTGCCGACTTCAGGTTATCAGACATTTCATTTTATTTGCCAAGAAAGGATCGTTCTCTTCCTTTATGTGTCCCTGCCCTGGTCTCCTCAGCGAGTTACACATTTCAGAGCAACATACAAACTCATCCCATGCTTCATTTAGTCCCGCTGACAGCAAACTCTAGGGACAGAAGTGAACTCTAGGACATGGTGAAAGAAATACCATAAAATGTGAACTCACTTTTCTCTTTTCTACTGCATGTGAAAGATTATTTTTCTTTGTGTGTGATTTTTTTGTTGTTTTGGGGGATTTATGTTTGTGCCTTTTTTTTTTTTTTTTTTCCCTTCCCTGGTGCCTCAAATGAAATGCTGGTCTTTGCTGCAGATACCCTCACAGGGAACAGCAACAAGAGACCCTAAGATGCCAGTTCACCTGTCTGTGCTGAGCCAGAAAATAAATGTAAAGGTAATTCATAGTTATTCAGAGCTACCACTGCCTAGTTCCTAAGGTTGCTTCCATGTTTAAAAGCAAGGATGCCTCAGAGGTTCTCTGGCTATTAACCACTGCACAGATGAACCGTTCAGCTCTGGTATATGTTTTCTAGCTGGCTCTCATATGCCACTGGTGGTCTTTCCTTTACTTTTGTTGTCCTGGTCCATCTTTAATTCCCTACCTTACTGGCAATGAGAAAACCCAAGAAGACTGCTTGCATGCAGCTCTCTGCCATCTGCAGGCATGAGGGTCATTAATAATGCAGCCTGCAGAAATGAGGGCTTTGGGACATCTTTATTTCTCATCTTAATAAATTGCATCCTTCGGAGTCTGCTGAAGTGGATCTCCCAGTGCTAGAGATCAATATAGCTTTCTCCTTCCAAGGCTGCTTTTCTTTTTAAAATGTTTTTGTCAAGTGCTGACTAGGATGGGCAGGTACTCTGTTTTTGTGAGAAACCAACCTGTGAAGCTGTGCCTGCCCACAGTGATGTTATTGTGGTTATTTTAAGAGCTTAGAAGAAATCCTCTCCACAGAGTATAAAGGGAAATAAGAGAATAATGGAGAACTGCTGTATTATACACTACAGTGAAGCTGTGAAATCTTTGGCCAAATCTTTTGACCTAATAAGTTTCCAAAGGGTCAAAGTTTCATCCCTGAAGTCCTTGAAAGGCACATGATGATCATCACCATGATTGAGCCATACCAGCACTTTAAGGCACAGATTTTAGTTAGTTTTTCTCAGCAGCTAACATAAATATCTTTGCATGACTGCATCACCTGCTTCTCAAGCCGCTGTTCCTTCCGTGTCATTTCTGCTGAGCTTTAATTACAAATTTAACTCAAGATGGGTGCAGAGGGAGACCTGAACAGAATTTAGACTTGGTCTAATGTGTGGAAAGTGAAGGGAGGAGGTTAAACAACAAGAAAAAAACTTCTGTTACTGAATACTTAATGTTATTTGACCTTAATTTGCTGCCCAATATAAGATGCCACTAATCAGCTGAGTGTAGCTTTGGCAAACTTTTACTGTTTGGGCTGAAATGTTTTATGCTGTGTGTCTGTCTTAAATCTCTCTCTTCCTTTCCCTTGCTTCCTCTCTCTCTCCTTCCTGAAAGAAAACATAGAGATATAGGGCACAATTCATCTGATGCTTTGAGATACATAATTTAGGATGATCTAACTTGTGCTCTGAGCTCTACTGGATGTGCTGGCTATGTCTCAGTGACTATACAAGGAATCTGTGGAAAGTAGCTCATTTTCAGAGGGATACATTTTAATGAAATAACTCTCATCCAAGGCTCTGAAAGAGCACCCATGGGGAAGAGGCATTTTCACTGTGCCTTTGAAACATGAGTCAACCTATTTAAAACTGAGCAGTGGGCACTTTGGAGAAGGCAAGGATTTCAGCCTGATTGAATTTACATCCTTGTATCCTAGGTTTTACTGGTGTGCATGACAATAAAATGTCAAAACTAGCCAATGGAAAGAAATAACATTTTGGTTGTCTTCTGGGCCACATGGAATATTCCAGTTCCACATGATTTTTGAAGGAAAATGTGAATCATACCAAGTTAGTTGCATCTGATCTGATGACCATCCTGTCAACTTTATCACCACACATCTTACTATCTACAGTCAGGGTTTTCAGCTTTTACCTCAACAGCCAAGTTCAATATGACAAAATAACTCACTTTTTTAATGGAGCCCATTGACTTCTGTTCACACAGCCTCTGTATATAAGAAGAAACCTGCTGTAGTAGATTGGAGTTCCACAGAAGTAACAACAGTGCTATAATGGATACAACTGATCTCTTCTAGTTGTGTTTTTGTGCATTTCTTTTGTTTGTTTTTTGATATCTCTTGAATTAATAGAAAAGGAGAACATATACCTTGGCTAAAAAATTTTGCATGTAATTGTATGTTTATGTGTGTATGTGTGTTTATATTGAACTGTTTTGATCCTGAATTGTTCAAATCCTCCCAGGTATTCACTTAGGGCCATATTATGCCACCTTATAGGGCACCATAGGGCCAACTTATCATGGAAATCCATGAGCAGATCACGAAGATGAATACAGAAATCATCAGTTTAATCACAGTCTGAGAAGGTGATTAAAGGGAAATGAGTAATTTCCATTTATTTGTATTTACTTTTTTCCTAGGGGTGGCAGTGCTGTATTTTTTCTAGAAGCAGTTTAATTCAGAATAATAGTGAAGCAGTGGTGTATGAATTAAGCTGAATGTTTACATTATCCAGATTTTAGTTTTTAAAAAGTAATGTCCCTAAGAAGCTTCACTGCTGTAAGTCATGGGTATTCATACCTTTTTAAGGCACTGGGCACCCTGAAATGTGACCTTGGCTAAGATATCTTAACTACTGTGAACCACGGCTTGGGAAATCAGTTTTACAGTGTGGAATAATTGTGCAATGCTACCCAGGTTACTAGGTTTTCTTTTTCAAAAGGCAAACTATCTAGAGACAAGGTAAGAGAGAGGGCTGAAAGGGTTGGAGTTACCTGCAACATCCTCACTGTGTCACCTGAGTGTCCTTGCTTCATGAGACAGGATGCAAAGGTCTTTGTGACCTGCTGAAACAAAGAAAAAAAAAAATAGAAAAAGAAGTCCATAACATTTTCTCTAGACTCATTTCTTTCTATGTCAGACCAAAGGACCGTGTGTGTACTTGCTCCTTGCGTGTAAGTAGGAGCTTTCCTAGGAAGGACTGAACTCCCTTGCCTGTCCATATGTCTAAGCTACCATCAGCCTCAGCACCCACTACCAAAAAAGCTCTGCAGCCTTCACTGCCTCCAGACTACAGGGAGCAGGAAAGACCAAGAACACATTGCAGTCTCCTCCTGAGACACGAGTTCACTCTGTGCTTTAAGGTGGCTGGATGGGAGCCAGCTGTGAGTCAGAGGCCATGTGACTGGGAACCTATGTCTATTAGCACTGCAATAATCTACATATCAGTCGATTTACAAAATATTCACGTTACATAAAGTCCTCCTTTTTTGATTATCCTCCTACTTCTGGAAAGTACTTCCAGGGCCTCTTTCTGCTGATGGTCCAAAGCTTTCTTCTAATTCCCAGCTTAACATCTTCTTGTCCCAACAGACTTTAATTTCAATTGCTTTTCTTCCTCTTTTGTTTATACTTCTGCTATGCTTTTGGCTGTCCCTACTCGACAGAGTCTTCTGAGCTAATCAAACTGGTTTTCTGCTTTATTAGCTCTTTCTTTGCAGCACAGTGTCCCAGAGCAAGGCAAACCCATGTGCCGCTGAGGTGAATTGCTCATCTTTTGTTCACTGCAGAGGGAGCTAGGGGAAACTAGCTTGGATATAGATGTTTCACTTTTAGACAGCCAAAGTTATGTGACATGAATTCCATCTCTGGTGTTGCAAGAACATGTGCTGTGGAAGGTCCTAATATTGTCCAAATGTAGTGAGTCCATTAACCAGAAGATGGGATACAGCTGGGCAAACTTAGGCTGTTTGAGGTGCAACAAAAAAGAGGACAATAGGATATGTGGGTGGAAAAAAAAGGAATTATGCAACTTGCTAATGCTTATGCAGTGACTTAACCTTATCCTTCAGTGTAGGAATGAAACTGTTGGGGGGGGGTGGGGGGTAGGGGGGCAAATATTTTCATGTTCCTAAGGAGAGAAGAGGCAGAGTTGTATTCTCAGGCTTGTTCTGGGACACATTTCCCTGAGAATTGGACATTATGAGCTTGAAGAATCACAGTTGTAAGGGGATCATTTTCTCTATCCAGCAATAAATCAGGAAACATATTATAGCTGAGGTTTTGGGTTTTGTTGTTTGTTTTTTTTCAAGATGGGCTGAACCTTGGCCCATGAAAGCTTTCTATGTTGTTGTTTAGAAATGTAGAGGAGGCCTATGGATATTCATCTGGGACATCACCATAGGTCGCCAGGTCAGAATGCTCAAAGAAGTACATGCTGTTGTATGCAGAATGGCTCTGCTGTTTGCATTGAAAAATGAGAAGTTCATATAAGGCAAAGAAAGATCATTTGGTCATCCTTTCTGAACACCCTGGCAATTTTTCCATACTTCCAAGCATCAGTCTTTCAATGCCAAGGTTATATCAGACTGTTTTCTGCACACCACCACATATTTATTCCTTTGGCATCAGGCAATTGCTCGTTGTATTTACCACCTTTCAAAGTAACAGGTAACTCCCTTTCATTGCTTATTTTACTACTATGGCTCTGCTTTCAGATGAGCAGGGTAGACTTGTTTCCCAGAGACAATATGATGTTGGTGTGCTGTTACTGCAGTTCAGAGACTGTGTCTTGCCCATGGGTCCATCACCAGCTATAGGGCCTGGAGTCTGCCTGTACTAAATAATGGAATGCCTTGTTAAAGATACCCCTGATATTTCCTCACAGCTGAGAGCACGTAGTACCTTGCACAGCGACTACCTTGAGTCTGGGGAGAAATGATAGTTTCATAATGGCAGCTTTATCTCAAGATAATCAGTTCAGCACATCAACAAAGCTAATTAAGGGTGTTAAGAGTGGCATCGCACTCCAGTAAATATATTATTTTGAGTTGAGTTTGAAGGTGCTATAGAAGTACTGCACTTAGGATGCTTTTCAGACACAATGGGAGTAAAGGGCTTTGGTCCAGAGGTGCATTTTTCTGCTTTTACTCTTTCCTCTGCCTGTGACAGATGTCTGCTCAACAGTGACGCTGTTGAGCAGACATATATCCAGCCATATATGTTCAAAGCAGAGAGTGATGGCGATGTTGATGGATGGTTAAAAAAGAGTACTTACAAGTTCCTATGTAATACTGAAAAACAATAGTGAAAGCTATAGCCAGGGCAGAAAATGCAGATCACCACTCGAGGAAAGCAAATGAATCAAGTAGCTCTTGCAAAACTTTGATATGCCAGATAAAGAACACATTTTACCGGTAGCAGAGTAATGATTTTGAAGGACTTTGCCAAGCAGCACTTAAGCTCTGCTGGAATGGAGCAGCACGTAGTTACTTCTATGATTCCATATTAGTTGTATATTAGCTATGAAGTTCCACATACACCACAGATGCTTCAAAAGAGTAATTGGCCTGCCTATGAAGATGAAAATTTCTCATATAATTTTTTACTTTACCTACTAATGCTTCTTAAATGCATGGTAGTTTATAAATATTTCCCTGCGACTGAGTATCTGTGGTCTTTAGTTAAAAAAGTCATGCCATTTCACCAGGTCTCTGGGGATGTCAACAACATAAGGCCACAATAAATCTGATAGATAATACAATAGAGAAAAGAATTCCAATCAAGGCAAGAATTGCTGCATGAATTTTATGGATGATGTTACATGGGAAATCTGCCAAGAATAGCAATCGTATGCACAGGGAGGGATGAATTGTGTTCCATAGTCTCTGCTTTCATAAGTCTATAGCTGCTCTAGTTGCAAAGACAAGCTAGAAAATCCTGATCTGTAGATGAATGATCCATTCATGTATGCCTGAATTTTCAGAAAGCCTGAAGCAACAGTTTCAACAGATGTTCAAAGTCATTATAATGTCAAAATATTCAGATAGCGAGAAGAATTCTTTAGATGTCAATGACCTTCAAAGTTTTATCATACCCGTATGGGTGAAGCAGCATAATATGAAGGAGAAGAATTGTTATATCATTATTTATTTTTTTTTTTACTTATAAAAGCCAGGCATTTTAACTGGAGTTTGTTTGAAAACCTCAAGTGCTGCTTAGTTTTACACACTATGTCCAGAAAGGCATAAAATTTCAAAGTTTAAGAAAGGCTGGGCTTTATGGTCACACATATGAACGGATGAGATACAGTGAATTTGGATTTTCAAAAATTTTTTGATAATATTCTTACTGAAGAAAGCAGGCATCAGCTGGGATCAGAAGAGCCGAGTGGCTCACATGACTGATTTACTTTGATTTAACACATTTCCAAACATATGCTTACCTATGGTAACTTCTTATGTGAGTTCTTTGCCTATGGTGAACGCAGAAGAATGAAACTTAGCTTACCAACAAAACAACCAAAACTAAATGATCCTGCCTTGAATTTGATCTAAACCAAGAGCTACATACATATTTACTGTGCATCATCTTTGGCATAATAAGATTGCAAGCTGTAAAAGTTTTGCTATGCGTCTGACCCCTAAATAAAGGGAAAACAAAGCAGCAAGAGTGTACAACTCTTTCTCAAAAGTAATACTGAATGCCATAAGGAGCTATGCTAGCCTAATCTGGTGTAAGGTCTGAAAGTGAACAATGTGATAGCAAAATTTGCAAATGATCAAGAAATGTATCCAATCTTCAGAAAGTGTAAATTGGGATATCTTTCTTAAATTAGCTGAGTGACGCTCGTTAAATCTGTTCTAGAATAGTTTTGAGAGGTTTTTTTAAATGTTAGGAAAATTCTATAAAGCTAGAGGACTAGGAAATTCAAGAGCTGTCAGGTTATACAGAAATGATAAGAAGCGTACTTTGTAAGGACAAATTATAATACTCTTACATCTTCAGGGAATATCAATTTAATTGAAACCATTCAAAGGAAAAGAAAAAAACCACACTCCACCAAAATTATAATCAGGGACAGCTGAAATAAAGCATACATGGAAGTTATTAGGTTGTGTTAATAAAAGGAATAAAGATAGTACTGAAAATAACAAAAGGCCATGACATAGATGGAAGTCAGTGATCTGTTTTGCTTACCATTAGTGCCTTGGTGTCTGAAATGTTGGATATGGAATTTTCTTTGTTTGCCCTCATCGGCCTTAGTAAGCAGAGGAATGAAAAATAGACTCTTTCCAGGCAGTAACTCTTTTTGTCCAAAATTAGTTATCTAGCATTAGGGTATAGAATTGCTCCCTGAGAATACTTACCATATTTACCTCTTCTCCACTGACTGTAAAGAGAGCCTAGGTAGACTGGGCTGAACTATAATGTCTAACTTTTGAATGTGACCAATGCTGTTTAATGTTTTCATTAATGATGGGATGATGGAGCAGGGTGCACATTCAGAAAGTTTGGGAGGAGTGGTTGGTCATACTGTTATTCAGAGGGAACTAGACAGGCTGAAGAAATAGGCAGAGAGGAATTCAAGAAAGATAAATGTGAAGTCCTGCACCTGGAGAGCAAAAATTCTATGCACATGGGACAAGCTGGGGATCAGCTGGCTGGAAAGCAGTTTTGCAGAGAAGGACCTAAGGCTCTTGATGAACATGAAGCAGATCCTGAGCCAGTAATGTGCCCTTGTGGCAAAGAAGGCCAAAAGCATCATGAGCTGCATGAGAAAAAGTATAGGCAGCATGCCAGGGGAGTTGATCCTTCTCTCTCTCAGCCCAGTGAGACACATCTGGAATGCTGGGTCGAGTGCCAGACTGTGAGTACGAGAGGGACATGAACACACTGCAGTGAGTCCTGCGCAGAGCCACAAAGATGATTAAGGAATCAGGAGGAGAGTCTGAAAGAGCTGGGCTAGCTGTTCAGCCTAGAGAAGACTCAGGGGGATTTTATTAATGTGTAAAAAGACCCAGGCTCTCCTCAGTGGTGGCCAGCAGCAGGACAAGAGGTAACAAGCACAAATATATAGAAAATACAACTGCAAGATAACAAAACACTTTTCTATTGTTAGAATGGTCAAGTACTAGAACAGGTTGTGCAGGGAGCTCATGGAATCTCAACATTTGGAGATAATCAGAACCTGATTGGAAATGGGTTTTGGATGACCTAAGCTACCTGCTCTAGCTGACCCTGCTTTGAGCAGGGATGTTGGACTAAACAATCTGCAGGGTTCCTTGCCAACCCCCAGTTCTGTGAATCCCCTGATCTGTTATTCTTCTTGCAAAACTGCATTGCTCTGATTTCTTTCCTACACAAGTCCTCACAGAAGACAATGAAATTGATAATCGTACTTCAAGTAGAAATATTCAACCACCTGGACTCTCATATACATACAGGAGTCACAGCACCTGCAGTTTACCATTTCCTATTTTTGTAATCACATCTTTATCTTCATTTTTAGAAAGGGAGGACTAGAAAAATTCATAGGTGTTTTCTGCATGCTGTGCAAGGAAAAACAGAATTAAA
The DNA here is from genome assembly GCF_017639655.2 of Falco naumanni. Taxonomy (NCBI): domain Eukaryota; kingdom Metazoa; phylum Chordata; class Aves; order Falconiformes; family Falconidae; genus Falco; species Falco naumanni. The sequence goes on from NC_054057.1 coordinate 58,728,136, forward strand.
ACCCCCCATATTCCTCCAGATAGAAAAAAGACTATTGCTGAGCATTACTGACAGACTTGGTTATTCTTTAACACTGAAGTGTCTAAGCCAGGCAGCAAGTTGAATATGTTTCTTTCAACTATTTCCATGCAAAATTACTGCTAGCACTGTATCAGCTCTTTTTAAAAAATTTTGTTTCCTGAAGTCAAAAGCAACAATTTTCTTGAGCAGTGAAAACACTGGATATTAGAAGAGACTACCTGTTTGCATCTGTCATTAACGGACAGTTTGCAGCACTTGACTCCACACCAGTTTGTCTTAGAATGATGACTAGATATCCTACAGTCTCCATTCCTCCTTGTGGACAATCCTGTGACAAAATCCAGGTTCCTGGTTATAGCTCTTTCAGGTGAAAGGGTGGCATTTCTGCCTAAGAGCCCCAGGATATTCACGTGGACCTGAGAAGTGCTCACTCGTTCCTTTCTGTAGAGGGATGCAGGCAGTGGGTTGATCAGCATTGATAACATGCAGCTGTGGCCTGGCCTCGAAGGCAGTGGGTTGATTGACATGGATAATGTGCAGGTGTAGGTCGTTCCCCCTAAGTAGTTAAATAGCTCTGAGGAGTGGGGGGGAGGGGGTTGGATGGAGGAGATGAGACAGCATGGTCTGACCTGTAGAGGAAGGAGAAACAGTGTGGACAGTAGATGCTGACTGATGGTAAAGCCTTGTTGCAGCCTGATAGCTTGCTTGTGCTGCAACACCTTTCTGAAAATCCACATCTTAGATCTCCTGATGTAGCTGGCCTTCAAATCCTGTTTTGTGATTGACAACAGATATGGTGAGTGGAAACAAGGAGACTAGGAACTCTTCCAGTGAAGCATACAAAGGGATAAAAGTGAATAAATGACTCTTTGGTTTTTAAAAGAAAGATAAAGTTAGATTCTCAGCTGCTGTGATCCATGCAGATACTTTAATTTCAGTGAATTTATGAAGATTAATGAAAGTAAATGAAAACAACCCAAAATAATTTAACTCCAAGAAATGAGAAGTGGTATATTAAAGATACTAGAAAGGCCACAATGTTAATCTTTTTGTTTGCTATGATAGGATTGCTTTTTACAGGCTATTTCCTAAAGGAAACTTTAGAGCTCTTGCAGTCTGATATTCAGTTAAATTTTCTTTTAGTTTTTCTGTTATCTTAAAGGTTTTGGTATCAATGTTTTGACACCCTAAACAGTCTAATTCCTTCTCAAGCCTTTATGGTAGGTCAAACTTTGCTATGTTGGGTTTCATATTGCTGAATTGTATACTTGAGAAAAGACTGGAAGTGGGGTTATTCTGTACAAATTTAGATATCCACAATGTATATGTCAACATATGAGGTAGCTGTTAAGAATTCCTTCACACCTAGGGAAGAGAAGTAGAAAGTATAAAGTACATACCTAAAATAGGTCAGATGATTTGCTTCCTTCATATATCTATTTTCCTCTGACTACATAAAAAAAGACTTGACAATGAGCTCATATGTGAGTATGTGTCTTCTAGGTTTCTAAAATTAGGTGGTGTCCCAAGTCTCTGATGAGCTATTTCCTCAACCTGCTTATTTCTTGCTAGCAACTGTCTCAGTTGGCATGAGGAAGGTTCACCATGCCATTTAACATAAATTACGAAGCTGATATGCTACATCTGGGAAGTTTTAGGAGGGAAATAATAAAATGCACTGGATTTCACACTTTGTATTGAAAGACTGTAGAAGATAGAGGATCAATTATATAATTACTTGTTCATTTATAAGCCAAAGATGTCCATCTGGCTAACTTTGTGCCATAAACAACTGTGGAGTTCCCTTCCTTGGGAAGAACTTTGAAATGCCAAGGGAGCGGTCTGTGAGCCAGACTGACTGGTGAGGGCTGGAGTATTCTCCTCAGCACCTTTTTTCCTTTGCATCCCAGTGTTCTCTACCCATGTGTGTTCTGCATAGGGAAATATTCCTCATGTCACTAGGAAGTACTGGGGTAACTGTGGAATGAGTGACTTTGTGCAACATAGAGTATTCAATGTGCAGAAGCTCAGTTGATCCTGCATGTTGTCAGAAGCTTTCAGATTTCCACACTTGTGTAGTGGCTTGGTGTGCAGGAGAAGGATGTGGGCAGCCTTGACTAGACACAAAATTAAGATTAATTAAGTAATGAACTTGCATTTGATAACTGCTGGTCTAAGCCATTGTGGGTCAGCTTTGAAATTTATTGCCTTCCTTCCATACCACTGGCATGCATCCCAGAGGACCATACCAAGGAGCCTAGCAGATCAGCTTGTTTCTTTCTTTTGGGTGAGAATGCAGTTAACAGCTCATAACTGCCTTATAAAGTCACTAAAAATCATCGTTCATTCATCCTACATGGGTATGTGCTGTCTAAGATGCTGCATAACAGTTCCACCCGTTACCTGAGATGGTGAGGTTTTGTTAAGAGGGAACCCACAAGGTGCTGCAGTTACTGGGGGTATCCCTGCTTTTGACAGGGAGAGCCTGCAGAACTGTCTGGTAACAGTTCCTGCACTTCCTACTACTAAAAATAGTCATGTGGTAGCTTTCCCAAAGGGTATCTTGGGAAAGAAAAAGTCTTCTCAAGAAGTCAACATGTAGAGCTAGTCTTGGTTAGCTCACTTCTGACAGCGGGAGCCCTGACTTCAGAACAAGGCAGTATTTGCAAAACAACTGAGAAGAATAACTGATATGACAGGTAGTGATGTATGGCCCCCTGGGAGTGGGCACATCCTACTTGGGAAGGACTCGCTCTCTGGTTTTGTTGGTTACTGACATAATGTTTTGTACTTGACACTTGAGAGCTTCTGACTGTGTAATTCTCCTCATCAGCCTTTAGGCTTCTGTAAATTAGTCCACATATGAGCTAAGCACTCCAGAGCTCCTTTTTAGATAGGGGAAAAACGGGCACTTGTAGCAGAATGGGTTTTGTCAAAGTTTTTCCAACCTGCCCTTGGAGTACCTCACCACTGAATAATACAAAGAATCTGCTGTGGCACTGAAAGTGTCTACAGTGGACAAATCAATCCACCTCTGTAGATGATGAATTTTTTTCCTTAAGTCATTATGTGACCAAAACAAGTCCTTTTTTTGGCTGAGTGTTTTTTTCCTTCTTCGTATGTTTCAGCCATGCTTGAAATAGCTCCCTGAAGCCCAGTGCCTCTCAGTAACAATCAACTGATTTTCATTGTCAGAGACTTCAACAGCTCTTCTGTTTCATCAGAGATAATTGAAGTTGTTTTTTTTATATTGGGGAACTGTTTGCATAACTGAAATGTGCAGCCCCCATGCTATTTGCTGTTCTGACTTCTCCGATTTTAATTACAGTAGCAGATGCAGGTAAAACAACAACATGGAGCACTAGTAGCTCTAATTTTCTAATGAAATTACAGGACTTGGCTACCAGTGACATCAGAAAACAATATGATAATTCAAGCATTCCTTCCAAATACTATATTCATATCTTTATTTCTTTTTCCCAGTACTGAATGGAAATGCTTTAAGAGCATTGCCTGTATTTTTAAAAAGTTTATTTTTCTAGTATATGATTGTGAGATAACAAGCCTTTTATTGGTAGTATGTGGACTCTGCACCTATGTTTATCATACATGCTAGGAGCTGCTAAACAATATATACAAGTTCACTTCAGGTCTAGGGCATAAGTTCACAGAACTGGCAGTTGTTATTACCTAATAAACACTTAAGTCTCTATGGACGATATGAAGGCCTCAGCCCAGTTTTTGATGCAGGTTTCCATGACTACCTTGAAGGCAAAAATGAAGTCAATTCTTTTACTTTTTCGGCAAAATGTGAAAGAAAGTCAATGAGATGGTTTGCAGATGTTCTTGTCTTCTCTTTAGAAGTTTTTTAAAAACTAAGATAAAACAGAGAGCATCCACTCCACATCTCCAACCTAGTGAATGTCAGCGAAAAGTAAAACAGGATCTTCAAATATTGGAAAAAATGTATTCTAGCAGTTACCACTTCCTCATGGGGTATCTGTCCATCTCTTTACTCAGGCATCTCCTACCCCTCCGCTGTGTTTAAATCTTGTTTTTTCTGATGCATTACAGTAGCAGAACCCAAGGATAGAATTCAATCTCCACATCACTCCCGCCTTTCTGGACTGGCCTGCACACAAGAGTGCAAATGATCAAGAAATAATTTCAAATCCAATGTCTGTTAATGCATCTTTTGTTTTTCTGTTGCTTCTGTTAATGGAGTGACTTTCTTTTTCCATCTCCTCACTGCTGAATGTCACCATGGATGTTTGCTGTCCTCCTCAGCTGAGATCTTATCAGTCCCTCATTATTTGATAAACCATCAGAAATACAGTTAAGTAATTAAATTCTGTACCAGAGCAGAGCAAAAGTGACCGATTGAGTGAGGATGGAAGAAAGCAGATCAGTTTAGAGGGAATTTTATAAATCATTGTTCTCCATTTAGTCAGGGTCTTGATAGAGAAGGCAAAAATTTAAAGAGCTTAATTTTCCTTCTTTTATTTTTTAATTGAAAGACTCCCTCCTTTCGAAATGCTAGTGTCTTGGCAGTATGTTGCAGTCAGTAAAAAAATTGAGTGTCCTGTGATCATAAAAGTTCTTTTACATTTGCCTTTGTCATTTTTTTGTTTACTTTCTGTTTTCTTCTTAGTCTTTTCTCTGTTATATTTCCTCGCATTCCCTCTGATATTTTAAATGTTTTTCCAATGTACCCTTGTTTTATTCTTTCTCTAATTGTTTGTGTCCCTGGTTTGTTATTATCTATGATCCCTTTTCTTTTCTCAAATATTTACTTACTTTGTTTAAACATTTCTCTAGCTGTGAAGATGTATGTCAGTTGTGTTTATGCCCGTGGAGGTCATAGGTGATGGTATGTAGGAAACCTACATCAAACAAGAAGATTTTACAAGGGGCTTCAGCATTCAAAAGCTTCATTTGCACTTTGAAATAAAACAGATGAGAGACCATTCTCTGGCTCCAAGACAAACTGGTGTGGCACAGCTCATGCCAATGGGGCTAAACTCTCATACCTTCCTGAAGCAGAGAGCTTGCACCTAAACTGCTGTAGACATTGCCAAAGCTGGCTGAGCTTATCTTGGAGGAATTAAGTCTATAGGGTAGAGATGCACTGAAGGGGTGTGGTGGGTTGACTTTGGCTGGACACCAGATGCCCCCCAAGCCGCTGTGTCACTGCCCTCCTCAGCTGGGCAGGGCAGAGGAACTGCACCCCAGGCTGCTGGGCCGGGGTATGGGCAGGGACATCCCTCAGCAATGGCTGTTGTGGGCAAAACAGGCTCAGCGTGGGGAAACTGGTTTCATTTATTACCCGTCAAATCACAGCTGGATAATGAGGAATGAAACCAAATCTTGAAAACACTTCCCCCGCTCCCCTCTCTTCTTCCCGGGCTCAACTTTGCTCCCCATCTCTCTCCCTGCTCCCCACCAGCAGCACTGGGGATGGGGAATGGGGCTGGGGTCCGTCCATCACGTGCTGTCGCTGCCACCCCTTCTTCTGCAGGGACAGGGCTCCTCACCCCCTGCTCTGCCCCAGTGGGGGTCCCCCCCATGAGTGCCGTCCCTCAAGCCCAGCTTGCCTCAGCGGTGTCCCCGCGGGGTCCCCAACCCTGCCAGCAGCACTGGGGGAGTCCCTGCCTACCCCTGCCCTGGCCTGGGGGGCTGCAGGGCCGCTGCTCCCACACAGTCTCGCTGCTGCCCTGGCTGCAATCGCACAGGTTCCCCCCTGAAATCTCTTCTCCCCCTGGCGCTGCCACTGTGGCGGCTGGGCTGGGCCTGGGCTGGCTGGGGGCCAGCTGGCATCGGCTCCTCGGGCACGGGGGAAGGTTCTGGCACCTTCTCACAGACACTGCCCTGCAGCCCCCACTGCCAACACCTTGCCATGCAAACCTGATACAAGGTGATCCATCTCAGGCAAGGGAGAACCGGGGAAACACAACTAGTGAATATGAAAGTATAACTCCATGTTAAAAACCTGGCTGTAGGTAGGGCACCAAAGGAGGTCTCTGTGTCACCATGATACCAAGACCTGAAGCAGGATGGTGTTTTACGCTGTTATGAGGATTGCATCCAGCCAGAGATTAAGACAGAAAGGTTCTCTTAAAGGAAAAAATGTTTGAGGAACCATCATGATTTGGAACGAGTGGGAATGTTTAAACACTGTTTTATGGTGGGAGGTGCTAGGACAAAGCTAATGTCAGGTGCAGAATTGTGTTATATCCTGGCCACCTGTCTAGCTTCTTGGCAGAGACCAAGCAATGGAAGTCACAGACATGTATGACCTTGTCATCCATATAAGTCAGTCCTGTCTAATGTCACGGATGAATCTTTAGCCCGGCTGTGCAATTCATTCTTTTGCACCTCTGTTGCTGAGTTCTCAAAAAGCTATCAGGCTGTTAACAGCTCTGGTCACGGATTTTGTTATCTGAACAAGAGATCTCTGGGAGTAAATTATCATGTCATGCAGTCTCCTAAAAAAGCCCCCAGACAGTTGTGCTTTTGAGACACTACTGAAAATCATGACGGGCAAAATCATGACTTCAGAAATGAAGCAGACAATTAGGTCCTTTTTCTGGTTAAAAATAATCCATCCTATCTTTTCCTTGGGGTACAATCTAGGTCTTCCCAGCTACGGAAGCTTTTTCAGTAGTTTCTATGATACAAGTTACTCATCATACAGACATGTCCTTTGGCTTTGAATTAAGTATCCAAGGCCATCTATAGCACCTATCATAGCAGCAATCCAGACAAGTATGGTTGATCTCTAATGTACAGCTCACAGTTCAAGTGCTGGGTTCTCTGTTTTCTGTTCATTTCTTTTTCATTCTCTTCATGTTTTCCGTATTTGTAATAATGTTCCTCTTTCACTGCAGAGATCTGAGCCTTGACGTGAAGACCTTAACAAAAAGATCTTCAGAGAGTGTGTGCTTCAGCCCTAACAATAGTATTAGCAAGCAAAACGTGACCAAAGCTGAACATTAAGAGAGACGATGGCTGTCAATTGGAAGATCTGCTTCTTTGTTCTCATATTGCTTCCAGTGGTAAGGAAAGATTTTTTTGATTTCCATTGTACTGATATACTGGTCTGAAGGCCAGCACTTGCTAAGAGTGAAGAATCTGTTGCTGACACCGATTCTGGCTTTTCTGTGTGACCGCATAGCCTACATGAAGACTTTCCCTACTTTATGGATGCTCATCCTGTAGAAGGGCAAGTCAGTTCCTTGAGGGGATTTGTTCACTGTTTGTACTTGAGATTAAGAATAAAATAAGGTAATAATTTTTTTAAAAAGTGGGGTTTCTGTTTCAAATCTGTTGGTTTAAGATATTTTTTTTTCAGGCAAAGGGAATAAAGTTAGAGCTTCCCATCAGCCTGGTGAAACCTAAGCCTTGAGATATTTCAGCCAGTGCTTTTGGGTGCTTTTATTTTCAGAAGACCAATTTCAAGTAACCATAACCTTTAAAGATACAGGCACTCAAATTCTTCGGTCACATTCTTGAAGATCTTCAACTCTTTATGAAGATTATAGGGATTTATTTTCATCGTAACTCTTTACTTACTATGTAACATGTTATCCCACGAATCACTCAGTCTGAACACATCTGGGGACTGTAACACTGTTCCTGCCCATTATCCCCCTACACATTGTGGCTGTATCTAGCCTCACAAGACAGCCATAAGATCCCTGAATAAAGCATGCTTTTGCGTTTGCAGCTGTGAGGTATGGTACACAACCCCTATAATGAACTCATCTTGCATTTCAATCCAGTTCTTTGCTGGACTATTGATCACAACTGTGCCCTTCATCACTTCTCAAGAAGCATTGCACAGTGAGATGCTATGACACTAGTATTTAAATCCTTTATCTTGTTCTCATTAATAACCTTCCATAACTTCCATGCAGATGCTTTACAATTGCTTAATATACAGATACTCTCATGTTACTGCACTTTAAAAGCCAGGTATTTCTAAGAATTCTTGATACAGATTTTGTTTTTATTTTTAAATGAGGACTATTTAATATGGTAGTCATGAAACCCCAGTTATCTTTCAGCAGATTTTACAGTTTCTTGCTCATGTGTATTGATTGTGTGACCTGTCTTTTACAGTCCATATTGGTCAGCATACAGGACTTATTTTTATTTTGGCACACAAAAATGCACATTCTTTCCTCTTAGGTCTTACTTAGAAGCAACTTTAATTAACTGCTTATCAGAAATGTAGCCTTATTCAGCTAAATTCTGCAGAATTGGATTGGAACTGCGTGTATACTTCTGTTCATCCAAATAATACAGTCCCTTACTATACAAATACCTAGTCTTTGAATTTCTTTCTGGTACATGACTCTTGTGAGTATTGCCTAGTTTTCCTGGTGAGGTAGAAAGCATTACTTATTAACAAAGTGAATGTGTTTAATTTTTACACTGTATCTCTGAAGTAGTTACACTAGATTTCCCTAAGCTAATGCAGAGGGGAAACACCTCTCTCCACCCCTACCCCCACCCCCACCCCCCTTTGACCTGTTTTAGATGCTTATGTTAGCATGAGGTTCCTGTATTCTTGACTATAGAAGGAGGTTAGCTCAAATTCATATGCTGGGTTTTTGGCCATACATTAGATTATATAAACACACCTTGTTGCTTCTGGTTTGAGACCCAGAAATGACAATTGTCATGTCACGGTCTCTTAGGAGCTCCCATCTTACAGCTAAGCCTTTCTCATCAATGTGTAGGATGTGCCTGACCAACACATCAGATAAAATTGCAAAGTAGATTGGTAAATGGCCATATGAATGGAAAGGCAAAAGCCTTTCTTTTTAAATGACCAGTGATCTTCATAGTTTCAAGATTTTTAGTGTTCAGCTTGAGACAGCTAAAAGGTGTCATTGTATTCAGAGGTGAACAATTTTTAATTAAGGGAATAGATGTGCCTGAACATACCTTTTGGGCTTTCAGAAGGACGACCTTCCTGGCAAATGTGGAAGGACAGCAAGTTTCCAATTCCTAGCATTTCAGGACATAACCGTGATCACTGAGCTGGATAATTAGTGATCAGCTTTAGCTTTTGGAAAGAACAGCTCTCTAATGAAATACTAGGAAGCAAAACAGAGCTAATAAGAACAAGTATGCCTTTATATATGCTGTTTCTGCAATGTTTATGAGCGCAAGGTTTTATTATGATCTCTTGCAGGAACCCAGGTACTAAAGTTAACGATTTTACACACCTGAACTTGTACACACATTTCTTTGGTCTGTGAAGAGATTTATACCTATGATGGATTGTACCATAATTTGTATATAGTACTCATTCCTTGTTACATACCTAAGTTTCTTTTCACTGTTCAGGAATGATATGTAATTTATACTTCTTCCCTCACTGGGACTCTTTTATAACACTTGTGTTAACACATTTTCTCTCCATTGGGACACACACTTCCTCTTCAAATCACCTTTAATGTGCTGTGCTGATGTTCTCAAATTGGTACTTTTCTGTCATTCAGATTTTCAGGTTTTCTACAAAGAGAATCTGCACACCTGCTTGGATGCCCAGGTTTTGGCTTCACCAAGAGGCCCATTTTACCCACAGAAACCCAAAGCACTGGGACTAAGGGCTGCATTCATAAACAGATCAAGAAAAGGCAAAAAAAGGACAAACTGCATTAACAGAAAATTATTGGTGGCTTCAAGTATAGACTCAGAGCAGACAACAAGAAAATAATATGCTAAGATATATTTAGAAAAGGGCATGTCAAGCCAGTTCTAATTGTCAGAGACTAAGGCTGGTTAGATTTTTTCACGTGTTTAACAGGCTGTTCTGTATTTGCTGACCACAAAGGTATTCCACCTTATTATTCACTTGGGACTGAAGGCAGGAACTAGAAGCATGATACCTGCTAGGCTTTTTAGAGGAATTCTTGAGCTTTATTTCTTTCCCCATTTCCTAGGTATAAATGCCTATGTTGCTATTTCATCTCTTTTTAATCCATTTTTTGTTAGCTAGCCTGCTTCTTTTCAATCACTCTCTTTTCTTTGTTTTCTCTGGACATCTCCTTTTTTTCATTTGCACATCAGTTTTCTTCATCGTACCTATTTTTTGCTTCTGAATTCACTTTCACTGCCATTTTGATTGATTTCTCATTCTATTCATCTATGATAACAGTGGCTTGGGTTTTTTTTTGGAAATATTAACAAAATTCATCATAAAATTGTTGAGGAGATAGTATCCTATACCATCGTTCCTTTGTCTGGTTCCAAATGTACTTGAGAAACAATGAAATTCATGACTCACAAAGTTGGCTTAGTATATGAACTGAATTTTAAATGTAACTGCAATGCAGGTGTTCTAACTGTCTGTAATAATTCAATCAGATGTATTTCTTCAGCTAAAACTTGGAGTTTCTTGTGGATGCATTTTTAATATTAATAAGCTTAAATGTTTCAAGTGATAAGACAGTCTTTGTAGGGTTTCATTAACTGGCAAACATATGTTCACTGACTTCCTTAAAAATATGTATTTATAAAAGAGAGAGATGAAAAAGAACAGTGCAAGTGATGTCTGTTGTATATCAACATTGAGTTGCGATCACTGTATGAGGGTCAGCTGGGCAAATACAGATTTGGATACACAGACAGCATCTCACAGAACAGAGTATGAAACCTCGATCTGATTATGTTTAAGCAATATATGAAGAGAAAAAAACTAGATCTGTTTGCTCAGACCCTGTTTACTGAAGGGGGTATATTTCTCAGTCTTTTAAGGATGTGTATAATTTACAGAGCAGAGGGCTGTCTGGATCCTCCATTATTCATCTGTAGCTGTCACTTTCAGTGCCAGGCTGTGTTCAAATAGGATCATCTACATTTCAGTCTCTGTCATTTTTTTAAAGATGAGAGACAGTGTATTCAGACACACTATTCCATTAGTTTCTCTCCAACCCTACTATGCTTGTTAGAGCATCCATTTTCTGCTGCAGCTCAAATGTGAGGTTCCTCAGGCATGGATGTAGATGGTTGTGTTGGTCCCGGCTCTTTAAGCAAACTATTTTTTTTCCATGCAGCACTTAATGAGACAGCTTTTAATGTGTTTATCTGCCTTATGATTTGTAACATCTCATAACCCTATTAGAGAAGTCAAGTTCTCTGTAGGATTGCAACTGCCTCTAACATAATGCATAGTTACATGGGACTTCCCTGTTACTTATGTAATGCAAACATAATTATGTACAAATATAGCTAGGGAACTGCTGGGAATGTTCTCCAGAGGAGAAAAAAAACTCAGCTAGCCAAGACATTACTGCTGCTATAGCTTTTCCTTTTTAATATAAGGATATGGTGCTGGGGCAATCAGAGAATATAACAACCTCTTAAAAGCTTATGCCTGGTTTAAAAAAAAAAAAAAAGAAAAAATGTCTCAGGGTATGTAATATTGGGTAAGGTAGTTTTAAAGAGAAGGTTCAGAATTTCTAGTAAGTTGTATCACAGAAAGTATCTGAGAAAATTGGTGTTACAAAATGATGACAGTGCCCTTGATACCAACCAAGTTCAAGTACCTTTCAGAGGTGCAAAATTAGGATTCTAGGTTCCAGGTGGTCCTTAGCCTGTAAGCTAGGTGGGATAAGTACTTACAAAGACTGACAGAGTGATAGGTATTTCAGGGTGCTATCTTCCTGGGCTTTCCTGAGAAAGCCTTACATGTTGACACTCCTGTCTAAGATGCTTGAAGCTGCTGTGAGACCTTGATGTTGTGTTGGTGCTCAGTCTAGTACACTGGCACTTGTAATCTCACACTGGGCACATCAGGTGTCAGTTATGGTTACTGCAGCAGCTGAAGCTAGACACACTTTGTTAAAATGTTTGTAAAGTTATTAAGTTTATTTGCACAAAACATGAATGACAACCAAAAAAGGGAAAGTCTAGAAATACACATATTCTACCAACACGTGGTTCACAACGCTATGCACAGGTATCTACAAGCAACTTTCTTTAAGCAGGCAAGATATCTAGGTCTTAGAAATGCATGGCAGCAGGTTACAAAGCAGAGAAAATGGTTGTTCTACATTAATGTGTTGACTTTTTTGCCCTCTGGTACTAGTAATAATTTCTGTGACAGGCAAATAATATGATGACAACATTGATTTAAGGACATTAATATGATTCTTGTCTTCGCTGGTTTCATATTCATGAGTTTGGAGGAGAGTTGGATAAGCAGTCAAATAACAAATTGGGAAATAAAAAAAAAGATTTCTTAGAAAAGGAGCCTGTAAAAAAAAAAAATCAGAATCAGTGATTTTTCATGTTGCTCATCTATTAATATCCAGCACCAGGAGGGATATTATTTAAGTCTCTAGCAAGTGTGCTGCTGGTCTGCTCTTCCTTCAGTTTGCTGAGTCAGCAGCCTAAGAAGATTTACTGTGGAGTCAGCTTGAAGAGATAGCTGTGATGCAGAACCCAAGCTGTCTTAAAAGGATGGTGGAAATGGAAGCAAAGGAGCAGGAAGAGAGGAAAAGAATATTAAAAAAAAAAAAAAAAGACAACCACATTTGTATCACTGCACTGTTAGGGATTTGGTCTTTTGTATGCCCTCCTGCCCCTCTCACCATGGCTTGAAACAAATACTTTCTTCCCAATCTGTGAAATAAACTCTGCTGCTTCTCAGAGTGAATGTATGTCCTACGGCAAGAACTGGGGCCGCCTGGAGGATCAAGTAGCTCTGCTGTAAGCCTGCCTGGGGGAGCATACAGGATCAGTGCTTGCCCCAGGGTTACACACCACAGGGCCCTCCAGATGAACTGTCCAGACATTGTCTATACAATAACCATGGGGTTAGGAAGTAGATGCAAGCCGGAGTGTACAGTGCTTAAGGCTGCTTCCAGGGCTGCTTTTTCAAAGCAGTTGCTATTTAATCAAAAACTATGAGGCCCGTTACAAAGCACTGCCAACCATAAAAGCCTAAGTGTTGCTATCCTTGCAGTCCCCAAGGGCATGGAACCCAACTCAATAAACCCCTCTTTGTTTCTCTGGGCAAGGGGTGAATAGCTCACTCCAGGCTAACTTGTGCTCATGCTCCTGAAAAGAAAATCAGGTTTCCCTCAGATTTCTTTTTTTTTTCCCCCATTGTGGAAATCACTTGGAAGTGAGGAATTTGGAGATATGGGTCCTGTTCTGTACAAAAATACAGTAATTCCTGTGATATGCTTATTCCATGCAATATAATGCTAGTGGTGCCCAAAATGGATGGGACCTGCCTCTGCACTTTCCTGTGCATGTTAGAGGTGAATTGTGTCCCTAACTGATATCAGAAAATATACTTAGACCAATTTTTAGCCGGCTGAATGTCTAGATTATTTACTTATATTAATATATACTAATAATGTTTCTATACTCAGTGGCAAGGGCCAGAGATCTCTAGATATTGGTATAACCCATTCTGAAGTCCCCTAGTGCTCTCCATGCTGCAAGTTCATCCAAAATTAGCTTTGACTAGACTTTGGTTTATTTAATATTTAGAAACCTCATCTTCATTGAGTAGTATGCTACATTTCATGAATGTCATGTGGATGATGAATAGATGACTGTAAGTCACTGTTGCCCAATTGATTGTCTTGCATTATCAACATCTTGTGACTCATCTTTGTAGGGCAGTTTGCAAGGTTATCACAAATCCTGTTTATTACCTTTCCTGGAATACATTTTTAAAATCAAGTATTGAATGTTTGTGCTTGTATGGGTGAGGGCAGATACCAATGGATCACTGTGTCTGTACTGAAAAATAGAAAATATATACCATTAAATACTTCAGGATTTTTAAAAAATGGAAGAGGAATCATTTTAGAGAGAACAGGAAAAATACTTTCCCCACATTTTAGAAATATGCTGTACTAGTTTGATAGAATTATTCTTTCTAGTAAAGTTTAAAGAATTTAATCTCAATTTCATCCACTGCCTCCCCCTTTTTTGTTCAAAATAAAATTTCTAAATAAATATTGTCTTCAAACAAGACACTATGGAAAGGGAGCGCTTTATAATTCTCCTCCCTCTTTCTAAAAAGGAACAAATAACATTTCCACCACCACCACCACTATCAGTATGGTTTAGACTGTAAACTTAATCAACATGCTGTCTCCTGAGGGAAAATACTCTCAATGAACAACATCTTTCAGCCAGACTGCATTTGTGTCACTTGGTGGGTTTAATGGTTTCCCAACCTTTGTACACACTCATTGGCTGTGGTCATTGTTCATATACTTTATATATGTACACTTATGCTGAAAAATTCTGTTGAGGATTGCAAAGTGATAAAGGTTTTTTACTGTTCCTGGCCTTCCCTACAACACATTTATGAAATATCCTTTTCTGTCAAACGTTGCTCAGCAGACTTATTTTGGAGCATAAAATTCTTATCAATTTTCTAAGAGCTTTAGACAGAAAAAGAAAACACTTTAGCTTCTGTGTACACTTCTCAAAAATGCTTTTGGTCCTACAGTCTCTCTCTGACTCAGCATCTGTGGCCAAAGTGCGTTATTCAGGGGTTATTTAGACTAAATACAGAGTGTTAATTTGGTGGTTTGAAGACTCCTGAAACAGTTTCTCAATAATTTGAACTACAAGTATTTGCAGGTTTGGGAAGGGAAAGTACAGAGATATTTTGTTTTAATTATTCTTACTTGATAGCCACTTCTGAGCATGTTATATATTTTGGCATAAAACTATTTGGGACCTTTATTATTTGCTAAGGGCTTGCAGATAACTGATAATGCAAAATGCATGTTGGATAAAATTAGAGGTATGATAAAGCTCAGGGGTATAAATTTGTGTTTACTTCCTCACAAATATTAAAATGTTCTTTCCTGTTGCTGCCCTCTGGCTGAGCAGTTTTTAGTTATTATATCTGTTAGCCAGCTTTATGATAATTTGCTCCATTACTTAAAAAACATAACAAAATACATGACATGTTTGCATTGCAATAGAAACTAAATTCTCTTGCAATTTCAGGCTAAGCTGCTCCATTTTAGTACCTCTTCCAGCAATGCAGATGTACAAAACCTAAACCTTTTTGGCCATCATGTGTTGTCTCCTACGTCTGAGCTAATGCAGAAACACCAGGTGAACAAACCGTATGCTAGTTTAAAATAACTGTTGAATCTCACTGCATATTTTTAGTCTAAAAGCTTTGACATCCAAAGTGATGAAGTTACTATTATCCTGTAACTGCCTGTAGCTGTAGGCATTCCCTTGCACACTCCCATTTGCAGAGCAGCTGTGGGAGCATCAGGAATTTTTACAGGCAGGCAATATCGGTGGGAATGGACTGTGAGATGCTGAAGGGCCTTTGATACCCAGAGGAAAGCAGACTAATGTGATCACATCTATGCTTATGTATTTATTTTGCTAATCCTTCAGGTCATCTATTTACTCCTAAATCCTGAATGTGATGGGTGGTTTCAACTAAATTTGACAGGAGGACTATATTCTCAGACAAACTGATTTTCTAAGAGTTTCATATGATCATTTAAGCAAAGACAGAGGTTTTGTTAATTCCCTGCAGAAAAATGAACTTCAGCGTAAGCTCAAGCCTTATTGGACAGCAGAGTATCCAAAGAACAGCCCATCTAGAAGTCACTACTCCATGCAATCAATGGCTAAAGTCCTGTGCTACCACTCACAGAACTCATCAGCTTTGGGGGTTTTTTTGTTTGTTTTTTAAATCTATCAACTAATTCAGGTTCCTAGCAATTCAGGATTAGTGGCAATTAGGGTATTAACCTAAGGCATGAGAGCTTGGAGATCAAATGTTCTTATTGCCCCAGGTTAGTGCCTGACTTGAGCAATGCTGCAGCTTCTTGTTTCTCACTTCTCTGTGTCAAACAAGACCAGCTGCACTGCCCTGTCTCTAAAAGGTGTAGAAAAGATAAATCCACTTTATGCTAAACTATGCTCAGGTATTAGAGCAATGATGCCAAAGACAGATGTATGACATATGAGAAGTTTGGTTTATCTTAGTGACGCATTATGGAGAAGTATGTGCTGGTGAGCTGCCTGGAGATCTGTCCGGGGTTAAGGAGCTCTGTGAGACACTTGGCTTCCAGAACATTCTGAGATTCATATCTTCAGTTAATCTGAAAAAAAAAAAAAAAAAAAAAAGTTGGGTTCTGTATTCCATGCATTTTGCAGCTCAAACCATAAACAAAATCATCAGTCATATCTGAGTGAATCATGACATTATTTCAACAGTTCACTATACTGAACTGATGATATCAAGGATCCCTATTTTTCTTCCTTTTCTTTCATATTTCTTTGTACATGAACTGGTATCTAACTTATTCTCGCCCATAAGATCCATGTTCATGTATAGTACATGTCATAGCAGCAGGGAGGCATCCCTGGGTGCTCTGGAAAAAGCACAGATGGGGATGCCCAGGGCAGGGCACAGTGCCTCTTGATTTTCTAATACTGGTGTGAAGTCCCATGTAAATTTTCATCTGATGAATGTCATAGAATCATTTAGGCTGGAAAAGACCTTTGAGATCATCGAGTCCAACCATTAACCCAGCACAGCCAATTTTACCACTAAACCATGTCCCTAATTGCAACATCTACACGGTTTTTAAACACTTCCAGGAATGGTGACTCCACCACCTCCCTGGGCAGCCTGTTCCAGTGCTCGACCACCCTTTCAGTGAAGTTTTTCTTAATATCCAGTCTAAACCTTCCCTGGCACAAGTTGAGGCTGTTTCCTCTCATCCTGTTGCTTGTTATCTGGAGGAAGAGACCAACCCCCACCTGCCTACACCCTCCTTTCAAGCAGTTGCAGAGAGCGATAGGGTCTCCCCTGAGCCTCCTTTTCTCCAGGTAAAACACCCCCCGTGCCCTCAGTTGCTCCTCATAAGACTTGTACTGATGGAAATTATATTTTTCACTTTTGTGTTCATGAATTTTTCCTATATCTCTGTTAATAATAGCACCTTGAGGGTGACAGTTAAAATTCAGGGGGCAGGTCATCTTGTACTGAGGTCAGCTCCCCCTACATGGCCCTGCTTACGAAGGGAGGTTTTGGGATGCTGAGCAATGTGAAGTGGCAATCTTCTAGCTGTGTTCATGGTTTTGGGAAAAACCAAACATGTGC
This sequence comes from Falco naumanni, assembly GCF_017639655.2. NCBI lineage: Eukaryota > Metazoa > Chordata > Aves > Falconiformes > Falconidae > Falco > Falco naumanni. Next base: position 58,745,291 of record NC_054057.1, read on the forward strand.
AGAAGCCATTGTAAAATAACACCGTTAAAACTGTGGAAGAATGAGATCCTGTTCAATGTATTATAACAACAAATAAAGGGAAAGTGACAGGGATGTGTATGAGCAACATTTGTCTAGAGAAAATTCTGTTTTCAGTACTTGTGGTTTGCATTTGGAGGCAGTGGCTTTTATTGAGGTTGGTTTTTGTTTTTTGGGGGGGGTGTGTGCGTGTGTTTTTTTAGTATGTAAAAATGTGAAATATCTGTATCTGTTGTCAAAAGTGTAATGCAGAAATTCAGAACAGAAGTAATGTTGAAACTCAAATGAATCACAGTTAACATACACTGGAGTCACCCAGAATAACACGAGGGACAATATAAAATAGGTTTCACCAATTTTACTTTCAAATCTCTGTTTACCTGAAGTATGACAGCAATTTGCTCTTGTGGCAAGGGAATTGCTTCTGTTTCTCATTGTCAGTATGTATTAGACATACAGTATTTACATGTGTTAATTTTTTGTGCTGATAGCAGGAAAACCCAAGCTGTCCAAAATATCTGCTCCCATGTCTGACCCTACCTTTCTCCATCGAAAATGAAACCACCTTTCTTCTAACTTCAATCTGAACCAAATTAAAAGATTACTGCAATTTAATGTTGCCATATCAAGGGTTTCAGAGCTATATTTCCTTTTTTGACATACTACAATTCAGAAATAATTGGAGAGAAAATGCTTTACAAGTCTTTATTCCATTGTGCATTTATGGCTGTAGGATGGTTGACAAGGGTCTCAGCTCTGTGGCAAGTAAAAATAGTGAAAATTGATATGAGTAGAGAGCTGAAAATGAAGCTGTTACAGTTAATAACTGAGAAATTCTGGCCACTTCAGGTCCTGGCCAGGCATTTATGTGGGAAAATTCATCTGAACCTGAGCAACAAGCTATTCTGAGGCTTTTGGCTTGCTAAGAGCAACAATGGAGGGAAAGACACAGGCATGAACTCGTGGCTCTCACGCAAAGCAAGGCGTGTTTTCTGAGGTCGTGTTGCAGGTATTGTGTGGCTTTCACCCACCACCACTGCTAACTGTGGAGCCAAAATGTGACTTGTACTGCTGGGATGCATACTATGTCAAGACACATCAAGATGTGAGGTAATCTAGCAAGGCTGAAGGTTTCCGAACCAGTTATCAGTGAGGCTATGGTGTGGTTATTGTCACAAATGAAGTAGGATCCAACATTTTCAAGCCCAAATACATAACATTAGGCTCTCTTAGTCAACATACAAGGATGCTATTAAATATGACCTGTATAAATACTCCAGCAGAACCCTTATGTCTTTCTCTAGGATGCCAGTTTAATGATTCTTCCACCCATTTAGCAAATTAAATTTGGGAAGAGAGGCTTGAATGTGTTGGCCAGCACTTACTATCTTCAGTGTAGGGTAGCAACCATATATGCTTGGGCTTTAAAGGCCCCTTTTTTTCCTTTTTTTTTTTTTTTTTTTTTTTTGGACGCTGAAAAATTGTCTCTTGTTTAAATATGCAAAAGATTCTGAGTCTTAAATGTCTGCGCATTGCAGTCAGCTGCAAACAGCACAGCTGAAGCATCTGTTAACCTCAGAGAGAGCCCCTGTGCCACCAGTTCTGCATCAAGAATGCCCTTGTACCTGCCAACCGAGGTGACTGGCTTAACACTTCAGAAGCCTGCTGCATTTTGCTGGAGCTGAAAACAATAGGAGGTGTACCATGTTAATAAAATGCATCCTGAATCTGTCTTTATTCAGTAAGATATTCCTTATCTGTGCAAATTTCTGTATAGCAGCAGAGCAGAAAATGCTGGAGCAGAATCTGGGTCATGACAAGACTCTGAAAGTGAGACCTGTGTCTTATCTGTCAGGGTTTGAAATGCATCCAAGTCCTGCTGGTTTATTTGGAATGAAGTCACCCTTTAAGGGGGAGATCTGTTCTTAGAAGAAGACCATCTCTATCACTGCACGTTGTCCCTCCTTAAATCAAATCCTACCCTGCAGTGATATAAGTGTAAAACAGGAATTTGAGATAGGGTAGGCAAGCTGGCACTGTGTTTTGTTGTTTTGTTTTGTTTTCTAGTAATTTTACGATGTTATTTTTGAAACACATTGTGTTTCTGAGTTACCTGCAACCTGCCTGAGGTTCAGCTCATGAAATGTGTTCTGGTCACTGGTAGGATTATCTAAGGGCACCTCATGAGCAGCGCATATATTGCTGCATGCATTTTATGCTGCTAACAGAGCACTTAGCAGAGCAGAAGCTGGGTCCCACCTATTTCCTACCCACATGATCATCTCATGGGCAGTCGCTGTGCAGCTTATCTATCCTCATGTGATGTGAAGCAAAGCTTTTGGATAAGGAGTCATGCAGGGATAGAAATGACACTTTTTGGAGGAGATGGCAGCATTCTTACGGTTCATAAGAACTTTGAGTTAGTTTATAATGGCAGAGTATTCTTGATACAAGTAGTAAATAATAATATTAGCAAATAAAATCTTGGGGTGGGTGGGGAAGAGGAGACTTTGGGAAGGAGAAAGAGGGAACTGTGTGCCTAACACATCTGCATCTAGAAATGGTTTTAAACACACCATTCCACACCAGCTCAAACCTTTTATATAGTGTATTACCCTTCCAAAACACCATCTTTGCTTTTGGGGATCCTATCCCACAGCAACATGAACAAAAAACCCAAAACAAAACAAAAATTAAAAAGCAGGAGTGTTCAGGGTTGGTTTCGAACAGGGAAGATGTACCGGGGTGTAAGAAGGCTATAGCTGGCCCCCTGTCAGTGTGTGGTATTGCTGAATATTCTGCCCAGTGCGTGATGTGGACTGGAGATTTCATCACACACTGCTGGTTCTTATCCTTGCTTTCCTTCCATATAGCTACTGCTCTCAACTTCTCCGAAAATGGATTTAGGTTGGTGGATCTGGATTTTTTATAGCGTGTAAAAAGAAAATCCCGCATGTCACACCTAATCTAAGATGTTCTAGAGTTCTGCTCTTGTGATTAAAGAAAAGAATCGGGTGTGATTGTATTTCTGCATCTCTCAAGGTCCTGTGAAAATGTCAGTTATTGCTGTCTGCCTATTGTGGTTTTATTGTGGCTAACATATGGATCCCTGCTGATAGTGAGTCTGGGCATGTGCTTGTCTTTTATGGCATATATAAAAGCCGTATGTTTTTATTGTTCCTTTGAAATATCAGGAATAGGGAACTGAGATCCAAAGTTGTACTCCATCACTCATTCACTGCATATTCTTGAGTGGGGCACATTTGAACTGCATTAAAATCGCAAGGCATGATCCTAGTTCAGAGGTGCATGTTCTCAGGTTTCGAAAATGTTGTTCATAGGATTAAAGGCAGAGGCTAAATCTCCCATTGTGTAAGTCCCTATTTGTCAATATACAGTAGCTGAGAAGTTGACTCCTTTAAGGAGACAGCTACTATACAGCAGGTAATGTGGCTCCTTACCTTCAGTGACGCCCAGGGCATCTTTAAACACGTATCATTTTTGAGCTTACAAATGCCCAAGGCAGAAATGTTGCATGTGGCTAAATTGCTACAAATGACGAATGTGCCAAATGCCGTCTGCTGCCTCAGGGGAGGAAATTGTGTTGGTGGAAATGATCACCCCCTTAGCAATCACTTGTCTACCCAGAACGAAGCTACTCACTGTCACGATATAACTACATATCACCAGAGATTATGTTTTCTAAGGATTACATTTAAATGTTAAAGAGCTCTTGCCAGATATTTAAATACTGGTGAACAGCTGTGATTAAATTGTGTGCCCAATGACAGTGCAATATTTTTGCTGGCCTATAAAATGTGGGGTGCTTAAAGAGGAAAAACAATGCAAACACAACAGATTCCAAGCAGGATAGAGATGAGATTCATCAGTGCATCATCTATAGCTGCACAAGTCACCTTGGGCTCTTGTTTTTGTTACTAGCAAGAAACAAACACTGACACTGCAAGTCTTTCTCCATACCATGTCTTTCACCCAGGTAACTCAGACCATAAATATTGATCAACATAGAGTGTCCAAAACATTAACTGGCTGTGAGAGGAGTATCTGCTGATGCTTCTCAGCAGCACGGCATCGATGCAGGACTGAATACACACAGATAAGGTACTCATCATCAGGCAGACAACCTATTTTATTAAATCACCTAATAAAGGTAGCATTAGCATCATTCTCTGTGGTATAAACCCACACCAAAGGATTACAGTGGTTAATAACTTTATACAAGAAAATTTTTGAATCTTCTATCATGTGGAAAACTCAGTTGTTTCAATATCTGTTGTCATCCTGCAGGAATATGTTCACATATCTAGACCTTTTTTTTTCCTCTTTTTTTTTTTTCTTTTTTTTTTCTTTCTTCCCCTCCAGAGCAGATTGCATCACCTTTTAAAATCTTTATTCCAAAATAATAAGATATTTCAGTGACACCTTTAAGCAGAGCAAAAACTTTCCATACCCCTGACCTGGATTACTTGAATGACATCTCAGTTCCTCGACTGATCAGTGCAACATTTTATACCGTATTTTGTGTTTGTATCAATGATATATGGCTGTGAATGTGGCCAGCGCACGGGAAAGCGCAGCTTCATCATATTTTTGACAGTCTTAAATTGGGAGGTCAGAGAACAAGGCACTTTACAGCCATTACTGTACTTTCTTCCCAGGCAATGTCCATAGCCCAAGGACAACCAAAGCTGGTCATAAATGCTCTTGAGGTGACTTTTCTCTTTCTCCAGTAATTTGTTGGTGTTCTTTTTCCTGTGTATGGCCTCAACGGTCATCATTAGGAAGTTTTCCTACATTGCCTCTCTTCCTTTCTAATCCCCTCTGCTGAGTTCCAACGCTGGCTCGTCTCACCCTGTTGCTGCTCTGACACACCATTCAGTCTGCTCCCTTCTTTCCTTCATGAATATGTACTTTATTCCCCTCCTTGAGTTTTTACAGCTAAATAGTGGTGAAACCCTCCAGAGACAGGAAGGAGAAAGAAGAGTTTGTTGAGAAAGCTACTCTAGGCACAGTCTTTTGTGCGAAGATTTGATTCCTTGTGGGATTTGAGTGGTTTTTTTCTGTTTTGGGTTGTGGGGTTTTTTTTCCCCTCCACTTTGGCACAATATGTGAACCAGCGTCGCTTAGCACTGAAAGGAGGAGGGAAATTGAGAATGAGCTTGCTCACTTCCCATTACCACTGCTGTAATGAGCTCTTTGCCTCCCTTCTTCAGAATTATCCCCAGTCCTAAAGCCTCTCTGGGGAATATCAGAGTGAGAGCTGTAGCACGACTTGCTGGAGCCGCCTGCGGGGAGAAGTGAAAGGGAGGAACGTGTGTGATAGTTGAGGGCAAATAGCTTTAATTTAATTAGTAGATTAATTAAAGCTTTCTCCCTTGGGTAGGGTATATGTGTGTGTGTGGTGAAAGTGTTTCTACACCCTCCTGTAGCTGTTCATCACACGTTTCTGTTCCAAGTGTGACTCAGATGGGGTTTCTATTGAACTTGCTTGGAGCCTGCACAAAACAAATTTCCTGTCTAAGATCTTTTCTCTTCAGGGTTTTGTTTAAATGTAATGAGGTATAAATGGGCAAATAATCACGAGTAATAACAAGAACTTGCCTTGCAAATGAATGTGGCAACATGGCAAATGCAGAACTCCTAAAAGCTTCTCTGTTTCGCTAGGTCCCCACAGTGAGAGAAGTCTTACGTTAGCACAGATTCCTTCAGCCTTCAATGAATGAAAATCACCAAAAGTTTTTTTCGATGTGATAAACCATTCGAGACTACTTCTTACCCTTGCCTCTGCACGGTTTACATGGGTCCTGAGGAAAGGTTAAGGACAACAGTGTCCTGGGCTGTATTAACAAGACAATAGCCAGTAGATACAGGGAAGTGGTTAATCCCCCTCTACGAAGCACTTGCTGGACCACTTCTAGAGTATTGCATCCTGTTCTAGGCTCCTCAGTGTATTAAAGATATCAATCAACTGTAGCAAGTTCAGAGGAGGGGACACCAAGGAGGCCTGTAAGGAGTGGAAAATGGGCTTGTGTAGCTGGTGGAAGGAGAAAAACTTTTGGGACAACCTAGTAGCAGCCTTACAGTGTCTATGAGACATCATCAAGAGGGAAGAGCAATGCTTTTTGTCATGGTGTATGGCAGGAGACAAATGGACTATGGTCATAGGTTGAAACAAGGGAGGTTTGTACTAAAGAGAGGCCTTTTTACCCAGATGATAAAGATTCTGGGAACCCTCAAACAAAAGGAAGCTTACAGATGTGGAAAAAGGGACAGGCGAGTTGGGAGGAATATAGGGATGTGGTCAGAACATGCAGAGATGCGACAAGGAAGGCTAATGTCCATTTGGGATTTATCCTTTGAGGAAAGAAGAAGGAAGACATGTAGCATGTTTTATTTGGAGTTGTACTTCTAGAGTTTTATCTTTGGAGAAGAAAGTCTCAGGAACAATAGGAGAAAGCCATTTTACATAATATAATCAGCAATCAGAAAAGGCTACTGAGCCTTTAGTTTCACCTCAAGCACATTATGTCTAGCAAGATTTAAAAAAAACCTTTTCCAATTAGTGGTTGCATCCTACCAGTGCAAGGCTTTGAGAAACATTGCTTGGTATTGCCTGCTAATAGAGATAATAGGCTAAAGGTACACACTCGTTTAACTCAAGATGTCAGTTCCTGTGGAAGTTATCAACTATACTGAGAATGCCTCACCATACTCGGAAGGAGGTTTTTCAACTGATCTTCAAGATAAGAAGCTAGTTAAGGCAAACCTCGTGGTTTAACTCCAGCCAGCAACTAAGTACCATGCTGCCACTTGCCCACTCCTCCTGCTGGTGGGGTGGGGAGGAGAGCTGGAAAAAGGTAAAACTTGTGGGTTGAGATAAGAACAGTTTAATAATTGACGTAAAATAATAATAGACTAATAACAATAATAATAATGGAGAAAACAAAAAAAAAAAAAAAAGAGAGGAGTAAACCCCAAGAAATCCAACTGATGCACAGTACAGTTGCTCACCACCCACTGACCGATGCCCAGCCGGTCCCCAGGCAGCAATCAGACCCTCCAAAACAACTCCTCCCAGTTTATATACTGGGCATGACACTCTATGGTATGGAATGTCCCTCCTGCCAGTCGGGCTCAGCTGTCCTGGCTCTGCTCCCTCCCGGCTCCTTGTGCCCCTGCTCACTGGCAGAGCACGCGACACTGAAAAGTCCTCGGTTTAGAGTAAGCACAGCTCAGCAGCAACTAAACCATCAGCATGTTATCAACATTATTCTCATCCTAAACCCCAACCGCAGCAGTGTGCCAGCTACTAGGAACAAATTTAACTCTATCCCAGCTGAAACCAGGACAGCAAGCTCAAAAATAGATTTACCCTATGTTGCATAACACATCTTTTGTCCAGAGTTACCACTTGAGAAGGTATCCATTGAGTGAACTGTTGATTATGCTGCTGTTATTTTCTAATCTGCAGTGAGACATGCATCTCTCTAGGAGCCATCAGTGTAGAAAAGTTACCATAACTTAAATTCATGTAAGACAGTTTGAAAGGGATCAGTGCCTTTTTTGGCAGTGTGCTCTGTTTGTGGGTTTTTTTCTGCACAATTTTCTTAAAACATAGTGTCAAAACTATGCTGCAGATTGTACAACTGTGCCTTGGTTTGAATAAGTTCCTAATCGTTTTACCCTTTCACTTAGTCTGAAGTGTTTTGAAATTACAGTAGTTTGGGTGCTATTTACACAGGCAGACAAAAACGCAATCAAGCAACAACGTAAGGCCTTCCTGGAGACAATTTGTTCCACCGCCAAGCCAGTGTTGTGGGTACCAGTAATGATGTAAATCAGTTCTGAAAAAAATCCAGATAATCAGAGCTCTTTCCCAAACACCTCTATTTTTAACACAACATTGTGCAAGTCTTGGCCCTGGTTTGACCAGTTGAATCATTGCTTGATAAGGGATTAAATCTGGTAATGTTTCCATGACAAAATAAGCTTCTTTGGGGAATGCTCACATAATAATGTATCAGTTTTTAAGCTAACTTTTTAAAACTGAAAGTCATGTACCAAAGTTTGTACGATGCTGTGCCTAATGTGAGGCACAGCCTGCGCTACACGCTGGGAAGAGGTGCAGAGCCACCACTGTGCTCTGTAGATCTTCGTGCACCGAAGCAGACAGCTAGGCATGCTGCCTTTCCAGTGGAGGAGGAATCTTGGGGAAAGGAAAAATTGCTGTCCAAGTTACCTTCACTTGCCTTGCTCCCACTGTTTGATATACTTCAACCAAAACAAGAAGAAAAAAGTTTATTTACATTTCCTGATGGAATAAACTGGCAACATGTGTTTACTTCCATGAGCAGGGAAGCGTATGATGCCCTTCTGATCCGCACAGCTCCTCCCATGGGGTTCTCTCCCTGGACCATCTGTATATTTGAGCAATTCCTTGCTTAAACATGACTCTAAAATTTGCTGATCTGATTTACCTAGCTGGGGCAGGTCTGGAAGCAGCAGAGATGTGTTCACCTGGTTCTCTGCTTAGGTGTATGTACCATCAATAGCTTTCCCAATGGAACAGTTCACAGTAAAGCAGTACCTTGAGGGTATGTGTCAGAGAATAATGTAGGTTGTTACCTAATGACATCATTGTTATTAACTTTACCGTAATGCCAAGGGAGCAACAAAGAGTTAAGTACTATAAGTTACATGCAGCACATGCTGGGTTATTTTTGTGGTGGCCACCTTAATAAAAACAAATGAAGAAAAATGAAAGTTTTTAATTTGTTGTACAGCTGTAGTGCGGTAGCTTGCTGCTGTTGTCTTTTTCTGTTCCCTCACAACTAAACAGACGTCAGTTCTATTTACTGTATTTGTATCTAGGCAAACATATGCCTTTTCAAAACAGGTGTGAGTCAAACTCCTTCACTCCACTGAGAGTAATTTTTTTTTTTTTTATAAAAGAGTGAATTTCATGCACTATCTTCTTAGTTTCTTGATTTTTCTAGTATGTGTCAGAACATTCTTTAACTGCACATATCACTGATATCTTCTGGGAAACTGAAACCAGCCTGTCTCTGCTGAACTCAGGAAATTGCAAATGTCCTTGAGGCAAAAGAAATGAAATCAGGAGGCCATGAAGTTCAATCTCACACTTCCATTTGAATTGTGCTCTGCAGGGCAGTTGTTGAAGACTGACTTGACAGATTAAAGGCTCTATCAGTACGTAGTTAATGAAGAAACACAAAACATGTGGATCCTTTCAGGAAAACGTGAAAACATTAAAGGATCTCTGCATTCAACAGCGAAACCTTTTGCTATTAGGAATCCAACCCCTTTTTTTTTTTTTTTTTTTTTTTTTTTTTTTTTTTAAGCAAAGATGACAAGCAGCTTCTCTGGCACGGAGGTTAATGTTTCCTCCCTTTCTCTGCTTTTTGTCTCAGTTTCTGTGTTCCCCAGTGTTTTGGGGTTTTTTTTCTTTGCTTTATTTTTTTCTCCCCACGCCCCCCCTTTTCCCCTCGTTGATGAAGAGTGCCACAAAATGGCATACAAATGATTATGGGAAGTCACATCAAAACAGTCTGCCAATAGTGAAAGCTTAGCTACAGGGGCAGGTGAAGCCCATCGCTCTAGTGCCGTCTGTGCCCAGCTGTCTACATTTCAAATACCTCCTGAGCCAGACTTACTCAGATACAATTGACTAAATTTAGTCAGTTCAGTCAGAGACATCTGACCAGATGTGCCCGTCTGCAAGGAAAACAATAAAATCTGAGCTCTTATCCTTAGGCTTTCTTTATAATCAATCAAGTCCTGGCTTTGACTTACCTCTACTAAAGCAGACGCCAAATACAGGAAGGATAAATAACTCTTTTGTCTTTTCACTATAGATTGAATTGAAACCTTCTCAAAGGTCTATGAGTGCCCCACAGGACATCAAAATCTGGGCATGGTGGGTTTCTTAGTGTTTAGTATCCTTTGATGAACTTTGCATAAATACATACATGCATATATATATATATATATATGTTTTGAACTCCTGTAACATTGAACATTCACAATATCAAGGTGAAAGGAGCTCTTCAGGTTAAAAATAAGTGTGTGAAGAAACATTTCCTTTTGTTTATTTGTATCCTGCTTGCGTAGACAATATATATTGTAGTATTACTATTACAATTTTTATTATTATGACTACTATTACTACATGAGAACTTTTCTAACCTGTACAGAAACTTCCATATTCATGTACTGAGACAACCCTTGGATGCTCCTTTCAGACCTGAGTGAACCAGCACCAGAATCCTGATTTACTTGCTATTTCTCTCTTATCTTTTTTAACAGACGTTCTAAGAACTTGAATGTCAGTCAATGCAATTTTCCCAATCTTCTCTGAGGTTTAGGGGATGATGTAGCAAAAGCCCTTATGTTCTTGGGAGATCCTAGAGATCTGTGACAATATATATTTTCCAGGCCCATGGGAGCCCTTAAAACAGAACAGTGTTTGTTTTGAAGATAAACGAATATAATATGGTTATGCCTGGTGCATCCCACGAGGAAAATAGCTGAAATTTATTACTGGGATCTTGGAGATGAGACTATGTAGCATTATCAGTTCTAACAAATGGTGAGGAAAACTTCCCAACAGAGGTTCCTAAGGAAACCCTCGCTGTCTTTGAAATAAGGCTGGTGGCTTATACCTGTTATAAGGCCAAAAGTGTGCAAATGGCTCCACACCTCCTAGCACACACAAAAGCACAACGCAAGCACCACCAAACTAGGATTACTTGTGCCTTGGCATTTACTGTAAGTGTGTATTGAGTGTATTGTGGCGTTTCAAACTGTTCACTCCATTCTGTCTATTGGGAGGCGGGGGAAGTGAAGTTGAATTGTGTAGACGGGGCTCCAAAATAAATTGAAGAAGATTGAATTCGGGTATTGCTTTCCCTGTTTGTTTGTTCCTACATAGCAGGCAAGGCAAAACAGACCACTTGGCAGGTCAGGTACGCTCTGCTTCCTCTGTAGTTCTCTATCGTCAAGAGTGAAGGAAATGGGATGGGAAATATGAAACAGCAAAATTGTTTCAGTGAACCAGGGTGACCTACCCCATCTTCAACCAGTGCACTGATTTTCACGGTGCTTTCCGCGGTGTGATTTCAACCTTAACAGTGCCCCTGTAAAATGATCTAATGAAACCTGAGATTGTATTGCCCTTTAATTGATACACTCTGGCCACTGTCTGCGATAGGAATGAAATCTTGTATTCATTTCTGGGAATGGGTCACATTTTGTTGCTGCTTTGGGATTGCCTGCATTCTTTTGGCTGCAATGTTCCTCTTATAAACTAATTTCTTTTTGTTTTCATTTGCTTTCCCCCCATTTTTTTTCTTGCAGTGGACTGCCTTAGAGCCCTAAAGATGGCAGGGGGTGGGGACACGGCGGGGAGAAAAAGAAGAGATTTGGATCAAGTCACCTGACTTTAATTGGCATTGCATTCTTTTTTTGGCAAGAAAATTGCCTTGTGTTCACTAGGAATAAAGGAAGAAGGAAACATTAAGGAATGGACAGGGTGAAAGATGAAGAGAAAGAGCTTTTAATTTAGTTCTGAGTCCTGAGTGATGTTAATGGATTGTGCAAGACTCATAAGAAACTGGTGTAAGATCAAACTGAGCCTCAATTGATTTCTGATTCTTCTTTAAATTATTTCTCCATTTAGAGGTACCTTTGCTTCAGCCTTATATGAGGAAGGAATAAAATAAAATAAAGCAAACACATTAGAAATTATAGTTTGGCAGGGAGAACAACATAAAACCCCCCAAACAATTTATAAAAATTGTAATTCCATACTTTGGCCTTAAGCCTCCTGGAAGAGGAATTGAAATAAAGGAAAAAAAAAAAAAAAAAAAGAAAAGAAAAAAAGGTTTGTTGAAAGGTTTTCTGCACTTTTCTTTCTTATAAGGATGCTTTTATTTCTTATGCATTTTAGAACAGGACCTCAAAACTTACTGATGTTTCCTGATAAACTCACTAGCTATTTTTAGTTTGTAATTATCCTTTCTCCACATTTTTTCCCCTCCTTTCAGGTTACAGCAACCCATTCCAATTGCATCATTAAAAAGGAGCAAGAGACCTGTCTAGAGAAGATACGGAGGGCAGCTGCCCTGAACCCTTTCAATGACTCTTCTCCAGGTGAGTTGCAGCTGGGGACAGACCATGTACGTTGAAGTGATGGGTTCAAAACATTCCTGTCATGTCTGCAGGGGGTTTCAGCAGTGTCCATGCAAACATCTTACGGTAATAGGTGCAGTCACTGCAGCTGAATGAGCTTAGAGAGACATTATAAGGACAAAAAAATCAATCAACGGGGATGTACCAGAACAATTGCTGGTTATTATCAGAGGTCAGGAACTTGCTTCTGTACTTTAGGTGATGCAGTGACATATGACTGCAAAATTAATTCAGAAAGAAAAAAAAAATAAAAGAAAAGGAAAAAGAAACAGTATGCCTGGAGAGGCCTTGGTAGTGTTTGTGTCCTCTGCTTGTGCAGGTGGCAAAAGTTATTGGGAACTGGACATAAGACTAAGTGCATCGTTGGTCTGTTCTGTGACAACTTGTTCCCCCTCATCAGCTCAGTGATAACTTGTGCCTGACTCTCTCATGATCTGAAGACCTTTACAGGGATTAACATTGTGATGACCATAATCTTGATGAAGAATACTTCTGCTATTGCTGAGCTAAGAAACTGAGGCAGCAAGCAAAGAAGAAATTAATAGTTTAATATCCTGTCTCATTTCCCACTGACTGCAGCAGCAGCTGCCTATGGCCAGTGCCAATGAGAGAAGGGCAAAGAATGACAGAGAAACTAATTGGAAATCAGGGTCCATTTTCTGAGTCCTGTCCAAACAGCTTCTACTGTGACTAGAATTGGTAAAGCTGCAGAGGAAAGCAGATAAAACACATAGTGTGTGATAAGAAGGGAGATTTCTCTCCCCTTTTCCTCACCATGTATTTTAGCCCAGAAGCAAGGGAAGGCAGGATGCAGATATCTGTGTTATCAGAGCATCCTCTGAAGCAAGCTATTCCTGCATTTTAGCTGCTAGTATTTCCATCAGAGTCCTCCTATTATTCAGCTCATACATAAGGTCATTTTTGTTCTGCTTCCCAGCTTCGGGGAAACGAACTGTGTGGTTTGGCGAAATTGAGGAAAGCATGTACTGCAGGCAGTTCATTTCAGCCCCAGTGATGTGGGTTTAGGATCCTCTTTGTTCATTACAGAAGATCTTCCCAATTCTGCTGAGGTCCAGAAGTGGCTTATGCAAGGACAAAAGGGAAAAAAAAAATGTGTTCCTCCTCCTGTACCCCCAAAATAATGCCAGAAGCTGACCATGAGCCCTGCTTCTTATGATTATGCAATGACTAAGATTCAAGAATTCATAGATTTTCTCAGTTCAAGAGAGACCATTTTACCAGCTAGTTGGTACTTTATCACTCAAACCCAGAATAACCCTGGCAGTTACGCCTGTTCCAAATTAAAGTCCATTTCTACTGTTGCCTACTAGAATGCCTGTTCCAAATCCAAAGCACACAGCTCAGAGATAGAGGAGGTCTGGAGCCATCGGAAAGGCTTTTGCATCTCCATGTGATTAAAATGTATCACCTACTCAGGCAGGCAGGGACTGAATCCTTTCAAGTAGTAGCTCAGCAGCAGAATCCAGATGCTCTTTATTCTGTGCCCCTAGTAGTTTTAGATTGAATTACTGTATAGAAGATTTTCCCAGGCTTATTGTGCATCTTTCAGTTGTTCGCCACATCCTGTGGCAATGAGTTCCACAGTTTATGTGGCTTTGGGTAAAGAAACCACATCACCTCCAAGGCATTTATTTTCCAGTGAAGAATTCTAACATGTTTCTTGTTTGAAAGACATTTCATTCCATGGATCCTGTTTGTTGCTTTTTCTCTCTACCTTTTTAAAATTAGTGTAGATGTGTTTTACAGGTATTTCATTTCACCTCTGGGACTATAGCATTCCACTTTATCCCCTTTAAGTCCTGACCTTCCAGACTCACCTTTCATTACATAATACTTATTTCAAACCAGATCTAGCCACCATCACTCCCAACAAAGCCTTATCTCCATAGTTAAACGATGGGACATCAGCAGAGCTCTACCATTCTCACTGTTTGCTCAACATCCTTGAGATACTACTTACTGTATTTGGAATGACAACTTGTTGCTGCCTGCTAACACGGGGTGTATCAACATGGGATACTCCATACATGATGGATTCATATACCACAGGATTTAAGAAAATACCACAGTTATCTGTTTACTCCAAAAGCACTTTTGCTCCTGGTCTATTACTGGAATGAAGCACTATTCACCACAGATGATCCTGGCTTTTAGGTTAAGTTATCAAGCGTTGGTTGGAGAAGTTTTGTTATGAAACTCCCCGAAGATGTAGTAACTGCCCATAAATTAAGCAGCCTTGTGCAGTGTGTTGATTCCTCTCTCTTTTCACTTGCTGCAGACAGCCTATTTTTCACCTGGGAGAAGTGAAAATTGCCCAACGTTTGTTTTTTGTCATTCATCTGTAGCAGTAAGACATGTTAATGATGGCGGGTAGGGGAGAAATATGATATTAACTTGTTTCCTTCAAAGAAAGAGAAACATAAAAAATAACTCCCTTGCTTGTCAGAAACAGCTGAAAGAAAGAAGAAATCCCTCCTGGCTGATGAGTAAACTTCTGTTTATTTAAGAGCATGGAGAAGCACAAAACTGCCTCATCTCCCTTTGGACTATTTCTGCATGCAAATTTCCATAGAACATTCCAATATATATGTTTTTTCTGAGGATTTATTTCTCCTCAAAGGGGCTGCAGGGTATAAAATGGTATTGTGAGTTTTTAGGGAGTCTGTCGAGGTTTGGGCACATGTTCAAGTTCCTGCAGCTTAAAAAAAACACCCACCAAATCAGCTGAACTACAGTAACCTATGCAAGCAAGGTAGCTACAGTCTTCTGTTGCATGTGAAACAAAGTCAAATGATCATGTATAACATTTGGGTCTGGGACATGAACAGTCCTTGTGATCTGTATTTCTAGTGTCTAGAACAATAATATTACACATCATGAAAATTATCCCAAGGTGCCCACGTGGTGCAAAAAATAATAACAATTATAGTAGGTTTTCTGCTCCTGTTTGGGGACCTTGTTTTCTGCACTAATATTTCTCCTGTTTAAAAGTACTGCATGGAAAGCAATGCACTTTGATGTCAAAAGAGAAGAACATCTTATGGCTTCCTACATTTTTGCAGTAATTCAACTCTCCTGCCTTTGCTTTGGCCCCTTGCTGTGCTCAGCATCTGTGAACACAGACATAAACTAAATGGTTCCCCAGAGTTCCTCTGGGTGAGGTCCAACCCAAGCACAATGTTGATGCTGCAACTGCAACCACAAGTCTTGAAGAGCAAGGCTGGCACTGTATTATGGAAGGCATCCAGCCCTGACTTGTCAGGGCTCTGATGTTTTCCCCTTTCCCTCCTGCTGTACCTCACATACCCAGATGTTATGCTCATTACTGTTTTATTCTTCACAGCACTGTTTTCTCTCCTTCTGCTGCTGTGTAATGCCTATAATGCTTCAGAGACAATGATTGCCTTGAGATTTCTATTTGGTTTTTTCCATGAGTTTTATGACATCTTCTTCCTCTGAAATGCTTTAAATTCTTTAGGAGCCTTCATATGAAAAGAAATAAGGGGTATGTGCTGACCCTAGGTGTCCCTCCCTGCTCAGCCATCACCTACAGCCTGAATGAAAAAAAGAATTTGAAGAAAACGAAATCTCAGCAGGACCCAGAATCGGAGTCTTTTGTTCTGGAAAGGGAGTTAAAGAGATAAAGGGGAATAATGAATGAAAGCCAAAGGCCGAAAAGAAAGGAAGGAGGGTAATGGTTACTTCATACTCAACTTTGCCAGGCAGTGGAGCCAGGCTATTTCTTACATCAGTGTTTCCGATGTCCTTTGTCTGAATTTTTGTCCTTGTTCTAGTGTAGAGCTGCCCCAGCTCCTGCTGGACCCTCTTGTAGCTGTCAGCAGTCCTCAAAGGACATTCTGCCAGATAAGAATTGATAAAGCTCACTGACAAATCATATGCATCCTTTTTCGTTTTTATTTTTTCCCATCCAGACTCTACTGACCTGTTCCCTGCCCCGGGGCTAGGAAAGAATGGCACAGGAGTTACTCAGATACTTAATGACAGTTTCCTGGGTTGTGTACACTTAGCATGGGATTCATCTAATTAAATGTTGATACCTGCAAATGCATCTGCACTATGAATGATGAAGTCACCTTGCTCATTTTGTAGCTCTGGATATCTAATAAGTAGAGCCTGAGACATAATTCATTTCATCCTCAAAGTAGATTAGATGATGCCCTTTTTTTCTCTGCAGACATATGTGGAAGTAAAGGTGGCTATCTCAGCTGTAAATATTTACATTGTTGATGTCTACATTTTATCAAACAACTCCTACCTTTAGCATCTGGCTCTGCTATACTGAGTAGGTCATGCCAGAGGTCTGGATTACTCTATATTTACCATGGGATGTTTTGATGTGTAGGTGTCTTCTTTATGACATCCATGTACTAAACTGTAGTGGATCTACTTAGACTTGTGTAAACAAGTTCTGCAATCAATGCTTCCTTGAGTGGTGACCTCCAAAGACAGGCAGAGGTGTTCAGCAGCCTGCACATTCACACTTGCCACACACATGCACTGACAAAGTCAAGCTCCCAGCTGTCTTCCGCTTCCAGGTGGGTTTGTATCTTACCTAGCTGTAATTCTAAGGACCATACAGATTTGTCTGGCTTGATCTGGGATCTGCTGAGCAGTTTAATCTGATACTGTCCATGGGGGCACAGGATCACAGCCAGGACACATGCCACTCAGAGAAATCCCATAATGGTAAGAGCCCTGTTGATGAAATGTAGATTTCTCCAGCAGTAGTTTGGCATAACAGACTTTTCCCAGCCTGTTACCTGTTTGTCTTTGCACTGTTGGAACTTGATTTTCCAGACTTGTCCCCTGAATGTGGTGCTGTCTCAAATTGTGGGGGAGTTCCTTGAGTGATCTGCAGATTTGGGCCTCTGATTTAGTGTTTATAGTGCCTAAAATGCACTAATCTGGAATGAGCCAAGCTATGATAACAGTGAACATAGTGCAAGAATTTGAATAGAAATGAAAGTGACGAGGACTCATTGGTGATTATGTGGTTCATGACTCACTGTCAAATTAAATTTTAACTTGTAACCCTGGTAAGCTAGTCCAACTTCTGTCCTTCCTCTGAAAAATATTGAAGGGCAGTTGCACTGCCAGGCAAGCCAAGAAATTCAAATGAAGTACTTGCAGGGATGTGATGTCTACAATGATCTTGGTTAAGAAGAATCCTATCAGCAAGTTAGCCCATAAATCAACAGGAGGGAAACTGGTAGGGACACCAAGAGGGTAGGAGGCAGTAATTAGAAGATAATGGTGGTAATGCAGGGAGACTAGATTCTGAAAAGTGTTTCCATGTTCATCTAAAGATGGAGCAGGTTTCTTTAGTCTTAGATTTTTATTGGGTGTCTTGTCAGCCTCCTGTTCTTTCAGAGCCTTTTAATTATCTGCTCTGATTTCCCTTGGTGCCACCAGGAAGACATTACTTTGTCGTGTGCCTGCCTATGTGTGGATGTATCTCCCTTATTGATGCAGCTGCACACAAGAACAATAGAACTAGGATTGTTCGTCTCACACTCAGCTTTTAAAAACTATTGAAATCCTGGAGCTGGGAGGGTATAGCTAAGAATATGTCTCTATACTTAATTGTTTTCTACTTGGCTCCTATTTGAGCCAGGATGCTGACCGAGATAGCTTTGATCTGCCTGGATACATCTGTCTTTGGTCAAAGTGGCTTTTTCGTGCTGATGGATTTAGCCATGTGACACTGCATAAAGTGTCTTCTACTAACCTCATGTTAGAGATGGTAGAAACAAGCAAAAAGTTCAAGGTAGATGTTAGGGACCATGTGGCACCAGGGTTAGGATTTGTGCTCATTTCAGACATCTATACAGTAGAGATCTGTATCTGAACAGGGCACCCATGCAACCATCTGTACCCAAGCTGTGATCAAGCTTTACTCTTTCTCAGGCAAATGCAAGAAAAAGAGCTTCACTGACCTCTGTTTTCCAAGCATTGCCAAAGATTAGCTCTTTGCTGAATGTCTCTGAGTTTATCAACACAACACTGTTTGTTCATCAGCTGCAATGGATTAATTAATGTTCCCTAAGTATGGGTTTATAAAGTAGAAAGGCCTTTATCAATGCTAGTTATTTAAACTGTACTTACGTGACTTAAATTTGCCTTATTTTAGACATCCATCTTACATTAAGTCTATGACGAGTGTCCATTTGTCTCCATTGCCTCTTAACGCAATCATTATGGAAATCTGAAGTTGGGTGGTATGAATTCTATGGATAATAATGTAACAGTACTGGAACGAACAAAATCTTCACAACCCAGGCAGAAACCAAGCTGCAGGCTCTATAAAGAATCTTGTTCTCAAATGGAGCAGCAGAAGCTAAAAAGGATGTTATGAGCCTACTATGAATTCGGTCACATTAGTGAAGCTGAAAGCCTGGAAGGGCACTGTCATTGAAAAAGTTCAGGATCAGCTTTGGTAGGGGAAATAAAGGGTGCTGTGTCACAGCCAAACTGCTTTGGAAAGATCTATGAAACTTTTTCTTGCTAGTCATGGCTGGAGAAAAGAGAAATCTCCAGTGGGTGAACCACTGGCATGTTCCTATTTCTTGGGAAAGCCTCTAGCCTACTTCTCATCCCTCTATAATATACAGCCAAGCTATACTTCTATGTGTGGTCTGACGGGGAAGACAAATAGTGTAAAAACAATAATTTTAATGGTGAAGAATTCCTAATAACAGGGATTAAAACCCCATCCATGTACCCTAGATATAATGTGAAGCTGCACGTATTAATGCCAGTTGAGCTGGGGTGTTTATTTGGCGTTGTAACTCTCAGCTGGGGTCCTGGCCCTGGTTGCAGGAATAGTTTGCTGCAGGGCAGTGCTGTGCTTGTGCAGTCCTACAGCTTTTGCTTCCAGAGCTAGCTGGGTTGCCATTAGACTGGGGATCTCTGTACCTAATTCTTCATTAGCGATTACAGCGTCTTTGGTAATCTTACGTGTCTCAGTGTCAAGAAAATCTTTCCTTAATGTACTATCCCTTTCTTTTCAATGCCATGTGCTACCCACAGTATAATGCTAACCCATGGCAAATCGGTGGAGTGTGTAGGGCCATAGGTGCATCATGCAGAACCAGAAGAGAATTCTGCCATGGATTTTTTTATAGCACATATGATAGGTATAGATACTTTAGTCTCTGTCCTGAGAGTAGTAACCCCAAATCCTACTAGTTCTTACTCTCTGCTTTGTCTCCAGGGATGTGTTTTCTCTTGATTTTAGTAACTAGCACCTCAATTATCTAGTCTAAACTAAGTCTAAGTAGCCACCGAAGAGTTGTGGGTCATTCCTTAGCGTTATTCCTTTCAAACTTCTATGAGTTCCTGCCATTTGTGGGATAAATTGTTCTCTGGAATGACCTTTTTCTTTTTACTGACTCCAGAGGAAAGCCAGAGGACAAGTTCAGCTAGATGGACTCTAAGAAAGTTAAAACTTAGGCAAGGTGATCATCAGCCTGGGAACTGTCAGTTAAGGTGACTCAGAAAAGATGCAAAAATTGCTGTAATGGAGCAAAAATCTCTATTATCTCCTTGGGCAGCATGAACACATTCTGCCAACAGATTCAGCAGCATTTTGGTGGTTTAAATGAGGACTGCCTCCTTTGCAAGCCCTGCTAATAAATCTAAGTTTAGTCATCTTCTGAGCTTTTGCTGGACTTCCATTCAGATGGGAAACGAAGGGAAGGAAAAGTACTGGAATTTAATGCCTACAGCTCTGAAAGCCATTACCTGCAAAACATGTGTATAAGCTACTATTCCCATCCCATAGTATATTCATTGCAATAATTCCTACTTGGTTCTTTCAAAGCTATTACTTTTGTAATCTCCAGAATTGCCAGGAAGTCCTTCTTTAATAACTGAGGAACATAAGTTAAAAGAAAATAAAAAGCGGAATGGAATTTGTCTAGGCAACTGGGTAAGATATTGACTTAGATAAAATTAGTTTCTGGGAGCAGGGCTGTATAAAAATATTTTTCGTCAAGCAGTTTAGTCATTGAAAAATGCAAGTTCAGGTTAAATTCTTAAATAATTTACACCAAAAAAATAATAATAACCATTAAGAAATTTGGAAAATAAAAATCTATTGACATTTCATGACAGAAGATTGTTTCAGAAGTATTGCTGGTTTAGTTAGGGTTAAAAAATCAATAAATGTTAAAATTAAAAATAAAAAGCTAAAAATAACATTTCTTATCTGCCTATCCAACTCTGTATTTCACATCAACCAAAAAGGAAGAAAAAAAATGTCACTTAATTGAATAGAATGAAGGTTTTATTCTTCTTTTTTGTTTAACCATTGAAACAAAATATCAATTTACACAATTCCACTTGTGAATTGTGTAATTCGAACAGTAGTTCATTGTTTCTATGGTGACAGCTAGTTCATTAAAACACACCACCTCTCTTTTTTTGTCCAGAGTTTAATAACATCACAAAGCCTAGTCTTACCTTCTGCTACATGGCACACACCATGTGTAATGAGAAGCTGATCTGGAGTAAGCAGGGGCAGCTTCTTTACAGAATATGCAGAGGCTATCAGTAAGTGAGGGTTTCTGGAGTAAGCAGGGGCAGCTTCTTTACAGAATATGCAGAGGCTATCAGTAAGTGAGGGTTTGCTCCATATACTTTTTTACTTAGTTTTGGGATTTTTTTTATTTGTTTGTTTGGGATTTTTTCTTTGTATTTCTTTTTTTTTTTTTTTTTTATGAACATTTTCAAATGCAAAGTGTAGTAGATACATTTGCAACAGATTGCATCTGTGGGGCAGGGGAATTGTTTTAATTCATGTTGCCCCAAACTGCAATTGTGAGCATTACATGTAAACTGCAAGCATGATATAACCAGGTCACTTTGGTTAAAAAATGAGCCATGAATAGCAGTAAAAGTTATGCAATGAAATGAGTGATGCTCTTTTTTGTGCTGCTGTGACCTGTTGGTATCTTCAGTCATGGACAGCTGGCAGCTGTGACAACCTACAAACATTTAACTTTTTAATGTCTACAGTACCATGGCAGAAAAAAATACCCAAAAGTCTATTAACATGTCACCTGAATTATAACTGAGTGACCGTCTATGATTTTAGTATGATTTTCCTTGGATTTTTATAGCTCTTTTTAAATTATGTGCTCGTGCTATATCCTGTCAGGCAGCTGCTGCAGTCTTCTGCAGAACCAAATATGTTTCAGAGCTGAATTAGTTTCCTTGCATGCAAACTGTGTTTTCAGGAAGATCCTAAAAACATGTTATATTTCTCTAAAAATGAGTGTCAAGTGTCAGACCACTGGATATTCTTTTAAAAGGTAATTCTGTGAAAATACTCTTTTGTTGCTATTCCCATGGCATATCCTGTGGCTGGCTGCTGTATTTTCTGACAAAAGTGAGTCTTTATTGCTTCAGTAGATTGTCAGTCTCATCGAAAAAAACACAGCAGCAAGAGTGAATTCGATTCTTGCTGGAATCAATGGCACAGTTGACTGGTTTCAAGGATCTTTATTTCTAGTGATGGAACATGGATTAAGACAGCACCGACTATCTTTGAATTTCTCTGCACTGGCAGTGACTACATTTCAGAGAACTCCTAAATGAACCCTAGGCTTTGCCTGTAAATTTTAGTGTCCAGAAAGTTCCTGAAGCAAGAGAATTAGGGAAATATGTTGGAGATTTTTAGGACCAGCTTCAGGTACACATAAACAGCAAGTGTCTCTACATTCCTCAGTGTATCAAGACATTGTGACATGGGGCCTACAGAAGATCTGTGTCTATCGGGACTGGCAATTCAATCTCCTGAAGCATGTCAAATTGCAGTAAAGCCCTATCTTTGTGAAAATAAATCCTTTACAGTGGAAATACTTGATGTAGCTACGTAAAAATTCCATGTTCAGTCTAAGTTTGTCACCCCGTCTTCATCAATAATCAGTGATGAAAAACAGAAGACTTCAAAGTGCAGATCATTACCCGCAGACACCTTCATTTTATCACTGGAATTACTTTCAGGGCTTCAGTAAATACATCAGCTTGGTGGGCTATAGTGGAACCTGAGACACTGGGGAAAGTGTTTTAATATATAGAGTCAGATATTCAGTGCCGTCTGAGATACCCACACAGTGCTGGAGGAAGTGGCACAGGCATACTGGAGTAACAATATTGCAGTAGAAGCAGGAGGTCACCTCAGGTGGCACTGAGGCAGCTGAAGCCCACCTCAGCCTGCTTACAGACATCTGTATTTAGGTTTCTTAGTCTGAACATGAAAAGCTATAGGATTCACTGAATCAGGGTGATGAAACATTGGAACTAGTTGCCCAGAGAGACTGTTGATACTCCATCCCTGGAAACATTCAAGGTCAGTCTGGATGGGGCTCTGAGCAACCTTACCTGGTTGAAGATGTCCCTGCTCGTTGCAGTGGGGTTGGACTAGATGTCCTTTAAAGGTCCCTCCCAAATCAAACCATTCTAGGATTCTATGAACTTGATGGAAAGAAATAGGCATCTCCAGAGAACCAGTCATGCTTCCTAAGAGAGCCCTCTCAAAAAATGAAGGAAGGTTTGTTTGCTGAAGGATGTTAATCAACCTATGCAAAAATGCCTATATTTTTGCGTTGATTGCAGAGACAAAGAAATAATAAAAAATTACTGAAGTATTCTGAGCACTGACTAACAGAGATATGTTTGGTTTTAAACAAAGAAACCACAGAATTAATGTACATACAAACCCACAAAAGTTTGGCTGTATTAGTCTTACCTAAAGAAAGGAAAGGACAGTAGAGCAATTATTCGTGATCTCTGCTTGAGTTTCTAAAAGCCTAGAACGATGTGAAAGATACTGGTACATATGGTGATAGCTAATAAAGAGAAAATACAAATGTTGATGCTTTCTATAATTCCTTAGTTTGGGGCTTCTGTTGGTAACGATTTCATAAAGTATGGCCATGGAATATAATCGGATCTACACATACAGACTGAGAGTTGGATTCTTGGCTGTGCTAAGGGTATGATTTATCACCCTTGTATGATGAAGGATCTGTAATATACCTACTGATTCCCATTCTACCCAACAATAGCTCCTCAAGATAATGTTTCCTGTTGCTGGTAATGATAAGCAGGTTCCTTGTTCCTTCTTCTGGCTCTGTGATGGAAGAAGCACAAAAAGGGAATAAAGACACAGTGTATGACACTGGTTTTTCATCAGCTGACAGGGCTATGAACTTGTGGAATGCACAAAGCTTTTCCAAGAGAAGTGTGTGTGGGAAGCAGTGCTCCAGCCTGGGGTATCTTGCAGAGAAGCTTGACTAGAATCCCCCTTTTACTTATACATGGTGACTGTGGACATTTGCATAAGATGACAATGATGGTCGTCAAGCAGCATGTATTGTCCTCTTTCTGCCTTGTTTCTCACCAATCCTTCATTTACATACAATCAACAGAGGTAGATTTAATAGGCTTAGCAGTGGCACAGCCCAAGAAGCAAACTGGTTGGACCTGATTTTCTGGGATATAATGGGACTTTTGTGAGCTTGCTATGAAGGTGGTGTTGCTTGAAGGTCCTTTGTTATTCTTCTGTACCTTGATATGAAGATGAGAACAATATCAGCGTTTTCTTTCTACAGTGAGACAGCATGGAGGCTTTCTCACGGAACCTGAGATTTCTGTGCTATAGGTATTTTTATCTCAGCTGTTGTCCCAAAGCTGCCTTCACGGTCAGTGGACAAAAGTCGGCTTTTTGAGGGAATGACTCTTCAGACCTGTTTCAAATGTCTGCTTTCAGATGAGAGACATTGTTCTCTAGGACTGCCTGTTTCTATCTATTCCTACAAAAATCCTGAGGGCTATTCAAATGTGGAATTGGCAACTGGTCATTTGTATCTCACTCTGGAAAGCACACTTGCCAATTACTGCTTGCTGTGTTAATGAGAGCGGTTGCCTGCACTTAGACCACTAGTGGGAGAACAGTAAATGTGATGGGAGCAAGAAGGGGTTAGAAAAAACTCCAATGGCTTTCTGGTAATAACTGTAAATGGAAGAACTTCTGTACACTCCTAAGAATCACTCCCTTTTCGCCAGTGTATGGGCTTCTGCAGGAACATTCTGATATACCATATTTTCTATATTTAAATTTCTATATTTAAAATCACTCTGTTTGGTATCTGTGTGGATTGCAGGATCACTTGGAAAGCTCTGGTCATGGATCAAGTGTTGTTAGACCAAAGACTCCAGAGAGTCATTTTAGCTGGTTCTTTACCATGAAATGTATTTTTTCTTATAGGGCTTCAGCAAGTACTGATAGTCTCACATAGGTGGCCAATGACTAAAATTGCCCAACTGTACAATTTAATTTCTTTTTTCAGCTTATTCTGAGCTTCATCCACTACTTCTTAATATACCTTACAAACTTAAGCCAAGAACTTTATTACAGGAAACTGCCTACTCAATAATACATGCAATTGAATAAATGTAATAATTTGGACTCCTGACAGGTTTTGCATATTGATTTTTCCTCAGCAAAACAAAACCAAAGAACAGTAAGTTAAATCATCTTCAGACAGATAAGCAAGTTACAGTACTATAACAAGTTATTAAATACTCCATCTGCTAAGTGGTAGAAAAATACTTGTACGTACTCCTCTCACCATGGCAAAGAGGACATAATTCAGATTTACTTACCCTCAAAAGCAGAAGTAAGGAATAGCTCACATGAATAACAACACCTTAAATATCAACTCCTGAGCTGGCCCTTACTAAGCTCCATTTTTTCCACAAAGTTCTTCATATTTCTACTTCATTAGACACTTAAGCTATGCCATTTCTTTGGTTTGAAATTAGAGTGAATCAGATCTTGATCTCCTCTGCAGGATGCTGAAGAGATTTAGAAAGTGGAGACAGCCCTGCAGTATCTGCTGAACTTTATAGCCTCTTCCATCACTGGAAGAGTAAAGCAGCAGGAACTGCATGTCCAATATTAATTTTATTTATCTATCTATCTATCTATTTATTTATTTTAGTTTCTTTGGCAAGGGAGGGTGGGGGTGGGAAAGGGGGATCCTTGGCTTTGTCCATGAGCTGCTAGCCAGCACTGCTGACTCAGAATGTGCATGGTAATTTGCTCCTGGCAAAAGGGAGAAAAGAAAATGTGCAATTCTTTCCCCAAATTCCTCTCATGAAATAGAAGGAGCAGGAAAGGAAAAAGAGAAATACCTCTCAATCTCATGCAGTTTTCCAGCCTTTTGTAAAAGAAATTAATAAAGAAGAGCTCTTCTCACATGTTTTGTTTTGGGGGACATAAAGCTTAATGTGCTGAAATATTTAATTCTAGGGAGAAGGATTTTGTGTGCTATATTAGAAAAAAAATTAACTTGGCCTGTGCTGCTGTTATGCTTCCCAGCTTGAGATTTCATTTTCCACATATGTATTCCACCATAGAAATAAGTTATTCTGTGGTGCAGGAACACTTTAGCAGTACCACGGTGAAGTCTGAAGGTGAAATTAATCACACATTAGCTGGCTGAAAGCAGAATGTTTGCTTAAAGTGGACATGTAGGGTCCTCCATTGGGGGGGGTGGGGGGAGGAAAAGAGGGGGTTTGACCAGCTTGTCTTTGATATATATTTTAAGATATTTTGCTAATTTTAGATGCTTCAGAAGTAGGATATTATACCTTCTCTTCTGTCAGTACGTGATCTGTTTTTTCTTCATTTCATATCTAAGGGAACATTGAATGCTAGAGTCCAATCCTAAGTCAACTTTTGGTTTAGTTTATTTTTGCAAACATATGCATCATTCCAACAACATAGTTGGAAAGGAATAGAATTTAGAAAATTTGCCAAGCAGAATTCAGAATACTGTCAGTTAAAATAGATGTTCTTTCTTCCTAATGTTATTTCTGAATTTTGCTCCTGGATGCCATGAAGACTCATGATTTTGACAGCTTGATGAATACATAGCATTTTTTAAATTATTTACAGATGAATCAAAGTAATTACCTGCCTCTTTCACCATACTGTAAACATGTAGTTTAGAGGCACTTTTGCTTCTAACATGGGTAGGTTTGAGCCTCAAGCCATCAGGAAATCTCCAAACAGACTCGCCTCCCAGCTAATAATATATTTATGACTACAATCGGCTAATTTTCTGAAAAGATCACTAACAAACTACACTTTTAAGACTTTGATAATTCTTAAACTAAGCTCACTACCAAAATAAGAGCAGCAAATACCCAGCCAGTGTGGGAGGGTTCTGCTAACAGCTCTTACCCTTCTCCCGGTGTAATTCTGCTGCTGTCAGTCTGCAGCCTCAACCCCCACTGAATTCAACAGGCATTTTCAATACATGTTTCAGCAAAGAGAACTGTACCAAGCTCTGTATTTAGGGGAAAATGGCCTCCTTGGGGAACAATTGCATCACTGGATGTTAGACATCTAATTTATTGGCTAAATTAGCTGGCTAGTCTCCTAAGACTCCTTGTAGAGTTGATAGATACTGAGATTTACATTCAGTTTACATATTAAAATATCTAAATTAAGGTGTCTTAATATGCAAGCTGAGTCCCACTCAAAGTGTACCCATAATCTCAAAGAGTTTAGCTGCCTATTTCATTTCCACAATTCACTATTTTATCTTCTGTCGCTTTTTTTTTTTTTTTTTTTTTTTTTTCAGTAGACTAAATGGGATCCCTACTCAACTAGTTTTGCCAGGTAAGGCGTGTTCCTGAAGCTAGATGATGCAGTGTTCACCCTTCAAAAGCAGATAGATGAGTCTTGTGGACAAGCACCTGGAGGTGCTCTTCTTATTGATCCTTTTCTTTGCCTTTCTGATTACGCTAAAAGCTGTTTCAAAGCTGTTTCAGGCTTCCTGAATGCCTGCCTTCCCAAATCGCTTGCACTTTTGATAATCAAGCCATACATTTCATGCTTACACAGTTGCTAGAATTGATTGGTTTGCCTCCCTTTCAGAAAAACAAATCAAAGGAAGAACAATGAAACAAGGCTACCAGAAATCACAACCAAAAGACAAGGCAAGGTTAGAATAATCCATTATTGAGTGACTAACCAGGACCTGTGTGAAAAATAATACCAGACATAGAAGTCAACGCACAATTAAATGCTTTAGAAGAGAAAAACAATTATTAAAGTGTGCAAGAAGAGTATGCCCAAACCATGTGGCAAGAGCAAAGCCAAACTGAAATAATGACCACAAACAATTAATTAAAATGCACTGAAGGACAGTTGTATTTGAGAAATTGAGTTTGTATTTGAGAACATGCCTCACCTTTTTTCCCCAAGATGTGACAGTACTTGAATCTTCTTTGGTCATACAGCTAAATGACTAATATAATCCTACCCCTCCTCTGCTACCCTGCAAACTACTTAAAACAGGACCCATTGTTAGCATAATTGAATAAGCTAGAACAAAATTAAATACAGATCTACCAGTCAATAGAACTATTTCAGAATGGTCTTCATACAGGATATACCAAAATCACCAATTTGTTTCCATTATTCTTCTGGATTGAGAACTGATAAAGAAAAGTTCAAATGGTATGATAGCAGCAGCTGATCATTCCTGTCCACATGAATAAGATTTCTCATTTGGGTTACAAAGGAGCGTTTTTTTCTGCACTTTCTAATTTTTCTTCTACATGTAACCTAAGCAGTATCTGAGGATATATGTAAATATATAACTCTATTCTATACCTGTATGAATACATACTTATACCTCTAAATAACTTCTACATCTAACTGAGTTTTACAGTAGGGGTAAATTTTATATCTGCTAAGTAATGTGACCTCTGTTCACTCTCAGTATATCATGAAGAAATTTGTTACCATGTTTATATATGACACTGATGCTATCAGAGTCCCTGCAAATCAAAAATTATCAAATGATTCAAACATAAAGAAACTTCTGGACCTTTAGTCTGTAATTCAAGCATTCAGAATTGTGCCCTGTAATGTACTTTTCTCATCCTTTGTCCAGCTAATGAATGTCACAGACAGCGAGAACTCCCAGACTTCCTTTTAGATATTTTAGTTATGGTTTATTTTTCCTGGGTGCAAGGAATAATCTCTATGAACTCCACAGGTCCCTTTAGGCTTATTTTCTGTTTTTCTATAATTATTCTACATTACAATAAATACCACAGTGAAAGAATATTGATTATATGTATTCAAATTTTCATAGTTATTTATTACTTCAGAAGGGAGTGTAATTACCTGCTCACATGTATTTGTGAGTAATACCACAAAATAATTTCTCTTCCTAATAGGTCTTTAACTTTTTGTAGTAAGAAGAGAGGGATAAAGAATAATATACTTAATGAATTTTTGTATTTCTTTTTTAACCCATGTCTAAATTCTCTACACCAATCAGTCTCTGACTTATAGCAGCTTACAGATGTTACATAGGTATGTCTCTGACTTACAAGCAGACTTATAGACAGTGTTGAAGAAAATCATTGACCATTGGAATTAACTCCTGTCCTCATTTCAGCTGGGATAGAGTTAACTTTGTTCCTAGTAGCTGGCACACTGCTGCGGTTGGGGTTTAGGATGAGAATAACGTTGATAACACGCTGATGGTTTAGTTGCTGCTGAGCTGTGCTTACTCTAAACCGAGGACTTTTCAGTGTCGCGTGCTCTGCCAGTGAGCAGGGGCACAAGGAGCCGGGAGGGAGCAGAGCCAGGACAGCTGAGCCCGGCTGGCCGGAGGGACATTCCATACCATAGAGTGTCATGCCCAGTATATAAACTGGGAAGAGTTGTTTTGGAGGGTCTGATTGCTGCCTGGGGACCGGCTGGGCATCGGTCAGTGGGTGGTGAGCAACTGTACTTGCATCAGTTGGATTTCTTGGGGTTTACTCCTCTCTCTTGTTGTTTTTCCTTTTTCATTACTATTATTGTTGTTGTTATTATTACCATTTCTATTTTATGTCGATTATTAAACTGTTCTTGTCTCAACCCATAAATTTTACCTTTTTCCGACTCTCCTCGCCATCCCACCAGCAGGAGGGAGGAGTGAGCGAGCACTGCTGGTACTTCGCTGCCAGCTGGGGTTAAACCACAACTCCTCATTTACAGGAGTAAGCACAAGGAAAATGAGGGTCTGCAGACACTTTTTCCCCAGATGTGGTTATAATCCACATTATTCCCAAAATACCACTTCCTGCGATGACTACTGTAATGGCTTTTATGGAGGTGGTGACTAAACCAGCAGTGCTGGGGGTTTGAAGCATATCTCTATATGTTACTGATGTTACTGGTCATCTACCATAAATTGTTAAGTAGCGATGGCAGCCTCAGTACTCTCTGATGACTATCCCCTGTTTCTTCCTGTATCCTTCCAGCCTTTAGACAGAGAGACAGATCCACCACGCTTGTTCTGATCTAAGGGCAAGCAAAGGGAAATTATCTTGTCTGTAGTGATTCAGATTTTGCATTGCCACCACTGTAATTTTGGGCCTTTCCGTGTCCACTTTCTATGGCTTTCTGGGCATTTTCAGTTTCATCTAATGTTTCATGTGTCTAAACATCAGAAATGTTTCTGACCTCTTCCTGTGTCTCATGATATTTATGGGGTTTTGTTTTTCTTGTTCTTTACTACAAGCTCTTGGCATATTTTGTATTTTGTACCCTACACAGTAGAATTGTGAGCAGTCTGTACACATTTACTTTTTCTGGATTAAATTTATATGGCCTCTGCTTGCTGGTGATAGTGCTGGTCTGGATGTGATGGCACCTCTCTTTTCATGTATTGATACTCCTCACATTGCCTTTTCACTGATTTAGGATTGTAACCTGTCCAGAACAAGGTGTATCTCTTTATATACATTTACTTTTGACAAGAAGGCATCTAGAAGTTGGGAACTTACTGAATATTAATATAATTTCCTTTAGTTTCTTTCATAGTGATGAAAATTTCCCAGACGTATGCAAATCCTTGCGAGGCTGGATTGCATTTAATTTTCAGTGTTATTTTTTTCTACTCTCTGAATACATTGTGGGCAGTCAGAGAAGTTTGATATGAAACAAAAGACGGGCTTTGTTAAATTCTGACATTGTTATTGAATCACACCTTCGCTTCAAGATTTCTTACTCAGTTACTCCAAATGCTTGAACAAAATACGGCTTCTGTCTTCCTGTTCAGGAGTATGAAATGTGATATGTTAACATGCCTCTTAACAGAGTATGAACTGGCTTTTTATAATGTATTTATTTCCTTTGTTTCCTCCACTAGATCATAAGGTCCCATGGGCTCTAATAAGGAATTTTTTGACTCACCAGTAGAACAATTTCCAGGAGAGATTATGGAATTTACACACTGGAAAAAATTAAGTTAATTCAGTCATTGCTCATTCTCAGAAGATTTGAAGGAGTAAACAAGGAATAAATGCCTCTCAGGAGTATCAATGTTGGCGTCACTCTGGTTACATCAGGAACGAATTTGGCCCAAGATCACTTATAAGTTATCTGCTACTACAGAAGTGCCTTTTCCATAGATATAATTTTATTTATAAACAATAGAAAAGCAAGAAAGTTGGGATGACAGGAGTCTGGCTGTGAAGGGGCAGCTTGCTTCTGAGCTCGGTTACAGCTCTTCTTCTAGAGATTGTTTAGCTTTCAGTGCACCATTTATTTTGTTTTCCAGTTGTAAAAAGAGCAGAAAATCTTCTTACCTCCAGAGCTACCATGAAACCTTAATAATGATACTGTGTAAATTCCTTTGAGGTAACTTTGTATATTTATAACAGACTTTAATATAAGATTTTAAATTATCTGTGATACAGACTTGAGGTCAGTTGTTATTTTCAGTTCTTTCATGTCTGTCTACCTTCTTTGGTCTAATCAGCCTTTAAGAAACAAGTCATAAGTCCTGACAGATGTTATTGATTAGGCAACTGTTGATCTCAGCCTGTGCCTGAATAAGTCCTCTTGAAAATCCTGTTCTACTACATTGGGATTTTTCTAAGACTGAAGGGAAACCCCATGCCCAGAGACTGTTTCAAGATTTGTGTCCCATTTTAGTCCCACTTCAGTGCTGCTGTGAGATTAGTTGGAAACTAACGAATCAAAAAGCCGTGTTATCATTTTTTTCATTTGTGACAGAACAGATTTGAATCCCTGAATTTGTTACTGGGAAACCTCAATGCTCAGCAGACCTGCTAGTAAATCGTCCCATCTTCTCCCATGCAACTAAATGGTCTCTCCATTTTCAAAGGCAGGCATACTCCAAAACACCAAAAAGATGCTGCAAAAAAGCTCTGCTTCCTCTATATCCATAGAAACTAGTTATCCTAGTGATCTTTACAGATGTTTTCTTCACAGGTCCATAAATCTCATAATGGGCCAAGTATCACGACTCAATGGGTGGTGCAAGTGGCAATGAACTGTTCAGCTGTACAGCTTGGAAAGATTCCTTACCTACAGCCCGAGTTGAAAGCCAGGGTTCACTGTGAGGTACTTCAATACTTGTGGGGAAATAGATTAAAAAAAAGGGTTTTAAATACATATATATTATATATATAAATTATATATAATATAAATATAATATATACATATATTTATATATATTAATTTCTATCCAGCTGGTCCATCACCACAAGCAATTCTAGGCTTAGTTAATATTGTTAATTGAAACTATTCAAAAAGGTAAGATGCAGCTGATGGCACTACAACCTGTTGTCCTTAGTTAATCGCTTTTTAAGGGGCAGGTTGTGCCTGTGAAGGGGAGGATCTATTCGGGTAGGATCCGACAGAGGAAGATAAGGCTTTGTGGAGGAGGAATACATCTTTCTAGTTCTTACTCCATTGCTTTCTTCTAAACTGTGTCTTAAATTTGCAGACTTCAGCCAGTATTTTTACTGTGCTCTTCCCAGAAATTACTGTGAGCCCAGTCACTCCAGGACTAAAATTTGTAGCATTGTGGTGTCTTGCGAGGCACTGGTGGAATCACCTCCTCTTGTCTCAGCTTGGAGAATTAATGAAAGACAGATTTGATAAAGAAAATTCTTTGATCTCCTCTTCTAGGAAGGGAAGGAAGTGAGTCAGAATGGCGTGGTGCTGGGCTAGAATGACAGTGGTTCCAGCTGCCACCAGCAATTAAAGAAGTGAGGGGTACCAGCTGCTGCCAGGCAAGGCTGCCTCCAGCAGTACCCCATGATCTCACATAACCCGTGGCCTGAGTGATGCCAGATCACCTGCAGCTGGTGAGCTTGGCACCAGCTCAGGTTCTGGCAGCTTGTAAGTGTCATTCTGTCCTCCAGCAGTGTTGGAATAAAATCTCCCAGGTTTTTGGAGTAATTTCACGGTCTCTCTACCTCCAGAGCAGCAAAGTGGTAACATTCTTGTAAGTGAATAACCAGTCTTTTTTATTGTATTTAAAGAAGTTTTGTTTTGTTGGTGGTGGGATTTTGTGTGTGTGTGTTTTGTGTGTTTTTTTTTTTTGTTTTGTTTTGGGGTTTTGTTTGTTTGTTTGTTTTTTAAATACCTCTCCATTTCCCAGATTATTGGCTTTTCAATCTTCTGTATAATTAGACAAATAAATGTTCCAAGGATTTTGCCCAACTGAAGTTTCCCTTTAAAACTCTCCAAAGCTCACCTAAGGCCAATTGGTTGGCACCACTTAAAGCATTCTGGAGATTTTCTTGGCAAGTAACAATGCAAGAACAGCAATAAGCATGAGCTTAGAATAAATATCCTGTGATTGTAAAGAATTAAACAGCTTTAGAAGAAGGAAGAAGGTTTATACCTCTCTAATTACAGATAACAGCTCCTGTCATTTAAAGGCTGATCTTTTTCATGTATAAAATGTTCAAGGGGAAAAAAACCCACCACCTTGGTGTTAACATTTCCTTTTGAGGTGTGAATGTTTCATGCGGGACATAGACAAAATGTTTCATCCTTTCGAGGGAGGTAGTTCTAATGGTTCAATGTTTATATGAATGAGGTCTTCATTCTCTTTTTGCCTCTGTAGATCATGGTCAAACGGTGACTTGTGTGTGTATTTGTAACTACTTTTCCCCCCACTAAAATAGTAGGAATAAAGATAGAGTTCTAATTTATAACGTGGTGTGTGGCTCAGTCCCAAAGTGGTCAGAAGGTGAACCAAGGTCCCCGAGTGATGCAAAATATCCAAACCAGGTGACATTATTTCTCGAACTCTGGTAAAAATTACTAGATTTCAGTTCTAAAATACGCAATTTATGCTTGGCAAATGCAAAGCACTGTTTGGGAGCTGAAGCCTGCTATCTTCAGCTCATCTTTTTTAACTGTTATACTATGAAACCCACCATTCCGATCAAAGAAAAGCCATGTTTCTATTTCTTTCACTTTTAGTTTTTATATAATCTAGGATTAACTTGGTACATAAGAAGAGAAATATGTCAAATAATTTTGTCCAATGTTCTCCTTCGTAAATTAAGCTGATATTTTAAATAGTTCTTTGAAAACAGTGCTGCATTTGATGTCTTAGATCTCTGAAAATGTCATCCCATAAAACAACTCACTTTACTGATAATGATGTACCAGTACAAAATGCGATCATAGTTTATATAATTATCATTATGTACGCAGTTGCTCCTAAATAGATATCATATATATGGCTGCATAACTTTATACCAGTGGCAGCAGCTGTCTAAAGAAAGCTAATGGAAAATATTAAGGTGAGACAACTGCTGGTAAGTTTTACCACAGTTTATTTTTTTTTCATGTATGGCCCTAGCTGAATCGCACTATATATGTTGAATTCCACAGATCTAATTACAGCTGTTTTAAGCCTAAGATTAAGCTTTCTCTTTATGCCTCTTCTAATCAATGGAAGAAAATACGTATTGCCATAAGATAATTTATCCTAGAAACCCTCTAGCAGTGCCCTCCAGAGATGTCTGTTTTTCTTCATGCGCTGTAAAAGCAATGTAGAAGAACTCGGCTCAGGCTTACATATGTATTTTTTTTTATATCATTAAGGTGAATGAGTACAATTAGACCAAGTAAGGTGCATCTCGGTACAACAGTAACAAAATTTGGACAGATGAATAAATTCTTAGTGCAATAGCTGGTCCAGATGACATATATGCTGAGAGAATCAATAGGCTTTGTTCACATAATTCCAAAATCTCCAATCAGGAGCAGAACTGGGAAGGAAAAAACTTGTCCTTTTTCACTGCTCAGCTTCCCCTTGTACTCAGTTTTTCATGCCAGCTTTTTATAAAAGACATTTTAAGGAAGGAATAACTTTTCTTTTTCCCTGTGCATGATCAAGTATTCTCTTTTCCAACGTGAAATGTCTTCCTTTAGTGGTTTTTCCCACTTTGTGTGGGGGGTTATTTTTTTTTCCCCTCCCCTTTTATAACTTGGTCTAGAACTTCAGTTGATGTTTCTTTTCTACTCTCTTATGGCCTGGACTTTCAAAAGAGATTATTGAATCTGAAAGTGTTATAAACTTGCTGCCTGACTCAAAACACTTATAGAACCACCATCTCTGTAATAGAGGCTCCTATAAGATACCTTTACTTTGAAATGTCAATTACTTTTGAAAATCTAGGCCCCATATCCAGGCCACACTTAAACCTTTATTTATTTTGGTATTTACCTAGATTTATGAAAGAACAGAGAACACCCAACCCATATTCCCCCTCTCTGAAAGGCTTGATATGTAGTATGCCCTTTAAAAGTTACTGTGCATCGCATAATTCAGTTTAATATGCTGGCTTGTAACATTACGTTTCCTTTGATATGACTCTCCTGAAGGCAATATGACCTTGAACGTAATATTTTAAAATAATAAATGAGGAGAGGAACTGAAAATCAAACCAAATGCTGTAAGCCAAAGGGATGGATTTTCATCTCTAGGCTTTTTTTCCATACACGAAAAATACAGACGTCTAACATTTATGTGTTTAATTTTTTTCTTGATTTTCCAAGGAGAGATGTTTTATGCAAATTCTTGTCTATTCCCTTTTGTCTGTGTATGAATCTAGAAAACCCTTTGGCCATTGTCCTGCCATCCCTTTTTAAATTTCCCCCTTCCACCCAATAATTTTGAGTCCACTGAATAAAGCCAGCAACATCTGACAGAGGTGAACTACTCTCAAAGCTACAAATTCCTATATAATTTGTGAAAATGGTGTACTGAGTGCAAGAAAGATGTCAAAATAATTATTTTCATGGAGAGGGAGACAGGCAGGACTTTTACCTGCTTTATTAAGA
Source organism: Falco naumanni (assembly GCF_017639655.2). Taxonomy (NCBI): domain Eukaryota; kingdom Metazoa; phylum Chordata; class Aves; order Falconiformes; family Falconidae; genus Falco; species Falco naumanni. The sequence continues at coordinate 58,780,788 of NC_054057.1, forward strand.
GGAGTGAATGGGTGAATAGTGAATTACTACACAGGGTCTTGCCATCCAAAAAATACATCACTCTTTTTGCACGTTCTCTTGCCAAAAAGCAGAGGCGAGAAGGAGGCGTTTTGCACTAGGGCAGGATAAAGACATGGGAGGATGTCATGGATACTGTAAAGAGGGTGGAGTGTAAATGATGGTATTGCGGTAGAGGCACCATGAGAAAACATGACACAAATCTATAGAAAAATAAAGGTTTGTACATAGTCCTGGTGGCGTAGTGACCCTATGCTGGGGGAAGAAAACAGGCTTTATTATCAGGGGCTTTAAAGTGAGGTCCATTCCTTGAACTCGGTGAACTTCAGCTATGGGGCTGCCTAAAACCTGGTTTAAAGCTAGCCACTCTCAAGGCAGACCTAGACAGAGGAAAAAAAGAAGGTAAGGGACCATAAGCAATTTCAGAAGAGCTCTTTATTACTGCTATTCTGCCAGCATGGCTTGTTTTGTGTTTTAATTTTTTTTTCCTCTTGGTGCTTGTCCAGATCTTTCAGGTAAGAAGGGAGCATTTCAGCTACTAGAAATAGCACGTTAAAGAGAAAGTGTTTTGCTCAGAGGTGCCTAATTTGAAGCACAGGATGGTATCAAGGTTTGTGTAAACCTTCATGGAGAGGAGATGACTAGAATGGTTTTAGTGCTAGGTATAACTTTAAAAATGCATAAGATGATCCTGAAAACAATAAATAACATAGTTTCCTCCTTGTTATGAAATTTGGCCTTTCTGTGAAAGAGTTGTTCTATTTCAGTGGCTGCCAAGCCAGGTCCATCCTTAGGTATATAAGGCAACCCCTCAGCTTCCACAGTATTGAATTTAAACTTAGGTGTCATGGGCTTCATGTGAAATCTATATTAAATCCATGTTGTGCTTCAGCTGAAATCAGGACTCTGTTTTTTGCAGTACATTTCTCAAGAACAGTAAAAAGTGCATCCAGCCACAGGGGCTGTGCAGTCTAAACACAAGTTTTATCTTGCGTTTACAAGAAGAAGCTTGAGACAGAGATGTAGGGTTTATCATGTGGCTTTTTGTAAGCAGACACTGTGGTTTGCCTGTGGTTCTGATAATTGCTCAGGAGCTGTATAGCTATGCTGGCACCATTTACGGCCTGCAGCAACGTGTCTCAGCCCTCACCTGGACTCCTTCGCTCAGAATCAGAAGGTGGCTAAGGGAGGCTGCACAGCCACTGGCCAGCCCTCTGCCCAGAGGGCACAGCTGGTTCCTGTCTCCTCCAAAAAAACGCATAGACCCTATAGGGAATACAAACTATATGTAGGGAATACACACTCCAGCCATTTAATAGGCAGCTGTCTAGACTGAGCTATTCCCTAACCTTATTCTACCAAGTGTAGTCAGTGGAGAGATGGAATTAGACTTTACAGGGTGGATCACCACCACTGCCACCTTGAAAATGGGGTTATATCTATCTGGAGTTTCTCTCTCCATGAACAACAGAGGAAACTTTGTTTAGCTGAATAGGGTAAAAGGGTAAGTCTTAGCCATCCAAAGTTAAACCAATCCTGTGTAAACCTATAGTAGAATCATCATTTTGTGTTTTCTCAAAAGTCAGTGACAAGGAATACGGACTCACAAAGAATAATCCAGCCCATGGAAGAAGAGGTAACTAGCTAAATAAGATGAAGCATTCCTCTGTCCATGCTACAAAGAGGGCATAAGTACTTACTCAAGACCAGATGCCAAGCTTTACACCACCTATGTTAGCTGAGATGAATCACACAGCGTTTACCAAACGAGAATTTCAGTCTGCAGGTTGCAGTGCAGACATGGGAAAGGAAGCACAAATTCTGCCTTCCTGCACAGTAACTTGTTTTCAAGACCATCCTATAGTTAGGTCACCGTTTTTAATTTCTTTTTTTCACGCTGGTCCACATGAAATCTTAATCTTTAGAACTATTTCTTGTTACTGGTTTCTAACATGCTAAGAACAAGGAAAATTTGCCCACTTGAGCCAGCACCTTGCTGCTTGCAGTATCTGAGCTACCTCTTTCAAAGCTAGCTTGGGCATCCCTCCGTCACACGGCAATGGAGACATACTGTCAGTGCCAGAGGAGAGCCCCGCTGTGCAGTTTCACACTCAAGTCACATTGATTTCCGTGGGCAGATTTCACCCAGCAGGAGTTGCTGGCTGTATCATGGTTTACAAATGTAAGGGGATTGTGCACGCTGACCTTTATTCCATGTAAATTTTTTGTCATCTTCTTGCTTTTCAGAATTGTTTGTTTCAAATATACTTTTCCAGCCAGGATCAGGCAACATTCTCACTGATAGTGAATTCTTTCTGATCTCCATCACTCACGTATTTTAGTAACAAAGACAAATTACTTGACTCTCTGCTTCTCTCTCTCTTCCAGTGTCAGCACATCAGTGCTTTCTAGCACAATGAACTTATAATGTCTTTTTAAATGGGGTTATTTCTTAGCTCTGCATGATATTACCACAAAAGCAGCCACCTGGCATAGCTGAATTTGATACACAGTGCTATAAAATATGTATTCCATGTCTACGCTATCCTTTTTGCAGTATGAGGATTTCTTTGCGTTTCTCTAGGATGATTTGCAATATCTATTAGTATCACAGTGTTTGGAAGACAACTGATGTCAAAGTAATAATAAGAAAGCTTTCCCTATTCCTATCAAGCCCATTTAATTTGAGCAAGCAAGGCTAGCAGGTGTTTCTCAGAAGATCTCATTAGCCACTTTGATTGTCTCTAACACCTCTTGTAAGCAAATGTCTCATTACCATGGATATTTACATATCCTCTACTTTTGTACAGATTGCCATACATCAGTAAACTATAAACCTATTACTGCATGTCTTCAGATTTACATGGTAAATACAGTTCCTACTGTGTGGACAGACACTAGCTATCAAACCCAATAAAATCTAACAGCACTCAATGTGATCTTGATTTCCATCTTTAGTATATTAGCTGTATCATGAAACTTTTCAAACGCCAGTGTCTGAGCCTTTTGGAGATGTTCTAGTGAATCACAACATTTACACAATGAGATCCTCAACTGGCAAAGGAAACAACCTGGGGTAGGAGTAGAAAAAAGGGAGGAGGAGGAGGGGGAAATGTAAAGGATTCCTTTTTGCCAGCTCCTGCGAGGATTTAATGAATATTTTTTCAGTAATATTTTATTTTGGTGGGTCTGGCAAGGCTCAGGGATTTTTATCAAATAGGGCCAGGATTTTATATGGTTATTAACTTATACTATGTAATCTGACGCTGCATCCTTTACTTGGAAAGCGTGATTATCAGCTGCTTAGCATATGCCATCATTGTGACATCCTAACAGTGTTGTTTGACCCTGACATAATTCTTAAACACTGTAACTGCCCTATCTACCACACATGGTAGTATCTGGCTTATGTTTTTGTGAGAAAACACAGGGCTTGATTCCCTGCCACTGAAGGTGATGGAAAAAATACAATTCCAGCTCTGTCAGCATACATTCTCCACTGACAGAAATCTGCTACTATCACCGAAGTTGAGAAAGCCCACACTGTTTTTATAAGTTTATCACCCATACCTCATTATACTGTACTTGTGCCAGTCTGAAAGTATGACACTTTGAAGTAGTATCCACTTTTACTAAAGATCTTATTTTTCTTGGCACGTAGCCAAAGAGAGAGCATATTAACAGAAAAACACTTAGAAAATCCTGGAGCTCTCAGCTTTTAACAGTTGATAAGATGATGTACTCTATCTTAACCTCAAATGCAAATAAGCAGTGGAGATATTCAGATGCAGTTTTTCTTTCTTTTCCTGCTGAGGTAGAAGATGATTCTCATTTGAGATTCCTGTACTAAGTCATTTTTTTAAACATAAATAGGAAATCTGAGAGATTGTGCTGAATTTTTTCTGTGCAATTCATCTGTCTTCTGGGTTTGTCAGCTAGGAAGATGGAGGTTTACAAAATTACTGGAGGGCTTTTGCTTCCTGAAAGCTAGTGGTGGTTTGTCACTCTGACACAGTGATCAGAAAGAAGCAGGAGCTGGGCTTTTTAATTCTATTTACAATAGCACATGGGACCTGAATTTTTCCTGTATACTAAACTCCCATCCACAATGGTATCACCTCCTTTTTCTGCATGCATGTATCAGGAGGCTGGTTCTTTATCCCTCAGTTTTTAGTTCAAAACTTGTTACCTGAAGCCTAATCCCTGAACAGTTGTTAAAGGCATGAGTCTGGTTTTAGCTTGTGCAAGAAACCATTAGAAGTCAAAATCATCCTTTTGACATCGTGAGTTTATATTCTCTGGAGCGAAGACCACAGTAAAGAGAGTGAATGATATTATAACAGTTCTTTACTGAGGAAGGATGTTCCTATTCCCAGTATTTTTTTTAAAGAAAATAGACAGCATGAAAGAGGTGATCTTCTCTCACATATCCACAAAACTGGCTGCAGGATGAAGCAGAATCAGTTTTTCAGTTTCCAGTCATCTCCCTAGGTCAAATTCCAAAATGTGCCAGTACCCAACTTTTGACGAGGATTAGGGCCAACAGAAATTCATAGAATTTAAAGCAAAGGTGTGATCCATAAATAAAGACGCCTTAACCCAGCACTATTGAAAAATAGTTAAATGGCAGCAGATTTTATGCTCAAGGGAAATTTTTTTCCTAGTATATGTTAGAGTGATTTAACTGGGACTAAGAAATGTCATATGTGAGGGCAGAGCCTGGCCATTAGTGTTCCATGCATCTACATATTTTATGCTATTTATTCCAGGGATAGCTTATTAGAAAATTATTATTCTAAACAAGAGCATTTTAATATATAGAAGAAAGAACCAAGTATAAAACACAACTATGTGAAGGAGTGAATTTCCATCACTAATGTATATTATTTCTCCTTCACTTCTATAGGATGCCCAGGAATGTGGGACAATATTACATGCTGGAAACCTGCAAGTGTGGGTGAAATCGTCTTTGTCAAGTGTCCTGCACTGTTCAGGTTTATCATCTCTGAAGATGGTAAGGTGCTTTCTCTTTGTTCTTTGCCTCTGCGTGGTAAAGCTGCATGACCAACATGAGTGTAAAAACCTTACTTAGATACTTGCTATAAAGGAAATCCAAGAATACCACAGTGGCCTGGATCTGGGATTCAGTTAAAAAAAAATACTGTAGAAACCCAGGATGTTTGTGTGTAGAGATGTGTGTGTGTGCAAGGGTGGGAGGGAATGTGTGAAAAAAGTCTTCACAGGCTATACAACATGAAAATACCTCCAACTCCGGTTGCTACAGGGGGTGTTCTGTCCTCAAGTCTCCAATGAAATCAATGAGACCTGAAACCATGTTTGGGTGTTGGATAACTAATCACATTCAAACCTATTTTAGAAAATAACTAAAACTCAGAGTGGGTTCTGCTCATGCTTAAGGAGAGCATAAGCGTGAGATGATCAATGTGAGGAGCTCCCATGTTGGGAGTCCAGGGAAGAGTCAGTGGGAGTTAAAGATTCCTGTAGAGATGCAGAAGGTCCATCGTGCCTTTCTGTGGTCTGTAGAAAGCAGACTTCAGTGTCCTTCTGTCCCTTTCAGCTGGCATCAGCAACTAAGCCAGCAAATGAAAGATCAGAAATTTGGGCTGTTCCTGCTTCCAGAATGCATCGCTGTCTAACAAAGTTGTCCCTTGTCTTGCAAAAAATACTGCAGATGGTCAGCAAGGCTGGTGCGTTTTCTTCTGCTAACACTTCAGGCCTGGAGCAAAAGTCCCATGCATTCACCATGCTTATTAACCAAACTCTATTAGACCCCAGCTTCAATCCATGTACAACCAGTCACTGTTCCCAAATGAGCTGGTATTAAAAGGAGAACATATCTTAGCAGTAAGACTATTTGACCTAGTTAATAATATTATGTAGTGCTTTTTAATGGGAAGCATCTCTGTGCAAACTACTGTTTGCATGATACAAAAAACCCCTTGTCCTTTCTCGATTGTTTTCTAATTTTGTATTTTTATTTTTTTTACCTTTGAAATGCATGAAAAATTGCCAGGGAAAAATGCAGATATGTGGACAGGAGGCAATAACTATTAAGTTGTTCACAGCAGATATATAGATTGATTAGATGTTCTTTTGAAATTCTTTCTTTTTTTTGTTTTTGTGTGTGTGTGATTTCATGACATCTGCTTCCCAGCTGAATGACTGAGAGAGGCTGTCCTCCCATCAATGTATCTAACAACAAGCTTTTCTTTGCAATTAACACAATTTTGTCCATCACCTCCCAGAACCCATCTCTGCTACTGCAGATCACTTTATTGTCCATTGAGAAACAAGTTCATCATTGTCCCCAAGGATCCTTTTCCCTAAAGATTATTTTCCCAATTAATTATTTATAGTTTTGAGTCCAAAATTTGCCTTTTCTGCATTGCCACACACAGAACGCTATTTGTGGGAGATGGTGTTTCATAGACAGCTCCAGGAATGCTGAAATCCTCACCTTTACATACATCCATTTGAACTCATCCAGACACTGAAGCAAGTAGAAATGATCTTGTGAAATGGAAAGGAATTTGATGGTGATCATTATCTCATCTAAATTTAACCATGTGAAACTTGAGGGGTTTTGCTATATGAGTCCTCTAGACTCCATCTGCAGTCAGTGGAGAGAAAGAGACCCACAGAGGGCAATTTCTGTTATTCCAAGAGACACAAGGCAAATCATGCCTTGGAGATACTTCTTTATCCAGCAAGTACTAAGGGCAATTTGCTTAAAATAGGCACCTAACTTTTGAATGGGCAAAGATTAGTTCCTCTTTAAATGATCAGGTATAAAAACATACTTTATACTGTAATTCTGTGTGTTTTAGTTATAGCCAGTATAATTAAACACAATCTTTACCGCTGTAATACTGGTTTAGTATTGACTTGGTGGGTACAATAGCACTTACTGAGCTATCCGTGTTTAGCGATAATAGAAAAAAAACATCATGCCAGCATTCATTAGGGTTTATATCTAGTGTGGGTAAGGAAACGTCCATCCCTCTTTCAGGCTGGTTGCTTTTTGGTGGGTTTGGGTTTTCTCAGTTTCAGTTCTCTGTGATTTTTGTAATCAATTTTTGTTGACTACTTGTCATTCAGCCTGATGGTCAAACCAATTCTGGTCATCCTTAATGCAGGATACACACCCAACCAAAAGTTTTCACTATCTGGTTAACAGCGATGCTTGCAGCCTGCAGGCAAAATACTTTAATGTTATTTATTGCACATCAGCAGATGGCTGATACATTGTCATCTTCTGATATAACTGCAGGAGGCCTGTTGCTCTAGACAGTCCGTCTGAATTTCCATTAGGACCTCTCCTTTTCAGTGGTTTGTAATCTAAATCCCCTACATACCCTCAAGCTACAGTGTGCTAACACATGGTAACATCTCTTTTCTCTCTCTCCCTGCCTGTTTCGGATGCAATGCTTAGCAATATTGCTAATTTAATACTATGGAGAGTAGTGCCATGTACATCTACGGCACAAAAAATCTCCCCTGCTGCCAACCAGTCCACACAACTCTGCCATGGACCTTTTAACTATTCTTTATTTCAACAGATGTCTCTGACACTTTTATTTATATTCCACACAAATATGTTACCTTTTCATTTTTACTGAAGACATTTCTTTTCCATGGTGCTATCATTTCTAAAATAGTTAAGGCTATGAGGACTCCTGAGAAATGAAAAAAAATAATAGAATATTTTGGGTTGGAAGGAACCTTTAAAGGTTATCTAGTCCAACCTCCCTGCAACGAGCAAGGATATCTTTAGCTAGACTGGGTTTCTCGGACCCTGTCTAGAGCACCTCAGCCTTCTCCTCATCCACTGTTACCAGTTTGCCAGTCTTGCTCATCATGGGGGATACACTTTCTTTGACCTTCCTTTTCTCACTGACATACCTATAGAAACCCTTCTCATTATTCTTTGCATCCCTTACCAAGTGCAGCTCCAGCTGTGCCTTGCTCTTCCTGACTTCATCCCTACACAACCAGGCAGTGCCCCATACTCTTCCCAGGATAGCTGTCCCTGCTTCCACTGCCTGTGCATTTCCCTCTTGCCTAACTGAGCCATGCCAGCCTCTTGCCTTCCTTTCCTGTTCTTTTACACCTGGTGATCAAGAGCTCTTGCACCCTATGGAAAGCATCCTTAAAGATCTGCCAGCTCTGTTCTGCCCCCTTGCACCTGAGGAGCATCTCCCAGGGGTTCCTATTAATTCCTTGAACAGCTGGAAGGTTGCTTTCCTGAAATTCAGGGTTCTGACTTTACTCTTTGCCTGACCCATATCCCTCAGGACTGCAGACTCCATCAGTGCATGATCACTGCAGCCCAGGCTGCCCCTAATCCCAACATCACCAATGTCACCTAACTCATCTCCCTCCTCAAGGACAAGCTTAGTTCACTGTGATCTGTTCCAGAGCTTAACTAACCTGTTAACTGTTAATGGGACTTTTTTTTTTTTTTTTAAAAAAAAGTAATATATGCTTAAATATATATATAAATATATATATAAATGAAAAGCTCTTCATAACTAGAGCTATGTAAAGTAACAGGCTGAAGTAATATTTTTAAATTATTTGCCTAGGATTTACAGATATGTTCACATACTGTACTTCCCATTTGACCTGTAGCAGGGTGATAGTATGACCCTAAGGGAGGAGTAGTCAGTCCAGTGTAAACATATGTCCAGATTTTTTTCATCTCCTTACAGGATCATGATCAAAAGCGACAGCTGTTACCTCTTATAGTGCTGGGTTTGAGGGGGTTTTGGACATCTGTTCAGTAGGAACAAACCCAAGATTCATAATTCATTAGATAAACAAATAAACATTTAATCTGGAGTAGTTTGAAATCTCTACCGATCCAGCTGGGTTTGCACTAGTGACCCCAAGGTGGAAATATCTACATCCATAATCACTCTTGTGGGTGAATCTGCATGAATTTTTACTATCATTGTTGCTAATTATAATTACCCGAGTATATTTGTTTCAATGAGGGCTTAATGAAAAAAGTCACATTTTATGACGGTTCCTTAAATAAAGGGTTATTAGATAACTAAAATGTTTCAAAGACACAGCTAATAACATTTTATAGATTGTTATAGTATCCTCTGGCTGCTGCTATGTTTCTAGAATATGTAACTAGGCTAGGCACTGACACTAATATTTAATAATAGTGCCTTCATTTTTTTAATACAGCAAAATTTTTATATGACCATAAATCATTTTTACAAATAGTAGCAATAACTTTAAATTATACTTTTTAAAAGTTTGTCCTATGAAGCACTGAAGCACCAGCTGCTTGTATAGGCAAACCATAAGATATGTCAATCTTAAAGAGGGAGTAGGACTTATGTCACTTGGTTTTGGATATCTCTAGGTTATATTTGTAAGTCTGAATGGATCACCTGAATTTCTAGTTTGGTAAATGGAAAGCAATGGGTACTTGTAGAAGATGTTTCCTCTGACCTATCTCAAATGTTTATCTTAAGATGAAGGAAATAGCTGGAAGGGGCTGTCTGTTTTATGAATTTCAGAAAGGAATTTGGCTGCCTCAGCTCAGATGTCTGAGTTCCATATGCAGTAAAATGGGAAGGAAAAAAAAAAAGACTACAAAATAAAAATTAACCAACTGAACTGTCATCTGGAGAGGTGTTTTGTTGAAAAAATATCTATGGATTTGGCTAAAACTACCAGCTGTTACTGCTTTTAATTTTAATAATAATTATTTTTAATGAACAAAATAAAATGAAATAAAAATAATTAATATTATTAATAAAAAAATCCTGCTCTAGCATTCACTGCAAGTGAACTGCGGAGCAGCATTGGAGCTGCCGTCAACATCATACAGTAAGCCTAATGTTAATTCCCATGTGGTGTGGTTGGTGAGCCTTACTTGAAAAATTTCATTTCACCTCTCTACTCCTCCAAAATCCCAGAATTTTTAATTTCTTTTCAGATGCAGAATGTGAACAAAAAGATCGTTCTCAAAATATCTCCCCATGAAAAAAACATATTGGGTCCTGAGAGTTTTCTCATCTAGTAGGTTAAGGATTTACAGTGGCATTCCTTCTAAAGGGTTCCTAAATATTAATATATTTTCCACTTCAGCACTGATTCCTTTGACTGATATACATGAACTCTGTTTTATTCTCACTGGGAGCTACAACCTCCATGGTGTTGCTGTTGTATATCACGCTTTCTCTATGCCTTCCCGGTACTGACTCCAGAGACGACCACTCTAGAACTGGGTATATTTAAAGCATTCTAAGGCATCTTTGCAATGGAAGGGAAAAAAAATAATTGTGTAAAGATGTGATGTTACAGTTCAGTATGACATAGCAAGACCTAGAGATGGTCCCAGCATAATGATCTGTGCTCCCAGCTGCAAGTTTTTCTTTGTTTTGTTCTTTTTCCCTTTTTCTTACAGACAGAGGTGATACTGCATGGCAGTGGAAATCTACAGAACAAGTCTGTGCTTTTCTTTCTTTGCCCTGCACAGCTGAGACATTCTGGAATATATAAAGCCACATGACTCATATGGACCAATGGAAGAAACCCAATAGCCAGATCAGAAATGAACATATTTTTAGATCTTTGATTTGTAGTAAAAATTAATACAAATTATAATAGGCAATTGCTGAACTCCACCCTGAGAAAATACTTTCACTCACAAATTCAAATAATATGATTAGCTGTTACTGAACCTTCCAGCAATTCAGAATATTTATCTAGTGCTCAGTTTAGGACGCTACCTGCTGCACCCAAAACAGTATTGCTACAACACCTGGTGTATTATGTAAATGTACATAATTTTTACCAAAGACATAAACCACATCTTATCTTGATACCAGGATTAAGGGGTCCTAATTAAAATCCAGTAGAACGAAGAATGTAACCAAGTATTATAGAATTTCAGAGGGAATTATATCCTGTGCTCACCTTTTAGAACCAAAGCGATTGGCTCGCTGCTATTCTGGAAGTTGTATGGCTTCTGTGCTCAGCCAACAAGATTTATTGCCCCTGTGAACAAGGAACTGAAAACAAACTGTTACTGATCCCATCAAAACCACTGGGAGACACTGAAGTACTTTGTCATAAGAACATCAAGCCTCGTACTCTGCACTAGAGATACCATGGGTGGACCATGGGATTTATGAATGCAGGGTTAATTGGATTTGGGAAGCTATCTGTGGGCTTGTTTTGTTTTGTTTTGGGTTTTTTTCTCTCCTGTCTGAGTTTGTGTTATCCCTAATCAAACAGAATAAGATGACAAGAGAAGAGTTAATGAGAAGGGAAGTGATATTGCATGTTCATATGTGAAAAGCCTTTCTGTATCATTTATGGAGAAATAGTTCTGGTAAAGTCTGTCACTGCTGTCTATATACCACTATGAAAATAGTACCTAACTCCCAAACTGGGTGAAAAGACAAAAGTCGTTTTCTTCCCAAGGTGAAAGCTGCTGAAAATATTTGCAAGTCACAGTTTCTATTAGTTCGGGTTATGTATTGATATTTTTTGATACAGAGAGAAAGAAAAGGTGACTGTTAAAGGTCAGGGGCCTTCTAAACAACAAACTGTATCTGGAAGATTGTGCATTTATTTTCTACTGAAGTAGAAGATGTAGGTTCTCTTTGCTACTAGCTGTAGCATTGCAGCAGACTGAAATTGGAAATTGCATTTGCCTATCAAGTAGGCAAGGCAAAAGATCAATGCAAAGGTCTAGATTTCTATTCAAGTGTATCTTACCCCTGGTGGGTATTTCAACATCCTGCATGAAAACCGAGGGAAGGAAAACATTGGAACCAAGCAGCAGTCTCTGAAAAACAGACATGACCCATTCCCTAGCGTTTTCATCATGGGAATAATAATGAGCCATCAGAGCTTTGTTAGTCTTTGAAGCAACCAGGACTCTGTGCATACCTTAGTTTTATCCTTGGCTTTGTAGAAGATCCTATGAAGCATTCAGAAGCAAGTTCAATACAAAAGTATCTGGGTTTATATATATATATGCACACATGTATATATCCACACAACAGCTAAAGGTTTTCGGCAGCTTTCAAAGCTGTCTGCAGATTGCATATGTGTTATTGTCGCTTAGTGTTCAGCAAGTCCTAGAAAGAATTGTGTGAAGAACAGGTACAAGAGACCTACCAAGTGTGGATGTAAAAATAATGCCTTGCCAATAACCAAGATAATAGTGCTTACTAGATAACAAGTCATTTCCTGCTGGTTTTCACCCCTAGGCTTTTCACAGGCAGTAAAGCCATGGGATTATTTCAGCTTTTCCAAGGCAAGGAAGACAACCTGTAATTAAGCATACCGCCTCAGTCACAGCACCAAAGTCTATCTGCAATGCAGAGGGAAAGGGGAGGAAAACATTGCCATCAAAGAAGAGTAACTTTACCTACATGTCCAATCAAGTAGTTAAGGCCTTGCAGATGCTTTTTACAGGAAAAGGACATTTTATGGCCTTTCCAAACAACTTATGGGAACATAAGACTCTGTGCCTCTGATATTCAAACATACAATGTGACCAAGAGCATTTCAGCTAAAGGTCAAGTCTTTGGTCTTGGCAAGAGGACATCCTGCAGTGGCCAGGCGAAAGCTGTAATGGAACTCAAGACCTTTGTCAATATGATTTAAAAGCTATTTTGACCCTGAAAAATAAAAAAATCATGCTCCTCTGGGAAGCATGCAAGGGTAGAATGTGCTGAGAACCGCTGAGTAGTTTGTGGAACACCTGGACAGCAAAAGGCAATACACTGAAGTATCACTGTACGTGCAACATGGGCAAATGCTTCAACCTTCACTAGCAGTCTTTGCTCTATCCTTGTTTCTCCTCTTTATTCAAATAAATGAGAAAAGAGTTCCAGGTGATTGCAGGATTTTAGGTATGGTGGGCACACATTCTTTCTTGCCGTTAAGCACATGATATAATATGCTTTCTTCTCTAGGGCTTATTTCATAACTGATAATCTTTGTTGGACACATTTCTTATTTTCTGTGTTTCTTGCTTGAAAAACATTTGCTTTTCTCTGAAATATGACCCCTGCCCTCTTCAGAGCTAGAAGACCCTTCAATAGTATTTGTGTTGATCTTGTACAACGACGGACGCTCCTGTGACAGCCAGCCTCATAGGCAGGATACAGATAATGTTTAGATGATGCCTAGCAGTTGCTATGGTGACCTCAGGCCACTGCTAGTTTCATAGCTTTTGATAGGAGAGAGGAAGAAAAGAAAGTCATAATTTCCCTGACCTGTTATTGATCATAGCTGTATGCCAATCCTGCCTCAGCCAGCGCTATGTGCTATGGCCTGTATGTTCTCCATATGGGACTTCCCGGGTATTCTTCTGTGATCTCCAGGCATGATTCACTGGGTCTTCTTGTCCCTATGTCATGAAACCATGTGCCCTGAAATTTGTATGACGTATAGGAAGAAAGGGCTTGTATATCAGTTCCATCACTGCCTTTACTGCAGTGTTTTGCACAAACCACTGAAGTAACAAAGTTGCGGAAACTAGTTCATCTCATACTATGGTAGATGTCTAAAGCAAACCACTTAAAAACAAACTTCTGGAAGTACCAGTCTCTTAGCCCTTTATGGGAGGAGACGTAAAAAAACAGATAAACTTACCTTCAGCTGAACAAGTTGGATGGAATGAATTTGCCCCATGGGACAAGTTCCTCAGACGTTCTTAGGCACCTGTTACTATTCAAACATACAAACATGAACCAGGCTTCCTAATCTTACCCTTAATTTCCCTCTGCCTCAGTTTTCTTGTTTTCTAAATACATTTAGCAATTCTACATACTATTTAATAATAGTTTTTAGTATTAAATACAATAAAATAATAGTATTTAACAATACTATTTCATTTCATGATGTCTCTGTGTGAGGACTATGTTCACAAATCCCTTTGACAAGGCAAATGGCAGTATATGGTAAATGCCAAGTGACGATAATGACTTGCAACCTGTAGTTTAAAGTATTATCTATAAGGCTGGAGAGACCAAACCCCCTGGAAATAGTGGAGGGAAGCACATAACATAAGGAAAGGTGTGGGAACCTCTAAGGCCATGTACTCTGTAACCTTGCCTGGCTGCCACTTTCCGCGGATCCAGTTAATGAGATTAGAAAGTCCTAGCAGCTGATCCTGGATCACTTTCCCCCCAAAAAAGAGTTGTAATGAAGGGACTGGGATGGTTGGATAGTGTGCATGTGGGGTCATCTGTGCTCACATCCAGGACTGGGCAGAGGGCATTAGGAGCAGTGGGCAGAGTATGCAAGGCGGTATCTGTGTGAGGAGCTCAGAAAGCCCCAGAAAAGCTGCTAAGTAGACTGCTGTTCCCAACTGCGGCTTTGCCAGCCGGCTGAACAGATTGCTGGTGCATAAGAGCAGCATGCAGCAATGAGGAAGGGAGTGAAATGGCGCAGTGTGGTGGATGCTGTGGAGTCGGGTGTGAGAGCTCGCCGATTTATTTCATCATTATAAATTAAATGTTAAGCTTCTAATCAGAGCTATATAAAACAGGAAAAAAATAGAATTCCTGCCTAACCAGCTCATTATCCACATAGCTGAGCAGCACGATAACAAGCGATTGTAAGAAATGTTTTCCGTAACCTCTCTCTGCCCCACTCTCTGCGCTTTCTGAAGGGACAGAATTAACATGCAGTAAAAACAGTGTGAGCTTTGCCCATTGATCTCAGTGCTGTCAAAATCCAACCTTTTGGAGTCTAACCTATGTGGACCAGTCCTCCAGCTGATAATACTGAGACGGGAACAACAGGATCAAGAGAAAAGTGTGGGCAGGCTGTTTCAGGCCAGAGTAGTTCTGGAAGCCCTTCTTTCCCCAACCTGCCACTAACAAATGCTGGAACAAAAGGGTTAAATGCAAGTTGTGTTCAGATAAACAAACCTATGGGAGATAAAGCAGTTGCCATGCCAGCTGACACCAAAAGCAGCCAGCACAAATTTGGCACAAGGAAGATCTAAAAGGCAGCACTGAGCTCCGAGGCTCATCGCGCACAGGCTGTTTCTTGGCTTTAAGCTTTGCCAGTCCTGTTCAGTTTAAATCAGAAGCAACAATTGCTTGCATCAAATTTCTTATCAGTTGGAGGATAGTGAGGAGGTAGTTATGTTTTCTGGGACTCAGCAAATGGAAACCAAGAAAGTAAGTCCCACAAACATGCAAGAAAAGGGCATGAAAGATCTGGGTCTCTGCCACTAACTCTATGGGAAGCCTTTGGCAAGTCCTTTGACTGGGTTGTTGTTTTTTTTTCCTTCTTTCATCTCTTCATGTAGAAAATAGAAATGAGCAATATTGTATGTATTTTAATTCTGTTTGGTCTCTGGAACTGAAAATTCAGCATTCTGATGGATCTTCTTTAGGTCTCTAAGCAGTACTGCAAATAACATCTAATTAATCATGGCAGTTTAAACACTAAAGGGAGATTTGCCTTACTCCCCCAAAAGTGACACTTGCCTGTTCAGACTGGTCAAACAGTAAATTACACTATCTGTCAACACACTGGATAAACCATCCTTTCTCAAGGATAACATTAGCTTCCTCAGGAGTTTATTGACTAATGTGAGCAAGTATTGATTTAATAAATGGTGTTCTAAGATACCGTTTAATGTCCTTCCTTCTGTAGTTTGGGCTGTGCCGTTATTTAACCACATGTGAGGAGCACAGGTGTCATTCACAGAAGCCAGGAATGTAATCCCTGAAAAATGGATTTGCAGTGAAAATGCAGATGAAAAGCACATTTTAGTTATTCTTCATTTCTGGGAGAGTAACATATTCCATCTAGCCTGTTGTATAATCATCTTGACGGGCTTTCTCTGCGTCATCAGTGAAGTGTAATGCACCAGTTTCTCATTGTTTATGTCCTGAGTAAGGCAGTGAGAGGACTTGTGTGAAAGCCCATGCAGCGAGGTGCCCTACGGTTTTGCCCATGACGTCACTGACACCAGAGTAAATTTGCTGAGGTCTTTCTAGAGTCAGAAAGGCACTCAGGTGAAAAAAACCCAACCCAAGCTCAAAACTACAAAAACTGAGTTTTTAATCGGAGAAATGAGAGGAACTGCCCTATGTCTGGACTTCCCACAACCCCAGCTCAAATGCAAGCTCAAGCCTTCTCATATATGTAGACATCTTAAATATTAAGCACAAAAATAATGCAAATTAACTCCCTTTGCACTGTCATGCATGTGAGCAAACATAGCCATTGGCACAGTTATCTGTCATGTAAACATCTGTATTCTGGTGCAGGGGACATGAACATGTGGTGTCAGAGAGAAGGGCAGTGGCAGCACACAAGAATTTTAAGTCAGAAGGTGGCTGCATGTTCCCTTGTGTACCTATATATATATATGTGCATACACACACAAATATAATTGTGTATGTTATCCCAACACTCATTAGACAGACTTTGGCTTTTAGTTGTAATTCAGGGCATAATGTCCAGTGTAAATCTAATTGACTTTCCAGTAGCTTAATTTATTATTGAAAATTAGGGTGATGGATCAAGCCTAAAAGCCTGTATAGCAAAAGGTTGTACTGGAACTTTCTTCAGTATGTTAACAAGGACTCAGATGTAGAAAAATATGGTTAAAAAAGGCCAGTTTGCTCCTACAGCAATCAGAAAATTAACATTGTCAAAAATATGAACCTCTTCCTAATGCCCAGAGTTAAAATGCAATCATTATTTAAGTATATATTAAAAAAAAAAAAAAAGCCTCTTCATTTCACAAAACTAATATGGTATTTTGACTGTTATCACAGATGTAATGAAATTCAAAATGAACTAAAATCTAGTATTTTAACATCAGTGTGACTACCACCGATTATTTAGAATGAAATCATGGAAATTTTTATTTCCTTCTTTTTAGATTATAGGGGGAAAAAAGCTCAATTTAAAACTTTTAAATTTCAAAAAAGTTTTTTTCTCAGTCATCAGTGTAATATGCCAGGATGCGAGGAACATCAGGCTTCAATGTACTTTAACATTGCCTGGTCTTTCTCCAACAAGAATTATGCAAAGTTTATAGTATCACGTCTCAGGATGTAAGCCACACTGTACAATTGATAAACTGAAACTGGAGTTTTATGAGTCCAGGAGGTTTTGCAGCTTTTCTTGCAGCTTCTTCTTACCCTGCTTCTGTGGGTCATTGTAAGATACAGGCTAGTGAGTGAGGTGACATCACGTAGGAGCCAGTGCCATTATAAGCTACTTGATTTGAGTGGCAGCAGGCTATGAAGAACATTATGAAAGGCAGTGATAAAGGAACAGCTGCTTACTCTTTGATACTCTAATTGCATAATAAAACCACAGATAAAATTTCCCACAGGATATCCTAAACTTGCTATTCTGATTTCAGATTTTAGCAATATAAGCATCTATATCTGAGCTAGATCACTGTTAATAAACCTGGGGTTTGGTAGACTTGGGAGGGAAACTGATCTGTCCACAATACCCTGCAGAGGCATCCCTGTTATTCTGCCAAGAATCTGGAGCACAGCCTTAGTGCTTCTGCAGCATCTGGTAATTTAGACTGATGCAGCAGGTTGAACAATCTTTGCTGGAAAATGTTTGCTCAGAGCATTGGTGACTTCTCTTCAGAATTAGTGGACTTACCCAATATTTGCAAACATCCAAGAATTCTCAGATATGAAATCTCGAAAGCAGCTGGAGTTGGGTGGAGAAGCCAGGAGACCAAGGGTGTTCTCACCATGGTTTTCAGTATTAACCCTCTAAAGTAACTGCTGGGTTGAGTGTGTAGGTTTGATGTTGAATACATCCACTCAAAGACACGCTACAGTCTGCCTGATGCTGCAGCTTAGTTTTCTAGACTCCCTCCATGATCTTCACACTAAATCCTCTGCTTTCTGTCTCAGAAAATCAAAAAGCATATCTGATTTATTTTAGAGGAGAGAGAGAAATCAATGAATTTAAAATTCTTACATGATAAGGATTTTGAAAAAAAGTATAATAAAATAGGAAATGCATTTTATGCTGTACTGAGAAGACTGCCTTTACTGTTTTGTTTCCTTAGATGCTGTCTCTCTCCTTGCCCAGAGGACCAAAATCAATCTTTGTTTGTATTTTACTTTAAATACAAACCCTCTCATGCAAATTGGTGAATGGCTCTTCCAATCCCTAGTTAAGACCTGACCTTATGTTCAGGGTTAAAGAACAACCTGAAGCCCTGTGGTTACTCCAGAGGATACAGAACTAAAGCTAATCTAAACCTTTAACCTGCAGTACTGGTCAATGAAATTGTTGGAAACAGTTTTGTGCTGGTGGGAGGGCCACTGGCAGAGCTATTTGCAGGCAGCTCAGTGTCTCTGTGCACGATGCAGCAGCACCACTCGCTGGCATAAGGCAGCTCCTCTTTGTGCATCTCCCTACACCCAGCCCGAGCCAAAACCCACTGAGGTGTTGGGAAAGTCTGACTTTGGTGCCATTTGTGTGAAGTATTTACTTGGGTGTGGGGGAAATTGGTTTGAGATAATCCCCAAAATATATTTTGGAAGGACGAAAGAAAGGAAAAGGGAAATTTTTAACGCGAACTTAAACTTTTTTATCATTACCATTGTAATATTTTTATTTTTAGTACACAAATCAGCATGGATTTCAACACAATATTTTCGATATTGGTAGGTCTTTCTTATTTCAGAACCTCCCCCCTCCTTTAAAAAAAAAAAAAAAAAAAGAAGAAAAAAACCCCAAACACAAAAATGCTCCCTGATCTCTTTTTCATATCTTTCCTAGAGTCTGATGAAAGTCCGTGATAACCAGAGATTTAACAACACAAAGCAATCGACCATCTTCCGAAAACTGTTTTCCAACCATAAAGATACAGCACTGATTTTGAAAAATGGATTTAAACAAAATTTTTTTGCAGTTCTTCTCTGGCCTCTGCTATAGCCATTCCTCATATGGAAAGCAAACTGTTATCAAAATCAAATTGCAAAGCATTATCAAGATCAAATTAATTATTTTTATTCTTCTAATTTCAGGTTGGGAAGTAGACAATTTGGGCCAAACCCATGCAGGTAAGAACCAGTTGTGCTGACTACCTCCTAAGTACCTCTGTTCTCAAAAATTGTATGCAGTACATAATTTCAGATTATTGAAAAGTTGTGTATCAACCATGATGATGATGAATACATGTAGCTGGTTGTAACACCGATAAAAAGTGAAAATAAGTATCTAATAAGTTTCTAGAAATCATTGTGCTCTAACCTAAAACCATAGAAGTATACTATCTCACTTAATATCAATTAATTATTGCTTTTTGTCATTGATGGATGGAAATAATTTTTCATTAATTCTGTGAAAATTGACCATACTTAAACATCCATGGATTATAGATGTAAATTTCTAAAGATACAATATTTGACTTCTATATTTTTACAATAAAATTGGTCCTGGTTTGATTGTATGTGTTTTTAGCTATGTGCTCACTGCTTGTCATAGCAATTTTCTAATTTCATAGGTTCAGCTTTGATTTAAACTCACAAGTAAAACTGTGTTTACCTCCAGAAAAGACAGTATCAAGTATTTATTGCCCTTGGGCCTGATCCAAATAAATAAAAATCAATTGGATTCTATTCACTGATTTCCGCAGAGACCAGTTTGGGTCCTAATAGAAAACACAATCAAAACAATTTCATACCAAATTTCCACTTTTATAGGTGATTATGACCTGCTGGAAAGCACAGCCCAGTCTCCCCTAGGTAAGAAACAGAACCGCGGAATGTTTCTCTTTTTCTTTTAACACTGTTAAAAAGGAAGCTCCAAGATATTTCTCCTACCATTTAGGTATTATTTTCTAATCAGTTCTAATTACAGTGACACATTTTCTGGTATGTTACTTTTAGCAGTATTATGAAAATTTATTCCTCCACTATTAAGCCTTGCAATCTAGCAAGTATGATGTTATAAATTATATCTACCTGTTTAACAGTAATTACTAAATGGTGTTAAAGAAAGTCAACACCATGATTCAGTGGTTATTTTCCACAGGAAAACTGGGGATGAATGTGCAAGAGCAATTTATCAAAATTTGCCAAGTAATGCAATGTTCTTAAATGAATGCTGTGATTAGATAGATATATTCTGCCGCATGGATGGCAAACAGATTGTCTAAAAATAAGGTCACTGCTAGTGTTATGAGCTACTTGACTAAACTGCTCTAAGAATGTGAAGCAGTATAACATTAATAAATAAATAATAATAATAATAATAATAATAAAAAAAAAAAAACAAAAAAAAACCCCCAACAAACAAAAAAAGTCCCTACAACTTGGAAATTTCCATCCGTTTGGTCAAGGTACAGTTCATACTCCAGAAACTGTAATAGTTCGATAAATGGAAAGTGTTCTATCACACTGGAGAGCAATAACTGCAGCCAGCAGCCCAGCTCTAATTTTTCAACCAGGTCACTGAGCTCTGGCAAGAATAACGGTGCTTAAAGAGGGCACCACGGGGGCCATCCCACCTCGGGCAGCCTCAGCAGCAGTGTCAGTGCCAAGAGACACTTTCCTCTTCTACCCCCAGCTCTTTCTTCTCCTTACAGTTATAAGCCTTTTCACGGTTGTAGCGAAAGCCATTTAGGAGCCAGCCCTCATAGGAGATTAGCCAAAGAGAGGAAAAACAGAGAAAAAGAGGACGATGTTTTCCCTGAGCCAGTTTTGAGCCTCCTTGCAAACACTTGCTTTAGAGTAAGGTTGTAAACTGGGATTGGAACGGATAATAGGCAGAAGAATGTGAGAAGCTCTGAAACAGTTTTGAATTGTCAGCTGAAGCCACACTGGGCGTCTGGAGATGTAAATGAACATATTGCTGTGAAAACAGAGACGGGAAAGAGATACCCACTCCATCTTTCCTTTGCTTTCCTACAGACCCTTCTCACAAAGTCACTCTCAGATAAGAGCCTAGGCTTGAAGATAAGTGAGTGGGATACATCTCATCTGGCTATAGGAGAACAATCCAGCTGCCTCACCATAGATGTATAATAGCTATTTCAGATATCCTACAGTGTCCTGCCTGGCTTCCAGCAGCCATTCCAAAAAATCACATTGGCCTTGTGGTTTTTGCCAGTCCCACACATATGCCTCAGATACAGATCATCTTAAATACCGCAAAGTGCCTGTATTTAAGCGCTGGACTTACCTTTTAGCCATCTGAACCATAGATGTCTAAGTCAAATCTGTATTCCCTATTTCAGAGTCGATACAGGGAGATGGACTGACCCCTGTTTTAGGTACCCACTTGACAATGAGAACCTTGGTGGCCTGGAGGCACTGACTATACTGCTTAAATCACTTTTGCTCTCTGGTGACCAGCTTTAGCAGTAGACATCAGTAGGTCCCTGTTGTAAAACTGGGACATTAAAGATGGCATTAAACTTTCAAGATGCCATTAAGGTCTTCTATGGACAGGCAGATAAATAGCACCCCCAGTAGTACTGTGGGGTTTTCTTTGGTCATGTACCAAAGGGGGGTGTCCTGGGGTTTGCTTCAGTGATATCACATTCACAACTGTATTTGGCATAGGGGACATCAGCAGAAATTGCACTGAAGATGGCTGGTCTGAACCTTTTCCTCATTATTATGATGCCTGTGGCTTTGATGAAAATGAAACAGAGTCCGATAACCAGGTAGGAATTAATCTTATAACTAAAGACAAATGAAGGGGGAGGGGGGGGGGGGGGGGAGCGGCAGGCTGCTTTTTACATGTTCTGATTTGTTGGTGATGAGAATGAAACAAACAGGTACTTATGGGCATAAAAATTTGAGAAACAAGATTTAAATCCTTCCTAGCCCTGTACTGAATATTGCATCCACAACATGAGTGTTTACTGTTGATACAGCTTGTAACTTCTAGAAGCATAGGTTAGCCCCCAATTCTTCCCCTGTTGACTGAAGAAGCCCTTAGCCAACCACTTTTTTTCTACAGATACATGCACAGTGGTCAAAGAAATATAGACAGCCTTTGCTAGCTCACTGACAAATAAGCTTCACGGTATGCAGACCCAAGGGCATGCCAGGCACAGAGGAAGGCTCTAATATATGGTGAGATCCCAGGGGAGCCAAGAGGAGAAAACAACAGGCTGCCCAAGAAACAAATCCTGCCTGTGGTTGCGCCTGCACGTTGAAAGGGTAAAGAAGATGTGGCCGTAGACAAACGGTTTAACGTGTGTTGTTTGCCTCCCAAGGATTACTACTACCTATCTGTGAAGGCTCTGTACACGGTGGGATACAGCACTTCTCTTGTTTCCCTCACCACCGCCATGGTGATCCTGTGCCGTTTCAGGTGAGTCAGGACATGAGCAGTGAGCTGTTCAGCCACTGGAGGAAAAAAAAATTGGAGCTCATCTGCCCAAAACCATGTTTAAGCTTTTAACTCACCAGATGTAAAATAAGAGAGAGACAACCCCTTAGCAACGTTGTTCCCCCTGCTTGGACACACTCCAGCAGTCACATTTCAATAGACTGTAAATGCAGCTGCAGAAGCTGTGGGTCTCTTTTATGCAACTGCAGAAGCTGCATCAGACTGGGTCTATTTTATATACCTTTTATATATATGTGTCTGTGTGTGTGTATGTGTGTATATATATATATATATATATATATATATATATATATATACATACATATACACCCTATATGCTTTTGCAGGAAAATCACCAAATCCTCCTCTTAGCCAGGTTTAGTGTCAACACTATCCACAGTCCTGGCTTTCAGACACTGCTATTCTTAGCACCAAGGTGCTCTGGCCATGTGTGTTATTTCCACAAAAGAAAAGTATTGCCTTTTTTCCCCTCCCCCTCTTCTTTTCCACTCCCTTGCTCTCTCCTCTCTAGGAAGCTTCACTGCACTCGAAATTTCATCCACATGAACCTCTTTGTTTCATTCATCCTACGTGCAATATCTGTATTCATTAAAGATGGGGTTCTTTACGCTGAACAGGATGGCAACCACTGTTTTATCTCAACGGTAAGTAAAACCAAAGCCAAAACCTTTTCCTTTAATTTTTCCAGCATGAGATAACAAAAAACAGTGAGGCAGGCAGCAGTCCGTTGAGTATCATAAGCTGAGAAGCTATTGGGGGAGAAGGTTATCGGTGGTAAAATTCCCTCCTGGTTCACAGCAAAACTGTGGATGTATCATCCTGTGAAGTCCTCAATGTGCAGCCGTCTGTCCTTCAGGACAAACCTACGGGTTTTGGTTTCTGTCTCCAGTCGGGTTGTTTCTCCCTTTCACAGATCTGCACAGTGACAGGTGGGATGAGAACAGGCACAAGCAATTTCCTTCATCTGAAGGTCTGGTTTTTCTCCAGAGCCTAATTTTTTCTGGATGTCAGGCAAAGTCATGTGTAAACAGGGTGACCATTCAGACATAGAAAATACTCCTGACAGTCACACTCTCAAAAAATCATTAGTATTAGCCAAGTGTTTGCCTCTGAAGTGTGGTTTCATGGAAAGCAGTCTCCCACACAGATGCACTTGGGTATATATTACATGTAAATCCCCATTCCTTTCACATTTAAGGCTAGTGTTTAATTTGATAAATCAGCTTACTGAGTGTAATTATGGTGGAATTACAGTGAGTTCCCAAACTGAGATCTCCTTTATCCATCTAGTTATGAGCTAAATTCCCTGTGAGTCACTTCCACAAGGAAAGTGCAGCTGTGTAATTTCTTCGTCAGCCTTTTCTTTGTCATTTAAAATAGTTTTTGCTTTTAATTCTTCTCCATAATAATGCTGAAGCCATGTTAGATCTGTAGTTCATTTATACCACTTTTCTGATAGTGGCATCACCCCTTTTTTAAAAAACACTTGAAGGATAAACCACATTAAAATCAGCCATCTTGTGTCTAGGTCTTCATCCGTGGTACAGCTTCTATGAAGAAACTCAAGATCTGATATCTTAAACATACCGGTTGTAGATTTGGCCCAGAGGACGGAGTGCAAGTAGGAACTAGTCAAAATTATCAGCCTTCCACTGCCCCAAGCAGGACTTTGCAGTTTACACACTGATTCTGCTCTGATCTGTTGAAAAGTCCTACTTTTGTAGGACTAGCGATGTCTCACTGGGATGTAACACTGGAAAAGCAAGTGTGTCCTACCTTACAAAGTCAGGGTAGAGCTCCGTTTCCACCTAAGACTTTCTATCACAGAAACACAGAATTGTTTAGGCTGGAAAAGACCTTTAAGACTATCTGGGTCCAGCTGTAAACCTAACACTGTCAAGTTCAGCACTAAGCCATGCCCCTCAGTGCCACATCTACTTGTATTTTAAATACCTTCAGGGTGGTGACTCAACCACCTTCCTGGGCAGCTTGTTCCAGTGCTTGACAGCCCTTTCAGTAAAGAATTTTTCCCTAATAATCTATATCTCTCCTGGTGCTACTTGAGACCGTTTCCTCTCGTCCTATCGCTTGTTACTTGGGAAAGAGACCCCCACCCGCGTGCCGCAGTCTCCTTCCAGGCAGCTGCAGAGCGATAAGGTTGCCGCTGAACCTCCTCTCCTCCAGGCTGCACAATCCCCATTTCTCTTCCCCACCCCCCTCTTTTTTCCTTTTGTCCGCTGCTTTTCCTCCCCAGCAAATGAATGAAAGCTGCTATCAGTTTTTTACAGTAAATCACTCTGCTTTCTTTACACTTCAGCTTACTTTCATTTTCTGTCCCTGAGTGACAATACCCACAAATAGCAAGGCAGTGCAGTTCTAAACCTCGCACAGGAGGGAGCATCCTTTCTGATCCCACTCCCAGGGCTCACCACAATCATCCTGCCATTTCACATCCTTCCTCAGGTTTCTCGATACACAACTGGATTCTTTTCTTCTCTGCACTTAATCCTTGGAAGGGGTCTTAAATCTAGCAATTAGTGTTCATTGACGATGTGAACTCCCACTAACGCATGATGTTCTCAAGCTGTCTGCAGATGCTCATTGACCACCTCCCACGGGTAAAATTGGCTACCTGCCCTTTCAAGCTTTGCTCCCTAAGTGGCACCTCACATTCTTCTCATGCTTTTAAAACTTTACTGTTAAAAGTCTATAATACTAGTCCCAGCTGTGTTCCATTCCACTAAGAGATTTGGAGAGGCTGAAAGCATTTTCTCTATCTGTTAGGAGGAAACAACATGGAAATAACTTTGTTTTTCTTGATTCTCTGCAGGTGGAATGCAAAGCAGTGATGGTGTTTTTTCATTATTGTGTCATGTCCAACTACTTCTGGCTTTTTATTGAGGGATTGTACCTTTTCACTTTATTGGTAGAAACCTTTTTCCCAGAGAGGAGATATTTCTACTGGTACACTATTATCGGCTGGGGTATGTGCCATTTCTTCTCTAAAATGTGTCTCAGTGTGCAAGAGATCTCCAACAAACTACCTAATATTTCCACATAGATTTTCAAAGTATAGTTTTAGTCTTCGTACAGAAGTACCACTGCAGACCGAACCATGGTTTGCTTTTTTTGTCTGAATAGAGTTGAACTGAAATCTGGACAACTCTGCATCTTTTGCAGAGATGTAGTCCACAACTGAAAATTGCCTTCTCCAAGATATGATTTTAATGCCAAGTTCTTCAGCTTAATCAAATCTGAAATGCTAAGTCTGGTCCATTTTCCAAGACTTTATTTGTGCCTTTCTTCCAGCTAATAGCTAAACTGTAAATGTTTCCAAAGGGTAACGACATATGCTCATCCTACCTGGATGGGAAATGGAAACTTGCAGTGGAAAGAAACAAGATTTGTTTCAGAAAGGCCAGCTGTATGATGACAACAGATGTAATTATTTTTCGTTCTGGCCTTCTGGAGATAAACTAATTCCTGCAATATGTTATATCAAGCAGTTCTTTGCTGATGTTTCTGTGCAGCAGTCAGATGGTGAAAGCAGAAGAATACATTCATTTTCAATGTACCTTAAGAAGGTTAAGCTCAATTTTTATAGTTAAACAAACATATTTTTTAAATAATCTGGAAATAATCCTGTGTATTTACATGTAAAGTCTACAAACAAACCACATGCCTTCAACTATTGTCCTTTGAAAAAAAAACATCTGCATGTAACCTGAACCTTCAAGTAATCCACAGCTGGTTTTGGGTTTTTCCCTCCTGAAGCAGCTGTATATACACAAAAATTCTCATATCCTGGCAAAGTCTTCCTACAATAAGAGCAAAGGTATAGAGAAGAAATAAGAGGGTAAGTGATCAGAAATAACCTATGGCACAAAAAAGCTGTTGGGAAATGATGGCTGTTGGAAAAGAAACTATTGGAAAAGCATGTTCAAAGTTCCCTTTGTACTATCCACACATGTATAATCACATTACAGCTGAGATATAAGGCTGTTTTCAAAGACAGTTTGGGGATTATGTACATGAAAATGTAACAATTACAAAAGAAAGCAAAGTGTAAATCTTTGCAATATGAACATAAATCAGAGGTTGAGTTCCTTTAATTAAGTTTGCACAAATTTCATATCTGTAGTTTTGTCTGAATGTCAGAATATTGCAATATAGCATATTAAGTGAATTATTTTTTTTTAAAAAATCAGTCTCTGTAAAGAAAAAACTACACAGATTAATTCATTTGGTAATGCAACCTCAAGATATTTGATCTTGAGTTGAATATCATAAATAATATCTAGCTGTTCAGTTTATAGATATCACATCATATTCAAAGCAGCATCAGTAACATCCTTTAGAGACGTTAAGAGAATCTCCAGATGTGGATCGTTTGGTTTGGTTTGGTTTTGGTTTTTAAACCACATTTTCTCAGCTCCTGCATATTTCACCTTGAATAGCAGTTCCCCTGACCTGACAGGAGCAATTGGCACTTGGCAAGAGCAGAAGCACTTCCAGACTCTGGATGCGAGCAGCCCCTCAGCTCAGAGCTGGTGTGGAGGGGGTTGCACTGAAGCAGCAGTAAGCAAGAGCTCGGCATTTTGCAGCATCTGGGTGTTTATCTGTTTCTTAAAATGTGCTGAGCACATCAGCATCCTCATTTGATTAATGAGAACTGCATATGGCTGTGTTGATACAGACAATTATTTCCTTTTAAATATCCAATATGCTGGAAAGTTCTCCGGATAGACTGCTGTCGTTCTGGGATCTCTCCTAATGCCCTCTCCTTACTCAGGACAGAGTCAGAGTCAGCAAGAGTAGCTCTCTTCTCAGTCTTTGGGGCTTCTCTGTTTTCTAATGGTACTTAAGAGTGTGATAAAGTTACATATCTGTCTTTGGATGGAGAGAAAAGTAATGTGAGTATATGCATATTCATAGAGCAGATGGTTCAGAACTCCAATCTGATCTAAAATGTGCTTTTTGAACTATATTTT
Source organism: Falco naumanni (assembly GCF_017639655.2). NCBI lineage: Eukaryota > Metazoa > Chordata > Aves > Falconiformes > Falconidae > Falco > Falco naumanni. The sequence goes on from NC_054057.1 coordinate 58,808,186, forward strand.
TATGAAACATTTAGGATAAATCTGTCTTCCTGACCATGTTTCAGACTTGGAACGCTATTCATACCATCCAAATTTCAGTAGTGCAAATCAGTGCAAATTCTAGATAGCACATAAGACTCAAGTTTGATTTTTATTATTTTTATTATTGTGTATCTGTTAAGTGTGCAAAGATCTCTATGTTTTCTAGCTAGTCTCATGTGAGAAAATCAGCCTTCCATTTAAATTAAATATGCATGATTTCTTATCCCCAAAACCTATCATTTTTTTATTCTTATCAATTTCCTTTCAAATATTTCTCTGTGAGCTTTTTTAAAGTAGGAGGGCTTCATCAGTCACCTAGGTCTAACAGGGATATTTTTATTTCTGATAGAAGGAATATTGGATTTGACAGAGACTCACTTAAGTAGATTCAGTCAAATGACTAATTAATGTGACATCAACACAGCCTCGCAAAATGTATGAAACATAATTGTTCCTGTCAACTGACGACAGTCTCGCTCACAGCCGCACGCTGGGGTTATCAAGGGCCTTGTTCTGTTTGCTTTTTAGCACTTTGTCATTCCAGTGGTGCCTGAATAGATGTAGGCAGCCTCCTAGTCAAAAATTTTATTTGCCATAAAATGTAGATCCAACTTACCCAGAGTTGTCATGCAATATTGCACTAATTTATAAAAATATTTCCAATGAAAAGCCACACTTCAAATGTTTTCAGAAAGAAAAATAAATCCAGATCTTTCAGTGGTTTCTATTGTTTTGATTTAATTTGTATTTTACATGCATTTTTTAAGGAGTAAAGAATTGTCTGAAATAGAAATTAAATTCTTGCCCTCAATATTCTCCTTTGGGGATTTTGGTTTGTTTGTTTTGGGGTTTTTTTCAGGGAAAAAAAAAGAAATATTCCTGTGAGTAAAGGAAAACTATCCTCTATAGATTTGGTTTGGTTGAATAAGTAAAGAAAAATCAGTTTTTCACACAGTAACAGAGAAAATGCAATATATGCAAATCATTTACAACAAAACCACATAAGAACACGAAGAATATAATAATGTCATTACAGCTCAACATCTGCCACTCCGCAATTATTGCATAATTACAGTAGCTCTAGACACGGGAGCTGATGTCACTGCTTTTATTTTGTACAGACTATGTTTTACTGTTCGTGCAACAAGATGCGGTACAAAAACTTCAAGCACTAATGACCTGAAACATCATTCTTCCCCCGTGACCAGTTTTGCTTCTTCAATCCCACCAAGACTAACCTATCCTCTGGCTGAGATAGATGTTTCTAGAATCCTGAATTAATGCAATGCATTGTTTTCATGCACAAGTGCTATTAGGAAATAAAACCTCAGCGGAGAGGATGCAAAAAGTGCTGATTGCTAAGTATTATATGTGTCTAGACTGCTAATGATATCACCATCTTACCCCTGCAGGTACCCCAACGATTTGTGTCACTGTCTGGGCAGTGCTGAGACTTCACTTTGATGATACTGGGTAAGTATCGCTGCATGGGACATCAAGTGCATTCAGCATGGTGGCAAGGATGAAACAGAAATATAGTGATCGAAAGACATGACTAATTTCTCCTTCCGTTTCTGACATTGATTTGTGTAGTTTAGGTCCAGTGTTCAACCTATTTTCCTATTCATCTGCATAAATAGCCATAGTTTGGGGTTTATGGCCCTATTGCACCAAGGAATTCATAAAAGAAGATGTAGGCATCTACCCTGTAACACACAGCTGAGCCAGTGGCCCTTCGTTCCCTGCTCAGTTAAATTAGTGCAGCCCAGGATACGGTTTATCTCATCTTAACAGATCTTTCAGGTGAACCACACCTGTGATATCTGCTCCTTTCCAACTGATTATGAAGGAAACTGAAGGTGGTGAGCTCCGCTGTAGAAATTACTGCAAGTATCTCTGATGTGAAAAGTGAAATCTGCACAAGGTGGTACTGAGCTTTGATTTACAAAGGCAATTAGGAGTTTAGCTTCCTCTGGAAGAGCTCTTTTCCCACAAATCTAGTTCTGGAGATGAGTAGGGGTGAAACAGAAATTCACACCTTGTCTTCTGTGCGAAAAAAAGGAAACAGTGAGGGAATGGAATAATTTCAGAAAGAAATCAAAAGGGTAGAGTTCACCCAAATGGTCTCTTTCTGTAGGGAAAGGTCCTGCAAATGTCCTGTATCCTTTTCTAAAGGACCAGCAGGAAGGGCTGCTCCCAGAGCTGGTCCCGCACCTCCCAGTAGTCAGTAGATTGCCTGGTCTGGTAGAGCAGCAGACATAGCTGGTAGCAAAGAACGTGTATGTACACTCTGAAAATACAAACTTAGCAATGTTTTTTTCCATGGCAGCTATGTTTGAACTTGGTGAAATATTAGAAAAATGCTGGAAATGAGGGAAGCTGAACAAAACTTCAAAAATCCAGCAATGGTTCTTTGAAAACCCTGATCTGAGTGGGAGACATCATTATGTATCCCATTTCCGAGAGATTTAGGTTTATGTTTTAATTTTGCCTTATACTAGAGATACCTGGATCCAAAATTTGCACAAGACTCACTGTTCTGTCAGGTTTTCTTCAGGTTTTCTTCATCCTTCTTCTTTCATGCTCTTTTTGGAAAGCACATAAAGCCCTTCCTCCAGTGGGGATGCTAGTGCTTTGACCCAATGTTCTATTTTGACTTTAAGACAAATTAAATTATTTCTTTCCATGCACAACAAGCCAGAAACCCCTGTTGTGTCATTATTATGATCACAACACTGGTCCTAAGTGCATTAATTTCTCTTAGGAGCCCAAACAGTCCTTGCATTTTGCGGGTAAGGGGAATGTCTCACAGAAGAAAAAAGGAAGGAAAAAAACCAACCAAACAAAAAAAAACCCCAAACCACTTTTCTTTCTTTTAGCCAGAGAAGCTATTTAGCATGCAACACATTTAGACAGATTCTAGCTGAGCGTCTCAGTGGTTACTTTTTAAAAATCAGGAAGCATTGTTTTGGGGGTGGGGGAGAAGCCAGCATGAGCCTGAAAACATTGCAGAAATTACTGAACCGGGAAACCACAGTCGCAAAGGCATGGACTAAAATACAGACTCTGAATCTGAGTCTGCTCCTGCTTGTTCCTTATAAACCTGGCAGAGCTCCCTCGACTTCAGCTTCTGATTCACATCACTGTAAGTGACACTTCTGTGGAGATAAATGCAACTGTCTGTTTATCCAGAGCTGTGCTAGTGAATTCAATGAAGTTATTCCAGATGTACACCAGAGATGTAACAGAGATCAGACTCTGGCTTTTTAAATGAAAATCGCATCCCTCCCCCAGCCTTCTGGCTCCCTTCATCCACTCTGAAAGAGCTCTGTGTGTCTGACCTCTGCTGTAGCAATGCATTTGAAAGAAATTAAGGAACCTGTTTACGTAGTACAGCTTGCTGGCTGATGCTACAGACTGATCTGTTGTGGATTGCTTGTTTTTCCTTCCGGTCATGTTCCATCTGAGGAGAAGATGGTGTTTCTTCTAGCACATCTATCCTATAGGTGTCACAGGGACTGGATGGAAAAAACCTTTGTGTGAGCTTGATCTGATTCATTCTTGACATCTACAAGGTAGAAATTGGCAGCTGAATTTTCTGGGGACATACCCTGTAAAAGGAAAGGAATAGGTCTAAAAAGATCAAGCATTTGTAGAGGATGATATATTGCCCCAGCACACACATTTAAAATACATCAGTGTGGAAAAAACCCCACCCAGCCTCCAAGTGTCTCTTTTTCTTTCAGGGTAGGTATAATGTGCACCTTAGAGAGGTTGAGCTCTGCAAATAGTGGGTAATTTTCAGAAGAAGATATTTTATAAACACATACAAATAATTTAAAAGATAATTGGTGATTTTAGATGCTTTTGTTTTGTGGCACACAATTGTTGATGACTCCAAAGAGCCTGCTTTCCAGACTGTGGGTGACTGTGGATCACTTTTCCAATATTTTAACTTGAGCATCCATAGTAAGATCACTCAGAAATGTTACGTTGCATTTGAAAATCTCAGCCATCAATCCTATAGATTTTGGGAGATTTTAAGTTTCTAGGCTTTGCAGACAGAAGCAGAAATATGTAATTTTGTGCAAATTTGACACCCTATCTCCAAATTTTCATTCCTCACCAGCTCTACCACACACATCCCTCTTGTTAGTTTTATGGGAATCCAGTAAAATGTTGTTCAACTGAAATATAATATTGTTCAGCTGAAAATATATGTTCCACTGAAGTTTCTAAACCAGACATCACCCAGAGAAATGTGGGACTTATCTCACATGCGCTTTGAAGATGGAATTTTAGCTCTGCCTTCTCACACTTACACATGTATATAGTTTTGTTTGAAGTAAGGATTTCCACTTTTCCCCCAGATGCTACCAGACTACCATTTAAATGACACAGAAGTTGCATTAAGCTCTTATAAGATCAGCAGTGGTTTATTCCTCTATGTTCTTTCAAAATTGTTTCTTGGCATCTGACAAATGCACCATGACAACCAACTGCTGGGACTTTTGGCTGTTGTCCCAGTGGGAGGGAAACCCTCCTTCTCAGAACTGCAGGTACAAAGCAGATACTTGTCTGTGATTTTATGGGGTTTTTTAGAGGGAAGCATGAGGGGAAGAAAGAGAAGACAAATAAAAGAAAATTTTTAACTGACAATCAAATTCTTAATGACTTAAAATAGTGTAGCGGGGGTGGCGCAGTGTGACAGGGGAAATAAGATTTTTTTCATTATTCTTGTTTTTCTAGCTTTAAAAATATTTGTTAACTTTAAAGCCCTTTATGTATATGGGTCCTGTAATTCACTTTCTTTACAAATGACTGTCCAAATGCACCTATATGGAATAAACTTCTGAAGAATCCTTTGGTGAACACAGAGGAAGATTTTAAATGCTGAGGTAGAAATGTCAGTTTACTTATGATCACTCACTCCCAACAGCTTAAAAAAGCAGCTGATATTCAACTGCTGTCCAGTACTTGAGCCTTCTCAGATGAATCCTGGCTCCTTGGTAGGACTTGAACCCAATGACTGGAAAATCATTCCTATATGTGAATACAACCAGTATCTAGTACACCCTGGTGTCCTAGATGTGTGTAAGAAGACTCATGTCAGGATCAGGAAACAATATTCATATCTGTTAATCCTGGAAAAGTAACTGAGACATCAAACTTTGGAATAACCTTCTCTTACCCTTCGAGGTATCCCTGTCTTTCGCTGCCCTCCCACCCCCCACCCCTGCCTTCCCCTGCTACAGAGAAGTTAGCTTAAAGGGAAAATGCTACAGTCGCACTGTAGACACAGAAACACACATAAAGGCTTTTTCCAAAATGTCTAAAATATTTAGTAAACGGTACCATGGACATTGCCACAAAAATATTCATTTTACTTTCAGATAAGTTGGGTTAAGGCTGCAAATGAAAGCTACAACATGGATAAGCTAAAGAACCTTTGAACTCAAAATAATGTAGCTACAAGACCAATCATCTCCTATGCTCTGCTCCCTTAAAAATTGTTGTAAGTTTATTAACTCCCTTGTTATATCTCTATCTTATCTTTCTTTCTCTTTCCCCACCCCATCCTTTCATTAATGACTGCAGCTGCTGGGACATGAATGACAACACTGCCTTGTGGTGGGTGATCAAGGGTCCTGTGGTTGGATCAATTATGGTAAGTAGCACTTGGAGGTGTTTCCTCAACACTTCTGAGGGCAAATAACCAATGCAAATAGCTTCAGATGGCTTTACAAACTATGCTGCACGAGCTGGGCTGGACTACTGGCCAGCTTGTCTGAGTGTCCATCATTTGCCATCCACAATGCCAAGTAACTCCCTTGTTGCAAAGGTTTAGCACAAGTTAAATGATGGTGCACTGCTTACTGCCTACAAGCAAAGACTATGTAGACAGGGAGTATTTCAGCTTCTTAAACATAGGTACCAAATGCCATAAGTAAGACCCTAAAGTATATGGAGCATTTGCCTGGGGCTGGCAGATATGGCATAGGATGTATGGGGATCCTGTGCTATTTGGGGTGGCAGCCAAAGGCCAAGTGGGACAACCCAGGGCATCTAAAATAATACTAGATACCAGTGACTAGGAAACTGGACTGGGAGTGTTCAAAGGAATTAATTTCTTAGCTACATTTATTTATCTAATATTAGCTTTATAATACTCTTCTGAACATAATGCAAGATGCTCGGTTGTCCACAAGGTGTCTAGGCCCTCTTTAGTTGACGGACGTCTTGGATTTGACTCAAATGATGCTGGATACCTGTGTATGGATGACTGAGAGGTTCTGAAGTACCCTGTTCAGGCTCCAGCTGCTGCCACAAAAGAATATGGGAGTTTTTAAATGGTGTCAGGCTCCTCCAGTTAGGAAGTTGAATTGAGCCCCTAAACAATGTGGTTAGTGGCACCTGAAAAGCTGTTTGGCTTACCACATGTAGGTGTCTACTGTGGGCATGCTAAGCTGCTCTTATGCCAGTGGCAGCATTGACAAAGTCTTCATTGACTGTTGTAAAAATCCAGACATGCAGCTCACAGGTAGCTGGCTGCAGGTAGGGCGGTTTGTCAGGTCAGGTTCCTTGTAAGTATTTGGACAGTTTTTAAAGTACAGTAACCTTCAGACACATTAAAGGCAATTCAGCCAATAACACTGAAGAGCATCAAGATGGAGAGGGTCCACTGGCCTGTTTTTTTTGTGAAACTGTTGTATGTGAATTTCCATGTTTTACAGACATATTCTATGAAGGATCACATTCTAGCTTAGGGAAATCAGTTATACCTGCTTCTGTTGAAGGCATTAAAGATTAAAGCAACGAGCAAGGAATGACTGGGTGTCTCCATTTGTCTGCAGTTCTCAGATTAGATAGAAAATTCTGTAAGAGATGCTCACATCTATTTTCAGTTCTTGGTCTTCTTACAGGAGCAAAAGGTTGTAAGAGACCAACTTAAAGACCAAATTTCCCACTGTTTTCTTCTTGCATTAAGAAACTATGGAGTTGGTGACAGCCAAATCTGAAGCCAAAGTATCAAAATAAACTGATATTATTAATCTCCAGATTTCTAAATCTATACCTGTAATTACATGAGTCTATGAAAGAGAAGATGCCCAGGATGACATAAAACTAAAAGACAGGAGGATGAACATTAACACCCATATCCCCCCCCCCCCCCCCCATCTCCCCTCTCAAAATATGAGAGGCCATGCCATCTTGGGACAGATTCAGCCAAGCAGAGGGAAATTGCCACAGCTTGGGACTTTCAGGAAAGGGGAGACACTAAACTGTGGCAGATAAATATTGCTAAACTGAGAAGGACCTGAGTTCGGAGAATGGGAGTTAAAGATGCTTTTACTATTGAGATCTTTGCTATCTGGTTTTGATATTCAGGGATCTTTCTTTTTATTCTTTGCACTGGCTGATAATGAAAAACGTTGGAATCTTTTTGTTTATGCTTGTCTTATCTGGTGCTTGGGACTGAAGAAATTCTGTCTTGCTTTAGCTGCTGCAAGGGAGATATTTTTGCCTGGAAAAGGGGCAACAACACCCTCGTAAACTTACCCCATTACTCTTGACCCTGTAAAACTTCTAGTCTACAGTTTGGAGAAGAATAAGGCAATGGAGCCAGCAAGTCACTGAGAATGTCTCATTCTCATACTTTAAAATAAAAATATTACTGTCATCATTTTTTCCTTTCTTTTTCCCCTAGATAAATTTTGTGCTTTTTATTGGCATAATTGTGATACTTGTGCAGAAACTCCAGTCACCTGATATCGGGGGCAATGAATCCAGCATTTACTTGTAAGTACAAATAAAGCACTAATCAATTTAGATTTCTAATATACACATAGGAAAAAAGAAAAAGTAAAAAAGACACCTCAGCTGAATCAATCTGATTTTCAAAAAGAGTCACGGGATCTATTAAATTGCTTTGGTTGATTTTTCTTTCTTTTTTTTTTTTTTTTTTTTTTTTTAATCCAAAGGCCATTAAAGTACATTTTAAAGTACAACTTTCACCATTATTTAAAAGGCCTAAAAAATAAGCATAAACACAAGATTAAAAAAAACAAACAACAAAAAAAAAACCCACCCACCCAAACCTGAAAATTCTTTACAGGTCAGTTATCTGGAAATTAAAATGCTGACCAGGCATAAATATTATACTCATGGGACAGTCTGCTGTGCTTCATACTTTTCAGGGACATTGTCCAAAATTCATTGAAAGCAATAAGATTTGGTGAAAAGATTTCATTAACTTTGGACTGAATTCTACTTGGGGAAGATCTCCCAAAGTTGCCTATGTTCATGTTTATTGCAGCCTTGTATGCATTCCACTTAAACCAAACAATTCCCCTGGACACCCAGAATTGCTTAAAAAATGCACATCAAATCCTAAAATCTTCCTTTAGAACGTTTAAAACTTTGTTTGTGATTTACATTTTTTTTAAAGCCAGCATAATTTGTATTAGTTTCCACGTCATTAGAGGACAGAGGCTGGCCAATTGAGATGGCTGTCATTCCCATTGGCAGTCATTCTCCATATACAATTATATAATAATTTTGAATAACAAGGATATGTGGCATCGTATTTGGTGTTTCTTGGCTTTTCAGCCTAAACATCACATACATTCACTTTGCAATTCTTTGTGAGCCCTAGTGATTTCTAGTGCTCATAAACATAGGTAAGGTTATTTGATTTAACACTGATTTCCTAGTGAAAAAAGGCAAGTCATGCAGACCTTAAATAAAAATATCAGCTGCCAGGGTAAAGTAGGAGATGTTTATTTTGTCATTTACTTTTTTTGTAAATTACCCGGTGATCAGTTTCACCCCAAGTAACCAAACTCATAGTAAAATGATGTCATTCATGTAAATGACAATTTTCAGGGAAAAATATGTCCTCCAGCTGCCTATTTTTCCCCCTTTCTTTCATGTTGTCTTGTTTGCATTTACATGAAATGATAATACTTTATACATCACTTTTCCATGTCCGTAGTCAGACATCCACTTACTTACCGGAGTGCCCTTGAAGCTTGCTCTAAACTGTGTTTCCACAGACAAAAATAATGCTTTAAATTCATTCTGCAGGTGGATATATCTCTAGAATTCCAAGTCAGGAGAAAGTGTAGCGAATAGGTTAACTGTATGCATGGTTTGCCTAGGGCTTGTGTGGGGACTTCCCATGTCTCCCACCTATTCTTAGGTTGTTACTAGCACCCAAGATGTGCAGAGCTAGTTCTGGTTACGACCCAGTGAGTGCATGTTTGGTGCCTGCTGCACACCTCTCACATATGAAGCAAAGCATGCCACAGACTCCAGTGATTTACCTAGATAATAAAACATCCTTGTCATTTTTGATCAATATGGTGACTGAGTTTTACTGATGTTTTTCCTATGTGTATAGTTAGCCACCAAAACCAAAAGAAAACATCATATTTTCTGTTTCATTCGCTGCCATTATTTTTCATATTTTTTTGCAACTTTATAAATGGGTGTGTATAAATTGATCTTGCATTTATGTATGTGTTATGAAGTGGAGTGTTGTTTATCCAAACAGATTCAACAACAGAAAAGTCACACAAAAATGATAAAAAAGAAATGCAAACAATAAGTCTGTGCAGATATACAGCAGACATACTCAGTATTTGTGCACACATTTCCTGTAAAAAGAAGGCTGTTGTAATGAAGGAAAAAGACAGATCATAGTATGGTTATGTCACCATATTGAAATCTCTGTGGCATTTAGACTGTGGCCCATATTAAGCATTTTCCATGCCCTACTTTCAGTCTATTAAACATCATGCCATTAGAGCAAATTCTCCATCTGGATCTTTATTCCACACCATATTTAAGTACTTTGCCTTTAGCATGTGAAACAGCCCTGTTGTGGTTGAGGAAGGATGTTCAGCCTGTTTCTGAAGGTTGTATCATGTGGTATCTGCAGCAGTTATTGAGATTTACTCTACTATGAGTCTTCCACTTTCTGGAATAAGGCTTTATCTAGGACTTCCAGCATCAAAAAAGAAAAGACCCCACAAAAGCTTGAATGACTTTGCGTAGGATTTATTTTCTTATATGTGTGGTATATGTTTATGTTCAGGTGCTTTTAATGATCATTTTTCTTAGGAAAATCTACTCCAGTTCTATTTCATAGACACTGTAGTCATGGTTCTGCAAATCACTTAAGCCTGCATTTGACTTTAAAAAGCCTGGGGGATGTGTTTCAATTCAAAGATTAATTATATATTGTTACCACTGTGCATTCCTACTAGCGATGTTAGCTGCGAGCTAGGACAGGCACGCAACAGAGGAGTGCACTATTGGGGAGCTAATGCTTAATTAGTACAGTGTAGCCAATACAGAACATAAGACTTGCTTTAAAAAAATTGAACAATAAATTGTATAATTTGCAGCACAATAATGCGTGCTTTACTCCCCTAAACAATCAGACTTTGAATAACCTGATGGTCATTATATGCAATAGCCTTTACCCTTAGGCTGACAAAAACTTGGGAACATGTAGCTAATTCCTAACAATTTTCTGCAGCAGTCGGGTGCTTTAGGGATTATAAACTTCCATTTTATCAACTTGTATGTTCAGTCATTCATTACCAGTCTCATGCCCAAGTGACCTTTCTTCACACATTTAGCTCCCCCTCAGAGCTGCCTGCATGCTGCTGATCCCATTTCAGACGGAACGGCTCAAAACCTGCCAGATGCCAAGAGAACAATGACCCCATCTTTCTTTTACTGATGTTTTCGATAGAAACTCCTCCCTCTTGCTGAAATGACTTGGGGGCTAGGCATCAAAAATATCTAAGCAGCTGAGGTAGGAATTAAAAAGGAAATAGAAACCACCCTTTTTAATATTAATTTTAATTTTATGATAATTTTTGTGTGTTTGTTTTCTCCCCCCCGGGAATCTTAAGCTACTTTCATACTTCCTCCCAGTAGTCATCATAATCATTATTTACTTGTTAGTGTCAGGAGTGAAGTGCCAAAGGCATAATACCCCACCCCACCCCGCCCATGATTCTATTTCTTGAACTACGTTCTGGTTTCAGTTAATCTTGTGTCAGTGCTAAATAATTCCACCAAATTAAGCATCAAACCGAAGCAGGACCAGTCATACAAATGCAATAGATCTTTATCTGAGTGAGAAGTTCTGAGATCCTCAGGTGCTGGCGAGGCATAAATTGATATTGATTGTATTCCTAGTGTAATTAAGACAGCTACCCATACAGTTCAGTCAGGTTTCTTGCCCCATCTGGTGAATGAATTGTAAAACGATTGTAATGTGCCATGTTTGTACACATGACACACTTAACCTTGTAGTAGAAATGTCAATGTCTTGTATTTGTACCTGTATATTCCATCCAGTTAGATTTTATTTAACGGGCTTCCAAACAGAAAGCACTGCCTGATTATTAGCAATCTCTAATTGCACAATTTGTAAATATTTTGAAAAAGTGTAGATTATTTAGGGACACTGGTCCACCATACGCCGCAAGCCAAGTAGCACCACAACAGAAGCCCACGAACCCAACGTGCACTCGCAGCTCTGGGGACTGGGAACACGTATTGACAACCCTGCTACAGCTGGTTCAGCATGCAGGGTGTCACATCAGACCCACATCCTTTGCATGGATTTTCATACATCAGTTCCTTGTCTGGAATTTTAGGAAACGGATAATAAATTGGCAAGGTTTCACTGGTTTTTCCATAAGAAATCCAGCCACTAGTGTGTAACGTGGTATGTCAGAATCTGCTTTCAGGCATCCTGGTTTTGGTCAAGTTGTTGTAGAGAGAGTACATTCACCACCACCCCTCCACAAAAGCCATATCCTTCTAGAAATGCCTACACAAAGCTTAAATCCATGCTATTATTTTCATGAGCATTTTTGCACTGTTGAAAGACTCATTATAGGTAGAAAATCATCTAACACTATCACTACCATAAACCGCCACAGTGTTTAAGTAGGGATGCATGATGTAGGTGCATGCTGGGATAACCCTTAAGGTTAAAAAGGCCCACACATTTCCATCAAGTCTTTGCTTATTCATTCGTTTTCAAGGATCAAACACATTTAAATGAAAAAAATCTATTTTTTTTTTAATTTTATTATTTCCACTTTGTCATGAATAGTATAATTTGGGAGGGGGAAGCTTGTTTCTGCTTTTGCTTTAACAGATTCTTCATAAATTTTGTATCACATGTTGAAAACTCAATGAAAAGAAAATAAACCCCACATATATCTAGCTAATTCAGGTCTACGTCATTCCTCCACTCAGCATCTTGCTGGAAAGAAAGGAGAAACATGGCATTTATCATAGGTAGGTATGATTTTACATATGGTGCAACCTAGAGGGTTAGGGCAGGAAAAGCAATGTTGTAACACAAATGTTTTGGTAAACAACACTCCTCTACAGCTCACCTATGGAGTCACTGGACACTCAATGATTCATTCTGCTACTGCTTTGTCTTGCTGCAAGTGCTCAGACTGCCAGCATAAATAATTATTGACAGGGTCTTGATGCCAAAAATCTCATTTTTGATTAAAAAAATGGCAGATGTATGATGGACTGTATATTCGTTAGTATGGCACTTTAGTTTCTCAACCCCAGCTACTACCAGTTGAGTGCTGGAATGCCCACTCACCCAGCAATGACAGGAGCTCGTATCCCTGGGCTGATCCTTTTCTGTCACAAGAAAACACAACAGAAAATATAGACGATGGTCATTTGGTATCAGTGCATGATCAGCAAGGACCTAGTTCTCATTTCTAAGAAATACTAGGAGAGCAGGTGTTTGCTACTGAGAGTAACACGAATTCTACTGTAGAGAAAATGCTCTTGTTCACAACTACTATACTATCCATTTCCCAAGACAAATTATTATTTTGGGTCTTGGTTTGAGGGGATTTTCATTTCTGTTTTGGATTGGGTGGTAGAGGTGGTATTAATTTGTGCCAAATCTTTTCGGATAGTGATTGGAAAAAACCTGAGTGTACTCATTAGGAATGTAAATTCATATAGGCTATGTACCATAATTGGCAAGAGTATAATTATACAGGGGTTTGTTTATTCTCAGATAAAGTAATTGAAAACCCTATTCTGCTTTGATTATCTGTCTATAGATTTGCTGTGTTCTCAACTACTATAAAACCAAACAGCACAGAATATTTAGTGTGTTTATAACATTCCTGTAAGCTGCTATTCCTGCTGAACAGCTGATACACAAAGGGGGCTACCCAAAATCCCCACCCCACACCTGTGGCAAGTAAAGAAACATGAACATACATTTTCAGTTGTCAAATCTAGCTTCCTAACCAAAATGCTGGCCTCTCAACCAGTATGCATCTTCAACATTCTTATGGTGGTCATGGGATCAGATCTAAAACTATGTCCACCTTGAAAGTGGTTTTGTTATTTTGTGGGTCACTTGCCAAAGAGATGTTCCAGAAGGGCAAATCAATATTTTTAAAGGAAATTCCATCCCTTTCCAGTGACATACAAGCACTTAACTGAAGCTTTGACAGGATCTGATTTGGAAATCATTGATCGCAAAACTTATTTCTTGTGGTTACAAGATCATATGTGAAAAGTGTAGTGTTAAAAACTCCTCTGCTTCTGTTATTTGGAGATCCTCAGAAGGTGGTTAGAGTGCAAGTCCATTGCGCCTTGGCCTGCACAGGTGATGTCTGCATGACGGACGCTGACTCCTGTTATTTTCTATTTTGAAGTAGTAATGAAAAATAGGATAACTTTGTCTTTAAACACTATTTGTGCACGTTGCTGTAGGACATTTTGATGGGCAATTTTATGGTTTCAGTGAATACACGGACAGAGGAAAGGGTACAACACTGATTCATGTAGCTGATGAACTAGCTGACTTTTTTGAAATCTGCCTGAGTTTCATGCTTAACAATTCTCTAATGGTGACTTAACATTTCCACTTGACTCCCTGCTCTGGGGCAGCCTTAGAGAGCAAAGCTCTTTGTCCACAGATTGTGTGTAAATGAGCAAAGCACAGACTTTTTTCCCCATCTATTACAAGAACAAGCCACAAACTGGAAAAGAGAAGCCACTAACAGATGGTCCTTCTCTAGAAAGATCAAGGAGGTGCGCAGGTTAGTGAGGGAGAAAACAATGCCATGTTATATTTAACAGCATGGTTATCTTGACAGAAATGTTCCTTCCATTGTGTAAGAAGACACAGTAATGCAAAGCTCGATGCACCCTCAACAGTTCTATTAAGGATCGGATTAGCTCTAACAGGCTTGGTTTTAAGGAGGTTTAGGCCCCAAAAAAGGCTAAATAGTGTCTTATGAATTCCCTTTGAAATATTAGTATCACGTATCTGGATATTTCAGACCTAAATGTCTATCAAAGCCAGTACCTAAAACATTGTGGCTTGATCGCTGTAACTGATTCAGAACAAGACTCATCTGAAGGATCAAGCCAGCATGATTTATATGTAAGTGTTTGTGTCTGTTGAGTACCTGTGCAAATACAGGTCTTTGCCTACACATGTACTGTCTGAAATGCTATATCTATCTCTCTCTCTAAAATTGTTCCAGCACTGCTTTTTAAAAGTTCACAAACACTTTAGCAAAGTGCACAAAATAAACTGGCTACACTTAACCCAATTCTCTGCAACATTATAACTTTTGCCACATATTTAAGTTTACTGATCAGCAAAAATAAAGTAGCCTTCCTAAAGAAAATGGGGTAGAGACATCCAATGTGTTTCTAAAGTCACTGCACTTCATCAAAGTGAATAACCTAATTTTGATCTGTATTGATAAACTTCAGCTGTCACGGAGCCCAGCAGACTAGAGAACATCCAGTGCCCAAGGCCAATGATCTTTATGAATTACCCGTGGATTTGGGTGCAGTGTTGTATCCTTTGTCAGGGTAGCTTACTTACTGGGAAAGACAAAGGTTTGGGAGATACAGATAGTTTTTCAGAAACCTCAAATCGAGAGCTAACTTGGGAGTATCCAAATTGGGCCCTTCTGGCTGCTTTCCCTTTCCCTCCCATGTTGCTCATAGCTAGGTTTGCTGTCTTGACTGCATAGTTAGGCTGAAAGGGATAGATCTGGAATTTTATTTGTCCCAAAATCAGTTTGTAGCTTTGCTTCTTTGAATTGGTTACTTAGAGATAAATGCAGAGTTGAAGCAACTTATATGGAACTATGCTTATTATTATTATTATGCATAATAATAATGAAAAAAAAAGATCTCACATGCAGCAGTTGTTGCGAGACTGCAGACAACGGGGAATAATTCTGACATCTCTGATCCTGAATGTGCTTTCAATCCATACCAAAGCTTGATGCACACCAGCATCCATGGTCTTCCATTGACTTTTTTGCTACTATTCACATTTTTGCCTCTGCCATATGAGAACCCAATAATTTTCCCTCAGTCTCTCTGCTTCTCCATGCCATTGATTTCTTGTGTCTCACTTCAGCAACTAGCATGCTTCACATCCAGTGGTTTTAGTTTTACGTCTGAAGAATTACCAGGATGTACTCCAATCAGGTACATAGCCTTTAGAGCCTGCAGTGTGGACAAGAAAGACGGTGCTGTCACAGTGCAGAAGGTTTTTTGATCTGGAAGGGTGAACTTCTCATAGGGCTCTTGTAACTAACACTGTGCATAAAAGGGACTGTGTGGTGTAAACGAGGAAATTGGTTAATTGCTCAGGAACAAATTCTCCCTGCCTTGGAGAGTACACACTCAAAGGCTACCAGGTCGCAATGGCTTAATATTGAATTAAGACTCAATGAAGGTGGTTTAAATAAATGTATACTATCCAGATTGGACATATCCAAAGTTGTGCATATGGTTCATATCATAGTCTTAGTGCCTCATTTGCTGTGCACCTGTACTGAGACATTTCCAAACTCTAATTCCTGCTGTACATTTTCAATGGAAACACTGGAGATGTTCAGCTGATTACATGTCTGCAAGCCCAAGCCTTTTCAATAAAGGCAGCATTCTTTTTTTTCATTAAGGAGGGTTATAGAGATGGGTTGAAACTTGGATCGTTGTCTGCAGCGATATCGTGTAACATGTAAGGCAGGTGAGGCAAAGCAGTCTGACTGAAGCTTCAGAGCTGCAAATTATCTGCAGTCAGTGTAGCTATACTCATGCTGAGCTCTGCGGCCTGACAGGACCAAGACCTGTCTGTAATGCTTGAAAATCCACGTCTTGTGGCAGACTGTGACAACAAATACTCTGTGGGTTTTGCTCATTTGTTTAAGGACAATGAGCTAATCACATTCTCAGATAACTTATGACTGGATTTGGCTGGGCATTCAAAAGAGTAAACCTATATTCAGAACCATTTAAGAATTTTCATTTGGTGTAGTACATTTTTCTCACTAAACATGCTGTTGCCTCCTACGCTACTGTTATGTTACTGCACCTCCATCAGAATTATTCCGTAATGCATGGCATCAGCCTGTGCTCTGGAGTCAGTGAGAATAATCTAGCTTGTTAAAGCAGGATCTCCAGAGTTAATACAGAGGAACGATCAGGACACATAACCTTGAAGCTACAGTCCACTGAAAGACTGCTTCTGATGGAAGTATTCTGCCCTCTACTTTCTTCTCTAGAGCACAGCTAAATATTAAGCTTTATCTCTTCATTATTTGATCTCTCAGTAATAGCAATGACTTTCTCCATCCTTGTATGTCCACCCTATAGAAGTTAGCAAAGCCAAGAACGAACAGTGTCGAGATGATTTTTGGCTCTCTTTGAGCATACCATTTCATCTTCAAAGCTCAGATCTGCACAAAGGTCAGAATTACTGGACAAAAAGTTCCAGTTCAGATTCACAGTTGTTAGACATTCGTTTCCAGCCACAGCTACAGTCTGCAAGCAGTAATCCATCCTCAGCCTCTGGAGAGGTGACAATGGTTTCCTCACAGACACACTGTTCCTTTGTCAGATGATTGTTGTAATGACCACGCTAGATTTCAGTTACAATAGATTACATCTAACTTTGCTGGAATTAAAAGTACACTCATGTAAAGTGTATAGAGAATATTGAATGTTCTCTGTAATGTGGGAGCTTTGAAATCCATAAAAGACCCTTGGAGGCTTCCTACATACACCCAAGGTTTTAGCTTGAAGTTTATTGACTTTACAAGTACATAGACACAAAAGATCCAAATCTTCTTTGTGTTCATTCAAATCGCTGAAGGGAAAAAAAAAAAAAAGCAATCCACTGGGCTGTGTAAGACATGCCTACTCAAAAGTGAAGAGCTACTCAAATGTGAAGAGAAGCAAAGCTGACCTCTTACATGTTAAACTAATGCCAGAGCCTTAAAAAGTAGCCACTAAAACATCAGAAGAAAGAAAATTACAGTCAACTGATTTGAATGCATTTTGGATAAGGACAGTAAAGGAGACTTCACACTTTCTCTTTTTTTTTTTTTTTTTTTCCATCTTGTTTTCACATTATTGCCAAGTGTCAGAAGATGATCCTGGAATACCTCAAACCTTTTAGAGAGGTCAGGGGAAAGGTGTGGGGTTTTGTTTGTTTTTTTTTTTAATTTGGTGGTGTTAGCAGTAAAAAGTAGAGTTATAGGTAACAAGACTAAGAGTTTTGGATTTGTTTTCAATTGAGGAGTGGAGAAAAAAAAAAGAGCTGCTTTTTTTTCCTGAAGAGCCTAATAATGGTTGTACTTTTAGCAAGGCAGCATGGGACCCACCTGATTTAATAAAATAATCATACAGGGCTCCTTCCACAGTCAGTAGAGATCTACTCAGTCCAGAGAATACGAACATTAGTACAATTTATTTTGTTCTGAACAAGATGTTTAAAATAGGTCAGATAAATCTCACTGTACAGTGTATTTCTCACCACCGACTGCAAAGCTAGTGTGTGGTGACAAGGTAAAAGACTATAACGTTAACTTCAAAAATTAGATGAGATGGAACTAGATAACAACTCTACTGGGAAGCATCCATGCTTATTCTGTGTCTGGGTGAGAGAGGTGTTACGAGTCCACTTGCACAGAGCGGACTAGGGGCCATGGTCACCACTGCAGGACGGAATTGTATAGTCGGTTTTCTGCTCACAGAACCCATTCAGTTTTCCAAACTGCTTCCATCTGATCTGCAAGTCCAGGGTTTTCAAAAATGTAGTTGGTGTTCTGGCTAGGAAACAAGTTTGGCTTCAGGGAATCCTTGCGTATTGAGCAGCAAAGAAAAAAAGTCCCCCAGCCTAGAGCAGTATCAGCTGTATGCAAGTAGGTATGTAGAGTAACTGATAGGCTATATGGATCCACTTTTCAATTGTTTTCTCTCTCTTCCATATAATCTTTCTACTTTCACTTTGGTTAACTTTCTACTGTATTTTCAGTACTTTATTTCACTGATTTTTTCCCCACATTCCTTCTCCTACTACTACATGGTTGCCTGTGCTACTTGTAGTGAGGTTACATGAACTACTTGAGCAGGGTGCCCAAAGACTCTTCACGAGGCACAGTTTTAATTTGCGTGAATCAAATTCTACCTTTGCTGTGTCTCCTAAAGGATTCCCCTTCGGCATATTCAGAGACAACCCACAAGCTCTGCAATTCCCTGTGTGTTATTAGTGACCTAAACTCGCGTCACTAGTTCATTTCATTTTCATGATGGACCTACATGGCCTTGGTAAGAGAGCATAACGTTGTTCCCCTGAATCAGCATGCTCATTTTAATTCTCTTAAGCACCTCTTAAAAAATTCTACAAAGTCTTTTGAATTGAATCGCAACTACTTTTGCCTCAAATTTGTGTACTCTTTCATTTGCATTAACTTGCCAGACGTTAACATGCTCAGTCTGACAAGATGGTTATCAGCCACATCATACATCACTCCTTTGACCCTGGGAATGTGTAACTGTTTTCTTTCCCCTTCCACCCTAGCACTCTCCCTCTTCCTCCCCGAGGCAGCTGCACTCCATGCACAGGACACATGCGGTGAGACTCAGCTTGTTTGCCTTTAGCTGTCTAAAGTCTCGTATTTAATCTAAGCAGTCTAGTCGTCATCTGTGGCGGAGCTGAGAGACCCGGGCACCTCTGTCAGACAGTGCATCCATGTGTCTGAGGTGCCTCTGTTACACAGGTCAGCTCAGCCTCTGGAAGTGCCTGTTTCTTTCCATGAGTGAGTGAATCTAAGGTGACAGTTTGGTTTAAATTCGTCTTAGGTACATATAGTTCAATGTGACTGACTCCATTCTGTGTGTGCCTACAGAGATCTGGGGATCCTACCCTAATTCATGTAGTGTTTTGATATTTATAATCACATTTATATTAATTTTCTCTTATTTGGCTATCTTTTCATCCTTCCTATTTCTTTCTGGTTTCTGCATTTTCTGCCTCTTCTCTCTTTCTCCCTTTCCTTCCACCAATGTTTCTGCTTTCATAATAAATAAATAAATAAACAAACAAACAAACGAATGAATAAAATAAAGAGGGTTTTTGAAAAAGGGAGGGGTGTGTGGAAGGAAGGAAAACTTCAATCTGTATTCAAAAGATTTTGAGTCGCTGTACAATACCTAACATCAGACAGATGATTCTACCTAAATTAGATGAGTGGCAGAAAAAATGCTAACAGCACTAAAATATGAATGTTTTCCTGAGAAGTGCTAGCAAAGTTTTCCATCACAAACCCATGGGTAAATGTCCCTTCATTGGATAAGGAGCAACATTAATTCTTAGATAATATTTTCAATATCCTTTTTTTTAATAATTCTTGCAAATATCAAGTGCAATATCATGTTAGGTTTACTCACTAGAAAAACTTGTAATGAAAATTAATCCCTGCCAAGTAAAACAAGACATAAGCAGTAAGGGAATCGTGGGTGGGGATTCTTTTTTTTTTCCAGATCACCACAGCAATATTAAGCATGTAATTGAAGAACACAATCCCTTACAACAATCCACAGCTAAGATTTTTCAAAGTGATTATTGATTTTTAGATGTTTCATCTTCAAGTTATGTACATTAAAATGCCTTCATAAGCACTGCTTTTCAGCACATGCTGAGCACCCCTCTTGTGGTAAAAATCGGTCAGATAAAATATAATTCAGATCAGGTGATCCAAAAAAGAGTGAGACACTCAAAATCCATAGTCACTTCTGAAAGTCTCAGTCACAGTAAAAAGCAACTCTCTCTAAAACTTCCCTCCTTCTTTTTGATTAGTCTTAGCTGACAATTAATTCGTGACTCAGCTCTCTGAAAAACAGAGGCAGTGCAAAATTTTACCACAGAAGTGAGACTGTAAAAGGAACAGTCATTTTCAGATGTACTTCCTTAGCATCATCCAAGAATTGAGATTAATTTTGTAAACTGGAACATAATTACCTTTTCTATTTGCTGGATGTGTGCATGCCACAATAGTCTGCTTTCTGGCTCTTAGGCTACAATCTTTAATAACAACACAGTTTTCAGGTTTTGATTACCCAAAAGGAAACAAAACAAAACTAAACAAAACTCTAGTAAATGGGATTAGCCTAAAGGAGTTAAGTTAATCTGTTTTCAATTCAGTCTATTTTACTATTCAGTTTATAAGCTGTATCTTCCCCTTATTTAGGTTAGGTGAACAAATCTTGGACCAAGCATATTAGCAGAGCAACAGAAACAGAGTTTGATTTGTTTGAATAAAGTTAGGTTTGCCTTGTAGGCAATTGTTTTTAAAAATCATGTTTTTTTCCTGTATAGTCAATGGTGATTTAGTCAGGATAAGCAGTGGTGTTTGGGATGCCGTTCATCCCATCCTAAAGTGTCAGCTGAAGGAGGTCAGTTATAGCCTGAACAATAGCTGTATATTTCTCTCTTAACTACTTATTCTCTCTCTGATGATTCTCAAGGGACTAAGGATGTCCAGTTTACTTAGACATCGACACTGTAAATATCCAGTCTTCTCTGAGCTGAATCCCACCAAAACAACCATGTGTTGAAAACAAAACAAAAGAGAAAAAAAAATCCTCCCCTTAAAAGCTGACAAGAAATTAATGTTTTCAATTCTCATGTTTTTCAGCCCATTGTAACAGCTATAAAATCTGTTACAAGATCCCTCACAATGCCTTCCCATATTGTTTCAGATCACCCTTCTTGACAGCTGATGTAAATTAGCCTCTCTCAGGCTGGCTGTAAATGTTTCTCCATAGCAGCTCTTTCTAGAATACAACGTGTAGAAATGCTGGTCCTGGTTCCTAGTAAATGTGCCTGCTGCTTTTATGACCACACCAGTCTTAGTGTGTGTGACAAAAAATGAGCGGTCCCTCTGAATTACCAGTCAGATATGCAGTTTCCATCCTGAACTTCCCTCTCACTGCATCACAGAAGCTGGGCAAAAAAGTGCTTTGGTGTCCTTACTAGCACTCTTCAGTAAAAAACGGATGCACACTGTCCTGGGTACTTCCACCTGAAAATGAGGAGCAGTAGATCCAACTTCATCTTAGATTAATCTTCATCCTACAATTCTATGTTACTATCTGACTGTCCTGCAGAAGCGTGCAGCCAACTTTCCTTGTCCTGTCACCCTCCGCACGATACCAGACTGCCAAGGTCACGTGTATTTTGGATGCGTAACGCTGCCCGCCTGCCTCCGGGCTGTTCAATCTTTGCTTTGTCTGTGAATCAACACATCACAACCGCCAGCAGCAGCCAGTGTATTTTAATTTTTTTGTTTCTTTTTGCTTCGGTCAAGCAGCCGGTTTGTGCTGTGATTTCGTTCTGTCGTGTCCGCTTTCCATCTTTGTGATGTGTCTCATGAAATGTGTTGAAAGTGACCTACCTTGGCCTGTTCACAATATGCTGAAAAAAATGCTAATCTTGTCATATTTAGCAGCTGCGTTCAGAAATGCTACTGTAAACCTAAGAGGGCTAACCAGCACTCTTGCAAGATGTCAGAACTATCCACCATTACCCTGTAAGTGTATGCAAACCTGTGACATTACTGTGTGTGTATGACGCATGTTGCAAGTAAATGACTGGATAATTAGCAGAGGGGCAATAACCAGAGAGCAAGCCTTCCCTTATTTCTTGTTGCATGTAGAATTTTTTATTGTTCTGTGCTTTTGCTGATGCATCACGGTCAAGGTTTTTTAAGGTTGGTTTGGTTTTGGTTCGTTGTGTTTGGGTTTTTTTGTTTTTTTGTTTTTTATAATTTTGTACTTATGGCTGATGCTATTTATAGTTCTGGGTAGTGTCTGTATAGAAACTCTTAATAGTTGCTCTTTATTATACAGCAAAGAGGTGAGCACTGGTCAAACTGAGAGTAAATGTTTCACCTGAAAGTTTGCTAGAACAACCAGGGCAGGGCAAGGCTGGTTGACTCAGCTGGTGTAAAGCATCTTATGTCCATTTGACTAAGTGAAGTTGTGTTAGTATACACACAAGGGTGAGGAAAGGTTAAGGTAAACCAAATACTAAAATATTATGTGTCTAGTCAGAAGGTGTTGTCAAAGCTACAGCTATGGAGAGTGAGGCATCTAGAAAAGTGAATAAATGCCATTTAGTCTAGTGACATGTGGATTAATCACTCTCTCGTAGTGCACCTCACTCTCTGTGGCTTGTGTAAGAAGCCCACAGATTTGTTTAGCTGAGGTGTACCTTTCAGAAAGATGTTTCCTGATGAACTTTCCCCTGAATTTCACAGCAGCCTTATAAGTGCAAATCAACACTTTCAGAGATCTCCTGCCACACAGATCCAACAGCCCAGCATTTTGCTGAAGAATACTTAGCTGTTATCTTTGACGCCATTAAGGAAAAAAAGGCTGTTTTGTAACACTACAGCTGCATATGTTGTTTTCAGGTAGAAAAAAAAGTTAAACATGAAAATAGATTTCCTCTGTGATTTTGCATCTCCTCAAGGTTTTTAAGGAATAGACCAATGAAGATGCTTAAAAGATTCAGTCAACAGACTAACACTGTGCAAAAGCAGATGGAAGAAACAGAGCACAGGACAGTCAGCGGGTCCGTGTTCTACACTGAGAGAAGCTTGAAGTCTAAGAGCAGTTAGCTAAAACTAGGACCTGCATTTAGGAGGAGACAGTTTGAAATATGAACTTTACTACTTAACCTACAACCTGATGCAGCACAGACTTCACACTGGGCCTTTGCAGAGAAACAAATTTCTCTAGTGCAGTGTTTCAGAAGGATGGCAGACTGACAGCTCTGTAAGGTGAAATCCTCTACCCAGTCAATGGGAAGTATTCAGCCTAAACAGGAACCCAGGAAAAATCTGTACATTTCCAATAAACATAATTAAACCTTATTTTTTTGTTAAAATAGGGAAATCTCAGTAAGCTTCCCCTGCTTTTCAAGTCCTTAGTCTGCAGATGTGATTTATGCGTTGGACAATTCAAAAGCCATAACCAATTACTGTATTTAGGTGTTACCTCAGGTCTTTGATCCACCGAACTAATGAAGCATTTGGAAAAGACATGTATCTGTAAGGGAGATTACTGAGGTTCCTGAAAGTCCTGTTAACCATGCTTAGCATCTCTGTGATAAAATAGCTACGTTGGTTTATTAAACACGCACTACTTTAAGCATTTCATCACTAATGGCATCCTGTGTCTTCATGGTTTGCTCTTTATCCTTCTATTTGAGATATAATCATGATTATTTTTTTTTACATATTCATCACTGAGTTACAGCCAAAGAGATGGGATTCCTCTAATCTAAAGTTTACAAGCCTACAGTGCAGCAATTTATATGACAAACTCACTCCAGATTTCCTCTGTAGTCAGTGGAGAGACCTGGGATGCGATCAGGCCTTCCTTAGGGACAGATGAGGGGCAGCTGATTCGTCCCTGCGCCTAAGCGCCTGTTACTCTTCACAGAAAATAAAGGGAATGTAGGTGTGGAATTAATTTAACTAAAATAGATATCATCATTGCAAGTATCTAACAACTTTAAGCTAGTAAATATACACAGAATAGATGCATTCAGTACGTACCCATGGGGTTTACAACAGGAGTCAACTCTTCTTTAAAAGCCATATATAGCAGGCAAGAAATATGCCTTGAAAGTGCTTCTTTTATTATTATTATTATTATTATTAGCTTTAGAGACACTAAGTTAATAATTTTACCATAGATTATTGACATACATATCTACATGATGTATGTCTAAACCTTGGTGCATGAATGCTGTTCTGCATGTCTACCACAGACCTTGACGTCTTCGCTGCAAAAGTTTATTTGATCAAATTAATTTCACTTAAGACTTAGCAGACTACTACACAGTCTTCTTCAAAGGCTGTGGTTCAAAGATCTTTTGCTTCCTTTGACAGTCTGTGATATTTTGTCTCAAAAAAGTTGGATGGTGAGAACCCCTAAGACCAAGGCAACAAACTCTTTGCCAGAGTAAAAGTTATGCTGTATTTTATCATTAGCTTAATAGCACTGTGTCATCTGTCAAACCTTATGCAAGTTACAAGGGCTTTTTCGAGCTACACAACTTTGCAATTAGTCCAACAGAAGCAGCTGCAGTCTGAGCAGAAATGGCACAAGACACATCTTCAGCGCAGTGGAGATACCTAGAACTGATGGAAGAGTAAGCTCAAAGCTACAATTTTCACCTCTCTCTCAGAAAAGAATGACAACCACAAATTTCCTTACACAATTACTTCTGGAGCTTCAGGTCTCCTGATGTAGAGGACCCATGTTTTCTGATGGCCTCCATTCATTCCAAATGGCATCAGCACGTACCCAGCTCAGCAGTTCATACTGTTGTATCTGCAGGTTCTGAAGCTAGAGGCAGATCTTTGTTCCATTCCATCCACAGGAACTGGAAGAATCTATTTAGACCATTTAGAATCCATTGTTCCTTGTTCCCTATTGCACAGTTGCTCAAAATATAGTTGTTGGGTGGGGATTTTTCCATCTGTTATACAGTTACTATGTTTGCCTAAATCACAGCATTATTTTTTCTTCTAGAAGCCTGTTTTTAATTGCAGAATAGGAAAAAACTGGAATATTCAGTAGAAATCACTGGAAATTTTACTGAGCAATGCCATGTGATTTCCAGTTTGTGCCTAGTTTCATCCTATGTAATATCCATAGACACTTCAGCAGTCTCCTTAATAACCATGGATGTGCAATGGAAAAATGAAGACATGGTTCCTTCAGATACTCGTCAAAGTTCAACAGCCATCCTACTTCCTATCCCTTTTACTATAAAGATGTCTTTTGATAATTCTATAGAGGAGTGAGACAAAACAGATGACACCATTATCTGTGTCTTTTTGTACTAACACTTTATGGAAAGGCCACATTCATAGCCATGCTATTGGAGAAAATCTTACATTTAAATTGTTTTTAAGGAAAATAACAGCTGAAAAATGTCAGCCTCAACAAAAGTTGAAATACAACCTACTTTTTTTAAAAGTAACCTTAAGACATTCCTCTACCTATTATAATGTGATCAAGGCTTTTGCTAGTCGTTTTGGAAAACATACTGCTTCTAAACTGCCAGTTGGAGCCCACCTGAGTAATTATTGCCCTCAAAATTTTTTGATCTATCCCCTGAGTTTCTTGCTTGTCTGAAAGAGTGTAGGAAAAAAAGACAATTAATATCTTTGACTATTACAATCCTGAGAATTTTGCTCTATCCTTTAACATTTCACCATTGCACATAAATTTACATTTCTCACGGGTGCTGCTTTAAGTCTTCTTTCTTCCTAATACAACTGAAAAAACACAATTTTTCATCATCCACACAGTAATTAGTATCTCCCAAGATTTTCTTACCATTACAATCTTCTCCTCCACTTTATAGATCTTAATGATCTATAAACTTCATGTGTTATTTCTTACAGTTCATGTATTGTCTTCCTGACTTTTATGACAGTATTGAAGGCAGCATCTCAAATCAGTTGATGACATTATATTTCATGATTCTACAAACGAATTGCCTGATTAATCAGATATAATTAATGCCAGAAAACTGACAATAGAAAAAGTCTTCCTCCACACTTTTCCCAAAGTTACTCTCCTCTGATTGCGGTGAGATACAACATACTAACAAAAAATTCTACTCTGACTTTTAAATCAAAATAACATTTATCCTTTTGTTATTGTTGTAATTAATTCTGAATATAAAATTTAACAGATTTTGAGAGACAATACTTCTTTGTCCAGTTTACTACCTCTTCTTTTTTTTAATTCCATAGCTAGTTTAAGACACTTAAGTTTTTTACATCCTTTTTTTTTTTATGGAGATAGCTGTAGTCTATAATCTTTTCCACAATGCTTCTGTTCCTTTTTAATTATCTGATTACATGTCCATGGAGAAAAAGCACTAGAAGGGACCCTGAATGTTTTTTTAGTCCATTACACTGTCCATTATACAGGTCCCTCCTGTATAGCTTGAATCTTCTAGAGATTACCAAAACTGGAGACTCTGCATGATCTTCATCAGCCTCTTCCAGGGTTGTTCCTTTCTTATGAAAAAAAAAAACCAAAACACTTTCAGTCAATGTCTAACTTGTTAATTCACAAGAACTGTGTTCTCTGGTTTGTTGGGTTGTTCACCAAGACCTGAGATTTGGTGCACATCAGATTAATGACTCATGTTTTGTAGAACCTCAGGGCAAGGGCTGTGATGTGTTTATCACCATTAGTGTAAAAAGTATGACTGAGGGACACCAGCAACGAACAATGTCCCATTTCCAGTTTAGTGTTGGGTGTAACATGTTCACAGAGTTCTTGGAGATGTATTATCTCCACTTTCAGTAAGACAAATACCTTGTTTTGGGGACATTGTTGAGCATGTATTAACAAATTCAAACATGTCTGCAATATACAATATAGATATAATCTATATCTATATTTGAACATTTGAATTTTAAAAAGTATGCTGCTCTTGCAAAAATTTTTATGGCTTTTTAGCTCCCTTTGTCCTACATCCATCTCCTTAACTTACTTGAAGGAAATCAGTCATGTTTTTCCCCCGTTGAAAATGTCCTGGCAGTTATTTCAGGCCACTTTGTTTATAATAAAACTCTTGCTTTATGTTCAAATCAACCTTTGCCTTCTTTTGGGTCTTTTTTGCTGTTCAATCAGCAAAAGACACAGTCTAAAACATGTATGTCTTGGCTGGACCCCTGTTTTGGGGAGTTTCATCCATACTGAGTTAAGTACTTACAGGTACATACCTTCGCTTCCAGCCCTTTTGTTTATACCTACATTTCCCCCTGAAATATCTTTATTCTGATGCAATGGAAATTAGTTACACAGTGGAATTACACTTAGGTTTCCAACAGTATAAATGACACCAAAATCAAGACCTTGAGAAGTAGTCATGAATATGAGAATATGGGGGGTGGGGGTGGGGGTGTGGTGTGTTAGCTTTTTATATTGTATTGATGTTCTGGAATTTTTTGCTATGCAGAAATAAATTCACACACACACACAAAATGATTTAAAACACTTCACTGGGATTAAGCAATTGGGTGAGAGGTTTATTATTGTGTTATGGTAGCAGTCTGAATCCCTTAGCAAGATTACCCTTCTCATGTTTGGCACAGTAGAAAAAAATCCTGCTTATAATAACGCAAATTAAAATAAAAGCACAGAATATTAAGCATTACTAACATGCTATTATTGTATCAGTGTGAAGAAGTGGGAGCAAACTACAGTGTGTGTGAAATCACTGTTTGGGAACAAATGGGAATGTTGTATATTTGTTTGAATAATTATACAGTGTATGTATTTCCCAATAGGCAGGCAACAAAATATTTTCTGTTTTCTTCTTTAATTAACGTGCAAGTTATTTATTACAAGGCTGCATTAAAGTTCTTTCACTCTATTATAACAGGAGGCTGGCTCGCTCTACACTACTGCTTATCCCCTTGTTTGGAATTCACTACACGGTGTTTGCTTTTTCTCCTGAAAATGTCAGTAAGCGGGAGAGACTAGTGTTTGAATTGGGACTGGGATCTTTCCAGGTGATTATACAGTGAATTCTGCTTTTGTTAAAAAGAAATCTCTGTTCATTATAACTGCTCTGCATGCACAGTTCTCAGACTGTGTGTTTATTAATTTATGTAAATGTTTAATATACAAGGATTTTGGTTTTGTTTTTTGTTTCTTTGCTTTAACTCCAGCTATTTTCTGGCATTTACTGAAGCATTTGAATTACATTATTTTTTTCTCTCCCATTTACCTAGGGGTTTGTTGTTGCTGTTCTCTATTGTTTCTTGAATGGGGAGGTAAGACTTTTAATATTTAACCTCACCCACCCACCATCTCCATCCCATTTCCTTGCAGGAGTAACTGCTATTCTAAACCTTCACTGTAACTCATCATCTGCCATATTCCCTTATACCTTAGGCTGGATCTCACAATGTCTCAGCAAAAGAAAGAGGATGTATGATGTCTTTATTAAACCAAAAAGTTGGCCCTGCCAGAGGTGACAGCTCAGATTAATGCTCCGTGACAGGGGTAGGGACTGTACTGGTCTCTTTGGTTATGTCATCCCAAGTGCAGAACTTTGCACTTGTCTTTGCTAAACTTCATACAGTTCTTGCTAGCCCACTCTTCCAGCTTCTTCAGTTGTCTTTGTAAAGTGGCTCTCCCTTCTGACATGTCCACCTTGCCATCCAGATTGGTGTCATCAGCCAGCTTGGCAAGGGTGCTTTCAATCCTGTCATCCAGAGCATTTATGAAGATGTTGAAGAGTTTGGAGTCCAGCATCAATCCCTGGAGGACCCCACTAGTGACAGGCTGCCAGCCTGACTAAAAAGCATTGTTCACCACCCTCAGAGTGTGTCCTGTCAGCCAATTTCCTACACGTCTTGTAGACCACACACCCAATCTGTATCTTGCCTGCTTGCTTAGGAGAAGGTTCTGGGAAACAGTGTCAAACACTTTGCTGAAGTCCAGGTAAACATCATCTCTCCATGCCGACATAAAACATTATTTTGCTGCAGAAGACGGTCAGGTTAGCCTGGTATGATTTGTCTTTGGTAAATCCTGGCTGGCTTTTCCCAATCACATGCTTCATTTGGTCTGTGGTAATTTCTGGGAGGTTTTGTTCCATTATTTTCCCAAAGACTGAATTAAGACTAGTAGGCCTTTAGTTTTCAGTTCTAGCTGAACCTTAGCCTTCCTGACTGCATCTTTACATGCCCTAGCAAGGTTCTTGTAGTCCTTGATGGGTACTTGGCTGCCTTTCCATGGCTGGTATGCTTCTTTTTTTGTTTTTAAGCAAAAGCTTATTGTTAAGACAGTTGGTCTCTTGTTCTGCCTATTTCCTTTCCCTTTGTAGGGAATGAACTCTTCTTGTGCTTCCAGCTTCTTTGCCGTCCATGGATACTTCTCATGGAATCCCTTGCAGTTAGGCCCTGAGCATATTGAAACTGGCTTTTCTAAAATACAGGGTCTTTGACCTTCTACTGGTCTTTAGTGGGCTCAGCAGCACCTTAAACTCCACAAAGTTATAATCACTCTCTCCAAGGCTAGCTTTGGTAGTCAGTTGTGCTGTGAAGTAAGACTCAATTTGTGAGCAGTAAATCTAGCAATCAAAGAATCGTTTAGGTCAGAAAAGACCTTTAAGGTCATTGAGTCCAACCATTAACCCAGCACTGACAAGTCCACCACTAAACCCTGTCCCTAAGTGCCACATCTACACATCTTTTAAATACCTCCAGCGATGGTGACTCAACCACCTCCCTGGGCAGCCTGTTCCAGTGCTTGACAACCCTTTCAGTAAATAAATATTTCCTAATATCCAATCTAAACCTCCCCTGGTAGAACCTGAGGCCATTTCCTATTGCCCTACTGCTTGCTACTTGGGAGAACAGGTCAACACTCACCTAGCTACAACCTCTTTTCAGGTGAACAGCAATGTGCTGTTCTAGTGGGTATATCCAGCATCTGTAAGTGGAAGAAATCCTCAGTACACTCCAGGAACCTTCTGGCACTATGTTGTTTTCCCCACAAATGTCTGGGTTATTTAAGTTACCCATGAGAAAGAGGTTCTGATGGCCTGAGACTTCTTTAAGCACCTGATGTAAGGTTTTATCAGCCTTGTCATTCTGCCTGGGAGGTCAGTAACAGATACTTAACAAAAGATCCCCCTTGGTGACAATTCCTCTGTTCTTGATCCAAAGGCATTTCATAGAACTTTCATGGTCTCCATAATTCACCTCCAAACACTCAAATTTCTATTTTACATAAAGTGCAACTCCGCCTTTTCTTCTTCCTTTCCTATCTTCCCAGAATAGTTTGTAGCTATCCGTTGTGGTCTTCCAGTCATGTAAGTTTTCCCACCAAGTTTCTGTGTTTTCTATAATATCATAACTCTGTGACTGGCCACGGAGCTCCAGTTTCTCCTGTTTGCTGCCCAGACTACACACATTGGTATACACAAACTGGAGGTGATTGGACTTAGGAATCTTGCCTTAGAGAGGGCTGGGGGACCATTCTTCACTACTCTGATAGTAGCTGAACTCATCCAACCCGCTGCTTATGACTAGGCAGATGTCACAGCTTTGGACACTGTTCTGCAAGTTCATTAGTTTAAAGCACAATTCACTGAGTCAGCCAATCTGCTAGTGAAGAGTGTCCTCTTCTAGGTGGGTGTATCCCATTCCTCCCCAACAGGCTGTATCTTTGAAGAATGTCCTATGATTGTAAAAAACAAACCCCTGGCAATGACACCAGCCACAAAGCCAGGTATAGATCTGCACGATACGTTGACTCCTGCCTGCATCCCTAGCATCTCTGGCAAGACAGAGGAGATCACTCGGTCATCGGTCCCTTTCACTGGCAGCTCCAGGGCTCTGAAGTCCTGCTTGACCTTTACCCAGGCTTTGTCTCCTGTGTCATTGGTGCCTACATGGAAAAGAAGTAGGGGGTATTAGTCTGTGCTCTTAATGACTTGTGGCAATCTTTCTGTGACATCCTGCATCTTGGCTCCTGGCAGGCAGCAAAGTTCACCTGACTGTATGTCAAGCAGGAGCTGAATGCCTCAGTGCCTCTCAGCAGACAGTGACTCACCACTAGCACTGGCCACTACCTTTCACAGCTTTCAGAACGTGCTGCTGGTGCAGTTCCTCCCTGTGAATATTGCTTATTGGTTTTGTCTGCTGACAAGGTTTAATATCTCTTGCTGGTTGGTACATAAGAAGAAGGAAAGTGAAGTGATAACCTGCTCCCATGGGTCACCAGGGACCATGGCACCTCATTCTCCAAGGTGCTGTCTGTTTGCTATTAAAGCTCTTTGTCCAGTAGTCCTTGGAGGTCAGTGCCGCAGGGCCCTAATATGTCTTTTTGCAAATTCTCAAATAATTATCTATTTCTTATTTACCCTCTCTAATATAGCATAGCCTGCTAACTTCCTCCTACAGCTCTTCCACCTGCTGCTGGAATGACTGGCTCCATGAGAGCCCACCTTGAGCAGGTGCAGCTTCCACCCTCCTCCCCAGGAGGTGGGGTTGAAGTCTTTGCATCCCTCCACCTGAACAGCATCTTTCCTGATAGGAAGCTCTGGGTGGCTGCCTCCACTCTTCCCAGGCTAGCCTTGCTAGATAGCTGATTCCTGTCTGCTGCAGAGCTCAGCCCTTGCCTGGTCACTACCACCATGCTTCCAACAACCTCAGAGCACTGCCTAATAAACCCTTCTAATTCCCTGGTGACCTCAAGCTGCTTGATGGGCTTTCAGAGCTACCACCTAGCTTGGGTGACCATCAGGGCTGCAGCCTAAGCCTGCAGGTAAGTAGAGCAGGCAGCAGCCCAACAACTGGCAGAGTGCACAAACTTTCCTGCATGAACTGCTGCACAAACTGCTGATGCCACTCCCAACAGGTGCCACGTCCTGTTGCTGATGCTGCACCCAGCAGACACCATGTCTTGCTTGCACTCCTGGTTGCTGGTGTTCCCCAGGAGCCAGTCATATGTGGCTTTTGCATGGTTTGACCTGGCTGTGGGGACAGCGGGCACCACCCAACTGATCTTGTAAGACCTGCCACCTACCAGCTGGTCCCTCCACACACACAGCCCAAGGGTGTCAGATGCCCAGAAACCCCCTCAGGCACCCCCTGGATCCCTTGCAAACCTCACGCTCCTCTCAGCACATGGCAACTGCTGCTGCTGCTGTTAGTGTCAGCTTCCCACATTTGGTTTTTTTCTGATTGACCCATTTTGATCTGCAAATTGAAATTCCCCTGCCTTTGCTTATCAGACTGAGTACCTGAGATAACCATTTTCTGAATTATTGAAAAAAGGCTCCCTCCTCAAGGCTGTCTTAAGAAGAATATCTACAGTTCATCCGTTCCCTCCTCCACTGATACACATCTATTGTGCAATTCAACAGGAGAAGATTTGTCCTAAAGTCACCTTCTTTTTTTCTTTTCAAGGAGGCTGAAATCATCTATTTCTACCAGGTTTAGTGCAGTAGGTGTTCTCTGCTTGTACACATATACCATGCCATAGCTGGTCTCTAGTACAAAAGGTCTGCAACTCCTTGATCCAAGTGATCCCTTCTCAGATAAGCATAACAATCTCTAAGGTCATCAAACAAACTTATTGGTCATCTTTCCTCATGGGCTTAATCAAGGTGACTGTTAAAGGACTCGCAGGTCTGTTAAAGCACTATTCATAGCTCTGTCCTAAGCAGCTCAGAAGGTGAGTTCTGGATCGTGTCTTGCTGGAATTAGTGGCTGCGTTCATACTTCACCAGCTGGTGTTACTGGATATCCGCCTCTCCCACCTACAACTGTTGTTTCATCTATTATCTTCCGTGAGTGCTAAAAGCATAGCCAGAAGGTCTTGTCTAAAACCAGCGTGGAGATAAACACCTTCCAAGGTAACATGCAAAGTGTGTCAGCTATCCTGTAACCCCTTGCAGGGGGTGTGATGGTGGTTCTTAGCCAAACGAACACAACCAGATTAATTAAAACCATTTTAATTCTCAAGACATTAGAGAATGTCTTGTGCCTCTGCTGAATTGCTTAGGGTAATAAAGAGTTTACCTTTGGTATATTATGCTCTTACACATGCAAACACTTTTCTTTATACAAGAGTAATATAACTCCATACTTTACCTGAGTTATACCAATCTATACTTTAACCAAAATAGGAATTTAGAGCTACTAGAAGGAAAATGTAAGTTTTCCTTGGACTTTTACTCCCTGTTGTTCGTGTCCATGAAGTTCAAACGCTAGTTTAGCATTTTGGCATATGCTGATCCATTTTGACAATTGTATTAATCTAGGAAAATTTAGCAATGACTGTTAACAAGAACATCTTTGACACAGCAGCTTGTTGGAGACTGGAAGAATATATTGGGAAAATATCTCCACATCCTTACTCGTTCTTCATTCAGAAATATGCTACAGAGTCCTGTCAGGAATGAGTAATAGACCAAGTAAATGTTGGTCTGAGCTAGTATGATCTTACTGATATTAATATCTTTTATAACTTACGTATAGACATACACACATGCACACCTAGCAGGATTGCCAGGAAATTGTTGATGAATGAAAAGCAGAAAAGCTGCAGAATTATGTGCTTTTTTTCCCAGTTGAGCTTTCAACCGTGGATTGTTTTAGTCTTGGTGATTCTGTGGGTGCCCATGAAAAAATCTCAAAGGAAAGGAGGTCACAGGTGCCTATTAACCCAAAAGCTGTTGTCTGCTTAGACATTTCATCCTGTCTAGTACCTTTTTGTTGCTGGTTTCTTTGGCTTCTTGTTATGTATTTGGTACTGGCCATTGATGAAAACAGGATCTAGCTCAAGAACGATGTTGGAGTTTGTGTAGAACAGGTCTTCTACGCACCTCTGGGCCAATCTTAAATTATCTAAAGTCAGAGACACAGAGCCTGGGTTGTTCCCCCTGCATGCCTGGATCTCTTTCAGACATGGAGAGGTCACTTCAGATTTTGCTGAAGTGAGGAGTTTGATAATAGTCTTAAAAATAGTTCTGCAATTTGTGGTTCTTTTTTTTTCTTCTAAACTTGATAATTTGTCAGCATGTCCTCGAGCAGCTAAGTACATAAAAAATGACCTTTTGAAGTTTCTCCCTAAAGGTGCAATCAGAAATAAAGAGAAAATGGAGGAGCTGGAAAGTCAACCGGTATTTTGCTGTGGATTTCAAACATCGTCATCCTTCTCTAGCGAGCAGCGGAGTGAACGGGGGGACACAACTCTCCATTCTGAGCAAGAGCAGCTCTCAGATTCGGATGTCCAGCATAAATGCGGAGAACCTAGCGACATGAGCAGCTAAGGAAAACAAATCAATCAACAAGCAAACCAAAAACCATCCCTCTAAAATGAAAAGAAAAAAAAATCATAGTTTTGGTGGTGGTGTAGGTCTCCTTTCCCTTTCCCTTTCCCTTTCCCTTTCCCTTTCCCTTTCCCTCTCCCTTTCCCTCTCCGTCTCCCTTCCCTTCCCTTCCCTGATGTTTGAAGAGGTGAAAAAGCAAAAGAAACGTGTGTATATATCTCTTTTTAACAATCACTGTAAATACCCAGCCGTACTCGAGGCCATTAATGGAAAAATGTTTCAAAGACAACCAACAGGCCAAGCCCACCCGCTCAATGATTTACATTTCAGAGCATCTGCGAGTAGTCCGTTGTCAGTCAAAAGTAACAAGTGATCGCTGTGCAGTTGTGATCCTCGGTTGCCAAACTGATACTAATCTGTGAATGGACATGACCATTGTTATTTTTCCAATTGGTTTCCATTATGGTTTGGATTTGCCTTTTTTTTCCCCCTAGTCAAACGTATCTCAGCCTGTCCCTGTCTTTTGGCATGTGAATTTCTGCAGTGTTTCTCTTTTGAGTCTTAGGATGGAGCTAACATGCTTGGGTTAACCAAACCAGCCAATTTGGGAAGAACATCAGAAAATTAAGTTCAGGGCTGGATTTAATCACATGTTCCCAGTGGACTTAAAGAAACTGCTGTGCCAATGTGAAGCTGCATAGCTTCCTATCATCAGTCAGTGTGGGGGCTCCAGGCAAAAAATGGGATCAGCTGGCTTTTTCCATACCCAGGGATGCTTCTGAGAATGCTTTATGTTCTAGCTAAGCTGTGAATTTTCTAAAAGGGCCATGCAGTTGAGATATATCTATATTTTTGGCATTGACTGGCCGATTGATTGATTGATTGGATTCTTTGAATAATAAAAATAACTGTCCCCTCCCTCCCACCTTAAAAGCAAAAGTCAGTTCCAGGATGGCCTTTCCCCCCAAGTAACCTTGAAACCTCTGCATCTGTGTCCAAACATGGCACGGTTTTGGGTAGTGCTGTCACAGAGTGGGGTGCCTTTGTAACCTGGTTGACTTCTGTGTGTTGACTCTTCCCTGCCAGAACAAGAGGTACAAGGAGGACCTGGCATGATCATCTCGGAAGGTAAAAGTCATCTGCACTTGGTGAGCAACTAAACTGAACAATAAGATGGTATGGAAGGAAAAGATAGACATTGGATGACTTCCCACACCTGGCAGCTTTCCCAGTCTGTGGCTATTCTGTTTGTTTAACCACCAATGGTCTTGCTGCTTTTCTTTGAGAGGAACTAAAATGTTCGTTCAACCTTTGCCTTGTAGTTAAAGCCATGACTGGTACATATCTACTTCAATCAAATGTCGATGATGTCAATTCTTAAAAGTCTTTATACAGTGCATAAAGGCTTTGAGGACCGTCCTAGAGCTCAATTCATTTTGGATTTATGAGCCGATATATATATATATATATGCATGTATGTGTATGCATATATAAAAAAACAAAAATTAAAATGACGTTTTAAATGTGAAATTTTGAACTGAAGCTAATAACAACCAGAAATTCAAAACTGAGGTTTGTCCTTTGTTGTTACTTGACATGATCATGAACTTAAAAAAAAAAGAGAAAGACTTGGAATTTTAGTGTCAGCTGAGTGTGAGCTCTTAATTTCACTGGGTTTTGTTAGTTTAGGTAAAAAAACGTTTTAATGTCATTTTAAGCATAGTTTTTTTAAAAAAAAATAATGCTAGTTTCCTTATTTTTAAAAGGAGGAAAAAAAAAAGGTCTCAAAGGTGTGAAAGAAATGTTGATTATAGTTATACTTAACACATATAATGCTCTATGGGACATAATTTGCTCTCACCTGTAGCAGTGTAAATGAATGTAAAAATAATTCAAAACAGACAGAAGAGTTGACTGGCAGCATATTGGTACAGGAGCATGCACTTAAGAGATGCTTACAGCCCTGTCAGGTGAAATTACCCTTGAACAGAGGACCAGCAAAAGTTTAAACCACTTACATTATACTCCAGTATCTTAAGTGGGAGTTGTATGATCCAGACAGTCTTTTTTTTCAAGTCTTCAGCACTGGTTTGCTGCTCTGAGAGCAGGATTTGTCCTCCTCTTCCAGACGCTCTGCAAAAGTCACTGAAGTATTTTTAACAGATAGATCAGAACTGCCTCTCTCATGAGCTGCTGCTAAAAGATATTTTAGAAAGTTTCCCAAGGAACTATGCACTTTGCAGTCCAGAAAGATGCTCCCAGAAAATGGGAGATGGGGACAGTCAGATCTATCAGGTAAAGGCATACGTAGACATTTTTTCAATGAAACTGTCATGTTAGATGAACAGATAACATTTAGTTTTGTATTTTCTGCAGAATGAGCTTTCACAAGGTATTATATTGACAATACTGTAAGTGTATTATTATTTATAAAAAATCAAAAAGTATATTTTGCATGAATGGCTAGTAGCCAAATTTCAAGCATTAATAAATTACAGCTTTTGAGAAAAAGGTGTTGAATAACTGCCTCTAACAGGAAACTTTTTGTC
This sequence comes from Falco naumanni, assembly GCF_017639655.2. Taxonomy (NCBI): domain Eukaryota; kingdom Metazoa; phylum Chordata; class Aves; order Falconiformes; family Falconidae; genus Falco; species Falco naumanni. The sequence continues at coordinate 58,844,999 of NC_054057.1, forward strand.
ATGCTTCAGTCCAGAGCCAGAAGGTATTTGGATATATATTTTTTTTTCCTGTGGAGGCTTTTTCTGAGCTTACTTTTAGATTCTGTTGTTTTCCTGGCTATTGTACAGTGCTCTGCAATTTGAGTTGGTGGATCTCAGTCCAGTGCCTCGTGGGCAAATGTCCACATCGCCAAAACCACCCTCCAGACATGCACACTGGAGACCAGGTCCTCAGCTAAATTAAAATCAATACAGACAACCGTTATCATTAGAGCAAAATCACCTCACTTTGGCTTGGGATTTGACCTTAGCACATTATTATTACTATTATTTTTTGATGGTCTCAGCAAACTTGGACTTGCCTCTTAAATTCCTAGAGCCAAAGCTCAGACAAGTTGGAGGGCAGCGGAGGGGAAATTTCTGCTGTTGCAAGTCCCTGTGTTTCTTGTTCAGGGGACAAACTGAAGTCTTTGGTACCTTTCACCAGCACTGAATTTACTAGAAGAAATGGTATCTCTCAACATATTTAACATACACAACATTATACAAGTAACCCTTTCAGTTAGGATTTTTTTTGTTGGAAGTGTTGATGCACTTGCAACTGTGTCTTTCCTTGGTCACTCGAACTTTCTTAGTGCTACTGGAAAGATCATACTTCAGGTTTATAGAGTTATTTAAACCAGACTGTGATGCCATCATACAAATTAGCTCTCAAGAAATTCATGCTGAATGTAAGCTGAAGGTGCTGGACACGCCTGGCCACCATTCACAGTGGCTGTCAGTTCTATTTGTTTCAGGATGGAGGAAATCAATGGATGGTTTGCTTCTAAGTGTGTGTAAATATCAATTAAGTGTAACAGTGCTTTGTTTGATTTTTCACTGTGAAATATATTTTGGAGCTAGAAAGACTGTGTTATTAAAAATAATACACAATTAAAAGAGAAGCAAGTGTGCAGTGCTCCTTGAGCCATTTTTTCTACCATGTCCATAATGTATTTCTTGTCTAATTTTCTTATTTTGCTTTTGTAAATGCACAAAAACTTTCTGTGCTGCAGCTTTTGTGACTATATACTGTATCTAATCACTGTTGGATTATTGACTTCTTGATGCGGAGTGCTGGTACTACAGGACAATTAACATCCCAAAATGAAACCTACCACCTATATTTCAAAGGTCAAGTCTTGTTTCATTGCTTCATGGTGACCTCACCTTTTACCTTCACTCACATTTATTATATCTAGAACTCAGAGCCCAGATAATGAAACTTAAATGCTTAGTTGTGGGAATTTTTATTTCAGAGACAAAAAATACCCAAGTTCCTCTGCCTTATTTAAGTATTTGTATTTGAAAACCAGGTGTTAAAACGGGTGGTGGGAGAAGGGAGAGAGATGAAGGCAGGTGAGTCCAGAGTGAAATGCTAAAAGTGCAGTTTGGAATTAAATTCAGACACTGTATTTGCTGTCTAGCTCCTCCTTTTTAGCAGCTGTCCATCATTGCAACTAAAGAACTGTGTCTTGCAACTACAAGGCTAAATAACAACCAGAAGTGGGCAGGAACTGACTGTGCTGAAAATTTTAAACTACATTTGCAAAGATGACTGTCCCTAGACTCTCCATCATCAATGGCAAGTGAGAGACCTTCCAGAAGGGAATGCAGAACAATTCACAGAATCAGAATCAACAGCCCAGGCTGGAAGGGACCTTGAACAACTTCCTGGTCCAACTTTTCATAAGAAAGGGAGCCTAGATGACGTTATGTAGCACATCTTGAAAACCTCCAGTGATGGGGACTCTACCACGTCCCTGGGGAGGTTGTTCCAGTGAATGGTTGTACTCACTGTGAAAAATTTCTTTCTTAAGAAACCACTCCTGGTGCACCTTGTACCTGTTCCCCTTGTCTTCTCCTTGTGAAGAGGTAGCCTCCATCCTCTTTGTAGACACTCTTTTAGTATTGGAATACTGTGACGAGGCCCTCCCTGAGCCTTCTCTTCTCCAGGGAGAAAAGTCCTAACCCTTCAGTTATTCCTCATCGAGCAGGTTGTCTATCCCTTTGATCATCTTCATGGTCTTTCTTTTGACCTTCTCCAGTCTCACTGTGGTTTTTTTGATTTATGGCGACCATAACTGGCCACCATGTAGTGTTTGTTAGACTCTTGTTCAAAACCTGACCTGGGAGAATCTGATCCTTTTCAGCAGTGATGAAAGGATTAGTTGACATAATGTGCCTTGTCCATGTCATTTTGTAAAATTGCGGCTTTTCATAATGTTCTCATATCAATGATGGATAAAATTCTGCTTCTGCATTGCATATGTTCTGTGCTTGCATATGAAGGGCTATGCAGGACCTCTGGTTATCTCAAAGATTCAGTTTGTTGATTTTTTTTTTAAATAAATCCCTTGGAGAAAATAAATCAGTAACTAAAAATATGCAAAACCAAAATGATCAAGAACTAAACATATTTAGCAGAGTTAGAGCTGTTGGACTCTGATCCTCCGGCGTTCCAGAGCAGCACAGTGCCATAAGGACCCTTAATCTGAAGGAAACTCTGTAACTGCCCTTATTTTCACAGTTTATTATTCTCATTCCTAAACTGATCAACTCCCCTTTTAAAATTTACCAAGCTTTTCTTATTCTCACCTTCTCCTTCCACTGGAAAGTTATTATAGAACTTCACTCTTCTGGCAGTTAGAAACCTTTTTTCTGAATGCTAAATTAAAATAATTCCTGGCTCGCTTAAACTCCCTGTCATACTAATCTCACCTCCAGTTCCTTTCTCCCTTCCTGAAATACAAACAGCTTTATTTCAGATTAAGTCTATAGTTTATCTTTGATTATGCAGCTGGAAGATAATCATGCTAAGAATAATCATGCTATTAAGATGCATTTGTTTCAGCTGTAATCTCAACTTGGGCAGCAAAAACAATGCAAAGAAGCAAATACAGACATATGCAAACCCATTGAGAACAGCAGGAAAATTATCTGGAAGCAGCATGTGAAGCACCCTGGAAAAATAAAGGGGAACAATAAAAACTAAGAGAGATATTTCCAGTTCTTGAATGTATATAAATGAGATTTGGGTTTTGAGCAGCTTTCATTCAGTCAGATCTAAAGGGAAATGATCCCAATCTTCTCCTTTTCTGGTTTCAGTTATAATCTTGCAAATGAAGCTGTATTGCTGCTGTTTCCAGTCAAAGTGAGAGGACACTCATGCAGTCTGCATACTCACACTGCAGGAAATCAACATTCAAGCGGGAAAAAATACACTGTGTCAGTGTGTCAGCTTGCGAGGTTTTAGTGCTCATGTGTCTGACACTGCTACTAAATCCCTACTACAGCTGGCCTGTGAACCATGCAGATATCTAATTTCACATTACTTTTCCAGCCCAACCCTGCCAGAAATTAGATATAAAATTTTCAGAGCGTATAACAAAAAAAATATGTCCAAAGTGACTTTAGTAAACACTGGCAATAAAAGAAATGCAAACCCCATTCATTTAATTGGCTTTATCTTGTTAATTACTTTTTTTTTTAAATAGTTTCAGAAACAATTGCTTATGGCAGAGGTTTTCGACCTGTGGTCTGTGGAGACTTCACAGCTCGAAGACTATTTCTGAAGTACCCATAGAAGATAATTAAGGAAAGTAAGCTCATTCTTTGTATGTAGCAATATATGCTTGTTAAGGCTCCTGAAGGGCTTTTTTCTTACTTGCAGTTATGTGAATGCTCCTACAGATAAAAAAAGGTTGAAAAGTACAGCTGCAGACAGTTGAGGATGAGTTACAACAAGCTATTTTGGCAGGAGAAGCTAGATGATGGTTTTTCAGATTGTGCACATAGTGTCATCCAGTCTGGTGAGCCTCTCAGTGCCTCCCATCCAACATCCACTTCGACAAGTAATGTCAGAGAGGACGTGGCGAGGAAAGCGTGACCCCTGATAGCCAGCTATAATCACAAGGAGTATCTACATCACAACATTACCGAAGGGCCGGGATGAAAGAGCAGTGTAACCAGGTCCCTTCGTAGCCTTTTCACAGGGAGTGGCTGGTTTCAGAAGACACAGGTAGGACAGGTGCTGCACCCTGGATGAAGCTACTGTACTCACACTTCTGTGCCCTCAGCATCAACAGAAACATGCAAGCTGTGATTACACAGCTGCCGTGAAGTCCTATGGAGCCTTTACAGGATCCAAACGCCAAAGGTGATCCTCAGTTTCCACAGAGTGGATGTACCTAGAAAGTTCAACAAGTTAAGTTTTTCCTCCTCAGTTTGATTATCTGATTTCATTACATTAAGGTGCTTCCCCGCCCCCCCCCCCCCCCCCCCCCCGAGATTTTCTTATGTGGGCAAGGCTTCCAGAGAAATGTAGGATGCTTAAAACCATCTGCTACTTGACACTGCAGAGCAATAAATATGACCTCAGCAGAGCTATTATAGTGTGGAAGCTCTAAAGTGAAGCAAGACAAGGTAGTAAGAACAGATAGAGCAGGATATATGGGACACCTTATGGGATCCTGCTTGGCTTCCAGCTGCCAGACAGTAGTGGCTCCTATAGTTCCTATTTCGTATCTATGAGCTCTGTGTGGACATCTAGGAAACTCAGATAAACCCATGGAGTGGGATTCAGCTTCAAACTCTTATAGCTAGACCTATGTGAAGGTAGTGTCTCTTGGACTCCTGAGTCTACAACTGTAGAAATGTACATAATGCAAAGATACAACCAAATATCTGGTTTAACCTGATTTTCTTTCTTAGAGGGTTAAATATCAAGGGCTATATTAAATATGTGTCCCTTTCAACATCCAGCACTTTCAGCATTAGGCATTCTGGCTCATAGGCAAAGTCCTGGAAAAGATCCTGTGTCACTGAGCAGACAGCTAAGGAGATATCCACAACACTCCACTTCAGACACGGGTAGTGAAGATCTCTTCCTTTGATCTAGTTTATCTACTTTGCCTTTGTAGTCCCAAGAGAGAAATGAGCAATTTTGTAGTACAAGCACCAAACGGATTTTTGAAATCTTCTCAAGGGTGATGTGATTCATACTTTGCAAGTATCTGTTCCTTTCCACCAGGAAGTCTTGCTGACCAGATCGGAGACAGATGTTGACACTGTGAAAGTCTACATGTAGATGACTCTTCCCCTGGCAATTTTGCCTGGTCACCGTTGTTCTGTTTCATGCATGCTGAGAAATAATGGTCTTGAAAAGCTTGGGGGTGGCTTCTGCTGGGTATTACCAACCAGATTTGGTGGAGGTGCATGCCTGATACAGTAGCTCTCACCAAGAGGAGTTTTCAGGAAGTCTTGTTCTCTTAGTCAGATTGTGTCCATATGACCAGCTCTGTGTCCAGAAACAATCTATGGTATATAGTGCACATGCAGTGAAAAAAAGTGAGGATTTCACCTTCTGCTTTTAGCAGTCAGGCACATGCAACCGGTTCAGAATTGCATTTAAGAGTAACATTAGGAAGATCTGGAGTATGCAGTAGTAGTTAACGATGCTCTGATGTTAAGCTCCGTGTATATCTGTACTAAAAAAGCTAAGTTCAGCTAAATACACATTGTACTTTGTGTATGAAAACACACCAGCAGAGCTTGAACTATGTTTTGATCCTTGTGGTCTTACACCTTCTTATGATTAAAATTGTAATTTCCCATTGGCTTTCTTTTGGGGAATTCATCCATATCAAGAATTACTGTGTGATATGACACTGTGTGATATGACACTCTTCGGTGTCTAAAATGACTTAGGCTTCTGGACATGCCTTTCCCAACGGACTTTGTGTTTGCAGAGAAGTCTCAAGAGGCCTTTGTGTACCGGTATAATCTGTAAAAACAACTGTTTGGTGTGTTCATTCTCTTTCCCTTCTTCTTGTCAATTTAGTGGCGACGCAACATGCTATAGCTCTAAGAGAAGTACCAAGTTATGGGATGGAAAGCTGTATTTTGGCTTTTGACTGTGTCAAGGTAAAAACTTACTGGCCTGTTGGGTCTAATACTGACCTTTTTTGGTCAAAACTGGTTTAATTGGTAATGGGATCCGAGGTTATTCAGCTTTGTTATGAGGTGGAAAGACAGATATCAATTGCTGCTTTCTAACTTTTTTGTGTTTTGAGAAATTGTTTTTAACATGTATACTGCTGTAGATGACACAATAAATGTATTACCATTTTGTATAAGTCTGTTCTGATATAAAATTGCACCAAAGAGAATTTTTTTTTTTTGTCTGTGAAGTTACAGGGTAGCTCATTTCTTCCTGAAGCAGCAGGGTGGAGCTTTGGGGGGCTAAAAGGGTTAGCTTCCTTCCTCATGGGAAAGACTTTCTGGATTCTGCTGGGCAAAGTCAATCCTGGACCAACCAGGTGTGAAATCTTTGCCATCAGTGGGCCATGCACACTTCTCCTTCATCATCATTCAGAGCAGTTACACGACAAATGCATTCAGCACACTGCATCAGTATCAAGCATGGCTGTGGTCTAATATTGCTGATACAGATGCAGGACACTCTCCATCGCAATTAATAGCCCCTGTGGCTCTGAGCTTTGATCCACAAGTCCTTTGGGGCCTGCATATTATTCCTAAGAGGCCTAACAGGAAAAGAAAGTCCATTGGCCTCAAACAAAGGCACTGCCAGTTGGTAAAGGTGGGAAAAGATTGGTTTCTATAACATCTGATATGCTTCAAGACTTAATTTCTTTTATAGTCAAACCTCAAGAGTTTTATGATCAGGTTCATTTTCAAGAGATCAGGTACATCCACCCTACTGGAACAGAGGACTCCATGTTAGGTGACCTGTTTCTGTTTCTTCTCCCGTCTTCTTCCTTAGCTTCAGCTACAGTAAGACTTTGTCTGACCCTCATGGATCTCTGAACCCTCCACAAAGGCCACATCTTTCCAAGGCTCTTCTCCCTCATAGTTTACCCACAGTACAGGGATTTGGAACCTTGACCTTTCACAGGAAAGTGGACATATATCTATTGAAACAGGGGTAGAGATGTGTCAGGGAGCAGCCAGGGCCTAAGGGATGGGAGCTGGGAGACAAGGGGCATGGCATGGGCCAGTCACAGCCCCTGTGAGGAACCAAGAAGGGCCTGGAGACAAAGAGCGGGTTCAGCCAAGAGTCCCGGCAGGCAAGTTCGTGGTGTCAGTGCCAGGCCAGGCCAGGCCATCAGCCTATGGATCTGTCCCAAATCCGTGGAGCCCTTGGTGGGGCAGGGCTGTTGCAAAGCTGGAGATCAGCATCCTACAGCATCACTGAGGCAGGGCCTGGGCTGAAACAGGGTCTTGGGCCCATGGGCAGGTTGAGAGCTGAGGGGACAGGGCAAATGTATGGATTTTAATTTTTGCTATGTTTTAAATCACTGTAAATACTGTTTCATAATCCATTTATATGGATTTACTAGGTGATCCGAAGCAGCCTCAGCCACTTCTTTGAGTGCTAGAGGACAGGACACAGGATGTGTCTCGCCTTTCCACCATGTGCAGAAGGGCTGTATCAGTCATTCCCTTACAAACCATGGTGACCAGCAAATGTAGATTAGGGACTCTGTTAAAGGCCTTATTTTTAAAAGTTACATCTAGTCTAAGAGATTTTTTTTAGGACCATTTTATACTTAAGAGGCACAGAAAGAAAAGGCATCTCCAAAAGCATTTCAGGCCACTCTAAAAGTCCTATGGTAAGTATCCACAATTCTGAAGAAACAATAGCACACTATAGCACATTTACTCCAAGAACGAGACACTGGGAAAAACTCATTTACTGGGTCTGTCAACACACTGAGAAGAGTACTGCCTCAAATCCAGCTGTATTTTCTGAAATAGAGAAATTCTCATTCAGATACTCAAAAATTTCTTTTACATATATATATAAATATATATATATATGTAGAGGAATTGTAGAGGAATGAAGGCAGGTTAATTAACATTGATAATACACAGCTGTGGGCTGGCTTCAGGGGCGGTGGGCTGGCTGACGTAGATAAGATGCAGCTGTGGCTGGTTCTGTTAAGTAGTTAAATAGCTCTAAGTGGGATGGAAGGGGGGTGCTGGGTGAAGGGAGACCTGGAAGAAGCAGAGGGAGGAGAGAGTGTGCCCTGGATGTGGGCGAGACAAGGAGAAGGATGCAGCAGAGGTAAGCAGGGTGGGTTGGCCTGAAGAGTATGAAGAAACAGCTCAGTCAGTAGATGAACTTTAGAAACCTTGTGGGGGTTTGAGGGCTGTGCTGGGGCAAGGTGTGCTAACTACTTATTGAAGTAACCTGGTATGGGGTGATAAAAGCCTTGTTGCAGCTTGATAGTTTTGATAGTGCTGTGACAGATACATATATCATGTAAATTCTCCCTATCTCTAGTATAAGTTTATTTTAAAGCACTCTTTAACCCTATGTTGTCAAAACAAATTAGGTTTCTGACTTTATCAAAGGACTGTCTGGCAACCTCTAGCTAGCAAAGCACAGCCATCAAACTGTATCTGGCAGTTTCTGTCACATGTTTCAGCAGCTGAGCTATCAGTGACAACTGGATTTCCAAAAAATGTTGGACCCATGTGCTTCATGATTTAGTCACTTATCCATCATTGGACTAAGCTCCCCTAAAGTCTGTTTGTAATCCTGGATGTGGACTCAATCAGCTTTGCCTGCTCAACACGACTTGAGATGGAGTGTGTTAGGGAGGAGTTATTTTTGCACAGCAGTCTAGGAGAGGACAAGAAAGTCATAAGGTGCTTGTGATGCAACCGCACAGGTAGCCTGAATACACAGAAATCAAGCTGTAATGCTTCTTTAATGTGCTTTAGCGTAGGGTGGGGTTTGTCTCGCGAAGTAGGACCAAGGGAATAGGAAGGCACATGCACACAGAGTAGGTGCCCAAGCTTTCGTTACAGTTGATAGGCATCAAAAGCAGGAACTGGCTGCTTAGATGCAAGTAGCTAGTTGATTCTGGGAGCTGTGTGGTGTCCTGCCTGGCCTCCAGCTGCTCTTCCAGAAAATGTGTCCAAAAATCTGATCATATCTTGAGGACAGCACAGATGTCTTGGATTTCCCAAGATATCTCAAATGGCTTTTGGTAGTTATGTTTATGCAACAGAATCTAACTCCAGATCAATAACCAATGATGTCTAGCCGGTTCAACAGCTGGCCAAAAGCAGGTGCTTACTTTAGGGAGAGCTGAGTGGCTCATGGATTTCACTGACCGGATTGCTAATACTGCCACCAGCTTAGACATCTGAACCATACACAGGCTGCCACACAGAGATGCCTGAATTTAGCTGTCATATCCTGGGAGCTGAACACCACCTTTGCTTTGCAGAAATAGTATGACAGTGGATATTTCTCATCACCACATTTCAGTTTTCCTCTGTCATGCCATGTGTACTTTTAAACTGACTAATTATTTCATCATTTACTTTGAGATGCACTGAAACATTTTGTGGTTTTCAGGCCTTTGGTTTTTTTCCAGTAGCTTCTACCATCCCCCTGTACTGCTCTGAAAATCCAGGTCTAGGTGGGTTAGACAACCTTGGGGAAGCTCAGCATTGGCAAAGTGGGTAAAGCTGCTTGCTGGAAGGATTACTTTGAAACTGGAGCCCACACAATCAAGCTTTCTGAAAAAAATGCTGACACTGTAAGGGTTAAAAATGTACCCTTGGTGAGAAATTCCATTTGTAACAACCTGTCTTAGTTGCAACACCAAGAAAAGGAGCTGGAACAGTTGTTTCAGATCTTTCCAGGTTTTCATGTAGTCTGTAAATGGATTTAAAAAATAATACTTGAAGAGCTAAACTGTGTAAAAGATGGCAGGGGATGAGAGAAAGAGCAAGCGGCTTTTCCTAGCTGATATAACTTAATGATATCGCAGCTGTCATCTGATCATCATCCCAATCTCATTCATGAGAGGGAGTATCCGCAGCTCGCATGGGGCACCCTGGCTGTGAGTGGGGGGCAATGTCTGGGGGCGCTGCCTGGGCTTCTGCTCTCCCCCCCGCCCCCGGCCGGGCCAGCACACAGGGTACCCCACGAGATGGCAGTGCCTCCACGCAGACCGCACAGCGCTTCCACGCAGCCTGCAGGAACCCTTGGCTGCCTTCCCAATATATCCCTGAAGTGTTCCCTGCTCCTACGCGTGCCAGTGTCCTCGGATATGCCATCCAGCAGGGATCAGCAGCCTCTTCACAGCCCAAACATGAAACTTTTGCACCCTCCAGGATTACTAACTTCATCATCAGGTTGTCCCAAAGTGTGCCCTTTATAAAAATTATGTAAATAGTGGCTATATATATATGCACAATATCTTCCTATAGCCCTTGATTCCAGCTTATGGCTTACACATCCTGATCCAAAATTTTTGGAAAGTAAAAGGCTTGGCAATGTCAGCAGCACTGGGAGGGATGCAGGGACAGTTTAGACAGAGGACAGGTAGAGCAGGTGGTCATTGTATTGCTGAGGTTGCTGGAAAACATTTGAGGCATTGGATGGATCTCTGCGAGATGAGTTGTGAGGGCAACTGGAAAGAGCCTGAGGCAAAAGAGGTTATCTGAGGAGTTAATGCAAGCTGAATGCACATGGTGGTGGTATACAGGTACGGACTAGCTGGTAGGGTCTAGTAGGAATGGTGGGGTTGCTCAAGCTTCTGAATTTTTATGAAGAGATTGAGCACTGAATGGCTGATGGAAAAATCCTTCATGGTGCACTGGGACCTGTTGCTTTTCTTTGCCATTGTTTTTCCTTACTCTGGTTCCTTGGTCCAGTAAAGACTTTTCCTAGTAATAAATGGTGTATCGTGAGATAGTTGGCCTTAAAGTCACATGCAGGCCATCCTGGGAGCCCAGCTGGGAAGCAGGATTGCTGTGTGACACAAGATGGCTGATACATGCACCAAATAAATGATGAAGCTAGGTGGGAGAAAAAGTAAAGGGGAAATTGTTAGGGAGACTTCTTCTCCCAGTACATAAAGCCTTAGCCCAGGTTTGGGGTGTTTTGGTTTTTGTTTTTTTTTTTTTTCAGAAGAAACGTTCCCAGGCCAGCTAAAAGCAGAAACATAATTCACTCTAACTTTGTTCCTCCCCAAAGGCAGATGAAGAGATGTGGGTCAATTTCTTTTTCTAGAGAACTCAGTAATGTTTACCACAACTATTTCCTCAATAAAATATTCAGAAGCAGTCAGATACCTGAACTAATGGTCTTCTCTCAGAAATGGATAGAAGCAGGGCACTGCAGGCATGTCTTAGTGACAGTGTCTTTGATGGGGAGTGGAGCATTAACTTGGGCTGCAGGATCATGTAATATTTATCTTTTCTTGGATGGAAATGTCAAAACTGTACATATTAATTGGCTACAAAACTATATCCATACTAAACACAATTATAAGATGGTCCTTTTTTATAAAGTCTCAAAAGAAGTATCCAAAGTGACATAATTAAAATTTACAAACTCACAACAGCTGTAATTATCACTTACATTTTATAGATATACATCATACAAATGTGTTCACATCACTATGCTAGGCAACAAATTCAACACAAGAGCAAAGGTCATTTCTACAGGAAAAATTATAAGGAGGTCAGAATAGACAAAGTAACGCCTTATAGAGGGCATCTAATTTATTGGGACAGATGGTTAAATGCCTAATTAATAAAGGACTAATCTGAATTGTATAGAAATCTGGACAATTAGTCTCTGCTCTAGTAATGGAACTAGAGATGAAGCACCTAAAATCAACGAAGAGGTTTCTGTGAAGTGTCTCCTCACCTAAATTAACCAAGAGCAGAGTTAAATGAGGGGCTGGAGCCCTAGTTTTTGAAGCCAAACTCAAACTGCAGTTCACAGAAAGCCAACATGTACTTCAGTGGCCACAGTCTCTAGCAGCGCTTTCAAGCCTGAATGCTGGTTGTCCTGGGAATGGTCCTATCTTGAAAGGAACGGTAGCTATGTCTAGTGTACCTTGTGTGCCCTTTCTATACTTTTGGAGGGTTTGAGGTAGAGTCCAGCTCGGTCCTGAATAAAGAAGGCAGCCACCCAAAGAAGAAATGCAAGCACAACATCGGTTCACTCTGGTTTACTAGACCATACTTTGCGTCACTAGACCACCCTGCTGTGTTGGTAATTCTGACCCCAGGAACATCACTGAGTAGTGTGATGATGAGCTGAGAGAAGATGGGCAGGACTGAGACAATCACAGCAGGTTAGTCCTCAAAGGGAAGTCTCCAAAAAAGCACAATTTAATTGTGTATTTTGTTGATGGATCCAGCCAGTCTTCAAGATCAGGGTGGCAGAAAGCCTATTCCAGCTAGGCAAGGGCCAGCGTCTGGTCACTGAGATAAATTATTTTTTATTTCAATTAAAAAAATATTTGAATTTTGAGTAATTTAGAATAAATTCTGAGCTCAAGTTAGCCCAGCTGGCACACTGTATTGGGTTTGCTCTAATTTCTTCTTCCATATGCACATAATCTGCCTAATGTTCAGCTACTCCATGTTTTCCCACAGGGAAGAAAAGGTTTGTGGTCCTCTGGCCTAATTTAATCTCTCTGTTCAACAGGCATGGAAGAAAAAAATCCTAGCAGATAATGTAATTTGTTCTCTTCTTGTGTCACCCTTGAGACACCTTGAGATTCCTGTTGAAGGAGGTTGCTGCTCCATAGGTAGGTGCTTAGCAAGTTTCTGTGTGTAATTCCCACCAAACTGGCTCATGTTTTCTCAAAACAGGTAGTAAAATGTCACCAATCACTATAGAAAAGTAATGGTATCGCCACTGTTTCAAATGAAGATTAGGAATAATGCTCTTGAAAACTGGAAATTTTGGGAAACACAAACATGCTGGGCCTGGAGAAGTTAATGTAGTTCCTCTCTTTTGGGTGCTAACCTGTTGATCCACACTAGCTTAAAGTCTGGCTCTTTACCACAAAATAAATGGATTTTATATGCTTAAGGGGAGAGAGAGAGACAGGGTTGTGACACTGATCTGGACCTGGTGAGAATAGCAGCTCAGACAAATTCACAGAAAGCTCTTGACACCATGGAAAGCTGTAAAGGATCAAAGTTGCCCATCTTTTAGGTAGTATGTTACAATGTCACAACAACTCATCCTGCTAGAAAGTCTCAGACAGAAGTTACACCATTCTGGCACACAGATGTTTTCCTTTTTGGACTAAGTTTTTCAAGCAGTGACAACTGGGTGACATAGTTGACTGGACTGTTTTCTCTGGACAAAGTCACATGTTTGTGTGTGAAGTTCAGGTATTCTTGATACTGCCATCTGCACAGCTGTTTCTTCAGTTCACTTTGAACCTATGGAAAAGGAATTTAAAAACAATCAGAAAATGAAGTCCTGGTGGACATTGAAGGTAATATTTGCCAAAATGACTGCCTGACTACTTTGCCCAGATGCACAAAGGCACCCAAATCAGTCAGGATTAAGCCTTAACACATTTTTAGAACTTAAACTATGACCCTATTCACTTTTGAAAACAAATAGGCTTAACTTCCAAAATTCAGAGGGTGAGTAGCTTTTGACTGCAGTTTCTTTGTTTATAGTTGTAGGTCTGCTTCACAAATACTTTCATTTTTCCATATAACTTCTATTTTTTCCTCATACTGAATCTTTTGTGCATCCTGGCTATGCCCATGTATGGGTCCCCCTCCAGGCTGTCAGTTTATCCAGATTGAAATCCCTCTTAAAGATCCCTTACTGACTCTGAAGGATGCTGAATCAACCACAATACATATTACACTTGAAAGAAATCTCAGGGATGCTCAAAAGCATAGGAAAACTGACTGTTTTACCACCTGACAAACAACTGACCCGTAGGTTGACCAACCTGAAGGTCCATGGCTTGCTGTTGACATTACCAAGACTGCAATGAGGGGGCAGGGGGGAAGGTATGTCCTGCTGCCCTCCACTGAGCAGCTCACACTCAAAGCTGTAGCAGAAGGAGCACAAGCAGCTGCAGGAGACATCCAGCCCTTGCGACCATTCACACAAGCAGCCTGCTCCTGTGAATTAATTGTTTGCCATGCCCTGTTACCACTGCTCATGTTCAACTTTATTTCTATTTGCTTCTCCTGAAAGGGGGGTGGCCCTGCTGAATGTCCAACAAAGTGACTTACAAACCTCATCCTAAACTGAGAAGATGGGTCAAAAGCTGATAACACAGCTGCCATCTTCTCTGACTGTCATTAGTGCTGAAAATCCTATGATTGTCACAGCTGTAGCACCATTAGCACAAACACACTTCAAATTAAATGCAGAACTAAACTATTAAGTGAAACTGTGAATTGTTATAGGGGACATATGTAAGGAAAAATGTGATTTAAGTACCTTGAACTTAGGAACTAATCTAGTAATTCTGTTACATAACCCTCTGTTAGGTATGGTCTTGACATACAGAAAAGAGGGTGGGACATGCAGAAGTACATCTTGGATGTCAGGGCTCCCTTGAAGTCACTGGCAATATCTGTCATTGAGATGGCCCCTGTCCTGCCTTTATTCTCCCTGTTCACCACATAGAACATACTCTGTCCTCTGAAGCTTTCAAGACTCTACAAATTAAGAGGGGCTTCCCGCACCAACCCAGTACTCCAGTAGCATCCCAGTAAGCTCAAGGCCCTTCAGCACTCCTGCATACAACACCCGCCTTCGGTTTAAGCCCATACCACCCTGCTTGGCTGCAGCAGTCTCTCACATTGTTGCAGATACTTTAAACCAAAGGAATACACACAGAGAAAATACTAATTAATTTTTTTATGATTGTAGGAAGCTGTAACAAATGCACTGCCAAGCTGTAATGAGTGGCCAATGTTCCAGAAGCAGTTATCCCTAAGCAGCATGGATGCAAGCCAACCCACACCACTTAATCCTAGGGCCAGAGATCACTCTTTGCTTGTCCTTTTTTAACACCTAGTAGGTCTGGGTGTTGTGTGGTCCAATACACAAGCTATTCAAAGGCTGTTGGCAAGGAGTCTATGTAGACAGAAGGTAGGTGGGGAGTAGAGCATTCTGTATTTACAGTAATCTTGAAGGTACTCTCTCTGAACAGCACTAGAACAGCCATTATAAATTGATTTCCTAAACAGCAAACATATTTTAGGCGTTATTCATCCTTAGGTAGGATTAATTTCAATTAGCTATCCCTATGAGAGGTGTCCAGTCTAAGCTAGTAGGGAAACTGAGGCACTAT
This sequence comes from Falco naumanni, assembly GCF_017639655.2. Taxonomy (NCBI): domain Eukaryota; kingdom Metazoa; phylum Chordata; class Aves; order Falconiformes; family Falconidae; genus Falco; species Falco naumanni. The sequence continues at coordinate 58,860,145 of NC_054057.1, forward strand.
TAGTGGGTCACTCTTCTCATTCAACCTACACACTTTTCTGAGGATGTGTTCCACATTTTCTCCTGGCTTTTGATTCATTTTGCTTTTTGGGGGAAAGTGCAAGCAAATTTTTTTAGGTTTTATAATGATTGGTTTTCTAAAATGTACTGCAGGGAATTTATCCGAACTCTAATGTTACAGAACCAGGAGAGAAAATGTTTGATCAAAACTACTGAAAATGCACAGGCTACCCAAGGAAAGGAAAAGTCACTAAGAGAAAATAAACCTAGAGAAAGGAAGGAATGTTACAAGCTTTCCATTGAGATACCATCATGATAGCTATCAGACATAAAGCAGAAAAAAGTCCCCGACAGAAAAGTCACCAACTGTTTGTAAAGGGTCATTGCTTCAAAGCTTATTTTGTGTCCTTCTGTCAGAACTGTAGGAATACAAATAAAGTCAACAAAGGTACCAAGGGAAAAAAAAAAGATATGGATATTTCATGCTTTCAGGAGCATATCAAAGCACAGTTCTGTTCTGGAAAGGGCGGGGGGAGATGCAAAACAAGAAAGGCCCATGAGTTTAAAAGGTTTTGATAATCTAATGTACTTGCTACTCACCTCTGCATTTGAGAAGCAATATAGAAGAGCGACAACAAAACCCTAGGAGAGGTAGGGCAGGGAAAAAAAAGCCAATCATCAGGATTTATAGCACAGAACCAGAGAAAGAAATCAGGTTTCATTCAAAATTTAAGTAAAACAGCAAAAAATACCTTTTTTTGGTTTTTTATTGTTCCATTGGAATTCAGGTGATGTGGCACTATTTATTGGGTTTTCATAATAGTATTAAATTCCTTAATGGACTGGCAACACTGTATGTACATTATTGCTCTTGTGTGGAGACACTAAGGACTAACTTACTGTTTACTGTATCCTACAAACAAGTTCTCCCTCAAATGAGGTAGTAGGAACCTCTGCCTTGTTCTAGTCTATACTTACAGTAGTGAATAAAGTGGGTGAGGACCTGCTCTTGGTTTACATCTTTAGCGCTAAGCTATATTCTTTCATTCACAAGAGGTTGGTTGGGTTCAGCCAACAACCTATTGGGAAAAGTCTTGGGTTCACGTTCACCCAGAACTGCAGTCAGGCACTGCCTGGGGCAGCGGGAGCCAAGCCGTGTCACAGGCTGTGTTAACACCAGCAAGCACTGCATGGGGTTACACTACATCTGTGATAGTAAACTGGGCAAGGCGCAGCCCTGGATACTGGCCTTTGCTTCTCTGTGTCATTAAAATGTCAGCACGGCCCATGACACAGCTCTGGCTTGGGCCAGCAAGTATTTTCCCTAACAGTCTGGCCATAGCTGAGAGGTAAGTATGGAAGAGGGATGATTTTTCAATATGTATCAATGTGGACAAGCTATTTGGGGGTAGAGGGGGAAAAGGGAATTTAAAAGACCTCAGCTATTTATTACAAAATGTACCATGCCCAGGCCCTGGCTCTCTTACATCCAAGATACTGTTCTGAACAGTGGTATAGCAAGATAAACAAACAAACAAACAAATATCAATGTGGTGGATTCACTACTGCTAAAAGGGTAAGGGTAGAACAGGTTGTTACATATTATCCTTATTTTTTCCTTCCTCTTATCACCTTTACTATATGTGGCATTAGTTTCAATCAGTTCACCTTAGTCCATAGACTGGTCTTCAGGGCGCTCTGTCATTATTATTCAATAAAGGTAGATATTGTATTGTTTCTGTGATTATTAATATGAAGTCTGAGTCTGAACTCTAAAGCAGTGTGATATTTCAAATAATAAGATAAGGGAACAAACAAGAAAAAGAGTTTACAAAGGAATAAGATGGAATGTGTGTGTTGAATTTAGACGCGTTATTAATACTACTCTAATAACCTAAAAATGTAAGACTCCTGAGAGTCTGGTATTTTCAGACCAAACCTCTTAGGACTGATAAACATTTTGTCCATCTTACCTGAAAAGAACCCAAGCCCAGCTCAATATAAAGGCGAGCTTCCAGGCCGGTGCTTTCTGGGAAAAATGCAAATATGATGTAGTGCACTCCAAAGAGGGGAATTAAGAGTAATGTGGATTTAGCAAGTCTCCTGGCAAACCAAGAATTGAAGAACAATGCACTGTTAGAAACAGGGAATTATTGACAGCAATTATATGTTGGAACAAATGTTGATACAGAAGAAAGCTCCATAATGGAAACTACTACATCCAGCAAAGTTATGGAAAAATTATTTTCTGCCACTCCCACCATTGACACCTGGTGAACAAAGCTGAACAAAGTGGCATGCAAGCTTTCTGGATTGAACTTTAAAGGTTCTTCTCCATACTATACATGCAAAACCAGAGGCACCACACTAAGTACTCTGATCTGCTCTCCTGAGACTAAACTCCAGCAGGTGTAGGTAACCTGTGTCATAACCGACAGCCGTATCTCATGATGAGTTAAATAGCTCACTAGAGTTCTCTGACTGCAGAGATGAGATCCCCATTGATTGCCAAGGGGATCATACACAGGAAGGTCTAGGTTCAGTCATCAGAACATCAGCATCATGTTACTGCTACAAATTTTAAGGAAATTATCTGCAACTTTCTCTTGTGGCCATTTGTGTTGAAACGACTGGAAGCAAGATGGATAGATTACCTGACATTTAGCGTTTATGCTTTCAAGCTGAGTCCTTTCAGAGTTGTAACACTTTATATTTTACTTTTCTCATTGTTCCCAGCACATCCACCCCACCCTTCTTCCCCTGAAGAAAAAGAGAGATCTGATATTTGGGATGAAAAGGCAAGTTTACGTTGTTATTTCTTCTGGGGATTTCTCTTTCTATTAGTAAGGAGTAGAACATTCTGTGCTGCTGCCCATAAAACATTTCTTAGAGCAGCTAGAATGGGTCAGTATCAAGGGACCCAGAAATACTCACACAAAGTGGCTTGAATGGCTCCCTCCTCCCTCTTGAGATTTCAATTTATGGACTAGAATTCTGATCACATTAATAAAGATAATAAAATTAATCTGAAAAGACAAGACAAAACCTGTAAACTTACTACAAATCAGGACATATCTTCAGTTGATACTAATTAACTAAAAATCCCCAGGCATAGGAATTGCACCGCTATAAACCGGTGCAGATCTGCTCTCAAATCAAATCAATGGCATTAGAAACAGTATTCATTTTCCCCACCAATATGTAGTTATAAATAAAGATATGCTGAAAGTAATGTTCCATTAATATAGATCTACCTATCTCAATATTGGGTTACATCTGATATTAACCCCTTGTACTTGTTGTCAGGACCTAAGCAGATCTTATAGAGCCCCAATAGTCCTCCCTGTTCCCTTCATTGTTTGTAACAGAAATTATAACAGATACAGACCTAAATAACATACTCTTTCCTCCCTGAGTTTAGATGGAATAAATGTGTGCTGGGTGTGTGGGTGTGTATGGTTGTCTTAAGGTTACATCCAAAGAACTCATTTTAAAAATATACTAGATAAAATTATGTATTTGTGTTTCTTGTATTAAATCAGTTTCCTGTTATCTAACAATCTTGCCAATATGGATTGCTTTTCTTCAGAAATTACTTTAAAAGACACAGACATGACTGTAGTATGTGGAATGCAGCTGTCAAGATGATTCCATTATGTCCTAGCATGATTCTAGAAAATATAGGATTTACTTTTTAGTTTGTGATTTATGGTGGGGTTTTTTTGGGGAAAACCCAACAAAAACAACAACGACAAAACCACATGCTATACAATAAAGTCCCGCTATTTGAAATTCCATACCATAGCATGTGCTATTGCTTTTCTACCAGCTTACTGAAAGGAGATGCTAACTTAGCTTTCCCATTTCAAAAGAAACTCAAGACAAAATGAAAAAACATACTAATACAGTCAGCAGGATGGGGCCTTTGATGATCCATAGCACCACTCCATGTTCATCATCGTCCCAACATCTGAAACGACAAGGAAAGCAGTCATGTTATCTGTCCCATGTGAGATTTCCACAACACATGACAGTTCTGTCGCAGAATAGGAAAGTGATGGACACTAAGTTTTTAATCACTATGTCAAAGCCCCTGCCAGTACTGGTATCCTGATAACTCTCTAAAAGTCCCTGTGCAGCCTGATCTAAAGGGAGTTTATTCAGTAAGAGGCAAGGGTTGAAGAACCAAAGCAAAGTTAAGGAACGCACATTTGTATTTTCAGGCATCTTTCTTATAAGCCTTTTTTCCTCCCTGTTGAAAAAGTTACTGTTTTACAGAGTACAGATTGGAGACTAAGCCACTGTGCACCCACAAATGTAATGACTTTGGGGTCTTGAGGAAATAGGCAAGAAAAATCCAGAGTCCTAGTAAAGGTGCCCTGAAAGGACAGAGCAGAATGGGCATTTAGTCTCTGTTTTGAAACTATTCATGTATTTAACATCAATAACAATGCAATTTAACTCTGTCCAGCCAAGTGCCATACCTGCTAGGTTATATTGTGCTCCCTCTTCCTGTATCTTCCCTTCCAGTTCTGTGACACCGAATATTTGGCTGCATAACAAGAAACTTTACGGATGGTAGCTTATCTCAGCATGTCTGCATGTAAGGTATCTTTGCAAAGTGAGTTCAGAACAGCTGTGTCTGAAGAACTTGGGTTTCCCATCTACTAGGTGATTAGGTAGAAGATGAGTGGTTCTGGTACTATAGGGGTTTTATACATCTGATATTATAAGACCAAGCAAATGAATGGAGGATCTGCAATGAAATTCCTCTGACTGTAGATGTCTTCATCGGACCTGTTCAACTGTTTTTTCTTTGCAGTCAAAGAAGATCAATACAACAGGACAAAATTCAACTCATCCAAAATACTTCAGAGAAGTAAACTGAGCAGGTCAGTGCTTTGCTGGAAGAATAGCCGAAGTTCAGCCACTTTTCAGCCCCCTCTAAGCCTGTGAGAGCTTGTCGGAGCTGTTGTTCCTGCTCTCCACCTCCCTGTGAACTATGTAACTGGAGTAATCTTGTGCCAGATTCTTCTGCTACAGATCCAACAGATGAACCCAGCAATTCTTTGGAAAAAATGCCGTGGGAAAGAAGGAAAAATGAAATCTTCCTTGCACCTCTCCTGGCTACAAAAAGGAAGCATGTGGTGTGGAAATATAAACCACTTCCACTTATGAAACATTACAGTAGAGAACTTCTACAGATGTTCTCCAGTAATATTAAGAAAGGAAAAAAGGATGTGTCAAGTGTAGTGCACCATAGAACTTACTGCTTCTACATCATTAATCTGAGTCCTGAGGTGTAAAATAATATCTTTTTGAACTGACCATTGATGTGAAATGACCTGAAGGCCTTCAGGGCATGTTTTAGTAAACAGTCAGCTGCTTTGTGCCTGGCTGTCATATAAAAGATAGAAATAATAAAAAAAACCCACCACCAAAACAAACCAACAAAGAACTGAATGGAAATGAAAGAAGAAACTGCTTATCAGGACATAATGTGTTTGTTTTGGGAAGTACTTATTTGAAGAGATTAGGGTTAGCAATTTATGGCTGATTTTTAACAGAAGCAGAAATTTCTTAAAACAATTATTTCAAGGACTAGGAATTAGGAAACGAAATGATAGTTCAATATTCACTATGATGTTTCCAGGTTTTATTACTCCATATATGCACATCAAAACCAGAAGGACTGAAATTATTTTCTCACTTACTTGCCTATGAAGTGTAAAGATTAGAGGCACAACTTTGGAACAATTTCTTTTGCCTGTTTTTTTTATATATACACTCTTTCCCCACCAGAAAATCAAAATACAATACAAAATAGGACATCCTTGACTTCCTTATTCAAGCTTTAACTTACCCAGTATTTTGTTGATGGATTCTTGTGAGGACCCAAGCAAACATCATTAACTTACCCAGTATTTTGTTGATGGATTCTTGTGAGGACCCAAGCAAACATCATTAACTTACCCAGTATTTTGTTGATGGATTCTTGTGAGGACCCAAGCAAACATCACAGCAGTGGGAGCTCCTGGACAAATCAACATGGGACATAATATAACTGTTTTGAATACAATGTCCCATGGAAACTTTATTTCATGAAGTTTCACAGTGCAGCAGATTGGATATACATTAAAGGTCAAACAGTGGGTCAGGCAATTTTAAGTAACATTACAACAGAACTGAACTTGCAGTTCAGGGAAAGAAAAAAACCAACCAAACAAAAAAGCAGGAGAATGATATCAAAACGAAGGCAAATAGGGGATGCTGTGAAACCATGATGTCAAAAATATCAGCTGATTACTTGAAGGTTTGGCCATGAATTACAGGCATTTGTGAAGCTGGAAGAATCACTTATTTAGCTAGAGCTCTTTTATCTTGTGAATTGCAAGCATGCAACTCTTTGTACATTAGCTGGAAGAGTTCACAGTTTTGTCCGGAGGACCCTCTATTAATCATTCTAGACCCATCAGCCTGTGAGCATTCCATAAGAATTTAGCTAAATCCAGGATCTGGTGATTTCTAGCCTCACTTTATCACTGCTTACCCTTCTACATTTATGACTGAAGAGCTATTAGCTTTTTTTTTTTCCTCTCTCTCTCTTTTTTTTTTTTTTTTTTTTTTTAACAGGCCTATAAAATAGCAATTGCTTCTGGTCTTCTCCTGTGGAATTGAATTCCCAAGGACTAAGTGACTTTCAAAGCTGCCACAAAAGGGACTCCAGTTTGAAGCAGGTGACATTTTCACTGATAAATCTATAGAAATATAGGTTATATCTTTCTAAGTATCATTTGAGATCTGTAGGAAAGGCCCAGAAGTTGTCCTTCCTAATTTTATACTTTTCTTCAAGGCCTTTAAGCTGGGACCACATTCAGTTCAAGTTACCTTTCTAATTAAGGAAGAGAAATATTTACATCCTTAACACCCAAAAGCTGAGTTGCCCCTGAGATGTAATAATCCTTATCTCCTTCTATAATCAATGGAAAATGAGAGACATTATTAATTGAGATGTTTCCTTTGTTATCTCAAGTTAGCTGTGATTAGTCAAGGTCTAAGCATCTAATTTCAGGCAATCATAATTAAAATAGCTCAAAAAATTGAATTAAATAAAAAAAGTCTGATAATCTGAAGATTAAGGATAAATAACTATTTATTTCAGAAGAATTTGGATTCCACTTCTAATCCAAAAATCTCAAACTCACCCACTGAATTTGAGTGCCTCTACTTTAGAAAGCCAAGGTGAAGTGAGGTACAAGAACATCTGATCAGTGAAAGAAATGTAATGTATTATATGCATATATTTTGACCATCAGAGACAATATCAGTTTCTGCAGAAACTTAAAAGCTAAAAACTTAAAGCCAAGAGGTCTCTGAAAAAAACCCAAAATAAAGTATCATTTGATTACTAGGCCTGAACTCACATGGTTTAAGATTAATCTATCTAATTCTGCTTACTCAAAGCAAAATGTCAACTTGAAGTTACTCATTGAGATGTTTTTCGTCAGTGGAGAAAGGCAACATATTTCCAGGGTGTTACACAGCCACATTACTCATCTTGTTGGGAACTGGACTAATCACCACCACAGCATGCATGCCTCAACTGACTGCAGGAGAAACCTGGAGAAATCATTTGGATTAGATGGTTAACATTAAAATTACTGTAGTTGCAAGAAATTACATCCAATGATAAAGATGAGTACTGCAGTCTTTTGAGCAGGCATATCGTAGTGCTTCTAGTAACACATCCACCCTATCCCCTCCTTCAGATATTTGAAGGGTATAAGTATCTAACAAGGTAAGAAGAAAGACAGTACAATAGTATGGTTTTGGTGTCGTAGTACTGGATGAAGAGCCAACTTTTATCAGAAAGGTGGCACCTTTGATAGGCACCTTCTTACCTCAGAACAAATATTTTATCTAGTTCTGAAAGTAGATGACAATACTAAATAGCACAAAGCAGAAAAGAGTACTAACCCCAGCCAGTAAATATGAACCAGCATACATACTGCTTGTCCGAAACAAAGGTCAGCAGAAGCAATGTTTGCAGGTATATCCCTTCTATAAGAAGCCAGAAGAAATTGGCTAAAATGCTAAACTGGAAGAATGCCACAGCAGCTTTACAAGCAACCTGGAAGTGCAGAGCAAGAAAAAAAACACCAACCTATTAGATCTGTTCACCATTGTGTCTGGATTTTCTACAAGTAAGGACAAAATTCAAAGTTACCACACAAGAGTGAAGAAATCATTACAAGATTACAGTACGTTTGGGATTCTATAGTTTCAATGGACTTCACTTTAGGTTTTTTGGAAGGGAACCACTGGCCCTTTCTTATAGATTAATTTCGTTACTGATAGAAATTGTTACAGCTTCATTAGAGTCAACAGACCTGTACCTTACATATCAAGACTGAGTGTAGCCATAGCACTTGGTCTTTGGGTTTGTGTAGTATTATTTGTTTTAAGATTTCACTTCTAGCAAAGTAAAGAGAAATAGGCTTAAGAAATCTCCATGTTCTCTTCAGGTAAAGAATTAAATGTCAAATCAAGGATAAGAGAGAGGCGAAATTTAGTACCGTTGACATTAGGCAGTGGTCCATAGTTTCATCTGCAAACAAAACAGCATCTTTGGTGAAAACAGCAATTGCTTTCAAGATAAAGGAGACAAATAGGTGCATATGGATGTAATTCCGTGTACAGTGGAATTTTCTGACATGGAAAGAGAAAATAAGAATTATTCTTCGAGAGAAATTTCTCACGGTCTTATCAAAACTGAAACAGGAATACACATGACTGCAGACACCTTCCAGAGAAAATAAATGATCTTTCACTATTTGAGAGGGAGCTAGACATAGGGGAGCAGAGCAGTTATTATCTGTTTAAGCTAATAAAAGTGCTAGTATAATTGTCCTTGAATCACCACACATTTAAAGGAGATGTCAGAAGAAGAGAGTAACTCTGGGACTCTTGAACTACATTACAACAATGCTTTTTAATTATTCTAAATATTTTTTTGTTGTTGTTGAAGAGGCTCGCAACAGGCTCTTCAACCCTTTTCTGGCCAGAGAAGAGTACTGAATGGGTGTCAGCTGTGTGTTGTGGGATGGCTGAGAGGGATGTAGTTGTCTTTAGTCTAATGCATTAGTCTAATGAGGAGCACCTGAGAGCACTGGGGGGGGGGGGGTGTCAGCCTAGAGAAAAGAAGGTTCAGGGGAGACCTTCTCACTCTCTGCAGCTGCCTGAAAGGGGGTGTAGGACAAGAGGAAACAGCCTCAAGTTGCACCAGGTCAGGTTTAGATTGGATATTAGGAAAAAATTCTTCACTGAAAGGATGGGTAAGTACTGGAACAGGCTGCCCAGGGAGGTGGTGGAGTCACCACCCCCAGAGGCGTTCAAGACATGTAGATGTGGCACTTAGGGCCGTGGTTCAGCAGTGGATTTGGCAGCATTAGGTTAATGGTTGGGGTTGATCTTAATGGTCTTTCCAACCTAAATGATTCTGATCCTATTTCCCTAGATTGCCCTGTCCACAGTTTTACCTTGAGCTGAAGGAATCTCCTCCAGGGTTTGAACATATCACCTTCTTGGTCCTGGGTCTCTCTGTAAGTGATATGACCTTTGGGACTGCCAGTCCACACCAGTTAGGAAGCTGATTCTGTGCTCAGCACTCCTGTCTGCAGAGTAAGCTTAAGGCTTTTGTCCAAGTGCATTGGAACCGATCAAACCAGGATCCATTTCCTAATATCCATCATCAAACACAACACTTAAATTTCTTTAAATCTCTTTGTAGAGCTCCCAGTTATGGAAGCAATGGTCTTTCACAGACAGAATGGACAGTTTAGAATTCCTGCTGGTTCAGGGGCATGAGACATTGTTTCTGCAGGGTATGTCCAGCTATGCACTAGAGGAACAGTTCTCTTATGTTAACAGTGATAACAGGTTGGAGCATTTCCACTGTACGCTGTCATTAAAGAGACTTAGGCAGACTTTCCAGCCAGCTTTATTGTTCTAACAGCTGCAGGGAAATGCTACAACATGAATAGAGAAGGACCCATTGCCATAACATCAACAGTGTTATGTCTGAGAAGGATTTGAAAAAAATAAAAATAATTCCCACAAAACAAAAACACAGAGGGTTTGAGGGGAATTAGGATGAGGCTCTCTTAAGACATCCTGGAAAAGAGACCATTTGTTTTTTACCTGAAGGCAGCAAAGACAATTAGAGCTGTAGTGAGTGAGGTCACTGATGCTGCATAGCCAGCAGTGTAGACACGCCAAAATGCAGAATAATATGATTTCTATGAGAAAAAGAGAACACAGACCGATGCTGGTGGTTGTGCAGCATGCATGCTGGTGTGCTTATTTCACTAGGATACATTTTCCCCTGCTAGTCAGTCCCATCACCTATGTGCTGCTTTGCACGCTTGAGATCTGCTTCAGGTTTTTCCCTCTGTTGCTAACACAACTTTTTTTCCTGTTGAATCCTACCTAACCTTACACGAGACAGGTTTCACAGCCCAGGTTCATCTGCAATAGTGACCCCTCTGAGCACGTTCAAAAGGAAAATGTTAACTTTAAGCAATCACATTTTCTCCTATAGGTACGTAAAGACTCTAGGGTGCTGAAACCTGCTGATGGGTGATTGGTGAATCCATCACTTTAGACCTGGGCCAGATTCAATAAGTATTGGTTCTCATAAACAGCTATAGATAAAAGAAACACAAAATTTACATTTTTCGGGTGAGGAAACTGAAACACTGTGAAACAGTAGAGGCAAGAATTTTAAAGCCAAGAAAATGACCTCACAGTCTTTAATTCTTTGGACAAACAGTTCATTCAGTTGTTATACACTATAACACTCTAAATTCTTTATAGTTAATTTGTTTGCTTCTTTTGTATTTAAACAACCAATATCCTAAGAAAAATGAAGCATGTTTACATTGCTTTATCTATGAAAATTTTATTTTGATCCACTACAAGATTAACTGATTATTTAAAATCCCAAGAAACTAAATTCTCTGAATCCAGGCAAATTTTCTCCTTGCAAATGCAACGGACACTTTGTTCTCTGATTAAGCCAAACTCTGTTTATCCAAAAGATAAACAATTAGCAATTTTAAATAGATCCATAAATAAATCATGCAACCCTGGCAACCTGGGAATCATCCTGATGTTTCTGAAATAGTCCTAATCTTTTATACAGTATTTTCAAAACCCAGGTGAAAATTAGAAAATGGGTTTCTCAATTAAACAATTAAGTATTTCAAAGCATTTTATCTAGTTTTGTATGGTAGCTAAAAAAGCCCACTACTATGTGCAGAAGACCTCATAAGTCCTCACTGCAGATACAAAATGCAAAACAAGTGGTTCTCTTAGAATATAAGTGGGATTCTTCTTACTTGCTTCCCTATGTTTACAATGCAGCAGAGCTTACTGATCTTATCTTCTGTTTGCAGATCTTGTGGGTTTGACTGGAATAACAAACTAAACACAGCCGCAGCACAGGCATGAGCTCTGCCCTGAAATCTTCCATAATGTTAAAATGTAAATATAGTCCTTTGCTTGATTTCAGCCTAGGGCAGCTACAAACTGCCTGGCTTAGCACAAGCCAGGGACAGCCTGGAGAAAGCCACCCTGTAGAGTAAGAGTTTAGTGGGCGAGAGCCATGCCATGGCAGCTGGCCCCAGGGCTGGAGAACTGTGCTCCAGAATACAGGCCACCTTAGGAGTCCTGCAACCTTTCTGAACTGTTTTGCATGGTTTCCAGCACCTTGCCAGAAGTTCTTTAAGCATCTATCTTTCTAGCTTCCCTGAAGTGTAAAGGAGTACAAATATTCTTAGCTCACAGGTGGAGAATTGAGCTCCAGCTGTCTATACTGTCTGTTACAGCTGTGCCTGAGTTTCTGAGCCCACGGAGCCAAATGGCTGAAGCCAACTGTGTCTACACTTCCTAAGGATTCAGATACCTGAACTAGTACTTCTGTGCTTGAACTCACATGCCCGGAGAACTGAACAGTTTATTCCAGATAACACCCAGATTGTTAGTGATGATAGCCCTCGCCACCTTACTGTGTCTTGCTTTGACCTGTGACAAATGGCCTTTTTCCAGTGTTGGGTCATGACTGCACACTGGCAACGAGCTATGTGACTTTTTTCTTTCCTACATTGGAAGGAGTCCATCGCTTCTATCAAAATACCGCAATAGGAGGAGGAGGCAGTGAGGTACCCCATATGGCACTTACACAAGCTGTATGAGCTTTGCCCAATACAGACTGGAGATGAGGGGATGGAGACACCCCTATTCTCTCTTGCTGGAACTGCCCCATTTAGCAGAGGCCAGAACACAAAGGCAGAGGTGGTAAGCGTGTCTTTGTTAATCAGCAACCCTCAGCCATGAGACAAAGTTCACCACTGAGGCACTACCACCACCACCACCAACGATGTGTGAGACGTTCCCATCCTCAGGCCCGGTACAATGACGAGGAACATGGGAATTTAAATCATACGAAGTTGTGGGTGAAAGAAATGCTGTTGGAGTCTAACTGACATCACATAGGAAAACCAGAGGTTCACTTCCTACTCCACTGAAACCAAAGATGAAGTGTGGCAATACTCAATGGCAGCCAAGAATAGCCTCCTTAAGATGTGCATCGACCACCATGCTATAAAGTTATGGAATCTTTTTCTCTGGCTCAAAGAAAATCTGGGGAAAAAATCAGCAGGAGGGATCTAAAGGAATTTTCCCTGAAAAATTTGCCCCAGACAGGTTGGGAAGATTTCCTTGGGAGATGGGTGTGTGAGGAGGATTCAAACCACCTCTGTCAGAGAACCCAAGTCCCTGTTAGGCAGGACAAGTAAATTAATCATTACTCTACACATTAGGTGGGGACAACTGTATGGAGATGAAAGTGCTACCTGCTACCCCTTTGCTTTCTATTAAGCCTAATTTGTTAAACGATATACCTAAATGGTTTGAGCTTACCACTGAAGATGGGTCATTACTAGATTCTGACAGGGCTCAGGTGTGTGGGAGCATCCAGCTACTCAGCCCACTCAGAAGAGGGTGCTCTGGAGATGTCCACAAGCAGCAAATAAACTCACCTGTTCCTCAGGCCCTTTGCTGGAACCTTCATCAAATCCACAGGCAACAGTGTACGGTGGGAACGGTTCTGACCAATATGCCTCCTGTGTACAGTTTCTCTGAAGGAAGCCTTTAATGGTAAAATATATCAGAGAACGAATTATGGAAAAGTGTTCTTTAAGTTTTGGTGAGAAACAACACATTTTTATTCCTACTTCAGTTCTTAAGTTAAGCACTTACAGGTCTAGTCATGTTCAGCAAGATTAGCTACAGTTATAATATTCTATATATCTATCACTTGAGAAGTTGAGACAGATGTTCCCATTCATTTCAAGATGCAACGCAACTTACACATTTCACATAGGAAATTCATTCTGCAGATTCTTATACAGAAGAAATCAAATTATGCAGTCTGTCCTGCATTTCCAACATAATTTGTGCTTGTGGACAAAGGCCTGATCCACCTGATCTAGCTTTGAAGTTAGATACAATTTTTGAACTTGGTCCAGCTGTGACTGGAGGATTGGACTAGATGACCTCAAGAGGCCCTTTCTAACATTAATTACTCGATGACTTTATAAATCAGCAATTCTATGACAGATTCCTTTATAACCTTAGCAATGTAGTGCAATTCCCCATAATTTTTAGACCAAAGAGACTAGACAATTCAGTACAGCATAACACAAAAGTGTGTCAGATACTGATCACAAACCAAAATGTGTATATGGATAATCACTTTGTGTCGACTGACATAAGACAGTATTGTGAACCAGGAAAATATGCAAGTTACTGAATCTTTAACTATTAGAATTTGGTTTTAAAAATGGGTAGGGATAAAAAGAACATGAAAAAAAGCCTTGCCGTGGATATTGGTGATTTCTTCAAAAAATCTTGGACAGGGCACTTTAACCACTTCCCCAAAAGTGGCTCTGGGCCAGCAGGTTAGCCCATCCCAATCTCTGGCGCATCCTGAAAAAAAAAAAAGCGCCTTTAAATAAACAAACACTCACATACAGAACATCACACAGTCAATCTTCCACAGTGGGATTGTGGTTCCCCCACTAATTCACAAGCAAGAAGAGCAACAACAGAACATGCAGCTTTGCAAATGAAGGATTGGATTATTTTCCTCTTCTTGAATGCCTTTCTCACATATGCCTTTGGCATTCCATCTGGACCTTCCCCCACCTTATCTCATGGCAGAACGTACCTGCAATTCAAGCAGGCACAATCTGAAAGTCAAATCAAGTGGAACTCCTTTTATTGTCAAAACAAAAGTCACCAAAATCAAAATACTGAATAATTATTAGCACTTGAGATTTCTCTTTATTGGTTTCAGATTCTAACTGAAAATCATCAGACTTCAAAATTAATCCTCAGTCTCTTGATTCCATGCTTAAATTCTACCAATTTCACCCAACTTAAAGGAAATAAGGGCTGAAGTCCTGGTCTTAGGCAATCAATGGCATTTTTACAATGGACTTCAACAGGGATTAGATTCTTCCCAAACGAAGAACATATCCCAGCATCCTATAAAATAACCATCATCAGGAGTAGGTCTGACTGGTTGGCATTCACAAGGCTCCCTAAACTAGACACTGCCAGCTGATGTTGCAGGGCATGTTTCTAGCTACGAGTCCAATAAAAAGAGTTTTCAGAAGTTATAGTTGATCACAGCCTTGTGGCAGATGCATCACATTGAGACTCCAGGTGTGGTCATGCAGTGTCTGCTGGCAGGTAGGTGTAGGTGCAGGACAGAAAAATGAGCAGCGTGTAAAGGTGCCTGAACCAATAAAAAAAGCACCGTGTTGTAACCGAAACTAATCTCTAGGGGTCCTAAGGTGGGTATAAAGCAGTGCACGAGTTTCGTTTGGGAGGCGTTATTTTCTTTCACTGATTCTTTTCTGTTTCATCTGTGACTGATGACAAGGCAAATCTAAAATTGTTGAGAGCTGAAACGTGGAAGCAATATTACTTGCCTGTAGCTGAGCAAAGTTACTCTCTGGCTTCCAAAAGGATAGTCCTGAGAATCTCCCACAGCGTTATCCTCACATCACCCTTAGGACGATGAAATTCCTGGTATCCCAAATTTGCCAGATGGGAAAATCGAATCCCTGCTTCATTATCTCTAATTTTAATTGTTTAAAATATGTCAGCTAATCTTAGCTATGTTCCCTCTGCAATCAGTAGAAAGAGACAGGGACTTCCAGCGCATGATTCATCCCATACATTAGCGGCTCCTTTCTGAGAACAGGATGAATCACCTACTGCAAATACCTAGGTCTCTCTGATGATTATAGCCTAAACTAGGCTGTTAATTTTCAAATTAATAAAGTCAGGTATTATGAGTCCCACTTAGACACGCAGTGGCACACACACTTCGACTTAGGGACTTAAAGGGTCTGTCTCAGAGGAACTATAATACCTTTGAGGAGCTGTGTCTAAAAGTCTATTGCATTTGGCAATGTGGGGTTAAAAACAAGAATCAGGTGACCTTATGTGGGAATGGAACTTGTATGTGTTAAGTCTTAGTTTCCAGTGACTTCTACAGTTTACATCAAAGAAACCACTGAGCACAAAAGCAGCAGGAGCATTTTGCATGCTGAGGTTCTCAAAAGACTAGCGATTGTCCAGGTCACCCGAGACTCCATAAAGACAACTGCAGCAGGAATTGTATGAAGTAATGTTGACTTCATAGTTATTTAAGTCTTTTTTTTTTTTTTTTTTTTTTTTTTTCGGTAACCCAGGGCTCTCTTTTTCAGACAATGGAGAAAAAGAAGCATTTTTAGAGCTTGATTCATTTGACCTATTTTACACATCTACTTCAAGATGACAGGAATTGCACCCTGGACTCTAACGATGACACTCATTAGACACTGCTCTGTACAAGAAGAATAATGTGGAACTGCTTTACATTAAAAAGCCTGCAACAGACTAATTCCAGCACGGATACTCTGTGGCTACTGAGAAGTAACTCTGCACAAATTGTGATCCTTCAGTTTGTCTCGTTGCATTCCTGAAAACTGAAATGCAACCTAGGGACTTCTACCAATTTTAGTCTAGTTTTAAAATACCCCAGATGAAATTCTGGCGATGAATTGTTCTTTAGGATCTAGTGTTTCATTTTAAAATATATTGAGAAAGTCTGTAAATATCAGAACAAATTTTCATTAAAGTCTTTCCATCTCTAGAGAAAAAAAGTCAGAAAGGAGAGCTTTGAGAAGATCAGAATTCACAAGGTTGAAGAGTTATAAATAGTTTAAAGAATTTTGAGGGATTTTTATTTCTTTGAGTAACCTTTGCTACCAAGAGGAATTCAAGATCATGTAATTATTTTTCCAGTAAAGAGAAAAATACTCAGAATGTCATCCTGTAATGCATGTAATAAATCATTATTGAAAACACCTGATTTTTGCCAGAACATTTTTGGGTGGGTTACTGGGTATTCCAAGTGACAAGTGTGTCCAGGAGGTATTCTCAGCTTGATTAAAGGGGAAGGGAAATACTACTAACAGAGTAGGCAGGTACAAGAAGAATATCAGACACAGAGGGATTGGAAAGGCTCTAGGAAAATAAATATGAAGGTAAAGGAAATATCCTAGGGGTTAGTCTCTAAATTTCATCTAAATTTCGATGGGCTGCTAAAGGCAAACTGCCAGGTGGTTGCAATACTTCTGTTCATATCAAGTGCATGAGGCATCTTTGTCTCGTAACTCCTCTGCAGAAAATGAATATTCAATACTTCATGTAACTGAAAAGTCTCACTGAGGTGGATTCATACTTTTCTAAGCAAAATTGGCCAGAAAGAATATGACTGAACTTTTGAAAGAGTTTGAACATTTTGAAATATCACTTGGAATCAATTCAAAACATGTCTCCAGAATGCCAAAACCCCAGCAAAGAGAACCCCCTCAAACAGCACTTTAAAAATATTTTACAGGCTTTCTGAAATGTTCATTTTCAAAATTTATGTTTGAGCATGTAACAGATTTTATAAAAAAAGATTTATTGTGGTGGTGGTTTGAAAAGGAAACAAAGAACCTCTAAAAATATAGACACAGAATATTTTGAAGTTGGGATGATGTTTTTCTTTTGGTTTTCCACAAAGAACATTTTCACCAGATTGGAATGATTTGCAGCAGGAATAATTTCAGTGTTTTCTGTGGAGGCTTCTTGAGAGTTTTGGATAGAAGTAAAGAACACATCAAATACTTTAGGAATGTAAGACATGCCAAGTAGGGTTTTCCTGCCCTAACTAAGCATCTAAACTTGTCAGAATCTGAACTAATCACCTTAGTCTCGTTCTTTAGTTAGTAAAGAGAAATACTATTCCAGAGAATGATTCATCTCATTCTAAAGTAAGCATCTAAACCAAAGGACATGAAACATGTTCTAGGGACACCCATCTTCCTCCATTTACTTTAAGGGAATCTAAGACAACAATTAGATTGACTGACTTAGACACTGAGCTTTTAAAGATGTCTAAAATGAGGTAAAATCCCAGCCTATAGAAGGAACACTTCAAACTATGAAGAAACCAAATAAGATAAGATAAATAAATAAATAAAATAAGAACAAAACCTTGACTCAAACGAACAAATGGCATCTTTATGTTGTGCCCCTGAAATGATATACAAGGGATATTCACATCAGAGCTCAACGATCAGGACTGTTACCTTTCAGATCAGGTGAAACAGATTCATTCTTTTCTAAACACAAAGCCTCCTCTCTGACCACCTGCTGGAATATCTTGCATTCCGGATGGATTCCCGCAACCTTGGTGAGAGAAAGACAAAACAAACGAAGAAGTTCTGTGACTAGCAGAGTAAGAGGAGCCAGGTTTCTTTCTGTTTTGTACCTTATGGCTGGTGCTTTGAGGTCTTAGAATGTGAAAAACCCAGATGAAGTTTTTTCTGCAAATAGGACATGTAAACAGCAGGAGGAGGCTGTGTTCTCATCCATTTATCTTTTTGTATATGTGCCTGGATATGCCTACTCATATGGATTCTTCAGTGTATCGTAAAAGTTAAGCTCATGTAGCACCTCTTCTCCAACCTGGACATACACACCACCTCTCCTTTACACCTATGTTTTTCACAAAAGTCCAATAGATTTCACAGTCTTTGGATCTCTACCTCTTTGTCAACTGGCAAAATTGGATGAATCAATCAGCTACAGGAATATTCACACTGAGTGCCCCAAACATACATGCAGTCAGACCATATACATGTTTCTTCCCTGTAAAACAGAACCAAAACATAATTTATTTAAATAGGCATGCTGTGGTGGCGGGGTTTTTTGGTTTCTTTAGTAAATTTTTCTGGTGTTCAGAACTACCTATTGGCAAAATATTACTATTTCAATTCTTGGGAGCTCTCTTTATTGGAGAAATTAGCCCCCAGGTGTGATAATAAAGTCTTACTCATACTTCAGGAGGGTGAGCCTCCTCTGCTTTGATGGTGATACTAATAAAATGGGCTCCTGGTCATCTTTGAAACATTGAGATTATGGCGCCATAGAAATCACTCCACTGGGAGACCATGGTGTAAGCTCTTCCTTTGTGAATGCAGCAGGTATAATTATAAAAATAGAAGCAATAAATACAAGCTGATGTTTCCAGGTCCATTGGGGCTTAAATAAGAAATACTGAAGTTCAAGAATTTAAAGAAAATAGAAAAATTGAAGTCTTGGCCATAATTTAATCTGAGTGATCACAAAATTTTATCACTATGCTATCTGCAGATGCTACACGCTCCTTAGAGGCACTCTTTCCTTTTTACCAGATGAAGAAATGAGAAAAAAATCATGACTTGTTTGGGGAGCTTAAGGAATTTTATTTATCCCACAGATTAAGACACGTACATTTAAACAACTAAAGGGTTTTCTAGACATCAGTTGTTGAATGGGGTCTAGATTCATCTTCTTAAATACAGATATTTAGTGTCATTTAGGTGCTGTCATGTATTTTGCTCGGCCTCCATCTCACACTCCATAAAGTTTCATGTCCCCTGTAGTCCTGCATCATATCTGCTGCGACCGTGAAGATGTTCTTAATACCCTAGAACACCCCCAAATTGCCTCTAGGAAGGCAATTAAATTCTGAGAAAGAATCTACAATGTCAGTGTCTATATGTGATCTTCTTACCTGAGCTTCTTTTGCAGTCCATGGAAATTCAAAGGATGTTTCACTCATGCAGGAACAGTTAGTGCTGTCTGGGCTGCTATAAGATATCTCAACCCTCTTGTGCAGATAGATTCTGCATTAATTTTGCCAGCCCCATACAGAAGTGTCAAATGCATTATCTGATGTCTGAGCTATTTCTACACACCCATGTTTAAGGAACTGAACTAAACCCAGAGACAATAGAGTCAACGGAGTCTAGAAAGCAGCGGAACTTTATTCAGACAACTGAATACTGCACCGAAGCCTCCTTTGGGATATTGGGATCTTCAAGACATAGGGAATCTTACATGGAGTAGAGCAGATGGTTTGCTCCTTTGCAAGATATGCTATTCAAGGCAGAGCCAGGTGCTCAGGGGGTGGTGGGTTTAATGGGAATGATGGATTGAAGGCTTTCTAAGACATTTCTGAGGAAGACTGTAGGCGATTCTAAACCTCTAATGACTTTGAACACACAGTACAGATGAAAACATCACTGCTATATTGCCTGTTCAGTCTCAGGAAATTGAGTTATTGGCCTTCAGCATGTTTTGTGAGCAATGCTACCAGTACTTCTTTTAGCCTCCACAGAAACGTTACTGGAAGTCATGTGGACTGTTACATCTTAGCAATAACATCTGTCTAGGGGGAAAAAAAAAAATCAGACCACAACTTTATCCTTAAAAACCTTTAAAACCCAACTGCAGGCAGAGTTTTTAAAGTAGCATAGACAGACTGCTTTTAATTATGAGGCTCTAGAGATTTTTTCATACATCCTAATATTAGAACAGAAAGAGGATTAAGGACACTGTTTGAAAAGAAAATTAAGACACGGCTTTTCTCATGCATTGTATTCCTCCAGTGGGTAATTCAAAATACATTTTATAAGTCAGCATGAGTGACTCTTAAAATAGTACTTCTTGCTGTTCAACTACAGTAATACAATTCCAAAAAAATTTTTTTTCAGGTATTAATAGGATCCTTGCTCATCACTTTACATTTTATCATACATTTCACTTTGCATTCACCCTACATAACAAACAAATTAGTAGTAGCAACAAAATGATTGCTACATAAATCTCTCACTATTTCAGTTTATGAAGGTGGATTCAGCTGGACAGGAAAGAAGCAATTTCTGTGCTTTCTGGAATATCTGGACTCTGTTATTGCTGAAAAACTTTGTATTGGGAATATTCTTAGGCTTGATGTTTAAAAGTCATGACAACTTGATGTGCTGCTATACAATTTACCATCTACACTGAGTCCTCTGGTAAAAGGCTTGAGAGCAATGCCATTCATAACCCAAAATGAAATCCAAATCATGAAAAGGAGATCTGAAATGCCTTTGACAAACTAACACCTGGGAAACATGGGTTAATTTGACTCCCACCTCATGCCTGAGGTGCTGGAAATGGTGGAAACAGACACGTAATTAGTTATTAAAAGGTTCAGAGGAGGAAGGGTTATCTTTCTCCAAATGTCAACTTAAGCAACACATGCAGCTGATGCAGGTGGAACATAAACGAGGGACTAAGCAGCTGAGCTCTCCCAAATGGTACATCAGACACTGAATATGTATGCCAGACTGCCTGCTGCTCAAAGTAGGCTGCATCTCCTTTTTGCTCTCCTTTGGTAAACCTCCACACGCTGAACCAGACCCTCAGTCACCATAATTCAGCAGAGCTGTACTGAAATCAATGGAGGTCTTCATTTACTGTGGCTGGGGAAGCCCATACCCTACCCGTAGGGAAGTTGTACTACAATGGTTTTACAGATGACAGAAGAATTGTTGTAACAGCTCAGATCCCTAGTCCATGTAGTCCAGGCCCCTGCCTCTGAAAGCAGTGATGAATCACCAGAAAACACGATTTAATGATTTCTTCTAGAAATCCTAACTGACTGCTGGTGATACCAATGGTGAGACTGTAGTCAATCCCACTGCCACAGATAGGTAAGCAGTTAATCAGCATGTTCTGTTTGCTTCTGGGTTGCTGGATTTAGGGTGGGGGTGGCTATACCCACCAGAGCCCAGATTTTTTGTTATATGCCAGTGCACAGGTTGAATATTACCGACACTTCAGTGTTAGAAAAGCAAGTGCAGATGTAACCTATAAACTATCCTGTAAGAAGCAAAAATGAAGCTGGTGTTGTTACATTACAATCATGTAGACTTACTGGCAGTAATCCCACTGTTACAAAAAAAAAAAAAAGAAAAAAGGAAAAATGACACATATACTAGAAATTGAGAACAGTGATGATGCTTCAATTTGTTGGTTTTCCTCAGGCTTTAAGAAGAAGAAAGGTGTTAAGCTATTTTACAGTTAAAGAAAAGCCTTCTGGGTGGAACTTTATTTGTGATTTGTTGTCTATGGCTTACTTATTTTTTGTTCTTCATCTCACATGCCCTGAAAGAAAAGTGCATGCTGTTGCCCTAATTCGCATACAAATGTTAGGTGATGGGGTTTTCTAGAAAACTGGGGCTCTGCATTTGTTACAGAGACATAGCATTGTGATTTGGGAGGCATCTGCTGTGATGTCTCAGCTCTTACAGGAAAAGAACAGCTCATGTTCCCCTTAGAAAAGGATAATTTAGGAACCAAAACAAAGCAGAGCTTTCTCAGGCAGGGATGTCCAATCTGGCAGAATCTTCCCTGCCACAGTAATAAGTATAAGAGGCTGATTTAAAATGCTACTTCTTGGATCAACATTTCCTAGTAGCTAGGTGGTAACCTGGCGTGAATCTTACTGAAATCCACAGTGGGGTGCCTTCACCCCAAGGCTTATACAGAAAACTTAGAGGTTTCATGCAGTGTTGTAGGCAGCACTCAAGGAATAGAGCTTTGCATTGCTGAGATCGTAACACAAAGATCTTTTTGCTGGCTTGAACATTGGTGACCAGCCAAAATTCACAGGGGCGTTTTGATTCTAAGTCCTAACCACAGAAACAATCTTGCCTGGAACAAACCAATCACATAGTGAACATCAAAATGTTACCTGTGACGGGCATGCTAAAAACCTGAGACAGTTTAGAGAACCTTGTTTTTAATTTTAGACATTTTTTAAAAAAATCTGTAAGGTTACTGCATTGAAACCTTAAGTGGTATACTCACTGATATTAAGTATAACATCATTTCATATTTCCTCTGTTACACAATAGTTTCTTTGCCCAAATCTGAACAGAAAAATCACAGAACGGTCAGGGTTGGAAGGGACCTCTGGAGATCATCTAGTCCAACCTCCTGCTCAAGCAGGTTCTCCTGGAGCAGATTGCACAGAATCATGTTCAGGTGGGTTTTGAATGTCTCCAGGGAAGGAGACCCCACAGCCCCTCTGGGCAGCCTGTGCCAGGTCTCTGTCACCCTGGAACTTCTTGTGTCGTGGTTTGTGTCTGTTGCCCCTTGTCCTGCCACTGGGCACCACTGAAAAGTCTGGCCAAATCAAGCTAATGCTACTTTGGGCTTTGATCTGCTCTTGTTGGACATCAGACTTAGCAAGGCAGTGCTAGCAACTTGCTCCTGCTATACTTAATGCAACTTAGTTAAAAGCAATCTTTCCTGAGAGCCCATCCAAAGATGGTGCCCCTAGGCTGTTGCGGTAGTAGATAATCTTTAATTTAGATGTCACACAAAAGACAGATCTTCACTCATTAAGAAATCCATTAGCACACTAGGGGAAAGGTAGGGACATTTTCTGTGCTCTCTGAAAACAAAGGAAGTGTTTCAAAGCCAAATAGATCAGTCACTTTTGAAAAAGCAGCTCAATGGGATCAAAAAGCCAGAAGTAAACTGATAACAGTCTTTTTGAAAATTAATCAAAAATTGAAGAAGTAGCTGAATTCATTGGCAAGATGGGAAGGTTTCAAGAACTTGAAGGGTGCTTCCAGTGGTCCAGTTTGGTTGCTGCGCAATCCTAAAACCTCACAGGTTTTGCGTCAAGTGCATAAATAATTTACCAAGAATATTCATCACTGTTCTATTTGCCTCTGTCTCTACAGCTTGCATTTGTGTCTCAGATCTCAGATCTGCTCTGAAATCATCTCTGTACTCCCTGTTCTCCCTATCTGTGCTTCCCCTGTTCAATTTTTCTGATGTGACTCTGATGCCTGGATATTTTAGCTCTCCCTTATACAAAACCAGAGTTTTCTGCCACTCACATCACATGCTGATTCCCAGCTTGGAGGATTAAAACTCAGCTGGTATTTTAGGATACGGAAAGGCACAGCAAAGACATTTAAAACTCATGCATCCCTTGCCGATTTATAACTGTGGATAGAGTGTTCAGTCAGTCCTGAATGTTGGCCAGTCATGCCAAAGATACCTTGCAGACGACTAGGATATGCTCTGGAATACATATTTTTTTCAACTGAAATTTTGATAAACAGGAAAGGCTTATAGGATGGAAGGAAGAAAAATGTCAGAGACAGTTTACACAGTTTGAACAACTGAAGACGACAAAGAAAACCTCAGCTTTTTTCCTAGACTTCTCAGTCTGCTGAATATATCTCATCAAAATTTTCCACAAGGCCTGTCTCCTACGATCTGCTTAACTCCTTTCTCAAAAAGCCAAGTGCTAATTAGAAAGCTGTGAGAGTAGCAAGCACAGGTCACCAAAGTCAGGGCCAATTTTCACACGTGCTTTGAAGGGAGCTGGGACCAACCTCCAGCTCCATAAGCCCTTGTCCATTTCAGTACAGCTACATCCACCATCATCGCAATAAGGATCTGCCTATCCACTGTGCCCTGTAAGTAGTTCTGGGGTATTTATAATGTAATATGTAGTATTATGTTCCGTCAGAAAACTACAAGAAACCACCAAAAATAACCGAAGATTGACTATGCAGCAAAAAACTCCACCACTCAAACCCACTTGTAAAAATAGACAAGCATCCAGTTTGTTTCTACCATATCCAAGCCACGTTTACTGCTCTGGATTTTGCCTGACTGTAAAGCATGAGGTCATCACAGCAGTGACATGACCCCAGCCACCAGCAACATATTTAGCTGTCTTGGAAAGTCCTGCCCTCTGGCACAGTCTTTATCCCAGAAGCTTTCAACCCCAAAGGCAAAGACCTATTTACAGTCTTTCTCTTCAGCCAGTTAAACAGATTATTTCAGGAGTCTTTTTGGCTGAAAACGACTACCTAGAGGACGTTTTCAGTGCTTGTTTTCTCTTTCTAACTCGATTACCTATGGAAAAAGAGAAGCTGAGACACTGATTGCCTTACAGTCATTTAAAGGAATATCTTTTCAAGATTGTTTTTAAGACATTTGAGTAATGCTTGAATGCTCTTCTGTGTATTGGATTGTATTTATCTGACTGTATTTAACTGCATGGCCTCATACAGAATAGTATTTGTTATACATACAAATCCATGTATATCATTATATATATTTACTTGTAGGTATTTTGTATGTGACAGTACAGCCATACTAATTTATTTTGTGTATAAACCCTATGTAATTAGTACTATCTTGAGAAAAATGAAACCGAATTTATTAGCTCCATACTAAATTTGGTAGAGCGTTTAATTATCACTAAGACTTAAAAAAATAACAGAACTCTAATAACTGAGGATCCTCATTTTCTGCTATTGCAAATATTCCTCCAAATTAAAGAGAATTTTTTCCCTTTCTGAATGTGTAGCACGTTGGCCTAAAGGTGGTGCTCCTGTCACCTGATCCCAAAGAACTGAAACCTAGATGTCAGTCTACCAGCAAGTTCCTCAACTGAAGCCACAGCCATTGTTCTTGGAGTGTTTCCACCTCTTCCCAGCAGTAATGAAGAAGGCTAAATGAGTGGCCTTAGACAAGATTCTTAATTTTAGATGATTAATCTGAATTCCCCCATCAAGCCTCCCTTAACAATCAATGAAGGCAGACAAGCAGTTACAGGGAAGGATTCCTCCTGCCTCTCTCAGACACCTATTTGAGGACAGTGACTCACTGTACAGGAGCCGTCTCCTTCCATTAACTCCCTCCAGGCTAACAAAACGCCTAAACAGACTGATTCTTCCACACCTCCAGTTGCTTATGGAGGGCAATTTAAGGTCTGTGGGGAATGGATCCCTAGAAGCAGCATGTACATCCCTCCAACACAAATTAAACAGTCCTGGCTCTTGGGCACCCAGCTCTGTTTTATTGGGAGCTCAGCATCTTGCCATGCAATTGGATCCATATGCCTGTTACCACAAGAAACGCTTTGTTAAAGCAAATGTATAGCTCAGCAATAACCCATCTATATTTCCATTTGTACCTCCATTAGATCAGGCTGGACCCCTTCCCCAGAAATGTGAAAAGCTGTTATGTGTTTGAAGAAGAGAGCAGTTTAGCTCAGCAGGAAGGACAGGGAATGCAGAGTTCCCCATTCTCTGTTTCCTGAGACTCTGAACTCTTTAAGACAGAAAAAGGTATTTTTATACATTTCAGCACTCACCACTGCTTTCAGTTCCTTGTCACTTACAAGTGAATGGTAATTTTTAATGTCAAGGACTCTATTCTGCCAGGCACGAAGTATATCCTGTGCCATACAGCTCCCTGTGGAGCTGGTAGGAGGTAAAAGTACCCCGTTTCACTAAGGAAGTTTTCAAGATCACCCTTCTGCTTTATTTTCATATTGGAAGAACAAATTATTTGCAGAATCCACACTAGAATTATTTGTCTGCTCTGACATGATCCTTTGAAATATGAAAGGGCTGTTTACTCAATACATCCTGTGGATCTCTAGCCTTCACTGTCTAACTTAGGGTGCAAAACTTCCCACAAGACTAGTCTGAGACACAAAAAGCGCTGACATTTAGAGCACTGGCTCTTACCAGACATGCGGTTGGAGTTCATATATGAGCAACAGTTTGAGGCCGAAAGCTACGCAGAGCATGCAGTTTGTAGAATTTCTTTTATTATGGGCACAGTCTGCTGCAATATGCTAAAATGTTAAGATGACGTGTGGCAGCCCACAGATGTGCATGATACATCACTTCAGGTTAGCTCCACTCTGCTGACAGCTGCAAGAATAAGTTCTGCCTTTATTATGGATGGAAAGGCTAGCCCAGATGCCAAAGTCACTCTACCTGTAGCACTGTAACACTTTAGGCTGACTAGATTTCCCTGAAAGAAGGGTGATACACATGATAATAACCATATGTGACAAGATTTACATAGCAAGGACCTATATCCTATCACTTGTACATAATGCTGTGTGAAAACAGAGGAAAAAACAAATCCCAGAGGATGCGAGCTGCAGGTGTGAAAATTTCCATCCCATCACCCACCTTTTAAAACCAAAGGGTCAAGACCAGTCTGTAACCATCTAGGCTCTCTCTATTACCAGTGGAAGAAATCAGGCCCTAAAGAAACATTCACCCATCTGTCTTCCTCAGGGCAAGATGAAATGCCTTGACTAGAGCCAGAGCCTGAATCCCAGCCTACACTAAACATTTAGCTGTGAAATGGCTAAAGTTAGAATTAATGAGTCCCTGGGAATCACACCCATAGGAACGTTTTCAAACAATTCTCTGAGGGTGAAGATTGAGGGGAAAGTATATAGGTATATAGTCTTATATATGTATATACTTGTACTTACACTAGCTTTTGCCAACCAGCCCAGGCAATGCCAGCAGTAGAGCATGGGGCTTAGGGAGGAATATACATGCTGGAACAGTGTCTCTGTGCTCATACATCTTCCCTGATATTTAATGTTACAATTTCACCTGCTGCCTCCAGTGCATAGCAGACATAAGACAGTTTCTGCTCCTGCTCAATGGTATTATAAGCAGATGCCTTTAGCAGTAAAAACATCAGTGCTCTCTCAAAGAGGTAAATGTCCCAAATCCATCAGGCAGAAATATTTGCGTTTAGGTATCTTCTTCAAAGTTGCCTTTCTCAGGGCAAGTGGTACAGCAAGCTGTCCCCTTCTGTCCCTCTAAAGCCACGCTACAGCTATTCTGACCTAGGGATGCTTTTCTGTCCTTTGGAAACTGCAATTCTAGTGAATGGAATCAAAAGACATGTGTTAATAGCATCTTAAGGCTGGGAAATTTTAAGGAAAAGAGCTGTGCCAAGCCTCTAACTCAGCAATATTTTTTCTTACCTCCCCTCCTACATCCCTGTTGTCCTTTTTTAATCCTTTCTTTATTTTGCTTTCTTTCTACCTGCTCCCTATTAGGAGAAAAGTTACCCTGCCTCCACAGACACCCCCACCACCAGATCCTGCAGGGCAGCTGCGGAGCACATCCAGCTGTGGTCAACAGTGTCAGAAGCCAGATGTGCAGTGCCCCACCCCTCTCTCCCCAGCCCCGGACCCAGAGGGACCACTGCCAGGCACTCACCAGCGGCAGCAGCAGACAGCACAAACTTAGCATCCTCCGCAGCAGCAGCCAGGTCCTCCCTGCTCCTTATGCCTGTTGTGAAGCTGCCAAAAGCCGATGCTCAGCCCGCCTCCACCTGCCCAAGACCCGCCCCGGAGAGCCTTGCACCTCCCTTGCCCAACACCCGAGTCCCTCCTGGGGGACTCCAGCACCCCCCCACAGGACCAGGCTTGGGGCAGAGGGAAGGGCATCCTCCAACATCCCTCAGGGATTTTGGACGTAGCTCTATGAACCTGTACTCTGGTCACCTGCCTGCAAAACTGTGGGCAGCTGGGGCACCGACTGGTCTTTTTAGGGTGGATTTGGAAGCACATGTTTTCTGTGCAAGAAGAGATGCTGGATTCACCCCACCATCTGCTAACGAGACTATGCATCTGGCTGGGGGTAGCAGGTTTTCAAGTGTTCTGGGTTTTCAGGGTCTGACAGTGTGGTAGTCCCTGGGGACTCTTGGAGATGGAGTTTCCAGGGTTTGGCATCCCCTTCCTCTCAGATGGAAAATTTTGAGCAGTGATAGAATTTCCTCCACAACTTACATAAGGTCTTTCTGGCCTTTGTGTTACAAAGGTGCCTCGGATGTAGCTTTATGTCTTGGTGCAACAGGTAAAAGCTAAAGTTCTTCTTGCCTGCAGCTTGGATTTTGTGGGGTAAAAAAACAAAGGCAAAAACATGATTTTTTTTTTTTAAATGTCAGGGTTCATAGGACCTAGGCACCAGTTCTGGGGTTTTGCCACAGTAAAAATTGCACCAAGCTATTTTCAGGGCCTGGGAGAACAGGAATTGTGGACATGACAAAACCATCTTTTTTCTTGATAAGATTTAAGTGCTATTTCATATCTTGTTTATCATCCATTACTTCCCAGAGGTGTTAAACACAAAAGTCCTGTATAGTCAGAAACTCAGGGCTCACCTAAGTTACCCCAAAGTAGGCATCTAATACCATTAGAAGAAATATATATTCCTGAAGCTTTTTGCATAAGTTTATAGCTCTCCTGTAAGTCCTGCATGTTGTTTTCCAGCTCCATCTAGATATTTCAGACATACAAGGTCACCTTGAGTGGCATTCCTTACTTATGTCTAAGAAACTGAGTCATGTCAGTGGTATCTATTAATTTCTCTCTTTGCACCTTGATAGTCCTGACCAAATCACTCTGTCGTGATGGGAATCTAGACAACTTGTCTATGTGTGGACAGCTGTATTTAAATGCTGAATTATGAGTGCTTTGTATCAGCACATACCCTACCTCAGTCTTGCAAATCAAAGGAATTTGGGTCTAAAAATCAAATATTATCCCTAGGTTCATGCTAGAGAGACATCCAGTTCTACAATCTTTGCAGAATAAAGAGGGACAAAGGGATAGGTTTGTGGGACAACATCTGTAACCAAACTCTCATTTGCCTCCTCTTCTCTGTTTGTTTTTCATTAGTGCATAATGGAATCTGATCGCTTACAGATAAGCCTCAAATGCTACTCCAAAAATCAAGTTTGTTATAAACCAAAGAGATTAAAAGCTCAAAAAATAATTTGAAGTCTGATTTTGACTGGTTTTCCCTATCTGTAGTGAATGAGTTAAAGCTGCGGCCAACTTTTCAGTAAGGTGGTTCTCATCATAGTGGAGTAATTTTTAGGTTCCCACTACAAGGCACGCACCACATGGTATCAGGCAGTTCCTAACTCTAATGCAAAGAAAAATGCAAAGTAGAGGCCTACCAAATACCCCCAGGATAGGAACAAATTATAATTCCTGCTGAACAGTATTCAACCAACTTGGGTCTACAAGATCACAGAATAAAAGAACAATTTAGGTCCGAAGAGACCTATGGAGATCTGCTCCCCAACCACCTCCTTCCCTCGAAACAGCTCATGACATGGGTCAAGTTGCTCAGGGATTTCGTCGTTGCTGTGTTTAAAAAAAAAAAAAAAAAAAAAAAAAAAAAAAGAGATCGCCTTTACAGTGCAGCTTCAAAGAGCAAAGATACAATTAAATGAATATCAGCATGACATTCCAGTTTACAATATTTCAGATGGATTCCATCATTTAAAGCCTTTCATGTCACGCTGATGAAGTCTTTTAGATCATCATAACCAATCTCCCTGTTTGGAGCAAAACCAAGTGAGAGCCATTTCTATCGGTAGGTTTTTTGTGTAGTTTCTTGATATGGGTGTTCATAAGCTCTCATTAGAAGCAGACATTGCTTCTTTGACTAGGCATGATTTCTCAGTGCTTGCTTCCTTATGTATTTTTTCTACTCTGTCTGCTTTTCCTAGCTGATCTCCAGCTGATGCAAAAACCAGGCCACATTCCAGCCTTTGAGGTTTAAATTAATTAGCTGGAAACTCCTCTTGTGTTTTTGTCCATGCTAATAAAGAAAACGAAGTCTGCTCTTGGGTTTTTGTAACATCTCACTGTAGTTAATGTTATAAACCTTGCCTACATTAATGTCTCTGAGTTCCTTAGTCTAATCCCTTCATTACTTTCAACAGATCCTTTTGTAGGTTAAAACCTTATTTAGGCTAAACCCTAACTTTTGTTTATCATGTTCATTTGCTTTATTCATTCTACTCTAATTTCTCTGCATGTACCCAAAGAAGATCCGATCATGAAATAATTCAGGAAAGCAACCATACTTCTCATAATATCTTGTATACCCCAATGCATTTTGCTACTTTTTATCACACAGGAGTTCCTTGCCTGATAAGCTGGCTATAACCAAGCATTTTTTTTTTCCTTCTTTTCTTCACCAATTATAGGATAACTAATCTAAGATAAGAACCAGCCTTGTCTTCCTCCTGCTCCACAGCACCAACCTGGGCTCAGAATATAACTCTGATGTGCATAAAAATGCCTTTTTGTTCGCATCAACAAGCAAGCTAGCCATCATGATGGTATGAAAATTAATCAATAAAGCAATAGACTTGAGATTCTTCCTAATCCCCATCATGGATACTGTGAATCAATTGATGCCATTTAATGAAAATGACTTGACATTTACTGAGCTGCTTAGAACCTTTGTAGAAGCTGGAGAATGTTTTTTCGATACCATATGCTACCTGAATAAGGCTTTTCCATAACAGAAATATTTCAGAAATGCAACTGCATTTCCTCCGTGTGCATACACAAGCACCTCCTTAGACAACAAAAGTATAGAGGACCAGCACCACGCCACAATACCAGCCATCAGCCAGAGAACAAAGGTGACTATATTGACATTTCTAAACAACCTTCTGATAAATCTGACTAAAGATGCAAAACAAAAAGCCCCGGGAGGGTGGGAAGAAGGCTGCAATTACTAAAAGCATGTATGGTTAGGTAGAACATGACATTACTGAGAAACATATTGCAACTATAATGACAAGCAAAACTCCGCTGTATCTAAAAAACTGAGGGTATATAAAAAGACTAGCTTTATTCCTGAGGCTGATCTCTGTGTGATGTTTGAGAGGGTGGGGTGAAAGCAGGAACTGAAGGAATTGGTTTTGAGATACTAAAGAGGTAAGGCACCAAGTTTCAGAAAACAAGTTCTTAGAGCTGCATGAAGATGGTTGGTCCAATTAATTTTCTTTGCATATGTTAGCTGTGTTATCTGCTTACTATTTTTCTTGAGTAAAACTGACTCCTGTCATGTCCTAGGCATCAGACTCCGTATGCGTCCATACTCTGTTACTGCTCCCTGACCTGACTCCAGGGACACCACAGAAATACAGGCAGGGTTTTGTCAGGCAGTCATGGACACCTGGCTCATGTGGATTCTGTCCCACATGTTTTAATCTGTAAACTCAGTTCTGCCCGAGCATCTAAGATGTTTTCTGAAATTGAAAAATGTATCTTATCTGTACTTATCTACTCATCAGATTTAAAAAAAAAAATCAATTACTTTAATCTTTTCAGGTTTTCCACTTAAAAATAAATATAAAAATCTGTCAGCAATCTCTTCTCTACTTCTACTTTACTTATCTGTTGAATAAGAAAGTAATTTTTTCAAACCTAAGGGAAGGTACTTTTCCTAGTGACACACAATGCAATCTTCATTCCTATTAATAGTCTCTGAAGAGTTGACAAACCAGCTGTTCCTAGCCTCAGAAATAGTTCTATGCATTACATTATTCATTTTTTTTTTCTTGTGTTCCTCTGGCTGTTTCAACTCAAATTCATTTCTGTTTGTTTTTCAAGATTAGTAGAACACTGATTTTAATTCACTAAAACGTATTAAGACTAAGCTTGCTCCTCTTATAGAGGCCAAGAAAAGATCTGTGTTTCTCCTATATATAGGTTGAGCTTACAAAATAGAGGATGGGTAAACATGAGTATCCAGATGCAGACTGGATGTTTAAGCTTCCATTGGGGTCAATAATAATCTAAAATGGCACCTTCATGTAGTCTGTTGAATGTTTTTTTAGACTCCATTGACTAAGATCCTGTATAATTCTGACTTGAGGTTTACAAAGTTAAGTTGCCTAGTAATAGGTGACTAGTGCCAACTGAGATGCCTTAGTATACTAAGCATCCACAGGAGGCTGGTAGGTATGAAACGTGGGCACTGAAGCCATGGCAGGTTGAGACTACCTGGTGTAAATTGAACTAGATTCCTTTGTGTAGGAAAATAAATTAAGTCCTGAAATCAAATAAGATAAATCCCAACCAGGTTGACTTTTAACATTCATCTTCAGTAAGATGAATCCAATGCTATGTGTTTCTTAAAGATGATTTGAATTCCATCAAGGCCTGGCTGCACTCCTTTACCTAAAGCCGGTTTTCACACCATCACAACTGTTTATCCTTAGGATGCTAAGCTTTGTGCATGGTTGTATCATCTGGTTATCCTACACTTCACCAACAATTTCACCTCCTGTATTTAAAGCAATCTCTTCTATCTCACCTAAAAATACACACACACACATATATATAGTCTTTTGCTGTGGGGACATTATAATTAGATTTTAGTTTCTTGCTTATTGTATTTCTGCATATTGCAAGAAGCCACTTAAGTAAATTTTGTATTACTCACAGTTGGACTCCCAGTAAGAAAGGGATGGTGTCCATGACTTTATGAGCACACTGTTAGCCCCTTCATATACACTAAAGAGCTGGGAACATGTGAAGGGCCCCAAAGTGTATTTTCTTCTTCAGCTTCCTAGGTGTGGCAAAATATCCGCTCATAACAGAATGTAGTTTCTGTGGTGACTGTAAGGATGCATGGATGTTAATACAAACACTTGCAGTTGAGTAAGTATTGTTGATGTCACTCATTTCTGTTCTTTCAATGGAAGATATTACTGCATACTTCTAACGATCCCAGTGCGAGCACAACGCACAAAAACAAGGCTTGCAAGGGTAGATGATAAGAAAAGCAGACCTGTCACAAGAGCTGTATCAGGAGATCAGTGGGATCTACAGAACTTTTCTGGCAGTGGCAAGCCAGAGTGCTCTGCTGTCAAAACTGAGGGTAGAGCCATTGTTGCTGTGGCTCCCTGTGTTACTGTTCCCATTAAACAAGGAGACATGGTCAGCTCTGTCACACATGTACACCAAGAGACAAACCCTTCTCTGAACAACGAATAGGATACTGGCTTTCCACCACTGATTTTTCTAAACAACAACAAATGCACTCCTGAACATCATTCAGGAGATAAGGGCGCGAATATATTTGCAGAAGGTTTTAATGTCTACAAGAAGCATTACTTGAGGGAGGAACAGTGTAAAGAAAGTGATATATGGGTGTGATGCAAACACTTTATGCACAAGTTAGATGAGTTGGCTTTTCTTTACAGTGTCCTATGACTATTAAGAAATTGGCCATCTAGGAGAATGATTAGCTAAGAATTACACACAGAACAAGATGGCAGTATGTAAACACATTGATTCTTTTTTAAAGGACCAGTTACTAGAAAAATAATGCAAAATATCTAAACAACAATAAATTTGGACACCGTTCCCAGGCAATCAATTCATCCTTGATCCCAGAAATATGAGTTAAGTTTTTATGTTTTAGATATGTACATCTGAGCTTCTTGTGCCATAGCTTTATTTGTAATGAAAGAAGAAAAGCAGACATGCTTAACTGTCTTTTTTTCTGATATTTTTATTTTAGCATTAGACCAATTGGATCTTGTATGCCACTGGCTATACTGATTTAATTAATCCAATACATAAATCCTTTATGTGATCTGCCTCTTGCAGACTCACTATACTGAGTGCTGGCATTTTGGAAAATAATTAAAGAAAAATGAAATCATAAGAGGTACCAAAAGCTTTCCTGTGAGGGAAATTCTGTGTGCGCAAGCTAGGCGTAGGGGGAAATTAGTTTACAGTTTCTGGGAGTGCAAAATACTGTGAAGATTTCCGAGTCACAATCCTCAAATGGGACAGAATCTTGTAGGGATGAAATTTTCTTGCAGATCTTCCAGCTAAAGTTGTAGTAATCAGAGCACTAGGTATTTGCCCTAAAAAGTAACTACTTTGGGAAATCAGGAGGGCCATCATTCTCCAGGATTAAACAGAGAATTATTCTGGTATCTATGTAAAACACATTCACATCAGCCTACTCCCTTCAACATAAATATTTGGCCTATGGAAAGAGAACTGTGAATTACATCCATTTACATTTAATCTTGGATGAAAGTCATAAATTAGTTTCCTCTACAAAGGCCCAGTCCCCAGGAATGCCAAAGTTAGGCTTCTGCTCTGAACTTTGTGGAAAGGCATCTCTCTCCTTTTCTACTGACTGTGGGGTACCAAGGGAGACCCTCCCCTTCTGTAACACACCTCCAGTTTGACAAAGTGGATGCTACAAATTGTATTCCCTAAATGCTACTCCAAGGAGCACACATGAGTAACTGCACAATCCAAGCCACCACACATCTCAGGAATAGCAGTTTCTCCAGCCTCTGAGGAGCTGAAGTGTTTTCTCTTTCACAAATAGTATCTGACAGGCTAATAATGAAAAAGGATCAAATATAAAACATTAAAAAACCCCACCATCAACTTTGGCTATGAAAACTACTACAGGGAGACCTTTTTTCTCATCCTTATTCCCCCCTCCCTCCATTTCTTTCTCTTTCATTTGCTCGTATAAGAGTTTTCCCCCAACCAGGGGAGATTAAATACATTAAAAAATATAACTTATGGCTGTCAAAGGGTTTTCAAATAACTGCTTTTAGATTTGATGAAAACCGTATTTCAAATAACACATCTAGCTAAAACCACAATCCAAACCAATAAGTAATGAACAGGTCTATTTGTTAGTCGCAGAACAACTTCATGAAAAATCCATGACAAAAGCAATATGGAATCCCTTTTCTGCCCCCCCCCCCCCCTTTTTTTTTTTTGAGCTAGGCTTTTGTTTCATGTTAACACAAGTATGGTGGGGCCAGATAATTATCACCTTACCCCTGATACATAAGTGCAGGAGGAAAAAATCTACGAACATCCTCCAGGAATAGACCAATGAAACAAAAGAGTTTTTAGCCTTCAAAAAATTTTGAACTTCCAACAGTTTAACTGATCTGCAGGAAAACTGTAAAAAATTTTATTTGTCACTATTGCGGGGTTCATGAGGAAATTAAAAAGAAATCTTGATTTGAATCAAAGTGAGAATATTGTTTAAACTTCTGGCAAATCAGTAAGTCAAAATACCCTCCGAGGTAAAAATTAAGGTTGTAATTGCTTAATTCAGATTCTGTTTTGAGCAAACAGTATTTCAGAAATATAGATTGAATACTTTACTGCTGTATCTGCTACATTTTTTTTGCCATTAAAAATTTTCTGTAGTAACTGAACAGTATGAGGTATTAAGGGTAAGTGGATGCAATTTTGAATGCTACTTGGAAACCCTTATTTTAAGAAAACAGTAGTAGCAGAAGTAGAATGCCACGTGAGGTAATTCCGCAACTCAAGTGACATTATTTGAATCCTATCTAACAAATTGACCATTGCTTGATTTAATAATTCTCAGTGATCAAAATCTAACTGTACTGTTTTTTGTCATGGCTATATGGGGTAGATGCTCTTCTCTAGTTATAGAGCTTGCCCCTTGTTACCTTTTCTCACACACTTTTATGCCTGTTATTTATAATGGCCCCTAGAAAAATAAAAGTATCAAAGCCATTTTCTTGCCATTAAAAAAATCATGTAATTCAACCATAAGGTGGTTAGGGGTTTTTTTTTTTCCTCTTTTTTTTTTTTGCAAGAACTGTGTAATAGTGACAGTACTGCACAATTATATTCAGAGAATTAAACTATTTCCTACAGCATTAGTTGAATAATATGAGAAAATTCTTATTGTAAATAACAATGAAAAATAGTTGCATGAAAACCAAGCCAGCATTAGGATTGATCTACATCCAGAAACTAATGAATAGAAACTACATAAAAACTAACTCAGCATTATAATAGGTTTACATCCAGGAGAGCAGGGCTAAGAAGCAGCATAAGTGTACCACAAAGCACAAAAAGCAGACAAACAGACTTACCCTCTGGGATTGTGAGGTTTCATCTTTTCAGAGATCCTATCATACAAACTTGGTTATTTGTCAAAAATTCACTTTCTTTTAAAGGCAACTGTGATTGCCTTCCTCTACTTCCTCCAAAAATATTTCCAAACTAGAAAAAACCCCATCTGACTTATGATAGTCAAGCCAAAGCACATACAACTTTAAAGATCCTCTTACGTAGGAGTAATTCCATTTATACTTATAATAGCTAGTTTTCCATGCTGAACAGTTCATCATTTATACATATTTACTGAACCCCTTTTCCTGTTACTTTTTTCTTTATAAATGGGTTTTAATTCTCCTACATTAATTATCTGAAATGCCAGAAGAAGAGGAGGAGGAGGAGGATGAAAACTGAGATCACACACCACCCTTAACAAACACATGGTTTTAATAGCAGTTAATTGTCAATTTATAGGGCCAAATGGATCAACAGGTGTTCAGATGTGACCAGCTGAGCCTAATATATTGTGTTTAAGGTGATTGCCTTGTGTAATAAATTTGGCCCAGAACATTTTCAGAACTTGCTGATCTGTAGGTTGCTGGAAGTCAGCCAGATATTCTTGGAAGAATCACTGCATAGCTGTTGTGCTCTTATACTCTACTGAGTTTTCTGCTACAATCACTGTCAGGGAAAATAATCAGCCATTAATGCCTTTGCACTGAACTGTACTACTGTTTTTCATGCTCTTCAGTTTTAAAAAGGAACAAAAAACCCCAACCCCAACAAGCCAATGTCTTTTCTCTTTTTAAATATGCCAGGATTGGCAGGTTGATTCCACTATTTAAATAAAAGCTATTTAAGCAATAATATTTTTAATATTATTAAATAACAAAATAAACAAAATAATGTTTGCTGTTAAGAGATCCTGAATTTTTCTTTGAGATATTATTTAAGGAAACAATAAAACAACATTCCTATTTACACTCAGTAGTAGATCTTCCACTCTTGATGCAAACATTAACCATCAAATTAAATAGAAGCAGAATGTAGGAAATGGTGAATGCACAGGCCAACACAGGCTGTTCTGCATTGTTTATTCTTAGAATTGCTTTTCAAGCAGGCATATGAATCTTGAAAAGATACATGATTACATCCTTGAATACAGGTCGGGCCTGGGTACACATCTTCAGATCTTTTCTTGGAAACATCGCCACCTTAATTCAGGTTGAAACGATCCAGTGATTAGTAGGTTATTTCTGTAGCTTCCTATTACAAAGGATATAACTATCAGTTGCAAATACAATTCTCTTCTCAGAAGGACCAAAACAGCTCCTGTGGCCTCCGTTAATTAATAGATGGCAATGAGCGTTGTATCAAGGACTTAAATGTTTCTTCCTAATGCAGGGTTTGTTGTTATTATTGTTTCTCCTCCTGACAGTGGAGAGCTTATTATAGTGGAAAAGCTACCGAGGTAGAATCACCATAATTAAAAAGACATTTCATGAAACACCAAGCAACAACAGGAAGACTGTCCTCTTTTGTGTTCATTAAACGTAAAACTCCCTAGTGGCCTGAAGAGGCTGAGGGGCTGGTGGTATGTGCCCAAGTGCTGTTTGTGGTGGTGTACTAGCTGTGATGATGAATTAAACAAAAAGAGATTTACACAGCAGAGAATTCAAGGATCTAGTAAGAAAAAGAAGGCAGAGCTGGTGACCTTTAAAGAGGCTGATAACGCAGGCAACCCATACAGATCCCCTTGCTGCTGCTTAGGGCATGTTCTCCCCTGTACGTTGCCTTCTGCAGCGAGCCCTGACAGGCAGGTGGGTTGGCATCACCTCTCATTAACAGCTTTGCGCTGCTTTGCTCTCAACTGCCTGTGTAGAGACAAAGGTCTTACATCTGACAGGGAGCTGACACCTCAATCGTGTACTACCAGAGAGCAAGTGCTGTCGGTTAGGAAGGAAAAGAAAAAGAGTATGCCAGTTAGGGCACTACTGAACTGAGATTTTTGAACTGGAGGAGCAGGAATAATTTATTTTACAGCTTGCTGTCAATTCTTATAAATGGAGAAGGTGTTCAGGCCAACCTGGCTGGTTTTCCCCCTTCAAGTATACCAGTGAACCAAAAAAAAAAAGAAAATCCAAGAAAATTATAGGTCAGAACAAGTAGGAATAGTTTGCTTAGATTGTATTAATTCTCTGTTTCTTAAGTAAAGTTCATGGAAAAATCACAACATGTTTTCACATGTTGCACGATAAGTATCAAAATACTGTAAACTGAAAACCATACATAAATCCTCTCTGATATATTTATCACCTTAGTTTATCTCCTAATACCTTTGCAAAGCTAAAACAAGAAACTAGGAGCCAAATACTGCAAAGTGTTAGAATATAAATGCTATATGTATGTGCAAAACTGAGATGGGTCAAGCACTTGGAAAGGTCTTACGAGCTCAGAAAGATGCAAGAAAAAAGATGGTTTATTAGCATGCAGTTGCTAACAGGAATCACATGGACTAATTTTAAAACTGACAAGTGATCATCTTTATTGTGGAACCCATTACAGAAATTTGGGTACACCAAGAAACATCCACGTAATGCACATTTATAAATATTTACTGAACCCCTTTCCCTGTTACTTTTTTCTTTATAAATAGTTTTTAATTCTCCCAGATTAGTTATCTGAAATACCAGAAGAAGAGGAGGATGAAAACTGAGATCACAGTTTGTCCGAGACCAACTCTTTAAAGATCTGCTCTACATAAATGCTAAAGACAAAGGAAAAAACTACAGACAAAATTAAGTCATAGATAAAAGAATCATAAATAACTGAGGTTTTTTGAGGAGAACCAATTAGCCTGATAACAAAAAATAATCATCAGATTTTATTGTTGTCTGGGCTTTTCAGAAAGGGTGTAGGTATCCCATCCACGGAAAGCATTCATTCACACTTTGAATCCTACATGTGCAACCAGACCAACAAGGTGATATTTGGGGACACACCATGTGGACTATGTCTTGCTCATCACTGTACCTTAAAGTATGATTTTTCTTCTGATGCAGTATCCAAAGCTAGATCTGAAGGCAGTGGAAGTTGGTTATTTTTTCACTGGATCCAGCAGAACACCACCAAAGGAAGGCTGACTAGAATCTAAATGAAGTGTCATTTTATCTTTACCCCACTTCCAAAACAACCCTAATCCAAGCACTGTGCTTTAAAATTAGATTATAAATTTTCCAACTAGATAGAACTTTTTTTTCCCCTCTCCCAAATACTGTAACTTATTTGTCCATGTGTTTTTTGTGAGTGCTTTTTTTCCTTAGGAAAGAGTTCAAATGCGTCACTGAAACCCCCCAAGTCAAAACAAAAAGGCAACATTCTCACCACAGATCTGAAAAAATAATCTTTTTTTGGTTTTCTCAGGAAACTGCTTAAAGAGTAATTCAAGTGCCTAAGGATGGACATCTGGCCCCATTTGAAATACATGAGGACATTCTGCCTGGCCTCCAGCTGGGGCTCCAGAAGGACATACAAAATCTCTGTTGAGATTCTGTGGCAGGATGGGGGAAGAGAATTGGAAGGGTAAAAATCCAGAAACTCGTGGGTTGAAATAAAGACAGTTTAGTATGGAAAGCAAAAGCAAGCAAAGGAAAACAAGGAGCTCACTCACTACTTCCCATTGAAAGGCAAATGTTTAGCCATTTCCAGGAAAGCAGGGCTCCATCACACATAATGGTGATTTACGAAGATAAATGCTTGTAGAGGAATTGTAGAGGAATTGTAGAGGAATGAAGGCAGGTTAATTAACATTGATAATACACAACTGTGGGCTGCTTCAGGGGCGGTGGGTTGGCTGATGTGGATAATGTGCAGCTGTGGCTTATTACTGCTAAGTAGTTAAATAGCACTGAGGACAGAAGGAAGGGGTGAAGGGAGCAGGGAAGAGAGTCCCTAGATGTAGAAGAAAAGGGGTGGCTGGCTGGAGGAGGAGCTGTATGGTCTGGCTTCTGGAGAAATGAGAAACAGCATAGACAGTAGGTGAACCTTTGAAACCTTGTGGGGGGTTGGTAGCCGTGCTGGGGCAAGGCACAGTTTCCATTTATTGAAGTTAACCTAGTACAGGGTGGTAAAAGCCTTATAGCTGGCTAGTTTTGATAGTGTGGTAACAAATGCCTGAACATCCCCCCGTTCTCCTTCTTCCCCTGTACAATTTTCTAACTGTGGTGCTGTATCTATTTTCCTTGTGGAAGCCTCTGAGATGTCCCTGGACATCAGCAATGTGATAAGATACTCAATTTTTCATGTCTGAACTGCTTCTGTACTGTGAAATGGATCATCAATAAAAATGGTTTTGGTTAGAAATAACTGAGAAAAAAATAAATCTATATTTGCAGAAGTAGAAATCAGGCCTTCTAATAAGTTCCAAGTACTGGAACAAAATCTATGAGATGACAGCAAAATGCAGGCTGAAATTGGTATGGAGCATCTTAAAATGAAAATGCTCTGTGATCTTTTCAGTGGTCTCATGGCAGATGGAATGCATGATCCCTGTCTACTTGTCTGCCCTCATCTGTTCTCTCTGAAAAATTTTAAAATCCAATGTCCCATTCCAGCCATTTCTCACAACGTAACAGAGGCTGAACAGCATTAGGTTTTGCCCCTTTTAATAACAAAAAACCAACGTATAGGGGAGCATGACTTTAGCACTCTTTATTGAGAGAAAGAGCAGTGCATGAGACCAAAACTTAGAAATCACAGAAATCAAATGAGAGTTCAAATTTTCAGGCTCATTTTCATTAAACACCAACATGTCCTTCACTGTTTCCACCAGTCACAGAACAACTTATGTTATTTAGGATCTAACCATTGAGTATAAGGTGATTTTTTTTTTTATTAGGAAGTACTACTGGCATAGAAAAAGATCACACAGCAGTATCATACATGTCAGCAAATAAATCTTTGTCTGCAAAGACACCCTTGTTATTCATGAAATATCTGGTTACTTGAAAATGACAGAAACTTTTTATTTATGTTTGCATTGAGGCACTGTTCACTGTTGTTTCCTCTACCCAGTTTTTCTGGGGGAAAATACAGAAATAGGCTATAAAAATAATTAAGCCATTAATGGGGGGGAAAGAAGGTAAGCCTGTCATTATGCCAATTCATTTTGAGATGAATTGTCCTTCTGACAATCTGAAACTTCAGTTTGATTGACAGAACACTTGTGAAATAATGGTAACTTCACCATTTTCTTTCAGCTGAATAAACACAGAAATCAGAAGAAATATTGAGGGGTCCCACACTGTAAAATCTTTTTTTTTTTTTTAAGTCAGAATAAGCAACTGCTCAAAATTTTCTGCTTTGCTTTCTCTTCTGTAATCTTTGGGAATTTCAAACCTTGAGTTTGAAGAGACCAAAAAGAGCTTCAAATCAAAATGGTACAACCTTTCAAACATGGAAAAAAACCATCAGGTATGTTCACATTTGACTTTGACTTTAAACCCAACGCTTTTCCTAATTTCTTAGTAATGAAAACTAAACACAAAGTCAGTTATTTACATGGCTGTATTTGCACACACTGAACAAATACCACTGGGTGTAAAATCAATTTTGCTTCAAGTTCTAAGTCCGGTACAT
The DNA here is from genome assembly GCF_017639655.2 of Falco naumanni. Classification (NCBI taxonomy): domain Eukaryota; kingdom Metazoa; phylum Chordata; class Aves; order Falconiformes; family Falconidae; genus Falco; species Falco naumanni. Next base: position 58,901,815 of record NC_054057.1, read on the forward strand.
CTGACCTCTGCCTGCCTGTATGTATCTTACACAGGATTGCTTGTACATCTTCATGGTCATAGGAAGCAACCACAGATTTGGGAATAATTTGGCTCACACTGAGCTCAGTGGCTTGTTCTTCTCTTCATAATGTCATTGCTTCAGAGGAGAATGGAGGGGAGGTGCCCCTAGCAAAGGGCAGCTCACTGCCAGCAGCAAACCTGCCTCACTGGGAAAGGCCAATTTGAGTCCACACAGACTGAGGTGATGGCTGCTCTGGGCTATCTCCCAGCACCTGTGTGTGCTCTAAATAAATACCTATTTCTTTGAAGGGAGAACTGCTCCTCCACAAGCGTTCTGTACCCTGCATCATTAAGTGACCTCAGAACATCTGCAAGCTCACTAGAAGCCTCTGAGAAGGATGTCAAAGAAATTCCAGTGTCAAAGAGCTGTCGGTTTGGGGGTCTGAATTGGACAAGATGATGAAGGCTAAAACTCCCTCAACACAGGAAGACTGAGTGCTTCTAGGAATGAAAAGAATAATTAAAATCATGGTAATTTTTTAAAAATCATGTGTTTATGGAGTTCTGGCCTGTTCTGTACAGGGATTTTTTTGGAACTGTAATTTGGACATTGGTACTTAAATTTTATAGTTTTTCTTTGAAATGGAACTATGGAACATACCTAAGATACTCAACCCTGGAGAGGGGAGCCAAGTACTCAGCCTTGCTCCCACTGAATTCTCATGCTGTGCTTTCCACTAAAGGCCCAGCGTGCTGTCCCTGGCTAGGAAAGCTCACCCCAACGGTACTGCACTCCTGTGAGCCACTCTGTATCTCCAGTTCTTGTAGACATCAATTATCCCTTGCAAAGATAACGGGGGGGGGGGGGGGGGGGGGGGGGGGGGGGGGGGCGGGGCAGGACGACACCTGTAGTTGCAAGATCTTAGTAAGATAACCCTTTCCGAAATTCTGTTCTGGTTACGGTCCCTCGCTCCGTGTCTGGGTGACACTAGATGGAGCTGCGGACCCGCTGAAGGCGCCGGGCTCCACCGCTCCCGCCGCCCGGAGAGGGCACCCGAGCTCTTTCCACCGCGGGATCGAGAAACAGTCCTGTGACCGAGTCAGGGGTGTGGAGAGGGGGGGACCGGCAACAAGTTTGATTCGGTCCCTCTGAACGGTGATGGTCCCGAGGGGAATTTTTCAAACTGGGTCTTGAGCAATCCGGATTTTTGGAAAGCGACGGGGACGGTCAACAAGCACAAAGCCTTTGCTGTGCAAATGTAATGTATTCGGGGTAAGCACGGCTTTGGGATGCTTTCCCAAGCTGAAGAATGCAAGATGGGAAAGCAAAGTACAGGATGGCTAAAAGCAGGGTGTTTCAGCAGCTGCATCTTTGCAGAAGTGTGAGAGGCAGATGGATTCCTCCCTGCTTCCCCCCACCAGCATGGCTGGGGGGACAGCCCTGAATTGCCATCCCAATGCCTCTGTTATTCCATCATCTCTCTTTCCTTTGCCGCTTTCCACCAAACTACAGAGCCGGCTCATGCAATTCTGTGGTCTCAAGTTTATCCACAGCTCCTTCACCTGTGTGCAAGGTCTCCAGAGACGCAAGATACTGGTCCATCTCAGCACTGCCCCATTTCAAAAGGAAATGTGTGCAGCTGCTCATCACTCAGGTCCATTTCTAGTCTTCCTACCATCTGGTTATGTCTATCGGGTTTGCGTGGCAAGGTGTTGGCAGTGGGGGCTGCAGGGTGGTGTCTGTGAGAAGGTGCCAGAACCTTCCCCCGTGCCTGAGGAGCCGATGCTAGCTGGTCCTGCTGCTGGCCCAGCTCAGCAGCCACAGTGGCAGTGCCGAGGGGAGAAGAGATTTCAGAGGGGGGGGAAATAGCAGGGGAGCAGTGAGACTGTGTGGGGGCAGGGGGCCCCAGGCACTGCAGCAGAGGCTGCCCCCAGCCCGTGGGGAGCCCCCGGCCAGGCAGGCTGTGCCCCCAGCCCGTGGAGCCCCCGGAGAGAAGCTTCCCCCCGCAGCCCAGGCAGGGACCCCCGGGGCAGGGGGTGCCCGAGGGAGGCTGTGACCCGCGGGCGGTGGCGCTGGGACAGCTGCGGGCAGGGCCTGTGGCCCCGCGGGGAGAGGGGCCCGGGCTGGGGCCTCATTATCCAGGTGTGATTTGATGGGTAATGAATGAAACCAGTTTCCCCACGCTGAGCCTGTTTTGCCCACGACAGCCATTGCTGAGGGATGTCCCTGCCCATACCCCGGCCCAGCAGCCTGGGGTGCAGTTCCTCTGCCCTGCCCAGCTGAGGAGGGCAGTGACACAGCGGCTTGGGGGGCATCTGGTGTCCAGCCAACGACAACACACCACTCAGTAAAAGTGGTGGAACTTGATAAAGAATGGACCAGCTTCAATAAGAGGGCTATAAGGTGATCAAAGCTTCCAGGTCCGAATAACATGATGCATGATGATAATAAGATACAAAATGGCAATTCTACAGCAATGTTTAAAGTTTATTTCCCATTTCCAAAGTAAATCAGGCAGATGTACTTTGTCCTTATCAGATGATAAAAGCACTGTGAAAAGATTTAATGGCAGATGGCCCTGGTAAACCATACACTTTGTGTAGTTAACTAGTATACAAGCTATACAAATTGTATAGGTCTCTGTGTGCTTTTATCCATGTATATACACATTTGTACATATTTACCTTCCATTGAAGATAAACTTTGCCATGCTTACTGCTTATCCAGCTTAGAAACAGCAGTCACTAATTAGAGGATATGTTTGTGGAAGAAAATTAATTGACTCTATTGCTCTGTCTATTGTGATAAGAAAGTTAAGCAAACTTGGCAGCTGTTGGGGAAGACTTTTGCTTTTTCTTTTGCTGCATGATTCTGATGTAATTTTTTTGAATACTGTATAGGAATTCTCATTTTGTAGCCCTCAGGACATTTTTTTCCACTGACTTCATACGCAACAGGTCTCTGCCTTAATGACATCCAATAGGCCTCACTTTGAAAAGGGCATATTTGTGAGTAGTTTGACTCACACGTCCATTATCTGTTTCGTGCATGATGTTCAACAGCAAGACTGCTTCCAGCTTTAATGAAGCAAAGCCTGGAAACGCAGGTGAAATCTTTCATTAGAGTGGCAGGCACAACAGGAAAAGCAAAGATTTTGAGCACTCTCTTTTCTTCAAGTCTGAAACAGCAGTAGCAACAATGTTCAACCTAAGGAGAGCTTGTGGACAATTCTTCCATGTTCAGCTTAGTTGTGCTAATCAGCCTTAACATAAGCAGAAGCAGGCCCTGGAAAAAGGGAGAAGTCATGTTTCTCTCTGTATTTCTTTACTCGCTTGCTGGTAAATTAGATGCCTGGAATGGTTTTTTTCCTTAAGTGTGTTCATTTTTTGGTTTTTATTTGGAAAAGATGATGTCATTAATCAACCCACATTTGGTCTGCAGGCCAGGTCAGGTGGTTTGTACCAATCCAAGCTGTATTTACCTTTCCATTATGTAAAGTCCTTTGGACAAGGAAATAATGAGTCATAGAAACAAAGTTCCTGTAGAAAAAGGAGAAAAAAAGAAAAGAGGGAAATGCCTTTTAGCAGGAACTCTAACAAGTTACCAGGCTGGTTTACTGCCTTTAACTTCTGTACTGCTCCAGTGCATCATAAAAAAAGGCACGTGTTGCTGAAGGCACCCTCAGCAGCACAACCAAAATCAAGTGGTTTGTCCCATTCCTTAAGTGCTAAAGCCCGATAACCAGGTTTCTGCATTCCTGTTGCTCCTGGAGAATAGGAAAGGTGCTCCTGAGGCCATGGAGCAAGGGCTACTGAAATGTGTTGTCTCCCCACAGCAGGGCGGCTCCTGTGCCTCCAGCTTCTGCCCTTCTGGGGCTAAGCAGGTAGCAGAGCCTTAGGTTCTATTTCTCTCTGTGTGTATTGGAATGTTGTTTGTCTTTGGGACACTTCACTTACGCCTTTAATTGGCTAATATTTGGAGACTGATCTTTCTTAAACACCAGGGAAGTTTTTTCCCCAGCGAGCCCTTTTTTTTCTTGTAACTGAACATTAAACAACAAAATACAATTCCAACAAGTAAGTCCAACTATGATTTCATGCCATCAAGTTAATTAGAGGAACAATTTAATAAGCTTACACAGGATATGCTCAAAATACGGGGATGCTAGAGACTTCGGAGAGAAGAGTCAATCAAACAAGTTATGGATCAGGGAACATGTCTTGGTTTGTTTTAACTCTAATGGGTACATTTTTGTGCTGAGTGCTGTGTGAACTGACTCTTTTTATTTAAACCTTCTGCCTGATTGCTTTGAATATCTTTTATATACCTGCTCGTTGGTGAAGCAGGAAAATATTTCGTTTTAAGAGTCTTTCCTTGCATTAAAAAAACCATTTATGCTTTAATCTAGGATGACCACTGATGGCAGGAGTGGAATTAAGACCCTAATTATAAGAAACCCATGCTGAGTGAGGCACTGATTTCTCTTGCTAGCAAGACTCTCAGAGATCATTCATGTTTCCAGTTTGCCTGCTGATGATTAAGGGCAGGTTGGCAGAAGAAGGGACCAAGAAAGAGATCAAGCTACATCCATAAACTAGCACAGTTGATTAAAGCAAGGCATTTGAGACCTTGATATTTTTAAATAATTTTTTTAGAACTTGCTATGTTTATATTCATTCATTATTATTTTTATGATTTTAATTAAGTGCAAGCAATTTTGCAATCTTGCTGATTTTTTTTTTCCTTTCACATCTGCCTTGTGTTTTCAGGAAGTTGATATTTTTATAGAGACGTAACAGTTTTTACTGTATATGTTGACATATAAGGAAAAAAGCTGTTCTGTCAAACCCCAACACCATCATAGCTACAGCATTACACTGCAAAACTAGATCGTCATGGTGTATTTCCTTCCTTAGCGAAGCCCACTTCAAGGTGTTGCCTATATATTGCCAGACCTTAAGTTCCCTTTGACATTGAAGGGATAGTCCCAAGTCCAGACTTCTCTTCCACATCTTTATTTCTCACTGAACTGAAGCCAAAGAAACCTAAATCTATCCAACCAGCCCATAATTGGGGATTTTTTTTTCCCAAAAAAGCAAGCCTATGTATTTGTGGATTTTGAGTAGCAGAATGGAAAAGCAGAATTAATGTATATGACTGCCCTTACTGACAGGCATGGAAGTTCATGACCTCCTTAGCCCCAGGCAGTGTATTTGTCTTTCTCAGTGCTTTGATGCTGCCTTCATACATGCTGCCCCTGTTGTTGACAGTTATTGTATCTGCAGCCTAACACAATTCAGATGTTAGCAGACCTTGAGTCCACCATGTGAAGTTACCACCAAGCAGCTGTTGGCTGCTGTTCCAAAATAAAATATGAATTCTTTCAGTCCTGGAGAGTCACCGTCAAAGACAGACAGAAAGCTACATCAATTTGTTATTAAAATAACATGGACACCTCCCACACCAGTAGAACTGGACAGAGACAAGGGAAGTCAAGTCCAGTCAATGTCTTCTTATTGATATTTTTGGGAGATTTTGGTATGTTTTTATTTTTGTTATGTATATTCTTTATTTTTGAAAAATGGAACTGGGGGGAAAATAGACATTTCCCATCCAAAAATCACCAGGGGTAAATGTCATCCTCTCACACAAATGGAGTGAATGAGGAATATTGAAGGACATGTTTCAGCCCTTTGTTTTAAACAATAATAACAGATTTGTAACAAGGATAATATCTGGATGCAAGGTCTTTAGGGGAAAAGTAGTAGCATTTATTTTTCCAGCTGTGATGAAGATAAATGAAAGCTTGTCCATTTTTTCCAGCTGTATCAGCTGCAGATACTGAATGCTGAAAGGAATCTCGTCTAATTCTTGTATCTTTTCCCCCATGTACTGGAAACAGACTGCTGTGATAAATGAACTCTTGGTCTTGAATTTTATGTTCTTATAGTCTTTCTTGCACTGCTTACTTTATATATGCAGATGAACAAATCCATGCATCCTTGAAAGCATGCATATGTCTAAGACAACCGGTTAGACTAGTGTGTTTCCAATAAACTCCAATATTACATTATGCTAAACACATTCGCATATCTCCATTGCTAAACCCACGTATTGGGATTCTTCCCATTGCTGTGTCAAATCCAAACACAAGTGTCTGGAAAGGGCTGAGACAGCAGTCATTTTGTCTTTGCTGGAGGGTGGTGAGGTCCAGCTCTATCAAATCCATATAACCACTTGGTAAAACTTTTTCTGAGTGCTAATTTCCTCTTGCACTAGTCCAGACAGCATACTTCCTCCAGCCAAGCCCAGTAACTCCACACACCAGAACTGGATGTATCCTGTGACTGCTTGGTAGCCATCACAGAGGGGTTTTCCTGGCTATCCCCAAAATCTCCAAGAGAGGCTTCCAACAGCTCAGACTAAGCATGAAATTTGAAGCACCTTAGGAGGAAGTCAGAAGGTCTCAAGCCCCATCACCCGTTCATGAGATGAGAGCAGAATTTATCGTGTAAATATGTGTCTTCAACCCCTATTTTGAAAACAAAGTCAAGTAAGAACTTCTGGGGCTGAAAAAGATGTTCAGCAGATTCATTAGAGTCCTCAAGTTGTGTGCAGGCACAGAAGTCCACAGTGGGGATTTTGCTGGCAACCTCCAAAGTTGCAGAGATGGACATATGTCAGCTTGACCTGAGTGCCAAAAGGCACATGCAGGAGAAAATCACAAGATCCTTTAAAAAGTAGAGGCTGTTCTTTCTGGCTTACAACTTTTAGTAACTAAATATTCCCATCTTTTTACTATTGCCTTGATAATAAATAGCCTACACTGTTTCTGTTTTGTGCAATTTTGTTCTCTTAATCATCTGTTAGTTTATAAGCACACACAAGTCTGATACAGATTTTTCTGTTGCCATCCCCACTTGTTAAAAAAACATTAGAGCTACTGATAATGGGTACGTCCTTTTGTTTTACTCTAATTTAGATAGTTGCTGCTACTGTGCCTTTTGCTTTATAGCATCCCATCTGGTGACCCAGATTAGTTGGCTTTTTCCCAGACTTATCTCACTTCTGCCTCATTTGCCTAAAATATCTGGTTTATACTAAGCACATTCTCTCTTCTACCAAACACCAAGACTAGGCTGTTGCTGAGGGCTGCAGTAACTTTCCAGAATTAGCCACATTTTTTCCCCCCAGATGAAATCCAGAAGCCCTCTTCAGAATAATCCCCTCTATCTAACCATGGGCAGTAAAAATGAGGAATAACCATCAGGGATGCAACTGATGGAAAAGACTCCACATTTACGTGCACCACTTAAATTCAGTTCTGGTGTAAAAAAAAATAAATACATGGACCTGTCTCAGCTGGGTCACTGGCTGAATCTGTTGGAAAAGCTAAATGCCTCCCTCAAGATCAAACATACCAGCATGAAAAAAAAACGTTAATGGGCTGTTAATGATCTGTTAACATTGTAGCACTGTAAGAGGATGCCCATGAGACACTGAATCCCTGGGTCCAGGGATAGGTTAGCACAGCCAGCCCTCTAGCACAGCTTGCTTGGGAGCTGTCGGAGACACACAAGAAAAGAAGCAGCATGGTCAGCTTATGACTACATTTAAAACTTTATGGCCTCCAAGACAAAATCAACAAGGAATCCTGTAGAGAAGCCTCTACAGGGAGAAATACAGGTTTACCAGGACTGGTCCAGGCTCCTTGCAGTATGTCAGTGCAGGAAAAGTGTTTGGCATTATTGTCCACGGTGTTTCAGAATATAAATAATGATATTAAGGAATGATTAGGCTTGATAGTTTGTGCCTGTCTCCTAGTGAGGCTGAAGGAGGGACAGTAACGATTAATAACCTATCACTGCAGCATGGACACTCTCTCTTTAATTCAGTAGATGGCATCAAAACAAGCAGCCTTAAGCAGACATCCACTACTTCATTGCATGCTGAAGTTCAGCCCCTCACATCCATCTCTAGCTTTTAGATACCAGCCTGTTCCTGCTGTGGGCTGCCATTAATGTTTCTCTAACCCCACTGATCTTCTTGCCACCTCCTCACCATCCACTTGCTGATTCTAATGGGAGTTTTGGCTATGGAGGGAGAGAGGGGCTAATTTATCAGGTCATTAGGCTTCTACTGGGGAAGCCTCCTCAGCTGTAGTATCTATTTAGTGAACTGTCTCCAAGCCATTGGTCATACTGGTTTAAGGCAGTTAATATTTTAAGGAGAGGAGACACGTGCTGAGCTAGGAGACAGCTCTAATTATGGCTGCTGACATACAGAATCTTGCCTGAGGGTTTAAAGGTGGGGAGGAGAAGAGGAGGACCATCAGATAAATACTGTCATAATCATGATTTCCTTAGCTAGCTCATTTAGTCAATGAAGTGGTCTTTGCTGTCCAGGGGACCTTAATAACATTATCTGATTCTTTTTTTCTCCATTAAATTGCTCCATTTCTAGCTTTTTACAATTTTTTCCCCGCTCAGTTACAAGTTGTATTTGCACCTCTCCTTTCCGATTTCAAAAGTTTATATTCTGCCCTAGCCAGAGGTTGAGCTAATTGCCTTCCAGATTTGGGTATATTTCATAGCTGCTTAGCACACTCCAGACACAATAATGAATTAATATTTTCCTATTTACTTCTTGAAGAATAGTAGAAAGATATGAAGTGCTTCTTTATAGGCAAACATTTGCTGCAGTCGGGCTTTTTGGTGTTTGCTTCCTTTTTTTTTTTTTTTTTTTCCCTCCCCCCTCTCCTTCCCACCCTCTGCATAACTACTGTTATGATACTGAATATGAGAGCAAAAGCCCATATGAGTCTCAGGAAGATCCCTAAGGATACAGATTCCAACTTTGGCCAGGTAAGAGGAACCACTCTGAATTAACTTTCGTGTCCCTCTTTGGCATGCTTTGGCATCAAGGCGCCTGATAAGTTCACAGCACACTGTTAAGTTGCCTCATCCAAGATATTTTTGTCCTTTTGGAGAAGAGCACTTATTTTTCTGGAATAAAAGTGATAGTAAATGCAGGACCTAAATGTTGATAATGAAAGCTACTCCAGATGAAGTGTTCTAGCAAGTGTCATAGGGCACACAGAAGAAAGACTGAGCAATGTGCTATTTTCAGCAAATGGTGTTGTCCTGTCAGCTTCTGTAGAGAAAAACAAGCCTGAAGCAAGCTTTTCTGACGCTGCGACCAATTAATAAGGGATATAGAGCTAGCATTAAAGCCGCTGGAATGATAGGCACATTCCCCTGCCCACTCGCACATTAAGTGACTTTCCTTGCACTCTAATGGGACTCACTTGGCCTGCTAATCTTTGTGGCTTGCTTCTGAAACAGCTCCTCTGAATTTTATTTATTTTGTGTCTTTATATTTCTGTTATTTTTTATTTTATTTATCTGAGTTTTATTCAACACTTGTTTCCTCTGCTGAGATAGTGATCTGCTTGGGAAAGGGCTCACAAGCCTCTGTTCAGCTTTTTTTTGTTTGATTGTTTGGGTTTTTTTGCTTCTGATTTGCTGTCCCTTAACATTCATTTTAATTACTGAATTTGAAGTAGCTTGCAGTGTACTTGGCTTCTTGTGCAGCCTTTACGATTAGTTAAAGATTTTCACAGAGGTGGACCACTGGTTGAAAACCATTGTTGCATGTGCTTACAGCTTGATGGACTGTTTCCTTACACTGGAATGTGCAAATGTTGTCAGATAATCCGCTAATTTCAATGAATATGGCAATAAAATTGAGCACCTACTATTCTGTGATAAAGTCCTAGCAGACTGCTTTCACACTTGTCCAAACACAGAGAAGATGCAAACAATTTCTAAGCAAGAGGAAGAACAGAGTTCTCCATCTGTGGCATGTTGCACGGAAGGAGGGAGAAAGAAGATAAGAGTTCAGTGGAGTGCTGTACAATAGGCTTAAAAAACAATTACAGGACATGCTTACTCATTCCTTGTCCTTCTCCACTGGTTTCCACTTGAGGAAGTTAAAGCAATTACTCCCTATATTTCATTAATGGTGAAATCTACAGAATTTTAATGTTTTAATAATCAGACATTGAGGTTTTTTGTTTTGTTTAGAAACATTGATCTGTCTCAAGTGATCCACACAAGACTGCAAAAATGGATAGTGACAATGCCAATATTTACCTGCTGATCTGCACAGAATCACATTTCAAATCTGATACACATCTAAAAATGCAAGATACTTCCACAAAACCTAAATAATTATATCTTGGGATAAATCAATGGGAGCCAAACATTAGGTGTGTCTGTATGCTGCGATGGAGAGACGGGACGCAGCTTGATGCAAGCAAATGTCAATTTATTGTACAGAAGCACGAGTTTATATACACTTTCAGAAGCTGCGCGTTTTAAACAGATTGGTTCTTGAAGCTAAGCATTGCATACTAGGCCATCCCCGACTGGTGGTTAACCACTATCAATTAACCGCAAGGTGTTACCTTTCCTTGGCGCCATCCGTCCCCCACTCCCCTATGCTCTCTCAGCATGACTCATCCTGTTAATTGTTGTGTCTATTCACACTCCTTGTCCTCCCAGGGTTCCATACCTACAAGCTCCAGCACATTCCCCTCAGCTAACTGATTGACACACATGGTCCTAATTTCCAGCCCGCTTCTGCATCTCTAAGTCTGAGATCTACCTAATGACGACCTCACTACATCTTACATGCATAATGTGCAAGCATGTCGACTTTTTAAAATCCGTTTTTCAGCAAGCAGCTTCAAAGTCTCATTATTAATGAACAGAAAAGATGGAAAACATGTTTAGCAGTAATAGTGGCAACATCTTATAGTTATGGTGTTCTACAGAGAGAAGCAATAGCAGGTTTGCAGGCAGAGGCTTTATTAGCAGTAAAATTTTATTGGACTGGATAGTATAATAAAGAAAAAGTAAGAAGCTCTTCAGGACTTCAGTATGCTCTGCTCTAATGAAAAAAATCAGCTTAATTGATAAACTCTTCTTACATTAGAAGTCATTGTTTCTGCCTCCTTGTCTTAATCATGAAAAGATTTTCACTATTCTATTCTGTTCTGTTCTATTCTATTCTGTTCTTATTATCCAATGTCAAACTGTGGTATGCCATTAAAGAAAGAATGGAAGAAGACATCTTCTGCATAGTTATGGGTGTGAAAGCATTTTATGAATCAGCTTAGGAACAGGGACATAAGGCTTCATTTTTTTTCCCTACACTGACATGTTATGACCCAGAAGACTTCTTGAGTCTCCACGTGCTCAGGAATTTTGTGTGAGGTCTCTCACTGATTCCAAGTAGGAAGGAGTATAAGGGTTATGTAGCAAGAACACTAGCTCTAAATTTGATCCAAGTTCCCAAGTCTGATTGATTTGAATAGGTTCAGAAATATTTATTAAACATCTTCTTTCTTGAGTTGGCGAAGGCACAAAGATGCAATTTAAACCAAGCATAATAAAGCTGTCAGCAAACTGGGCCTGAAAGGTAAGGTAAGAAAAAAAGAAACCTTATTGTGTGAAAGAATCTATGGTATGAACAATTAACATGCCTTTTGATTTGTTTGCCTCTAAGCAGCCATCAGAATCTGTAAGACAATTATATTCCTTCCCGCTGGTGGTTTATATCTAGTCAACTATCCCTAATCAGTATTTCCTGGAAAACACCAGTAGCCTTCTGCATATATAGTTTTCCTGCTCCTGTCAGAAGGAGCATAGCAAAAAACCAAACATCTCTGCAAGGAAGCCAGTTCAGCCCCTGACTGACATAAATTAAAGACAACAGGATTGATTGTGCTCCTAGACATAACTGTAAAGATCAAAGGACCTTTCAGAAACTTGTGCTGCCTGCCTTGAAAAAATCCAGTACTCTCATTCCGGCCACATTCCCAGGGGAAACATTACCCTATTTTATGCAAGGAAAGGTTTGGACGGAGAGGTATTAGTTTTTTATGAGGCCATCCAAGACAGCTGGAGAGTACAGGCGAGGTGTTTGACACTCCTGCCTTTCTCTGGGTCCGAGGAGCAGCAAACTTCAAACAAAGAGCAATTGATCTGAGTTTAAATCAAGCAGGTTGGGCAATGAGACATTTTGAAAGGAGAAAGTGGGAGATATCTGAGGGACAGAGGGATGTCAGCCAAGGGGGACTGAGAGAGAGGAGACAGAGACAGCTAAAGAATTGTCATCTCCATGAAAAAGTTGCTATGTACTTTCTTCTATGAAAGGTAAGAAAGGGCTTTTCAGTCCTGACAGAAATCAAGTGGAATAAAATTGTTTGTGGTCCTGTGGGTCGTAACCATGATTAATTTCAGGGATGTGATCTGTGAAGACTACTAATGTGCTTTAGCCCTTTGGCAAAGTTAAGACCCAAGGCACAACTCTGAAATGGCACCTGAGCAGCATCTGGGTGCCTATGTTTAAAACTGCCACCCTGAAAACACCTGCACATCTGCCACTTAACCTTCTCTACCTTTCCATGCTGAAATGCCTCAGGCACCTACACTTATGGGCTGCCTGTCTCTCAGCATCTAGGTCTTGACAGTGCTAAGGAGAACAGTGACTGTCTTACAGCTCTCTTTTCCTCCTGACAGGCTTCATCTGATAAGACCTTGCTGGAACTACAGATTATTCGTTATGCGAAATGGTGTCCCAGTTTCCCGTTCCTCTAAAACAGGGCTATAACTACACTAATGACCCTTTTTCTCCCCTCAATATGAAATAATTCATAGGGGCACAGTGTGGTTGGTTTCCTACTGGTGCCTCAGTGAATCTGTTCTCGCATTTCTGTGGAAAATGCTGCAGCCATGAGGATCTGAGCTGAAGAAGCCTGTATTGCTTTCCTATGCAAATCCCTTTCATGTTTTTCTCTGGTACTAAGTATACTGGCATATTGCTCTGTGACTCTGCTACTCTACGTGAACCTGGAGTGAAGCTTTCAAAGTGCCTTACTATAAGCCAAAAGTTTCAGGCCTGAAATACCTTGGGCTCTATCCCTGTAATTTGTGTTCCCTCTGCTTTTTAGTTTAAGGGGCACCCCTGGTTTTGTCATGAGGCTAAACCCTGAATAAGAAATCAATTTCTTCTTTTAACAAACTTTTTGACTCAGTTTATCTTTGAAGCACTCTCAGTTTGCCTAAAGTAATCTTCTCCCTAAACAATGGAGTTAATGAAACAATGGAACTAATTATCATAATTCTGCCTCAACCCTAATTATCTACAGCTGCAATAATACCTACTTCTCCTCATTGTAATCTTCTATCCATGCCTCCCAGCCACTACTTCCTAAATACTAGGAAAGCACAATCTGTATGATGATTAATTCCAAGTTACATATGTATTGATTGGATTGCTAGCACTTGCAAATTAGATCAAGTGAAATAACAGCTGATCTCACAGGGAAGGTCTTCTTGTGATGTGAGGGGTGAGTTTGGGTCTTTCTTCATTGCTCAGATTTTAGTCTTCTAAGACTACAATAAGATAAGATTTGTGAGGGTTCACTAAGCGGATTTAGTGGTTCTTGGGAAGTGGTAGTGCATTAATACAGGTTTCTGAGTGCGGTTTGTAATAATTGTTGGTCTAAAAGATGTACTCAGACATTTATATTGTCTGTAGAACTTAACCTGTATATTGCCTTTTTGGACATCGGTTGAGGTGTGAAGAGGCTGACATTATCTAAAAGTTTTTGGGAAAGGCGTTACTCGTTTCCATTACCACTTTGTATGGGATTCTGGGGTTTCAGTTTAGCTGGTAAACTGAAGCTCTTCCATCCAGCTGGTTCAGCTATTAGTATTACCACAGACCAGTTCTTCTCTTTTTTTTTTGCTTTTCCCTTTTTCCCTTTCCCCCTCCTCTTCCCACCTTTCCCCCTCCTCTTCCCACCTTTCCCCCTCCTCTTCCCACCTTTCCCCCTCCTCTTCCCAACTTTCCCATTTTTTTTTCCCTTTTTTCGCCTTCCTTTTCCCCTTTTCTTTTTTCCCCCTCCTGCCCCCTCCCTCCTGCCCCCCCCCCCCCTTTTTTTTTTTTCCTTTCTTTTCCTGGAAGTTGACAGAAATATTTAGATTGCTGGATGTTTTTAGCACTGTAAGTGAAAATACTGACTGTCCCAGGTGAGGCTGCTGTCGGTGAAGAACTGAATGAACTTGACAGTACAAAAGGCTCAGAAAACCTGAGTGCTGTTCTTGTGGGCCATAGTTTATTGCTATCACCATACTGTTCCCTGCTCCCTCCGCCAGAGCTGACAGCCTCAAGAGTTTCTTATGTTATTGCATCTCCACAGGTGTCAAATGCTTTTTCTTTTGAAGCACCTAGCTAGCATAGGTCAATGGCACATAGACTGTACGATTGCACTCTTCTCAGCATCTATTAGGCTTGAAATGTGCTACTTCTGTTTCAGATCCACTTTGTTTTGCAAAAAGTAAGGAAATGTGAGTTGTCAGGCCTTCAGGCCTGGCTTTCTTAACAGGGTTTAGTTGTTTGTTCCTTCCATGAACTTTTTAATGTTACAAAGCAGAAGTTGCACGTCCTTTGCTCATTCTGTTTTGTCTTTGATTTTAATATCACTACTGATATTGACATTTATCCAAGTAATCTAAACTCAGTTTGATCTTGCTAGATAGACTTTTGTATTTATTGAGAGTAACACTAGGAAAATATTTGTATAGCTTAAATGGATCTGTAGAGACATGCTGGACTCTCCATACAGTTTTTATACAGTTTATCAACATTGTCAGTTCTTATGTAATTCTGACACTTACATGGTCCCATTATTGGCAGATCTGAGCATTTGGTTTTTTATCTTGACAGCTCTTTTAAGAGAGAGGGGCATAACATAGTCTCTCTTTTACAGTTGGCTGAAACACATTAAGATAAAGCCCAGATTTATTAACTTATTTTAAGCAATGATCAAGTTACTGTGTTTCTCTGACTCAGCTATTCATTCATTTAGGGACCACAGTCCAATTAAGAAGCAGATTCTGAAAGATAGGTACCTTTGCAAAAGATACAACAGTGTGAAATATTTACATGGAATTTATCTGAAATGTCTCTAAATCCTGGTTTTTTTTTAAAAAAAAAAAGTAAAGTGTTTTTGGAAAAAGGGATTTAAGAAAATATACAGTGCTTCATCATGCAGTATTGTAAGACCTGAGAAATCAGATTTTTTAAAAACCTGGTCCCAAGTGGCTTGCACAGAATAATTTGGTAATTCCGTTATAAGTAACTGGATCTGAACTTTTGGATTAACCACTGTTCCAGTCTCTGTTCACATGTTTTAATGTTCCGGTCTGGGGCTGTGTATCTATAGACAGGGTGCCAAATGTCCAATTCCTCCCCTTATCATCAGTCTACATCTTACCTTTCAGAACATCGAGTCCTAAAAGGTTAAGCAGAAATGGCCCCACAACCATCGTTACCAGAGTGGCTGTACCCTCCCCGGGTAATTACCAACTGACAGTAGCTGATGTTTGCGCTTGAACATGATCAAAAGCATCTGCAACAAGCATATGTTGCTTAGACAAAGTTATGTCGCCTTGTGCTGCACCTTCAGTTTTAATAGCCGAAGCCTGAGCTCCAGTATCTACCAGGAATGTTACTGGTACCAACTTAGGTTCCACAAAACAAGTAATTAATAGATCACCTCGGTGGTTTTCAGTGAGCTGCCTAGTATGTACCCACCCTTCACTGCCCCGCTCGCTACAAGGGGCAAAGGTGTTGGTTTCCCATCGGCCCAGGGGATGCGGTTGGCTTTGGTAAGGGGGCACTGGGAACTGGGCTCTCGTTCTCAACCGGTGGGCTTTCAGGCCATCCTAACACCAGCTTCTCCAGTTTGTCAGTCGGCAACCTGTTTGTAAGATCTCGGGGAATACCTTTCTGCCACACCATGGCCCACAGAGCCTTATGTCTGTGTCCTATCTCTCTCCCACTCGTGATGCTATGGGAGGCATCCTTTTACTGTTAGTTATGTGTGGGGAAGGCTTTAATTCTGTGAGCCTTAAACCTTCTGGGTCCATTTTGGTGCATGGAGCACTGACAGGGCTGTACTTTCATCCAAAAAATATTAAATCTTGAGCACCTTCTCCCCAAGTCCACATTTTCTTTTCCCGGGGTTTGTGATTAGGGGTCACTACCCCTTCTAATGTGGTGACAGCCCCTTTGCCCGGGGATACCACCTGTATTTTCCCCTGTAATTGAATACCAGTCGCTTTGGAGAGGTCACGGAGGCCCCTTATGAGAGGAGTCATTTATTCTGGGTTGACCAGCATCATCACTGGGGATTTCTATTTAGGCCTAAGCTCCCAGTCATACATCATTTGCAGACATGCTGCCTTCTGTATGTTTTCTACCAGTGGGTCAGCCGTCCCCACAACAGCAAGCGGATCCCCCTTTCCAAAGGGCAAAGACCCCCAGCCCAGCAGGCTGCTCTTTGGGTCAGGGACCAGGGTGCTCGGTAGTTCCCAGTGGCTAGGAATCCCCTGGCCCCCAGTAGCCCTCGGCTTCCTTTTTTGCTTAACAGTATCTGATACCCCCCGATAGTGACACTCCCCCAAACATATTCTGTGTCTGACTCCTTATGAGTCTGGCTAAACTCTTTCTTCAATTTAGCCAATTCACTAGCAGAACGTGGAACTTTTTTACTAGTAATTCGAGGATATTCATCATCACCACCCTCATGTTTAAGCTCAGCCTTCACCAACGGTTGCAGAGCACAGTTGGGGACCTCCATTTTGTCCCATTTTGACTTTGCTTCCTCCAGTTCATTACTGGGATAGTATTTTTTTCAGGGAGCAGAGAACTGTCTTCGCCCATGAGGAGCTGCTCTTTCAAAGCGGATTGTATATAATCTGCCTGGGCTCTTTGCCCTTTCAGCTGTCCCTTGCAAGGGCTGGCGCAGGCCTTGTGAATATTCTGTGAGTGGGGATCCTGCCTCCAGCCTCCACAGCACTGACTGGGTGCCAGTGTGGCACAAGCTGCAGCTTTCCCTTTCCCAGCTCGAAGCCCAGTGCTACAGTCCTGCCCACTTGGTCACACTGTGCAGCTGTGCCCTTGTCCCTGTGCCCAGGATGGGGGTGTCCCCCGGGTGCTGCATTGCCCCGGTGCGGGGCCGTCATGGGGGTACTCAGCTGTTCTACAGCCCCCCGCACGGCCCTGAATGGTGCGCACCTGTGTCAAAGCAAGCGACAGTGCGCGCTCGCACCTCAGGGCGGCCGCCTCTGGGGAGCAACTCCTCAACCACCCCCGGCCCCGGCCGCCACACTCGGGACCCCGAGCGGCTCATCCCCCAGCGGGCGCCAGGCCCGCGCTGCCCATGTAGCGTTCTGGTCCGAGCCGGGGGCTCGGTGTGACACCCCGAGCGGGATGCGGCCGCAAGCGGGGCCAAACGCCGCCAGTCGGGAACGTTTCCCGGCGCAGAGCGGCGGTGGGAGACCGGCGGTGGGAGAGCGCGGGAAGGGCTGAGGGGGCGGGAAGGGCTGAGGGGGCGGCGGTCTCCGGATCGCCCCGCCCCGCCCTGTGGCGCGGCCCGCGACGGAGGGGGTGGGGGGGGGCAGCCCGTTGCCCTGACAACGGCACGTGCCGCCGCGGGCGCGCGGGTTCTGAGGGGGCGCGCGGCGCTGCCTCGGCGGGCTGAGGCGGGCGGTCGTGCCCGGACGCGGCCCCCGAAACAACATGGCGGTGGCCGGGCCCGGCCGGCCGCTGCTGTGGGGCGGCTGTTTGCTCCCGGGCCGGCCCGTGGCTGCCGAGCCTGGTAGCAGCGCCGGGAGCCCCGCGCCGAGCCTGATGGGTGTGTGAGCCAGCTGTAGGATGGTCTGCTCACAGCATGGACACATTGAATTGCCCTGGGTGATGAATCTGAGACACTGCACCAATGTGCTACAGCTGTCCCATTTCACAAACAGGGAACACAGAGAAACATCTTGAGCTCTCCTGTTTCCCAGTTTGTGTCCTCAGGAGGAGTTCTCCTCATCACAGCTGCTTCCTTCTTCAGAAAGTTGTATGGGCTGGAGAAACTCCTGTCCTTTTGCCCCCGGGGCTGGGCTCTCAGTCGAAGGAGTGATGCAGTTTGGCAACATAGACCATTTCCAGTCATTTTTGCCCTTCAACTTGTAGGTTTTCTAACACTCTCCACACAGAAGGCAAGAGCCAGTCTGTCACGAGGGTGCTGTTGGCGAGTTGGTACCACAGGCTTTTGAAGACTGTGACCCTCCTCTGCAATCTGTGGGGCTGTAGAGACAGAAATACAAGGGCATTCCTGAAAAGAACCCTGTAACTAAGCTAAATATCTTTTGAATTTAATGTTGGGTTAGGATCAATGAAGAAGGTAGCTTGTATCTCATATAGTCACTTGGAACCTAGATTTCTAATCTAAGATGGATATTGAGATTCCCTCCCATTTTGGTGGAGAACTCCAGAGGGTGACTGATCCCAAGTATGTAGACTTACAAAGAGAGAGCTGTATGTCTCCCTACACTGTTTTTCTAGGCAATTGGTTTGGCTGTATCTTCTAGGTGTCGTCCTAAATCCTGCCCTAAGAAAAAAGTGAGACAAACAGCATACACAGACTTCCACAGTAATTACAATAATCCATACTGGTAAAAGTTTCTGTCTGAATTTCTGCTGAAACATCATTTTTTTGTTCCATAAAGGTCAAGCAAAATGATCAGAACAAGTGAAATACAGTGATTGGGCTCCTTCTACTGAATAAACAAACTATTTAAAAAGAGGTTTGGGGTTTTTTTTTTAAGAGGTTTGGTTTGTTGTTTTTTTTTTTAATCTGCTTTGACTTGTTCTCTGAAGCTGTGTAATTTTGCAGAAAGCAGCAATGAAGAGAGTGAGAAATATGGCTCAGGAGGAAGCCTTCATTACTATTTCTCTTTTGAGATATAGACATCAAGCCATCTCTGTGCTGTGTTACGCTCATGTGCAACCACGTATGCTCAGTCCCTTGATAAGAACAGTGTTTATGACTACATAGAATGGTTTGGGTTGGAAAGAACCTTAAAGATCATCTAATTCCAGCCCCCTACCATGGGCAGGGACACCTGCCAGTAGACCAGGTGGCTCCCAGCCCCGTCCAGCCTGGCCTTGGGCACTGCCAGGGATGGGGCAGACACAGCTTCTCTGGCCAACCTGTGCCAGTGCCTCGCCACCCTCGCAATGAAGACTTTCTTCCTAATACTTAATCTAAATCTATCTTCTTTCAGCTTAAAACCTGACTGTCTCACTGAAAGAGTAGTTATTAATTATTTGAAGTGGTGTACTGTTGACCTGACCATGGTCGGTATGCTTTTTATATCTAATAGCTTGCCTCAACTGGTGCCTTTAGGCTGCAAACTTCTGCTGCAAGAAACAAAAACTGCGTGTTTGCAGTAATTGCACAGTGGCATTCAAATAAAGTTTAGCGTTCTCCTGCAAATCATCATCATTGTGGGGTTAACAGTGGAGGTTTGATTGGATCGTTTATTCCCAATAAGAAACTTTGTTTTCTGCATGTTACTTTTTTCAATCTGTTACAAAAAGTACTTAAACTAAACCTTATAATTTTGAGAAAATTGAGACTATGCAGCTGCTGGAGCTGACAGTGTCTGACAAATACTTCTCCTTCGGGGTTATGTCAATTATGTTGTTACAGAACATGCTGAGCCTGGATCCATCCTGTCTTTTTTTTTTTTTTTTTTTGTGACATGTCGCTAGAACTTGTCATTTGAAATGATGGATGAAACGGTTACATTCAGGCAGCACTTGCTCCAGAAAGGAAAACTTTCTTTAGAAAAATCGGTGTTTAATTGCAGGTTGGAACCATTGTAGGTTTTTTTTCATTACACAATCTGGTAATTGAACAAGCATGGCTCTTAAAATCTATGACTGTTTGGATAGCTGCACTAAATCGAGATTCAGAAAGCTGCAGTGTCCTTTTTCCACTCTGAAGCTCTTCAGAATTTCTTTTGTTCTTGTTTTTGTTTTGTTTTGTGGTGGGTGTGGATTTTTGTTTGGTTTTTTTGGGGTGGTGGTGGTGCGTGTTTGTTGATTTGGGGTTTTGTTTTTTTTCAGGCTTTGGTGATTTTTTTTTTCCCCCCACTCTGGATTTCTGTAACCGATAGCATTCTGAGATGAAGGCATAGGACTTGATCCAATGCCTTATAATTTCATTGAGCTTCCATTTTTTTTGTTGGGTCTAGGATCAGAAATGTCCAATAGTTTGGGTTTTTTTTAAATCAGATGTCATAATTTCTGCTTAGCCAGTTACCCAGGGCCAGGGTAGAGCCCAAGCATTGACAGGTTTGATTACCCATGCAGCTGAATTATTATGATTTCTGGCATTGCTTTGGCCATGCATTGGAAACAATTCCTAGATTTGTTCACTTTAATTAGCACAAGCCATTGGTTATTTTCAAGAAGCAGTTTGGATGAGCCCATGTGCCCTGAGGGAAAGGATTTAGGATGGGAGAAACATTAGAATGGGAAAACAGTACCTGCCCTATTTTTAGGTATGCTACAGATGGAGCCCCATAGTCTAAACCACAGTAGCTCATAACATTCTCAACAGATCTCAATGAAAGATAAGAAATTTTAGGACTGAGGTGCTTAAGGGGCAGGATACCTTTCTCTTGCCTTTAGACAATCACAGGTATCTCCACCAAGGCCAGTCATGTTGAGTCCTTAGGCAATAGAGAGAAATGGGCATTTTTAGGCCATGATTTGCTTGATTTAATTTAGTCTTGTACACTAGGATGAGAGAAACCACACATGCAAAGTTTTATGAACAGACATGAGAGCTGGAAAGGACCCACCAGAGGTAGATGCTGTAGTAGTGTATCTAACTCCCTGCTGAGGAACTGTAGTTGTCTGGATGACACAAATGGCACCCAAAAAGTTTGTTTCTCAACACTATTGGGGAAGTAAGTGGGGTGACTGTCCTGGATGCTGCTTTCTCTTTGGAACTGGAGCCATAGACTTTTAGGAAGGTGTTTATTTTAAAGGTAATGTGTTAGCTGCTTCATTCAAAAAAATCCCTCAGTCTGGATTTGGAAAAAGTAAGGACGCCTACATTTGTTAAAAGGAATCTGTGCGACTGTGCAGTTAGTTTAGAGACAAGATTAAATATTTCATTCCTTCTGGATGTCTAATATCATTGTTATAAAACACAGACAACACTGTATCCCAGACCACCAGAGTGAAGGCAATTCATCAACAAATTGAATGAAAGGAAGAGAAAAATTCCTGCAAAGTGTACTGTTACTGTAACCAACCTCACACTGCAGTTATCTCTATGTAACAGCTTTTCCTGTGCCCTCTTCAGATGTTTGCCACCTGTTTAAAATTTCCTTAGGTTGCTCCCTTTGAAATTCCTACTAAGTGCCAAAGCAGTGAATCCAAAAACCAATGTGGTATCAATCAATTTCTTGGCATCTTCTTTCTAACCACAAGATATGAGAGTTCCGCAACTCCTCGTGACACATCCTGTCTTGCCTTTTGTTGTCTCTGTCTGATCTCTTGTGTTTGCTTTCTCACTTACTTTGTGACTACATGATGACATTTAACCCTCCTTGAAACATTAATGGTATAAAAGAAGAATAGCTCTGCTCTGATTTTTGATTTGGTAGCATTACACTGGTTCCTGATGTAAACAAATCTCATAATAATTTGATATGTAGAATTTTTCCCTTCTTGGTCCAAGAAAAAAATATGAAAATATAATGCTCCTGCTTACAGTTAATACTTGGAATGATATAGCATGACAAATCTGTGAGAAAATTCTGAATCTCACATTCATCTCCAATGCAGTCAACTGGACAAACCCCCAGATGCTTCTAAAAAGCAAAATTTGTGGGCTCTGTTTCTGTGGAGAAAGGAACTTCTATCTTTAAAGTAATAGTCCAGGACTTGTAATTAGTTTCATATCAATTTTTTTCTACTTACAGTAGTTCGTCCTGTGACACTTCACATATTACTGATATTGTAAGCCTGACTCACTGTTTTCCTTCTATTTTCATACCTTCTTCATCAGGAAAGCCTTTTACCACAAAGACCACTGCAGTTTCTCCACACTACCTTAGCAAGGTTACTAGCTTCGCAATAAATGCACCCAGAAATTTCATACAGGTCTCCATCCCACTGTAGAACAGATAAACAGTTGGAAAAGTTTAAGGCAGAAGAACATGTGTCTCTAGTCAATATGCATATACACCTCTGATCTCACAGATAAAGGCAAGATACTCAGGCTGGATTATTCACTATTGTAAGCAGTGATGTGTATAATCTCTCCTGTTGCTCTTGCATAGGTACCTGTTGGAGCCCTGAAACACAAGCTATCATTGCAAGTAGGGAATAAGAAAAGTGATTCTTATTGGAGCAGATTTTTCTATAAAGTGGAACCAAGCAAGATCTTGGTTCACGGCTGACCAGCTCAGAAGCGTGAGCAAAGAAGCTCACCAACCCTCTGCTTCTGCCTGTTAAAGCCTACCCAAAGCCTAGCCTGGGAGCATTACGGTTCTTAGAAAGAAAGTGCAAGTGCAACTTAAAACAACAAAGCTTAATCAAGATACCTGACACAGCTGACAGCCTGATTAACATAAAGATAAAACTGGAATATTAAGGTAGTAACAAAGGATTATTTTTTTAACAGTCATTTTTATGACACAGTAGGTAAACAGATATGAGGTATCCAATAATTGCCACCTATTTGTAATCGTAAGTAACTGGCCCCGCAGAGAAATCATTTCATTATACCTATTTATCTGACAGTCTTTGTAGGTTACAAATTTAAGATTCAAATAGTGTATTCACTATTATGAGACAGCAAACTGCATATGACTTGAATGGGCCACTTCAAGAAAAACTATAGAGCATGCAGGTGTCCTCAAATGGACTATAAGCTTACAAATCTGTATTGGGAACTGGCTCACGGTAATGCCCTGTTTGCTTCCTAGGATCCATGTCAGTGCAAGCTAATTCCAGGCCTGAGTGAGGAAAGCTCTACCTTTCTCTAAGCTTACCCTGAGTTCAGCCAGAATTAAGGTGGTCGCTTCTTCTTGAGGCATGTTGTCCTCAGTAAATCCCAGAAAACATTCATGAACTGCTCCTGCTGGCAACCTTTTTCTTGTTCCAGTTTTAGGCATTTTAGGGGATGTGGTAGTTGGAGACTGTAATTGCTACATAAATGCCCATCATGTATAGGTCTAGTGAGGAAAGCTCTTTGATAAAGTAAATGTTGTTGGGTAAGTTTCATCTCATTTAGCTTTAGATGCCTGCAGTTGATAGCTCAGCTGTTCCCCCTGGGAAACTCACAGTCAGCAGAAAGAAATGAGTATTTCCAGAGTGATTCATCACATCTTTTTAGATGTGTACAGCAAAGTGAATTGTACCATAGACTTCACTGATGGTGTTGATTAGATCTCCCATGAAGAGAGTGCTGGGTCAAAAAATAACTTTCTATCTACATGGGCATTTGCGTTTAGTCAAATGCTTTTACTTTTTAATTTTTCATATCTAATAACAAGTAGAACATACATAGAATTCATGGAATCATTTAGGTTGGAAAAGACCTTTAAGATCATCAGGGCCTACTGTTAACCCAGCACTGCCAAGGCCACCACTAAACCATGTAACTGAGGACCACATAAATGCATATTTTTTAAACACCCCCAGGGATGGTGACTTAGCCACCTCCCTGGGCAGCCTGTTCCAGTGCTTGACCACCCTTTCAGGGAAGAAGTTTTTCCTCATACCCAATCTAAACCTCCCCTGGGGCAACTTGAGGCTGTTTCCTCTTGTCCTGTCACTTGTTATCTGGGAGAAGAGACTGAACCATGTGGGAAAGGAAGATGTTACTGTTTCAGTGTTTATGGGCATATTGGTTCAATCACATCTGAATTCAGTGAACACAGTTTTAACTTGTTTCACTCAGAATTTTTCTTTAGTTTTGCCTCGTGGTTAAATGCTATGATTACTAGGCTGTAGGCTATCCTTGAGAGTAAGATTTTGAAGAGAAAAATCTAGCCTGCATCTCAAATTATCCTTATGAAAACATTTTTTTGATGTTGAAGTAGTTCCATATAAGTTTGCCTTTACAAAAATACATGTCTGTGAGGGGTATGGGTGTGGACCCTAGCTGTTTTGCTCAGTAGTCACTTTTATACAGCTATTAGCACTAGTATGTATTTGGGAACAAGAGGCAAAAGAGAAAAAAAAATCCTGGACTTGATCCATTCAAGACTTTTATTTTACTTCAGTCTTGGAAGTGACTCAGACCATAGGCTACTGGAGAGCTTGATATTCATGGAGAACTTGATATTCACTGTTTTATAGCACAGAAATAAAGAATGCTTGTGAAGGGTAAATATGCTCATCTAAGCCTACCAGTTTTAACTATCCTGCTTGCAGCTTTCTTTTGGAAGATTATGCAACATCTTATTCTAGTTCGCCTAAGGAAAATTCCAATGAAGTCTAAATGACCAGTAGAAGCCCCCAGTTACAACTGTTTACATTTGTTTAGCTGATATTTGCTCTGCAGGGAACTTAGACCCAGACCTTTAAGTACAAATCAGCATATCTCCATTTCATTATTTCTCTTTGCAAATTGATATGATGACTGAGTCTGGTCTAGTGTTAATCGATTCTTACATAAGTTACTGCTTAAACCAATGTTTTCTTAGCATCACTGAGGCAACCAGGCTTCATTTATATCTGGAATGTTTGCTTAACAGAAATTACTCTGTTTTTTCATAGTGATATTTTACATATTTAAAGAAATAGAAACAGCCCTGTGTGGTCTCTTCTCCGTCACATACTTCATCCACCTAACCTGCCTTAGAAAAATATGTCACAGAAAAGATGTCTCTGTGTTTCCTTGGAAAGCTGAATTCATTCCTACAAATGTTATAGCCAGTGATACAAAAATCCGTTTATTCCTTAAGAACCTTTGAAAACGTTGCTTTCCTAGATCTCAGGCAATGACTACCCAATTAATTAACTGAAACCCCAAATTAATCCCTACAAGTTATTTAATCATAGCAAGTAGACTTTTTCAGATGATCCAAACAAGCCTGATTACTAATAATTCAGTGGTTTAGAACAGAAAGACAATGGACCAGAGGATATAAGTCATTTGTTATTCCTTATCAAGCTTACAGCCCAATTTTACTGATCAAGGAAAGATGTGGCAATCCATCCATTTCCATTTTCTGCTCTTAAGTGAGCACTAGATATTAGAAAATTAAGAATGGCCCTAGAAAGTTTTCGCAGAAGTTACAATGACCGTAATCTTAGAGAAAATATGCATGGCTCCATGGTTTTCTGCCTCACTGCTGATATCAAGAATAAGAGGTTTTGGAAAACTTGATAAAAAAATTAACACAACTGCTTATAAAGTATATCTGTGCTCTGTGCTCTAATTGTATGTAATGAGCCATGATCTGTACGGTCAGCATGTTTATGAATCTTACAGGATGTGTCATAATGAATAAGCACTGGTACTGTTACTTTTGCATGCTGAATATATGCACATACTGGAGTGAAAAAGGCTCTAGTGCATTTTCCTCATGCTCATCCTCATGGGCAGCTGACTATAACCGTTGCCACTGTACTGGCCAGAGCAGAAAGGGAATGGGATGTCCTGAGACAGCCCAAGTGGTCCACAGTTCTGCCTAAGCCAAAACGGCCAAATGGCTGTAAGCTGTAATTAACTGTCTCCCAGCAGTCCTCAGAGTCTGAGGCAATAATGCGTCCCATACCGGGGAATCCCAACCAGTGGTCATTTTTCTTTGTAATTGAAGGTTCGCTTCAATAGCTATTCAACTCACCTGCCCATTTGAGGGAGAGTGGTTTAAAAACACATTAGAGAGGATGTCAGGACTCTGGGCTCTTTTGACCATGTGTCAAATGAACCATTTCCATTCTGCTGTACATTCAACCTGGAGAGAAAGAAGTCCATTAGGGATAAGCTACCTCCTGATTTCCCCCAGCTTCCCCATGATAGAAACAAACTTGAAAATTGCTTTGCTTTAAAGCCAGATTGCTAGAGTCTGTGCTGTCAGGGGAAAGACAGCATCATTTTCTAAACAATGAAACAGCCTCACTTATGGGATGTGGGAATGAAGCTGTGTAGCCAATTTAATCCTTGCAGAGCTCTTACTTTATCAGCCTACACACTATTATCCCTTTCACCACTGGCTAGAGCCTGCATTATAGACTTGTCACTCCAGCGAGGACCTGGAGGGATTATATTAACTCTTGGGCTGTTGCCAGGATTCCCAATGACCTAGCAAAACACAACCAGGTTGGGTTTTCAGCTTCCTTCTGCAGTTGTAAAGGCAGGTTCTGCTGTAGTTCAAGACATTGTCCTTGTGCGATCATCCTGTATGTGACATTTCTGTTAGGAAAGCAGCAGCGGAGTTGGATTCCAATTTAAAATGTAGGTTCTAGCCCTTGCACTCTGAACTCAGAAGATTATTTTCTACTTCTTGCAGCAACCTGACCTCCCAGTTTAGAAACTTATGACTTGCTGAATGGTAAGAGCTTAAGTTGTAAAGTTCTGTTGATATTATTTGTTTCCATAAGCTTTTCACACTTCTCCAGCTGTGGCTGTTCACCATGCCTCACATTGCTTCTTGTTCCCATTTACTTCCATTTCATGCCACTTTGTTCTGCTCAACACCTCTTAGATGGACCTGTGGTTGTGGTAGCTACTGTAAATTCAGAAACTTTGCTAACCATTATTATTTCAGGTAATAGAAGAAGAATTAAACCATCTCTCAGGTCACAAGAAAATCTAAACCACTTTTTCCTGTCCATCTGCTTATCCTGAGAAAGCTTCTCACACAAATACGTCTGTTTTCATTCTATATTTTATGAACTTTGAATCTAAACTTTATATCTCTGTGCCTTACAAGGCATGACTAACTTGTCATTTCATGGACATGTAGATGTTGATAACTGCTCTAAACTTCTAAATGTTGTTGTAATTGTGTAATGATTAGATCATTTTAACAGAAATACCTTTCAAAACAGTGAATGTGTAGACAAACACATTTTAGTTCTGGCCATTGTTTTTCCTCCCACTTCTCACATTGATTGCACCAGGCAACAGAATGCCACTCTTTGTAAGCTTCCCACTTGTAGCTATTAAGGTTTGTTTTGCCTTTAGGCATTGGACTTGCAGATGGCTATCTGCTCCAAATAATACCTGTGCATTAGATCTATTGTTGAGTCAGCCTCCACCACAGGAAAATCTGACTTCTCCTTTTTATGCCTGATCTGCAAAACTGCCTTGGCAGTAACACTTGGCCCCCAAAACTGGTGAAAGGCTTGGAGAACAGGGGATGGAGGAAGAAGCATGGTTGGGAGCACGTTAGGAGTTAGCAAGGGTTGTATGCAGGAAAAAGGGGAGTAATATTTATTAGTACTGGTCTGTGAAGGATGGGAAGGGGCTTATGTGACCAATGTCCCCAGTGTGATGTTATTATTTTAAAACAGCTTGTTAGGACTCTATTGTGGAGCAAAAATTATTACCGATAGACTATTACTTTAATAAATGTTGGATTTAGTAGTCTGATTAAAGGTTTAAAAACTTTAAATTAAACTTCTGGTATACTTGATCCAACAACTTCAGTTTGATTCTGCAGGGATGCTATAGATAGTCCAGAGCGTATAATTCAATTTTATGTAGAGCACAGGTTAAGCCAACTAGTTCAGGTGAAGATTCCAGGTCTAATGACCCCAGCCTAGACAAGTGTTTAATTTTGCATGTAACTGACCCATATTCTTTTTATTTGTACACCGCAAAAAAAATCCCACAAACCTGCAGATGTTTTTTGCATCTCTAGATGGGAAGAATGTAGCCCCCTTCCTGGGGTAGCATTTTATTTGTATTTGGTCATATTTCCAAACTGGAATTGCAGTTTCCTACTCATGAAAATCATTACAGAGTCACTCCAGTAAGCTCCAGATTTGTGTCAGTTAAGGATATGACTATTTTTCGTCTGAGCCATTATATTTCTGTCCTCCTCATCATGCCAATTTAAACCAGTGCCAATCTATCAGTGTTAATGGGGTTATGCCTGATTTATAAAGTTGTGCCACAAAATCAAACTGAAAACCCATAAAACTTAATTAATCATTTTAACATGCAGTAATCAATGTAACCTACTTTCATGTGAATTATTTTACTTAGAGAAATAGATCATCATGAATTAATTCTGTATTTCTTCAAGACAGAAATGACTGCAAGCTCTTTGCTTGTGCTCAGGGTGCTGAAGGACTCTGCAACACTTCTGCATATTCCTTATCTGCTACAAGTGATTTTATTCAGATTTTTATACTTTCTGCAATCTACAATAATTTCTTAAAAATGTCATCAACCTGAATAATTCAAACAACATGTTTCATCTTCTTTAGCATTAACCTTTCAGCCTCACTTTCCCATTTTTGGCATCCACTTTAAGACAATAGAGATATCCAATTGACTGAAAATACTTGAAGAGAATAATAAGCTTTTGAGATCAAATACAGCGAGGCAAGAAATTGTGTTTGAACTTTGTTCTTTGCCCTTGATAGCTTTCTAATCTTTTGTCAGGCAAGCTCCATCCATCCAAGTCATAGAAATCAATAAGGAATGCTGGCAGACTCTGTCTCTAACTGGTCCCAAAAAGATGATTATGTACCCTGAAGTTCAGCTGGTTCAGGGTACACTACTACAAGGCAGTTGTGAAGCTTCAGCACCATGTAAGATGGTGGTTGCCATCATCCGGGCTTCCCAGATATGCCATGTGGTGTGGCATTGCACTGCAAGTGTGTCTGACCTCCACTGTTCCTCGGCTTCTGACATGGATTCTTAAGTCCAAGAATAAAGCAGATTAATTCAGCTAGTTGGTAAATATTACTCTGAAAGTCAATTCTTTTTCAGTGTTTAATTTCACACACACATATGTAATGAATCACTTTTCCTCACTGAGACCCCAATGTTGTTTCATCTTAGCTAGTGAAACAGAAACATTCACAGTGAGCAACTAAAAATATCCTAATAGTGAAGCTGAGAAAAATGTGCATTAGTAAATTACAACCAGACATGCTTTCCAACTCCCAGTAAAAGCATGAATCCCTATCTCTTCTTCACAGTTGCTGTTACACTGGATGCTTTATTTTCTTTCCTCAAAGGACAGAAGCTTCCAAGTCACCTTGTCTTTTCTTAATTGTTGCTGTTAGAATGACCACTGCAGCTTTGCTCTGTTAATTCTACTTCCTGATTCCCAGCTGTAATTTTAGTTACTGCTGTAATCCTTTTCACCATTAGACAATGTACTTTTATTTATCCCTTGCCCTGCTTGCATGGACCGTGGGGAAATGCCAACAGTTGTTCTGGAGAGTCTTCTCAGGCCACAGCACTTCATAAACATCATTATGATATTTATGACAAATAATGTCAGTTTTCTAATGCTTCTGCAAAAGTTACTGGTCTACCATAGTAAAAGAAGCAGAAGATACCAAGGCAGTAGTCCTAAAGGAACACTGCTTATCACACTAGACAGTTTTAAACCTACCAGATACCTTGACTCTAAAATTTTGTATGCATTTAGAACTCTGCTTCTAGATGAACCTCCCAGTGCTTGCACCATCCCTGTCTGAGTACAAGGGAGTCCTGAAGCTACTTGTCCCTGTGCCTCAACTGCAGCAAAAGCCTAATTTCCTCATTATGCATAAAGCATAAAGTCTTTCAAAATGGGACTGCCTGCAAGCTAATTTATGGCCATTTTATTTTAAAATGCACTCAGGCTAGCATATATCCTTACAGCTTAATGACTGGCAAAGATTATTATGAATGGGGAAGGTAAAAGCTCAAGTCTCCCTCTTTGCTTTGACAGACTTAACCTACGTCTGAATGTCTAAGGCCAGTTATAGTCTATGTAAATACGTATTTCCACTAACCAACCTTCCCTGTGATCAGCCAGCGAGTGGAACAGGATGAGACTCTTGGTGCTGTCTGTGCTTGCACAAGTGCTGTGTTTTCTCTCCATGATGATCTGTATGGATTCCACATGGTTTATACATGCGTGTGCCTATTGGAAATACACGCCCAGCCTTGCTACTGACCAGACCTGGGGACATGGGTCTGCAGCAGCTTCACCTCCATGAGCTACCAGATTTAGCATCTCCCTTGCCGGCAATGCAGTTGCAGTTAACTATATTTCCAGAGTGGTCCACAGGAGTATGTTACATATAATAGCGGAACATATTATATGTATAGGCAGAAGAAAATTTTAAGCTGGACCAGAATATTAAATTTTAAGAATATGAATACTGAAAAAGGTAGAAATGTAAACAAATTCTTAATACATTCTTTTACCCTTCTTCTGTGCCACCTAGTCCTTTTTTTTCTTCTGGAAACATTAATAAAATCCATGTTCCAATAAATAGCAAAAGGTGATTTCATAATTATTATGATCATTTTCATTAAACTGCCCTCATCTAAACAACCCTGGTGTGACTGCTGCAAAATGAATTACCTTTTCTAAATTAGTTCTACCAAAAGCTAAATAGACTCATATAAAACCAGAATGAAAATTAATATTAGAAGAGATTTTGTATGCTTTAAATACTGTTGTGATCAGCAGTTTTAGGACAATGTGTGCCATTTGGGTCTGCAATACAATTATAAATGCAAGTTGTACTAACAAAGGTAAACAACTGGCAGTCCAAGGAAGTAGTTCTCAATCATCTTCTCAAATCCACCCCTTTACAGCATGTAGTGCGGGTCTGCATTAATTTGCACTTTACTGGGAAAGGAGGAAGAAAAGCCGCACAAGTGGCAAACTCCTGGATGAGAGTATTCATGCCCAATGCAACAAAATTCAGATGCTGCAGAAAGCAAGAGGCAATAAATCTATGAACCATATGGGAACTAGGGACCAGGAACCATGATGAAAGCCCTGTATTATTATTACTTTTTTTAGCAGAAGAGATCACAGGCATTTACAATTTGAGCTAGAGGAAAAATTTACGGGCTTATGCACAGCAAGTGTAGTTTATTCCCTGTGTTTCAGAAGTAATTTTCCTTCACACAAGCACTCCTTGAAAGTACTTATATTGCTATAAGGTGAATAATGCAGTTATAAGCTGGTGAACTGAGACACACAAACCTAGTCTACAGTTTCCAAAACAGTATTTCTGCTAGTGAATTCAGCAAATGTTTTAAAACAAATTCTGCTTAATCCAGTCTATTCAGTAGGGGGTTCCCATGTAAATACTGGGATTTAGTAACACTCATGGGAAGTATCAACAAAGTTTAAGCCCCATCTTACTCAGGCTGGTTGACAATAGTCTTCATCAAGCTTCCTTGTTCAGACTTTAAGGACTGTAGCAGTAATTATCAATTATCAAAGCCAATTATTCCTTTGCCTCCTAAAGTAGGTGAAAACCACCATATTTTCAGAGCTTCTGTGCTTTTTTCAGTCCTTGGCAAGCTGTTGGCCAGGACAGCATCACTGGAGTTGGTGACATAAAGCCAGGTTGTCCTGCCTCTGTTCACTACTGGTCACCTTCTGCCATACCTGCTTTTTGATTCTCTTCCAGGTTCAGGCCAGGTTGTATGAGGCTATGAACAACCTGATCTGGGACATGTCCGTGCACATGGGCATTGGAACTAAATGGTCTTTAAAGGTACTTTCCAACCCAAGCCTTTCTATGATTCCTTAGGGAGAATGCAGAAACAGGGGGATTCATATGGAGATCTGTCTGTGGTGGAAAACTCCCTGAGCAGAATCTGTCCTTTAAAAATAAATTAATAAAAATAAACCCCTCCAAACTTACTTTCCCTACAACTTTTCACCCCAAAAGCAGAATCTGCAACTTTAAATGGTAATTCCTTTCTTATGCAAGACTGAGATGTTTTCTCTACCTAAGTGTGACTGTAATTGTTAGGGTTTCCTCATCTTTGCACATATGTTCCTTATAGCAATATTGGAAAGTACTGAAAAAACAAGGATTCATGTGTTTTAGTTTGGGTCCATTCCTGTGAACTTTCCATCTTAGTCTTCAAAATGTCAACGGCAAGGATTTCTTCCTGCGTAGGGAGGTGAAGTTGCTTTTTTTTCTGTTTCATAACATTAGGCTTCTATCAGTTCATTATTCTTTCTGCACTGCACCTGTTTCCAAGCCTTTTCTTCCCAGTTGTTATCATACAGTATAGC
This sequence comes from Falco naumanni, assembly GCF_017639655.2. Taxonomy (NCBI): domain Eukaryota; kingdom Metazoa; phylum Chordata; class Aves; order Falconiformes; family Falconidae; genus Falco; species Falco naumanni. The sequence goes on from NC_054057.1 coordinate 58,933,989, forward strand.
TCATACTTTTTAGCCCACAGAAGTTTTTAGTCCCAGTAGTATTTTCTTAACAGACACTGTCATGTACCTAATCCTTGACTGCTGTATTTTTTTTTTTTCTTCTGAGGAGATATGGCCAAGTTATTAATTTCTGTACAAGGATGATGCTTTCTGTTACATTCCTGTTCTGCCAGAAGGCAAACCCATTGCCATGCATTGGATTCAAACATTTGCACTGAATGTATAAAATTGATGTGCTGGACCATGAAAGATATTAATTATCTCCAAGGACTTGTTGCTACTTATTGCTGATGACTGATTGTCACATAGGCTAAGAGCATTACACACCCCTGCAACTTCTTTTGCAAGAGAAATTGTCCCCACCAGTCTGACTCCCTCCTAATGAGTATCTGAGGACTCAGACAGAAGTCAACGACACTTGAGCAGCCTTTTGCTGAGAAACCCTGTTGTATAAATAACTGGAGAAGCAGAGAAACTTCAAAGGTCCTCACTTTATACCTGCATGGTACAAAATCAACTTGAGGTCTCTTACAATACTCTGTCACTAGATATTGGTTTGTTGTAACTATGAGTTACTTGTAGGAAGAAGAAAATAAAATTTAAATTAAAAAGAAGATTCTCTATAGTGAGAAAACCAATACATTGCACTAGCAGTGCCAAGATCCCTGGGGAAGATCAAGATAAGCTGTATGAGGCAATCCTTTGCTTAAACCTTTGATGCCTCTGCTCTAGTCAGGAGACCAAAGACATCGCATTGACACTTACAGGCTTTTTGTATGTAAGAGGAGAAGAATGAAATGAGTCTGAAGGATGTCCAAAAGGGATCTTGGGAGGCAGACCTCTCTGCTGAAGACAGGCATTAAAAAAGAACAAAATGTTTGTGTCAAAACAACCTTTTTTACTTAGTAATGAAGTGATAAGAGTACTCCCCTAGCAATTAGTATGTCCAGGTCATAGTCAGTACTGTTACCTATACCCAAGCTGAGTTAGATGAGCCCTTCTGTTCCAGCTTTTCAGTTTTATCAAAATTATCTTGAAAGCACAACAGCAGAGAGTAGCAGATTTTGGACCCATGATGGTGGTATATACTGATCACAAAAGTTGGGTATATTTAATATAGTCAAGCTTTGCTGCTTAGCACAGTTACTATTTGAAAATTAGTCTGGGTTTCTGCTGAGCTGGTACTTCAGTCTGCATCCTTCAGTAATTCAGTAGAAAGGACCAAAGCAAATACATGCTGCTTTCTCCTTCTGCAAGGCACTACCAAGCCATTTTATTAATTTCTGTGATCCTATCATGCACTTTAGAAGGACAACAGTTAAGACATCAAGCAAATTTGAATCAATGAGATTCAGAATCATGTCTGAGTTGACTAAGTCTGGGACTTTCAGAGGACTCTAAATAAAGAATAGAACTTTCTTGGTATTTCAGTGGGACTTTGAGAGTCTGATACTATAAATGATGGTCCCTCATACCTTCTATGCTTCATCCAACATTGGAATCATCTGTTGTATTATTTAATGTTGAGAAATGTGATAACAGTATTTGCCATCACCATATGGTTTTGCAGTACCAAAACTATTCACTATACTATGCTTATTTTTGTTGAGGAAATTGTCTCACTGTTTTTTTGTTGGTTTTTTTTTTAAGCTGTAGATGAGGATGCTGTTTAAACCCTAAAGGAAAGGAAGGTAAACTGGCTGGTAGTTCAATTCTATTAGATGTTATTGAAGGCAGTTAAATCCCTAGTCTTGGGAGTCTTCAGCTTTTGAAACAGGTTTTCCAGCTCTGGGGATGAAAAAGAATGAAGCCTGTTAAAATGATGCATGTTTAATAACAATGTTTAATTACCAAGAAGATGCACACGTTGTATTCTACAGTTTCATGCATGTTAGTTTCTTGTTCACTTTAATTGATTCCATATCATACACAGGTTAGAATATCAAATTTTAATGACTAAAATATTATAAGTAGTACTTACATGTCTGTGTTGTCAAACCTCTTTCTTCTCAAAGACCTCTTTTCAAAACTGTTTTCAGCTGAACTGCTTGATTGCAGGAGGATTAATTTCTCCCCAAGGCTAAGCAGTTTGTAACAAATCTTATAAAAATATTAAGGGATGCGTGCACTTTTAGTGGGATTTTTTGTTTAGAAACACACAGGGGCAGAAAGGTTTCATTTGACTCCTACAACACAGCAAAGAATTGAAATACTAAGAAGACATGGAATTTATATTACACTATTCATTTTCAAAGCACTTGGAAAATATTGCAGGTAATTAAATTCATAACACTGCTGTGGAGTTAGAGAGTAAAATATTATTGTGCTGAGGACGTGAGGGTATATGAAGGCAAGATTAGGGAAATGCTACTGGATGAGGCAGAACCCCAAGCCTGCACTTGTAGCACTAACGTCTCTTTTTGTCCCAGAAGACAATCAGGAACAAAAGTCAGGAAAATTATTTCACAGTTCAGTGTATAGTACCTAGTTAGCTTAGATAATAAGAACACTTCATCAGAGGTATGTACTAGCAATCAAAAAGACCCCTGTAGAAAATAAAAACTGAAGTACTTCAGAGTTCAGACACCACTTGGAGCAAGCTCCTTTGAGGTTGGCTGAAGAAGCCAAAGACCTCAAGGTGGTGTTCGGCTTTTATAGGTACGTTGGTGATAAAAGGAAGAGTAGGGAAAATATGGGCCTTTTCCAGAAGGAAATGGGAGACCTGGTTACCTGGGACATGGAGAAGGCTGAGGTACTCAATGTCTTCTTTGCCTCAGTGTTCACTGGCAAGCGCTCCTACCACGCTGCCCGAGTCACAGTAGTCAAAGGCAGGGACTGGAATAATGAAGAACCACACACTGGGGGGGAAGGTCAGGTTAGAGGTCATCTAAGGAACCTGAAGGTGCACAAGTCCATGGAACCTGATGAGATGCATCTGCAGGTCCTGAAGGAACTGGTGAATGAAGTGGCTAAAGCCACTGTCCATCATATTTGAGAAGTTGTGGCAGAATGGTGAAGTTCCCACTGACAGGAAAAGGGGAAACATAATCCCCATTTTTAAAAAGGGAAAAAGGAAGACCTAGAAAACTACAGGCCAGTCAGTCTTACCTCAGTGAATGACAAGATCATGGAGCAGATCCTCTTGGAAACTATGCTAAAGCATCTGGAAAATAAGGAAGTGATTGGTGACAGTCAACACGTTTCACTAAAGGCAAATCGTGCCTGACACAATTGATGGTCTTCTATGATGGGGTTACAGTGTTGGTGGATGAGGGAAGAGCGACTGACAGCACCTAGCTGGACTTGTACAGAGCATTTGACACTGTCTCGCACAACTAACTTGTCTCCAAAATGGAGAGACATGGATTCAGTGGGTTGACCACTCAGTGGATAAGGAATTGGCTGGATGATGATGCTCAAAAGAGTTGTGGTCAAAGGCTCAATGTCCAAGTGGAGACCAGTGGCAAGTGGTGTTCCTCAGGGGTCCATACTGGGACCAGTGGTTTTCAACACCTTTATCAGTGACATGGACAGTGGGATTGAGTGCACCCTCAGCAAGTTTGCCAGCAACACCAAGCTGTGTGGTGTTGTTGATGCTCTGGAGGGCAGGGATGCCATCCTGAGGGACCTTGACAAGCTGGAGAGGTGGGCCCATGCCAACCTCATGAAGTTCAACAAGGTCAAGTGCAAGGTCCTGCACCTGGGTCGGGGCAACCCCCAGTATCAATACAGGCTGGGTGGAGCATGGATTGAGAGCAGCCCTGAGGAGAAGGACTTGGGGGTATTGGTGGATGAGAAACTCACCATGACCCAGCAATGTGCACTTGCAGCCCAGAAAGCCAACCAAATCCAGGGCTGCATCACCAGAAATGCGGCCAGCAGGTGGAGGGAGGGGATTCTCCCTCTACTCCACTCTCATGAGACACAACCCGCAGTGCTGCATTCAGCTCTGGGTCTCCCAAAATAAGAAGGACATGGACCTGTTGGAGTGGGTCCAGAGGAGGCCACAAAGATGCTCAGAGGGCTGGAGCACCTCTCCTGTGCAGACAGGCTGGGAGAGCTGGGGCTGTTCAGCCTGGAGAAGAGAAGGCTCCAGGGAGACCTTGGAGCACCCTCCCAGTACCTAAAGGGGCTGACAAGAAAGCCGGAGAGGGACCTTTTACAAGGGCCTGTAGTGATAAAACAAGGGGCAATGGTTTTAACCTAGAAGAGGGTAGATTTAGATTAGGTAATAGGAAGAAATTCTCTACTGTGAGGGTGATGAAGCACTGGCACAGGTTGGCCAGAGAAACTGTGTCTGCCCCATCCCTGGCAGTGCCCAAGGCCAGGCTGGATGTGGCTTGAAGCAACCTGGTCGGGTGGAAGGTGTCCATGCCCATGGCAGGGGGTTGGAACTAGATGGTCTTTATGGTCTCTTCCAACCCAAACCATTCTTGGATGCTCTGATTCTATCTTTGAATCCTAAGTATAGTTCTGGGGACACCTGAATCTGGGGAGGTATCTAGTGAGTGAACAACCTCCTGATCTCTTGGAATGTGTCCCTGCCAATGGCAGGGAGGTTGGAACAAGATGATCTTTATGGTCACTTCCAATCCAAACCGTTCTGTGACTCCATGATTATGGTCTGGATCTGTATTTGGAATTTACAATCTGGGATGTCCTTTGGAATTTACAATCTGGGATGTCCTATTTTGCCATAGCTCATGCAAGCATAAAAATCTGCACAGAGTACGGGAGGAGGAGGTGCAATGAAAGCCTAAATCTTCCTGTGGAGAGTTTGAAGATTCTTTCATGTGAATTAAAAGATAATGGGCTACTTAATCTATTAATGGGCCAATAATGGATTAATTAATGGATAGCCATTAGTACATAATGGATCTATCTCACAACCAAAGAAAGGACCATACTGCTACGGTAGCTGAAGATCTCATGTCTGCTACTGTATACATCAACACTCCCATTAGGCAGGGGACACACAGGCACAGGGAGATTATGAGACTTCCATATAGGGCTTTAGATGGAATTGGGGCACCAAGCCACCCCACCCCTGAACTTAAGGTATTTGAAGCATTTGAACTCATATCATCCCTGTAAAAGTCCAGAAACACTCTTGTGTTCATGGCCTCGAGCAAACCAGTACCTTGCTTGCACTGTGGTGGCAGGTTTTGTCTTTTGCTTACGTGAAACAATCTAATAGTCCCTCCTGGCAAGCAAAAGCTGGGCTCTTTCTGTAAGTATTAAATATTTGTTTGTATGATACACACAGGAGTCACATCCTGGTTGATGTGCTCTACTTCAGAAGCTGGTGCATCTTAGGAAGAGATTTACAAACCCACTGTGCACACAAGCCACAGATCCTTTTGCTGCCACCGGGAAGCCTGGAGTCTACTGATGTAAGATGGGACAGAGGACTCCTTTCCCTCTATTTTGCTGCTGGTTTGTTGGACAGTTTGAATAGGATGTGGTGTATGTTTCTCTCTGTCCACCTTGCATACCTTCCACACTTCATCTGTAAGAGCATACAAAGGTGTCCCTTGGTTGTCTGCGGGGGGGGAAAGAGAAAAAATATAAATCATACAAAAGAAAGCAAGAAAAAAACCAAATTAAAAAAAAAATAACCTAAGCCAATTTATGCTAAGTGTAGTTATTTGGGGTGGAAACCTGGGACCTTCTTTGGATACTAAGACATGACCTTCTGTCCTCAGATACCTGCAGCAAGTGGGATATAATTATTTTGTGAGAATCAGTAACTGGATTGACATAATTTATTGGAGTGGCTCTAGAAAACTGGGGAATGTACTCAAATTCTTTAATAGTGTATGAATCCTGTGACAGCTGCTTTACCAAAATGCTTCCCTGACTCATCCATTGTAGTCTTCTGTTTTTGAATCTGAAAGATAAACAAAAAAAATGAGAAATTTTAGAAACTTACAGATTGTGATCTTGGGCTCTTTGGATTTTTGGAGAAGGATTTTTTTATTGCTGAAATTTTTTTCCCTCTTTCTGTTGCAAATCAGTGAATAACGTAGATACTGAAAGAAGCTACCTTAAAATAAATGGTCTGTAATCAAAGCTAAAAGCAGAGGGTTGTAAAGGTTGCATCTGCTTACATTCTACTTTGAAGTCTGTTACCCTGTTTTTTGTATTCAAGCCAAACCTATTAGGCTGAATAATTTGAGCTTTTTGATTGACAGGCTTCTCAGCATTAGGTTTTATTTCTGTTCATATTTTCATATTACGAGTATTATCACGCCACCAGAATAGAAATAATTTCACTTTTAGCTGTGCTTCAATGCTGCTGAATCATAACAGCAGAATACTACCTTCAAGCCCATCTGTCCAAGGAGAAAAAGAATCAATTTGAAGTTTATCTGTGCACAAACTGTTCATAAATCACTGAGTTATGGAAGCACCCTATCAGCTTCAGAAACTACTTCATTATCAGCGGCTTCCATTTTGTCAGTCACAACTACTAAAAATATATTTATATTTAAAGAACAATGGTTTTGGGGGAGATTTTTTAAATAAATCTTGGGATTTTTCTGCTTAATACTCCCTTCTTAAAACTTGAGGCTTTTATTACACCATAATACTTACCAAGCTTGTCTCTGCAATAGTAACAGTTAAAAATTTTGGTGGTTGTTGGTGGCTTTTTATTTTCTATGGTAAAGTTACTGTTTCACGTTATTTCATGATTTCAGAAAGTGATGCTTCTAGAAACACACCAACTGTTAAGCCTTGAGGAAATCTTGTGATTTCATCACAAAACCAGAAGTGTGTCTTGCTCTGCTTTACTTGATCTCTCGTGGTGCCTTCAGTTTCACGGTTCCAGGATTGCAGACTTTTCTTTGCAACAACCAGAAAAACAGCAAAAACCCCTGATGAAGGGAGAGATAGATGTAAGCGATGCAAAGCCTAATCCAGTAGTTCACAGGAGAGGTTTGCAGCAGAGAAGTGATTCAGAGGTGTCCTGTGGACTTCCCTTGATCCTTGGCTTCAGTGGACTCCCCATGGTGTCAGTTGGTGTTCACACAGCACAACGGTCCCTTCCCAACTTACCTCATCTTCCAGTGAGGAACCACACAGCGAATCCAGTTCTGCAGCTTCTTTCCTAGTTCAACTTAAACTAGCATTAATCACTGTGCTAAAGCATGATGCTGTGGAAATTTTAGTTCACTCCACGGCAAGGAAAACTCTTAGCCCTCTGCATAATACTTTTCCAGTATCACAGGATATCCCACTAAAAGCATAGGGAATTAAATGATGCAAACCCAGCAACCTGACGTGGATGTATTTTAATGAGAGCTTCTTTACTAAATAAAGTTCAAAAGCCTTCAAAACCCCCAGGTTTGTAATAATACATTTGAGGGAAATTACACTGTCTTAAGTTTAAAGCACGTTATTCCCAAGATCTACCTGACCTGGAGACTGATCTTTATGGCTTCAATGAGTATGTGGAGGGGAAAGCTGCAGACAGGGAATCTTCTTACATGTTTAAGAAATATAACTGCTGGTACATTAGGCCTTCAAACAGTTCAGGGCTGATTTTCCAACCATTCAGTATCTTCCTTTATCAGATATTGATGTAGGCTGGAGAAGCAATCTAAATTTTCAGATCTGGGATGCTGTGAAATGTATTTATGCTCATTTACTGTTGCTAAATATCATTGGAAAAAGGACAGAAAAGCATTGACTGAAAGATCTGCATCACCAGAAGAACCTTGGTATATACTAATTAGACTATATTTTAGATACAGAGGACAAGAAACTTCAGAAGTGAGGACATGACTGTATATTGTTTTTACAATTGAATTTAATCCTAGTTTACTGAAATCTGTAACTGAATAAAGGATGCAGTGAGCCTAAAATATTAAAATAGACTGCTTGGTGTTTGAAAAATTGCAGTGTACCTCTACTTTTTCATTTGCTAAGATCAGTTAATCAACATGACCAAGACCATCAAGTACATATGCAATAGCTGTATGAAAATATCTCAGTATTAAATAGTACTGAACGCAGTGTGATATTTCAGCTTGCATACTGACGTTAATAGAACTCCTCCAGGCCATGCTAAATTATGTTTTATATGCTCTCGTATGAGGAACCAAAAATAGCTCTGATAAGCAAATAGCACAAGTGAAATATAGCATACTGAAAAGATAAAGAAAAACTTCTTGCACTTTGTATCCTACACAGCCATGGAGCCCACATAGATTACTCCATCAGCTCTTTCACCACTTCTTGAAATCATGATTTTAAAAAAATACTCAGATATATGGAATTCATCTGCCCACATGTGGCTGGTACTGTGTCTTGGTGTAGTAGTAGTAGTGTTTGCCACCCACTTCTCCCTTTGTGGTCAACAGAGATCTAACCACTGCAATGAATGGAGACTTCAGTGAAACTCCATGCTAAAGTAGATATTTTGCTCAGATGCTCAAAGGCAGAATAATTGTTAAAATACTGTTGTTGTTTTTTGGTTTTTTTTTTTTTAAAAAAAAGTTAGGATATCCTCATAGGACAATGTTTACATGTGAAATCAAATCACTCAAACTGGACTACTGTTTGTTGTCATATAGTCACAGGGGTCTCTCTTGTAAGAGACCTTGCAGCAGCACCTTCAGCTGCATCTGGTGAGGCTTCCCAAATCGCTTCTCTGTCCGCTTACAATCTAGCTGGCCTGTGGTCCTGTGTGGCCACCCCATCTCACCTACAATCCATCTTTATCAATAATATTAACCACCTACAAAGTGTGTAAAACTCTTAGCCACCTATAAAAGACTGTCCTACATGATTATTTCTACATCCACTGGAAAGTTTGTGTTGCTTGTTTACAAGTATCCGTACACTTCAATAACATTGGCAGCAAGGAACTGCCTGGAAATCAATGAATCGCTTTACGCAGGTTGTTAATCAACACATTGAAGCATAGAAATTGGACGGGGCTGAGTAGGGTGTGCCTGGTGGAATCTCCAGAACTGTATGAAATTCCTACCTGGAGGGCTCCCATAACTCCCAGTTAGATGATTCATCATTCAATCGGTCCCCTAGCTTCAGTTCTGTCCAATGCCTCAAATCAGTCCATTATCTCACCTGTGCAGGCAACTGGCTGGGTAGCCCCTGAAACAGCCGGGGAATTAATGGCTTAAATGCACAGTGCAAGAGCAGGCACAATCCCGATACGCAGCTACGCCATGAGTGTAACTAAAGAACAAATTTTAATTTTGTGCCTGCAAGTAATTTATCACTCAAGTCCCATAGCTCTTGCCACACCACCAAAACCTGGGCAGAGGAATTGCATACAGAAAGTGCTTCTTTCTCACTTTCTCACTTTCTCTAGGGAGTCCAGAATAACTACTTAGCTGCAGATACTTCCACTGTGTATGTCTCCACTTAGTCTGAGTCCCAGACACTGTGACTTTCAGGCATGACTCACTGTTATTTTATGACAACTCTGAACCATATGCTAACGTCAACTGGAAATTAAGATGGAAGTGTGAAAGTTTTGAACAAACACAGAAGGAAATTGCTGGAACAGCTTTCTGATCAGAGCAGTGCAAGCTAAAAAGCTGACAGAATTGTCATTCTGTGATGAACTTCTATTCATTTTTAAGGCATAGTTGCCTATGTAGTAGGAATCAGAGTATGATAAGCGCATCACTCCAAGTAGCAGTGTTTTGTGGTGCTGGGACACGGTTATCAGTGTTGCTACACTGCTGGAATGGTTCTTGACATGTCTTCCTCCTGGACCAAATAGCAGTCTCTCAAACAATTCCCAGGCACAGGAATCAATGTCTATATCTATATTAGCAAGGTGCTCAAGTCAGTGGAAGGAGTTACGTAAACAGAAATAGTTGTGATGAGAATTCAACAACTAAAGTCTACACCAGCGGGGCTGCATCAGATTAAGTCTAGTCTGGTCCCATGGATGGGGCTGCCTGTTTAGTGATGAGAGCACATTCGTTACACTCTTGGGAGTCTTCAGATTTAGCTTCATCTGCAAGGACCACAGCTCACGCTTTTCAAGACTCCTCTACAAGGTGAAACAAAGCACAGGCATAGGTCTGATCAAGGGAATCTCAAGTAAATGCCTGAGCCAACTGTAGAGTTCCAGTGACTATTGCCAAAAAGCAGTTTGGAAGAAATCATTCTGGTTTGGAAGCTCCGGGAATCAGCCAGCATAGACGCACACACTGCTATTGTGCCAAGTGACCTTGATTCCCAAGGACTTTTGTCAGGCACATGCAGCATACTGGCATAGACTCCAACCACTGCTGACAGTCCTTTCCAGTTTTCTATTGATATAAGCTGAAAACCTGTTATTTAACTTCATTATTTCTGTTACAGAAATTGAAAGTATCAGTTAAAATCTGGGCTTCTGAAGGGTCTCAGAGTGATCCAGGGTGGATTTCTGGTTTAAATACATGCTTAATTTTGGCTTAATTTGCTCATTTAGTTCTCTGATGGGGAAAGAAAATAATAAGTTTTCGTATATCTCCATACCTCAGGGAGTACCATACTGGTGAAGTCTTGGTAAAAGAGAAAGGAGAAAAAGGGAAGCAAAGTCTCTAATAGTCTTATTTGTTGTTCAGAAGTTCGCTACAAGAAGCAGAGTTACAAAGGCATTTGAAATACTTGGAGATGAAACAGGTAGCAAGAGACAAGGCAGAGACATGACTGACGGTTTATGATTCAGTGTTTAGAACAACTTTCGTGGTCCAAGACTGATAAACGCACAAGAGCTATCCCCTCAAATTCTCTGTTGCGCAAGTAATGTTTTATCAGAAGTCTTCAGAGGGTTCTGATATATATGTTCTCAGTTATTAGAAAACGGATTTAACATGATGGATGTTTGCTGCCTCTGATTCTGTCCAGGCATCGCTCCACCCCCTGCCCCCACCCCACCCCCATCCCGAGAGATCAATGATAAACAATTTTCTACAATATACTGGAAGGAAGGCACTTTCTTATGCTCCGGTTTTCCTCTCCCTTGTCACTCATGTATTGCATGACATCTAAGGAAAGATCTAGTGTGTTATTGGTTTTTGCTTCCTTTTTAATAATTTTCTTTTATTGTTTTGCCCTAAGGTTTCAACAGGAAAATAGAAGTATAGAAGAAGACTAAAGAGCATCAAAAGCCTGACAAAGACAAAGCACATAGAAAAGCACCGATCAAAGAAAGTCCAATCTTTGTCTTTGATGATGGCAATGAAATACTAAGATCTCGTTCTCTCTGGAGTTACATTTATCATTTTAATTCATGTCAAGGGAAGAAGTGTGAAGATGTATTATGTCTGGATTTGCCAATTCAGATCCCTGACTGGCTAAGCCACAATGCCAACACCTTCCTGAGACTAACAGAGTCAATGCTTCTTGGTTTCAGCCAGGAGGCATTAGAGGAATATTTGAGTCACATTATGTGCAAGTATTTAATATCCACTAGATTTGCATGTCCTGGTTTTAAGTATGACACCGAAACTCAAAGCAAACTCCAGCTGAAACTACCAAAGCATACCTTGTTTCTAGTTCAAACAGTAAGGAACTCTTGGGGTTCTTGCTGTATCTTTAAAGAAAAATCAATTTTTCTTCCTACTAAGATTAATTTTATAAGTCCTTTATAAGGCATGAGTACATTTCAGTATACAATTTAGCCTCTGTAATACATAGCTGGCCAAAAGCTACTGAGAAAGGATAACTGGAAGCTCTCCAAGGATCCAAAAATAATGACAGGTGCAGAGCACTTGAAATGGACAGCTTGCTACCTGGAAAATGTCACAAGTTCTCTAACCTCAAGAGCTTCTCCAAGTGTACCAGAGAAGAATTTGTACCTATCAATAACACAACTATGGTAACAGTCACTTACCTCAAAAGCAATTTAGGCAATTTAGGAGCAACACAATGAAAATGTGAAATGCAAGATCAAGTCTATGTTATAAAGGACAGACAGCCAAATCTGCTGAGTTCAGGTGTGGATTTTCAGTATGTCACAGTCTGCAGGCTGATTGTCAGAGCACATGGTCTTTACCCAACATTAAATGTGAAGCTTTTTTCCTTTTGTCAAAGAGAGAAAAGCTACTTTCCACTCAAATAAAATTAAAAGTAAACAGATCCCTGTTGCCGAGTAGTTAATGAGCTCTAAACCTGCATCTGAAATGGGTTTGTGTGCAAATCACTGGGGGTCCAGGCTTCTATATTATTGATAAGTTTTCAGACATCACTGAGGTATCCTTCACTGACTTCTGGCTTTGTTTATTTTTAATAGGGTATGAATAAAGCTTGATAATTAGGAAGACAGTTTTTTCCAGACAACTGCCCCTTACAGAAAGCCATGGAAAATGCTTCTGAGGGTGACTGTCGTCACTGCAGTCACTTCAGTCTGTCCAGACACTAACCTTCATGGTAACTCTACTCCTGGATTTCCTTTCTTGTTTTTAACAAAAATGTTACTCAGATATGAATGAGGTGACCTCCGTTTGTGTGTTTGGGTTGTTCTTTGCTTTTCATATTTCTTCTTTAGTTTGTTCCATCCATAAACTAGCATCATCAAACAAGATTCGAATCAGAAGTAAGAAATGCAAAAGAGGTATTTTGTATCTATGAATCACCAGAAAAATTTCGGAACCTTCTAGGAAAAGTGGCATCTGCAGGAAATGTAGGCCAGGTATCTCATGTGTTCTTACCATTTTGACTCAGCAACTGCAGGGTTTGTTTTGAAAAAGGGAAGAAAAAAGAGAAAGACTTGAGAGCATTGCATTTCACTGGATAATGATTTCTACAGAGTCGTGAGTAATGCTTATGACAAAAAGGATGTCAACATATTTAAGGCCAGCATCATGGTAAGCATTATCACGGGATGTTTTTTCTTCTTCTTTAGCAATATTTTTTTACTCTGACATGATGCCATGCCAGCTGAGGTGGAGAGGTATTTCCATGGTATTACTTCTGGTTCTGTACTACGTTATACATACTTGGGAAAACTTATGTTTTAAGCAGACAGCATGAGGTGAGCGATGTCTGTGAAGTGAATGACGTTAAGACTTACCTCCTCCATAACACGACTTAGCCTTTGCATGGAAAGATGACGTACGTTGTGTCAAGTGTGTTCTCACTTGGCAGTCCGTGGGGTGACAAAGCTCGTGTACTTGGTGTCTCATGCACAATTTGTCTTCCAGTGCAAACACAAAGAAGATGTAATAAAGATAAGTCATATTGTAGGAAAATAGTATCTTCTAAGTGTCTGATGAAACTACTTCTGATCATGCTTAATCCTTCTTTATGGAGATTGTGCTTACCCAGTCATGGAACAGAGATACCAAGTGACTGGAGCTGGCTGAAAATCTGTCATTGAAATTGCACTATTGAAAGTTCTTTTTTTTTTTCCCAGTGATACAGCATCACTCGAAAGAAAAGGAATGTATGTCTGCCTTCAATAATAACACTTCACACTTCATCCAAGAAGAAAAAAAAAAGGAATACTACACTATTTCTCTTCTGGTTTTTTTTGTAGTTTCTGGGCACAGCAAAACAGCGAGGAGAAATTAGTTTCACTGTGCGGGAGCCTGAACTGATTCAGCTTTGGTCCTAAAGCCAAGCAGCCTTGTTAGCTGGGCTTCAGCTGAGTGATATTTGCTGTCTCTCACCAGCGTGTATAATATCATTATAGTGACACTCCTGAGTCCTTTGACTTATGGTCAGAGACATTTTTTTTGCACCCCCACTGTGTCGGAAGGCAGAATCATGGAAGGTATAGCAGACAGAAACTTTTTCTTGCAGTATGCTAGAAGTGCTACTTTAAATGCTGGTTTGGCTCTTGGAAAATATTTTCATTCAATATTTGCTTAAGAATCAATGGTTTCTTACCAGCTATTTCCATGACAAAGACAACCACATGCAGAGTCACTGATGAGAAAGGGGTGGGTACATTTAGCCAGCTCACTCCATCTTGTGAGCAAGATGCCTTTTGAAAGGTGTTTTCTCTAACTGTGTATCAGAACTTTTTGAAGACAAATCAAATTATTCTCAAATTGATCAAATGAGTCTGCACTATGTCCAGAAAAAAAAGGGGAAAGAAAAAAACCAAGGAGACAAGAAGGTAAAGGCCATGCCATTTTCTCATCTTCAGTGGTTCCTAGATTCTAAGCAGAAGAAAAGTATTGACAATTTTTGATCAATTTCTTATTTCACAAAACAGCAACCAATTTATGTCCAAGATATGTAGAATAATTATGAGATTAATTTTAAACTAGATTTTTTCCTGGTTATCATAATTTGATTCTAATAGAATTACTATCCTTTCCTCCCTGCCTCCCTGGCTTTTTTTTTTTTTCCTTCTGGTCATCCACTGGCAGTCCTCAGGTTTTATTTCATTACCAGATTGCCATCAAACTTCACAGCCATCCTGCTGCATATATTATTCCTTCAGCATATGTTATTCTTTTTTGCAGATGTCAAGGTGTGCTCTCATCTTTGCCACAACTCTTACACTAGCATTAAATTTGTATATGCCATATTTCAGCAATTCAAAAAGTTTTTACTGCTTTTTGTTATACCTCAAAAAATCTTGTCTTCCTGGGCTCTTTATTGTTCATTTTATTTATTCAGAACTGCATTTCAAATTAGTTTATTTTTATCACACCAAAGTATGTATGCATTCAAACTTTAAAAAGGAGCAATTACAGCTCAAGGTCAAGTCTCAGAAAAGTTTTGATTCAGACATTGCACAGTTCTGAAAGATTAGTTTTCTCTTTGCAAAATGCCATTCGCATTAACTGTTGATTTTGCTCATTTTTCTTTCTTTAATACATTTGTCATTCTTGTAAAGAAATCTCTGTTCCCTTTCATTAGAGATGAGCCATCAAATGTACTGGTAATTCAGCTAATGTTTACATCGGTAATCTGTTGACTAGAAAAAGCTGATCTTTTAGTGAATGCATTAGCAAGATGAGAACATAAAGCCATAAAGCCACTAAAAAATATTGGTATTACTTAGTGTGACACAACTGGATTTACTAATATTCTTTGTTTAGGGGGAAAAAAAAAAAAGAAAAAAAAAAAAAACAAAACAACACCCAGAAGGAAAGGAGGGGGAAATTCCCTGAGGTGTGTTGTAGTGGAAAAGAGACAATCTTTTTTTTTTTTCTGCATGCCTATGGTTTCTGTCCTGCAGACCTTCAAAATCCAAGTTGGACCACATCCCTAACATTTTATGGTGTCATAAATTGAAGCAGTATGCAGTGTCCTGTAACATGGGAAAACATCCTTACATACATCTTAGAAATCTGCGCAATTATATGATTTGTACTGTGCTGTACATAACACATTTTTTCATTCTCCTTTCCCAATCTACGCCCCAGCAAATCTCAACATCTCGAATGCTACAGATACAGAACTAGGAATCCTGTCATGGAATTGACAAATGTCAATTAAGGAAGTTAAATGAATGTAAAAATTTAATTTTGCTTTATCATTGGAATTCAGTTCCAGAAGAAAAATGAAAAGTCTGTATTATGTGAATGAAAGTGCTTGGTCTTGGTCCCTGTTACCATGTGTCAATAGTGAAGCATATGGACCCGTTCATCTTGTCCTAAAACAGTCCTGAAACCATCCTGAAAAAGATTGGTTTGGTCCATTAATTGCAAAGGGACACCTGAGCAACCAGGTGTGCAGGCTGGGATTGTCTAGCACTGGAAAAAAATGTCACATCCAAATTAATAATGTAATTATTCAATATCCAACCCCACCTGTGTTCTAACTGTGCCCAGACTGGCTTGCTAGATAGTGATTTTGGGAGCCACAACTGTCACATATAAAATTAAACATCTGGACACTTGTTTTCTAAGGATTCATTGCCTGCTCAGTACTAGCACCCTCCACTTCTGGATGCCAGATAGCGACAGAGACAAGAAGAGAATTAAAAAAAAATAAAAATGTATGTTATACCTTTTGTATTTATATACAGTGGTGGACTTGGCAGTGTTACGTTCACAGTTGGACTCAGTGATCTGAAGGGTCTTTTCCAATCTAAATGATTCTATGATTATTTGCCTGTGGTTTACAAATCCAGTAATTTTTACGTCTTCAGCACAGGCAGAAAATTATTTACTAACCATCAGCTGAACCCTAACAATTTGGCTTGAAATAATAACTTTTTCCCAGCACCCTGGTTATTGTTTCAGTTCATGAGAGATATGTGGAGCTTTTCTGTCTGTCTTTCTCTGTCTTTTTCTCTGCCTTCTTTAGTCCATGATCTCTGAATTACAAACCATGTGGCTTATGCAGACCTAAATTGGTTGGGAAGCATTCCATCAGTACGGTAGGTGTTGTGGTTTTGCCGGGGTTGGTTTTTTTTTTTTTTGGATTTGCTTTGTTTTAAGATGAGTGATTTGCAGATGCTATGTGCAGTTCTACAGGCCAACAACAAAATATTTCCCCAATATCGTCTTAATAGAAAGATTCTTTTGTATAAAACAAACAGATCAAATGGCTAACTAAATGAAGTCTTTTAGCACATGCCAGTATCATATTCGCAATAAGTAAACATGTCTCTTGGAATTAACTGTGGCTATTACACAGGTGTCCAGAAGGCAAGCAGGACAGATTTGAGTGCTTCCACAACTGAGAATGCCAGTTCATTTTCCTGGATCTAAGATCTGAACAAATTATGGTGAAATATATTTGATTTTGTAAGCATTTACTGTCTTCTCCCTCATTAAAACCCTTCCATATGGAGAATGGGCTTGCGTAACTTAAACAAATAATTTCATGAAAATAACAAAACGTTGGTAAATGCCTTTTTTTAGTAATTGTTAATAGTCATCACTCATCAGCTGTCAGTTCAGACCCAATCCCTAAATCTAGCCCAGCGTTCCTAGCCCAGTATTCCCATGATAATGAAAAGTAAATTCACCACTTGGAGCTAAAAGCACACTGAAATATTGCCATGAAATTCCAGTAATCAGGCATATTTATCTGCTCTTCTGGACTTTTCAGCTGAAGTTGCAGGCCAGGCTGGAGGAACAGATAGCAGAGATATCCAGGTCGGTCAGGGGAATGGGCGGCTCTTCAGGAGCGAGAGCACATTGCACCGCGTGTGCTCAGCCCTGCAAAGCGAGGGCTGGGAGGAAGCACGCTGGGTGAAAGCAGGAGGAGCGCCGTTTAACTGAAAAGCCAGGTAGGGTCAAGGTAAAATGGGTAGAAATGGAATATGAACGCATGTAAGATGGAAATGACAGGGGTTTTGGTTTTCAGGGCAATCAGGTTTTGTAACAGCCTCTCAAGGAGAGAAGGAGGGATGAAGGCCAACTACATTCAAAGCAGAGCACAACAAGTTTTTGAAGGTAATGATATTGTATCAAGGCTCTGGCAAACAGAGCTTGAAGAGGATTTTTGAGAAGTCTCCTATTCTTCCTTCCATGTCCTCAAATCAGAGCGCTCCAGAATTATTTAACTGGGAATAAACCACTGGACTTTGGGTATAAACGAGTATATATATTAGAACAGGCTGCCCAGGGAGGTGGTGGAGTCACCATCCCTGGTGGTGTTCAAAAAACATGTAGACACAGTGCTCAGGGACATGGTTTAGTGGTGGGCTTGGCAGTGCTGGGTTAACGGTTGGACTTGATGATCTCAAAGGTCTTTTCCAACCTAGGTGATTCTAGGGTTCTGTATGGAGTGTGCGTACCTTACGCCTTTTTTAAAAAAACCCAGCCATGGGAAATGTCCTAACTGCAACGGGAATGCAAGCTGCTACCCCACTAACACCAGGGCATGATGTGTACTTCCCACTGAATGCCGTATACAGTTAATATTCAGAGTATATCAAGATATGATATATCAAGGATGTCAGAGAGCAAAGGGCCTCTAAATCAGTGAGATTTCTTCAAAATTTCCTCAGAAGCAGAGGACTGATAATGGCCACATTTGCACCCTATTACAGTTAGGGAGATTTTAAAGGACCCATTATTCAGTTTTAAAGCAAAACACTGGGACTTCTAATAATATTCTAATAACTGTGAAAATATAGAATCAGAGATGAATTAAAGACAAAAAAGCTGATTTTAAGGCAAGAAATGTCCTAAATACAGCCCTCAAGAAATCTTTGGATGTATATATTTTAACAATCCTTTGGCACATTCCAGTCTGAAATCTCTAGTGAAATATTAGCTGCCTGCGGCATAATATTGTTTGACAACAGTGATACAGTATTTTGATGTAACACCTCTCATCTAACTACTGATGAACATTTATAAACAATTAATTGGGATTGACCATATGTCTTAGGTGGAGAAATATTTTTGTCCCATTTTTAAACTATGAGATTTCACCTGTACATCCATACTGGTTAAATATGAACTGAGTCACGGAAGTAGTGAGACAGGATCAAGCACAGGACCGAGTCCAGCTTTAACCTCCGTGTAGCTAAAATCTGACTGATGCAAAATCCAGCAGGAATATGTGCCCAGCAGAACATTCCACAAGGTTCCTAATTCACACTTCACAAACGAGCAACAGGTGAAACAGGGGGAGCTGGCTTCCCATTGCCAAATTGCAGTAAAAATACAGTTAGCAGCAGCATCCTGCTGTTTATAGGAAATGGGAATATTTTAGTTTAGAATAGTGTCTGCCAGGGATTGCCATGTCCCAATTCTTCCTGATAGCCCAAACTGCACCTTCCCTGACCTACTGAAGTCCTTAGTCCTGGAGAAGCTATAATCCAGGAGAAATCTTGGCAGCCAAGGTGCATTAAGGGAAGGAAAAGGTAAGGAAAATTATAAGCTTTAGTGGAGAACGGGATCTTGAGGTGGTGGATCTAGACCTTCCAAATTTGTTGAGTGTGAAGGAATGATTTAAAAAAAAACTAGATATTGATTTTATTTTATTTTTTTAATTATAAGTCCTTGATTTGTTTCTAGCGCACAATTTCAACAGAAGATTCTGTTTTTTATGGTCCTACAAATGAGTAGTTTTTAGTTTTAGGTGGAAGGCTCTCCTAAACACAAGGGAAAGAAGCTTAAATACTATAAATGCTTCCAACACTACTTCTTGTTACATTTTCATCTTCCCCAATATAAATTAAGGGTTGTCACAGTAAATGTACTCGATCTGAAAACAGCTCAGAGCAAATCTGGGTCACTGATTTGTGGAAAGATCTGTTCTCTGTCTGCAGGTTTTTGATATTTTTATAAATAACTATGACTCCAGTATTGAAAATTGTATATTTCAAGCTAATAGATGAAAGCTTCAGAAATTAGGAGTAGCAAGATAAAGAAAAGCAGGAACAATTTAAATACAAGATCAATGCTATAGGTAGAAATGGGCTCTAATTCAGATAAAGGTAAAATATTCCCCTGTGGATCAAACACTGACAAAGAGCATGTATTATATGAAAGAAGATGCTAAAAAAATTTGGAGAGCACTACAGAAAGAAAATAAAATAGCACAAAACAAAAGGAGATGCTGCATGGATGACAGAAGAAAGAAAGGAAGAGCTAAATAAACTTTTGTATGGAAAGAAATTAATCGGAAAATTCCAAAATTTGTTAGCACTAAATCCTTCTTGCTTCAAAGTCAAACCTGCTGTTGGTCAGGCCAAGAATGAAGTTTTAAAACTTCTGGCTATTTATAAAGAATAAATATATAGTAATTTCAAGAGGAGATTTGATGGGAGATGACGGAGTTTTGCGGGAGTATCTATTTTAATTAAAGACAGTAGCAAACCCTACTATATCAATCACTTTTGCAAGAAAATGTTCTGCTGCCAGCTCTGACTTCCAGCTATTTTAGTTTAGACTAAAAATATCACTGTAAAACAATGTTCATTATTGCTCTGATCCGCAGAGTATGAAGCTGTCAAACATTTGTTTTCTGTATATTAAACATCTGCAGTTATGATGAACTCTGGAGAGCGAGGTGCTATTTTACTTTGAGGCTGCTGCAGCCTGTTATGAGAGCAGACACATGCATACACACATGCTGGCTTGTTTTTTCTCATTTTCCCCTCTTCAACCTTAAATACCTCATTTAAAACTTGAAATTCATGATCTTCTGTCGCACTGTGCCAGACCGAGGACATTCAAAGGCACGTTTTTATTTGGAGGGTCATCACCCACACCTCTTGCTCACGCATTTTTATGACTGCACTGCAAATAAAGGTCATGATTCAAGTGAGTTTACCGTGTAACATACAGAGAGATAAAAAGGAGGATGTGAGAAGTAGCCCTTTATGAGCATAAATAGTATCTTGGTGTTCAGCACCTTTTTGTAACTCGAGGGTGGATTTTTTTCCCCAGTTTGAATCAGGGCCTCACACTCCTGAGAAATTAATATTCCACTCTCCAATGTGCATGTGGGTAAAGTGAGGCAGAGTGAGATTAGACAATTTGTCTTGCTTTGCAGAGGCGGTGCCTAAAGCTGAGGAACTAAAAAATGGTTCCTATGTCTTGGGTTTGCATGCATTCCCCGGCTGCATCCTTTCTTCCAGTTTTGGTCCTGATGCTCACCAGCCTTGCCTCCAGCCCCACTTCCTTCTGACAAGAAGATAAATAGATACAAAGACCAGAGAAAATCATGGGATGCAAGAATTACGGTCACAGAAGAGCAGATATTGTTCTTTGAGGTTTTCCCTTTTGATTTCAGACTTCTTCCACTATATCCTCTGCCTTTCGTAGCAGGCATTTGGGAACTGGTACAGACAGAAGACTGAATTTGTGGTAGCATGATTTTGATTCCTACCTGAGATCTGAACAGTGCAAATTTGCCAGTTTTGTACAGTTCACCACTTTAAATGCAGCATAACTGCACAGAAATCAGAGTTACTTTAGATTTGCAGAGTTTAAGGGGGTCAG
The DNA here is from genome assembly GCF_017639655.2 of Falco naumanni. Lineage (NCBI taxonomy): Eukaryota > Metazoa > Chordata > Aves > Falconiformes > Falconidae > Falco > Falco naumanni. The sequence goes on from NC_054057.1 coordinate 58,954,832, forward strand.
GAACTGACAAGAAATCTGTCAAAGTAAATCAAGCTGTTCTTTTCTGTGCATAAGAACTGAAGAGTCTGCCTAAAGCAATATTGTGTTCTGACATGAAGTAGGGCAGCTTGGATCAAAATATATTTGAGAGCGGAAGCAACAAGGTGTTTTCTCTTCTGCATTTATTCGCTTCATCTCCTGTGAAAGAAAACTTTCCTCTTTCTCTTCTGTGCACGAGTGTCAGTACGTGCACAAATGCTGACATACAGGCATTGGTGCCAGGTGATGTATTTCAAACTGCTAAGGAGAATAAGCAGGAATACAGAACATATTCTGGTATTGTCAACAATATATTGTGGAGGCATTTGGTTGGTGATTGCTAACAAGGCCTTAAAAAGTGAGTTTGTTTCAGTATTTACTGCTATTTTGATGGTAGACCTGCTACAGTCATCTAAATCTCTTTCAGCTTGGATCGTCCATGAGAAGAAATCACGCCGGGTTTAATACTGAAAGGCTTACTGGAATAACAGGCTGTAAGTGCAAAATGGTAAACGAGGCTAAACCATCTGTGTTGCCTTGATGGTGATCAAAACCATGGTGAAGCACACATGTGGTCAAGAAGTAAGCAGCAAGCACTAGCTCTAGGCTCCAGCCTCACAGAAATGAACTTATCTGAGAGATGATTTACTAGGGGAGGTAAGAAAACTTGCATCCAGAGATTATTCCACTCTCCTCTTTTCCCCTTCCCCTCCTGTCATCTCTGCCCAGTTAAGTGCAGTGATGTCCTACATGTTGGGGGATACACACATTACTCTGGTCTAAATATCACAACCTAAGCACCCACACAGCACCATCCTAGGAATGCCTGGTACAAATTACTGTCTTGGTTTACATCTTTTATGTTCCTGGCTTGGCTTCAAGCCATAAACATAGACTGATTTAGTTTTAAAGGGACCTCTGAGGATCATTTGGTCCAGCAGCATGCTGCAGCTAAAGGCCACTGAATGGGAATACACGGAAACTGGCAAAGAAGAAAACTAGTCCCAGTGGCACTTGAAGGACCTGTCCCTCAGTCTCCCACGAGCTTCTTAAGCCACCTCTCTGCCCCAGTCTGCCCAGCAGGATACGCTCTTGCACTGTCGCACAGGTCGAAATAGCTTTGCCTCTGCTCTCGGAGCAGAACCTCTTTCACAGGCAGTTCTTCTGGTTTCTGTGGGGTCACTCAAAGAGTAAGTTGTCACTTAGTTTGCCAAAGGTGTCACATGCTGGCTTAGACTCTACAAAGAAAACACCTGAAAACAAGGAGAACCATTATCTGGCAGTCTCCATCCCCGTCTTGTGCAATACCTTCCACTTTTATGCAACACTGGTGCACTCTGTGTTGTTAGGAACAGTGCTCTGCTTTTCTTTGAATCAATTGAGAGAAGATAGGAAAGTTCACACTGAAGGTGAAACTCATTCAAGCATAAAGAATAAAATAAAGGTGTGTTTCTGCACTTTGAAAAGCAAAATGGCTTAAGCACACACACACTCATATGGAATGAATCATTCAGATCAAAAACTACCCTAGAAACAGAATAGCTCCTTCTGCTCAGCACACCGAGAAGCCTTGTATTCCTTGTAAGTTTAAGTCACTTTTTAAATGTTGCATTACATAATGAAAACAGTGGGAGGGGGAGCCAGTGCCCCAGCACTTCATGTCCCTCCTTACATTTCAGTTCCGTGATGATCCGTTCCATTTGAAACTGGAACAGCCTTCCTGAAAGATTAGAAGAGCTTGAAGCAAATGGTAGCATCAAAAGTGACTGTGGCGTTACATAGAATGGATTGGATCAGGATGCTCTTAAGATACAGCTAATTCTGAGAAACAGAAAAGGGGTAATGTAGTTGCTGTGGGGCAGATCGGTGATCATTTCTTTCCCTTCATGCATATTGTCTATGATTTCTAGCAGACCACCCAGCTCCTGAGAGGTGTGTAAGCACTCGCTTCCTGTTGGAACATGTTAAAGCCAAGAGGAACTAGATGCAGATATAATCTTGAAGACCTGGGTCATTTCTGTCCCTGACTAGAAGGATGATAACTCCTAGCCCCACTGAGGCATGCCAGAAACTATGATACCCCAGGGTCTTGTGGGGAGCCAGGATTTTGCAGAACACCAGATCACTGGGCAGATGACGTGCAGAAAGGTGCATGGATTGGACAAAACAAAATTCAAGCAATAAAAGGATGCCCATCAGGGTATGGGTGTGATCAGTATTTTCTGTTTCAAGATTTTGCCTGGAGACAACAGGGAGGACCTATCCTTTTCCAAGGGGGTTACCTTCCTCTTCAGTAAGTCACAGGTGGGTAAAAGCACCCTTATTTGAACAAAAGTCCTTATGTAGCACTCCTCTTCAGAGACACAGTGCCCTGAGGCGGTCACCTGCAAAATGAATGTAGAGATGGGGCCAAACAGAAACAGCTGTTGGAAGAGACAGGTCAAGCTTTGAGGAAATAGGTGTAGGTTGCCAAGGAAAAACAGGTCAATAAATTCACATATATGTATGTCTGTGTGTATAACTTTACAAGTATGTGTCTATGTTTGTGTTTGTATATATGAATGCAGTTACAGATATATAAATCACATTGCTGCTGAATTACAGGTTTTCTTACAGATGACTTTTGGGTTATACACACTTAAAACATTGTAATTCCACCATGAAGAATTGCAGGAATGTCAATGTTTAGAACCATAAAATAATTCATGGGACTTGACCTCTGGAAGTCTCTAGTCCAGCCTCCTGCTCGAGGTGGCATTGACTACAGGGTCAGTTCAAGGCTGCTGGGGGCTTTATTCAGTCCAGTCCTGAAAACCTTCAAGGCTGGAGACGGCAAAACCTCCCTGGGCAACTTGTTCCCCTTCTTGACTGTCCTCATGGGGAAAAGGTTCCTTCCTATACCCCACTGGGACTTGTCCTGTTTTAATGTATGAATTTTTGAATGCATTTTGGCCTCCTAAATTTCAGGAGGTTCCTGTTGATCAATTCCTCTAGCTTGTCCATAGCCCTTTGAAGGAAAGCCTTGCCCTTAAGCATCCTGACTACACCCATTTGTGTCATCCACAAACTTGATTTCAGGAATTCAGTCTTAAAAGCAATGTCTATAGCAGGCCTGGGTCATGCAACCTGCATAAACATAGCCTTGAATAATCCTTCCATTCTACGGATTTTCTTCAGAGGAATTGGTTAAACTCTAAACACAGAGGAATATGTTTGTGTTTGTGCCTCAGGCAAGCCTGCGTTTGCAACATCCCATTTCTCTGAAGTTTAGAGAACCTGTTGGTTTGGGGGTTTGTTTTTTAGGGAGTTTGCTTGCTTTTGTGTTATTTTTGACTAGGTTTCACCCCACTCCTCACCTCTAATTTTCTTAGGAAATATAATCAGCATATGCTCCTACTGGCTAATTTATAGCTTGATAATTAAATCCCTGGCATACCCACAAGAGAGTAGAGGGAAGAACATTTCAGATATTTTACCATTTGATACCATTTGCTTGGGTGAGGATGAGCCATATTTTAAGGAATACAGGTGTTACAGAGACACTCTACATGGCTCAGAGTCAAAATGAGTTGTGGAGGGCACAAAATAATAGATGCTGTTTCTCTGCAACTTAATTTTGCCTACAAATTTGAACATGCTATTTTCCTGAGGGAAAAAAAAAAAAAAAAAAAAAAAAAAAAAAGATGGAAGAGCAAGGCCTTTTGGAGACAATTCAATCTCTGTCAACACCTTGTCCCGAATATTTAGCCGTGTCAGTAAGGGCACCATTGTTAAGTTGTTATTAAGTTGTTATGCAGGTACATTGCCATGAGAATGATCCACCTAACTGTTTTAAAATTTCAACGTTAAATCTGAGTAAGCTTTCTGTACTTCCTTTTGATCCTTGAAGAGAAATAGCTCCACACAGAAGGATGGGTCAGGGGCCAACAAATTGGAAAGCAGCTTGTCAGAAAAGTCCCTCCGAGTCCCGGCGGACGAAGAGTTGACCGTGACCCTGCAATGTGCCCTCGTGGCAAGACAAGGCCAACAGCATCTTGGGCAACACTAGGAGAAATGTGGCCAGCAGGTCAAGGGAGGTGATCCTTCCCCTCTGCTCAGCTCTGGTGAGATACATTTGGAGTGCTGGGTCCAGTGCTGGGCACCCAGTATGAGAGAGACAGGGACATACTGGAGTGAGTTCAGTGAAGAATTGCAAAGATGATAAAGGGATGGGAACATCTGACCTACAGGGACAGGCTGCGAGAGCTGGAACAGTTCAGCCTGGAGAAGAGAAGGCTCAGGGGGATCTATCAGCATGTATAAATACCTGATGGGGGCAGTAAAGACAGACAAAGCATCTTCTCAGTGATGCCCAGTGACAGGACAAGAGCTAACGGGCAGAAACTGAAATACAGGAAATTCAGTTTAAGCCTGAGAAAAACCTTCTGCAGTGTGAGAGTGGCTGAACAGTGGAATAGATTGCCCAAGGGTGTTGTGGAGCCTCCATTCTTGGAGATGTTCAGAACTGAACAGGACATGGTTCTGCTCAAGTTGACTCTGCCCAAAGGAGGCCAGTACGCTGGAACCAAACCTTCTCCAGGGGTCGCTGCCAAACTCAGCAGTTCTGCGTGATTCTGTTTGAAAATATACTTGAATAACCACACTGGAAAAGCCCAGCTTCCCAACACCCATAGACTTTTGGGTCTCTGTAGCCGAGTGAGATGAATCCCACTCAACAATAATGAGAAGAATCGCCCCCAATGGGACTTGCTTTCTAAACAAAGGCTAAGTACAGTGGGGGCACACTTACAAACAAAATGAATAGTGAAAAGGACATGTGCAATTTGGAAAGCACTGCTTATCATACACCAATTTTTAAAGTATTTTATACATTTTTTGGTCACCTGTGATTGTGTTCAAACAATGAATATGAGCTTTCTTTAAAAAAGAAAGGCCAAAGCAAATACTTACTTTTATTCTATTACAGCAAGAATGTATCATCATCTTCCTGAGGAAAAAGGTTCAAACTGTGTTTGATTATTCACTTTCATACTTTCAGCCAATAAAGTAATTGAAAGTAAACCAAAATGACTGAGACTAGCTTAAAATGCAACAAAGTCTCTTGCAAAATTATTGAATTTGTTCTCCAATAGGGCAAATTTCTGTTGACAGAGCTGACTTCTTTAGATTTATATTCTAATTTTGCAAACTGTATATGATTATTAAAAATGCAAACTGTTGGGGTACTTTTGATCCCTTTCCACTCAATTAAACAGGAGAGAATGAAACAAAGTTTATTTAATATATTTAAAAATCTTACAGATTTTCTGACCCAAAGTTGCTGTAGACCCACAGATCTGCCATAATCTGGCTCCATGTGATGACTTTCTCTGGTTCTCAGCATCCCCCGCTGCAGACACCCCACATAGGTGTAGGTATATGCCACCTTATGTCCTCACTCCCCAGGAGCAGCACCACGGCTGCTGATATAACCGCTATTATTTCTCAGGCTGTCAGAAAAAGAATGTCAGAAAGAGAGATTCTAGAGGAAAACATATAAAGCAGCTGAATGGACAAATTTTAAAGAATTCTTAGAAAGCTCAGCAGACATGTTGTTCTTGGTCACTTATGTTCTTCAGATCAAATCAAGGGATCGTTCCCCATCTGCTGAAACCGGCTTTCACTGTTTGGTGTAGGATGAAAGCCATTTGCTTTCTTTCCTTTTCTCTCAACAGCTCACAATATATTCTTTCAGTGTAGGAAATACAAGGAAATACTAAAATAAGTCATACTAATCACTTCAACAATCCAACATAAAACTGGAAAGTGAAGAAATAAAATACTCTTCTCTGCATTCCCCTTGGCTGTCTGTCACCACCACCACACCATTTTTCATGCAATATATTGGTTCATGAAGTTTTACATTCCAGAAAAAGATGAATAAGTGAAGAAAAATTGTATCTATCTCACCTTAAAAAAAAAAAAAAACAAAAAACAAAAAACAAAAAACAACCTTAATAGAACCCAAAAGAAACACCAAAACAAAACAAAACAAAAAATTTTCTCCCTTCCTTAAAAAAGCCCACAACCAATGTTGAAATCAGCATCCTTTCAACCAAGGAAATACTTAAAAACTGAACTGTAAGGATGAAATTGATTTCACCTTACTTCAGTCATCTGCAAATTACATGCTTTGGCCTTTTTAAATCATCTACTCTTTTTTTGTAGACAGGGAAAAGAAAGAAACCCCTTGCAAAGATAACATCATCCATTTTCAGGGACAAACCATTTGCTGTTACTTTTTTACTCATTTTAGTTGTTATAAAAAATGTCTAATCATTAACTCAGAAAATTGGACTTCATAAGGATTTGGGTAAGTATAAAAAAAGCCCTGGATCTCTGATTTTCTAACTTAGCCTGGAAAATTGTGATCTGCTGTACAGACCATCTACAGGGCAGTATCTTATGTGAGAGAAGAGGGAGCAGATGGTGGGAGAGGCACAAAGGACACCGGGATCTCGGAGCAGGGACCAGGTGGAACTTGCTGCAGATACAGACCTGAATAAATAAATATTAAACTAATGGACAATCCTTAATCTTTCAGTTGAAAGGGGATTCTGACATCCCTGGAAAGCATCCAGTAAAACACTTTTCATCAAAAGAGAAAACTTGAATCCGGTCCAAAACACTTTATGGAACTACACAGACTTGTCAAAAAGTGAAATGCAAGGAGAAAATGGTAAAGGGAATGATTTTGGATCAACTTTTTCTATAATGTCAAAATATTTATGTTTCATTTTAACTGTTAGCTTTTGGTTGTTTTTTTTTTTAATATAAACGTATATGCTGTATACATTTTATACACATTGTGTATTATTTTATGTCTTATACTAATATTATGTTTTGAACATTGCAACAGTTCTGGATGAAAATGTTACGAAATTTTTGTTCTATTTTAAATATAAAATAGTTTTCTTTTTCTTGTTCAAAACAACATTTGGCTTATAGTAATCCCTAGGAAAAGAGGTTTCTGTTTCCACCTAGTTTGTATGTAAAAATTCAACTACAACTGAAGGGTGCCAAGTACAGAGCACTTTAAAACACCAGACAAAAATGGATTACGTGGCATTTCATTCGGTTACTGCTGCAGCAGGCGGTATTTTTAGCAGCTGCAGAGACATTTCCACAACCCTGACAAGCACTAAAAGCAGCTGTGATAGAAGACAGGTTGATGATGGTTTAACCTAAATATACATGTAGCTACTTCACAGTCTTACCTTTGTGTCTCTAAGTTATTTATTTGCTTTCTTCTGGTTCCTAAAAAAGAAGGGACTCACTACAGAGCTGAACAAAGTGTGGAAACCTCTGTTTGAAAAAAAAATATACCCGTTTTTTACTCCTGTTGTTATCTGCTCTTGTTCAGTTGCTTATTTTGTGTCCCTTCGGTTCTGGCAAGGAGAGCATTGAGTAGTCGGTGATGACCCTGGGTGACAGGCTGCATCAGCCAGGGGACAGCTCACGTGCTCGGGCTGGCGCAGGTGACAAGGCAGACTCGTGCAGTGTTAGATGGAGGTATCAGCACTCATAAAGCATAGCACTCCAAGTGGAGAGATTTATGCTTATTTAACACCCTAAAAGCCATTTTTTGCTTTCTTTTTAGAAATTAAGTTGGTTTATTAAAAGAAAAATCTCAAATGTTTCTTCTGTTATTTCAACGCCTAACTTTTCCCTTTCCTTTAGTACTACCTACCACTTCGGCAGCTGAAACTCCAGTTTCCATTCCAGAATGCAGCAATAATAATAAATAAACAAACAAACAAACAAACAAACAAATAAATAAATAAACGAACAAATAAATAAATAAATAAAAGTAATATGAACCACAAAACCAACAACAAAACCAAATCAGCTCTACCCACACTTTCACAACAATTGATGAAAACCAAAGAAAAAAAGTCTCTAAACCCCCACAGCTTGCATTTAGATCGACATAGTCGATCTAGTTTCTAGATAAAAATGATTATGTCTTCCAGGGTACGTAAATCAAGTTTGCTTTATTTCTATAGCTGCCACAAAGCAGGGGATCGGTCTCAGGCAAATTGTTTGTCACTTTTGGTTTTCAACTCCAAAGTTTTGAAGTTTGTGGTAGCAGTCAGGAATTTATTGATTCCAAATTTATATATGTGCAGAAGAAATGGTATCCTTAGGATAAATGTTTTCCACTTGCTTGTTAGTGACTGACAAGCTGTTGATATGGTCCTCAAATTTAATTTTGCTATCAGAACTCATTCTATTAGGCTGTGGGATGAAAAGCTCATCCCCATGATCACAGAGGAGCACAGAGGCAAATGGCAAGCAGAGGAGCATCAATCACCCAGCCAGAGCCAAGGGACCCCCTGCCCTGGCTCTTCCCCGGGCTGTTGGATGCAAGACAGTCTGCGGTCCAGGGTGATGCCCATCGCCATGAGCCATCCAAGAGTTCTAGGAAGTAATTCAAATCTGACCTAATGTTGTGCATAATATATTTCCGTAGCTGAGATTTAGTTTGGTGGATTCTATGAAAAGAACAGATGAGGTCAGTGTAGACCTCTTCAGTGACACACTGGAAGAACACCTACGAAATGGAAGAGTCCATGTTAATTTTACCCCATGACGATGGTAGCTAACGTCTACTTTTATCTCTTTTATCATCGAGTGGAGTTGTTAAGGAACTAAGACTCCTAGGGAGCAAGATACCTTTTCTCTTCCCTTCACAGTGAAAACCCCAAAACCTCATGTGCTGGTTTTGGATGAGGTAGAGTGAATTTTCTTCATAGTAGCTAGAAGGGCCATGGTTGGGATTTCTGCTGGAAACAGTGTTGATAACTGAGGGATGTTTTTGTTATTGCTGTGCAGTGCTCACACAGAGCCGAGGGCTTCTCTGCTCCTCATCCCACCCCACCAGCGCTGGCTGGGGGGCACAAGGAGCTGGGAGGGGACACGGGTGGGACAGCTGCCCCCCGCTGACCAAGGGGACATTCCATACCGTACCACATCATGCTCAGCACATAAAGCTGGGGGAAGTTTGGCCAGAGGGGCCCTGCTCAAGGACTGGCTGTCAGGTGGGCTGAGCAGCTGTTTGCATTTCCTTCACTTGCCTTTCTTGGGTTTTATTTATTTCTCTCTATATTTTATTGTTATTTTCCTTTTGATTTCAATTTATTACTATGATTACATTTCAATTATTAAACCTTTCTTATCTCACTTTTACCCTTCCAGTTCTCTTCCCTCCATCCTGCTGGGGGGGAGCGGGCGAGCGGCTGCGTGGTGCCTACTTGCCAGCTGGGGTTAAACCACAACACCCCAGTGCAGGTGAATCTAGATATTTTCAGGGAACTGAAATCCCCATAAATGAGAAGTCCAAGCAGAAATGCTCAATTCCTTGAGGTAAAAATACAGTAATCTTAGGAGTGAAAAGCGAGCTAAACCCATAAATTTCCAGTTGATTACTGGATAAGACTCCCACATGGTGTTGACAGTGCTGCAGAACCAACTGAGGAAAATGGATGGAAAGGGGCGGTGGAAGCTAATGAGGAAGAAAAGAAGAACTTTGCTGGAGTTTCTGGGACTGGACTCTGCAGGCTTTGAGAGAAGACATGTGAGGAGGCAAACACATCGCCGTAAGAAGCTCTGGAGACATGGAAGAAGCAGGGGCAAGAGACAGGCTCCGCTTTCCTTCCGTAGAAGGCAAGGCTTGAGTGCGTCATCAAGTCTGCCTGAAGAGCACTTATAACACATGCTGAAATTCTGGACTTGTAAAACCATCAGTAAAATTTTGTTTTACTTTAATAAAAGAGGGTCCTCTCCCAGCATTTATGTTTTTTTGAGGGCTTGTTCAAGGACTTTAAGTGCCAGGAGTCATCAATCTGCCAACACTATAATCAAATCATATTAAAAGAACCCTAGGTGTCATAATTTTGTTCTCTCTGTGCAAAGACAATAAAGAAATGGAATGTTAAAACATCAATAGATGCTTGGCTCTTGACCTCTGATTTCTGTTTTTTCTATTAAATATGTGAAAAAATATTGTTGTATCTGAAAAATAAGAATACTCAAGAGGCTTCCTGGAAGAGTTAGTACCTTCCCAGAGCAAGGACTGTTATTTGTTCCTTTCCTTAAAGATAAGTGAACAAAACAAAAAAGCAAGCAAGCACACAAACAAAAACTTGGGTTCTTGTGGAAAAAAAAAAAAAAAAAAAAAAAAAAAAGATGATGCAGTGTATAAGAAATCACAAAGAAATCTCACTGGGTGATTTACCTGTTTCACCATGGATGGTAAACCTTGTGGTCATAAATTAAAATGTGTTTCAGGAAAACGAAGTGAGCATAGCGAGCTTCTAATTAAAGCTTCTGAGTATAAAGTTTATTTCATGCCTTTGGATGTCACAATATCTATTTCTTATTATCAATTCAGGATAGAGTATAGTGTTGCTAGAGATGTTGGTGGGGATTTGTAAAGCTTTGTATGGCTTTTTGGTGTTTATTGGATCAGAACCCCAGGAAAGAAAAAAAGTTGGGGGGATGGGATGCAGAGGAAATGAAGTTGCGTGGAAATAGGTCAGGGCAGGCTTAGTGAAGTGATCTGAGAAATCAGTGGAGTTGAGGGGAGAGAGAGGAAAAAGTATTTGAGTTACTAAAAGAGAATACATTATCTTTAGGATTTTGAGGTGAGGGAAATGAGGATACAAATAGAAAGGAAAAAGGAAAGGAAGCCTTAGGAAACAGTGTTGAAAACCTGGGTAAGGTAAGATAGATCTGCTGAGGGAAGGATGTCTCCCTAAAGACCAGTCTCATCTGATATGGTGAGTTTGGATTTTAAGATGGAGAAAAGCACATGGAGGTAGAGGTGGTTAAACCTCCCCAGTCTTTGGTTGCTCCTGCAGTCAGTGGTCTGTCTGCTCCATCTGGGTTTGAGCCAGCTGTGAAGCACCGAACTACTTATTACAACATCTAATCCATGGTTTGATCACATCCTTTGTATCAATCAACCTTCGTCAAGTCCGAGGACTCTTACAGCCCTGTTTGGAGAGGAATTCCTGTGCACGTTTGTCAGCCTGGGGCTTATTGTCATCTCCCCCGGGGAGGACCCTGAGCAGGGTTAGGTCATCTCCAGCGATCACTGCTCTCTGCCAGCTGGGGCTCTGTAATGGTCACCCCGTGGCAGCCACACTAGTTTCAGTCCAAACCATATTTGCTGATGTCCTGGTAGAGCTCTAATGCTTTAACCTGGTGAGATAGAACCAGGCGTGTGCAGCAGCATTATTATAGGTGCCTAAGGGCCACTCTGCGTAGATACATTTGCCATTTGTATCCTTCCTAATCAGCAGGTCGTATATGCCTTGTTATATCTGCAGAGCTTCAAACAAGTCAGAAGAAATGGGGAATGGCAGGAAGCTTTGGCAAACTTATAACAGCCTATGAAAGGCAACTAATTTGTTTCTAGCATGGAGGCATCCAGACAATTTCACCATATCTTGATCTAATTATGAAAGCAAAACAAGAACTTAAGCCACATTTTCTCAGAACTGGAGACGTGTGCTCTAATCCTGGCTAATTCTGTGAAGTGTCTTTTGACATCTAGAGAAATTATGGCAGTTTGTTCACTTTTACGCTGGATGACACCCAGTTATCTAGAAAAATGTTGTTGTAGTTTTTACATGGATAAAATTCTGAAGTTCTTAGGAAATGGAATCATTCCTGGTTATTCAAACCGGGCCATGGCACGGGATCAAGACTTACTGCGTGATTCTACCTACACCCTTCACATGTTACCGTGCTTCTGGGTGTGATTTCTCTTCTGTGTCCACCAACGTCCCAGACCAAATAGTGTTTGGGTATCACCACCCTGTTCATAGGGAGGTGGAGGGTAGTGGGATATTTAGTAAAAAAAAAATATGCCTAGGTGTCCACACATAGTTGATTATATTCAACAGAAAAATTGCTTTTTTCTCCTCACAGATTTCCCAGTTTCCCTCACTTGAACCCGTTTCCTTGTAAAGCCAAACTGGTTTTTCCTCTGACTCTAGTAGCAACTGAAGAACTTATTTTCTCTCTGAGATCAAGAGATAGGGAGTAGGATACTGGTCTAGTGTATTTTGACTGTGTTTAATAGAAAAATGAAAGATTTAGTATGCAAATGTCATTGTTTGACCTTCCTTAATAGCAAACTAGCAGATGCATTTTGCACACTAATGTGTTTACTTTTCTAAATTAATGTCACTTCCCTGTCTCAGAAGAGTATTTGTTTGTTGCTTATTGTTTCAAACCCCAGAATTCATTCTACCTTTTTTTTGTTTTGTCAAGAATACCACATTTCCTAAAATTACTGTTGCTTCCATTATTCACACTATTTTGGATGATAAATAAACATGAACAATAAATAAATGGTGTGTTAGACTGAGAGAAGTACTACGGAAGTTCTTGAGCAGGTTTCTGTCACATTAAGCCACCAGCTGGATAACTAACTGGATAACTGGATAACCCACAGGTAAAGAGAAATGACTGTAGAATAGTTGTTAGAGATTGAAGGGCTTGTAATAATAAACTTCTATGAGTTTGCCTCTAAGCAAGGGCATGGTGCTCTTTATACAAAGAAGGAATAAAACAGAATTATCATCTAGTCACCTTGACAAAATGGTATTAATATTAGTAATTCCTAGTCTTCTTTTCAGTGTTTGGATGGGCCTTTGGGGCAGAGACGGGCTCAAACTTAAAATAGATTACAAAGTGAAAAGGAAAGTTGCTAGTTTGTGTAGGAGTCAGGGAAATGTCTTTGAAGAAGAGTTTGTAACTCACAGTGTTAACTGGACTTAGTTGAACCCACTGATATTGCAATCTTTATCCAAGGGAAAAAAAAAAAAAAAGAAACAAACAAAACTGATCAGTGTTCTTAACAAGTGCTTTGTTTTGTTTGGAAGTGACAACATTCATTACTGCTTCTCTTGTAAATCACTTTACACATTAGCGTAGCACGATAAATTGCTTCTTGTTCTCTCTGAGAATCATCAGTAACTCCTCCCAATCTAAGATAATTATATCTTAGGTTTTTTAAACAACACCTGTGTCACTTTTAAAGCTTTCTAGAATAAGTTTTTTGGGAAAAAAAAAAAAAAAAAAAAAAAAAAAAGAAAGAGGACAACTTTTCAAGTCTCATTTGCATATGATTCCCATCAGCTTGTTCTCCAAGAATTCAATTGAAATACAGCAAGAAAATGCCTTAACTCACAAAGCCTTATTGGAACTCTCCTTCCAACTGTCAGAGTAATAACACTACCTATAGTGTTATATGCTCCGGAATACTAAACACTGCCTTCAGCCTCCCTGCATTTGGTTTTGTTTTGTTTGAAGTTTTGCAGTGGAAAGAAATCTTTCTGCTTTAAAGCTCTCTTGGCTTTTATACTGCTCTCCTTAAATCTAGCTTCTGCTTCTGAAACCTTGGAAAAATCCCTTTGGCTACTGAGTTCATATAACAAAATATAAATCTATAGCTAATTACAGGGATATGCAAATGGCATTAGGTCATCTAAATTTCTTTTTGGCTTTGATTGACTGAATTGCAAACATACCTACATTCTACTCCTAGTTTCCTCTGGAGAGTACTGTACCTACACACCCATCAGTGTAACTACTTGTATAATCATGTTTAGCCCTCCACAGTCAGAAGGAATCGGGTTGGAAAAAACATCTTACAGAACACATTAATGCTAATGGCATCAATTTGAAAGAAACTGGTTAAGGAACAATTTGCACAAGCAGTGGAAATGGCAAAAACTTTTGGCCACAGGGGCTGAGTAGCAGCTGATATCAGGATGGAGAAAGAACATGAATGAGCTTCAGCATATCAGATTTCAGCATCATTTAATCTTCTGTTAATCTAAGGGCCTATAAAATAGACTTTCAATTAATATGACTGAAACGCTAACAATCTTATTTCAAAGGCATGACATAAAAAGTGTTAATTCTAATTCCAGAAACGCTTTCTTTAGGTATCTCTAACCAAATATCCCCGTGAACACAGATATAAACATAAAAGAACACAGTATTTTTAAAAATACTTAATTAAATTGCTTTAGTTTGATTTCTCTTTTTCAGCAGTTAGAAACAAAATGCAGAAAACATTCTTTCCAATGCAGCTGCTTTTCACCACTTACATTATGATGGGAAAATTTTACTGACATGCTCTATCTATAAAAAATATCTTAGAAAGCCTTGATCAGTATCTATAAGATGTTTTGAAACGCTTGGATGAAAGGTACTATAAAACTGAAAAGTATCATCCTTTTGCTCTGACACTAATATTTACCTTTAAGCTTGGACTTTGGCAGAGTTTTCAATCTCAGTTCCCATTTCAGGAAAGCAATTATGCACAGCTTTCTGGTGGGGGAGAAACAGAGGGAATGTTCTCCATTGACTGTTTTTGTCAGTTATACATTGTTCCCTGTTAACATCCTGACCTTCTCAAGAGTGCCGCAGAGACATAATGCATCAGAATAATATTTGATATGCTATCATATAATTAATCTCATTGGAAAGGGGAATAAAGAATACTTTCGCAAGAGAAAAAGCAGGTGCTTAAATGGCCTGAAAGAACGTATCACGAAACATCTTCCCTTCCAACCCAACCACAATGAAAAAAAAAAAAAAGGGTGTTTTATATACAGACATGATGTACAAAGTAACAGTAAACCCAGGGATACTTTACAATCTCAGCTCACTCATGAGAGTAAGGAAGAAACGTGTGTAGCTGCAAGAACAAATGGTTCAGCTAGGGTTTCTGATTTCTGCCAGTGTTCTTTTACAGAATTATTTGACTTCTTTGTGCTCTAGCTTTCCTATCTGAACAACAGAGAAATCAGTCTTCACCCTCCTGGCAACAGTTGTATGAGGCTGATTTGGCATTTGCAATATGCCCATCTATGGGAGGCTTTTAAAATGCAAAATACGTCTTCTCTTGTGTCTGACTCATTTTGTTAATGCATTAGTGTATCGCTTCTGAATTCTGTGGTTTAACTGGAATAACCTTGCATCAATTTGCAATCCAATATGGTTTTAGTTACGCTAGTTTTCAATCTGCTTGAAGTATGCACATGGGTTTATCAGGATTCACAATTCATCTAACAGAGACAAGCTGAACTCCTTCATGGTTTAGGATGACTGTCACAGTTAAATATAATCTTGTCTAAGCCCTCCTGGTTTTGTCCTTGACTTTGTAACACAGACTTTGTCAAGATCAACCTCTCTTCCATTAATCTAGTGTTTCCCAGGGACACTTGCTAAATCCAGTTGCTTTTCCTCACCTCAAAGCTTTCTAAATTCCATCCATCTCTACAGCTCCACTCAGCCCAGATGTAGATGTTTGATGTCCCTCATCACTGCTGTTTCATGCTTTAATGCTCTTTAATTTAATTAGCTCTCATAGCATGTTCAGAGAATTTCTAATAAAACATTGCAGTATCTTTTCTCACCCTCTGGCTTGATGAGCCACCCATGGAGGTGATCAGACACCACTCTGATGGGTTTGATTTCATTCCAGTGTCTATCTTTTACTTTTTGTTTCAAATGCAAAGCACCCCCCACACACACACACACACACACACACACCCCACCCCCCGGCACCCCCTTGCCTTGCAACCTTTCTCCGACTCCATTCTCAGCATTTCTCCTCTTTCTCCTTCTCTGTGCCCACAGATCTGTCAAGGCATGGAGTGACATGGGGCTGGAAAGGAGGAGTGGGGAGGAAAGAGATGAAGCAGTCAACTACAACTCAAGGCTACAGGTGTGCTGCGCAGTGGGTCATGCCAACACTCTCAAATCCTCCGTTGGAGAATTGAATCATGATTCTTCCCAGGTGACTGCCTTCTCTTCATTAAAGCTGTGACTAAAAGACAAGAAAAGCAATCAAATCCCTATATTTCTCCATGTTTATCAGCAGGACTTGTTGCTAGCCCCAATAAACACTGCCTGGATTGGAATCACTTTATCTTCTCTACCCAGAGAGGGAAAGGAAATGCAGTTTTACATGCAGCAAAGGAAGGCAGAGAAGGGTAGTTTGAATCTGGGCTGCAAGGGGCTGATAAAGCATTCATTTAAAAAAAATTGTATTCTAACTCCGTATATATAACATATACCAAAGAAATGAGGCTGATGCGGCTCATGGTAAGCAGGTCGGACAAGCTGAACGTAATGCTTCTTGGATGGCTCCCACCGCGGTAAGAGTTTCTCAAACTTTAAAGTGTCTAAGCAAATGTGACTTCTTCCTGATGTTAAAGAAAATGTGTTTCAAATTAAGAAATTTAAAGTGCTGAAGCAGCTAAATGGCAGAACCAGGCCTTGTCCCTTGTATAGCCCTAAGCCAAAGCTGGTTTAAAATCCAGTCAAGTTAATTAGTAGGAGAATAGAAAAACAATAGATGATCAATTTGTGTACACAGTGCTCTCAGAAACGCATGTGTTTTTAGAAAAAATAGTGTACGTGAATAGGAATTGCTTGTTCAAAGACTAAGTGTGCTTGAAGGATGGTGTGAGTTAAAGCAGGTACGAAGAAGATCATGATCCAAGGAGGAGCTTGGAACCGAGGCAGAGACTGGAACTGAAAAGATGAATCAGCTGGAAGTCAGGTGATGGAGTTGCAGAACTGACAAGACCAAAGGAAACTTCTAAAGATTTCAGACATTGACTAATGACTTGATAAGTATATGTAAACTGTGCTACAACCCTTTGTTCTCTGCTACTCACTGAGGTGGTGGCCCAGCTCTGAGTTGTGATTAAACGGCTGTGTGAATTTTTCCTTTAACACCCTAACTGGCACCTTCCAGCCAGAGATGCAGCTGTGGGGGTGATCAGCACAGCTGCTGCTCTGGGAAACTCCTGTGGGGTGGTGAGCACATTTTTAGGTATTTAAAATACATAAGAATGAAGAGGGAGCGTCTCTTTAAGCAGGGCTTCTGGCAGGCATTTTGCTGGGTAGAGCTTTTGAGGAAGAGCTGGCGTTCACTGAGGAACACAAATGACAAAAGCAAAGCCGCTCCCACTCTCGTTGCCAACTATTTCATCCCGCCACACTTCTTTTACAGATTATATGGGATTCTCTTCATGATACTGTCAAAAACAACAGACCACGGCTGTGGACACTGTGGGAGATTATATATTTTTTGCTTCTGTTTGTGGTCTCATACGCCTGCAGCAAATAAGCTGTTCCACTCTTCCCTGTCACACAAATCCACGTCTTTGGTCCATGTATCACGACAGGGCCAGGCTGCTGGAACACATGCCTCTTGGACAGCCTGGAGACATAACAAATAGCCAGAATCCCTGCAAAGTCATAAATGCCGCACACCCCAGAGCTTGAACTGAAGTTAATACTTTTAGAAGAAATGGTAGAAATAGCACAACTAAAATTTTGTGAGATTGAGCTAGCAACGCCATGCCACTGACCTTGCGATAACTTGCCAAATCACTCCTAACTGGATGCGAGAGAAGGATCCGTAGACTGTAACTATTGACGTAAATAATAAAATATGAAAATGAATAACATATCATGGCTCACATATAGATGACTGAGTTCAGTTCTCGCCCCCCAAATGTGGTCACATCATGCATCCTGCCCGCTGGGAACAGCTCCAGGACAGTGCTGCTCCTTAGAGCCTGACTGGGGACAGCCTGGGAATAAGCTGGTTTGTAAGGGACAGAGCCAGGCCTGGAAGAAGGATAAGAAATTAATAGCATTTGGCTATCATATGGCCATGCTCAAGCCTAACCCTAAAACCTTGCCCTATTTATTTTGCTAGTTTAGCATTAATGCAATAAATAATTAAATACATTTCCATCAATATTCACCCTTCTGCCCATATGTAAATAAGATCAGACCAATCTTTCCCAGCATGCCATACAGCCATTTCTGGTTTGCCTACATCAATCATGTTACTTGTAATTAATTTCATAATTAGTCTATGCCAGCTCACAAATGGGTTTGTGCTGAATTTTTCAGTCATACTTTTTTTTCACACGACAGCAGAGAAGACTAATTCTGCCCACCCCAGGAGTTACTACATTAAATGATTCAGTTTGAGCTCAGCCAGTATTTACATGGTTAAAATGGCCCCTTGTGGGCTTGCAAGTACAAAAAATGGTCTTGAAATATCTCTTGAAACAACCCAGAGGGTTTTTTTTTTATAATTATTATTTTTTAGGATAAGTTTCCTTTATAATGCTATATTTACAATATAGTATTTATGAAGAAAATCAATAAAAATGTCCTTGAGTTAAATGGATATTTGTTTATAATTGCCCAGTATGTTTTCTTTTAACATATTAGGATGTAGAGCAGAATGATATATAGCACATCAGTAAATACAGTAGATTATCTCAGCTTGGAATAATAATAATAAAATATGAATAAATGCATGCAATATTTTGCAGTATAATAAGAACTACTATTTAAATAGCTTGATTTAATGAGGCACAGGCTATCCTGGTTTCAGATGAATACTATGTTCTTTCCTGAGGCATGTAAAAAAAACACCCTGTAATGTAAAAAAATGAAGCAGTAAAAGCAAATCTCTCCTTAAGCAAGCACTTTCAAGGTTTCTCGACTATTTATGGTCAGCTTTATATTTAGAACTACACTGAGTTATTTTATTTAAAAAAAAAAACAAACAAAACCAAAACCACAACAAAAAAGCAACCAACAAAAAAACCAAACAAACCAAAACGAAGTTGAAGCGCAACACTGAATTTTTCAAAGACAAATACTTAGGTTAATACAAACACTTTTTTTGAGATTTCACAAATGAAAATCAGGAAAATGCCACCTTTTGAATCAGATTTGGGCTGAGAAATGTCTTTGTGTCTAAAACTTAGAATTTTTATACAGAAGGAAAGCTAATTGCTGTAGAATTAAGTTTAAGAATGTTCCATTTTATAGATGCAATAGACACAGCACATTACCTATAGAACTAGTCATCTCCAGAAGGTTTTCCACTCAACCTGTCTTGGATGCCCCTTCTAGGGTAATATCAATTACTCCCTGGAGGTGCCTTATCCTCTCCTTCAACATTAAAGATGGCTGGGGTGATGAGAGGTGTTGGAGAACTAATTTCACACACCTGTGTTATGAATCCAGTCCCTAAGTAAGAAATAGTAACCTATATATGCACAAAGCTCTGAATTTAATTTCTCTTCAAGTTGTACAGGATATTTCACACAAATATAACTGGTGATGTGGAAGGCAAATAATGTGTGGGGGGAAAGTCTTTAATTCTAACATTTTTCTGCTATTAAGATGCATCTGTGGGGTGAATACTCACCTGGAGGAAGCAGGATTGCAGTTTTCCCTTTGCACACTTAAAACTGGACTGCAAGTAAACACTATATCTTTCTGGAAGCAACAGTTGAGGATCTGTGGCGTATGCTGTTAGCAGATTATTTGGAGGTCAAAAGCAATCAATGTCAAAGTCAGCAGCAGGACAGCTACGTTACGTAAGATGCGAAATGCCTGAAATAGCACTACCACAAAGGCTCTGTGAAACTGTTGTATAGAAAAAGCTATATAAAGATGAATCATTATTTATTTACTATGTTGATTCCACTTGATTTTGCCTCAATTTCTTCTCAAAATTAGGACAAGCAGGTAAGTGCAAGAAAAAAACAAACCAAGCCATCTATTCTGAAGTTCTTTAGGGGAAGCTGTTTCTCTCCCTTGTGGTTTGTGTTCATTACTCATTACATGGACCATTTTAAGGAGACAGGACCTAGCCCAGAGCTGTTACAATATAGTGCTGAAATGGGTGTAGGTGTGCCTGAATGCCCCTGAAAACGGTACAGCTTTCACTAAAAAGCAGTAGACGGTCTGCTTATAGCAAGCTGCAGATAAGCTCCAATATCAAACCTAATAAAGGTCTAATAAAACTGTACCCCAGGTGGGTCTGCTCTGCGATGCAAGGCCAGGACACCCGCACAGGGCACAGCCAGCAGGACAGCTGGGCACGAGCATCACAACCAGCCATACCACAGCAATCTGCTATGCCCAGTGACATTAACCAACATTTCTGCTGGGAAGTGAGCCCCTTCTCCTCCTCACTAAGAATAACCTATTTAAATAGCTTTATACTCTGCTTTTGTCCTCCATTTTATTTTATTTTAGCCTCCCTAACAGCATTATCACAAATTCCAATTCATGATTGGTATACCAATAAAACCCTCATATCTTTAAGAACTAGGTCAAGACAGTCTAAAGTAAAAGACATGGCAATCACAGCAGCGTGTTTCAGACCTAGAAAGAAAAAGGGAGCTGCATTTGCCTTCTGAATTACGAACACCCTAATTAGGTCTGATTGAGATCCCTGCTTCCTCAGTCTTCTCTGCCTTAGCCACATGGAACCCATGAGAAACTCAGCTCAAACACACAGAAGTGTGTTTTAGTTCAGGGACTCCAGAATCTGTGTTGTCATTGAGGAAAGCAATTTCAAGGGTTCATTTCTGCACAGCTGCTGGAGTGATCAATGAAAGATAGAAACTGATGTGGGTAAATTGTGCTTAGTATCTTTACAGTGCTCCCAGCAGAGTCTAAGAGAAATAGCACAGAAGCAAGGTCAGTGCCTGTGACTCACAAGATTCAATTTTCTTCAAAACAAGGAAAGAGCAGAAAATAAAATAAAGAAAAAGAAGAAGAAGAAATTGTACTTTTCCTATTAAGTCATGGAAAGAAACGAAGACCGTGATTTTTTTTTTTTTTAAATGTTCAGAAAAAAGTCATTCTAAGATGCTGAAGAGTTGGAGTTGTCTCATCTCCTTGTAGATGTACACAGCAGAGATACTTTCAGTAACCAAAACCGCCAGGTTATCAGCCTTTCTGGAATCAGTAGGAAGGAATAGGCACCTTAAAGATGCACTTCACTGAACGTGTGTTGGATTTCTACCTTAGGACCAGCTAAATCTTCCTACATGTTACCAGGTGAACTCCAAACTGAAATCTTTCATGAATGTTACAACAAAAAATATGGAATGATAAAATGTATTGGGAGAATAGCCTTCCCCACAAAATCCTCTTGTTTTCTTTGTGTTGATTCCATAAACAAACAAGCATGAAGAAAAAAGTAATGGACTGAATCGTTGCATCACCAAGGCAAACGGCTCCAGTGCTGGCACGATCCTGATCCAGGGAACCTTAGGGGAGCTGAGACAGCTGCCAGGAGCCCACATCTTGCACAACAGGAGCTGACAGGACATGGTGGGGCCAGCAGCAATGGTTGCCAAGCCTCTCCCTCATAAAAGAAGCCCCTGGGGAGCATGAGCAACCAGGAGAGCTGTCACCAGGGTGGGCAAATAAGGTCTGGCACGGCAGCAAGGGCATGGTGCGTCAGTTTGCATGGCACTTAGCATGGAAGGGTGTGCAGGAAGGGCACTGAAGCTCTGCCAGCTCCCCACTGGCTCTGGGTGGGAATTCCATTGGGAATGGAATTTCTGTGGCACATCACCCAAAGCTGGGGTTATACTCACTATTTTCTTGTTTAGCTCATATTTAGCTCTCAGCTGTTGCCCTTTTGTTGCCATCATTTTGCTGAGCTGAAGACCTGCCATGTCTATTCAACATATTTTTGCTGCTGCACCAGTTTGGCAGCATAGGAATTCATGAGGATGGACAATTACTTTGACCTTATTGTGGTAATGGAAAATATGTCAAATGTATCGATTTGACTGCTCTCCTCTTATAGTGCAAGGGAACGAGCCCACTACGGCAAGTGTTTTCCACTGCACTAACAGACAGTACAATGTGTTCTAGTACTAGATAAGAGCTTTACCTGTAATACTGAGTGCCCATCCTGTTAGATGCAATCAATAGTAGACTTGTTTTCATTTTAACAGAATGCACGAAGACCATAGCACATTCTGAGTGGATTAAAACCATTAGCTAATTGAAGCCACAAAGCAGCCCAAGGAGGAACTTTGTTATAGAAATGCACCTAGGAAAACTCAGAGACAAGGATTGCTGTGAGCATTGACTCCAACAGCGCAGGGGTAAGGGCAGATCACAAGAGGGGCTGGTACCTACGTCGGGATGCAGACCAGTATTCTGAACCAGGCTGCTTAGCCCGGGTTACTGGGAATGTGACATGGCCATCCATGAAGTTTCAGAGGCTCAGCTACCATAGTACTAGAATTCCTCCTGACACATACTGCCCAAAAGTCTGTTAGGTGCCGATAGGAACAAGCTGGAAGATGCTCTAAGGCATGCATTAGCATCTTAATGCACTGCCTTGACTAGCTTTGTCCTGTGTAGCCTGGCTATATCCACCCCAGAATTCGACTGGCAGTTCTCAGCTGCAGAAGTCTGGTCAAGGTGATGATGAGGTCCATATAAAATAAGATGAAGATTTCTGCTCAGTTACTGGTGGAGGTGGAGGAAAACGGACAATGAACTCTAGCTGGTATTTAGCCTTTTAAAATCCTAATCCTAAAATTCAAACAAAATGTTATTCAAAACCCATCAGAAAGTTCATTAACATTTAAATACCAGAATGGAAAGGAGAGGATTTTGGAAGAATTAAAGATAGAAACATTTTGTTAAGCTGCAGCAGAGTCAGAAAAGAATGAAATTTCAGAAGGAGCATAGTGGTGAAACAGACTGCTTAACCTGGGAGAGACTATCATCTCAATAAAATATTCTATATTCTCCTTCAATTGACTTCAATTAATGGGATTTTAGGGGTACCATTAAAACCAATTTTATAGTAATAGTTCTGGCATTCTGAAGTACTGTAAAGTAAAATCTAAAACAGAAAAAAGCAAAGACATAGAAATATATATTGTTCTGCTGTTAAGAGTTAAGGGCTGTGCCAGACCATCTGTCAAGAAATAAAACCCGAGCAGACATAGGTAAGGCCTAAAGTATTATTATGTGAGAAAAATAGCAGATCAAAAGGTCAAAAGTCCTCCTCCGCACTGTTTGTTCAGGAGAAGACATGGCGTGTCAGCAGCCAGCAGCACTAACGGAGCAAGGCGGCTGGCGTTACATTCGGCCACCTTTGCCCAGTGCCTCGCTTCAAGCGAGCAGCTGCCCACTGATGGTTCGGCTGACTGAAGTAGTCTTTGCCATAAATCAGTGATGTAAACTCGGCTCCCACTGGCATTTTTTTGCATGGTCAGAAAGTTTAATCACCAGTCCCTCACCTTCCAGCAAGATTCTGAAAGGCAGGAATGTTTGTGTTATACCTTAATGAAGCCGATAGCAGATCTCATCGCCCCAGGAAACTGGGAAGTGGAAGTTTCAGAGAATCAAAAATTTATTGGAAGTATACATGTATTTCAGAAATATTCAGGGTTCTCATCATGTATGGTTAATAACAATGTATTAATAATGAAGAATAGATTAAAGGATAATTGTAAACTATATACTTTGAGGCTCAGGCTTGTACAGAGGCACCAAAAAGACCTGTTTGTACAGATCTCCAAAATAACTTATGCCAGGGGTTTAACATACCCAAGATGCCTGCCAAAGGGAGGCATTGTGCCTTGTGCCTGAATGAGCCAAGGTGTACATGCTGTGGGAAGCACTAGCAAGGTCTCAAGCACAACGTCTCTTCCCTGCAGCAGTTCAAGACGTTCCCTGCAGTAAGGGTAGCAGGGCAAGGCTAGGAAGTCACCTCTTCCACTTGCACCTCTTTTGGCCAGGTTCATATCTGCAAGAAGGAAACTGATTTCAGCTCTTAGAAGGCGAATGTAGGTTCACATCCTTTTCAGCATGAACTAAGCGCATTTCCACCGAATTCCTGATGCTCCTAACAGCACTCTTCACAAAGAGCTACTTGGAGAAGCTAGAGGGCAATGAGGTTACTCAAGTAGCATTCAAAATCAGAAGACCATTACACATTGATTTAAAAATCAGAATGTCAGTCATGATCTATGTCAGCTCTAAACAAGATGCTTATTCTGGGGGAAAAAACACCTCAAAACCCCTATCCCAAAAGTCAGAACTTGCTGTGTGTCAGCACAAATCTGGTGAGAGGTGGGAGAGGACTGCAAGGTCTGACACCACTGTCTCCCATCTTCAGTAGCTTGAAAAACAGTAGTTTTTCCTGACACCGATAGAAACAGCTGAATGGGGAGTCATTGAGACTGAATTTCATGGCATAAGTAGCAGGGAACATGTTATATTCAGAGCTCTCTCCCCTTCACAGTAAGTAAATAAATAAATAAACAGAGTCATAAATGAATAAATAAAAGTCTTGGAAGTTATTTCACATCTCATTTGAGGGGACAGTACTTGATACCGCTCTGGCAAGGTGAACGGAGCTTGAGAAAACATGAATTGCTTCCACAGCAAACTTAAGTCCTCTTTAGTTACAAGCGTGTCATCCCAGAGCCTCTTTGTGCCTGAGAATCACGTTCTGTGGCTGAAAACCATCCATCTCCTCCCCACCCTGGGACTTTAATCAAGAGATCTCTTAGCCCAGCAGTGATGGGAAAGCATAGAGAAGCCCAGTTCCTTCAAAGGTGGGATAAAGTCATGGTCAGCAGCATGATGAGGACCAACTGGTAAGCAAAAACAAGATACTTCATTGTGGAAACTTAAGTAGGAAGGTTTGACCTAAAGCCTCCGAAAATAAATGCCAATCAAGAGACTGGGGGCATACAGGGCCACTCATAGAAGAGGTGCAAAGTATTTTGTCCTACACTTCTGGTTTAAAGAACTTAGGAAAACCCTATCAAAATATTCTGAATCGTCCATAGAATCCATCCCCATTCACTCTAAAGTTGTTATTTAGTTGCCTATAACAGGTATTAAAGTGCTACTGAAAATCTCCATGGATAAATTAATCACCTATGTGGGGCTGACAAGCAGGAGAACAGACCTACAGGAGATCCAGAACCTTCTGGCAAGCAAATGGAGGCCCAGAGGGACATACTATGTTATCTCATATGGAACAAGATGCCCATTTGAAGCAAATGAATCCATCCATAGGTGCACGCAGTATAGGCATACGTCTCTGAATTAGCCCGCCTACCTTGCTGTTATGATCAAGACAATGAACAACATGCTTCATGTTTTAACAAATGAAATGTTTGCATTGTGCTTCACCTGCCATGCTTCAGATGTCTACTTCAGGATGAGGTCAATCATGCGATAAACTCACGCTGCCTCTGCACAGACTGAATCTGGACATCTTTGGGTATGTGGCAGATATATTGAACCAGACACAGGAAAATTGCTGGCATATTTTTTGTGAACTAAACACAATAGAGCTCTTACCAAGCCATCCTGTGGTTAATTTTCTCTGCTCTTCTTTTGCTAGATGATATTCATGTCTGTCCAAACAATACCTAGTAAATCCTTTCTGCCAACATCTATCAAATTTCTGAGTAACAGAAGGTGACCTTTTGTTTTGGATAAAAAATGATATTTGCATTAGTTCAGAGACTGATATTTCAAAATGGAACTTAAATCTTTATTAAAAACACCTTAAGTAAATAAATTCTACCAACAGTAACAAAATAAAGATATTTTGCTCATTGTTTCACTGCTAAGATACTGCTTAAGAGTTTATTACTATTAAGACAGGTTTTCAGTGCTGGCACAAAGATCCCAAGGCCTTCACATGCATTTTAAATAATGAGAATGGTTTACATTTAAAGTCCACCAAAATCAGTGAAAGGTTCTTAGCTTTTAATGAAACTGCATGGCCAGCAGGGCCGGGGCAGTGCCCGTCCCCCTGCGCTGGGCACTGGGGGGGGGCGCCCCTCGGATGCTGGGCTCAGTTTGGGCCCCTCAGCACCAGCCAGACCCTGAGGGGCTGGAGCGTGTCCAGAGCCGGGCAGGGGGCTGGGGAAGGGGCTGGGGCACCAGCCTGGACGGGGCTCAGGGGGGAGCTGGGGGTTCAGCCTGGAGAGAAGGGGGCTCAGGGGGGACCTGCTCGCTCCCTGCAGCTGCCTGACAGGGGGGTGCAGCGAGGGGGGGTCGTCTCTGCTCCCAGGGAACAAGCAATAGGATGAGAGGGAATAGTCTCAGGTTGTGCCAGGGGAGGTTTAGATTGTGTATTAGGAAAAAGTTTTCCACTGAAAGGGTGGTCAAGTGCTGGAACAGGCTGCCCGGGATGGTGGTGGAGTCGCTATCCCTGGGGGTATTTAGAAGAGCTGTGGATGTGGCGCTTAGGGACATGGTGTGAATGGTGGACTGGGCAGTGTTAGATTAATGGTTGGACTTGATGACCTAACCTTAGATCATCTTTCTAAGGTCTTTTCTAACCTAAACAATTCTATGATTCTATGAATGAGGTATGCAGCACACCACGAGCAGGGAAGCAGATGTGTTCAGGCAGCAAGAGGGACAATGCACAGCTGTTGATGCACACAGCTCTTTTGACAAAGCCCTCTTATGTGCTGGTAGGTTTGTATGGAAGGTGGAAGATGGGATGCTACTTCTCCCGTTGTCTAAGGAGATAAATGTGACTCTAGAGGAACAATATTTTTGAAGTGATTTAGGAACTTTGAGGAGGTAGGTGCCCTACTCTGTGGTGCTGTCTCTGATCTAAGCCCGCGCTTTTCCAGATTTCTCCACAAAAATCTGAATCACTACCCAAGTAGGACCCTTTATCCACCATCATATCCATCATACTCTTCACCCTTGGGCTTAGGAGTTATATATAAGAAAGAAAGGTTCTTACTTTCCCTGCTTCAAGAGCTACATATAAGCCGAGTATGAAACAATAGTTTGAAAGGCTGCAAAGCAGCCATGAGAGAGCTGGAAGACGTGATTCACCTGCCAGATCAGTTTCCATATCCTCAGGCCAGAGAAAAAGTTGTTGGATGTTTTACAGTTTGCAAATCCCTAAAAAACATCCTTGTGGAAGAATAAAGCTGTGCCTGGGGAATTTAAGTAAGCTTGGATTTCTTGGTGGGCTTTTTCAGATCCCTGGGATACAGTAGCTGGATCCTCTAGTAGACTGCAAGCTGAAAATTATTGACCTAGAGAAGAGTCTTCACTCTCACTTGCTCATTCACCAAATGAATCTGTCAAGACTTTCCACAGGAAGGAATGATATCACTATCAAGAAGACTTGAGTGCTACCTCTCTTCCTAGGTTAGCAAGTGTAGGAATATTTATATGGAAGATGGGGGTTCATAAACCTACAGGCAAAGGAAAGAAACCATCTCCCACTTCCTGGGACTAATGAAAGCCACACCAGAACCTTATGCCAGTTGTCTAGCCAAAATAATTCCTTTCTTCTCAGACTGAGGTCTTTTATTGAAATTTAGCATTAACAGAGCTCTTCTCATTGAATTATCAAATAGAAGAGGAAGATTGTTTTGCTGTATTTTCTGCTGAGTTCCTCGCAGAACACATAATGGATGGATCACTGGAGAGAGGTGTTTGGAGGCAAGCGCATCCTGCTGCTCTGCACTGGTGATGGGACGGAGAAACCCAAATCTGCTTGGGTCTCACAAGAGTAGGACACTTGTAAGCCCACTAAGTAGACAAGATTAGGCATCTGTGAAAAAGAAATGCTAAAAAGCTTGGCTCCTTTGGACTTCAACACTTAGGTGGGATGGTAAGAGCTTGAGTGGGCATTTTCAAGGATTATTTATACTTTGACAAATATACTTACACTTACATGCCATTTTGTGAATTCAGAGAGATTTGAAAATTTCTCTCCATTTGTATCCTTAAACTTTTATAGGTTTACAAAACTTGTCCGAAGACCTACTCTATTCCTCTGGATGCATGCAATCTCTTTAATAATAATAATAATAAATAATTAAGTTTCCATTGGTCAAGAAGGGAATAACTTGTGCTTTTAGCAAGCTAAGGATCAGTAACAGTAGCCTGCAATGCAGCAATGTAATCTGGGGTGAGTAACCCTGCCATGAAGATACAGTCAGTAAAATAACCAACATAATACAATCTGATCAAATATTTATAATAATATTGAAAAGCTACAAAGTAAAAAACAAACCCCCAAGAGTAGTTAAAAAATTAAAACAATTTTTAAAATTACATTTTATTTGTGTTTTTTGTTTCTTAATAATCAATTATTAAAATGACATTAAAAACATTTTTAAAGTGTGTTTATTCAAAAGCAAAAAGTTGTCAAATCACCAATCCCTCTTCTTTCATGGTCATGCAAAAAGTACTTTTATGGACAGTCATTTTATCAGAATGAATCTGGAGGAGGGAAAAGGCTGTAACTAACGAAGTTATAAAGGTAAAAGCAACAACAGAATGGAAATTTGTTCTAAAATGACTTCCTGAAGCCTGCCCTTTCGGATGAAATTTGTTTTTCTGCACACGGTGGATTTGGATACCAATTGGAACAAACTGCTTTGGAGATATAAAGGACTTCAGACATGCAAAACAGGATCTTTTTTTTCTTTTTTTTTTTTTTTTTTTTGGTCATTAATTTGTTTTTTCCTCCATCATAAATAAGAACTAATTGAACAGGAGTTAATTTAGGAAACACCAATGATAAAAGCTATGCAGAAAATTAGCCTAGATGACTTCCATGGTTTTTTGGATGTGATAATCTGTGAAAAGATTGTGCTACATACACAGAGTGTTTGAAATAGCCCAGCATATGAGATAAGAGCAATTCAAAGAAATGTTCCAGCACTTCCTGAGGCTGGGAAACGAGAGCTCATAATAGCATATGTTATCTGTCACACTATCTGGCACGTCATATTTCTACACCCATCACATGAGGCCATATGTGTGTGTTTGGGAGCAGAGGAAAAACTCTGATGTGTCAGAGATTTACAAGCTGCTTCGCTTCCTCGGATGCATACGTGGTAATAAGGAGTGTGTGTGTTGTGGAGGTAGGGGGAAACAGCTGGAGCTCTGCTGAGATTGCCACTGAGAGGAGTATTCAGATGCAGTAAAAAGAGAGAGGTGACCCATCCTGCAGACCAGACCCTACAATAAAATAAAAAATAAAAATAAAAGGTTAAAAAGGCCTGGGTTGCACTGGTCATGCCTTCCCTAGAAAGCAGCTGAGCACACTCTCACCTGTTTTCTCCCACTGCAGAAGAGAGGCCCTCCAGATTTACACAGCACCTACACACACTGCCAAAATATTCTGTGGAATTAGTCATGATACCTGCTTCTTGCCCATGGCTGGAGAAGACGCTCACCTCCTTGCCCCTACTGTACTCAATCATCTACCAGGTATTTTCTGTAGAAGGTGATAGAGAAACTCTCTGTAGTGCCCATGTTTGTCTGAATTTCTGTGTGAACACCCCCACATCCTGGCCCTGAGGCGTTAATAGCTTCTGCTTGGTGAGAATTGGTTCTGCTGGGACCGAGTGCAGGTGAAGCTCTGGTAGCATTCCCATGACATCTTTGCCAAGTGACAGTACCTTGTTCCTCCTGGTTTACAATTACACCAGATCCTGACCAAGCCTGTCTGTCTCGGGGCTTTACCCCCTTGTTCTGCAGCATCAGCTGAAGCTCTCCTGAAACTCAGACCTCTTCTGCTCCTACTCTGCACCCTGAGCAACCTTCCCATGCACAGACAAATACTGCTGTTGGCAAATCGTTCCTGGCATACTCTATGAGTAGGAAAAAATCACAGATACCTGCAGCCTTTCCTAGTTACACTGCTGTAGGCCTCCTCACCCAGTCCTCCTTATCACTTCTGATTTAAAGCCAGTTTAGATACTGGTTTAAGAGACTTCAGAATAGACATGTAATGTCCAAACTGAAACCATTCAGGTATGTTTTTCTGGACTTTCAGTCACTGTTTGCTCAGTATGAGGCAATATGGGGGTATTTAATTCTCTGATAAAAAGCCTACCCCGTGTAGTAACAATTAGGGTGGAGGCATAGCGTGGGTCATAGCATGTTCCTACCTGTATGTTCTCTGTCAATATTTGTCCATCTGTAGAGTCAAAGATTTCATTACTATACACTATTAGCCTGGTTCTGGTACAGTTTTAAGGTCATGAGGGTGATTGTAAGAAAAATAAAATCATTTAGAGGCTGAGAGAAAGGGAAAAGGAAATGGGACATTTAATGGAAATTGGAAATCTCATGCCTCCCAGCTGCTGCTCAAGAGAAATATTTTTTTCTTTTGTGTCCCTGGTGGCTCCCTTGTGTCCAGGGACAAATGCTATCAAGATGGGGAATGCTGACACCACCAATTCCAGCACCCATTTTAGTGTCAGTTATTAGTTAATCCTGCACATCAGCTCTTCCTCTTTGTGCTCCATGGTGTTCAGCCCTTGACCTTTTTGTACTAGCCAAATTAGGACTATTAATTTTAAATTTATCAGTGTTGCTATGGCTACCAAATTATGTATACCAACTAATACTTTGAAAATATGAATACCAAAGATATATTATATACTTTACAGCACTTGTCATAATCATGACAATAAATTCACACACCATAGCAAATAGTCATACAGCAATCTGTAGATAGGAATTATTTAAATTAATGGTGCTTATTTAATCCTTTTGGGTGGGGAACAGCACTGAACGGCTTTGTAGGTGCTTCATGTAGTCTAGGGTGAGAGATGATCATCTTGAGAAAGTGGTTCACAGAACCTGAACTGCTGACTGAGTAGAGCGAGCCAGGGAGGATGGATTGTACTAAATGAAGTGTGAAATGAGAGTAAAGTTAGGTGGTATGAATAGTTCCCATCCCCAAGTGTTAGACATGCAGATATCATGGACTGGAGACCTCAGGGAAACTGCCTGAGACACCTCAGTGGACATTAAGTAGTTACACAAGAGGTCATCTGAGAAACCCAAATGGGCAAAGGAAGATATTTTCTTTACAGTGAAAGCACAGACCTCATAAAAGCTCTCAGACGGTTGGGAACATGGGGATTTTCCCGTTCTTCTGGACTGTGTTATAGCTCATTTTTCATAGTAGATGCCCACATTCATGTCCCTTTTCTTTATACATCTATGCAATATACTCACCTCTTACATACATTGAAATAAATAAATGTCTTTGCTGGCACAGACCATCATATTGCACCTGTTGTTTTCTGATGGAATTCTTTAGAAACCAAACATTCTAGCAAGCTGTTTTCTGCATACTCCAGTGACTATATGTTACCTGCTTTAATTTTGATTTAGAAGAGTCATTTTAACTATTAGGATCCGTGGTTTCCCTCACAGCATTCTGTCGCAGACATTTCCACTTCTCACAGGTAGTGTATTAAGTAATAATAACACTCCGTCCACACACCAGTTGTTAAAACATTGCTAATTTGTTTGAAATGCTGACAAAGAGATCTCTATAGACTTTAGCTTGATAATTTCATCATTTTCCAAGAGTTCAACAGAGTAGCTATTTAATGTGTTGGTTTTCTATAATAGCACTTATGACTTCTGCAAACTTTATAGAGCGAATTGTACATTAGCCCTTTAGCAGCTGGGGCAAGGTAAGGTAAAGCTCAATCCTTTTGCTAGCCAGAGGTGTTCTTTTTACACAAAATGGTTTTTGGAATCGAGGGGACTAAAAGATAACTTTTGATTAAATAAAAATCCAATTATTGTGTGTGCATGTACAGAATTTTAATTGCATAACATTTGTATATATACTATTGCTTTCTGATTCTGACAAGTTTTTTAATGGCATTTTAACTAGAGGATAATGGCTAATATTCCTCTATTAGGGATTGAAATGACATCAGAGCAGTTTTCCTCAGAAAGTTTTCAATGTCACTAGAGGAAATGGGAAGTCTGGCAGGATTTCCATATTTCATTTCTGTGCCATATACCCAAATCTTTGACACTTACCTGTTCATTCACTAAAGAGAAAAGGTGCAGTCTGCTACACAAAACAGGCAGCATGCAGTTGCACAGCCACCAAGCTGAAAAATGTCTCGTCGCCTGCAGAAAGTCCATTGGCACCTTGCTTCCATCCAAGACATCACGGGCTAACAGGTGGCCCATGGGCTGCTGCTACCCAAGTTATGCTTTTTTTCCTCCCCTTCCCCTTTTTTTCTTTTTTTCTTTTTTTTTTCTTTTTTCTTTTTTCTTTTTTCATTTTTATTTTTTTCTTTTTTCTTTTTTCTTTTTTTCTTTTTTTTTCCTCCCATTTTTTTCTGCAGAACATGGGAAACAACTTTCAGTGAAGGAAAAACAGTTCAGAAAGCTGAATTTCTCTTCTCACACCTGGCACAGAGGCATATTGCAGCTGCCAGTAGCACCACTCCCATGTCAGGTGATTTTGGAAGGACCAGAGGCATGCTTCACCATGAACGTGATAGTCAAGGGCAGAAGGGAGATACATTTCAAACCCGCTCGCACAGGTACCATAACCAGACCAGACCAGCAGAGGAAGAAGTTATTTAATTTGTAAATAGAAAATACTCAGAGCTTCCCCAATTAGGGCAAGGTCAATTCAGTCCTGCATACCCTGTAGGAAGCCCACAGCAGTCTGGATCCAGGGGCTGGATGAAGAAAAGGTGAAAGGGCATCTCAGTAAAATAAAGGATTCAAAGATACTCTTTAAAAGATGCTGCACCATGATTTTAGAAGTTGCACTTTATTGATTAGCAGTCAGGAATTTGCTTGTTTTTTACTCCCACATCTCACAGAGCTTCCGCACAGATAATCATTAAATGTGGTGTTTAATAGAATTAAAAGCCAAACCAATGCCTCCATGGACAGCTAGTCATCTTGGGTTGTTATTCACCTAGAGCATAAGTACTCTAAGCAGATCAAGGATAGCATCACAGTGAAATATGGGCAGAGGGACTGGCTGCAGAGAAAACTTAATTTATGTGTTTAGTTCTTAAAATGGGTTTAGATTTAAATTTGAAGAAATGGGATGTTTCCTAAGGGTTAAAGAAGACATTTACAACCTCAATGCTTTTCTGGTTCTCAGATAGTTTTGCTATTTGGCTTCAGATAAATTGCAAAAGGTGGGATTAATCATAACTGACTTCAGGTATCTCCAGTGATGACATTTACAGCTGAACTATTCACACTGAGTTCCCCTTACAGGCTTATCATGAAGGTGCATATCAGCTAATGTACGTTGGCCATCTGCCTTGCTGTGAGATGAACTCTGCTCTTCAAGTTCCTCTTGCTCTCTGCCCACAATAAGGAGATCCAAGTCACAGTCCCGTGAGAGTTGTTTATGTTGCAGACATCTGGTCAGATGAATTTAGTCCTTGTCTCTTTAAATTATGTCTCTTCAAAGGAGGTTTAATCCATATAACTGCAATTAATTGATGACAGATTCTCCCCATGCTCCTTTTTTTTTTTTTTCTGTCATGTCTTGCCTTACTTTTTCTTGCTTTTTCTTCGATATCTCTGTTTAAGCAAGGAACAGCCTCTCTGAATTAATTTAAAAGGTCGCAGGCATTTCCCTTTCAGTAGATCTTCCTGGTATTTTGCTCTCAGGATATCAAAAAAAAAAAAAAGATATTCTAAGTGTGCAAAGTATTTTTAACATAAACGTTATACAAATTCCCACCTTCTAGGGGGACCATCAAGGTTTATCACAGATGTCTGTAACTGAATCTTGAGGATATTATATTCATATTCATTACCCAGAATGTGAGATTTATTTTCTGTATGTTGTTCTGATATGGAGAAATAGTGTGAAATGGGGACGCTTAACACCGACTGTGATTGTATATGTCTACTCAGAAATGTGGGTATGGTGACTGGTCATGGGTGCGGTGTCTGGTCACACAGGCACACAGCTCTGAGGAGACAACTACAGTTTTGAGAAGACGCCTGCCCCTCTTCCTCTAACAAAGGGGAGACGGGGAGACGCCTGCCCTTCTTCCTCTAACAAAGGGGCTATTTAAAAGAGAATGAGAAAAGATGAGAGACATTCAAATGCTATCTAGAGGGAGGGAGTAATAAGTCTCCTTGCTGGAGAAGATGGGATGGTCACAAGGACATGAATCACCTACAAACCTGCAAGACCACCACATTCCAGGAAACGGACTGATAAGCTAATTAACATACGAAGCAGGGTTTAGGTAACGAATATGTATAGGCGTTAATTGAATATTCATTTGTTTCATTGTATAAATGTGGGATGGTTCGTCACTTCGGGCATGCACGCTTGTGGAGGAGCGATCCCCCGTGCATCTGCGCGCAATAAACATACCTGCTTTATAACTTTCGAGTTATAGAGTCTAATTCCGCACGTCAGTTCCAGGGAAAGTCCTGATCCTTGTACCCATTACACTTGTGTTTGGCTGTGCATAGCTGTGCAGTCCAACAACCTACAACAGTCTGGTTCACATGTTGTGCTGCTTCTTCCCTCTTCTAGTACATAGAACACAATTTTACTCTCCATTTTTACAGTGGCAAGTGTTTCCCATTACTATTAAGGACAAGATGTATTGTACAGTGTCGTGCTGAATGCACATGCAGAATTTCTGAGCACCCCACAACCAACTCAGGACGGGGCTGCTGGTTGTTCAGGAAACCAGAAAGTTGAACAGACCCTTCAGATTTCTCCCAGACAAGATACTGAGATGGGAAAAACAGTGACAATACAAATTTCTCAAGAAATAATGTCACATGAGATACAATTCATGTGCCCCTACTTATTTAATGAGGTTTTATCATGAACTCACTGCTGTGCCACCACCTTTCACATAATTTACAGCAGATAATCAGCCTTGTAATACACCAGGCATGTGCATCACCTCTACGCTGGGCTGCCCTTGGCACCAAAGGCAGCTGAGTATTTCAGAGGGTGCCTCAACAATAGCTTTCTGCCCTCTAGACTTCATCTCACCCAAATTTAGATGTCTATGGTTTAGTTGTCAACAGCTGAGCAAATGACCTTATGCAATCTTCCCAGACATTGAGGAGACATCAGATATTTTAAAATGTGAGTCATCTGCCCTGTTCCAGAGATCTGCTTAAGGACGAAAGGATTTGCATCTTGGACTGTATTGAATATATTAAGCAGACCTTCAGGAAAGAGACATTAATATTGCAGTAACGAGCTCAGGTGTAGCTCAGGTGGGCAGGAGATGCCCCCTACACACAGAATCTTTCCTCTGAGACACAATTCAGTTCTCTCTTCCCACTTTATACTTCCTTGTGCTGAAGTAGTAGAAAAATGAGAGGTGTGGGAATGATGGTACATAAAGGCAGCATGCTGCTTTTAAATAACTACATAGATAATATAAGTGTGTAGAGTAACACATAATCCTCTCAGCTAAATAGAGATGAATGGATCGTTAGAACTTCATTAAATGCAACTGCTTGTAGCAAAGAGAGGGTCAATGACTGATCTGCTGTGACACAGATCCTTTATCTCCCTCTTGAGGTACACATGCGGCTCCACTAAATCTAGACAAGCAGACATTCTTCTTTTTTTTTTTTTTTCTTTTATTCTTTTTGTGGTCTTTGTGTTGACTATTGCTTCCAGTCAGAATAATTGTATTGCCTCTGTTTGCAACTGAAATAGCTTTTCAAGGCTGAAAGTTGGGGAAAATGCAGTTTATTCAATTTTGCTTACTTGCTTAAAAAGGATGCTTACCCTAGAAATACAGACTTGCAAGAGGGCAACGATAA
The DNA here is from genome assembly GCF_017639655.2 of Falco naumanni. Classification (NCBI taxonomy): domain Eukaryota; kingdom Metazoa; phylum Chordata; class Aves; order Falconiformes; family Falconidae; genus Falco; species Falco naumanni. Next base: position 58,990,367 of record NC_054057.1, read on the forward strand.
TAATAGTAAACCCTTATATACTCATTTTATCAGGATGTTTACAACAGAATGTAGGGGTGAAATGATTAGCACAAGTTCATTCTCTGGGCTGTCAGAGGAACTAAAGATAGAGAACAGTTCTCCTGAGCCCTTGGCCTGCAATTCTTCATCTACTAAATCATTCTATACCTATATGCTTTTAAGTAAGGTATATCACCTCTGGATATGTTTAAGTTCCCTTGCACTTGTCATATTGAGCTAATGCTTTCAGCTAGCATTCACTCATATCCCACCACAGAGCCACAAGTTATTGTACAACAATCTTCAGCCAGCTTCCTATCAATTCTGCAAATGGTGCAGCCCTGATCAGGCAGGAGCTGAAATACAGGGAAGACAGGTTATACCAGCTATAGAAACTTCAGAACCACGAAGGGGTAGGAACTTGCATGTAGGATCCCAGGGAGGAGTTGTGGGAGCACACAGGGGCTAATGAAAACGTTGAGTACACTTCACTGAAATTTGCCCAATAGCTTAAACATCTTCAGCACTCAAATTTCTACCTTCCTCCTAATGGACTATCCAGCCTGAGGACAAAGCTCAGCTCACCTCAGGTTGGCTGTTTGGGGGTACGGATGGCACCCAGCTAAGGGGTAACAGCGATGTTACATGTGGAGTTGCCTTGGTCCTGCTGGGAAAGGCATCAGGCTGCTGAGGGCGGAATCCTCTGGATGAACCAGAAGAGTAAGGCACTCAGCATCCTAAAGTCTCCACAGAGGTTCCTTTACTATTAGAATAACCTGGTCAAGCCCCTGGGGAGGTTCTTCAGCTTGAATTCAATTTTGCCACTGCAAGATGTAAAGATGAGGAAAAGAAATGGAGAACTTGACGTGCTCAACCACTCCGAAGAAAATTTTGACCAGTGTTTAGCCTAAGTAAAGGACAAGAGATCGTATTTTCTTAGTATAGGTAGCATTAAAAGAATAGTGGCTATTTTCCATTAGACCATCCATCAACCTAGGCATTATACAGACTTCCCTTTATAACCCAGACTGGAAGATAATTTGTCTTCAAAGACAGTATGAATTGCAATGTCTAACAGAAACAGTCCTTTATGTAAGGATCGTGCTTTTAAACTACTTCAAAAGATCACGTAGCACAAGTTCAGCAATAGACATACCGCTCATCATATCCCTGTTCATCAAATCTTTTCTACTTCTGTCTCGTTAACCATACAGCCATGCATGGAATAGTTTTAATCTGCTTGGACTTTATGGATAAGGACCTAGTTCATACCCTTCTGGCTCACCAGCAAGGGCACTGCCTGTGTACAAGGATCTTTTTAAAATACATGGGAGCTTCAGTAAGGCAAGGAATGTTTAAAAAAAAAGCATCCTTGTATCCATTGGTAATTCTTTGCATGAAGGAAGGAATAAGGTGAATACAGCAAAGAGCACTTGGCAGTGTAGCAGTTAAAAAACAAAAACAAAAACAAAAACAATAGCTACTTGTAAGAGGACTGGAATTGAGATCAACTGGGGCTTTGCTGTTGTTTGGGTTGTTTTTTTTGTTTTGGTTTGGGTTTTTTGGGTTTGGGTTTTTTTGGTTTTTTTTTTTTTTTTTTTTTTTGGGGGGGGGGGGGGGGCGGTGGTTTGGCTTTTTTTCAAGTCAGTTTTAAAAGATTCCAGATCTTGAAATCCTGTGGCCTGTAAGCAACGGAGAAGTATGTGTACGGGAAAGTAAATGACTAATCTTCTAACAACCTCAAGACCAATTGAAATGAGGAATTTTAAGAGACACATTCCTGTAGCAGAACATTTAATGATGTATTTAAACATGCTTTTACTAATGAAAGACATTTATTAGTCCTGAACCTTATCATCACAGCGCTCTAGCCATTGAGAATGGAACATCAGCATGGATTCTCCAAGCAGAAAGGCTGCCATTCTGCTATGGTTTTGAAAACCTGCAGCCAGATTCTCCACTAATTTTAAAGAACACTAGTCCATGTGCAGAAGTGGTAGTTCTAAGGGTATGTTAGAGCTTTTATTATTTTTTCCACTGACATTTTTTCCTTTCCCTTTTTTTTCTGTGGCAATGCTGCAGGTCTGTCCTGTTCAGGCACTCTGATTCTGGTGCTTCAGACCTATAAATGCTCCACATGTTTTCTGTTTTAAGATCATTCAGTGTTGTATTTAAATCAAGGAGCAGGGTAACCTGAACCAGTTTCTCTAGTTATAAAGATCTGTAGTTTGCAAACAGCCACGCTGACAGCAGTGTTTGCCGCTGCTCTGACCCTGCTGCTGCCTCGAGTCTGCCGGGGGACCTCTGTGTACCACTACTGCCTGATGCTCTTCAGCAAGAATGAGAAGAGCGAAATGCTGGTCTTTTCTGAATCATCTCTTCTTGATTGAAACAGGTTAAGGAGCGCTCAAGAGTACTAGGCCCGCTAACAGGTCTGAGGGTAAGAAAACCTCTGGAAAAGAAGGTGCCTGACCATGCATCCACTGCTGCTAGAGCAATCATAGAGATCCTAATTCAGCCATGTAAAATTGGAGGTGTGGAGAAGAAAAAAGAAAAGAAAGGACATCGATCCCTGACACGTATATCACTACTGTATTTCCAAGCACACATCTCACACTATTTTGTACATAAAGTATAGGGTGGTATTCCTAAATGCAGAGTGCTGCGCTTCTTTCCTTTACTTCCTTCCAAGTCTTGAGCTATAGTATACATTTTATTACATTTTCCAGTTTCTTGACCCTTTTATCCAGAAATGTCTCCAGAAAACTTACTCCAAGAGCTTGTGTTCTGAAGAAAAATGCCAAACAGGGACTGTTGTAGTTCCCTGGCATTTTGTGTCTCTTGGCTTGTAATTATTTTTAGCATACAGTTCTTCCCTACTCATAGATTATAGTCACCGGCATTGTTGGTGTATGTGTCCATGACACAGCTTTTATTGCTAACACACCATTTTTGCTTTCATGTAGCCTGTAGGAACAGAGGATGGGGATTTCCCTACACAGATATTGGATAATTAAATAGATGGTTAAACAGCTAGGAATTACTGTAGAAGTATTTAGAATGCTTCCACTGTGTTCTTCATGGTTTGGGACCACAGTGCTCCCAGTGATGTTGCATTGAAACCTCATTTTCTTAAACAACTGCTTGCTTTTGCCTCCATACTCTGTAACTTCTGTTTGCGTAGAGCACGGGATACTTACCAGTCTCAGTCCTGCTAACCATCCAACTTGTCCTCATTAAACCATCTGGTTTTAGTTAGCCTACATCAATCTTTTGTTCCCTAGACCTAGGAATCTGTATCTGTATGCCATTGCTGTCAGCATGGCTTTGATACTCTAATTTGTCTTCTTTAGCATCAGCTGTTTTCTGTAATTTGGAAACTTATTGGGCAATGTAGAGAAGGATGAACGCTTCTAGACACATCCAGCAGCATGCTCGATTTGCAGGCTGACCTAAGTCCTCATTCCCAGCAATCAGATGAGATCTCTGGCCAATGCAGAAAGCAAGGCAGCAATACGGCCTGAATCCCTATCGGTTACCATTTTGCTAGCCAAAAATAGACAAAGGATTTTTCAGATCTGATAAAGATTCTAAGAAAGATTTTAGGGCTCTTCCTTATTACTGAGAATTGCTTGTCTCATGTTGATGGTCTACAGACATCCTCTTCTATCTGATTTGTGTTACAGCTAGAAATGGGAAAGATTTTTTTTTTTTTTTTTTTTTTTTTTTTTGGCAGAGAGTAAAATGACTGAAAAATGAAGTTGGGAGAAGAGGAATGAGACTCAGGCAATTTCCTTAATTGTCTAAAAAAGGAAATGTATAAATGAAGGAAATGCGAAACATTTGTTAAAAGTCAAATATTTTATTTTGACATTTTGAGAGCAGAACAATGCTCTTTGATTTTAAAGACATTATTTGTTTTAAAATAGGGTTAAATGGTGCCTTTTTAGCATTCCATTTTAAGCTGAGTATTTCATTTTGGATGAACTCCAACTGCAGTTTCATGGCTTTATATGTATTTTATTTGTTTCACAACAAAGCATAAAATAAGACTGTTCCTCTGCAGACAAGACAGATTAAGGGCTGGGGGAAAAAAAAAAAAACACCAAACCAACCAACAAAAACCTGCAACAATTTTGATGAGACATAGGAGCTAGAGCAGTGAACTAAAGAAACTGAGATATGTCTGACTATATCTAACAGTGTGAGTGTTTACTGAAATAGTCATCCTGGTGTCCCTTTACAGTCAACAGAGGTCAAATCATTAGAAATAGTGCTTTCTGGAGAGCGGTGTGTCTCTTCATCAGACCTCTCACACAGGATGATTAGACCATCATCTCCCTTTTCTCTCCAGTGAATACAAAGGGACAAGAAGAAGCTGCTTCGGCTGTAGAAGGGGGTATTACCAAAGTCCAAAGGTAAGATGTTGCTTCCACACTCCCTCCAGCTGCCAAACAAGCAGTGAGCAGTATAACCAGGCATGAGCAACTGACAAGGAATAGTGAGATAAATCCCAGTCAGCAGGAGCAGGGTAGTTACTTTTTGTAAAGATACAGAATCAAGTATAGAAATAAGACACAAGCTAAAAAGCACGCATTGTGTCAGAACATGGTAAGCAGAAGGGTAACCAGCCATTGGAAGCTCCAAAGCAGTGCTGAGAAACGGATTTTTGTCTTTTCTATGCTTTGCTATCTGATTCCCTCAACTGGATCTGATGTGCCTTACAAAATTATCTTCTCCAGTCTGGCTCCATGGAGTAGAAATTACTCATTTTGGAAAAGAAAAATCCCCATTATTAATGGCAAAATAAATAATTTTTGCAAGAAATCTTCCATTTCTCCTGTGAAGGACTGTATAATGGTCAACTGAACTGGTTTTATAAGATAAGTGTTATGGTTCATTGTGAGTTTAAAGACAAAACTTTGATATTCTGTAATATAAATGTATTTTCAGGAACTGTTTGCATCCTGGTATTTTATGCGCTAAATATGTTGGAATGACATGCTGATGATATTAGTTTGGGTAGACAGTAACTTTTAGAAACATTTAGTAATTCTTAAGTCTGTAGTGAAAGTTGGCCCTTAAATGCCTCAGATGTGGAAATGGATTCATGCTTAATAATTTATGGTAAGTTCTAATAATAAAATATTAATTACCTTCTCATTCTGAGCAGTGTGTGTATTATTGGACATTATATATATTTTTTTGTTAAAGTTTTAAAAAGTATTAGCTTTCATTTTTTTAGATTACTTCAATGTATTGCTACAGGATTTTTTTAATACTGTAATAGCACAACAAATCAATGTATTTCTGTGATAATGTGTATTTCATATGAGAAACTATTCAAAAGAAAAGAAGTTAGTTACTTCTAAAAAAGAAACAAGGTCTAAAATAAGCAAGTTACTTCATCACATCTAGATACATTTATTTTTTCCATCATGGCTAGTATTTCAAAGTTCTCTGGCCCAATCAGGAATTATCTCCCTCTCAAAATCAATAGAGATGATATCACCCCCACCTTTATCTGAAAACTGCATTTCTATTTAACCTTAAGCCTGGTATTCTTCCGATTTTACATCTCTCTACTTAAATAAGAATTTATTTCATTTTCATCTTTACACCAAAATCTGTATATACCTATTTTGCAGGTAATGCTATTCCACAAGAAATTCTCCTGGATTTCCACTGGATACTTAATAAAGTTAATTTCTTAATAAAGTTTGTGCATACACATTCACAGGAGGAACAAGGGTGTGGGGGTGTGTGTGTGAGTGCTGTATGGGTCAGCAAATCTTCATTTGCTTCCATTCAAGAAAATGCCTGCAGTATTTTGGATATTTTCATAAAATGTACCCGATTGCCTTTTCCCAGAAGAATTCCATATATTCAGTGTGGGTTTGCTATTTTTGACATTAGCACTGAAATGCCTCCAGAGAAGAAACCTGCATTTAGTTGAAATGCCAGAATGTCAGTTTGTTTTCTGTGTGTGCAGAGGTGCGTTTTGGACAGCCTGTGCCTCTTGCCAAGCAATACAGGCTTCCAGAGGCAGTCCTGGGCAATTGCCAGTCTCAGGTCTTCAAAATATTCCTCGACATGCCCAATATGCCACCTTTTCTCTTTTGGCCCATACTAGCAAGAAGCTTCTCATGTGCATCTTTTTTCCCCCACCATGGTCTACCATGGCTAGATACTGGGACCAGACCCAACAGCCCATGTGCTGTGGACAGTGGGTTACAGACACCCTCTCCTTCTTCTCAGTTCCAATGACACTGTGTCTACATACATCCTGATGTTGACATCAGCCAAACAAAACGCAGGATGTGAGGCACTGGAGAAAATCACACTTCAGTCATCCTTTCATCACCCCTTTACAGCCAATGTACATGTAGCCAACATAGTCAATCTTGCCAATGAGCAAAGATTAGCACTAACGTTCACCCTTTCCAAAAAGGGCCACTTTGCCCCAAATAATTTCTTGACTTAATTCTTACAATTTCTGAAAAAAAGCTGGGTAGTGTGTGTCTGTGTATTAGTATTTAATTTAGTACTGTCACCTATGTCAAATACACTATGTAATGGAACCTAAAATCCTGATAGAGCAATGCTCTGAAGAACAGCTGAGTTTTGAGCCTTTTATGTTAGTAAAACTCTCTATTGTACTCGTTGAATACTGTGGATAAGAAACAATGGAAAATGGAGACTCAGCAATGTGAACAGAATATTTAATATATAGGAGAGCAGAGTAACCTGTCCCAAAGAATTCAGTTTTTTGCCCCTCACTATTCTCGCCACTATTTGCATTTCTGTCTCACCTATTATTCAAACATGTTATATTGCTAGATGAAGGGGGTTTAGTGAATAATAGTTGCCCAATTAAACTTCTTGACAGCTCTGTGTATTTTGCATGAATAAAAGGAATATTGTGCAAAGGTATAGGGAAATATTCTTCTAGGTACATATACCATCTCTCATGATGGTATATGCCATTCATTATGAACTGTGAAGCTGTTCCTGTTCTCTGTTGCTTTAAAACTAATTAGAACGTTATGACTCAGTGGCTCAGCAGCTCCCATCTTAATTCTGGGTGGGAAAAGTAGTTTTAAAAATGAGTTTAACGGCTGCACAAAGCTGGGGAAGGTCACAAGTTACTCTGTAACATTTGACATTCAATTGAATTCACACATGAGGTCTTTCAGATTTCAGGGGAGCCAAAAAACCAGCATGAAACTCTACTGCAGGTATAACTGGTGTGGCATTAATTAGTTCTGTTTTAAGAAAAAGGTATCTGTGACCCTGTGTGCCCTCACTTCCATTAGCATTGTGGGGCATTTTCACAAGGACAGGCAAGCATCCCACCTGAGACTGGGCAAGCAGCCTATTAGGTTTCATACTGGTCTCTTAGGATACCCATTTATTGTCATTAAAACCAGAAACAAAGACGGTCCTGTCATGATAATGAGAGATGAAAATGTTCTGTATTATGCTTAAGTGATTATCTCCTTCTAGTTTTTTTTTTTTATTTTGTACCCCAATCACTAGTTTTCAGCCACTGAGAATTACTGTATAATTAAAGAAAGTACTATACCATATGATAAAAAAGGGTTCTTTTCTCAAAAACATTTGAAACACTTTAACTGAGATGTCATTTTTGATATTTTCAAGTCATTCCGTTATATGGTGTTTCAAAGACAAGTAGCCAGAAAATAATGATTCTAACAAAACCTGAAACCAGCAGATGGGTATTTGGTTTGGTGGGTCTTAGCATTCTTTGACATATTAAGGAAAGCGTAAATCACTGAGCAAGAGTTTTCTTATTTAGCCAACAGAAGCCAGCTTCCACCAAATCCTACTTTAAGCTTTCTCAGGTTCTTAGATTTCCTAACGCAGGTTGCGCTGCCAGCATCTCTGCTTACACTTGTGATGCAGGCAAGAACTTGTGCATGTCACAGCAGCAGGCTTTTGTATGCAAACAGCAATTGAGTAAATGCTGGGTGTCAGCACCAACAGCTCCCCTCCAGCAGCCAAGGGAAGACCCTACCAACATGCCCTAAGTGATGGGAGTTTGTCTCTCTACCTTTGTCAGGCAGAAAACTCTGATGGGAGCCGTTCAGGAAGAGGTACATGATTTAGATCACTCAACAAATTTGTTTCAGTATTTGAGAGCATATGGTATTTCAATGATCAGAGCCCAGCAATATGCCAGCAGAAATTGCCAGTGGCACTAGAGTGGACTCATCCTAATGTCGAGCAAGCCCAGGTTCAGACAGTTCACCAGCTCACTTGCAACAGTTGGTTTCCAAGATGAGGAAGGTGCCCGGTTTGCTAAAGATATGTTAAAAGTGGATTGTTATTTCCACAATACAACTCCTTTATCCAGTAACAGTCACACACTTCCAGTTCTGAAGTAATTTACCTAATCTTTCTACTCATGGCAAATAAAAATAGTCTGAAGTGTTTTACCACTGCATGTGGTACCTGTAGATAAGAGGGATATTAGAAAAAAAGAACTATCTGCATGAGTGACTGTACCTCTTTGAGAAGTAAAAAAATAAATAAATCATACTGAACAGAAATAGAACTCAACAGTTTGCCAGATTAAGATACCGAGCCTCGGAATTCTCCAAATATCAGAAATTACCCTTAAAGACACCCATCAGGAATTTTTATTTTAAACCCAAAAATACATCCCCTGACTCATATATCCAAAAGCTAAGCAGTTGTTCAGATCTGCTTTTCTAATTTCCCTGTATAATCAATAGAACATTACTAACATTTTCAGACAGAAATGGAACTCCTCCTAACATGGCATCCAGAACAGCCAAAAATCATCTTCTAGAGATGCCTCATTCGCTTATCTATGCAGGCGACCTGGACAGAAACTACCTGGCTTTTATATGACTTTCTTCTGTTGTGCTGATACATTAATACAAATCTTAGTCAAAACATTTCCACTTTGTCATGGGAAATCTGTTTTGCAGCATTTTCTAGATCTCCTGACATGTTGCATTGTCAACCACTATCCACAGTTTATATTATAACTATTGAAAACATTTTATAAAACACTGTAACAATTATTACCAAGTAGTCTGGTTATTATTTTACTTGGAAGCTTATCCGGATAGACAAATCCATATAGAATTAAAATGAAATATGAGAGAATAGTTAGTAAGACTACTTAGTCACTTGAATGAGTTACCAAGTGGTGGATTTTTTTTCTTTTAGAGATTTATTCCCTCACTGGAAATTTTACAACTGTAGAAATTACATTGTAGCTACACTCGTGTCAGCTGGCCAAATATGAGGAATGTGTGGAATTCCCTTGCCTGTATTATCAAAAGGACTAGACAAGACATTTCAGTGTCTTTCTCTAATTTCACATGGGGTGACACTATGAACAATTTACAGATGAAGATGCTGCTGTGTCTAATGCAAAAGCTATAGCAGAATTGTGTAACAAGCACACTCAATCTGGCATAATGTCTCTACCAGACAACAGATAAAACCACCACTAGAAACTACAGGAATAACTTCAGATAGTAAAATTTTAGAAAAACTGATTAGTTCAAAAACTTTACTGAATTTAAAGACAGCTAAAGGTGATTAGCTTCAGCTATGTGGGGGAGGTGAATTCATGCATTACTTTTGAACACAGTCCTATACTTCATTCACTAGATACCTCCCAAGATTCAGGTGTCCCCAAACTATACTTAGGATCCAAAGACAGGATCAGAGAATGCTAGAATCGTTTGGGTTGGAAGGGACCCTAAAGACCCCCCAGTCCCACCCCTGCCACGCGCAGGGCCCCCTTCCCCCAGCCCCGGTGGCTCCCAGCCCCGTCCAGCCTGGCCTTGGGCACTGCCAGGGCTGGGGCACCCACAGCTGCTCCGGGCAGCCCATGCCGGCGCCTCGCCGCCCTCACAGGGAAGGATTTCTTCCTAATATCTCATCTAAATCTCCCCTCTTTCAGTTTAAAGCCATTCCCCCTTGTCCTGTTGCTACATGCCCTTGTAAAAAGCCCCTCTCCAGCTTTCCTGTCGGCCCCTTTCGGTACTGGGAGGCTGCACTAAGGTCTCCCCAGAGCCTTCCCTTCTCCGGGCTGAACAGCCCCAGCTCTCCCAGCCTGTCTGCACAGCAGAGGGGCTCCAGCCCTCTGAGCATCTTCGTGGCCTCCTCTGGACTCCAACAGCTCCATGTCCTTCTGTTGAGGACTCTAGAGCTGGACACAGCACTGCAGGTGGGGTATCACGAGAGTGGGGTAGAGGGGGAGAATGCCCTCCCTTGACCAAGACTAGCAGCAAGAGATGTGCTTTCTGGTTGAAAGTGCTACAGAAAGATTTTGGATGGGAAAGTAAGGAGCCCAAACTAATAAGTTCATTTTTTCACTTGAGTGTTGACTTAAATTTAACATTAGACTGGTCAGATCAGAGACTTTCCAGAGCGTGTCCAAGCTATTCTTGGTTTTGTTCTCAGGAATCAAGAAGCAATGGAAGTAAGAACATTGATGTTTGCCCCTGTAATACCAAAATATGAGGAGTCAGTTCATTAAATCAGGCAAAGCTAAAACAAATCCAAATGTTAAATACTTGGAATCTGTTCTTCCAACAATTCTGCAATTTTGTTTTGCTCATAGCAGGACTGCCTTTCCATTTTTTTTTGGTTCAAGCCTTGTTTCCCACTGTTTCTATTTCTGTAGCCATTAGTTAATTTCATATTTTTCATGGCAATACTAGCTTGACTTTCATTAACAGTGATAAGTTAAACTCTCACAGATATGTGTGAAGTAAAAAAAAAAAAAAAAAAATTTTAAAATCACAAAACATTTAGATTGATATACAAAAGGTTGCAGAAGTACATTTGGAAATCCAAATGTGTAGCACCAAAGAAAATTAGGACAAAGGCTGAGAGGAATTTCTGAATGAAAACTCCACTGCTTCATTAGCTGTATAGAAGTATTGAAACAGGGCAGATTAAAAGCAGTCTGAGGGGAGGGAGGGATTGCCTGAGGAATCTAGAAGAGAAGAGAACTTGTTGGGGGACAGTGGGAGGGACAATTAGAAGTTGTGAGTTTGAAAGGAAAGTATCCAGCCTGGAGTGTGTCAGAGCCTAGGTATGTTTATGTACAAAACAGTGCAGGAATGTGGTCTGTATGTGCAGGCAGCAGCAGAGCCAGTAAATGTGATGTTCCAGGAAGCATCTGAAACCAAGCACATGGGCTTGGTACCAAATTTTCATACCCGTGTAGTGACTCCAATCCTTTTTCCAATTCTTTAAACAAGCAGCATTTTTAGCAGGTTTCACAATACTTGCAGATCATGTATAGGGGATAGATGGAGTTCAAGTCCCAGATTATGACATCTTTTTGTAGACTCAACATGTGAACTGTCTAAACTGCTGTTAATCAATGGAGATTTAAGGTTTAAGTTCTGTGCACAAACAAGGGCACCAATAGAGACAAGACTGTTAAAAGCATCTGCAGGGGGCTGGCAGATGAGGCCAGGTATTTGCAAGACCTTTGTTCTTTGAATGCTGCAGCTGAGGACACCTACCTTTAAGGCATTTCAGGTGACATTAGACACCTTTATGTCTGCAGCCAAAGCAGGACATTTACTGTCAGGTAGTATACTGGGTGCTCAGTCACCTAACATCTAGACATTGAACTCCAGGCAAAATATTCTATAGGCAAAATCCCTTGCTGACCATTTTATAACTCAATTTGGCCTGTGGCAAGAAAAAATACATCCCAAGAGTCTGAGCATAAGGAACTGGGTTTGATATCTTTGATATCGATATCTCTCACCACAGCCAAAAGTTCTGCTGATCTCCTACAAATAAAAAAATCAAGGTTTTAGTAAGCAGTAGCTCTTTGGCGGAGTGGTGGACAACTAAGACTGGCAGAGCAGGTTGCATGATTATTCTCATCCCAACAGAGACTTGTTTTGCTGTATAAATATGCTCACAGCACAGAGACACAAAATCATTTGTGCTGCAAAACTGAGATCTCAAGTGTCATCACATTAGTTGTCAGGAGAAGATGTCTCTTGGCACCTGAGTTGGGCCATCAGTCACTTTGACTGACACAATTTTATGCATGTTCAGCAGTCCAGGTGAAGACTGAACAAAGTCATTTTTCATTTCTACTCCATCCGTATGGAAAGATAGCCTTAGGCTAAAGAGTGCAACCTTGCCCCTGAATGATACACTATAAAGGCATTGCTCACCACTTCCAGCCCTTCCTTTCCCACATGCACTACAATCAATAGGATTGATTCTCATGCCTGAGCTCTCTGTGCCTGCATTATAGATTTTTAAGTCATGTTTATTATGCTGCTCACTGTCTTCAAAGCCTTTGTGTGGTATCTCAGAGATAGACATCTCCTGGAATGCTTTTGAATTCTGTGAGATAAGCCCATGTACATTCTTGGACAGTAACTGAGAAAGCAGACTATTTTTTCCCAGATTTCTTATATTTACCATCTTAGCCTAGATATTTCTCATTCTTTCCATGCACACTTAGTATGATACTCAGAACTGACAATGCTATAAAGACTCTTTAGACCATTATCTTGCAATCTTGGAAACTACCTATCATTTTTGGAACTTGGTTTGGGTTGTTTGGTCTCAAGGACAGGGATTGCTATTGCAGTTCCTGTATTTGGCTGAGCGTTCAAATGCTAGCACCACTGACTTAAGACACTATTGCTGCTGCTTTAGTATTTTCAACCATGAAAACTCTGAAAAGACAATTCCAAATTGTGACATCAGGCTGGCCACAGAAATGGAACAAAACTTTATCTAAAATGCTAACAAATATTTTAATATGACCAGAACACTACTGACAAAAATTATATATCTCCTGACAGATCAAGGTGCAGTGTCAGGTAAAAAACACCAAAGAAGAAAAAAAATAGTTCAATTTCAGTGCCACAGCCTGTTCCTTCCTTGCCCTGCCCTGTCCAAGTGCAATGCAATGTGTGAGAACCCTGGAAGTTTGTTCCTGTATGTTTAATGATGTGGACAAGAGAAGGAAATTATATGGCTTTGAGCAACCTCCTGTCCCACCAGTGCTTTGCCCTGCCACAACCAGCACAGGTCAGAAGCAAAGCACAGGCCAGGCTGAGGAGCAAGCATGCTCCAACCACCATTCCCAAGAAGCTGTTGTGGAGGAGGATGGGCAAAAGGATTGGAGGCACAGTGATGCCACCTTTCCTGTGTTACTTCGCCTTAGGGCACAGAGCAACAGGCGAGCCAGGGGCTGGAGCACAGTAAGCCCTCCCCATGAGCACTGCTGGTTGTGCTCACAGCCAGCTCTCCTGGGGGAGAGGGCTGTTTGACAAACCTTGGCCAGCACCGCAGCTATTAGAGAAAAAGCTTAATATTGGCTCCCATGAAAAGCTCTGTGAAGAAAAGCGGCTTTTAAGCTGCTGTGTAGTGAGACACAGATGGAGAAAGCAAAGTTCATGCCCAGTCCGGCACTTGGGATTAGCCTTTAAAGACCAGCCAAGGCAGGGTGAGGCAAGTCTCTTACTCAAGAGTGCACAAACCATCCGGTAACACCTGGTGGGACCTAGGGCCTCATTTAATTACAGAAAGAAAAGTAAAAGATATCATATGTCATTCATACAGTTTTATTCAAGCCAAAATGTAGTTCACTTCAGCTATCTAATGATTAGCTTTTTCTTATATGCTCAAGTATTTAGGCGGACCCTGTGCTCACTGTGGAAATATAAGCATCTCCTGAAAGGGAATCATTGCAACATAGACTGGAAACGCACAGATTGTCTGTCACAGCTGGTGCTAAAGATTGGAAAGTCTCAGTTAGATGTGATGAATTTCACCTTTATGGTTTCATCCTTTTCTATTGCAGCCAAAGGGCCATTTGCTGTGAGAGCAAAACTTTCTGTGTTAAAAATGTTAGCCCTTTTTTGCTTTATGACTCTACTAGAGCCTTTGGGGTTTGTTCTGTTTGTCTTTCTAGGTTTTAAATTGCTTTTCATTTGCTTGCTTCTTTGCTTTCTGTAAGTAAAATAACAGCCTTCTTCCTTACATGGAAAATAACTGCTGAAAAAGCAGAAGAAAATGCCAGCTGCAAACCCCTAGATCTCCAACAGCCATGAAGCCTGTCCTCTTGTTACTCCTCAAGCAAAAGGAGATAACATATGGGAAAAGAAACAGCATAGTGCCTGCTGGCAGGCTTCTTTAGCTAGGACCCAAGAAAGCATTTTTGAAAGTGAAGTGACAGAAAAGAAGTCTTTTCGAAAAAATATTTTTATTAACACTGTGATAAATATTGCCTTTGTCCAACTTGGAACCCGTAGGGCTTAATCCAAACAATCACTGTCAACATAAGCCCAACTAAGCAAATGACATTATAGCAGTGGTTTTCTTTCTCTTTTCTTTTCTTTTTTTTTTTTTTTAATTCAAATAAATGGTTGTACATATGTGAGTCTGTGCATGTGCGAGAGACTTTTCCCTTGTCTTACAGCCTTATCTGTTCCAGCCGTTAAAACAACTTACAGGAACTGTGCTATTTTTAGTTCAGTATTTTGAAACATTTAACAGTTTGAGGATTAACGCGCAGCGGAGCTGAAGAAGAGAATTCTTTTTTCATTTGTATTATCATCATAGGTGGGGTTGGTCACAGTGTTCATGGTTAAAACTGTTTAACAATTCCATTTATAGAGGCCCAGATTTTTTAATTTACAGCTTTGTAAGACTAGCTATTGTGGGCTGAAACAGTCCAGTCCAGGCTTCTGCCTCATGAAGATTTCTCTCTTTTAAATGATTTTTTTTAAAAATGAAAATTAATCCATCTCTATGAACAAGAGTAAGAGACAATTAGTGGCTTTGTCCATGTTAAAAAACTTAATCCTTCACCTTTGTTCTCCTGCTTCTCTGCTGCAAAAGATGGTATTGAAAACTGGAGGCCATGAAAGGGCAGAAAGACTAACTTTTCTACCAGAGATTACTTTTTGCCTTTCTTCTGAATAATGTCCCAGTTTGAGTAAGATAAAAAGCTCTGAAATGTCACTGTCCGCACTTAGAAGCAAGCATTCAGCAGTGTGCTTGGCCACCTTAAATGCTACAGCAAGTGATCTAAGGACCCTACATTCAGGCGGCCAGTTCAATGAATGCTCGCCCAAACTGATCTAGCATCCAAGGCACTCCAGACACCAAAGGAGGAGGCAGCTCTTCTCCAACTTCATCTGTCTTGAGCTTTTTGTGTCCTAGACTGTGAGTTAGACCTCACTAAGAGACCAAACTCAGCATGCAGCATTTGCGGGCACATCCCAGGAGCACACTGGGGACAGCAGTAGGGGAGTGCATGCCCCAGCCCCCTTGAGTAGCCACAAGCAAATCAAGGGTGTGAAGAGAGTAGGCAGGAGTGAACTTATGCCCATGTCCTGTTGACTATGTTCCTCAGCTAGGAGACAGTCATGGGGCAGCAGTCCCTGCTGTCTTTACTACTTCACCATCATTTGCAAAATTTATAAGCAATCCTTACAGAAAACAGTGCCCCCCATCTCCTCAGTGCAGGAAACACTTCCATTCTCTGAAAACCATTTTCCAAGGGGCACCAACAGAAGCCCTGGAAAAGAGACTGAAGCTCAGGAGACACAGGATGAGGCCACTAAGGCAGAAACCTGGACTCCCTGCACGGGATCTGAAAAAAGTTCCAGACTTTATGACACTGATTTAGGGCAAAAAACCACTGTCAGGTTTTGCAGACTGTCTTCTGGATGAGCCTATAATGCCTCTTTAATTAACGAGAGGTCCCTGTCTGTTGGTTGCCCAAATTTAGACAACGTGAACATCCTTCAGAGCTTCAGCTTCCCTCCACCTTCTGGCCATGGCCCTGGGGTGGCTTAGGCCCATCCTAAACTCAGCTGAGATGCTGACAATTCTCCATGCTCGGCGTAGGGTGTTTGACTGCACTCTTAGACAGTGCTACACAGTGGACAATCCTCTTTTGTCTTGTTAGATCTGAAGTCCTTTGAGCAGCGCGTTGTCAACATCCTTTTCCAACACAGGTGAGTTTCTTTTCCATTATCTCTGCCAGGTCCTGACCTGACCTGAGTTAGCTTACGAAAGCTGAAAACTGTCTCCTTTTGTATGTCTTCTCAAAGGGAGAATGTATGTGTCTTGGAAGCAGACCATATTTTTCTCTCAGTTTTGGGCACAGATCCACCACTGACACTGAACTATCAGTAACCTAGAAGCTATCTGACATGGCAGAGTTCATGTGCTGCAACTCAGAAATATTTTACTGCAGCTGTGTTAATGAGAAAATAATCAGGAGTTTAGTATAGCTGGCTGCCAGAACAAAATACATGCACTTGAATTTAGACTTTACTGAAAAACTTTCTTTTTCGCAATTAAACTTACTATATCTCTAGCTGAAAGTTTAAGGAAGAGCTATTATATATGCTATTGGAAACAAAACATCAGCCTTCACACTTATCAAGGTTCTTTTAAGAAGCCCTGTTTTATTATTATAATGATATAAATGTATAACAAGAAGTATTTTCATAAAAACACAGAATGGTTTGGGTTGGAAGGGACCTTAAAGACCCCCCAGTCCCACCCCTGCCACGCGCAGGGCCCCCTTCCCCCAGCCCCGGTGGCTCCCAGCCCCGTCCAGCCTGGCCTTGGGCACTGCCAGGGCTGGGGCACCCACAGCTGCTCTGGGCAGCCCGTGCCGGCGCCTCGCTGCCCTCACAGGGAAGGATTTCTTGCTAATGTCTCATCTAAATCTCCTCTCTCCTAGTTTTAAACCAGTGTCCCTCATCCTGTCACTACAAGCCCTTGTAAAAAGCCCCTCTCCAGCTTTCTTGTCGGCCCCTTTTGATACTGGGGGATGCTCTAAGGTCTCCCTGGAGCCTTCCCTTCTCCAGGCTCCAGCCCTCTGAGCATCTTCATGGCCCTCCTTCAGACTTGCTGAAACAACTTTACATCCTTTTTATGTGCAATACTTTTCAATATAAGCTCAAAAGAAGGCAATGACAAAAAAAAAAATCAGCACAAGCTTAAATTTTTACACATGTTCTTTATAAAAAAAAAAAAGGACAGTCTTATGGTTGATTTGTGACATTGGATTAAATAATTAAAATATATTTATACAGTTTTCTAATACAACAAAATTCATCTGCATTTCAGCACTTTTCACAGTCCTAAACGTTAGGCTTTAAGCATAGATTTTTTTCCTGGTCTCTCTAGTCAACAGAGACACAGACTCCTCCAGGTGAGCAAGAGAGATTAGGTGTCCCTTCTCATCTGATCTCTGAGGGAGCTTCTCTTTTTCTGCACAGACCAGGCAGTTTAGCCATCTGCCTCAGGCTGCAAAGATAGCTGGGATGAATATTCCCAGCTGCCACTCCATAGGAGGACTAGATTATTGTATAGGAAATATTAAAACATCATTAAATGCTGAGAGCATGCAAGGGGATGGAATACAAACTGCAAACTCATGCACACTGGATAGGATTCAAATAGCAAAATTGGAGACATTTAAAATTATCATGTTTAATGTAAGCTGGATGTGTAGGTGCAGCTTACAGTCAGCACAGACAGATGGCAGCTCCAAAGGAGGAATCATCTCCCCACTTACAGGCACTTATATTAGAACAGAGTAAATGCTCTTGGTTTCACCAGCTCCAGAAAACACCAACGATCAGTACTCAGACCTGAAGAGTGACCCCAAATTGCCTGTGTCACTGATGTGTTGGAAAGGCTTTGGTACAGATTTGATACTTGCTTTCTCTCCTGCTCTTACATGCTACCCACACATAGTTCAGAGCCAACAGGTAGTAGGAACAAGGAGGGCAGATACAGGGGAAAGCTATGGGGGTGTAAACTGTACCATCGCAGCTCCCCACAGGTATGCAGAAAGGACACTGGTTCATTTCATATGCTTCAATAGAGCAGCTGTTGTGAATATGGCAGTAAAAGAACAAGTAAAATCTAAATTTATATGAGAACCAGGACTAATCATTAACCCACATTGCAGATTCTTGTCTGTTTCCCTAAAGCGACTGTGCCTTGATTCGGTTTTCTAACTGCTGCTGCAGTACACATAAAGAAGCAATACTAACGATGGTGTTTGTAGAGGTGATAGCCCCTGCAAAACGCGATTACATAATTTCCAGATGGGGCAGATCTATTCCATCTGTGTAACTGATTTGTTAAGCCTTGTGCCAGGTATGCAAATAATAAGAATCTTATTTATGATTTAGCAGACACAGAGAAGTCTTTACCAAAGTACACATTTAAGAAGACCCCTGCCAGGCAATTTGTTCCTTAAATACATTCTGGTTGCACAATTGCTCAAAACCCCAGAAAGCAGCGCTACCTGGTTACATCTCTTCTACTGTATTATGTCTTACATGTATCCTATTTATATGTCCTACTATATATCTGTCCTAGTAAATCAAGCAGGACCAGAGCCCATTTACTGGTTCTTAGGCCAAGTATCATGGAGAAGCCCTTGTCTTTACACCTGAACTCTTCCAATGATCAAAACGATGCCAAATGCAAACTGCCTGTTGGGAACGACCCCTGTAGTGCTGTAGCTTCTGAAGCAAGGCCAGGAGCTGTTCTGCAGAGTGCTGCTGGTGGCTGCTGGCCTAGAAGGGCTGTTGCTCATGCTGGCGACAAACTTAAAAGTTTACAAATATAACCATAAAGTTGCACTTCCTTGCAATATTCCTTGCCTTTGCTTAATTCACTAGCATAGACATAACTCCAAGAGAGGGCATTTCTTGCTATAGAGTGAGCAAAACTGTGTTACTCGATACATGGGATAAGTATTGCAGATCCCAGGTGTTTTGATCCATTAATATGTAATGCGTAGAGTTCCTGGTTTTTTATCAGAAAAATCAAGATTAAATTAATGGCAAATGTTTTGCAGGCATATGCTAGTTTACATACACAAGTATTAAGCCATAGCAGCTGCCGACTTTGACGAACAGAATTCTCAGCAGCACTAGATGGATGCTAGATTTTATGCCATGCAAAGGCAAAACTGGAAAGCTTGCACTTCACAAAGTTTGAAACAGCATGTAGCACATAAACTTAGAGGCAGAAATTCCAAGAAAAGAGTAAAATGGAGGATTCCTGCCATATTTCAAATAGGCTTAGACTTCTCTTTGAAAAGATAAACTCCACTTCAGCCCTAAGTGAGTGAATGAAGTCTGCTCTAGATCAAAATGGAGGATTGTGATGATCTTCTCTGGCCTTAACATCAACAAAACCTTTAAATAAATACAGATTT
Source organism: Falco naumanni (assembly GCF_017639655.2). Taxonomy (NCBI): domain Eukaryota; kingdom Metazoa; phylum Chordata; class Aves; order Falconiformes; family Falconidae; genus Falco; species Falco naumanni. The sequence continues at coordinate 59,009,634 of NC_054057.1, forward strand.
CCACGCAGAGATTTTGCAGCTCTCTATTTCTCTCTGTATATATAATGGCTGGTTATAGGTCTAGCCATTGAATGGCTACTCCACAGAATTAATTTCCTACGGTGGTGTTTAAAATCCTAGAATTTAAACATACTGCATTATGGCACTTCTTCACACTTCCTGAAAGAGACTGAAAAAGTCATCCTGTGAAGAGATTGCTGGGTTTTCCTTCTTTTTTTTTTTCTTTTTTTTTTTTTTTTTCTTCCCCTTATAGTCACTCTGTTTTCCCCCTCACTACAATTCCTCAGGTGTATTGGGTTGAAAGTACCTGCTCTTGCCTAATTTTGAAAGCTAAGCCATTCTGGATGTGCCTTGTTCCTGCACAAAAGTCTACAGGGGAAGGCAGGACTAAAGGAGTAGAGCTGTGTCTGAACAGCGGGGGTGGATTTCGTCTCACCTAACCTTAAATATCTAAACTTAAGATAGCTACAGGTTTTCTCTTCATGGTCTGTCACCTCATAAGGACATTCAACCCATTTTGCCTGTTATATGATTTCTAAGAGGGCACCTTTGGTGACAAATTGCATTTATATATTTAGTTTTTAGATGCCTATGTTAGAGCAAATAAATCCCATCTACAGTGAACCAGAAACCTCAGAAACTGACCGAGTTTGAAGAGTGCATTTTATAACTGCTAAACCGAGAGAAAATGAGGAGAGGTAGGAAAGAAGAGAACTGCTCTCTGACTGCCTTTATATAAAAACCTTCTTCCCTCTTGCCTGGCTTTACCTCTTATTCTTAATGTTTCTATTTTCCAAATGATTTCAAACCTTTTGACGGCTTCTGTTCTCATTCAAACCAATCATGACTGTGCTACTTGAGCAAAGGGGCAGAAACACAAATGTCTGAATTTCCAAGATACATATTTTTTTCCGAAGAGCCTAAATTCAGAACTGCAGATGTAGCTCAAAATATTTCTGTGGTTTTGCCTTTTCTCATATATTTTATATGCCCACCATTTTAATACAAGCTCCTCTAGACAAGAACAGCTCTTCTACAGGCTTCTTTGAAGACCATACACTATCCAAGAAGATGACCAGGTCTTTCATAGGATCACAGCTGGTAGAAGATTGTGAAGGAAAATGAAGGCAGTAAATCCACCTTGCCAGGTGTCTGGGAAACAAACGCAAGGGATTATTTTTTTTCTTCCTACTAAAGAGTAAATGATCAGGAAAGCCTAGAACTGTTGAAGATGTGAAAGCAGCAGACAACTAAGTTATTCAGTGCTGGTTTTTCTATTGATTTAATTTATACAAGATTGTAATCCTAGGAGAGAGGGGAAAGGATGTAGGAGAGTCAGGAGACACCCAGGAGCTTTTACAATGAGCTACAAATCCTTGACTTGAGATAATTTGCAATTGGATGTTGACCCAAGACAGACAAGCCACATCATTTTTCCTGAATTTTGCTTGGAGACTAAGGAGATTATGCAAACCCAAATGCTCAGAGGTATATTACAGACAAAAAGATGAACTTTGGTGGCAAAACCAAATATTCTGCATTTCATGCAGAAGTGGTTGTCAGGTTTGAGAATCACTGCAGCCCAGAAGCATACATCCAAGAAACGTTAATGGAATAAAAGCACCAGAGGTGTCAACGTTAAAATATTTTATTGCACATAAATTAGTAGGTGGGGGAGAACAAAGGCAGGCGTGATATCTGTGCTTTCTTTCCAGCATAAATGTGAAACTGTCCCCCAAAGGGAGAATTTAATAGGCTCAATTAGATCCTAATCCTTTTTATGACTTTTAAAGAAATAAAACTTTTGCCAGTTGCCCACAGAATACTCATGGACCACAAACAGCTGATGCTGTCATTACAATGTGGTGAGAGGCATCTGCTTTCTCTGGGTGGCATTTTTATTGTTTTACATGCTATTAAGCATACAAAGGACTGCGTAGTTAAAATGATTAAGAAATGATATTTAGAAGTTAGCACATTTATTTTTAAAATAGAAGTGAGATCTTTACGCGTCAACTTGTCGGCAGCCCTACTACCTCAATCACTCATGGGAGAGTATTCTTACCCTATACTAGCTTCTAATTAAATTTCTTTTTAATGTGAAACTCTTCAAACCATGCTTGTGCTTAATCATGTCAAGCCTGTCAAAATACATGAAGGTTTGATGGGATTAAATCCAAGGCAGCATTGCACAGAAGGATGTGTCACAGCTAGAAATTTATTTCTCCCTTGTAATATGGACAGAAACAAAAAATTATTTTTATGGTGGCACGCTGCATGGCACAAAGCTCACTCCAAACACTGCTATGTCCAGCAACGTTCATAATGCTAATGATTTTTTGACCAAGTAATCATTTCCTTAATATTGTTATAGACACCTCCCATTATTCTGCTGTGTTCTGTTTGTGATGCCATGCAAGTCACTCTGAAACTAAAATTAAATGAAAAATTCTGTTAACAGGAAGAAATTGAAGACTGAGAATTCTGGAAGACGGAAGCAAAGCACATTCCTAGGTCTGAAGCAGAGAGGTGGAAAAGGCTCACTGAATTATCCATTTCACCTCTCTACAAAGCATAGACATACTAATGCAAAGGTGGAGGGATGGGGTGGTTTAACTCAAAGGTTGCAAAAGGAAAGCGAAGATGCTTTATAAAAAGCAGGTTGATCAAGTGGAGTATTTTCTAGATCAGGAAGCTTCATATATGCTTACAGCTGGCTCTGAGATGGAGCCGTTGAAGGAACTCAGATTCAGGTATTTAACTGCAAGTGTCTGCATGTGGGGTTTTTCAGGTGAGCCTGGTCAGTAACCTCCCATTGCAGACAGCGGAGATCTGACTGATGCCATAAGTGGTATCTAAAGAACCACTCAGTTCAGTCTAAAGCAAACAACATTTGTCAGTCATTAATTCTGTCCATTGACTGTGTGGCCTTGACCTTCACCAACAACAGTCAAACACAGAGACTTGGCAGAACCACATCTTTAAATATCAGTGGCCGAGTCTGGACCCAGGTGACCTTGCTACACCTTTCCTTTCAACCTCATCTTGTTTTGCCTTACCGCTTGCACCAAAAGGTCCTGAAGACAGGCTTGTCCTTGCTGTGTTTGTTGAAGGTCTTGTTAAGGGCCAAGCTCACCAGCTCTGACAAGGCTCTTCAGGTGCTACCAAACTAAAAATTCATGTAGCCTAGTTTTGGAGAAAATAAGTACCTAGTGATACTTTTCTCAAAAATAAAAGTCATGAAATGTGGGATTGCCTATAAATTGAACCCAGATTAGGAAAATGAAAATTTCTTGCAAAGGTGGGTCGCACTGTAATGGGGAGTAGCTTGTTGCACCTGTTAGAAATGAAGAAGCTCGTGGGATTATTTGCAAGAGCTTCTCAGCTCATTTTTGACAGTGGATGCTTTATTGATAAAATTAGCATGTGATGCTCCTTCACCTCTTCATCACATGGAGAACCTAAGGACAGGGACAGAAAATAAGTCAAGCATGACTTGCAATGCACATGCCTTGAGCAGCTGCTTACAGCGTGCTCCAAGTCGGAGAGTCCCCTCTTCCATCAAAGCTTTGGTTGGCATTGACAGCATGTATTTATTTTGAAGCTAACGTGAAGGGCAGAACCTGCATGACTGTTCCAAACTGTTTATGGGAGCAGCCCAAAAATATAAAAGCTGATCGACACCCGAATTAGAAACCTGGGAACAATTCTCTTTTTTCATTCACACACAGTCACCCTGGAGCCAAGGCACATTTCCCTACACTGAGACTGTGTCCCATTATTATTTATTAGCTGCACTGCAGAAACACCTTGAAGCTCCAGACTGAAGTCACTTGTGCTAAGTGCTGTATAACCATAATTTAAGAGACAGTTCTTGTCTCAAAGAACAAATTATCTAAAAATCAGGTATTCTGAGAAAAAAAAAAAGAAGTGAAGATGAAGGGCCACAGGGGAACTGAGTCTTTTCCTCAAGGTGACCCAACAGGTGAAAAGCAAAGCCAGGGACAGAACCAAAGTGTCTCCATCCCTGAGATGGTTCTGCACCTCTTTCTAACACAATATTTATCATTTTCCATTCCTGTGGGTCAAATCACTTAAGATTTTCATGGCTTCTGTGTATAACTAATAAAATAAAATTAATAAAATAATGGCATTTTTCTTTTCTTCTGTAACATCAGACGAAACAGTCCTCACACCAAAAAAACCACCCCACTTGGCTCAGACATATTTCATGTAGTTAAATAACGAGATAATTTAATAACAAATATTTTGATTAATAATGTTAATAAATAACATCAAAATAAACATCAAAATTGCATTTAGTTTATGGATTACATTCTCCCTTTATTTCTGTGGCATAACGGAAAAATTTGAAAAACAGGAACATATTTGTTTGAAGAACAGATTATTGATAATTATATGTAATTACATGAATAACTGATATATACTGAGAGAAATATTTATCAATATATCATTATATACAGAAAAGACATATTACAAAATTAAATGCATGCAAATATATAAAGAGAGAAAAGACAAACCTCAAACATAGGGTTTTCTCTTTTTTTCTTGCAAAGGTTATGTATTTTTCTTATAGTTTTATAGGTTTTTATTTTTCATTCTAGAAGAATATGTCAAAACTTCTTTTTTTTCATTCCATTTAGCTTTTTTCCCCAGCTTTTTTTTATAAAGAAAAAAAAAGAGAAGCCTTCTTAATCACGGATTTACAGTTGTAATTTTAACTTCAAATCTGTAGCAACAGGCTTTATTTGGATTTGGCTGATGGCACTTTTTACAAGCTCACTGAATGTTTTCAATCAGATAATGTCATTGCTATGATAACACGGACTCAAAGAGGCATGAAATGGCCTTTGGGGATTTAAAAACAGCATCAGTGCTCTTGTTTTCTAGTTTCACTAATTTACTATCAAAACCAGTCAATTCTCAAATGTAAACAATGCTACAAAAGCCTAACATTCATAAAGCATTTTAGAAGTGGAAATAAGAATGTTAGCTATCATTCTTTGTGAGCCTTGTTTAAAATGATCTGAGTTTGCCCCTGTATTTTCAATGCTGTGTAAGTATTTGTAATTAGGCTATGATATTTAATCACTCACTGGAACAGCACAGATGTCAGGACATAAAGAAACTCAGGGTTATGTCCCACAAGCCTTTAAACCAATTTCCTTTTTATTGGTGCAAACTAAAAAATCAAGACTTTCTTCACTGGGTCAGGGAGTTACAATGGCGTTGAACCGATTGGAAGCAAAATATAATCAGGTACATAAAATCAATCAAGCAGAATAAAAATCCAACCTCTGGCTAAAGTTACTCCTTTGTATCGAGTTCATTTAGAACGGGACAACAATGATAAAATAAGTTTAGAAGAAATATGATCATCAGGGTAAGGAAAACATTGACTGTTCTTAAATGTTCTCTTCCTAGTTGGAAAGAAGGCAATTTAGATGTATTGTGATTATGAAAATTAACTACTGCAGCCCCAAATGTTTCATAGTGTAATGACAACACATTTTTGAAGTGTAAAAAATTGTTGTACGTTATATTTGCTTTTCCCAGTAAAAATGGTATATCAGAAAGGTTGACTTTATTGTAGAAAAAACCCAAAAAAACAAGCAGAAGCCTAATCAGGCAGGCATGTGAAGAGCACGCTGGTCCTATACCTTCTAGGCTACCCTCATATTTCTGAAGAAAGAAACAAAAACTTTGCACATCTGGCACAGGAAATTGTTATATATCGCTGCAACTGCACAGATAAACAGAGTCTGCATGCTGCCTGTTATTCATGTCAGATCAATATTTAGGGAAAAAAAAGTTGGTGTCATCATATCAGGCAACCAAGACCATGTTAGTCAGAAGAGGTTGGATATAAAATTAGTCACTGAGACACCATGTACCGGGAGACCTTTTTCAGAAGGCTGAATTTAGCAGAACTAAACTGTGATAATCTAATGTTATTTTTTCTTAATATGTCTTCTAAATAAACTTGCATAAGTCTAGGTATGGAAAATATGGCTTTTAAAAAAATTTTCTTCTTTTTCTTCTCTTTTTTTTTAAAGGTTGTTTAGCTTGAAAAACTAGCTTTACTCTGGAAATTAAGTGCTTTGTATAAAGTTAAGGTTTTTGTCACATCCAGTAATATAGAAATATAGAAACCTAAATACAAATTAAGAAATATAAATGTAGAACACAGGTAGAATGTAGAATATAAATAACAGTAGAAAATAATATAAAGCAACCATGCATATTTAGACAGAGAACTATGGTAAATAGAACAGAAGTGAAAGACAGAAAAATAAGAAAATATTAAAATATGGAGTAAGAAAATTTTAGGAAATCTTTCTAACTACTGAGATATTTAAGAAAGCATCCAGCTGTTATACCTTCGAAGACTTAAACATTTATTGTCTGAGTCTGTGCTAGTCACCCATGCATCTTTAATAGTGACTGGAGAACAGGCACTGCATTTAGACAGATGAAATCCATCCCAAATGTCCATGTTTCAGGTTAGCAAAGCTCATCTGCACTTTTCTGAAATTAGGAAGGAGAAAGACAGTATCACTGGCCTCAGATCCTAGCCTGCAGGATTGTACCTGAGAACCAGCTTCAAACACTTATTTGTTTATCTCCGTTGTTTTAAAACCACCCAAAGTGCTGACATACAGCAGGAATCAATTGCCAGTCTCATACTAGTTCATTAAGAGAAATCAAGATACCTTAATATGCTCACTGCTTCACTTTTATTCACTGTATCTGACTCATCAATCTCTGCTCTTCATAAAAACATCCCCACAGAAGCAGCATGACTCTTGCCTTCTCTTTGTGCCAAGCAGAGAGCACGGAAATGTGCCCAAACACTGATTTCTATTGGGCCACAGGTTCTCTCAGCAGGAAGCATTTGCATTTTGAGCAGAAACCCTTTGCAGGTGTGGGAAGACCAACGTGTAGTCCTCAGGAAGGTGTCATCCCAACGAACATGGTTCAAGCACCTTCCGCTGGCTACAAAGCCAGAAGCTGAGGACTCCCTGGGGTGAGGAGCTGAGGACTCCCTGGGGTGAAGCTCCAGCTGACTCATGCATGGATGAGTATTTGCTGGGCAAGTAAAAGGTCAATGGCTCTGGTGCAGCCCACGTCATTTCCTTGAATGCTGCTGATCATAGGAACTGCCATGTTTTAATTGCTGCCCAGGACTGATACTGGCCTTCTTTATTTTTTTATATACATATTGTCAAAGAGTCATGTTGTCTTTCCACCACCCCCTGCGTAAAATGAGCCTTGCTGCTGTACACGGGGGTTTACTGGTGTGTGAGAGGGATGGGGAGGGAGGGAGGAAGGGAGCCATTGCTGAAGTAACATCCTTTCTGTGCTGATGGGAAATGTAAATTTAGGGAAGGAATCCTCTGCCCGCACTTCAGTGTCTCGCTAGGGTTCCTTTGCCATCAGAGGTGAATACTGGGTCCCTCCTGAGCATGGTCCGCATAATCTGATACCCATCCTGGCAGGAGATAAATTGCCTGTTGAAAGCAATTGCCTACTCCTAGTTCTTGTTTCTTCGAATTGATTAAAGGCCCTAGGGTGACAGACTCCATTTTAGACACCTAATATTTAAGTCTTTAATGACAGCACAGATGGATCTCACCTTGGGTCAAAGCCAACAGTTTCCCTGTCTTCTTCACGGTGAGGGCAGCAACCTGCCTCTGCAGAAAATAGTCTACCTCGCCTTGTAAATGGGAAGTTTTCAGTGACCTTTGTTTTGTGACGTCTTTCCCTGGGTTCAACATCATTGCACTCTGAAATTAGCTCCAGATTTATTTATCTTTTGCTTCCTTTCTGGGTGTTGAGGGTGACCTTAAAGGTTGCACTCAAGTCATACTCCAGCATGTGTCTGGTGCTGGCAGACAGACACACCAGATTTAGACACAAACAGCCTCCCACTGCCTGCAGGATCCAAATGCCAGTGGTGGGTGCTGGCTGCAGACAGCCCACAGGTTGTCTGAAGGTAGCTTGTGAGATAGACGCAGCATGTGTGGAACGTTTCCCCAAAATCCTCTGTCAAAGCAGTACAGACACATAGGCAAGGTTGACATCTGCAGTGCAGACTTCCCCCTCTGAGCTCAGTCTTTGCCTCTCTGTGTAGTCCATACCAATCCGGTCAGTGAGATGGGGAGCGTGGTTACTCTGACCCTGAAGTAGATGTCTGAAGTAGGTGCCTAAAGTAGATTAAGTAAAGCATGGTCCAGAATTAACTCTTCCCTTTATGTACTGGGAAAGTAGGACAATTGCCCCATTGCAGACAATTGCTGTCTACAGTCACATTCAGTAACAGTCCCTTACTTTGATGGACTTCACCCCATGAATACCCCTGATGACTAAACCAAAGCTGTACTGGGTACAGTACATACTTCTGGGAAACCCATAATTGGCCACAACACATTAAGGCATCTATACCTTAAAAACCCACTGGCTGAAATGATTGAAATTCATGTCCTTACTGACATTTGAGAAAGCTGAAACTAAGCCAGAAAACATTTTATCTCAGTGTGTTGACTCTCTTTGATCTGCAATGCTGACAACCTGCTAGCAAGCACTTTGTACCCTGGATGTATGCAATCGAGACAACTGGGGAGCTTTTAGTACCTTCACTGGGCTTTGAATTGGAAACTTAAATACCAGGCTGTAAGCCTCATCTGCTAAATGTTTAGTCTGGTCCTAATATTCCATCTGCCTTCTATGAATTTTGGATGGATACTAAATAATCTTAATTGAAAACATACTTACAGGATTTAATTATTTACTCTGAATCCCCAAAGAAAAAGACAATTTGATCTTGAAGAGTCTCTGCAGACAGCTAGTATGTCCAGGAAAACTGATAAAACCTAATCAGCAAGAAGTGTCCTGCAGATAATTGGTGGGTTTATGGTTGTTGGGTTTTTTAAATATCTCTGTGAAATGTACAGATAGCAGATTGCTTTATTTTATTTTAATTTGGCAGTCAGTATTCAAATGGGAAAACTTTTAGTTTTGGTCAGTAAATTCAGCATATTAAAAAGGCAGTGGTAAAGGAGTTTTATCCTGTCTTGGGAGAGAAATCAGTCAAAAGTTCCATTCTTCACCAGCTTGACATGACATTCTGAAAATGTTATGTCAATCTTATGACTGTAAGACATGGAAAATAAAATTTCTCTCCCAAGACAAATGCTGAGTATATTGCATGTCTTCATCTGCTAATTATTTTTTTAATTATTATTTTTCTAAAATGGATATTTTCCTAAAATAAAATGTTTGTCATTATTTATTAATTGATTATTAATCCCCTTGGCTAATAGGATTTTTTTCACTCTTTTTTTTTAAAAAAAACAAGATCTTTGTGGTGTATTTTTTGTTTAAAATTTCATAAGATCCCAGTAGTAATCACCAGTACACTTCTATCCTCATTCAAAATGGCATAGACTGACTCCTCCTGGACATTTATCTTGCGGAAGGATGACTCGTTCTTCACTGATTAGAGAGATAATTGTTAGAGGTTTAAGGTTAGATGACAGGAAATGCCCAGAGCCAGTGCCCACAGACCAGATAAGCCACTTTAAATCAGTATTTTCCACAGAAAATGTGCTAGGACATGATGATACAGTCAAGATTTTAAAGCAGCCTGTTTGTATTTTTAATAATCTCAGTGGTTCCCAAAACAGTCATTTTTGGAACTGAAATTACTTCCACATGGTATCTGTCTGAAAGAGAGTCAACTTTCTTTTTTATCTGGAGCAAAAATCCCTTCAAACCCTCTGAAACTGAGGATAGGTGACAAGCAAGTGCAACTTTGCCACTCTCTTGTTAAAAAAAAACAAAAATAAAAATCAGAGCACTTTTTCCTGTATTTCTTCAATTATAATGGATGTTCTGATCTTAGAGATCTGTAAGTGTCTGAGACCACAGTGCATTGCTCAGATTTTGAGCTAGGGTACCGATGTCGAGGTGAAGCTCGTGCAACAACAATATCACTTCATAAGAGACTGTATTTAAGGTACCACATTGGTATCAGTCCTCTTTGGATTTTGGATAAGTGATTGAATTTGTGCTTCATGCCACTTTAACCATCTGAAAGATGGTATTTGAGATCTCCCTCCCAGAAGAAAAGTCCAGCAGCCTGAAGAAGGTGCTTCATCTCATCTGAGATGTTCCATGCCCTCGCCTCTGACTAGAGGAGGATCTCAGACTGCTACCAACTTTCTGATGGCCAGAGTTATCTGAGGTCAATCTCACCCTACGGGCAGGAGCGGGGCAAGACCTGCACTGGCCTCACCTGTGCTTAACTGAAGCTTGGGGAAAATAGGGGGCAGAGAACAGGTACATCAGGACACAAACCTCCCTGGCTGTGGGAGCAATCCACTGGATTCCTGTTCATCCCTTGCCCGTGGGGAAGAGCCTGTGTGTAGGCACAGCCATCTCCTAAAGTGTGCAACTACCAATGATACAGAAATGTGAAGGATTTATGGCTAATATATGTCAGACTGCTAAAAAGTTAACAAGTAAATAATAATAAAGGTGGAATAAGCAACCTCAAAGCAGCAGATTGTCATGTGTTCCAAAAACCAAAGACCATTAAAAAAATCCCAAATCTTCAAAGTACTCCACTGACTTTGTTTGTTTTGTTGTCTCTTTCATGGGTCTTCCTGGTAAAGAAAGCCCTAAAGGTACCCTTTTCAAAGCTTCCAATTTTTTTTTAATAGTTTTCAATTTACTCTGGCATCTTACTTAGGCAGTTGTAATCTTCCTCTAAGAGTTATATTATACATATGAGCAGGGAAAAGCTCTTTATTAAATCAGTACAGGGAAATTGGCAGGTGTTATGACTTTGTTCTTTTTGGACAGAGATCAATTCTTACACCCTCTTACTTTTGTTGTGCACACAACCAGTTGTAACTTCTTTCTTTCTGAGAGATGCCATATTTTACAGTACAGTTGTTCTCCACATTAACACACTACTGACATCCCTTAGTGTTCTAATAAATCCACACGAGCTTCAGGCAGTATTAGTATTGCTCAGGCCAGCACACCTGATCTTTCTCCCTGTTCTAGCCTATTAATTCTGTCAAACCTACCTTTTTCTCTTCATTTTTTCCCCCATTAGACTATTGCATTTAGGGATTGGCAGAACAGAGGTTTTGTTGATTCTTTTCCTAGGAAAACACTATTTTATTTGTTTGTTTGCTTGTTTATTTATTTACTTGATTGTTTAATCAATTACTTTCCTGGGGCTCAGTTTGGAATTTAGTAAAATTCTGTGTTCAAACCAAATAAACAGGAAAGAAAAAAAAAAGAAAAAAAAAAAAAGAAAAAAGAAAGATTCCCTGTAAAAGATGTTCAAATAGCCAGCTTCCTTCACCGATGCCACCATTTCTTCATTGTCCTCACTCAGTTCTCACTTTGAAAGATCTCATGTGTCAGCCTTTCCAACTCATGTGTTTGGAGCTCATTAAATGAAAAGACAGTAAAGAAAAGATGTCAACAGCCCCAAAACTGCATCTCCTGTTCTCATGGCAAATGAAGGGAAGAACTCAAAATGGACTGGAAAAGGAGAAACATAATCCCCATTTTTAAAGAGGGCAACAAGGAAGACCTGGGAAACTACAGGCCAGTCAGTTTCACCTCAGTGAATTACAAGGTCATGGAGCAGATCCTCCTGGAAACTATGATAAGGCAGATAGAAAACGAGGAGGTGATTGGTGACAGCCAACACAGCTTCACTAAGGGCAAATCATGCCCAACAGATTTGGTGGCCTTCTATGATGGGGTTACAGTGCTGGTGGATGAGGGAAGAGCAACTGACAGCATGTCCCTGGACTTGTGCAAAGCATTTGACACTGTCCCACACACCTTCCTTGTCTCTAAACTGGAAATACATGGATTTGCTGGGTGGACCACTTGGTGAAAAAAGAATTGGCTGGATGGTCACACTCAAAGAGTTGCAGTCGATGGCTCAACATTCAAGTGGAGACTGGTGATGAATGGCTTTCCTCAGGGGTCCATACTGGGACCAGCACTGTTTAACATCTTTGCAGCAACAGGGACAGTGGGATTGAGGGCACCTCCAGCAAGTTTGCTGACGACACTGAGCTGTGTGGTGCAGTCAACACACTGGAGGGAAGGGGTGTCATCCTGAGGGACCTTGATAGACTTGAGAGGTGGTCCTTTGCAAACCTCATGAAGCTGTGGATGCCCTGTCCCTGGAAGTGTCCAAGACCAGGCTGGACAGGACTTTGAGCAACTTGGTCTAGTGAGGGTTGGAACTAGATGATCTTTAAGGTCCTTTCAAATGCAAACCATTCTCCTCCTCCTGGTTGATACCCTGTTCTTGCAGGAAAAGCCATTGCCCTGGAATGCATTGTACCACTGATATCTTCATGGGAGGTTAATACTGCTTCATATGAGATTGAAATGACTGTAGTCTTTTAAACATCCCATGTACTTGGATAGCAGTGGTACCAAGGCAATTTTTCCAAAACTATATTTCTTTTCTAAGAGCTATCCCACATTTTAGAACTGTTCAGCTGTATAGAACAGGTCATGGTAGTAATAAAAAAAATGTTTCTTTTCAAGTCCCTCAGGATAAGAACTGATTGAGTAGCATTTGTCTGAAGGAAAAAAAAAAAAGAAAAAAAAAGACTGCAACAGGAGATGAGTCATGGACAAATCTGTAAACTAGACTAGATAAATCTAATGTTAATCTTCTAATTTAGGCATTGATGTTATGAGCCTAGCTTTTTCTTACCAGCCCCCAAACCTGGAACCCAAATATATATATTTTTTCCCTAGGAGTTAAAACTCTCTTTAGATCTTTTTTTATAACCATCTGTATCACACACACAAAAAAATAATGCAGAACAATAAACTGCAAAACTGAAAAAATAAAATATATCCTCGGCTTTTGTTTGAAAAGGTTTTAAGCTTTTAGGAGGGGCACAAGAAATTCTGTTTATTTAAGGTTTTTTCTTAAAGAAAAGAAGTGAGATCAGAGCTGTTTGATATGAGCTTAGGCCTCTTGAAGAACATTCACTCTCTGAGAAATTTTATAAAGCTGAAGGAGTAAATAAAATTGACAAATTGACAGGTTGTTTTCAGTTTTCTTTGTTTTGATTTTCTTTCCTTTATTATAGTTTGTTCTGCTTGCATACAACAAACAAATTATATAATTTCTGCTCAAGTTTTATCTTCTGACAACTTTTGGGCTTGGGATTTGATTTTTGCCATTCCCAAGGAAATCAGAACACCATATTTGTGCAACATTTTCTTATACTTCTTTTTTTGTTATAGAAACGCAACAGAATATTTGTGACTTCCTCTTCATGACTGCAGGATGCTGACAGTGGCTACCCATTGTGTGTCCCCTTAACATGTGAGCTGCCTAGAAAAGGAATTTGTACTGATACACTATCAGGTTTGTGTGGCAAGGTGTTTGCAGTGGGGGCTGCAGGGCGGCGTCTGTGAGAAGGTGCCAGAACCTTCCCCCATGCCCGAGGAGCTGATGCCAGCCGGCCCCCAGGCGGCCCAGGCCCAGCCCAGCCGCCACAGTGGCAGTGCTGCCTGGCAGCCCCCCAGGGCAGGGCAGGGGGAAGCCGGGGAGCTCCAGGTGCTGCAGCAGCGCCCCAGCCCGTGGGGAGCCCCCGGCCAGGCAGGCTGTGCCCCCAGCCCGTGGAGCCCCCGGAGAGAAGCTTCCCCCCGCAGCCCAGGCAGGGACCCCCGGGGCAGGGGGTGCCCGAGGGAGGCTGTGACCCGCGGGCGGTGGCACTGGGGCAGCTGCGGGCAGGGCCTGTGGCCCCGCGGGGAGAGGGGCCCGGGCTGGGGCCTCATTATCCAGCTGTGATTTGATGGGTAATAAATGAAACCAGTTTCCCCACGCTGAGCCTGTTTTGCCCACGACAGCCATTGCTGAGGGATGTCCCTGCCCATACCCCGGCCCAGCAGCCTGGGGTGCAGTTCCTCTGCCCTGCCCAGCTGAGGAGGGCAGTGACACAGCGGCTTGGGGGGCATCTGGTGTCCAGCCAACGACAACACACCACAATACAGTATGTTAATACACATTTTGCCCTTCTCATGAGGCATATCTCAGCTCATAATAAAATGAAAAATGCTCAGATTTTACACATTTCAAAGTCTTGAAACTTTTGTGCCACTGTCTTATTTTAAATGCTAGAGAAGACAAGCAAATTTCAGTAAATTTCTGAAATACATATCAAATCAATCAATCAATTAATTAATCTCCTTGTCCATGGCTGACCAGAGAACCAGATTCTGTTTTACCTGCAGTGATGAAGTGGGTCATTTGCTTTGTCCATAAGCTAGCTCAGAAAAGTGACATTTTGATGTATCTTTAAAGCATCGTCATATGAATAAGGAAACTATGTTAATCCAGTATATTTTTCATTCCCTGACATTTAATAGGGAATAGCGTTTAAGGTGCATCACCAGCATTTGCATACCATAATTGTTTTTGCATAAGCTTGGGAGGGCTGAGTTAACAATGAGCTGTCAGTTATATCAGCTTTTTAATTAGTTTATTTCACCACTATTCTCGAGCGTCTAAGGATGTGAACTTTAAAGTAACTTCAGAATAGATGTGTATCTTAAACTAAAATACTAATAGAATAAGCTATATATTAGCAAAATAAACTGTTTATGTTTCTCAACCCTGACAGCACTGTTCCTCTCTCCTTAGCTGTTCAGATATCGTAGATTGTTTAATTGAGAATAATGAAAGCATACTGGTTCACATTGATCCAAATAAATATGAACCAGGGCAGCTAAGGAGGAGTTAGATTTACAGACTGTAATCCATTGAAACTTTGGGCAAAAAATCTGAGCTAGCCACCTAAAATTACTCATTTCTGAAAATGGAAGATTAGCAGTCAGGCAGTTGGATTAGATGATTGTTGTAGGTCCTTTCCAGCATAAAATCATAGAGTCATTTCAGTTAGAAAATACCTTTAAGATCATTGAGTCCAACCATAAACCAAACCCTGCCAAGTCCACCACTAAACAGTTTTTCTATTAGGGTGCATATTTCAAATATCTAATCAGATAAATCCCTCCCTGTAAATCAATGATTGATGGAAGGGTGGGGGAGAGAGAGAGAACTAACGAGTGTGATTTATAGCATCCATCTTATATCCCCTTTTTGAATGCAGAATGACCTTTTGGAAGGACCCATATCTGTCACTGACTGCAGGAGAAACAGTAACCAATTTATGTCAAACACCAGCTCTTAGACAACAGAGATGATCAGAGGGTTTGTCCCTTAACCTTGAAACATCCTACTTCCATCTTCCCTAAGAGACTGCCCTTGAGGGATAAATGTAAATAGCACTGCTGGTCATGGGCAACACTGTGAGCATAGGTTATAAACACAAACCCAAATCAATGCTAGAGATGTATCCCATCCTGCTGCCTCCACCCTGGGGACAAAACCATCTGCTATAGGCATGAATTTTAACTCATATTAGGATGAGCCTCATTATTCTGTAAGCTGAAGCTTCTTCCAAGAGATATATATCATATTTTCAAGCACTGATTAAAACCAGAAAATAAAAGCTGTCCTTGTAAGAAGATGGACATGTCCGTCTTGACATCAGTTGCTCTACAACAACAGCAAATGTGTCTAGTCCACATGGTATCACAGCTCTGCCCTTTATATGCTAGAGTTTCACTGTTCTGGTTGACTGCCAAGAGTTTAGAAGACAGGTTTTAATAAATGGGAGGGGAATTTAATTGTTCATTTGTTTGTTTCCCAGAAAAGTGTAGCCATCTATTTTTATTTTCTGGTGATTTTCCAATCATTCTTTTATTTCCTGCTTGCGGCCTGCTCTTCCAAAAGTAACGCATGATCTGGTCTCCTGCATGAGCTGCATTTATTGACAGTCTGGAAGTTTGGTCTGAATGTTATTTAATTATTTTCATGCAGTCTGATTCCCACCATCTCCCTCCTCCTTTGTCAAGCCTTACAGTACCAAGACCATGTAGCTGTTGTCCTGTTAAACTTATCTCGCCATGGGTTTCCATCCAATTCCGCTTCAATTTGTTTGTCCTTTCCACCTTTTTTGAAAGTCTTTAATTGATGTTCAGTGCCCTTCTGTTTTCCTCTAAAATAGGTAGTGTCAGAAAGATGGGGAAGCAGAGACCAGGTTGTTTGCAGGAGTGGAGGAGAGAGAAAAGGACTATAAACATGATACATGGTGCTGATGCGATATTTTTTTTCCTCTTGGTAAGAGTCATCTGTGCATCACGGCAATGGACATAGGAGAAAATACAGGTATGTATTCAGTCTTTGAGTACCACTCTCACACACCTTTATAGCTGCACTATATAGTGCACATCTCCCTTCTTTGAGTATCAAAGACTTAGTGCTCAGTTCACATGTCCCACATAGGTGCCTAGAGCTATTAGATGCCATAGGGATCCCTCTTCCTTTCCAGATGTGCATGAGTTTCCTACAGGTCCTGTGCCAAATCTCCCTCTCTAAGCATGAGATTCAGTTCAAGATCAAGACATCCAATTTTAGGACTTTAAATGGAGGTTTTCCCATGTGAAATGGGTATATCAGCTGTATACATCTACAGTCAGTGGAGGTCTACCCAGTTTGGTTGGTGGGGGTTATCAGTCCACTGGGATGAGCTTCAATTGTGAAACAGAAATATACCATGTCCTTTTAGAGATTGTGGGGTACCCACATATCTTCCACTTACAATACCACATGAGTGCGTGAATATGAGATATGCATCTTGTGTAGTATCTGCTAGCCCCGTGCAGATGTGTTGGCCTAGATTTACTACACTGGGAGGATGGTCACCCAGTTCACATGTAGACATCTACATGTAGCTGGCCAAATACAGAAGTCTTAATCTCAGACTGTAGTCTGCCCCAAAAACTGTCTCACATGAAATACCTGGCTTTCGAGGGCTGCATTTAGGTTGGAGGGATTCTGCTTTTAACCACAAAGCCATGCTGTTTTGTCTTACATGCCTGAATTTTTTTCCTTTTCTCCTTTTTGCCAGACTCACAAGAATGTCAGCTCAGAGAAGATTAAATTTACGCTCTTTAGCATTGGAGCGATAATGCTTGATTAGACTTTTTTTCTGTTCACATCTGCAAAGGCTGGTGCCAAGTTAAATCACTTTGAACTACTCAGTGTCCCAGATCATGTAACAATCAGTTAAGGACAAAGCTGCAAGCATGATTTTTTTCTTCAGTAGGCACAATCAGATGTATTGACTAGGTGTTGCTTCCTGCCCCTTTTACAGAGGAGTAATCCAGCCTAGCAGATGTGTGCTGTGCTTCACTTTTAACACCTCAAATCAAAAGTGCATTTAAACTTTTGGGGGCTTTGTAAAGGTTTGGTTGGGTTTTTTTTCTCTGAGCCAAATTGAATGTAAATGGGAATGAGGTTCTTCAGTTTATCATATCTGGCTTTCTATTTTGAATTTACACAAGAAAACCTTAATAATTGCCTTGACAACAATGGAGAAAAGATGTAGCATTGTGTAAATGTAGGCGTTTTGAAAGCCTTCCCCCAAACAGGGAAAAAACTCTGCAGACAGTGGGTCAGGATCCCTTTATTTGGTTCTAATACTCAAAATTGCGCGTTATTCTTAGAATTAATCACTGAAGCCAGGCCTTCAAAACCATGAAGTGGATTAAGATTAATGAGAATTTAGAACAGGAATATTTTAATCTTTTTTACTCACCTTCTGGTGTTCAGGACTCACGGTGCATCCCTGACGTCGTTTTGGCCGTGACCAAGAGATCACAGGGACTTTCTTTAGACAAAAACAAGCAAGTGAGTTGAGTTTTTCACACATTTGTGTGACTTATAAAACTACAGATCCTTGAAAAGCTAGCATTAAAACCTAATCATTCAAAATTCTTAAAGTCTTCAAACTTTTTGGTTTTGACTGATTATATTTACAGCTCATTCAGACGATAAATAAGAATAAAAGCTGATACTGCCAAGGCTGGAAATGAAAATGTTAAGGAACGTTTTACTAGAAAGTGGCTCTTTTATAAGCCTAGACATTTTCTTTATCGGTTTGAGATGTGATGGGGATGATTAGATATTTGTCTTTTTGTGAGTGAGTGCAGGATGATGAGTTCCTCAATACAGACCACCAATGCTTTGAGCTCATCAGGCTCTTGCTGTAGTTGATTGAGGTGTAATGATTGAATTCACCGATCATGCTCAGGAGCGGTTCGTTGCCGCTTGGGAAATAAGGTCAAGATTCCCTCGATAGCAAAATCAACCCTTGAGCCTACCGATTGTGATGTAAAAAACCCATGTATTAATTACTATTGTTATTATCATAAGCAATCTAAATAGTTTGATAAAAGCCAGCACAGGTTTAATCCATTTGGCATTTTGACAGAAACTGACAATGCTAAGAAAGGATAACACAAAGCCTGAAAGGAGTTCTTTTTAAATTACCAACCACCAGCAACTCAAGTCAAGTTTGTCAGAGAAGGACTTGAAGGACAGTAGGGACCATGCCCAGCAAATGTCATGCTATCACCAAATGAATCCTTATCTCTGGGTAAATTAAGTCTTGAGTGGTTAGCTCACTGCAAATTTCTTCCACGAGCAGAGAGGAAGAGACACTTATCTGTTGAAGCCCTGAATCCAGTTGCCATAAAGGTTAATATGATTTTTCCCATTAACTGATGCAACCGGAGAAACCTTAATTGGTACAAATTGCCTGGTGGAATTATAGGAAATAATTTTTTTACCTTAGTGGAAACAGAAAGATAAGCACTGGATTGTCCCAGGTGTTAACTATTGCAGCAAACCTAACATGTAAGAAAAGTAAGAATAAGATTAAGAAGAATTGACTTTATTAATTGCTTCATAAATGTATGGTTGCTCAGACCTTGGGAGGGTGTCTTTAGTATGAAAATAATATATTGAAGACAAGCAGGCTTTTCTATTTCTTTAAGGACATTCAGGATATTCCCTTCCAGCACACATAAATAATGGATTACCTAAGCTTTAGTACCTTTTTTTTTTTTTTTTTTTGGCATGATTTCTCCTTCTATCAGGTTTCTAGTTCTTAAAATTACATTTGCAATTTTACCATTTGCCACGGCAGTGCTGGTTCCCTCCTCCTGGCAGCTGGCATTTGCTTGTAATAATGTTCATTGCACAGTCCTCTGGGCCTATTTCCTTATGCTCCCTGCAGTCTAATGAATGGTCCATGCCGTTATTGCAGGCTCACTAATCTCCAACCAGCTATTGTTCCACGGATCAGTGCTTTCAATGTGATGACTCAGCAGGCAGCTCCCTAGTCCTAAAAATCATTGTTTTGATAATGAATTCAATCCAGTTCAGCATTTCAGAAAGGCTGCTGTGTTGCTGAGTCAGCACAGAGTGGGAGATACCCTAATCTAGCTAAAAGACGCAGGGCTGCGGGGGTGTGGGGGGTGTGGGGGTGTGGGGGTGGGGGGGGGGGGGGAGAGGGGAGAGAGTACAAAGAAGAAAATTTAAAAATCATCCTGAATCCTGCAAGGGAAAAGGGATGACGGTGCCACAGTGAAGCAGAGCAACCCTGGGATACCGAAGGGGCAAGAATGTCCATGCCGATTACATTGTTATGGCCCCATCTTCCTCTCAGCCACCAGCCAGCCTCTGTAAAATCTAATGTCTTTCTTCTAGCTTCCTCCATTTCAAGGAAGAATTTAACTTCTTGGCAAGACCTGTAAATCTCATCGCCATGGTCTGTCTTCCTCACTATTGCACAGCTAGCTGTTTCAGTATCCATGGAGGGACCTGTGAATCTCTTGCAAAAGATATGTAAATGCAAAACCAAAATAACAGACCTATTCCCACACAGTTTTCAAGCAAGGCAAAGTATAGACTTGGCTGCAAGCATTTAACAGCTAATTTTAGTCCTGATTATAAAATAAAATGAAGTATATAAACCAGTAACATTTTACTTGCTCATGGTAATGTTAAGTAAGTTCACCTCCCCTACTTTCACTTTCCTTCGATCACCAAGACATGGAAAAATGTCCCTGGCTTCTCTTGGGTGTTCTTTCAATTAGATATAAATAAGAAATGCAGTCCAGTATCATAACACGCTCCTAAGGAAATGGCATGTCTTTATTTGACTATGCTTAGTGAAAACAGCAATTTTTTTTTTTTTTTTCACTACAGCCAATATATAAACTACACCTTTTCTGGATTATAATTAATTGCTGAAGGTCAGTAATGAATCTTTGTTTTACAAGACAGGCTGCACTCAGCTTCATGGAGACACAGCAGCAAGGGGGAATACATGCAGTAAGGTTTTCTTTGGCACGGTATGCAGGAATTTTGCTATGCACGGGTGGCACCAAGCTGCTAATGAGATCCAACCACTTCATTTAAATAGGGCCCTCTGGAGATCTTTGAGCAGACAACCATACTTGCCCAGACCACCACCAGCCATGAAAAGATGCTTTTTCTTGAATACGGATTTTGGGAGCAGGTCAGAATTCACAACCTGGTACCATTGTGCTTCCTTCTATCGTCTTAGGATGGTGCCAGCCCACATACTCAAAGTCTTTTTCTCCACTTCTTGGGTACTTACTAACTAGCAGACATGGGGAAATGTTTAACCCACATAAGTAGTGTGAAAAGTGAATTCACTCCTTCAGAAAAAAATTAGTTGGGATTTGAATCTCATTCTGGAAATAATATCTGCTTGAAATACTTGCATCTGTACAATGAAATAATACTGAGAGCTTCCACACCTCTGAGAGCAAAAATTCTCAGCACACTTTTTGCATGAATAAGAGCAGGAACCGGAGGACTCTGGTTTGACTCTAAAATGGATGAGTATAAGTTGCTTTCCTAAATCCTTCATTTTTTCAAGCTGATACAGTGTTTTTCGCTTTTGTTTTGTAAACATGAAATAATTAGGATACAGTGCTCTCCGCAAGAAAAGCTGAAAGCTGTTGCCTACTTCTGAGGTTTTGAATGTCCCATATAGTTCTTGCTTTTAACTCCAAAGGTTTTCACCCTCTTAGCTTGGTGTTGTAAATTGTAATGCTTATTTCTAGCATATGGAAAGCTTCATCAGTTTTTAGTTTGCAAGGTGTGTTCTGGAATGTCAAAAAAACCCCAACAACAAAAGGCACAAACTTCACTGTTCCTGCAAATACTGAAAGAGGTGGGTTAAGCAATGCCTTTTGTTTAGGAATAGGAAGTCCATGAAAACATGCATTGTAGTGCTGCCAAAAAAAGGTCTTAAAATGGATGTTGACAATGCAAACAGAGCAGAATTCACCATAACCAGCAGCTCATAACTGCACCTCTTCAGCAAGTTTTCATCAGCCTGCAAGTATTGATTTAGCTTTCAGCACAGATGTGAATTAGACCTTTTGACCTCATACAGTACTTTTCCAAGGTGGCTAACCAATCCACATGACTTTCTAAGACTCTGTGAGTGTCCATGGAAACTAATTAAGAGTGAGAAGTTTGCAGTCCCTGCTGTTTGGACCAAATGTATGCCCAGTAGAGACCATCCTCCAGATACGTACTAGGGGATACACCATTAAAGCCTTTTCAGAGCAATGCCTCTAAGAGTCAGTGTAGTTGGATAAATACACACATTCAAATATTTCAATCAAAGTGAGGAGGGAAATAAAATAATCAATGGTAAGTGTGTTCCAGATTTACTCCATGAATAATTATCTTGTAAAAACACACGCCTGGGTAACTAGCCAATGGAAGAGACAATTGTGGTCTCTTCTCTCCTGCTGTGCTAAATATTTGCCTCTCCTCAACTTTCATTAGAGAAAAAAATATTCACACGTGCTCGTGTTTCCATTCTCTTATGGGGTTTCTCCCTTTTTTTCCCCTCCCTTGGTGCATTTTTAGCTCGCAGTGACATTATGAAAAAACAAATAGACCCCACCACAACAAAATCATTCTGCCTTGAAATGGCTTTTGTGTTAGTGTTCCAAGCAATTATGTTTCAGAAACAAATATTCTTTATTATTTTAAACATAGAGCAATCAACAAGATGATACTTTATTAAAAACCGGGGATATTTTGCCATAAAAGGAATAGGAAGAAGAAGTCTCAGAAGAAATATTCCTCCAGCAAATATTTCTGCTCTGTGAAATGTGTCACTTCCATAATTCATTCTGTGCTCTGGGTAATACACATGACTGTACTGGAAATGAGCATTTAATTAGTGCTCTAGTACAAATACCAACCACCTCCTGTGTTAATAACTAACGTCTGGGGCTGTAAATGTTTATCAGGTAAATATCATGTAATTATAAGAATCCATCCGACCTCAGGCACGAAAAATTAGTGTGATAAATTTGCTGGCACCATCACTCAGTGACCCAGAGAGATCAATTGATGGCATAACAGTGTGAGCTGAAGATGCCAGAGATCAAGGAAAGGCCATACAGTGGTTCAGGGGAGAACGAGCCTCAAGCATGACAGTGACAAAGCACAACAATTATTTTGATGGAGTTAAAAGTCACAAAAAAGGGTTTCACATAACCACACAGTGAATTTTATCAGAAATACAGAGGTGGCTAGCTTCTGTGAAATAGCCTGGGCTCAGTGCTCTCCACCAGGAATTTGGAGACTTGTCCTCCCAGAGGGGTTCAGGGCAGTGCTTCTGGAACTGCCAGCTTTTAAGTGTTGTGTGGACGGAGACAGGACTCCATGCAGGTGGGAATGCAAGGTTCAGGAGCCCAGAGAGACACTATGTAAGGAAGAGCTTGGTTCTGTACCAAGCAGTAAAGAAAACAGTAGCTCTGGAGGCCAATAAATATATATGTGTTTTCAGATGGATTTTTAGCATGCACTAAAAAGAAATTGCTGGAACTAAGTCTTCTTCTTCCAGGGGAGAGACATAACCAGAATTCATTAACCAGAAAGTTGCTATACCACTGGTGGTAATGAATTCATACAATTATTTATACATATAAGCTGAATTTATACAAACAGCTCATATAAGCATAGTCTCAACCTTGAGTTTACACACCATTTACAATGCAATTGCGTATCACTCACTTCTGGCAGCTATCCATGGCCATATCTGAGCTTGAGGGGCTCTGCTTCTGCAAAATCTCCTCAGCAATCCCACAGTTCCCCATTCCTGGGGACCTGTGGGACCTCAATCGTAATAGTTGAGGGTGACTCTTAGGATGAACCATAAATATTGGTGTAGACCCATCTTAAGGCCACAAAATAAGAAAAGCTGATTTCTGCTTCTGAGACATCCTTTCAGGATACCTGTCTTAGGATGTATGTCAGCACCTCCCTGTAGGAACATCTACCCTTTCCTATGTCTTTGTTGGCTGGTTGAACCACTCAAATAAATGAGTAAATGTGGATCCCAATAGGAAAAACAGAGCTTGATTCCCAGGAAAGCTATGTGAACTT
The DNA here is from genome assembly GCF_017639655.2 of Falco naumanni. NCBI lineage: Eukaryota > Metazoa > Chordata > Aves > Falconiformes > Falconidae > Falco > Falco naumanni. Next base: position 59,033,080 of record NC_054057.1, read on the forward strand.
GGGCACTTTATGCTGATCATCTTCGACTGGCTTAAACCCAGGAACAGAATTAATAGGAAAGACAGGGAGACTAAATCCCCCTCCTTAACATTGCTGGCTGCAGAGGGAACATTTCAACCACTGCAACTAGCTCCCATCCTGCCCAAAATCTCTGTGCAAACCTGACCTACAGCTTCCTATAGCATAGTCCAGATTTGCTGTTGGACATGAAAAGTCCATATATAAGGAAAATTTGGCACCTCAGAATGGAGACTAAAATGCCTTTCTGTACTTTAAGAGCCGTAGTGGGGCAGCTAATAGGACACAGTAGACTAGAGGTGGGAGAGGGACATAGTTTAAATTCTTGTCCCTCTCCAGACATCAGCACTTCACAGAATTCTGTAAGAAAATGATTTTGACTCTGTGGTCTCCAGAGCTGGGAAACCTTTCCTCAGAAGAGGCTATGACAACTACGCATTCTGAGCACAGCCAGGAAAGTTCAAGCCAACCATGCTGGAGCCCACCTCAGATATGATAGTCTCATACTTAGGACACACAAAAAATAAGGCACTGGGATCCCAGGTCCTTCTCATTTCCGTGGCCTCAAATACAGGTCTTCTAAAAAAGCACTCTAGGCACCAGACTCTAATTAGTGTCTGGATTAGGGAACCACTGTCTTGCTCTTTCATCAAAGTCCTTAAATTAATCTGGAGAAGAAAGTAGAGTGATAAAATAGTCTGATGCAGGCGAATCCTCAGCTGAGGAGCTGGCATAAGTCTTGGGCTCTGGGTTTGAACATATTCAGTGCCAACAGTGGACCACACTGAGGGTTAAACAGGATTGTATAGGCACATAGACTGTTCTCTGGGATGCTTTTTTCCTTCATCAAGCTGGATTCATCTGAACAGATGTTGGTATCTTCTCTATAAATCTGTACATCTGAAAAAGTGAAAATAAAACCCCCCACATTTTTAGAGTCACTGGAGATGTATGGCATAGAGACACAGAGGAACATATTGCAAGTCAGGGTGTCCAAAAGTCAACATCTAAAGTATGTCAGCAGAGTCATCTTTTAAAATGCCTTTTCTTCTCCAAGGAGAGGAGTCCAGAGTGACTGGTTCAGCTAATGTTGACTCTAACATCACTGGTTACACCTACCCGTAGTCAGTCTAACATTTTGCCTATCAGATTATGCACTGAATTCACTTGTTTTTTATTAATCTTAAACTCTCTGTGTCTTGGTTTCCTACCTGACAATGGAGATCAACATAGCAAGTCACCTCACCATGGCTGTGAAAAAGAATTCCTTTGATGATTGTACAGTTAGTGTGGTGACAAGAACCTGGAAGCAGTTTCTACACTTCTATCTTCAAACCTTGGAGGGTCTGAGAAAGAATTGTTCAGTAAATAAGACAGGGAGCTATAGCAAAAATAAGATTAAACCAAACGTTGATAAGCTGCCCATTTGAAAGAGTGCCAGTACACTGAATAGGAGCACTGTCCTACTGAGAAAAGTACTAATGCAGCCCAAAATATGGTTAAATTTTAGGTAATCAGATAGAAAAGAAAACTAACGTTGCATAGGCAAACGCTTCTAGTGTTTCCAGACTTCTGAATGGTTTTAACTGCAGCTTCGATGTTACTTTTTTTTTCAGATGAAACCTGCACATAGTATGTTCAGCACTATATATTCCAAACAAAGGCATCACTATATTACCAGATGAAAAACAGATTCTGTTGCTACACTGAAGATTTAAAAAACTGTTTTCTGATTTAAAGTTAGAACACAAATTTTTACCATCTGCAGTGAATCAGAAATTGTGAAAAGCAGATCTATTTCAGCATTCAAGTATGGAGTTTTAATGCCAGCTTCATAAAAAAAGTAAAAGAAAAAGAAAAAGAAAAATTAGGTCTTTAGAAAAGAAATGGAAGGGGAGGGGGATGGGGAAGGTTGCCTATAAGTCTAATTAATTAAAAGAAAAAAAATTAAAACTAAATAATGACATTTTTATCCCCTCAAAAATAAATGCTGGGAAAAAACCCTAACAAATATCTTTTCAGTGTCACTGATGTTGATCTTCAGTTAGTAGTGAATTACACTTTTTGATGAGTTCAAGCTTTTTCATCTCACTTTGAAAGCATTGAAAAAAATGTTTGTTGATTAAGTTGGATCAAAATATATCCCAACATGTTTGGGATATATATGCCCAAATAGGCTTTGCATCATATTGCTAAAAGTTTTTTTGTTGATTAAGCGTATGCTACTGTACAAATAGTACACAAAATATATTCCTGACAGGATACAGCTAACAGTGAAAGTGCAACTGAACGAGAACAGATTTTGTACAGTGATTTTGAGCCCAATCTGCCACACTGAATCTTGGCAGGAAATCTCAAAAGTTTGTTAGGCTCTGAGCTATCAGTGCACAGAGATGAAACACATTTATCACATGAAATTTTAATACTGAAAGGTGCTATTTTAAAGGTCAAAGCCAGATCCTAATGGGTGGTGATGGCTGGAAGTTAACTATGACATGTAGCAGATACACACTTCATTGACAGTTTATGGGATGTAACCCCAGCCTGCAGCTAGCTCGGTTCATCTGAGTGACTGGAGTTGGCAGAAGCAGCAAGTGATTTGGAAATCAGGTATCCAATGCATCTCAGGATGCTCACAGATCTGCAGGTCCAGGGCCACTTTCAGATACTTCCTCCAGATTAGTTGTTGCTGTTCAAGCCCTGTCCTGGGAGATACTCCACCTCAAGTGTGGGAAATGTGTCCTTCGATATAGAACCACCCAATACACAAGAGCTGACAATCAAGAGTATCCTTCCAGTTTCTCTACCTGGCAACCTTTTCTGTGATGTGGAAAGAATATTTATTTTTATGTGATATATAAGGTGCCCTCTGGCCTTGTTTCTGATAATTATGCTGCATGGGAGAAACTGGCCTGTTACTAATTAGCTGGTTGGCATTAAAGGAATGTTTTGCTTCATTAAAACCAGGTTGGGGGATTTCTGCCTCTGCCCCACCCCATCTCCACACATGTGCCTCTGTCATTTCAACAGTCCCTCTTCCTGTCAGACTGGATTTATTTAAGACATTTGGTATTTAAAAAAAAAATAAATAATAAAATAAAATAAAAAAAAAACAAGAGAGAGAGAGAGAGAGGACTGTTTAATTAAAAACAGTCTCTGAGGAGTAGCCATTCTTCAACTTAATATTTGTTGAATTACTCTATTTTTGTTCTTGACTATGAAGAGCAGCACAGGCTGTTCATGGCCTTTGACTGAGGACATGACTGTACAGTTTGATTGATCAGTCAGTTACATTAGCAAGAAGTTACCAAAAGTATATATTTTTATTATGTTCTGCAGCATAAATTTGTTTTCAGTATTGTAAAAGCACGTACCTTGACAACTTCTTGTGAACTTCAGTCACAGAGCCATAGCTCATAATGGTATTCTCTGCAAGACTCCTTTTCCCCAGTGAACTTACACTGTCTGAACCTAAATAAACTTTCTGCTCACTGTTGTCAGATCAGCAGTCAGTAATCACACCTCTGACTGTGATACCCAAGAGGAAGTCACACACTTGCAGTGACATCAAAGTTCAGGACAACAATAAGTGTTTTAACCTGTCTGCTGTCTACGCTTGTCAAAACCCAGTTTCCATGTACACCGAATGGAGAGAAGTCAAGGTCATATCCAGATAATCTATTCAGATGACATGCTTATTCATCACGTTTGATTACTTAAAGCATCTTGATTACAGTGGTTGGATTCAACTCATGTATCATTCAGCAGTCGTAACAGACATTTACACATGAAGCAGTCACCGCAGTCTCCCCTGTAGTCAGTCAATGGAAAGGAATATAAACCTCTAGGATACCGCTCAGTAGGTCGGTTTTGGATGTGCATTTTAGGATAGGATGGATTGTGCTCTAGACCCTTTTCACAGCCCTAGGGAGCCTAAAGGGAGCCCAGAGAAACAGCTGAGCTGTAACACCTGTGTCACAGACCTCTCTGTTTTCACATTTGAATCATACCCCAGATATTTCAATCCTTCATCCCTCTCTTAATTTCACATATTCCAGCAGTACCTAATTTTATTTGAGGCCACTGTTAGGAGGGCTGAATATGACCAACTTGGACTTACACCTACAACCCCTGCTGTTACTGAAAGCTATAAAAGTGGACTTCATCAAAGCCTGGTGTGAAACATGCTGCCTCACACAAACAATTTGCCATCTAAGAAACCCAGGGCAGGCAGCCAGTTCCTTTAAATAAGCTCATAAGTGGGTCTCTCTCATCAGTACCCTGTTTCTGAAGATCTCAAAAGAAAGTACTTTTTCCATTTTTTCAGATGAACATGCAGCCTGTTAAACCTCTGGTTTAGGAAACCATTCCTTGGCACAACAGCCTCATTTCCATTTCATCATCCACTGAATGCCCTTAGTCATCTCCTGCTTTGTCCCTAGCCACCATTCTGGGAGCAGCTGGATTAAGTAAACACGTGCCCAACAGGTTCAGCTTGATTTGCAGCCTCCAAATACAAACCTCCCAGTGGAAAGCTGTTGATATGTGACTTTACATTAAAGGTTATTTCCCATCCTGGGATCTGCCTGGTGTATTAAATCCTTTCCTGGCAAAAGGTGTGGACTACAGTAGCAACAGTTTTAATTGCCCAGGAAAGAGGGCAGTGAGAACCCAGACATAGCAGAATGTAGTGAGTTTTATTTTCTTTACAGGCATTAGGGCTGTGCTGAATACAAACAAGATCTCATGTTCTGGTCATTGCAGCTATAGAAGTGAACTCTAACAAAAACTAACAGGAAATGTTATTCCCCTCTCATTTAATTATTTTGCTAAGGGAACCATTGCTGCCACCTTGTTGTTAACCATGTTTAAATGCTTTAGTTTTGTTGTTGCTTGAAAGCAATTCAATGGAGTGGCCTCTGATGGGGACAGTCAGAATGAATGGTGATCACTCCCAAAGGTGCCCTTGTTGCAAATGAACAAGAGATGTGGCACCTGGCTGGAGAGCATAGTCTTCCCACCCACCTCCCCTCTTTCCTACACCGTTGCAACCTACATAAATCTCCTCAATATCTCATGGTTGCCAAAGACTTTATGCTTGTGCTGGCAGAAATCACCGTTACCCTGTTTTTCTAATTTTGCAGATTAATGTGAACACCCCTGTGAAAGCCTAGGGCAAGCGTGCTCTTAGCTACTTACAGACACAAAGCAGAGAAGTGTTAGGGTCAGGGAAAGCAGAGGCTTTTTGCCCCAAAGCAAGGAAAGGATGATGCACCTGCAGAAGCAGCAGATCAGCTTACATGTAAAATTGTGAAATAGGAGTTTTTGCCACAACAGGTCTCAGCAATTTTTGAAAAATCAATCTTCTGTCTACTCCTTCCTTGTCGTCTTCAAGGCTGAATCACACGATGAAAACTAAGATGTGGGTTTGATTGTTCCTAAGGCTCTTTCAAAACCCAGGGCACCTTTATGTCAGGTGCTGTGCACAGTCAAACCTGCAGAACAGTTTGGGCAATTAATCTCTGAGTTTTTCAGTAACACATAAACAATATGTTGCATAAACAAGACAAAAATGTTGAATGTCAACCCCATGCCCTAAATCTGCTGCCTACAGCTGGCTGAACTCTCCATAGACTGAAATAAATAAAGGCCCTTACCCAATTGGCTTTTTATCTATAAGGAAAGGTGCAGTCATGCTCAGAAGTATGACAATGTAAAAGAAGGGAAACTCCTTTTTTCCAGTGATTTCATGTGTCAAAGAAGAGGATTTGGAAATATCCTGAGAGACCAAGAATACAAGATTTTGGGGAAAAAAACTTTCTCAGCTGTCTTCTGAATGTTCTCCCCTACTTCAGTCTTTCCCAAACACCTTCATGTCTCTTTTTATATGTGTCACTCAAAAGGGGAGCACAAATATGCCTGGTTATTGTAGATCTGTAATAGTTTGGTTTGGTTTTGATTTTTTTTTTTTTGTGAAACTAGACAGAGATATAAATAAAACTCACTGTGGTTATCTTTTACTGGAGCATTTTATGATAGCAGAGCAGTGCCATTACTTTATGGGAAGAAACTGTGTGACAGTGCTAAAAAATGTGATAGCTTGTGTAATATTTTCCCCTGTGTCACCTAGAGGGCATATTTTTATGCAATGCAGATGTTGAAAAATTGTGTCCCAGCTTCTTTTGCTGCTCACTTCCCCTTAATCTTGCCTGACCTACCTTTCAGGCTGAGATGTGTACATATCATCAACGAAGAGAGCAAAAAATGGGAAAGATTTGAAAACAAAAGATGTAAAACACAGAAAGGAACAATATGTCAAAGGTGTGTGGCAAATGCCATTTTTCCTGCTCAGCAGGGTTTTGAACCATAGCATTAACCTTGAAATTTTACTTTGCTGGTAAGGAATACTTTTACATAGATGCTATCTATTTAGATAGGGTTGTTTGTTTTGGGTTGGTTTTTTTTTGGGGGTGGTGGTGGTGGTGGTGTGTGTTTCCCTTTGGCTCTGAAAATATCTCCCAGAGACAAGATTAAAAAGAAACACAGGACAGGATCAGGCTTCCCGAAACTTGAGATCACTTCACTGGGGAACTTCTATCATAATTATTTTTTTAAGCATTGGCAGTTTATCAGGTTGAAGTATCACAACACTACTTCCAATGTGTATGTGGTACAAGGTGTAAGAGAGAGAACAAATGAATGACTACCTAGATGGCCAGTAACGTGATACCAGCTGCACCAAAGTAGATTTTATGACTACAGAAAGGGCTTTAGGGCTTTTTGTCTCTAAGTCCTAGCTCATATTGTGGGCTTTCAATCAAAACGGAGAGATGACTCCAATTGCCATTCAAAATTTAGACATCTCATGACACTACCTACTATATCAGAGCCATCCAAAATTAAATTTATGGCTAGACAAGCTATGCTTTGTACAGCTCCTTCAAATCTGCAATGATTGTTAGGACAGGCTTCAAACACAAAACTTCTATTTCTTGACTAAAAAAGCCCAAACAAATAAATAATTAAATTATTATTTCCCACTCACAGTGCCTTCAGTGGGCTTGCCCATCCTCTGATGCCTCTTCAAGTATTTACCATTACTCCCCACCCATGTCTAGTCCAGTTGAACTTAAACAGAATAAAAGGGTTTTGTGCAGTGCTTACTAGTCTTTCATGTCTGGAATTAGGGAATCTAGCAAACTGGAATGCTTTGTGCCAGTCACCATATGTAATACAGTCAGTTTGGGGGTAACTTCAATGCAATAAATAATTTTCTTGAATAATCATACAGAGCTGGAACAATGCTTTATCACAAACCCCAGCAAAGCTCTCAGAAAATTTCTCACTTCCTACTGTACCAATTCTGTTTAGTACAATGTTCTACTGACCACACTCCCATAGAGATCACCTCTGGGCAGTAGGACCAAACCTATGAACTCCTGATCTCAGCCACATCCTGAGCTTTGGCCTCCCTTTGTACTGATGTTTTGTGCAACTGTGCTGTGAACCAGATCAGGGTGCTCATTTGGCTGAAGATAACTTTCCTGTCCTATCTCTTCTGGTGGGTTGATTTTTTTTAGCTAGATCAATCCCTTCACCCAGGTCATTATAAACAAACACATTTACTTGCAAAGATGTTTGTTTACAGGGATAGAGCCGCGGACACTTTCTGGTGTGAAGTGTTGAGATAACAACAACTTTAGGGCATGTCTACTCAATGATACCACTCCTCTTTATGGGAATATATGACAGATTTTGATGCAACTAGTTCAAGCAGACAAGTAAACTAATCTTAGAAATACAGACCTTCATGTGGAAGAACCTGTATCCAAACCATCAATTTTGCAGTTTGGTTTCGGTAGAGACTGAAGAGCCAGTAAGTAAATGTCTGCAAGCTATTATTTCATTTTTGGCATTCTGTGTTAAGAAACCTTTGTGGATTTACTGAGAAAGCTAGTTTTGCACTCTGATAAGTAAAGGGAACAGGAGTCTACAGAAGCAAAGGCTCATGTCTGTTGCTATGAAAGAACATAGAACACAACCTGGGTTGAACAACTTCTTTAGCTCTTGCAATGTTTCACAGGTGTCCTATAAATATAAAGAAGCCAAGCTGATCCTGGTAACCTGGTCTCTTGGGTCTGCTGCAGAAAAAGCCCTCAGAAATGTGTTTGAACCAAAAATATAGCACTGTACTATGGCAAACTGACAACCCAACCCAAAACAAACAAAAAAGAGACTTGTGATCCATTATTTTATTTATCTTTGGTATTACCCTGCTTGTTCTGGTCACTCCTCTGTATATCGGTTCACTGTCTATCTGCAATTTGAGTTTTAGCTGAAAATCTGTTAACACTCTATCCATAAATCTTAGTGATGATGAGGCACGTTCTTCAGTGTTATTTCACTGTATTGCATTGATAAGATTTTTTACCCTTATTTTTTCATCTCAGTATATCCAATCTAATACTTGCCAAAGTAAATGTTGTTTGCTGTGACTCTTTCAGAACACTGGCCTTTACAGGTGCCTTGAATAAAGGGTAAGGACAAAACTCATCACGCTCTGAATGCCCAGTGATTCACACGACAAACAGAAGTTGGCTACATGTTGATATTTTCTTAAATAATTTTTGGAGCCACTTTGTTTCTTACGATGCAAAGAAATTTTGGGAGCTTGCTCAGTTGCTGCCCAGTGTGTTAATTGATCATTCGATGTTCCTTAGCATTCCCACACAACCTCATTACCCTCTTTTACCCTGAGGGAGACCTAAGGTTTTGACTGGAGCTGTTGCCATTGTCGAAGTACAAACAGCAATTTAACATAAAGGTGGGGGAGACTGCAGTTTCTTCCCCCCTTCCCACCACTGGAGATCTTTACATATTTATTTTTTTCCCTATCCTTTTCTTTGTTATGAAAGAAATTTTTCTTTTCTTTGTTATGAAAAGGTGATGGAAGTCAGTGGGAAGAGGAAGGCAAGTGCACTACAGATGGAACCGCACAGCCAGTGGCAGACAGTGGACCCATTACAGAAACAGATCCCTTGAGATCTTTTGGATGCTCAAATCAGCTTTGTTTTTGGCTGGGTCCAGAACTACTGGATGGATGTCAGGCTCATTTTATGTGGGACAAGTATCCAGGAATTCTGGAATATAAGTGTTGGCTACTGTGGGAGCCCATGCTGTAAGAAGACCATCCTACAGCTGGCTCACACACCCGTCAGGCTCAGTGCGGGGCTCCCGGCGCTGTAACCGGGCTCGGCAGCCACGGGCCGGCCCGGGAGCAAACAGCCGCCCCACAGCAGCGGCCGGCCGGGCCCGGGCACCGCCATGTTGTTTCGGGGGCCGCGTCCGGGCACGACCGCCCGCCTCAGCCCGCCGAGGCAGCGCCGCGCGCCCCCTCAGAACCCGCGCGCCCGCGGCGGCACGTGCCGTTGTCAGGGCAACGGGCTGCCCCCCCCCCCCCCCCCCCCCCCCCCCCCCCCCCCGTCGCGGGCCGCGCCACAGGGCGGGGCTGGGCGGGGCGATCCGGAGACCACCGCCCCCTCAGCCCTTCCCGCTCTCTCCCACCGCCTCAGCCCTTCCCGCGCTCTCCCACCGCCGCTCTGCGCCGGGAAACGTTCCCGACTGGCGGCGTTTGGCCCCGCTTGCGGCCGCATCCCGCTCGGGGTGTCACACCGAGCCCCCGGCTCGGACCGGAACGCTACATGGGCAGCGCGGGCCTGGCGCCCGCTGGGGGATGAGCCGCTCGGGGTCCCGAGTGTGGCGGCCGGGGCCGGGGGTGGTTGAGGAGTTGCTCCCCAGAGGCGGCCGCCCTGAGGTGCGAGCGCGCACTGTCGCTTGCTTTGACCCAGGTGCGCACCATTCAGGGCCGTTCGGGGGGGCTGTAGAACAGCCGAGTACCCCCATGACGGCCCCGCACCGGGGCAATGCAGCACCCGGGGGACACCCCCATCCTGGGCGCAGGGACAAGGGCACAGCTGCACAGTGTGACTGAGTGAGCAGGACTGTAGCACTGGGCTTCGAGCTGGGAAAGGGAAAGCTGCAGCTTGTGCCACACTGGCACCCAGTCAGTGCTGTGGAGGCTGGAGGCAGGATCCCCACTCACAGAATATTCACAAGGCCTGCACCAGCCCTTGCAAGGGACAGCTGAAAGGGCAAAGAGCCCAGGCAGATTATATACAACCCGCTTTGAAAGAGCAGCTCCTCATGGGCGAAGACAGTTCTCTGCTCCCTGAAAAAAATACTATCCCAGTAATGAACTGAAGGAAGCAAAGTCAAAATGGGACAAAATGGAGGTCCCCAACTGTGCTCTGCAACCGTTGGTGAAGGCTGAGCTTAAACATGAGAGTGGTGAGGATGAATATCCTCGAATTACTAGTAAAAAAGTTCCATGTTCTGCTAGTGAATTGGCTAAATTGAAAAAGTTTAGCCAGACTCATAAGGAGTCAGACACAGAATATGTTTGGGGGAGTGTCACTATCAGGGGGTATCAGATCCTGTTAAGCGAAAAAGGAAGCCGAGGGCTACTGGGGGCCAGGGGATTCCAGCCACTAGGAACTACCGAGCACCCTGGTCCCTGACCCAAAGAGCAGCCTGCTGGGCTGGGGGTCTTTGCCCTTTGGAAAGGGGGATCCGCTTGCTGTTGTGGGGACAGCTGACCCACTGGTAGAAAACAGACAGAAGGCAGCATGTCTGAAAATGATGTATGACTGGGAGCTTAGGCCTAAATAGAAATCCCCAGTGACGATACCGGTCAACCCAGAATAAATGACTCCTCTCATAAGGGGCCTCCGTGACCTCTCCAAAGCGACTGGTATTCAATTACAGGGGAAAATACAGGTGGTATCCCCGGGCAAAGGGGCTGTCACCACATTAGAAGGAGTAGTGACCCCTAATCACAAACCCCGGGAAAAGAAAATGTGGACTTGGGGAGAAGGTGCTCAAGATTTAATATTTTTTGGATGAAAGTACAGCCCTGTCAGTGCTCCATGCACCAAAATGGACCCAGAAGGTTTAAGGCTCACAGAATTAAAGCCTTCCCCACACATAACTAACAGTAAAAGGATGCCTCCCATAGCATCACGAGTGGGAGAGAGATAGGACACAGACATAAGGCTCTGTGGGCCATGGTGTGGCAGAAAGGTATTCCCCGAGATCTTACAAACAGGTTGCCGACTGACAAACTGGAGAAGCTGGTGTTAGGATGGCCTGAAAGCCCAGCGGTTAAGAACGAGAGCCCAGTTCCCAGTGCCCCCTTACCAAAGCCAACCGCATCCCCCGGGCCGATGGGAAACCAACACCTTTGCCCCTTGTAGCGCGCGGGGCAGTGAAGGGTGGGTACATACTAGGCAGCTCACTGAAAACCACCGAGGTGATCCCTCTCACAGCCACACCACTGGGCAGGGCAATCCGGAGACCCCTGCCGGCACTGGGCAAGGGAGCTGCAGGCCAGCGGCTGCTGCCTTCCCACTGCCTCCGGCCCTTCCGCTGCCTCAGTCCTTCCCACCACCTCCAGCCCCCCCTGCACCTCAGTCCTTCCCGCTGCCTCTGTCCTTCCCGCCGCCTCTGCCCGTCCCACCATTCTCCCACTGATGCTCTGCCCAGGAAGCGTTCCCAACTGGCAGCGTTTGTGCCCATTTGCAGCTGCACCTCGCTCCGTATGTCACACTGAGCCCTCAGGCCGGGCCAGCCCAGCAGTGCCCCAGCAGCGCTCCACCAGATTTAGCAAATGTTGCTATAGGTCTATGTGCCAGTTTTTCAGTATGCAATTAGGGATAGGCAGGCCCACCTACAGCTTAAAAAAACTTCTGGATTTAGGAAAATTATAGATGTGTAAATCTAATCTAAACCAAACAGATTTTTGATGAAGATACTAGTGCTTACCTGCACACATATACTAATTACTACCTTCTAATGTAAGACTAATTAAGGAAGCTATTAAAACTCAGTAATATTAGCCTGACATCTGAATTGTCTTTAATTTCAACATGTGCTTTGGTTGTTCCTGTGTCTCTTCTTCAGCTCCCCTTCCCAAACTGTTTTAGGAGTAATAAGCAAAAGAGAAATAGAAGGTGCTAATGCCTTTTCCTAGGTTACAAGATGTCTCGCCTGTATTACAGTTCAAGGTGAAGGTTTGTTTGGTATAGACATTTTCCATGTGAGTGGAGTGTTTAAGGTCGTACGCTTAGTAAAGAGCTAGGCACTGCAGCGTAGAGACCTATTCTGTTGACAAAATGCAAATGGGTTTCAGTTACCAAACAGATTTATAGTATCATCTGAAATACCAAGGGTACCCAAGACATCTGCATAAGGCTGACATAGGTGACCCAAGATTTAAGCCCCCGCACCCCCTTCAGGAGCAGCTGGAGGCAAAGCAAAATAGCCTCGAGATCCCCAAATGTCACTAAATATTTATCTTCAGGCAACTCAATCAAACTAGGAATCTACTGAGGATGAGCTCAATTACACTCTGGGCTCCACTAATTGCCCTGACTAGATTCCAATAGACTATAATGGGAGATTACACATCTGCTCATCTGGAGACATCTATTGGCTAGATTGATTTAGTAAGGGTTAGGCATCTGTCTCACATGCCAACACCAAAATTTCAGCATTTTATGCTATGAGCTGAATCATATACTAAAACAGGATCTCACCTCCCCAAGCCATTAGTGGCCACATCTATCCAGCTCTCATCTTCTATTAAGTTACCGCATTTTGGCACAAAGTGAAGAGCTTGCACATAGCCAATTATTTTATGACAATTACTCCGTAATACCATGTGAAATAATAGCCCATATCTGCGGCACTGAGATCAATATAATGTACTAAAGCTCTCAGGACCTACCCTTCTGAAGGAGTAGATGAGTTATGGGACACAGGTAGGAATGAGGTAAAGAAAATGTAAGGATCTCAGCCTGGAAAATTCTTTAGTAGACTAACTCAGACCTTATATGTAAATTTTGCTAAGGAATGTAAGCAACACCATTCTTGAATGTTCTTCTATTGCGCTAATTCCTTCTCTAAGTCCTTCTCTTTCAACTCCTGTTTGTATAGAATAGGGCTGAGAGCCAGAATTATTTCAGCATGCAGCAACCAGAAGATGTCTGTCAGACTCAGGAACAAAACAGGATAATCTCAGTTGACAACTACCAGTGCAACAGCCATAACTTGTGTGTTAATATCCTCTTCATAAGGACCACTGCAGTAACAGGCTAATTTATTTGTCCTATAGCACTTTGAGTATTGCCTGGAAAAAGCTTATAAAAATGGACATGATCGATTCTAAATAGATTGAGTAATGTTGTCCGCTTAATTAATTATTAGCAGCATTTTTTTGCCACTGTCCAAAAAGACTAATGATTAAATTGCCTGGATTCTTGAAATTATTTTTCTTATTAGAGCATGCTACACTTGCTTCCAAGAGGAGCGGGTAGCATAGGTCAACATACAAGTAACTACCTGTAAAAAAACAGATTTCTATTAGCCTGTACTGAATTTTTGATGTTAGAGACTAAAAGGGGGTTTCTTCAGTCACTAAAGTCTTCCCATAAAAAAAATAAATGCAGTGGTATTACTACATATCTTTTTAGTGAACAGTCAAGCAAAAGGAATACTGACTGACTCTTCACAAACCAGCTTCCAACAAATGCAGAGGTGTTTCCACAGACTGAGCACCCAGAAAGGGCGTGAAACTGTTCAAGCTTTTGGGAAACTAGGACATTTTGCATGCAAATAAGGGATTTAAAGGTGCAGAGAAAATATTCTAGCTCCCTGCAGATCCCTTTGGGAGGCTGCTGAGAAATGTCTCCATAATTTGCCCCATTACATCTCTTGGCATAAACACCCAAGTGCTAATGCCTGTGTCTGACTTGCCACAGTGCCAAGGAAATCATGTTGATGGATTTTTCTTCTTGCAAAGTCTCAGGAGGGAAGGCCTTTGAGCTTTCTGTACATGAGGTGCAATAAAAAAAAAACAAAAACACAAAACAAAACAAAACAACAACCCAAAACATCAATAACAAAAAACCCAACCAAAACCAAATAACTACTTATGGCACTGAGGGCACCAGGCCCATCTACAGTAATTTAAACCATGATAACACTGTAAGATCAGAGCTGGGTTCAATCTGCCATCTTTTCTAAGTCCCTTTGTTGCTCTACCTCCAAGCTATTCCTTTCTTTGAAATTTTCAAAACATGAATAATCAATTTTAAAACCTTCAGAAGGATAATGGGGTTAAATGTGTGATTCAACATGCACATCGATAGCACGTACATTTTATTCTTTTCCCACATCTCAAGTTTTCATGATAACTTGTTAACAAGAAGGTGTGCCTTAACCTTAATGACGTGCTACAAATGCTACTTGATGTAGTGACATTTATTAATTTTTCAGTGGGTATGAATAAGCCGTATACTTTTCCTGTAACAGTAGCTGGGAAGCAGTTAAATTCATTACTTTTCTAATATCCTGTGCATCAACCTGTTAAATCCTTATCAATAGCTGGATCAATGCTTATTAGTAAACTTCGTAGGGAAGGTCTCCCTGGCAATTGAGTCCAATCAGGAGATTAGTGTCTAACATTCAAAGGGAGCTCTTTGCTTGCTCACGTAAATTGAACTATCCATCATGTTGCTGAACTCAGGCCCAATGGGCATTAGAAAGACACCACGGCAATTTACACAAAGTTCAGTGAGACATATCTACATTCTCTCCAAATAAATGGAAGTTGAGCATGCAATTAAATATTTCAGATGCATGCCTGTGATTATCGTCTTCTTTGTTATTCATTCAGCCCTGATATTTTTAAGCCTTTTATCCTTTACTGTGGCTGTGGAGAAAAAAGTTCTTCACATCACCTCCAGTGTCATGCAGGGGCTATGTGTTTCCTGTTCTACAGAAAATGACTACTTGAAATGGGGTAATTAAATGTTGTTTTGTTTGGAGGACAGGTAGAAGTCCCTGTAGGATGTTGAAGGTTCCATAGTTCCCAGTGTTTTTCATTTATGTTTATCTCCAATGAAAAATAATAAGATTAAGAAGGGCACTTAAAATGTTTTTGCTCCTTTCCCTTCCCATATTGCAATGGTCTTTTATTGTCTGACTGCTTAACCGAAGGCTCAGGGACTGCGTTGTTTCTTTGGTTGCAGAACTGCTGGTCTCTTTCTGAAATTGCTTTACAAGGTCAGTTCACAAGAACAGCATCCCCTTTAAGAGCATCTCAAGGGATAATCATTACTCAAACTCAAATAAATTCAAGTTCAATAAATCAAGTTTTTGCTTCATGGGAGAAAAGATTATTAATAGGTATTTTGGGACCATTTGAGATTGTTGGCTGGGATAGGTGGGTGAATGCACTAGTCCTTGCTAGGCTACTGTCTCTGGTAGGCAATGGCTACCAACTACTGGCACAGCTTAAACAGAAATGTAATCAAGACCAGAGCAGAAGGCGAGTCAGCAGTACAGCAGGCTTAATGAGGGAGAAGCACATGATCTCATCTGTGTTTTCAAAAGTAGCCACACTTTCTAAATGATAAAGCAACACCACATGTCAAAAAGCTCCTCTCAACAAAGTGACTCATCTGCTCTTTTTCCTGCATCCTACACAGCTGCCATGTGTTTATGATTAGCCATGAACTGCCATTTGGGTACATATCTGTGCTGTATCATTCAGCACATGTTTCTGAAGTGTTCAATCAAAGGCAATCATAGGAAGAACTGCATCAAAAATCTATGAAAAAGCAAAAGACAAAGTCCAGACTTGTCCTCACAGAGCAGCCACTAAGGTGTGACAGCTTCCACTTCCAGGCAACCATCAGGACTTACTGCCCAGGCAGCTCTCAGTATGGGCCCAGGATCTGAGAGGATTCAACTCTTTTCAAAGCTATCAAACAGTTCCAGAAAAAGAAGAGAAAAGAAGAAAATGAATAGCAGTTTCCCTTCTCTTTCTCATTTCCCAGGAGATCTTTTGGTAACCTTTTAAAAAAAATACATGTAGAACAGATCCTTTGGGAACTTCAGCTTTCCATTTGGGCATGGGATCCTTGTTTTTAAAAACCTTCCTGCAACCTCAGAGATCCATGCGAGTGCTACTTCACACGCTTTTCAGTATAGTGCAGTGCTCAGGTACTTTTGACAGTTAGTACCAATAGACTTGATGTAGGTGCAAAGTGGGGGACAATTCTGTCGTTAAAAGATAGACTTGTAGTGCTGTTCTAATGTGGCTGAGTACTGGGCAACTGCAGAGAACATGCAAATGCAAGATGACCTAAGAGAAACCCATGCACTTCTGGAGACCAAGTGGGATATATTCTTTAGGAAAACATACTGCCTCACCACTTATTTCACTGCTACTGCCATAGCTGATACATCTCACAATTTCATCACAGCATCTTTTTCCTGCCAACTCAAAACAATGTGTTCCAAGTCATTGTGTCCCTCCATCACTGTAATTGCACTTTCCTCTAGGGAATTTTTCCAAAGCTTATTGTAATGAAAAGTGTCACTGCTGAAGTGCATATGAGCCTTTTGTGCTAAAGATGACACAAACAAAGAACAAAAGACAAACACAACTTCTGGAAACTTAACCCTTTCAAGGGATACAAGAGAAAGAGAGACAGAAAGGAAACAGAAGACCCTGCACTAGACATAATAATGGTCAGAGGTCTTCTTCACATTGCTTATCTTTTGGAGACACCTAAGTGAAGGAAGGATGCTTGCTGAGCAGGATTCAAATCTGTTTGGAGAGTCAGAAGAATGGAGTGCTTTTACAGAGATCTTTTCACTATGTTCTGGAACAAAACCTTTAGTTCTATGTTCCAGTTTATACAGTAAATATGAACACTGATTCCAATGCTAGTGATTTTCTACAGTCTTTAACCATAAAAATCTGTAAGAAAAAACAAATATAATTCCTACTTAAAGACACTTCAAAGCTCTTCTCTTATTCACTTGCAATTAAACCAATATTTCCTGTTGAAAGCTTTGATATAATAGGTTGACTTGAGTTTCATAGATTTGTGTGAATTCAAAAAGGTCAGCATTTTCTGTCCTTAAAAGTATTTGTCAATAATAAGATATGAAGAACACCCCTCAGCATCAGTTATCATTGATTGATCTACGGGGTTGAATGCTTAGGTTACATTGTTGTATTTATGGCTTCCAATTGTTACTGAATTTCATAAATGAAACAGAGATAAAACACAGAAATACTAATGGCAATATATCTTTTGCATAGAAAGAGGAAAGAGTAGAGCAAAGAAGTATAATCTCTTTTTCTTGTCATTGACAGTGTACAAACAGGTCATTTAGCTCTCACTAAGGTAATTTAAACAACTTATATACTCAAAACAGATTTTAAGGACTTCTAGGAACTCCACAGAAAAAATAATGCTATAGATTTGAATTATATTAACTTGAGGTGTGTTTGAATATCAGGCCTTTAACTAGTGACTAGTTGGCCTAGTATGGCAAACCTTGACCTTGATTAGCTTTGGTCTGCTAAGTCCATCTAGGGCTTTAGTGTTTGCACTACTGTGGTCACTAAAAACCTGTTGTAGGCCTTGCTGGGGAATAAGGGAAATAACTACTGACCAGAGGTGGCCCAGCACCCTGTGACAAAGATGGGATATGAATATCTGGATGAAAATGCAAGTGTAATTTAACACAGACTTGTTCTGATATCTGTATATAAAAAGTGAGAAACTATGTGTGCTTTGATATGACTTAGAGGAGCCAGGACTGTGTTGTACCAGTACCACATCACAGATATACAAGTCCTAACAGCTCATGTAGTAGACAGAGAATATAGGCATTAGAAAAGAAATCCATCTTCTGCAGATAAAGAAATGGCTTTGGTGTCTCTCAGCAGAGGGTCTGGTAGCCCAGATGTTTCTGAGATTATCAGTTTGCTCTACAAGTATTGTAAAAACAAAAACCCAGAAAAAAAAATCTGCTTATTTCTTAGGATGTCCATTAACTGCAACCTCAGACTGAGCTATGAAAAATCCTTAAGTCATTGTCTTTCTTCGTATTCATGCTACTTTTTACAGAGAATTTATTCCTTTAAGACAAATAAACTTGGAGGCAAGGCTGGAAAAAAAGTTTGGGAGGAGAGAAATTGTCATTTTTGTCATTGCCAGCCTTGTCTAGTATTGGATTTTGAGAACAAGTTCCTCCCATACTTCTGAAGGAATAGTAGACATGGCAGACAATAAACTGAAAGACACAAAACAAAGATCCCAATTAAATCAGAAGTATCACAGGTCAAAGTCAGTTGGCCCTAACCAGTTCATCAGAGGTAATATTGTGTTGGTACTAACAGACTCCTCACAAAATAATTGCATTGTTTTTCCCATCCATATAACTACATTAAAAATTAGAAGCAGGTGCCTAGGAAGTAAAAATCAAAAAAGTCCTTAGATTCTTCTCATCTGTGGCACATGCATGTGCCTCTGTTAGTAGGAAGAAGAGGGGTTATGGAAGATAACCTTGATGAAGGGTTACCATAACACAAGGATCACAGTGTATACCCACATCTCTAGTACCATACATTTGCAATCATGTTACCACTGAGGTTAATATTTCAATGGCAATTCAGAGGCAACTAAGCCATTTTGAAACTCAGTGGGGTACAGCCATTTTCCATGATAATCCTGCAGTTGTTCTTCAAACCTACCTAACTTGAATCTTGAAGGTAATCAAGGTTTCCCAGAAATCTATGACCGGTACACAACATAAGCAGAGAATTACTTAACAGTTGGAACATGAGGCTTAACACATAAAAAATATCTTTCCCCGGGTGTTATGCATGACCTTGTGAGTAAAAGCCATCAGCCTATTCACACTGAGTCACTTCCAAGTAAAACACTAGCGTAGCAGAACAGAAGCAGCCTATTCAAGGCTAGCTTCTTAGCTAGTCTAAGTTAGTGCAGCTCTTCCAACGGTGCATTATATTGACTATTTTCCCTTTGAGTGATTGAAAATGCAGGCATGGAAAACACAACATTTTGGTGGAGGCCACTGGAATCTCTCTGAAACGGTGGCATCATATCCACTGGTGACCATTATGTGCCATCCTTGTTGATGCAGGAGCAAGTTAAAATCTCCAGCTGCTGTGATTAGATCAATTAACTATTGGTGAAAGTATGGACCAAAACCCACATTAATCTTGACTCACTATTTGTTTTATAGATAATTGATACCTGCTGATGACAGTCAAAAATCTACTTGTTCCAAGAGATATCTGTCTTGTGAGCACTGCAGAACTCGGTGTTCCTATTCACTGCTCATGACTGATACCTATTAAGTGACATTCCAATGAAACACAGGTAACACATACATAAAATTAGTTGCTTAGTCTGTTCCATGCCAACTCTAAAAATTCTTTTGGCCTCAACAATTTGTAATGGACACAGTTTTAAATGAAGCTGGCTTAACAATGCTTTAAGCTGATTGTATTAGTGCTGATTTTTGAATAGACATTGATTTGATACTCCATTCTGGTCTATCACACCATCTGACTGTTGGTAAAATGAAGAAAATGAAACCTTGAAGAGGCAATTCTGAGCTCAAGACATGCAAGAAAACCATTTTGGACTAGAAGTACCCTAAACAGTATAAATGCATGGAGTCCTGTATGCACCAAGGAAACCATACTTGAGCCTCCCCAGGATTGCCCCAGTTATATTTGGATCCTTGACAGTAAAGGGAAGAAAAGTGCTACCTACAGAACAAGCAATTCTTAGCTCTAGCAATGTTCATCTCTCCCTGATACTGAAACTGTTTTTCTTTGCTGTCCTATATTATGCCTCCAAATCTGTTTTGTAGGGCTTACCAAGATAGATTGTGGTACATATATACGTACAGCATTTCAGATAAAAACAGCTATCAATATTATCACTGTGATAATACCATGGTTGTAATAAACCAAAACCTACTCAATTTAATTTGCTGCTTGTGAATTTTCCAAAGTTTTTGGTTGGAATTACTTTTGCAGAGGTCATAATAAATACTGATATGACGCATAATTCATCATGAGCTTTCTCAGATAAAAGCAGAATGATTCACTGGATGATCAGTTCTATAATGATTTAAATGGGGGATTCATTATTTATTTAGTATTTTGAAACATTTTGAGCAAGGTTCATGGAGTGCTTTGGAAACAAAAGGCCAGTATTTCCCTGGAGTGGAGTCAGGGTGAATTGCAGTTGATGACTACACTGTACCAAGTGAAGGAGCTTCAACATAGCCTCTTGAAATATTTTAGAGGTAGTTCAAAGAAAGCAAAGGCATAAAATATTTTTTTGCTGGTACAAAAAGAATCTGCCTCCAAGCAGGAGTCTAGGAATAGATTCCTTTGATTGCCAGCCAGCAGATTTACCCATCTGAACAAGTCAATTTTTTACCCATCCAAACAAGCAGTCTGGAAACAAAATATGGACACTGGATTATTTTGTGCATCTTAGCCTTCAGAGATATAATTTCCACCCACCTGTATCCCATGTTTCAGGCATGTCAGGCTGCTGTTGTCTGCAATAGCTGACAGCTGTCCCTCAGAAGGGGCAATTTGCTATCCTCACCCTCCTGAGTCTCTGAAGGTGTTCTGATTGCTGCCCTCAAAATGTCTTCAGACATTAGGAAAGGGCACAGTTTAAACAAGGTGAAGCGTCTCTGCCTAAATGCCATGTAAGCAGGATACAAATATGAAATGGAAAGGTGCTGAGAAAGCAAAACAACTCAACTGTATGCACTTGTAACTTCCATCCAAATACAAAGAGGGTTTTTTGGGGTTCAAGAGTTCAGCAGTACACTACACGTGGTTTAGTTATGTAAAAAAAAAAATTAAAAATGGGATGGAGATATAGTTAAAGGCTTGCTTGGAGAACTGGAACAGAGACTTAGGAGATCAGCACCCTCTGGAAGAGATACAGAATGTGACCATGTGAGCACTCAAGGTCCATTTGAATGAGAAGTAAAGCAGACTGGCTGAAGTTCTGATGCACTCAAACACAGGCAGATTTGAGTTTGACTAAAACCAGGTGCTGATGGTCTGACATAGAGGACTATATCAGATTCTGCTTTTCTCATTTGGAGCACATCTGTGGTTTTTTTGGTGTGGTTCCTTGTTTTTTGTAAGGAAGGTCATCTGGAGATGAAAAAATTTATTTCTTATCCTGACTCATTGCCTGAGTGTTATTAATCGTGAAGTGTGGACTGGATACTTGCAGCACACTGACTCCTTAGAGACAGGCACCCACTTATTGCCATGACATCTAGAGTATTTACCTAAAGCCTGATCTTGACGGCTGTGCTCCATGAATTTATGGAGATTTGGTGTCAGACGTGAATGCTGAAAGATAAACCGAAGTTAGGATTCATTGTGGAAAGTGACGTATTTAAATTAAGGTGCCTCTATCCCAGATGGTTTAACTTTGTATTATACACATTGGAGCAGTCAATATAGGCAGCAGAGCTCCAACAACAATTCAGTTTATGCTACGGAGGGCACACAAAATGCAGCTTGAAATGACCTGGGGTAGTCAAGACAAGCAGGTGGAACATAAGGAAGACATAAATCATCCTTGAATGAAGCCTGGAGCCCAGAAAAGATATTACATGGCACCTCATATAAGCTGTTACCCTCAGGCTGCTAGGTCTGCAGGCACCTGTGACTTTGCTGGCTAGATTTACACTAACTGTAATGAGATCCAAGACACTCATCTCACAGGCAAAGCCTCACAAGTAGACATCTAAATCTGAGTCAAATCTATGACTTGAAACACATGTTGTATAGTTACACCATGCATGAACCTTGTATTTTTCAGTCCTATAGCTTTGAATTTCAGGGCACTGGTATTTCACAGTACCACTTTTCATGGTATGAGAGATAAGCTGTGTTTTTACAAAGAGTGCCCAAAACTGATCGAAGGACAATATTTCATGCTCTATGTATACAGTCTCACACAGAATGCATGGCCCTTGTACATGGCAGCTTTGCATGTTGTGAAAAGATCAGTAAAGTTTTTCTTTTGGAAATACTGGATTGCCTGTGGAAGCTTCAAGTTCTTCTTCATCTACCTGGAAGATAAAACCTTATGTATATGTATTGGACTGGTTTTACTGCTGAAGCACTGAAGTATTTAATTAAGAAACCTATTGCTCTGTCCCTACAGTTTTTACTGCTAAGTGCTGCTCAGGAGCTCACAACCATGCCTCCTGTAATCTCAGAGCGCACCTAAGGAAAAGAGCACCCACCTATACACAACTGAAAAAAGCATTTGATTATTCATTTAATTGGAGAAGGGTGATTTGGGGAGAAGATTAGTAGTTTAGCTGTTTCAGATATGCCACCAATTTTACCTAGCATAGATCTGGATCCGTTTTCCCAGAACAAACAGGTTATTCTCAACCAAAGTATTTGTATGGTACAGACTTACAAAAGCAAAGACTCAATAGTTATTTCCAATATGCAGTCTTATTTGAATTTCTCCTATAAAAGAAAAAGTAAATCTTAGAGTAGAAAGCAATTTCTAAGAAAAATCCAAATGTTAGCTTATGGAAGTAGCAGACATCAGAGTAACCTGAACTCTGCTCTTTATTTCTACACTGTGCAAAAATGTAATTACAGCTGAAGGCATCTTGATGTATGGGTTCCAGAAAAAGGAGGAAAATGTCATTTTAGAAATTTCTGTAGAAAAAGACTAGCATGTTGAGGTGCTTCAACTATGTGATTCTCTACCAGACTTATTTTCCATTTACAGCTACAGAAAAAGAAACTCAGAGGGAGCATTATCCCAAACAGCAACAAATTCCTCCAATATATGCTATCAGTTGTGGGCCAGTACTTATTTCTAAGTTTAAAGGACACCTTTTCCAGTATATCTGAGTGATATAAAGGAATAAAAGCATCTCAGTTATTTAAAAAGATTTGAGTAAAATTGAGGAGCTCTTCTATAATGTGAGTTTTGCATCAGCACTTCTGGCCCTTTGTTCTCAACCCTCAAATTGTTTTCAAGCTCTCCCTAAGAAAGCTCGAAAATTAAAAATAAAAGATACAGAGAAAGTCTTTGCTCCTCTACCTCAGTTTCCCCGAAACACTGCCTTGTTTCTATGTGCTGCAAGTCACAGAGAGTCTTTCAAGTACCATGTACTACCCTATGCAGTTTCACTTGGAGAATCTACTATAAACACCCTTGATACCTCCTCACATCAGCACTCACTATGAGGACCACTTGTTCCTGGATTGCCAAGATAAAGGCGGGGAATTAATAATGTTACCACGCTACTTTGCCAAAATTACCTTCCAAAAGTTAATCTGTTACATAGCAAAATTACACTGGAAGCTGCTATTTGGGACTCTCTTTGTAGAGGATTGCAGGTTACACATGGAGTCATTCACTCCCATTACCCCGTTGGGACCTACCCCATGCCTCCCCTTCTAGAAGTTATGAAAGAGCTGGAATCACAAAGAACTGTGCTGATTTATTCTAGCTGAGGTTCTCTAACAAGGATGGTTGCATACATGAACAATTACTGTGATTACATATGTAATGCTCTCTTTTAGACATGGACTGTCTTAATCCCTTTTTCATTCATTTTTGTATTCCCGGAGCTGTTTTTTAAACACAACGGTGAAATGTTATGCTACTTCTCCCATATTTTGCTTTAATGTAGCAGAATTTAATCTTATTGAACTTCTGCAGTATGGGAGTGGAATATTTTCTAGAACTAGAGAGATTTAAATGAACAGAAGACTTTGAAAATAAATAAGTCACTGAAAGGGGTTTTGTCACCTCACAATTGCTCCAAAACCCACTGAAGGTCATTAGAAAACTTTCTAGTTGGCAGAGATTAACCTTTAAGAATGTATCCTGAATAAGACAGAGGGAAAAAAATAATTATCAAAACAGCTAATCTGTTTTGTGTAGGTCTATAAATCTGAAAATATCACAGATTTTCCCTACAGAGCTACGTTTCATCCAATTCATTGTTGAATAGATTAATATCTTTATAGAAATTTGAAGAAAAACTTCCATTATAATTTTCAAATTTTTGTTATTCCTAATTTCGTCAATTTTTGCTCCTTATTCCCTCAGTCCAAACATGATTTTACTTTCAGTTGCTGTCTTATTCCTTTGTGTTCATTTGTTTGTTCATGTAAGCTTGAGCTGAATTAAGCCTTTTCCTTTCTTTCGTCTGCTTTTGTCTGTTCTTTTGTTGAGCACACAAAACAAGCCCATATCATGTTCATTATGTTCTTTCAGGGACTCAAATGCTAAGAGAGGTAGATGCCAAAAGCTGGAAATTCTGCCTAGGAATAGCCCTGGTGAAATACTTCCCTTGTTCCAAAGGAAACAGATTCTGATTTGATTAAACTAGGTGACTTTGACATTTTCATGCTGTTTGCAATCACTTAGTTTTTGTGGGGGGTTATTTGCAGAACAGTCTAAGCCATAATTTAGGGCTGTAAAGAGGCTGCTTGTAAGTGCTGCTCAGGAGCCCACAGCCATGCCTCCCCTGTGATCTCAGAGCACACACCTAATGGTAAGAGTTCTGTGCACAAAAGTAAATTCATTACACACCAAAACCACACTGGGAGCAGTTATTCTGGGCTTGTTATAAAGGGTTACAGGTTGTAGGTGAAGTAATATTTGCATCTCACTGTTTCCTATAGACTAAATTCACTAATCACATTGCATCCCCTTATAAGTTGGGCATGTGTCCCATCCTTTTCTTCATGCACAGCCATGCCCTGTGGGGGTCACATGGCCAGTAGTTAGTCCTGGGGAAAGCAGTCCAGAAGGGGACCACGTCTGTGGGGTCTGAGGGGTGCAAAGGAGTCTTGTTGTGTTGGGAGGAGGACCTCTCAGTGGGAGAAAAGGGAAGCTGAGCAACTGCCAATTGCCTCCACTCTAAGTATGAATGACTGCGTTCTTACAAAGGTTTTGTTGTGGGTGTCCTTGATCTTTGCACAGCTGAGGTAAGCTGCACCCAGCTCATTTCAGAGTCTGAGAAAGGAGAAGTTCAAACACAACATGTGATAGCACAGCTGCATTAATATCAGACCACGCTTTAGTTGCTGTCAGCTGTTGCTCCATGGAGACCAAGCTCCCCATCTCTCCTACCAGCTCAAGGTTTTCCAAGCTTCGTGATTTAAGAAGCTTTAATGATTGAAACATTGTATACATGAATGTTAAGGACAGGGAGAACTTTATTTTCTGAGCACTGACCTCGTGAGTTTTTCAGTGTGTGGGCTGCAGGATTTAGCATCCTTCCCATCTACCTCAGCTCCTTCTAATCCTACCAGAGTGCATTGTCTTCATGTGTACCCTGTTGCGGGGAGGAGACACAGCCACAGAATAACTCACTCAGCTCCAGACCACAAAATTTACTTTCTGAGAAAATTGATTTGTACTGTTTGAATATTACATAGGGAGAGTAAACCTTGAACACTAGTGCTAGCTCTCAGCTGTAATGATTGCCTGGTGTCTGCAATCCCTTGGGACTGTGAAACAGGACCAGATCAGATCACTGCTCTAGGAAACCTGGCAATGGGCATCCAGCTGTGAACACAACAGTGCAGAGGTGAAATCCTTTAAAATGACCCAATCTGTTTCTGTAAAATTCTGTAAAAAAGGAGCCTTCAGGTTCCTTAGATGATCTCCTACCTGACCTTCCCACCCACCCCCCCCACCCCCCCCCACACACACACCCCGGCACTGTGTGGTTCTTCTTTCTCCCAGTCCCTGCTTTGCCTCAGGCAGTGTGGCTGGAGCACTTGCTGGTGAACAATGAGGCAAAGAAGACATTGAGTACCTCAGCCTTCTCCATGTCCTAGGTAACGAGGTTTCCCGTTTCCTTCTGAAAAAGGCCCAAATTTTCCCTAGTCTTCTTTTTATCACTGATGTACCTAAAGAAGCTTTTCTTGTTGCCCTTGATGTCCTTGGCCATATTTAATTCCTCCAGGGCTTTAGCTTTCCTAACCTGGACCTTAGCTGCTTTGACAATTTCTCTGTATTCCTCCCAGGCTACCCATGGTTGAATCAAACAAATGAGTGAAGTTAAAAATACTGTGACGATAGTAAACGTAATTCAAACCTAAGGCACATCACATTAAAACTTGATGTATATAGCACGTTTAATAATTTATGATAAAATAAACCTCACAGCTATCAGTGAAAGTGCTGATATACTGGAAAAATGCATTTTTTATGTGCATGTGAACCAAAAATGAGATTGAAGTTCACACTTCAGAAGCACTTTACAGTGCCTTCAGATCCAGATACCTGAGATGTCTGAATATAGCTTAAGATAGGTCTCAGAGGTGTCCTCTCATTGTCATTGGAGATCTGGGACAGGATTGCTTAGTATAGACACCAGGTTTTATTTTGGAAATAACAGTGAGTTTTACCTAACTTCCAGCTTCATCCCCCAAAGGGTACAGATCTCCCATAGGTCCTGTATGATACTTGTCATCCTCACATATCAGTCATTAATAACCAAGACAAAAAAACCCACTACACACATATATATAAGCAACTAATTTTAGCTCAAGGTGTCTATTGGCATCTTAGAAGACAGAGTGAAGAGTAGCTCCTTTCCACAGTCTGTCATTAGGTGACATTTAGACCACAGGGGACTCAAGCCTCTTCAGATTCAAAGATGCTTACATATTGGGAGAGGAGGGTCCCAGAGCCAACCGAAAGTGTGATGCCCAGGTCTGTATCTATCTGAAGACTCCCTCCTCTGCATTTTGGCACACCCAAAGTCAAGTCTACGCAGTCACTTAGGAAAATGAGTAAGTTTCACTAAGGGTGTGCACAGGTCCTGAGTCACTACCCAAGTTGTCATGAAACTTTCATGTTCTGGAAGTGAAATAAGTCCCTTTTGTGGTTCACTTCTACATCCGTTACGTGGCTTTACAATACAGTTATGAACAGGGATTCAAACCAGAAATGCCTACAGCTGTTTAGTATGTCTCTACCCTCATTTGCGCAAGCATTTGTGATGTGGGAACCGCAACCAAAGCTTACTGCTCTTCTATCAGCAGATAGCTGAACATCTAGAGATCAGTTATAAAGCTGGTAATGAAGGTGGATTGGTGCTCAGCTACAAGACTTTGGATTGACTTGAATTCAGGGTGTTCATGGTTTTACTTTGCTGACTCTGCTGCAGAAGTTTACATATGGGAACCGTAACTTCCTAAGACAGTCTAATTTAGATTCTGTAGAGTTCACCATGGCTTCACATCTCTTGTGTATCCCCATGGGGAACAGTCTTTATTAGGCCCATCATTCACTACATGTTTTAGTCCTGTGCTATTAAATGTGTTGTGATGGTTAGGACCCACAAACCACTGCATTAAGGGGTATACGAAATAAAGAAACAATACCTGCATTTTCTTAACTATAGGGGTATTGCCTATAGAAGTCCACAGTTATGCACAGCATTATTTTCTTTCAGACCTATTTGAAGACTACTGTCCATAAAGCCTGCCGATCACTAGGAATCTATTTGTGTGCCAAAACTAAAGTTATGTGATTAAATAACTTTTTTCAGGCCATTTGGAATAAAAAAGTATTCACATTTTCAAACCAACTGAAAACTTACAAAAGCTCTTGAAACTGAATAAAATGTTTTGTTTGAACTAAAAGGAAAATGCTTCATTTTTTTAAGACTTCCATGGTTCATAAAAATACATCACGTTCCAAAAAGAAAACCCATTTTGCACTGAGAAGTGAATATGGCTTTGTTTTGTACAAACACATCAAGTTCTGTAGATTTCAGGGGGGGTTGTTTCTTATCTGTTCCCTGATGAATTCAGTAAATGTGTGAAGAAATTCACTATACTTCTTGGACCACCTGACCGTATATTTAGAGGGGAGATGCAGCTGGTAAAGTCTGATTAACTGCTCCCAAACTTCTGTCTGCAGCCACTCCACTCTTACAGCCACTATAAGGTCTTAAAGAGCAGATTAAATGGGGAGAGGAGGAAAGCTGTATTTGCTATAACATCACTGCTACCAGCACATAGTTAATGAAGCACAGCAAACACGGGAGAGCCTGACCAACTAGACAGCTAGACTTTGTACATGCTTGGAGCAAAATTAGACCCTGTTGAGCTGTAGATATTCATAAAGATTGCTGATAGCATCTGGAAAATTAGTTTGGACTATTTCAAGTAATAACTTCCCCTTTTTCTCCCAATAATAAGTATTTTTCTATCTCCTCTACATTGGCCATCTGATTCTCTCACTGTATCCCTAACAGTAAACTAATTCCCCAGTGACTTCCATATGTAGGACAGTTCATTTTGTCTTTGGGAACATAACCTGGAAAAGAAGGAACTACTTTCACTAGCAGTAGTAAAACCCATTCATCTGTGTTATTCCCGTTTGTCCTGCAAAATCCTACTACCCCCAATTATTTTATTTGGAAGTCCATTGGGACTGCTGTTGAAATAAGCCAAAGTAGTACTTGTCTGCCCTCCAAACTGCATCCCCATATGCCTTAACATCATTGCAAAGTACAAAGCAATTAAATGTGTGGGATTAAAGTTATAGGTGTAGTCCATTCAGTGCAAAACTTGACTGGAAAACAGACTGGAAACAACAAGTAAGAGAAGTTATTTTTGAAGAAAAAGAAAGATCTGTGGTGTCAAGTATTGAGGTGGTTTTCTGGTTTAACCACCTATTGGTGAAAATCAAAATAAAATTATTTGTTCACTTCTCACTATGTACCCAGATGACTCAAGATAACATATTTTTGTTTTCTTCTATTTCTTAGAGAGAACTCTGTCTCCAGCCTTTTTCAGTGGCCCACAAGGGTGCAACATTAGAAGCTGTTGTAAATATGCATGAGAGCATCTTTAAGGTTTTCATCATGCATCTTTTGGCTGATGTGGACAAGCTGAAAGAAGAGGATCTGTCACCAAGAGAAAAAGAAAGGAAGCAGAGGTTTGATAGCAAACCCTGTTGTTATTTGTATTTGTTAACCCTTTGCATTTAGAAGCTAATGCTATACAATTGTCATTCATAATATGGGTAAGTTAAGTATACCCTGGACTTCAGTAAGCTGGGCGTATGGTAGGGGCTGTAGGCACTGACAGATCCTCTTCCTCCACCACAGTTATGCTCTTTTAAAAGGCTTTAACATTTAGAGGTTACTTTGCCAGATGAAAAGTAGCAAGTTTGCATTGTCAGAAGGCATAAAGGTATGAGTCTGTTAAGCCTTAACAGGAGCGTTAAGTCTTTCCTGCAGTGATAAGCCTGTACCTAGTCTCTTACTACAGCTCATCTGACCAAGAATAACTGGTTAAAAAATAGTAAAGTGTTTTTCAGGCTGAACCATTACATCAGACTCTCCTCTTGGAAAGCAAAGAAGAGACTGCTATTAAATGACAAGGACTCCCAGCCTGGCAACAGACTGAAATTTGGAGATGTATGATAAACCTTAAGAAATCATTTTCCTGATGCAAGAATTATTCAGCTGCAGTTCATAGTCAGCCCCTGTGGTAGGGATGAAGTGACATTGTTTTTGTGATGAAAGTGAATTTAAGCTTTAAAAACTCTTCATATACTTTATAAACTCTCATTCTTTACATAAGTATCTGTAATTCTCACATCTGAATAACTGTGTATTGTTTATTCTTTAGCAACTGTTGCATGCTGAGAAGAAGTCTATGGTGGGTCCTATCTTTATGTTCTTTTTATTCCTTCTACCCATTCTGCACAGTGGGTGAATAAAAGGATACTGTTCACAGAATCACAGCGTGGCTGAGACTGGAAGGGACCTCTGGAAATCAACTGTTCCAAGCCACTGCTCAAGCAGGGCCACCTAGAGCCAGTTGCCCAGAACTGTGTCCAGACAGCTTTTGAATATCTCAGGGACCGAAGCTCCACAACCTCCCTGGGCAACCTGTTCCAGTGTTCAGTCACCTCATGCTGAAAAAGTATCTCTTGATGTTCCAACAGAACCTCTCGTGTTTCAGTTTGTGCCCATTGCCTCTGGTCCTGTCACTGGGCACCGCTGAAATGAGACTGGCTCCATCCCCTTTGCACTCCCCCTTCAGCTGTTTAAGTACATTAATAAGATCCCACCTGAGACTTCTTTTCTCCAGGATAAAGTCCCAGCTCTCTCAGCCTTTCATCATAGAAGAGGTGCCCTGGTCCCTTAATACCTTTCATGGCCCTTCACTGGAATCTCTCCAGTATATCTACACTGAGGAGCCCACTTCTGGACACAGTAATCCAGTTCTCATTCCATTGAATAACCTTGACCTCATACATGCTCAGATGAGAATAAAGACTTACACATGAAGACAGGTTCAGTCTCTCATAAAAGAAACACCCTTGAGGTACCAAGGAAGCTGCCTGGTTGGTGAGCTCAGGCTGGAGCTGCTCAAAACATAGAGCCATCCTTGATCCATTCTGCTGAGGCTGTGCCTTTTGGTGGAGAAAGATCCCAAAAACTGTTGGACCACCAAGGATAATTTAGGCAGCAGGATGATGCTTGCTTAGTTACCGTTAGGGGTCATCTCCCCAGGAATCAGTTCCTTCTCCAACATGCATCTTGCATACTGTGTGAGCAGGGCTAGAAACTTGGGACCATTTCAACAGCAAAGGTGAAGACTCTCCAGATTCATTCTATTTTTCTCACACCTTTCTCCTGGGAGCAGATGATGTTGCTCCCAGATACCCTTCGTGAATATTTTAGCCTCTACATGTGTATAAAACAGGTCATTGGTACTACTGAGGCCCCACTAGCTGTTAAACAGAGGAAAGAAAATGCCTCTTTCCACTGCAATTCTCTAACTCATTTTTTAACACATGCTTTCAGGAGAAGATCAGTTTCTTCTCTAATGATCTGGATGCATTAAGTAGGTCTCTGTTGACCAGAATGAAAGACCAAGATGACGAGCCTGAATGTAGTGCTCCTCAGTTCTTGAGATGAATCCCACTCCAAAAACTGAGGTGTGGTGATGAATCTGCATCTTCTTTGGAAGATAATTCACAGAAGTACCCATGTCTGAAAACTCCACAGACATTAGCCAGTAGTTGTACTGGTTGAGTAGCTGCAAAAGCACCCTTTGCTCAGAAACTGCTGTCTTGTAAAAATATGGGTAAGGGCGCTAATATCAACCTCTTTGTGGAACTGCTGTGTTCTGGGTCATCTCCTTTTAATTTCTTCATTTACTCCGAAACCATCATATTCCAAACACATTATAGAAAATGCTGAGGCCAGCTTAGAGCTTTTTTGGCATTATACTCTGTGTAAATCTGTTTGGGTTTGGTTTTTTTGGTTGGTTTGGGGTTTTTTGTTGGTTTTTTTTTTTTTCATAAATGATACTCTTTTTTTTCAGTTCCTATAATGATTTTGAAATATTTAAACAAGGCCATGCAAAAATGTGCACTATTTTCCAGATTTTATCCTACCGTGATTACAGGAGTGTGTGATACATTTTAGAGCACAAGCCATGCTACTATTGCTCACACAATGACAATAATCATTAACTGGGGTGTCAGTGGCCAGTACCACATCTTCAGGGATGAAGAATGTTCAAAGTCTCAGTTATCCATAGTAATAGAAAATTAAAAAGTGATGAACTTTGGGATCAAGGTGAAGGTAAACACTTTGAGCTGAGTAGAAAATGAAAAGATGAGGCATCCTATAGAAGTGAAAGATCTTGGGGTCATAGCACGAAATGTCATGTTCCAAGATTATTGTTCATCTTGGAGATTAAAAAACTGACAGTAAAAGAAGCAAAAAGGAAAAAAAATATTAAAATCGTAAAAAATTATGTGCAAAATCTCTTCAATGTGTATGCTATAGAGAAGTGGTTTGAGGGACTGTTCAAAACCATTCAGTGATTTTTTGTTGTTGTTGTTAAGGATTTTTTTTTTTTCCAAAACAACTTTCATCTGTGGATGCTTTGATCCTAATATGTAGCTCATTCATAGTTGTGAGTGAAATGCTGCCAAGTAACAGAGTATTTCATCAAATTTTGTTATAAATGAATAATATGATGATACATTACTATAGTACGAGGTCCCTACAGAAGTAAGAGACTCATTAGTGTAGAAGCAGGTAGTAAGAGCCAATCTTCTCCTTGAAGGCTTATAGTCTAAACAGAGAAGAGTAGGAAGGGAAATGGGGAAGAAGAGAAGGAAAGTATCATTCATAGTCACCCCTGAAAACATAACAAAGAAGAGAATAAATGTTCCTCCAGCTTTTCAGAGTTCAGTTTATGAAAACTGCTCATTTTGCCAGCCTGACTGACAGGCAGCATCCTTAAAATATACCTCCTTTTGTATATCCATGCTCATATTTCTAAAGAGAGGGATGCAGTTCCTCACCACGGATCTTCAGTGCCTTAGGATGCGGAATAGAGTATAATGAAAGATTGGCCGTCACAGTATGTTTCCAGAAGCAGATATGATTTATTGCGTGAGTTTAAGAACAAAGCCTTTTGGAGTCCTTTGGGAAAAAAACAGCAACTTCATGGGTTCAGATTTCCATGTTTTTCTTGTCTCTTAGATGTCTTAATTTAAATATCATATACCACTAGCATCTCCTGCCCACACCAAAACTCATTCATTCTCTACTGATCATAGAATTTTCTTTTTAATATTTTTTAGTATCAAAAGTTCCAGCTTCTAAATAATTTTGAACTTTATTTCTGTAAGTAAAAAATAATTTCAAATCAAATAAAAACTTCTTTTTTGTTTTCCTGTTGGAAAATATCAGGCAGTGCATTTGAAGAATTTCAGAAGTGTGAAACTTTTTTAAAGATGGAGCTTTGCCAGGCTTAACACTTTGTTTAGAACAATTTCCCTTTTGGCAAGTTGATGTTGCTTTTAAACTAAACTGACTGTGTCGGATAACTTTCACATGGCTCTAATTAAAACTGTTCCAAATTACTTAGTACAACCAACCACTGTTTTCTTGTACTGACACCAAGAAGACAGTGGTGGTTGCAGTATACACCACACGGATCATCTCAACCTTTCATGGACAAAGCATGTTCTCTTGCCTAAACACATGGCAAATTCTACTGATTAATAAGGTCTCCTGAAACTAAGCACATGCCACATGTGAATTAGATAACCTATACTTACACCTGCACAGCATATAGGCTTTTGCAGGAAAATTCCTATGTGTATTCATTGCCCTCAAAGATCTGATGTTAAAGTCACTGCTTCAGACTTCCTGTAGAATTTGGGACAAGTCATCTAGATTCACTGCCTGAAGACAGGTATCTCAAAATTTATGGAAGTCTCCAAAACTTTGTATTCGAGAGCAATTATATTCGTATTCAATGGCTGCATAATTACCTTCATTAGAAATAAATCTAGTATCATCAAATATAACCCTACTTTAAATAACAGGCTACTTTAAATAACAGGTTGGTGGTAGTATTTCTTTTTTAATTTAATAGCACATACATCAACTAGAAGTGGCTTTTGTTTTGTTGAGGTTTTGTTACAGTCTAAGCCTAAGACAAACTCTACAGGTCCATTCCTCAGGCTGCCGCTGTCTAAGAGTGGTAAAATATTGACCCCATGTGTGAAGATTGCCAGCTAGGGAGAAGGAGCACAACAGTTCTTGATAGTAGCAAACTACCCATATGCCTGGTTACACAGACAGTCTTCCATATTCCATATGCTGCCATTTAGACTACTACCAAATTTTCCCCGTAACAGTTGGAAAAAGAAATTAGGAACAAAAAGTTAAGATTTATGGTCTGAGACTAGCAATCATTATTTGTGCTTCTGCGAGGAAAACCATGTTATAGTTGTTCTTTTATTTTCTTTTTTGCAGCATGGCAGTCTGCCAAATTAAGGGCCATTAGCCCAAATCGCTGCTCTGCTCCCTCCTACTTATCTGTCAGATGCAGTAGGGAGGAATTACATGGGATCTCTAAGGAGATTCATCTCGATCATCGACTTCCAGGCCACACGATCTGAGACATTTACAACATCATACAAAGATTAGTTGAACAAATGTTGAACAAATAGTCATTGGTAATGTTTGACGGAGGAAACAGTCTCCCTGGTCTTGTATTCATATGGTGTGGCCTGGTGGGTGACCTTGCATTTGTACTAGAAACTGAAGCAATTAGTACAGTACATTGAGTTCACGAGTGGCCATGTGGCATCGGTATGAGAGTGTCACTCTGTAGCCTTCCCTGTGGCCTGCTTTTTTGTAGACATTTATGTAAAGTTTCACAAAGGAGCCCAAATCTCCTTTAAAATCCAGTTGAGAATTTAAATTGCTCATAACATTTATACATGTAATCATAGATGGATCGAATGACATAGTTTGGAATGGACCGCTGGACATCCCCTGGTCCAATATTCTGCTCAAAGCAGGACCAACTCTGTCCAGACCCCTCAGGGTCATGTCCAGTTCTTTTTCAAATATCTCCAGTGACAGAGATTTCACAGCCTCTTTGTTTCCCAGTTCTCTGACTATCTTCATAGTGAAAACTTTTTTCCAAAAATACAAATGGTTTTCTCTTGTCACAATTTCTGTATGCTGCCTTTCATCTTGTCACTGTGGGCCTCTGAGGAGATTCTGCCTCAATATTCTTCACGATCCTCTTCATTTCCTGGAGTCAGCAGCATATGATACACATGCAGAAAGAAAGTGTGCATCCTTAAAAACACAAGTGGTTACCACTGAAAGAGTTAACTATTCCGAATTTCCTTATATGAATAGTTTCTCTGTTCAGCTAAGAAATACAGTAAAAGCAGTTTTACTGCTATGACTAAACATACATTCAGTTTTGCCAATTAAAAAAAAAAAAAAAAAAAAAGAAATAAAGAAACACCTGTACACCTGTTGCACTGACTTAAGTATCCAGAGTTAAAAAGGAGGGGGAAAAGGGAATTATTTCACTTTTTCTTAGAGGCACCAACCTGGAGCATCTCAGTGTTCAGCACCAGGACCCACCTTGCAGTGTAGTTGTCATGTATCCTCCTTCTTCAAAGGAACACAACTTTTTTTTACTTAGGAGGTTTTTTTAGGAAACCAGTGTTGTGATGACTAGAAATTTTCTTCTGAGTTGCAGTTAATGTTCATGTGTTCCTCTGTCTTCTTCCTGGTATTGACCTTGACATGTTCAGGACTGCCAGCCTGTCTCCCTCCCTTGCTGCTACAAACATCATACATTTTTGACCTTTTCCTTTCTTTTTTTTTTTCTTCTTTTAAATCCTCCCTGGTCACTGTATTGGATCGGGCTGAGCCCCATAGCAGCCCCCACAGTGCTGTGCTCTGTATTGGTGGCTGGAAAGGTGGTGACAGCATACCAGGGTTTGGCTACTGCTGAGCAGCTGGCCCAGCATCCAGGCTGCCTCTCCAACACTCCCCCCCTCACCAGTAGGCTGGGGGTGGGCAAGATCCTGGGGGGGAACACACAGCCAGGACAGCTGACCCAGACTGACCAAAGGGATATTCCATACCATATGGCGTCTGCTCAGATATAAAAGCTAAGGGAAAGGAGGAGGAAGGAGTGGTATTAGTTATAAACAGGGTTTGTCTTCCAGAGCAACCGCTATGCAGACCGAAGCCCTGCTTCCTGGGAAGCGGCCAAACATCACCTGCTGATGGGAAGTACTGAAAAACAGCTTTTGTTTCCCATCACTTCTGCACAGGAGACTTTTGCTGTTGCTCCATTAAACTGCCTTTATCTTGACCCACAAGTTTTTATCATTGTATTTTCTCCCCACCTGTTCTGCTGTGATCGAGCAGCTTGGTGGGCACCTGGTGTCCAGCCAGGGTCAGCCCACCAGAACCACATTTTCAAGCTTTTCCTTGTAGCCAGGAGAGCTAATGATTCTTTTCTTTTGCATTCTCTGTGACTCTTTCTACTATAAACTGGGAACCATGAGACTGAACGTCTGCTGAGCTTTACTCATTTTCAGCAGCTAAGATATTTTTTAACACAATCACCAAAAATTAAGAGAATGCAACATCAGCAAAATTCTGGTGTGATTGTTAGGGACTGGCTGTGACTTTAAAGAGCTATAGAAAGCAAACAACAAAACTGTATCTTTTTTCCCTCTTCTTATTCATATGAATAAAATATTTTTCATATTTTTGCATGAGTTAATCTGGTTAATTCTACTAGCATATGCTGTCTATTCAACTTCCAGGCCTCGATAACAGTACAGACAGATAATCACATATTTTAGTCCAAAGTCAACTGAAGTCTTTTGGGGAAAAAAACCCCAACAATTACAGGCAATTCTGTCCAAACTGTAAGCTTTTTAATCAAATTAGTCTTCTTCCGTGAGAGCTAGGCCCTCATTTCTAATATGGGCTGCATTTTTCCAGTAAAAATGTACTTCATAAACTGTCATACACAGATGTGTGCAACAAAGCCAGTTTTGCTGGAATACCAAAACAATGATGTGCTGCACATATTTGTTTTTAATGAGAGACAGCCTGCACTGATTACACCAGAAGTGAATCATTAATCCAAGTGTGACAAAAAATTAATTATCAGAATCTTGACTGTGTTTCAAAATCTTAACGTTCCTTTCTGTCACATGCCTTCAGAAGTGTGTAGATCTATTGTTTATTAAAAAAAAAAAAAGAAAAGATCGGTTTGTCTTCTGAAGAAATAGGTAGATATTGGTTTGAAGTGAAATTAATAAGAAAAAAGGGAGGACTGTATCTCCAGGAGACTGTATAGAAAATGATTGACTTTCTATCAAGTTCCCAATCTTTATAAAGTTTTGCGAAATTTGCAGCTAACTTTGCAATTGTCTTGAAAACTTCCTCCAGAAGTAGCCAAACGGCAACCAGGTAAATTGAACCTCTCAGTAGAGGGCATCTTCTCCCCATAAAAATGCTGAATGACATATTCCCTTCCTAGGCAACCTCACCTTACCATGCTTCTCCATTTTAAATAATGGGGTGTGAAGGTTTTCTTTTCCTCCTTGCTCTGTTCCATTTTACGTGTTGTTTTCTTTCTATTAATTTGTTTGCTTTGGTGGATACAAGAGGCATTCTGATGGGATATCTTATTTCTTTGAAAAAACCTTTTAGGATATTGTGCATGATGAGACTTTGCCCAGACTAGTTGTTTCAAAGTTAAGCTTAGGCCAAACTTAAAAATAGGTTTTGGGTTTTTTTTCACTTGAGGATACGAGAGGAGAGCTAAATGACAATGCTGAAGACATTTATTTCTCCTCAATGAGAAAGTCAAAGAAAGCCTGGACCGGGAGGGTTAGGTGAAGTGTATTTCCTTGTAGGAAAGTGGTTTTGAAACTGGGATCAATGTCTTCAAAGTCATAAGAAAACTGAGATGACAGAGATATAAAATCTAGGGAAACAAATGCAAGGATAGAGAATATTTCTGCAGCATGTATCATGATGGGTTTTTGAAACCTTTATTATAGTAATTTTAACTACCTTTCTTTACACATGCTATCAGTTTTGGCTTCCATGATACTCTGTTTTGGACCTGTCATTGTGTTCAGTTTTCCTTCTTGATATTGTTACAGTTTTTTTTTTTTTGTGTTAATTACTTTTCCTCCCATGTTTCCCAAGAATGAACTGTTGCAGCTGTGGTAAATATTGAAAAATCTGTGCCTAAAGGTAAAAAGGCATGTTCAAATTAGCTGACATTAAACAATAGCAAATGCTGCCTCACGGTCCTTGTGGCAAAGACAATAAAATAAGGAAATTACTGGGAATAAATAAGACTGCAAATAAAATTGCAGCTTAATCTAGCCCTCTGAAAAAGCTATAAAGAAGGAAATGGAAAGGATCAAGGAAATTTGGGGGGGGGGGGAGGGGGGGGGAGGAATGAAATTATACAAAATCACATTATCAAGCCCTAAGTGCAATTGTCATTTGAGACAGCTTTGAAAAGTGTATGTGAGAAAAAGCAAGAGAACAAAGAGAGAAAGAGCAGAAGATATTCAAAAGAATGCTAAGGAGAGGATGGTGACTCCTTTTCTAGTGTGTTTCAGATCTTATTCATATGGAGTTTTACAGATAGGTGTTTTCAGTCCTCCTGTTGACTCCACAGTGAAACTTGCAAGGGTCTTCCTGTGTAACCATTACAGCAAGAGAAAAGGATTGGGAGAGCAATGACAGTGACATGAACCACAAATGTCTCCCATTTATAAATGAAAAGGAGAAAGGAAGGTAAACCTCTCCAAAAGTACATGTCCAGTAAAGCCCAGCAAACAGCATCAGTGATCAAGAAATAGAAGATCTGGTTTATGGCTTTTTAAAAAGACCTTATTTTGAGCAGTAGTGGCTGTAATTTTACAGTGCAATAAACAACTAGAAATTAATGCAAATAATACTTTTGGGCACCCAGGACTTTACTTGTTGCAGTATATTAATGTTTTAGTCTGTGGTGAATCTATACAAAGATTCACAGGATTTAACAGATAAAAATTATATATTCTTGTTTTTCTAAAGAAAAACCACCACCCTGGATTGGTCAGGCAGTTGGACTAGATGATCATTGTAGGACTTTTCCAACTGAAGTGTTCTAATTCTATAGGTTATTTTAGCAGTGAGACCAGCTCTCCTTACTGATGTAGTAGCATCACTTTTGAAATAAGCAACAAGGTAAAACTATTAACTATAGCTAAATCTCCCTTTTTCCAGTTTATGAAATTGTTTCATCACATCTTTCTTTTCCCATTACATTCCACCAGCATCGTTTTTTTTTCCCTCATGTCATTGTGATATAGGCATGCTAGAGTTCCACAAACAGTGTAAACCATTTAACAGGATCTGGGATAGTTCTTGTACTATTGAGGTCAAAGGCAAAAATCCTGCTGAAATCACACGACAGCCAAATTACATCTTTTACCACAATTCTGATCTCTTAAATTTCTTTTATCTCCTTATTAAATGCAACAACCACTGTTGGCCTTGCTGGGGAGTTTTGTAGACTGTAACAGGAAAGCTTGGAATTCCAGTAGAGACAAAGCACGGTCCAGCAGACAGGGCACCATGCTTGGGCTCAAGCAGACTTCAAGCTGCTTCCCAGTGGTACCCTGTAATATAAAAATGTTGCCTTCCATGCTTCACACATAGTTCAGCACACCTCTCTGTGTCTGTGCAAAGCATTGACACTGTCCCGTGCGACACCTTTGTCTCTAAACTGAAGAAACATGAATTTGACAGATGGACCACTCAGTGGATAAGAAATTGGTTGGACAGTCTCACTCAAAGAGTGCAGACAACGGTTTAATGTCCAAGTGGAAAGCAGTGATGGGTGGCATTCCTCAGGGGTCTGTACTGGGACCAGTGCTGTTTAACACCTTTGTCAGGGACAGGGACAGTGGGATCAAGCACACCCTCAGCAAGTTTGCCAACGACACCAAGCTGTGCAGTGCGGTCGACATGCTGGAGGGAAGGGATGCCATCCTCAAGGCCCATGCCAACCTCATGAAGTTCAACAATGCCAACTGCAAGGTCCTGCACTTGGGATGGGGCAACCCCCAGTATCAACACATGCTGGGTGGAGAAGGGATTGAGAGCAGCCCTGAGGACAAAGGACTTGGGGTTGCTGGTGGATAAGAAGCTCACCATGACCCAGCAATGTGTGCTCACAGCCCAGAAAGCCAAGCAAATCCTGGGCTGCATCATGAGCAGCATGGCCAGCAGGTCAAAGGAAACCATTTTCCTCCTCTGCTCTGCTCTCATGAGACCCCCCCTGCAGTGCTGTGTCCAGCTCTGGGGCCGCCAACATACGAAGGACATGGACTTCTTGGGGCCAGTCCAGACGAGGCCATGAAGATGCCCAGAGGCTGGAGCCCTTCTGCTGGGAGGACAGGCTGGGAGAGCTGGGGCTGTTCAGCCTGGAGAAGGGAAGGCTCCAGGAGACATTATAGCACCTTCCAGCACCTAAAGGGGCCAACAAGAAAGCTGGAGAGGGGCTTCTTACAAGGGCCTGTAGTGATAGGAAAAAGGGTAATGGTTTTAATCTGAAAGAGGGGAGATTTAGATGAGATATTATGAAGAAATCCTTCCCTGTGAGGGCGGCGAGGCGCCGGCACGGGCTGCCCAGAGCAGCTGTGGGTGCCCCAGCCCTGGCAGTGCCCAAGGCCAGGCTGGATGGGGCTGGGAGCCACCAGGGCTGGTGGCAGGTGTCCCTGCCTGTGGCAGGGAATGGAACTAGATGATCTTTAAGGTCCCTTCCAACCCAAACCATTCTGTGATTCTGTGATTCTCTTTTACTTGTCTTCTTTCTCCTATTTACCACTGGTGCAAGGTTGCTTACTCAGCTGTCTCTCATTGTGATGTGTGAGGTTCTGGGGATTTCTGTGATTCCTCCTCCCCCCAGAACATGATCAACATACTTGTTGTGCCATTAGATGCTCAGCTTAGTGAGGAAAATAATCACCCATCCCAGAGAAACGTTGTCTGTTGCCAAGTCTGAAGTTTTGTAGCATAGATTAACAACTAATAGCTAAGGGTAGCTGCTCTTTCTGTCTTTTTTAAACTCTCCTGCCTGCATCCACAATTTGTATAAATTAGTCTCAGCTGTACCTTGTATGTGCAAGTTCCAATCTGAGATACCATGTGTGGTTTCAGCAAGTCACGTTGATAGCAGCTCATGTTTCATAAAAGCTTACAATTAGAACTGCGTGCTCATTATATTTTTTAAATGTGAAAATACGGAAAACATGAAATACCTTTACACAGGTGGGCTTTTTTTCCAAGCTATGCCTGTATAGAAGCATTTCCATACAGTATTCACCACAAATACATATTCTGCTTTAGTTTTGACACTTGATGGTAATCCCAGCTGACATCTCTTCACGCAAAAGTCTCATGTTCCTTATTATTTCAAACTGCCGTCCTCCTTGTGTGGGGGGTTTGTGTCTGTTTTCTATTTGCAGAGGATCCATCTACCCCAGTCACCACACTTCCTTGCTTCAGTGCAAAACCCGCGATCAAGTGCCAGCAGCATGAGGAGTTTCCATCTGTCTGTTCAAGTGCATTAACCAGCAGGGCGAGCGCTCCTTGGGGGTTGACCTGCCTGACTTCAGCCAACAGCTGGAGCATTTCCAGGTGTTGTTCCACTTCTGCCAGAGGCCATCACTGCTGCAGAGTGGTTGGGGAACATATAAACTGCTCAAAATGAACAAAAAAGCTGTGTCAGACCTCGTGCTGGAGCAGATGGGGTGTTCTGGTCTGGCAGTGCTTTGTGGAATGGGTGTTCTTCACCAGCTGTATGGAGAAAGCAGCTGAAGGCAGTAACGTCTCAAATGGAATGCATTCAGCTATACTCCCTCTGCTGATAGATGTAATTGAGCGGCTCATGCCTCCATCCCCTGCAACCACAGCAATGGGTTGTACCTGCCTTTACCTAGACATATTTTACACGCTTTGGTTACTCTGCTGTGAATTGACATTGAGATAGCGCAGCAACCAAGGCCATGGGAGCAGAGCAGTGAAAAATAGTCATTCTGTCTGCTGTGCCAGC
The DNA here is from genome assembly GCF_017639655.2 of Falco naumanni. Classification (NCBI taxonomy): domain Eukaryota; kingdom Metazoa; phylum Chordata; class Aves; order Falconiformes; family Falconidae; genus Falco; species Falco naumanni. The sequence continues at coordinate 59,074,565 of NC_054057.1, forward strand.
TGATTGCAAGGATTTTTTTCATAAAGATTTCTCAAGTAAGATTTCAGAGGGTTCACATTTGGAGATGACAGCTGCTTTCTAGAAAAGTGACTCCCCTCACCCCAGGAGGGTGTACTTAGAAAGTACAGCACAGTTGTCTTTGAGACTACTAATGGTATATACCCTGATGTGTGGAAGGATAATGTTGTCCTTAGGGTCTGGGTAGAGAAGACTCTTTTTACCATCAGTACCATTTCATCATCTTGGAGGGAAAGAGAATCAGAGACAACTCATTTTTCATAATGACCTAATTTTAGAAGATTGATATTTTTCAGTATAGCAAATACAGCTCTGGGGTATGCTCACGTATTATAGCAAATTTAATACACCTTCTAAAAGCACTTTATGGCATGTTTGATTAGCTGCTGTAACTTGAACATCTCTTCTGGTTCTGTCTTTCTGGTTTCACAATGGAAAATAAGGGAAATAAAAATGTTGCCTGATATAAATCCCACAACATTGGTATTTCTGTAATGCTGTTTCCAAGGCAGCAATAACAGAATTAATTTGTGGAAGTTGTTGTTAGGAGGGTTCAGATTTATTTTTTTTTTAATGATTTAACAAAATTGACCAATGCTAAAATAACTGGTTGAGAATAGTTTTGTCTAACAATGGACTAATTTCCCATTTAAGCCTTTTAAAACAGCCTTCCCTCCCAGTCATGCAGCCTTTTTATATTTTTTTCCACAGATGAATAACCTTTATTGCTATAAATTCATTACCTGGCTCTTCTGTTCATTTCCTTTTTTTTTTTTTTTTTTCCTGTTCATCAGCTGCTAAATAATTTGACTTCAAGTTAAATGCAGTTTACAAAAGTACTGATGCCTCCTAAATAATGCCTTTTGGGCAAAACCGCAGATGTTCTAATGTCAGATAAGTACCTGCTGTTAATTACATTGCATCTCTAGACACAGTGTAAAAAAGTGTAAAAAATAAAGATTAGGAAGTATATAGATTACATGTGAGCAAGCCAGAACACAGGAAATAGCGTAATCAGATTACTGCTACCTGATCCATACAAGCCCTCCTAGAATAAATACTTGAATGGTCACTCTTAGCTGGCTTTATATATATAAATATATATAAAATTATTCAGACAGGTTTGAATCTTTAAGACGTCTCAAGCAACTTATCCCAAATATGCCAGGAATGATGTGTAAAAATTGGCATGCAGAGATTCCTACCCTTCAGTTTTCTTGTGTAAAAGTTGAGACATAATGATTGTGGTACAGAATATTTATCTAAGGATCAAGCAGTATTTTTGTGGAGTCCATATTTTGTATGCTTTCTCTGAGGGAAAATGAATTCCTACCACAGTGAGCAGCTAGTTGCAGCTTTACTCATGGAGGTGTAACCTATTTCTCCACAGTCAGATCGCAACAGCTATGAGTTATCTAGAATTAGTCTCTTACTAAGTGGTTCTTTTTCCTTTTGCCTGACAACTGTAATACCTGATTTTCTGGAGTCTCCCAAAAGACAAGTTCATAAGACTGACAAGGAGATGTGCACCGTTTGGGGATGTAGAATTGTACGTACACACTTTGTATTCTTGATACTAGCTGTACAGGGCTGTACCAATCAGGGGAATTACTTCCATCACCTCTTCCAGGAGGTTCGTGACCTGAGAAATTCATACCCCAGAAGAGCTGTGGTTACTGTCCTTTCTGTCCGTGGCCAGCAGGTATACACGTGAAGCAAAACTATCCTAAGAAAATTGTCTGACTCTCCTTGGCTGGCATTTGCTTTGTTACTTCTTTGGAAAAACAGACAAAGCCATTAGTCAATAAATAATTCATGCTTTTTATGCTTTTTTATCTGTATGCCAGGAATATTTTGCTGTTCTTTCAGGTCTGTTGTAAGCCAGAACTTTAGGGGTATGTTTGTTATTCTCAGCTCGTGTCTTGCACACACCAGCCTTCGGGGGGCAAAGCCCCTTACAAAGTGATCCTGGCAAGGCAGATCCCACAGGGGAACCCACTGCAATATGATTTGAACCGAGCAGCTGCCACAGCTCAGGTCATTGCAGTATCTAGGAACAGAGAGGAAGACAGACTCCTTGGTGGAGATTCAGCTCAAGATTCAGATTATCTAAATTTAGGCACTAGATGCGTATATCTACTCGTAAGTTAGGCATTTAGTTTCCCACGACTGTCATTAAACCCCCAGCCAATAGAGTCAGTGGAGCTTACAGCATGATTCAGTTCACAGAGCTGATACTTTCAGATGAGCTGAATAACTTCCCAGTATCTATTGATGCACTGATCTCCTGCCATTTATTACACAGTCCATTGACATCAACATAATTTTATATACCTAATTCATAGCAAGATAATGACAGTTAAACAGTATAAATGAAGCAATTCAATTTAGCTATCTATAATACAAATTTTCATAGGGTTGTTTGAAATACCATAGGGTTTCTGAAGCATCCAGAAATGCTGAGAGGAGCTGCCAGTTGTAACACAGGACCTGCAAACTTTTAGACTGACAGCTGGAGCCGGATGGGAAGCTCAGGAATATCTATAGTGGCATCGGATGCCTATACAGGGCAATTGAATCAAGTTACAGATGTTTCAAACTCTTGCTCTCCCTGTTCTTCCTCCTCCTCTCCATTCCTTGTGCTTAGAATAGGGCAGAGTTGCAAAGTAATGCTTGCTGCCAGGGACAGAGGCCGTTGGTGCAAGGGTTCAGCTGGGAGCGTTACCTCCTACCTCTGGATGTGAACGTAACAGTGGATGGCCAGTTCACCTCCTGATTCAAAGCCTACAGGCCCAAATCCAGCTTTCATATCTGTGGGAAGATGCCTGCAGAGTGCAGGAGTGACACATTCAGTTCAACCTTGGCTAACACTCATCACTGAACATTTGCACTGTGTACTAGAAAACACCATCTCACTAAGGCAGAGTGCTTCATGGGTCGTGGGAGTAATCAACCCATCAAAATATGGACTTTTCACATTTAAAATTAACATACCATTTTCCAGTTAAGCTATATTTGGGGTTTTTATAAGAAACAGTGCAGTACTACAAGGCAGAAACACTTTATTTGGTATCATTTTACTCCTACAAGCTTCATAGAAAAAGACACCAAAATTAAAAAGAAAAAAAAAAAAAGAAGGGAAAAAAAAAAAAACACCAAAAAACCACAACCAAAAAAACAAAAAGGGAAAATAAAAGGGGGGGAGAAGAAAAAAATAAAATAAAATCAGCAGTTGCCAGACAGGGGGTATACTTACTATTCAGTGGGTGCTTCATGCCCAGAGTCTCTTTCTCGTGAAGTTTACAAATGCACCCTGCTCTACTGAAATGACCTTTACATGCCATCAGAAAAGAGTTACTGCAAAGAATACATACACCTAATACATCTCCCAAAAGCAAATGCCACCTCATCACGTAAATGTCAGTAGGCAAATCTTTTGGAAGGAATGCTGATAGGCAAAGTCATGTCCTCTTGCACCACAGCACAAGACATGCTTGGAGAGTTCAAGCCATGTATGTTCATTTTTTAAAGACTCCAACTATTTCTTTTGTCTTGTTGGATTCTTCCAGAACTCTAAATGACTGACAATCCCTAATTAGTGTCTGATGAAAACTTTGAAAATAACAAGCTGCAGAGGAAAGACAAAGTTGAACAGGTTATATTTAAGGGTAAATTAAATAATCTAAAATGACTGGATACATTTTTCCTTGTCTCATATGCATTGCAATTTTTTTTTCCAGTGGTCAGCTTACACTGTCTCTACCTGCAAATTATGAAATATGCCAAGCATGGAGTAGAACTTACTCCAGAATAAATGTGACTTCTGTGAAAAGCGGGTCTTTAAGATTTTAATTTCTACAGTGGCTTTTTCTCCCCTACACCCTAATATATGTAAGGAATTCAAATGTTTCAATATAATCTCAGCACATGACTCTGAGAATGGAAAAGAACAGAGAAGGAATTTTTTCTATGACTCCTTGATACTGATATTAAATGTTAGCATTCTTTGCACACATATTTTATTCTTTTCTCATGGACACTAATTACTGTACATTCTGTAACAAGTTGAAAGGCAGATTCTGTCCCTGGAGTCCTGCTGACCCACATTATCGTATCTTCTTATTCAGAAGAGCTACTACAATTTAAATCAGCTGAAAATCTATTCCCATAAATTGTTCAGTGCAGCAAGATGTAAGATACACTGTCATTCCTCATCTTTAATTAACTTTCTCTGCCACCGCATTAATGTGGAAGCATCAGAATAAGGAAAGAACAAGGTTCTTGCTTCTTTAAATCCTTCTAACAGATTTCTGTAAGTGCTGTTAAAGTAACACTATGAATATCTGTAATTCACAGAAGATACTATTCCATGTGTGGAATGACAAACATTCAAATATGAGTTAACAGAACCAAAAAAAAGTCATAGTCTCTGAAAAGTTTCCCCTAGAGAAAGGAAAATCTAACCTAAAGATACAATTTCAAAGGAGTAAGGAAGATTAGCTCTGCCTTTCATGATCTTATTATTGACTTCAGCATAATAGAAGAAAATCTCAAGGCAAAAATCGACTTTCCTAGCACACACACACTCCATTCAATTATTTCTTTGTGCTTTTATGTTGTCCCATTTCTCAGCTTGAGAATGATTGACTGTGTTAGTAATTTTTACTAATTATTGGGAAAAGACAAGAATGACGTTTCTGGTACAAGAACAAATGGATCTAAACTGGTCTCCAATAATTTTAGGCTACATTTTGTTAAGCATTTTTAACCACAGAACAGATTCCAGACAAACCTTTTAGTAGGGTGGAGAGGGCAACCAGTCTGCTTAATTTTAAAACAGTTTGATTAAATGATAAATACAATTGTTTCAGTACCAGAAAACTAGATGTGGACTGAGACTCCCTCAATAATCAGTAGAGAGAAATACATTAGATCCTACGTAGGACTGTGTGAACTGCTCTCCACGGGTCCCTATTTCTCTTACATTGTTTCTCATGAATGAGAGAAAGCTGCCTTCAGCTAGACATCAAGCTTGTATATAGCTCCATGTTGGCATGTGACAACACCGACAACCCAATAGATCTTCCAGCCTTTAGCACAGTGCCCAACTTCACCATGGACACAGGGTCCTGCGTGGGAAGTTCACCTGCCCCTTTTACCGTCGTTGGTAATCCATCTTGGTCCATCATGACATCATTTACTTGGTCCATCATGACTGGAGTGTGTTCAGGCATTTTGCACAAGATTGCTTGAGTTCCTTGAACTGCTTTCTTCCAAATTCAAAGGTTCCTTTTCAATCTCTAGAGGTACAAATAAACAAAACCAGAAGAAAAAAACCCAAACAACCAATCCCTCCCAAAAAGCAGAAACCAAGCAAGTATACAATATTTTCTTGAAAGAGAAGATCAGCCCAACTCCTCTGGAGATCTATAGCCATTTTATCCAAGGATGGGTATCCTTTCTCTAGCTGTATTTATCTGCAAGAAATCACTTTCTCTGATTTGTCTGATTACATTCAAAGTCACCTGACACTGTCTTTCCTTAGTACAGAATATTCAGTGGTAAGACAAATCAGAAAAAAGACAAGTAACAGTAGTGTCCCTAAGTAATAAAATCTGCAGGCTAAAGAGCCTACATCCCTGACAAAAAGAGTGGAAGTAGAACCAGAACTCTTTTGTACACTTACACTGAAGCTTCTGATCCTTTCGTCCAAGGTAACGAAGGAATGGCTACATTTTAGGTGCCAGGTAAGGACATCTCCCTACATGCGGAGCCTTCTACCTGTTCCTCCTGTGGCTGACTTAACAAACTGCAATGTCAGTTGGTGTTGTCATGACCAATAGTTGGAGCAGAAAAACCTAGACAGAACTGGAGAAAATACTCCAAGTGCTGAAATTAAGCAGGAGAATAGAGTCAAGATATTCCTGAGCCAAGAAGCCAGTGTGAAACTGGGCTTGGAGAAGATGCACAGGGCTATGAATCCTAAAAATTCAGCTGCAGTAAAGGCAGAGAAGATTGGAGGTTAGTTATTTTGTTATAGTTGGTCTGGACTTAAATATCCTTCAGGCTGGCCTGCCATGCCATCTTTGGGGCATGACAAGGAAATTCGGATGTAACTGCAGATATCTATTGTGTATCTGAGAACGTATGGAGGGAAAACACTTGGTCTTTCTCTGTAAAGCAAGAAGGATGCAAGTGAAGAGTGATGATTTAGATTATTCCTACATCGCAAGCATGCTAATAGAACCTGTAAACACATCCAGTGCAGTGTTAAAGCAGTTTTCTCCACCACTAGTCTCTCCATGACTCAAGGTCAATAGTTTTTATTAAAACTTGCAAAACCTTTCCAAAAGTCCTGAATAATGCTGATCTCAGATCCTGCACAGCTATTTTAATCCTGCCTTGAAAATATACACACTTGCTACAAGACCACCTTTGCATTGCACTGCAAACATAGCTTTAGTCTTGTTTTTCCAAAAGAGCTGGGCATTTAAAATTATTAATGATGCCCAGGAAACCAAACAGCGAAGCAAAACCTCTGTGGCTCCACACAGTAACTACTCTGAGTGAAATGTTTGCTGGATACCAAGGCTTAAAATTGCCCCCACTCCCATATACTTCCCACATCTTCCCACTTCTGACGTGTGTTCAGAATTCACCCACATTGCACTTTGATCACGGGGCACACATCTTACCAAAAGTCAAAAGGATTTCCGTTCTGAAGTGACTAAGTAGCTTTTGAAAATACAGTGTGTGCTCCTTAGGGGCTTGGATCCCTTGGGAATAAAACATTATAACAATTAAAGCTCTCTCATCATAATTGCTAAAAGATGAGTAACAGACAAGTGTGGATTTGTCAAGAGGAAATCACGTTAACAAAGTCTAATTTTTCTTGTGCAATTTGAGAACAGGAAAGAAAAAAAAGGTTGAGAGATACTATGGCATCAGCCAGGCTTCTAACACTATTTCTCATGACAGTTTAATGAGAAATTAGGGAAAAGCTAGTCTTGGTGAAATCATTACAGATTGGGAATAATGCTACTGTATACCATTCCCAAGGATTAGTTATCACAAGTGCAATCTAAAAATGCAAACGTATCTCACATAGATTCCATAGGGTTCTCTTTCACATTTGATATTCTTTTCAATGACTTGAATGATCAAAAAGATAGTACGTTCATTAAACTGGCAAACACAAAGGAGGGAGGGACTGGAAGAACACTGGAGGACAGGATTCACAACACAGAGAAAAAAATCATCTGAAAGAAGGGAAAAATGCAATAGGAACAAGTGTAATATAGTTCCCTTTATCAGTAATAACTGACTTTACATGGACAGGGTGGTAATTAGCAAGTGAGTACAAAATTTTCAGGAAAAGGGGTTAAAATGGATGAATAAGAGTCAGTGATGACTTGTGCTTGCTAAAAGTGTAGTTACCAGGCTGCCCAGAGCAGCTGTGGGTGCCCCAGCCCTGGCAGTGCCCAAGGCCAGGCTGGATGGGGCTGGGAGCCACCGGGGCTGGGGGAAGGGGGCCCTGCGCGTGGCAGGGGTGGGACTGGGGGGTCTTTAAGGTCCCTTCCAACCCAAACCATTCTGATTTTATAGGTAATCTGCAATCCAAGGATATGATGTTAAGGTAAATATACTAATGTAAGCATAATTATATGCTCATATATCATTAAACTGAATAGTGAGGTGCCCTCAATGGCATCACCATGACCCAGAGATGCTCATAAAGGAGAAGCTTGAGTTGGTACTCCAGAGATGGGGCCTGCCAGGTGGTACTCAGAATCAGGCATGGATGTAGGAAAAATAGACCGAATTATTTTGCCAAACTATTCACCAAGCTAAGAACTTGGCAAGAGTGTGATTTCCAATGAAAAAGGAAAAGCCACTCAGGGGAGTCCAAAAAATATGAATTTAAACAGTCAGGGCTCAGGAAAAATTGCTGAAAGGAGATGGCAGGAATTGTGCTTGTTTAGCCTGAGGAAGAGGAAACTGCAGGAATATACTAGATTCTGAAAGCTTCTTGCAGGGAGGGAATGAGTAGTCTTCTCTGTATCCCTGATGGATTGGACAAGAAGAGATGGGCTTAAATTGCAGCATGGAAGATGCAGAATTTCGGAATTTCCCTATAACGAGAATATTGGGACATGGCCTAAGGGAGGTGTGGAGTACCTGTCGATGTAGTGTTTTAAAAACAGGTTAGATAAAAGTTTTTTAGGAATCATATATGGATCACCATACAGGAACAATCCTGTTTTGAGTCAGGCAAGGTGTAGATGGATTTAGCGTTTTACTTTTCTATTATTCTGCAGCCTGAGTTACTGTAGCTTCATATTTTCATATGTGGAAAACACAGAATAAGAACTGCTGTCCTCATTAATTTTCTTAGTCTCTATTGAATCATTGATCTTAAAAATATGGGGAAAAATTTAATGGTTGAGTTCCACTTATTTTTAAGTAAATCATTCTAACTAAATGCTTTAAAATGCATTAATCATGACAGCAAAGTAATCCTGACTACTTTTCTGTAGTTCTATAGCACCAACGGAAGCATGAAAGTGTCCAGGTGATTTCTTTCGTAAACAAATGCAACTTGAATAGATGCATATGGAGAACATGCTGTGGAAGAATTTGCTCGTTGTACACTGACTTTCAAAGCAGAAGCACCATTTCAATGCAAATGCCTCTGGATGAAAAAGCTCTGATACACTTCCATATGAATTACCTGTGTGTGTGTGTGTGTTTCACTTTGATAAAGCCAATTAAGCTGAGAGAAGAATTTCCTGAAGGTAGAAATGTGCAAGAAGGCAGATACAGCTTGCTGTTGGGAATTTAAATATATTGAGTATCTTAGAAACCTGATTAAGACAAAACACGGTACCTCCTGGTGGAGTGGCATAGGAGTGACAGGCATTCATGTGGGTTTGAGTCTTGGGGGTGACATACTGAAGTCATGCTCATCCCCATCGAATTTCTACCCTCAAAGATGCATCTCTTTGTTCTTGACCACTAGTCTCTGCCAGAAGGACCCCACCGCATCGCACTGGTCATGTTAACCACCAGAGCAGGACCACAGCAGATTCTTCCTGAGTTTGGGAGGGAATGGACAGCGTTGCTCATCACTGAAAAAGCACTTTTGATTAAATTAACCCCAGGCAGTCACTGAAGCAGATCACACCCTTTTGATGCCCACAGAATGGGAAGAGAACCAGAAAGGCGGTTCATTTTCCTGCTCAGCCTTGCAAAGAGAGCCTGATTCCTAGCCAGGTCAGTTGTAACATTGTGGTGTGAAAGTTCAAGCTGTAAGTGAGGTGGTACCAGCTCTAAATTGCCTTCACTGGCAAATAAAATGGAGGAAGGTACTGATCTTCCTTCTCTGTTAGATTTTAGTGTGTGGTGGGGCCTAACACTGGAAAGGACACATTGGCTTTTGACTTTTTCTCCTGTCTGAGAGAAAATGGAGAGAACTATAGCAGTGATATAAGCACCTCTTATATCACTGCTATAGTTGTATAGATATATAGCCACCTCTCTCCTCATCATCACCCTGTGCAGACAGGCTGAAAAGTTGGGGTTGTTCAGCCTGGAGAAGAGAAGGCTCCAGGGAGACCTTAGAGTGGCCTTCTAGTACCTAAAGGGGCCAGCAAGAAAGCTGGAGAGGGGCTTTTTACAAGGGCCTGTAGCAATAGGACAAGGGGGTATAGCTTTAAACTGAAAGAGGGAGATATAGGTTAGATATTAGGAAGAAATTCTTCACAATTAGGGTGGCAAGATGCTGGAAGATGTTGCCCAGAGCAGCTGTGGGTGCCTCATCCCTGGCAGTGTCCAAGGCCAGGCTGGACAGGGCTTGGAGCAACTTGTAGTGGAAGGTGTCCCTGCACGTGGCAGGGGTGGAACTAGATGGTCTTTAAGGTCCCTTCCAACCCAAACCATTCTGTGATTCTGTGGTTCTATGAAATCAGAGATCACTTGAGTTGTAAGCCCAGAAATGAGCAACCATGAAAAGAAAACCTTGAGAATCCTTAGTTTAAGAAGCTATCTTCCTATATGTATGTGCCTATTCAATGAGTTAAAAGTAGAACTTGATTCTAGTGGTGGTGCTATAACTGTTGCTTTCTTTGATAAATCTGGTGCTTGTAGCTTTTCTCTGGCCTCCTTTTCCACTAAATAAATTTGGAACATAACATCATCACTTCAATATGATTCATGCAACCTGACTTCAAATGCTAATTTTCAAACACCTAAATCTGAACTGGTCAGTATGTGTTCCCTTTAGCAACGGTAACAGGAATCAGCACCTCTAGAGGGCAATTCATCTCCATCTAACACTGTCGTAAAACAGCCACCAAATTAATCAATTTCTGGAGGCAACTTTTTCTCTCTATTTTCTGTTTTCTACAGAGAGCTTTCTTAAGCTCAGACCAGCTTAGAGTTGCACACCTAACAGTTAGACATGCAAAATAATAAGATGTGAATCACCACTTGAGTTGCCTGAACCCCACTCTTCTGGTTTTGTGAAGTGCAACACTGTGCACAAGTTATAAATACGCTGTAATCATCTAGCAATGTTGTTCTAAATATTACTTCTCATAGGCAATACTTCTTCCTTTAAAGGAATTGTGTCTTTTTTTTTTTCTCCTCAAGCATTCATCAAGCAGAAGGTTAGCATGCAATAAAACAGGCAAGAAGAAACACCTTTCAGAGACAGTCCATTTGAATGATGGTCTTAATGTTCTATATCACAAGTCATGACCTTCTCTAAGGTGCCTTTTACGGTAGTTTCTGCACCTGTTTAGTTCTCTTGATGGGTTCTTCTTTATTTATAGAGCTGTTTAGCAGAGCCTGTATTTCTAGTTTCATCTTTTATTTTTTCTCATAAATATTATTTCCACCCTAGAGAGCCATTAACCTTTTTCTCTTACTCTAATACATTAGGTAATGTGATAGTTACCCTGCTCACATCAGGAATGTAATTCATCTTCAAGATGTCAGCCTGATTCTGTAGTAAATTTTCAATGTTTTGAGGAGAATGGAAGAATGTTTTAAAGAAAAGCCTAAGGATGTTTATGACCCAAGGTAAGGGAAGCCAGATCAACTGGACCATGTTGAAAATATTGCCAAAATCTACCCTCAGCGTCCTTGAGCTTTGAATAGAGAAAGCTTTGCATTCAGTCCTCAGCTCCTTACTTTAGGGAAAAGAAATGGGAACTGAGGACTACAAGCTGGAGAAGGGACCTGTCTTAGTTATGTACAACCAAACACCCACTTTTGCATGACATTTTGAAAAAAAAGATTGTAGATTTGCTATAGACTTTCAAAGATTTCAAATTAAAGTAAGTCAGATTTATCGCCCTTTCTAATAGCTCCCAATTCAGCTACATTTCTCACTATCTAAGGAAGGGTTTTGTGTAGGATTTTTTTTAATGTTCTTTAGAATAACTATTAGGTAAAGAGCTCAGAATTTAACCAAAGGGCAATATTAGCTGCCTCTTCCAGTTAAACCCTGAAACCTCTTTCTGCTATGGCACATTAGATAGTGTCCAGCTTCTTTTTAATTAAACTGGGATTCAAAAGTGCTCAGTTTTATCTTGGGTTCTACATTTCTGTGAATCCCACTTTTTGCATGATCCATTGTACTAGGATCATTGTACTAGGTAACAATGGTTAAACCTGACTCAAATGCAACAAAGCTAAATGAGGTAGGCAAAGAAGCAAGCTACCAGGATTTTTACAGTATAAATATGTGTATATAAGAGCAGGTTAGGAACTTTGTCATCATTTAGAAAAGCTTACTGTGCATGTTGTTGAGAGCAGACTAACCTGTTCCCCAAGAATCTCACAATGTGGAAATGAGGAATGGTGGTAGGTAGACTAAATATAGATATTTGTGGTAAAGACACCAGATCTGAAATATTAGCCTCCAGTCAATGGAAAGAAATAACCCTTTCAGCGAGTAATTCCTCCTCAAGTAGCCATCAGAGTATCTCAGTCAATCCTGGCCCAAATTCTCTTTTTTCTCTCCGCTGATTGTTACAAGGGTCTGCATTGTGCCTAACTCAGCTGAAAGTCCAGGGAAATTATTGTCGCTTGGTAGAACTCATTTTTCTATTCCATTCTCTGCTTGGGAAAATAAATGAGCAATCCTCTCGTTCCCCAGACTAACCCCAGATATAGTGAGGTGCCTGCCAACTATGGAATTATAGAAGCTCAACAAGTAACAGTACCTTGTAAGCCCACTGACTGGGAAATGGCCAAGCGGTAGCAAGAGAATTTAGCCTGTGAATGTATCTGGATTTGAAGCAGGTCTGTAGTGCGTCACACTATTCTGAAGTGAATTTTAGAAATGACCATTTGGTGAACTGCCACAGTTCTCGCTGAAAGCACCTTAGGATACAGTCTAGAAAGCCTTGAGCCATACCTGCAGTGCTGGAAATTTCCCTGGTCCCAGCCCAAATGATAAAGCATAGCTCATATCCAGCCTGTTTAAAATCAGCCATCTCTAAAGCACAGCATGGTATCCACCTGACACAGCATTTCATCTGTGTCTTCTCTTGCCTCTGTAGAGTGGTCCTGTGGCCCTAGGATATAATTACTGTTTTTAAAAGCATGTGGATAGTTTTCCAACTAAAAGCGTCTGATATAATGTGAAGGTTGCATCACAGCCCACAAGGCAAATGTTTTTATAGCATGAAATGCATTGCATGTCCAGAAGTGAGACGGGGAGTATGTGGTCATTGCAATGACCACAGTGATGCCTGCTGTTTAGCAGAAATAGATCTTATCTGTTGGCTTTTCACTGTGACTTTGTGTCAGTGAAATCACTAAGGTGAAATGACAATAGCAAGAAGGTCTCCCATGGTGGGAACAGCTGAAGTCTGTTCCTTTGGTCTTTCATAACAAGAAGGAGGCAGAAAAGTGTCTTTTCAGTGCAAGTAGGAAGATAGTAACCCCGTTATAAAGCTAATAATGCTTATTTAAAACAAATGGGGGGGGAAAAAACCCTCTCTTACACAAACAGAAGCCAAACTTTAAGACTTGAGCAGTGGAATAGTTTTGCAAAGAGGTGTTTTGCAAAAAGGCGTCGTCTACCCATTGCTCCAACACCACTTCTGTTTGGCTGAGAAACATGAGGTTAAAAAATAAAAGGTAGAAACACCAATGCTTGTCGGTGTTTCACACAGGATGCTTTATATTTTGGCTTGCTGCTAGGTTACAAAGTGTTGACTGCCTTAGTGGTTCAAAGGTCCAAATAAACAGCCGGTGGTTCATCTCTAACAGGGACTGGATGTTGAGTAATGTTTGCAAACAGTGAATACTGAAGGGCACAACCATGGCTGAACTTTAGAATTCAGCTTGATGTTTGTCATTTATTTTGTATTTGTTTTGGAGGAGGGATTCAACCAAATACCAATGACGATTGATGAGATAGTGAAATTTAAGAATGAAAACTTTAACTCACAGATGCACATAGCAGACAGCAAATATAAAACATCATCATAGGCAAACAGTCAGAAATTCCCCTTTTCAAGGCATTTCTTTGTGTTTTGTATAGGTGTTTACTGATCCCATAGCTGTGACTTAAAACTCACTCCCTGGAGGTCAGGCAATGGGAACCTTTTTGGAATCTGTGTGACAGCTGATTGAATAGCTGGGTGTTTTATCATTCAGTGGCGACATGGTTACCATTGGCTGAAACTGGTAAATGAAAGGTTTCCCTTTTGCAAGAGTCATAATAATACCTACTTCCACAATATTTTTTATTCGGAGACTAGATAAGAGCAAGACAATCAGCCCACCCAAAAATGGGGCTGATCCCCAAACTCCACTTAGTGAAGAGGCATTACAGCAGTAAATCAGGTATACTGGACATTCCATCAAACAGGTTGTGCCTACAGGAATGTGCATCATGCTCTTTTGAATATTAATTGGTAACAAAAAGACTCATAACTTGGCCATAACTGAGGGATGAGGCCGGTCAAAAGAATTTTGAGGACTTCATAACTGGGCAACCCCTTCACATGGCTCATCTCAGCAGTGACAGTGCTCTAGTGTCTGCCTTTCCACACCACCCTGGTCCTGGAGAGTGTGAGGTCCCACCACCCGGTCCCATCACTGCGGGGGATGCCGAGGGTGGTGATAGCCAGTAGATGTCACTGGTGGAGCACTGGGCTGTGAGACAGACACCCCGGGCCGTCCAGAAGACAAGTTGCAGACCTGCTGACAAATAAAATGGTTAATTATCTTCTCATTGTACAAGGACCAAACGCAAACACACAGCCGAAAAGACATTGACCTTCAGGAATTTTCTTTTCTAATTATTTTTATTTATTGCTTTATCACATTGCACCTGGGAGAGAGAATTTTCAGACTAGCATCTCTGGAAAATGAGGCAGCAATTTGCTTTTCTGACACGCTTTTAGGGCTATTCTGGGGAAGAAAGAAATTGTAAGAGAGGAGGTACAGCTTGCTTTGTTCATTTTGCATTCTGCTCTTGTTGTGAAAACAGAGTTTACACTCTGCAAAAGGCAGGGGCTTGATGAAATGTGTTATGGGTGAGCGATGCCTGGTGCAGGCTCCTTTCTACTTCCACCTGAATGCCAGGAGGCCAGTCTCTCCACCAGAAAGTGCCACGTGTTGAAAGATTTATCTACACAGCAGTCTCAGACATAAGAAGATACCAGAAATGGAAGAACTTCAGCAACATGGAGCTCAGCACATGAGTCTTTGTGACCTTTAGTTGAAGTCTTCACTGAGGCGTTACCGAAATAAAGAAGGATGAGACTTTACCCTCAGTTAACCAGGCTGGAATCAAAGAGACACAACCACCTCCAAACTATGGACTCCAGGCTCAGAGGTTTGCTGTGGTTATTATTTAGGCTGAAGTGCTGTGCCAACCCAGAATCCAAAGTTTTGTCTCCACTTCTCAACTTATAAAAAATAGAAATAGATAACAGTTAATAAAAAGTAAAAGAGAAAAAAAAAATAAAAGCAACAACAGCATGGGATTTATCTGCCTAAAAATAAATGTGGATTGTCTCCTCGGCTGCCTTTCAGGTAAAGGAAGTCTAATGAGGACATTCAGAGGAGAGCAGGACATTACAGGTCTTAAAATAAGTGTCTATAATAGGCTGAATGAGTTGTGCCATGGAAGGCTGGGGTTTGCTGTTCAGTCCATTTTTTGAACCCTCCAGCTCAGACAGGGACATCTACACAGCAGGTTTCTAATCTCAGAGGTCTCCCAACAAAAGAAGCACCAACAAAAGGGTGGCCCTGGAAATTGAATATGTGGAATAAATGTAATTTATACCATAAACGATCCCAAAAGTGTCTACACTAGGATTATACCTGTGGCTAAGACGAGCATGATCTGTTCCCAAGCATAGTACTGATTCTAACACTTTAATCCAAAGCTGAGATCCTGACAAATCCTCCTAGGAGACTGTTTAATTTCATCAATAACATCTTAATATTCAGATTAGGTATTTCTGCTCACTGTGGCATCAGATATCTAGGTCAGTGGTTTATTTTCATTTGCATTAACATTGGTTTAACTTCAGAGACTGGAGGGGGATAGGTTTGGCAAGTGGAATAAAAATATCTCATTTGGACCTGAGCACTTATTCCATGCACTCTTTCCCAGGCTTTTTGATAACCTGTTTCACACACTAATAAGGGCTGCGGTCTGTCTTTATATCTACTTTGTCTAGATTTACCTTCCAAGCCAACAATGATGCTATATTTCTGATTCTTTCCCTCTGTTTAATAAGAAAATCAGATCTAATTAATTTGTTTCCATTAAAACTCTGCAAATTATGTCTATATAATAGAAGCTATCTGATTCATCAGTGCTGATCCATAGATCAGAATAATTGCTTGGAGGTGGAAAGAAGTATAAATACACTGACTCATCAAAACAGGAGTTTTAGCAAACTATGAGCCAGGATTTTCCCCTCGTTTATACTAACAAAGTACTTTTTAAAGTGCCTTGCACACAGCAGGACACAGAAACAATTATGAGATGGCTCTGATGCCCGCATCCTTAGGGACATCCATAAAAAGAACACTGCTTCAAAAATAACAACCCAGGCTTATTTTTTTCTCATCTGTGGCCTGTTCCTCCTCCATAGCGTGTTCCCATGAATGTAACAGACATGTGTCTTACAAGCCTGTACCACAGGAGGGGAAACCTGGCCTTTCCGCTTCAAAAATGCTAGAAGTGAAAAAATTGCAAAACCTGCTACATGCCATTAATCACAATAAAGGGAGAAATTTAATTATGCTTTACTAGCTGGTCTGAAAACCTCCAAGGAGAGACAGGCTGTTCCTGAAAGTGATGCTGTGTTAAAGACTGTAACACGATAGAGGGCAAGCACCTGGTTGTCAAGTCATAGGATGTTTAAGTTGGAGGTGCTTTGCCACTACTCCCACTTTACATCATGTACAAGGGTGGTTCACAAACCAATGAACTATAAGGTGGCATCACCCCACCGGAGACAGCAAAATAAAGCGCTGACATAAAGACACTAGCAAACAACATAAAAATAGTTGATTTCTGATGGCTTCTGGTGGTTAATAAGGTGTTAGGATGGAGGAAGGTGTTCTACATGGATTTGAGCAACCTCAAACTTTGGATGCAGTGAAAAGAGGAGAAAGAAGCACAGATTCTGCATCTGAGTCTGCAAGCAAGCTCTGCAGCTCACAAATCCTCCGTGTAATGCTTCCAATTAGGACTTTGGATGCCACAACTCCATAATTTTTAGCATTTGAATCAGGCTCTTCAGTTTACTATTCAGACAAATCACATAAATAAAATATACAGTAGAATCATTTGCTTTCTTATTATAGCTACAAACAGACTAATAGGCAAATAAATGAACGCAATCAAACTGAATGTTCTCTTAGTTATTTCATGGGAGGTAAAAATCATCTGCAAACAAAATCAGCTATGTTTTGTGAGTTTGAGATACACAAGTATTTTGAAAGGATAAACAAAGTAATGAAACCTGGCTAGTATGAAACTCATTTTAATTCAGAAGCAGAAAAAGAACAGTCTGTATGGGAGAAAACCAGACAGCAGCTCAGGCAGAAGTGTGTGGAGAATTCCAGTGGGTTGAGTGGCGTAGGATTGTGGTCATTTGGGGAATAATTTCTTTTCTATGCCTCAGTTCACCATCTTGAAAGTGGGCAATGGTTTACAAATGGCACAGATCTTCCAGTCAGAGGTGCTTCAGAAACTCTTGCCATACCTCGCCATTTTTTCCCACAAGCCGTAAGGGGTGTTGTAATATACTGTTTGGTGTGCGTGCACGGTCGTGGGCTATGCAATAACACGATACAGTCAATAAGGTTTTATAAACAATGAACAATCCAAACAACAGAAAAGCAGAAATAAAAGTAGTGTTAAGAAAAACAGCCCAGAGCTGTACAGATTGCTTAGATAGTACCTATGAAGAGGTGTTTCATAAGAAATACTTAGTCATCACACAGTCTGATCATGCAAACATTGTGCTGGGTGTTCACCACCATGATCAGCCTGAGCCCAGGTTTTCCTACACAAGGTCTAGTCTGAATTATATTCTTGCAAGGGCATTTTAAAAGATTAAATAAATCTATTTAACCATGCATCTCAAATAAATTCATTGGTAGAGCAGAGCCTTGTAATGGTTGGATCTCTTCTGCTCTCTTTCTGTTGCTCACTACTGCTGGTCTTTCATTAGAGGGCTTAGGGCTGCAGCAGTGTCAGGAGCTTCTTGTAACCTTGAGGTGATAGAGAATGGAGGGACATGTGTGGAGCAGATCAAACAAGACCTGATACATTTCATGCAGTTGTAGCATGGATCCAATAACACCAAATGAACCATTAGGACATAGTTCAGGTTAGTCGGTTGTTCTGGAGGTAAAGGATGTGCTTGGAGGTACCTCTGTAGGAAGAGAGACTCAAGACTCTTCCACCACAAACAACTGCTGCCTTTGCTTCTCTGTGCTCCTTGGACAGGGAAGCCAAGCTTGTAGGAGATGGGAAGAAATGGCGCTTTAGTGTTTGCATTCATAAATGGTCTCTTTTTGTCATCTTTCATATGGAAACCGCATAGAACCTTATAATTATTAGTCTTTAACATAACAGGTAAGCCAATGGCTGTGCAAGGGAACAGGTCAGGGAGCAAAAAAAGGCAGGAAGACCAGCATATCTTTCATTTGTGCCTTTCATTTAGCGATTGCCCAGCTAATAAACAAAATTGTCTGATTCAGGATGCTCCAGTGGTACCACATTTCAGTCTGAGCCTTAAAAGGCCAAATATCTGCAACAGGCACCAGCAGAAGTTCTTAAGGATGTTTACCATTGGGATCGGTAGGCACTTACAGTGTTAGCTGGCAGCTCAACAGAAATCTCAGGAATGTCAATAATTCCTGAAAAGTGAGTGAGCTTGGAACCTTAGAAAACACTGTTAAGATTCTAACACCTTTTTCTATTAAGGATTTGGTGTGTGGTCAAGAAAGCTGAAAACTAATGCACACTGGTTATTTTGAAGCAGTCCCTGCAAGCATAAATCTAGTTCACAGTAAAAGAGAGTGCAAGGCGACTTGCTTCGCTTTGAGAAGAAATAAATTACGCACTGCATAACCAAACTGATCAAAACTTCCTTCAAGTGAGAATTAAATTAAATACCTTGGTCGATCTGGACCTAAGAATTTGCAGGTGAAGAAACTATGTTTATCTTGCTGAGCAAAACACCTCACACACATATGAGCTCCAAGCCCCTGTGTATGACTCGAATTCAGAGTTTTCCTGCTAATATGATTCCTTGTAGTTAGGCACCAATAAGTGTCTTAGAGACCAGTTCAGCAGGCTCAGCTTAGAGACCCGGAGGTAAATTCTGTTCTCAAGGTTGAGTCACTGCGGAGTGGGGGAGTGTGGCGAAGTGGTCACTGCCTCCAGGCATCTGCATGGACCTTCATTCACAGATGGCTACACCCCTTGGAAATCAGGAGCTGAACCATGCAAGTCTGTAGTACTGTGTTAAAGAAACTAATTTGGTGATGATTTTCTTTAGGAAGACTTTTATGCAATAGAAAAGCAAAAACTTCTTTCTAATCTGCTGCCTCAAGTGGAGCAAAGTCCTCACATGGATCCAAGGTCTCCACTGCACAGGTGCTAATCTGAAGTGAATGGACAGAGCTCAACAGAACTCCAGATTTTGGAGGAGAAGAATGTTGCCCAGAAGCTCATCGCAGACTTTGAGCTGCAGGGCTGCCTAGGATGTGCTTGGTGGCAGTCTGTTTACATTATTTTTCATTGACTGCAACAGTGAAACCATCAATGTGACTGCTTAGTGACTGCATTAAGTATGGTCCTGACTGATTAAACCCAATAGATTTATATGGCTCGGAGCTGGAACAGGAATTTTGCTTGACGCAAGGGCAACAAGATTTAACAGCAATGGCATTAGCGGTGTCCTTTTGCCTGATGCACACATCATATGTGTAATCACATCAAGGGGAATAAACTCAATCAAAGCAAATGCTGTCAAAGATAACCAGCATTAGGCAAAATCATCTACAAATGAAACCATCACAGGCCTTCAAGCCTGATCTACACATCTGTGTGGCTGGAATAAATAAAGGCCTCAAATCTTGTTAGCATTAAGGCGATTGGCATTCAAAGCATAATGGATGGCTCTTTCAGGGAGATGTATCACTTCTCCCATCTCCTCCTTCTTCAAGGAAATCCTATGTCTATGTAAAGGAAAACAAAATCAGTTGTGCTAAAAGTGTTTGGTTGGGTTTATCTTCTCTTTTATCCATTCTTAACCATATTTTTCTTTCTCATCTCAGCATTTAAGTTCTTCATGGAGGAGTACAAGGTCATACCACTTACCAGACTGTATCAAATATCTGCTTCACTGGGAAATCGACCTTAGCCAGATGCTAAGCAGAGATGTTAAGAAATGTCACTCTGCGGCTGCAATTTATTCCAACATGAAATTTTCTTCTCATGTCTGATCATTGCAAACAG
This sequence comes from Falco naumanni, assembly GCF_017639655.2. Lineage (NCBI taxonomy): Eukaryota > Metazoa > Chordata > Aves > Falconiformes > Falconidae > Falco > Falco naumanni. The sequence continues at coordinate 59,094,603 of NC_054057.1, forward strand.
TTGTAAACTCTAAAGCAGGACACTTCTGTCATTAATGTAATTTTCCTCTCATTCTTGACACCAATAATTGTTCCAGACTTTCAGGAAACTTATTAGTACTTATCCTTGAAAACTCACTGCTGCCATAACTATGTCTGTATGAGGATGGCAAATATGCTCAAGAACCTTCCAATCTGAGTCCAGCCGCTGCAGAATCACCCATGGGGTAATAATGAACTCTCTCAGCCATCAAAATAACATGACCACCTATGAAATGCCTATTGAAATAGTCCCTGGCCTGTACTTGGTCCTCAGTGGTGCTAGAGAGGGCTCGCTGGACCAAAATTTAACAGTACAGAAAACGATTCCAGTGTCACTGCTCAAAGGTTTTAAGGCACTAGTATGATCGTAGCTAGCGAGATGAATAGTGTAATAATCTGTTGAGTGAGAAAAATAATGCCCTTTTGTTAATTTTGTTCCATTCTCTTCCATACCTGGCTTTATGAGAAAGAAAACAGTATTAGTTGCATTGTTTATCCTTTGTTTTTATTGCTTAATCATTATTCTGTTTCTCTTTGTGAAGCCACCAGTCTTTTCCCAGAATTTTGCTATTTTGGTTACATTCTGCCACTCTCCCTCCGACCAATATTTTGAGCGTTACTTGCATCCTTCTCCAATTCATTTACACTACGCAAATCCTTTTCAGGACAGAGTAATCAGTGCTGTCAAGTGCATCCAGAAGGCACCAAACTGTAGTTCCTTCTGGACAGATTTGACTGCAACACTGAGGAAAAAATAAAGTCACAGTTGCTCATGAAGCAGAGGTGAACAGAGAGGAGACGGACATAGTAACACAGGAGACCAACTGTATAATGGAAGATTACCCTTGCTTTACAGGCTTGGTTTCTTTGAACTCAGTTGTTCTCCATCCCTTCTTCAGGGTACTCTATCAGGAGGTTTGTGTAGCTCCAGTGGACAGAAATCCTCTTCTGGTTGGAGGTGCCTGGTGTGGTCATGTGGGAAGAGGCCATTAGTGCATGTAGAGCAAGTGATCTGTTGTCCTCAGCGCAGGGATCTGGTGTGGAAGTATGGCCACAGGTTGCTCAGGCTTCCCGTATTCAAATTTCTGAGCTGGTTCAGTTATTATTCAAGGGATCACATGTGAGTTATACAGATAACATTGCTGCTGATCCTGAAAAGCACTTTCTTCCTGGGATGTGTTCAGTATTACTCCAAATGCCACAGAGGAGCAGGAAAGGCAATAGAGCAAGACGTGTCTCCCTTGGCTGTGTTTGCCCACATCCTAATATTTACCAACCTTAGCTAGGTCTAAATAATCAGAGGCAATACAGAGAAATGAAGCTTGACAGAAACGCAGTTTTAGCTGATTATTATCCTAACATTCAGGGTAACATTTATGGTCAGACAGACTTCTTATGAAAAATGTTACCTTGTGGATATCATAGAATCATAGAACAGCTCAGGTTGGAAGGGACCTTTAAAGGTCGACTAGTCCAATTCCTGATACCTGCCGACATCCCTGGATTTAAAATGTCCTTTTCCATAGTGAGGGGTGATGACTGGGCTTCAGCTAAGCAAAGCAAGAATATAGGAAGGAAGTAACAAGAAGAAAAGAAAAACAAAACAAAACAAAACCCAAAAAGTAGGTTATGAAATGGGGCCACCCAACTGGAAAGCAACTTCACAGAAAAAGGACTTGGAGGTCCTGGTGGATGCCAGGTCAAACATAAGCCAGCAATGTGCCCTTGCCACAGAGAAGGTGAATAGTTCCTCGGCTGCATTAGGCAAAGGATTGCCAGCAGGTCGAGGGAGGTGATCCCTCCTTTTTATTCAGCCCTGCTGAGGCCACATCTGGAGCAATGGGTCTGGATCTGGGCTGCTCAGTACAAGAGCGACATGGACATATTGGAAGGAGTCCAACAAAGAGCCACAAAGGTGATTAAAGGACTGTAGCATCTCTCCTGTGAGGAAAGGCTGAGGTAGCTGGGAATCCCTGGAGAAGGAAGGCTCAGGGAGGATCTTATCAATATGCATAAATACCTGAAGGGAGGATGTAAAGACGACAGAGCCAGGCTCATTTCAGGGTGCCCAGTTTCCTGAAACTGACTGTCGGGAAACACTTCATTTTTCTTTCCTCTTTCTTTGCAATTCATAGTCCGTGACAGCAATCTGTGAATTGCTTTCACCACATCCTTGGGTACATCAGATGGGATGCCCAGTTCCAGTTCTTAGCTAACTGAATCACAGCATGCTGAGTTCAAGACCTGCTGGCAACTTGACGCTCCCAGGCATTTGTGGTCTAGGTGCCCATGTGCAGATCTAGATGCTCAATGACAGCTCTAAGCATTGTGGCGTTGTGGTGTTCCAGATACCAGCTGGGGAGAAAGTTGCAGAGGTGGGAACAAGCATTCAAATCAATCAGCTCCAAAACTGTTATCCCTTTGCTGTATTTCTGCAAACTGGAGTTAAATATCACATCCTTGATTTCAGCTGAAGGGGTACTATTCATATAGGTGCAAATGTGACCTCAGATTTGATTGCTGTAACTCCAAGATCACTTTTTTTCTTTTATTTTTCTCCTGCCATCCTGATCAAAAGCACCAGAGAAGCAAAAGTCACTGGCAAAGCTCAGTTATGTTAAATATCTTCAGCCGAAGCCTCAACCATAAATGAGATCCAACGGGAAGCAAACTCTTCACAAATGCTTAGGGAAGACTCCAGCCAGTGAACAAAAATGTTAAAAAATAAATAAATAAATAAAAGTTATTCAGAGAAAGGAAAAAGGAAATTCTGAAGAGACAGTACAGTCCAGAGCACTTAGAAAGTGGAAAAGAAGATGAAAATGATATACTGAGGGAAACTGGAGATGTTTTTTGTATATCCACATATATTCAATGATAAAAGCAGGCTACATGCAAACTGGCAGAGCACTGTGAGCATTGCATTCCTCAAAATTACAAGGGGGAAACTTGAGATTTTTGTATCACACAGAAAGCTAAGGCTTAAGGGGCACATTCTGCAGGGCATTGATTACTGGCTAAAAGGATGCCAGGATACTTAGTGCTGCCTTTGGGTCAGCGGGACTAGTTCCAGTATTGCTGCTTGACCTGCTCCTGCATCTCCTCTTCGCAGGCTATGTGCCTTCTGACGCCAGGATGCCTTCCACAGATTAGGCAGAGAAGTCTGAAAGCCTCCTTGCCTTTGCTTTAGAAATAATACTTTCATGAAGACTGAATTATAAGCCATCAAACGTAGTTCCTTTGCATACCCTGGAGTTTTAGCTGGATGGTTTTATACTGAAGGTAGGTGAAGGTTGTTACATTCCTTTTCCTATTCGTTGTCTGACTTGCATGCTTAGTGCTTGACAAAGGTAACTTTAGCATTTGGTTTTAATATGCCATGTGCGCTACAGTGTGAAAGGCATGAACATGATTTATGATGTACACACCACATTCATATTACAATGCTAATGCTGAGGTGCTGTTGTGAAACATTCCTAAGAAACACAGTTCTAAGAAACAAAATTGAGCACAATGACCTATAGGATATGTCAGCAAGTGAAAATAAGGAAGTGCTGTGGTTTGAATGGGGTTTTGCACTGCAGCACACTCGAGTTGACATACTCTGCATGGAGAAATCTAAGTTAAAATATGCAGTCTGTTCATCGTTTCCCTCTTCATTAGAAAAATGAGCACAACAGAAAGAGAAAGCTGTGACATACAAGCAGTGCTTTTATACAAAAGGAGAGAAACAACTCCCACACATTTAAATCCTTAGGATATAAGATGGATTTCAATGCACCCCTCTCAATCTCTTGAAGCGAAGGACCACCACTACTCCAAACTGTGTGTAACCACTACAATATGCATTTAGGTTGCTGCTTCAGATCCTCTGTTCTTCCAACAAGAACTTTACTGTTTTTTCAACTTTTTCTGTTATTCAGTCAATGTCACATGGATCTTAAGCATCTGGAAGCGATGAAGTTCAGGCACAGCACACTGATAAAAGTAGTAAAGTTTCAGGGGGAAGTGTAACTACTTTCAGGATGGAGCTTCATCAGCTTGTGAAAGAGCTGTGGCTGTCTGTGGTAACAGGAGACTGAAATCATTATCTGAACAGGTCTCCCCCATTTCCTAATCTTTAATCTCATCTGCACAGAAACATGCTCATTCTTCCTGCAGAACGATGAGCGGGAGTACAGGTGGCTGGATGGAGCCCAGCGGCACTCAGCCAAGGCTAGACCACCACTAGCCTTGCTCCTGTCAGCTTGATCCATTTGTTTTACATTTCCACTTCTCTCCTGCAACACACCTGGGGAGATTGCACATTTGCTGGACTATTTCATCCTCTGAAAGGCTGAATATCCCGGTATTTCAGTGTATAGAGAAGTCTGAGCCCACTGCTCATACGTAGAAGGAGTCGTTTTGTCCTCTTTGGAATTACCCTTGTGTACACAGCTCTCATGTTTCTCTTCTCCACTCTGTGAAACTCCAATGAGAGTTTTGGCCCATTACAGTGACTCCACTACTTCCATTGAGATGTGAGCAAAAAAAAAAAGCACAAAAAATTATCTATATTGAGCACATCTTTCATCTAATTGTTCAGAACAGAATGCAAAGGGGGGGGGGGGGGGGTGTAAAGTGCTGTGGATGGCATAACTGCATTGAAGTTGTGTCTCGTATATTCACTGCTTCATCCAGCCAGACTTCTGAATAATTTACTCAACTAGGTAAAAATGTTTTATTGGCTATTCTTCCTTTAACCATCAGTGCACACATCACAAGGGGACTTTTGCATGCCCTGGTGTAAACTTTGCTCTGCTTTTTCAGAAAATGATTGATACTAGGCTAGAGTAGCACTTTCTGGAAAGCAGGGGACTGACTGTAATGATAACCAGATGACTGCCACTTGCTGCCTGCTTTTAGGATAGAGCAAAGATTGCATGGCATCATATTAGTCACCAAGACTTGACTTCATGCCAGGACTTCCTATGGACTTGAATTTTTACCCCATATTCCATGTCTCATACTACACACTGCACACACACATATATTAGGTCAGCAAACACCTGCCTTTATTTTACAGGTTACATTGCAAGCGGTCAAGCTAACCAAGCAGGAATAAGATGTAAAGAATGGAATAGGTTAGACTATTTCTGTTGTAAGGGACCTGCAACAATCACTCATTCCAATTGCCTGACCAATTCAGGGCTCAGCAAAAGATAAAGCATTGTCCAAATACCTCTTAAACACTTAACTTACTGTTAATTGAAAGATGAAAATAAAACGATCTTTTTTTTTCTTTGGTTTTTGCTTGTATGAGGTTTTAATTTGTTTTACATTTAGGATCTCTGCCCTGATGAAATTAAACAGAAAAATCTTTCTGAATCTGACCCAAGGCTGAGTTTGGGGATGGATGAGTTGAAATGGTAGGAATATCCCAAGTTAATCACAACAGAGACTGCAGGCTGCTGCTTCTCCGTGTCGCTTCAAACGACAATTTTGCAAGGCTTTCAATAAGTAATGAAATTAACAGAAACAGGCATCTACATGGTACTTGGAGATGGTTTCAGAATGCATACTATGCTTGGATACAGCTTCTCCAACCCCATACTAATTATCCTTCAACACATCAAATGCAGAAACAGAATTTTAACTAGCTGGGAAGCCAGCTTTCCACTGGAATAAGGGCATTATGTTGAAAGTTAGCAAGCTGGATGTTATGTTTGCAAGATTTTTATTTGAAGATAAGTTATTGTAATTCATTAAATCACAACCATATATTGAAAAGACCTTGCAGATAATATTTTCTAAAGCATTTAGCAAAGCTAATGGTGAAAAGAATACATTTCCAAAAGAAATTAATGAGCTTCTCCTTACACCCTAGTTAAATTGTTTTCATTGATTTAGCCAGTCACATATATTCAGTAAAACTTCAGGGAGAAAAAAGAAAGAAAAAATAAAGGAGTGGAAAAGAATTGCTAATTAATGATAAGACAAAGGAACAAAATTGCTGGTGTATTTTAACCCAGCTAGTCTGTCAGAGAGACAGGGATGTTGGGAGCTTGTGAGCAGCCATGTGCAATGGTTACCAGCAGAATGGACTCATGAGCAAGGGGCAAGGCATGTAAAGGTGAGGAGCTAGACCTTGATCAAGGTAAAATGAAACACTGAGAAGAGGCCAAGCCGAAATTCAGGAGTCAGCATATGGACGAGTTTAGGATGGGACATGTGGAATGATGGTTATTAGGAGACAAGAGCTACAACTCAACAGGAAGAAATTAGGAGAGAGACACACTGTGTTGTTGCCAACTGATAAATGTTCAAACAGTGTCCAGTTCCTGACATGTGGTACCCCAGCCAGGTTCACTGGCTGCTCCTTCCTCAGCTCATCAGGCTTCAGGCTCAATGGCCTGCCACAGAACAACTGCTGCCAGATGACTTCAGACTTCAGTTATCCAGATGAAGCTTAATGGAAGTCAACAGAACGGGAATCTCAGGTGGAAAATCCAGCTACATTGCCTGGTGTCAAGGAATCATCTTCACCATTGTTAGCTGGAGATTAATCCTGCTTGGAAGCCATCTCTTGTCGAGGCATGAGTCTCTGTTTTAAATGCAGACTGGCTTACCTTGGAGGGTAAATTGAAGGATGGAATACTTTGGGCTGGAAGGGAACTCTGGATGTAACTTGGTGCAACTCCCTTGAGTAATGCGTAAAGTGCTTTGTGAAGGGGGTGGAGTAGCAGCTCTGACCTCCTGGTCCTCTGAGCATGCGCTGGTTTTATAGTGCGATTACTCTCACTCAAGTTAAATCAGAAGTTGTCAGTATGATTATAAGAAATTTCGGTTAATGCCTCTGAAGACAGAGGCCTGTCTCCACTGTATATTGCATCTGGGCATTCCCTTTTTTCTAATTTCGACATTTTCACTGCTCTTTTCTGTCATTCACACATCGTATGACACTGCTCAGTAATAAAAGCTTGGGGAAAGGAGAAGGAAGAGGGCATTGGTGTTATGGCACTTGTCTTCTCAAATAACTGTTGCAGGTGCAGAGGCCCTGCTCTCCAGGAAGAGGCTGGAATCTGCCTGCCGATGGGAAGCAGTGAAAAATTTCCTCTTTTGTCTCTGCTTGTGTGTGCTGCTTTTGTTTTCCCTATTAAAATTATCATTATCTTGATCCATGAGTTTTCTCATCTTCCTTCCATTTTATTTCCCATCCTGCAGGAGTTCCACATAGCCACCTAAATTTACGTGTCTTAACTGACAAGTTCAAATCCATCCCACAAAAGGACAGGATCCACTTGCCTAAACAGAGCTGTCTGGTTCCTTCTGCGGTCACAGCACTTCTGTGATTCCTGAACCAGGCTCACAGATGCGATGTGGAACCCACAGAACACCAGTGCCCGTCTGTTTGGGCAGCTGGTGGCTGGGAGTTTATCCGGCAGCATCTCACACAGCTCTAGATGGCTGTTTAGGCAACCAGATCCTACCCTAGCCTTTTGCAATTGTGATTTTAAAATGGAGTTTAGACCGTCTTTGTAGTTGTATCAGACCTGCTGACAGTCTTTCTATGGAAAAACAAGGTATGTAACAGCTGGCCAGTAACAGAACTATGAAATAAAAGCAGAGAGCGCCTTGTGTGACAGGATGAGGATAATGGGATTTGACATGAAATGTACCCTGCAGTAAGAATAAACAAGACTGTACTTACTTCCTACCTTTTTTCCCTCCATTTCAAGTTGAGTGTTTTTGAAATAGAGGAAAAAAAAGTAAGGGAAACAAGGCAGTCAGCATTGCTGAACAGTTTGGTGAACATGTGGATTTGGTATTTCTTTTAGAATCAGCTAGGACAATTGCCTGGACTTTATTATATAGAATTCTGCAAAAAAATCTCTTGATCATAAATATATACATCTCTCTACCACCCAACAGTGAATCACCTGATGCCTATAGCTCCTTCCATGTTTGGGAGTTCAGTCACTTAAGTATAACTGTCTATTGTCTTAGATATTTTTCTTACTTGCTTTCTTGTTGTTTTTGTTTTGTTTTGTTTTTTTGTTGGTGGTGTTGTTGTTGGTTTGGTTTTGTTGTTTTTTTTCTCTAACTGAATTTCCATGTCTGGCTATTAAGAGAGAGCATCATTTTATTGCAGCTCTTAATGACACTCAAAATGTTTGGGGATTATGTATTAAGATCAGGGATTGATCTCAGAATGATTGTTTGATTCATGCTGTGGAAAAAGTCTGTATGAGTATCTATATAACAGTGGGTATGAAGTATTTCAAACACATCTTTGTATTCTTCCTCCTGAGTATTGTCTGCATTCCAGATCCAAAAGCTCCTCCAACCCCATTACCACAGTTTCTGTCTGCACCTGGTAGTAAAAGCAGATGTAAAGTGGAGAGAAGGGTTTCTCATCTCTGTAAAGGCTGCGGTGTTCAGAGCTTCCTGACTCATGTTGGTTTCAGCTGTTTGTGAAACACTGCATTGATGCAATTTAGAAGCATTACAGTTAGAAAGCAAGAACGTTTTTCAGAAAACCATGACGCACTGTGTGACGCCAAAGAAACTGTTTCCCCTTCAACAGCCTTCATGTTGCTACCTATAAAATAGCAGTAAAGGCACTCCTCTTAGCAATAACCCAGCTGAGTGTCTGAGCCTTCTGCAGGCATATTTGTGAAACAAAGAGAAGAAAAACCAAAATGCTGAATGGAACCTACAGCAGAGGTGAAATGGTCCTGTTTAAACTCGACAGTCTAATGCATACTGCAGGCTATATAGCAGAAAATTACACCATTAGGAAATGAAAACTCATTCCAGCAATATATAATCAGTCTTCCAGCAGCTTAGGGAGTTGGTATTGAGTGAGACAGTAAGTCTTTAACTTCAGTGGGTCTTTATTAATGCTGCTGTTAGAGTGGTTGCTACATCGACTTGTTTGCATAAATCCTGTAAAAAATGGGGGGGGAAAAATATGGCCTTGTAACTGTAACAATTGTGCTGGCACACACAAGAAGTCGTGTTGTAGCCAAACATGTAGCACAAATAATAAACTTAGGCCATCGGAGGTTCAAGTCGAAGCCCATTACATTCCTCCCATCCTCCTCAGAAGAAAGTGGACCAGGGTGTGGGTCATCTGTTCAGTGATACTCTTCGGCACTGGGTTTGGGGTTGGCTTTTAGAGGCAGTGATCTGAGTGAGTCAGGCAGTATCTTTGCAGAGCCAAAGGTCTTTTTACAGACACAAAGCATTTACATATAATGCATATACATAAATATATGCATGTATTTATGTATATAGTTATATTTATACACTCATGCATGTACTCCAAAGGTAGTGTGGCAAAGTACTGCATCTGTAAATTCTCTCTTCCTTTCCCACCTCCTCCCAGATAGTCCCATGATGTTAGGAAAAAATGGGATGAACGATGAAGTAGGAGCACAGGCAGTTCTCCATGTCTGCATCTGGACAGGTGAAAGGCCACTTTAGTGACAGAGGTTTTTGAAACTGTGGTGGCTTGGGGAAATATATTCCAGCAAAAAAGCTCCCATTCTCACACACTTACTTTTTACAGAGGTCCCTACCCAACAGTGGTGTGTGCCCAGCTGCTCTCCAAGCTGCAGCAGCCCATTTTGAGCACATCCACAGTGAAAAATGACCGGCTGTGCAAGGACTTTGGAGTTCCTGGCTCTTGGATAAATGGCTGGGGCTTTTTGCCTGTAGCTGGGAGATTTTTAGTTGCAGGACTTTGGGTTTGGTAGTTTTTCTTGATTTTATTTTTTAATCCTTCTGCTTATTTGTTCTTCCCACCTGCAGACTCTAATTCAAAGTATGTCTTGCTCTGTTCCTAGAATGCTGGGCTATATTTTGTTGCCCTTCATTATGCAGAGGAAAAAGCAGTCCATCTAAAAATGTGAACAGTTGAGTTTAATGTTAACTGAGTCAATGAGAAGACTTTGAGCTTTATCAAAAAAAGGAGGTCAGTTACTTTAGGTTTTCAGCTTGGTTCTGAGCCTGACCTGTGACCTCACTGGTAATTAATGTCACAGTTTCACTATGCAAGGAGACAAATGTGCTCTTATTAGCAATTAATATCATGGCTGATCTGAGCTCTAAAGGTTCACATGTAGCTGAAGGGACATTTAAATGCTTTTTGTTAGCAGCTGGAAATTTTATATATATGCCGTTGTGTAGAGTCAGAACATTGTGAAGACTTAAGGAATTCAGAAACATGACAAAAATATTTAAATCTATACCTCAACATCCCATGCAAAATATGAAGTAAAGTCTCTGCATTTTGGAAGGAAGCTAATAGGCAATGCAATGACAAGCTGCTCACTGTTCTATAAAAAACTCCAACAAAACAGGTAAAAGAAGTAAAATGGTACCAAATGCTTCCCTCATGGCCTTTCTTTCATAACTGCTATTGGCATAAAGAGATACTAAGCCCTCCCACATAATCCAAATTGCACTTAAAATGGGAATCCAAACAGAAGCCAATACCGACATCCAACGTAAGTATCTCAGGAGTCATCTAAACCCAGAGACAAACTCCTACAGCACCATCCCTTTTCCCCTGAACACTTTCTAGACACCTGCAGTGCCTCTCATGCCTTCAACTGGACCAGTTTGATTAATTCAGAGACACCCATTCTTATATGCCACTGGAGCTCTAGCACTAGCTGGAGCAGCAGGTTAAGCCCAATTTCCTATGTTACTTCAGAGCCAAACTACCCTCTGTAGACCCCTAGCTGGTACCTTGTGCCAAGCAGAGGTACTTTCCTTTTGACCTTTGAGTAGGAGAGTGAGACCTGTATTTATGTAATACCCTACTGTTTAGAACACAGTCTAAGACATCTCAAGCCTGTAACACCCACCTGACAAGAGAATGCTGTAACAATCAAAGTACAGATTGAGGAAAAAGAGCCAGAAAATCAGTGGCTGAAGATACTGTCTTTCCACAATAGTGATGCCACATTCATGGGGCTAGAGGAGAGGAGTCCAGACATCAACAGGTTAATAACACTCCAGCAGTTCATGAACCTGCATCACAAAACACCAGGATCTATAATATAAAGGCACTTATCTGCAGAACCCTGTATGTCTGTATTAGACACATCTTTTATTTTCTCCATGCAAAACATGTACAGTTGCATTGGCTCTGCCAGTACAGCGATGAACTGATTCACTGCTAGCTCTCCAAGAGTTGTAGAATCATAGCATGGTTGGAAGGGACCATCTAGTTGCAACCCCCCTGCTATGGGCAGGTGTAGGGGGATGAAGACAGTGGGTTGATTTGCATTGATAATATGCAGCTGTGAGCTTGCTTTGATGATGTGCAGCTGAGCTCCTACAGCAAAGTGGTTAAATAGTGCTGAGGAGTAGGAGGGGGAGGAGTCTGGAGAAGAAGGATACCTGGGTGAAGCAGAGACAAGGGCTTCTGGAGGATGGAGAAACACCCATGGTAAAGTTGTGTTTGGGTTTTTTTGTTTGTTTGGGTTTTTTTGCTGCTTGCTAGCTTGTTTGTGCTGCAGCAATTGGTGCTTTGTGTGAGGCAAACTGATTTGGACTCAAATTGTAACAGGTAGGGACACTTTCTGCTACACCAGGTTGCTCCAAAGCCCCATCCAGCCTGGCCTTGGACACTGTCAGGACTGGGGCACCCACAGCTGCTCTGGGTGTCTCACTGCCCTCACAGGAAAGAATTTCTTCCTAATATCTGATCTAAATCTCCCCTCTTTCAGTTTAATGCTATTCCCTCTTGTCCTATTGCTGCATGCCCTTGTAAAAAGCCCCTCTCCAGCTTTCTTGTTGGCCCCTTTAGATAGTGGAAGGCTGGAATGAAGTCTCCCAGAGCCTTCTCTTCTCCAGGCTGAACAGCCCTAGCTCCCTCAGCTTGTCTGCACAGCAGAGGGGCTCCAGCCCTATGAGCATCATTGTTCCCCTCCTCTTCTGGGTGGCCTCATACTTCAAGTTGCCTGCTCTGTCCAGCTGTGGCCTGTTGTCTCCCTCTCTGTATTTCACTTGGTGTCCCACCACAAGACCTGTTGGTCACTAGGCTGTGGAACAGCTGTCCTGCCACCATGTCTGCTGTCTACTGGGGTCTCTTGGAGACCTGCCGGATGGGAGACTGATGATGTGTTGAAGGCTTCTTTTGTGAGGCAGGTGGGTCCTGATGGTCCTGCACTTCCTTGGCAAGGTGATAGTAATTAAGCTACAGTAATACCCCATGTGCTGACCCTGGCCTGGGGAGCCACACAACTCAAGAATTCGCTATGAAAAGAACTGCCAGGCCTTTGGTTTAATAAACCAACATTTGTTTAAGTGGTTGTGCTTATGTCACAGGTATTTCTGCTAGAAGTACATCCATAATCTCAGGATTCAGAAAGCAAGAGAAGAACCTGAACAGTTATCCTCTTTGGCCCCCACCCCCTAAATAGATGCACTGCATCCACAGCTTGAGGATGGTGAAAAGGTGCAGTGGAAGCTGAGGCACTGGCATATCTATGGAGCATGTGTCCCTGCCAGGCAAGTAGGCACCTCTGTTTTCACCAGCTACCCTTCTGTCAGGTATGTTAGACCCAGTACTCCACAAAAGCAGCACTGATTACTCTGTTACTCCGGGGAAATGGCTCCCTTCTAGCCTTGCTGAGTTTGTGGGGATTTACAGGCCCAATACTTTGCATTTGCTATAGGCTAAAAGACAATCTATGGTGACTCATAAAGTCCTGGAAATGTAATTACCTGTGAAATCTCTCTAACCTCTAAAATTCACCCCTTTTCTCTAAAAATGTCAGGAGAAAATGCAAAGGCAATAAACTTTGCATAATAAGGAAACTTTATCATCTAGCACGCCAATGAAACCTACGTTATCTTAAATAGCCTAAAGTTATTTAGACTAGTCACCACATAACGAATGTCATTAGGATTGAGAGAAGTGAATATGTGCATGCAGATCATTGTAAAGAATTTGGATGCACTATGAGAGATTAAAAAAGAGCGAAACACCAAAACCAAAAACCATGGGACTGGAGATAAGGTATTCATTGTCCTGGTACTGCTCAGAGGTACAGAAATTATTTCCTCTATTCACAAAGCACAAGTGGGCAGACATCTCCATTTGCTTGTCATTGTTTCTTAGTAAAATGTGGTTGCTCTTATGCAGAAATTAAAGTTGAGTAAATTGATGATTAACAGCTTGAGGAGGAAAAAAACCTCATAATAATGTAGCAGTCAAGATGAGGACAGGCGGCTCTGAAAATAAGCAGGTGACAATGGCATTTTCTCATTTTCTCTGCAAATACTACATGACTCCTGAGGCATTTATTAATCAGAATCATGAAACAATTCAGTTGGCAGTTGTCAAGTCACCTAAGTTTGCTCACCTGATAAGCTTTGGTCTCCTGCTATGACCTCATAACTTAATGGAGTCATGATGTGAACAGAAGCCAAAGAATTGCCCCAAAATTCTGTTTCCTGACATTGCTGATATCACACGAGCAACAAGGTAAGACAAAACCGGTATGACTTAGACGACAAAATAGATGAAGAAACACTTTCCTAATTTTTCTGTGTGATGATGATTAATTGTGCCCTATTATAATTTGCTCTTTGAAAAAGGCAGGGTTTGTAGGCCTTTTTTGGGGCAACCCGGGGATTATATTGTCTTTCCTGGTAAGAAAATACCTACGTTAAAACCAATATTTCTAATTGCCGTTCGGATTTTCCAATTTGGAAAGGTGGGATTAACGCAAAGGACCCCCCGGGTCGGCAGGCGGGCGGGGCGGGAGCGCGGCCGCTGTCCGTGGTGCTGGTGCTGCCCGCGGAGCCGCCCGGCGCCCCCGGCTCCCCTGCCCGCCTGCCCACGGGGAGGGTCTCGGCAGCTTTCTGCGGGTTTGGGGTAACATCACTGACAACACCAGTAATTATTAATCGCCTTTTCTTTGGCAATCTCTAAAGGGCTTCTACACCTCAACATCACGGCTGCCTTCTGTGGCTGCTAAGCGTGGAGGGTCAGTGTAATCGCCCCAGGGAGGATTCTTTCTGATGGCACCTGGATGTCTGGAGCGATGGCTTTACAGCCAAGCAGATCGCAGTCGGTAGAGTCCAGAACAGAATTAATTCGGTCCTAAACAAGATGTCTGAATAGGTCAGACAGGTAATGACTTCAAAATTACTGTTTTTTTTCTTGTGTTCATAAAGCAAGCTGTCTTGCATTGGTGCAGCTGTTTACACTGCTACACATCTAAGTTACATAAAGATAATTCCATTCCATTCAAAATCAGACCAAATTAATCCAAACTACAATAATCTCTGTCCCTCAAGGTGGGATTTGTCTACTCCACTACTGAAACTCTAACACAGACATCCATTCAGACCTGCATTATCTCAGGCTCCTTCTGAAGTCAGTGAGGAGAGATGGTCGTATTCAGAGTGTGATCCTAAAATTGTTGCTGAATATACAGGCGATGAACCCCCATCCCCACCCTTACAAAAAGGATGAGGTCAATTAGCTAAGCAATAAAAGGGAGAAGGCTGCTGCTTTCGTTAGCATTGCTGTTGCTTGCCAAATATGTCTTCTGTGGATGACTCCAGCTGACTTTGCTGTCAACCCATGTGCCCACACGAGCTACTCAAGTGCCAGCTCGTGTTTTCTTGTTAAACATTCACTTGCTTAGATTCTTTTATCTCTACAAGAATGCCTCTTGTTGCTCTTTAATGACCCTGAAGTAATTTCCCAGATATTGTTCTATCAAATGCAAATCCCCAAATCATGTTACGACTAGGTCTATGTGGTTCTTTTCCTCTGACTCTCAACAAAGCAGACATTTTCCACTCTTGCTACTTTATTGTCTCAGTAACACATACCTGACCATGATGAATTCTAGCAAATTCCCTTTAAAAGTATACAGATTAATTAAAGGTCTGCTGCATATTCTGCTCCTAAGCCTCTAGGCTGTTAACAAACAGAGGAAAATCTTATTTCAATAACCTCTCTTCTAATTAACATTCTTCTCTGCTTTTCTCTGGATATATTAAATGTCTAGTGCCACACTGGGACTCAGTGTATTCCTACAGACAGTGCATAGCCCTGATATTAGAAGTTGAATAAATAGCTATGTTCCATTTATGTTTAAAAACTAAACATGCATGAAAAACCAATGTCTAAAATTATGCACTCCCTTCTTTTCCTTTCCCTTTGACTTTGGCTTGATTTATGGTCCATTTGTTTGATCTGATTATCTTAGGCACCTCAGTTTAGCTGCCTGATAATCTCCTGCCTGAGTGCACGCATTGGTTCTTGCAGAGGAGATCATTAAGACCAAATGAACACATAATAAATAGAAAGCCAAATAATTTACCCTCGTATATAAGAAATGCAAGGTTGAACATATTCAAAGCTAGTTTTAAACATGACTTGAAGAAGTCTGCGTGTATGCCATCTGTTTCACAGATCTCACATACTGTAACTTAAGACAAAAGCAGTTTCAGGTTTCTGAAAATCCTGTAGTGAAAATTTCTGCACTGTTGTTTTAGCTTATGCCTGTGTACAAGCACCAAGTGGCAGCTCTGCAAAAAGACCATCTCAGTGCTTGGTGGGATCTCATGCATCCATCTTATCCCAGTTAATGATCTTTTAGCTTTTCCAAGAAAATTAATTCTTAGGTATGCATATAACCTGACCACTGTAGCAGGTGCAAGTCAGCTGCCAAATGAAAGTCAAGTTTATAGAGGATAAGGTGGCAATACATCAGACCTCATAAAGATTGAAGTTTTCAACAGAAATCAAAAAATCCTGGATTAGTTTAGTGATATTCTAGAGGGGGATGCTTGCTTGTTTACCTTCATGTAAGGTGTTTTGGTTTTTACCTAGAAAGTGCTATGTCAGTTGAGTGACAAAATTAGTACAATTAGAGAGCCACAGCTGTCTTTTTTTATTTAATAACCAATCCCACTCCTCAGACCCAAAAGGAAAAGAGCAAGAGAAGAGAAAATAAAGTATATTGAAATAAAAAGAGTAGTGAGGGGAGCAAAGCTCGCTCTTTCACGTGGTTCTTGGCCACCCCAAATTATTTTGTTCAA
This sequence comes from Falco naumanni, assembly GCF_017639655.2. Classification (NCBI taxonomy): domain Eukaryota; kingdom Metazoa; phylum Chordata; class Aves; order Falconiformes; family Falconidae; genus Falco; species Falco naumanni. Next base: position 59,110,685 of record NC_054057.1, read on the forward strand.
ACTGTAATAAAACACTCTGTTTCATTTAGCATTTATTCATTGCTTTTGTATTAATTCAAATGTATTTTTAGAAATGAAAACTGCAACAATTAAATCAGCTACTCCTTCACTAGCAGTTATATAAACAACTGTTTTCGAACACTTCTCCCGGTTCAATATCATGCTGTCTCTCTGCTGTTTCAAGCCCAACAGTGTAATATGGTCAAAAGGTTCAAGCTGCAACACTACTTGTGAGTGACAAGGAGTTGCCACCAATTATGGGATACATGTGGATTTGTTTCAAGATGACTGATTCTGAAGATTTTTTTCCCCCCTTTGATTTGATCTTTTTGAAAAGGGAACTCATTTTCATTGCAAAGTCATTGAAGGCTCTTCAGTAACAAATTTACAAGGCTCATGTGTCACAGCACATTACTGTTCAACCCATGAGAAAATAACCACAATTATTAGGTTATTTTAGTACCTTCCATTAAACTTGAGAGTACAAATGAAAATACTTTAGTCAAATGAATTCAACCGGCTTTGGAGAGATAATATTTTCAATGGGTGTTCTGATGAAAGTATTTCACTGTGTTCCTTCATGTATTTACAAACATTTGTGTCATAGTATTCTGTGACGTCTTAGATTTCACCCCTAAAGAACCTTATTTGGTTGGAATTATGCTGCATTTTTTCCCTTTATGCAAGTATTTCTGCACTAGGTTTATTTATTGAACTAGCAGTTTAAACTGGGTTTCAGAGATTGTTTTGCATCTCAAAATGCTATTTCAGACCTCAGCAATTCTGATATTTTGCTGTGTACCTGATAATATTCTTACAATTCCTTTTTTTTTGTCCTGGGTAATTTCTGTTCACGTCTCATTAACCCAGTGAGTCTTCCAACTGCAAATTACTCTGACAGTTTTGGATGGGAATGTATCATTTTCTATCCTGTGGGGCTCAAGTAGCTGCATTTGCTTGGTTGCAGATTTGCCATAGTCTCTGAAAATGATTCCGCATTATTTGTGGGTTTCATAACTTGAGATGAACACAGGCTGATACTCATGGATAGCTTTCATTATAGTTTTTTACATTCAGAACATTTTCAAAATCATTAATTAACATCGTTGTTCAATCTCAGGAATTAATACAGGCATTTGCTGAATGCATGGTGTCTGTGAAAGCAAACCTTGCAGTTTCTGGATGTCATGCATGCTTCATTGCTCTGCCCCACCTTAGCAGCTAATGGGTTCTGCTTAGACACTTCATATTTTCTGTCAATAGTGATAGCACTGGCTGCTTCTTTTTTTCAAAAGCAAGAATATATTTTTTAATTGCTCTCAATTCCTTCAATATTTTTTCCAATTTTTTATCCTAGATCTGCATGTCAACAATACAGGTTATCTTAAGTTTTCCAGTGAATTTATAATCAAATGTTGTATATCTGTCTGTTGTAAACTATCATTGTTCGACCATGTGAAAGCACACTATAGAAATTAGCCTCAAACAAAACTAGAACAATGACTGTTTGAAGCCTCTGCTTTCTGCCGTGCAAAGGAAAATTTCACCAGATTCAGTCCCATAGCCAGGAAAACCTTGAAAATCCCTTTGTCTTCCTTAATACACTATCTAGAAAGATTTATGCGTTTCAGAATAATGTACTTTGGGCACCATGGAAATTCAGTAACTCTCAAAATAAGGCTGACATTTTAATCTTGGCCTGACAGATCATATGGGCTGTGAATGTAAAATCTGGATAATCCCTCTTAAATTAATTTCCGGTTTAATATTCCAGATTAATAATGCTGATCTTTTTTCCTTATTTTTCACTACTTATCAGTATGGCCTGTAATAGAAAAAGCTTTCGCAAAGATTTCTGTAGACTTTGCTGCAACTGAAGGTTGGTACCACTCCATTCACTGTCTGGCTCAACCATCACCAGGGTGCTACCCTGTCCCAGTGGTAGAGTTTTGGGTTGTACCCATAAGGAGCACTGAGTAAGTCTGGAAACAGTCTGAGACAAATGACCCTGGCTGCACCAGGATTTTTTTATGTTCCCACGTTCTGTGAATATATTTCCAGGTGATTTAGAGACTTCCTGACAGAGTTGGACTTGGGGGTGAAGTGACAGTTTTGAACATGTCAGAAGAACCTACACACATCTGGTGATGTGATCTGACACAGCTTCCCTGAAACAGTACTGGAAATTTATCATGAAATGAGGAATTGAAGGCAGGTCCCTCTCACTTCTTTTTAATCACAGATCTGCAAGGCCATCCCCTTTTATTTGTCAGTTCCATTAATTTTCTCCAAAGTGTGTAAAATAATGTTACTCTTCCTGTTAGGTTGATGCCCCTTCAGAGAACGTGCTTGATGTAAGACTCAGTTCACAGAAGGACATCTACATTTTGGGGTGTATGTGTACATAAATTGAAATCCCATTAATAATCTCCTACACCCATTTTCCACTGATCAGGAGCCAAGAAGGGAGGGAACGTGCAACACTCAGCTGTGGACAATATCAATGTAATACAATTAACTACCACAACAGGAATCCAATTAGTATATCTTCTTACTCAAGCTAATCTATCTGACTTAAGCTACAATGGATGTTTCTGATTTCTTTAAAGCATCAACTTTTTTTCCTCCCTTCTCTCATCTCTGAAGCTGGCAGATAGGTATGGCTACTCAAAACTATTCACCTTGTTTCTCAATCCTCATTTATTCTATCTCAGACTCAAAACTAATGGTGGGGGGATAAAGAGGAGGTATGACCATGGTGTTAATGTCTTCATTTTAAACTTGTCAGATTAAATGATGGATTTAAGAACTGAAGTGTAATCTCAAATTTGGTAGCGTTGCTGGGAAAAGGGCAGACTGTTACTAACATGTTTGCATTAAATTGGTCTTGACATCATTAAAATGGATATTTTACCTCTTCTTCACCTGCCCAATTGACTAAGCCATTGAAGTCTTAGTCCTGCAATGTGTCTGTTCTGCTCTTCTAGCCCTGATTCCCAAATGAGACAGTGAATTCACTTGAACTGTGAACTGCAGTATGTCTTCCACGCTACTGTCATGTGCCTGACAGTTATGCCAGTGTTCATCCATCCTAAGGTAAGCCTTTTTCCTCTCCCAGATATGTGCTGGAATCTTTAGCACTACTGCCATTTGACCAGATTAATGAGTAAGGGAGCCAAAATCACCACTTCTGGGTAGGTCTCAAAGCTGACAGCACAGTGAGTCTCCGTTACCATGGGCTGGGCTCCAGGTGATACTCCCTATGATGCAGTGGAGGCTTTGAAGCCTGTCCTCTGAGTGTAAACCCCTAATGCCTACCAGAGCACTACACTAACTGTTTAATAAAAACAAATGAATCTGTAACAAAAAGTACTGAGGCCAGACCCATCACTGGAAGTAATCAGCATTCCTCCATCGACTGCGGTGATGATGATTTAAAGACATTATCTGACCATCAGCTCATCAAAGCATTAAATCAGTGTTACAGGTGAGAAAGAATTCCCCCTACAACATTACTATTGAATAGGTCTATGCAGCACAGTGTGTAGGGTGTTCATCTTGGTAACGCAGCCTCAATTCTATTTCACAATAGGGTTGTTTTTTCCGGCATGGAGTCATGCAGTAGCCCGTGCATTCAACAAAGGCACCGCCTGCATTCCAGCCTCTTGCCAACAGGCCCATGATTTGTGGTTGGCTTGGTGTTTGTTGTTGGGAAATTGTTTATGTCATTTAGTGATATAAACAATGCTGATTGTGTGGACAGAAATTTAATAAGTGCATTGCACAAGTCTAAGGGTTGCATGTATTTTTAGCATATGCCAGGGTATGGGGTGGGTTTTTTTTGTTTGCTTTGGTTTTACAATTAGGATATGTGTGTTTAGTTTAGGAAATGCAAAACACTGACATTCCACAATTTGAGATTAAACTTGGTATTTCTGGATTTTAAATTTGAGCATTTGCTGCTGGACTTCATAGTTTCACCCCTTCTGTCTGAGCTAGTGCTCCAGCTGGTTTTGAGCATGTATCTGAACTAACCAAAAACCCAGGTTTTTCTGAGTCCTCATTCATCCCAGGAATTTGATAAAAACTCTTGCACCATGCTCGTGTGGACTGTCTCTCCGCTGCACCACCATAAATATCTCTACACAGCTGTCCCTGCTGAGATTGTCCCTCATGCTAAATCAGAGGCATCAGCAAGCAACAGGGAGGTCTCATGAAACATCTGTGATGTGAATTGACTAAAGAAGGAAGAAAGGAGTTTTCCACTGAATCCTGCCTTTACTTCTTTTCATTAGTTAGTGCAAGTTTTGAAATCCCAGGAAATTGGTGGGTTTCCTCTTAGCTTCATGTTCTTCCAGTGTACACAAGACAAATGAAGCTTACTTACAAACAATAAAAATCTAAGGACAGTTGAAAGGATTTTATCAAGATATATTAGCTTTTTAAGGAGAACATATTTTGAAACCCCTCATGCTTTTCAACCAGCAGTGGGTTACACATAAGAAAATTTAACTGTTATTGACTCTACTGAATAATAGAGTTATAATTTTTTAAGGTGAGTGGGTGAGATCTACTTTTTTTATGCTCAAGGTCTGCTTGCTTTGCTGTTAGCTTAAATGATGATTTTTCCTTTCAAAACCCATGGCAGCCTTCCTCCACCCTCACCTTACTCAGTACTGTGACAAATGTATAGAAAACTCATAAGGGAGAAATAACTCCATGCAGCGATAATATTTACCATTGCAGCAACTTTGGTCTCCTAAGCAAGCATCCTTCCCCTCAAAAGAAATATTCTCATCCACCCTGTGCACTTGGCAGCGATGTAGCATGTGTGGCCCCCACAGCCACTCGTACCATTTAATACCAGAGACAGAGTTGCAGAAAATGTGACTTAGGTTGTAAACACCCCTAGTGAGAACTGGTCTCTTTGTGTCTGTACTGCACATAGCATAGCAGGTCCTGATATAAGTCTGGGGGCTCCTAGGTCCTGCAGTCACACAAATGCATCCGTAGCGTTAATCGTAGCTGGAGATCACAAGGACGGCTGTGAACTTCCACGCTATCTGAACAGTACTGGGGGATGCAAAGAGAATCTTGGACTCTGAAAATGAGGTAACATTGTTCCCTACCTCTGTCACATACGAAGGGTTGTTTGTCTCCCTCAGCCTTCTACGTTAAACAGGTGTGATGGAAGCTGCAGTGGTTTTCAGCTATTTTGAACCCCGAGCAAGAAGGGTCAGACTGCAGTTTGAAGACTGAGAGATCTTTCTTGCCTGATGGCAGGCTCCAATACAGCTGTTATGACTGAAAAATGAGGTCTTGGAGTGGCAATTCTCTTATGGAAATGTCACTTCAGCAGCAAGTAGCAGTCAAGAAATCAAATGAAATTTTAGGAATTCTGAGGAAAGAAATAAAGGATAAAATGGAAGGCGTTGCTGTGATGCTATGGGCAATATGCTCGCATCTTGAAAATTTGTGCATTTCTGCTCACCTTGCAGTAACTCTGAAAAAGCTGCTGGGGAAGGTTCATCTCTAAAGGGCTGATCCATCAGTGATGTATGGTATCTGAATGAGAAGCAACTGGTTGGTAGCTAGCCTGGCAGTGGGATGGCCGGAGAGGGTATGATGGACACCTATAAAATCAAGAGGGATGTGAGCAGTGGCAGAAAAGATGAAAAGGCAGCAAATGTTTCCTACTTCTCGTGCGTAGTAACTATTCCGCATCAAATCAAACTAGCAAGGGTCCAATTAAAAACAAACCAAAGGAGATGCCAAAAAAAGGGGATGTTGAACTGTGAAACTCTCTGAAGTAGGTTGCAGCTAAAAAAGTTGCATCAGTTCAAAAAACAAGTAGAGATATTCAGAAGAAGAAAACGCATAAAACAAAGTACACCACCTCTTCTCAGGACATTCTCCAAGCCTCCATCTCACATCCAAGTCTCATACTGTGGAAGGTTGAAAGAATATAACAAGGAAGCTTGTTGTATTCCTGTATCTGTCCCTGGGCAACTGCTTCGGACATGTTGAAAAGAGGATACCAAGAGATGGATTTGGGGACTAATCCCATAACGATATTTTTGTAGGTTTTACCTTCTCAGTGCATCTGTTTTTAATGTTTGTTTGCTGCACAGTGTCACTAGAGTGGGAAGTGAGTACACGAACATGTTTGGTAGGTTAAATATATGATTGAAGTGTGGGGAAAAACAGCTTATTAATATTCCTTGAATGAGGGTGTGCTATCTAACCATATACAATTTGTCAGAACACCATCTAAGAGCTGTGTCATTCCAAATAAATAATGACAAGGGAAAAGACTACCAGAGATGGTTTGCAATTATACACTTCCTCAAACTGGAAGCTGGAATGAAAAACATAAGAAGCTTCATATTTACAGGAGACAGCATAGCACACTCAGTGAGCTACAAAGTTTTTGCAGGAATGGTTATATTGCCTAAAGAAAAGAAAAAAAAAATCTACGAACTGAATGGTAGCTGTCTTTCAAGCCACAGTCATATTATTTACTAGGGTGTGCAAGAAGTCTCATGGGGGCAGGGCAAGTCAGAGGGTATGCCACAGGTTTGGGAACCAGCGGGGTCCTGTCCTCTCTTTCTAGCTACTGAGATTTTCCCTGTCAGTTCCCTTGTTGATACAAGAACAAGTCTCTGTTGCTTGTAGCTGAGTAACTGAATTTTCAGGTTTTTACAGTGCCAAAAATAGCAAACAAACAAAAAAAAAGATAGAGAGGAAATATTTGGGGTCAGCCTCAAAAACCTTAATTTCTTAATGAAATAAAAAGAAGAAAAAATAATTTTGAGGTAACCAAACCATTAATCCAAAATAACCCTTTAATTTTAGCTTTTATAGAGAATATTTTTAATAACATATTAATCAAAATCAGAAATGAAACGTTTTAAGAAAAGACTATTCAATGATATCAGTTGTTTGCGGTTGGGTTTTTTAACTGTTAACTAGACATCCACACTCTCAATGCTTTAATTGACAGTTTTAAAAAAATCCATGAAAGGATTGGTGCAAAAAGAAATTTTTCAGTTGTATTGCAAAAAATGTAAGCCAGGATTATCTCCCATAATGAGTTTGTACAACACATACCATAATTATATGCATGTAACCAGTGCTAATTCCAAGATAATAATAACAAAGTTTTAAGTGTATATCTGAATTTTACCCAAACCTTCTAATTACAATGAGATTACCCACAGAACTGAGATGCTAAATGAGATTCTGATTCAACAGCTGCGGAGATAAAAATAACTGAAACCTGCCCATCTTTTCACATATTGTGCTTGCCCCAGCAGCTGGTGCCAAACTCAAAGTACGGAAAAGGCAGGAAAATGAAGGTGGGTTGTATTAAACACCAGCAGAGTATTCTGACCTCCTCCATGGGCTGGTTTCTAACACGGGGTAAGACTTTTGAAACAGTGCAGCTGAAAGAAGCGAGCTTGAATAGGCTGAGATTTCACAGCTCACTTTCCAAAATAATTTATTTATATCAGATTTGAGCCCAATCCAAAAACCTAGATCTCACACTCCAAACATTAAAAAGCAAGGGAAAACATTCAGCCTTTTAACCTCACCCTGCTGACCTTTACACAGAGGATAACCATTAACCAAGGTTCCCTCTCTATTTTCCAGGTTTTCTGCCCTCAGAGCACTAAACCATTTTTTTCCTGCCATCCTGCATTTGTGTTTATATATTTCTTCCATTCTCTGTATGTTTTGAGACTGAAAACTTTCTCAAGTATAATTTGATGGGAAGAAGCAGCTGTACAATAGCGAGCTTTCATGCAGCTTATGTTCCATTTTTTCCCTCTACTCTTCATCAAGGCTGATGTCCTCCTCAGATTTCTTTGCAACAAATGCAGACTTTTCATAGCTGAGCATGATAATCCAAAAATATCACTCTTATAATTAAGAAGCATATGTGTGTTGCATACTAACAAACAGAGTTAAGCTTGCTGGAATAAGTATACCACATTACTGTGAGCTGGAGAAACTACGTCTCTTCATCCGTCGTCTCTACATGCCCTTTCAGAGTTTCCTCAGCTTCTTGGTAGATGATTTCCTTCACCCAGCTGGGTTAAGAAGGCACATTAAAAAGTCTCTCTGCCTCTAAATTTGAGATCATCCTTCTATTGAATGGCATTAAGGTCTACTGTGGGTTATACCCAGTGTGAGACAAAACCATGTGTAAACTGGCTTGTGTCCAAAGTCAGTACATTTCAGCATGTGCAAAGCGAAAGGTATTAAAAAAATGTACAGCTTGAAGCAGCGTTCCAGCCAAAAAGCTGCAGCTCTCAAAATAAGAGGTGATGAAGAGTATGAATAAGACTTCTTGTTTCATGTAGTCAATGTCCCATAATGTTCACAGTAGACTACAAGTGGGACTTCCCAAAACCCAAGAATCTCATCCCAGAAGGCAAGTGTGTTAAGGGAACTCAAGTGACTAATTTCAATGGGAATGATGTTTCTTATAACCCTTTAGAAATATCAGCCTAGATATGCATCGTTAGATTTCATGAGTCAACCCAGTCAAGCCCCATCACAATCCCAAGACAGATCTTCTCCCCCTGAAGACACAGGAGGAGTCTTTTGTTTGGGATGCATCTCACCTAAGGTTGCATTGCCCCAAGAAGGGTGCCTTCTGGAGGCGTCACCCTGCTTTCCTTTACAGTTCATGGAGAGAAACGGGCATTTTGAGGTATTGTCCATCTGTCCACATTCACACAGCTACTTTAGAGAGAAACAGATCTCCACAGACTGTACTCACTAGGTCTTTCTTGTCCAGAAAGGGAGCTGAGGTTTCTCAGCCCAGTGGCAGATATTCAATGGATGTCGCTCGCTGTGACCTAAGTAGTTTCTACGTATATTTCAAAGACTCTCACCCTTTCACCACCCAACCCTTCCTGGTTCTGGTTTGCTTGTCTGGATGCATGATCTACCAGGGCTAGCCTCAGGGCTTTTTCATCATCTAGAGCATTGGTTCTCTCCTGTCATCCAAAACCTCTAACCCAGCAACTCCCAAGCTCTTCTCACCTCTCCTTTCTTCCATAATCATAATATTGCTTCCAGTTACACTTTCAGGCTGGCCATTCTGCTTGGGCCCCTGGTTATAGCAAAATAAAATATATGCTATTTTGGATAAGGATTACTATAATCCTGCCCATTTGCTAAATATCTTCAGCTGAGCCCTGAGCTTCCTTCTCCAGGCTAGTCCTTTTCACGACCAGCTCCCTTATTAAAGCACACCGACATTGTGTCCCTGCAATTACGTTGCCTAGGTTTTTTTGGAGGGGATTTAATTTCTATTCAAGATGAGAACACACTGGAGCTAATAAAAAGCAAGTGGCTCCCTGCCACATCTTGCTGGCATCCTAGTTCTGTTGGTTGCTATATATGTTTCTCCAAATGGTTATTAAGCAGATTGCTTTTCTTTCCAACTAGTTGAGAATGTGAATTTTTTCTGCCACTAGTGCCTCCTTCCACCCTGTGGACTTCTCTTGTTGGAGTCATTTCTCTGTAAAGATGACACTCGCTGACGTGCATTGTCCTCCCCTTCTTCCCAGAGGGGAGCTGGCACAGACCTCAAACAACATCTCTGACTGTATTTTGCAACAAGCCAGCCCTCACCACTGATATTAATATGCATCTGCAAAACATCTCACTCAGGTCATCACCACCATTAACTCCTACCTTGTGCTTTCCTCTGGAGAGCACACAATGCTTTGCAAAAGCGAGAGGGGTATCAGCACTGCTCTGCAGATGGGAAAACCTGAGTTGCCAGTTCAGCCAAGCTCCAACCTGAGGTTCAAGCAGTTACCAACCAGACTGCCTGCTCTGTCGCTCTGCTGGGGATTATTTTCACCACAGAGTTGGTGGAAATGAGTGTATGAGCTCTCATAAATCACTTCAGGGTGAAGTTCAGGAGCTGAGCTCACATAAATGATTTCAGGGTGAAGTTCAGGAGCTGAGCTCACATAAATCACTACAGGGTGAAGTTCAGGAGCTGAGCTTAAGCCCTTTCTAATACCTGAGCACCTCAGGCACACGCACACTGCTGTGCAGTCCATAAATGCCACCAAGGTAGCAGGGACAGACCTGGCCCTGGATGTGGTGTAGGCAAGAGAGGTCGAAGGGCTGCTGCTTGCCTTTTTCATACCATCCTGGAAAGCCACATGGGCCTAAGAAAGCCACATCCTACACCTGTTGCATCTATCCCGCAACTATTGCATCGATCCTGTCCCGTTCCCACCCCACAGCTCTCCATTCCCTGTACACACAACCTTGCTATGTGAACACAGCACATCCACCTTCCAAACGACACAGCGTGGTGGGCACCGCTGAAAACTGCCGGGCGTTCAGAGGGAAACAACTCAGGTTATTTACTGTGGCTCTCACTCATAAATTGTTTATTCTACCTCTCCCATTCATTTCTTACCCAAAACCATCATCATCATCAGGAGAAATCCTTCACACCAGATAAGTTGTGACGTTACTGGAGTATGACTCATCAGGCATATTCCAGGATTAATTGAACCACAGCCTAAGGGGTCCCTAGGGAATCAAAGTCAGACATTGGTGTCTAGAGCTGTGTGGAATTAATCTATCTCGTCCTTATGCTGGCTGTTTCCACATTTTACCTTCTCTGTGGCCCCACTGTATTTCCACCAACCCTACGTTCTCACTCTGAGGAACATAAAAAACCCTGTTAATCTCTTGATGGTGCATGCCTCTCTGTGCCAGCCATGCAGAGGAGTCAACTCCCACGTGCACCTGATCCTGATGGTTTGGGAGCGTAACCCCCATGTGGCTTTGTGCTCATAACACCTCGAATCATATTTGGACATTTTTTTCCCCAAAACAATGAAAACTTCAGATCTGGGGAGACTGTCATTAAAGCACCTTTGAGGGAGATCACAGGCAGATCACAATGCACAGAACAAGGAAAGGAGTGGGGGATCCATCCGTGCGACAGCACCTGCAGGTGCGGAAGTAACTTACTGACTTCTTATAACCACTGTCCAGGAAAAGAGCAGAAAGAGGAATTTAAATAAAGATACCAGTTCTCTCCATAAAACTCTTAGCAATTCCCTTTGGTTAAATTTGGTCCAAAGTTTCTCACTAGAACCATTGACGCTGGCTGCCAATTAAAAGCATCCAAATGGATAAATTTAATTTACCTTTTTGTCATGTTGCAGTGCTAAAAAAGATCTAAGGCAGACAACATCAGAGAGGATTACTCATGTATCCAGAAGCAAACACATTCCTTAAAAAGGAATAAAAAATCTTTTTGTGACTACCTTTTAGAAAATTCCTGGGAGGTTATTCAAGGCATCATAAGAGACCAGAACACTATTACAGATATCAGAATATGGGTTTTTTTCATTTGTTCAGAGCATATAAGCAATGAGCCAAAGCTAGCAGCTGTACATTTAAGAAAGGGACTGAAAGAATCCTATATCTTTTAACCTCCTTCCCTGGTGTTTGACCTGTCAACACTTCTACTTTAGAGCTTCGCTACAGTTATTGAATTTATCTGTGTCGAACTGGCATCCCAAAAAAATGAAGCAAATGCTGAATTCCCAAGGAATCAGACAAGTGCCGAGAATCGATTTTGTGTGCTCATCGTTTCTCCTCTTGCCGCTCGACAGGTGAATCCATGAATGTGAACAAGACGCTAATGATGCTGTAGAACGTCTTTTTGAAAACATATTGACTCCACAGGCAGAAATGATCACTCTTAATGAATCTTCACGTTTCAATTATATTTACTTTAGCATAATGAATCAATAGTGAACGCTGTGACAGCTGGAGGATTGCTGCCTATACACCCAAACTAAATAAAAAATGTGAAGACAAATGCTCAGGATGCGGAATCAAATAAACAAGCCTAGAAGGGACCTCAAGAACTGATTTAAACTGTGCCCTCCCCATGCTAGCCAAGCCCAGGCCGGAGAAATGTTTTTTAACCTGTGCAGAGATCATCATTCCACACTCTAAGGGTACTGAATATGACTCATGTAGCTCAGTATAACCTACAACCAATACAAACTGATTGGGAATATAACCACAATCTCTTCCCTTTTCTTTCCCCCACTGTAGAGGGTGTGTCAACACAGCAAAGTACAAAGCTCTGTGGGTGGGTGTGGGAAAATCCCGCGGATCAGAACCGGCTGGGAACTTCCCGGCAGGTAGCTGCCCTGCTGGACGTGGCCAGGGTGTTATGCTATGTCCCTCAGCATGTTTGCATGAGACATATGCTCTGAGCCTCTGACAGCTTTGGTAGCCCTTTGCTCAATTCCTTTTGTTTCTTCACATCCTTCTTGAGCCAGAATGGATGGGGGAGAGCAGAACTCTACAAGGTTTTAGCAGTTACCTTACCAGTGCTGGACAGGGGAAGGACAGCAGCTTGGCTTGATCTGCAGGCTACACTGACCATCATGGGTGCTGATATGGGCTTTGCCTTAATCTCAGTTGGAGCGCACCTTTGGTTTGTATTGTCTGATGTCCACCATAACATCCAGGCACTGTTACCAGGGCATATAGACAGGAATGTATCAACATTAGAGTTAATTGAAGCATACACGTAGGAGTGTATTTTCTCAATACTTGTTTTGCATTCTTCTATCGCATCCCTTCACACTCATCTCCTCGCTCCCTGCCTTCCCTCTGCCTCATGTGGGAATCCTTCCCTGTCCACCATCATTGCTATCACCTACCCCTGAAGATCTCTTTCACTGCCTGCTCAATCTGTTGGGCGATGAGGCAGCCAGGAACTGGGAATGGGGATGGATTCATCATACTAGAATGGGAAGCACACCTTCCCTTGAGCTACTTACACGAGGTTCCCTTATATAGTTAGTGTCAATCCAGTCTGTAATACTTTCTGACTTATTAGACATTAATTCTGACAAATTAAGAGTTTGCTTTCTAATAGCAAGGGTGAGAAATCAGCAGCACAAGAAAGGAACGCTGTGGACTCTCCACCCCTTGACGCTTTCAGGCAGAAACTGCTCACCTTCCTAGGAGCTATGCCTCAGCCAAACACTGTTCTGTGAACTCACTATACGAAGTCCACAGTCACAGTAATTTATACATCCTAGACTCAAAGGTACCATAGAGCAGAATGAATTAGCCCATGCAGGGAATAAACCTCTTCCATTGACTGTGAAAGGAGAAGAGGGAAATCAGCTCATTTTACAGCAGTTAGCCTCTGTCTAACTTCACTGTTTAAATAATGGTGAGGTGAATCCCATCCCACAAACTATGTAAAAGACCAGGGAGGATGAGCTAATGATCCCATTTGCCCTTTAAATCCTTGAAAATCACTGAAATATGAGCTGATCCAAGGGACTACTTTCCCACAGAGTCAGCCAACTTAACCAATTTCTGAAAGAAACTGAAGCCAGCCAAGATTTTAAAAAGTGTATGCAGAGTTAAATACTATGATTTTGAAATACTGGAGAGTTCTGGGGAAAGGATTTACATTCTCTGCTTCAGAGATGAAGCAACCAAGAAACAGGGATTAAGGAGAAACTACCCATGTGGATAAATTATCACAGAACTGACTGCTTCATGACTCCTTCTGCTTGCAACAAACCAGACCTGTCTCATTTTATGCCGTAATCATAAGACACACATTTTAAATGTCCTGTGTTTGACCCACAAACATTGTGCCAGGATGTCCCGCACTTGCGCTGCTCTGCTCCCTCTGGAGAACCCCATGCATCAGGCACAGCTATCAGCAGATCAGCCAACTGTTCCTTGCATTTCAGTCGCAATGCGAGAAGGAGACTGTGGTGATTTGCGACATCGCAAAGAACGTGACATTTAAAATCTCATTCCCCAATAGTGGATATAAGAATAACCTACTATTATGGGTTTTATCCCTACTGGTGTACCTGAGGCCATGTCCATCGCGTGGCTTCATACAGAAAGTGTGTATTCAAGACATGAACAGCTGACAGTCACCATCATACAGCCCAGTGCATGTCTTGCATCAGGTTTCCAGTAACCTGATGGTCTGCCACATGCTTGTCATGATCAAAGACAGCCTATTGGACCAGACAGACCAAGATTTGATCCTGTATAGTAACAGCTTATTTAAATTTTACTTAGACAGCGATAATTGAAATGGAGCCACCTTCACAAGGCAAATCTCCATGTTGGATATTTTTTTTAAGTCCAGCATCAGAAGAGAACGTTCAATACAAAGACTAATAAATTAGTCTGAAAAATGAATCTAGGGACACAGTCTTACATTCCTCCTCCCAAATGAGCAAGTAATTAAACATTCTTTTTGCATTTGAGTAATTTTCAGTGAGCTTCAAGGCTTTGGGCTATATACTGGAGTGGAAGATTGATTTTATAGTGCTTCTGATGAAAAACTGGCTATATTTTTGAAATGTATTCCATTTCTATACTATGTCTGAATGAGATTCATCCCCCTTATGATTCCAGTGACTTCACTAGAGATTGATGTGAATTAAATATGACTGGTGGTGCCTCATAAATTTCCAGATACCCATATGGTAACTGGTTCTGCATGGTTACAGGACCTGTGGCTTTGGATGTATCCACAACTGAAGATATTGCAGCATGTCAGATTGCTCTTAGAGGATGTTGTCACTGACATATTGTTACAGATGGCCTCTTCCACAACTACAAGACAGCTATTGTAGCTGTTTTGGAATAGCAACAAAACACACCCCAAACCCAAAGAGTTGTCTAAAATGTTGGCAGAGAAGCCAGATCTGGTGTAAGTAGTAAACTAATCACATCATTGTGGTGATGTGCCCATGTTAATCAGTCAATTAGTTTATTAATTGATTAATCAACAGGAGCATCATGCTTTCGTCATGTTTTCATTTCACTGTAAAGGCCTGATCTACTTCCTACCTCCCAAAATAGCTTTGGAGAGTGTACATGACACCTCTGAGGAGAGACCCCCCTTGTGGGTGTTTGTCAGCCAAGGGAGATCCTGGGCTGTTGTGCTCAGATCGAAACAGGGTCGTCCTCCCAGAGCTGATTCAACTCATTGTGGAAAAATACATCCACTTCCGAGGATGCAATCTGTGCTCCCTGAAGTCTGGCCAGATTTGGAGGTTGGGTTCTGCTTTGGGTTCATTCCTCATCATGTTGGTGTTAAGTTTCCCTGGTTCCCCTAGTGTAATCAATCTTTTTGCCTGTTGATCTAGCTTATCGATGATGTGGCGTGCTCATGAATAATTGCCTGAGGATATAAACACTGTGCTGATTAGACCCAGCATTTGAATGCTGGCTGTGTCTGCATGACAGCCTAGCTACTTCTTGAACTCCAGACAGCGCTCTCCTGAAACCACCTTCTGTGCAAATACCAAGGACTTGATACTTTTCTGCAAGGCTGGAGCCCAGCCCTGTGGGATCGCCTGGCCAGCGTGGGAGAGCAGAGTCCTGGCACTCCCTGATGTGCCATGTGAATCAGCCCAGAAGCCAGAAATCAAGCCCTGAGCAGACACACCTTGTGACGATGCTGAGCAGAAGACCTGGAAGTCACACAGGCACAGTCAAAGTGTTTTGCCACACAGAGCTCACTACAGTGCATGCAAAGTTCATATGTCTGAAGATAAATGCTGTCACAAGTTCTCCGTAGTATATCCATGCAAATATTATCACTGTAATCAGATACATGTGGAAGGGGATGATAAGTACATCGTATGTCAAGGTTTCATGGCTTAGCCACTGCTTCCACGATGTGATTATTAATCCACCCCCGGTTAGGTAAGAAAGGATTTTTTTAAACCCTTCTAATGAAAATCATGGGGGTTTTAGCTATCTGCCTCTATTTTTCCCTCTCTTTAAAAAAGAAAAAGAGAAATCTTGATGGGCTTTGTAAATGAATAGAATATGAAGGGTTACATCAATATATCTACATGTTTTATGATAATTTATCGTCTTTATAGTACATGCTTGTAACAGTGGATCTCAGGCTGATGACCATCCTTTGAAGAATCCCACAGGTTTTCCTGTTTCCCAACTGAAAGCACAAGTCAGTCCACACAGATAATTTCAGCTCAGATTGTTATTGTTTGTATAACCATTGCACTTATCAACTTTATGGATTCAACACATAAGCCTAAAACCTAAACAAATTGAAGGGGTAAAAAGAAGTGTCAGCTTGCTGAAATAGCTGAAGTGTCAGATTTGAGCTGAGGGTCCTGGTTCACAGGCTGTGCTGTCTCTCTGAATTAAACCCTCTGTAACACAGTGTCTGGGAGCATTTCAGCATCAGGATTTCCATTCAAGCCACAATTTTAATGCCTGAAGTGACCTACTGCATGGCCAAAAGCAGAGCACAGGGCACATTTGGAGAAGATATCACTAGCCATGATATCTTCTCCATAGAAGAAGATATCCTAGACTGACTCCTAGACTGACAAGGAGAAAGGTCTAGACTGTGATCAAGATGAGTGGGTCCCACATGTTTTCTGTTAACTAAATCACAGTTGGAGACAACAAAACTCTGAATCCCAGTGAATTCTTTCTCACCCAGCTCTAGACATCTGTGGTCTAGGCTTCTGCACTTGAACCTGCTAACCCCAAACTGCATCACTGTTGAAGGACACAGATAAAGTTTTTTCCCAAGGAGATTTATCTGACTTTTTTCAGATGTCTACATCAGGATGAGCTACATCCTTACGTGGATTGAAGTGATTCAATTTCCAATGATAGTTGAAAGCCTGGGGAGACATCTGAACAGCTATAACATGATGCTTTGTAGCTCAAGAGCTACAACCACAGTTTGAAAGAGCAACACTTCTTCCAGCACAGTACCCACACCTTGCCCAGCCTTAGCTGCCTATCCAGAAAAGCACCGATGTATTGCAAATCCTGCAAATCCTGTATTGTGTTTGCCACACATAGCTGTGATGCAGCATGACATTGTCTGCCTGTGTTTGAGCAAACAAATTCCACCCAGAAAACCCAACAAAGAGGCTATAGAAGGGAGCAATGCTCTTTTTTATGTACAAAACACACAGTGATTCCAGTAAAGCTGGAAGATTATCTGAAGATGCAAACTGTGGTGCACTGTAGTAACACTTCACTACAGACTGGCTCTTGATGGGGAATGTGCTTGCTTTTGTGGCCACAATTAAAGAAGCACATGTAAATACTGTCTTTTATTACAGGACCCTTTTGCTGTCCTGGAGTAGACCAAGTCTTGCATGGCATGAAAGGCACAGGTGGTATGGAGCATGCACAGTGCTGCGTTTTGCTATCCTGACCACCCTCGAAGATCTCCACTGTGGGGAGATGCCTTGGAAATTAATGTGGTGAGTGGCACTGAGATTTGCTTGCAGTGAAACTCTTCCTGCTAGGGACTTCCTCAGCAAAGGCTCAGCTCTATGGCCTTGACAAGGACCATCCCTGCAGGGAGGAAGGGAGGTTATCAGAGGAGGCATAAATGCCATTGCTTCTCCTTGAGGTGAAACAGACTTCATCCTGCTTGCACGGAACAGTTAAAATCAGCCATCTCCCTTGCAGAGTGTGTTTTTCAGCCTGTGGTGAGGGACTGTGGCATGCACTGGCAGCAGAGAGGCGATGGGAGACAGCCACTGTTGATATCTCACTCTTTATGTGATGTCTGACTCTTGTCTGGGCCTGACTGGTTGCTGGTACACAGTCCTATCTATCTGATCTGGGATGCTTTTGGCCCAGCTCAGAAAAGCCCTGAGTAAGCCCCCAGACAGCAGTTTGAATGCACGTTTAGCTTTAGACACTTACTATAACCCCATCAGGTTCAACTGAAATCTTGAATAAGTCTATGGTTGGGTTTGTTTTTTTCCCTGACTGTGGATAATTTCTTAAAATTAAGCCTTAGCTGATTATATACCCCAATTAAGAGATTCCTTGTTAGCTTTACATTGTTTAAAAATATTATTTCCTCACTTGTAATTGGAAGACTGGACTTCATTTTGGAGTTGATTAGTCTCACATTTTGTAGTCATCCTTGGTATTCAGGGTAGCAGAGAACTTTGGTTTGACTGAGGCATAGATAAATCGGTAAATCAGAACACCTTTAGATCTGCACATTCTATCTGTATATCTGATGCTGTGTCCTGTGTCCACCCATACTGCTGAATAACTGGGATGGAAAGTGTAGAGACTTGATGCAGTAAGTTTCTAAAGCCGCATGCATCATCGATCAGATATGCCTGGAACACACACATAAACAAACGAGAATTGGTAAGCTGCAGTTAAACAAGATGAGGATGACTCACTGCAGAGTGAGTACAACCCACTCACCTCCCCAAACAGTATGAGATATGGCACAGCTGCCTTTGAATTCACCCTCGGAGAACCAGTGGCATTTAAGAGGGAAAAGATACCGTAAGCCTTCTAGCCCAGCTGCTCTTGTCAATGGGTTGGTTTATGTGCAAAACACATCCATCAGCCCCAGTTTCTCCTGGGAATCTTACCTGCTGTGAATGCCTGAAAACAGTAGGATCTCAGTGGGGTCAGCAGAGAGATTTTTTCTAAAAAAGTCAGACCCCTCTCATAAGTGTAACCAAAACCATGGGTACCTGAGAACAAAATTTCCCATAAGCATATCCACAAATGCTTGATGCTGTCCTCAGTATTTGCCTTAGAATGTTTGTTCCTTTGCCAACTGCATACAGCCCAGTTCCCAAGCTATCTCTAGCCTGGAATAAACCAATACAATGATGCCATTCCCACCCTGCATGAAATTGCGGAGCATGAAAGATTGCTCTTTGCTATTCCTAGCCCAAGCACTTGTTTGCTGACCAAAATGTGCGTGAGGCAGCATGCAACAAAAGTGTTAAAAACTGCTCTGCTCTGAAGGGTTTACAGTCCAAGAAGTGGACACAGAAAAGAAGATGCTGTAAAAACACAGAGGCCTGTGTGTAAATAGAGAGAGAGAAAAGGTAGCTTTTAGGGAGAAGATTGATGTTATAAATGCTAAGGGTGATCTTTCTTGTTGAAGCAAACAAAATTTCACTGAACCCTAACAAACCTCACTGGGGCTATGCCAAGCCTTTAATCTGTGAGGGGTGAATCCAAGGCACGGCAATGTAACACCTTGGAGGCAAAATCCAGTACCGAACTCTTCCGCCTTTCAGAAAAGCCAGTCACCTCTCTGTGAAACCCTTTTCAGAGTCACCAGCTAGTATAGGAGACATCAGCACAGAGCCTACACATCAGGAAAGCTTAATAAATTCAATGCCATTATCTTAGCTCAAAAGCACTGGAGCCTGATGTTTCACTTCTCTCAATGTGTATTATGTCATTTTCTTGGATGATGTTTAGCTCTCCATGGGAAGCATGTCTTTACATGCCTGATATTTTCTAGGTGGCTACAGCAGCAACCAAAGCTTAAATACCTTTTTCCCTGAAAAAGCCAGTGCCAAACCTCCTGGAGATGGTTGCAATTCGCAGGCATCAAAGTAATGCCACACACTAACTCCTTCACTGTCATTCATCTCTTGATACAGAAAATGAGAATGAGACCTCTCTGGGGAAATGATCGCCTGGAATATCATCATGTCATTGGCATTTACACTGTCAAAAAATGACAAGAACCATGGAAAATCTGTTGTTGTCAATCCAGTTAACTCTGACACGATTTAGTCTTCAAATACCTCTGGATTAGAAAGGGGTTTCCCTGATTTTTATAGTGAGTCTGGCAGGTTTGAGGCATGAAACTATTTTCTGCTTACACGGAAAGAAGAGTTGTCTGGAAAAAAATCCCCACACCAAAATGGTCTGGAAAATTACGTTTATGTGAGACAAATTCTTTGCAGACAGCATTCATTCAAAAGAATGAACTGTCATTTCTTATTCCCCCCAGAAAGTGAGTTTCATTTTTCATGTGTATTGAAGGGACTTAGAGTATAACACTTCTCTCCTTTATTAGATGTAATGTTTTGCTAACACATAGTAAGGATGTTTAATTTACTTACAGAAATGTATCCTGGAGGCAGCAGATATATAAGAAGTGCATCAGACAAGGGAATCAAGCATAAACCCCTAACTGTGATATTCAGCAGCTCAACCAAGGGACCTGAACTGCAGCAGACAGTCATTCTTTCTTTAGGATCTGACTCACAGTAAGAAGGGGTGCAGGAGGAGCTCCCAACCGTAACACCAGGTTGGATGCTTCCTCTCCAAGAGATTAGAACTCTGAGCAAAAAGGGACAAGCAGAGCTTATTCTCATTTCTTTGCTGCAGGAAGGATTTTGAATCGCAGGTTTGAATTGGAAACAAGGGATATCCCAGCTAAACAAACAGAAGAAAAATCAATAGTCTTACAAAGGGTGTTCATCAACCGCCAGAAACAAAAAGGAGGGGGGGGGGGGTGAGGGGGGGGGGGGGGGGGTGGGCTGCAGAAATTCCTTCATCACTGACAGCAGCATTGGTTTGTTTGAGCTCATGGGGGAGCCCTCCAAGCAGGCAGATACCTTCACACTAACCACTCAGGAAGCCTCTGATTTAATTTTTTCCTTTGAAAACAACCAGATTTCTGAGATGTATGATAGAAAGCCAGCAAGTTTCAAATTCATGTGTTTTCCTACTAAGCTGCAAAAAACCTTTACCTCAATCTGGGGGGAAGAGGGGGCTGTATTCCCCTCTCTCTATTCTCCATCACCATGCCGGAGCCCCAGGCTCCAGCGAGACCCTGTGATCCCTGCGCCATTTGCCCAACTGATGCCAGCAGGCAGCCCAGTGCTGCTGGGGATAAGCCTGCGTGGTCCGGGCGTGCAACACAGCTGGCCAGCTGCCAGCCAAGTGTACCACTCTTGTGCAAGCAATTGACTTGAACACAGCTGAAAAAACCAAAGCTGTTGTCTGCTGAGATGAAAGAGCTCCCTCTTTGCATGCAAAAGAGGGGAATGAAAGCAGGCCGAGTTTGCTGTTCATCTTGGAAGAGGAGTGGAAAATCAGAAAAAAAAATAATATTGCAGGAGCTCTTGTGACAGATGAATCCCAGTGAGTGTCCTGGTGTATGTTCAGTGCTTTGGCTGTCAGCTGGACCTTCCCTTGTGCTGGGGTTGGATTTAGAAAAGAGACAAAGGTAACAGCCCAGCAGGTGTAAAAAAATGGGATAGCGCTCTGCAGTGTGGTCAAAAATGCTCTGCTGAGCACTGACTCCCGCGCTCCACCTCCTTGCCAGGGTCTGGATAGTCATAGATCAGAGTTCACTGCCCCCCAGGGCTCTGCCAGCCTGAGGCTCCAGCACACTGTGCACAATCCAGCTGGATGGACTGCCCTGATCTTCATCCATGGTGTGAAGGCAATGAATAATGCTGACTTTTGAAATGTTATCTTTTTTCCTGTTTCATTCTTGCTAGGACAAACGTGGCAGTTCAGACTTTTCAAAACAGGTTTCAAGCTCCCAGTCAACTCAGGCACATCCAGTCTCAGAGGTTTTGGAGATTTTGTCCACAGCTGGTAAAGCCAGAAGTGGATGAAAGCTGGGATGCTGGAGAACCAGTACAAACAGACAGCTTGGGAAGAACCCTGAATCTATTATTCATTATGTATTGCACTTGTCAGTTTACACCATGGCTTACAACATGTATTTACAACATAAACCAACATGTATCACAGAAATCAGTCACAGTGTAGAAATTCATGTTTTCAGCTGGTAAGGTTCATAATATTAGCCACAGAGTTTCTCATCACCCAGTCAGAAACTGGGGCTTGATCTAGGGACAACATTAGCAAATAGTCCCTGTACAGAGCGGCTACATGATTCATTTGACCTGGCTGTGCAAAATGTTCCATTTCCTGCCTCCTCCACGGAAACATCAGCACATCCTCTAATGTCACATCCTCTAATGATAAGGTGGAGCCTTTATCTCAATCTCTAGAGCATCGTGTTTTAGCCCAAACTTTTAGCTTGTGCAATCTCTGGTGTCAATCGATAAGCTGGTTGCCCTACTTCATGTGGCTTCTGCTGCCAGACTTTTCTTCATGAAGGCAAAAGGTTTCTTCATGGTGGTCACAACCCAGGAGGAAACCTATCTCTGCTGGACACAGTTTATCTTAAGAAATATTCTAAAGATATTCTGAGTATTCTGCTTATTGGCTTTCTACACAGATAACTGCCATTACAGTTGCTTCTCTCTTCTTTTGCTCTGCAAAGCTCTACAGAGAAAGTGAGGAGGGAGAGGCAGACACCCTGTTTCCTCTGTGTCTTTAACACATCAGGTACCCTGGAGCAGTTTTACCATGTTCCCAGCGTAAATAGCACTGTTTTGATAATGCATGGGTTTCTACTCACCTTAATTTATTCTAGTTCCAGCAGACCTTGAGTTCAGAGAAAGTTATTTTTTGTTTGTTTGTTTGTTTGTTTGCATAGGGGTTTTTGGGTTGTTCTTCCTGAGCCCAAAGAGTTTCTCTTTTTCTGCCCAAATATAAATAAGATCAATTTTTAAAAATAATTTTTAAGAAAACTATTTTATCCAAGTACTTCATGAGTGAATGGTTCCCTGTGGATATGTAACAGTAAGTGCAATGCTTATTTTTTTGCTCCCAGTGGCATTGATTGTGTGAAAATAAATGTTGAGTACTGTGAAGCAATTAATCCTTAACTCTCCTGGGAGTTTGGTAGGTAATTATTACTATCTTTAGCTTACAGAGTGAGGTGAGCAACAGGAGCTGGATAATTTGCTCTGGCCTCAGAGACCAAGGACAGGATTGTACTCTGCCTGTATCAAGTAGATCCTTTTAATTGAAATATTCCACTCATGCCCTTCAGATGTTACACGTTCTGCTCTGACATACCCACCTCTGCCACTCTCATAGCTTTATGAGGATATGTCATTGGACAGATGAAGATTTCTAGAATTTCTCCACTGGGTAATTGTTGGGGATGAATGGGGATGGAAAGGGAAGAAGGTCTGAGTTGGGTGGTGGTCAGCTTGCTTTAGATTTCTCCTAGTAGTATCTGTACACCTGGCCACACCACACTGAGCTGTGCTGTTGTACCAACAGGGTAGCTAGCTCAGAGGACTCTGTGCTTCACCGAACAGCAGAGACAAAGCTAGGAGATGAACAGGGACCATCAAGAGTTGCTCCTCTGAATCTCAGAATAACCAAACCTCACTAAACTCCTTGGGTGGGATTCAACTCCACATCCAGGCACCTGAATTTTAGTGTTGACACATAACTCTCTAAAGTTATCCAGCTCATTCTGCACAGACATTTGGTTTGCTGAATATCTCCTAAGGCTTCATCGACTTGAGGCCCCATTTACCTCCCAGTTACAAAACCAAACAGGTGGAGCTCATAATTTGTTGCAAGAGGGAAGGAGCCTTCCAATACTCCCTTGCTCTCACAGCTCTCACCTGCACCACTTGCAATGCCTCAGCAGTGCTCTGGATGGTTGGCCTCACAGCCAGGAATAACATTTCTGCTCCAAGGGCAGTGGTCTTCATGGCTGAAGGTTCACCTTTAAGGAACCTTGGTGGATGACATCTACTTATGAAGCAAGGTGTTGATACTTTGAGAGAATTCAAAACAGATGGTAAGTGAAGGAAAGATGCTTTACAGAGGAGGTATTTAGAATTAGGATCACAACTAATTCTCAGAAACACATTCTCAGGACACATTCTCAGAAAATGTACCTTTTTCTGGTGGGTGAACCCAGGCATTGCAAGTGATGTTTTTGTTTTGTGCATTAACTAAATGTAGTGTAATGATTAGATTACTCTGTCTTAATCAAAGCTTGCAAGTTTTCTCTGTGTCCCTTTCCTCAATAGTCTCATTTACTGAGATCCTAAGGGTTATCTCTTTTGCTCTACTCACAAAAAAAAAGTTTAATAAATCAGTCACATGTTGAAGACCTCAATAAACATTTCTGCAACAGACTAGAGCACTTAGCTGCACCTACACTTATGCCCACAGTGCCTCTAGCCAAAGTATAGTTATTAACACTCAAAGCTCATGACTTTTAAAAGGATAATAGCCTGTTTCTATATTCTGCAGCCAGAAGAAACTGAGAACAGGCCAGGAAATAGTGTTGTAACCCACAGCCTATCGCATTGACGGTACTGCCTCACCGAGACCGAGTCTACGTTCTGTATCTTGCATTTTACTAGTACCATAAACTTAACAGACTAAAACTTTTTTTTCCTGTGTTAGTACAGCATGGTATGATCCTGACCCACAACTGGAGGCTGCAGGCACTAAAATAATACAGATATAAAAATTAACAATAATTTTTAATGACCTCAAAGTGCAATACTGCTTGAGTAAAAGGTAAGTATGACCTATATTTAGAGGATTAGGCTTCCAGATGGCAAACCCCCAAGAGAATCCCATGGATACGACATGATATGATATGATATGATATGATATGATATGACTGATTTACACCAGCTGAAAATCTGGCCCATCCCGGTATTTTGAGCTTGTGCAATTGCTTTTGTAGAACCATCAAATCAAATGTGTTTTTTCTGCATTCAGTTTCATCATTCATTCACTGAAACAACTGGTTAGTGTTTCAGTTGTTTTAACTTCTCTGATTTTGATAGTTATATGTACGCTATAAAAGGGGTTCACCATACTTGTTTTATGGACTGTTCATAAAGCTGACAACTGTATACAAATACATTAGACAGCTCGTTTCAGTTTTAGCACCTTGTTTATCTTTCTTCACTTTTGAAAGCTTTTTCACCATAGCATAATATCTCCCTGTACACACATGAAATATTTTTTATTGAAGTGCCATGGCCTTTATTCTTAACTCTTTTTGCTGGGCTCAGTACAGAGTAATCTGAATTGTGAGTGGTGAGGACAGAGATAATTCAGGTTCAGTTGGATGCTTGCAGCCCTAGCTACACTGAATGACACCTCATCAGCTGTCTATGTCTGCCAAGAAAATCATTCAGCAAAGAGGTTTTAGGGATATAGGCTGACTTCAGGTGGTGACTGTAGGTGTCTACCTACAAACACCTACGTTTTGTGCTTGTCGTAAGAAATCCCTTTAGTTAGTAGAGATCTCATCAATGCAGTCAATAGAGCCCAGCACACAAGTCACTTCATCCCAAAGGACGCAAAATAGATTAAAGAAAATGTGCTCAGGTAGCAATATTTAAACTCTAAACATAGACAGAATTCATTCATTAAGCTTAGAAGGGACTGGTAAAGCCCATACTCGTGCACTTCTCAAGTCATTGTCTCTCATTCAGCTGCTCTCCCTGTCCGGAGCCCATGTTCCTTGAAAGGCATCCAGTCATTATGTGAAAACCAGAGATGGAGAACACTAAACTGTGTGGAGTTTGCTTGGATCATTAATCACTCCTGTTAATTTGAGGGAGTTGCAGGTCTCATTCCTCTTTCAGTTGTTCCTGTTTCAACATTGTCTTATGCTATCCTCTTTTTTTTTTTTTTTTTTTTTCTACTGGTGTCATTTAGTATGCAACATCTTTTTGTGAAGCTGCTTAAATTTAAATAAGTCACCTGCCAGATTTCATTAATGAATTGGAGAATGAAATATTTCACATTCTCCGTTCCTGGTGTTGCTCTGTGAACTGGATTTTGCTCTGATGTAAGAAATGTATTAAAATCTCTCTTGTTGCAATTAAAGACTTGGGAAGTAACTTTGGCTAAGTGCCCCAGCAGGTTTACAGACAAGATGTCCTATTGGATCTGATCAGTTGCTCATATCTGTGGACACCTGTACTTCTTGGCAGAGATGGGTGCACAGATCAACAGAACTTCATTTTGAAAATTCAGATGGCTAAATTAATAAATTCAGTATCACATTGCAGTAGGAGATTGCACTGGATAAATATTTGGAGTAAATTGAGAGATCTCTCCATATAGCAGTGGAATGATGCTGGTTAAACCAGCTCAAGGTGTGGTCCAATGCATCCATAATAAATCAGGGAGACTACAAGAAAACCAGGGGAAAAGCTGGAAAAAAAAACACCTTAGATTCAGCAAACCTGAAAGTCTTTCCCTACTGATTGATAAATAAGGAGACTTAAACACAGGAAACCACCAGTTGTTTATGCTACATTTTGAAATAATCAAGTCGTGTAGGTGGATGTAATTGTCATGTTTGCAAAACAACACAGTGAGTGTTTTCTTGCCTCTAATCCCGATGCAAATAATACCTAGAAATACATTTCACAGTTGTTTTATGGAATGTGATGCTATTACTTTTATTTAAATCAAGTCACAAAATGGAAAGCAGAACAGATGCACTGTGTTGAGTTTGGAAAGGAAGATAAATAGGGAACATAACCCCAAGGGCACAGAACAGCAAATCCAGCCTTCAGTGAACTACCGCATGAATCAGCTCTCAAATATTGTCCTTCTAGACACTATCATGAACAGTCTTTGTATTTCTGATTTCCAGGGGCAGAGAGAATAAAAAACCACCACAGGCAGAAGACAACCCAGCTGGTTTTCTTTACCCCTGCTCTCACTTTCCACCAAAATTTCTTACGTTTGCATGATATTTTTCCTCAGCAATATCCAGAAAGATAAGCCATTTTATGATAAATGCCTCAGCTCAGATGTTAATTACCTTTAAGAAAGAGGGTTAAATAATGGTAATGAGGTAAGGCAGCCACAGGCAAGATGTGCTAGCCCAAGATGGCCATCACTGAAGTAACTGTGCCACTACTGATGTGAAGGGGAATTAGAGCAAGACTTTCCTGAATTGTTCATGACTGAGATGAGAAAAAAATGCCTTCTAGTCTGCTACATCTGTTAGCAGAGATCCTGTCCAACACCAAGCAGCTACTACACTCCCACTCCCACATTGCCTAGTAAAATCTTTTGCAGAGATTAGGAGAATGGAAACACAGTGGGGCGAGTCCCAACCTCCCAGCAGCACAGCAAAGTGGAAGGTGAACTTCAGCATGGTTAGATGGGAAGTGAAGCAAATGAGCAAAACCTCCCACAACATATCTAATTGATTTACACAGAGATAGGATCAAAAAAGAACCATCCTTTGAGGGGAAATACATTGTGGTATTATAACACATCAGCAAGTCAGCTTAATACTTGGGAATGCTCCTGTCCCCACCCACATAAGGCGAAAAATAAAGGTTTCAACCATGACCATCTACACCACTCCGTAAAACCACAGTGCAGCAAAGTTTGAATCCTTCTGGCTCCCTTCCTTGTCTCAAAGAGGATACACGGGCACAAGGATGGGTACAAGAGGTGGCAAAAAGGATGCCAAAGGTATGGCGCAGGCTCCAGGTCAGAGACCATGGGGCGTTTCAGCCTGCAAAAAAGAAGCTGGATACAAAATCTTTAGCCACATGGAGAAGGGAACGTGTGTTCACTGGTACTGGTGGTGTAAGGTTTGCGGGGGGTGGGATGAAATAGCAGGAGGTGGGTTCAGATCAACCCCAAAGGCTGCTCCCAGCACCGTGGAGTTCACTTGATGCCCGCGGCACATCGGACTGGCTGGACCCCAACCCAGTGCAGGGCAAAAGGGACCACCCAAAAGCGGTTGGGACTTTTCCTGGAAAATCACTGCCACGAGACACGCAACCTTCAGATTTGCTCTCTGCAAAGAAACTAAAGAGGAACATCTGTCAATACTTTTGCCTCTCCCCCTCGGGGAAATCTGTCTTTAACAGGCTACTTGAAAGCGTTCAGGCTGCATGAATGAATGAAATAAGCACACACAAAGTGGCTATTATTAGCAGCGAGAGGCAGTGACCAGCTAATCGACCATTCCCCTGTCATTTTACCATCCGAACTGAGCTTTGTATAGCTTTGTCGCGTGTTCAAACCATTGTACAACTAATTGATGTAATTAATATCTTGTCCCTCTTTTTACACTGGCAATTATAAGCCACAATCAAGCCTACAATGAGAAACAAGAGAGAGGACCAGGATTTTTCATACCAAATGCAAAAGAAAAGGGGAAAAAAGTCCTTCAGATCCCAACAAAAGCTCAGGTCTTTCCATAAAGAGTAAAGGGGAAAAAAAGATATTAAACTGTTTTTCTGACCCTTTGCATGTTATATTTAAAAAGTGAATGGCTTAGTGATTTGTTAACAAGAGCTAAAGGCTAGATACAATTTTAGGTTTTGAACTATTGAGCCCTTTCCCTAAAAATGGCAGATTCCTGGTCGTGTTAGTAAGTCAAACAGCCTGGAATTAGGGAATTAGACTCTCTCCAGGGCCTCCCAAATCTGACTATTTTGCTTTCTCTCTTTGGCAGGTGGTTTAAAAGACAACAAATCTGTCCATCTGTTTGAGCTGGACAATCTAGCAGGATTGAGGAGAAAAGAACTGCAAGGAGGGTACTATTTTTCTTATTGTTACCTTTATTGATGGGACTTGTTCAGGTGTTTATGCTAAAGCAAGCCTATACCTTTGGGTTCTTGAGTTGAAAAGAGCGTTGCCCTTAATACTAACGGAAATGCTCTGTAATGTGCTGGAGAGGGGAGGGATTTCCACATTTGCATCCATAATGAGGGTTAATGTGGTCTTGAGCTGCTCTTCCAAAATGAGAAATTCAGAAATGTCATGTCACTGACCGGCACCTTGGAACTTTCTTTCTTTGAGGAGAAAGACAGAGAAAGGACATACAGACTCACTCAGTCTGGTTGGGACTTCCAAACTTTGGTCCACTTAACCCCCTTCTAACCAAGCAGCTATTTCAGAGGAAGCCAAACACCCCAACCAACCTCTACTCTCCACCCCAGCGGTGCTGGGTCCCTTTCCCAGCACAGCTCAGCCCCGCTGCGGAGCTCACAGCAGCACCGGGCCAGCTCCTGTGCCTCTGCCTGCTGCCCCTACTAACAGCAGCGCTCCCATCACCCTGCTCAGCCTCTCCCAGGGCCATCCCAGCAGGGACCCCCGCGCTCGGCAGAGAGGGGCGATGCTCTTGCACTGCAGGCTAGGGGTCTGCAGGCTGCTTGCCCTGGAGCTGGGGGAATCCTGCAGTGACCGCGTTGGCTGGGGGTGAAAATGGAAAATTAAGCTTTGCTCTTTTCCTCAGCCTTGGTTCCTCTCCACCCTATTGCAACGCTTAATAAAAAAAAATAAATTAAATTAAAATAAAACACAAGTTAAATGGTGAGAAATTAACAAAGGAAGCAAAAAGGAAACGGAAGAAACCAAAAAAATAAAAAGGAGGTAACAGAAAAGGTATAAAAAGCAGAAGAGGCATAAAAATTAGGGGAGGCGTAAAAAGTGGAAAAAGGGGGAAAGGGGAAAAAAAAGGAAAAAGGGGATAGAAGGGCAAAAAGAAACAGGGAAACAAAGGGGAAAAGGAAGAGGGAGGAAAGGGGGAAACTGAAAAGGAAATATGGGAAAGGAGAGAAAGGGGGGAAAAAAGATGGAGAAGAGAAAAAAGAGGAAAAGGGAAATAAAGAAGGGAAAGAATGGAAAAGGAAAAAGGAAAAAACGAGCAGGGAGAAAGAGAGGAAGGAAAAGGGAAAGAGGGAAAAAGGAGACAGAAAGGGGAAAGAAGGCAAACCAGGAGGACAAGAGAAGAGAAAACCAGAGGAAGAGGCAAAAGAAGGGTAAATCAATAAAGGGTGAAAGAAGAGGGGGCGGAGGAAGGGGGGAGGGAGGACTCGGGTGAGCTCAGCGGGCGGCCGGGGTAGGGGCAGGGGCAGGAGCAAGAACCGGGACCGGGACAGGGACCGGGGCCGGGGCAGGGGCAGGGGCAGGGGCATGGGCCGGGGCCGGGGCGCGACCGCCCCGCGCAGCGCAGCCTCCCCGCGGCACCTGGGGCTGGGGGCGGTGCGGCCCCGCCCCGCGCGGGGGGTGGCGGGGGCGGCGGAGCGCGCGGTGCGGAGCCGCCGGTGTCCCCTCCCCTCCCCTCCCCTCCCCTCCCCTGCCTCCCCTCCCCCCCCGGCTGGCGGGGCGCGCGCAGGCGGGCGGCGGGAGCGGGCGCAGCGCTGGCGGCAGCGGCCGGGGCCGGCGGTGCGGGGTGCCCGCGGGTGCGGCATGGAGAGCGGGGTGCTGGGCGTCGTGCTGCCGCTGCTGGGCTGGCTCCTCTCGGCGGTGAGTGCCGCGCCGGGCCGCGTCCGTGCAGCCGCGGGCAAACTTTGGGACAACTTTGCAAGTGGCGCCGGGTCAGGCAGGTGCGCCGTGGGGGGTCCCGTCCCCCCCGGCCCCGTAACTGGCACACAGCAGCCGCGGCATTTTCCTGTGGGAGGTACGGTTCCTCTTCAGGAGCGAGAGGATCTCTCGATCTGGAGGAATCCGCCGGGTGAGGGGCTGTTCGCGTTTTATTTCAGACTCCTGGTTTTGTTGTCATTCAGGTTTGCAGCCTGGCTTTTCTGTCGCTTTGCTGTGGTTGCTCTGTTCAGGAGCTCGGTCGTTTTGTGCAAAGCTCCCCCTGCCCTAAAACAGGGGGTAAGGGGATGAAATTCCCCGGCGGCGGGGCAGGGGTTCCCGGTGGGACCTGCCTGCCGTCCAGGAGCGAGTGCCCGGGAGAAGTTCCGCAGGCGCCGCTCGCGGGGGCACAGCCGGCGAGGGTGCGCGGCCCCGGCGCGGAGCAGGAGCCCCGAGCACTGGCTGCGTTTGCCGGCTGCTGGGTCCCTGCTGCGTGTCACCGCCACGCTCGCAGGTCCCTGGGTCGGGGCTGTGTCGTCCCCCCGCAGGTGGCTCGTCGCAGCGGGTGCGATTATCGAAGGGGCTGGTTTCTGCTGCCGACCGGCCGTGTGCGCACACGTGGGTGCAGGAGCCGCTTGTCCCCGCACCCTGGGCAGACACGGGGCTCCGACGCTTTTGTTCCTGCAGCTCGTTCCCCTGCAGCGCCCGGTTCCTAGCGGGACCGTTTCTGCTCGGCAGGCTGGGGTGGCGCGGAGATGGGGTGCTGGCCGAGCCTGCCTTCCCTTCTTACTTTGGATCTTCTCCCACACGTGTTTTCTCCCTCTGGAAGGTGAGGTTTCCTCACCAACGTTGTGTTGGGTTGGCACCCACAGGAGCTGAGGTGGTGCCATCGGTACTTGGTTGTAGCTCGCTTCTGTTGGCTCTGCTGGGCTGGTGGCAGCGGTGACAGTGGCGTGCTCCGAGCAGCACCGACCCCCAGTAGAGTCAGACCGACCAAGCCCAGCCTCAGAGAGGGGAAGGTAACCCAGTTTTGTCACTGCATCGCTCCTCTCACCTTTCTTCCTCCCCCCCCCCCTCCCCCCGCCTTGTCCCTTAAGAAATGAGACACTTATTTCATTTTTTTCCCCTGTCACCATGAGCCACCCAGCCATCTGCATTGCCAAAGACTTTATTTGAGAAAGAACAGGCTGGGAAAATGGATTAAACTATTAAAAAAAATGACCAGGCAATTAGTTCCTGGAATTCTACAGACTTTGCTTTAGGGAAGATCCAAAATAGCTCATGTCCAAGGCTGAAGCTGGGGAAATGAGAGGGGGGCAGCGGTCCCATAAGCTGCTGGGTCTGCTCCAACTCTCACTTCCACTGAAGCCCATGGCAAAAATCCCATTTCTTGAAACACTGTTGGCATTAAGAGGTCCTCTGGGGCCAGATCCTATGGAGAGTTAAGTCCTGTAGCCTGCTGAGATTTGTCATGCAAATGGTGGCAGGATCGGGCCCTTCTGGTGGTGCTGTTGGTGTCCTTGCCATCAATACTTGGCTGTCAATAAGCACAAACCCCTGAAGCTTTGGGACAATGGCATGGCACAGCCTCGGTGCAATCCGGTACTGGTTCCTTTTCAACCCTTTTTATTATCTTGTTTTTTCATACTTTATCTCACTTGCCCTTGGTTTAGTAGAACCGTTGGTTGTTTTCTCATTCTTTTGTTGTGTTAATGTTCCTGGGACCTGGTTCATACTAGTAGGTTAAAGAGATTCACATGCTCCTTATCAGTGCTGATCTGCAAGGTGACTAATGCTGAAGTGCCTCAGTGCTAGAGAAAATCACCTTTGGTTTTGTTTCTCAGTTTAGACCTGGGATTCGGTGCTCATTTTTACAGCGAAAATAATTCAGCAGTTGTAACAACCTGGCTCTGGGACTACGATGGGTCAGTAGAGTTGTGGGTGGGTTTTTTTTTTCCTTCTTATAATTTATTGTGATAATTTTTATTGGTATGTCCTTGGAAAAACTCTGAACAAGAATGACTGGCAGATTGAGAAGTTCAGTGCTATAAAACTGTTGCAGCCATGTGGTTTCTAATTGCTGTTATAAACTTTCACCTCGGCCTCTCACGATCTACAAATGTGGTAAAAAAGGAAATTGGGCAAATCTCATTTGCTGTAGTTCATCAGACCATGCTCACCAGAGACCTGCCTCCTGCAGCCATCAGCCTTTAACATTCTGAAGTGCTAAAGGTGGGAAGGGAGGGCAAGGTGTAAATCCAGAATAATCCCTGCTAGGTTCTAGTGGGTCAGTTTACCTTTTCAGGGGTGTAACTAAGATAATCTGGCCCAGAGAGCTACATAGTGGGCTATTTTTTGTCCCAGTGTGTGTCTGGTAAATGAGATGTGGCTAATTCAAAGCAGTTGGTGGATTCCACATGCCTTCAGACTGCAAGCTCATTGAATTAACCAAATCTAGCCAGCTGGTGTAATTTGTGCTTTTCTTCAAGAGTTTTATTCTACTTCAGCCATGAAGTAGATGTGTGATGGAAAGGAATAAAAACCTCAGATTTGATCCTTTAGCTTTAGCAGTCCAAGTGTAAATACTGGAAGCAGGGCCATTGTAAAAAAACAGTTAAATTTAAGCTCTTGGGACAACCACTGCAGCTGCATCTGTATCTCTTTCGTCCTGTCATTGACTGAGCCTGAGAAGTGAGATAAATGTGTTTAAAACAAAATAATCAATGTTTCTGACAAAAAGGCAAGGTTCTCACCAGAATCCTCCAGCTGAATTCCTGCGTCCGACACACAGATCCTTTCGCAGTAACAACATGTGTTTAACAAAGGCCTTGCCACAAACCCTCCGTGTGTTACTGAGTGTATGATTTATTAAATTTATACATGCGTAAATGCATGACTGACTTTATTTAGGAGAACCAGTTGCCCAACCCTGTATCTGGGTAGCTTTGAGAGTCTCATTGCCTCTTTATAATGCTGGAAGTTTTCAGAGTACATATTTTCAGCAGTACATATATTTTAGAAGCTCTTACTTAGGACATAATGAGGCAAAACAGAAAAATAGGCAAAACCACAGTATCTGAGGCAAGAAAAAAATATTCCATGTGGAATATTTAAGGCTATTTCCAACAGTGTTTTATTCCAGCCTGCCAGTATGTCAGCAAGGGGATTCACACCATAATTATTGCACCCTCCCCACAGCTGAGAGGTCTGTCTCCAGCAGGAAAAGTCTGGAGAACCGGACAGGAGGGGAACCTTGATGTATTGTAAAAGGAGATGAGTCCACCGGGGTTTTTTTAAAAAGAGGGATAGTTGCCAAATATGCAGCACCAGGAGGTAGATGGGACCATGGACAGAGAAAGCTGCCTGACTCATGAATTTGGGTCTGTATCTGTGTTTCACCCTTTTTACGGTGCTTTAAAAATACTCTAGTTCAAACTCCTTCCTGTTGTAATATCAGCAGCAGTGTGACAGCCAGAGGGCTGCACCAGATGAAAATGCAAAGTAAGGTGTGCTGTGCTTTGTGCTGAGTCCTTCCAGTGCTGGCTTGTGAGGTTGCCGTGACGTTTTGTTCTTGTTTTATTGTTTCACAGTGGTGTGGCTTTGCTGAATGCTATTTGTCTCTTCTCACTTCAGTATCCAGGTGCGGGGGGAGGTTGTGGTAGTTGGTGGATACAAAGCAGAGAGGTGCTGTGCACATTTTGCAAGTGGGAAGCTGGGGCATGAGTAAGTGATGGGATCAGTGTCGTGAAAGAGGGCTTTCAGCCCTCCGGAGGCACCAGCTGCAAGGCTGCCTTGGAAATGGCAAACCTATATTTTCTTTATTTTTTTTTTTTGGGGGGGGGGGGGCAGGGAAGCCTGGTAGGAGTGGGAAGTTACCTGGTATTTGGCCTAGTTTGAAGGAGAGGGGGAAGAGGGACAGAAAGGAAGTCTCCCTGTTAAGCATCAAGTGTCCCATTTATTGGCAGTCTGAGGAAGGGCACCAGACACTGTGTAGATCAATGAGACCCAAGACGAGATGATAGTTTATTTTTTTTTACTCAGAGCTGAGCGCACTTGGAGGAGATTTGTAACACTCTGCATGGCATCTGCGGCTCAAATTCAGGAAGGGAGTCAAATTATCTGTGCAGGATAAAAGGTGTTACTCAAGTTTTGATGAGGAGCAGGACTTAGCTTGGTTTTATGAACTCCATAGGTCACATCCTGCCCTCAGACCAAGTCAGCACAAGTGTGACAGTGTCATTTCACTGCTGCGAGTGGGATCACTGTTGCATCACGCTGGGTCAGTGGAAATGGATATGTGGTTTTCCAGTGCCGGTTGTGTGGTTAAATACAGCCCCATTCTCTGGCCTCAGCCACTTTCTCCCTGCTGTATTGGAAAGAAGAGGAAAGTCATTTGTAAGGACCAAAATCTAGGAAATGCAGCCAAGAAAAATCCTCAGTCGTGGGCCAAAACCATAGACAAAATGGGTTGGAGGTGCCTGGAGACCCCAGAGCAGGAGGGGCTGGAGTTGTGGTCCAACAGGTGGCATGGAGAGCATGGATGGATAAACAGGCAGGCAGGTCAGAAGCTCCTGCTCCCTCCGTGAGACTCGCTGAGCCTGCCGTTTGCCCTCCCACCCTGTGCAGCCAGGCAGGGTTTCCTCGGTGAGTGCTGAATGCCTGTGATTTCCCTTCCACGCTCCCAGATGTTTTCCAGAAGTCAAGAGCTCTCACAGCTTCATTTGGGTGGGAACCGAGCCAAGAGGGGAGACGTCTTGGCCTTCGAAAATGAGATCCCAGAGGACAGCAGAGGAAGGAAAATCAGGTCCTTGGTTTTGAGGTGTGAGAGGGGCAGGGCAGGGATGCCAGCCATCAGACTGGCCTCCATCCAGAGCTAACACAGCTCACCCGTGATGGGGAGGTCCTGTGCATGGCTGGGGAAGGCTGTTCACCAGCTGAGCGGTCTTCTTGTCACCGTTCCCTTTTGGAGCAACCTGCAGCATGCTTGGCTTCATGCCTGACCACCAGGGATTTTTCTGGGGTGGTTCATCTCTCCAGGCACGAGCTTCACCTTTCACATTACAGGACCCATAATGCAGGGGAGGGTTCATTCATTAGGTCTCAGAAAGTGCCGGGGGGAGGGTTTGAGAAGAAGATGGGCTCCCCAATGCCACCAAGTGCTGGATGCTCTGTGCACCCTTATGCAGCTCTTTTATTTCTTGAATGGGGTGTTGCCAGACTTCTTCAGCACTGGGTTTTTAGAAAACCTAAAGGCTTCTGGAGATGTGAATAAAAGTGCAGTTTCCTTCTGATAAGGATGTTGTTAATGAAGTACCAAGACTTTCTATCCTGAAACTTCAGCTTCGTTAGAAGCATCTACTGGCGATTAGCTTTGCTACAAATCACTTTTAAACTGCTTAACCTCATGCATAAACCCTAATGAGGGAAGAGCTATAATAGCGAGAGCACTTATGTTTAATAATTGCCAATCTGCACAAATATAAATAGCCTACGTGAACATGGCCTGACCCGCTGGGAGCGAGCAGGTAAGGTTAAGAGGCGGAAGCAGGTGTGATTTTTTGTTGCTGTTACAGTCCTTGCCTTACATACTCTTTCCCCCGCTCATCCGTCAGTCATGCGGATGCAGGCAGATGCAGTGCCCTGAAGTCATGCAGCCCTGGTGCGAAGTTAGCGTAGGTGACGACAGAACTCAGTTCAGTAATTTTTAGATGGTTGGTTCATAAAGTGAATTTAGGGACGTTTTTGCGTGCAGGGGTATGTGTTGTGGTTTGCTTACGGCTGGAAAACACACATTAGGGCTGCTTTACTGGTGGTTTATTGTGCCAGATTTTATCTACAGCACTAACTTTTATATATACAGTATTTCTGTGACTTAAAGGCCTATTTTAGCTTGTGAGCTGTACATGAATTTTAGAGACACTGGTGTACTTCATGTTAACAAAGTCACTTTTCCAGGCAACTGAAAGAGTGGATGGTAACAGCCTTAAACTCCTCTATTAACGACATTAGATAGTTAGTGACTGCCCTGGGGGTGAGAAGTTTAACCCTTCCATTTTTTGCACTGCTGGGGAATGGAGACTTACCCTTCCATCGGTTGGATTTTAAATTCAAATGTTAGAATTGATTTGGGATTATTTTCTAATTCAGAACCAAATCAGGATTATTTTCAGATGCATTTCACTAGTGGGCTGGACAACAGACTTGGCCATGTTGTTTTGATAAAATCTCCTGGATGTCATGCCTCAGCTTCATTGATTTGCTTTGATTTAAAGTTGAGAAGAGACCAAAGGAACTGAGTAGGGAGCCCCCAACTCTGTTTGCTGAGCCACCATCCCTGTCATCCCCTCCTTGCTTTTGCAGCAGGCTCAGGGATGTTTCTACTCCTGATAGTTGCGAAGCTGAGTAGAAGCTCCACATTTTTTTAATTTTCATCCCTGTGAAACTGCACCTCATCAAGAGGGAAGAAAAAAAAATCTATTTAAAATCTATTTAAATACGATTCTTGTCTGGAGGGGAAAATATCAATACTTTGTCTTCTTTGTAAAGCTGAAGTCTATTTGGTACCTTTTTAAAAGATGTTTCTTTGAGGCTCCAACCTTGATTCTGTGTTTAACAGATGTTTCAATTAATACCTGGTGATCTGTAACATCACAACCAATATCTGAGCAGCGAGTGTCTCCAGGGGCCTTATAAATGTCATTGTCTATCACAGCTAATCAGTCTGTGGGCTTCCTTGCAGGTGGCCTTGGGGTGGGATTCACCTGGCAGATCAGGACACCTACGTTTTGGCATTTCTGCATAGGTGTCTACATGTGACCTGCGTGGTCTGAGCTCCTGTTGTGGTCAGCATTGTTGTCAGGTTGGGTTTGGCTGCTCCATCTTGGACACCTCAGGCCATTTTGGAAAATATCCCGTTGTCCCACACCGTCCGTTTGTGGAGAGCGAAGCCCCTGCAGCTGCTGTGTTATCTGCCAGCCCCACGTGGATGCTATGAACACAGAAAATAAAGTTATCTGAAATGGCACCACGTGCCTCTGTTATGCATGTTTCTGAACCCTCATGGACTGCAGCAGCAGTTCAGTCCTCAGGTAGACACCTACATTTAGGGATCTTAAGCTGCAAGCTGAATCCCTCCCTGGGTTTCTCTTGTGTTGTGTAAGAGTGAAAAAAAGAAGAAAACCTGCTCACGCTGAGCTTTCCCCTGCAGCCTGCTTTATTCATTACTGAAAAGCAGCTTTTATTTCATCTTTCCTTAGTGGCCAGACTGCTGCAGTTCAAACTTTAAGCAGCAAGCCCCTTTGCAAGGCAAAAAGGAAACAAAATTAAATATGCTGAGCCTGATGCCCACCCCTCCAAAAAAAAAAGATCCATAACAACTCTGTAGATTTGCGCCAAAATGAAAAGCTGCCTCAATGCTGATACAGCACTTTTGTGCACTTAGCTTGGAAACAGCCAGAATCCAAATCCTGCTGGAGATTATACCTCTTCCACCTTTATTTTGCTGTAGCCAAATTCAACTCTTATCTTAAGTGAATGTAATAATTATGTTTTTTATAGCTGCTTTCCCATTACAGATCCCTAGCCGCTTTTCAGGGGAGAGGTGAACCCCTTTAGAAAGTTCATCCCATTCATGGCTATGTGGGATGTATGTCCTTATCTGTTGGTTGTTTTTTTCTTATGTCACCTTTCACAGCCCTCCGGAGTTTACTGAGAAGAGATTAAACCCCCCTGCCCTACCAGATGTGTCTTCTTGCAGAGGGAGGGGGCGAATGACATCCTTGCCCAAAGGCAGACTGCTCGGCCGTGGAGCTGCAGCCATGCTAGCTGACATGGTTGCACATATCCTGCTGCTAAAGCTACTTTATCCTCCTTGCCATCAGTGATTGGGCTCAATCCTGAGTGGTGCCCAGTATTTCTTGGCTGCTTTTTCCCCTGTAATTTAGGGCGAGTAATTTGGAACAATTCAGCAAGGAACGCAAAAGGATGTGGCTGCTTTGTTCCCCTTGCTGAGTCCTGCCATGTGGTGGGAGCTACATGGAGGGGTGCTGGAGACCCTCTGCCAGCCCTGTGCTGCCTGGGGACCCCTTTGGGACTCCCTCCCTGGGGAGGTCACGGGGTTTTCTTGTTGCCCTGGAGTCATTTCAAAGCAAGGTGCAAGTGCAAACGAGCCAACACTGAAACAAGCCACTTGTTTCCTGCCATGTCTGCATCCATCTGGTTATTTTTCATTTTCATCCTGGCTCTTAAGCATAATTAGGCTTTTCCAGCTTTTTTCACAATAGGAACATGTTTTCTTTTTGCTTGACATGCTCAAAGGCAGAGAAAAATGCTGCTGCTGAGACTGTTCCCAACTTCACAGGGCACAGAAAGGAGGCCAGACACTAGGTGAAGGATTACTGACGTGCTCAAGTGTTGACTGCTAGGCTGCTTACATTTTGGGGGGGAATGACATTAAACACAGTTGCAGAGCCGTGTGGGTCTCAGCTATGCCACGCACTTCATTTCAGTGCTGCAGTGATTCCTCTCAAGGAATTTTCCCACCCCTTCTGTTTTGCTCTACTCACCGACTCTTGTTGTAGTTTCCTTTTTGCACAGTTTCTCAGTGCAAAGCTTTATTTCACCTGCTGGTGCTTTGCAGCTGGGACACGGGCTGTGGTTTTGAGTGCAGGGATTCTTGTTCTTTTCTCATGCCCACACAGTTTCTTTTGTAGCACCATTTTAGCAAAATTAAACTTTGTTCCTCTTTGGCCCGTTCTCTGCTCCTTGCCCTGGGAAGTCATACACATTTCAGCAAACAGTATACTGTCAAGGGCTTATTAGCTTCAGACTGGATGTGTACAATGCAGATGAGGCGAGATTTATCAAGAGTAAAGGCTTGTATTGGAACAATTGATATATATATATTTAATAAATAAAAATATATGCTTTCAGGCATAGCAATGCTTCCTGAGGTCTGAAAGAGAAACAAAGCTGAGTAACAATTGCTCTGGGTTTAGCCTGGAGCTGTTTATCAGTGGGACAGGGTGAAAGACAAGTGTGCTGGTCAGAGGGAGCAGCTTACTGCAAACCCATAGCTACCATCGTTCTGTGCTGCAGACCTGCAACGTCTCTCCGAAAGGCAAGCCCGCAAATTAACATTCATGGTTCTGCTGGACGTTTAAAACCTCAAACTCAGTGGAGACATTGATTTTTATGACATGCCAGTTTTCTTCACGTCTCACCACCTGCTAGTTCCTTGCTGTTGCAGAGGTGATAACTCACCCACCCCTGCAGCCCTACAAGGTCTGATGGTCCTACCAGCTCCTCCCTGGCTAAGCAATTTGTCTGCTCTGCAGGTGCTAATTACCTTTTTTTTCTGTAATTAACAAACCTGACTAAAATCAGAACAGGTATTTCAGACCTATGCATAGACTGAAGTTTCCTGAGTGTGTTTCAAAGAGCTTCAAAAGCTTTTTTTTCTCTCTCTAGCTGTACTAGTCGGTCCAATAAAAAATTATTATGTCCCATGTATCAGCAGTCAGTCACAGCTGTAACAGCACTTTAAAATAAAACTGTGGTGTGAGATGTTCCTCTCAGAGATCCATCATCTTGGTCCCTTGTTCTGTTGGAGACACTTGGTTGGATGTCTGTCAGTGGCTGAAGTTGTGTTGGAAGTGCGTGATCTATGCTATAATGAAACTCACACCTTGTGAGGAAGAGACTTCTAACATTGGCATGTGTATTTGTGTCTTCCACATTGACTGGTTTTTTTCATTTGGATCTTACAAGCTTGGGGTTGTAAAGCAGGAACAACCTTTCTGTCTCCTTGAGTTCTTTGCCAGCATGAGGCTCCTGTTGTATTCATAAGGTTATTTACCTTCCACTTCTTAAATTTTCACTGTTTTGCTGTGCTCCTTTGACTGGGAACCTGTTCCTAGAGCCAGACAGCTCTGGTGGTTAAACTGTGTTAGCCAAGCCTGACGGTTTTGTAGATGGAGAGGAAATTAAAAGTTGGAGCTTGCTGCCTTGGGTCTACTTGACCTGAGCCTCAGAAATGTCTTACGGGCCCAATAAGCATCTGGAAATATTTTTAAACTGAGCTATATAGCTGAAGCTATGGTTGTCTGTTCAAATTTTTTTTTGCTACATATCATTGTTAGAGATGCAGATAAAGCCAGGATTTATTGAAGGGCCACCTTCCAGAAATACTAAATTCAGTTGTGGAAGTACGTCTAAGTAAAGGTATGAGTAAAGATTGTGGTTTTCTAAAGGAAAGACACCTAATGTGCTCAACAGCACTGTATTTGCTCAGGAAGAACAGACGCAGAAGGAAGAGAGTGCAAGTGGCAGCTGCAAGCTGTGGTGGAGGCCTTGGGGACTGGCTGAGACCTGTGATCCCAGCATGGTATTTCCCTAGGGATGTGGTGAGGACTAGGATGAGGTACAGGAAAAGTACTGCATGGAAGGGCAGCTGAGAGCAACAGGGAAGAGAGACGTGAGGGCGGCAGTTGTGAACGCCATCCGCAAAGGGGTTAGGAACCACAGTCTTTGGGTGGATCCATTGTGGAACAGTCCTACAGTGGGGTGGGATCTCTTGTGCAGGTTGATCGCTGGGTCTGCTGATCCCACTTGGATCACTGCTGTCTAGAAGCATCCCAGACATGTAACAGTCCTAGGGACAGCCCGTGCTGGGAACGCTGAGCAGCCCAGGTGCAGTTGACTCTCCCATACTGCCTTTTTCCAGCATGCGTTTTTTTGTCTTCCACATATTGCTCTAATACAGGATTTCTCCTCCTGTTCCTCTCTGCTGCAAATTTGACAGGATTTGTTATTGCGCAACTGAAATCATCGTCATGATAAAGCAGCAACTGTGTCTTTGATTCGGGTTTGCTTTCTTCCCCGCTACGGAACTGTCGAGAAGTCAAGTCTCTGTTTCTAGAAGGGGTATTAACATGCTTGGCAGGTTGGTGCCCCTCTGCTTTGTAATTATTTCTTCTCTGCCAGTTCACCACTCAAGCTTCCTGGGTTGTCAGCTCTGGAAACAAGTATTAAATATATATTGCAGCCCTGGGAGGAGAGCCCAACCAGAGTACAGTGCACCTGAAAATAAATGCTTATTTCCCTTGCAGAGTAGCCTGGGTAGAAGTATAGGCAAGGAACAGCCTCCACTGGGGTAACCATGGGTAGAAGGAGATGAACCAATAAATTCAGCTATGTTTCAGGCACAGGATGAAGCTGAGAAGCTCTTAGTTCCATTCAAGGTTTTGTAAATGAACTTTCTGCTAGGGATGGACTCGCAGCTGAATGCCTAAAACACAATCTGGAAATGAGAGAAATATATTTCCTTTACTTGCCCTTTGCCTATTTGCGCTTTTGTCTGCCTACATCATAAAGAATTTGTAGTTATCTCTATAAATCGTGGATTAGCTTTGCAAATCGATGTCATGGGGGTGATGCCGTTACATGTGCTCTCATGGTAACCTCAGGGAATGAAAGCATCTTCCAAAGTAAAAGGCTAGTGCTGGTGCAGGAGTGTTTGGGTGCTGGGTGGGATTGAATTTGGCTGGGTGTAGGCAGGTTTGTAGCAGTGAGCGGAGTGAGATGTGAGAACGACCTGCCAAAAGCAGCGCTGAGAGCCAGAAAGCCAACTCCTTTTGTGATGGAGGTTGGCCCCTTTCTTAAAGGGATGTGTTGTCTGTCACGGGGACTGCCTCAGGAGGAGCCCTGCTCTATGAAGTGTAGGCACCAGGCAGCTATGCAGGGGGAGCGATGGGTGTGATAATGTTCACGATGCAGCTCACCCTCCTGTGTAAGGGAACACTGAGCAAGGCAAACCACCTTTCACAGGAGCAAGGTGTTATGCAGTATGGATATACCCATCAATGCAGGAACAGGAGGTTTGCCAGGCTTGGAAACATGTCCATGTTTGATTCTGGTGAGAGTAGGGGATGGAAACAGATCATCTTAGAAAGCTACTGGTTTGTTGAGAGATGGGGAGGATCTCTCTAGGGTTTCATGTTGTCCCCCCAGTATTGCAGCTTGCCAGTTCTCCAGTGGGAAGATGATGCCTGTTTTGGCCATCTTCCCTTTGGTCTCTTCTTTAATTTTTTTTTTTTTTAAGGTATGTGTGAGTGTGCTTGGGCATGTTCCTCTTGCAGGAAACCCAAAGCCAACTGGAGGGCTTTGCTCTGCGCGTGGCTTGGATCGCTGCTCTCTCCACCGTTACCCCTTGTTTCAAGGGATACATCCATGGTGGACTCATGCTGCTAGCCAACTGTGTCATCATTCAGGCTGTCATGGAGATCATGGCCACAAAGGGAAACAAGTGTTTTGTTAGGGAGCAGAGACAGGGAGAGGTTTTCATCAGGATGTCCCTGGCCATATACTCAGCGTTGAGCCAGGGTCTGCCAGTGCCCGCAGGGTGTTTCGCAGAGCAGATGCCGTCTGTTTCTTGCAAATCTTTTGTTTCAGATGGGAGGGAGAGGAGGATTAATATTTTCGGTTGCTCTTATACAAGCAACAGGGAGTCTCTCCCAGATCCTTCACACCGCACTAAAATAACAACAGCGAATTTAAAAATAGTGTTTCTCTCCAGAAGAGACGCGGTCAGCCATCTCCGACTGCGCACGCACAGAGCTTGCTCGCGAGGGGTGAGCAACTGGGTGAGAGGGAGAGAAATTTTAAATCGATATTATACACTGACAGTGAGGACTGCAATGGGGAAAACATTACACTTCTGCACTGGTCACCCAGTTAGTGGCTGCAGCTGACCTCTGAGTGGGGGATGTGTGGTTACTGTGAATTAATCTTAAGGCCAAGATATAAAGAATGTTAGCTGGTCACTTCACATTAGCCCTTGCTGAACGTTTGTCTTGCAAGTGTATTTTCCGTAACAAAAAAACCCAAACCCCTAACCTTTTACTTGAGAAATATTTTCGTGAAGGTAAGGTCTTTTACTTGTAAAGTTGCGGGGGGTGAGGGAGATATTTATCCTTGGGGATTTTAATTCTTGATTGATGGGAGAGAAAAAATAGAATAGCTATTCCCTTTTTGCTTCTCATCAAGAAACTAGAAAAATTCACAAGTTCTGAGTTATTTTTCTTGACAGAGGGGCGAATAAAGAAAAAAAAAACTTGCTTTCTATGGATTGTTTTTAAATGTTCTTCTTTGGGCCAGAAGATGGCCAGAACATGCCACACCTTTAAATGATGGCCCAGCCGTTTCAGGGAAGGAGAGAAATGCCACCGCCCTGATTTGCAGGTTGGAAAGCTGACACACTCAGAGAAAGGACCATGACCTGTATTTTAAATCGTAGATCAGATAGTGGAAGAGTTTCAGTTTTGAAAGCTGTTTGGTCACAACTCTTAGTTTGAAGCATGTTTAGTCTCAGAGCCTGGGGATCTCTAACTCACTTCACCAGCAGCAGATTTAATTGGGGCAGAAAATTTCCAGGCCTGGAAATACCATCTTGGACTAAGCCTAGAGTTTAAAAGTATTTAAGAATCTAAGAAAGTCCTGAGCAATGAGATGGGGGTTGGTGTCTCCTGTGGAGCATACCAGCAGGTTACCCCCAGGTTATGTTTCCCGCAGAAGGGTGGCAGTTCGGTGGTGTGGCTGCAAGCAGCACGTCTGGGCGCCAGGAGGGAGAGGGCAGAAGGCGCTGCCAGGGTAAAACTGCCTTGTCCTCATTACGTGGGAGACCCTTGGACGTTACTGTGTCTGTTCTTGGGTTCGTCTGGGAGATGGTTATTTCAGCCTCTGTATTCCAGCACCTTGTGGCTGCAGTGGTCTGACTGGAGCTGAAAATGGAGGAACTTTCCCAG
The DNA here is from genome assembly GCF_017639655.2 of Falco naumanni. Taxonomy (NCBI): domain Eukaryota; kingdom Metazoa; phylum Chordata; class Aves; order Falconiformes; family Falconidae; genus Falco; species Falco naumanni. The sequence goes on from NC_054057.1 coordinate 59,154,556, forward strand.
CTGAAGTAGCGTCTGATCCCCATTCTGCCTGTAAGAAAAATGCCGCTGAGTTCCTGTGATAGTGCTGTTCCGATGGAAAGTCCCATAGGATCATTGCAAACAGCACGGGTTCAAGACCTCTGTTCTAGCATCTGCCTTAACATCCCTTTCCCCAGCAGGGCCTGGCACTGAAAACAGAAAGATAAAAGCACGCAGGCACTCAGTCACATATTCGTTCAGCCCAAGGAATGTAACTAATAGTTGTGCTTGGGAAAATCCTACCCTGCAGTTACCATCCTCAGCCAGAATAAATCAGCTTAGCCTCACTGATGCTAACATTGCTGTGCCGTGCCGTCTGAGGGTCTGGCTGTGAGATTAATGCTCGTGAAAATGGTTACGGGAGCAACCCTGGAGGGCTGAAACCCACATGTAGCACCAACAACAGCAGTCGTCCCCGTGGCCCAGAGGCTGTGACACACAAGGTGCTCTTCATGGTGTGTGGGTGGCACATTGTGTGACCCACCCTTGCCCACATCATGACTCGTGAATTTTGTTGGCACCATATGGAGAGGCCTCCAGCAAAATACGAAGATGCTGGAACAAGCCTGGATGATAGTGCTTGGGGGGAAAAAAGAGAACCTTAACCACCGGTGTGGGATGGTGGAGTGTATCTTCCAGGAATGGGTCGGGTGTATGGTTTCAGCCTTTGGCCTGAGGGTGCTTTCGAGACAGTGGGAAACCCTTCAGTTGGCTATGAAGATAAATTAAATCTGAAATTAAATGTATAGAGATTCTTTGCTTCCATAGGGAATTTCCAGTAGTCGGCAAATTAAAACAAGAGTGAGCTCCAGCAGGTTCAGCCAGAGAGAGCACGCTTTTGTATGTACATTCTATAGAGACTCTATATGTCCTGTATGACTTTTTCTGGTCTGTAAATGGCCTGAGGAGAGCTCATATGGGATGGGCTCCAAAGGGTTACACATGGTTTAGCAGAGTGAGTTTTCTGCCCAGCCTGGCTGGGGAATGGGGAACAGGATGCCAGAGGTTTCCATGTTTCTTTTGTAATCATTTAAGTGTTCTCACTCTGATAAGAAAAGTATGATTTTAATTAAAGAGCCATTCCAGCTGGATTTAATTTTTATGCCACTGAAGTGGCAAATTACTGTGGATATAAAAAGAAAAAGAAAAAAAAAAGGTCTTCTCATTCCAAAGAGTTTTAATCCACAGTGGCTTGGATCCCAGGTCAGGGTGATTTCCCTGCTCCTCGGAAGAAGTGCTGGGATGTTTTCCCACATCTCCTCAGTCGGACCAGTAAGATATCCTTGCTTTGACTTCACGTGTCAAGGAGTTAATTGTGCCATCCGAGGGGCTGCTGCACTGGAGGAGCCCACCTTGACCTTTGTCGCCTTTTAAACAAAGGCTTTTCAGAGCAGAGCTGTACGTTTTGATGTGCTGTGATGCTGCAGAAAGCACTTCCCTCGCTTCTGTCCCCTCTCATATGCTGTATTTAATTATGTGGAGCAAAACTGGGAGATGGTGCTGGGCTAAATCTAGGGAACATTTAGCCGTGGTTGGTAGAAAATAGGTGTACACCCAGGAGAAAATAAAATATGTTATTCTGTTCACTTACATTGTTTGCTCTTATCTGGTCATGCTGTTTAGCTGTGGCATGGGATGCCGCTGTCACATAACTCTAGTAACTGCTGTCTGATAGCAACTTCTATCACCAAGGATATGACAGACATGTATCTTTCCCAAAGGCTGATGTACAAAAAGAGCAGCTGGACCAGAAATGCAGCAAGATGATAAACTCCATCCAGACCTCTCAAAAGGTCTTGCATATTTATTTTTTAAGGTTTTTTAATTATTATTTTTTCCTCATTTGTTCACTTACAAAAGTCTTTCCAGTCCACATAATCACAATTATAGTCTGGAGGGTCACTATAAATACATGGGTCAGGATCGTTGAGTTTTGTTTTCCTCAAGCACTTTGCAAAGCTGAGCTTTGGGTGTGTAGCGGGGCAGGCGTGCTGGGAGCAGGCAGCAGCAGGTGGCTCCTTGCCCAGGGTGGGAGAGCTGTGGAGGAAGAGCTCTCCCTCCTCGCCTGTGGTCCTCCGAGTATGTAAAGCACATCAGTTACAAGTGACAGTAAACACAGCTATGATTACTGAATTAATAGGCTTTACATTAAAATACATGCCTTGTAATAAGCTACTGAGATTTGATTTTAGGCTTTGTTGCTTCTTCTCTTTCCTCACCCTGTGCTGCTATTGTTTCTTCTGTGTGATTCCCTTGATCCTGAGCCTGGGAATTTAGGAATGAGATGGAGAGACAAAGCAGTATTTCCATACTTGGAGAAGCTTTCTCGCAGAAATACTCATAGCTTGATAAACCTGTGAGGGATGCGCAAGGCACAGCCATATCCCAGTACCAGTTTTGCTGTGATTTAAAAGCATTCCAGCTTTGTGCCATGTCAAAGTGCCATAAAATTCTTATCTACAAATAACAGTCCTCAGTAGTGTGTGCGGGGCTGGGAATGGGATGTTCTGGGCAGGAAGGTAACCCCTGGAGGCAGGAAACCCAGTTAGGGAAAGTTAATGGCAAGAACCAGAACACAGTGAACATAATTTTTCATTGCAGTGGTCAGGGACAGGCTGCTGAGCAGAATATCGTCACGTTTCACTCATCTGGCTGGTAGGCTGTGGAGCTAGGAAGAGCTTCTTAAGGACTCCTGTCCTCAAACACGATGCCTATTGACAAATGCCTGCACTATCTTGTCTGGAAGATCTTCCCTAGTTGGAGCAACCTCTGCCATGACAGAATGAGCTTGCGCCACTGAGATGCGTTTTCAGCTCTGGCCATAGACGAGCCTCAGGGAAGAGGTTAAACTCTTCACAGGAAGATTAAAGCAACTGGGTTGTGAAATCCCGGCACTGCAGATGTGTTCTGGGTCTGTCTTCCCAGATTAAGACCCAGATGAGTCTGATAAGCCACATACAGCGCAACCCTCCTTTGTACAGATCGGGCATCGAAGATAGCAAGTGGGTTAAAACTCTCCCACGGCACATCTGCAGTCACAGGGATTGCACAATCCATTTGTTTTCATTAGGTGAAGTACGTCCAAATAGTTTGTAATTGGCAGATGCAGCCAGAGTTCACTGTGTCCCCGGCTCAGTGCTGCAAGCCTGGGCTCGTAGGGTCCAGCAAACCCAGAGCCGATGACATGGACGTTGTTGCTTTGAAGACCAGGAGATAGCAAAGAAAAGTAAGGATGGTGTCTCTTCCCTGCAACAGCAGGACAGCTTCTTTGTTCAAGGTGGGTTTCTTACTCCCATATACTGGAACAGAGGAAGATGTTCAGCAAAGGACAGCTAGACTCCCAGCACCTTTCATCCATTAATAAGAACTGGCTGGTTGCTGGAGCATTGAGGTTTGATTTAGCTGCCCATGGGTAGGGTCTTGCACCATTTCAGACAGCTTAGGGCTCCCAAGTGCCTGTGCAGTGGGCACAGGTCTCCCGTACACCCTTTCTCACACCAGCTAGCCCATGTGCTTGAGCATTTCATGTGGGACTGGGTGGCAGACTTCAGACAAATGGAATCTGCCTTGAGCTGCAGTGTCTGTGTCTGGTCGTGTGTGTACAGAGACCAGCTCGATGTTACCAGTCTGCACTGGTGAAATACCAATACCTGCCAGTCACTTTCAGAAACCCCAAAAGCTAAGGAAGCAAAACCAGCAGCAAAAATCATGAAACTATTCTGAAAAGGTCGAATTTCTCATTTATTTGTCTCCTGGTTGGCAGATGTTTGGTACCTTTCTTTTCTATGCAATTAAGATGACTAGAAATCTCCTGCTGCTGCTGGTTGGTTGGCTGGGATGCACTAACCATGCCAGGAGAGAGGGAAAATACTGCAAGAGTGCTGATGAAACCTTGGGGACTGACAGCACCCAGTAGCTCTGGCAGTATCAATATGGCTTTTCTTTGTCTCTTCTTGCTTCATGACATGTATATTTAGACCTTGATTAGGCTTTTTCTAACAAAACAGTGTTAATCAAACAGGAGTGGCCCTAAAGTGGAGTTTGTCAGGACTTCTGTGCAGCAATTTCTCCTCTTCTTGAAGTTCAGAACATTACTGAAAATCCATTATTTGAATATGTGTTTTTTTTCCAAACATACAGCAGCCAGAGTAAGTGGGCTTCCATGATTAGAGGCCAGCAGCTATTTGAGAAAATCCAAGTGGAATGTAACATCTCGATGCCTGGGCCAAGATCTGACATCAGAAACCCAGGAGGCCTGTGCAGTTATAGCTAGATTAAGATTGAGTGGTCTCTGATGGGAAGGGTAGATTATTTTATTTGGCTAATTATTGAAAACAACTAATTTTTACCAGGTACCTCCAGGAAATGGAGTCCAACAATGTGTTTCTGATAAAGCATAACTTGCACTTTGTTGGGCTCTTCTTTTCAGGAGCTGAGACGGACAACTCCCTAGCTGTTAATCTAGATAACCTGGAGAGTTATTAATTTGCATAGGTTTGCACTTTGCGTCCCGTTGTGCCTTGCTCTGCTAGGTTGAATTACCTTGTAGCCAAGTACCTCTGAGGACATTCAGCACCTGAGTTGCCTAAATGTAGGTGCCTAGTGTCTACTGAGATGACCTTATAGTGAGGGCATCCAAGTCTTGCTCCAGAAGGATGCAGAGCTCCTCTAATTGCTTTTATGCTTCCTTTCCACACCCTCCCTTGGTCTTTATCGCCCTTTTAAAATGACTGATGTTAGTGTCGCAGCACAAGCCTTCCCAATACCATGTAGGAAAGGAGTGTTACCTTCTTTCTTACTGTTCAGTTCATACAGCAAACAGCTGTGTTCGCCTTTTCTCAGCAGCACGTACCGGGAGTTCATGCTGAATTATTTACCTCTTTCGATCCCCCAATCCTCTGCCACATTACCTCTTTTCCAGAACTCAGGCTGCCATACTGGAGGTCTGCGCTGAATCTGTTCTTTCTTGAGTACAGCTCTCGCATTTGGCTGTGTTCAAATAGCCCTTCTCTGCCAGCTTTTACAAGTGCTCTTAGGTGCAAGTTATCCAGGCCTGCTGATTTTAAATGTTTATCTCTTGTAGATGTTGTTTAACATCTGCCTTTGTTACTAACGGACTGGAAAAAGCTGCTTCATCATCATCAGACACATGCACGTTGCTCCGCTGCTTTCCAAATACAGATCAAAATCACAGGTTCAACTTTCCTCTGCTGACTTGTACCATCTGTAAGATTTTCATTGTTGTAACGCTTTCATTAAAAAAAAAAAAAAGAAAAAACAAACAAAAAACCACCAAAAAACCCCCAATACAACAAAACCCCAAACCAACCAACCAACCAACCAACACCCCCCCCCCCCCCCCCCCCGCAAATAATAACTTCTCATTAGTCTCTTATTCTTACCAGCAGCAGATTTTTCCTGATGTCTTGAGGTTCCCATGTAGTCCTTCTAAGCTTCATGGAACATAATTTATATTTCTGCATCTGTATTTCTCTTCCATTTAGTACATATTGCTGGGTTTGGGTTTGTTGGTTTACTTATTTATTTTTGCTTCCGATTCCCCCTTTGAATTAATAGTTGAACTGAGATTAGGTTTAACTCAAAGTTAACCATTTGGATTGGGAAATCACACTTGTCTTGGATCATTATCTCTTTGGCTGCCTGTCCTGTCCTTCCAGAAGAACCATGACCTGTCTCACAGCATTGTGTGCAAACAGGGCAACCAGGGACAGGTGGGGCAGGAGGTGCCCCATCATCACGGTGGTACCTGGCCATCAGGAGGGGAAGGTTCTGTGGAAGCATCACAAGAGAAGTGAAGACAGGGTTTATTGCAGAAGCATTATCTGGGGGACAATGGGGATATTTCAATGGGGCACCACAAGATGCTGGAGTTGCTTTCTGGAAGATACAGGTCAGAAGCGGGAAGTGGGAAAAAGATGGCATCATCTTAATGGCATCGTTCTGAAAGTATAGGCATACATTCCCTGAAAAGGCAGGAAGGATCGACAGAGAAGAGCATGTAAGTGCAGCAATTAATTTGCTACAACTGTTTACTCAAAAATCAACTTTTAATAAACATTATAATCAGTGCAGTGAAATTTCCCACAGATCACAGAGAGGATCTGAGAGGGGAACTTCATTCATTTCATGGGGAGATAGCTCTAACATTGCTATGAACAATTTAAGTGCTGTTTCATTAGTGGGTTTATGGTTAGTACAATTCATAATGCGAGAGAAAAAAGAAACATGCATTATATTAAACTCAGCTTTCAGTAAGTAGAATACATGCAAACAGGATCTCCTGTTCGGTGTCATTGTTTCTAGAGACATGTCTGAGTTTATAGATGATATTCCTATTCATGTGATTTGGATGTCAAGCTTAAGGACTTGGCTGGGGTTTGTCAGTTAATGTTTTTAGAAAAATTCTTGGAATACATTTGTTGTGTGTCCACGCTTGAAGTGCCTTCTGCGGGAAACCTGTGACTTCCAGAAGTTTGTAATGTGGCCAGGAAACCTCTGCTCAAGATAGAACTTTGGAGGGAAGACGGACTTGATTTTTTTATTCTTATTATTTATTTTTTAAAAATTATCCACCTTAATTGCTTTAAGATGGCTTGGGTTATTTGATTATTCCCCTAAGGCATTCTGAGTCTAGAAGCTTTGATGGCATCTTGAGCTATTGCAGAGGGACTTTTAATGGGGTTTTAACTCTGCTTGTACAGTTTCATCTCTACATACATCCAGAGCTTCTTGGAGCTGTGAGACTTATCCTCCTTGGATGGAGACACTTGGCTGGACTCATTGTTAGTCATCCATTGTGCATGTGGATGGCTGGGCAGGTGGCATCTTATTGCCAGTTGCGTCCTGAATTTAGCGCCTAATAAGACCAGGCAGGACGTTGCTAACATGTGAAGGTGTTGTAGGCAAAATGCAAAGGAATATCATGGATCATAAATGTACTGACAGGGCCCAGGCAGCTGGGCAGGAGGGACACAGCGTGAGGAGCTACAGCCATCTCGGCTGGAGTCAGGTGCTTGGAGGAGCTCTCGGCCATCTGGGAAGCAGAGCGAGCGTTGCAGCCGTGCGAGTGCTGGCGCCTACACGGCGGGTGCCTGTGTTTGAGCCAGAGGTGCAGTGCCTTGGGGTAGTAGGTGCACCATGGCTGCTCCAAGGAGATCTCGCGCTGCTTTGCCCACAGCTCCCTGGAGACCTGCACTGCTCACATCAACGTGTACTGCTGCTGAAATCCCACAGAGAGCTCAGGGTGGAAACCAGGCATTTTCAGGAGCAGTAATGTAGTGTGTTAAGTGTCTCCCTTGGAGAGATGCTGTGCTCGGGGACAGAGAGGGTCAGGTCAAGGGTGACTGCGTTTAGGGGTGATGTCAAGCTCTGCTGGCTGACTGCTCCTGGTCAGCTGTACCAGCCCTGGGGAAAAATAAAAACCGCAGCAGATGGAGATGTCTTTTCTGCAGAATCATTTCCCTGGTTACCTCCATTCCTTCGGTGCTGAAGCTTCCTGATGCCTGAAGGCGATCCACTCCTTATTTCTAGCAGGGGGAGTCCCAGGGGTGCTGCGAAGCCGCCTGTCTGGGGAGCTCTCCGTGAGGTTCACATGTGGAGCTGCTGGGCTGAATAAATGGAGAACAAAAATAAGGGAATGCTGGGGTTTCTGAACAAATCTTTTTTTTTTTTTCTTTCTTTCTTTTCTTTTTTTTTTAATCCATTGCCGTTGCTTTTGCAGAGCAAAGCTGTATTTTTACCCTTCTGTTTCAACATGAAGATATATATCCAAGAGATAATTGTGGCATTTAGGGAGTCGGAGGGTGTGAAGGGGGATGCCCTTTTCTGATAGCTTTTCTGCTTCTCCCAGGGGGTGATGTTATTGCTTGCAGTTTATTTTTCCTGTTCAGCTGTGACTCTGTGACACAAAGTTCATTGGAGTGTGACATTCACCTGCTGCACAGATACTGTTGGAATTTGCTGAAAGGTGATTTTGTTACTAAGACTCAGATAAGGGACCTGGAAGAGTTACTCTTGGTTCCTGCTTTTGATGAAACGTTTTGTCCTCCTCAGCTTTGTAAGGTTCTCTTCTCCACCTGCAAAATCAGGATTTCTCAGGTTTTTTTTTTTTCCTGTTTTAGTCTGTTTTCCATGTCAACGATTCAGAGGAGGGGCCGAACACGTGGATGTGTTGTAAGAACTCCCATTTTATGTTTGGCTGCTGATTATATTAGGCAGTGAGTAACGTAAATGATAAATTGGAGCCAAACTTGTGTTTTGGTTAAAGAGGCAAGGGATCCCTGATAGACTTGACTGGAGCAGATGTATCCACTTTGGGGTAAAAGCCCTTGAAGAAACTTTTAAGGTAAAAAAAAAAAGCTTATTCAGATAAAAGGTCTGAAAAGTGCTGTGGTGTGGGGGGAAGTTGAAAGAACTGGGGAAGTTTGTTCTGGCAAACAGAATGCTGCAGGGATAAATCACAACTTGTATTTGAGTATGTGAAAACACTACTGCAAATAAGAGGCAAGAGATAAAAATCTGCTGTCCTTAACCGGTCTGGGTAGGAGTAGGAATATGGGCCTTAAATTGCAGCCACAGAAATGTAGTGTTTCACAAAACGGGCAGAATCTTTCTGATGGTCAGCAGAGGGAAGCCTAGGAATTGATTAGGGTCTGTAAGGACACTGTGGAGTCTGTCACTGGGGATACTTGACAAAGGATGGGACAAAAGCTTGTCAGAAATCATTACTGGCACTTCTTACGTATCACACGGGGATAAAATAGTTGGTCCCTTATGGACCCTCCTAATCTCTGTTGGTTCTCTTTTTTGTTTCTTTGCCCTTGATCTGTGAATATGCTTGCTAGCTTGTTTTCACACAGAATCAGGCTGGCTGAGGTTGGAAGGGACCTCTGGAGCTCATCTGTTTTGTGAAGTTTAGTATGACCATCTGCATAGCCCCAACCATTAGTTTCTGCTTTGGACCTGCAGTACAGACAGACCTGAACGATTTGAAGGGACAGTCCTGAAAGACACTTCTGGTAAATCGTGCCAGTCAGTGTTAAACCATTTCCAAGCAATGCTTTACTTCTAATCCTCATTTGTCTCATTAGAAAATTCAGTCACAGGAATTTGTTAAGCCTTTTTGGTTTGGTTTGGTTGTTGTGGTTTTTTTTCATATTAAATAGATATCCTTGGTAGGAAATCCTCTTATGCTTTAGGCATTTGCTGGTTGCAATTGATTAGACTGTTTTGTTTCTCTCTCTAGGTTTAGCTGGGATGTTTTGTTTGGCACAAGCAGGTTTTCCAGACCTTTATTCATTCTTATAATGCCATTCTCAATGTTTGCCGAGTCGGTTAGCCAGGGTGTATATTGTGCCAGCTACCTGGAAACTAGGTGAAATCCTGGCTGTTTCCAAGTCAATAGAAATCTTTTTGACTGAAGTTTGTGTCTTAACAATTTACCCTGCAAAAAGGCTACTGCCTCCCAATTTAAATTTCTTCATTATTACTCTTAATATGTAGATGATGTTTTGCTGTATGGGACGTGATGGTATGGCTCTTTGAGTTCAAGTTGTGTTGTTCCCACAGTTGTATTCAAAAGGTACTTGAAGACCACCTACAAGTAATACCAATTTCTACACTGTGAGGGTTGTGCAGCAACTAAACAGTCACTCAGAAAGGTTGTGCAATCTCCATGCTTGGAGCTTTTTAAGACTTGGCTGGATAAATTTGTGGCTGAGCAAGAGTAGCATTGGTGCTAGTCCAGCTTCAAGCTGAAGGCTGGACCAAAGCACTCCAGAGATCCCTTCTAGCCAAAGTTTCTGTAATTCCATAATTAGATAGCACTAGACACTACCTGATCTGTAGTCGCCAGGATGCCTCTGCTAAATCCATGCATTGAATGATATTAGGATATTCCTTTGGCCAATTTTATTACTGAACAGGTTGTTAAAAGAATAATTTTAAGGAATATCTAACACCTATGTTAATTTGCTGTTATGTTGGATGCGCTTCCACCAGCTTCCAAGTGGAGAGAATTAGTTAATCAGGCCATGATTATGTTATTAGCTGGAGGCATAATACCAGTGTCAGTAGTACAGGACTGAGCTTTTTCTGGGGCTAGGCTTTTGCATTCAGCTTGCCAGAGCATCTGACTCTCAGATTTGTTTTGTCAAAACCAGAAATCATTGCTCAGTACCAGAGAGAGTATCAGTAGGTTCCTAGGCCATACTAGCAAAAATGACCACTCTTGGCTCTGTGCAGAGCTGTGTTTCTTTGTGCATGCACAGAAGAGCTGAGTGTCAGTCTGCAATTGCTCCACTTCACGGGGTCATTTGAGAACTGAAAGCCCAGCGAAATCAAAGGGACACCTGAAACCTTCCTTTTTTGTTACCCCATATTCTAGTCAGCCTTTGAAAGGCACACAAGACAAAGGATGGATAAGCCACAGGTAGGGCTGGTTTCTTCACAGCGGTTTTCCTTTTCTTCCCTCTTTCACCCTTCTGGAGGTGAATGCTGTGGAAGTAGGTGTTCCCTGTGCTCCTCACTGATGCTCTTGCTGCTCAGCATGTGTCTGCCTGTCCCTCAACTAATTCAGTTTACATACTTGAAGAAGTTCTGGGGAGTCAGCAAAATGTTTTTTTGCCTTAGTTTCATACTTTCTTCTCCAGAAGCAAAGTTGGGGTTAGTTGCTATCTTTTTCCCTATGGTTTGTTTTTGTTGGGTTTTTTTTTTTCTCTTTTCTTTTTTTTTAGCTCCTCTTGGCTTTCCAGCATTATTGTAGCTAACCTGCAGGACTGCAGTTTCTGGGGCAGCCATCTTGTATCATTGCTGTCTTGATTTGATGTGACCAAGCATACAGAATCAAGGGATGCTGGAGGGGAGCCAGGAAAGATGAGGCTGTGAATGAGGAGCTGCTAGGCAGGAGGGGCTGCTAAGGTGTGGAGGAGGTGGCTGTAAAGGACTGTCATCACTGTCATCATACTTTAAATTATCCCTCTCTGTCCCTTTAGTAATGATCCTTACTCCCATCTCTAGTTGTAGGCAGATCTGCCTCGGACATTTGCAGGCATGTGTGCACATGTGTGAGGGATTCTGCACCACTCCACTCACTGTGGCTACCAAGAAGCATTGTCCTCTGTGGGGATGTTCAGAAAATGCCCCAACAGGTGTTGGCTGGAGACAGAAATCATGTGGAGAAGAGTATATTGCCTGTAATATTTAGCTGGGCAACTTTGGTTTACGTGGTCCAGCATCGCTCAAGTTCAATCAACTAACAGGTCCTTCTGCTCTGTCGTTTCCAGCAGAGGTTTCAGGTTCTCACTGCTTTTTTGTTGCTTGCTCCCTCTTCTCCTGTTCTCTTTTAATCACTACATTTCATTCCATCTTTAGTGAAGCCAATGGATCTTTAAGTAATACCACTGCAGACCTCCCTGTGGCTCTGTGTTTCTGCTGTCATCCCTGCAGCCTTCACACTAGCCATTTCTGGAGTTTCCTTCCAGTTGTTGTATCAATCCCCATATCTGTCGTTCAGGCAGTCATTCCTTTTGGCATGCCATCAGTCGGTTTACTGAAGTTAGGAAAGGTTAAATCCACTGATTTCCCTCGTTCCAAAAAAACCCAACAACCCAGGAACCTTCTCAAAAAAAAGCTATCAGTTACATTGCCGTGATTTACTTTTGATAAACCATTTTGCATTTTATCCAAATCTCCATTTGCTGCCACGCTTTCAATTACTCTTTCCTTCAAGTGGTGTTCAAAACTCTTGTGTAGTTTTGTTCTCAGATTAGCTTGCTGATAACTGTCTGGATCTCCCCACCACCACCCACCCCCATATAAAAAGGCATTACATTTGTTGACTTTCAGCCAGATGGTACCACTCCCACCACCCCATCTGAGCAGGTTGTTCTCTTTTGAGTGGCTTTCACCTCATATACAACGGTTTCCGTACCCTTGTTTGCCTTCACAGTCAGCCCGTCGTTGTTCTCAATTATTCAAGCTCAATCATTTTCACCATGTGTTAACTATTCCACTTTGTATTAATAAAATTATAGTTTTACCTCCAGTTCTTTGAAGAAGCCAGTGAACAGAAGTGGGGGGTGGGGCTGCTGCAACTTCTCCTTTTTTGGGGGCTATGCTTAGTTTTATCTTGAATTTCAGCAATCTGAATTTGCACAGCAATCTTTTTTTCTTTTTTTTTTTTCCTCCCCTGTTGCTGTTCTCTTTTTTTTTTCATACTGCTGAAATAGTTTTTCTGCTTAGCTGAGTTGGTCTTGACAGCAAAGGCTAGACTTCTAGCAGTGCTCAGAGGTTTTGCTGCTTCTCGTACTGCTCTGAACATCATTTTCTTTCCAGAGCCATCAGCCACTCTGCCCAGGTGTTCTTATCACTCCTAATGTCCATCTCAGGTTTTATCTTCCTAATTTTCTAATCTACTATTTTCCTCATACCCAATATGCCTAAAAGGAGATTTGAAGTCTTTCTCTTCCTCCCGTGGAACAGGGGCTGACTTCTCCCATTCTTTTTTTCCACCCAGATTCTCTTTTTCTCTGTTGGCTCTTTGCTGGCTGAACCACCAGCACGTTTTGAGAAGAACATTTAAATATTTCATAGAAAGCAGGGTATGTGTGACAGAGGTGGACATCAGAGTACACTGGCATATGAAAAGGTCTTTCAGAGACATGCAAATACTGGTAACAGGGAGTGTGAAGTATTTAGGTTGTTGGTTTTTTTTGTGACTGCTTTTGTCTGGTTTTGGTATAAGGAAGGTGTTTTGGGAGGCAGCCAGAGCAACCTGACATTTTTGTTGTGGTTTCTTTTATGTGGGTTGTGGTGTTTTTTTTTTTTTTTTTTTTTTTTTTAAGCTATTAACTTGCTGGATGATCTTCGGCTTTCTGCCTTGGTTTCTCCATCTGTCAAAAGATGCTAGACATACTAACTTTGCAAAACATTTTGAGATCTACAGCCAGTGGCATCACCTGAGAGAGGTCTGATGATACTGTACCACTAAAAGGTGGTTTTGCCATCTAAGCATTCATTTTCTGTGTCATTTGTGCCCTTGTATATTTTCCCTTTTAAATACACAAAGCAGAAACGTCTTCCCTGTAAGCTTTCCCCCTCATCTGTGTTGATAGCAGGTAAGGAATGACAAAAGGAAATGCCCAGCACAAAAAACCTAGGATTAATTATCTGCCTGCTTAGCCGGTTCATCACAATCTAGTTGCACAGTGGAAGGCAGCTGCAAGTTGACTTTGCTTCAGGGACCGACGGGAAGCAAAGCTTCAGCTAACAGCCAAGCTGGAATGATGAGGTCCTGCGGGAAGCGAGAGAGTGAGATACTTACTTCCTTAAAGCCATCGGTAAACTCTTGCCTGGCCAAGCCTCGCCATGTTCAAAGCATGGAAATTGCTAGCAGGTTGCTTTGATTTGTAATGGAGGTATTTCTAGCATCTGACACTTCACTTTGATCATCTGTTTCACTTGAGCTGTGTACTCAGCAGAAGTGATGGTAGTTGAGATGCAGCCCTGTTGCAGCATCACGATCACTTTGGGATCATAAGTCTTTTCTGAGCATTATTAAGAGGAAGGTGGTTGGGGCTGTCAGAGAAATTAGATGTGGTCCTCAGGCTCCTGGAAGGACATCAGCGTGCTCTTCAGGTGGAGGTATTACATGCGTGCCTGGCTTAAACAGCTTGTGTGAGTGTGTCTCATGTCGTATTTGTTAAATTTTCAGGTGTAAAGTCTCTTAGGCTCGTGTTTCAACCTATTTAGCCTGTAGCTTTAAGTCCTTTTCAGCCGGGAAGAGTGGAACCACATTTTGAAGTTATTCCCATGTTTTCATACTGACCCTTCACATAGACCACTCAAAGCTGTGCAGGGCAAATGCTGATGGTTTCAGCTCTGGTTTACTTTCTCCTGCAGAACTGTAAGTCCCTCCTAAAATTTCCATCTTTAGTCAGTCCACTAAGTCCTGATGGAGTATGTTCCTCTTTATCAATTGCTCAGACGGACTGTGTTCTCTATGCAGATGAGACATTGGGCACAGTGAGTTTTATCAAAAACATCTGAATCCAAAGCTCCCAAATGTAAATGTAATTAGCAGCTTTCCTCTAGGAGAGCTGTGGACAACCAGACAGTGCTCTCCAGCATGTTCTGTTCTAAATCAAGGCTGTGTCTGTGTGTCCATCTTGTGCTCTCTTTGGTAAGGATCTCTTCAGTTGCTCTCTGCTTGGTTTTCCCCATTCTTGTGGATCTTTGTTCTTCATGACAGCAGTGCTTCCTATGATTGTCCTTATTTGCTCTCCCTCACGTATTTTTGCCCTTTTGCTTCCTTCCATCCTCAGCCAACAAAGGGAAGGATGGCCCTGTCCCGATTTGTGGAAGATAGCAGCTCTTGTGCTTGGAGTGGCTCCAAATCGCTGGGGTACTCTTGGCTGCCTTATTATTAAGAGAATGACTTGATCCTTTGTTCTGAAACAAGGTAGGGAGCTCATCCCAGTAGGCTCTTATTCCTGGAAGACACACCTGGATGCTTCAGACTTTCCATGACGAATCTTTTTAGAGAGCTTTGATGCTTTATAAAGGATGGTTTATAAACCCATAAGTAACATCTTCACCCAGAGCCTTCTTGACTGAATCACTTCTTCATTTGAAAGGGGGAAGATTCATTTCTTCTTGATCTCCGAATGAACTAAACTCATCTTTTGCCAACATCTTTGTATTTTTTGTACTCTCCCTGGTAGGTAATCAGTCTTTTGAAGTGAATTCTTTGAAATGAATTGCATTTATAGATTGTTCCAGGCATGTACCTGGATTTCAATAGAAAGCTTTGAATAGTGGCACAAACGAGCCCTGTTAGGGGCACTTTTTCAGGATGCAGAGTGGTGTGTGAACAGTCAAATCATCCTGGAATTGGTCCTACTGTTGGTTTAATAAAAGATGTTGAAGGTATTGATAGCCAAGAAGATTAAAACCCTATCACCAACTGTATTATTGAAAGGTGCTGTGGAAGACATATGCCATAGGGAGGATTATTATATACATGTGAGTTTTTTTTCTTATGTTTTCTGTTTCTTGTTCCTTTGTCTCCTCCTAGTTGCTCTTACAGAAGTGGTACTGACCCTGAAAAACTTGTGTTCTGCCCCAATTGACTCTTTCTTTATGGTTGCTGGATCACAGGATTGGAAGTTCCATGTCCTAAAGTCATTTAGTGTTCGGTGAGCTCAGGAAGGTGTCAGGTACTGGGTGCTCCAAATGCTGAATGTGTCCCGTTTTGCCTGTTCAGCTGGAGATGCTAAGGCTGCTTAAGTGAAGCAAGGAGACAGCACTGAGTAAATGCCAAACACCCTCTTTTGTCCTCATTGCTAGCTGCCACTGAGCTTCAGAGTGCCTGCTCTGCCTAGGAAAAGCCATGCCAGGAACGCTGGCTGCTAGACTGCTCTGTGACATTGCCACTCTGCTGTTCACAATCCTTCCCTGAGTGCATAAAAAACCCACAAACAACAAAAAACAGAGTTTACAGTGAGAAGCTGTGCATGGGAAATGTCCTCTCCAGGCAGCCCCAGAGCTCCAGGTGAGGCTGCTGCATATTGCAGCTGTGAGGGTTTCCAGCATGAGTGGTGGGCAAGCCCGGTGTCAGTCACTCCAGCCCTTGCTTTACTGATGGTGCAGTAGCCGTGGCTTAACACTGGGTTTCTAGAGACTCTCAGAACTTTCAGTTCCCGTAAAAGGTTAAAAGGAGCTGCCCGTGTTGCTAGCCAAAACCATTGTTCCTCAAACCAGACTACTGCAGTGTTTCTGAGAACTAGAGAACATCCAGCTTGCTTTAACCAGCTCCCTGGTTATAAATAATATCCCATAGCCAGCCTTCCAGGAGGCTTGCAGAGTCCTGTTTGCCGAAGGTGTTGTGTACATGACATGTGTGCAGCTTCCAGGCAGTGGGAGAGGTCTAGGGAATGCTTGAGAACTTGAAGGGTAAGGAAGAAACCTCAAGGACTTCACTGTGATTTCAATCATATTCCTAATTTGTCACAGCCTCTGTGCTGAACTGCCCATTGACATACCCGTGGGCTCTCCAGGATATTACTCAAACTGCCAGTCTCCATTGCTTTGGATTTGGGAACCCTTTCTGCTCTACACCCCAGCCCAAGTCCTTCTGGGGCCACCTGAGCAGGTCTGAGTTCAGTCCACATCTTCCACACTGTGGCAGGTGGACCTGGTGGATGGTAACATCTGGGTTGGTTTGAGGAGGAAAACAGGACTCTAGTGCCAGAGTTGGGGTGAGCTGGAAATGCAGTGGAGAGCACGCAGGACTGGGTAGCAGCCCTCTGTGGTTGCCCAGGACAAGAATCAGAGCTGGATGATGGAGGCTTTGTCAGGAGTTACGATCTGACCCAGGACAGAGGAGAGAGGAACACAAGCAACTCACAGGTTTTGCTGAGACATCCACTGAGGGCTTTCTAGTCCCTTCTGAGCCTGCAGCTGAATTGGGGACCATTTCTTCTGTGCACAGCAGGCAAAAGCTGGCTGCTCAGGAGATGACTCTGTGCTAGTTGAGCAGCAATTCAGGACAGTATTAACAGGTTACCTGCAACATTCTCCTGAAGCCCAGTACCTTGCATTCAGAAGCAGCATTTCAAGGTTGATCGTCTTGAAAACGATGCAACCTGTAAACAAATCAGAGCACTTACCAGCCTACAAATCAGAGCACTTACCAGCCTTTCACTCAACTTCTCCATAGGGATCCTGCCCGGTACCACCTCACATCTGCTCTTGGCATACACTGGGGAAGGTCGGGGCTATCTGGAGGGAAATCATTCAGTTTAGACATGAGCCCAGGTCTGTGGGTTTTACCTCATGTAACTGTAGGTATTTGAGGTGTAGACATCCACGCCTCAGCCCAAGGCTCCCTGGATGAAGCAGTATAGGGTAAGTTTCCTCTCACTTGCTTTATACAGTCCTTTTATTTTGAAGTGACTCATGCCATAAAAGTGCCTGCTTCTCTTTTCAAGTGGGGAAGGATGATCAAAGTGAAGTAGACAGATGTAGATGTTTATATTATAGACACACACTTTTTGCCCATGGATCCCCAAATCACGTTTCTGAATCCTGGGGGTCACACAGTTCTGGATCTGCATTTACCCTGATTTCTGCTGTTCCTGTAACTGGCTGAGCAGAAGCTTTGGAGGCAAATTTCCTCCAGAAGCTTTGATGAGTTTAGTAGTTAAGTTTCTGAACAATCTTTAAAGAAATAGAATTTTCCTCAACAGGGCTCTGCTCCTTAGACCCAAAGGAAAAAAGAAATTGAAAGCAGTCAGTGACCAATAGTTCAGGGAAAACTGCAAGTTCATTTGCTGCTCTCCAGTTTCGATAGAAGTCAGGTAGTGGAGTCCTCTTCTTTCCTTCCTTTGCTGCCCCTGTGTACTCTTAGGGTAATCAGTACTGTTACTTGCTTATGTTTTCTCAACCATAAGAGAGATATTATAACACTTTGCTTTTTACTCTGAATTGTAGTTGTAAGCACCACTGATCTTAGTGTTGTAGCATCCCTTTATTTCTGCAATAGCCTGAATTGTTTTCCTTTGTCTGAACTTCCTGGAAAGGAAATTCTTACCACCTATTCCAGATGGTAATTTAAAGTAAAGAGCCATCAGAGCTGTCTCCTATTCAGTTGTGAGAATTTACTCAAGTGCTGCCTTTCTTTTAATTGCTGTGTGTCATCACTCCGGTGCCAGGGTGTCACTTCTTTAAGACCCCAATTCAGCTCTGCTTTCCGAGTGAGGCATATACAAGCTTGTCACTAAGGAGTTAAGCAACACAGCTGCTCAGCTTCCCTTTCCTTCTGGTTCTCCAAGCCCTTTGCAAAACACTCTGCACATGTTTCCTTGATCTCCCAACCCCTCACAGAGATAGGGGACAATCAGACTAATTGAAGTCTCTGTGCCTCCAAGCTGCTGGATTGATTTGGCCAAGTTCTCTTTGTTTAACAGGACTTGCTTGGATGAGCCGGAAAAAACCACATCTGCTTTCCTCATCAAATGATAGATCTGATATTGGCATGATTATATTTGGCAGAAACATGAAATGGAGTGGTTTGAACAGCAAAGTGGGAGTCAGGATACTTGGGTATTTGCCTGGACCTCTTTTATTTGGAAAAGTCTCCTGGGGACACATGCTGCTACCCATGCTCCTAGAGTCCCTTACTGATGGCTGGTTGCAGAGCAGTGTATTTACTACATGAGTAGAGGTCATAGCAGAATATCGCTTGCCTCTGCTTAAAAAACATCGGGTTTGCAAGTCCTTTATTGATCCTACAAAGGCCATACAGGGCGTTTGGTATGTTTTGAATGCGGTCTTATCTCTTAGTTTATGTCTGTATTACTGGCATCTAACATTTACTTCCCCATGCTGTCATGACATATTTGTAGCATGTTTTTGGATTCTTACACAAAGGTCCTTTAGAAGAGCAAATAATTATAGTACTCCATAGATACTGTCTTTTTTTTCTTCTTTTTCCTCAAGACCACCAGAGCTTTTTCAGCTTTTAAATTTGACAGTGTCATCGTTGGAAACTGTGTTACCCATCAGTATAGATAAAAATCCTGTGTCGGTGTCTACCTGTGGTCCACCCTCCGTGCTTATTCTTGCACATGTACACAGTATTTCTGGGGACTCGCTCAGAGGGCTTTTAGGAATAAAGCTGCATTTTCCTGAGGATGTTCAATAGGAAGTAACTAGAAAGAAACTGAAAATCTAGTTTTAAGACAGAGCTGAATGAAGTTATGGAAGAAATCAAAGCCAAGATTGTTGCATAAGAAGTTTCTTCAGTTCCTGTGTTGCTACAAATAATGAGCATAAATGAAAGGCCCTGGTCTGAAATTAATGTGGAGCTCTTCTGGCAACCAGCCAGAAGTAGCTCCTTCAGGTTATGCTACTGAGGCTTGAAATGAGACCTGCCTGCAAAAGTCTTTCATTTCCTTTGCTGTCCACGTGAAAAAACATTAAGAATCTCCATCTCTACCTAAAGCAGTGACCAAAGTCGTGTTACAGAAACTATAGGAAGGCAACTGATGCTCTTGTCTTACACTGTCACTACCTTCACAGAAGCTATAGGAAGGTAATAACAGCCTAAGAAATTTTCATTCAGATAACTGGAAGTGTCACTACTGTGTAGGCTCTGGGAGCTGAACAGAAATGGGTGAGGGGTGTGATTTCATCATCTGCAGGCTTTTCAGTTCTAGTCTTCCTTGCTTGACTTCAAATCCTGTTATTGCTGTGGTCACCCTACGTCTCTGTATGGTGAGCTTCAGGGGAGCCCAGGAACACTCCGGGATCAGGAGAAGGGGAGATACTGAGGCTCACATCACTTCTTGGGGGTCCTTACTCCTGCTTACCTGCACCTGTGGCTTTGCTGGGAATCCCACCTGCCTTTGAGAAGTTTCCACATGAGCAAAGGAGCCGTCCCACGGTTAGCCTGGCCCTGCTAATGGCCGGCAGCGTAGATGGGACTAAATACTTCTGTGGCTCCTTCAGTCTGTGACAATCCTTTGAATTGTATTTAATTAAAGAGTGTACACAATGGGTTTATTTGCAGTAGCAGACTGTGTGGTAATCCTCTAACAACTGTTGGGATCTGGCGGGAAGGAAAACTCTCATTAATAAAGTCTTTGGGGATAATTCCACATGAGAGTTGCTGCAGAATTCAAGAGCTGCAGCAAATTGCACCCAGAAAAACATTCCCTTCACCTGTCTGCCCATGACTTCAGACTGTGTGCAGGAAAAATGACCCCTGACAAACCCACCACAATTTTTACCTGGCATCTTGGGCATGCCAGGAGGGCTTAGCAAAGGGGGCTTGACTGAGTTTCAGCTTCACCCACAACAGACATGCCCAGGGAACCAGATTACTGTTCACTGGCTGATGTTAATGTGAGCTAACCAAAGCTAGTCATGCTTTTCCTTTATCTACACTTTTTGGATGGGAAATGGGAATTAGTGTACTGCTCAGCCTCATGTCTGTGTGGCCAGTTGCCCACTGCAGTGAAAGATGCCAAAGCCCCAAATCTCTGCCTTTTACACAGGAAAAAAAGCAAACAAACAAACCAAAACAACACAGCAATAAAAAACAGAGCTGGGGATGAAGTACAGTGAGTTTGTACTAAACTGTCTGTAAAGTCTACTTCGAAGTTTTCTAGGAGGAATACAGCAAGGAAGGAGACTTACTTAGCCTTTAATCCCAGGGAAGATTCCCCTTGGCAAGCAAGACTCACAGCTCTTGGGAAGTCTTTTCAGCCATGGGCATTTTGTTAACTGGGAGGTGAATTCAGGCAGCTGGACTTGTTGCCCTGCTCACCATCGTGCCAACGGAACTGACCTGCCAACAAAAAGAGACACAATTTCCTGTTTCCAAATGATGCCCCAAACTGTGATTTTTTAAGATTTATTTTTTTTTAATGTGAGGGTTATTAGTGTTATCACTAGGGAGGTAGAAGGAGGTTGCTGTGTTTGTTTGGGTTATTTATTTACTTTTTAGTTAGCAAGGAAAACGAGCCATAAACTAGGTAGCCTCCAATGTGAGTCTGTTTGTTGACCTTGATGATTCAGTTAAAGGTCTTTAGACATGAAATTCACACATCACTGACCTCCAGCTAAATAGTAGGTATTTGAGTTTGAACTGGTCCAACTACAGTCAGTGAAGTGGGATGAAAGCCTTCAGGGCTGGTGCTTGCTAGCTCTCTGTGGACTAGAAGGAACGGTAAAAATCAGTTCAGATTAAACATGTAGCTTTTACCCAGCTAAAATGAAGGAAGATGTTTCCAGCTGAGAGAGAAGGTGAGATGCATCCCACTTTTTGTTTGGTTGTTGTTTATATAATAGTTTAGGTCAGAAAGTATTTTTAAGATCATTGAATCCCATTGTTAAGCTAAGGCAGCCAAGCCCACCACTAAACCATGACCCTAAGCGCCACATCTATGCGTCTTCTAAAAATCTCCAGGGATGGTGACCCCACCACCTCCCTGGGCAGCCTGTTCCAGAGCTTGACCATCCTTTTGGTGAAGGATATTTTCCTAATATCCAATCTGAACCTCCCCTGGTGGGACTTGAGGCTGTTTCCTCTTGTCCTGTCAATTTGTCACCTGGGAGCAGAGACCGACCCCTCCTCGCTGCACCCCCCTGTCAGGCAGCTGCAGGGAGCGAGAAGGTCCCCCCTGAGCCCCCTTCTCTCCAGGCTGAACCCCCAGCTCCCCCCTGAGCCCCCCCCAGGCTGGTGCCCCAGCCCCTTCCCCAGCCCCCTGCCCGGCTCTGGACACGCTCCAGCCCCTCAGGGTCTGGCTGGTGCTGAGGGGCCCAAACTGAGCCCAGCATCCGAGGGGCGGCCCCCCCAGTGCCCAGCGCAGGGGGACGGGCACTGCCCCGGCCCTGCTGGCCACGCCGTGTCTGACACCAGCCAGGGCGCTGCTGGCCCCCTTGGCCACCTGGGCATGGGGGGGCTCGTGCCCAACTGCTGCCCCCCAGCCCCTTCCTCGCCGGGCAGTGCCCGGCCCCCTGCCCCCAGCCCGCAGCTCCTGGGGCTGGTGTGACCCCTGGGCAGGGCCCGGCACGGGGCCAGGGTGACCCTCACACAGCTGGGCTCGGCCCCTCGGCCTGGCCTGCCCAGACCCTGCAGGTCAGCACTCCCCGCAACTCAATGTTGTCTGCAGCCTTAGTGTTTGTTTGAAGTAACTAGTACTGGTTTAGAGAGGTTAGTATGTAGGTGAGGTGTCTGGTTTGGCGTTGGCAGATCCAACATCCAGCTTACATGGGCCCATGCCCCCTGCAGTGACAGCTGTTGGCCAAGAGGGATACCACCACGGAACATCTCAACTGTACCTGCACCGAACAGATCTGCTCTGGGATAAGGCTGGATACCTCTGCTCGGGACACTAAATCCCACCTCAGTGTCTGGCTCTGCTTGAAATCCGTGAGGATCGGGGTCCTGAATACTCCTTCATGGCCTTCCACAGAGCCACCCACCTTGCTTAGAAGCTCATAGCAAGGCAGCACCAGCAGTGCATGAGTCAAGTCCACCTGTATTCTGGTGGTTTAGCTATTGGACACTCTTTTTCCAGTGGTTTGCCTAACATAGATGTCTTTCCTTTGGACTGGATGAAAAAAAAAAAAAGTGAGATTTTTAAAATTCCATCTATGATCAAGTTTACCTGAATCCATCATGAGACCACTTTTCAGAACACTAACAATGAATTGGCCTGATTTTTTATTTTTTTTAAAGGTGATAAAACATTTATTCAAAAGTAAATATCAGGCTGTTGAGGTAAATATGTAATCAACCAATTTAGGCATGCATTTTTAGTGAAGGGAAGATGCGGCAGTGAAGTACTTACTAATGGGCTTGGTAGAAAATTTACTGCATAGAAAAAAAATAAAATATGTTGTAGAAGTGCACAGCGCTTTGCCAATCCTGATCAAAGTTAGAGCTGCATGAATTAATTTATAAAGTAAAAACTTGAGTTATTTATAGATGTGAGGTGAATTTGGCAATAGTTTAAGTCCAGAGAGTTAAACTTTCCTTTGAAAAAGTCAGAATGTTTTGAAAACATTTCAATCTTTATTTTTACAGCAAGTGTTCTGCAGATCTCTCACGCTTCCCCTCACACTTTTTTAAGGTTAAAATAAAACAGCAAGAAGCACTGTAAATCAAAACAAAATGAATCTATGGTACTTTAGATGAGCCAAGATAAAATTTCATAAGATCTCTTTCCCTTTGGGAAAAAGAAGCATTTGAGTACTGAGAAAACTCCAAATAATCCACTCCCCCGCCCCCCCCCCCTTCTTGTGTTTGGGTTTTTTTTATTTATTTTTAATTTTACTAGAAAACCATATAATTAGTTGTTTATACACTACTAATCAAGGCCCTTTCCCAACCTAAAAGAAGTTACAGTTTGAACAAGACATGGAGTGAAATAGGGAAGAGAGCAGGTTGAGTTAATAAAAAACGGTGTGAATAAATTTACTGTGCTGTATTATTTTATAATTTTAACTCAAAGGCAATTTACATCAAACAATTGTTCTTTCAAAAGGTATCTGGGCCTTCTGTCTTACCAGCTTGTCTGACAAATATATGGATGGAGAAATTGCTCACACATTTTGAAACAAGACATGAAATTTTCTTTTTTCTTTCTTCTTTTTTTTCCCTCAGCCTACTTCTGATAAAAATATATGCTTTTTCCAAAATCTGGCAAGAGTGAACACTGAATCAATGACTTCTTACAGGCAAAAGCTCATCCTGTGTCCTCAAAATCTATCCCTGAAGCTCACACGACTCACAGTTTTCCCTGCATCACTTTTTTAACAGTGACAGCATAAACTCAAGCTGAGACTTCTGCTCTCTTCACATTATTCCCCTCTTGCCATCTCTTTGCAGCTGAGTAGGTTTCTCCCTGCCAAGTGCCGTTTCCAGTCTCTCTGACCGAGATGGGGGGTTGTGCATTATGCCACGCATAACGGGACCCCAGTTTTTGCTGGCAGCTGCCACAGCAATGAAGCAAGGTGTTCCCTGCAAGCTGAGCGTGTGTGGGTGACAGGGTGTTACCTGTGAGCTCATGGCTCATGGTTTGGAGTGCAAATTGTCACTCGCACATTTTATGATTGAGGTAGTTAATGAATTGCATGTTGTGAGGAGCCCGCAATTAATTACCTGAACGTTTATAGCCACTGTTGTATTGCAAACACAATATAATTAGGTCTGACTAAACAGAAACCACTTGGGGGAAAAAGTCTTGTCATTGAGAATTTCCTGCTTTTTAGCTCCTTGATCTCCTAATCTGCATCAGAGATTTCATTCTTATTTGATTTGGTTTTTGTTTTGTTTTGAATTAGCCTGAGCCAGGAGGCAGACCATGTGACAATGGAGGGAATAAACCATGTAAGCACAGATCCCGCTGCTCTTGGCATGAATATTAATACTGCCATCTTCCTGCCCTAGATAGCAGTTGGTGTTAGGTTAGTCAGGCAGGGTTCCTGGAGCATAAAGAAGCAGAATTGCTCCTTATCATCAGAAAAATATAGGTTGGTTTTTTTCTTAAGGAAGGAGTGGAGGGAAATGCTGGTTTTTTCAGCAGGCTCTGGGTTACACTCCCTTCTCTCAAGCAAACATAAAATAAGGCTGGATGTGTATCCCCATTGCGCAGTGCCCCAGGAGAGCTCAGATGGGCATGGATCCCCAGCAACGCATCTCTGAGCGTTCTGTGGGTTTTGCTCACTCTCTTCTTCTCTGCCCTTTCTGCAGGCATCCAGCACGCGTCCGGAGTGCAGCATCATGCAGGAGATTGAAGAGGAGCGCAGCCAGTGCTTGGCAGAGCTTATCGGGGAGAACCAGACTTCAGGTATGGGGATGCTGTCTTCTCTCCCTGGCCTGCAAGCCAACATTGCCCAGCCTCACATTGTCCTTGCCCATGCCGCCGTTGCTCACCCCTGCTGCTGCTGGATCAGGGCAGTCCCTCCAGCTGATGTTGAGTTCTTACATTACAAGGGAGAGAAATAGGTATTTCCAAAGTACGATTCAATCAACCAAGAGTTTGCATAGCTCGTTGGGGATGACTGGCTGCCTCCCAGCTGGGTAAGCCTAGCTTAGGTGTCTCAGTGTGTTTAATCACAGTCATCCATCTCTCTCTGAACTGGAAGTGCCTTAACCAATTTTTCCCTGGGATCTGAAAGCCTGAAGTTCTCATAGGCTTTGGTTTGCTTCAAGGGAAGTCGTGGCAACCTTGTTCTTCCATTGAACTGCCCTCCCATCCCCATGCCAAAGTTGCTCCTGTCCTGGTGGCAAAGCAGAGGAAGGAAGGTTGTGCTGCAAGACAGCTATGAAGTTGGACCAGGTGGCTGAGATCCTCTTCTTGTTCACAGGACATGGAGCACACAACACACTGAGCAGTCCTTCTGGAAGGCTCTCCAGCCCCCTTAATCCAATCCTTTCTTCAGTCTCCGTCCTCCCAAGGTCCCTCTAACCTAGCATCAGGCAGCAGCTGCAGGGCTGTTGCTCCCTTGAGGAGCAGGCATGGCACACCACACATGGGGCATGCGGGATTTCAGAGCAGGAGAGAGGCTGTGGGATGCTGCTGAGAGCAGAGGAGCTGCACACCAACCTGTGAGACAGGACACAGGTGGGTGATGTTGAAAAGGTCTATGCTAGCACAATTCCTCCAGTGGGCAGCCTGCAGAGAGCTTGGGGAATTTTGACACAGCCACCCATGCTCAGTCTTAAATTGTAGATGTCAGTGGGGGAGAGAAAGAAAACTTTTGGGTTTGGTGCTGTCCAATCCCATCACATCCTGCGGCAGTGCTGTCAAAGCCCCGGGTTGAGGCATTAAGTTGGACCTCTCCCCCTCCAAGTTCCAGATCCTGGTTTTGCGAGGGAGGGTGTAGGGACCAGTGGTGGGCTGTCAGACACCGAAAACAAGGGATCACGTTCCCGGGGGAAGGGCTGAGAAGATGTGTATCCTGCTTGATGTTTGCGTCCCACCTCCTGAAAAAGTGGAAGAGGATGTCTGCTCATCCTCTCGCCACTGGCATTGCTTGCAGTTAGGCTACAGACTGAAGGACTCTCCTGCGGAATGCTACTTAATGATAGAATTACATCCTGGGGACAAGCTGATCCCTGGAGGTGCTTTACTGAATGCAAGGATGGCTTTTGGCCCCTGCTTTTATCTGCTAAGATATGGTTTTCTTTGATTCAAAAATGATTTCAAGTGTCCCTGTACAGTTAAATGGAGCCATCTGAAGAAATGTTCTCCTGGAATCCAGTAAAGAAAAGTGTCAGGGTAATTAAAAACACTAAACTAAATGCCTCATTTTGTTTTCATGGATATTTAAAGAAATTCAATTAAATACAGTACATTCAAAATTGAAGAATACTTGAAGTGTTAATATTTTTTTCCCTGCTTTTTCAAAATTATTTTGCTCATTGGAAAGTTTAATCCAAAACATTTTTTTTCCTTCCTGCTGAATTAAACCATTGAAAACATTTTTCCTGATTCTAATGCAAAAATACCACTCAGTCATGCTGCAGGCTCTTAATGCGCAAGCACTAGCAAGTATATAAAAATCTTTCGGTGTTTTTTTTTAATAATGGAATAGTGAAATATTGGACTGGGATAATTCTGCATTTCCACCAGTCACTACCCATAGTCATTAAGTGGGGCTGATTCTGGAATTGCAGCTGTGAGCCCTATAAACTGGGTTTTGTCCATGGAGACAGTACCTGCTACTCCTGAGTTACTCAGATGTCATTTGTGTGTCTGCATGTCCTGGGTAGAAGTAGTCATTGATGACACCAGTGTGGAAGAAGCATGTGTAGGGACACAGCACGTGTCCAAACAAATTTTACAATGCAAACTGAGTGGAAAGCAGTTGGCATCCATTTGCCCCAAAGCATCAGCAGGTATTTAAGAGCTCAGCACCTGACTCATCTGGATACCCAGGGGTGCACTTGCAATTCAGCATCTCTGAAGTGTTGGCTCTCAAATGAGTGACTATGGGTGAATCATCTTATGGGGAAGTCTGTTTTGAAAGCAGTGCGGACAGGTAACTTCAAAGTGCGTAAATGGGTTGTTTTCCCCCCTTGGAGTGTACAAGGCACAGCGTGTGAGCACAAGTAGGTAAAAAAATATGTTTTTCTGGAATGGGGCTTCATCACTCAAGAAATGTAGCTCAGCATAGCTGCAAAATAAAACTTTGAACTTTGATGGTTGGGGGTGAGGGGGAAGTTTGTTGGGGAGAAAACTTACGAAGGTGATGATACGCGATCGTATGAAGGTGATGACTGTTTAATCTGAGTGTTGCTGGAAAGGAAAAACTCCTAGTATAACTCCCAGGGAAAATGTAATTTTAACACAGTTCAGTCCCCCAGAGAAGGAGAGTGGAAAGTAATTGAGATTCCCTGCCATCTATAATGCAATACCTTGATTTATGGCCAGATGGGTGCATTGCCTTCTGCACATTCCACATCCTTTCAGCGAAAAGAAAATCACTTGAGGTTTAACAACTGATTTGTTATCATTTCTAATTAAATGAGTGGAAATAAGGAAATACACCATTTTGGTACAGTCTGGAAATAAAGCTTTGTTTAGAAGCCATTATCAATTGTATTGATCAGAGGAGCTTAATCATGGATGTAATTTGATGTGTCAGATAGATTAGTCACTTATTAAGAGCAACTGATGGTAGGGCTGAGATCGATCACCAGCTCAGGATAAGCAGGTAGATTTCCACTGATAAACAGTAACATCTGTCTTAATGCCATTTTGTCTTCGAACACCCATTCCTTACAGCGGGTGCACATGCACAGGTGAAACTGATGCTTTCTTTCCAAAATAAACCTCGGTGGTTTCAGTTCTGGTAGTCGGTGCCAGCTGCTGGTGCCAGCGGTCCTGAACCGTAGGACTGCTGTTTACTATTAGCAGGATGGGAGTATCTCTGTTCCCTATTAGGAGTGTGATTCAGTACCCGTGAAGTTACCCACATTTGAGGAGACTTTAGCAATGACACAGGAGAGACACAGGAGGTCACAAAAGCATGACCACCTCTGGTGAGAAGAGGTTAGCTGCTCAGCATGGGAAGGTCTGCAGAAGATGCAGCTAGGGAGAAAACAGCAGGGGAGACCAGCTTAAGCTGGCAGTGTATACACAGGAGAATAAAACGGCTGAGAGATCAAAGTCTGGACTTTAAAGGAAGTTTGTAACCATCAGAGGATACTGAACAGCCTTTCTGGATGTCTGCAGGAAGGAATGTTTTTACTGGCTTCATGGCAGAGCTTGCCCAGTTTATGAAAGGGCACGAGGGATGCGGTGGCGTATTGCAGCACAGGATGGAAAGTCATGAGCAGGACTGCCCTTGCGGTCCTCTGCCCTTCGAGACTAAGCAAGCTGGGACCAGTTTGTTTCACGTGGGCAAATAGCTGTTGCATGGGAATGACTTTTGGTGAGGGATTTCTTTTGCTTGATGCAGATCTAGTGTATTCTGGCCAGGCGTAGGCATCTCTTTTAGGATGTGATGAATCACATTCAGATTGTCTTTCCTGTTGACGGCAATACAAAGGGATTCTTAGTGAGCGCTCGGCTGTGTTGGAAATAACCACACTTCGCAGGTGACTCCTGTCCCTGGTGTTCACTGGCTTGGAGGGGATTTGGCCAGGCTAGGTAAAGTCTCAATTCCATCATTAGAAGTGATGAATCTGCTCATTCACATACAGAATTGCATTCAAGCTAAACGTTCACTTGGGTGTTTGTTAGATGATCGTTCCAGCCCTTTGGCCCCCAAAGAGTGCTCACCATATAATTCAAGGCATTATTTAAAAAATCTTTTGAAAAAACTGTTGCTGTGCAAGTGGCAGGATTCTTCCCTGCTCAATGCAGGGGATGATGTACAAAATGCCTCGTCTCAATCTCAGTGCAGACTGTGTTCCGACAGGCCTAAAGCAGCTCAGTGAGATTGCCTGCATCATTTCTATGAAGAGCAGACTTTTTTGCTGGGTTTTGACATGTTGGGAAAGGAGGTTTTGTTATTCCTCCCCTTATCACATAGCTAAGGAGAAGGTGCTGCTGGATTTACTCACCCACAGGTGCACCTGTGGGTTGGACTAGTGAAATCTGTAGTTTTGTTCCGTGTGAGGTATCTGCCTCTCCTTGCCAGCAATGGCCCTTCTCATGGCAGGCATGGCAGGGATGCACCAGATAAAGTGCCATTAATGACACAGATCATGTCTGCTTGTAATGGTGTCATGCAAATGTGAATCATTAGCTGTGGATGCCTTAATTTCCCACCCTAAGCATGTTTTAATCCCACTCCGCACTAGTCTCTCAGTTGGTCTCCCTGTAAACTTTGCCTTACTTAATATCCATTATTGCAACAACAGCAGCACTGCTGCTGCAGTGAAGGTGACTCCTGGGTCTCTTGGCCTTAGTTTTCCTCCTATAAAATAGAAACATTAATATTTTCCTGTCTAGCAGGGATAAGGTAAGGACAAACAAACTGAGAGGTGTCCAGCTGGTTTACAAGTGGGACTTATAAAAGTACTGTGGGTAGACAGAGGAATAAGAAATGCCATGTTTTGGCAGCACCCACAATTTAAATGCACAGGAAGCAACTATATATCTAGGCAGAAATAACACCCAAAAGAGAAAATTCATGTCATCCAGGTGAGGTTGCCTCTTCTCTTTCTGCACCTCTCTTCTCTCAAATAAATCTGTAAGTGGTGTCGTACATCAGTGTGCAATGGGTGCAATTGCAGATTTGTGTTGATGATGTTTTCCCAGCAGCTGCCTGGGGAGTTCCTTGGGGATGCTGAAGTTATATCTAACATATACAAAGCCACATTGCCCTATATGCTGGTGCCAAGCAATGCAGTGCTGTAATGAGTATGCAGAGGCAGAAGCGAAAGTCCTGACAGTGCCCCAGCCTCCAGAACAGCTGAGATGTTTTGCTCAGGAGCATCTTGGTGCCATCACAACACCAGTGACCCTGCAGCGCTGCTTTCTGTGAGATCAGGGTACTGTAAGCAACAGGTAGCAGGTCACTTTCAGGGGTTCAGCTGCATCGTTCAAAGGGTTCCCTGGTCATCCCAAATTTTCAACAGCCAGCGCCTGTAGGAGTCCTGCCTGGGCACCTGCAGTATCAGCTCAGTCAAGTCAGTCCCAGGATTTTCATGCGTTCAGTGAGAGCTCTGCCCGCCACCCCACTGGACAAGTGTGATGAGAGGGTTTTGAGCATTGCTTGGCAGAATGTGTTTGCACGCTGCCAGCTGCTGCTGTGATAGCAGGCTGCGAGCTGCCCAGCAGCTGCTTGGGCTGTCTCCTTTCCCCTTCTCTTTGCTCTCTGGCTGCACAGGGCTGCTTCTCTGGTGGCATCTCTCACCAGTGCAATATAAAACAAAGAAATAAGGCAATTCCACAGCCTGGGGTTCTCCAAGGCACTTGGTAGTTTCAGGAGCCTATAATAAACAGAGTTCCTCGATCCTCTGCAGTATTTTGAAAATGCTTGCAAACATATTTCAAAAGTGAAGGATGCAATCCCAGCCCCACTGAAAACCAGGCTTTTACTCCAGATACTTTTCCAGCCAGGATATCTGTATGCAATACAGTGACTGCTTAGCTGATAATCCAGTTAGCAGCAGTAGGGAAGCTCTCCCAAGGGTTAGGAGGAGAGGATAGCTGAAGGGGGTTTTGCTTTCCAGACTCACAGATGGTGGCAAATCTCTCTCTATGTGAAGTGTGGCTGAGCTCCTAAAGGCTTGCTGCAAGGCAGGTCTCACCACTGCCTTGCTTCTTGCTGATTTCTACTTGTTATTTTTTATGTAATGATCCTGGAGCAAAGAGGAGCGGTTTTTGTTTTTAGGAAAGCTGCCCCTCTCTGTGGCTGTAGTTTGCAAACAGTTCAACTTAACCTGAAGCACCCAAAAAAGAAAAAAAAAGAAAGTAACCCTCTCTTTTTTGTTAAAAAGCCAAAAAAATTATTCAGGTCTTAGGTCAGTTGACTCAGCTCGTTATCTGTTTATCCCATTATTGCTAATCAGCTTGCTCTGCAATCATATTCTTTCAGAAGCATCATTTAGGGATGGCAGTTAGGGTACTGTGACTCATGTTTGAGTGGCACAGGCAGCTCTGGAGACCGTGCCGCTTTGCAGGAATTATGGCATGGTAAACAGCCCTCATGGAGAGTGGTGGGAATATCAGGCAGCACTTGGGCACAGGAATTCTGGCCCATTTTTGGAGTTTACTTTAATGGCATGGAAGTTTGAGTTAAGAGGGAAAATATTCAAGAACAGAGAGGGGAGACCTTTAAACGACAGAAGACTCCTGACACTAGCCCATACAGGTGCATGGCATTATTGCTTCCCACATGCAGGACTTTGCATTCCCTTTTGTTGAACTTCCATCACTTTATGTTTTTTCAGGACTTTTTTTTCTCCAAAACAGGAGACCTGCAACTGGATTTGGATCCTAAGTTCTGAAAGTTAAGTGCAAGTGAAACAAGCTCACAGCTGGAGGCTGTCAGCATCTCACAGATTCTGACCAGCATTTTGTCTGTCTGTTCCCCACAGTTCAGTAGTGTGGAGGTAGCTGAGATGTTTCTAAGTGTCAGTGAAAATAGTTAATCGCCATCAAGGAGCTTATACAGTCAAGCTGCTTCTGCTACCTCAAGTACTTTATATTTGCAATCTAGACCTGTCTGTCTTGCAAGCAGGGTTTGAAACCAAATCAAAAAGTCAGAAAGGTGGAAAACATGAAAGAAAACAGTGCCAATCCCCCTGCCAATGCCTGTACACATCTGCTTAACTTGTACATGCTTCACACTTGTTGTGGGCAATAGAGTCGAGTCCTGCAAGCTCATCATCAG
The DNA here is from genome assembly GCF_017639655.2 of Falco naumanni. Classification (NCBI taxonomy): domain Eukaryota; kingdom Metazoa; phylum Chordata; class Aves; order Falconiformes; family Falconidae; genus Falco; species Falco naumanni. The sequence continues at coordinate 59,185,960 of NC_054057.1, forward strand.
CATTGTCACATGCAAAGAAATCCAGGTGGGAAACAGCCTCTGTTGTTTAAACTCCAAATACTGCTTTTGCTGTTCCATAGTCCTAGAGAGGAGGCTGGCTTGAAAAGCCAAATTTGGAGCTTGGGGTTCTTTTATCAGTCTCCCTTGAAGAAACCAAGGCATGTTTGATGGAGAAGAAGCAGTGAACATATGGAAATTAAAAGTCAGGCTGGAAAAACATTAAATTAGGAGTCTGTTTATTCATCACCATCTGTTTATAGTGCAGTAAGATAAGAAATAATTAATAGTTCCTTGCTTGCAAAAGTTTAAATGAATTCTCACCATCCAGTTGCATAAGACCTCCTGGGATAGATGATGTGTTGGTCAGATTTGTGTGACAGTCTGGTTATCGGCAGCTCTCCAGGTGCTGCGTTGCTGGAGCAGGCACCGTGTGGCTGATAGCAGCTCAAGCACTCGAGGTAGTGCACACAGCAGGGTGAAGAAGGGGGTGGATGGACCACTCCCCCCAGACTGGGGAGATGCTGTGTTTTCTGGCTGCATCAGGGCGGATACATCCCCAGGGGCTGCCAAGTGTTTGTGTGGGTGCTCCTTACACCTTTACGTACATGAGGGTGGATGCTTTTGTTAGCAAAAAGCCACTGGTTTAAACTCAGTAGCAGAGGAAGCTGCTGAACTGGCAGATTTGCAAGGTGGTAGCTCCCAGGGGAAATACACATCTTGGCAGACATCTGAGGGGGACTCTGGGTAATAACATAAGATGGCACTGGTACAGACAGAGGAGAGACTTGTCCCCAAGCTGAGAAGGTCTGCAGAGAGGCTTTGCTTGCAGGGGAAGCAGGTGGGTTTGTCCCCATGGTTGAAAACGGTTGAAGAAAAGAGTCCAGAAAAATAGTCAGGCCCTTGGACAGAGGTTGACTGTGATGTGTGGCTTAGGGCAAAGTTCTGAACAGATGCTCTGGGATAATCAGCGTGGCCTCCAGTTGTCATTTCAGAACTGTGTAGAGCTCTTATAAGTGTGGTACCAAATCCACCAGCCCCTCCAAAAATCTCATCTATCTGGGACATCAGGGATGGCATTAAATGGCTACTGCTGAACAGCTAAATCAAGGCCTGAGGATCCAGTCAACATACTCAATGAAGCCTGGGGAACAGCTTAGTTCAGTCTAAATTAGATACCTACATTTGATTTAAATGATCTCTTTAAAGGCAAAAGGACCTGCAGGACTTCTTTCCATGCTGTCTTTCCTTAGTTTTTCATTTACTGTTCTTTATTACTCTGGTCTGGGTGATACAAAGGGCCTCTTGGTTTCTGTCTTGCTCTGACCAGCAGCATCAGGCAACTTCCAGATTTGACATCAGTCCTCTCCATTCCTGAACAACGTGGTCACTCCTACGACAGAAGGGAATTCAGCCGTGTGACATCAAGACCTCAAACCCCAGACTCTCCTTTATCTCTCTTAGAGGATCAGTGCCAGGGCTAAGGTGCCTTTTATTTAACGGACATTTTTCTTCCAGTTATTAGACAGTGGTCATGATACCCAGTTGGGACAGGCCACTGCATGGTACCTCCAGATGCTCTTCTTTCATTAACACTTTCCTCATCGGCTCTGGGACTCTTCCCAGCCACCAACACCTCATGCCACAGCTCTCACAGAGGTGCAGCCTACTCTCTGGAAATTCAAAAGAAAGAAATCTGCCTTGGAGTTTTCAGACGATAACCTTCTGTCCTGGTTTTGGCTGGATAGAGTTAATTTTGCTCCTAGTAACTGCCACACTGCTGGGTTTGGGGTTTAGTAATACAACATTGATAACACACTGATGTTTTAGTTGCTGCTGAGCTGTGCTTACTCTAAACCGAGGACTTTTCAGTGTCCCGTGCTCTGCCAGTGAGCAGGGGCACAAGGAGCCGGGAGGGAGCAGAGCCAGGACAGCTGAGCCCGGCTGGCTGGAGGGACATTCCATACCATAGAGTGTCATGCCCAGTATATAAACTGGGAGGAGTTGGCTGGGAGCCACCGATCACTGCTCGGGGACTGGCTGGGCATCGGTCATCGGGTGGTGACCAAATGTATTGTGCATCACTTGGTTGTTTTTTCCCCCTTTGGGTCTTATTCCTTTCTCCTTCTCTCTCCTTTTCATTACAATTGGTTTTTTGTTGTTGATACTATATTTTATTTCAATTATTAAATTGTTCTTATCTCAACCCATGAGTTGTACCTTTTCCCCCAATCCCCTCCTCATCCAGCTGGTGGTACTCAGTTGCCGGCTGGGGCTGAACCACACCACCTCCCACAGCACGCGAGGGAAGCTGGCATCTGAAACAGGAGGAGGCAGCACATGTTGCTGTGGTGGTAAATGTGGTAGATGTGAGCAGCTCCCAGACTTTTCTGCTGGCTGCTTTGATCCAGTCTGAAGCTGATGGCCATTCCTCCAGGCCATGAATCTCAGAGAAAATAGTACCCAAAGGTGTACTCCCTACAAAGCTGTTACTTGGCTGTCCATCCTCGCTTGGTAACCCTGCTCGAGGAGGGTGCACCTCCCCAGTGGGTAGGGCTGATTCCCTGTTGGGCAGTGGTACCTGCTCAGCTGCCTGAGCCATCCCTGTCACCCGCAGTCCAGACACCTACCAGCGACAGGATGAACTGGAAGCACAGATCTACACAGCACCTCATCTTTCTGCCCTGTGGAGCTAAGAGCTGGCTTTTGCCTTGACCTCACGTTTTTAACAGAAGCAGTCACGGGATAAGACTTTACATCTGTTTTCTCCCTTATTACGCTATAGGGGTGGAGGTGGAGGCTTTGCTTTTGTTTTCCCTGTTGCTGACGTGCCCTGGCTGGAAGCTTGCTAACAAACAGCACTGTTTATTTGGCTTGGGAACAGCTGTCTTGTGGCTTGTCAGGATTAATGGCCATTTAGCGGACGTTAGTCTTGTACAGAAAAAGGCATTTTAGTTTGGAGAATATGTAACATTTTTAAATGCCATCAGACTTTTTGGTTACTTTTTTTTTTTTTTTAGCATGGTATAATATATGAATGCACACAGCCTTAGTTATGCAAGGGTTATAAAAATAAGGAAAAAATGCCATTGCTACAGACCAATGGAAAGCAAATTCAAAGCAGTTTCAAAGCTCTGGATGATTGCTCAGATGAAATCCATCTATGCAGAGCTTTTGTTTCTGACAACGGCTTTTATTTGTCTCCCTCTCATCCTGTCAGATTTCTGGTTAAAAAATCTCTTCTTCCTCATCTTTTTTATTTTCCTTTTCCTTCTGACTATATCAGAGCACTTTCATGATGGTATCCACCCTTTTTCCTTAGGAGAATTACATTGTAAAATGTTGCATATGCCATAAGTTATGTCGAACTCCTGTTACAATATATGGCCAAGATCCAAAATCTGCTGCAGCCGGTGGAGATTTTTCCACTGATTTTACTATGCACTGCACTTTCTGTAATCTAAGTGCCTTTATTTCTTGATGTCCAGACCTTTTAACATAAGAAGGTGAAACTGTGGGAAACATGAGAAGCTGAGGTCAGAGGTGCCACACTTTACATCCATCAGGCCCAAGTAGGATTTCTGTTATGGAAAGCTTTTAAATTACCAGTGTCTCACAAATTTATAATTTCTTTTTTCTTGCCTTCTAACCATTAAATCTGCTTCCATGTGAAACCCAAGCTTTCTGGTCCCTCTTTGTCCCTTCCTACAGAGCTGAGGTACAGGGCTTCTGCACAACCTTCCCTGCTTCTGCCAGTGTCCCTCTATATCTATGGGACAGAAGCACATTTCCAGCACAAACCCCAGCACATTTAATAAGCAAGAGCCAGATCATGAAGATTTTACGTGGTGAAGCTCTCTCCAGCTTTGCATAAGGACTGCAAGTATCTTTCTAGTAGTAGGACAGGCAGTCGGTGGCTTGCAGTTTGTAGAGGAAAATTCCACTTTGCCCTTCATTTTTTCAGTGGGGTGTCGTATCTTTTTATTTATTTACCATGTATTTACCATGAAGAAGAGCAACACAGCACTGGCCGAAAATCTCCTCCATTGCAAAGTGCATCGTTTGGTCTCGAAGGTACAAGGATGATCCTTTAAAGTACCAACAGGGTAAGATTCCTGTTAATCATGCCATAATTGCTATAGGAAAGACTTCTCCACATCTTATTCCAGGTTGGTAAGCCATGAGCACATCGCCACGGGGGGCTGTCACTCACCTGTTGTCTTCAGTGAGCAAGTCAGTGGGAGGGTTTGTGCTTCCTTAGGGTGGGCAGCTCTCCTGAGCTCTCATCTCAATGCCGCCGTTCCAGTTGCCGTATACATTTAAGCAAGTCAAGGAATTCCTGCAGCTTGAACTAAGTGTGGGAAAGCTGAGAAGTCTCCTGACTCTCACGGCACTTAAACCATCAGTGAGAGCTGCTGCGCTCGCGTCCTGTCCTTGCTTGGGCTGTTTTGTTAGGAAGACCCACAAAAATTCTAATGCTTTTCTCCTTGCGACATCCCTCTCTCCTTCTGGTAGGAAAACCAGTGTGGTACAGAGGAGCTACAGCCTGGGTGAGTCCCATTTTAGGTCTTACATTATCAGGGTAGTCACTCTTGCCTCCCCAACAGCCAAAAAAGCATTTCTAGAGGTTGACCCCTAGTCATCTTCACTATGAATCGCTGTCTGGAGGCGCCAACGTGGGAAAAACTGTACAGGCAGGGTAGGTAGTTAAATGCAGAGTCTGGTACTCTATAAATCCAATTCTCTGCAAATCCAGGAAGAGCAAGGGGGGTTAAGAGCCGGGGGGTAGGGGGGGTGGGGGGGGGTGTTGAGCGAGGAATGAGGAAGCTCTGGAACAATCCTTTAAGCACACTCCATGTCAGAGCACTAAAGGTCTCGGTCTTGTTTAGATGCTGGTGAGGAGAGAAGTTGTGTTTTTGGCAACCCACTTTGTAAATCTTTGCCTTAAATCTTGGATCTTTTGTTTCAGCTTACATGTCTTGGACTTGGGCAGAAGGGCTCAGCTCACAAATTTGATTTATAAAAAGAATGATCTGGAGGGATGAAAAAAGTCAAGTGTTTATTTAGTCTGTTGGTTAAAGAAAGACTGAAAGATTAGAAACTTTTTCTTTTGACTTGTTTTCTAGTAGATTTTGATGATGGAAAAACTCCTAAGATTTTTGTGCTTAAAAATAATCCTCCAGAAATAGTCTCTGGTGATTTCTTTCACGCTGCTTAGAATGACTCAGCCTGGGGGCTTAAGGTGAGGTTTCCTTCATGTGTCTTTGAGTCAAATTTCTGCAAACATTTAGGAAGAAAGATCTCTTTTAACATTTCCTGTTGAGTGCTCAGCTTCTACTGGAAGCCGCTGCAGAATTGCAAACCATTTTGTATAGCAAGTAGCGGTGTTCCTGTTCCTTTCCAGCTTGTACACAGAGTGGGAAAAATGAAATCAGTATCCCTGTCTTGCCACAGATAGAGGCAAAGTCCAAGGTAAAGTCTTTTCCCTTGCCCTAGGTCTGGGCATCCTTTTTGCGTTTGGTGATTGCCCAAGTCCATTTTCTGCCCCGTTGGAAGTGCAGATCCCACACTGAGGGGTGAATGAGGGAGCAGCAGTGCTCCACCAAGAGCACACCAGTGGTGGGAAGGAAATGCTACAGTGACAGGGTTTCGCATGCCCTGGCAGGATTGTGGTTTTTCTTCAGCTAAGTGGTTTCTGTCACATCCTGCCTACAGCGCTGGAGTGATAGGAGGCACCAAGTCAGGCAAAAAATACCCAAATTAAATGCAAAGCCATGGAAAGTTCAAAGGGGAGCTCTGAGTGGATGGGTTTGCTTCAGAGCATGCTATCAGTGCTGATAAAAATAAAAAGGTGATGAGATGGAGCTGGGGGAGGAGAGATGCCCGCAGCATGCTTGAGTGTAAGCGTGGGGCTGGGGGGAGAAGAGGGCTTAGCAGTGGGTACAGGAGGGAAAGGGTTGAATTTGCAGGGAAGGGTGGGAGGATTCGTTTAGTGAAACCTTGGAGCCAGGCTAGCCCCTGTCAAACCCAAACTGTCACAGAGAAATGAGGTAAAACCCTATTCTGCAAGCCCAGGGCAGGGCATGAGAGGCTGGAATTAAAATCACAGAAGGTACCAGCAAGAAATGATAGGGAGCTGCTTCCATGCTAGAAGCAACTTCATAGTCTAGGACACTTCAGCTTGAAAAAGAGATGCCTTGAGGAGGGATATGAAAGAGGATTTGGGTGGGGTTTTTTTCCCCACGGAAAGGGGTATTGTAGTTAGGTTATGAATATTTCTGGTTTTGTAAAAAAAAAAAAAAGGCAATTCCTAATGAAACCAGCAATGAGCAGGTTCAAAGTGAATTGAGAAGAGGATGTATTTTTTCTTTCAGTGGACACTAAAACTGCAGCCCAGGAGACTGTGAATATTAAAAATTTCCATGAGTTTAGAAGAAAAATCAAATTGCATTTAATGTAAAATATTTATGCAATAAGAATAATCTAAGGTATTTTTTATTATTACAGACAATTTTTAAGATTTAAATAGAAGATTATCTCTGATTCAGGACGTCTCTGCTCACTGGAGTCTGGGGCAGTAGTAGTAACTCAAGGCTCACGATGGGTTTTCCTCGCCTCTACTGGAACTGAATTTGAGCTACCTGTCGGAACAGAGTTAGTAGATCGTTGGAGGGACCATCTTTTGGGGTCTGTTTTCTTCAGCCAGGCAAAAGCTTAGCGCTCAGCTGGGACAAGGAGGTTGATGCAATGATAATTGGTCATAACGAGATCAAATTGGGCAAACCGTAGGTGAGCACCAAGGCTGCACTTCTGCATGAGCCTGTCAGTGGGAGCATAAATGTCATCTAATAGCTATTTACAGTCCTAACTCCCAGGTTAGGGAGGTTGGAAACTGCCTGCTGATAGTCAAATTGGAGTGAAAATGAGTTTCCATTTTGTAATGGTACCCAGCCTGTGATGGTACCCAGTGATATCTCAGCATGGCTTAAGCTGCGCCTTTACTTTGCTGTTATCTACCTGCGCATAGGGAGAGGCATGAGATAACCCCAGGCATCAAAATTGTATCTTTGCATATGAATGTGGATTTGAAGAGCAAAAGTCTTGCATGCGAATGTCCTTCAGAAGAGACCATTCATTAGGGAGAATTTGGTGTGAATGGCAGGTGTGGTAAAAGGGGGTGTTCTGAGCTGGGAGTTCATCTGGGTTAAGAGAGAGCCTGGCACCACCCTGCTGCCATTCCTTCCAAACCCAGTCACATCTCAGAGCAGTGCCAGAGCTCTGGAAGTCATGTTTATTCACAAAGGAGTGTTAGCCTCTGCTGCTCCCACATAAGCTTTGGCCGTATATTTGCTGTAAGTGTAGATATGACTCAAATAAATGTTTTTTGTGCTGTAGTCTGATGCTTCTGCAAGCTACTGTTTACCTGTGCCTCATGATGATTGACCTGTTTTCTGTTCATTAACCTTTTAAAGGAAGAGAAGATGAGAGCCTGAGCTTTGATTTACATTTAGCAGAGACAGTGGAAAAGGTTACCACCTTCTGCAGCTGGGGTGAGGTTTCCTAACCCCCTGCAGCCAGGACTGTGTCGGTGGTCTTCAGCCACTTCTGCACCAGAACCTCTTAGAAGAGGGCTCTCCAAAGCCCATCTGAGGCTGATGACACCCTTGGCTTGCACTTGGGGCATTTGGCTTGCAAAGAGGGGGACTGAGCTGCTGACTGTAAAGATCTGAGCTGCAGCATGTGGCCAACGGCCTTCAGCCCATCGAGCAAGACTGCAGGAGCTGGTTTCAAGAGGGAGAGAGAGAGGTGGCTGCTAGTAATTACACTAATTGCGTGGCTTACAGTGCAATGATGAGCAGCCTCATCTGCTTATCTGAAAGAAGGTTAAAAGACAGCTTTGTTAGTCGTGAAGGATTTCTCCCTGCAGAAGAAGGTATTTGGCTCCAGAGAGCACTTCATGATCTACCAGGCAACAGTAGGACAAAACTGAGTGTCTGGAAGTCACGGTTAAAATAATTGGAAAAGAAAAGACTCTTTTTCAGATATATATATGTAAATAATGACAAGAGTTTAAGGAGTGTACCTGATTACCCAGGGATGTGGTAAATGCTACCGTCTTTTAAAAGTTACATGCTTGTTTTCATACTGCTTTTCCAGAGTCACCTGCAGTCCTTCCTAAAGCAAAGCCCAGCCCTTGGCAGTGGAAACTTTGCTTTCAGTAACAAGCAAATGAGCAGAGCAGCTCTTCTGATTAAACTGGAGCTGAATGGTAGGTGTGTTCATGGCTCATTTGCACCTGCTGCCTTGGGAAAGCATTGATAAATACCTTTGCATCCTTCCTGCAGATACTGAGTGCAGGGGAGAAGACAACATTTATAATTAATTAATGGAGAGGCACTTAGCAATCACCAAACATGATTTCATCAGGCAAAACAAGTTGTCATTCTTGTAACATCTGTGAAGGCCAAGTGGTGCCCCAGGGAAGAGAGGGATTTCCTTTTTCTGAGGCAGGTTGCAATTGTTTCTACCCTCAAATAGTTGATCTGTTGTGCTGACATGCTGGAATATTGCCTGCTAACCCCCTGATCCCAGCAGTTTTCCTGTCAGTTTTGGAGGAAGAAAGTAATTTTCTGGAAGGCTGCTTGATAAAGTTTGGTTGTGTCTGCCTTTGGGTGGACAGGCACAAACTTTTGCCTGATGTTACGATGAGATGACTACAGGGCGAGCAGCAGCGTTGGGCTACAAATGCAAAGCATCTCACAGGTATCAATTTTTGTATTGTTCCAGTTCCTTAAAGTCAAGGTACTCATGCAGCCCCTCTTCTAGTCACTGGAGAGAAGAGGATATCTGTATAGAATGATTTGATTTCTGAGCTTCAGAAACCATCCTGTGGTGACATGAACTGCCAGCCAGAGCTCTGGTTTCCATTGACTTCTTTAAGTTTACATGTTTGTTTTTTAGATGCATAAATTTAGGGATATGAACCCCACCTTTAAAACCTGGACCCTTCCAGGCAGCTGCACAAATTTCATCAGCGCATCTTGGGGGGCAATAAGGAAGAATGTTGCTGGAAGAGCTAATAGATAGATATGAGAGGTCTTTACAGACACAATAATTTTTAAAGATCCTCTTTGTGTGTCTTGCAAAGCCAGTCTTGTGGGCCTTTGCTATATTTTAATCAAAGAGAGCTTTTGTTACAAAAGTGAACACCTAAAAGCTTTTTTTGTGCATCACAAGTGGTGGTGGGAAAATGTTGACATAGAAAAGATTCAGATCACAAAAATTTTCGAAGTGTGTAATTCAGGACATTTAAAAAGCCATCTGATACTATCACTTTGTATTTTATTTTGCATTATAACCTGTTCTGAGGTAAGGGGTGCACTATAATTTATTGAGGTTGATGGAGGAAAAGATTGTAAAACATGAAAGATCCTGTCATGAAATCATCTATTTTTCCTTGGACAGAATATCTAATATCTTAATACTTTTGGAGCTGCTGGCTGCTTGGTGGCAGATAAGTGTGATGCTGTGGAAACTGAGCTTTGCACCTGATATTATAAACCTGAAAACTGAATTTTAATGAATGCTGCAGAAGAGCATGCACAAAGAAGATACCATCAGTTATTCTGTTTTTCAGGCTCTGATAAACTTACCTCAGGACTTCATCTGAAAAGTTCTGTTTGCTTATGAAAGAAGGAAGGGAAAACCTGTAAAATATCTTTGAAAGAGCTGAGGGTTCTTTTTCAGCTTCAGAGCATTTTTGTGTGCTCTCTTTATTGATCTGAGACAGCATGCTGCCTCAGTCTGAGCAGACTGATGATGACACCAGCCTTTTTCTTAGCTCAAGTAGTAAAAGATGATTTAAAGGAGGAATTTCAGATCGGGATATAATTATCAAGAAATGCAGCTTGACAGTGGTTTTCCTAGTTCCCTTTGCTTGCATGTGAAAAGTATTTTCTCGAAGCTTTTTTTCTTCATATTCTCCTTTCTTGTTAGGCTGTTGACCTTAACAGCAACACGTTAGTCACATTTGGGGAAGTGTTGCAATCTAATGGGGCATGACAAATAACTGAGAGCAGAGGTGCTATAAAAAAGTGAGGTCTGCTGACAACCCATCTATCTAACCCAGGCAGCAATTGAAGTGCCTGTCTGTTGGAAATTTAAAAGGGGGAAAAAATGTTTTCAGAATTCTGGTAAGTACTAGTTCTAGCAATTCTAAAATAGTATTTCTAAAATTTTTAGTAATTGTAACATTTGGGAAATGTTAAGGCAAAAACACTTCTGTTTTTTTTTAAATTCAGGTCTGCCAGCTCCTTTTGACTTCATTGTTAATGTTACATTATTCAACAGTGCAGCGCGTATGCGATACCATTAATGTCTTCTGAGAAAGCATAAACAAAAGGGCAAAATCGCAACAATATACTGTAACTCTGTAGGAAGCACATGAGGGTTTTATTCTGTCAGAAAGACTTTATTCTATCCAGAACATCTTCAGAAATGCTTAATTTAAACAAAATCCTTTGGTTTTCTCCCTGAAGTTAGCTCCATTGGTTCTACCTTTGCTCCTAGCCTGGATAGCTAGGGTTGTACCACCGTGCACCACCCCTCCACAGAGAGCATCTCTGGACAACAGCACGCTCCCTCCTCAGCCTCCAGGACCATTTTGTGTCTTCTCCCTTTTTAAGGAGAAAAACTGCTTCTGGGGAAGGGATTTGGCTCCTGATCCCTTGATTGTCATCGGTGTCCCCTTCCTGCTGAGCACGTCCCCTGCACAGCCATCTCATTTCACGGAGAAGAGAAAGCTGGTGACAGAAGTTTGGGGGAAGCAGAGAATGAAGGGAAGCATGTCTCACATGTTCAGACCAGGTGTTTTAATGCAACAGGGAGAGATAAGGTCAAAGAAAAGAGATATATAATTAGGTATTTCTGCCTTTTTCATCTGAAAAAGGTGCTGCTCTCTATTAACTCTGATTTGCCTGACTCTTGCAGTGTTCTGCTGTTCTTTCTGTACCGATTTCTGGGAAAGTGCAGACACCACCAGTGCTGAATTTCAGGGACTGGGGTAACTGAAAGCTACACGTTTAAAGAAAATATTTTTGTGCCTTTCCTTCCAAAAGCTGCCTGCACCAAGGTGATAGGCTCCACACACCTTTGCACAGCTGCCCTGCTCTGCCCCGGTTCCTCTGCTCCATCCAGCAGATACCAGTCTTGGTTGTTCTACAGTCTGCTTTTCTCTTTCCCCCAGGTTGCAGAAGGCAATGGGACAACATCACGTGCTGGCCTGAAGCGGAGGTGGGAGAGGTTGTGGTACGTCCGTGCCCCAAGTACTTCAGATTCCTCACCACATTTCTCGGTAAGCAAAAACAGACACCTCATCCCACTGAAATGGGTTTATGGCTTCACTGCTCATGGGGTTTCACGTCATATCATAGGGAATTCCTCTCAGTATAATCAGAGGGAGAAGCAAGCTCTTTGCACAAGGTAAGGGAGGTTTCCAAGCCGAGCATGAATGCCCAAACCATTAGAGCATCCTCCCTGTCCTTCCTGCAGCACCATGTACTGCTCTGGATCATAGGGACGCAAAATGGCTCCTGGTGAAATCCAATAATAGGGATGTGGTGCAGTGAAAATTGAATCGACCTGTGTAACAATATGTTTGTTGTACGCAATGAACAGTTTGGTGCTGTAATTAAGTAAGTCTCTGACATAAAAGTACACAAGCTGAAACTGTACATAATAAAGTGTGTTTCTGCTGAAATGACAAATCTGGCCACAGGCCAAGAAATTAACCTGACAAATAATGGGCAAGGAAGGTTAATGGGGAAAGTAGCTTAACTCGCTGTTTGGGGTGTTCTGGGGAGCTTTAATTTAAAACTCAGGTCTCAAGAGCCATGCAGCAACAGGACTCTTTCCCTCCTGGTAGTTTATAGTCATTATTTACTATTTTTATTATGGTACCCCTACAGGCTTCCACACAGAAATAAGCTCTTTTGTACTGGAGATTATGCACCAAGCTGATAAGTCTCCAGTTTTACAGCTTTGCAGTCCAAACACACATGATAGATTATGAATGGGAGGAAGGGTACAATATCGTCCCTGTTTAACAGGCCAGGGCACTTCACTGATTAACCAGCACGCGCTGATTACATGACTTGCCCAAGGCCACACCAAAAGTCTTGGCAGACCCAGAAGGGAAATTCAGAATCCCCGGAGTCCTATCCTAGTGCTGTAACCTCCTTGTTTCCAAAACTGCCCAGCAGTTCATCACTGCTGCGTCAACACCCAGGGAGAGCAAGCAGAAGCTGCTGTAATGTCCCATTTTGCAGGACAAGACCCCTGAGCGTTGGTTCAGCCACATGGAATAATTGCTGGCTGTTGATGCTTTGTGCCCTCTCCTCTCCTAAGCACAACATTCACTAACTGGGCTTTACAGACCCAGCAGAGTAAAGTTAGTTTAGTTAGTTAAACAGACCTTTTTAAGAAGTTTTTCTAATACTTCATCCCACCGGAGCAGAGGAATGAGGAAAGTAATATAAATATATATACACACACATATACATACTTATATATAAATTGTGGCAGTGTTGAACTTAAGCTAATGAAAGTGGGATGCCTTTAGTTGTGTGCTAGGATGGGTTAATGAGACTCCATGAAGTTGTCCATTCAGGGACAACTACTGCTCTCCAAGACGTCCTAGGACATCCTGATCTCCAGGTTCCCCTGAAGAAAGGTGCAGTTTTCCAGTGACACATGAACTATGGGAGCTCTCAGGTACTTAAGGGTATCTCAGAAAACCTGTGCTTAGGCAAGTGAATGGTTCTTGTTCTGGGAGAAGTCCATCGCTGAGAGCAGTCAGGGCACCACTTGGGCTCTCTGTGCACTTAGCTCAGTGTGCCAGGCCAAGAAAGAGCCTCAAACACAAGCCAGCCCATGACCCTTCCCTGCATGCCCGTGTTGCAGCGTGGCTGCTGGCATTTATGCTGTTCTGTGAGCAGTGAGCTCAGCAAATGTCACCCAGCCTTGAAGCTGGCAGGGTCAGCTGCCTTCCAGCAGACTCTCACATTGCTTTGGATGAGTTTTCTCCCATTAAATGTAGTTTTCTGCATCTGACTGTCATCCAGGGATTCGTTACTGGAGAGCTGGCTAGTTTGGTCAGTGGTGGCTAGGGCATGATTCATCTCATCATAAATCAACCACTTAAAGAGATCGGATGAACAGCACCATGAAAATACCTATTTCTCCTCGCTTAGTATGGTAAAGCACACAGGGACTTCTTTGTTGGACAAAGCAGATTCAGCACTCTGAATGTTTCTGCTGTTTCTAATGCAGGTATGTCTGTGAGAGGGGTGCCTAGGATCCCATTAATGTCAGCAGTGATCTGGTCAGTGCTATCAACAGACAACTGTATGACAGAACCTGAACAGCTCTTTAGATGTCATTTGCTGTATCGATAAATTTTCTGTTGAGTGCAGTAGAAATGCAGGCGCTAAGCTCGCAGGTAGGCACCTACACTGCAGACACTGAGGACTCCAGTTTCCTCAGCATAAGCATCTGATGCTGTTTGAGCTACTCTGGGGGATCTAAGTAATCCCTGAGGATGCCTCAGCTGGTGCTAAGATACCTGTACTTAGGAAACCAGTTTCTAACCTGGAATGGCATTCCTATCAACTGCTTGTAGAGTTTTCCATCTGTAAACCTGTCTCTGAGCTTGTTTTGTGGTGAGTGGTGAGAAATGGGCTCCTTAGAGGTACGGCTTGGCTGGCTTTTAGAATTCAGCTTCAGGGTGGGTTGAATAGCATCAACAAACCACATCTTTCTCCCCATTTACAGTCGGATGCTTGTAGAGTGGCTCTGGCAGATGTGAATGTCTTACAGTCAGGTGAATCCCACCTGTGCAGAGCATTTGTGCTAGCATCTCCTTCTGTAAATAAAGTGGTGCCATTTCCAAAGTAGAAACAACAGCTTTGATTTTCTCTGAGCTGTGCACTTTGAACAATCATGTACAAATGTGGAAAGCGGATATGGTCTTAAAAAAAGGGAGGGTAAGATTGTCTCTTGTTTTATAGGATCTGCTGCAAAATTAATGCTATTAAAGTTTGTGAAGCAGTTCTTCCTTTGTAGTAGTATCATTGAACAGCTTTCAAGGAAATCAATCATCTGGTTAATGTTTATGTCTTACTCTTTGATCCCTTTGCAGGAACATGAAAGCTTATACCAAGTTGTGAGCAAGAGAAAATCTCTTATTTTTATAGAGAAGAAAGGTGAAATACTGGGAAACAAAGAGTTAATGTGAATTTCCTGCCTAATGAAGAACATGCTTTCAAATGACTAATATCCTATCTCCTGGTAAATAGAGGATAAAATATCTCATGGCATTTAGAAACCTTAAAATGCCTAGCATAGTCCTGATGTCATTTGACATTAAAGTTTGATGCCATTCACAAATCCAGAAGATTTTTATTATTTCATGACATTCGTCAGTACCATGTGAAGGAGAAAGATGAAAATATTTTTGGCACTTTAATAACAAAAAGTGCATTTCTTGCCATCCCTTTCCCCTAGAGCGTTACAACTTTCTTTCAATACATGAAAAATGACATTTGTAATAGGGATTTGTTTCCCACAGTTCCTCCAGAAGCAAATTGTCCATCATGCACAAATTAAACAGTGAAAATTAGCACTGACAGTTTTTAAGCTTCAGCTGTGAGATTAATTGATTTAAGAGGGCGGGAATGGGAATAACCAAACTCTGGAATCCCACTCAACGAGGTGAGATCCTGCTGAGTTTCAGGCTTGCCAAACTCCTTTTTCCCTCTGGGGCTCTAAATTTACTTCTAGTCCTCTTGCCTTGCCATCACAAATGTGTTTTGCTTGTCTTATGTATTCTACTTGCCTTCCTTGTGCTTAGTGGGCCTACAGACCGCAAGGACTGCAATTCATCATTAATTCTTGTATATTCCTATTTTCAAGCCGCCAAGAGCGGAGCCACCCTGATCCTGCCTCTCTGCAGGCAGGTGGTGCCCCTTCTAGAGTCACCCAGCCATGGCAGCTTCCCTGTGCGGAGCTGAGCACACCAGTATGTGCATGAATTTGTATAGTTCAGCTCACACTCCTCCAGTGTTGGTCAAGCCCGTTGAAGCAATACCAGCACTGTTATCACATATCCCAGCAGCTTTAGTTGGATCTTCCCTCCCCTGCTCCACAAGTTCCTGGTTTCCTCCCCATTCTCCTGTACGTGACGTCTTCACCCCCTTATTTATTTTGTCCAACATTTTCACACCAAACTCTAACTCTTTCCTGGTGTTAGGAACACACTGCCAAGCGCTGGGCGTGAGTGATACAAGGAACTAAAACTTGTCAGTGTTGATGGTTGCTGCACCATGAACTTACAGTCTTGCTGAACTAGTGGAGAGTGCAAAACTTTGCAGGTGTAGCTAAACTGTGACAGTGTTGTCTGGAACAGGCAGCTATCAGTGCATTTTTATGTGGGTAGGAAGCCATCAGAGAGTCTGGCTGGCATTGCCATTCGGTACTGGTCCATGCTCTGCCATCCTCCTGTTGCATTTAGATATAACCTGGTCCAATGGATTGACGTTCTGAAACCATATTACAAGAATTTAATCAGAAATTCTCAGAGCTATTGTGACATTAATGCACAAATATTGAAAAAGAGATAATGCAAGGAAGCAGTCAGGGCACTGATATGGAAACTTGCCTGGCATATCACAGATCGCAGACTGTGACAATACCACTTTGATTGCCCACCTGGAGCATTTATTAAGTTTCCACGTGTCCTCATGAATGCTGGACGTCATCATTCCTCAATCATGCCTTCTCCCAGTCAGATCCTTGGGCCAGGGTTAGTACTTGGAAGGCTTCTGAGATAAACCGCGAGCCACTGGAGGAGGGTAGCTTCTGCAAGGCTGCGGTCACTCCTCTGGAGTACAAGAAGGTAGGGCATGACTTGCCTCTTTCCAAATGTGTTGCCACTGGGGTTTGTTCTCCCCCTGTTGCGTGTAAATGACAAAGATAAACTGAAGCTCTGGAAGACATATATTCTGGTAAATCCCATCATGCTAAAAGAGACTGGAAGATTGTGGCTTAGCAACACTTGCTTAGTTTAGTAACACAGAAGGTGAGGGTCCCCATTGCAAGAGTAAAATCAAGGAGGGAAAAGAGTAGTACAAGCTGATATTCAACAAAAGCAGAATGTGCAAACTGCCATGAATAGAGTCACAGTAGAAACGGGAGGAAAGTTCCAGTGGGGATTTATATCGGAAGTAAAGACTAACTTTGGAGATAGCTTCGATGGACTTTTAAAGTGATTAGATGATGTTAAGGATCAAGGACATCTCCAGGTCTGCATCTGTGTGTTCTTCTGACAGACCCACCACATTTCATATGCAGTGAGCCAAAGAGATAGAGAGGGAAGGAGACTGGACCGCGTCACTCACTCAGTTCTGCACCTCTGCACTGAATATTCAGCTACAATTTGTGCACTATGAGTTATAAAGCAAGCCAGGACTTGAAATATTGGTCTCAGTTGAATCTTGAGGTTTCTTAGCAAAATTATGCCCCCTCCTTTGAACGTCATTCCTAAGAATGCTGTCTCGCTGGCTCAGGATATTTCCTGGCTTCAAGCTGCTGCTCTGTGTCCCATTTAGCAGTCCCAAATCCCACATGCTGAGAAGCAAATCCTTCAAGTCATATCTGGCTTTGCATATCTATGGAAGAGATGCTTTTGCTGGCTACCTGGAGTCTTAGAACAAGCATGAAGCTGTCTTGTTGTCAGCTTTTATGTGCCCTCACTATTTGTTCAACTTGATTGCCATGGTGCTCATTCAGAAGGTTTTGTGCTGTTCTTCAGGCAAGAATTAGGGTGGGGTGAGAGACACGTAGCCAGACTCCTGTGGCTAACATCAGCTACAAAAATTGGCGGTTATATTGTGTGTCGCCTCAAAGGTACATATTTGCACAGAGCAATGCTAAGTGTTTAGGTGTGCAGTCTTTTCTCTTAAACAGGCATTTCTCTCAAAATAGGGATTTTGAAAAGACAGGGATATCTATCAGCATCGACTCATGAAAACAGCAAGCTTTTCTTCTTCTGCATGGCAGCTGGGATCTAAAATGTCTAGGCTGCGTGAGAGAGATGATTCAGTCCATTCAAAGGATTTATAAAGTCCTGAATTTAAACAAGATCATGTGTAAGTTTCTACTGATTTCAGCTGTGCTCCTTTCTGTCTACAGGTGCAGGTAATCAGGCTCAGTATCTCACGTCAGCCATATGAAAGGTCAACATTACATCTAGCCAGATATACGGGTTTTCTCCCGCAGTAAACAGGGAGGCACATCCCATATGTCCTGGAGATGTTTCTTTGGGGTTTAAATCAGCCTGTGACTTCCCCACTGTTCATGGAGGGAGGTCTATAGAGTCATTCAGAACCGATGCTTAGGATGTCAGCTGTAGGCGAACCAAATCTGCTCATCTGCAGACACACAGATAAAATTTTCAGGTGTATCTAAATCCCTTGCATGTTTAATATCATTGCAAGTTGTATGCAAATATTGTCTTGTATCTAAAGAACTTGGAGACAAATTCTTTTCTGGGTTTACAGTCTTTTAAACCTGGAGTAACTAAAGTTTATACCAGCATTAACATTCAGAATCTGACCTAAAGACATTAAACAAGCCCTTTTCTGCATAAGCAGAGTTCCCAGGACTTCCCTGAGAAATAATGGATCTTACTATTTTATTGTGGATATTTCAAATCATAATCCATCATGAAGGTTACATTATTTATTTACTTATTTAATGTCATCTTAACATTTTAAACTTGCACATTCATACTCTTCTGTCAGCGAGCTTTTTCATTTGAATGTAAAAGGTGCCTTTTCCTCTGTGGTACATTTCAATTCAACAAATATAAATCAGTAGTTCTGTCATTCTCTTTTTCTGATATTGTACCCAAAGTTATTTTAACTACTGTTACACTACGCACTTACACACAGGTCGTGGTTCATACTGTTCCTGGCCTCTAACTGATGGCCTTTTGGCAAATTCAGTACAATGGACAGCCAGGTCTAATTCTGGCATCTCATTTTTTCCCCCTGATTCATCTGTAGAGGGATTTGGTAATGACACCCTCTCTCCTTACCTTCACTTTGAAAGACATTGACTAATCCTTTGTAGCATCATCCAACTTCAGTAGGACAGAGGCAATGAAGTCAAAGTCATTGAATATGTGTCACTCGCTGTTAACATCCAGGCCCAGATGGTTCAGGCTGAAGCAATACCCAGCCATCACTGCTCCCCACCCTTCCAGTTCTGGCACGTACACCCCCAGCTCTACAGAACTGCACAGAGCCAAAGGAAGAGCTCCCCATGAAATCAGCTGGAAATGAGCTCCTCACTGAAGCTCCACTGATGCCCCCTGCAAGGTTGCAGGGTTCTCGTATGCTTTGTGTGGAGCCCGCCAAACACACTTGAGTCCCTGTTGGCTCAGAGTGAGTTGGAGCAGAGTTATAACCATCTCCTGGGACAGTCAAATGAAATTTGTAAGTAGGACACGGGCAGGGACTCCAGGGAGCTGGTATTCTGCTGCCTTCCTTTCTGGTTAGTTAAATATACAAATGCGAGTCCTTCTACTGAATTGTGGGCACCTAATATTAAGCATCTAATCTAAACTCCTTGTCGAATTTCCCCCTCCAGCACTTTAAGGACATTGCTTATCCTATGATATTTCTTAGGAAGGGATGAGATGACTTTTGGATGTCTAACATAGCCTCTAAAGGGAACCTGATAGTCTACGTTCAACTAGACTCCCTACATTTCCATGGCAGAAGTTAAGTGAGATGAATCCTGACTTTTTGCAAAAGAGATATATGATGAGTAGATGAAAACAAACAAAAATGCAGAATCATATTAATTTCCTCTCCTGCAAAAATTGTTCTCATTTAATTCAAAAACATCTTGATCTCTCTCTCAAGCCAGCATTTTTTCCTCATCTCCCCCCCCTCCCCCTTATTCTATACTGCTTTTAAAACTGGAATGAAGACTGAAAAAAGATGAGGAGGGATGAGCAGATAGCAGCAGATAAGCAGAAGACATTGTCACTACCATCAAGAACCCAAAAATGAACCAGACTCACTGCTTATTTACTATGATGCTCATTTAAAAGGAAACAAACAGCTGAATGCATCAGTTATGGAGGTTTGTTCACTGAGAGCCCTCAACCTGCTCAGGTGCTCTGCTGTCCAAACGTGCTTTCACATCACAAAGGCAGAATTGCCAGGAGACCTCCTCATTTACGTGGATCGTGCCCACCATTTGCACAGCCCGCTCTGAAGGCGCAGAAAAGGGGACTAGACAGCCGCCACTCCTGCACACTGTGCCCAGCAGGGCAACCTCCAGCCCTGTTTGCTCTTAATTTTTCTCATTTTTCATGGACAACAGAAGGTCCAAGGCAGAAGACAGTGCCAGATGACCCCGTTACCACAGATCAGTGGCATTTTACATTCACATTTAAGAGTGCACTTTTCATGTAAGCCACCTCCAGCAATGTGCATGGGTGCAGAAAAGAAACAGGTGCCTTTCTGGTTATACGCCATATTTAAAGTTTGGGTTTGCTTTAGACCTTTGCAATTTGTTTGCAGCTGAGGTGTCACAATGAATGTGCCCCACTCCTCTGAAGGACTGGAGCTGAGAAGGTTTTGTGGGCAGTTGCTGAACCCCTCCACCATCCTACAGAGCGCCCCAAGTCATGTCTGTCCAGCGATACCAGTGCACACTGTGTTGAGGTCCTTAGGTTGAAAACCTGCTGCCAGCTTGTGGAATTGCTATACCTCCACTTAGCCAGAAATGTGCGTCTTTTTCTGATAAATATTTCCTGGTATACTATGATTGCAATATCAAAAGATCTAATGAGAAATTTGTCCTAGAGTTTGACAGCTCTGCTTTTAATGTGAGAAAACAAACAGTTTACAAAAGGTGCCTAATTAAGGGAAACATGTGATGTTAAGAAGGGAGGAATTATCTGTATTTATCAAGGATTAAGATCTTCACACTTAGAAATGTAATGTGCAGGAAGGGAAAAGGAAGACAAGGGAAGATGGAGGATTGCCCAAAATCCAGGGTGCAGTAAGCTTCAGGGCATGGGAGGTGTGGCAGCAATAGCTGAAGGCCGTTTGATATGAATATGAATATGAATATTCATATGGATATGAAAAAGAACAGATGAAGGCTGCGTCCATCGTGTGATGTGGGGACACCGTGCCACAGGTTGCACTATGGCAATAAATGGCGAAATACTGAAAATATGAAATAACTTGAAACACTGAGCAGAAGTTGTAATGAAAGAATGATCTTGTGAGATCAGGGCTGAGGCAGATAAAGCAAGTTTGGAAAACTTACCCCATGAAGTCATGACTTACCCCACAAGTTTCTCCCAGATCTAACAACTTCAGCATCCAGTTTACTGCAAGCTATAGCTGTCTGATAGCCTCAGGTGTTTCTCAGTAATGGTAGGACAGATCAATAATAAAAACAGTACTAGAGACGTTCCAGCGGATTCAGCAGCATCTTGAGAAGAGTAAATGATAAGAACTGCTATTGCTTTAATAGCCTCTGCTTGAAAAATCGATTTCTGACCATGGAATATTATGACAGAGAAGCAGGACAGATTGCTGCTCAGAGCAGACCTTCCCCTCTCCTGTAGAAGCTATTACAGAAAAGAGCAAGAGAAGCAAGAGGGAGACAAAAGTGAACACCCCCTAGCAATGACTGACCTTATATCTCTTTGTATGCATTCAGGCTCCCATTAAAAGCCAATAAGAGGTTTTCTTCATTAAGATCAAAGAGCTAAAACCTCACCTGTGACACAAACTTTCAGACGTGTTTCTGAGTCTGAAGTGTGTATTTGAAACGGATGAGAGGCAAAAAGAAATCAAGAAAGAGAAAAACCTGAAGAGCTAGGCATAGGCAACAAATCACTCGGAATACAGTTATCTCTCTGCATTTATTCAGTTCACCTGCTCAGTGTTTAGCTCACGGCCAGATCAAACACCCCTCAGAAAGAAAATGTTCTGGTTTTATCTTGGTTCCACTAACTCCTCGCTTCTCTTCCACTATGTCATGTATAAACCATCCCGTTCCCCTACCAGGCCCTGTACTGGTTGGTATAACCCAATCTGCAAAGTCATTGTGATTCATATCTCTTCCAAATCACTCCCACATAGATTTATAAATCCAGAAATTGAATTAGAAGTTTTTGTGTGTTTGTTCTTGTTCCAGAAAGTCTATCCCAATTAATAGATTGTGTGTGCAGTGTTTTGCTGTAGAACAACATCCCTCAATTTTTGACAAGTGATGCCAATAAATATTCACTGCAGAGCACAGTTTATAGGGCTGTGAGGGTCCTGGAGGCAGAGGAAGAAGACTTGGAGTCATCCCTCTGGACTGTTGATGTGGGCAGTGGAAGGACCAAGATCAAAGCCAGAAGACCTCATGGAAGGTGCAGCTGAGCAGGTCCATCAGACGATAGTGGGAGGTTCACATCCAAAGGAGAATAGGGCCACTGCCATTGGAGTAAAGTATGAGTAAAGGTATGGACAGACACTGTACAAGTAGAGTAGCTAGATTAATTCTCTTCCATCTCAAAAAATGTGGATTGAAAGGGTGTAGGTTAGAGGTAAATACAGTCCTGAATGTTGTGGAGAAGGTAGGTGGGGAATGATTTTTTCACAGGGTATGAGAGAAGAGCTACTAAATGAAATCATCCATTGGCAGGTCTAAAATAAGCATATGGAGGTATGTTTATGTTTTCACACAACATCTAAAAAAATCGTAGGGCAGATAGACCTAGAAGGTACAATTGAAAGCCAAAGGTATAAAGAGCTATCAGAATTGTTAGAAAGAGGTAAGAAAAATTTAGAATATAGGAATGAGATAAATTCAGTGATTAAGTGTGTGGAACACTAGTTCATATGCAACCTCCATTTCAGGGAGATGAGAATATGTTTCCACCATCAGCAGGACAGGCAAGATGCAAAGCCATAAAGTCATTTAGCTTCTTAACCTGCTTTTCTTCCTACTAAGGTTTAACAGTTCTTCACCCAGTTGGGTGGAAAAAAAAAAGGCAGAGAATAAAGACAAAAAAGACCTCCTTGTCTCCTGATCAGTATCAGTACTGTCAATTCATTGTTATTCATGAGTCCAACTAAAAAAGATAAGAGTGGTATGGGATAGGAAGAGGAGAATCCTTCTTTCCTCAGAAGAAATTGAATTAAAACAGTTTGTAAAATCTGAATATCCAAAAACTGAATTAAAAACAGGAATATTCAGACATAGAATGGTTTGGGTTGGAAGGGACCATAAAGACCACCTAGTTCCAGCCCCCTGCCACAGGCAGGGCCCCCTTCCCCCAGCCCCGGTGGCTCCCAGCCCCGTCCAGCCTGGCCTTGGGCACTGCCAGGGCTGGGGCACCCACAGCTGCTCCGGGCAGCCTGTGCTGGTGCCTCACTGCCCTCACAGGGAAGGATTTCTTCATAATATCTCATCTAAATCTCCCCTCTTTCAGTTTAAAGCCATTTCCCCTTGTCCTGTTACTACAGGTCCTTGTAGTAAGCCCCTCTCCAGCTTTCCTGTCGGCCCCTTTAGGTACTGGAAGGCTGCAATAAGGTGTCCCAGACTCTTCACTTCTCCGGGCTGGACAGCCCCAGCGCTCCCAGCCTGTCTGCACAGCAGAGGGGCTCCAGTCCTCTGGCCATCTCCGTGGCCTCCTCTGGACCCACTCCAACAGGTCCATGAGCTTCTGTTGGGTGCCCCAGAGCTGGACACAGCACTGCAGGTGGGGTCTCATGAGAGCAGAGCAGAGGGGGATGATGCCTTCCCTTGACCTGCTGGCCATGCTGCTCATGATGCAGCCCTGGATTTGCTTGGCTTTCTGGGCTGTGAGCACACATTACGAGTTCATGATGAGCTTTTCATCCACCAACACCCCCAAGTCCTCCTCAGGGCTGCTCTCCATCCGTTCTCTGCCCAGCCTGTATTTGTGCTTGGGATTGCCCCAACCCAGGTGTAGGACCTTGCACTTGGCCTTGTTGAAGTTCATGAGGTTGTCAGGGGCCCACCTCTCCAGGCTGTCAGGGTCCCTCTGGGTGGCATCCCCTCTCTCCAGAGTGTCGACTGCACCACACACCTCGGTGTCATCGGCAAACTTAGTTGAGGGTGCACTCGATCCCACTGTCCCTGTCACTGACAAAGACCTTGGACAGCACTGGTCCCAGAACAAACCTGAGGAACGGCACTTCTCACTGGTCTCCACTTGGACATTGCGCCGTTGACTACAGCTCTTTGCAACCATCCAGCCACTTCCATCACAAGTTTACAGGTGGTGGTTTGTTTGGGTTTTTTTTTAATTTTACTGGGGGTTTTTAGTGCTAAAAAGGAAGGTTTTAAACAAAGCTTGTCTCATAATTTAGCCAGTCCTGATTGTTGTCATTGAGAGGGATTTCCTTCCCTCTGTCTTTGCTACCCGAAGCAGAGAGTTTCTGAATCACCCTGCAAGTGAGAAAAAGCAGCTTAGGACAGATGTGAGCCAGGTACCAGAGTCTGTACAACCACAAGAGCTAATCAGATGGAAAGATGGGAGCACTGGGATAATCACTTGCAACCATCAGTTCCATTTCCATAATAGGCATGGCGCTAAACCATGCAGATTAGGAAATGAGGGAAGGCTTTGTGGGCTGTAAAGAAGCATTTGCTTAAACCAGGACCAGCTGCTGGGCCAGATGGCAAAGTCCTGTCCTACAGCAGACATGATACTGGAAAGATGGAAAAGTGTATGGAGGAAGTGCAGTCTCTCCTTGTGCTTTGTGTACACGATCATTATTCACCATGGCACGCTGCAAGCAGGTTTTCAAGGAATAAGGGCAGAGGTATCACATGAGGAAGAAGCTGTGTTTTATTATACATATGTATATTATACATACAGGGCTTTACACTGACTCGGATGGCCCATCCTGTCTGCTTAACTTTGCAGTTGGGTAGCATTTAGCGTGCTGCAGACCAGCTGGTGTTGAGCTCAGGAGGGACCTTGCCGATCTCACTGGGGCTTGACCTGAAGCCAGTGACATGGGTTTGCATTTCCATGGTCCGTACGTCTGCAGAGAGGCAGAGCTCACGTCTGAGGCTCGACCCAGGAAGGTGGTGATTTGATGAAATGATTATGGCCTGTCATGCTACACGTGAGCCTTTACAGCACTGCTGCAGTAAAACTGCCTAAAAACTGGTTATCCGAGCCTACAGCTTCAGCCCTTGCCTTTCAATAGTGTTTTATGTATCGCCTGTCATAAACACTGATATAAATGAGCCAAAGGTCTAGCCTCATATTTACACTTGTATTTCCCTCCTGTAAGCAGTGGCTTTTATACCACACCATACTTTTGGAAAGCTGACTGCTCAGTTTCCCATCCTGGTTCTCCAGCAGCAGGTATAGTTCCTTTAGCTGTTTAAGTATTACCTCTGCACATTATATTTATCATCACTAGACAACTAACTTCGCCGCCCCCCCCCCCCCCCCTCCCCCATCATTTCTGCACTACTGTTTTGCTCCCTTTGTACATCCATTCCCTCCTACCTGGCAGGGAGCCTTATGAAAAGGTTATCGCCTCGTTCCCTTTAAAATCTCATTTTTAAATTCCTTTTTCCCCCGATACCTGCAAAGAGAGAAGACAGCAGTGAAAAAGCTGGGGTGCTGAGATCCCTCTAATTGTCTCCCCGTGGTGCTTTGCTCAGGACTCAGATACACAGTCAAGTTGTTGCACCTTGGCAATCATTGTGCTGTCTGCCAAGGCAGGACAGCTCCCAATATGCATGATTTACAGCTTTGGAAGCCCTGGAGGGATTTCAGTGAATTTACACTACAACGAAACCGGTTTAGCCTAGTTGCCTTACCTCCCCTTTGCCCCACCAGACTTGCTGTGGATGAGCTGGAGAGCAATATATCATTGCATCATCAGCAGCAGCATCTCACAACCAGTATCCCATCCTCCTGGGACCATACGCCTGGTGCTTTTGCAGAAATTGTGCACCCCCAAAATGGGAACCAGGACTTTTTTTCTGGACACCTGACACAAGGCCGTTCTAATTTCTGTTTTTCTAATTGCTCCTTCTAGTTGCCTTTGCATTTTCTAACCATGGTCAAACTGAAACGTGGGAGGCTCCATATGAGCATAAGGCCACACTTTGTTACTGTGAGGGTGACCAAGCACTGGAGCAGGTTGTCCAGAGAGGTTGTGCAGTCTTCATCCCTGGTGGTTTCCAAATATATCCCAAAGGCACCTGAACATGCTCCTGAGCAGCCAGCCTCAGGTGGCCCTGCTTTGAGCTGGGGGGTTGGATGAGATGACCTCCTGAAGGCCCTTCCAACC
Source organism: Falco naumanni (assembly GCF_017639655.2). Lineage (NCBI taxonomy): Eukaryota > Metazoa > Chordata > Aves > Falconiformes > Falconidae > Falco > Falco naumanni. The sequence goes on from NC_054057.1 coordinate 59,211,384, forward strand.
TCAACCATTCTGTGATTTAGGGAAAGCAAGAAGCTAAGTTCTTGTTGTTATCGTAACTGAGAGTTGTGACTTTTACAAGTTAAACTTTTTTTTTTCTTCTTCTAAATGAAAAAACTCATCTTACTGAAATGGATGTGGCTTTTAAGAGCAGATGCACCAGTTTGACGGTTGTAATGTTTCTGATCAAACTGAAATACAAACCCCACAAAAAAGCAGATTATTTCATGGCAGTTAACTAATACCAGCCTACTGAGGGGACTCTGTTCGCATGAGCAACTTGAACCTCCTCTTTCCACAACGTGGAGGAGATCCCACAGCACAAACCTACTGGCAGTAGGATGCTTTCCAGCTCTCAGTGAATCTCCTCCACCATGCATTGCTGAGTTAAAAACCCCTGATACCCTTTCTCATTAATTCTCCAGGAATACAGTTGGGGTTTGTTTTTTTTTTAAAATAGCTTCAGTCTGATAGGAAAGTTTTGGAAATGTTCTGAACTTTCAAAGGCTGGAGATTCCATTTGCAAGTCCAGGAACTCTTGTCTTTTCTGATACGGCCACTTACATTCTGTGGTTTCAATGTACTTCATTAGTGCATCATTCTAGGGAGAATTTGTGTTACACAAAGTATTGAGAAACACAAGTTAATGGGAAATGGTTCTGGAGAACAGCATATAAAACTTCTGGTACTTTGAACACTTTGCCTTCTTATTGACAGAAGATCAGACTTTATTACCAAAGTCCTGTTGTTGGTGGGGAAACTGATACACAGAGATGTCACAAGAACCAGCTGCAGTTTCACTGGAGGTCTGTGGCAGAGCTGGGATTTAATGTTGTAACATAAAAAATTCAGTTTAATACTTTGGTCTGAAGTTTGCTGCTGTAAATCTCAGAGTAAGACTAACCTTGTGAGGCACTTTTCCAAATGTTATGTTCACTTTCAGTATAGAAAGTAGTCTGGTAAGTAATAGTAATTAGAAATGTTGTTTGCTCTGAGAGGAGACATCATCCATCACTTGAGCCAAAACTGTGGTGTGTAAAATCTGTCTTGTAACCTTGTAGTTTTTGCACCTCCCAGACATCTAATACAGAACATGAGAGTCAGTAAAACGATTTGTTGTATCACACCGTGTGTGTGAATTTGCACATCAAAAAGTGACATGAGCAGCAAAGGATGGTAGAAAAACTTCTCTGGGAAGTGAGTTTCCCCAAAACCAGGGACATTTGTATTACTATTTTTTAATCCCAGTGATTCTGTATCATTGTGCTTCCCCCCTAACTTAGTTTCCACATCTGCAAAATCATTAAGACAACTTTTGAAAGTATTCTTGGGAGCAGTGAGAAGAACTACAAAATAATCAAGTAATTGTGAGGGAGTGCACTTAAAAAGAAGAAGGAAAAATATGAGAAAATTAAGCTGAGAAGCACTTCTCAATTCACTGAGAATAAGAAGCGAAGAATCAAAGCCACCATGAAAGCTAAGGGCATCCCCAAACAGAGAGGAGGAGTTTTGAGCAGGAAATAGGACGCAGAAAGGTTCAGATAATGGGATCCATTGTAATGAAGAAGAAATAACAGAAATTGCATAACACCTGGGGCGGGGGGGGGGGGGGGGGAAGTACCAGTCATGTCCTTGATTTGTTTGCACAAGATCGCTTATGATCCCGATACGAACCCTGGTAAAAAACAATGCAAACAGTGACTGTGCAGAAAAAGCCTGGGGAACAGCAACCCACCAAACTGTGCTAAAGTTAACTTTGTTGTTAAAATCAAGAGAGGCACCAGAGCCTTTGTGGGGTTTTGATCTGTTGTAAAGACAAATTACAGAGGCAAGTTTTAGTGTTAGATTCCACCTGCTACAGGGATTCAAGCAGTGAATTAAGCCAGGGGATAGGCTGCTGCTGGTTTCAGTGCAAGACAGGTCTACAGTGAGGAAGATGTTCAGATGACTCAGTTGTCAGAAAGTCCTGGAGGTGATGCTTTAATGTTTTCATGACTCATAGCTGCATACCTGATTTGCTCCTGTTTTGCAGAAGTTTTATTATTCCTGTGTGCAAAGAACCCCATTGTTGGAAATGTTTGCAAAGCTCTTGAGTTTGACTGATGTAATTCTTTGTCTAAGAAGCAAGTTGTGACTGCTGTTTGTTCATTCTGGTTTACCGTACCAGCTTTCCAGTCAAGGATGGCAGGCAGTTTTCTGTGATAAATAATGCCACAGTGCTGTGATTCACATGAGATGGACAGGGTAGGGGCCAGGAGTCGGAGTGGGAGCTGGGGAGTTTGCAGTGTGCTGTTGGATGTGTTGCTTCTTTCTTATTTCTGTGTGACAAACATCAGTCTTGGCCTTTTAGACTGTGAACCTTGTAGGGTGAAGCCTATCCTGGTCAGGTTGTTGGTCTCTCCTTTTGTTTGATGAATGTCTGTACAGCCCCTGGTCCATGTGGGTTAGAGGGCCAGCTGGGGCAGGATGCAGAGATGTCCTACAAGGTGAGAACTGGGTTGCACTGGACAGCCCCCATACAATACGGGGGTGCCAGGAAGCAGAGTGCCAGAGCACCACGCCAACCTCACAGTTTCATCACATTTGGCTGAAGCAGAAACATGCTCATGTTAATTAAGGCTCTTTATAGCCGGTTGGAGGCCCTAGGCACTCAGCTTGCTTAAAGAGCCCAGGAAATCCTCCTGCCTTTGAGTATACATATTAAAACCTGCAATACAGGTTGTCAGTATCTGGTTTTTCTCCCATCATAGCCAACTTTTGAAGTATTTGGTTGTCAAACAAGAGCGCAGTAGATTCCCAGGAATCACATTTGATCTGAGCTCATCATGAAGGCAAGGTCTGAGTTCTGAGGATTGCATTCAGTTCCCAGACCTCCGACCTTACCTGCATAATGTGAAACGCTGAAATGGAGCGCTTCATCCATCCCTGTCTTGGCTTCTCAGGAGCAAAGTGAAGTATGTAAATACTTCACTCCCCATTTAGATGAAAATTTTCCCATGAACAAAGGCAATATGACAATAACACAAACCATATTGGTGCAGTGCCAGCAACAAAAGGTCTGGGTACAACTAGCTTTATGGTACCATTAGAAGAGATGTTTTGTGGGCACCTTGGTATTAAAATGTACTTGGTTTTGAGGTCTGAACTTTACAACCCAACAGGTCCCTCCCATTTGTGTGTTCTGTGTAATGTGAGCACTTCATAACAGAGAAGAAGTATGAGAATTTTACTCTGTTACAAGAAATGTGCTCTGTCATTTGAGTCCACAAAAGGCAATCATTTGTTTAACAGCAAGGTGAACATTTCTTTTTTCTTCCAGGGAACGTGAGCAGGAATTGTACGAGCCAGGGCTGGACGGATGTGTATCCTGCACCATATGCCATAGCTTGTGGATATGATTCCAACAGCACTCCAGGGGAAGAGGTTTGTAAACCTGGATGAGTAGACATGAAGATTTACCAGGGATCACTATCAGAATCACACGATCTTTTCCCATGCCCGATTTTTTTCCATTCCCACTCTGATTCCTCAAGAAGGAAGTATCCTCTTGAGGCTCCCTGGAAGCAGACATCAATGTCTGGTCAAAGAGATGATCCTCCCTTCGATTCCCAGGGGAGTGACAGAAAATTAGCACCTCAGAAGATCATACCAGTGTCTCCTTGATGCCCACACGTAACTTCAGGTGCTTTTTCTATGTTCAACTTTGAGACAAGCCCTCCCTGTTTCTATTTATCCTGAAGTCGATATTGTGATTCCAGTATTTCGAGGCCAATATAAGCATCAAAAAATCAAAAGGGATAAAAGGATATAACTCACTTGCCCTCAGTGCTGCTCTGCTGATCTCAACCAGATAAATATCTAGACCACTGTAGGGAACATACAAATTTTCAGGCAGTGTTACTGAATCGTGTAAGGAAATCCACAAGCTCCCTGGGATACTGTCTGTGTGTAAATTAGTAATCACTGACCTGGGTATAATTAGCTTTATAGAGTATTGTCATTACAGAGGAAGGAATTTGTTATTGCCTTGCTGCATGCTGAGACATGAAGGGTAAAGTCTAAAGAGGGTAACAAATGTTGTTATAAGCAAGATTCACCTCACCTAACTAAAAGTTCAACATCTAATCTAAACTATTCCCCTACAGCTGTCCCATAGTCAACAAGGAAAAGCTTATGCTGGCAAACAATTGTATTTCACTGTGACCACATGTTTCTATTAAACCTATGCCCATGTGGTTTTTTTCTGTTTCATGTCGGTGTTTGCAAACATTGGACATAAGAATCTCAATAATGAGTAAATACGGTGAGAGGTCTTTGTGTATGGTCACACATTGCCAAAGCACTCAGGGAGCTAAAGGAGAATCTGAACAGGACTGACCCAGCCTTAATAGTGAAAGAATACAGAAAACAGCAAAGGGAAATCTGCACAAAGAATTTCAGGGCTCTGCTGGAAAGAGCCTTTAGCCTGCCTTCGAGGTCAGTGCCCCTTCACATCCTCAAGCATCCCGTTTCTCACATCGAGCTGTGTGGCACCAGTTGCACGTTGTGAAAGACGTTGTTACGGGTCTGCCCGGGGAAGGTCCTCCACCAAGAGAGAGCTCTGATTTATGTTCCAGCTGCGAAGGGGATTTGGGAATTCCTTGGACATGCTTTGGCGATCCAATGGATTGCAGCGCTGCCAGAGTGCCGCGTTACCAAGAGAACATGTATTGTGTTCTTTTAATTCTTTCTTAATTATTTTCTCTCAATTTCCGTGGTTTTGTCATGCTGTTTAAGTCTAATTTGTGTGAAAGGTGGCTGAGGGGGGTGAACATGTAGTCCTAGCCTGTGAAGAAGAATAGATTTTTGTTGTTGTTGAATTGGCTGTCAGTTTGGGCGGGATGGAGTAAAGGGAATAGGATAAAAGGAGAACAGCAGGCTCTGTGGCACATGAGGTCCAGAACAGACTGATAACCTTCCATGCTTAAAATACTTCATGCACTTTTAACAGCTACTTGGTCTCAGGTCAGAAACAACAAGAAAAATATGAAAAATAAATAAGGGCTGTGTGTAAGATTTTACTTGTGAATTCTGGCAGTCCCTAAGGAGCAGATGATGTAGGCACCAAACTCGTGCACTTATGATCTTTGCAGTGGTAATGATTCCTTCTCCAACCTGACTTTTAAAAGCCACGTGTTAGCAAATGGGGGGTTGGTTTGCTGTCCCACTGTCAGATGTGGTGCACAACTTCTCCCTCATGTGCCTCCATCTGCTCAGAGAGGGACCATCCTAGGTGTCCCCATAGGCTGTCTGAAAATGGTGAAGAATACAGACACCTCCAGAGGTCAGTTCACCCCACATTTCTCTCCAGAGGGACCCCTTTGCATTTACTCTAGAGGAAGCCCAAGATGACTTTAGGCTTGGTGACATGAACCCAAAGCATGTTTGGGTGCAGGACTAATGAAAGACTTGATATCAGTATTTCTGTTCTTTTTCTCTTACAAATGTAAATCTTTCACAGTTTAATCTCAGTTACCAAGGGACAAATGTAGAGGCTACTGAACAGAAACCAAGGAAGGTAATTCTCAGTTAATCTTAGTTTAACGTCTACCTTAACTAATTGTTGTTATCACATTTCCATGAAATTACGTGGAGGCTTTTAGAAGTTAGAAAAAGAATGATGAAATTGCCTAATTCCATTCTGTAAATCAGTCTAGGTCTACAGCTAGAACCCAGGCACCCTAGCATGCATTTCCTTCACTTCTCTAAATCCCTCTTTTTTTCTAATATGAATATTCTAGTAATCTGAGCTCTTGAGTGAAATTCCAATTCCATTTATGATCTTGGGTCAAATTCTCTGCTTTGATATCTGTAAAATAGAAAGCGTTTGTCATTAGCAAGTGCAAATGAAGAGTGGGAAGCCACTATGTGCTGTTCCCAGAACAGAGATGACCCCACATGCTACATCAAAGCTGAATGTAGAATCATCTCTGTACGCAAGAAGAATTGGTCACTGTAAAATATAAGGGCAGGGAACTGGTTGTTGAGTAACACCAAGATCTTCTTGTCCCTAACTTGCTCCTGTGAGTAACTCCTAAGAAGTAAAAGGCCTATACCTGTATACACACTGGAGAGTTTCCATCCACCGCCCCACTGCTGACATCTCCTATAATCCCTCTTAATTTTTTTTTCTTCTGTTTCTCTGCTGTCCTAAACGTGGTGTGGGACAACCTCTTCCTCAGACTCAGTCCTGTACCACAAGCTTCCTCCATCTGTTGGGAGGTCTTTCCTGGAACAGTTCTGCTCTCTTGGAAAAGTCTCAGCTGCCTTTGGGATCCCAAACTCCAACAAGACTGGAGACAAGGCTATATTTAGTTTTGGGTGGAATCTGCAAGGCGGTGGGGTAGAAAGGTGGAAGCTCTGCTGTTCCTTGCTGCAGCACAAGTCCCTCCATGCAGTGCATATGAGTGAGCCTGAGGAATGACCATACCGTAATGGGTGAGTCCATCACCATAGCAGCCTCCTGGCATCATATGGACAAGATCAGGTAGATAACTTGGCCTGAAACCCTTGCTATGAATTACGTATTCAGAGTTACTGACAAAAAGCTCTCAGTGGTGTGAGTTCATCGAACACGGCTGTAAAGGCAGCATACTTGTAGCCATCCCCGAAGTCTGTGGGCTAAGAAGCAATAGAGATGCATCCAGTGGAGTCTTTGTGCTCTCTGAAAGCTCTGTCTTGTTTTAACACGACTCCACGCTGGCTTGTGCTAATGCTAGAGGATTACTACTTCTCTCAGCCTCACTGATTCTGTGAACTACCTAGTACTTGTCAAGGTCTGTGAAGATAGCATATAAAAATGTCAACCCTTACTGTTATTAAAGTGTTTTCCCAAACAAGGTTGGATTAGATTTTCTGTCTAAACTGCTGTTTGTGTGTTTGGTTGTTTGGGTATTTTTATAGAAAATGGTGACAAGGAGGGCAAAGGAGGGTCAATCAAGAGCTGGAAAAATAAGATTTTCCACGAACTAAGTTAGTTTCTCATAAAAACTTGGGCTTTTTCATTGATGAAACAAATTTCCGAATACCAATTGATCTTTTGCTCTTTCTTTAAGCTCAAAATCAAATTATATTTATTCAGAGTGTTGCTGGAGAGCCTTAGGAGAGCTGGAGTTTTGTTGCCTTACTTCCTCATTTTATTTAGATCAGGATTCCCCGTTGGATTGAAGTCCCGTGGTGCCCAGGCTCAGAGATTCCCTCTGTGTGCTGTAGAAGAGAAAAGCTGTGAAATTATTTCCTACTTAACATATATTTCTGAATTAGCATATCTGCGATTTCAATGCAAACATTTTAAGTTTTTACTTGCCAAAACACAATGTCTAGCTTCCACAAAAGCAAATCAATTTCCAGACCAGTTCTGTCCTCAAACTTCCTTAATAAGATGAAGCTCATCATACCATCTCAGAGCCGACGTGTCAGTGCGCTGCTTAACCGAACATCAGTCATCCTTGTTCCACAAGATTATTACCATGTAGCTGTCTCTGCAGGTGTCAAATCAGGCTCGTTCCTGCATGAACTTTTCCCTTGTGTAGCTGTAACAAACCTGGTTTTGGAGTGATCCAAGCTCTACTGCAACCAGACACGTTCTTATTTGCACTGGTGGTATTTGAGTCATGTACTCTACTGGATGGGATTTTAAGGGGTGAAGGGCTGGAGTTTTTTTTAAGAGAATGGAGTAGGGTAATTTCCTTGTCTCACTGAGAAAGTCAGTAAAAGCTCAGTGATGGTGTATTTGGGAATGCGTGTTGGCAGCTCCTTGATAAACATGTTTTGTTTCTTCCCTTCACATTAGCAAACGACGTTCTATGGCACAGTCAAGACCGGCTACACCATTGGACATACCTTATCGCTCATTGCTCTCACAGCTGCTATGATCATTTTATGCCTCTTCAGGTAAGGCCATGAGTAAATAAGGTATAGGTAAGAGGATGACTGAAAGGACATACTGGCTGTTTAAGTTGTAGGCTATGGCTGTTACAGATGGATGCAAAAGACTTCTGTCAAGTCTCAGTTGGACAGGGGAGGAAAGTTCCTCCATCTTTCAGTACCACTGTTTTCTGGTGTGTGATTTGTGGCCTTTGTGTGAGAGTTATAACCCCAGTCCAGTTATTTAGGTGGAATCATCTCATTGAACATAGTTTATGATGTGATGGATCTCTATGTTAGAGGCTGTTATCCCATAATCTTGTTATAGTCCACAAAGACCTAGACTGTATGGTGTGTGTGTGTATACTGTGGAATGATGCATTTCTACTTAAGTAGGTATTCAAAATGGTACAGGGGGATCACACCCCAAATCTGCTTCCCAAAGTCTGTTTCACAGGTGCTTCCTGCTGTAGCTCTGTGGCAAGACACAGACACCCAGAGTCTCTGTAGGCATGCCGGAGCCTCTGGGCTGTGCACAAGGGTAGCAGGTATGATTCAGGACCTTCAGGAGACCAGAGCCCTTATGGGTTGATGGTCAGATACAGCATAGCAAGTGGCATTAGGTGCCTAGATTGCAGCAGAGTAATTCATCCTCAGTCTCTGTTGTTTGTAATCATGTATCTAAATTGTATCTAAATAATCATGTAATCAGATATCTAAATTGGGGTGCCTCCAATGAAGAAGTCTGCATATAAGGTAATCTATTATAATGTTGTTTACGTATAGGGAGAACAGCAAAAAACAGACCTCTGTAAGATGGAAGAACCTTCTAGATGTGATTCCATCTCCTTGTGCCACTTTCCGATGGCTTCCCTGAAAAGCATTATATGGTTTTCCAGTTTATGACAGTCTGGTCCAAACATTGCCCCCGAAGAAAGCTGTGGGAGACAGCACGCGTGCTAGGGTAACTCACACCGAGACTGGCCTCACCCTTCAAGATCTTTGCACTTCTCAGCACACGTGCTCTCCCCACTCCTCTTACAAGGGGAGAGTGCATCAGACACACATGCAAATTATCTCATCTCAACAAGGTACAAGGTGCCAGCCAAGCTAGTGAAACTGTCGGGATTCATGCCCTTCACTTGTGGGAAACAGTGTCATTTGACTTGCCTTCGCCTGCAAGCACAGAGGACCTGGCTCCATCACGTTATCGTGCCATTGTCAGAGGTTAAGAGCATGAACTCTGCCAGTGCACAGTGACTCATTAAGAGGTGGTAATGTGATCATGTTGCTGAGAGGTCTGTTGTGGTTCTGATGACTATACAAAGTGCCCATTTCCAGAGTGTCAGGCCTTTCCCTTTAGCTGATGTAAAGTCTCATTTGGAAAAAAAAGACCTATTGGGTCAGAATTCATCTTCAAAATATTAGTGGGCAAGGGACAGAAAAACCCTGGCGATGTGCTTTATATGATTAATAACTAGTAAATTTTAAGTGAAAATATGTTCGTATTACAGAAAGCCTGTAATATGTGTTAATTTTGGCAGCAGCTGCTAAGAAGCTATTTCTCTTCCTGAAGAAACATTTCACTTTGGAAAGAATTATTGCAGTATAAACATTCTGTAGAAAACAGACCTTTATAGTGAGCACAGTTTGCTTAGTCAGAAAGATCTCTTTTCCAGTAGAGAACAGCATGATGGACCTGTTTTCTGTCATTCTGTATTCTGACCTTTTTTTCTGAGAATTGGAAGAGGAGCAGCACTGCTGCAGATGTATGGATTGCCGCATGTTTTGTGGATTTTAAAAGGCTTAAGTGGATTTTCTGTGATTTACATCAGAACAAGTCCATCTCAGGGCTTCTGATCTCTAATTGTAAGTCTATATCTTGGCAGAAGAAACATGTAAATAGATAAATAATGCTTTTGAGAAGCCTTGCTATTCAATGTTGTTTCATCCCTTCCCAACAGAAAACTACACTGTACTCGAAATTATATTCATATGCACCTCTTCATGTCCTTCATAATGAGAGCCATCGCAGTCTTCATAAAAGATGTCATCCTATTTGAAAGCGGAGAATCTGAACACTGCTTTGTGAGTTCAGTAAGTAGCCATGCACATTAAAGTTTCCACCTTATTCCGTTGCCACTTCTAAGCAATGCACCAAAAATTACCTGGCAAATGCATGTGAGACAGTACTTTAGGAAGATTTCAAGTTCTTTCTGGTTTGAAAGAAACAGAAACATGATTGCTACGCTTTAATTTGTATGGAAAAGGCATTAAAAAAATTAGCAGGGTCAAAAGTTCACAGGCATCTGGTCCCTTCAAAGGTCAAGCCCGTAACTGGGGTTCTACAAGATTTTGGGGCTCTTGTCAGTCCTGTGTCCATCTCCAAGTCCCATGGTCATTTCTTGGATAGCCTGGTCAAAGGAGAATTGCAGTCGTGTATTTAGGGATCCAATAAAACCTTTCCCTTGAGTGAGAGCAGCAGCCAGACCCAGATTCACATAACTTTAGGTATCCACGGAGTAAGTGCCTGTACATAAGCTACGTGTGTAAAGGGCAATCATAGTCAGTCAAGCTCTAGTTAATATACTCGGTGGAGCCTGGAGAGCTCTTCAACTTGCTTTGAAGAAGGCACCTGCGTTTGGATGGCTCTCTGGGCTCCACTGATTGCAGTGACCAGATCCCTGCAGGAGTTTAGGCAGGAAATCTTATGTGTAGATGTCATTGTCTATTTTTAATCTGTATCCCATGCTAGCTGTCTGCAACTGTGAGATTTCCTCACTGGGATGATAGATGAGGGCAATAAAGGAGCTGGGATATTTTTTTCCACTTTCAAACTCAGTGTTATCAGCTGGAGCAAACATTAAGGAGGGAGAAGAGCTGTTTATCTAAAGGCCATATTGACGTAAGAGGACACTAGTCATGAATAAATTTAGGCAGGAAATTGAAATCTCCAAAATAAAGAGATGTGATCAGAAGTCAGCCAAAAAATAAAGGAACCCTCCATAATAAATTCATAACATTAGATGAGCTGCTTGCTGGTAATAGCAGGGGACTGGGCACAGCAGTCCAGCAGATCCCTTCTGGACCTGTTTTTTCATGTCATACAGCACCAGAAAAAGATTCTCTTTTCTCTTCCACCCACCCAGTTTCTTCCTTGCCCTCTGGCTTTTCTGTATCCTTACACTGAGTCCTGTTGCTGCTGTTTATAATGACCTTTCTGCCTGAGCACCTCTCGGTTGATACCAGAGCAGCCCGCTCCCAGCTTTTCCCTGAGAACTGTCCTGCAGCAGGGTGCATTCCCATTGCAGTGACCCTCCAGAGTTTTTTCCCCTCTCTGGTTCACTGGGATCTGTATTCTTTAGCAATGGGGTTTGATGAATGGTTTGAAGGACACATAAACTGCAATAAACAATTGCCTGGTGTCTGCTGGCACAGATAACTGCTCGTGCTAATTGGCAGAGGAGCCAAGAACCCAATGAGCCATGGAGTTTGAACTAACCTCTTACCCCTGCGGGAGTTTGCACTGGGTCGTGACTGAGGCACAACTGCAGAAAGCTACGTGAGAAGTGTTTGCTTCAACCATCCATCCAGAAACACTTCTGGGTAGTAATACAAGACTTTGTCCTGCAGAATCTACAGCTCCTGGAAGCCAGTGTGCTTGCAGGCAGATCCATGGCTACCACTACTGTATGTGTTTCCCCCCATCAGAGGATTTTCATGTTAAATGCCAGCTCAGGGTGAATGGCTGGGTGATACACAAGGGTGATAAAAAGATGTGGAACAAATTATCTCCACTACACTAGGCTGAGCATACCCCTTGCAAAATCTGTACCCATCCTGACCCAGAATTTCAGACAACCTTTTAGGTCATGGGGAAAAAACACTACATGAAATGCAATCAAAATGCCTCTCCTAATATTCATCTGTTTGCAGAAATAGCTGTAAAATCTCTTGGGTTTGTGTGGGTGTGGTTGGGTTAGGTTGGCTTGAGTTAAGTTAAATAATTGATTTGCTTGTGCTTTGAACTTGGAAGATAAGGTTTTGACTTGGGAGGTGTGGGTACTAGTCCATCTAGCCAGGGCCTGATACACAATTTATTGAAGGTTTTGTGTATAATGGCGAGATGTGGCCTTGAGGTCCTTCAGTCTGAGGAGTTATTTGAACACAGTTCAATTTACTGCATGCTCTCACCACTGTTTTAGAAGAGGACAAACCCAAGGAATAACAGGGTTTTATTAGAAGAGAAAGTACTGTGCTTATTTCCTTTAAGAAAAAACGGATAAAGGCTTCCGCTTTCCAGAACACAATCGATGCTATAAAATCCAAATGAACAAAGACATCTCACAGCATTTCTGATGAAGGGACCAGATTCCTGAATCTGGTATTACCTGTTGCAGTGAGAAGATTTAAAATTCTGTTCTATGCACCAGCCACACAAAACTATTTTAAGCTTTCCAACAACAAATGCATCAATTCTCCTCCAATTAACTACAAACTCCACTACATGTATGTGTATATGTAATTTTAAAAAAAGTTCATAGGCTGTGCTGCAACAGCATTTTTACTTCATTTTGCATACTGTGGTCAACCTCAGTTACAGTATTAACTCTATGCCATTTTAAACTCAAATTATTTTGAGTTTAACATGAACACCCTGAAAAATTAAGTGTGTTGGGCATTTTTGGGCCACAGAGCCTGAGAATGCAGCAGTAAGCATTTCATGGCCAATGCAGCCAAAATACATGTGATGAGTATCACTGAGCCATCACGTGAGCCAGAACATGTGCCGTGCTCCAGGTGGTTGTTACAGAGGGATGTGTGGCACCCGTAGCCTCCTTGAACTCCTTGAAAAACCCACTCCTGGGGAAAAGAAGTCTTGTGGCTTGGGTGAAAAATTCAGCCTGTTTTCATGGGACAGAAACCCTGATTCAGCAAGCAAGGCTTGTTTTTGTAATTAAATGTAGCAGGCTTAAATGATAGCTTTCAGGAGCTGCACGAGGTGACGCAGGCCCTTTGTCCCGCACCAAGCATACTCAGCAGCAATAGCTTTACATGTCCCTTGTGTCTTCCCCTCTCAGCTGCCCAGATCAATTAGGCTTGTTCTTAGGCACAGTGGGGATCCCGTGGCTCATGCAGAGCATGGAGACTGCCCTTCCGAGAAGGCTGGCCCTCCGAAAGCCTGCTGTGGGATTTTCCAGTGGGAAACGAAGCACTGCAGGGACCTTGAATTTTCTAGAGGGGTAGAAACAGCAGAGTCTGATGGCCACAGCATGCACACAGCATATTGCCCAAGGTACCGACAGTCATTATAGACCAAAACCACTTTCTCTCTCTCTGTCAGGCCATTAGTCATAAAGAATGCCTGCTATTATTTGTAACTGAATCAACCTGTTGGCTTAAAGTGCTTAAAAATAGTCATATACTCAAGTGTGTTAAACAATATGGGCTTTAAGCACTTCAGACGTAGAGGTGAGCAGGCTAGGAGGGGGTCTGTGAAATCACCCACTCCAACTTCTTCAATAGCTATTCATTTTGATTCATCCAGAATATGTTCTGTCTCAGTAATCAGTCATTTCTGATGGAAAACTCAACTCGCCGCACGTGGTTTTATTGCATCCAGTGATTACACACACTGCATGAAAAACTGCACTACTTCCCAGCCCACGTTCACCTGCGTTCTTCTTCTTCTCAGGCTTTTTTTACTGCTAGGCGCAAGAGGCCTTCTTACAAGTTGTAGTTTTTCACATTAGTTTTCTTGAGCCTTGTGACCTTCTGTCTCTGCATTCCCACACTTTGTCCTCCCCTTTCCTTCTGCTGCTGGAGAACTCCCTGTGAAACACAGTAGCCAAAACAGCAAACCCAGTGGAAGGATTGAACTGAAGACTTCAGTTGTCATTTCAGTTGATTTTTTAATGTTTTTATGGATAGGTTTTGACATAGTTCCATTACTGTAGTATCTGGATAGCATAATGTGGAACCACTCACATTTCCAGCCCAGCTGAAGACAAAGAAGCCGAAAGTTTGATATAAACAAAGATCAGGTTTTACGGTTTGAATTCAGGCTGGCTTTTCCTGAGCTCTGCAAATTTGCCTTTGCTGAGGATTCAGCCAAGGGAGACTAGATCATTTATCTTTTTCTTTTTGCATTCCACTAAGACAATCAAATTCCAACAAAAAAATTCTTTGCAAAGGAGGGTGGGACTTTTAGGAATTGTGAATCTACACATATCTCATTTTCAGTGTGAAAAATTGGGTGTTTTCACATAAGCTTCCTTAGGCCAAATTAATGACCGCTACAGGCCCCTAAATGAACTTTATATGTGGAAGTTAAAGACAGAGACATTTTCTTTTCCAGCGCACCCCCATCTGAGGCTACTCATAACCATATTCTCTGCCTTGTGTGGGAGTGTCCTGATATGCAGGCTGTTGGAGAGATGGAGGAGTAGAAGCCTTTTTGTGCACTCTGTAAAAGTGAAATGAATATTAGAGACTCAGCCCTTCCACTGGGTTACATCCTCTGGGAAAGACATCTCTCACCTACGGAGAGGAGGGATGAGCTCTTCTTGGCAGCCCAGACCAGCATCTGCTGAACTCTGGCTGACTGGCTTAGGGGAAAGAGCCTGGCAGAAATCTGTCTGAAGACAATGTGAAACTTTCCCTTGACTTGAACGGGAACTCAATCAGTTCCCAAAATGTGTAAATACGTCAGCTGACACTTTTTCAGTAGCTCAGCCCATTCCTGCAGAATTGTACCCCATCCACTGCGTTCAATGGGACCATCCAGGTGCAGAGGTGCTGCCTGAGATGAGGAAGTGCTTTACAGTCTGTCTTGCCATGGAAAGGAGGCCCGATGTGAAATAAGGTTCACCTTGTTTTGTTCATCTGTGTAGAGTGAAGGGGACCCTCAATCTTCCCAACTAATAGGTAGCAGCCACATGAGGTTTGCATCCCAAGGAGCAGCACAAGAAGCAAAGGAAAAGTCAGTGCTCATGTGAAGTGTAAGTTTCTCAGTGTGCTCTTCCACTTGTGTCTGATCTGAACCACCTCACCCTGTCTACAAATTCCTGTGAAACCCAGCCAAGTGATTCCTGTTGGCTTCAGGAGATGGGTGTTGCAATGGACTGGATTCATTTCTTCTCTCTGAGCTTTTTGACAGCGTTTGGTTTCTACATAAGATTCTTCTGAAGATCTCTGTGATGTTGCTGTCACAACACAAACCTAACACATCCATCTCCTTGGTCTACATTTTTACCATGAGGTTAGATAAAGAGATTTGAATCTGTCAAACACCTTCTGTGGAATATGATCCCCATAGCTGCTGATATTTCCATATCTGTTGATCACTGCTACAATCTGATTTTTACAGCAAAACAAATGACAGAGGAGAAAAAAAAAAAAACAACAAAAAAAACCCAAAACAACAAACCCACAAACCTAGAGAAAGGTCCTGTAAGTGATAGAAAGAAGTGAAGAACAACCAAAAGAAAGCAGGGGGAAGGAATGGAGGCATTATATGCTTGCAAATTCTCTTTTAAATGTCATACTAACACTTCAAGTTTCACTTCACCAAAGGTATTGAGGCACTTCTAGAAAGGGCCGGAAAATGGAGACAAGACGGGAAGAGGAGACAAAGAGGCTACAGCTACATTCCTTAATTAGCAGAGGCCCTAACACTGAAAATTTCACCCAAAAGTAAAAAGTAAAAATAAATAAATAATGCCTCAACTATGCTTTCAAAAATCAGTGCCAGAGTTAAATTAAGGATTTAGCAGCAACTTTAGTGAATGAAGAGTGTGTGAAGTAACGAGAAGCTGTAAGTAGGAGGTTTGGAATGTTAACTGCCCATGGCCAGTAGTAGCCATGAGGACAGGAAATAGAATAACCATCCACCTCGACTGTTTTATGTTCTTGTGTGGATTTTGGAATTGTCCAGAGATACCCCATCCAGGAACATGTTAAATCATCATCTCTTCTAGAACAGAAGAGTTCTTTATCTGCCGAAGCCCTCACTGACATGTATGAAGTAGGCCTAAGTCATCTGTGTGCCATAGGAAGAGGGACGGAACGCAGGCGAGTTGCTGTGGAGCTGATGGCAACCAGTAACCTCCTTCTGTGTTGGTGAGACAGCAGTTTGTGGCTGCCCCACTGGAAGCCTTGGTTACTGCACTGTATCCTGCACAGGGACTCAACCACAGTTGGGGCTGGCAATAGCAAGTAAAGAATAAAAGGGATTGGGAAGAAGGGTTGTGGTATTGTGAGGTGAAGCTCTGCTGAATGGATGTGGGATGGGAAGGAAACATGGGCTTCAGGTCTGAGTTGAGGAAGAAAGAAACATGCAATGATGGAGAGTGAAGGAAACACTGAGTGTCAGAGAAGCTAAAGGTGAAACATCATCATTTTGGGGAAGAGAGGCAATGAATGGTAGTGGGGAATGAAGCTAGGCACTTTGATGCTGGAGGCGTGCGAGGCTAGGAAGTGAGGAAGGTTTGTGCCGCGGCATTGGGATTCTGCTTTAGAGAGATGGGATTTGCAGTAGAAGGTGGGAGAAGCAGAGGATGGGGCTGTATTTCAGCTATGAGTTGGTCAACGTGGGCATCCCTACACAGAAGAGAAACAGGATATTCACTGACTTGTAACACAACAGAATCAACAGCAACAGAGGAAGAGTGTGATGGGAGCGCTGGCTGGGCTCCCTCCCTGACAGCTGGCCACAGGTCAGGCCCACAAAGGATGGATGAAGTGATCCATTCCTCCAAGGAGAAATGTAGTGGAATTAAGTTGGGTTAATTAGCATGGATAATATACAGCTGTGGGCTGGCTTCATGGGCGGTGGGTTGGCTGATGTAGATAAGGTGCAGCTGTGGCTGGTTAAGCTAAGGGGTTGAGAGCCAATGAAGAGAGAGCAGCCGAGGAAGAAGCAGAGGGAGGAAGAAACAAGAGAGGAGAGAGTATGTGTTCTGGATGAGGCAAGATGAGGAGAAGGCAGCAGAGGGACTGTATGAAGAGTATGCTGGTATGAGATGGTAAATGACCTTGTTGCAGCTTGATAATTTGGAGAGGGTTGTGTCAGGGAAAGTATCAGATCTTGGGTTATGCCCCTTCTGCTCCTTGGACTGCTCATATCAGGCATCCCTTGAGAGGGCTGAGACTATGGACACCAACCTCTGACATAGTTTTACACATTTTTGCTTGGATGAGTTGTCTCCTTGTCTTCTCCTTTGCTCCTGAAAATAACCCAGGAGTGAAGACTGTGGAAGAGCTCTGGAGCAGGAACTTTCTTTGCGTAAGTGACTGTCGTGCTTGACACAGTGGTGCCCCAGTCACAGGCTAGCACCTTAGGGCAATGCAGTATTGCCCATAATGAGAGAAAATGTGATAAGTGTGAGGAAGGGCTGTATTATCACCTTCTCCCTCTAGTTTCTGACTTGTGGTTGACTTCCCTTATCAATGAGGATGTGTTCAGAAGCGCCATTATTTTGTGGCTGATGAGCAATAAATAGGGACAGTTACCCCATTTACCAAGATAATTCTATTTTTACATCTCAACTCAACTCTGAGTCATCTGACGCAGAGGCTACACCAGCTAGAGCTAATCACCACCTTGGAAATACTCACAAGGCTGCCCCCAGTATTTGAACGAGCATGCCTAAGAGGCAAAATAGAAAGGCCACGTCCCTCAAAGACTGACAGTTACATAAACCCTGTTAAAATCAGTGGAAGAGAAATGCTTAAATAGCCTTGAGGATCACAGTCATAGGGCTTTAGCTTGCTTCTTACGTGAGGAAAAGCAGACACAATTGCCTGAATTCAACAGGTAGCATTGTATTTGAAGAAGCCTGCATGGGAAGTGGGCAAGGTCTAAAGCGCAGTCATGTGGACCACATGTTTTTTGTTGGTGTAAACTGGTACAGCTCCATTTACTTTAATACAGTTCTGCAAGCACAAGGTCTGACCCTGCTGTGCTTTACTGTGTTGCAAGCACATAAAATAGAGGTTGTCTCATCTAACTTCCATATTAGCAGAGACAAACTTTTAGATTTGCCTTGCCAGTTTCAACTGGTTTTCAGCTGGCATTGAAGAGGTGGAAAAGCAAAGAGAGGCCAAGATTATCTCATGGGACTTTGGGATCCATGTAGGTTGAGCTATTGCTAGAGAAATTACACTTTAGCCAGAAAAGTAATACTCTATCCAGGTTCAGTAGTGGCCCAGCTTTAGTGCAAGTGGAAGTGGTGGCATGGGAGAGATGAAAATTGAGCCAAATAGCTTCTTCCTAATGTCTCCATCCTTCCATAGCCTTGATGGGAGCAGGCAAGACTTAACTTGCTGAAGCAGTATGTGTGTGCATGTGTATGGCTGTACGGCACAGCTCATCAGTTTAGAAATAGCGTTTCTGCTTTATGAAAGCAGTAACAAATCAACAAGCTCAGACACAAATCCAGGTTATAATGGCTTAATAAATTGCCCAGTGACAGCTGACATGGAGTAAGTATTGCAGCGTGTGCTCTTAGGCAATGATGGGCGCATGAAAATGTAATGTATTATGACCTAGAGGAAAGCAGGTTAAGATGAATGGAATTAATTTGTTATTGCCAAGGCTTAAGAACACTCTTGCATAATGTTTCTGGGGCACCAGTGATGCAGAGCAGCATGTTAACAGGGAAAATGTGTGTTTGAGGCCTCTTATCCCTGTGCCTGAGATAGATGGTGACCATGAATGCAGTTACATTGATCGATCTGCCGTACTTTTTATAGGGTTGACTTACAGTTGAAGCCACTAAGGACAGCAGGAGCTGAAGTGTCCATCATCAAGACATGAATTTATTTTTTTCATGAAGTTTTTTTTTTTTTTTTTGTAATTCCTGATAGATGAGAAATTGCTTTAAGTGAGGCTTTGGACTTGACAACTTAGGCCCTCACAACCTGAAGGCTGTATGCCTCAAACATAAGCCACTTTGGATCAAGACGGCATGTTAAGTATCTCTTTAGTCAAATTCCTTTATTCATAGTTAGTGTGAAGTCAATACCCAAAATTTCCATGCATCTTCCAAGAAAATTTTCAGACCCGTCCACTAGTGTAGCAGTTTATCATTTGAGGTTACTTGCATTTGTCAGACTCCAGGATAGGAAGGGAAGGAAGGAGTCAAAGCCACCCAACTGATTTAGGAGGAGATTTCTTGTTTGAAGGGACCTCAGTTCCCTTCATGTTTGAACATAAACCTTGTGGGACTTTTTTATTGCTAACCTGTTTGAATCTAGTCTACAACTGCATTAGAGTGAGGGAAGAAATAAAAGTGATGGCTTTTTGCCAGGCAGTCTGGTTTGTTTGGCTTTAATTTGTTGTTTCTTTCATTACACAAAAGGTTGAGTGTGGTACAGGTAAATTAACACTTTTTGTTTTCCTTTTCCCTGTTTGTTGGGGGTTTTTTGGTGGTTTTTTTTTTTTGCTCAGCAAATTGGTTTGACCTAAAGGCTCATTTCTGGAGGAACAGAATCACCCACTAAGAAGCTGGTTTGTTTCTGTCAACAATTTCCATTGACATCATGCTGAATTTCTGCAAATTTGGCAATGACAAAGCCCGTGCTGACTTCAACAGGGCATCGTGCTCCCCTGTTGAAGTCAGCAGGGGCTTTGCCATTGGCCTCTGTAGGGTCAAACCTAAAGCCAGATTGTCTCTGCAGAGGACTAGGCACAGTAGTAGAAGGCTGAGATAATGAATTGATACTCACGATTTTCAGCTTGCCAAGCCAACATCTGGATATGTCTTTTCTGCTGCAGTTTCTCTTGCAGGAGTGTGGATGTGGCAAGCTTTTCCACTCTCCTGTCAAAGCCAACTTATTGAACAGATGATATGTAAAAGCCAATAGCCTTGAGCATAGGAATGAGACAAGAAATAGTCTGAGGCTATAAATACACAACATTATATCTTAGCCACCTCTTCCAGAGAAGTCCAAGCCAGGATCAACAGTCACTACTGAAAAACCACCTCTCTTTTCTCTGAAAGTGACTTGTAAGAGGTTGCTCTAGCCTGTAGTAGCAACAAATCCCCTGCTTGAGTGGGCAAGAGAAGTTTTCTTTTTGTTTCCAGTAAAGAATTCTGGCTAAGACAACATCTTTCTAGCCTGTTGAATACCTTCACCTTTCCTTTCTTAACAGAGGCAGTAATACCCACGCCAGGACAGTATTTCCACTCCTCCCATCAACATTTTTTTTCTTTCAGAAAGTAACCAACCTTATAAGAAATAAGTCTTATTCCTTATAAGTCTTAAGAAAGACATTGGGGTGCTGGTGCACATCCAAAGAAGAGCAACAAAGACAGTGAAGTGTCTAGAGAACAAATCTTGTGAGGAGCAACTGAGGGAACTGCGGGGGTTCAGCCTTGAGAGAAGGGGGCTCAGGGGAGACCTTCTCACTCTGCAGCTGCCTGACAGGGGGGGATCAGTCTCTGCTCCCAGGTAACAAGCAATAGGACAAGAAGAAACGGCCTCTAGTTGCTCCAGCAGAAGTTTAGATTGGATATTAGGAAAATAAATTTCACTGAAAGGGCTGTCAAGCACTGGAACAACTTTCCAGGGAAGTGGTGGAGTCACCATCCCTGGAGATTTTTAAACGACATGTAGACGTGGCACTTACTTAGGGTCATGGTTTAGTGGTGAACTTGGTAGCATCAGGTTAACAGTTGGACTGGATGATCTTAAAGGTCTTTTCCAACCTAAATGATTTGATGATTCTATAAAATAACATAAAAGTTAAAAGCTGAGAGAAATACTCCATGAAAAACAACAACATATATTTGGAACCTAGAGTCTCTCCTGACATCTCTCTGCAACATGCACAGAAATTAATGGACAATGCATAGTTGTCAACAGTGCTGTACAATATTTAGCTTATAAATTGATTGGGAATTTGTCAGTTGTATGAATTCCAGTCCATGATAGCAAGATGGGGAATTAATCATACCGTGTAATCTTACAAGCAGAGCAATTATTTGGTTATTGCATCATCATTAGAAATTACATTATACTTTAAGGTGGGCATCTCAACAAAAGAACTGGGGTGAGATTCAGTCTGGTTTAGGCATGTGGCATGGGAATCAGTTCAAGTCTGAGACTCCTAAATTTAGTCATGAGTATGAGATTGCTGTCAAAAATGGCACTGTAGTTACAGAGATGTAGGATTAGGCCAGGGCCTGTTCTTGGAGACCTTAATTTCATCATCCCCAAAGCAGGCAGTGCTTCTCAGTGCTACCCCATCTTCCAAGTGTGCCCCAGCACCAGGATCATGACTGGGATCTATTAAAAGCTTTTAAATAAGATCAAGGAAGCCTCTTGACCAGGCTGGGGAGAAGAGCAGCTGTTGCTGTGGGCAAGTACAGCATGAGTCACTCAGCAGCTAACCCTTCAGATAGGGCATGTCTTCTGGGCCACGTAAAAGAAAAGTGCTGGATAAATCTGTCACTGAGAAAATGAGTTTTCATCTGTCTTCTGTTGAAGAGGCCTGCAGAAATCTCTGTGTAAATCTCTTCCTCCTGCATCAGTGGTGGTAGCCCAGGTAAAAGCACCTAAGTAGTTTAAAGGAAATTTTTAGACCTCCAGGTTTCATGATTGATTGAGGCAAATCTGAGCCCACACTTTTGCCAAAAGCACTGGGGATGGGCTAAAGGCACTGTCCCAACTTTGTAAATAAGCCATAGCTTCAATGCAGCCATCCAGAAAGGATTACCCAATGTTCAATCCCCAAATCAAATCCATGTTTGAAGAGCATGTGGTTGAGATGCAGCAAAACTGCTCCCTTCAACCTCATGTCTCGCCTGTGAGCTGCTGAATTAGGGCCAGACACTTACAGAAAGAGACCATAAAAGAGCTCGGTAGACCCGATGGAGCTGGGTACGCTCACACCTGCAAATCCCCACTGGTGCAGACACACCAAGGCTTGGGGCAAAAGAAAGGAGGTCTGCCAATGTCACACAGCCGTATGCACACAATAGCAGGGAGAAACAAGGAGTGTGGGTGTGCCATGGGGAAGGTGCTGCTGCATCCTCAGCCCTTGTCAGCTCAGCTCTGCATGACCTTCCCTCCTTGGGAGATAGCTGCCTGCTCTACCTCCACCTTCCGCCATCACCACCCTGCAGCAAGTCTCTGCTTAGTCCATCTGCCTCACAGGAGGAAGCTGATGTGTGTATAAATTGATTAGCGGGAGCCATTGAGTGCCCCCAGTGTAACATACTGGTGGGTGCAAGGGGAGGGCCAAATTGATTTTGAGTGATCAGTGGGGACAAGTCCCTCTCCAAAACATGTGGTGTTGAGAAAACACTTTCCTTGCTTCTCGTTTTAACCAATGTTTCATAGCAACTGTTCCCAGCAGACGAGGGGAGTGGGGAGGAGGGAAGTGTGAGCTTGTCACTGGTGCAAATCAATTATTGCTCTGAATTCAACATACTGCATGTCCAGGGCACCAGGGACGAGCTGCTAACCAGCAAGGGCTAGATGCTCCTGCTCTTGCTCCAGTAAGTGCAGGGTATTACCTGAGCAGACTCATGGAAGGCAAGGCGGCTATTGCCAAATCAACATCTCGGGGATGCCGAGACAGTGTGGATGTGTGTGATGACGGTCCACTGCAGCAGGACCTGGATGCATCACATGGTGGGGCAATGGCCAGGGCAGACATACTTCTTTGGGCGGCTGATTTCTACCTTCAGGTGTTTTGCAGTGGGTTTGGCTGCTAAGTGTCAAGAGAGAAATTTCCCATTTTTTTGTTTTTATAAGATGACTGTTTCCATTACCTGTGCTGCAGTGAAATCTTTGCGCAGCAAGTTACTGTGTTTAATTATTCATTTCCTGAAGAAAAACAATCCTCCTTCCCTTCTCAAATCTCTCCCCTTCCAATGCAATCAATTCAGTCCATGCTTATTAGGGTTTACCCTGCATCTCCTTCTTATCCATTATTTTAAAAATACGTATCCCAGGCCTCCTTCTCCTGAGTATTCACAATTCTTTGTGGACTTGGCTTTCTTCAAACCTCTGTCTCAAACTCCTTCAGTTTTTGCAGTATCTACCAGGCCATGGAGTGATTGCAGTTGGACTTTGCTTTCAAGGGCTAAATAACACAGATATTTTAGTTTAGTTTAATTTAATTTAATTTGTTTTATTTTATTTTATTTTTAGTCCTGGGGAATCAGTTTGTTCAAGTCAGAGGCTTCATTTTTTGGGGTTTAGGGAGCCAGGTAATACTTGCAGGCAGCCCCATTGAGAATGCAGGGGGGACCATGATGCCCAAGTCACTCAGAGTGTCATTCCTCGAGATGCTGACCTCAGTGCCAAAAACAGCCTATGAAATTCCCACCCGTTCTTATTTACTCTCCAGTGCAGCTCACTTACATCGTGCTGAACCACATGTTTGTTGGCTGCAGCACAAGCCAGTCACTGATCTGGTCTCAGTTCAAAGTAGCGCCTTTTTGGAGAGTTTTTCTGAACCAGCACAATGGTTTGCTTCACAGTTCAGCCCCATGAACCCACGCCTGGCAGAGCAGAGAGGCAGGTGCCTGCACATCAGGGCAGGACCTTCTGGCATCCCCTCTGCCACTAAGCCAGCTCCTCACAGGTGTACATCGAAAACCTACAGAGAGCAGCACCGTGCTGGTGAGGATCATGCTCCAGCGTATCGGTTTGTCACTGCTCAGCAGGGTTCCAAGCTTGAGCTCCAGGCTCACACAATCAAACAGCATCCAGAGCTGAGCTGGCTCTCTCAAGGATGCGCACTGCGCTCTCCATGCAGGGGTTATTGTGTGTCAAGCATGTCTACCCCAAGCAAGCTTGGTAGGGCCTTTAGCTTTTTGCTGTAGAGCTCATTCCATAAGGGCTTCAGATGCTGCAAAAAGTAATCCCAGAGACACATGCAGAGCAAGGTTTGTTGGTCATTCAGCGTGTTTGCTATGGAAGCATGCTGCAGTTCACTACTGTCCGTTTCTTCTCTTCCAGGTAGGCTGCAAAGCCATGATGGTTTTCTTCCAGTACTGCGTCATGGCCAACTTCTTCTGGCTCTTGGTGGAGGGGTTGTATCTTCACACCCTGTTGGTCATCTCCTTCTTTTCAGAGAGGAAGTACTTTTGGTGGTACATCTTGATTGGCTGGGGTACGCATCTTCTCAAAACTGAATGCCAAGAGGTGGTCCTGACAGGCATTTTTAACAGCAATTTAATCCACAAACCTGGGGGTCAGATGGGGCAGAGATGTAGTACACAGGTTACCTCGCTGCCAAGAATTGTTAGGGCAACCAGGAGCAAGATCAAGTGATGGCCAGAGGTGTTTAACAGCATTCGCCTAAATCTTCAAAGGTATTTAAGAACTTCATTTGTGCTAGGTTAATTGATAGCTGAGCACTTCAGTGTCATTAAAGACTGTGGTCCTGAAACTCGTCACCTTTATAGTCACTTAGTCTTTTGATCCTGACTGGGGTCCCAAATTTGATACCATGCATTGACCTTAAATTGTAAGGATGGATCCCAGCAAAGCAGCACTCCTGGACAGAACCAAACACTGCAGTCCATCCCTCTCTCCTTGTCTTACTGAATTCAGGCCAGCTAGCTATCCTGAGACCCCATCACCTGTGTGCTAATGTTGATAACCTTCTGCTTACTGTATTCATGATTTCTCCAGTGTTAATGTGAATCTAGTTCCAAACACACAGATAAAACAAAATAAAGTGAGAAAATGCCAAGGAAGACAGAATTAAACTGTTCAAAAAGTAACTCAGAGCTGAACTGCTAACTTAGGCAAATTAATCCTACCAGATCAACCTCTCCTCTTTCTCCAAAAAGGAAAGGGAAATCTCTTTTCCCCTTTAAGCCATTTAGCTAAAGATTTATGCTTAAGTAAGCAAAATGGCTTTCATTGCACGCTCTTGATAGCTGAAACTGAGAAATAATTAGAGCGGGGAAGAATCTTGAAAAGAAAAGAAAAAATAAAATTGTGTCACATACAGGGGTATGCCTGGACTCAGGATCTGATCCGTTAGCTGTAGAGTAACTTCCATTGAAAGTGACAGGAGTTATGCCTGGTTTCACACTGCAGAGAGACAATTCTCCGTGCTGTAAGATGATGTTAGCAGGCCTGGTTTCAGATGCAGTTAATCAGGTCAGACCTTCTTTAAACCTGCCTTGTGCATAGGTACCCTTTCCTTCAGCACAGTAGAGCTGGGAGAATTTAAAGAAAATGTGTGAAGCCAATTATTTTAAATCAGAGGAAATCTCTTGCACTTGTATTCTGAGGTTGCTTAGGTGAGGAAGGGCAATCCAAGAAAATTACAGGTGCTTGAAGGATCTTTTGGCCTTTCAGTCATCCATCATTTTCAAGAGCGTCAGTGATGGACCTGGAATGGATGATGCAAGAATTAATAATTTGGATGTACTTATTACAGTTCTTACTCATTTTATTACCATAGCACTCAGAAATCACAGGTAATCAACAACATGCAATGCTATGACTAATGCCAAACAAAGCGATGTGGTTCTCACAGTATTTCCAGTCTAAATCTAATAAAAGACAAGAGACACCAGAAGGATGCAACAAGACCGCTCTAGTCAGGCAGAAGATCATGGTGTGAGGAGCAGAGGCAGGTTCATCTGGCCAGCTACAGACTCCTTTATAGTCAGTGGAGACTCAGGCAATACAGACAGCCAAGGGTGTCCCAGGGCATATTTCTTGTCCCAAAGCAAACATCTGAAGTAGCTCAGATGACCTGTCTGTTAGAAGTACATATTTCTCGTCGTTGATGCTAAAGTGAGCCTGTGGTGACAGGCTTGGATACAGGTGTCCACATTGTAGATGTCTCAGGTGATTCCTATTCTTTGCATTTCACCGTCAGAAGTTTGGGTGGGTTTTTTTGTAGGCACTGCAACAGGGAGGTAAATTGGCTGGGGAGCAGTTACAGGAAACTCACCTTACATGGCCAGCGGGAGAGAAGGGCAACATGTTGCTTGTTTGGCCATTGAAAACATGAAGCATTTTCCCACTCTCGAGGGAAGGCGTGACCCCAGTCACTTAGGAGAGATGGGGGCAGGGGGAGAGCAGTTCTGGAAATACTGATAATGATTTCTGACAGTAACACCATCTCTTCTCTTGTCAGGTGCCCCCTCTGTGTTCATCACTGCTTGGACTATTGTCAGGATTTACTTTTTCGATGTTGGGTAAGCCTGTGGACTCAGTTATCTTTCCTTTATAATTCCTCCTTCCTTTCTTTCCAAGGAAGGCCCAGTTTTAGCGGCCCAGTTTTAGCAGCCCAGTCATCCCACCCTAACCCCAACAGCAGGTGGAGCAGAGCTTTTCCCCCACCACCAGGAACCGGGAAGGACTCCAAGGTCTCCCTGAGGACAAACAGTTTATGTCAGCTTAGCCAACCACCCACCTTCTTTGTTTCTCAGTCCCTTGATCAGGATACTTGCAGAGAATTTTTGCACAGACCCTGATGGTCACATTTGGCCTGGTGGTCCTGTGCATAACAAAGATGCCAGCTGAGCAGCAACCCCGTGCTCAGCATGGAGCTTTGCATCCTGCAGAATTGACCCTAAATATGCTTATGCAGCAGATACTTAATAAACACATCCATTGTTCACTCTCCCCTCCCACAGGAAAAGTTTAAAACTTTTTTTTTCCCCCCACCCCCCCCCCCCCCAGGCAGATCTTAGGATCTGTTCTTCATCCTCTTTAACATGGCAGCAGCCTTTGATATTTTATATAAGAAGCAGTTAGAATACAGCTAAGGAAATGAAGCAGATACCAGAGCTATCCAAGGATATATGCAAGTAAATAGGATCTGATCTTGCAGTCCTCCCTCATGCTTTTATTGAAGCAGTCAAACTATAGTAATTGGAAAGGCTTTTATGAGAAAACACTCCAGAGAGTTACAGAATCAGGTGCTTATTATGTACTCACTGTGCTTGCCCTCGCTTCTTGCATTTGCAGCATATGGTTAACTCCATTTTCTCCCCATGCATTTTCCCTCTCCAAATGTGTCCTGATTTGTCCTTATTTCAGTAAGAGAAGCAGCTCATATTTCTCATTGCATTTTTGATTTATAGCTATGCTAACACGTTTCCTGAGGGCTACTGACTTCTTTTATGGTTTCACTCTATCTGCATAAAACTGACCTTATTTACCCTGGTTAATAAACAGCCTCTACGATGAGATAGAGACCAAAGGATTTAACCAGTCTGGATACCAATTCTTCTTACTATATATTCCCACTCAGCTCCAGCAATTCTTAATAGAAATACAGACTTCATTGCATTTTCTGGAGGCTTTAAAGCTCCACATTTTTGTGCCAAGTAAAACAAAGTATGAATTTACAGGATATGCTAACAACTAACATAGATATTTTTTTTGTATACTAAAATTGCCTACAGAGAAAAATGACAGGAAATTAATCCAGATTAAATAAAGCCTAATTATGTAAAATTGTTTAAACAACATAAAGCCTCTATTTAAACGTTCTAACTCCAAATTAAAGTGACCTTCATTCAGACTGCCTGAATTTATTTTAAAAATGAAGTGCACTCGACATAATTAGGGCCACTTTAATTCTAAATGAAAGGGCAGCATGCATCTGACTAAGTATAAGCATCTGTATGTGAGCAATTCGCTCTAGTCTCCTTTTATAGCTAGTGGAGATTTAGGCAGTGCAGTCTGTGGAGTGCGAGTCTTTTCATCCTAAAGTTGATGCCTAAAATAGGTCTCGGGAACTGTGCCCTAAAAGTGCCTCTCTTCATCTGCTGTTACCTGTGCCGTCAACATTTTGAATCAGATGAGCTGAATCCGGGTGAAATTGTCTACAGTAGGTTCCAGTAATCTATTTCTAATGTGAATGAAGACCAATTTTTATTAATGCTCTCCTAAAAATATACCTTCTATCACCTGGCTCTTGTGAGATCTGCAGATAAATGTGTCCCAAGCAATATTAGTCATTTCCACGTCATTCCTATCCTGCCATTTCCTTGTTGGCTTTAAGATAGAGTTCCAGATGACCTAGGTGAGTGGTGTGGTTGGCAGGCAATGCTGAGGTCAGGGTGAAATCAATCACACCCTGGAGCCCATGGACCTTTCTGACTAGATCCATAGCTCAGGTGTAGTTAGCTAGATTTAGTCAGACTAATCCCACCATAGGCTGTCATCTGTTTCAGAGCGGCATGGCTGGTCTTGTTTCTGACAGTGCCAGTTGCTCTGTGCTTAACAAAACCCCCATCCGTGGTGGTGGATAGCACTGGAGGCCTCACAAATCTGTGACTTTGGCAGCATTTCCTTGTCACAGACCTCAGCGCAGGGGAAATTAAGCAAATCACCATCCTCCCCTGCATTCATCCAGACATATCCTCCAGCCCATTCCATTACCAAGGGGAAAAGAGCTCACAGCATTATGTCAGGGGCCACCGCGACCTACCCATGCTCAAAGCCACTGCACAGCAAGTCTTTAGCCTTTCCCAGTTCACGGACACCAGGTTTAGTCCTCTCCACATAGCACAGCTATCTTCAGCATCTAGGGAAACCAAGTACCTGAGAAGGTTGCATAGCTGCTTGCTTGCTTTGCTTATGTTTTAAGTCTGGTTTTGTTTCTTTTTAGGTGCTGGGAGGAAATAGTGGAATCCCCATTCTGGTGGATCATTAAAACTCCTATTTTGGTGTCTATTTTGGTAAAGTATCAGCACATTCTGCTGGCTGCAAAGCCATCTTTAATACTAAGTTGGGGGGAGGGGAGGGGTGTTGAGAAGTGTTCTGTAAATGTCCATGGAAAATGCACTGACAGGTAAAATCCCACTGTATATTAAATGTCTGTCTTAGGATAAGGAAGTTCACCTTCCAGATAAGCATCTTTACCTTTTAGCATTGATCATGGGAAGAGTTTGAGTGACTAGGCAACCAAGGTGGAGCTCATTTGATTGAACTTTGACCACCTGCTTCTCATTTAGTCATTCTGGGCACTCCGGTGCAGTAGCTATGGGTGTGTGTAGCCAGAGGAGGTTGAGGAATGTGGTTAGAGATCCAGGAAGGGCTCATCTTGTCTAATGAATCAGTGAATGTCTAAATTAGATCAGATGAATGCTGCCACGGATGGTTTTGCTTCTTTGAGTTGACCATATGCAGAGCCCAGGATGACTTGTTCAGAGGTAGCTGTCAGCACTAAAGTAAAATGGGATTAGTGCTACCATAATTTTTTACCTAAATAAAAAGAGGTTAGATTAATTCCCACAGATATTTGCTTCTTGTTATAGCATCCAGTTCAAGTTGGATTCCAGTTATGTGTTTTTAAAGTAAGTTCTTGAGAAGCTTGGCTAATTTCCAGATAAACCAACAGAAGTAGTTAACTGCTTACTTCTCTGGATATGATCAATTCGGACTACAGAAACCATGACACTTCCGAGGAACTTGTGAGTCCTTCCATCCTTTTTGAATATTACATGTTTCCTCTGTCAGATATCCAGGAAAAACTTAAAACTAAATGAACTTGAGTTAAACTTCACTTCGAGTTTTCTTAAATGAAGCAAGTATGTGGGAAGGGAAGAAAAATAAATGCAACAGAAATCAAACCAAATATATCTCTTTTAAAAAGAAATCTTTTCTTAGACATACATTCTTCTTATTCCACGTATATTATGACCTTTACAGGAAGACTTTTTGTTCTGTAGCAGTTGTCATACAGGGATTCCAAACTGAAACCGTTTGAATAATTACGTCTTACTCTGTTCACCTCACTGAAAAGCAATACCATACTTGGATGACACATCTCGAAATATTTATATCATCATAGAAAGGTATAGCTATTATTTTCGGTTTCCCGAGAAAACCTTTTGGTCAAGAAATATACCCTATTCTCCTTGAATCAATGAGCCTGTATTTTCTTGTGGCCGATAAATCATTTGCTCATTGCCAAACAAAACTTACCCAGCAATTTCTGATTTTCCTTCTGCAGATGTCATATAAATCTGTCACAAAGGAAGGGCATGATCACTGCTATCTCATGAGCAGCAGGTTTCTTCAGGGAGGAATGCAACATTTTCTCCATACCCGTGGGAATAAAGCATAGATCTCAATGGAGGGAAGAAATACATGTATAAGATATATAAGATATTTAGCACTGGGAACAGATCCAGAGCATAATCAAAGGATTATACTTGGTTGAAAAATAAACTAAACAACTTCTCCAGTGGCCTGATAGCCGTATCTTCTACCTTGCAGTGCTAAGGCTGTACTAAGCCTGTAAGTCACACCCCACCTGACTCACCACTGCCCTGGGTCCTTCATTGCTCTTGACCACTACGAGCCAACACACTCAGTATTTACTGCTCCAGTCTTCAGTGCTTCAGCTTCTGTGCTATCAATGCTCATTAGAGTAATTGCCCTATAAAATACTGTTTTGGACTGATGAATTTTACTTGCCACCAAATCAGACACAAAACATTTTTATAAGCAAACACTTACAAATAGAAACTATGATAATTGGCATGGGCTGGATAAAAAGTGATTAAGCAACGCACCATAACCAAGAACTACAATTAATTTCCAGTCATTCACTGCCTTTGAAAAAGGAGTGTCTAATTGAGAGATGTGCTTCAGTCTATTTTATTCACCTTTTGTTGAGATAAATGTAAGAATTGCTGGAGGAAGTTTTACAACCTCTTTTTGCAGGAGATCAGATTGGCTGGTTAACACGATCCCTTCCAGCCACTGAGTCTCTAGAAATCAGAACCACTTGCACACTCACTAACCATGAAAGGATAAAGAAAGATTGTGTGCCAAATTAATACTAAACAGAGTCCATAGAAGTCTGTCATCGCTTTTCTATCATATACGTTGCATGAATAGCAGCATGATGTGATGGGTAGGACCTTAAAAGCAAGTAGATCCGCATTCAGTTCACGCCATCTGCTACATACCGTTAGGAAACTGCCATTCCTAGCTCTGCACCTTTGCTATTAAATAGGATTAACATTGCTTGAGGATGTTGGTGGAGCACTTTGGGATTTTTTGCGTGAAAATCACCATCTCAAATCTAGGTCCTAGCTAGACTCCTCTGGCCTAATGTCCTGGGAGAGAATGTTTTCTGCTGTGTGGGTGAGGTGTATCCCTTGCTGTACGAGGTCTCCAGCTTCTCTCCGGAGAAGACATGCCCAACAGCATTGAGCAGAGGCCCGCTTGAGTGGATACTGCTTTGTGCTTTGTTTTGGTTTCCGTGGCGCACCGCCTCAGCCTTTGACATGCTCAGCAGCCGGTCCCATGCCACCGTCTCCCGAGGGCTTTGACGTCCGTCGCTCCGCTAACTTCCAAGGCTCTTTTCCCACCCTGTCGTCGGCACTCCCCCACGCAGCAGGACGTCGTGCATAGCTGTGCTCTATGGGTTTGACATCATCATACTTGGGATGTATGACACGAAGTCCCAAGCAGGCTGATGTCAGGCCCAAGATGGCTGCCATCCTGTGTCGGTTTACTATGTGCTCCCAGAGCGGGGTTCTCTGCTCATGGCTTTTTAACAACAGCTTGCTCCATGGCAAAACTACTGCAGTGAAAGGAATTCTCCTCTAATGATGGGCTCTTTTCACTGGAGAAAAATACTAATTTTTTCTTTCTCTCTCTTGTTTCCTTTCTGTCCATCCCAACAGGTGAACTTCATCCTCTTCATTTGCATCATCCGTATCTTAGTCCAGAAGTTGCATTCCCCAGATGTTGGACACAATGAAACCAGCCAATATTCGTAAGTCCCAGACTACTTCAACCTTATCATACAGATTTTGGGAAACCTGTTCGGCTGTTAATTCTTTATTGCTTCCGTCTGCACTGATCAGAATCAAGGATTTGTTAGTTGATTAGAGCTGATCAGAAATCAGGGAATGGGGCTTTTGCTAAAAGCTGGGCATGTTTTATGGCAGTTTGAACAGACAGGTGAGAAGGCTTTCTCCTGGGATTAACAATGAAGTGAGAGCAACAGTAACGATCATGAAACAAAGTTGGTTTTGGCTTTGGATATTCAAAATTTCTCAGATTCTGAAGGCAGAGGGACCCTGATGGAGATCAAAGAGTAGCTGTCTGCAGTATACAGGCCTTTGTTTTTTTCTGAACTAGTTACTCTCCGCTCTCTTTTTCAAAGAAAGAGAGTTCTGGAAATTTAGTACATTCAGTAGAATCTATGGCAATTTTTCCTTACCCATAAGCAGACCCCTCAACTAGATTGGAATGATTCAGCACACTTCTCTGTTGAGAAGTAGCACTGTCGCGGAAGTTTTGCTTGACATAATGCTTTTATTCCATGGAATAAGGTTGACCTTAACGGGGCTTTTTATAATTAACAACATGCAAGTGTGATCAGTATCCATCTCAGTGGCCAAGGCTGGTCTTAGCTGCAGTATTTTAAAAGTACAAGAAATCTATCTGTCTGCATGGATTTATTCTGGCTTCAATGCAAGTAAAAGAAAAGTTCAGACCAGCTTATTTTTCATTCTTGCCACTGTCCTGGCTCAGCATTTCAACTATCCTGGATATTATTAAATGTTTCCTAGAAAAGAACTGAAAAGAAAACAGCCCAGTGTCTACGTGGTCACTGCTCATAAATCTTTGTCTTTGGAAGGAGCTGGGCACTTAGGTGCCCTTAAGAATCTGAGCTCAGTTCATCTTTCTGCAAGATGGAAGACAGTATCAATATGGTCCTTAAATACTGACCAGCCATGACACTGAGTCTTTCTCTCTAAGGATGGTAAATTCTGCATTTCATCCACCTCGAGAGATTCTCAGATTTATGAAATGAAATTCCAGTATTTGACCTTAAGTTCTCCCTGCAGCAGCCAAAGCCAATTACCTTTTTCTGTCATCACAACACATCAACATCACCAGACTCCGTGCTTTGTATCACTTCCCTTTATGTATTTCCAATTGGGCATTGTATCTTTGTACCCCCAGGATTGCAACAGTTTTGGCCAGGTACATAGATTAAATCAGCATATTGAAATATGTTCCAGTACGAAGCAGCAGCCCGGAGCATTTGGCTCCCATTCATCTCAGTAGAAATTCTGCCAACACGTATTGGAAGGGTTATGCCCAGATTACCTCAGAGGTCACGCTGATCTTTGGGTTCAGGGTTTTTTTACTTCACATTTTCCAATGAAGCGGGAGCTGCCAGGAAAACTCTCTTTGCCTTGTAAACAAACACAGCACAGCCGGGCAGTAAGTAACACAAACTTCCCCGCACTGGCCTGCCAAACAGGAGGTACTGCTGAAGTATGAATGATCTTCACATCTACAGTTCCTCACCTTCCATCTCCACCTGGAAAAAGATCTCATGTCCATTAGGGCATGAATCAGGTGCAGCTGGCCACCAGCCAGAGTCTCTGGGGCATCGGGGAGTCTCTGTTGACTGTATTGACTGCACTGGGACATGAGACACCACACTTGCCTACGGAAAGGAATATTGAGTGTCCCAGCCTGAAGGATGGATCCCATCAAGGGGACTTCTCAGTGTGGTCCTAAGTTTTTAACATTTAGACCATTCTCTGTAGAGACACTGCGGGTCCAGACCCTTTTATAAATGCCATTAGGTATCTGTTCTGCAATTGTAGGTACCTGGATCCTTTTACGTGCCATTCTCTTATTACCTGAAATACAGCTGCTAGCTCCAGGGGGTTTGCCTGCAGGACCTAAGAGATCTTAGCAAAACACTGCTGCTAATGATGTGTGTGCGCTCCTCCTGCCAAATCTCAGATAAATGTGTTTTAAACTAACAGCATCAGGGATGTCACATTTGCATTTCTCCCTCATCTTATTTATTTTGTATTGTTTATTTATAAAAAAATAACATGTTGACATGTTGACAGTATTGTTCAATTCCAACTGGTTTCAGTTTAGCTGCAGGCTGGAAGTTCAGGTGCGCTGCTGACTCACTCATTAGTGCCACAGACAGTGAACTGGGCTTTAATGTATTGCAAACTGTGAAAACAAGTCTCCCAAAACAGTTTTCTGGAAATGACAGAGACAAGCGCAAGAGCGGGACAACAATATTTCAGGCCAATAGAAGTTGTTTTCTGCAGCAGAAATCTTGAGCACAATTCACCTCTTTCTATTCTGTACGTGTTCGTAGATCAATATTATCGTCAAAGTTTTCTGAGTAACTTTTCCATCATGTGTTCAAGGAGCATGACTCTTACCCGCTCCCAAGGAGAGGAGCAGGTTCGGTGCAGGCTGGTGGTGCTGTGTTATCACTAAATTGTTCCTGTTCGCATGTCTGTGTGTCAGAGAGAGCAGTTCTAAGAAATGCACCCTGTGCAGGGAGTGCACATAATGATTTTTTTGAGAAGCCGTGACTCCCAGCAGGTACCTTATCCAGCTTTGGTCAATCTCCCAAGCAGTTCTGCCTCCTGTACCTTCCTGGGAGAAATTACACCATGGCTGGGGAAGATGATTTTCCTCGTTGCAGTCTTTAGGGGAGGGAGACTTTTAAATATCACAGCGCCCTTGCCTTGAAGCCAAACTGAGATCTAAAACATCAGTCGATATTCTGGGGAAGCTCAGTGCTGGGAACCAGAGACTGGTTTGGGGTGTTGTGCAGACTGGAGGAAGGGGCTCCTAAGGTTGGCTTTTATGCTCTTTTCATTGCCACAGCCTAGCTAGGAGGAAAAATGCTATAACTGAGGCCCCAGTGTTGCCTGCATTGATAAGATAAAAATTTCTAACCCACTGGGGGTTGCAAACAGTGTCCCTATGGATATGGTACACAAAGGTAGCATCATATCAATCTCCTCTAGGTTGACTGTTCCTGAAACACTGGGGAGAGAGGAGAGATCTCTGCGAAGCCAGGGCTGATATTCACTGAAGTGCAATCTGCTTAGAAAATGAGTTGCTTTCTCGTATGGCAAGAGCTGGTGGGATTAGGGCTGAGTCATATTAATGTGGGTCACACTGGCCAGAGCTGCTTCTAAGAGCAAGGAACATGGTACCCTGATGGTCGCCAGTGACAGTGGCAGTCCTCTGGCAGAGCAAGCCACCTAAGAGGATGCAGATTTTGGATCTACTCCCTATGAGCAGGGATGTGCCTGCTAGTGAGGGGTGTGGTGGGAAAGGCAAATTCCTGGAAAATTTCTCAGCTTCCTACAGGCACTCATTTTGCCTGGAATGAGCTGCCCCCAGCTGCCTTTCAGCCAGCAGGTATTCCCTGGGGAACCACAGCCTCCAACCACAGCCTTAATGTCAAGCTGCCTTTGGGCCAGGACCAGGCAAAGCTAGAAGGGTCTGCTGGGAGATACGGTGATGAGCATCATCTGCATAAAGCTGGCACGTCAGCCTTCCCAGTGGGCTTGTGCAGATGGCAAATAAATGAAGATGATCTGAGGGGACTGAGCCTAATGAGACTTTGGAGGTGAAGGGCTTGCAGATGGGATTCCCAACATCCCAGCCCTAGCTTCAGTTCCTCCAGAAGCCTCTGAAAGAAGGTGATACAGGAGGATGTGAGTGACCCGGGGAGCCAAAACCCCCATAAGCATCCTTAGGCCCTTGGTTTCATTTTCTTTCCTTAAGCTATATTTTAATAATGATTATATTTAATAAATTATCTTTTCTTCCTAATTAGACCTCTGATTACCCAGCCTAATGCCGTTGAGCACTAATACTGTTCATCTCCCTCCTTTGGAGATGTTCATTGTGCAATAGCCTGTCATTATTCTGAGCTAAACATACCATTTTTCTCCCAGAAGCTGTAATTTTCAGAAATCCCAAGCAAACAAAGACAGTGCCAGATGATGATTTAGCTTGTAGAAATGAAAAAAAGATCTCTGGTGGGAGGGGAAGAAGAGGGAAAGGAGAAAGAAATGCCTCCATTGAAGTTACTAGGAATAAAGATGTCACATTTTATGTTGTCACCACATCTGAAAACACCAGCCATCTGCAGTCTGCGGGCCAAGGAGAAGTGATCTAGAGCTGATCAGTCTGCCTTAGCTGGAGGCACATATATATCTATGAGAGCTGTTAACAAGGAGGAAAGCAAGCCTGTGGAAATGCTCCCAGCGTGGTCCTGGGTTGGTTTGAACTGCCTTACAGTGCCTGTGACCTGCTGAGAGTCCACTTCCAGATGTCACTGCAGCCCAGCCCAGGCCATCAGAGGGATCCTGGGGAGGTTAGGCTGTGAGGGGCTATCTCAGCACCCTCCGTTTCACTGTACCAGACACTCCTTCCCTCTGGGCAAGGGCAGCCTCCCGATGGACCCTGTCTCCGGCCTCACTGGAGGCTGCTGTTGAAAGGCTGGCTGTTCCCAGGACCTCGGGGTAAGTGGCCCGTATCAGGTCTCCTAAGGGTAAACAAAGGCACTTAACATGCATGATACTGGCTACACCATCGTGATCCAGGCAATCAGCAAATATGTACTGCAGCAAATTAAAGTTGCACAGGGCTCAGCTGCAGGATTTCTCATCGGCTTACCCTTTAGCTCCTCTTCCCTCTCCCCTTATGACTCATGTTTGTCTTTCCGACAGGAGGCTGGCCAAGTCCACCTTGCTGCTGATCCCTCTCTTTGGCATTCACTACATCATGTTTGCTTTCTTCCCTGACAATTTCAAAGCAGAAGTTAAGCTGGTCTTTGAGCTCGTGGTTGGGTCGTTCCAGGTAAGTCACCAGTCAGTCATCGGGTCTGTCGGCAGGGAGAAGTGTAACAAGCTTGATGAGGGAATAAGCAAACACATGGGCTGGGTTTTTCCTGGATTTACCCAATACTGCTCTTACACCTTGGGGGAAAAAGCTACTCACTCCAGCTTGGTCAGGGTGGAAGATAATGTTATATTTTGCCTCCTGGAATTCGAGAAGGAGATTCTGTCTCCTCATTTTAGGCACCTGAATAGAAAATGTACCTCTACAAGTTATTCGCTCTGGCTTTTATTATACTTAAGGGAGAAACATGAGCACCTCAGTTCAGTTTATGTATTACTGACATGGTGTAAGATGAGATAAATCACCCTTGGGAGGAGTGTCTTTCTGTCCATTAACAGGAACCTAGTCTGTCTTCAGCCAGTTGACTGGCATGAACTTTCTCCTCTGTTAATAAGTCCAGGTCCTGCCTGTAGATCCTGCTCAAGCAGGATTCCAGTTCATTGGCATAGGAGGCAGGTTCCCCATGAGGATGGATAATAGGGCAGTCCTCACATTAATCTGTAGGAAGCCCTGATAAAGTGCTTCTTAGACCCTCCCATACGCTTCACTTCAGTCAGTTCCAGTGCTGGGCTGCTAACCTTGGCCCTGCTGTTGCATGAAAAGAAGCAGTTATTTATGTATTTCATCCCATTGCATCCATCCGTTAATCAGCTCTAGCCACTTTGTGTTCTCACAGCCTGCCAACAGGACCTGTGTGTCACCACGTCCCATGCACGTGTCAGTAGCATGCTTTGTTCAGTGGTGAATGAGTTAATGTCCCTGCCTAAACCATGTCACTTCACATCTGGCATCTCTCCTGTGAGAAATAAATGGGTCTGTGCTCACTGCCTCTCTTTAATGTTTGCAGCCATAAGGGCTAGGGAGAAGTTTGGTTTATTTTTTTTCAGTGGAAGCTTTGATTCTCAAAAACAAGGTGTCACTGCAGGGGAGGTGGGAAAGGAACAATTTAGCCCTGTACCCAAGATCATTCTGACCTTGATGATGTACTGGTGAGCATGCTTAGATCTCCCCAGTTTCAGCTGACAAGACCAAGCAGGAAAGCTGGGTCTGGTATCTCATCCAGATGCCTCTGACACCCCGGGGTAAGTGACCAAGTGCCCCGTTTATTGCCGAGCTGACTGCTGATGGCTTTAAACACCAGCCTGGAGCAATCTTTGAACTCACACCCATACATCTGCTGCCAGGTACCTTAACCAGTCTTCTCCGGCTCCTTTTATAGGGAAAATGCAATCAAGTGGTTTCAAAGGAGCATCTTAGCAGTCCCCCAGCAGTGTACCCTTTCTCCAAGGCTGCAGTGAGTTTGAGAGGTGCTAAAAGCCTGTTCTCTCCTTTCCCCTAGGGATTTGTGGTGGCTGTTCTGTACTGTTTTCTCAATGGGGAGGTAAGATCGACAGTGTTGTTTGGTTGATGTTTGCAGCTAAGGCAAATTGAATGCTTGTGGAGAATGTTTGAGAAGTATCCCATTCCTGACGTTACCATACTGGGGGGGGGGAAGAATCCAAGTCTAATCGCTCACTCCAGAAATACAATCATTTGCCTTCCAGTTTCCAGCATAATTAATAAATATATTAGGACTTCCATGCACACTGTAGTATTGCTGCTGCTGAGTCCATCCTTTACTCATAAGACAGAATCAGCAGGACTACCATATGACCTTGTATAAATCTTGATCCAAAAGAACCACCTTCAGCAGGGAAGGATAAAGCCCGTCTTCTAAGCCCTACTCATGCTTAGCGCCTCAATGAATCCCCTACACAATCAGGCCCACTGCCAAGATGGAGGCTCGTTAGTGCAGTGATATTTTTGTACCATGCTCCATCTGCCCATAAGAAATTCAGCAGAGACTGATTAAACCTATATCACAAAGGCTAGCAGGTAGGTGTGAGCAGCTAAAAACTTGGAGCTGCTGTCAGCTGGAGTACTTTCAGCTCAATAAACTGAGCACGGGCAAGAAAGAAGCAGCTGTGATTTGGGCTTGTGTTCCAGCTTCCTAGGGAGAGGAAGAGTGTCTGGAATCACAATTTGCTCTCTTACAGCTCTGATGCTGCTTTCAGCCACGGTGATGCCATGCGTACATCACACAGCGGCATGCAGGGCGGAGAGCCCAGCTCCGGCAGAGACCTTTGCCACTAAGCCTGCACAGAGCCAGGCAGTACCACACAAACTTATTAATGATCCAAAACTGATATATTTTTTGTATTGACATGACTTGTTAGGCACAGACCAGTGCCAGGTAAACATGTTTCTACCTTACAGGCATTGATCTTGCCTTTCCCACGTTTCCAGTCCTGGGGTTTGCATCCTGGTATTGTACTGTTCCTGTGCTTGCTGATCCCAGGGACCCTCAGACACAGCTGTTTTATCTAATTCATAGTGTTATCTAAAAATTTGGACCAGAAGGCTTAAGGGGGTTGGGACAGGGACGGTGGCCAGATTTGTTCAGGATTTGATTCTGGACGGTGTAAACCAGATGATGTCTGTAAACTCCCTGAGCAGGAACAAGTAGCTTCTATCAAAAAAGCACAGCCGTATCGACAGCTTTACAAACAAGCTGCAGTTAAATCATTTGTATTTGGACAAAAACAGGGTAGTGAAAAAAAAAAATAATCTTAATTATACTCACAAAGTGTAGAATATGTTGCCATTAAAGTTAAGTAATCCAGCACATTCACTGTATCAGCTAAGAAATTCCCTGTGCTCATCTTTCTGCTGAAGCTCGGGGGTTTCTGCTCTAGTAGTTTAATGTCTGGAGTGTGACCTTTCTTCTGTGTGGCTTAAAGTTCTGGTCAGGTGGAGTTTAGTGACCTTTATAAATAATTCTTGGCCCCTTGGTAGGTGGGTTGCCCATGGCTGCTCATGCAATCAAGTCAGAGCAATAGAAGGTGCTCCCCTCTGCTGACCTGCTTGTCTTTCCACTGCCTAGGTACAAGCCGAGCTCAAGAGAAAGTGGCGGAGGTGGCATCTGGAGCGGTTCCTGGGCTCAGACATGAAGTATCACCACCCTTCCTTAGGCAGCAACGGCACCAACTTCAGCACCCAGATCTCCATGCTGACCAAGTGCTCACCAAAGACACGCCGGTGCTCTGGCTTCCAGGCCGAATTCTCTCTGGTGTGATGGGGAGAGGCTCTCCAAACACTGAGCATCCAAGAGAAACTGAGAGACAGAAAGGTCCCCAGGAATCAGTGATATGATGACAAATCCTTGTGAAATGACATGCTTTGCATGAGCCAACAGAGGACACACAACTGGAAAAGCCACCGGCATCCAGAAAAATATCAGATGAGCCAAGAGGCAGAGAAACACTTTTCCTCTCCCTCTTTTCAGGCCTTTCACTCTGAAGTTTCCAGCCTTCAGGGGTTGATAACTATGAAAAAAGGTCCCAGTCATTTGGGGATAGCCTGGGAGACCCTGATGTGTCATAAATGATGACGTACTGGGCGGGGAGGGAGGGGAGAGCCTGAGTCCTTGGTGTCTGTACCAGAACCAACATCTCTGAACCAGAAAAATTGCACTTTTTAAAAAAATGAGCCAGTAAAGGAGAGAGAGAGAGGCAAGAAGCCACGGGTGGTGGAGGGAAAGCCAAACATATGAATGTGCCAAAAGTCCCCTTGATAAGAGGTGGTGATAAGGCACTGAAGACAAGAGTTGGGGATGTGGGGAGAAGGGACAGGAGCAACATGAGCAGGAAGGGGAGAAGCCAGCACACGGCCCCTGCCTCTGCATATTACACGTGTGAAGATAAAGCTGCAGCACCGGGAAAGCCCCTCGGAGGATGCCACAATGCTGCAGCATGTTCTGCTAATTGCCTGCCATCCTTATTAACAAAAGCTTTCCAAGCACCCTGGAGTGCCCTCTGGAAAAGCAGGTCACTGAGAAGGCACAGCATGACTGCCCTTCTCTGCGCTATGTTCATGCCATCGTGTCTTGTTTGGTTGTTCTCAATGACCAGGAAGCTCAATTTGCATGTGTAAAAAACAGGTACAGATGCCAATTGTGGAGCACAGCTGTGTTTTTCATTCTTTTTAAGTTCGCCCATAGGTCTTGGTGCACCCAGGATCATTAAGAATCAGGGGAAAACAATTGGTCTGTAATTCCTTTGCACTTGCTGAGCACACACTGCCAGGATAGGGAGATGTGGAACCTCGTAATCCTTAATTGAATCAGACCTGCCATAAGGAGCCACACTCCAGGTGAAAAAGTTAGCGTTACAGCAGCAAGAAAAATTGCTTCCATCAGAACAAGGTTGTCTCAGCACGTAACTAGCACTCCAGGAGTCAGCAAGGAGTGAAGGAGCTATTAAATTGATTTCTTCTTCAGCTTTTGCGGGGAGATTTCATCCTATGATGAAGACATTGTTAGACTTTTAAGATGTGCGCGTGTGTTTTACCTCTTTTCTGAAGGCCCATTTGTTTCCATATAGGGGTGACCCCCATTTGAAGAATGCTTATAGATCTGTTAAAACCAAGGAAATATGTGTTTTCTTTTCTTGGTTGAGGTCTGAAGGAGAGGTGTGAAACCGAATCCTGCTCAGACATGCCAGGCTGGTCGCTCACAGGGCATACCATGCAGCTCGTGCTCCCAGGGACTGCATTTGAGACAATCCCGCGATCCCAGACTTGGTCAGCAGACAGGCAAGACAAGGATGTGGGTGCTCATGTTTGTGTGCCACCCAGTTGCATCAAATGGGGTTGTGCCAGTTTTACACTGGGGGCGGGAAATCCCTGCCCAGCTCATGTACATTTAGTAATTGGGCTGCTGTCATCCTAGTATAATGTGTCATAGCACTGTCCTCGTGAAGCCATGAAGAGTCTGGGACACCAGCGCATGTACATGGAAAGGAAGGTGGGCTTGTCTTTCAGAGTTCAGAGACCTCAGCTTATCCACCAGGTACTAACAATGCCTGGACCTCTTTTTCTTTGTAATGAAAACTAGTTCATTGGAGGGAAGCATCTCTAACCTAGGGGTTTGGGCGTTGTTTTGCTTGCTTGTTTTCCTTGCGTTAAGCATCTGTGATACACTGCCAACAAACCACACTAAGCCCAGCACGAGTGTTGTAGTTCTGGACATCCAGTTCCTTTCTCAGTTCTGAGAGGGCAGTTGTTCCGTGCGTAACCCTCCCTAGAGCTACGCCTGTTATCTTCTGAGCCATGAGCAGTGAGACACGTTGTGCATTCTCCCTCTGGTCTTCACCTTCCTTTTCAACTCCTTGTGCTTGTAAATCCATCTGCAGGAGGACCTTCTGCTTTGTATTTACAGCTTCTCTTCCCATTTCAGTCCTGTGCTAATTGTGCCAGCATCGACCATATGCCAAAGGCAGCAAGAATGGGCTTGCATTTTAGAGACATGACAGGGAAAAATTCAGCTGGCTCTTTACCCATGCCACAAAGCCTTCTGCAGCCCGTGAGATTCACCACCAGGCTGTTCTGCACAGGACCCTGAAGACAGGAGGTGACCTAAACTGAGGGGCTCCTCCAGAATGTATCACGTACATTAGCATGCTGGGAACTGTGCCCCTGGGCATCCTGCTTGCAAGTATTTCATCATCGAGCATCCAGCCACACCACCGTTAGCTGTCAAGGGTGTTTGAGAGACAAAGTGAATGCGCTGCATGTACCTGCTGTGACAGGCACGGCGATACCAGTGATGTGGGCAGTGCAGGGCTGCCAGCCCAGCTGCGCTTTCAGGAGAATGGAGGAGTTGGGGGTGAAATCAAGAGCTTTACACTCTGGGTATGAGCAATCAAGTGAACAATGACATTTGGATCAGGCTGTCTTTTAACTGG
The DNA here is from genome assembly GCF_017639655.2 of Falco naumanni. Lineage (NCBI taxonomy): Eukaryota > Metazoa > Chordata > Aves > Falconiformes > Falconidae > Falco > Falco naumanni. The sequence goes on from NC_054057.1 coordinate 59,253,734, forward strand.
CTTAGTGCAGGAATTTGGCCCGACATCTTGGCCTCCTCTATGCTGTTTTTCATCCAGCTCATCAATAAAATGGAGTTTGAGGACCCTGCTGCAACCCCGAATGACAATCCCGGCTCTGTTGTCCTGAAGCCACGCAGAATGCATGACACAGCGCTCAGGACTGGCAGCCCTGGTCACCGGTCTGGCCCCCTTAACTCTGGTGTAAGGCAGGAACAACTCCAGTGAAGGCAACCGCATTAACTTGCTGCAAAATAAGACTGAGAGGCATACCGGGGTGTGACAGGCTTTGAGATAGGTTTGAGGATTATCAATTTGGACCCCAAATATCTTTTGGTCAAATTCTCTGACCAAAATCCTTTGGTCAAAACTCTCAGGTCAAATTCTGATCCCACTTGCACCACCCAGTTCACTACGGTGACTCCTGAATTACACCAGCATTAAACTGGGATTTGCCTTTAGATTAATTCCTTCCTCTTCAGCCTGGAACTGTTTACTCCCTTTTTATACCAGTGAGAGATCAAAACTCTCCTGTTAACTAGTCACTCTATATTTCAGTGATTAAACTATTAAAAAATTATTAAGAAGTACAAGTCAATTAAAATATAAAAATTAAATTTTTGTCTCAAGGTCTAGAGGTACAAGGTTCAATGCTAACCCTAGACTGTAGATATTTCTGTTCAGCTGGGATCTATATTGCCCTGTGGCCCTTGTGTAAGCAGCAAGAAATGAGAATATGACCATGTTTAGGGTTTAAAAAAGAGCAGTAAAGAAATTCTAGGCTGTTGCAGAATTTCAGGGAATTAACTTGAAACTAGTTTTTAAAATCAGAGGTATATATGCAGCAGCATCGTTATGGCAGTTAGAGAATGAAAAAGGAATCCCAAGGATGTCCAGAAGACTAAACACCTGAATATTTCTTTTCATTACATTTCATTTCATTACATTTTTTGGCCTAGGAAACAGTTACATTTTTCTCAAGAAAGGTGTTACTGGAGAAAAAGTGTTCTGTGCATTAACTGATGAGCAGATTTACTTCATTCTCAAGATCCCGCTGGGTTCCTGCTCAGAAGCAATGAGGGGGGTGTCTGTGTCACACAGCTATGCGAGCGAAGGGATTAAAACCAAATCTCTGTTCCAATCTGACAGAAGTACTTTCAGAGCGAGATGTGCCAGCTGATTAGCAAAAGACTGCCAGTGGTTTTTAAAAAGCAAATTCCAAAGAAATCTCAGGAGTGAACATCGCTGGGCTTCATGGAAGAGATTAAAGGGCTTGGTGGGATTACTTTATCTCCATTCCTTCCACCTTCACCATGGTGTTTAAATAAAGCAAAACCCAGTGGGTTTCTGCAGGAGAAATAAGAAATATTTCCAGACTAAAAGGGAATCTCTCAAACTTGGAAATGCCAATAACGTGTCTTTACGAAGCTTATTTTATTCTGTCTGTGCACGTTCAACTCGGTTTGATAAATGGCCTGTGGAAATAGATGTGGTATCAGAAGCAAGGAGGTCAGGAAGCAATGTTTCTTCTCTGGAAGGTGACTCGAACACCAAAGCCCAGATACAACGTGTTTCCTCCCCGCTGTTGCCCAGCCTCTCTGCTCTCAGGTAGAACACTGAGCTGAGGAAAGGATCTTGACTGGGGTGTTGACGCAGCCCGGTGCTTCCTCCCAGGGCATCCCCGCGCCAATGAATGTGCCAAACTCTTGGAGACAAGGGCTACAGTCCTGAGCTCCTTGGCTCACAATGCAACTTTGCACTTTCCACACACGGATGCTTATGGTGGCAAAGGACCACGATGCTGCTTGATTGTAGATGACCCTGGAAGAGCAGGAGGCCAAGCTCTTGGGCTCACGTATACCTATATCGATCTGGAATGACTCTGCCGGTATCATTCTGGAACTAAACTGGTGTAATAGGGAAAAAAGTCAAGTCAGATGTCACAAAATCCAGAACAGCATGGATTTAAATCCATTTTGTTTCAGTCACCTTTTCATCCCCTCTCTAAACCCAGCATTTATGTGCCAGCCTGATGAGGTATAATTACAGTGGCTGATCTTGTTATTTCCCCTGGAGACCTATACCCTTGTTAATTAATTAGGAGTTTCTTGGGCCCACGGACCATCTCTTCCACCTCTGAATGTCCTAACTCCTTGTTTGCTTGCGTGGTGTTGCGCTGTGTTCTGAAGAGCCCTGAGTTTGAAACCCTGGTTATTTCTAGCATACGGTGAAATCACAAGGAAGAAGACAAGCATTGGGACTTGAAACTCCGCAACAGGTCTGTACGGGAAATAATGCCCATTTGGGTTCTGAGGGCCAGCCCTACAGGACACGCAAACCGGCATCAGCAGAGCACGAGTGTTTTATACCCCAATTTTGTGGATATTGTAGATTTGTACATACAGGAAATCTGAATAGCACATTAAAATAAAAACAAACAAATAAAACACACACACACATTTTTGATACTCCGATAATGGTAAATTAAGTTCAGAAAGGCGCTTTTGAATTCAAAAGTGCATTTTTCAGACTCTGTTTGAGACACCTCAAGCTGTTTTTCAGTAGCTGGTGCCAACTGACTTCTCACTCAAACCGTAAGCAACCTCTGCTCTGCCCTCCTGTACATAGGCTTTGGCAGCAAAGAGTGATGAAAACTGGCTGTGAACAGAGCATCACTGTCTCTGTGGACTTTCATGTACCTAGGTGCTTGTGATGTGTTCTTCATGCCAGTGAGAACAGGCCTGCTTGCTCAGCACAGGTGATATCTCCGCCTTGTTTCATGGCCTTTTGCCCGATGTTATTTATTTTGTTCTGACTCTGTACATATCCGATGAATTGGCTATTTTTTCCTTTGTATTTGGTTCATCTCCTTGCTTCAGAGGAGGTTCTTCTCTGTGGTTGACACTGCTGAAAACAAGCAATAAAACCATTGTGAAGACATTGTGTCTGAGATGTTCCACCCAATATTTTAATTTATTTTTCTCAGTCCTGAAGAAGATATGGACAGAGGAGGAAAGGCTAAGGAGGAGGTGGTGAGCTGGTGAGGTGGTTGCCTAGAGTTGGGCATAATGGTCTCATAGTTAGCCAGATAGAGATTTCTCTCAAAATGGGAGAACTTCTTTAAGAACCTCTGTGCCACCAGCAATCGGTACCAGCCCCAGTGTGAGCAATCCCCAAAACCACCACAATGAAGGCAACACCACTGCATGAGCTGGGTGGCTGGAGGCAATGTCTTCTGGACGTAGGACTCATGTGTGGTGGTAATAATCATACAATAACAAATGCGCTGTGGTTCTTTTGCCATGATCAAGAGATGTTCAATGATTCCTGCATTTGTAGGTACATGCACCCACGCACACAGACACATGGATTGTTTGTTACAGGTGTAGGGCTGGATGCTGGAACTTCATCCCACTGTCTCACTATACCGTGCCGTTCCAATTCATGCCCATGAGAATCCCCCCAGCACCCTGGGCGCACAGACCAAAGCTAAGGTCTTCTGTCTTTTCTGTCACAGACTGTAGCAGTTCATAACCACCCTCCAAGAACAGGAAGACCCCAGAACAGGTGAAAAGCCATGCTTGTTCTCATTCCTTTCAGGACTGAACACAGTCAGGCTGCCAGGCATCCAGGCCACATGGTAGGAGAACCCGTGAGCAGCTTCTCAAGAGCAGATGCGACGGGTCTGCAGAATGCAATTTGCAGAAATCTGCAATTTCTGCAGATGCTCCTGCAGAAATCCCACATAGCTGTGAGAAACCAAAATGCTTTACCCATGAGATACACGATAGAGCTGCCATCCAGTGCTTTCTGCAGCACTTGCATATAATGACTAGGGGCATCTTACAATGCAGTTTCCAGCTCAGGGCGGTGGTTTGACTTGGACTTGTTGCAACCCGATGATTCCAGAGCACGGGCGGTGTAAATTCTTAATCTGAGCATCGTGACAACTCCCTGCCTGCAGTTAGTACAACTAGACCCTCGACCCGTCCACCTCAGTACCGCTGTACATGCACACCATCGCTGTACATGCATATACAAGCACAATACATCTGACTGCAGCAATAATTATGTGAGTGGATAATTAACAACTTGCAGGTATAGAGGGAAGCACAACAGCTGGGTCTGGGGATGAGCATCCCGCTGCTCAGTTGTTACTTTAGTTTGCCTTTGGGACACAGGTTCACATGCTCTCTGGGCTGAAGGTAGCTCTCTCCATGGAAAGAAATGGACTGGTGTTTGAATGTGGATTTTGCTCCAAATCTCTGCTGGTTGATTCCTAACCATTAGAAAGCCATTTAAATTTACACTTCTTTCAGGCACAGAATTGCACAGTAGGGCTAACCCTTCCTTCCCGTTTGCACTGCCCTGCATGGAGCTGGAGGTACCACAAAGCTAGGCTCTGCGTCTGCCTCCTTGACGCACTGTGCATGCCAAGCACTGACATCTTGTACCTTGGTCCCTGGAGCAGCAGGCGCAGCAGCAGTGCTCAGCCTGTGGGGACTGCGTGCTCATCCCTAGTGGCTTTCCCACCCTGCCAGGTGACCAGATACCTTCCGAGGTTCTCATGGTGACCTCAGCTTTGCAGCTTCCTACAGCTTTCCCAAGGGTGCTGCATCCGCCTCTGCACCATGGCTGTGTGTCATGCTTGCCGTGTGCCCAGGTCAGCACTGCTGTCTTTCGGAGTCTTCATTGCTCATAACAAAGTGTGAGCCTTCCTCTGCGTTGCAGAAATGCCTAGCAGGCAACTACAAGTGAACAGTAATTGTTCATATAAAAGACATGTTATTTAATGCACATGAATGTTAAGGCAGTGAAAATAGATGACGGGGAGAGGTCAATGAGCTTTTCCTTGTCCATAGAGCCCGTTCCACAGCTCGCCCCCTTTTGAAGCTGCTTTACACCCACTGTTCCCTCTACTGATAAAGGCCAAGTCTACAACTAGGGATGACAAGTCTTTGCTATATATGGCCCTCCCTTCTGCATGGATTAACCATTTTCATTTAAAAGCAAAGTCTCTAATGCTCTGGGCCATTCGGAGAAGCAGAGTTGTTGCATACTGACTGTCACTGGATCCCTCTGCAGATTAAATCAGAAATCAGAAAAAACAGTGACAAAGGCTGGGGAAAGGGAAAATAAGCCAACTGCATTTATTCTGTGTCTATAGAGGTGATGACAGTTACATACTGCCAAAAAATGTCTTCCATATGAGGAACTCCCATCACTGCCCAGAAATTAATTAGCGTAAGGGGCTTTGATGAAGGTCACCTAAGCATTCTGCAGCAAATATCAACCCAACTATCTTCAATTCCTGCTGTGTGTCCCCTGCACAAGAACCATCCTTCCTGGCTGCCTTTCTTGGACACGCACCGTTATTCTGAATTGGATAGAACATGCAATCACATACATCTGGAAATTTTTCAGCTTGGCTTTTAGAGCTTCTTTGTGTAAGTTCAGTGGTGAAGTGGCTTTTCATAACTGTAAAAACATCATTCTCTCTGAGAAAAAGCCATGATTAAGAATGGCCAGTGGCATCCTTTTCCTTTGATCCCCTGTGGTTTCCATGGCAAAATGCCAGGGCAAGGACTTTTGTGATCTCCATGGCAATAAAGCAATTTCCCATGTAGTGAATCAATTTTAGCAGTCAAATTATCTTCATTCTACATGCAACCAGATGCATTCACTCCCTCCCACTGGGGACACGAAGTGTGAACTGTGACTCAATACAATCCACGGAAAGTCCTCCTGCCCTCAGAGAAGCTCAGAAAGGGTCTGGAGTGTCCAAGGATCACAAGGGGGGGTGGCACAGAGAACCTGGGCACTGCATCGCTGCTGTAATACCATACACTTCAAAAGCCTTAAAAACTCTTCCGATGCTACCACATGCTCACAGAGGAATCAATCTGATTGATGTAACTCCCGATGCATTTCACGTTTTGTAGGATCATCTGAACAAAGCCAGGTAAACTGAGATGTCATCTCAAAATAGCCATTTCCCACCTAGCGGTATTCTCAGAACCCAATTGGCCTTGCAGCCAAAGACAAGGCGGCAAGAGTTGGGAGTGTGTGGCGTTAGGACCCCCCTTACAGTGCTCAGTGATGAGCCCTTTCCTAGAGCCCGTCCCTGCCCCATCACACTACAGATTCAATCTCTCCCCTGGGAAATATGTCCACTCTGCCCAGTTAAGCTCAAAGCCTTGAACTCTTCCCACACACAGCCTAAGAGTACAGGAACTCACCTGGTGTGCTGAAACCAGCCAGCACCACTCCTGCTCTTGGTTTTCAAAGCAGCTCAACATCATTATTGCACATAGACTGGGACAGAGGAGGGAAAGAAAGGAAAGCAACATCTGACTTTGTAAGTCTGAGGGTTGGTGTGCTGGAGGGGGAAGCAAGACCAAGACACCCTGCAGCACACTTTTTTGTCCAAACAATGAGAGGACAATCACTTCAACCTAAAACTTCAATACCTTGGTAGTTAGATGTTCTGGGTGACAAACAGGAGTCCTGTCACTTAATATCAGCTCCAAATCAAGGAGGAAGGAGATTCAAAGTGAGATTTCTAGCCAAGATGTCACATAAATGAGCAGTGCAAGCATGCCATCAGCTCTGGAGAGTTCTCCTTTTTTTCCAACAGGTGAAACAGAAGTCCTTAGAAACTGAGATGCGTGGGTGGTAGCTGGGCAGTGGCCTTTAAAGCACAGTGATGCCAACATGAGATGTGAAGAAAACTAGAGTAGAACCTTGCCATACCAACACCCACACATTTGTTTATCTTTCCCTTTATTCTGGCAAGTCTTAACAGCTGGTTGCACCCCACTGTCACTTTTTATCTGAATCCACACGTGAATCTTACTTAACAAGGGAAGGAAAGTACCGGCAGCAAGACCCCAATACTGAGCTGGCCACTGCTGCCACCAATCTGTGTCCCTCAGCCCTTACAGATGTACTTCACTGGGATGCCTAATCAATGGCTGTTTCTTATCAACCACTTAACTCCAAGTTCTTTGGCGTAAAGCAGTTAGAAGCCATAGTATTTGATTACACGTTATCTGCTCCCAGCTAAAAAATATGGGGATCTGATAGAAACATGGCTTCAGCCTGCAGTGATGAAGGAATTTATTACATCTAAAAAAATTATGTGTGTAATGTGATTTCTGGTTTGGACTGGGTACAGCTTTTCATTGCATCCCATCATGGACTTCCCACCAAGTCAGTGCCTGCGTGATCTAGTTCTCCATCCCTCCCTCCTTGTGTTCCTCCTAGTTCATTGCCAAGAGTCTAAACAGAATGCTCCTTGGGAGCTATTCCAGCAATGCTCTTTGGCTTTTGAGAAAATGCTGGGCATGTTGGTCTGTGATGGGAGAAGGTCCATACACACCTCACAACCCGCAGAGATCTCCCGGAGGCAGCAGTAGGCAAGAATGCAAGGAGCTCAGCCTGGTCCTCCCACTGCCAAAGCACGTCTGCCCTTTTCCTCTTGCTGAGTCTGAAATCACTCCTTTCTGGGTTCACAACAGTCACGTTTCCAAGGATCTTTTTGTAAATTGGAAGGTTATTTACAATCACCATCATTTGTATGACCTGAGGCAGAAGACTGGACAGTTTTCTCCTTTCCTGCTTCCCTTACTGGCCAGGCAGCAGCAGTTTCTGAGAGGATGGCTGTCGTTGTGATGGGCAAGGGTAAAGCTTGGAATCAAGGCTGTAGAGTACAGGTCACTGCTGGGCTCTCAGCAGCTCCCCCACCCCAGAGGAAAGCTCTGGCACTGGTCAGCTGTGTTGGTTCTAGGGCTTGTGTGAATAACTGTGTGCAGGGGTGTGCTGAGAGGGGAGGGGAGGGGAGGGAAGGGAAGGGGAGGGAAGGGAAAAATCCATGGTTTATTTGGAAAAAAAAAAAGTGGTTTATTTTGACTAAAATGTTACATGCTATGGGTCTTTCTCCTGAAAAGAGAAACATAAAAATACCATTTGAAAACAAACAAACAAACAAAAACGTGTGAGATTAAATGAAACATTTCACTTCTGATATTTGAAATTATATTAAAAAAAAGGGGGGGAGGTGAAAAAAACCAAGGTAAACTCAAATGCATTTACAAAAAAAGAAGAAAAGTCAATAGTCTCTTTTCCACTAACTCACCTTACAGCCAGAGCAACTAGGTAGTGAGAGCAACAACCTGGATCTTCAAGAATGAGTCCTTTTAATTGGGCATAGATGATTTAGACATTTATTTACTAGGGTTTAAACAGAAGAATATGAAATCCCTCAGTTCTTTCCAGCTGCGTTATAACTTTCTGTAACTGGAAGAAACTGGTGCTCATGGTCTCCCACCCCTTTTCCAGCCTGGTCAGTTCTAATCACTAACCTGAGGCGCTGAGCTCTGTTGCAGTAGATTTTGCAAATGGTACATCTTTTAGATGCACAATCTTCTTTCCTTGTACAGGGCATCACAGGTCTGTCTAATTCACAACTGAAATTAGGTATTTATTCAAGTTAGGAAAGACTTAAGACATCAAAACAAAGTGTAACATTATGCAAAACAACCCAACCCAAAGAGCTGGAGCCTGGGCCATCCTCTCAGAACATCATATGGGCTGGGTGAGTAACCTCTGCTGTCTAAGGTGGCCACTTGTAAGAAAAATTCAACCCTTTGGAAGCCTTAGCAGTTAGTTTATTTACAGTAATCTTTCTACATGGGTGAAGTTTCCAAAATGGTGAGCAAAATTAATTCTGGTTGCTGCAACGTCCTACTAAATCAGCTCGTTTTTATGTACATGATGATTAATTTGTATATAGATTAATAATATGTATATACAGATGCCATTTTTGTGGCAGAAGAAGCACAAGGGTTGCATCTGTGGAGCTAAGCAGCGGTAAGAGTCAATGGGCACCTTTCCTAACGTCAACAAAAGATACATACATAATTCAGTAGCTCTCATTATTTAAATGCCAATCTAATTAGACTGCAGAATGTAAATTAATGGAATGTTCTTTGAGAGCTGTTTAGATCCATAATAATATTCCAGTTCTAGAAGTTTCCCAAGGCTTGAACAAGAGTGAAATTCTTCAGATTCAATATTATCTGAAGTGCTATGGCCTTTTCACAGTGAAAAAGATTTTTAGGTGTTATTAAGTCAAAGACTAAAGTAGCAATTACTCTGGCAAGGGAGAAATTCCTAGGGAGCATTTGAGATGGGTTCCAAGTGGATCACACACACTCAGCTAGAACATATCTCTTGTCAAAAGAAAAACAAGTACTTGAAAAAGCAAAGAATTTGCAAAGTACTGGTGAAGTGTAGTATGACACATAGGTATGAGGCACTTCAGCGATGAAAATAAATTACAAAGTCCTCACTATTGTACAGAGAATCTGGCTGCAGAAACTCATTACCAAAGTTGTTTTCTTTTCATGAACCAGAAGGAAAGCAAATTAAAAATAATGCAGTACAACTTGGTGAGGTGGACAATGCAGCTTCTCATTATTCTGAACCTCTTCTGACGTCCTCAGAGGTGAGGACTTCAGTTAAATAGCTTTGCTTTCTTCATACAATCTGAACAAGGCAGGTACAAACCCCTACCATCAGCCAGGAGAATGCATCTGACACCCCCCATTCAACCACAGGTTGGATTTAGCCACCACATGTGGAAACACCTTCCACCCAGCACCTCTCTCCGTAACACCCTTGTCTCCCTATGGAGGCAAGAAGCTGAAAAAAAACACATTTCATTGCACACAGAGCATCACTGTTTTCTCTCTGTGAAGTGGACCAGAGTGTGAAAAACGATTGTCAGCTTTGTAAACAGAAAGAAAAGAGCAATTGTTATTAAAGTATTGACTTTCTGGGTGAAATTCCTCTCACCCAGTTTTATGTATCTATTACGCAGTCATTAATGTCAGAGCCACTCATTCGAACACCTTTCCAGGGAGCTGATGTCAATGTAGTTAATTCAGTTTCGGGGGAAATGCATCTGTCCAGGTGCAGCAGGTGCACTGAGGCAACTGAGAGACACAATATACTCAAATAACTCCACATTGTCTGATTTAGGACTTTGGAAACTGAAAGACAGAGCAGACAGTGGAATACCAATTCTTCTCTTTGAAAGGGACAAAATGTCCCACCATGCAAAGCCCCCCTCTCCCAGCATGCATTGCACGCAAACTGTAAAGAAGGGTTTAGAAATTCCCAATGGATGTGAACTGCAAAGGTCTAAGGTGATGGCTACAGAGACGTTGCCAAGGGGAACCTGGACGTTCAATGAACGGATGGATCACCAGCATCCAAAGCTGCCCTTGACCCTCTGAGACACAGCGGGTCTAGTTCCTGTCAAATCAGTTAACACAAAAATTGGTAACAAGCTCTTGTGAATGAAAATGTGTATTGTGGGAGGAAATGCCAATAAAAAGATACGATGATGAAGAGAAAGACGCTACACAAACTCATTTCAAATCAAAGCTGGAGGAGGAAACAGCAATATTTACAGTTTTGCTTGAAAGACACACCTGTAAGCCTCACGGTATACCCAATATTCTTCCCTTAAAAACCAAAATTGTTGTTTGGCTATGTTCTATATTAATATTGAATAGAAATTTTTGTAATAAGAATTTTTTGGTGACCACCCAGTATGGAAACCTTGAGTATTATAATATAAAACTATACTTACAAGCAGAAAGAACATTGCTGCTTGTCCTTTTTTTTTTATTACCTAATTTTTTTATTTTTTTATTTATTATTTTTTTATTACATAATTACCCTTACTACATTAGCACTCACGGAAGGTTACCATTTGTAAGTAAAATACAAATTCAGAGCTTTTCAAAGAAGTAAAGAAAACATTTTCTACCTCCTATATATATATTAATATACCTAAAACTCCTGACCTTGCTTCATTGACAACACTCTTTAGAATAATGTTTTGGGCAACGTGGGTTCGGCAGAGAGTGAGTTTGACCATGGCTCCAGTAAAGAGATATTAGCTGGGATAGAAGAACCACCAGATGATCATTAACATAGTAATTTTCCTTGTAGGTCATAAAAAGTTCTTTCTCTCCCCAAAGATCATATGAGAACAAAACTGCACTTAAATATATTCCATTTCTTTACTAACGGAGTGTTAGTTTTTCTTTTGCACGGGGCTGTTTGGGAGGTTTTGGTTTAATATATTGAAATTGCAGCTGCATGTATTTAAATTATTTATGCACCCAGACATGTAGACTGTGATTAAGTTTCTTATTCGGTTGTAACATAAGGTTCATTTCTTTTGCTGGTTGATTTAGCATGAAGAAACCTTCCCTGTGGGTTTGCTTCACAATAAATTGCTATTGGCAGATAGAAATGTCAGGTTTACCCTCCAGATGGGAGCAATAACAAATCAGACCTTTGCTTGTTCCATTTTTCCTTCTGCACATGTGACAAGAGACGTGTGTTTCTCTCTACTAACTCTGTCCTCAGATATAGAGTTATAGGGGGGCACTTATTCACGTATGAATTTCACGGCCACCAAAAAAAGAAGCAACGTGGCTCAGGGTCTGTGAAACTGGCTATGACCGACAAAATTCCCAGGCCAAATTTCAACATTACTATTAATCTATTGAAGCTGGGATTATGTTGTTTTGATTTCCCCGATTGCACTTTTATAGTGAAGTTCTCTTTATAGTCACTGGAGATCTGGTCAACGTGAAGCAATGCACCAGCAATATAATCATTTCATCTCAAGCAGGCAGCTAAATTACATCAGATTAATTATACATTAATGGGACTCCATTGTGTCTAACGCCACATGAGACCCCCAATGTGTTGCAGACATCTACAAGGGAACAGAGGTAACACGCGACTTACATCACATACACGTCGCTTTGTAAGGACAGCTGTACTCGGGGAAGAAAACCTCACAGCATCTACTATGACTCTTCAAGCCTGTGTTTAGGCAGCTGAAAATCTCACCCAAAGTGCCTATTTCTTGCTTTGAATACAAAGGGTTTACTCGGATTATCTCAGCTGGACATGTCAGCAATGGCAATGTCTAATGACAAGCCAGGACAATCCACCTGCTGTTGCGTGATGTGATTTATCGTGACTGTGAGCACTACATAAAAAGGAGTCTTTTTTACGTGGTTACAGAATACATTGATCTGAATCATAATTTACTGGTAGTGACAAGGGACAAGGCAGTACAACCCAAGGACAACACTACAGTTTCCAAGCTTCCAAACAGAAAAAAAATTACGTCAAACTCTGGATAAAGCTGCCACTGTGGGAGAAACAGGACCATAGCTGAAGACACAGCCAAGATCTATGGCTTTTATGTCCACACACCGACTGATTTCCTCCACCTTCTCCATTGCCTCCATCTTCCTGGATATGAAGGTTCTGCCTTCAGCTTCTTCACTAAGGCTCAAACCACTTGCTCCTGCACCTTCCAAATGACTGTCTGGAAAAGGCAACTAATAACAAGTGCTGCTTGCCTCTGGTGGGACAGGCAATGGTTAGCCACTGCCACCTGCCATTTCAACATGGTTTTGAGACCCCCTCTCCCTCAGTTCAAGTTGAACTGCAGCTGGCGAGTAACCTGGGAATATATTAATTTTATTTCCTTGCATATGGTTATCAAAGAACTGAAGTGACAGTGCTAGAGTTGCATTTTTTCCTGTTTTATTTTCTGTAGACGGTTACTCTTAAGGAGGATGTAAACACTCTTGCACATTACGTCACTGCCCGTAAACGCAGGAGGCAGTGTGAGGGGGAGGGAAGTGGCTGCTCTCAGGATGGTGACCTTGCATAGTTGAGCCATTGCACTCAAAACACCAAAGCCAGATGAGGACTTTCATGCAACAGATGAAAGGTTTGTTGCTGGGAGTTTTTCTCCTGGCTCAGTCCCTCACACTGTCAAGGAACATAGGATGCAAAAGGGTCAGTCACCTCAAGCAGCAGATGTCTTTTCGATAGCAAAAATGGCTATAGTCCTGCTTTGCCTTTCCCTGCTGCCCCTCTGCCTTGCAGCAACCCACATGAGTGATGATGCTGCTTCTCCAAACCAGCTCTGGACTGAAAAAAAAACATCACAGGGCATAATTGTGTGGTGTCCACAAAGCTATGGGATGTCAGAGGGAAGCACAGATGGAGAAACACGCTCCTGCTGAAGAAGCAGCTGACCATGCAACCTCACCAGTACCCTCATCAGCATGCTCATGTCTGCACTGCTAAATGCAAGGGTCAGGGGCTCATTCCCCACCCTTGAGAGAAACGGGCTAGAACAGCTTGTGTCCTCATAGATTCTGCAGAAAAAATTACGTATTTCACAGTACCTTCAAAGAACATTTCCACAAACACACCCCAAAAAAAGCCAACTGAAAGTCAGACACTTGAGATTTAGATATTTCCCAGTTTCCCGGTGACTGGTGGCAACTTCCAGATCATGCAGAAATTCAGAGGGTGTCACGGTTAAGGTCTTGACCCAGTGGTAGCAAGCAATGGCTGAATTATGCTTGAAATCTAATGGAAAAAAAAAAAGAATTAAAGTACAGAGCGAGCTCACAATCAAAGCTATAAAAGGCCATCTTTGCTTCACCATTTTTTTGTCCCTCTTTTAACTCATCCCCCCGACTCTGCTCTGGGCTCTTGCAGCAGTTATCCCCCTGCCCCAGGGCACCTTTCCACAGCATCTTTGGGAAGTATTAGATATTTGTCTACCAAGCAAAAAGACAGAGAAAAAGGGGCTGTGAAGAGCATTCACAGACCACCATCCACCTCTGAGATAACTGAGTGGGCCCGTGTTTGCAGCAAAGAAGCTATTTTTATCTGTCCTGTTCCAGTCACCCCCATGACGGAACATTCCTGCTGGCTGGCCAGAGCAGTGTTGTTCTGTGCAAACATGTGGGCAAACGAGACCGTTTGTCTAAGTCATGGCAGCTTGCTTAAATATGACCTAATGTGTAAGCATATCAGATAGCTTTTTATAGGGTAGGTTTTAGGTTTGTTTGGGTTTTTTTAATTGCTCTGAACTCTGGGCAATACTTGGCTCAGACTGCGCAACACAGGGTTCTTGCTGCTGGGACAGTGCAAAGGTGCATTTGAAGGCTTCATTATTAATTCATTTTACATCCATTAATAAAAAAGCCTTCTGATCGATGGACACTGGGATGATCTAGGCACACAGAGACATGCACAGCCATCCTTTTCACTGAAATGGACTACATGATTGAGTTTTATGGAAATAAAAGCATCCAATAGTGAATTTTTCCTCTGACTAGAAGGTGAATTAAGGTGGAGAAAGGAGATCTTGACAAGCGGAGGAGGAGCTCTGTGGCAATGAGTCCTACCACTCCAATCTGATTTTATGGCGCTTCATCAAAAGGAGCTTTCACTCCACATGCGGGTATGTCAGCTGTCAGCACGAACATAGACTGTAGCGTTCGTGCTCAGCAGCACATACACATCAACACACCCATTCCTGACTTTGCCAAAGGTGCACACTCTGGATGTACTTTCTCAGAGAAAACAAACAGATGCACCAGTTTCCAAAAAACAACATCAGAAATGTAAAAGTCCTCCTGTTCTTCAACACCTCAGAATAGGTGTTGCACTAAACATCTCTAAAAACTTTATTACTGAAATTCATCTTTTCCTTCTCAGTGCAGGGTTCAGTGTCACTCTTATCTCTGTAATTTTGATATTTTTGTATCTTTGACTAACAGAAATTGGGCTGACATCCCACCCCCTGTCCTGTGAAGGGATGTCCCAATTCTACCTGTTTCCTATTTAAATGCCTTGCACATGACGGTCCTTTCTAGTTCTTCTTGACCGCCAATAGTCTTGACAGAACCAGTTTTATCTCTTTTCTAGAGCAGGGAGAGGTACCTTTATTGTTGGTACCACCCCATCAGTGTGTTATTTCTTCAGTAAAATGCTAATAGGATTAGATTCACCATTTTTGTTAATTCTCCCTTTTTATCAGCTAAGTAAGTACAAAGGACAAGAAATTGTTTTCCATTGGTTTTTTACAGGGCTTTTTTTTTTTTTTTTTTTTTTTAATGGTGCCTCTAGCTTCTCACTAAGCTGGATAACCATCACCCTCACCTAAAGTATACCTCAAAGTAAGCCTTGCATTCCCTGACTTACAAACCCCAGCAGCAATAAGAACTATCAATTAAAAAATTAAAAATAATAATAATAAATTTATTTTCCTTTCAGGAATTTTCTTTGACCTTCAGTCACTTTAGACAAAACTCCTTGGACCGGTATTCCTGAGCACCAGCTATCCCAGCAAGTCAAGGAGCTTTCAGCTGTAGGGGAACCATCATTTTTGATGATATCTTCGGTCTGGGAGACAATAGAATGAATCTACATTTTTATAAAATCCTTCAGAATGCATAAGCTATAGTCTAGGAACTTCTAACAGGGGGAAAAAAATAAAAAAGCAGCCCAAAATGACACATATATATTAAGTCTTTTGGCTTTTTCTGTTTGAAGGCTGTTGAATTCTAAGCTCTCCCCTAACGCTACGAAGTTTTCTCCTTTCCTAATACACACAACAGCAAACTGACCTTTTGCACCAGCACCTGAAGAGAAAATGACAAGAAGGATATTATTCTAGGTGAAAAATCACCCCAAATCTTTCAGGCAAAATGATTTTTCTCTCAGCATCTGTTTCCCCACAAGCAGAGGAGAAGCTTAAAAGAAAGGCAACCAGATGATTAAAGCAGAGAGGGGAAAACCCAATAAATTAAAAAAGAGAAAGATGGTTGTGAAAAGGGCCCTTCCAGTACTAGGGGCTAATTTTCAATCCTAGTTTTCCTCTTGAGAGTAATGTTTTTAGAGAGAACGTGTTCCTACAAGGGTCGAGCAAGTTCCAGTAATGAGGGCAGCTTTTTCTTCCTTAATCTTGCAATCTGCTTCTTCATTGCATTCCTAGCCCTGCTGCAGAAAAGGGATTAGAGCCTGAAGGGTGATTGATGTCGCAGGATAGCGGTCCTGTTTTTGCATCTCCTTCTTTTTCAGAGGCTAAAATACTACCCACTGATATGTTTGCATTTCAAAACCACTTTTAAAGAAAGTCAAACCTGCAAAAGTTAGGCAGTGCCAGAATATGAGGGTTACCTGTCTGTGCTGGGCCAATACACAATGAATAAGAGCATTTGTGCATGAAATTTGTAAGAAAAGCAGACAGAAATTTGAGGAGCTGCTCAGTGATGCCGTCAGCACAGTCTCTCCATGGACTGAACCAAGCAGGTCCAGGGAGAGGAGAAACTGGGGTTCAGAAGCATTAAGGCCAGTATTTCCAAACTTAACAGCCTTAAATGAGTCACCCTAAAAGACATTACTCAGAGGACCCGACTAAACATTTCATCTCTGTCTCCCAGCCTGTTTTCCTGGGTTTAACCCCGAGTTAAAAAATGGGAGTTTGACAATCCCAGTGCTGCCTCCAGGTGAAAACCCAATAAATGAGCTACAAGCCAGATCAGTTCATTTCCATGCTTCTTCTGCCTTGAGGAGAGCCTAAAAGAAAGGAGGCGTTGCCAGAGACTGGCATGAGTTACTGCACTGCCTGCCAGGCTGGACGAGGCTGGGATCCCTGGGGCTGTGGACTATTTGCTGCTAAAAGTAGATAATCTAAAACTAGGTCTAGGTCTAAATCTAAATCCAAATAAATACAAAAATAAATATAAGTATCAATATAAAATAAGCATAGACATATAATGTATCATATATTAAATAATTCATTATCATACTAAACTGTTTTATTATTTGTTATCATATTTAATATAAATCATATATAAATGTATCATATAGACTCAAAGCTGTACCAGGACATCCACAAATCAGTTCATCAGTCCTACACGTAATAATACATGGATTTTGCTGCCTGTTTCTGAGAAGCTGGGCTAAAGAATAAAAAAATAAAATCTAAATGCAGAGCAGGGGGTGCCCTACTTCATGCAAGGTTAGATTTCTTCATTGTGACTTATTCTGGTAGTACTGCAGACAACTGTAAAGAGAGCTGAGGGATGCTGTTCATGCCATGCAGCTGTGTAAGCAATATGCTGCATACCCATGTGCCCCGTGTGGTCTGACAGTGCAAAGGAGGGGCAGAAAGCACTTGGAATAAACAATAAGGCTGCAGCTATCGCAATAAGTGAAATGGGTTTGGGATCCTTCTCTGGTACCGAGGCCAGCTGGCATGGAATGGTCCGCTGCTATTTTATTAAACTCTTAGTTTCCAAAATATGAGGCTCCATTCAAGCTGTTTCTCAGGAGCAAGCCACACTGACTTCCCCCAGACGTTCTTTGGGAAAATGCCGTTTAGCCCAGGCACAGGGCATCACAGAGCGGCATCAAAACAATTTCACAGTATAGATGATCAATTCCATTGTCTGGGAATGTTCCCTGGCACTTCATAGACATAACCTCAAACGTTAGCCAGGCTACTTAGGTGGTTAAATCCTATGTGCAGACCTGGGTTTACTGTAGCAGGGTCACAGGTCAATGTGCTAACACTGTTGTAATTTTTGCAGTGGCTAGGTAAATGGGGAAAAAAAGTCCAGAAAAATGTACTTGGACAAAAAGAGACTATTTTTGCCAGGATAGCAGAACATGCTTTCGAGAAGGAGCTGTGAGGCTTCAGTGAAAGTCCTTGATTCACCCTGTGATGCATCCTTACCATTGAGAAGATGCTCACGAGGTTTAACAGAGCTGCAGCACAGAGCTGCCCAGCCAGGAGCCACAAGGCGTGCTTTGAGAGAGGTCAGGACTGCAGCCCATTCCTTTACATGTAGGGAAACCTAGGCTTGTGCAGAGACATGGCAAAAGGCCACCTGACAAACGAGTAAAAGAGCAAGATGTAAGCCCTCGGTCAGCTGAACCACGTCCGAACCTGCCCATCATGCTGTGCCTCCGTCGTGGCTCAGCAAAGCACCAAGTAATTTCTGCAGTTACGAGCAGCTGCTTGCTGCACAGTTCATGGGGGGGTGTAGTATTTTCATCACCCTGAGATGCTGTGGAAATAGAGAATGAAAGCAGGACAATGAATTAATATGCTTTGATCTCTTTTTCAAGTGCCTCTAACAGCTGGCAGGCCCTCCTCCTCATTTTGGGCTCTCGGCCAATACACTGCACCTCCTCAGCAAGGAGAGAGCAAACTCTCCTGCATATCAATGTCTTAACAACTCCTACCTGGGCCAGGCTGTGGTGAGGAGATGCCTTTTACAATGTGCTTTTGATTCCTATTATGCAGAAAGGGTGATGTGCCACGCAATCTGCTGGGGCATCACCTCGGTGGGTCCCCCCCTGAGCAGAAAGGCTCAAATACAGCCTTGGCACTGCAGAAAAGTGTGCAGGGCTGCAGCATGCACCACAGCCAGAGCATGTATTTGCTGCTTTTACTTGGCAAAAAAAATCTCCAGGTGCCAGACTGGCAACTGAAAAATAGCCCATGAGGGCAATGACAGCACCCAGTGCTCACCTCTTTCCCACCTGCCGTGGCTACCTCACACATCTGGCATCTGAGCCATCACTGAAAGATTTCAGGTCATCGTGCTTGCTAAGAAAACGCTTTTGGAAAAGGTAAAAAATTGTTTGAGATTATATACTAAACCGGTGGCAGATCTAGGGACCCCTGGCTTATTTCCATTGCTTGGGATTTAGCTCCTGGTCTGATTCCTTCTGAGAAGTCTACTCTTTAGAAAAATGAGCAAAGTGCCTGTGCAGTCTGTCCTTATGCTAAACAAGATCAAGCTGGGTTCAACCAAAGAGCCGATTATCTTCTGCACCAAATAATTTTCTTTTAGGATAAAGCAGCTTCCTTCAGTCCCAAGGCACACACAGAAGGATTATGGTGTAACGCCAGCATACCAAAATCCCCCCTGACCATCCTGCAGGAGATCTCCTAGCTTTGCCATACCCTCCTTGCTTTGGAAATAGAATACCACACACAGAGATCCATCCATTCATTTCTTCCCTACTACTGCTGAGCACATTTAAAAGGCCACTGGCAACTTTTTTCTGTGCTGTTGATAAAATTTTGAAGCAGCTGCAGCTTCACCACTCATTTCCAGGCAGACCTGAAGCTGATAAAATTGTGCTTTTATTGCTGAGTTTGGAAAGCCTTTTTGCTTTTATTGGAGCAGTGGAAAAGGTTATTGCTCCTTCAGCCAGTCACATCCATTGCAAGGCATGGGGGTTTTATGAAGGGCAGGAATGTAAATGAGATTATCCACAGGACAGCTTTTACAGACAATGGAAAATCAAATGTGCCCTTTCCCAGGGGAGAGCAGGTGGGGTTTTGGGCACAGGTCTGGTTCTGTGTAGAGCCAAGACCTCGCAAAGCACTTCAGTGCTTCAGTAAAATGCTTTGACATCAGCGACAATGTTAAAACTCTCTTCATCTGCTGTGTTAGCAAATCTATGCAATAGCAAACGTCTACAAGTGCTGAGAGTGGTGACAGCCTGCTTAGACCCTTATCACTGGCCCAGGCACTGGGTCCCCAGCACAGGAGCTCATTTGCTGGTGGGACTCCATCCTCCAAGTGGTGCAGCCACATCCCAGACCTCTTCTAGCAGACCCAGCCTGCTTTGCTGCCAAAATGACCTCCCTTGCTGGTGCTTTTAGCTGGTTAGCTCTTCATCCATGACAACACCAGGGACAAGCAAAGAGGACATTAGAAGTCCAGTTCAAGAAGTTGAGTTCCTGAAACCTGGGATTCATCGCCTCCAACTGCACAGCTCTCAATATGATGTCTGTTGATGTCAACAGACATCAAGTCTCCCAACTTCACAGGCCACCTCTGGACCAGAGGAGAGAACTGCCTACCTGCCAACTCAATAAACTACCGGCTGGGGTGGCTGAACAGTTCTTCAGAGGCATCTGCATCCCTCTGTTGGCTCTAGCAAATGAGGTTGGGCTAGACAACAAGGTCATTTAACAGATACAGATGAATCCCACCCAAAATCATCAACCTCTTCCCCTTTCTCCATCCAGTCCTGGAGTGCACTATTCACTTTTCATCCCAGACTGAGGATCCAGCCCTGTGGGGGACAGGTCAGGACAGCAAAGATGCTTTTATGAGCTGCTTCCCAGGCTCATGCCTCTGAGCTGTGCAGCAAGGCTTTGGGAACCGAAGAGCAGGTTTTTTGAGAAGGAGCTTTAATTGAGTGTGGTTTAAAAGTTTCCTGGGTTTGTTTTTCAGCTCACTACTGCTGTCTATATAAAACTGTGGTTACAAAAGTAAAACTAATTAGCCGTAGACAACCAGTCACTTAGAGAAATTGCTGTCACAGCTACACCAAGTAAAACAAAGCCACAGACAGCTCAAGAAAAGTTCAGCCAGAGCAAGCCTGACAAGTCTCTCACCTAAAGCCTTGCATCTTGCAAATTCCATGCAAAGTTTACGGCCTTTTAGTAGCAATGGCAACACTGTGTTGCAGGGCTGCATGGTTACATACCAGGCATCTTTCTCTTGCAATTTCCCTGGTTTAAGCCTTCCAGATCACTTATCTTTGATGATTTTTAATCAAAACAGACAGTTCATGGAGGTCAGCTGCAGGCATGGTGCTAATTGGAGCTCTGGCTGAACTTGGCAATGACAGCCCTGGCGCCTCAATAGAACATTTTTGCCAAGTGGAATCTTAAAACTCTCAGCAGATTCCTCATGCTTTGTTTTGATCCAAGCATGGTCACAACAGGGAAACCTGTCACATGATAGTAGCCACAGACCTGTCTGGATAGATAGAACACGCCAGATAGACTATCTGACAGACTCACCTCATGAGATGTAGAGCTCTCCATCCAAGTTCAAGCTGCTTCTTTCAAACACGCTGCGTTAATGGAGAACTGGTCTGTGTGGCCAACAGTGCCATTTGGTGCATCTCAGTCAATCTACATGGTGCTGCAGTGTCCTCTGTGGGCTTCCTGGCTTGGATGCACCCCTAATTCAAACACCTCCTCAGAAGCCCTGTCCTGCAGTGTTGTACTGAGTCTTTCTCATCCTCCTGAATGGGCAACAGAGAACATTATCTCTGCTGCTGTCCTCAGATACTGAGAACTCTCATCTAGCTCAATTAGCACAAATCATGCTTTGTCAATAACACAGATGTCAAATTCATCACTGACATTTCTTCCTCTATTTACATTTTCATTCACTGGATCAATGGCACTCATTTTTTCCTTGGGTGATTAGTTAGCTCTCAGCAAGAGGCACCATATAAAAGTGCTCACTAAAAAAAAAAAAAAAAAAAAAAAAAGCCTAAAACTTCCCTTGATATTTTTTACTCCAATATTTATAAGAATGAATCAACTTCCACCCGTGTATCAAGCATCCAGCTGTAAGCCTGGTAACTAAGCCACACGAGGGCATTCAGCTTGCTGCCTGCAGGTTTCAGACTGGAGTCAATCTTTTAGCCTCACACAGCTTAGGTGAGGGCTTTACCCAGAGGGACGCTGCCCACCCTCCTTCCTGGGTGTATTTCCACGTGAATCCAAAGCTAGCAGACAGTTTCCCAAAATGCCAAATTAATCAGGCTGTGCAAGGGTGGGAGATAACCGAACACCTACTTTACTGAATCCAGGAGGGCTGCGTTGGCTTGTGAGGTTGTACGTTGCCATCAGCAGAAGAGCCAGTGCTTTCACAAAGACATCTTTCATGAAATTTGGAGCAAGTTTCTACAGCAAAATACTGTGTCCTGCAGGTAGCAAAGTTAATTTTGAACAAGGCAGCTAAAATACCTCCGCCTGGAGTGGCTTTGGGTTTTATCAGCAGCTGATTATATCCATCAAGGGTTAACCACCACGTAAGCATTAATTTTGATGACCTCAGTTTAAGGAGTAGTTAATGACCCTGATCTGTTGGGAACTCACCTCAAATCATTTTCCAAGGAACTCATTAGCATTTGTTTTCTTTTTCAGGTAGAAAAACTGGAGTCATAAGGGAACAGCACAACTAGTTAAAGGCTACCCAGTGGTCAAAGTCAGGAACAAAACCAGTACCTTCTGCACCCTAGTCCAACCATAGTAGGCAGTAGCCTTTCCAGTTACAAGGCAGAGATGGTCTAGGAGAAATGCCTGATGAGTCTCTCCATTGGCCTTATTAGGACTTGGATCAAATATAGAGGCTAATCTTTCTATGTTCTTCTATGGATCTATGCTCTTAAATGATTCATATAAATGAGGTGCATACATTACATTTGCAATGCTGTAGGCATCAATATGCAAGTGTTAGAAACAGCTCTTTATTCAAGCAACCTGGGCAAAACCCTGATTTTCCTATGGGGGGAAAAAAAAAGTTAAAGGAGCTGGAATAAAGATGGTTCTTTTAAGTACATATCTAAAGAAAGGCAGAATAATTTTGAATGTATCTGTGCCCTCTATTATTCACTGGAAAAGGTCTCATCTTTTGTTCATTTGTAAATATACTCAAGCCCATGATTATGCATTGTCATGACTATTTTGTGATGAAATCATCAATCTGGGCTGCTCTGAAATTAAGCTGAATTTTGCAAGTGACTTCTTTGTCAAAGAAAATGGTGTAGAGCAATCCCTTCCTTCTTGTATTCAGGCAATCAGCCATATTAAAAAAAAAAAAGAAAACCCACTGAGTTAATCCACTGATGGTTTGCCAGCCCAGCCTTCCAATTCAAGCCTTGAAAAGCCTTGGAGTATCTTAGTTCATACCTGAAACTCACCTGTGGGCAGCCTTGTTATGGACATGATCACTGCTTTTGAGAAGCAGACTTAGTTCAGCTACCCGCACAGAAGTGTCTCTTGCCATTTGAGATGCTTCAGGGTATATCACCAGGACCCAAATATTGCTCCAGGAGGACACAGGTCTCTCATTGCATCAGCATCATAACTTCCATCCTCTTATGGATGCCTTGGGTGCCTCCAGATACCTGTTCTGAAGGTCTCAAGGAAGATGAGAAAACAAAACTACCACTCTCATAATTTACAGATGATGGAATGACTCATGATATAATTTAGCAACTACATTAATTGTTGACCCCGAAAGAGGTAGGTTTTAACACCAGATCTCTCCAGACTGTGTTCTGTGCTGTCACTGGAAGCAAATCCTTCTTTCCTCATGAGCTACAAAGATAAACCCTCCAGAGCAGGCTGGTGCACTGGAGAAGTCTGATCTGAGAAAAAACCAGGATAAACTCTCCAGCAACAACTTTACCAGTGACCAAACTCTAGCACAGTCTCCCATGTGCTGTTAAACCCTGAGAAAGACTCTTGTTACAGTTTTGGCCCAGGGCAACTCCCCATCCAGCATTTCTCATATAGTCCAGGCACAGTCAGGAGTGACACGAGTCAGGGACCATTCGCTGTTTCACTAAGGGATGTCCCTTGTGTCCATCTGGAAAACAAACACACTCAGCTGCCTCAACAAGGGCTATGTCCATGTGGGCATCATGGCTACAAACCTATTCCAGATGCAATTATACAGCCAGTAATGTCAGCAAAATTACATTTTAAGGTCTAAGTCCCTCCAATCTGGAGACTCCAGGGAATACAAAACCTCAACAAGGGTTTGCATATATCTCTGACAAGCCAGGCAGATCTGCCTGAACAGGAAAAAAAAAAAAACCCCACAGATTATTTTTTTTCCTCCTCATTTCAACAGCAGGAAAAAGCAAATTTATAGTTGCATCTTCAAATATAAGTTTCTAGTACCTAAAGCAAAATATGCCACTTTCCCATATCAATGCAGTAGCACAAGTCAGAGGGGAAAAAATACATTTCCTAAGTATACGGAATAATCTGAAGTTCTACGTATAAAGTAGCTTTTCATCAGTTGCAGCCCACAGGCTCTCATAACACTTACTAATAGAGCTCCAAGAACATTGCTTTTCCAGCTTGTGCATAATTCAGACAGAAAAAAATATAATGTAAAGATAAAGCTAATTCCATTTAAAAAAAATATTAAAGGTAATCAATGGTTCAAAAACATTGTTTACAGGTAAATAACACTTTCAGTCTCAGCTTAAAATGTTTTCTTTAAGGGATTCTCTAGTAAAAGGCTTTTTGCTTAAATGTCACTGTTAAAATTCAAAATTCCATTCAAATCAAAAAGCCAAAAGATTTAATTCTGAAAAGCAGGGAAAGGGGCAATTTAAGTGCTTTGCAAAATGACTGCTTGTCTGATTTCTACACAAATAAATTGACAATACCAGCAATAAGCATTCTGCTGCCTCTAAATCTGAATGACTCCTCTGGAAAAAAAGTTTTTGCCATAAAACATGGCCAAGTTTTTCATTACGCTGTTCCCTGCCTAGGAATATTTTCAGACAAGACACCATTTCCTAACCATGCAGCATCCAGAGCTACAGCAGAACAGCTTTTCAGAGCAAATAGGATGATCCAGAGCTGGAAATGCAGCACAAATATACTTCAGAGAAATATACTAGTATCACAAAAATCTCAACATTTCCACAATAAGGTGTTTGCAATATTGTCTCTGTTTAGCAGAGAGAATTTCAAAACCTCAGTAAACGTTACAGCAGCCAGAAGCCCATGTGGAATTGCCCAACTGAGAACTCAGCCAAATGGCTATTATCCTTCTGAGAAATGGCTTTTTCCATTTTAATGGCTGTTAAACATCAAAGCTCTGGACTGACGTCTGGTCTGAGAGGCAGCACTTCTCCTAGCCTGTGCTCCCTTGCACCGTGTTGGGTCTTTTTTGATCACTCCAGGGAAGCCCCTTATTAATTAACACGTCCCCTGCAAATACAGACTTACCGGCTCCTGCATCGTGGGTCACCCACAGACCCAAGCTGGACAGAAATCCTGGATAAATGACCCTTTAGCACATATATGTTGTGTCTATACCATATGCATGGTAAGTCCCTTATATCCTGGGGATATACGTATATTCATTGTCTGTGCAGAGTATGGTCCATCCCATATGGGGAGTGAGCCTGGGGCATGGTGTGTTTGCTGGTGTTATGGGAATTCCACATGCCAGCCACCATAACAGGGTTTCCACTCTAGGTTTCTGCTGAATCAATAAGCCAAAAAAAAGATTCTTCTAGAAAAGTCCTTTTAATTAATAGCACTGGAGCTTGAGCTGGGTGCCTCTGAAGGAGGACCTCAAACAAAGACATCCCTGGGCAATTATACCCTTTACAATCCAATTTCCCCACCCCTCATGCAACAGTTCGGACCAGTAATAATATTAGGGTCTGGGGTCTTCCCGGTCTTCATTGGGTCCTTTCATTGTCTCTAGGGGGGCTGTTTCTTTTCCTACCTCTAATGTCGCAGCTTCTGTTAATGCATGTAGCATCCTTATCTTCTGGACTGGACCACCTTCTTTTACTTGACTAGGTAAAGTTCAACATATCTAGGTGAAAGTTCACAGCTTGCAGCCTAACTTCAGCAAATTTAGCTACTAATGCTAAGTGAGTTTTGCTAAACCAGTTCTATATTGCTAGTACAGCAAGTCACACAACTCTGGGCATGTACTAATCAGTTTTGTAGCATCAAACCGAGGGGGTTGGTACATAATCTGTTACCCCTCCTGTTTTCAGAGCTGCTCACACAGCAGATCTACAGATGATACTTCAAGGTGCACCCTTGGCCCTAGGGATCCATCAGGGTTAAGGCACCCTTGGTCAGCAGGAGCTTGCGTACAAAGTGTGTAAAGGGTGCTCCGTGTCCTCCAGGCTGCACTGACACTGAAATTATGGCTCTTCCCAAAACTCGTTTCTCAAGCCTGGGGCTAAAAGTCATTCCCTAGCTAGTGCAAATCAGCTAGAGAGTGAGATTGCCACCACTGTTTCTTTTCTGGTCCATAAAAGGTTCATTAGTTCTCTTCACTGACAGCGAGAGCAGCTTAGTCTATTATGCTACAGATTGTTTCTTTAATTATATGCCATCACTCTAAACTCCACCGATTTTCCAGATATATTTCTTTCTTTTTATATGCACACACATGTGTGTAGGTAGATAGATATATAGATAGATTATTTTTTCAAGTTCAGCGTCAAACTGTGGGAAGAAATGACCGTAGTCATGCTTGAAATTAAAACTAGTGCAAGCTCCTGAAATACTTTCTTCACTGTACCCCCTCTTCCCACCTCCTTCGCACCCCACTCCCAAGTCACAAAGGAAACACTAATTAGCTTCCAGATCAGGCACGTCTGTATTATACGCTGCTCTCATCTGACAGATACTGTACAGTAATTGGGTCAAACACACAGAGTAACCAAAGCACCGTGGGTTTGCCCGCAGCTCTGGTGGAGGAAGAACGAAGAATCTCACAGTAAAGGAGGGCCCAACACAGTTACTTGCGGCTCAACTGCCTTAAGGATGCCTGACTAGAGCTCTTTAGTAGCATTAAAGATTTATAAGGATTTTAACAAAAGTTTCCAATATCTGACTGGTAGCAAAATCATTTTGCCCTTATAGAAACACCAGCAGGCTGAAGGATCACAAATAGGTTATTCACTTTATATGGGTAGCGTGACTTTCCTCTGCCACTCTTCAAACCCTTCATCTTCTCCAAAACTGAAATTGGAGCATCCCCTTTAGTGAAAATATGGTGGCATCATTAAGATCTTCATGTTTCTGCAGTAAGGTATTTGCAGTTTTGCCTCTACTTAGCACAGAGACCATGAAAATAATGACAATAAAACAATTAGTGCTGGTGGTTCTTGTCGACAACACCCTGAGCTGCAGCGTGAGCATGGTCTGAAGTGAATCCTCTCACCTGTAGGAGCCACAGCTGAGCCCTGAAGCTGGTTCATTACACCATGGCCAGCTGGGAAGGGTACAGCAGCACAGAAAGCCAGGTCCTGAGATAATACAGCCCTGCACACACCACTGTCACAGCGGTACATGTCGGAGTAGCTAGGTGGAAGTCACCTTGGGTTTTCACTGGTATAAATGGATGTATTTCCCCTGCAAGCAAATATCCTTATTAGTGAAAATCAGTGCCGGCAGCTGGTGTTGCCCTGCCAAAGCCTGTGGAGTTGTGCTCATTTATGTCTGCAGGGGTGTGGACCTGGATTTTCAGAGTTGGAGCATTTTCAGACTGGGACACAGTCTGTCACACAATTCTGGCACTTTTCCTTCTTTCCAGAGATAAAGGTTCTATGGGAACTCAGATAAAAATCCTACAAGGTACAACCCCGCTAACCTCCGCTGCAATACTGCTACAGGGTGGCTTGGGCAAGCTCAGCAAGGAGATGGGCTGTACGATCATGAATGAGTAAAGGGTTTCCAAGAGATGCTTTAGCTTAAGCCAGCTCCAACTAAGGAGAAAAAAAGCAAGTGAGTGTAAAAAGGGCTCCGGAGAACCAGATAGCTTTTGAAAGGAGAAGTGGAGAAGCAGATGGCCTCTGCTCCTGGTAATAGGTCTGCAGAACCTTAAAACCTTTCAATCGGGAAGCTTGGCCATTTGCCCCATCCCAGGGAGACACCAAAGCACCTCATGCAAAAAGACATTAATAGGGTTCCCCCTTTTACTCTTCCAAGATAATACTTATGGCCAGGCAAGAGTGTGACCTACATAATGTTCAGCCCCACTTTCCCCTTTAGTTTTGTGGACTTGTCCAAGCTGTTCCGCAGGACTGTTGCAGTCTGTATTGTTTCCAGCCTAAGAGGAATGCAGCTTTGTGCCTGGCATATAATTTAACAGGGGCAGACGAGCCCTTGATCCCAAAGGAAAGATCTTCAGTGCCAGCAGGGCTTGACACACCAGGCAGACAGATCCCAACTTCAAAGAGCAACTCATCATTATCTGCACAGCAGCTGGGGCTAGCGCAGCTTTTGAAGATGCCCACCACAGACACTCAAGTCCTGACCCAAAATAAAATAAATAAACACCCTCCTGTGGTGGCTACCCTTTGCTGATCAAAGTCAGAGCCAGCACTGGGTGTATCGGGGAAAACCCTGGAACCAGGTTCCCACTTTTAACACAGCAAAGGATCCACTGGGATTTTACCGGCAGCTCAGCACAAAGGCAGGCTGCCTCCTCAGGTAATTGCAGGGGATGGGAAGGGGTGCTGGGTCACAGCTGCTGAGTCCTTCTCTAAGGGGCCATCCTAGAGGCACACAGAGCCTAGAGAACCACAGAACTAGTTTGGGAGCTGTTCAGGTTGGGTGAAGCACAGGGAGATACCGGTGGCCACAGGGCTGAGAGGAGCTGTACCACGCCACAGCTTCGGTCCTGCTTTCTCCAGCCCCTCCGTCCCCCTCAGCACTGCTGGCTCAGCTGCCTATGGCTCATGGGGCCACCATGAGGCACCACCCTTGTTGTGGGTCAGCATAGAGTCAGCTCACATTCCACATGGGAGACTTGACAGGCCTCCACAGATCAGCACAAACAAGCAGTGAGCACCGGAGAGCCTTGTTAGTGCTGCTGGCTGGAGCAGAAGGGACAAGATAGCTTCATCCTGCAGGAGGAAAGAGGGACAGCCCAGGATTAGATACACCAAACCTCATGTGAGAGATTCCCAGCTCTCAGGATAGCTTTCTTCTGCCGGAGCTGATGGCCAGGCTCCGGCTGGAGAGCCTCTATCTGCTTTGCAACAGCAATGGTCAAAACTGATGTTGTCAGGTCAGGCAGACTCTTAGCAAGAAGGTTTGATGTCTGGCTGTACCCATCCCACCTGGGCTCCTTTCAGCTACCACCACCTCCCCACTCACCCTCCAACACCAACCTATAGCCCAGCAGCTCTTAAAAGCTGTTGAGATCTGCCACGAATTTAGCACCTTCCCCAGTGAGTCACCTTGAGCAGGAACCTCTCATCCATGCCACACACCTGCTGAGGCTGCAGGGGCCCTCAGTGCAGCTCAGCTGATGCTAAGCAACCCCACCCTCACCCCCACCCACCTCACCTGCATAAGAACCAGGGCTGAGATAAGGCACAGCAGCCTACTGCCCCTTTCTTGTCCAGGTTTTTCTGATGCTGCTAAAAACTAGGGCAGCTACAGGCACGTAGCTGTGCATAACTTCTGCTGTCAGTCTGCAAAGCAATATCAAAGAGGCAGTTCTTGGTACTGCTAATTTCCCAGGAAAATGAGATGGATCTACTTCTCTCTTACGGCTGTGGGTTGGCAGACAGTGCCTGTACCCAAGGGCATCAACTACAGGGCAGAAATACCCCATGTGTCACCAGATCACGCTGCTCCTGCCTGTACAAGGCGAGTGCCTGGAGCTACCCGCTGCAGTCACGTGTGGTTTGCTGGGTTTTGAGAACACAACTCTGGAGAGAAAAGCATAAGCTGTTACTTTCTGCATGTTAATAAGCACAACACACATGCATATAATATGCGTATAATTCTGTGCATTGGACATGCAGCAGTTTCTTAAATTGGAGCACTTGGAATACAGAGCTGTGCTTTCTCACACGATCACAATTTATTACTTAACAGCTGGGGCAGCAGCCCCGCTTTTATAAGGACCAGCTACAAGGTGAGCCTGAGTTTATGACTGCTTTTCCAAAATGTTCTTAAATCCCCAGGTGCCCTGGGGCACCTCCCAGTGCCATTTTCCCCTGATTTTGCCCATTAGCTCTCATGACTAAAGATAGAGGAGTATCCCCCTAGACATATAAAATCAAAGATCCCATGCGGTACAACTGCACATGCACGTACATTGGGAGGGAAGAGGGACCGGTGACAAAGTGAGTTTGCTTGTTTTCTTCTTTTTTTATTTTCTTCCTTTATTTTTTAGCTCTGTGTGTATATATCGGTTTCTTCCAGGTCATGATAACTATCAAAAAAAAGAGGACAAAAAGTCTTTGTGTTTTTTTCTTAAAAAGAAAATGTCTTGACAGTATCTCCCGACCAAACCCTTTGGAAATCTACAGCAATTTTTGCCATGAGGAGGGCTGCTACTAGCCTTGCAATCTCTGACAAAGCAGAGGAATGGAAATGCTCCAAGTGCTATATAGCCTGTGACTAATCTGAAAGAAGAACATCAATAAAACATAATCTGCTTCTCTTCAGCTGATAGAGACTCATAAATAATAACGCTATAAGTTGTAGAGTCCAAAGTGGAAAGACTTTTTTCAGTGTCAGAAACAGTAGGAGTAAAATCCCTGAAAATGATGTGGGAGAAGTTAATTGAGAAGCCCCTGTTGTTTTTTCAGTGCTTTGCTTCCCTTCACACTCTTCCTGCTGCAGCTTGTCACCTGCACAGAGCATCAACCACCCAGCCTGGAGCATCCCCTGAGATTCCAGTGACCGCCTGGGAAGCAGCGGTGACCTAAATCACACCCCTAGGCTTTCCCCAGCTGTACTGCCCAGCTGCTCGGCAAACCAGGTGTAGGTGCCCTCCTCACTTGGGTGCTGCCTGTCTGGCAAAGCCTGTGATATCCTCCAAGGTCTGTGCCTGCTCACGTCATGTGTCACTAAAGGAATGCCACGTTGGTAGAATGATGTCAAAACAAAGCAACTTGTTATACACAGGTTGAAACGTATAGATGTGGAAGAAAGCTTTGGAAGTGCTCACCATATCTGGCAACACACAGGGTCATGGCTTAACCCCAGCTGGCAACTGGGTACCATGCTGCCCCCCGCCGCCATGGGATGGGGAGGAGAATCAGGAAAAGGTAAAACCCATGAGTTAAGAACATTTTAGTAATCGGGAAAAATAATAATAATAACAATAATAATAATAATAATAATAATAATAATAATAATAATAATAATAATAAGAAGAAGAAGAAGAAGAAGAAGAAGAAGAATGTAATTGAAAGGGAGACAACAGAGAGATGAATAAAACCCAAGGAAAACAAGTGATGCGCAATACATTTGCTGACCGATGCCCAGCCAGTCCCTGAGCAGTAATCGCCACCACCCCGCAGTCATCTCCCCCCAGTTTACATACTGGGCATGACACTCTATGGTATGGAATGTCCCTCCAGCCAGCCGGGCTCAGCTGTCCTGGCTCTGCTCCCTCCCGGCTCCTTGTGCCCCTGCTCACTGGCAGAGCACGGGACACTGAAAAGTCCTCGGTTTAGAGTAAGCACAGCTCAGCAGCAACTAAACCATCAGCGTGTTATCAACGTTATTCTCATATCAAATCCCAAACCTAGCACTGTACCAGCTACTAGGAACAAAGTTAACTCTATCCCAGCCAAGAGCAGGACATATGGATATTATTTTTTTTTTGAGGTCTTCAGTCCCTGTCCCCAGCCATAACACCCCATTTCTTCCAGCATGGCCTCTTTCTACAAACCAGCTCAATTCTATATTTTCCTCACTACAATGAAGGAAAAAAAAAATTCATGGAGAGTTATAGGCTGGCTTCATGCTCCCTGGGGAGGAGGACAGCTCGCAAGGCTGTGTTCTCCTCCATAGCCAGCATGGAGTATATTAATATTGGTAGTATATTTATTAGTACAGCACAGCTTCAGATAGCAACACACACAGTGCCTTTAGGAGATCATGAATAAACATCAGAGCTAATAGACATACACACCCCTTGACTCCAATCATGTCAGCAGAAAATGGTCTGCAAGGGGCAAAAGGTTCAGGAGGGGAAACAGAGGCACAGACTTTCCTTGACGGTCGATCAGAAAGCGGAATCAAATAAATTATTAACAGCTTGACATACCAAATGAGATAACCTGGTGCTATAAACAGTTATATGGATGTACTTTACAGAGGTGAAGGTTACTTGGTGTTAGTAACATCCAGTTGTCTCCAACCGATTAATGTCGCTTTGTACTTGCAACAACCACGGCAGCACTACTGCTGTGGCCAGGAGCCCGTGGCCCTGCCCGAGTTCCTACCTGCAAACACCCCAGCTCATTGGGAACTTAGTCTCTGAATTTGAGTAAGTTCAGGAAGATTTCACCTCTGCTGTTTCTAAATGATCTTCAAAGAAAGATTTTAATCTAAATTGCCATTTTTAATCCAAAGCTTTATTTCCTTTGGCATCTATTTGGTGGGGGTTTGCCTTCTCTCCTATTACACATAGAAAATTCACAAGTGGCATAATACTGCCATGTAAGAATTATTTGTGCCCTTATTTCAATTACACTTTATTTACTAATTAGGATATGTTTAACATTTTAAGCAAACATTCTTTCTTTCCTATTTGCTTGAGTGACTCTTTTCTCTGGGGAGCTGCTTGAACTCTCTGTGTTGCTGTATCAAGGCTGGGGGTGCAGCAAGATCCAGAAAGCTTGAAAACCCACCACTGCATCTGCTGCTTCCCTGGTGTTTTCAGCAGCGATGGTTGGAGCCCGGCTGAAGATTCTCTGTCTTTTCAAGCACTCTATAGGCTGTAATCAGCACTTGGATCCATTCAGAGCAGTAGAGGAGCTGCCACCTTAGACTATCTCATGGTGGACTCTGGAGAACCAGAAGTACTGTGGTCAGCTGTGCCAAACACAGGCAGCTCTGTTGCTCCAACATGCTGGAAGCCAGTGGAAATGAAGAAAACTACAAATGTGCCAATGCAATGCAAAGTGGTTGTGTGTGCATTGCCCAGAAGAGGGAGGTGAGCTCTCAGATCTGCTGCTCATGGTTTTTTCCTTCACCTCAGGTAGCTGGCGACTGTCCTCTGGCCCAGCATGACCTACCCTTGCTGTTGCAAAAAGCCCATCCTCCTCCAGCTGTGGGCTTTTCCTAGCACTTAATGATAAAACAGCTAAAATTTATTTTCTGGAACAGCCAGCTCCCAGAAAGGTGGACAGGACACCAGGCTGAGTCTCTGGTATCACTCAACACATTCAGTTTTCATGACTACTTTCGTAATTCAGCAACTGCCAACATCACAGGCGAAATGGCATTTAGGTTTTGATTTTTAATGACTACTGGGAATGTGTGTAAACTTAGAAGGACACCAGGGTTGCTAGCCCAGACAAAAAGAGGGGCTGATACAGAAAAATATTAACAAAGCCAAAGACACGAGCTTGGAAGCATATCTGGTCCGTGCTGGGAATGCCTTCTGGGCCTGGCCCTCAGCAACAAATGGGAAGGAGAACAAGCCAAGGCACTCATCCATCACCGTGACATATCTGTACAGACAGCACTTTTCATCTGAGGAAGCTTTATGCGTTTATCATAGTAACTGTCCCCAGAATCTGCAGTACGCTTCTCCGCCTGGTATCTACACATCACCCTCAACCCCCCTCTGTGCAAAACAGAGATAAATGCACGGTTCAGAGGGAGCTGGAGTGCTGGGCAGTAAGGGAGGAAGAAAACAGCTATTCAAACAGTGAATCAGCCCTGGGATTAAAATACATGCAAAAGCATTGGGCTAAGAGGGTGAAGATCAGCCATCTCCACCATTCATGTTACTGGACCCACAAGGAGGGAGGAGTGATGTGCTGAAAGGCGGCACTGCTCTCTCCCCCATGGTGGGATGCTCTTCAGGGGCCTTCATGCTCTCCCTAGTGATGCCCACCAGCCTACACTCACAGCAAGGAGTTCACCCCTGGAGACAGTGACAGAGACATGGCACCTGCAAAAGCCACCATGTAACTGCTGGGCTGCAGGGGCTCCCCATGCGCCTGCCAGGGCAATAGTGTGCTCATCCATTAGCCAGCAATTAAATGTGTTGAACCCACCCCAAACTAGCCTGTATGGACCCCTCCCAGTGTTCATGACCAGGTACTCATCTAATCCATGGCCACTTCCACACTGGGACAACTGGAGGAGTCTGGATATGTGAATCCTGCACTATGGGATCCCATAATGTCCTCACAGAGGTTGAACAGGGTCCTTCCCACCCATGACCCCATCTACCCTGCCCTTACCAGGGGAGACAGGAGCAGGCAGCTCCATCCGTTTATGGGGAAACTTCTCCCTCTCTAGCTGTGAGGGAGAGAGCAACTACAGGAAAGACAGCCTGGATCAAGCCCGGTCGACACTAGGGTAGGGGAGAAGGGGGTATTTGAGGTTTGTTTTACACCCTGAGCAAGCTGAGGAGAATTCAGCCCCGTCTCATTGCCCAGGGATGAGCTGGAAGGAAGAGTACCGCTGGCACAGCCAGCTTGAGCCAAGACTGTCAATATACGTATGACACTCAAGCCTCGTATATACCAACAAATTTTTGCAGTTTTGTTGGTATAAATCAGTGCAATTTATTGACCTTTGGCAACAGCCAGTGCAAGTTTTAGAGTCTGGTCAAATGCAGTTTTAAGACAGGCCTCCAGCAGAGATCTCCAGCCACCAAGAGTGGGAGGCATGAACCTCTTCCTAAAGGGTGCCCTGGAGTTCCCATCCAGGGTCACCAGCACTGGGACCCCTGGACTTTGAACGATTTTTGAAACAGTTCCCATGTGACTCCAGGCCCTGCTGTCATGGTTTCCCCTCCCAGATACACCCCACTCAGTGAAGAGGCTGACTTCTCATCCTTTTCTTCCATCATCAGGCTGAACACTGATGCGCCTGCCTTTCCCCATCTGCCCTCTGGTCCTTCATGCTTTCCAGCTTCAGTCCCCAAAACCTCCCGACCTGCTCCCTCCCAGAACCAGTGGATAGCCAGTTTGTCAGTATCTCTCCATCACTGTGTGTCTTTCAGAATCAGCTAGATCGGTATCATACCAGAGGCTTTCTTGGTGAAGAGCTGATAGGCAGACTCGCACTCTTTTTACCAGCAAGCACATCACGAGGCTTTCCCCTGCTTGGCCTCAGTCTCCACGGTGGCCCACAGAGGCTTGTTATTTTTCTCTTAATACAGCTCGAACAGCTGCTCTAAACAGATGCCCTACTAGAAAGAAGTCTCATTTTCTTTGTGCAATTTCAGCTCCAACACCATAATATCTGAATAATGTATCAGAGCTGTGATGTGCAGCATCCCTTCAGCTCCCTATTCGCCCCGAGTTCCCTGTCATCTTGGCCTGATGCAATCAAAGAGATAGCACAGGATGCTTTCCTAGCTCCTGGGTACCACTGCTGCAAAGTCTCTGATCACTGTTAATAACGTTGGTTCAGCAAGGCCCAAATTCTAATGCAATTAACAGGGGAGTAACTGAATCAGCTTTATTGTGTCTCCACTGGGGACATATAAAAATGCCTCAAGGCCTATTGAGGCCATGTGTAACTCCACAGGCTTAAACACCCTTCCTCATACCCCCAGATCAGAAACTGCGAGAAGTTTAATCACGTTTTTCTTCCCAAATTACAGCTTCAAGGCGACTTGGTGACCTATGGCTGGAAATCTTTTTTACAAAGGCTCTTGATTTATTTTGATTAAGACGGATAAGCCCATCTCATATTCCCAGCAGAAAATGGCAATTTTGGGTTGATATGCATCACTGTTAGATGTGCCTCCAGTGGTATAATCACAGTTTCCACCATGTGGCCAAACGCACTTTAAGCAGCAGGCAGGAGAGGATTGGTTGGAGGCAATTTAAACCCTTTTCTGATTACAGGTCTCAGGAGGGAACTGGTTGCTGCTTATTCAGCATTTTGGATGTTTGGTTTCCTCTCTCTGTCATTCACTTTCCCCTTTCCCCATTTTATCTCTGCTAATGGGAAAAATAAGGAAAAAAGGAGGACAGGGCAGAAAGAATGTGAACCTTTAATGTTCACCCCAGGATGGGTAGGCAACCTTTTTCATTGCATTCATCATGTTTTGATCACTTGACTTTTATGTTTTGGGGACTGAATGTGTATGTGCACAATTAATGATAAAGAAAAGTGAGTGAGCAAGCAAGACAGACTCTGTCTTTCACAGGAACTACTATCATCATTCGTGGAAGACTGTATCTTGCTTTTATCAAGCTCAATGTGAAAGTTCAAAAAGTTACCCTTTTCCTGTGCCTGGAAAATAATCCAGCCTGAGCAAAGTGACACATTTAAGCAGACCCAATAAGAACTAGATCCTTCTTTGTCCAAAACTGTGCTCCAAAATGCCTCATATATACAGATAATTTTTTTGTAGTTTTGCTGGTATAAATCAGTGCAATTAAATTACCTTTGGCAATAGCCAGTGCAAGTTCTAAAAGGAATTTACTTGTGTGATGACAGCTGAGATGTAAAATGAATTCAAATAAATACTTTATGGGTCTAGAGGCAACATGCCCTTCTTGACCGGTAAACAACAGTGCATATTAGCGGGGGTGCTACAGATATGTTTTCTCGGAAATAGGCACAGGAAGGAAACCCAGTGCACCACAGATGTGACCATGAAAGTTCAGAGTTCCCAGGCAAGACAAGGGGAAAAGACAGCAGCTGATACCCGTTTGATGTCATTTTAGCAGTACAAAGCCCAGCATCATGATGTTAGAGTTTGAGACCATCTGCCCTATTTCCTAGGTGTGGCCTGCCTGGAAGAGCTCCATAGGTTATACCAGGTGGGATTCAGTTCACCCAACATTGGTGGACTCAGCAGTGTTAGATTTACAGCTCAGCTTGATTATTTTAAGGGTCTTTTACAACTTGATTCTATGATTCCATCTCTAGTGTGGACACCTCCAGCTGGGCAAAGCACTGCAGGTCCCAGTCAGTGGAAACAAATGGGCATTTTTAATGACTGGTTCTTCTCACCTATTTTGGATGCCTCCTTCAGAACCAGCTGAGCTGCATGGCTGCCACGGCCGCAGTGCAGATATAAGCTGGCATACCTGGGGTGGACCACATCACGGTGGAAGGGTCTGTACACTCAGATGAGCACTCCACCTCATCTAGGAGGCTCTGCCAAGTTCAATGCCTGGAGTTGAAAATTCAAGCAACCTTCCACCACAAAGTAAAATCCTCTTTGCTGTTATTCATGTAATTTTCAGTATTTTGGATGATCAGCCAGAAAGCCAATCTCAGCCTAAACCCACCTGCCATCTGGTTGACTGGACTGAGGATCCTTCACTGGCTCCACCCCGAAGCTGCTGATATTTCATCTCTGCCAAACCACAACAGCCACTGGCATCATGATGACATATATTTTGGCCACCAAGCTTGACCTAATAAAGTAGAAGAGGCAGGATGAAGGCTTACCCAGGCACACCTGTGAGCTCGAGGTCTCACTTGGGAAGTGAGCACCAGCTGATATTCCCCCCAGGGTGGGAAATGGCCCGGTGCCTTCTCAGCTGGACTCACATGCACCTTGCTCCTTGACGTTTACACAATCAAATTCAGCTAATGGGCCATGCCATCCTCTCCTGAGTCACTGACTCTCTTTCCTGTTCTCTGAACGCAGGCTTAAGGCAGTCTATGAACCTTTCAGAAGTGGCTACTCAGCCAGCCAGATTTTCAGCCCATTTCCATGACTTGCCTATCTTTGGTTGGGTTCAGGTTCTTTTACTCAGAATTCAGGATTCCACACAGATCTGGTGAAAAAATGTTCCACCTGCCACATGCAGTAGCATCTTGGTCAAATCACCTGAAAACTCATTTCTTCTCCATCTAATTTCTCCAAAATTAAAAATCACAAAGATTTGTCCTCACGTTATCTTTACTGCTTTAGTACTACCACATAGATCTTATTTTATATTCAAGCCTGAACTGATAAAAGTTTTGATTGTGACTGCTGGGTATGCCAAACTCCTGCAGATAAAATGGTAACGGAGATTATGCAGTTCAGATGTCCAGATCAGCCTTAACGTTGCCTCCAGCATGAGCTCAGAGAGGTCATGTCCAGCCTCTGTCACCTCTCCATGTGCCAACCCAGTTCACACTAATTGTGGGCTTATCCATAAATACCCAGTTTAGCACATTCCTGTAAGAGATGATCAGGAGTGAGGCTGGTAGTCAGCACCTTTTCAGCACCATAGCTCTCCCCTATCAGAAGCTGATTTCTCTAGACATGTGCAAGCTTATGTGATCCCAAGGATTAAAGATACAGTGGCTATTTTGGATCCCGTGATGTGCTATGGGCCAGATTCTCAGCAACTACCGCTCTCCTGAAGACCTGGGGTAGGTGCAGCTCTGATGGCAGTGGGGAAGGTGAAGGTAGGAACCTCCTTCTGGGTCTGACACATCTAAAACGCAGATACTTAAGCCTGAGCTTCTCACCCCAGTCTCTTTCTATAGCCAATAGAGAGAAATGGGCACATGCAGAGGGCAATTTGCCTCACCCTAAAATAAGAGCCAAAGGTCAGTCTGAACGGGACCCTTTGGAAGGGCTTACTCATGGCTATTGGTTATAGGGAGACCCCCAACTCAGGTGCAGTCAGCTGACTTTTAGATGCCTAAAATGGAAAGATACAATTCTTGCTCTGAGTCACATCCCTATCCATTCCCACTGCATCTCACAAAAGGACCAGACCCTCCTCTTTCGCGTGGCTGTGTCCCCGCACCACAGGGCTGGGATGAGTGGAAAGGTACCACCCTTCTTCATCTCTGAAGGGAACATCAAACTTCCCCACTCCCTGTACTTGGGGCTAAGGAAGCAACCCGTGTCTGTGTGCCCAGGGTGGGTGTTTGGCTACAGCAAGAGAAGCACAAACTGAAGGTTAATGAGAAGCAAATGACCTTCCTGGCAAATCTGAGCCTGATTATCCCAACGGATCCATGACTGAAGTGACTGGCACTTCACGAGCTAAGGCCACACTGAGGTTTACCTCCAGAGCCCTCGCTCACAGAAGGCACGATGAAATCCACTGTTTCCTAGAGAGCTTGGCTGGTTTGGGTTTTTTTCTACTTTACCTTGGGAACAGGTTTATAAGATCATCTTGATCACATGAGAAGCTGATCTGGACTGAATCGCACCCCATCAAGGAAGAGCCGCTTCCTCCTGCACGACGACACCGGCGGCACACCTGCACCCCTCGCCGGGCAGCGGGGTGGGTTCAGCCTCAGCTGGACTCATTACGCAGTCAGAGCAGCTCCTGCGCTCCGCATGCATTTATGCTCGGAGGCATTCAATGAAAGTTCATTGCTTTTCCCAGTACCAGGAAAATCACTTCGCTTGTCAGTGACACACAGCCTTTTTGATCAACCTGAGACAGGATGTCTCGCGGTAAATACCTCGCTGCCTGCAGCAAGGTGCCATCTGCACTATTTTCCAGGCTTGATTTAACTTTGTTTTCCACCCTCAGGTTCTTTCTTTCACAAAGCAGCACTGCACACTGGGACGACTCACACTCTGTTGGAGCCCTTTAGGTAAGTTCTCAGCTCCTGTAAGTGTTCCATTGTTTAATATTTTTTTTAATCTTCAGAACGGAAGGAGAGCCTGAAAGAATAACCTTTGCCGGACAACTTCTTGCTTGCATTCATCCCTAGATGTGCTCTAAGCCCTTCTGTGTGTAGGCTGGTGGAGATTTCAGCAGTCAGGGATTGATCTCAGTTCCACCATGCCTGGGAAGCAGACCTGCCCACCCCATACTGGGATTTGGAACATTTGTTCTTGGGAACAGAGAAGAAAGGTGGAGAGGAGCAGGTGGTACCAACCTATGACACACCCATCTTACTGTGTTGTTCTCCTAAATAAGCAATTTCAAAACAAAAGGAAAGGGACCATTCTTAAGGAGTTCAGATGTTTTGATGACATTTTTAAAAGAAGCTATTTCCACCCACACAAGCTTTTAATTTTAAAAATGTTCTTAATTGCTCCATTGTTATCTTAATTCTCAAACTTTGATCAGAGCACTTTGATTCAAAATAAATGTTTTATTCTTAGAGTTGCCAGTAGCTCAAAACATCACTTTCCCTAATTGCTCTAATTGCAAAGCCAGTGAAATTTGCCTGTTTAGTGCAGGAGGTATCAAGTGGCCTGGGAGTCAGAGCGGAGGCAGGCAGGCACCCACGGTTTCCCGGCCAGGATAAAAGCAGCATGCAATTCTGTAAAGGCTGCTTTTGTGATGGCAAAGGAGATGGATGTGAGAGTCAGGGTTCAATCCCAACTCTTCCCTTAGGCTTTCTGGGTGGCACCCATCTCAGTAGTCATAGATGCCTCTGTCTGAGCTCCTCACACCGTACAAAACCAGCCAAGGGGGCAATTCACCTCATCCTAAGAAGGACATATAAATAGGTGAAACATATTGCTCCCTAAAAGTACCAGCGTCTCACCTAAACCTGTGATCAGAGCCTGGGGATATAATCTAGTTGCCTAAAAGCAGTTTCTAGTGCCATTTGAGACCCATGGGGCTCTCCCACCGAGTGACCTTGAGTACCTCATAGGTCCTGCCAGCCCCATGCAGATGTCTAACATACCCCAGACCATGTAAAAAGGTACTAAACACAACTGTTCAGTCAACTGAATGGAGCTGATCACAAACTTCAAGAGAGAGAGAAAACAATAATTCCCTTAGGAGTTTGCTCTAGTAAGTGAATCACCTTCACTGTTAATATATTTCCCCTTGCTGTGTTGTGTACTTGTCTAGATTAAAGAGCCCATTAGTACCCACTATTTTCCTCTCAGTGATGTACTTTTAAAGACAGCAATCAATCCCCCTATTGACTGCAGCAGGGTAGGTAGAGTTTGTGAGGTCTTACTGTAAGATCTATTTCCCAGTTCTGAAATAATTTCCATGGGTGGAAGAAACAGGCAAAGTAGGGCAGAAATATTCTCTGAATGGAAACTGCTTCTTAAAGAGAATTAATTCCCCGTCAATACACGTAATTTACAAGACTCAGAGTTGCAAGTGTACAAGAAAGTCTTCTTAAAAATAAATTTATCTTTCTTCATAGCATCATTTCTAGCAGTGAATGTCATTCTTGCGTTCAGGGATGGATCTTTTCCCATGCAATGAAAAGTGTGTCCTCTGACCTCACATCTGCTCTCAGCTGTCACGAGGCAAACAACCCAGGTGAGCTCTCCAAAGGAGTTTCTAGTGCCTTCTACACGGAGTAAAACTGTTATCACAGGACTCCTGAGTTCCCTGGATGTCAAGGGCACTGGGGAAAGGGAGCTCTGCTAAACCAGCCAAATACTTGAAGGGAAAGTAATTTGTTAAGTCACCCATATTGTTGACTTTTATTACCATGCTATTGACCTCTACAGCTTTCAACAGGAGGAACAGAGACTTTTATTACAGGCGTCAGCTAACGCAGGGAAGTAATTATGTTAATGAACAAGACAAACAGAGATTTGTGAGGCAGAGTCAAGGGAATTAGCTCGTGTAACACATCAGACCACATTTTAGCAGGGCACAGGTGACAAATGTCCTCATGACTGATGAAGGAGGACACTGAACCAGCAGTCTCAGGAGCAGAAGTGCAAGCAGCTACTGCTGCTCTGGGGGGAAAAAAAAACAACCAAAAACCAACCAAAAAAAAAAACAACCCCACACACCCCAGAGAAAAGAAAAAGTTAAAATTAAAAGATGAGGACTGTAGTGTACCCAGCCAGACATCTGTAAAACATGCAGTTCATCGGCCCATCCTCTAAATTTTATCTAAAGGTCATAAACCTACTAATATATGTATGAATCCCACCCAACTGCCTACAAATATCATCAGAGAATTAAACAGCCTCTGGAACTATCTGCTTCTCTTGACTGATATAGAAAGAGCCTGGATGACTAACTTAAAATTAGCAGCTATCTTTTAAACATCTGATGTTAGATGGAATGTGTTCTTCCCCTATTGTGTCGGCAGGAAAGGTTGGACGCGCAGAGAGTAAGATGGCCCTGATACACCACCTACTTGGACTGCCTGACTGTGGGTACTGTACTGATTTTCTAACTGACATTTTGTGTTTATTTTTGATTTAATGAAACAGTGAGGACTTAGCTTCAGAATCTACGCTCAGTGAAGTCTTCCCTTATCAGACGGCTCTTCCCTCTCCTGGCTGCTTGCAGAAGGACTGATGAAACCACTCTTTGAAGCAGATGCATTTCAGCAACCCTCTACTTCCCTTCTTTGCCAAGAGCTTCCCCATCAACGGGACCCAAAGGAGGCTGAAAATGATCTGTGGCCCAGCCTAACCCTCCACAGAAGCCACCACATCCACTCCAGCTGCTCAAGCTGGCAATTGCACGGGAGGAGGCTCCGTGCAAACCTTTTTATACCTGCCTCCTGCGCCCCAGCCTGTGCCCCCCATGCAGAGCCAAGGGGGCAGCCTGTGGTGGGCTGGCTGACCCCCAGCTCCCCAGCACCCACATCAGGCTGCCAGTATCTTCACAACCTGCCTTCCCTGCGCTGGGACTCATTTGATTGGAGGGGGTCTGCATATCAGGGGGCTTTGATGAACAGTGCCTCTCACTTCTGTTTCATTGTGTAGGGGATACTTTCAGGGTGCACTGGACACCTCTGGCAAAACATGCTGCCTGGGTACACTTAAAAGCCAAGCAAGGAATCACAGTGAAGTTTTTGAAATGTATGAAAAATATTTTTCTAGCGGACTAAAAGCAAAGTGCTTGGTCTATTTTTAATGCAACTGGCAGTAGATCAGCATGAATATAAATACAATATTTTAATGGGTGACAAGTTATGGAACAAGCCATCAGTCCCCAGTTAATCGCATTCTTGGCTTGTGCCAATGTGAGTTGTCTTAATCTCTTCAGGCGCTTCACATTTGCTCCCTGCTGAAAGCTCACCTGTGACAAGTCACCGGTGCTCAGCTGATAGATGGCAGCTTGTCCTTGAGCCCAGCACAAAGGTTGCGCTGTTCAGATCACGTAATTAAAACTATTAAATGCTCTTAGGGCCGGCTCAGGCATAGGAATGCAGGAATGAGCATGTCAAAATACCTCATTCTTATAAGCCTTAATGATGGTAACATGATTGAGATGAAACATTTTAAATCCAGAAGTGCAAACGTGAATGTCACTCCACTCCTACGTCCTAGACTGCTGACTGAGGTGTGAGTGAATATTTGACCCATCAGGTGGGAAAGACTCAAAAGTCATTCTAGACACACGATGCCACTGGACGACGCTGGTTACAGAAGCATTCCTGTCTTAACCAAGCTGGCACCTGGGATTGGGACAGGCTTTAGACCTATTTCTGTAGAGCAAACAGAACAGACCACATTGCTGTGTTGTTCTGCCCTGGCCATCCTCTGCTTACCTAGAGGCTGGATGCCCCTAGGAGCTGGCCTGCCTTGGCGCAGCACCGAGCCTGGTGAGGCATCTTGAAGATCACTGGCCCCTGGATGCCAAAGGAGGAGCTGATGCTAAATACCAGGCCATAGCTGTGTAACCGATGGTTTGGAAAGGCTGCCACCAATAACGGAGCAGGAGAGAGAAAAGGGGGGAGTTACCTTCCTGCCAGCACATCAGCCTTTGATTCAGGGCTTATAAAGCTGTCAGATTTCAGAAAACATTACCTACTAACCCAAGCGGCTTTACAAGTTCAAAATATTATGTGAGGACCTGGCTTAAAGTTCATGTGCCCCTCTGCTCCTGGATGGAGGAGGAGAGTGCCCCGCATATAGCGCCGGGGGAGGGTCGGGCAGGGAGCCTAACCAGATGCTGAGCAGGCAGGACATCACCCGCTGCGCAGGGGCCAGCCCTGGGCACAGAGCCTCCTGTGAAGGACACACACGTTCTTTCTGCCCCCACACCATGCAGAAGCCCCTGCCCCTCCTCCCCGCTGGGTTCAGCACACATCAAGGTCAAACGCCTCTCCCTGTCACCCCGAAGTCACCCAGGAGGACACCTCAACGCGTTCACGTCTGGCAAAGAAATGGAGCGTGCTGACATCGCCACGGAAGAAGCCACCGAAGTCAGGAATGACCTGACACCAGGCAGCACAGCTTCTACCTCTGTGATAAATGCTCCTCGTTTGGCAGGATGGATGGGAGCTCTGATTTCCTGGACTAATCCTGGCAGGGAAAACTCAATTACACTGAGGTCTTTTAAACTTATCAAGCAAATGCATTAAGAGGTATATGCTGTGTGGGCATATGCACAGGCAGGGAGCTGAAGAGAAAAGAAAAAGGGGTTGCAGAGCTTGCTCATGATGGATTTCAAACATATATTCAGAAGCAAAATGAGGGCCATACTAGTGTTCACTCTCCAGAGAATATCAGTGTGGAATGAATAGCTGAGGAGAGCCGTGGACACATCTTGATTTTTCAGGTGAAATAAGGAGCCAACACAAATTAAAGGAATAGAAAATTATGTGCTTCTTGGGGTTATTGATTAGGGCAAGAAGCCAACTGTGGCCAAAGCAATTTCAACCTGAAAGATGCTTTCCTGTAAGTCACCACAGCATTGCCAGCTGCAGGGATGTGTGTGCTTCTGTCAGGACTGTGCCTCAAAGCCACAAACTCCTTGCTGAAAGCCAGCACTGCTGTGGTCACCT
This sequence comes from Falco naumanni, assembly GCF_017639655.2. NCBI lineage: Eukaryota > Metazoa > Chordata > Aves > Falconiformes > Falconidae > Falco > Falco naumanni. The sequence goes on from NC_054057.1 coordinate 59,297,805, forward strand.
AGAGAGGGTACTGATGCGCTGACACTTGCCTGCAGATGCCAGCATAGGTCAAGGCCTCACTGATCCAGGCACAAACTGGACACAGGAACAGACAACTCCTGCTGCAAAAGTCTCCTAACCCAAATATAAGATAGAAAAATTGAGAGGAGCACGTTCTGCTTTCATAGACAGGAAAGTGAGGTGCAGGGGGAGTGCAGGGTTCCCCCAAGGTCACTTAGGGAGTCAGCAGCAGAACATGGGAGTAAATCCAGGTCTCCTGCAATGTACTGACCTGCCGAAACCTTGAACGTATCTTTCTTTCAAGACACCGTACAGACATGAAGCATAGCTAGATACCCAGGCTTTGAAAATTCAGCTTCACATCAGCTGAGTTTCTCTTAAAATCACAGGGCTTCCCTGAAAGAGCAGGGTAGCAAAGCTTGCGCTGGAGCTCTGCACTCCAGATGTGGCTTGGAAGGCAGATTTTACGTGTTGGGAAAGAGACTGCATTCAGAGGGGAGGTGAAGGCTGCAGACCATGAGCTCTTAACCCCAGAAACAAGAAAAAATTTATAGAAGACAAAATTAATTTCTTACCAGGGAGACTGGGATATTGTAAGGCAAGAGTTTTGCTGTCACACATAAACATAAAATAGATGCTAAAGACCAGAAATGCTGTCACTTCATGGGTGCAATGAAAGAACGCAAGTACCATTATTTCTGCTTGACTTGTGCTTGACAACACAGTTTTCTTCCCAATGCTTGTTAATGCCAGCATAAACAGAGGCCAACCACCGACACATACCAGCAATGCTAACACAGTTGCTTGGCACACAAAGATCCTTCCGAGAGCTCCTAATAACCGAGAAGCTCCTGCTATTATCACTGCAGCCTCTGTGAATGTTAGTCCGAGCACCTCTAAATGAAGGGAGTAAACTGCAAGGGAGCCATATCACCTCAGCTGACTTTACGGCAGCAATAACATTTTGATTTCTAATCTACCGTCATTTCAAATGAGAAACTCTCACAGCTAGAGCTCAGCCTCTCTCATTTCTTTGTCACATTGTCCTTTACGGCAATTTGCAGGTGGTCCCACCACTGGGGTATGTGACAGCCCCTCGGCTGCTGTGCAGTGAGCGCTATGGCCACCCGGCGGGTGAGGGCAACGCTCGCTTCCCAGATGATGGCACGTCTGTAGTTGCTTGCTAGGTCCTGTTCTCCAGCTCTGGGGCTGGTAGGTTTAAATCCAAACAGAAAACGTTAATGTTTCCGCCCACCCCTCACATAATCACTCTCATGGCCCTCCACTCACAGCCACCAGCTTCTCAGACACCCCAGCTTCTCATTGCCTCCCTGTTGATGCAGGCCAGCCCTGACTTATAGGTCGCTTCTGCTTCCAGCAGCTCTGAGAGGCACAGGCTTAATCCCAAGGGCTGATTGGGGCATTTCTTTCTCACTGCAACATCTTTCCTCAATCCTTCAGTGTAACCGAGCCCTTTTCCTCTGGCCTCGTGCCTCAGCCAGCATTCCTCCTGTTGATGCTAGCCAGAGGTCCACCTTTGCTCAAGACAGCCTCGGAAGCACTGTGTTACAGGATGAAGTTTAGAGAAAGACCAAAGTGATTTTGATAAGAAACCTGCAGTCACATAGCCTCAGGCTGCATCCTTGACAGATCTAAGATGTCATTAGCACGATATTGCATTTATTTATGGAATTTGTAATACAATTCAGGATAAAAGGTGCTATATAAATTGAATATCACCAGGATTCTTTATAGATATGGATGAAGCAATAATTAGGGCTTCCAGTGGCTTTTTGACTTCATCCCTCACCCCTTTCCCTGTATCACTGCACACTGAAACAAATGATGGGGTGCGCAGAGTAAGGAAAGAGGTTCAAAGGGTACCAAGGGGAGTAATTACATCAATTCAGTTTGTGGAACCTGCCAAAGAAAAAATACTGAAAGTCTTTTCTTTTTCAAATGGGGCTAAGAAAAGAAAAGAAAAAAATTATTGGAATGTATTATAAGGCCTGGGCAATGCAGTGTTTGCACCAGTGTAACCAGTGATGGAAGTGGATGTGTCTTCTATGAAACCTTGTCCTACACAGCCCCTGTGTTGTGATAAGGGCCAGTATGGTACCAGTTTGACCAGCACGGATAGTTTGGTGCATTAAGAAGGGCCAGCGTGGTACACCTACAAGAAGCTGTTTGAGCTGCTGGTTATACCCATTTCGGTCATGCAGTATGCTTGCAAGACACCAGCATTGCTGCAATTACCATTGGGTGTAATTGCAATTTGGGTTGCAAATTACAATTTTTGTAATTGTAATGGTGCAATTACAGTGGTGTAATTAGATGATTTCTGCTGTGTGCATCACGCTCTGGTGATGAAACATAAGACCTCAGGCTATAGGCAAACGACAAACAGAAAAGTATATGCAAGAAAAACCCTTCCAGATCCAGCTGTGCTGGTGAGAGACAACACAAACCACCCCACCGTGTTTCCTCCAGCGCTTTGGGTGACTCCACTAGTGGCTGCTTGTGTGGGGCCTCCCAAAGCGCTGCAGGCAACATCAGAGGGATTAGCTCAGCTACGGTGGTTTAGTAGGGAGTTTAAGGAAAGCGCACTGCTAAGCTGGAGCAGCCTCAACTCTCCGTCAAGATGGAATGAGGCCGGTAAGAAGGTGACTATTGCCTTGCCTTGGGAGGCCTGGGGGAAATGTCCATCCATCATCTTCTCTGACAGAAGGGTCAGTTTCGTGGTCTGAGTCAATGTGTGTTTGCTGCAAAATCAAATCTAACCTTTAAGAGAACCGTGTGCAACCTGCACGGGTTGGGTTTCCTATGTGGGTTGGATTTTCCTTCCCAAACCTACTTTCACCAGTACAAAGTATTTTTCCCCTCTCTGAAAACATCTTTTCTTACTGAAGACCAGTCTTGAGGAGGAAATTCTCACCGATGTGTTATGGTCACAGTCTTTGTTGTATTTCCTGTGTACATCTTAGTTATTTCACAGTATTCAAGAAAATTCAGTCAAGAAACCTCTCACTGCTCTTGTGCCCCAGGCTGCAGCGTAGCAGGAGTAACAGAGCCCATCGTGGAGGAGGTGTTTGGAATACAGTGATCTCAAAAACCTGACCAAAGCTGGCAAATGGCAGTAAGATGCACTTAAGGTCCTTACAGTCCTCGTAACTGAGGCCTTCACCAACTTCAAACCTTTATTTTCACACACCCCTCTCTAAAAGCAGTATGGTACTCACTTGACCGATCGAAAACTGAGGTTATGTGACCTCTACAATGAAATGGGATGTTTCTATACTAGTAAGTCAAGGCATGAGCACATTCCAGTGATCACCCACATTGTCACTGTGGTCTGCTGCTCAGTAGAGGGGTTTTCAGAGACCATTCGATGACATGTGGGCATCCGCAGGGACAGATCTGGGCTTAACCTAAATGAAGGGGAACATCAAAGAAGGCATTCACTACAGTGCTGGAAAACAGAGTGGAAAGAGAGGAGAAGAGAGCTTCCATGAGTGAAGGGAAGGACAGCCCTGGTCCTTCCCAGAGACATCAGCCTGATGCATGCGTACCGTCCCTCTGCAAGCACTGAGTGAGCTCACTGCGAGGATGTGTTACATGTTTCAGGATTGTCGTTTGTAAGCACACGTGCATGACTGCAAGAAAAGCTTGAAACACCCACACACTTATCTGTTTATCTAAATGTTTCTGTTCCTCGCTCTGAGGTAAGCAGTATGTCCCCAAATGCCTTGTTGATGTTCTTGGTGGGTCAGCTGCTAGCACTGTGCAACAGGCAGCACCCTGGTCATGCAGGCTGCAGTGCTCTGGGGAGGACTGCATCTTTACAACTGCGGATGTAAAGATATGACCAAGGCTGAAGCACAGCCATCAGATGGCATAACCGCACCATTTCACAGCAGTCTTGGAGCCATTTCCTCCAGCTGTGTTTTCTGACCGCAACTTTAAAATAGAAAGCAGACATCCTCTTGCGATCACGAAAAGAGACTGTAGCTTTGAAGACTGGGGAGAAGGGGGAGAAAGAAATAGCCCACTTAAAAAGGAAAAGGCAGCTAACCAGAACTGATGCTGCCTGAGATATGAAGCAGCTTGTAAATGCTGACCATGCTGAAAAAGCTCCTGCTTGTCTCATTACTCCTAAGACTGAGAGAAACCCCAGAGAAATGAGCCTTCCCCTTTCCTTGAGGGAGGCTGAGGCTGGAAAGCTCTGAGTTCCGAAATGACACCTCTCCAGCAGTCTCCTGGAAGGGTGTCCCTTGCCTGACCCCACAGCCTGCGAGTGCAGGAGCTGAGTTCAGCATCAGGGCTTTCAGTTGCCTGCAGCACTTATCCACCCCTCCTTGGCATACACTTCTAGCTGGAAGAGATACGTGCTGCTTCCGAAAACCATGGTACCACAGGAACAGGAATCAACATGTCCTGAGTTCTGGGGCCAGGGCAAACTCTCCTCACCATCGCCCCTCCCTGCTTCAGGAACCTCAACAGCACCCAGTCCTCCTGAGCATTTCAACAGAGACATTGCTAATGTCCGAGTAAGGGCTGGCTATGGGAGCAGAAGGAACAAGCAGCTCTGTGCCACAGCCTGCTCCTCTTCTCCCTTGTCCCATGGTGGAAGCAGCCTGGCTTTGGCTTGTATGCGGCAAAATTCCAGAGAACGCTTGACCCAAAATCCAGCACACGTTTTGGCCAAGATACCCTCATGGAGCCAGGCTGGTCCTTGTCCTGCACACAAAGGGCTGGAGGAACACTGAGCATCTCTCTCCGTACCACCACACCACATGTGGCTTGGATCCAGGTAACAACACTTCCTAGGGATTAGTGGACAATTCAGAAAAGGCACCACCAGTCCTCTCAAACCACCTCTAATCCCTGGTAAATGCAGTCTAACATGAGGATAACTAGCAATATCCCAAATTAAATGAGCTGTGGCTGTTATTGCTGATTTACTTCTGTATAGAGCATGGCTCAGAAGGAAGCATACCCCAAAGATACCGGTGGTCAGAGGTCAAAGCCATGGGTGCGGTAGGAGAACATCTTGCCGTCACCCAGCACCACCACAATCCGCCCTTTGTCACAGCTCTGTGCACAGTGCAGGTATAAAGGATATCACCCAGAACCACAGGGCAGAGATACACTGCATCGCTGAGGGCACAACAGATAAAATTTCTGGTACTGGCTCTGCGCCACTTCATCTCCTCATCCCAGCGCAGAAACTTGGCATCAAGCCTTTGTGCTGCTCCTGGTTGTGATGTAGGTCGCAGGGCTTTCCAGAAAGCGAAGAAATGAAGATTTATCTTTTGGCCATGGCCATTTAATATCATTAGAGGAGCTCTGCAGAGAGCAGTTCGTCAGCCATTTGCCTTTCTTTGGCATTCCCAGTCATAAAAGCCTAAATCCAGGCTCCGCTCCAGAGCTACAAAGCTAGGCAAACCCTCCTCAGTGAAGAGCAGTCCGCCCAGCCTCCAGCAAAGTCTGACAGGCTAAATCATTTCCAGACCCAGGAATGCTGAGAACAATTGCTTTTTCCCTACCAGCAATAAGTGCCTCTGAGCCATGGTACCCTGGACATAAGCTATGGTCAATCACCATGAGGTTTTAAAGAGCTCATTCTCCTTTTTTTTCCCCTCGTGCACTGTGTAGAAGTGACAGCTTTGGGTTTGATGAGGGTGTAGAAGGGAACAAGCCCACACACACACGAACTAGCGAGGCACGTGCAGCTCGTAGTCAGGCTGGGGTTTGATGCTGTTCCCTTCCTTCACCTGTATCATTAATTAACTGTTTTGATCTCCCAGTACCTATCAGATGGGCTTTTGCAGACCGTGGTAACAGAGCTAAGAAAAATGACAATTGTTCTTCATTTAGAGTATAAATAACTGAACATTTTCAATGCACTTCAGATCTGTGAAACCACTAGATTTCTTCCGTTGGGCTGGTTGTGATAAAGAGAGCAACAGACAGAGCAAGGGAGCTTCTGAGTTTCCTCCTAAGTGAAAACGCTCCACCTGCTACCACAGTCACACTGACGGGCACAACTCGGCGCAGTCCCCTGGAAAGTCAAGACCAGCTCTTGCACATCCTCAAGAGGGGTGGATCAGATCTGCAGAGCTGAACGTCCATCCTGGGAGCTGTATCCCAGCTGATGCAGAGGGAAAACGAGCTTGTTTCGGCTCCCCAGCACCTCCAGAGCGCCCTGGCTTTTCCAACCCGCGTGTCGCAGCCTGCATGTTTAAGAGGTCCTGCCTCAGTCAGGACCATGTCAGTAATCACAGGGACACATTGCAATCGGGGCCACTTTCTGTTTCATTTGAAAGAGGAAAAAATAGGACAAGCAGATGCAAATGGACACACTGATCTCTCTAAAAAGTCATTTACCCAAAAGACACCATTTGCAGCCAGAGGACAGTGATGCAGCTATTTTTAAAAGACTCCTAGGGAAAAACAAAAAGTGGAGAAGATACAGGAGGTAACCACAAGGATGATTCATAGGCGTGAGAAAAGTCCTTGCAAAACTTAAAACCTGAATCTATTAACAGAAGGAAAAGTTAAAGGAGACTTGACCAAGGTGTGTGAGAACCTACCCAGGGAGATAACCCTGGGTACTGGGTGGGCTCATTAGCAGGGCAAAAATTCAAGAGTGAAAACTAAACCTTTATGAATTTAATCTGGAAATCAGAAACACATAAGGGGAATGGAGCTGGACTTAGGGAAATGGCAGGTTCTTCCTTTCAGACAGCTGCAGGTGCAGACAGGCGGCTACTAAACAAATACGCACAGGTTGGGGGTTGCCAAGCACCTCCACTCTGCCAGACCTGCCTTCAGCTCATGGAAGAGGCACCAAAGCACGGGGATCAAACTCTTCTGAAATGCTACGAATCTTTTCATGGCTGCTGGGTTATGAACACATTTCTGTGTTTACATCAGGAATAACCTGGTGAACTGCTCTGCCATCCATTTATACCCTTCGCTGAGTATTTGGCATTCTTTGCATAGTCCCCTGCCAGGGGAGGCTTCTGCCTATCCAAATATTTACGTGGGTGTCATCACTGGAGTATCTGAACATTTACTTTTCTTTAAACAACCTACCCTTAGGTGAAGCAGCTTTGTTCCTGGTCATTAAGAACATCTACAGCAGGATGCAGACTGGGCTAAAGCAGCATTGCTCGTGCTGTAACAACATAAAACTGGCTTTTTAACGACTCTAGGTAGCCTGCATTCCTATTTTATGCCTTTCAAGAGAAACCAGGTCAATTGTGTTTCATGCTGCAGAGATTGCCTACAAAACAGAGGAAAAAAAAATAAAAATTAAAAAAAAATAAAGCTGGTGGTGAACATGCTTACCGCAGCAGTGCTGCACCTGCCTGCACGGTTTCTTTACGTCCTTTCTCTGGGAAGAAGCACTATAAACTGGCCCTGGCGATGCAGATGTGAACAAATCTCGATTAACCCAGTGGCAACCGGTAAAACTTGTGGTGCCTGGGCTTTCCCTGGCCACCAGAGCAGCACAAGGGCTGTATTTATCACTGACATGTGCTGGCAGCCCCATTCCTGCTCACGCAGCCGTGAAGACTTCCAGAAGCGATCAGGAAAATGGGGTGATGGCCACAGCTTGGTGTTAGCTTCAAGGTCGGCTAATACAGGTGCTGCTAAATCCCTGCTGAGACTAATATTTACTGCAGCCTCTCAAAGGCTGCACTGCACACAAATATGCACACTCACACACGTACCCGTGCACCTCCGACTCTGCCTACGGTAAATCTCTCAAAAGCATCCATCTGTCGTTTCTTTGGGGAAATCCAAGAAAACTGTGTCAAAAATGAAACAACAGTGGACTCAAGGTCTCCTGAGTGCCTGGTGCAATTTGGTGTGACCTCTGTTGATCGTGCTGCTCTCCAAATGGCTTTTACAACACTATGGGAGAAAGATCCAGCCTGTCCCAAGAAGAAATGTCTACGTCTCTAAAAAGCAAGAACCAGGTTTGATACAAGAGGCCACACAATTGTACAGTGCTCTGAAAGAATCAATTTAAACAGAATATGGGCAATTCCTGGGTTCAAACTAACCAAAATCAGCACTGTCTCCAGTTCAAGTGCCCTGAGTTTTCAACACCTCATCTTCAGACAACATCTTTTATACTTTCCAATTCTCTGCCCCATTCACTGGCTCAGTTTGGTCTTGGGATTTAAGTATCATCATCTAGCTCTAAGGGCACTTCACTTTTATACAAAGCAGCTTCAAAAATCACAGCACAGGCTTGAAACCAGACAGGCTCCTCCAGACGAGAAGGACTGTTATTCCCTCTCCAAGAAATAAAACCTCTAAGCAGGGGAAGAAAGGTGAAAAGACAGCGTGCTGGCACCCAAGACACAAGAGATATACCACCGAGTATTTCCTTCCGGAGGCTGAGAAGAGCATCCAGTAGGAAATTCTCCTCCAAAGGACCAGAAGAGTTTCATATTAAAGCATTTGAACTTTTCAGGCTTTAATTCAATTTCTCATTGTTCAAAGCTCAGGCAAGGATGCAGGACATGCTACAGTGCTGGTGCTGGCTTTTCTTGGAGGCTTCTTCTTGGAAGCACAGAGTTCCTGCACTGGCATAACACTGGTTTGATCCCACTGCTGATCCCACCCATCACCAGCGTAGCTCAGGAAGCACTATTGGAGGTTGGGGTTTTGCAGAAAAATATGCCAAATGCCATCGATTCGGAGCTTCTAGTCCTTGCAAGTCTCTGCAGCCCCCCTCCATGTACTTCGTTTAGCAAGAGAGAGAGCTCTAACCCTGCTGGGTGTACAGCACAGATATGAGATGGAAAAAAAGAGGTGAAAAGCAACACGCATATTAGTTGCTGCATTGGAGTAGGGTTAGTGGCAAAAAAGAGGGTGTTCAGGGTCTAGTCCCTCACTGCTGACACCAAGGAGGACACAAATGTTATAGGGGTGTTTCCAGCTCCCACCAGCTCTCCTGGGCTGGCGATGTGACACCATGAGGCTGCTGAAGACCAGGCTTATCATTTTTCAAACCAGCTCGTCACAGTCAATGAAAGCCATGGAGAGCAAAGCAGCGCTGAGACGTTTGCGTGTGGTTGTTTGCTTATTCTGAGTGGGCTGATTTTTTTCCCTTCCTGTTCCTCTCAGACTCTGAGTTTTCACACATTAACCCCTAAGAGAGCTCAAGTGAGGAAGGTTTTGATCCCAAGATCAAGCCACCATGGCCCTGCTTGGTTCACACACCTCCTTTCATCTCGCTCCAGCGGTGCATCCCACCCCTTCCCACCCTCCCTCCCTGCCTGTGTCAGCAGTGCCAGGGGGAAAATCTGCAGAGCTTCATCTCTACTCCTCTTCCTCTCCTCCCCCAGTAATTCCCCTACCAAAACCCTGAGGTCTGTGTCCTCCCCATCGGATGCTCACTGCCCATTTCAAGAGCACGGGGGCAGTGACCCACTTTGCTGGTCTGCCCCACCCTTCCCCAGCCCTCCCCCTTCCCCACACACGTGGGATCACCCTCCCCTAACCCATTTTTCCTTTCTTTGAGCAGCCATCAAAGGATTCTTTCCTTTGTGAGAAGTTTAAGGAAATTCCTAATTTTTCTGACTTGAAACTCTGCAGACTGTGTCTGTCCTGCTTCCTCCATCACCACCTAATGGCACGCGAGAAAACAGCATTTGGATCCCGCTGAATTCTGTATACCCAGTGTTAGGGGAGCAGGTTCCCACAGGGGACTTTGTGTGCAGCTCTGTCACCCTGCATTTGCTCGAGAGACCCGTGCCCGTGCACAGCCCCTGCCAGAACAGCCCAAACTGGTCCTGACGCACCAACCCACTGACAGAGCAGACTTCCCCAGGGACACCAACCAGACATTAAAAATCATTATTTCCATTTTACTTTAGGGAACAGAGACCCAGAAGGGCAAACTGGTCAAAGGACAGAGGCAATGCAGCGCTGGGAGGAATTAGCTTGGGCCTTCCAGTGCTGCCGAAGCGGGAGAGCTCCCTCCCCGTGTGCCTGCTTGCTGATGTGCGGAGCCACTCCGGGACTGCTGAGTACAGCCAGGCCCTTCTGAATTCATCTGTACAGGCATTAAATGGCGCTGGGCAAGGACCTTCTGCCTCCCCCTTACACCAAGGCAAAGCTACCAGTCACGAGGTCCAGTTCTTATACAGATCCTCACCTTGATCACAAGGAGTTACCCTATCTGCCCCACCTGCCCACGAGCAAGGCAGCTAAGCTTGAGCTGCTTGACCTTTTTCTTTTTTTCCCCAAAAAATCTTCTTCCCTTTTGCACTGCTTCCAGCCATGCTCTAAATGTGCCACTCAAAGAACACCGAAAACATAATTTTCCTGACATGTTCCTGCAGACAGATGTGATGATGCTATATGGTTTATGTGGTCTCCAACATGCAACGTGTCTGTAAATCCTGCACCTTGATTCAGCAGATTTTTGGTGCCAGGAGGTATTTACTGCCCTAAGACAATTATGTAATGATAAGCTTAAGTGAATATTTGACACCAAGAAGCCTGCCTTAGTTAGCAATGGAACCCTAATCAAGAACATACACTGAGAGATCTATCTCCAGAGGGGACAGTACTTGTGTCACGGAGAAATACAAAGCCAGAAGTTTTCTGTCTTGGCTCTTTCTCCCCATAAACAGCATAAGATTGCATTTTTTTAGCAAAGGAAGTTAAACCTAACTCAGGAGTGACCTATCTCTCTTACCAAAAAAACAAAGCTGCAGGCAGCCAAAGCTGTGTCCAGGCACCCTTGACCACTGACTCCTTCTCACCCAACACAATCGCACACCTTGCCCAGAAAAGTGGACATCTGGCTCCCTGGTTTGGGTGTCAGCCGTGCCAGACCTGTCACCAGCTGTCCAGACAATACCACTTTGCTGGGGTGCTCCTTGGCATCACCAAACAGAAACCATCCTCTGGCAGGCACAAGAAGAGCTGTGCCTGGCTGATGGGCAGCTCAGATTTGCTCTTTTGGGAGGTAACAAAATACTATTTTCCTCCCCACCATGCACAGCAGCTAATTAGAACATCTTCCCTCCAGGGATCACCCAGGCTTAAACATTTCCCTGGATCAAAAACAAAAACAACACTTGGCACTGACAGGCAAATGAAGAGACAGTGACAGGTCTACCAGAGCTGAAAGCCACTGGCAGTGTAAGGAAAATACCAGGATACGAGGTGTCTCAAGGATGTCCTGTCCCTTGACGGGTGAAATACAGGGAGAGAGCTTGCTTTGCTACAGCTAAGCCTCATCCCAGGCCTCCAAAGAGGGAAATTATCCATCCTCAAGAGCCCAGCTCCATTACACGTGGGCAATAGAAACTCCATGTCCTGTTCCACTGCCCTCCAGTCCCAGTTATCACGATCTCAGAGAAGCCAGAAGAGGAAAGGAAGGAAAGAGTTGTGAGAAGGAATCAGGGCTCTTAGTTTGAGGCACAGCGGTGGGGTAAAGGAACTGGAGGCATAGGGGTAGCATCTTGAACTCAGGTGTGACTTGAGCCACCTCTTTGCTGCAATCACCCTGGGTAAAGGGGAGAAAACGCAGACCAGGGACATCTGGTCTACTGCTCGGTAGCTCAACGACCAGCCTAACAAAGCTGCTGGTTCTCTTTCCACCTTCACTACAGCACAACCCTATGACTGTGGTTCTCACCCATGCCTTGGTTTCCCCTGTTTGAAACTCGTGGTGTTGATCATGACCTGATGAAAGTGAAACATGGTGATGAGTGCTGTCAGCACTGGGGTTAATACCCTCCCATCACAATTCTGTTCTGTTCAGGATCCCCAACTAGTGATGATGCTACAGGAGGAAGAAACTAGCAATGTTAGGAGACACGTGTGGCTTCATTCCACACTCCCTCAAAGGAAGGCACTTGCTTTTCCTCCATCCTTTCTATGTTTCCAGCAAGAGAAAGCATACCTTGTTTATTTGTTAAAACTACTTATGGCACTTTGCATCATTCTTGCTAAGGTAGAGGGGTCTATTCCACCACCCACAAACAAGGTTAACTTTGCTTTCTCCTAACACACAATTTCACAGTTCTAGTTTTTCATCAGGACTTCGAGTTACAAGTTGCTGTGCTTCACAGGCAGGGAAAGAGCAGGTTTTCCCTGTTCGGTCATGTCTAACATGGGTGTTTGTTCCTCGCTTGTTAGGAACGCAGAAGGAAAACAAGGAACACATTTACCTTGGTCAAATAAAAACTAGCCCAGTCCTCCCCTGCTGCTACAGAGCAAAGAGAAGGGAAAGCACCAGCACCCTGGTACCTTTTATATTCGCTTTGTACAGACGTAACTGATAGTGAAAATAGAAGGGCAATCCATCACCTGCTGTTTGCTAATGGCATACATATTTCTGTCACCTCAGGACCCATTACACTTGAGCTCAGCTCTGCAGTGTTAAAGTGTAAATTTATACCCCCATTGCCAAAAGCTGCACGGGGCTGGTGGAGCCCCTGGCAGAACTGAAGGTAGTTTACAGCCTGGGTTGGGGTTTAGCTGCCTGCAAAGCTCCCCAAGGGGCTGCTGGGGCTGGAGCTGGGAGGATGCTGGAGTCCACCATAGCCCTAACAGCCAGGTTTGGGGATGAGAAACAGATGTTGTGATGAATGAGGTCAGGATTTTATCTGGCAGCTCCAGTTCTCCCCAGTGACATTGGGATCCTCACACCAGCTTTGAGAGTCCTTGTCCAGCCGTGGCTAAGCCAGCCTTACACATAAAATCCAGCTGAGCACACACTGCTATCCCCTCCCTCAATGTAACCTTCTGAACCTCAACCCTGGGGCGGGCTGTGGTTTCCTAAATCCAACATCAGGAGGCACACAGAGGGTGTCCCAGGCAAGTTTCCTTGCTCTTCTTTCTCATTCATTTCTGAGGGGTCAAAGGGACTGGTTTTATTGTCGCTATTTATAGCTATTCCAGATAACCTCTAGAGATAAAGCCCTTTCCGGAACACATCTTTAACACAAGATCCCTGGTCCCAAGTAATAAAACTGGGGAATATTTTTCCTATGCAAAGTTCAGGTTTTGTAACCTGCATTTTCACTTTCCCTATCTCTGTTGTCTCTGCCTTCATACACTCACCCAGCCCTCCTGACACCCAGGATTGGATTCAGAGGTCAGCTTCAACCCTGGCTTGATCATGACCTGCCACACTCTTCCCTAGGATTTCCTTCCAATGGCATCTCTCTCAAACTGCTCCAGCTGCAAATATTGAGCAGCTAAATCCTGCCTCTAACTCACACAGACTCCTTCATTTGCGCATCCAAATGAAGCTGTCTCAATCTGCCAAGCGCCTCCCACCTTTAAAGTAGAGTCAGTTGCTTTCATGCAAATGTAAACTTCCATGGTTTGGACTTCCATGATATTCCTCCTGGCCTCCAGCTGCCTCTGCAGATGGATGCTGGTCTCTTGTGAACCCTGTGTCACACCTGCCATTCCCATGCAAATGTATTAGATAGCATCCCAAATGGTGTTTGGCAGCTTTGTACAGGCAGTGGAATCACACCCGAGATCTGCAGGGTAAGGGAGCTGAAATATGTGCCACCAGTGTCTGTTTCTCTGCAGTCAAAGGAGTCCAGGGTGGCTGGTTTAGACTTGAAATTAAATTTTTACATGTTAGGTAAGATTAATCATCTGCTGAGAATGCTGGGCTGTTAAGCCTCAACAAGAGAAAGCTCTGGGGGGACCTTGTTAATGTATACAGATACCTGAGGGCTGGGGGGTGGGGGGGAGCAGTATGTGTGAAGAAAACGGAGCCAGACTCTCCTCGGTGGTGCCCATTGACAGGACAAGAGGCAACAGGCACAATTTAAACATAAGGAAAAATCTTTCCACTGTGAGTGTGTTCAAACCCTGGAGCAGGCTGCCCAGCAAGGCAGCAGATTTTCCATCCCTGGAGACGTTCAAAACCTGACAGTGCACATCCTGCTCTCACTGAGCCTGGCTTCCCAGGGGAACTGGAGCCCTCCAGAGATTCTTCCCAGCCCAGCTATCCTATGACTCTGCGCATCCTGGCCATCCCTAGGGCATGGCCAGAGATCTCAGGGAAGTGTCCAAAGTCTCCCAACTCTACCTGACATCATTTCTGATGAAGAAAGAGGCCAGACTCAGACACATAAAGCATAAGGCAGGTGCTGGCTTAAGAACAGCTCAGTGCCCCACTGACACTCTACTTAACTAAACTAAACAAATCAAAAGTATGGCCCCAAGGTGTGGTTATTATTTTGTTTGTTTCTTCAGTTTGATTCATATGAAGTAAAGCAGTGGGCTGAGCTGCAGCCCAGCAGGGAGGAGTTTGCATGGCAAGAAGGCGAGGGGTTGGGGTGCATGCCCGGGGGTGGCATGTAAGGACACAAATGGGTATTGGAGGGTGTAAATCTGCCCAGGTAGCAATGGAAGAGGGTGCAAGGAGAGAGACACTATGGTGGGAAATAGTCCCTCTAGTAAATTAGTCCTCAAACCATCCTTTGGTCTTGGAAAGGTGTCGCTGGAGGTGTCCAAAGCACAGCCCATGAGTTCTCCAGCCTCTAGCACCTGAACCCGACCCCTGGCCCTTTGATTCTGCAAACTAGAAGAACCATTTCGTTTACCACGATGGTTTTACAGATCAACTCACCTCACCGTTTCCTTTTTATGTAGCAACCTCCCTACTGGGTTCCCACCCACACCCACAGTACACACATACTCGGACATGCATTTCTCACACACCAGCTCCCGTAAGCAACAGGCAAACACACCCAAACAAGTATGCACCCAAGCACTCTCATGGTCCACCCAAGAAACGTGAAATTGCTGAGTTCACCTTTTTTGATAGCTTCCCAATTTGATCAGATCACTCTCATTTAGCTTTCTCCGCTGAGTCCTCATCCATTATCTCATTTAATTGCAGCATTTCTGAATCAATGTCATTTCACCGATTTCTAAGGAGTTGCTCTGGATCTAAGCAGGTCAAACAGATCGGAACCAGTTGGCAGTTTCGTTAAATGTTCTCCCTTCAAATCAATATGTAATAAATGAGAGGGATGCTTGAGACTGAATACAATTTCTCCAGAATGGAAGATACTTCATTACAACATGACTGTCTGCTCGGTTTCCTACAGCCAATTTGCAGTCTTTTAAAATGATAATAGATATAATTTAAATCAAAAGAAAGCAAATATCCCATGTGAAAGATAATGCAATAGTGCTCTTGGCAAACCTCCCTTTGGAAAGATAAATGGATTTCATCAGTATTTTTAAAGGATTAATCCAAGTTCTAGAGGCAAAAGTTGCATTTTGAAAGAAAATTCAATTCAAGGGGGACCTGGTCCTGGGCTACCTGCTCTATGTGGCCCTGCTCGAGCAGGACATGTTGGATGAGGTGACCTCCAGAGGTCAACCTCAACCATCTGTGACACCTCCCAGTACAAACCCAGAGAAGCAAAGAATTACCATATCATAAGATGCATCTTCACACTGCTGTCAGCTCATGAATATGCGTCAGTCTTGCAGTACTTGTCGTTTTTCTAAAGCTTCAGATCTTGAAACTACGCAAGAATGTAAGTAGATGCAGACTCAGCAGGCCAAAGCCATTGAAGCTTTATCCCCTCTTGTGATTTCTGCTTGGGATAACTGATGATGTAAGGAATGGTCCCGCTGTCACCTCATTCTCCCATTCAAACCAGGCTGCAGCTGCTCGACTTATGAAATGGTAAATTGATCCTGGAAAAATAAATCCAAAGGTAAGGCCCAACAATAGCAATAAGAAATAGCTAAAGAGAGAACTTCATTTACAGAGGATAAGCCACAACTGGCCTGGACTGGCTTTAGACCATGGTGACAGACTAGACTATAAACCTCCATATAAAATAGGAAACCAGTTGAATGAAACACCCCGTTTCAGCAGATTCCAGAGGAACTGAGCAGCATTAACCTCACCAGGTGTGTGGGTGCTTACTGATGACTTTGGCATGCGAGACAGCTCTGTATTTTGAAGGAGATGCATTTTTGCTCATAATGATCTGAGAAAAGAGAGTGAATCACTGATTGAACTCCTGGTGTTCTCCACATCCTGCAGAGCAATGCAAACTGCCAGCTTCAACACTAGCCATCAGCTGGGATTGATGTACATACACAAGCCAGAAAGAGTGTATCGCTTTGCAAGTTGTTGATGTTTCCTTTTAAAATACCTGTTTGAGGGGTTTTATTTGTTGACTAATGGATTCTCTCATCAGTGGCAGCCTCTCAGCTTTAATGTTGATTTTCTGAATTTCTCAGCAGAAGCCAAACATTGCCAAGTCATGCAGAGAAACAGCATATGAAGATGAGGCCAACACAAGGCCCTGAAGGATGTGGGATTTTTCACACTGTAACTGTGGTGGTGAAGACGTTTGAGCAGCAGAGACACTCTCCAGAGCTTTGAGGCCACAACAAAGTAGCAAATCCCTTTTAATGTTACTATAGGAAACTTCGGAGGAAACCAAAGTTCTACAAGACCACGCCATATACCTGCAAGAAAATAAGCATAGCTACTAGCACAGAGCAGACTTAGCTGGTTAATATTATCACTGTTATCTCCACCTGATAATGCAGCTGGGTCTGGCCCAGCATAGTAGCCTGTCCTTCCATCCACACCTGCTATAAGCAGAGGCTGTGGGGAAAGAGAGCATCCTCACACACGAGAGCCTGCCACAGTTGGGAGCCAGCCACAGCTGGGAGCCTGTCACAGTTGGCTTTGCATGCTCAGCTTGGCATGAGGACAGTGAGCCTGGCTTTGCTTAGAGGAAATGTTCCAGGAGATCATGGGGATAAAAGCAAGAGTTATTCTGGGAAATCCACACGTGTTTTGGCTGTGGTCCTCAAGGAAGAAGGAAACACAGGGCAGTAGACTCACTAAAAAAGCAGATCAAAGTTTCACAACATAGAGGTTAGCTTCAAACAGAGCCACAGCTGGGTTTTCTTAGATAAGCATGAATACCTAGGGTGGATGGAGTGAGAAAAGGCTTGTCCAGCTACCTGTGCTACAATAGTCATAGACAAGTGAAAGGTTAACAGAGGGTGCTGGAAAAAACAGACTTCAAGAGAAAGGTTTTTCAAATAAAAATAATTTCAGGTTGGCTCCAGCTTTACAGAAAAGATGGAGATGAATGAACTCCCCCCAACAAAATCACATGCCCAGCTAGTGCCAAGATGTGAATGAGACTGGTGCTATTTTCTTGGGTAGAAAGAGCAAGTTTATGCTTGGCCATGTCAGGTCTGCAAGATGATGGACCTGTGAAATATGGAAACAAACAACCTCTTCTTCCACACATGCACACAAACACAGCCTCTCAAGGAAATGTAACTCTTTACATACCTACACAATGCATGTATGTCTGTGCATGCGTGCCTTTCTGTCACCCATGGCTCCCTCCATCCCTCACAGAGGTCTGCTAAATGCAGTCCAGCTACAGATCATCCTGTAATAGTGCAGCCATCCAAACAGGGAAGAGGAACATGTACCTTCAAAGTGCTGATGTGGACGGCCACAGGAAACTATATAAAAAGACTTCAATATGAAAAAAAAAGGTAACTTAAAAAAAAACAGAGTGAGCATCTGCAAGGACAAGTAGAAAGTATTTCATTGTTTAAGCTGCTACCATCACTGACGTCCTGGACTTACATGCAACACGCAGACCACAACTGCCACACAGCAGGGAATTCTCAAACTCAGTGGCCAAAGAATGCAGTTTAAACATCCCCTCCAGTGACTTAAATTGGTCTAGGTAAAATATCAACAACACGGGATTAGATTCTGGTTTTCCTACAGAAATGGCCACCGTAGCCAACTTACTCCTGCTGTGGCCTCCAAGTGTGGACCAAATGACTGCACCTCTGGAATGTTCAGAATGCCACCAGGCACAGAGCACCCCACACGAGCGTCGCAGGGGGCTCTGAGGGCACAGCGACTGCCTGGAGTTTGAAATGTCTCCTCTGTCCTGTTAGAAAAGGAGCGGTGGTTCCCCCTACCCCAGCTGAGGTGGCTCCTTTCCCCATCCACTGTCCCAGAACAGAAGATCTGGGATTTCAGTATAAATTTTCTTTTGGTGATGTTTTTCAAGCTTTAAAACCGAGACAATTTAGATTCTGCTGTATGAGGCTCAACTCATGCACCTAAACACAGATATCTAATGACATCTGAGCAATGCTGGCACATCTGACATGTCAACACAGGGCTGGAACATAACCTACAGGGGACCCAAACCCTCCTGGGCTGGCAGCATGGGACCAGCGAGGAAACCCTCAAATGGCATTAGACTGATATACAGACAACCGAATCTCAGCGTGCCTAAGTTAGGGAAAACAAATGCTCAAGACACAAATTCACTTGGCTCTTTACCAGAACCACATTAACATTCAGATGTTTATCACACCACTTATGCCACAAATCATTTCTTTTTAAGCGCTGCTTTTATATGCTTTGTAGAAATCTCTTTATAGAAGAAAACCAGCAATTATGTTAAGCTCTCTTCAAGTAATTCAAGCCTTTATCAGCCCAGTTCCAGTGTCTGCTTGTCTAGGATGTGTACTGTCACACTTTGTTTGAATTTTATGAGTCTAATAAGCAATCTTCAAACTGACAGGTATTGACTAAGTTTCTGGACAGAAAGCAATGCATCCACGTCATCAAAGACCACCCAAGATGCTAAGTGATAGAAAGACTATCAAGCACCTTTTAAATTTAAAATCAGAGAAGTCTCCCTTAGTCTTTAGAGCCACCCAGTTCCTTCCCTTCATGTGTTAAACAGGGCCAAAGAGGGCGAGCTTATACCTTTTATTAGAGCAACCGTCATATCTGGGGGAAGAAAGAAGAAAAATTTCTGAACATACAGTTCCTCCTTCAGACCCAAACCAAACCATAAATATGGAAGCTGAATTTAAGATAAGAGGAAATGCTCCAAATCTAATTACATTGGACATTTAGGCAAGCTGAAAGAAGCAAGTAGTTAGCACCAGCAGACCTCAGGTAAGGCTGTAGGCTTATTAGCCATCATGATTGAGACACAAAATGATGGGATGGGAAGGGAGAGAGCAGGAATATAATTAATTATTAATTTACTGCCTACCACTGCCAGAGGGAATGAGATACGGGGGGTGGGGGTAGTGTAATACACCATACAATAAATGCTTATTGATTTTCCACATCTGGTAGATTTATATATTTCACTTGATAGGCTTATGTTTCAACAGATTGCATAGGTCTTCCCCAGGGACGAAGATTGAGTGTTCAGAGACAAAAAGGTCATGCCTTGAAAAATATTCTCTTGCAGGCACCAGCGGGTTTCTGCCTGTACTATTTTGCCTATCTGGTTCATTCTGGCTGTTTTTTTCATCTTGACAGGGTCTCTGGCAGCACTTGGTGCTCTGAACGAACTCTGTTCCTTTCTGGTGTGTGCTTGTACAGGACCTGGTGCATTTTGCTAGTCCTGTACTCATGGTTACGTACAGGTAAGCTTTGCATTTGCTTCCTTACCTCCATTGGGCTCCTGAGCCTGCACTGGTCCATGTGACATCTCTAAATTGTGCAAGGAAGGATGGAGGAGGCATCTGGAGACTTGTAGCTGACCTTTCAGTGATATCTTCTTTTAGACTATATTCTTCTGTGAGGCTAATTCTTCAATGCTATCCTGCCACCGCTCTGGCACAGGTTGATATGCTAAACCAGACACACACAGAGCCATCCAGGAGTCCACTGCTGCTCTGCACTGCAGCCAAGGTTGGCTGGGTATTCAGGCAGCTCGTTTGGAAGATGACATCTCTTTCCCCAGACAAGCAGCTGGGTGGGCTTCCTTTGCAAACCAGAGAGGTGGGTCCCACAAGCTGTCTCTGTACAATGAAACCTGGTGGCCTCCACAGCTCAGATGGCCTCAGCAGTATTTCACAGCACTTCAGTGGGGGTTTGGGTGGTTCTGGGGTTTAACTCCAGCTAGCAACCAAGCACCACACAGCCGCTCGCTCGCTCCCTCCTCACCAGAGGGATGGGGAGGAGATTCAGGAAAAAGGTAAAACCTGTGGGTTGAGATAAGAACAGATTAATAAGTAAAATAAAATATAATAACAACAATAACAACAACAATTGTAATGAGAAGGACAGAGAGAGAGGGAAAGGAATAAAATACAAAAGGGAAAAAACCCAAATGATGCACAACACAATTGTCACCACTCAGTGACCGATGCCCAGCCAGCCCCCAGGCAGCGATCGGCAGCTCCCTGCCCTCTTCCCGCAGTTTATATACTGAACAGTATGTTCTATGGTATAGAATATCCCTTTGGCTACTTTGGGTCAGCTCTTCTGGCTGTGTCCCCTCCCAGCTCATTGTGCCCCCCCAGCCCTCTCGCTGGCAGGGCCAGAGAAACTGAGAAGTCCTTGACTTAGTATAAACATCACTTAGCAGTAAGTAAAAATATCAGCGTTATCAACATTATTCCCATACTAAATCCCAAACCCAGCACTGTACCAGCTACTGAGAAGAACATTAACTCTCTCCCAGCCGAAACCAGGACAGGTGGTTGGTGGGTCTGAAGGTGTCAGTGGTGTCCACGTGTGCTATGGGGGTTTTCTGCATGGGGTGAGTCGGAGCTGGTTGTTCTTCATGCTGATTATGGGGTGCAGAAATACTGGGGTAGTGGGAGGGAGAAGGAGGACAGGAAGGATGGAAATGGGTCAGTCACAACTCAATACTAATGACAGTAACCAAGAGTAACCAAGAAATAAAACCAAAATGTTTCAATACTGTTATTATTTATTACAACACATTTAAGATACAGTGTTAGGGTATTTGTTGTGTCCTTTATAGTGCAGTCAAAGGTAAATTTGGCAACCCCAAAGCTATGGTCATGCTAAAAAGTATCACATGCTGCCATCCCAACTGACTTTTAACTTCCTAAATCAGCTGAACAGGAAGATAATGAATTGCTGGAGAGGGAAAGCAACTGCACATCGAGCAATTGTTTCATTTGCTTTCTCCAGCTTATGAATCCAACTCTCCAGTGGCACTTTGCCCAGTTCATTTTACTTTAGCAACTGGTAAATGAATATGTGATCAGGAAGCATTTCCAATAAATATAATTACTCCTCTGCTGGGGAGGGCTGTGGCAAATGCAGCCCAGCAACATTTTATATGAAACAATAAAAAGGGAGAGAAGAAATTAAACAAGGAGGATATTCTCAAGAAATTCCGGCTTAATTTGCTTCTCATGGGCTAAAGGAAACCATGTTCAGGTCCTAACCTGGTAGAAATCAGGGAACGGCTCCTTTAGCCATGGAGATAATTTCCTCCGGTGGATCTAAACGCTCTGCTGTTGCTATGATTTCTCGTTAGGGGAGTAAGTTGCTGGTGGAAATTAGTTCTTTTAATGCAGCAGCCACTGGAGGCTCCCCTGAGAAGAGGGTGCAGCTGTGCAAGGTGCTGTACACACCACATCTGCTGACACAACGGCTGTGGATTTTGCCCTGAAGCATTTGGGCACTGAAACTATGGCAGTCCACTCTGTCATCACTTGCTCACAGATTGCGAGCCGCAATCATAAAGTGTGGGCTCTCTCTGGGCAAATATGGTATATGTAATAAAAACTTACCTGACCTAAGTTCATACAGTTCAAAGGCACTCCTGAAAATCCTGCATATAAGTAAAGAAGAAACGGAGGATAAGAGAAAGGCATAACTTCTTGGAGATCAGATTATTCCTTTCTGTTTAAATGAGCCTGTGAAAATATTGCTATTCCACTACAGAAGCAAATTAACCTACGGTGGTTTGGTTGTGATTTTTTAAAAATAAATCCTATTCAGGGTCGTTCAAATGTTCCCACAGCAATAAAAGGGAATGTTGTATCAAGACTTCAATTTCCTTTTTCTTTTATTGCCAAACTGGAGGTTTCAAAATGCTCTGTCTGGTGTTTTTGAGTGTAATTTCATCAGAATAGGCATGTTCCCACTGAACTTTTATTTGACAGAGAATAATTCAATGAAAAGATTCTGCAGCTGTTTTATGCAGGAGAAAGCAAGACACAGAGAAAGTGAGAAATTCCCGTATCCTGCATGTGAACCACAAGAGCCTCATGTTGGTGCTGGATCTACGGGTCTCAGGGGACTTGAGCCTGGCGAGCAGATGCTCTAATTCACTCTCCTGAGCTCAGACACACCGCTGATTTCTGTGCTTGTCTGACTGAGCCTGAGCACAGCTCTAAGTGACCTGCCCGGAGTCACACAGAAACCTTAGTGAGCAGGAATTGAACACGGGTCCTTTCAGCTCCACAACGGTGTCAAAGCCTGTCCATCTCTTTAGCTTACGGCACTCTCTGCTGAGACCTAGGTTGGTCGCTTCAAAACTGGAACCTCTTAAGTCTTCAAACTGGAAAAACATTATCAAATTGAGTAACGTCATAAAATGGGTTCAGTAAGACGAGTCTTAGAAATCTGTCCCCAAACTCAACCCACATACCTAAAGAAAGGGGTTGAATTCTCAAAGGTGCTCTGAAATTAGTCCTGCTGCTCAGGTTCCTCAATATGCATTTCATAACCTGGCTTCAGGGCCTCTTTTTGTGTTCCTCAGGCCTCAGCTTTTCTTCCATCTTTGCTACACTTGAATCCTCAGTTATCTTATAGTGTTGCAAATGGTGACCAACAGTCCCACCAGCCAAAGGCCACACAGGACCTGACCATTTCCCTTACCCCTGTGACCCTTTACCGAGCTCTCAAATGCTGTCATGAACAGTGTTCATTGATCCTTGGCATAAATAGTTGGTTCTTCAAAGTTACTGCTGCTTCTAAATCCAGTCTGTTGCATTCAGCACCCACAGGCCAATTGAAATCTTTGGGCCTTGCCTGGCTTGGCCATTTCCCTTTGTTTGTAGCTTTGTGTAACATCACAATTTTACAGCTGAGATCCTTTTTATTGAGCCATTTGTAGCCATCTCAGCAATTGCTCTTAGAGACTCTAGACAGCTCATTGGTCTTTTAGTTGTGCATAAACCTCTGCACCCATCACACCACCGATCCCATTTTTGCCTCTATTCCCCCCATAATCAGTCTTGATTCTGTCATAAAGTAGGCTTATGTTTCTGCTACTGTAAAGTAATTATTCACTAAAATATAAAAACAACTAATTTGAATGGATCTCAGAACATTTCTTGACCAAGCTCCCCACCCAAGCAGGGCCAGCTTCAATATTTACCAGAATTCCCAGTCTTGTCCAGTCCAGTTTTGACTGTCTGCAAGGATGGAGATGACACAACCTCTCCAGTCCCCTGTTGCAGTGTTTAACCCCTCTCATAGTGAAAAATGTCTCCTTAAATACTGTTGGAATTTCTCTTGTGGCAACTTTTGTTTGTTGCTTCTCATTTGCTGGGCATCTCCAAGATGAGTATGGCTTTGGTTTTTTCCCTAACTACTCACTACGTTGTTGAATACAGCAATTGCATTCTCCTTAGCAATCACGTATTTAGGATGAACAAACCCAGTTCTCTCAGCTTCTCCTTCTATGCCATGTGCTTTAGCCCCATAATATCTTGCCTCAGCTGGACTCGCTTCAGTATGTTGATGGCTTTCTTTACCGGGGTTTCCAAAACCGAACACAGCACTCCAGATGCATTCCCACAAATGCCAGCTGGAAGGGAACCATCCCTTCTCTTCATCTGCTGGCCACACTGTCACCGATGCAGCCCAGGATGCTGTTGGCCTTCATCACTGTGAGGGCCCATTGCTGAGGCATGTTCAGCTTGTCCACTAAAATAAACAGGTCCTTTTCTACGGAGCTGCTCCCCAGGCAGCTGGTGTGGAACTCAGTTTTGGAACACAATATAGAGTTGGCCTTAACCTTACTTCCCAAATATCCAAGAAGATCATTGCAGCAGCCTTCAGTTCAATGCCACCACAGCACTAACTAAGCTAGCTAGGTTATACCCTGCTGCAGCTGTGCCTGTGTGAACCAAAGAGGAAACAACACCCCCACCTAGTTATCTTTGGTACTAATGTGATCTGCATTGCCACAAAATCTGGAGACCTTACAGCCCTCAAAAAAAAAAAAAAAAAAAAACAAAACCAAAACCAACCCACCATATGTATTTAGCTTCCCAAACACTGTGACCATCTATCTTGTGGCCAACATGGTGTCAAGACACTCAGAGAAGGTGTCCCTTGAGAATCTGCTTCTGCTGATGACATAGGTTACTGCCTGTTCCACTGCAGACACCAAAGCACACTCTGCTAGCTAGAAAATCAACCCACCCTGGCCAAGACTGTTCTCAACATGCATACACAGTGGACTCCAATGGGAAGGGGGTCCTCACACCAGAGGTTTCCTGGACAGCACAACAAGATGAGGCAGCTGGGTTTCCAAGAGATGCCTTAGCTGCTGACAACAAATTGAAATATAAACATGCAGGTTTTAGAAGGCAAAGCCGTAACCCATCTGTCATTTAAGACACCATTGCATTGTGTATGACGCTGTGACCTTTTGCATTATTGAATATGCTCATTGCTATAAAAAGGATTGATTTTCTTCCCAGGCAGTGATGGATGGATAGACATGATATAGGGGGGAAGAGCTGCTTATTAACCTGGGTCAAAGATATTCTCAAAGCCCTCTTCTATTTCTGCCCATGTACCCAAGTGTGTCTAAAACTGCAGTAGGTCCCACAATTAACCAGCTGAAGCCCGTAACCAAGAGAAGCTCAGTACCTCGATTGATTTGGGTACCACACAGCTGACCAGCCAGTAATGGATTATTTAAGTTGCAAACATTAATTATTTCAATTTTTAAGTTGGTCTTAAAGGGAAATGGGGTCCAAACAAGACTGAACACTGAGTTTTAACTACTTGAGACTGTCAAAGCAGGGGCTGAGACCAGTTATGCCCCTGTTTTTAAAATCTTTATGTGATCAAACTCTTTGATCACAGCATACTGCTGCTGTTTCTAGACCTTCCTGAACAAAAACTGTCTGGAGTTGAACAAAATATTTCATTTTCAGGATGTTCTCCTTCCACCTGGTGGAAAAGGACCTGGGAGTGCTGGTTGATGGCCAGCTGAACACGAGCCCCCCGCATGCCCAGGTGGCCAAGGGGGCCAGCAGCGCCCTGGCTGGTGTCAGACACGGCGTGGCCAGCAGGGCCGGGGCAGTGCCCGTCCCCCTGCGCTGGGCACTGGGGGGGCCGCCCCTCGGATGCTGGGCTCAGTTTGGGCCCCTCAGCACCAGCCAGACCCTGAGGGGCTGGAGCGTGTCCAGAGCCGGGCAGGGGGCTGGGGAAGGGGCTGGGGCACCAGCCGGGGGGGGGGGGCTCAGGGGGGAGCTGGGGGTTCAGCCTGGAGAGAAGGGGGCTCGGGGGGACCTTCTCGCTCCCTGCAGCTGCCTGACAGGGGGGTGCAGCGAGGGGGGGTCGGTCTCTGCTCCCAGGTGACAAATTGACAGGACAAGAGGAAACAGCCTCATGTCCCACCAGGGGAGGTTTGGATTTGATATTTGGAAAAAATCCTTCACTGAAAGGATGGTCAAGCTCTGGAACAGGCTGCCCAGGGAGGTGGTGGGGTCACTATCCCTGGAAGAGTTAAAAAAACATGTAGATGTGGCGCTTAGGGACATGGTTTAGTGATGGACTTGGCAGTCCTGGGTTAATGGCTGGACTTGATGATCTCAAAGGTCTTTTCCAACCTAAATGATTCTATGACTTCTACTGAGATTGCAGCTCACAGTGAAAAACCAGTTTAAAAGAAAACTTCAGCATTTCAAGTTTTTTTAAAAGATCAAGTTTGGATTTTTTTTGATTGTGACTAAACAACTGAACGAATTCAGTTCATATTATAAAATCTGCTTCTGTTTTTTTCTCCTGAATAAAATATCCAGCAAAAACTTGATTTGTCCTGAAACGTTCTAAAATATTTATCAGAGGAAAGAGTGAGGAAGTTTTATCTAGTGTTCAACCTGAACTTCCCAAGCTGCAACAAGTTGCTCAATGTATGTTTTCTGCTACTAAGAATTTAGATCCATATCTCTGCAGTTCCCCCAAAGGTAGTTGTAGGCTACCATCAGATGGTCCCTTAGCCTCTTCTCAAGACGAAACAAACTCAGCTCCCTGACCTCTTTGTAGATCACAGGCTTTTGCCCCTAGCCATGATGATGTCCTTTCACCAGATCCTCTCCTGTTTCCTCACATTCCTTTTGGATTACAGAGCCCAAGCTGGACTCACTATTTTAGGTGCAATCTCACCAGCAGCAAGTAGGGGTCCAGAGCAGCATCTACCAACGCAGGAGAGATTAAAATCAGCCTCTAATGGTTGAAAATCCAGTTTCCAAACAGTGGCAAAGGGGGAGGTTTGCTTGGCAGCCCTCCAGCTAACTTACTGCTCCAAAGGAAGGACAGAAGTGCCTATGCAGGCGAGTAGAAAGCATCCCTCTGAAAAAACTTTGGGATGTGGCAGTGTGCACGGCAGTCATTCCAGTTTGTAAAGAATTCCCTCCCACAGCTGAGTTCTTTAGACATCAACTGGCAATTACAGTTTTTATTGTTCCTGGTTAAACACAGTGAGCAAACAGCTGGGAGCTGCCTGAGCTGCATAACGATGGAAAATGGTGTTGTTCAGTTAGTGACCCAGGAGTTTGGTTCTGCTTGTGTCTGAGCCACTGCAAAGGGTGTCAGGTGGTACAGCTGGTATTTCTGGCTCACAGAGAGCCTCCCACAGCTGTTCCCAAAGGGAGTAATTCCATAGGGAGCTCTGGCACCTTCATTGCTCCTCATCCAGGCAGGAGCAAAGTCTCTGCTATTGCCTGACTTGCCAGCCAGCAACCCCCAGTTACGGCCAAGATCCTTTCAAAGCAAGCTGGCCAGTGGTGTCCCAGCAAGGTGCTAGCACGTAAACCTGTATGACCCACACGGTGCATGAGCACACTTGGGAGTTTGGGATTTTTTTAAGAAGCTTTAAAACCACAGCTGTCCCCTTTACAGGAGGATGGTAGCTGGTACCAGCTGGAATCTGAGAATTGCCCCTCTCTTTGCCATGGTGCATGACAGCCAGTCACTCTTCATGCAGTGATCAGAAAGAGATTTTTTTTTTAATAAAACTACGAAGGGAGAAATTGCTGAAAAAGCCTAGTCTTTTTGGCTGGGAAAGAATTTTATTCCTGACCACACAGTGATACCAGAAGTATCTAACTTCTGGAAGATACCAACATGACTCTCCTCCTCAGCCAGGCAGCCCCTCTTCACCCCGCAAGGGCAGCAGATTTACTGTGGGATTAAGCCAGGCAAAGTCCATCATGTTTACCTGGCCCAGCCTCGGCACAGAACTGTCACCTCCTCTAGCCAACGCACAGGTTTCTCCAGGAAGCAGCACCCAGTGTCACCTCTCCCTCTATGTGCCCTGGGGAGCTCAGGCATCTCGAAGATTAGGATGACGCTGGAGCAGACATAACCAGTGTTCAGTGCAGCAGTCCCAAGTATCCCACTTCCTGCTCTTCCCTGCCGCCTTTTCCTCCATTTACCCTTTCTGTCTCCATGCTGCCCTCTCCAGTGTGCTGGTACACGTAAGCTTGCAGTGAGGTAGGTCCAGTTTCTTCTTCATGCCTGTGCAACTTTCTCCTGCCACCTTGGAGGAGTGGATGCAGAAATCGGCACTACTGCCAGCAGAAAAGGCAGGAGGAAGATGTGGTTGCTATAAAAACATGTAATCACAGAGCACAGGCTTCTGGGCAGGAGGAAGGACTAATGAGATCCTGCAAGGTCCCTTTCAGCACCAGCAAAGCATCTCTTAAACCCAGTTTGGTCGCTGGAAGCAGCCTGGTGACCTCAGTCAGCTCCAGCTCAGGCCTCTCTGCCCACTGCTGGCTCACGGGATACACCCCTGGACAGTCAGCAAGGTTTGAGGTCCTGCCTGGAAGTGACCCTATGCATCCTCTACCCTACCACCCCTCAAGCTGCTCACTGCTCTCCAGGTACCCCACCTTCCCACTCTTCTTCACCGTAAAGGGCAGCAGCATCCTTTGCCTGCTTATTAGCAGAGTCTCAGAAACAAGAATTTGCCTCAAAATCCCTTTCCATCTAACTTAACTTTCCAAGCAGCTCCTGCAGATGGATTAAGTACCAGAAATGTATGCAGGTATGCCTCCAGACTCCTTGCTAATTAAGCTGCTGGTTTCTTCTCTTAGAAACCCTCCAGTCCCTTCCTGAATCCCTCAGGCCGAAAACAAAGCCCCGATGCTCAGACCAGGAGCACCAATATTTAGCACAAAGAATGATGCTTTGTTCCTTAAAGACTAGCAAGGCAAAAAAAGCAGCTGTGGTGACTTTGCTTTTGACAAATTGGTTCCAGCCTAGCCAGCTAAGTGGATTTGCAGCCCTGAAGTGATCCTCCTACTGTCTCCAGGGTATTTTATCTCCGTTTCATGAATCCGACAGCAAAATCTACTGGGAGAACCGTAGCATTCACACAAGCAGGTAAGAAAACTGGCAGGTTCCCCGAGTCAGCTGCTTGGCTTTCATCCCAGCCTGGCACACAGCGTTACCTTGTACGCTGGTGCCTCCCAGTGCTTGCAGGAGTGAGAAGCAGAGAGCTCAAGAAGTAACACTGAATACTGGATTTAAAATAAAGAAGTTTGAAACAAATCGTCCTTGCTATTTACCTGCTCATGCTTGGGGGAACTGGGGAATTCTGCACGAGCGTAGGGAACAGCCAAGGACACATGAGTCCTGGGCACAGAAGCAGCAAGGCCTCTCCCTACTCAGTCTAGTCTGTTAACCACCAGACCACAAAGCGCTGCTGCTTCTCGCCTGCTCCCTCCAACCCCAGCATCCGCAGACAACTAGCCTCAGTGAGAAACTTCAGAGAAAGAGGAGGCAAGTGACACTATGACTTAGGTACGTATGGGCTAGACACAAAGCAGAAGCTTTGGTATCAACATGGGGACACATCACGGGGGTTTTAGCTTGGGAGTCCAAACCAGCAACCCAGCTTGACTACGTTGCCAGCTCTTGAGATGCATCAAGCATCCCTGCTTTGTGTCACCTGAACGTTTCTCGAGCCTTAAATGAAAACTGTGTGCAGGTTAAAGAAACTACCTTGCGAGGAGACCCATCTGCTGGAAGGATGTCCCAGTCCCTGGCTACGCTCGCAGCAGATGCCCAACTTCTGCCTTGTCCTGCAGGGAAGCCTGACGCTGTACGTATATTCAGGTCACACCTAATACACAAAGACAGCAAAACCCAGGGTGAGGCAGCGCCAGCACAATCCCTGCCACCCAGACCCACGCTCAGCAGCTGTAGTTGTGCTGCCACATCTGAGCAGAGCATTTATTCCCCTTTGGCGAGGGCAAACCGTGTCCCATTAAAACAGGGTGTTCTGCTGCTGAACGCCTGACGTGTCAGGCCCAGGCTTATTTAGCATGCTTGGCACCTTCGCTGCAGCTTGACTTGGGGCTTTTGGCCTCATGCAGCAGGGAAATTTAAATAGTTCAGGGCCAATCATGCCAGAAGGTCCGTGCCCTTAGCTCTCACTCGAGGCCACAGCAGGTAAGAGGAGGTTGCACCTCACAAGAGACAGCCTCGTTTGTTTTGTGTGGTGCATACCGATGGGCACTAATGTATTTCAGAGCTGAACTTTCCGCATAATTGCTTTTTAGTGTTTCCCTAAAAGAGCCCATGAAATAAGGGATTTTGTATGTTAATGTCTTTTCTTGCATAATGAAAGAGTAAATCTCAGCCCTCTGTAGCCATATGTCATGCTATACTGACTGGTGCTTTACATTTTAATGGTCATTATTTCAAGCCTTTCTTATTGTTCTTATATTGAACAACATTTATTTATTCAACCAAAGGGAATTTTATAGGCTTCTGTGTTTTGCTCATCATGCACTTTAAGTGGGAACAGAAAGCAGAGACTTTTAAGGGCTCTTTGCTCTTTGTTACCATTTAATTACTTTTTAAATAGTTCTTCCAAGCAGCCTGATTCAGCCTTCCAAGGGCTAGTAAAAATGACTCAAGGGAAAGACCTGCAGCATCAGGAATGGGGAGACACCTCTGCTTTTAGCTGCATCTGCCTGATTAAAAATTAGCTTAAGCCCATCTATGACATGCATGAGCTTGAGCTCATGCTCTTATTCACTGCCATAATTTGGCAAAAAAGCTGCTACCATATCTGGTGGTGGCTAGGCCCAAAGGAAGGAATAGTACCTTTTATCTGCCTGCCCACGCACCGATGTTAACAGGTTCTCAACAGCCCTTCCTGAAGGCCCTCATGAATACAATTCCATGATACTACACACATTTGCAGCATGGGGAAATGTAGATACTATTCACTTCCTCTTCAAGGTCTTAGGTTTTGCCAGAACAACACTTTAGAGGGAAAACAGGGCACAGCAATTGGTCAAATTTAAAAATATCACTTTGTTAAGCCTTTTGGAAAAGAAAGACCAAGGGGAAGAAGATTAATCTCCACACACCCACACCCTGGGGAGCTCAAACACACCTTTGTTTTCTGCTGACATGGTATTGCTTCTTTCCAAAATGTTCTCCAAAAGGTCAGACCTGAAGTAGAGATTTATTTGCAGACAACCAGAAGGTATCTGTAAAAGCCACCAGGTGTGAAATAAAGCCTCTGACCCCTTCAGCCTGCATCCTCGGCAGAGGCACCTCACAACTGAGGCAAAAGGAGGCGGTTGACCCCTTTTAAAAGCAAACACTGCTTGAAAGAGACTGTTCAGCTGGTCCCCACCTCCTGCCTACCCCTGTTTTTGAGCTTGCTCCAAAAGTGGCTTGCGCACACTTGAACAGAGAGCTGAGCTAGCCAGCATCACGAGGAGGTAACACATTTGAAGACAGAGCTGCTCTTTCTTGTGGCCACTGTTTCCTTCCCCCCCCCAAACAGTTTTTACATGCAATTAGGTCACATTTGAAAGTCAGCACACAGCAGAACTTGAGTTACTTTGTTTTTAAAATAAAAACATGTATTGCTATCACCTTAGGAGTTGTTTTTTTGGCACAGGGACCCTCTGATCCTCCTACCTCCTTTTATCAGCATCTTCAAAAGAGAAAGGGAGTTATAATTGCTTTCTCCCCTCACCTCAGAAAAAAACAGGAAAGGCTGCTGTTCTTCTCTATCGGCATCTTGAGAAGAAACACACTTTGAGCAATCATTTATTTACAGAACAAAAATAGCATCTAGATTTCAAAGGGCAGAGCAGTTCAGAGGAATAAGGCTCTCTCCTCCCTCCCCTGCCATCAGCTTTTGCTTATTACCACTTACTGACTGCACAACCTACTGTTCTGCCTCTTTCCTCATTACAGGAGCACACTGAGGCTTCTCTCTTTCTCTTTTCAGCATGGCAATGAGTGCTGCAGCACTGTAACTATCTCAAACCTACTGCTGACATTTCCGTGTCACAAGCCAGCAGCTGAGCAAGCTCCAAGGCTAAAACGCCAAGTCAAGGCAAAGAGCGAGATATATATTTAAAACAGAATAGTGCTAAAGAATTTGCATTTCTCCCAGATCCGCTTTACCCACAACTGCCTTCTTGATATCGAATAAGCCTCAGAGATTAGAAAAGATACCACTTTTTACACGTTGGAAACCAGTGGAAGAATGCAGCCCTTTACCCACCATGTTTTGCTTATGTTAACAGGTATCTAGTTACCATTCTTGTGGAGGACCAGGGAGCAGAAAAATAGGATGAAACCAGTAGTTCCACAAGTCTGACTTTCTCCAGCTTTTTGATTTTTACCCAACTCTTTGGTTCCTGATTATGCAGGGTCCTCTATGAGTCCTGCTATTCAAAGCATCACTCTCCTGAAGCACATTTGCTGATACCTGAGCCCATCACATCCAGACAGTGAGAAACCTGAATCTTCTGTCACATCAAGCCATTCACTTCTATAAAGCTTAACGAATCAGTCTTCAGAGCCTTTTATCAAAGGTGGCTGAAACTGGCCAAAAAAAATTCCACAAGCTCAGTAGGAACTGACCAGTAGGACTAACTAGTAGGCCTAGTTCTATTAAGAGACTAGGATAAAAATCTAACAGCAACCTGCAAAATCCCCATTACTGACTGCCAGGCAGCTGGAAAAGGACCTACAGGACAGTGTTACATCTTATTTCACATACTTCCAACACTTCAAAATGCAAATTTTGCAGGAAAAGCCTCTATTACTGGGTTTCTGAAAGTAAAGAGGAAGACTGTTAAAGCTATAGATATTATATCACAGCCTACTGCAATCTGTTGTTTGGATAAGCAAGCTTCTATATACATATGTATAACTGTAATTATATAGTTCAATTAGGGAATCAGTCGCTTTTCAGTGTGTAGATGACAGAATAAAAATCCTACCTAATTCCCCCTGAACAAAAAAAGGCAGTGTGCACCCAGGTGGATTGGGTATCAGAAAGCGCACACTCTCAAAGAAAGCCACCCCGAGTTCATACAGCTATTTCTCTCTGTAAAAGACCACATACAATCCAGGATGCAGTATAACAGCATTTGAAATCACTCTGATTTTGAAATTCTTTGTGGAAGAGAAGAGATGAGCTTATTTTAAAAATATTTTTAACACTGCCACATGAAATACTAAAGATGCACACAAAAATGAAATGGCTGATCAACCTTTTTTCTAATATAATCAGCTATTTCCAAACTATAAATGAAGACAAGCATTACAAAAAAAGCCATTTATTAGATATATGTACATATATATCTATACATGCAAAATGATTTTATACACATTTACACAGGTTCAATTATTAATACAGTGCAAAAATGTCTAAAAAGGTACCAGCCCACCTTCTACAAACTTAACAGGTCTTTGGGAGAATGAAAAAAAGAAAATCCACGGAAATTATCAGCTTCATAAAGTGACTAAGCACCACAAATCTTTAAATTAATGAAATCTATTCTTTGCCAATTTTCTTGCACTGAGCTGCTGAGTGAGGAAAAGAGTTTCCAAAAGAATTATCTTGAAAACTGACAGAATTAAGAAGATGCAATTCAAACTACATTAAACAGTTTAAAGTCGAACAAAAAGGGATGGATTCCTGTTTGGGGATTTGATTCGATACAGGCATAATCCCACATTATGAGTCAGATATCATGTACTCAAACTGCAAGTCATTCTTTTTTATTAAATCTTAAAGCACTGAGATCAATGTAAACTATGCTATTCCTCTTGCTGTTTCAGCAGAAGAAAATGTTTACCTTTATAAATATCATAAAGATATAGGAGCCATTCTAAATACTAACATTAAAAAATAAAAATATATCAAACTATGCGTACTCCGCCTCATCCTGGCATCATAATCCAAACCTACAAAGTGCACTGATACTAACACGCGCATATTAATCCACATAGATTCCTTAATACGGTTAATACATATTACAGGGGGGAAAAGGGAAAAAAAAGGCTGCAAAGGGATTAAGACTAACAGCAAACCAGAGCTTCATTTGTTTAGTAGAAAAGTTCTAGTTGCATCCTCCATCTAACCCACAAAGCAAAACAACACTTACATGAAGGCAGAACTGAACCAACTGGTTTCATTTGATTTTACTGCAACATCTTCAGGAAAAAGAAAATATTAAACAAAAGCTGAATTTCATCTTTATCCACTCCATGTTAATTACACAAGCTATCAAAACACTTTGTTCTACCACTCTTATTGCAAAGCTGTTGCTAATATCACCTGGCACGGGGATGTATTTGTTTTATGATAAAGCAAACACTCAGATGCTCAGGAAGCATCAGAAACATTAGAGTTGCTTCCAATCAGCTCAGTCCAAGGATAAGGAATAGAAAGCAGATAATGGCTCACTGGCCCTATGCCCCAAGTTGTAAATGCCCTGCGTGCCTTAAGCTATAGCAGGCTAGCTTTATCCAAGACTACAGGGCAACAGTACAGCTCTTTTGGATTCTTTAGCCACATTGAGGCTAAAAAGGTAGGAGCAGGGAGTTGGGTCTTATCACTGAGGTCCTTTTCACAAAGTTTTGTCTATCTGTAGTACAAAATGCTTCATCCTTTCCCCAAAGGATGATTCCCCACAGAAACCCAGCAGGCTTATGCTCCTGGAAAACACAATCTGTCATCAAATCCAGTATCCTCAATGAAGTGCTAAGTTTCGTTAAGTATCTAGTATCAGATATTTGGGGGTATCCTTTTTTCAGATTTATTTTTTTAAACTTGTAATCCAAACTTTTAGTTCCCTGCAGTCTCCAAGAGTATCTTACCAAGTAAAACTGGGACTGAACAGCATGAAAGCTTAAAGCTTGTGAGTACTAAAACCC
The DNA here is from genome assembly GCF_017639655.2 of Falco naumanni. NCBI lineage: Eukaryota > Metazoa > Chordata > Aves > Falconiformes > Falconidae > Falco > Falco naumanni. Next base: position 59,332,093 of record NC_054057.1, read on the forward strand.
CACGTCTGTGGGATCATCTGCGTGTCTTAAGTACATTGGTTGAATTCTGGCTTCATTTCTCCACTTACACTCTGGCAGAAAACCGTGGTGATGACAAACAACTTTAATCCACTCCCTTATAACAGAAGAGTATTCCCTTATGGCACATGGCTCCAGCTGTTTTCTTAACTGGCTGGCTACAATATTCTTCCATCATTCCTACTAAATTGTCCCTCACAGTTTAAGAGATTTCATTATGTTACTGTTATAGTAAATGTGCTAATATGTGATGGAAAAGAAATACCTACATTTTACTACTGGAAAAAGCTCTGGCACCAAGTCTCTTGATGTCCCAGAAATGGTTCAGGCTGTAACAGGGTGCCTATCAATGCCATTGTTGCAGTCAGCTGCATTACACAAGTGCTTCCAAGGTGCAGCACCACAGGTTTCTGCTCTAGTAGTCCACTGATACTCGCGTTTGGCATCATGAGATTTCGAGAAAATTCACTGAGATGCGAGAAAGTAATTTTGTTACGTGTTTCTGCAAACTCAGGAAGACAACTCTGCATCACGTTAATCTCTTTGCAACCACCAGAGGTAAAGACTATGTGAGAGGAAAACAAATCTTTGGTGAGAAATGTCTGGTGGAAAAAATGGGGTAACCAGAAAACAGATTCCTAAGAAAAAATAAAAGAAAATCTAGGACCATACTTCCACAATAACACACCTACAGTTCTCTACATCTTCTCAATTTGAATCTCTACAACTCTTCAAGGACAGCTGCATCAAAATGCTATGGTTTTTGTTTTGTTTTTTTTTACCTTTTTTACACAGCCTAAATTATTCATATATGTTCTAAAATGCCCATATGCATCTCAATACATTACATACAAGAATACCCAGTGCAGCAGAGGTTAAGAATTTCAGCTCTTAAGTACTATATTCAAAAGTGCACACTCATAAATTCATCTTAGTGTAAGAACTGAACACCATTAACTAAAGGTGTTTTATGTAATAAAGAGAACCTGCTCTTACTTTCCATTACTGGAAATGGCTTTCTACTCACCAGCTATACATTTTTTTAAAAAAGGTGAAGGAGTCAGTGGCCTGTCATAACCAGGCTTGGAAGATTTATCATCTGTACAGACCAAGCAAACATGGAATTACCCTTATACTAAGAGTGACCTTAAAGGAAATAAAGGCCACTTGAGCTGAAAGATCGCTTACATTCACTTGGTTTATTTTATGCTGCCCCAAGCATATTTGCAATTAACCAATAAGCATATACTTAACTACAATGCTCTGTTTAGCCAGGAGATACTTATAGTCTTTATGGTTTTTAAAAGAGCCACAGCCTTTTCCTTTCCTTGAAAACCTAGAAAAATTACCCTGAAACTCATCCTAACAATTTTTCCCCACTGATATTGAACTCATCTAATTATGGCAAATAACTCCTTTACTTACATTTACCAAGAATCTTAATGCTTAACAAGTTCTATAGACAAAAATGTTACCCACCACTTTATCTTCATTTTACTACACAATTTTAGTATTTTCAGAAGCACTGGCAGGGCAATACATTGACCTGCCAAACTGTTCACAAAGCCAGTAAGAGAAATGGCAAAATGCTGTCTAGGTGTTATTAGTCAAGGAGCAAAAGCCTGTTTATGGTAAGAAGAACCTCCATCTGTTGATGACACCTGTCAAGATCTACCATGCACAATTACCACATGCCATGTTAAATACAGCTACATTCCTCACTGTACGTTTGACATGATTACAGTATCCTACTTTATTTCAAGTTGCTTTGAAATATCATCCTTGCAATAACCATTGCCACGCACCTTTAAAAATACTCCAAGCTATTTTTGGCCAGTTTAATACAAAAAGAAATTTTAAAAATAGAGTAGCAAACCCAAAGTCTTTTTCATACTCCGCAGTCAGGCTGTTTCTCCATAAGTTGCCTTGTCAGTATCTGATAAGAAGAAAGAGTTGCCACTCCTATGTGAAAGGTTATTTGCCAGAAGTTCCGTAATCCGTACAAGTATATGTTGCATAAACAAACAGAGAAAAAGAGTACAAACGTCTTCACCTTCCTTGCCGAGCTGTAGAAGAGGTACAAGTAACACTACAAAAGGACCAGAGAGACAGTGTTAGCATTAAACTACGTACATAAGGACAAGAAACATAGCTGGGAACTGCTGGCAAATCCATCCTGCTTGGATGTGCCTGACAATGCAGTGATCACTAAGAAGCTCAAAGCTTCGTGGAAAGGTCCTCCAAGAACAGCCAGAGTGGTGGCCTCAACCCAGACCCTACGGGGTAAGCACAGATATCAAAAGAAGTCTGTCAGCACAACTGGTGTCGGTCCTGTCCATCTCAGCCTGAACTAAAAGGTGTACGAAAGCTGAGCCAGCCTTCAGAAACTACCTATGGTTTTTGCAAGACAAAGGCTCAGAAGCAGGAAAACTGCAAACCCAAACCTGCTTCTGCCATATTCGTGTTGGGATAAACAAAGGACTTAAATCTCTAAGCTTAACCTGATAGAAAGACCATCATTTCTGTTAACAGGTTTAGCTGGGGTTTCGGGCTCCTTTTCTTTTTAAATTCAAGAACAGGTGGAACCCATTCACTAAGCATGTGTGAAGAGCAACAACCCTTACAGGAGAAAACTAAAAACCTCAAAGTGCTGGCAGAAGAGTTAAAAAAGTAACTCAGGCATTAACAGATCATGATTTCTCACTTAAGGTCACAGTTTCCAACTGTGCTGATGACACAAGTAGAGATCAGCATGTAGAAAGCACTTCTACATTTGAGCTCGATTTATGCATAAGCATTTTGTGAAGATGACTGCTATAGATCAAAAGGATAAGAGAGAACTCTTCTTTATTTAGCTTTCCTAGCTTAAGGTACTAACTGGAAAAAAGCAGGACAGAGCATTTCCTTCTGAAGAATGACTTGCATCAAATATTTAGATCCAAATTAGTATCTCCATCTTAAAGCTCTGCCATGCACAGAGGTGTAAGAAGGCTGAAAGATACTAAATTGTATCTATTACAGTACAATAAATAGCCTCTCTGCAAGTTTTAAATACCATAGATAAACAGAAGTCTTCAGATAGTCGTCCCCAAACTCTTAGCCAAATGCAGCAATATTAAGCCACAGCTACTGTCAATCATCCTTTGTGCCCTTGTGTATCTGCAACAGATACACATTGTCCTTCTGTCAATTTGTAACCCAACTACAGCAGCTTCCTGCAGTAACAGGCTAAAACCTGAAGATTTTGCAAACAATATATTGCCCTCAAGTTGAAGGTTGTGGACCACCGTTTAAGGCATTTAAAGAACCTTTCAAGAAGAACCTGTTCAGAGTACATATTTACCTCATTCAAACTCTTCTGCATAAGGAGGTCAGAAAAAATAATCCATTAGAAAAAAAAAATCTACAGAGGCCACAAACCACATTTGTCTTAAGAATGAAAAGTAAATTTTAATGTACATTTGAACATTTTCAATAATATTGCTATCCTATATTTGCTTAGGCTTTCAAGGTGGTTATGCTGCAAAAGCCCACCACTAAGTCTACCACTGTCAGAAACACATCGTATCTATCCCTTAGGGAAACAAACCATCTTTGGGATAGGACTTTTTTAATCACACTCAGGCCCACTTGGCATGTCAAAACATGAAAACATTGAAAAAGCTCACAGCTGCAATTTGCCAAGGGTCAAATTCTGCCTTTAACTGTATTTGTGCCACTGCACTGGAATACCTTAGTGAAATCACCTAGGCAGGACATTAAAAACTAAAGTCTTCCTCTGCTTAGCTAAAAATTATTTTGTCTTGTATACTATAATTTAAAAATAATCAGAAAGCATTTTATTTACAGTTAACATACCTGAAAAACACAGGCTAGAAAAGGTAGAAAAAAAGCTATCACATTTCCAATTCCTTCATGGTCCTCCTGTTTGGATTAAAAGAAGTGACAGACAACTAAATCAGCTACAGTTTTTGGCAAGCGCTGCTTGATATTTTAGAACACTATATTTCATCAAGTACCTCTCATCCTAGTTTATGTCGATTGACTGTAACAGTGTTAAGCAGCAAGATCAGTATCATTGAATAAGATACCAAGAACTGAGACTTATGTGACAATTCCCACTAAATAAAACCATGCCACCATACAATCAGGACACTTCCCCCCCCCAACCTTCCCTTTTTAAAAGTTGTTTACAGTTTTAAATTTGTTTAAAAAAAATTATACAAAAGCAGCTAGAACAAATTACAAGAATGAAAAAAAAAACAACCCCAAACAAAAAAAACAGCCAGCCTGGCAAGAGTCAAATATTTCTCCAAGCTTTAATCTCCCTAGAAAAGAATAAAATGCAATGTGCTGCAATATACAACAAACCACATGAGATCTAGCAGGTAAGCAATCAATTGTATGTTCCCTGGACAAACAAAACACTTCTTGTGGAAAGATGTATGCTCTACTAAGAAGCAGAATAGCCACCCTTAATCTGTTTACCCAAATAACTCTCTCCCTTTGACCCATTTACAGGTTTCAATTCAATCAAGTTTACCTGAAATGAATACTCTGCTAGGTGAACTCCTCGAATGAGATTCAAAGCTCCACACATGATGTTCAGAACAAGCGACAGAATCCCCAGGGGAGTCACACGCTGCATTCTGTAAGTAGGGACTTTAAAAAAAAAAAAAAAAAGAGAGAAAAAAAAAAGGCATCAGTGAAAGTTTGTACTATTATTTTGAATCTTTTTATACTAAAAGAACTCAAATTAGCTTGTGCAGGTTTTAAACATTTTCAAAACTTTCATGCTTGCTCCAGAGAAGACCAATTATGAATAGAAAAAAACTTTGTTGCTGCATTACACTGTTCAGTTCATCAGACATCTATAGATCAGCAAGAGCTCTGGAGTATTTTTTAAACAGATTAAGCAACCAAATTTGTTCTTAAGCTATTTGACCTTAATGTCTTTATTATGGTGCACGCAGATATTTCTCAACTGTTTATTACAGCAGATTAGCATACTTAGCACTCGTCACAGGTCAGTAGAAAAGCCAGAGGCTTTGAGCACCCAAAGGTCTGGGAAAGAGCTTAGATTTCTGACACCCATAAAAGCAAGACAGCAATTCATCTCTTCCTCAACTGGTAATTATGGGGTTTTTTCCCACTGGCAGTTTGAGGGCTCAGTCTGGTATACAGCGATTTTCACCTGCATAGTTTCCACACAGCATTTGGTGCCCTAATCAAGCAGCTGCCAGAATACAGCTGTAGGAGTCAAGGTCTTTGATGCTCTGCTGCTAGAATAGTTGTTCTAGGAGCTGTCAGGACGATAGTACCCAGTCACAGCAGGGAAACGTCTGTCACAGCACTGCTCATCTTACCTCTGCACCTCATACTGACAAAACATGGTCAAAACCAGGGCCTAGGAAATAGACTGGATGCTGTAGGCTTTGGCCTTTGAGCCACATTTTACAGTGCATTGCAATTCCCTTTCTCTCACCCTGCCCATGTGTGGTGAAAATGTATTCAGTTGACTACTGCTTTTGAAAAAGTCTTTGTCTCTAATTGGGGATCCTTTAACTTGGACAGGGAGTTCAGGGAGCTCAAGGACAACTTTAATGAGCAGGTGGTGTTTGTCCTGAGCCCCAAACATGCAAGATGTGAGCAGGGCCATCCAGACAATAAACACTGTGTGCAGCTGTGTCACAACAGTAACTCCACTGTGCCTGGGTATTGGCCAAGGTCCCTGGTGTGCGTGTGAAACCTTACAAATCATGAGATAGTGCACGACTGCGGTTAGCCCAAACTTAAAGGCTTACACACACAAGGTGTGTATCTGAGTATAAAGGCAGGCAAGCTCCAGGACTGGGCCAGAAGCCTCACCTACAGGTGGACGCACTGCGTGGGAATTTTCCCAGTTAGAGAGACCCTGGCACTGGCTGCAGCGGGGCTTCCCAGCCACAATGTGGGGCTGGGTGATGTTAAGGTGGTAATTAGTTACATCTCCTTTTCTTAGTCTCTGTTATATTTTGCAGTAATGATCTGATGCTTCGCTCCTATTGCTCTTTTATCATACTGTGCATAATAACTAGCATTGTTTCCTTTTATTGTATTGCATGCTATTTTCCTTTATTATATTGTAACATAATGATCTGCATTTATTCTTATATTTGATTCGGAATTCATTTTCGCTTGGTATCCAGTCACCATGTTTCACAGGTAGTGAATTACCTGTCTCCTTCCTTTCTCACCTTCTTCACTACTACTACTACTACTTAACACCCACACCCCCAAACACTGTTTCTTCAGGATGATCTAATTGATCCATACCTAATTAAGGTCAAAGTAGTTATTATAAATATGTATTTAACTTTGGACTCTGCTGCTTCTAATTCAGGGTTTTGGTTGTCTAAAAAGTTCACCTAATTTTTTTTCCCCTAGCTAGCCCAACAACAGATACCACACCTAGATACTCACCTACATTTCATCCTTGCCTGTGCATTACTTGTCAGTAGAACAGTAAGAAAGGTAATTTGCAGCTCAGATACAAAATTCAGGTCCTCTCCTGCACCAACATCCGTAAGATAGAGGAGAGAATGAAACAGCCCTCAAGAAGTCTCCCTGTCCAGATGTAGTCAGCTCCTGACTACTGTAGATAAACTATGCAACATAGCAGACATAATCTCTGCCTTCGTTTCAGTGACAGATGAAACAATAACAGCTTAAATATTGCAGTACTGCATGGTTTAGAGTAGGAAAACACTGGTGTCTTCTCCTTCAAGAGAGACTTTGATAGATGGACGTAAAAAAGTTTTGTGCCAAATTAATATAGGAATATAAAGCATCTTTTGTAAGTGTCTATGCAATTAATTAGTCTGGCATGCATTCAGACATCCATAATTTCATCTCCAAAGCACTACAAAAAGGAACCATACTAATTCCATTTGATATATGTCACATTATATACCATTACTATATATTATCGTCATAAACATGCTCACATAAATAAATGGTGCAAAGTAACCCTATCATTCAAAGACAATTTTGCTTTTTTGCTATACAGAGACATTTAAGGTCCAAAGAGCACACTGAACAGAAGCTGTACCAGGATGTTTGTTCATTCACTGACCCGAGTCTTCAGTTTCCTATTATTTTTGATAAATTAAATAATATTGCAGCTACATCGCTCTCACGGAAATTTCCTAATGAAAACTACTGCTTCTCCTTCCTCAGTTTCTAAGGTTTACTTCAGAGGCACAGTCTCTCTCAAACAATTATGAAACTCAAGTGTCACTCACTGTACAGGCTCCTGCAAACTACACATGTTGAGAGTTCCCAATGCCCAGGGAAGAACAATGTAAGTCTCAAAATATAGTTTCTGCAGCATAGAATACTATATAAAAGCTACTTATTTTTTGTCCAGTAGGATAAAAAGAATTGCTGTCACAGATGCAGGGGAGATTACAATATCCAGTTGCTCAGGGATCAGATTCTGTGAAAACACATCTTTAAATTACTGTGGAGCTTCATTTCTGCTATATCATTCTGAGGTTTAATTTACAAACTGAAATTTCATAGAACAAGCGAGATAGTTGTTGCTAGGGAAAAATTATTATACTTCCTTGTGTGAATTCAATCAATATTTTTATAAACAGAATTTTATACTGGAATTACATATTACACTAAATAAGGGAACAACAGAGTACAAGCGCTCTTATTCCAAGACAGCACAATTTTGCACAGGCACAATTAAATACTAATTGGGTTCAAATTGATTTGACACTTCAAGTAGAAAAGTTGGGCTCTTCAGAGTATAAGAACCATACAGAAGATGTGCCGGGGACTGTCGATTACCTAGCACCCAGGAAAAATGCATCTGCAGGTTTCAACATGTACAGAACAATTCTGTGAAAACACCCTCACAGAATGAAGGAAATTAAACTTCTGCCGATGATTTTCTGAGCAGAGGCCTCTGGCTATTTAAACGGAGACTGACATGAATGCTTGTACCACACTCCATTCTGTCTCTTCAAGGCATAGCACAACAAGAGTTTGACAATGAGTCACATACTCAAAGCTCCAGATAAAGACAGCACCAGGAGTGAAAACTGAAGCCAAACTCAAACATTTTAAAATAAAATAAAGCACACAAAAGACAGAGATGTGAGACATCTTCAAAAAACACCTTAAAAAGGACTCCCCGTGTTCCGACAAAAGACTAAGAATGTTCATCAAGGGGAGCACAAAGCTGCATAATTTAACAGCATGGTCACTAGACGAATAGCACAAGTCATTCTACTTCACAGAGCCACTTCTGAAGTGAAAACTCGCTCTTCACAGAAAGCTACTTACACTTCACATTTTTTTTGTATACATAGCCCACCGTCCTCCAGAGCTCTATAAGCTGTGCCCCTATTGACACACAAGGTGAGCCTTTTGCAACAGCTGAGGTTGTATAGATGTTGATCAAGGATACAATGCTAGTGTCTTTCTAGCAAGAATTGAGCTAGGTTTAGTTAACAAAAGGAAGGAACAAAGAGAAGAATAAAAAAAAACGCAAAGGAAAAAAAAGCTCTTGTCCCCATATATACTAACAAGGACAAAACTGCTCTGACTTTTCAGACTCCTTTCACACTAAAATGAAGAGCCAGGGGATGTGATCACACAGCTCAAGACGACAGGAACCAGCTACAATCATGTAAGGAGGCTGATGTTTTGATCAATCCATTGATTGATCTATCTTTACTATAGAACAGGGACACAATTAAATTCTGCTCTCCTCCAACCACAACACTTTAATTTATGCTCAGAAAGTCTCCTGTATAGCAAAGCCATAATATAAATAACATTATTATGCAAACAAACACTGTCCACACAGCTAAACTTAAAGCAGCAAAGCGGGATTCAGCTGGTAGGTAACAATGAGAGGAGAGAGACATAAGCCAGGAAAGCTGACTCCAGCTGAGGGAAACAGATGATCATAAACATGATCCTTAAAATAAAAGCAGAACAATCTGTAAGAGAATTTGGGTTAGACCAGAAAGAACAGCCAAAAATACAAAGCCAGATGGAAAGTAAAAGAAAGCAATTAAGAATATAGGCGAACTGAAAATGTATTTCTGATCTGTGGACACAAACTAGCTTGCAAATGTTTACTGGCACTGAAACTGTTCACACTAGTGCGAAGAATTTCTAAGCCCTGTCATATCACGAAAATATTTAACCTTCAAGCACAGTTCTGATGAGCCCTCACAAATTTGACTGGCAACCAGAATGTTTTCAATTCTATTTTTCCTTCCTCCTGGCCACTGCCCTTCTATATTTTAACTTAAAATACCTATGTCAAACTAGATTCCAGCTCATCGATCAGAAACAATAAGACTGAGCAACTAGAAGTTAATTTTATTAGTGTTTCATAAGTTAAAAACAACAAAGAAAAGGGAAAATACAAGCTCATGGCGCTCCAGCTGCATTTAAACCACCATGCTAATAGGATTAAAATAAGGACATGGTTTAGTGATGGACTTGGCAGTGTTAGGTTTGCGGTTGAACTTGATGAACTTAGAAGTCTTTTTCAACCTAAATGATTCTATGATTCTACGATTCCTTTTTGTAGAGGAAGTAGGCAGGACTTTGACTATGCAACTGAAACACAAATACGAAGATACCAATTTTACCATAAATAAGTAGAGGTTAGTAATTCTAAAAGTAGGTAAAATGTTGGTATTCATCACAAAAGGTCCCTTGTCAAGCCTCTATGTATTGTTTATACAGATATACATATTCTTTTCAGGAATTTTAGTCAAATGCTTAAGTTATAAAGAATAAGGTAAAAGAAGAAAGCAAAGAGGGGAGAACAACTCAAGACAGACAGTCTGGGAATAAGAATTTTACCCTCTGGTTATATTCTTCTCATCTTTTCTTTCCTCAAGGCCAAAGCAATCCATTCAGACTGCAATTATGTATCTTCTATTCACAACAAGCAATTAGTTGAGCTTCTTCAGTCATAGAAAATTTAGCAAACAACTACTTTAAGAGCAGGAGAATTGAACATGGGAAATGCCAAGGCCAGTTACAACCAATTGTCCATATTGAGAAGTGATTTACAGCTGGGAAAAAAAAGACACTACCACAAGTCCTTAAAGGCCCTGATGCACACCTGCTACCACGTAAAGATCATATGCTGTTTACTATGATCAAAAGGCAGACTTCTCTTCCTTGGGTTTCATACACGAGATATAGATATAGATAGACAGATAGACATATATATATTCCTCAGTACAAAGTGAACCATTGCTATTACACATTTTTCTGTTGTTTGCAAAGTTAGGTTCAGGAAGTACTGTCACCTGTGCATAGTAGTAACTTACCAACCTCCACATGAACGCCTGCATGCCCACCATTAGTCATCCCATTCATCAATTCTGTATCCTCCAGTTTCAGCTGAACCGGGGGCTGGAACTTCAGCTCCTCCTCAATCTTCTCCCAGTTGGCCTTCATTTGAGAGCCACTTGCACAGTTAAAATGGCATTTAACTTTCTGAATAACATTATCTAAAACAATATAAAAACATGATTCAATTAGCTCTGCAAAAGTTAACTGATTCAAGTAATTATTAATCAAGTCATGGCATTCTTTTTTTGATTGTTTTTCACTTCTTCCTTCTTTTCTTATTAGTTACACATATAAAATTCCACCACTGGTTAGGGAACAAAAATACCTCTCCTAGGTATTTTATAAACATACCCACTCCCTTCTGGATACTTTAAATCTCAACATCCTGCCTGCCAGTGGACTGAACATGAGCTTTCACATTCCAGGGCACTTCCTATGAACTACCACGAGAAGCAATTCCACATTGTGTTTTAACAATGTCAAGGATTACATTTTTTCCAGCACAGAGATAAATTAACTCAACCTATAGTTGAGTCATGAAGCAACTCTGACTGGCAGAGGCAATTCCACAGTGATTCCACCAATGTCCAAGCCGCAGACCTACATACAGATCACCCTGCTTCATCTCTCACACTTTAAATTTAATACTATTGGCAAGCAAATGCCTTTCCACAAATGTGGCTGCTGGTTTGACAGGAGTTGCACTGAGACTAAGGCAAGAATTTGGCTGACTACGTATTGCTCACACCTCCAGAGCTGAAGTACCTCACCATGGATACTGATAATTCCTATTTAATTGTGCGAAGATATTGGCAAAGTCAAGCCATTTCAAATGCTTAGGGACATAAAATGCAGAAGCATTTATTTTGCTAAGATATCCTGTAAGTAAAATCCATATCTTTAAGATATGTCAGAAGCCTTGCATAGGTTGACTACAGCTACTACTGGATATGATACATATGTAATAGCTCAAGCATGAGTTTTGAGACCACAGAGAAGGACTGTATGCTGTGCTAGAACATACAGCATCATAAGTACTCCTTAGTGAAAAATCCTCTATTTTACCTTAAGTCAGCCTGCTACAATCATCTGTAACTACCACACAAAAGGCTAAGATCTTAAGGATAAAGTGCATCTTGGATCCAAACACAGGAAAGAATAAAAAATAATTAAAAAAAATAATCAACCAACCAAAACCAAAATAGTTTAATAAAAAGGGGTAGTTTGGATCTCAGTATAAAATTACATCGTGCCTGGAATGTGCCCTGCAAGGAATCCACCCAAAATACAAATGGCTGTAGAGTATGCTTTCCTTGTGGATTCTCAATCTTTTAAGCACAAACTTAACACTATTACCAAAATCTGAATAGAAGTGTGCTAACCCACTACAATATCTTATCCTTCCCCAGAAAAGTTTCTCACTGCAAGGGAATTTTGTTTTCAACGTTGTGAGGTTCAGCAGAGCAGCTGCTACTTTGCAAGAAAACCGTTTATATCAGGTTAAAAAAGAAACACTAGGCATGATTATGAAGTATTATGTGAATTTAAGTCATGCCAGAAGTAAAGCTGTCCATAATAATCTATTCTGTCTCCCTTTTTTCCTGTACCCATCTGTCTCCACTTGTCAGATTTTTGTAATTAAGTTAGAAAGTGTTTGAGATGTGGATTTCTTTTTCTTCTGTGCTTGTTTATTAATCACCACATTTTGTTCATCTATTAGAGGGGCACTCAGGAACTGCAAAACCAACAGTCTAATAGTTTAAGGCGCTTACAAGATCTCCCCCTCCTCCTACACATGCATACAAAGGCACACACACAGATTCATTGTTATGATCAGGCCAGGAGACACTGTTTAACGTCCTAACAGCAGCAGACACAGAATTCTTACTATTAGAGAACAGTTACAAACCGAATTCAAGAAAAGCATATGGTCTGGAAGCTAAACTGATGCTTGTTGTATCATAGGAAGCAGCAAATTCCCACTGAAGCTCTTCCAGAAAGCAAAATGCCATGATGGTTGAGAAATTGCTGGAACAGATTGCCATGCAGGCAATATCCCCTGAAGAAAGGAAACTGAAAAAGAAAAAAAAAGAAAAAAAGCAAACCAAACATCAACATAAAAAGGTAAGAGGCATGTGGACACCAGAGGTAAACTGTACTTTCTGTCAAAACATAATGTACAGACTGCAAAAAATACATTGTTTGCACTGCTGTAATAGTGCTGTAGCTCTTGTAGATCTACCGCTTATTCTTAACTTATTCAATACACCTTAGCATACTAAAGATCGTAATACAGATTTTAAATTGCTACATCAGTAAAACTTGAGGACACCAATTTCCCAGGCTGGCTTTAAATCATGTCAGTAACAAATGAGATGGACTGAAAACATCACAGGCAAGATTTTCAAAGAAAACATTGTGGCCTTCCACAAACAGAAGTGAAAACAAGCAAGCTTGTTCACATGAAGCAAGCAGATGTATTCCTTTGCTCCCCTTGAATATGACAACTTCATATTAACAGGAAGATATAGTAATTAACTTGCACAAACCAAGATATTCAAACACTGTTACTGCTAAGTCATCTGTAACAAAGGTGAGCTTGTACCAAACAGCACAATAAAAACCCTACTCCAAAAGCAGTCCCTCTAACACTGAAGCCATATTTACGCAGAAGTTTCCACTTACAGATGGCCAAAAATCTTCCAGGAAACTTAACAGGGGATTCACCTGACCAAAATGTCAGCGTGTACTTAAGGTTGAGAGAAATGACTCTCATCTAGGCTTCATTAAATAACATGGCAGTCAGGGCACCCCGTTCAGGTGGCAGCACTCATAATGTAGATAGTTACACATCTCTAATTATGGTGTGGATTGTGGAAGTTTAGCTACATCTCAAAGAAGACCGAGGAAACCTTCACTTACAGTTTAGACATCTGTTAACAATAATTCAGTATAAAATCAGTTTTGAAGCTGAACAATTACTACCTCTCTGTCTTTTCTCCCTTTTTTACTGTTTACATATTTCACCCCTTTCACACAGAAAGACTTACGGTTTCTACTTTATCACATTTCATTTACTCATTGTACTATGTACTCGGGATGTATCATTTTGATTAGCTCTACGACAGCTTAGTCACACTGGGTAGATTCCCTGAATTCCTTTTGTCCCCAGCTCACAGCTAAGAATCAACACCATGCCTGCGTAAAACTACCTCTTCCCAGTTGTCAATAATTTATAGCCCTTTTGCCATGTATCTGTTTGCACTCTTCTCATTTCAGAGCCAGATGCATAGCTACTGCTGGAGAGACTACAGAAGATTAAAAGCAGCAGAACATGTTAGCATTCAAGGGCACAAGTTCGATTTGAAAGAAAAGGAATTAAAATGCTGATCTCTGATTTTCCAACCCATACAGTGTAAGTTCATGTACCTTCTTTCTCCAACCACTCCCAAAAAAAGGGATGCTTAGTTTTACCTCAGAGTCACTTTATGTTTTCTTAAATTCACTAACTAGAAACACAATCACGAGCTAAAATTCGTTTTTAGAACTAAATTAAAAATGAATAGTAAATTAAAATTCTCATCTCTGAAAGAAACCTTAATTTCTTAAAATAAAGACTAGCAAATCCTTCTCCAATAAAGAAAAGCAAAGATTTACTATTTCTCCATACTGGCTATTGTCAGTATGCTTCAGGCTGCCTCAAGATACACCCAGCAGCCAGAGAGCTTCTAGAGACTTGAACCCGGCTGGTATTCAGAAAACGGAGTGGGCAGCACGTAGGACAGAGTCAGGGCAGTTCTCTGCAAGCTGGAATCAGAACTGTAGGGGCCTGAGCGAAGGTATCAGCAACACTTGACCATCTCTGAAGAAAAGGGTTTGGGGTTTAGACTAAACTAATTCCTAAGCACTAAGACGTTGTCTTAGAAGGTATTTGTAGAAGTCCAAGATAACCCAACTGCTAATAGTAACACATACTGCCCATCGAGCAGAAAACATTCACTACAAAAAAATGAAAACTAAAATAAGTAGGTTTTAACATATGCTTACCAAACCAAGCAGGAGCTGCATGGCTGCGATACAGAGAAATAAGGTTTCAAAATACTTGGATGTTACAATCTAGACATGCACGGTGGGATTTCAGATTGCAGTTAGGCACCACATAATATTCCTGAAATTCAACCCAGGACAATAATTTCAAAAACTAAAGTAAAAAAAATCAACCAAAGAAAAGCAGGGACTTACTGTATGCTAAGGTCACGTCCTTTTGCTGTGCCTCGACTTGGATACTGAGTAAGAATTGAGGATAACGCCTTTAATCTCTTTCTGCATTCCAGAAAGCCTTGGTTGAAATGAAAATCTGTGGAGGCTGAGAGGGGAAGTCCATCCCTCACCCGCACCACACAGGCAAAGAAGATCATGGACATTCTCCACTGGAGCACACATGAGGACAACCTGAAAATGGAATATTAAGTTAGGTTAATGGATGTGATATCAGTTAGTTACAATCCAATACGCTAGCCAGAAATATATCAAGGGTAGAGTTTATTCACCGTTGCTGTTGAACAAGTACCTCTTGTAACTCCGCAGTCATCGAATGCAATCAAACTGTTCTCAAAGGTCATGGCTGCGTCCATTTTTTGTCCCTCAGACAAAAAGGGGAGGCAGGGGATTTGACAGAGGAATTATCTACCTACAAATATCCCTATTTTCCCTCCTTCTGCTTTACCTTAAGCATCAGAAGTGCTGAGTAAAGTTCTTAAAGGTATTTATGGAAACTGGCTAACTCCCACTGACACAACACATCTTCACTAGTGTTACAAATAGCTGCATTAGTGTTGCAGTTACCTGATTTGCTAGCATAACACACAAACACAAAAATAAATTTTAGGCTACAGCCTGTCAAGCTCTTTATACAGAATCAACTAGGACTAAATACAGAACAAAAGTTGCCCTCACTTGACTTCTTACTCTTTAACAGGTCACAGCCTCCTGTGAAAAGTTATTACTGGGATTTACCCGGTACATTCAAAACACACAAGAGATCTGTCCCTCAGACATACCATGAGTATCCAGAGCAAGATGTTAGAAGGCTAATGCAGCAGCTCACATATTCTCTGAAAGACAACCACAATAAACATTTTAGAAAACTAATGACATATATATACACACACATATTTACAATGTCACATCTCCCATGCAGTAGGTAAACATAT
The DNA here is from genome assembly GCF_017639655.2 of Falco naumanni. Lineage (NCBI taxonomy): Eukaryota > Metazoa > Chordata > Aves > Falconiformes > Falconidae > Falco > Falco naumanni. The sequence continues at coordinate 59,347,704 of NC_054057.1, forward strand.
CCTAGAAAGTATTTTGCCTCAAGGAAAAAACCAACTCATTTGCTTACCCAATATATCGATTCCTAGATGTATCCAAAGACACTATGAAATGATACCCAAAATATTTCTGATGCCCCGATCATTGTTTTTAAGTTATCCTAGCTTCCTGTAAAAGAACAGCTCTACATCAGCAGACTTTAAGTGATTATTATAAACAAGTCAAGGGGAAAAAGAAAAAAGAAAAGAAAAACAGGCATTTACTCTGCTTCAGGCAAACTACAAAAGTGAAGCATTAGAAAAAACAAACAAACAAAAAATGAAATCACACTGTGAATCCAAACTTTTGATAGAGGGAATGACTGCTTTAAACAGGCCTGTATCAAAGAATTCATTACGATGCTCAAAGTTTCTTTGAAACGTGTCTCATCATCAAGTGTTTTTCCTGTCTAAGAGAGTAAAAGAGCAAAGCCTTTTCTAATTCAGGCATTCATGAACTCTCCTGCCAGTAGAGCTGTTTTAATGTCTGATAAAGGTTGAGTTCTTACACAGAAGCAGCACTAACAGGGTCTCATTTCTGCTCCACAGGAATCATTTCCACTTAGCTATAGGAACTATCCCTCTATGAAAGGTGGCTGCAATTTGCCAGCATGTTAAAGCAACTAACAATTGTCAGAGGAATTCACAGAAAGCATAATTCTACACAACTTGTTTCCCTAGAAAAGCAAATTAAAACCACAGAAGCTTACACATCACTTGAAAAATGCTATTTTGAACTTTTTAAATGGAGATTAAAGAAGAATTAGATGTTAGGGTTTTCTTCCACTATACCTCGCATTTCTTGTCCAGCAGTCATTTGAGTGGCAAAATCAAACTAAGCTCACTAACTTCATTTTAGCATGCATCAAAAAGCATTTCAACAATAATCAAGATTACTACATGTCTACTTGAGACATCACATCAATCTTCCATGTGTTGTGCTAGCAGACATGAAAGAAACAGCTCAGAAAGCTGCTTAAACTTTAACATAGAAGTGAAATGAAAACAAAAAAAGGAAACTGCCAACTCAGAAACATTAACACAGTCAACTGGTAAGTACAGTTGCTCAGAACAGCACAGTTTTATGGTCAATGGTTGGCATAACTCCAAAATATCCAACTTGACAAACACCACAGAGGCAATATGTATTGAGCTCTCATTTACCTTTCAGAAACAGCCAGAATTTGACCAGGACAATAGAAAGGCACTAAACTTAGAAACCAAAGATGCTTTCTAAAATGTATTTGGCCTATGAAATTATCCAATTCACTATGCCATTAATAGCAGGAGCTTAAGATTAAAAAAAAAAATATGTATATAGTCATCACTAGGGATAACATCACCTATAGTTAACCAGCTGCATATAGAAAGGTATACAACTTTCCAAGACATACAAACCTTCACGCTTCAGGGTATAAGGCTTTCCCTAAATACCACCTGCCCATCAGAGGGATTGTCTGTTCTCCTGTGAAAGATCTGGTATCAGTCATCATTGGGCAGACTTCCAAATTGAATGCCAGACTTGACTGCAGAAATGAGTCAATGCTCCTTCTTTGGAGAATACACCTGCTGTAACGTACTACCAGACTATCACTGCTGTATTCATCCAAAAGGCTTGATTTATTTTTTTTCAAATCTACCTGCCTGCAAATTTCTAGGTTTGCTGCCTACGGAAATGAAATGAGGCTTACCCAGACAAGCTGCAAGTACTAGTGGAATAGGTATCTTACATGCCTTTTGGTTTTGTGAAAAAAAGGCAAGTGTGTATAAAAGAAAGTTACATCCCCAACAGAGGGAAAGGCTGATGCAGTGGCTCAAATCTTAACAGAGAGCAAGTGAGCATAACCACAGGGCAAAACAACCAGAAATACATGCACTGGTTCTGCTTCTTATAGAGCTCCCATTGACATGGTCTAAAGGACTGTTTGCATAGGTAACACCCTACCCCCCAACACAGGAAAAAAAGTATGAGATTTCAGAACAGTACCTGTAAAGACTTCTGAGGAGCTGAAAAAAAAAAAACACACAAGCTTTTCATAATTTGGGGGTTTATTTGCAATGTAGCACAGGTTTAGCTAAAAGAGGTGAGAGCCAACATCACCCCATGGAAGAGGGCAAAGCCTAAAAGTAAATTCATGCAGCTGGTTCACCTGTCCCCTATGGAACTCCTGTCACCAACCACCTACCACTCAGATTCATCCAGCTTTCTCCTTTCCTTTTCCACATTCCCCCCGCACGCCTACTCTGGCACTGTACCTCAATGAGGTTTTCCTTTTACTTTTCCCCAAGCCTCTTCTTACTTGCATATCAGAAGGTGTTTTGTGCCCATGGCAAATAACAGTTACTACTGTCACTTCCCTTGAAACTTTAATTACTTGCAAGCCAATTTTGCCATGCCACATGTTAAGTAAGCACTTATTATCACAACTTACTGGACTGATCAAGGTGTGCACATAACCAAGTAAATCTATGATCTTACTATTTGACTGACCTACCCCTTCCTCCTCCAGTCTCTATCTGTACATGATTAGCAGCCCAAAGTATCTGCAACTGACTTTACGTGGCAGGCCTTTGAACCTGGTCCCGAACTTTGACAATGTACTTGCCTTTTGATTAAGCAGATATCAAATCTTACTGTATTCAGAATTAATAACATCATGTCAGGCCAGCTATTTTACTGGCACAAAGCAGGCAAAACCTTGAGAAATGTTTTGTGTAACTGTTTCAGAAAAACATGTTATAATTTATGATTGAAGTAAACAAAACCTGCTTTTTTCTTTATTTGAAGCACCTGTACAACCAACAACACTTCAGAAAACTGTTTAGTGTAAGACTCTCATGGACAGGACATATTTACAAGTCTTACAACAAACAAGAGTCTTCAGGGTATTCCCACAGTAGGCCTCTAAGAAGCTACCCAAAGCGCAGTTCCTCCATCCCTCACTTCCTAAGTAGCGGCCAACACCCTCCAGCAACTACGCAGGAATTATTAAGGCAGCCTTAATCTTATGCTTTACTATACTTACACAAGCTCCTCCATATAAGATCACACCCAAGTCTCAAGCGCCACACCTCTCTGAATGCTAGGCAAACTCCTACTTCATTATCTGTACTATGAAAACAATCTACTCAAAAGACTATGAAAATGCCAACCAGTACATAGTTCATGAGGGGAATTATTTCAGAAATACTGTTGTTTAAGAAATTATTTTATCTAACCATCAAAAGCAGAAAGTTTCCATCTAAGAATGGCATAACACTAACAAGGAATGTCTTGTTACCAGGATCTCTCTCAAGTATTCATCTTCTCTCCCTGTTCAGAGTCACATTTCCCTTCTTTCTACAGGTGGCATACAGGCCAGCTTCAAACCCAACAACTTAACTATTTTCTCAATTTCTGATCCTCCTGCTGAAGGAAGGGCAAAAGCTTTAGTGAATGTTACCATAGTCCAGGAAGCTCTTGAAGCAATCTGTGAAGTTTCTTTGGACACGTGACAGCTTGACACATGATCATAACCACTGCATCTACTGCATCTTTCCTCTAGCGGGTAAGCTTCAGAGGGAGTCACAGACAGCTACAGGTGGGATGCCAGAACACAAGAGATTCCGATTGACTCCATCAAACACAATACATTTAACAGAGCTGCAGTTCAAGTGCTGGTATCAGTCTCAACCAACAAGCAAAGGAACTGAGACATGGTTCATAAGGGAGAATTACTACTCCTCTGCAGGATCACGAAGTGGATTTTATGCTCTTCTCACATTTATAAAAAAAGGAGAGCTGAAATGCTGTTAAACTTCCCATCTTCTAAGGTAACAGCATCCATCTGCTTCTTCCCAATTGCTCTCCCTCGATGCTCACAGCAGCACTACCCAAGCTACAGATATCACAGACCTACAGGGCAACAGGAGCCACTCTCCAGATACAGCAGTGAATAAAAGCAATTTGAAAACATGATGCTATCTCAACTTTTAAAACAGTATTTGTGGATATCAAGAGCCTGTAAGTTCCTATAAATCCTACAGGTTTTATTCTTGTCCCCAAAGGGAAGCATATAGAAAACTCTTACCATCACAAATCTCCTGTTTACACACACCCCTATGAACTACCAGAAATAACACGTGTTACACAAAACTCAAACTCCAACACCCAGGTCCCCCATGAACCGCACTGGCTCAAAGGACAACTGTCCTCATTCTTGCCCACACTGCACCATAAAAACTCTGTAAGGTTCTGAAGCTCTCCCCCTACATTAACCTCTCAGAAATATCAGCAATCCTATCAGCTCCCAAATACACACACACACCCCAACCTGTATCCTTAAGTCTCCTAACACCCAGCAGCTCATCTCTGTACCCTGACCAGCCCACAAAATTAAGGACCCTTCCCACATCCATCCTGTTCCACTCACCCCATTATACATAACTAAACTCTATTCACTGCTCTTCTCCCGCACATTAAGATTCCCAAAACCCCCAAAAAGTACCCCTTTCCCACACTCTTCAATAAACTCAAACACCTTGAAAGCTGCCCCCCTCATCAGGGCACTCGTTCCCACCGAAAAGTCTCCCCATACACCTCTCAAGCATCCAGACACTCCTAAATCTTACTCCCATCCCACAGGTCCCAAACCCTCACATTATCCCAGCCCACCTCCAGACATCCCCGGCATAACACAAGCCCTCGTCACAGTCCCAAGTCCTCCTCCCCCTACACCCCTCAAGCACTCCAAGGAACCCCCAAATCCTACATAGGGCAAGATCTTGAGCCCACCTCGGCTCACCCCCACCCCATCCCCACACACACCCAAAGCCCTTAACTCCCCTTCACCACCTCCCCACACGCCCCTCCAGCACCCCAAACCTTACTTCCCTGCCAGAGGTCCCCACACCCTCGGGGCCCACCCCTCCCCCCTCACCCCCGCAGGGCCCACATTACCCCTGCCCACCCCCTCAGGGCCCACCCCTTCCCTCACACCCCCTCAAGCACAACACACGCACCGCGGAGCGGCGCAGCTCAGCCCCGCCCCGCCCGCGGGGACCCAGAATTGGACGGAGGAGGAAGAGGAGGAGGAAGAAGGGGGGAGCCGCCCCCGGGCCCCCTGCACCGCTCACCTTCCCCGCCCCTCGCCGCGGCTCCGGACCTCTCCCACCGAACGCCGGCGGCGGCGGCGGCACCACAACACCCCCCAGCCCGCCCCCTTCCGCCCACAGAGACGGCGGGTAGAGTGTCCGCGGCGCGGGGCACGCCGGGACGCGGGAGGCCGGTTCTGCGGCCGGCCGGGAGCCCGAGACCCGTTACACCCCCGGGGCGAGGGGCGCGGCACGGCGGGGGCCGACGCTCCGGGAGCCGCCGGCGCCGCCAGGTAGCGGCGGGCCAGGCTTGCTTGGGCCTTTGGCTGCCGGTGGCGGGTAGAGTAGGCCGCGGGGCTGCGGTGCCGCGCTGGGGGTCCCTGGGCGCCGCGGCCCGCAGCCCCCGCGGTCGGGGCCGTGGCAGGGCCCGCAGGAGCCCCCCAGGGCCGTGTCCAGCCGGGGCCGCGAGAGCCGCCCCGGGCCTGTGCCGCGGCCGGCGGGGTGGGGGGCGGCGGGGGTTCCAGGGGTGCAGTGACAGGCCGGACCCCCGGTCGAACACGAAGCAGGCTTACCAGGCTCTGCCGGGGGCGTCGCTTGAAAGAAAACTGAGCCCTGTAGCTCAGCTCTCATGCTGGTGCTTCTAGAGGAACCCTACCGCTGTGCAGCCTAGGTGACAGATGGGTTTTTCTTTTTAATTAAGGGCTACTGCAGAGGATGAACTGGGATTCAAAGTAGATTACCTTCATCCTTCCTTCTGGTGCTGCCAGGCATAGAAAAAAAACCAGGAAGCTTTGCATCTGGAGTGATACCTGTGCCTCACCTCACTGTGGGCGTTGTGGCAGTAACACACCACAAACTGCCTTCTCACGGGACGTTCATGTGAAAAAACAGCCGAAGAAAACCATTACTTTTTTTAATTAATAAATCAGTTACTGAACATGGGACCTCTGAATTCACAGGTCTTGATGTGGGGACATTATCTGCATGTAATCAAGTTGTTGCTATTTCTAAGCAATAGCAGCACTGCTTGGCACCATGTGCAGTGAATAACCATCAATGTGCTGCTGTTACTGTAACAGCTTCCACTCCTCATCAAAACATTTCATCATGCTGGTGCAGGTCTAGCTGGTTTCACAATCTGATTTCATCCCTGCTGAGGATTGCTGCTTTGGATCCTTCCTGTTGGTAAAATAAAATACCCTGCTTTAGGGGGAAAAGATAAATGTGTTTGGGTTTTGGGGGAACAGGAATAGATCAGCTTAATTTCAAACACACATTTATTTCCTTTCCTTTCCTCCATGCAGAGCGTTGCTTGCCCACTTCCTGTAGCATGGTGGATCTTTATCTCATTCACTCTGCCACTAAAGGGAACATCTCTATTTACTAGCACCACTAAAAGAAGCAGGTGTGTAGTTCTGTAGGGTTTTGCCTCCAGTTTTTAAACCTTTGTTGGGAAGCTGATGACCAAGCAAGTCTGCAGTGCAGTGGGTAGCACCAACTACCCAGTAGGGCTGCAACCCTACTGCCAGGTGTGTTAGAGGAAGCCCTGCTGCCAAAGCCAGCATTCTTCTCCCTGTGACTGACAAAACTCTGAAACATCGCTGTTATCCTCTGTTAACAGCAGCTGCATTTAATTTGTAGGCAGAGACCAGCCAAGTTCGGGATCTTAGGGTGTCACAATCTGTTTGCTTGTTTAGTGAGTTCTTTTGAGGAACTTGCTGAAGTATAACTGTGTAGGGATTTGTTAGCCCAAAAGAGCCATCCTTTGAAAGCAGTGGATACTACAGCCGCCGCTCCCTGCTTTTCCAGCTCTTCAATATTCAAGATACACGTGTGGCCAGAAGACTGCAGGGATATCACTCAGGCAGTGACTAAATTGTTGCTGGCCCAGGAGGGATAAGCAGATAGCAGTTGTGTCACATGGTTAGCACTGCACAGCAGAGGTTATGTTTGATTATGCCCCTTGTGACAAAAACCTTCCTGCTACCCACTTCTCCCATTGCAGTACAAAATGGAAGGTTCCTGTCCTTTATGGAGACTGGAGGGTTGATCTACAAATTCATTGTATGTTCAGAAGTGAACTCCTTATGCCCTTGTAGCTTAGCAGCATCCCAATGAGTGACAGCTAGTGCTCTGCAGGGCTCCATCCTACTGATTACACCGAGCTGTAGTGCAGGAGTGGCCAGAAGATTGGGAGGTAAGGGTTCCTCCAGGCAACGCCTTGCAATTTCTTGTCAGCAGAGCCACTGTGGTTCTTTCCCAGTACTTGCTGTCAGAGAAAACGAGGAGCCCAACGAGTAAAAATGCTGAAGTGGTGCCACTCTGTCACTAAGGCTGCACATATCACCAAATGCTCCATATCTTCCCAGTTGCTCCACCAGTCTGCTACCAGTCACCCAGTATTGTTCCTCTTTGCAGCAAACAGTGGATCAGGGACAAGAAGCTTGAAGGTTGAGTCCAAACAATTATAAGAAAAAAAACATTTCCATCTACATCAGCAGTGATCTACCCACTGGTGCTGAAGAGAAAAGAAATTATTTTTCTTTTGTCACAAGTCTGACTGTAAGAAATGAGAACAATGAAGCACACAGGAACAATACTGAACTTCTAAAGAAAACAGTGTTACATGCAGACAGGCTTGAACCAGATAAGCTGAGATGATCTGTATCCTGCATGAGAAGCTTTGCCAGGGAATTTGAAGCCAATCTTTGTTTCCATTTTAAAGCAGCACATCCTCATGTCAATGACAAAACTGTGGAGTAAAGCATTGACTCAGTATTTGGGGCAAAACAAAGCAAAATTAAGCATCCACCACTGAATACTACAGTATTTGAAGAATCTTCCTATGTTAACCACTACACTGACAACGCACAAAAACCTCAGTTGCTGAAGAGCTGGTTTACCTACTGTCTGAGAGGTGGGGATAGCAATGGTCAGCATAAACAAACCAGACGGAAGACTACTTACCACTACTGAGACTATTCAGTTTTTTTCTACTTCATGCTTGAAGTAACTTAAAGATATTTTTTAGAAATTTAAATAAAATATTAAAAACCCCAAACCAAACAAAACAACTAAACCCAGGGCACAGTCTGAAATCAGAGCAGCTCCTAATTTGCTGTATGACTAGTCCAGTTTACTGATGCTGAATGCAAGGTGATGAGGATGGTCACATTCATAAGAGGTGACAAAACAGGTAAATTGAATATACTTTAAGGTTTCCTTCCACAAGGTAATATGGAGTGGGGTTAGCATGCACTAGACATGCCACATTCAGGGTCAGGCAGCCCAGCCAAGTGGATTATCAAAATCGTGCAGTAGTCCCTAAATCCCCAGGAAGCTGTTGAAGTATCAGCCAACATGAACAGTGCCTTGCTGTGAAAATAACTTGCTGTTATTTCACTGAGTGAGTTTTTACACTTTCATCTCTTGCATTAAACGCAAATTCACTTCTTATTGCTGTGGTGTGGTAGTTAGAGGCAGGGTACCCATCCACTCATTTCCCCACAGCATTCAGAAAAGCGTGGTTTTTTGAGTGACCTTCTGTTTGAATTATCATGCCAGCCACAATACAAAGGGCTGCTTTATTAGATTCCTTGCCTTGGGGATTTTCTTAGGATTTAATGATTCTAGCCGTGACTGGGAAAGAACAGAGTACAGCAAATACTAAAATGTTCACTAAGAGTTTTAAATTAAAATAGAAAACACACTGACATGCAAAACCCTTGACAGTTTTCTGGATGAATACAAGTTGGCATTTGACAGTGCTGTTAGAAACAAAATAGATATAATTGCTTGTTAGAGCTTCACCAATACTTCCTGAGTGAGCAAGAGTGCTGGACACAAATCCTGGTTTTACAAGGCCCCAATACTGGTTCCAAGGTAAACAATTGTGAATTACTCAACTGATAGCACACAGCTCTGCTTAAAAGGAAAGGTATACCTAACCTGAAGGCAATTACAGTCTTAATGCCTTTCACAACCACTTATTTATGGTATGTGGATACACCTTGTGTGCGTATGAATAGTGGAGCTAAACCACTGTTGTATATCTTGGATGTGCAAATAGTGAATCTGAACTATTTGCAAAATGGGAAAGTATGTGTAAGATTAAAAACTTCCCGGCATGCTCAATTTTACACATGTCCATAATCACAGCCGCAGTGAAAATATGCTTGAGGAGATTTGTGGATAACTGGCTAGCTGAAAAAGGTCTCATAGACATAGTCCAGCTGGCTGGACAAAAATGCACATCGCTCTCAGCTTATCTGAAGTAAAGCAAAAATATAACAAGAGGATTGCGGTGGGAAAAGAATGTTGCAGGTGGGAACAGGTAACTACAGAAGAGAAACTAGGGGCAGGCTTGTTATTTAGACAACTAACCAATAATGAGCTTAACTTTTGTAATATGTATGAGCTAATTATAACAAGGCATAAAAGGTGACTGTAAGGTACAATAAACAAAGTCTGCTGATCACTCATATTGAGTGACTGTGTCTTCCCTCCGTCGCAACAGAGGTTAGTCATTTTTGGAATGGGGAACTGATGTCTTACCCAAGATAGTGGATCATGATGCTCCTCTGATAATGGCTGGCAAGGCAAGGTAGCTGAAGACCCTGGTCTGTAGCCAGTGTCTCTTCTGCAGCTGCCACATTTCTCTCCCACACTGTCAGCAGGGTGACAGGCTGTCATGAGGGACATCATTACACATTTTGCATTGCCAACACATCAGCATAAGGCACTGGCTGAGCACTCCATTCAGACAAGTATAAACACGTAGTAAAGCCAGTGTCTGAATCCCACTATAATGCTGATTTCATTGCTTCCCAAAACATCCGTGATAAGAGGCAAAGTCTTAAATTTTCATTTCCTAGGAATTTGGAAAGTAGATTTGTTAGCTTCTAGACTAGCTTATTTAATATTGTAACAGGAGGTAAAGCCTTCTATTTGCTCTACATTATTGTAGAAGAACATGTCATAATTTGTAATCTAAATCCTCAATTTTGTGAGCATTTGATCAATACATGGAAGGTTTATTTATCTGACTACTCTCACTGAACTGAATGCACCCCATTACATGCATTTATGAAAAGTAATGTTGGTTTGTATAAGTATTCTCAGGTTATATGGTTTGTTTTAAGCATCATATGAGAAGGGTCAATAAAAAATTATTCAGCTTTGTCATGTTAATGTTAAACAATTTATTGTTAATAAATAAAAAATACCATAAGACCAAAGGAACAGGGATACTGATTCAGACTGAATGCACAAGTAGTCCACTGCCCTGTTTCCAAAAGTGTCCATAAGCAGGTGTCAAGGAAAGAGTAAGTGGTACTTGCCCCACCAACTAGAGTTTCCAGCTACTTTTATCTCAGAGAATTTCATGAACTTGATGTGGTTTGTCTACTTGGTAATCAACAACAGATCTATTCTCTCTAAAATCCTGTCTTCATTTCCCTTTTAACCCAGGTGAACTTTCTACATCCACAGCCTCTGGCAAGGAGTTCTACAGTTCAGCTGTCATTAGCATGAAGAACCATCTCTTCTTCCTCTGTATTTATATTCAAATATATAAATACATATTGACCTTCTTGTGTACGTTTGTTGTTTTTCTTTTAATCATGGATTTACCCTGACTTCCTCTGTATTTCTGATGCTACCATGACTTACATACAGATTATTTCCATTGCTCCTACACAGTCTGCAACTACCTCCCAGTTTAAAAAATCAGGTTTATTCCCTCAAGAATGATAATCACCAGATAAATTCGTTCTGTAGATCCAGCCCCATCTCATTTTAACATTGCTTGTAGCAAAGTGTCTGAAGTGGCATGTAATGAACTTTGCAAGACATCAAATAAATAAACATGAAATCATTAAATTTTAGACCAGAGATTTAAAATTGAATGTTTAATGGAAAATACTGATTGGGTGTAATATAGTTCAGAGTCTTACCAAAAAATGTTCGATTTTTTAGTTCTTATCGCACACTTCACAGCTTATATTGTTACTCAGAAACTGATATCAGAGTCATCAGACAGGATCAGCTCAATCTATCCAGAGGAACAGCCTGACTTCATCAATAACCAGTAACGTCACTCCAGGGGAATGTACGAGGACACTACAGCATGAAGGCACAAGCTGCACGAAGCATCTCACCACCACTATCTGCTTTACCCTGAACAAGCCCATTGCCAGTGCTCCTCCTTCTCTCACTCACCAGCTAACACTTCAAGGACAAAGCAAGCAGCCTAATCCTTGAGGCAGCCCACAGCAGCTTTTAACTTTCTGCCCAGGTTTCACAGGATGTAAAAGTGACACAACTGGCTTGAAGTCTTCTGGCACCCCACTGTTCATTCCTGTCCTGCACTGACGCGGTGGTTTTGAGGAGGACAGCTGTAAGAAAGATCAGAGAACAGAGCAAGAAAAAAGAGGTGATGCACCTCCTTCTCTGTAAAAGCTGTGTCAGTTCTCTGCTCCAGTTCAGAGCAGAGCCCCACGGGCAGGCTGGTGCAACCAAAGGAGTGGCGCAGGAGGACGGTGAGAGTGTTTTAAGGTGATACCGCTGACTGCTTTGAGGAGGTTTCACATTGCGTTCACCCTTGAGTCAAGCAGCAACTCGGAATATTTTTATCAGCGGGGAGCCCTACGTACTTTGACTTTTAAAAGCCTGAACAGCATAAGCAATAAGCCAGCTGTGCTTTCTGCTAAATGCAGCCCAATCAGCACGGTTTCATTTTGTACTCCATTTGTGGTCCACATGAAGCATGGACTAAATGACACAATGCCTCTGCAAAGGGAAGTAATAATCAATTATGCATTTATACTGGCAAAGAATCCCACCATTTTAATACTTACTGACATAAGCAGAGTGGGAATAAAACTTTATTTTTATTATATTACTCTGACCTCCTTCTTGCTCCTTCCCTCCACCAGGAAGCTGAAAGAACTACTCAGCAAGGCAGGGCAGGGCAGAGCCATACCTGCACCCCAGCTTAGGCAAGGAACAAGGGCAAGGGCTTGTGTTGAACTGCAGCTCTCAAGCCCAGGGTCAGAGGGTTCATGGGCAAAGACACCAGACAGGACTTCTCCTAGCTCACTCTTCCAACTTTGCAGTTTCCACAGCAGCCTAATCCAGGGCTACAGCTGCGCTACATCAGGGCCGACCCTGAGCCCCAGCAGCTAAAGCCCTAGGAGGGCCAGGGAAGAGGTTGCAGAACCTGTTGGGCACTCAGCGCTGTGACAGCCACCTCCCTTCCCACCACTGATGGTCCACACACCTTACAAAGGTCCAGCTTTATAGGAGCAAGTGTTGCAAAATGCCCAGTGTACAGACATTAGCCAGATTCACCTTGAAGTATTCAAAGGCCACCAGTTCAGGGTACAATACTGGGCAGATGGTCCCTACAGACTCTTCCTTGGCTGGGATCAAAGCAATGGGGCAACCACATGGGCAGTGAAGTGGCCATCCCCTTCAAAGATGCTGGCAATCACTGCATACATCTGGGACTGGGGCTGAAGGGGGGGAATCCTGTGCTGGAGCAGAGACATAGTCCTGGGGGTGCAGGATAGGGCAGGACAGCCTGAGCAATCGTGCTGCAGTGACCTGGAGGGGAATGGTCTTCTGGGTGATGGGCCCCCCTGTGGGTGCTCCTCCCACCAAGAGCAGTGGCAGTCATTGGGTGGCTCAGGGCTGGGTAGACATCCAGATTTTGTTGGCAGACTCAGAAGCAACAAAATTATGGGATGCCCCAGGTCCATCAGAGCAGCAGTTTGAATGGTGCACCCACCCTAGGGGTGATAGTAAGGAATACTGTGAGGTGGGGCTCCAGCCTTAGCCACAGCAATATAGGTGGTGATACCCCCCAAAACTGACCCAGATCAGTGACCAGTTTCAGGGTCCTTTACTATGGGGTTTTGACAATCAGTATAGCACATGACCTGATCCAGGGACCTCTCTGAGATCTGGGATATTTTCATTAAACAACTAAAATCTGTGGGATAGGTGACCAGGATTAGTTGCATCTGACCAGTAAACCCCATAGCCTTGCCTAATGCCCATTGAACATTTCAGGGCCTGAAGGATAGGGACCACCATGGCTGCAGAGATGTCAGAGGAACCTACAAGGCCAAAAGCTGCTTCTGAGGGCTGGCCAGAATCCCCTGCAGAGTCTGGAGGTCAGTCAGGAGCTGTGGAGAGGCAACCTGAGTGGGGCTGCCCCACTGCAGAAAGGAAGCCAAGAGCTGAGGGGGGCAGCAGCCTCCCAGCATGGGCTTGGTTGCACAGCACCCAGGCAAGGAGAGCAGAGCAGGTCCATTCAGAGTAACCAAGTCCAGCCAAGAGTCCAACAAATGCCAGGCGAGTCCATAGCACCAAGGCAGGTCCAGGATCAGCAGGGAACAGGGCAGGGCACAGACAGACCTCAAGGATCTCTCAGACAAAGGCAGTGAGCTTAAAGGCAGCTCCTGAAATATGGGAAAGAGACCCCAAATGTGCCTTCTCACAGCAGGTCACCCCACACACTCATGTTGCAGCAGGTTGACCCAAGGCTATGGCCTAACCCTTCCAGCACAAGCAGCTAGAAACCCCTTCTTGGGGGGAAGGGAGGAGACTGTAGAGCTCAGTGGTGTGTACAAGGCCCTGATGAAAGCCTCCTCTTGTTCTTTACATCCTCTTGTCACGCTATATTAACATTTAAGACCAGACATAGCTCAGGAGCCTCTAAAGGTGACCAGGCTGCGAAGGAGCTGGTTGCAGCTTTGTGTTCCTTAACACAGAGCCTCCCTCTCTCTGTTCCCCCTCCACCTGCACTGTAAATCACAACATCCTCAGGCTTTAAAAGATGACAGCTGCTTAATACTGGAGAGCTTTGCTGTTTCTTGGGAACTAACAGGACATTCAGCTCCAGATGAATGTTATGACAGATCTTCCTCCAAAGAGCCATCATTGCTCCTCCTCCTCAGGTTATGCTGTGGCATCTAAAAAGCTTGGACAGGAGGTAGTTTAAAAGCTTAGGCATTATTTTGGCCCACAAACGAGCTAATTGACTATATTTGTACCCATAAATAAAAAAGGTCAGGCCTTATCCTCTGAGGTCAAATGGCATGTCGGGGCTCCTGTTGATACAGCTGAATGCTGCTCCTGTTCTCTTCGCCCTGGACAGGGTGGCTTCTTCCTTCTGGTGCCCAGGAAGAGCTGCTGGCCCATGACCTTCTAAGACCATGCCTGGGTCACACCAAGAGCAATGCCAACAACTGAACAGTATAGACAGACACAGACAAGTGTTCATGCCAGTCTCTGGCTCTCCTTTCTTTACTGGTTTATATATGTCCATCTAGCCCTTTAGGTAAGTATGTGCATAATTCTTTGCAGAATTTGATCCTAAAAACTGTTTGATTTTCTTCTCTGGTTCCCAGCTCAAAAAGTGGGAGTATTAATTTACCTACCATCCATAGGTTGCTGCCTTTTAGTTCCTCTTCAAATGACAAGTTATCAGACTCTATGGAGAAAACTGGGGAAAAATCCAATCACAAATGAGGTCAGATAGGATAATTTCCTTGTCCCTTTTAGCTCTCAGTATCTGAGGATTTGGGTGCTGATACTTCTGCCTTTTTCCACACTTTTTTGCCTGACTTGTGTCACTCGATCGGTTTGGCTGCACTGGAGGTCCCACTTTTACTTCTGTGCCGGTATGTAGGAACACTTTACTTCAATGATAGAGGCAATGACCTTGGTTTGCAGGCGTCTCGCTGTCCCCTGTGGCACTGTCAGATACCAGATAAAGAGACTCTGTGCTTGATGAGCACTTTTGCTTACCAGCTCTGAGCCAGAAAAAATATTTCAATTTCACAACTTGAATTTCCTTTGTTAACCCTTCCCCACCTGCTTTCAGGGTATTTTTCTTCTTCCCAGTCTCCAAGAAGATTCAAACTGGAGGTTATATTTGCCTAATTAACAGTAGGCAAATATGCAGTTTTATAATGTTCAAAGAACCTTTTTCCCCTGAGGATGTCTAGGATTAGCCTTTTAGAGAAACATCATCCACCACATATACACCCTGCTTGTAGCACAGTCATGCTGAATGTGCAGGAACAGAGAACTGCACATTTGAAAAAGCTTTTCAAAAGTGGCCAGTTATAATTACAGGGGGAATTTAAGTCTCACAGCATCAGCCAGGAACAGCAGAGCTAACATCCCTTCTAATATGCCACTGTTTAATGAATCCTAAGGACAGGTTTCACACAGGAGGAGGGACTGTGGCACCTATACCGATACTATGTGGTGTAGTGCACCCTGCACATCCAGCAAGAGAGTAACAGTGGTGTTACTGCACACCTCTGCTTCACGTCCGTATGTCTGCACTCAGTCCTGAGGGATGCAACGTTTGAGATGTCATCTCTTCCTCCTGTCAAATAGCACACGTCACCAGATACACAGCACTGAGAGCATGTTGGGGCATTCCCAGAGCATGACTTCATGGCAATTAGAGGCTGGATTGCCACACACCTAAGTGAAATGTATATCTTCCAACACAGCTTTAGTTTACCCTGGGAACAGAGTAATGTCGCCTTTGGTACAGACCACATAAACCCACCAGGGACTCAGTGTATTAGCTGGTTGCCGTATCTCACCAAAAGGCTGTGCCACCAAACCACCTTTACTGTCATACCCTGATTAACTAGATTAAACCAGTCCCAAGTACACCTACAGGTTTTGGGCACACATCCATTTGCAGGCATCTACAGGCCTTCACTGGTGAGACAGAGAAAATAGCAGCTTCTGAGTATCCCTGGAGCACTTTCATATAAGCAGAGGCAGAATTTATGTGGGTGGCAGGGATGAGAAACTTTCCCTCCAGCCAAGCCCTCATTCCAACCTGTGTGTTGTCCACTCAGCCCAATCCATTCCATATCCAGTCCAATATCCATATCCCAGGTATGTCCTTACGGATATTATTGGAAAGATCCATTCTGTCAAACAGTCATTTAGGTTTTCCTCTTCATTCCAGTTACATGAAAGGTGGTCTGAAAATTAGACAGTTGTGGTATTTAGGGAGAAGAAGCTATTTAGAAGTGCATATTTTGAGAACTGTGATCATCTTCATCACTTTTACCACAGCCTGTGAAATATGAGGTTTTAAGGTTCAAAATTACAGAATAATGGGAAACTGGGAGAAAAGCCAGCTTGCTTTCTAAAACAAAGTTAATTTGTAGGTCTCATAACAGGAGACTAGAGCAAAAATGTGAAACCTCAAAAGCATTTAAAAAAGCACCCCAACCTTCTTTGCTTTAAATACTCATAGACTTCAATTCTATTTCAGGATTATTTGGGGTTGGACTCAGGAGATGGGCATCTGGAGACGATGGTATCACAGATGTACACTGGGAGTGGTGCATCAGGAGAGTCATCTACTACCCAGTTAATACCTTTGCTGATGGGGGAAAGGAGCAGCTTTGCATCAGGTTTACAGACTGGTCTTAATAAAGATGTGCAAAAGAATGGATGAGAAATATGGCCTGAACTATGAGATAACACAGGTTAAACCACTCACAAGTAGATTTTCTTGGGAACAAACCACTTGAGTACAAAAACTATACTGATCTCATGATTTCCTGCAAAAATACTGTTCTTCCCCATCAGTATTTCTCCATACCTTTTCTGCCAAAACTTCCTTCTCCAGCCCAAAATCTGAATATGAACAGAGTGAAACTTTCACATCTTGCTTCTGCATCGGTTAAGATGTCTGTGTAGTCTGATGGAGACAGCTGCTTCCTGAGTGATACCCACACACCACCTGCATGCTGCAGAACAAATACTAGCCAAACAGGAGGATACCTGGTAGGTATTAAGCAGGGGAGAATGTAGAAAATAACAATGCACTTGCATTTATACAAATTCCAGAAGTCAGGGACCCAGACTCAGAAGTGTCCTCAGTCTTCCTCCAAAGAGCTCACATTTCACTGCCCTCAGCAAATGATGCCTGTGCTCCTAAATGTTGTTTGTCCTAGAAACCTGCCTTCTAGGGTAAAGCTTACCCAACTGTGGCATTATAGCACTCCTGTTATGACTAATCCAAATTAACTAACTTGTCTCAGGTTTAGAACATCAGGTATCAACAGTGCCTATAAAACTGCAAATGAGAGGCCAGAGTGTCGGGAAAATTATTTGGGAAGTCTGAACAAACAGGGAGAGAACAAAAGAAAAGAAAATCACTGGTCTCAGGAACAAAGTACGGGCTGTGCCGACTGAACGTGATGTTTGCTGTACATAATGCAGTGCATGCACACTGACTTTTACAAACACTGTAATTACTGTTTGGCTGCCCTAAATCTTCACATTTATCTCAGGAGACTTTCTCTGCTCTGTATGATTTTTCACCACTCTTTCTCTAAGCTGTTTGTTTCCCAACAGTGTTGCTTACGTGCTCATTATTTTTATGGTTTTCCCCTTCATTTCCCTGTAAGCAGGACAACAAAAAAGCAGAAAAGCAGTGGAGAGAGAGGGTGTGACGGAGTTGATGTGATGGGTCACTGACAGCTCAGTTGAGCCAGGCATCAGAAGGTGTTTTCTGACAGCAAGTTCATCCTGCAATTGTTTGAGACAAGTCAACAGCAGAGGCTGTCTTTAGTGAAGGAAAATGATTGATGTAGTACCCTTGCAGAAGGGAAAATAGGAAGAAAATTAAGGCAGAGACACAGGTTTTTTTTCAAGAAATGAATTGCTTTCACCTGAGAATTAGGGGACACTGTCTATTCCCATTTACAGTGCTGGGAGAATCTGACTTAGCAGAATCTTGCTTGTCAATGCCAGCAGGGCAGGCACAAGAAAACATGGCCATGGAGATGTGATTAAATACCCTCTAATGAAGTCTTCCAATGATTGTCCTTGGCTCATAGGCTCGTATATTTTAACGAGACCTAAGTGTATTCAGTGATTGGGTCAGAAATTATATTCAAAACCTTTTTCTACTGCATGGCCCTCAGTTTGGCCAGCTCTGCAGATGTTGGCCAGTAGCACTGAAGCTCAACTTTACAGAATGTGAAAGAAACATTTCCTAGTGCAGCCAAGATCTGAAAGCCCAAGAATATAGGTTCATAGCTGTTTCTTGATTAGCTTATACCAACTAGATTTATAGATTTTTGTTGTGGCTTTCCATTATAAGTTGAACATTAAATGGATAATTTGAAGTTAAAGGTTTTCTAACTTGTAAAGCTTTTTTTTTTTTCCCCACTCCATCCTTGATGCAGCTCAACATCTTTTATCCTATAATACATGTATGCAGTTTCAAAAATTTGGTGCAACCGCTGGTACAGGAAGGTATTGAGGCATTTTTAGGATATACAAGTAGGATGCTAAAGGTACAGGTGACCAGGAAATTAAATTTCCTAGCCTTGAAGCCGCTGAATCTAATCTGAGGCTGAATCTGTACAGCCAGTGTTTTTATTGGTCTTGATTTATGTTTATAGACACTGTGTGATTATATCCCGTCTTCATTTACCCAGATACATTAACACTTCCACCTCTGACTATCCAGTTAGATGTTAACTAGCAGCAATGGCTGCTTGGCTGGATTTTTTCTCATTCTGATCCTTAACTCACCATTAATACTTCATTATTATTGTGACAGTAAAAAGCTTAGTTATTCGTTATTTCTCTCACAAAGGCCAGGCAGTTACCCCAGATAAATACTTGACAGATTTGAGCACCAGGACTAAAACTAATAGGGTGTAGCAGAATGTACCACAACTGATTTCCCAGCTGATCTATAATCTTCCATCAGAAGAGCAACATTTCTCTTTCTTCGACTGACAAATGCACACAAGTCAATCGGGATTCCTTTGCCAAGCTGTAGGTACATGGTACCTCACCTAGATTACACCCCTGTGGTTCAAGTTCATCCCACTTAACCTCCCTGATGCACCTATAGGTGAAGTTTTGTGACATTCCTGAGCCTCTAGCAGCTTGCTCCTGCCAAAAGTGGTGGTCCTGCTCTCTCCTCCTTCATTCCCAGCTCATTAGATAGCAAAGAAAAATCTGGTTTTGGTGGGTTTGTAGGTTTTTGGGTTTGTTTTTATCTTTTATTTCTTTTGGTTTAGCAGTTTTCTGCTGGTTTAAGTTATTTATTCATGGTCAGATAAATGCCACAGGTGCCAGTGACATTAGACAGGCTCACCCATTTTAAGAAACTTTACTACAGGATGAGTTCAGTTCAGTGCAGAAAGTTAGGAAGAGTCGCCTTCTCGTCTCATGGACGCTTCAGATGTATCAGAAGAAAGGGTATAAGGCAAAGGCTATTTATCCACATAAAACCTAGACTGACCGATGGAAAGGTTAGTGCTTGGGGAGACTTCTGCCTACACTTTCGCTGCAACTGGAGCCATACTCTCCTCATGTAAACTTGGCATCAGCCTCCTCCTCTCTGTGCCCTCTGCCAGCAAATCCACTGTGGTTATACCAACCAAAGTCTTGATTTATGTGCAGAAACGTGAAGGCTTCATTTTGGAAATCTCTTACGTGGTTTCATATGTGGCCGGTCCGAATTTCTTGCACTGGGAGGGGAGTTTTGTTGTGCACTGTAAGGGGAGCAGAACCGGAGGCTAGCTGCTCCCTGACTTAAAGCATTCTGCTATTTCTCTTGGTCTTCCTTGCAAAACTGCCCTTGCCCCCATATTTTAAACCAATCAAACTGAAAGGTGCTGTAATTACCATCCTTATACCACAAAAGTTCAATGTTAAAAGTGCAATTGCAGTATATTTTAAATCCCAAGCAATTACCATTTGTTTACAGCAACAGTTGCAATACATTAAATGAATATGCCAGCACAATTGATGGTATATCTGCAGTTATTAGCATGCCACTGAACTAGAACAAACTTATGGAGTTCTAGCCTGCATTTCAAGTGGGAGCTAGGGTAAATACCAAGCCATTTTATTTATATGTTTACATTCAGGTTGTACTTTAAGCTCCTGCCTTATCATAAGACAAACTCTTCCTGTGCGGAGGCATAAATAAGATTCTCACTAGATCACAGTGGCAGTTTTATATATCTCTGTCCACCAAAATCTTTTAGTATCAAATTAAGTGAGGCCAAAGCTCTGAACTCCAGGCACAAATATTTTGTGGTTATTGCAGAAAAGAACAATCATCATTCCCAGACAGATCGATGTAGTATCCTGTCTCTGACAGTGGTCAGTGTTGAATGTTTCAGAGGAGAATATAAATCCTCCCCTTCCAACCTTCTCTGTCCATAAGTGCACACAATGAACTTAATTGTTCAATCCAGAAAAATAGTATCTTCCTGACCTTATCAAATCATAATTGCATGTAGCTTTATTTATATCAACATTAACATTAATCTTGATGGTTATTACTAATGCTGTTACCAGGGACTCCTGGCAATCCTTTGTTCCCCAGCAAGTTTCTCCTGTAGAAACCTCCCAACCTCCCCCTTCTTTGCAGGAACTCCCTGCATGAATCCATCCCCCTCCCTCATCCCAACGATTCTGCCCTATCCCCAAGCCAGAATTTCTCTCTGCCCTCTTTTGTTTGCGGGACCCTCTGTTCTTTTGGTATGGGTATGGGAATGGGTAGCCATTCCCTTTTGCCTACTCAGATCTACTGAGAATTACCTGCCTCACTGCAGCTGTGGCTCTGCCAGCCGCTCAGCTTTTATCCTTATTGGCACTGTTCTTGCTATTATTGCCATTCTGCTTTGGAGCCTCAGCTGCAGATTCACAGCTTTAAAACCAGAACAAAGTGCTGTATCAATTAGTTTGACCCCCTAGCTCATAGAGGCCACTACATTTCACCCAGTTACCTTTGCATTGTGACTTGAATTCTTTATTTTTAAAGCACTGCCAGCTGTTCAGATTTAGATGTACCTGAGATGGCTTTGTGCAGAGTCAGCGTGGCTTCAGTATGATTTACTGGTTCAGGAACAGCAGTGCATACAAATGGAGCTGTACTTGTTCTGGGGCTAATTTGGGTCTAGGAGTGATGCAGTTGCCTTGAAATGGTGCTGAACCTAGGCTAGTAAACCCTTGCCAGAGCTCAGCTGGTTCTGCCTGGAACCAGCTCAAGCACCTTTGTGCCACATGTCACACTTCTGGAAACAGTAACTTTGGGAGGACAGTGACAAGGTGTCCCACCAGCAGTATACGGAGTCATTTCTGGCTCAGCACAGCAGATTGTCTCCGATGAATCTCTGCTGGTGGTAGACTGGTCTGCAGAGCTACTTTGATGTCTCTGCTCCATGGTCCCCAACATGAGCAGGGCCCTGAACCTCTTCTGGCTGCATACATTTGCATCGCAGCTGAATTAAAAAACCCTCCTGCAATCCACAGTGCTGGCAACAACAGTGCAGAAACATCCAAACTGTCTGAGCTAAAACTAACAAGCTCTGAAGTACCTGAGCTGACTCAGTTTCAAGCATTCCAAGCTTATTGTGCTGCATAACAGAGTGTTCTCAGATGGTGCTTGGTGGGAATGCTGAGCTGGGGTTTATACATCTTTAATGCAAAGGTAAAAAGGGAAACTAAACTTTAGAGAAAAAAAAGGAAGAAAAAGAAAAAAAACTAGAGGAAAGGAATCATCATGCCATTTTTCCCTCAAAAAGCCATTAATTAAACATTAGTTTGAATCAGAGTGAACCTGGGGATATTACATTTCATATCAAGCTTCTTACAGGGTCAGTTAGCTGCCTTCAGCAATATGTATGATTTTTCTTTTGTTTTTACTTTTTCAGTGCTGGTTTTTATTTTTTAAGACTGATATAGGTTGTCAAAGTACCTACCAAAAGACCTTTGTTGTCATCCATTCCAAGAGCTCATAATTTAATACAAGACAAGAGACAGCAGACACAGAGAAACAGATGGGAGATTGCAAGAACACGGTAACACAAACAGTCTAATTTTATTGTGAGGGGAAAAAACTCACTTGTGTTGCTGTTATGTAGCGTGGCCCACTCACTGGTTTCAACACAAGACTCCACATGCCAAACCAGACAACGTATCATTAACTTCTGCATTTCCCTGCGGCACCAAGTTTCACCAGTTAATCATGTGCCGTATACATGAATCTCTTTTTTTTTTGACCTAGTTTAAGTATTATTGAATGGGTAAATTAAGTCTGATATCAAATAGTAGGCTTCACACTTTGGATAAAGAATGGTTTTGATTACTAGCAAGACATCATTTTCTTTCAATAGCCTGGAGTATTACTTCATCCTTGAAGTAAATGAAAGAAAAAAATTAATTGCATTGGGGTTTGGATCAGACCAAATGTGGTCTTGAGACGTACACAGTACACAACCCACGTCAAGACATCTGGCATTTATTGGTTAAAGAAATATAACATCATCAATTTCTTTCTCTACAAGCAGTGAAAGAAGAGCAAAATGGAGATATTTTTGTAAAATTGGGGAGAGCTCAGATACTGATGAAGGGGAGCAAATAAGCAGCTAGATATATGGGAAGATTGTAGCGGTAGGAATCAGTCTGAAGCAGCTGGGAGAATTATACAGAAAACTACATTAAATTATGTTCTAGCTTCTGAACTCACTCATATTCAGGTTTCTTGACAGCATTTGCTTTTGAATATTTTCTGGATGAGATTTTGGCACTGTTAAGATTTATGCTGTATCAGCCAGAGAGACTGAAGCTGTTTATATATCCAGGGAGAGCACAGGCAGCTGGAGGACGAGACTGCAAGTCTCCCAAACCTGACCTGCCTCTCAGCAACGGGCTGACTTTATTTCTAGTCTCAGCAAGCTGCTAATAATAACCTGCATGCACTCTGGCCATTTAAAGTCCAATATACTGGTTTAAATGAAATATGGGTTTCAGGGGCTAAAGAAGCTGTACGTACAGGAATATACTCTGTCCCATTAAACAATTTACAACACAATGGATTGATGGTTTGCCTATATTTCCGTCACGCTGGGGCAGTCATTAAGAAATTCTGTTTGCTGCCTGGATAGCAGATGGCTCCACCTATTCATACCAGGGATGGAAACACTCCTAAAGCTTTAGGGCAGGATGGGGGAAAGCTCAGTAATCCTTTAGGAACTGTGTTAATGGTTCAGGTATTAATTGGGTTACAGTTCACAGGAAATCCCTAGGCAAAGGGAAGTGTGAATGAAGAGAACTGCAGGGAGTGTTTGGATGTATGAGATTACAAATATCTGCATAACCTGTCCGAGGATATGTGTGTCCCCCACGTCAATGCTCCTTTTCAGCAAAAGCAAATCCTAGAACAAAGGTTTTGCTTGAGACATGAATTTCAGCTATGGGACAGCTGGGTTAGCGTCCTCAGAGTTTGTCAGGGAGCAAAAGAGATGGGATTTTATTGGAGCTGGCCCAGTGTATGGGTGGCTATAATCTGGTTTTATTTTACTTCTGTGCCCCTTTCTCTATGGAGTTATTAATGACCTTGTTAGTATGTTAATTACAGTAAATAAAATCTTCCTTTACTTTTACCTAAAGTTCATGTTTGGTGAAAGAGTGATTTCAAGGATCTGGCTTTCCATTTCTACAGGAAGGCTTGCTGGACTGCTCACACGTGGGCTCAGGGGCAGCATAAGGGTAACAGATAGTTTCTCGAGGAACCTTCTTCACAGACTCACTGAGTAGCTGTTAGCGCATGGTGCCAAGTGGGAAAGCTGCTGTTGAAGGTAGGTGCTAGTGAAATTCTACCTGTCCAAGCCCCCAGACCTGCTGCTGCACTTGGTCCATTCACTTCTCTATGTCCTTTAGTTCCTAGTTTATGCAGTCCTGTTAAAATAGGAACAATTAACTGCTTCCAAGGCTCAATAAAAGCTGAGAGTTTTAATGGTTTTGGTAATGTGGTGTCCTGGTTTTGGCTGGGATAGTTTTCTTCTCAGTAGCTAAGTTTTGGATTTAGTATGAGAATAATGTTGATAACACACCGATGTTTTAGTTGCTGCTGAGTTGTGCTTACTCTAAACCGAGGACTTTTCAGTGTCCTGTGCTCTGCCAGTGAGGAGCCGGGGAGGGAGTAGAGCCAGGACAGCTGAGCCCGACTGGCCAGAGGGATATTCCATACCATAGAGTGTCATGCTGGGGGAAGATGGCTGGGAGCTGCTGATCACAGCTCAGGGACTGGCTGGGCATCGGTCAGCAGGTAGTGAGCAAATGTATTGTGCATCACTTGTTTTCCTTGGGTTTTATTCCTCTCTCTTTTTGTTATCTCCCTTTACATTACTATTTTATTATTATTATCCTATAATATTAGTACTAATACTAGTACTAGTAACAGTATCATGCACTTAATTTCAATTATTAGTCTGTCCTTATCTCAGCCCATGGTTTTTACCTTTGATTGCCATCCCCATGCCACCAGTGGCAGGGGAGTGAGCGAGCAGCAGCGTGGTACTTAGTTGTTGGCTGGGGTTAAACCATGACATTGGAACAGGAGCTTCTTGTTAGCCATGCACAGATCTTCAACATCTTGGCACTCAATGTGTGGAAAAATGTCAGATGTTACTGCCGTGGTGTGGATTTTGATCAGCAGCCTAGAGCTGACAGATTTTACTGCTCATTGCTTATCCCTGAGCCATTTACTTCCCTGTAACACTCTAAACTTTGCACTCAAATGCTGGCATGGGTGTTTTTTAGCTAAGCACCTTTTCACTGTTTAAGTTTGAACTGCCTGTCAGCTTTTCACTTTTAACTTCTTGTTTGCTCAGCAGTGAGGCTTTTTATAATTAAACCCCTTTCTCAGTTATTCTGGTCTGCAATATTTGTTCTTCAGGAAAAATACCAGAGAAACGCTTACACATGACTGAATGATTGAAGGTGCTCATCTGTTCTTCAGTGACACAAGTTTTTAAGTTTAACTGTAGAATGTTCTGGCTCTTTTATCCACTGTGTCTCAGTGTTCGAAACTTCAGTGACCCTCGTGAACAGCTCTGAGTCACTTCTTCTCCTGGTGTCAACATTTCACATCCGTTCCTGCTAGATCAGAATCTGCACGGAGCAGTTTCAGAGCGAGATCCCAAATAAGCAGCCCTGAATTTGTCTCACAGAAGTATTTTGAGCACCACCTCCCAACCCAAACGCCCCAGATAAAGAAAAGCTATGCTGAAAATTCCTTCTCCAACTTATATAACTAATGTGCGTGAGAATCACAAATTAGGGAAGAAAATATTCAGCATCCAAGGAGCAGACCAGAGGTTTTTCAGACACTGGGACCTCTAGAATATCACAGTTGACAACGTGTAACTGCAATGGCAACATCTAAAATAGCGTGAGAATGAACTGACCAACAACTTGTTGCTCATTAAACACAAAATCTTGTTTCCCACTTCAGACGCAGCTTCTATGTATGGAATTTGCAAAAATGATAAAGAAGAGCCTCTATAAATACCTAAACAAAAGCTGCTTAGCTTAAGCTTTCATGGCCACATGTAGACTAATAATTATTAAGGCAATCAAAGACACACTGGAAAATACTGTGTCCTAATTTAAGCAGTTTTACCCTGATGTGCACGTAGGTTGCATAACTGCTCAGCAGTAGCTTTTGCACCCTCCTACTTTTTAAACCTCTGCAGCCAAGCACACTATATCTCAGAAAAGTATGCAACTTGTAGCCAAGATCTATCAACATGAATTCTTAGGCACAAAATGCACCACTAAGAAATCTCTAAAGTTGATCTGAGGTAGAATAAAGTGGGCCTGCTGGCCTTGGTGCATGCAAAAGTTGTCTATAAGGTTGCAACATAGTCGGGGAAAACTTAAGCCTAAAAAAGGGTCATTTCGCAAATTTATGGCTTATCAAAGACTAGCGTTACACAGAAGCAATCATTCATAACTATACTGCTTTGCCAGGCAGACCATAACCCCCCTCAAACAGCCTCCATCCACCGCTAGTGAAATCAATGGGGACTTTGTCACTGGTTTCAATGGGCACAGGATGTCACCAGAGCAGCATATGCAGCTGTTCCCAGATAAGAACCCTAGGAAAAATGTTCATTTGTAACTAACTGTTCCATGTTTCAAAAGACTGGCCTCACATGTGCTTTGGAAACTTTTTTGGGCGTGTATTTCTTCCACCGAGCTGCATATTTATCAGCTCTAGTTCTAGAGATGATCTTAAGAGCTTATCTCCCAGGGGATCAGAACTTCTTTCTAATTTGCTTCTTTATTAAAATAATCAGGGCTTGAAATTAACTTTTTTTTTTTATTATTGCTCACAATCTTTGGTACTTGCATGAAGAGCAAGTAGCACATTTCCATGTCTTTTTTGAGACCTTTGCTTATTTATTTGCTCATCTGCCTTTAGCAAGTTCGTGTTCTGAAAACAGAAAAGCAAGAGACTGCAGGTAAAAGGGAATTAATAGTTTATTTCAGCTCAGGAGGAAAAAAAAATAGCATAACCATAAACCCTCAAACATATATTTATTATTTGGGAAGATTAAGGAACTCAAGATGTGTTTTCAGATTTTAATTTTGGAAGGGAATTTCTGTGGACCTACTGTAACCCAGCTTCTCAGTAGCTTTCTTTCTTGGTTTACTATTTCAAAGTGAAGCGAATAATACCCTTCTACTTTATAAGAGCATTTCACAGCTAAATAATTTAGGGCCAGACTGTGCTACATTTTTTTCACGTTGTGTGATAGCTTACCAGGCAAGTATCCCCAAAGGACCAGTAAAACTATCTGACAGCTCTGAATACAGGCTTCCTTAAGGACCACTTGCACAATCACGTGTTATTAGAGGTAATAAAGAATGACAGAACCTGGCTGTTAAACTTCATGACATGCTCAGATCCTGTCGTGACAGCAGCCATTAAAGCTATAGGTAAATCACAACAATCCCACTTCGCTGCATTCCAAACTTCTAAAGTATCCTTTGATTTAAATATTGCTACTTTTTATTCTTATTTTTATACTCTTTATTCTTTAATCTAAGGCTTCTGAATTTCTCCTTGGACAAGGAGTAACTGCAGATACTGCTGCCAGGTAAAATTACCTCAATGAGTTCTGGTTTGTACAACTTTTGGAAAGCATTCAGAAACGTTTTGCTTCTCAGGTGGTGAGGACTGAGAGCATTCTCACTGCTTAGAAAGCAACAACTTCTTTCTGGAAGTAATAAAAGACATATTTTTGCAAGAAGCAGTGAGACTTTGGTTTATCTGGAAACTATGTAAGGGCTGTAGGGATGGTGCAGTGTGTGCAGGGTGTATACCATGCTGGAAGTGCTGCCTTCCTCTGCCTTCCCAGAAAACCCATCTCTGTAAGGGTAAGAATGAAGTTACTATTACAGGAGTAATTACATAAATTACATTAATATGAGGGGCTACACGAAAAGCTGGTTTAAGCTTGCTGTACATCCCCAGCATGAAGTCATTTGGCTTGAAGGATGTCGTAGACTGAGGATTCATAGATTTAATACTCCTTCCAAAAGAGTCTGACACTTCATTTGCTGAAGTTACCACTTCCACACTCTGGGATGGTCCAACATCCCAAACTCTGAAAAAAACAACCTACAGTCTGCTGCAACAATTTACATTTCTTTGGTTTAAATTTTCTTGGGCTCCTAAAGTAAGGCTGGATACATTTAGCAGGGCCGAGGACCATTGCAGGCTGGCCCCCGGAACAGCCTTGTTTCTGTGCTAAGAACCAGAGCAGTCCTGCCACAGCTCTGACAAAAGCATTGTGGTGAACATTTTCCCATCAAAATCTTCTGAGGTTTTTTTGTGCTCATAAAAATATTTTCCCCTCAGAGGGGAGACATCTCTGCAAAACCAGTCAGGCTTCTTGAATTAAAGGGGCGAAGCACAGAGTGGATTGCTCAGCTCCACAGCCCTGCAGGGGCACGATGGCTGGGGGTCAGGGCGGTGAGGAAGAATACCCACTTTACAGGAGGCTCACGATGTTATTTATTCTGTAAAGCATCTTCCTCCTCTCCGCGCCGGTTCCCTCTGCCACAGCAAGGGGCTGGGTGAGTTTCATCCCGGGGCGCTCAGGAGGGAGCGGAGCCGGCCCTGAGGGGGAGAGCGGCCAGCCCTGAGGGGAAAGAGCCGACCTCGCCGCTTCCCGCCTCGCCCCGTCACAGCGCTGCGTGGGCGGTGGGAAACCGTGACGGAGGCGGGAAGGGGCAAAGCCGCGGTGGAGGGGCGGGGCCGCGGCGGGGGGAGGCGGGGCCGCGGCGGGAGAGGCGGGGCCGCGGCGGGGAGGCGGGGCCGCGGCGGGGGAGGCGGGGGCCGCGCCGTGCCGCGCCGTGCCGGGGGCGGGGCGGTCGGCCGGGCCGTTGAGTCCGGCTGTTAATGGCGTTGGGGGCCGGCGGCGCCTCCTGGCGGGGGGGGTGGGGGGGGCGGGGGGCTGAGGCGGGCGCGGCGCGACGAGGGAACAAAGCGCCGGAGCTGTCAGGTAAGGCCGCGGCCGCTGCTGCCCCCTGCCCGGGGGAGAGGGCGGGCAGCGCTGACGGGGCTCCCCCCCTTTCCCTACCCCCCCCCCCCATACCGGCTGTTTGCGAGAGGAACAGTCTCCTCAGGGTGCTATCCCCACGCCGGCCTCCTCCGGCAGCGCCGGCCTCCCCCGCCGCCGCGGCCGCCCCGCCGGGACTGAGGGGCCCGGTGCCCGCGGAGTTCCCCGGGCAGCGCCGCGGCGGTGTCATTGCAGCCGGCGGGGGCGGGCCGCGGCCGCTCCTCAGGGCGCTTCTTCTTTGTGTCCAGGTGGCGAGGGGCTGCCCGCCGCCATGGGGGTGCAGGACCGGCCTCAGTGCTTCTTCGAGATCGAAATCAACCGGGAGCCAGGTAAGGCTTGCGGCTCCTGCCCCGGCGTTCGGCTACAGTGCTGGGCTTGGGAGTTGTGGCCGGGTTTTTTTGGTTGGTTGTTTGGGTTTTTTTTACCATGTTTTTACCATAATAACTGACTCGAGCCGTTAGCAATGAGCTGGGCCGTTGATGGGCAGTTTGAGTGAGTTTGTAGTAACTTTTGATGTTTACTGAGGTGCTGGATGCCTTTTTTTTCTCTCTTGCGATTGATTTTTGTTTCCGTACATGAGGAGAGAGGTTCGATGAGCCTAACTTAACACCCTCCTGAAGGTAAAAAGCATTCTGTGTTAGAAGTACTGTCAGGTTACCTGTTATACCATTACAGCCCCACACGCTATGGAAAACTGGGGCAAGCCGCGAGGAAACTGGAGAGGTGCTCCTAGAAGTATTTTTAATCCTGCAGTAATTAAAACTGGCAAGGGACCTCAGGAGGTCATCTCGTCTGCATCTTTCCTTCTGCTCAAAAGGAGTCTTGTGAATGTCATGGAGAACTGGCCATAGAATCACAGAATATCTCACCAGGTGGTCTGTTTGAGAAAAATAATAATTAAAATAAATCAATCACTTAACTCACATTTTTCCCTATGGCAAATGTAATCAGCCATAAGTGGTAGACTGTGAGTTTTAATCCTGGAACAGCTACTTGATTCCCTCTTCTCTTTTCCCCACTCTGTAAAAATGGTTTTACAGATTTACTTCCCCATCTTTTTGAACCTGAATTTATCGAGGCATATTAGTTGTCTCACATACTCAGTGCTTTATATTGGTACTATTTGTCTCTCAGAAAAATGAATAAATGTGATGGCTTCATTATGCTTTCACTTTCATTTTCTGCTTCAATGTTTCTCTGAAAGCCTTTGAAATCAGGGTTTATATTTTTGTGTTTTCAAGTTTCAGTTGCATTCAGATGTAACTGTAACCCATTTGACTTCCTTTTTATTTTCACCAAAATCTCAAAGGAACGATTCAATTTTAACTTCAGTGACCTGATAGGGCATATCTATAAATTTGTTGCTAGTGTAACTCCTGCTTATTTTAATTAGCAGTGCTTTTTCTGAATACTTTTATTGAAGAGAAAAATGTTTATGAAAATGCAGTTTTAACACTTTCAGTTGCTTTAAATTCAGATTTACTGTGGAATGAGACTACTAAAACTGTTTTGGGTTGGGGTAGGTTTCCCATTTAGGAGCGATAGCTTGATGAGATTGATTTACAGCAAAGATAATTTGTTCTTCATCTCATTTCCTTTTAATCTTTGTTAGGGTTTTTTTGTTTTGACTCTTCGTCTGAAGAATCTCTCCCTGCGGTGTTTTCTTCTGCTTTTTCTTTACATGCACGTTCTTGATCCCATTTCATAATACCTCTTGTTGCCTGCCTTGTCCCCTCCTTGGCCTTGTGCTGTGCATTACGAGTGAAAGTGGATTACCTTGTTTTCCCTTCCATCTACTTGGGTTTGATGACTGATAGTGGTGTCAGAGAGGAACTGCAGCGTTGGTGTTCTTGATGGTGCAGAGCTTTGGTTATTTGGGGTAGACACAGGGCTTCGGCTCTGTTCGTGGCTGGCTGTGTTTATTTTCTCTTTAACAGGAATTTCACAGCTGTATATCAGATTCAGAGCCCTACTGTTTTTATTGCACCTGACTAATGCTCTGTATTTTTGCAGGAAAACTGGCCAGTTCGTAAAATGGGCCAGTTTGATACTGGGACTTGTGGGTAATCTGGTTATACTACTTTATTCTAGAGTAATCTTGTTTATTAATTCACTATGCAACTATGTCTCGGGATTTAAGGTTGTATTAGAAAACCTTAAATGTTGCTCTTTAAGCTGTGAGATGACCTTCAAAAGCTGAATCAAGTGTGAATGATAAAGCAGTGTTTCCAGATGACATGGAGCACTGACTTGGGGAGATATACTTACTCTCCTGCTGATACTAGTGAGGTACTAATTTTAACTTTTACACTGCCAGCAGATTTTTAAATTAATGCTTTGCTTATTTTACTTTGATAAATAAGGCTACCTGTGTGATCATTCTTATTAGCTGCAGGGAGAAAGAACTGGGGAAAAGAACAACCCTGCGTGCTGTTGCAAGCCAAGAAATAAAGACATTGCCCCCACCCTGTCTGCACTTGAAAAGCTGAACTAATGTCTCTGCACAAAATGCAGGGAGTAAGAGGGCATGCTTGTCATGGTACTGGGGACATCTCTGCCTGCAGAATACAAAACTGTGTGATTTTTAACATTGTAGAATGCTTGGAGTCCAAAAATCTTCCCCCATGCAGCTGCCAACCCTTAGATTTTCCCTTACAGACTTTGCTTACCCAATGTTTGTCAAGATACCTGTAGCAGTTAAAAACACGGAGAGCAGCGCACAGACTAGAAGAGAAGGAGCAGCAATAGGTGGTGCGCATGTATGCGAAAGTGGAGGGGACTGCAGAGTCTGAATTAGTTTCTCTCCAGCTAGATCCCTGAGAAAATACAGGAGTGGATATTGTAGCTTAGGTTGTGCTTTCAGAAGCTTTGTTATAGCTTTTGTGTCCATATTTTACTTTTAGTTACAGAGTCTTGGGAAAAAACTTGATGTCTGCTTGTGTTTGCCTCTTGAAGTGGGTCAAACTTCGTAGGCATTGTCAGTGTTTTTTGAGTCTAAATATAGGCTGCTTTTAATAAGTTGCCTGTTAAGCATTATTTTTATGAATGCACGTTGTGGTTCATTTTGCAAGAGTGAATGGAGAATTAATCAGCAATAAGCATTTATTTTGATATTAGCACAGACAGTATCTCTCCCTTCTTTTGGGTCCCCTCACCAATGGATTTGGATGCATACAGCATGCACGTACAAGTAAACTACTTACAGTATTCCAAGAATCTGAGATGGCAGCAGATGCCTATTTAAATAATTCTGTCTTTACTCTGTGATGCAAAATCTGTGTGGAGCTTCAGTCTTTCAGGTACCATGATAATTAGAACAGATGTCTGACTAGGATGTCACATACGTAATCTGCTGCTGTAGCAGCTCATGTGGCCATCCAAGATTTTTTTTCACACATCTCCCCACCCCTCAGGCTGGTTTATCCATCATAAAGTGTGTTATATTTATTAATTTTTGCTTTGTTTTATTCTTAAATCACAGAAGGATTTTCCTTCTTCTCATCTTTTTTTAAACTTTTTTTCCTTCTGTCTTCTGTTATTGTTTCACCCCTTGCTCACCTTTTCATTCCATTTCAGTTTCCTTCCTTCCTGGGGTACGTCCCTTCCCTTATCAGTCAGTCTGTTCTTTCGTTACCTTTATCCTTCTAGTCACTTTTGCCTAAAATTTGGTGTGTTTTGGGATTGCAGCTGCTGTGAATTTATGTGAAATAAACTGCACTACAACAGTCACTGTCGTGCTGTGCCTGCATTAGTAGAACCAGGGATGTCTTAACGGGGTTTTTGTTACCCTTCCTGAAAACAGAAACTGTTCTCAACTGGCTTCATATTAACATTTAGCCCTTTGAAGCCAAAAAGTTGTAGAGTGGCAGAAAATAGATCAGCACTTCGACTCTGTCTAGGTACCAACTGGCAATCCAGGCGAACGCGATACAACCAGGAGCCAAGGGGGCATGTGATACGGGGCACCCCTATCAGGGTGTGTGTAAGGGGGTAAGATACCGATTCAGAGGGAACTGGTTTAATAAAAATTGTGATCTAATCAATCATATAGAATTGTCAGTGCAGAATGAAATACCCCAAAGACTTACCTTGAGGTCTAGAACAAAATGGATTAGTAAATGGAAGACTGAACACATCAGTCTCTTCTGCTAGGAGAAGATGAAGTGTAGTTTCTCACTTGCATATCTCTGTGAAACTGAAGACAGTCAATTTTTATTGTGTGCAGTACTGAAATATGTTTTCTTTTGTGGAGACCACGGAAGATCGGAGTGGGGGGAGCTTCAGGTAGTATTTGTGGAAGACTGGGCTTAGTAGAGACCTGGGGGAAGAAGTTTATGGAGGCTTTCCTTGCAAAGTGTGTAGGGTGGAGTAAGAAAGTATTAACAAAGTGTTAATATGTCAAGACTGTAGATCCCTACTCAGGGGAGCGGAGATACCCATTGCTTTTAACTGATGTTTTAAATAAAACCTGTTCTTTTTCCACGGTAAGCTGCTATTTTTCTGAAAACTGTAGCCACATTTCTACTTTAAAGCACTCTCTTTAAATTTATATGTTTTAGTGTTCACAACTATAGGGATAAATAAATTTATAAAATTAAAATATGGTCATTTTAGCAAGCTGTTATTTAAACTTGTATGCAGATCTTTCTAAGCCTTTGGGCCTTTGGCAGGCATCCTGGTCTGGGTCTGTAAGGGGTATGCATCACTCTCTTTATGGCTGTAATCCCTGCTTTCTCCGGCAACGTATTCCTGTTGCTATACTGGGAAGAGTGTTGCAGTGGCTTCTTATTTGGTTTGCTCTAAGAAATTGGGACAATCAGAACCAATGTATATAAATTTAATTTTGAATAATGACATTTATTTTGGGACTGTTGATTTGAAATTGACACCTTTTATGATCTATAACCAAACTGTTTTGCTGCATTGTTATCTTACATGAAAAATACATTCAAGCATATGTGTTTGGCTCCCAAGGTTGTTTCTAAAATCTCAGGTTTGTTTACTTGGAAAAATTCACTGGATAAACATTTGAAATCAATGATAATTTTAACAAACTTTGCTAGCGGGAGCCCTTATTACAGTACAGCATGGATATTCCTACCCTGAATTTTTACCAGTGAATTTGAATCAAGTACTAAATTGATCAGAGGTTCAAAAACAAAACAAAAGAAGAAAAGTTTTCAACTTTAGTTTGAAAATGGAGTTCTGAAATTGCATTATTTCTGGTCATTATGCCTTCTAGTTTCTCTAATTGGTGTAGCTCATTAGATACAGATAGCACTTTATGAAATCAAACTTTAAAACATCTTAGACTTTATGCATCACTTACTGTATGGAATTACCAGTAATGTAAATACTTCTTTCATCACTTTAATTTCTATCAAAAAATATCTTGAAAAAACAAGTTTAAAGCCTGCTAACAAATAAGAATACTTTAAGTATTGTTTTACAAATAATAGGCAGATTTAAGTTATGGTTGGATAATTTACTGTGATTTTAGCTAGCACAAAACATAACAGTAATGGGCTGTAAAATCTACGCTGTTACAGACAAACGTGTCTTCATTGCTGTGAGCTGGTGAGAATAAGTTTTCTATTGAGAACAACACTAAATTAAAATTACAGAGATGTTCTGCCTGCTGATGCATTAAAATGAAGAATATATTTGTTCATATAACTTGTGGTACTGGAAGATTTGCATCTCTAGTTAGGTGAGAGTTTCATTGTTAAAAATACAATCACAGCATGTTTTGCTGCAGGTGAGAAGTGAGGCATCTCTGCAGGCTGGTGTCTTGGCTAAAGCCGACGGAGGAGCCTGGGTAGGTTTCTGAGCAGACTTCACCCACTTGAATAACTCTTCTTAGCAATTTTTTGTTTGTTTGAATTTACTATTTGAGCCTTATAGTTAGTCATCAGATAACCTTTATATCAGGAAAAGGAAGCTGAAGAAAGTGTTGGAAATTTTCTCTATGCAGTGAAAGTGGGTCATTTCAGATGAGGTGTCTAAATCTGAGGAAATGAGTAGCATCTCAAAGGCGTTTTTATCTGTTATGTCAGCATATACCTCAGCTCCAAGTTTAAAATGAGATTTATTTATTATTTTTTTTTTAGGGAAGAGGTAAGAGAAAAAATCATAGGTTCTAAGCATACTTTTTATATAGAATTTTATATTTTTTTATTAACAGCTGTTATTTCATATGTATTTATCTGATCAAGGTTTGAAAATGTGTTTGATCTTTCAGTGGCACACTTAATTGACTGTGTCAGTGGAAAATACCACCTTTCAGTGATAATGGCATTCATGCAGTTTAGGTAAAATACAAATAGTAACCCACCAGATGGATGCACAGTATGTAGTTTGTGTCTTATAAGCACACTGCAACATTTTATATAGCTGGCTGTAACCGGGTAAGCAGTACTTTAGGTTATATGGAGGAGAGACATCTTTATCTTTTAAACTGGATCTGTAGTCTTTTGATGTTGGAGACATGCATTGCAAACAGTTTGTAGGAGTTGAAAGGCATGAGAAGCTAGCAGAGATTATTGACAAAGCACTAGTGAAAGATACTGTTGAAATCATCATACCTCAGTTATTAAGGTCTTTTTCCATGTTCTGCCTTGACATCTTCAAGAACTTCAGATGACTTTCTTCCACCAGAAAACAGAAGTGGTGCTAAAAACTGTGGGGTTTAGATGTAGGACAGGGACTTCCAACCAGGAGGCTTCTCCAATTTATGCGTGACAGCAAAAGTCCCTCCTGGAGCCCATAGGCAGTAACTACTAGTTATTTGGCAGCTGTCACCTTCGTAAATCACCAGCTGGTCTGTATTTCTCTACTCTTAGTAAATGAGTTTAGTGACAACTTTTTCTCTGAAGGGTGCCGTGTGTTAGTGCGCATAGCAAATGCAAGAGGCTATCTGCAGGTGTCTTTCTAAAGCCCGTAGGTCAGTTCAGCGCTTTTGCAAGTGGAAGAATGGGACTTCTTTCCAGAATTACTGTGCTTATAATGAAAGTTGCTGACTCTTTTACTAATCTGTCTCTCTCTTGGGTTCTCTGTAATAATCTTCAACCCACATAGCTTGTAATGGTTTCTGTGCTTGCAAGTAGCTATGTTTTCATAGTGGTAGTTACACCTGCCACTGTTTAATGCAGGGTCTTTGAATATTCACTATTCTTCATTCTTTAGAGACTGTCCCTCCCCATTTTCTTTAGATTTTTCTGCTGTAATGATGAATGCTGAGAACATTCTTCCTGCAGTTAATGAAAAGCAGACATATCAACAGCCGAAGGCATCCTGCGTTTTTATCTAAGAGTACAAAATACAGATGGTCTCTCTGTTGTTTTATTTCTCCCCTTTTTGAACAAATAATTCACCTTGTTGGCAATTGTATATGTTTGGACCAAGCCTTAAAATTGAATGCAGTTTCTCAGGAGCCACTCAGAACTTTTCTTGGTGACAAAGTATCGAATAAAATACATTTGAACTTCAGTTTCTATTTTTTTCCTTCTTTAAGGAAAGGAAAAGAGAAGTAATTCCTGGAGTAGTTACTTGTTTAAATTAATTTTGAAGTCTTCCCAGTGTACACCACTAGAGGGTAGTGCTCGTTGACAGATTGTTGGTCTCCTTGTAATGCTGGCCAACAGTATGGCTTTTATGGATTATTTCACAACCTATAGAGATAACAAGTTTTTCTTTGCTAATTATATATTTCTTAAAGATTTCTTGTGTGTTGGTTTGTTGGGGTTTTTTTTTTTTGGGGGGGGGGGTGTTGGTGTTTTTTTTTCTTTAATGTTATACATCCCAGTATCTTGGAAAATATAAAAGAAAATGGGGATCAGTTGTAAACTATTTTGTCTTTATATTAAAGGACTCTTCAGCAGTATTTTAATAGTTTTGGAAGGTACATAGCATGACTGCCACCGACAGCGTGGGGGTTGCTGCACTGAGAGTGAGAATTGACTCAGTTCAAGTAGTATTTGGTTCATAGTATCTGGCAAGTGGAACATTATCCTGAAATTGCTGGTATTGTCCTGCCTGCCTTTCATCTCCCCTATTTGATTCATCTATTTTATAATTATTATTTTTTTAAAATTAAAGGATTTTAGGCCAAGAGTGCCAGTGTGTCTCTAATCCTTAATACAGTATGGGGCTAAGTCAGCTGGATTTTGTAGGTAATGATCACAGGGAAAACTGTGGAAATATAATTGCTAACGTATTTGTATAAGCAGTGTTGTCCCAAACCTGGGTTCCTGGCCCGGTGTCAGGAGCCCACCCGCACACAGAGCCGAGATGGATGCTAGGCGGTAGATGCACACAGCTAGCGCACCAGTTAACAAACACGTGGTAAAACATTTTTATATATTTTGAGCAACCGTTATCATCAATTCTTTTACAATCACGTTTAGTGATTCCTATGCGCTTTGGTTCTTGTGAGCCTCGGCTCCATTTAAAGGTACAGTGCTCTCTCTTTTCACTGCGCATGTTCTGTGGGGAGGGGGCTTTGTTTGGAAGGGGCTTTTTCTACCCGAGGGTGGATCTTTTAACATGCTAATTAGGATAGTTCACACACAGTTCAAGTAGATTTCTGTTTGGCCTTATTAACCATTTGGTTCTCCTTGAGCTTATCTTGTTTTTTCCTAGCTCGACATATTTATGGTGTCATACTATTCCTTCTGCCAAGGCCATGTCTTGTTAACTGTTCCTAGGGGTTGATTAACATCCTTCTTAATTTTTTTTATTTTCTTTTAAAGAAAGAGTTTTAAATTCTCTTGACCTCTTGTTTTTCATTATAGATATTTACATATTTCTTTAAAGGAAATAGTTCTTGCATCAATAGTACTTGTAGGGGGCAGTGAATTACTCCAGTTCTTTGAGGGCCTGTATTTGTGGCAAATCTTTTTTCTTTTTTTTTTTTTTTTTTTTTTTTTTCCCCCAAGACAGAAATGAATTGACATTATAAACTGTTTTAGTAAACCAGTTTGGCCTTCCAGGTTCAAATCAAAATGGAATCATTAGGCTTTTTCATGAATTAGATGTAATTGTACTACTTAATGTGCATTTCTTTACAAATATGGTATTGTTCTTTCCTGACACTTGTTTTAATATATGCATATGTGAAATGTTTTCTTATTCTGCTTGATACAGTAATTTTTTTTTTCTCAGAAAATAATATTTTCAAAACATGCTGATTTACTTACATGCAGTTTTTCTTATATCATTATAAAGAGTTATAAAACTGTTTGGTTGTGGTTTTTTTTATGTTGTAGTTGGCCGAATTATGTTTCAGCTCTTCTCAGACATATGTCCGAAGACTTGCAAAAACTTCCTTTGCTTGTGCTCAGGTAAGTTGCATGATTATATTTAAGATTTTTAATGTTTCTTACAATTATTATTTGTTGATGCAAGTATAAACCACAGCATAATAATAGTGCTGATCATTTTTCTTTTTCCTGGTAAAAACAGAGCTGTGACTTGTAAGCCCCGAGAACATTTGAATAATGCATAGCAGGAAATAGTGTAGTATTCTGTAACTGTGACTGAGCTAGAGTAGTGGAGATAATACATGATTACAGAATGCAAAACTGAAAGTATGGAACAATTTTATATATTTTTTTTTTTTGGTCCCTAATATAGGGCTCCTTTAGGTAGAAGTACTTGACAAAGCTGAGACTGTGCTGGGATTATTGATCACTTAAGTTACACCAATGTGATAAAGGCAAGCAATTCTTTAGGATTTTTCAGGAGAGACATTAAGTGTTAATGTCACTGCACAGTGTATGGGTGAGGTATGATTTGGGACACTACATAAAACTTTGAATATATATAAATTGTATCTTATATAAAATGATAATTATATATAATGCAATTTTGAGTGCATTTCAGGTTCATAGAAGCGCTACACAGGGATCAGAGGACAGGAGCATCTTTTAAATCTGAGAACTCTCATTTTTAGTTAAATGAGGGACTCAAAGAGAATAAGATGGTCCCTTAGAGATCCTGCGATTGTTTAGTGGGAGAGAGGGGAGATCTGTGGAGTGAAAGGGACAGCATTATCAAAAGAATGTCTGGTTATAATGTAGCACCCTCCAACCCCTTGGTTTTTAAGCAGGACAACTTTTTACAAAAGTTTTCTGATGATTGGAAGAGTAAGCGTAGTAAGGGTTTGGTGGGGTTTTTTGGTCTGCAGTGTTCCTCAGGGATTTTTCAGCTGAAAAAGTTGAAGATTAATCTTGATTAGGTTATTAGAGAAATTGGTGTTATTTATGCAAAGAATGCATTCTGTGTCTCTTGGTGATCTCCTGGTATTTTATACCTGAATGCTCAGCAGCTTGCAATATACCTTGAATTAACTGCACCAGTGAGGCCTCTACCTTGTATATGAAGTAACTCTTTTCCAAGTAATGAAAACGTTCCAGCAGGACTTTCCAGACAGCATTTTAAAATCTGGCTTTAGTGAACAGCTTTTAGCTAACTGGTTATGTTAAACAAATTTGATATCCTTATGTATTAACTTCTTAAAATGAGTCTTGTTAGAGCTCAAATCCCAGAATGTGATGTGTTCTGGAATAATCTCTGTGAAAATTTAAAGAGCTTTATAATACTATAAACTTGTGAAAGGTACAGTATGGGGTTTTTGTTGGGGTTTTTTTGAGGTCTGTGTTGTGATGCCCCCTCTTTTGATTCTACTTTCTGATTTCATTTATCACTTATGCTTACTAAAGAGATTCCTAAGGGCAGACTGAGAATGGGAAAGAATGATACAACTATCAGGAAAATGGGAACTTGTTTGAAGCTTACCTTAATCGGAATAGGTTATAAAAGATAAGAAATAACATGCAGTAGCAGACTGAATAGCATCATGTCTGAGCCTCATGTTCTGTAGCTCTGAAGGATTGCTGAAATCCTTACAGGAGCCTTGCTAGAAAAATGTGAGGTGGAGACAAAGGAGGGAAAAGGTGCTAGAGATGAGAAATGAAACAAACAAGCAGAAAAAAGA
Source organism: Falco naumanni (assembly GCF_017639655.2). Taxonomy (NCBI): domain Eukaryota; kingdom Metazoa; phylum Chordata; class Aves; order Falconiformes; family Falconidae; genus Falco; species Falco naumanni. The sequence goes on from NC_054057.1 coordinate 59,387,235, forward strand.
ACAGCTTAAAAAAAAAAAAAAGTCTGACTTTGTATTTCATCCCTGTTTGAATTCTGTTCTATAGTTGGCTATACAGGTTTCATTGATGTCTTCAGCTGGAACCTGTCTGTAATTGGAAGGATATTTGAAAGTAAGCACAAAGTTAGGGGGTCTGATTTTGAGGCCAGACCCACAAACTTAAAAGCTACCTGAAACATTTTTCTTGCAAATTGTGTTTGTTACTGTGTACTCATTGGATAGAACAGTGATTTGACAGATATCTTTAAAAATTTGCTAATAAACCCATGATAATTGAATTCTGTGGGGGGAGAGAAAACATACAGAAGAACCTGATGTACTTTCTCTTGGTGAATATAATGTTTAAGAGAATTAAGTTATGCTCCTTTCTTTTGCTGCCAGAAGCCGTCTCTTTTCTGCCTTGGTAGTTCTCAAACTTGGACTCCAGGTGGCTGTGCTTGGAGGCTAGAGTTGCGTGGCTAACATTAATTCTTTTCTTATTTGCACTAATCACATCTGTGTTACTTTTCAGTACACCTGAGGTGTTGGGGTTTTTTCCTTATCAACTGTTCTGCCTTTCTGCTTCTGCTTGACAAGTTCTTCCAGTGCACTTGTTATTGCTAGTTTACCTGCATTATGCATGCAATTTTCTCTGCCCTCCTGCCTTGTGCTGTTAGAACCTCAACTTGCGTCAGCATCTAAATGAATAATCTACACAAGGATGCAGTCTCCTGCATGGTACCACAGATGACAACTGTGGCCAGGAGTGGCAGGCCAGGCTTAGGGTCATCCACACTCTTCACAGTAGGATCCAGCAGTTCTCTGGTAGGTGCTTTCCCCCTGTCCCCGTGGACCGATGTAGGATTCTGGTTGGGCTACTGCTTCTGGGTTTGTCTAGATTGTTAGAGGACCTACAAAGCCTGTCTTCAGAAGAGCAGCAGTTCTGTGATGAGAGATGAAGCTATACTGGCATTGATCTCTGGCAACCAGAACTGAGATGTGAAGGGTTGCTTTAAATATTTAGAGTTCTGAGCTACTATACCATCTTCAGAGACTGAATAACTCATTTGCTTCCAGAGGTTGGGCTCCTCTGACTCCTGCCACCTTTCACAGCAAGATCCATTGGTAGAACCTCAGTCATTATAGAAGTGTGAGTTCCTATCAGGTATATCTTTTCTCTTCATCTTTTGGTCTTTGCAAGGAATCTTTAAATCACTGGAGATTTACTCAATGCAGCATCACTTTCTGGTGCTGACACCTTCTCGGAGCTGTGTGCGAGGTTTGCGCTCATCTAAGGAGATGTATAGCTGTGTAGTAGACAGGGCATGCTATGCCATTCTGGACCATATAGTCTGGGTAATGGAATATCTTAGCAGGACTGTAGGTATTGTATACTTCTGTACTACATAAATTCAGGATTTGGTGTGTTAGACCAATCTGGCATGTTCTTTTTCCTTAGATATGTATGGGTAACCATCAGCATTGTAGCTGATAAAGGCATCCCAGCTGCGGAGTACCATGTGTCCTGACTGATGCTGGGAGTTTTGGACTGTGCATTTCTGTTGTGTCATTGTGAAGAGTGGTTTCACCTGTCTCAAGGCAAGGTGGTACACCCTGAGAGAAAGACCGGAGTCCAGTGATTGAAACACTGTGACCACTGTCATGTCTGCTGCTCCCTCTGCAAGCTCTGTGAGGCAAGCCAGGATGTTTTTGTCAGAAACAGATGGAGGAGGACAGGGTGATTCTGGCTGCCTTCCTGCAGTCTGACATTGTTGTCAGAAATAGACCTGGCTACTGTGAAAGTACGCTGTCTGCCTTGACAGCAAGAGGCTCCTTGCAGTTAAACTAAAACATCTGGTCTTGCAAACTGGCATTTGCAGGTCCTTCAGTCAGTCCACCTATTGAATAAGCACAAGCCCATCTGCTCCTTGCTGTTTTGTCAGGAGATTCCTTTCTCATCATCTCTGAGACCACTATTGGGCACCTAAGTGAAAATACCTCAGATGGGGTTGGCAGCGCAGGGTCTTAATCGAACATGAGAGCAAAGCTTACCAGCCAAAGGGAAAGGGCACTCTGATAACGGCCCTTGTGTTTGTGCCTTCCTCAGCTAAATGGGTTATCACTGGCAAGCACTATGTCAGTTCTCCACCATCCCGTTCCCAAGTAATTTGCAGCATATGGAAAGGACAGCTTAGGCAGGAAGAGTGCAAATACATGAGGCTCAAAGACACTTTTTCCTTTTTTTTTTTCAGACAAAATTCAAGCACACTTAGGACAAAAAGAATAAGGCTAGTATTTGGCCATAAACAAAAAAGAAGCCCAGCATATGGGCTTTGTACTGGCTGTTGCAGAAAAATGTCAGAGCTTAGGGAAGGCCTGCAGAGCTAACCAGTGAAACAACTGGTCTCTGTCTTTTGCCTGACTGGGAGTTCAAGGGCTGGTTTTGCAAATCAGAATGACATAGTACAGCTTGTGCAGCCACTTAGCCATCTGCCATTTGGCTAGCAGCTTCAGTGCATTGTCTGAAGTTCTGTGGCTTATGGGGGAATGAGTAGTGGAGCTATGTGATCTTGCCCACAGTTATATTATGCATGAAAGGAAGGGAACGTTACAGGTGGTGCTATTTATTATGATAGGTACTATGCTGTCTTGGCGATACCATAAAGGAGAGTAAAAAAAGGGACTGCAACTTCTGACCATAGTCTAAAGCTCACCACTCACTTCAACGTATCAGCTCAATTATGTGGTCAAGTACAATGCAGGATCCCATTCTGTAAGGGGATTATCCATAACCTGAGGGACGTGCTGAAACATGACCAAAAATGTAGGCAGGTACTTCTTGGTATTGATTGGTATGGGGGTTCCATTGCTGTAACAGAGGGGTATGTGTTTGGGGGGGAAATGAAGTGTAATGAATAGCTTTGCATAATGTCCTGGGTTTGGCTGGGGTAGAGTTAATTTTCTTCTCAGCAGCTGGTACAGTGCTGTGTTTTGGGTTTAGTATGAGAATAATATTGATATCACACTGATATTCTTACTTGTCGCTAAGTAGCGCTTAAAGACTTTTCACGTTTCCAGTGCTCTGCCAGTGAGCAGGGCACACAAGAAACTGGGAAGGAGCAAAGCCAGGACAGCTGACCCAAACTAGCCAAAGGGTTATTCCATACCATAGAATGTTATGTTCAATGTATAAACTGGGGGGAATTGGCTGGGAGCCACCAATTGCTGCTGGGGGACTGGCTGGCCATTGGTCAATGGGTGGTGAGCAAGTGTATTGTGCATCACTTGGTGGTTTTATTCCTTTCTATTTCTCTCTTCGTTACAGTTGTTGTTATATTTTATCTCAATTATTAAATTGTTCTTATTTTAACCCATGAGTTTTACCTTTTCTCTGATTCTTCTCATCCAGCTGGTGGTGGGGATTGAGTGAGCAGCTGCTAGTACTTAGGTACCAGCTGGGGTTAAACCATAGCAGGTAACTTCTGTGGAAAATAAAAATGGGGTAGGAGGAGGCATGGGTTATGGGTATGGAGAGTCTAGGTAATGGAAAACAAGTTGTATTTTCAAGAGTGAAGGCTTCTACAGGTACGATAAACAGCAATGTCATGACTGGTTTTTGTGCTGCAGACTGCTCTTTGCCCTCATCCTTGTGGGGATGGGCTGTTTGGAATGACAAATTTGGGGTGAGCTGGCCATCAGTTAATTTTGGGTGGAGGAACAATAGATGGCAAAAGGGGAGTGTTGGCTGTGGATAGCAAGTACACGTACATATTACACATATGTTTCTAAGGGCACTACATGATACAATACACACTGGTTAAATGTCCTCTCACTGAGTGTCAAATGCCTGTTCCATAATCAGTGGTGGGATGAAACTGAATGTTGGGTTGTTTGACCTGTATCACTGTAGAGTACCTTATGCACATGTGGTTTACATCAGTTATACCCTGTGCAACAGCTGAAATATACCTATTACTCTTTAATTGTCATGTTCTGCCAGCTCCCCTCGTCTTGGAAGCTGAAGTCAGTGTCTCTTGTATGTCCCTTGGCTGGACCAGTATAAACCCCTCATGAAGCTACTGTGTAGGACCTCTGCCCTGCCAGTTATAGTACCCTCATCCACATGCCCAGTGCAGTTTTTCTCCTAAAAGTTGGAAGAAGTGTTAGTGAAGCTTGAGGTTCTGGGATGTCTTTCTGAAAAATCACCAGTAGGCTTGAACTGCAGCTGCACTGGGACCCCACTGAGTGCCTCTTAGGAAATCTCAGGCTCAGAAAGGATTAACAAGTATCGTGGCCTGGCTTAGCCTCTGCTGCTGGGTAAGAATGGCCCTGGTACGATTCAGGGTTTGGGGGATTTCTCCTCCCCCCAACCCCCCCATTACAATTCTCTTTCAGTTCATCCTGGAATGGTTCTTGTATAAACAACTTTGTTCCCCTGTTCTGTCAGTCTCTTCAGAAATGGGAGTCTGTTTTGTGCAGGTTTCCTACTGAGACAGTGAGCGTTGGTGCCAGGCAGATTGGCATTAAGGGGTAGCTTGACACCGCATGGATTGTTGAAGATGTGGCACATGCTTGGAGTATCCCAATCCCACTTTTCCAAGTGGATTGCATTGAAACTGAGTTGAAGCCTGTTTTGAGCCCAGATTTCTGTCCTGGGATTCAGCTGGCACATCCAGATGTGTAAGTGGTTTGAAAAGGACTCTGCTATAAGCTTCAGCTAACATAGCAGCATAGATACAACCACAGAAAATGGTTAACCCATCGTTGTTATGAACTCTTGTTTTCTTATAAATTCTCCTGAGTGGATTGCTAATAAATACACTCCTCCTTGGGAGAGGAGGGATTTTTTTTTAAGAAGAAACCTAATTTTCACTTGAGAATCCCCTTGTAAAGGGGTTCCTTCTGCTATTAATGGATGGTGGAAAGGCAACAGGTAGGACTGTGTTATCTTTTATAGTTGTGCTCTTCTGATGGCTCTCATATCCATTAGCACTAGGGAGGTAAAACCCTTGGAATTTGTTCAGTGACAGTCTGTAGATGCTTTTTTGTTTAACCTTGCAGGTGAAAAAGGAATTGGCAAAACTACTGGAAAGAAGCTGTGTTACAAAGGCACTACATTCCATCGTGTCGTTAAAAACTTCATGATTCAGGGTGGGGACTTCAGCGAAGGTAAAGTATGCTTTTAAAATTGAAATGTTTGAAATGGAACAGAAATATTATAACCTAGATGGTTGTAATGTAATTTTAGAAAATGCTGTGGAAGTATTACAGTGTCAGAAGAATTCTTCATTTGCTGTGAGGTATAGCATAGCTCACCCATTTTGTGTTAGTTTTTGAAATTCTAAAATGTTGCAACTGAAGTGATATTTGTTTAGAAAAATGTGTTAAGAAGAAGAAAACCAACCCCTTGCTGGAGTTGGTAATACCTATCTTATTAAAACAATTCATATCCAACCTGTAGTCTTAGCTGCTTTTCACTGTTGTGTCTGCAGTAGAGGCGATACTAGTAGTGCTGTATTGATACAGGGACATAACTGTTTGAATAAGTTTAAAAATAATAAAGTAGTAAATGAGCTAGAACTGTTTAATGAATCAGTCTCTAAAAGGAGATCTTCTAAGAGTTTCTTTGCTTCCTTCCCTGCAGTATATATACAACATAATGCTTTAGTCCGTTGCCCCCCTCTGAAATACCCTCCCTTACCAAAACGTGCACCTTCTGTGTCCTACAACGTTGTACCTGATAAAAAACATGGTGAGGGGATACCTTGTTTCGAGAGTCAAGTGTCTTTAAAACTGCTAGCTACTCTCTTACCTCATCCACGCTAGTGATCGCTCAGCTGCTTTGAGCCAGGAGAGATTGTTGGTATTACCTACTTGTTGTCTGGGTTTTCCTTGTTTTGTTGTTGGGTTGGGGTGGTTTTTTTGCTTGCAGTTTTTTTGCTGTCTGCTGTTGCTTTAGCAAGTACCAGTGAGAATTAGTCTTTGGAGCCCTGTTTCCGACTTTACAGTGTTCAGAAGCACTAAGGCAATCTTTATTCTCAGTATTTTCAGTGTCAATGGGATAATGCACAGTTGTGACTTCTTAACTAAGGAGCTTATGCTCAGATACTAGTAACTGCTCAGAGTATCCTGGTTTGTTGTTATAAACTAGCGGAATGTTACATACAGCTTTTTTCATAAACAAAGTAAAAGGTTTAATTAATGCTTTTTAATGCATAGGTAACGGAAAAGGAGGTGAATCTATTTATGGTGGCTATTTTAAAGGTAAGAGGAAATATGTCTTTGCAAATTCTTTATGCAGTTCTGAGATAAGTCTTGATTCCCGAGCTACTTAATGAAAACAGGTCTACTTATAGATCACCTTTTGCATGAAACTAATGTTGCATGAGAATTCTTTATATATGCATGACTTTCAGATAATTTTTTTTGTAATATTTAACTTTAGCTGACAATTAATTAAGGCTAACATTATTGATTAAACATGACTTTCAGCATGGAGGTTAGGCAACTTTATTCATGAATAAACTCCTATCTTCCTGCCTAAAACTGTCAACATATTCTTTTGTTTATAGAGAATGTGGTCTTTTGCAAAATGAAAAGGTAAGAGACAAAAGCTCAGTAACACACATTCATTCAAACTCTGTTCCCTTGTACCCTCCCTAGTAAATATATAGACAACTGATACGTCCATTTGTAGATGGATATCTGTGTTGCTTGGAGAAATGAAGAGTTCTGCGTCTAACCTCTCTGAGGGTTGATGACTTATTCTGAGAAAGAATACTGGCATAATTTCTAGCTCTAAACAGTTATTTCTTCTTTTGTTAATGTTCCTTTCCTCCCCTTCCCTATTGAAGGTTTGTATGCTTAGTGTTCGCTTCTAAAAATGTTTGGCTCTGTTTGTATGCTACAGAAGTTATTTTATTTGCAAAGAATTTGTAAATAAATGCACACTTACCTCTTTTTAAAAATCTGTTGTTGGAAGGAAAATGGTGAGTTTATAAAGTATTTGTTTAAAGACATACAATTCTTTACTGCAAAGAATCCAGGTACTTACTGTGGTATTCATCATTAATAAAGGCAGTATATGTATTTATGTAACAGCCCCAGGTTCTGTATGTTTTGCAAGTAGCTTTGCAAGGTTAAGTGCATATCATTAAGTTTGTTTTAAACAGAGACATGGTTTGCTGTTGGAGTATTACAGCCTTCAGTCAAACAAAACTCTTGAATAGTTCCATTTCCTAAGAAGTTACTAGGGTTTGTTTCTAAAGGTGGTGAGTGCTGAACAGATAGCATTGTGGTTTGATTACATAAACCAAAAAGGATTTCTACATTCAAATTACTATTTCTAGCTTTGAAAATGAACTTCAGAAGATCTGGTTTTATATTATGCTGTATAACCAGAAGTCCTCTTTAATCCACTGGAATAGCAAATGCACTTTTAGCTTAGTCTTAAGTGATTTTATACTTAGGTTGCATGAAGAGTATGGTTTTTTGTTTCTCATTCAGGTGTCTAGGTGTTGGGGTTTTTTTCCCTTGTACATTTTGAGACTTCCAGTTTTGAATGGATAGGTGTCTTGTCTTTTTAATGTGCTATACCAGGGAAATGCCTCTTTCTCTTGATCTGTGTACCTGAGGTGCAGGCTGTGTAAATAACAGTATCATGAATGTAAAGTCTTGTTTTAGAGTGTCAGTAAGTCCACCAACCTTGTTCTTATTCAAAAAATACTGGATTTAAATCCAGGTCTATGAGAATCTAAATTTTAAGACACTAATAATGATTTTAAGGGTTTTATTAGCAACGTTTGCACTGTATCTGAAACCTTTTAAGAAAGAATGCTTTCTGTCTCTTAACTGCTTCTACTGTAACTTTTGAGAGGCTTTTTTAAACTTCATTTTGGTGTTTTCCAACCTGTTTGTGTTTCTTCAGCAGCAGCAGAATTTCTCCTTATAGCATCCATAAGTTACTAAGAAAATTAGATTTGCATTCCTTGTCAGGGAAAATCTGACAAACATATTTTTTCTTCAAACAGATGAAAACTTTATTCTCAAACATGACAGAGCGTTCCTTTTGTCAATGGCAAACCGAGGGAAACATACCAATGGTTCCCAATTTTTCATGTGAGTAAATGTAATATGACAGTTGAGCTTTTCTTAAACAGAGAAGCGCTGTTCATGAGAAAGATGGTATTGCTAAATTATCTATAACAATGTTACCCGCTTTATTTTAAATAGGTTTAAGTGAGCACCTGCAATGTAAGCTATAATAGGAAACATTAGCTATCACAAGTTGCTTGTGACATTCATTTGGATTAGAAGCTGGTACTACATGGATGTTCCTTGGTAGTTGCTTTTTACCCTAAAAATATGACTTATGTAGTAAGTTCTTAGTGTCCAGAAAATAGATTCTTTGGCTTTGTGTGTGCAACAACCAAATCTTAACAGATTATCTGCAGATTACAGTGTTGAGCATTGTATGCAAAAGGGAGTGAGATCTAGAGGTTGGTTGTATGGTTTTGCATTTGCTCTTTAAAATATAATGATTCATATAAATCTTTAAAATATCATGATTTAGTTTTGCAGGGAGTTGGGTGTTTTGGGGGAAGTATGGGGAGGATGAGTGGGGTTTTTTTTATTGTTTTGGGTTTTCATTTTTATTTTGGAGTGCTTGTTCCTGACATGCTTTTCTTCTATATTGCTGCATAGTTCTGTTTACTTGTGCATATATACCAACTACTTTGGTACCAACACTGTGTAAAATGATGTGCTGACAATCAGATTTTTCATTCATTACCTTAAAAAAACGTAAAAATAAACCCAGTCATCTAGTGCGTAGCCATATTCTGTTATAACTGTAGAAATTGCATGACTCTACCATCAATAAATATTCAGGTCTGGTATGTCAGGGTCGTCTGGTTAAAGTAGGTGCATTCTAGGTTCAGTATTAGTACTGTTAAACTTGCTAATTTTTATGTGATTTATTCCTCCTGGTAACTCCCTTTTTAAAAATTGTCTTCTGTTAATGTTTATCAGTTTGTATTTGGAAAGATTGGGATTATAACTTTGGGCTTGTGCTGAGAAGAATTTTGTGAAATAACACTGGTGTTTTCCAAAGTAAATTATAGTGTAGTTACTTAACTGGAAAAACTATTTTTTCTTTGCCATCTTTCTTGGGGGATAAGAATGAATGGCGCTTCACTGTCTTCAGTAAAGGAGTAAATTGTCCTCAAGAATATTTTTTTCTTTGCCTGAAAAAGATCTTCAGTATGATGTGATGAAGTTCAGATATGAGACATTTTTAGGTCTTTTCCTAAAGAATGCCCTAAAAATGGAAAATTAATAGGAACCTAAGAGGAAGGCTTTCACAGTTACCACTGTCTTGACTTTCCGTAGAGAGGAAATAATCTCAAAAGCTTCTTTTCTGTTACCTTCAAACTAAATTTTAAATTATGTGATTCCTTACAGTAAATCTGAATGGGTATTTATATACATTCATATGGAAAACAATCTATAGTTTAAAAAAACCCACACCAACCGACCTCTGGCTTAATAAGATCTCTGCAAGACATTGGTTCGCTATTTACTACTTGGTTACCTATCTTTTGGTTTGCTTGTCATAATTTTCCATTTTTAAGCTTATCTGAACAACATACATGAAAAATTAATGGATGTCACATCAGTCAAGAAGCTATCATTTGAGGGCTCTAAAGTTTCTTTTCTTTCTTGGATTTGATTCAGAAGTCATCTTCTTTCCCTTATGCTTAGTAGACTCTGCTTACTTGTTCAATTAGATTGATCAGACATAAACACTTTCTCTCCCCACATACTAAAACAACCTAAGGTTGTGTTGGATGCTAAATTGTAATTTATATGGGACATAAAATGAACAGTATTCATGAGCACTTTCATCAATTGCAGAAGTATTTTGAAAGATGCAGATTTCTTCAAACATTCTGAGTTTTTTTTAGTAAAATCACCATTAAAGAGAAAGTGTCAGTTTGGTGGGAACTCGGGCAGAGTAAGATAGCTAAACATAATTGTCTCCATGTAAGCTAGATTCACCTTAGCTGCCTGTAGGAGTCTAAAGCTGACCTCAGGGTTCTGGGGTGTCCAACCTGGAATTCAGCTGCCAGGGGAGAAGTATATATAGATGTTCTGAAGGTCTTGTGTCTTACCTGCCTGCCCCATGCAGATTTCATGGATATCCTGTAATGTCTTAAACGGCACCAGCTTGCCCTAGAGTCAGGCAAGTGAACCAAGACCAGAGGTAAACTCCTGGTATAACCAGTGAGGTTTAGGTAGGCTGCTGTCAGGTCTTTCAAGCATGTAATGCTCTTGACTTGTGTGACCCTCTTGACGAGGGCTTTTTTCATTTTACGGCATGCAGAAATCTAGTGTTTGAGACACCATTGGGAACTCCAAGACAGGGAGTGCAAATATGATGTAGCCCCTGTAAGACACCCTGCACTCCTGAAACGGTGGCTGGAAGCCAGACAGGGTACAGTTCAAGATGCCTATGTGTTGGCAGCTGAGTGTTCTCCTTAGATCTGACCAGCAGCTGAGATGCCTGCCTCACCTGAGGATGCTTTTACTCTGTTAAAGTTTAAGCATTTAAGCTGAATCCCACTTTTGGCTTCTGGTACTGCAGCTGATCCTGGGAATGAATACCATACGATTCCAGAATCTGTACAGAAGCCACTGAGGCTGCTTGTTACGGCGTGTGTGTAGGTATGCAGTGAGTTATGAAGTCAGGTTCATGTTTAGTAACTTGGTTTACAAATAGGCAAGGATGGATGGTGAAACCCATAGTTCAACAATCTTTTTGTACCGATTTTTTTTAATGGTGGTACTTCATTTCTGCTTCATAACATGGAGAGTTTGGATTTCAAGATTCAAAGTAGGAAACAACTACTAAGGATTTTATTTAGGCAGTTTCTGACTGAACTTTAAAATGCAGTATATTAAAGCAGTTAGTCTTGCATAATGACATTTGTTTGATTACTTTAGGGAATGTACTGTGCATCTATACAGCTTTTCTTTAATAATATGTTTGCATCCTTGAGTGATACACTTTAAGCTGAAGTTCAAATATGTTTCTTATACTCGAAAGAATGCTCAGTTATTCAGCCATTTATCATTGGGGAAAAAATGTTCTTCAAATATAACCTGAAAATGTGTGAAAGGCGGTCTTCAGTGGCAGCCTTTAAATATTTTTTTTAATTGATTTGAACGTGTTGAATTTTATTGATTAGAATTTTAGAAAGGGAAGTAGTTCATCTCCAGCTGACCTTCTTTAGATCGGTTTGCATTTTTTTCATAGGTAAACTCAGGGATGAGAAATCTATTTCTGTTGTACATGTCTAATGTAACAGATAAGAGATGTAAATAAGTTACTTTCTTTTATATAAGTATTTGTCCAAGCAGGACTAAGATAATAGCAAAAACCCTGACTATAACAGTTTTGCTTATTCATCAGAAGTGCTTTCCCTAATTACTCCACAGAAAAGTGTCATTTGGAACAACCAGTCTTTACAGAGCGCAATCAAGCAGTGAATAGTTTTTTGGCAGACTGCACTAACTGGTCACAACTAAACTCTATGCAATGCCTAAAAATTGTTAAAAGTTGAGCTAAAATGGTCAGGTTTACTTGAAATAGAAGCTCCAGACTAAATTTAATGTAAACAAGCATCTGACCAATCCTAAAGTATCATTAGCTTGCCTTGGTTCATCAGGAATTTCTCTGGCATGAGTGAGCTTGCAGCATTTATAAGCAACAATAGAGAACCGAGCATGGAAGAGACAGTGTAAGTATTGTTAGGAAGCTCCAGTGAGGCCAGTAAAAGATTGAACATAAATTAAAGCACTGGTAGAAACTGACAAGATGCAAAAGTAGAATAAAGAGTCAGAGATGTGTGTATGTATCTTGTCAGAAGTGCTGTTTAATGCTAGTTGACTGATTTTCCCCACCTTTTTTTTTCTTACTCCAATAGGAGTAACAGTTGGATTGAAAGGGGAGTGTTTAGCTGAGGAAGAATTATGTTTTTTGTGCACATGTACTTTAAATAGGCCAAGTCTATTTACACTTAGGTCTAAGAAACATTTTCTAGTCTGAAGAAATGCATCTTGTTGAAATCCAGCAGAAAAGACACAGAGACCATCCTTGTATAATGTTTGGAATTGTGAAAAATACTGGAATTACACTTTTCTTTACTAAAGGGATCTGTTGTGGCATTTTATTGCAGACTTGTGTTGAAGATAGTTGTAAGGCACAGGTTATAAATTGGCTATTTGTGTTTTCAGGTAGCACTGCTACTTAATTTGATTGTTTTCTAGGACTAATTTCTTTTAGAACTATCAGTTATTTAGGTAGTGTTCTAACCACCACCTGAGGGTGTTAATCTTTTTAATTGTCCTGTTTCCATGTTGATACTCATATATGGAATCTCTAGGATGGGGTAGAGGTTGACAGAAACCACTCTAGGATCTTCTTCCTTTTCCTATATACTTGTTTTTGGTTACTGGGGGAGTGCATCTAGAGCATTGCACAAATGCAGCTAATGTCTTTAGGTCCCTGATTTAGAGTTGGGAGGGGAATAGTCAGCCTGTTCTTGGATGTTCCAGCTCACTGGCTGTATTGTTGGGTGATGTTCTTCTTGAGTAATGTATTCTGCTTCTCAGTTGAGCGGATCTGATAATGGTATCTTGTCTCTTTAGTGCACCTCCCATCATGCATGTGGCCATACCCAACCTGCTACTAAGGAAAGTCGCAATACAAAATAAGTGCAAATCATGTGAAAATAAGTATATAAAGTACTAAAAAATTAATGAGTCTCCTAATCCTACAAATGCTTGTGTGGGCTTAACTTTGCTTCCATTGTCACCCCAAATCTGTCAAGCTACACTTATTAGAGAAATAGAAGCGGCTTTGCAGAATGAAGCATAAAGAAAACAATAGGAGGCAAAAAAAAAGTAACCACCCTCTTTGTCATTGGGAAGTTTTGTGTAATAATTGATTTATTGCCTTGGTTTTTAGCCATGTAGTTTACTGAGGAATATGTCCTTATTACAACTTAGAGGAGTCCTAGGCTGTGGTCCTTATCGGTTCAAATGCTTGGAGTTCTTGTCTCTGTGTTCAAAAGCTATTTAAAACTTGAGGCTGTTTTGTTATTACTGCTAGATTTATTTTTTTTCCATATTGAGGATATTGTTGGTTTAATGTGTCTCAAGCCTCTGCTTTCTTGCTCAAAACTGAATAGCTTTTTTGTTTTAAAAATGTTTTTAATGTGGTGCCATGCCTAGTTACTAAATTCAAACAAACAACTTTGATCTGCTAAATGAAGGATACAATAGCGAGGACTCTCTTGTTTTGATTTTACAATTTCTGAATGTTACCAGCTTATTAAAAGTGGTTAATTTCTAAGTCTTTTTGGTGTCCCAAACAGGTATTTTTCTAATAAACAGTTGGGGGGGGGGGGGGTGTACTGTGAATGAAATAACTTTGAGCTAATTGAACAGTTGACAGTAATACAGAACTCTAAAAAATTCAAGTGAAAGGAGCTGATGTTGTGTTGTGTTTGAGCAGAAGTGGTCTGTATGAAGTTATCACACAGGCAGGTCCCAGTGGCTTGATCAAAAGTTTACGTAAAAGCACAGTCCGTGTGAAAGCATTCACAGGATGCTGCTCTTATGTGTAATGAGTAACAAACAGATCATTTCAAAGCTCGAATATGCAGAGGCATAATTAAGAAATAGTAGTTTATTTGGAAGGGGAAAATATGGATAAGCTCAAACTGATAATGCATTTCTAAAACATTGCTGCTGTGCAGAATTATACCAGACCAAAAGTATGATATTAGCTGGTGTATAATTTTTTTTGTCTTTTTTGCATCTACAGTGTGTTCATTGTTCTATGATTCTGAACAATAGCAATGCACATATTGGAGAGAACACCTATTTTTCTTAGTTCTAGAAACACTTCATAATACAAGGAACGTATCAGCTAACTATGAAACATCTGAAGTTATAGACTTATTAACATATTTCATTTGTAAATCAAAACATTTAAACTGTATGCCATCCTACAAAGCATATATGTAGGATTGGATTCAGTAGCGCATTTGAACACCTATGTTACTGCAGGCATGTGAATAAACCCACTGAAACCAGTTATTCATCTGCTTAAAGTTGTGTATGTGTTCTAACGCTTTTGCCAGACTGAGACTTAGAGGGGAGCGGGAGGATTCTCTTTTCTAACTGTTTATCTTTGTAATAGTGTATGCCAGCAGGTTATGTCCATAGGTTTCTTTTTGTTTTTAAGGAGAGCTTACTGTAGTTTTCAAAGTACCTTGTGTTCTAAAGAAAATTTAGAGCCCTCTTTTAGGCATCCTTGTTCTGCATACAACTTGATTAATATTAATTTTAAACTTGTATTTAATAAACATAGACTCAGTTTTGTCTGAAAATGTATTACAATTTATTTCTGCCATTTTTGTGTAAAATTTACAGAAACAGTGTTACATCGTGCGCTCCAAAGGTAATGTCTCATTCCTCTAAGGCTGTGTCCTTTCCTTTTCTTTCTGTTTTTATTTATCTTGTTTTTTCTGATCATATTGTTATGTGCATTGAATCCTTTGTTAGGACTGAGGTTCTTGGGGTGGGTGGGGTGATAACACACTTTTATCAAAAAGATGCTTTTTTCTTCAGCAGTTTAACTACCAATTTACTTTAAGCGAGGAAAGGTATTTGTCCTTCAGTAAATAACTTGGATAACAGTATATATTGTAAGGCAGATTTTGAATGTTTTAAGTTATAAAAATGTTGTATTAGAAAACTTTTGTTAAAATATTATTTGGGGGAAAGCACTCATCATGACTCTAGGTCTGTAGTGCAAAGGCAGTAAGTAGGTTTTCTCCTGATTAAATTTTGAAGCCAAAGCAAAAAAAGGCAGAACACAGCATAAGACTTTTGAAGTGGTCTTTTAAAGTGCACATTTGCAGAATAAATGTCATGTTCCAACTGTAACATTGAGATGAAAAAAATTTCAAAAGCACCATGAGGAGTTGGGTTTCTGCTTCACATAGGAAGTCTGTTAAGTCTCCTAACTCTGTCATGCATCTGAAAAGTTTTCTTTTTGGATAATGATTTCCCTTCTGTTTTCACTTTATGAACAAGCAAATGAGGAAAATCCTATCCATTTTATCAAATTGCCAGTATAATGGAAGAAACCTCTACATGGGTTTTAATGTTCCAACTATCCCTTTCCTTGCTTATTGAGGACTAGTCTAAAGAAAAGACATGCTTAGGTAATTTCCTCAATTGGTCCTCGAGCGCTGCTGCTGTATGGCAGGAGCACATGACTACAGCATCCGTATGCTGGTGTTTGAACCTAGTGCTGTTTCTAGCTAATGCTGAACACCAAGTCTTGTTTATTATTGGTTTCACTGAGGAAACCCACTTCTATTTTTTCACTGCTTTAAATCAGCTTTATAATTAAGGCCGCTGGTTGTTAAATGCAGTTAACTCTTGCTTAAAGAACTTTGAAAGCTATAAGAATTTTTCTGTTTGTAGCAATATGTTGTATTAGCAAGGGAAAAGCAAAGAACACCCCTTACCTCTGAGAAATTAAATATCGTCTTGATAGTATTTCTTTCCCTGTGTTAAACCAAAGAAGTTTTCTGTATTATTTAGTATTATAGAAGTGGAATGTCTGGTTGACATTTGGAGCTTAAAAAAAATGAAGAGTGTAAACACTCCTGGTTCACAGTTCCATCTTTTGGCATGTGTTCCAGCACTGCAGTGTTTTGTGACCTCATAGTTCAGAGCTTGAGTGAAGATATGTGCTTAACAAGTAGTATTTTATTAGAGCAGTGAAAAACTGACTTCATTGTACCACATCTGTGTTACTATAAATTTAGAAAAAGCATCTGTGATTGATTATTCATTTTGAGAGAAGGGAGTTTATTGGAAGAAGGCTAGAATGGCAAAATATTGCTTGGGGAGAAGAGATGAAGAATGTTTTCAAATATCAAAATAACTTCAAATGCAAATTATGTTGTCTTCTATGGTGTCTTTTTCTCCCCCAATATATAAGCATGTTCTGATGTTCTTTACTGAATTTGCATAGCAAGGTTCCCTGTGCAACTTTAGTGCAGGCTTACTTGTAGAAGTAATTTTCTGTCCTTTTTGAAAGAGGATATAGAGAGATGCTAGGTCATAGCATTATCATCAAAAAGGTGAATGTTAACGTATAATTATATATACACAGCCTTGAATATTCTAATTGGAAGTCAACTCAGAAATTTGGCATAACTCCAACTGCCTATTAGGATAGCGTACAAAATGTAACGCAGTTGCATTTCCCCTTCAGGCTAGAAATGGCTAAATGTGGGAAGCCAAAAAACAGGGAGGAAATCTGCATTTATCAACTAAGTAAACTGCAGGGTAGCACACATAGTGTCTGCTTGCATTGTGCTGCTGTGGGCTTGGGAAGCCTGGGAGCTTACGAGCTGAAGTGCTGTAGGTCTTGATGGTTACATATAGAAGTATTGCTTTGTATTCAGTCATGAGGCCAATCAAGTAAATGGAGAGTAAGAAAGAAGTCGGGTGGAGCGGGGGGTGTGAAGCAGAGAATCTGTCACATAACTCTCTTCTTTTTTTTTTAAATAAACTGACTTTAAAGTGTCCTTGTAATGGAATAACCTAACAATTTCAGAAACATTTAAATTCCATTAGTTACCAATATGTATTGCCAAATTGTATCTTCTTTGTGATTAAAAACATGAGTTATATTTGAATATGTATATAAAGACACTTATTTGAAAATTGTTTATTGCATGCTTAAAATGATACTTGGTACAATTTTCAGTTATGCAGTTAGCTAAACTAAAAACAAATTCCATGTAAAAGTTTAAAAAAGCCTGTGTTTATAATCTGTAAAGTTTTTTTAATTCCATGTATGTAACTGGATTTTTTCACTATTTTTTTGTCTTACCTTCACCTCTTCTTTTTTTTTTTTTTTTCTGTGCCATTCTCTTCTTTTACTTCATCTGAATCCCTGATTATTTTTTTTTACCATCTTACCATCTTGCTGTTTGTCAAACAGAACAACAAAACCTGCTCCTCATCTCGATGGGTAAGAATCCTTTATAGTTTCTCCAACGATGGCTAAAATTTGAAGGTTGCAAGTCTTCATGCGTTATATTGAAAGTAGGCAACAATGGAGGAAAATTCTTATTTCTGTGAAAGATTATACAACAAAACAAGATGGAAAACAAGTTCTGGTTCTATAAAATTTTCAAGTCACAACTTACTTCCTAAATCTGACCAAAAACTTGGAAGGTCTTAGATCCTATGGTTATTTCTTTAAAGCTGGTTGCTGCCCTCAGTCCATAAATCAGTGAGTTAAAATGTCAGGTTTAATGTATTTGGATAGTACTTGTGGCATGTTTTTATCCCCCAAATCTATTATTCCTAGAAGTATAAGTTATGGGGCAAATGGAAGGAGGGAAGAGCAGTATGGTACTATAGAACAAAACTGGGGATTCCTTAATTATTACTGTCCCTGCAATGCCAGTGAAAGTTTGTATGCTGAGTTTATAAAGACCTATAAATGCTTCTTCTCTGGGGAAAACTGCACTACTTTGTCATGTTTATATATAGACTCTTAATCTCTCTATTACATAAAATTTCAGAAATAGAAGGATAGATTAGAAATTATGACGTTTACACTGCCTATGTCAAAGAGAATACAATAACATCAAGTATTTCAAATTGAGGCAGAGTGGGCCTCTGTTTCATGTTGCATGAAATTTTGGCATTGTTGGAAATGTAAAACTTCAAAAATATGATTTTTATTACTTTAATACATTTTTAAGAGCTGTATGTTTCTATTTCAGAATGACTTTTTAAATCTGACATTCATTGGAAAATAATTACAGCAATATATAAATGTTTGTACTTTCAAAATATTTTATTTCTGCAGTGTACATGTTGTCTTTGGACTGGTTATTTCTGGTTTTGAAGTAATAGAGCAAATAGAAAATCTGAAAACTGATACTGCAAGTAGGCCCTATGCAGATGTGCGAGTTATTGACTGTGGAGTGCTTGTTACAAAATCGGCAAAAGATGGTAAGCATACATATACCTGAAGTTAATTGAATGTTGGCATTGGTTTTGGAGAGTATAAATATTCTGCTAATGTCTAAAAATCATATGGTAAATCTGTAGAATCTTAAGTTTGAAAAGCTTGTAAGAATGAAGTCTTGGTATAGGTGAGGAAGGCACAGCAAGGGCAAAGGTTTTCTGACCTAAACCTTTGTGCCTTGGAAAATATACGCCTGCTTCCTGTTCTTTTTAATTAACGTTTGACATTAATGTGATGTACTCAAAAAGTAATTAGAACTTATTTTTCTGAATTTGAATGATGGAGACATAAACATATGCTTTTCTTGAAGCTGAATTTTGTGCAATTTCCAAAGGTTTGTGTTAAGGTCATGTAACGTTACTATATGCTGTATGTGTAGTCAACATAGTTTTCATGAGAATTCATAGCAAATAAATTATCTTGAATATATGTTTGGACACTTACTGTAAAGTAGTGGAGTATTATAAGTTTGCATTTGCTACTTCACTTTTGACTTTTCTTAAGGATAATGTAGTTATTTACGTCCTTTAGAGAAAGTCAAGAGTATAGCTAGTGTAAAAAATATGAGGATGCAGAAAGGAGAGAATGACAGAAGTTTTAGAATAAGAAATATACAACTGAGGCTGCGATTAACTGTCTTAAACTTTGTTTTGTAACCTGCGTGTTGCTTTCTAAAGAAATCGGGGGTTTTTTTTAATATAAATGATCTTTGCGTATTCTGTTGTAACCCAAAGGTGTGAATTCATTGTTATAACCTAAAATAACATTTTCAAAATAGAAAAGAGGGGGAAACTGCCTTCTTAAAATTAATACTTATTCCTCAGCATTTATATTAGCTTGGCACAAGTTAATATTCAGCTTCAATTATAAACTTACTGTATATTAACTTAAAAAGGTTTTGGTTTTGCAGTGATATGTGTTCTTACATGGTGGAAGCTGCGCATGGAAGTTCTTACAGTTACTTCATAGGAACTGAAGGAATTTTTTTGCAACTATCTTTGTTGGAAAATACTTGTATAATTTTAATGATATGGGTTTAGACCAGACAGAATTATTTAAATTTTTATTATTGTATTTTAATGCAACACATTGTGAAAAAAAAGTTCACAGAGCTGCTCTGAAGCAGTGTGTGTGTATATATACACATATACAAAATTGTATATTTTATGCTATCTATATATACATTACACACACAAATGTACACAATGTAAATTTAAAATATGTCTTTTAAGCTTTGGAGAAGAAGAAGAAAGTATGTTCTGACTCAGAAGCTTCAGACTCCTCCTCCAGTGCATCAAGCTCTTCAGAAACTTCATCTGGAAGTGAAGCTGAAAATGAAAGAAGCAGAAGGAGAAAGCGTAAAAGAAGAGCTAAAACTAAACAATCAAGAAAAAGAAGAAAAGAAGAGAGGAGGAAAGAGGATCCAAGGTGCAAGCGAACCTCAAACCAAAGACGGTGACTAGCCTTAAATTTAAGAATTTCAGAGAAATCTCAGAAATTCTGGTTTGCTTTCATGAAGTATTTAAGCAATGAATATGAAAATGCTTTTATTAAGTTAGGATTTTGATGCTTTATTTTTATAAACAAAACCAACAAACTAAACAAAAAAAACCACCTAAAGCTGAGTTTGGCGAGTAGATTTTTGTGTGAGTTTAAGATCTTTGTTTATAGAAGCCAGAGCGACTTTGAAGTAATCTCGGCATGTTGAAGTATCTGGGAGTTGGTATACCTGTGTTAAAGTGAGACATTAGGCAAACAATATCTTCGATATACATTTGAATATAGTTTTAAAATATTTCAGGACAAATGGCAGATTAAAAGCCAAATTATTTGCTGTAAAGCGAGAACTGACCCTTCTTTCCAATAATAGTGCACCATCCTTCCTTTAACTTGAAATGAGTTGTTAATGAAACAAGTTTTGGTTGTTAAGCCATCTTAGTTTGATGCATCATGTGGGCTTATTTTGGAATTCACTTTGAAAAGTGGTGTTCATCAGTTGATAGTTAATTTTGATTTATTAACTTATTTTTCCCCATAGCAGCCTTTCTGACAAGAGTGATATAACAGAAAAAGCAGTCGATGTTAGCACAAAGAGGGACAAACCTGTGGTACGTCCTGAAGAAATTCCCCCAGTGCCTGAAAATAGATTTTTGCTAAGAAGAGATGTGCCTGTTGTCAATGTAGAACCCGAACCGTAAGGAACATTGAGCTTTCTTACTATTGACTGGATGGAAACGATGCATAAATTTTTTCCCACTAATGCTCTATTACTAGTTATGGCAAATGATAACTGTAATGTCAGAATTTCTAAATGAGGTGATTTAATTGTCTTTATTATAGTTTTCTTTGTAATACTCCTGACAAACCTGTCAGGGTTTTTCAGTGAGATCTAATGCGTTAATTTCACTGATCCATAAGAATCATGCATGTTATGACCTTCAACTCAATTACAGATGATGCAAAAAGAGTGACTAATTCCAGAAGATATTTTGCAATGTAAACCAGCAAATATTTGCTTGCAAGGGAAACTTGGGATTGAGAGAGGTCATTTTTCATTTTTCTTAAACTGAAGAAGAAACTTCAGTTCAAAATCAGTCAACCAGAATTTTATAACCAGTCTATGATATTTGAGAATATGAGAAAATACTCTTTTGATACAAAGGAAGTCATGAATTCACAAGTTGCTTTCAATTTTATTTTTTTTCATACCTCTAAGTTTTGGTTAGGTGCTTTTTCTATCAAATTTCTTTGCTTTTGCACTCAGATGAACTAATACATTGCCAGATATCTCTAAAAACAGTTTGGTGTCTTTTTGGTTTTTTATTTCAGTTAATGATATAGTCTCCTGTTTTCTTCAAACATTTTACTCATGTTTCCAAAGCCTTAGTAACTGCTACTTTTGAGGATATTACACAAACTGCAGAAAGGATGCCAAATTACCTCTTGTTGCTTAGGAAGGACGCAAGGTTTTATAACCTGTGGACTATTGTAAATTGCCATTCCCTGTGCTAAGACGTCGTGTAACTGTCAAGAAACTCTTCTGTCAGTGTTGTCTTCATGATTTGTGCACCAAACACCAGTTAATTTCTTTAGAAAAGTCACGTACCACTTAAGAGTACTTCGAGTTTGTTATTATCATTTATTGACAGGTAGAGAGTCAGATAGGCTACACATTTGGTTGCAAACAAGTATATGTTGATTCGCCTTTTGTTGCAGAACTGTGCATGTCTTGCTTTATTTCTTGGAGAATTCACTGAATTCTTAGGTCTGCTATCTGAAAATAAATTAATAAGATGAATGTTTTGCATGATTGACTTATGATTAGCTTAACTTAATTTTGGGTTTTTTTTCCCATGTAAGCTCATATTTTATTAATTTAATGTAGGAAAGTTCTTGATACTACGCCAGTTCTGACTGACCAGAAACCATCAGTCTCTAAATCTGGACGAAAAATAAAAGGAAGAGGCACAATAGTATGTAACAATTTTTATTTTTCTTTCTTCTCACCTAGAGTATCTTCTCTGACCTTGATCTTTGAATTTCCTTGGAGGCTTTGTGTGACAATTTAACGATTGTTGACATGTTGCAGATTCTAGCTTAGAAGGCTGAAATACTGTTGTCAGGTAGTCCATCTTATAACACGCTTTTTCTTTTTTTTCCCATTCTTGTTACTGTCTTGTTACTTAAAGATTGTTTGGGAAAATAAATGCTTGATCCTCAGCTATGAGAATGCTTCAAAGATAAGAATAAAATTATTTATTTTTATAGATCAAAACTAATTCAACCAAATTTGTCCTCCATGAGCCACAAGTTCTAAAGTAATGAAGTGACAAGAGCTTTTACTCATCTCCATTCATTGCATTTCCTTGCTGTTTCTGTTAAGCTTTAGGATTGTAACACATAATAGTAGACAAAGCTGTTCTACGGCATCCAAAGTGTATACAGCCCTTTCTGACCTATATTGCTTGTCTTCCTGAGTTCTGGTATTTGCATCTTCTCAGGATTGCACATACATTGCAGAGAAGCAACCGTTTTGTTGTAAGCTTTGGCAGAATCACTTACTTTGTTTGTTCTACTTTTTGATATTTTGTGTCAACTTTCTGTTTCCTTTTTTTAGCTGCTTAATGTAGTTTGTCAAATTTCATCAGCTGTCCAGGCTGAGAGCAAGTCCGTGTAATTTCACAGATGACACTGCATGGGTTAGAAGTTGCTTCTTTGCAGTGCTGGTAGTGAAGCATTTTTGTGGATGTGCAGACTCTGTCTTTTTTTCTTTTCCCCCTCTACCTTTCTCTCTGAAGGACTGCCACTGTTTATGTGCAGATTTCATTTGTACTTCAGATCTTTCGTGTCCTGAAGACTTTTGCTTTTGCCTTAGTTCCACTTGCCTCTTCTCTAATAACCCACAATACAAGGCTCAAAACACTGCACAGCTACACTGTTGTTTTTCAGTTAAGGGAAGAGTGAAGAAAGTAAAAGCTTTTGTAATTGTGCATTTGGTTCTGGTGTATTTCAGACTATGGTGTACCGTGACTGAGAGTATTCTTCCCCTTTAGAATGTTTTCCTCAAGCAGTTTAGCAGGCAGCATTTGGGCAACCATAAACCAAAACAAGGCTTGGTCCTGCCAAGTTTTTTTGCAAGTGGAAGTCCTAAAAAAAAAAAAAAAAAAAAAAAATCTAATATAGAGAGATCAATATCTGTATAGCTGAAGACACTCTTCATTAGCATGGTCGTAACTGAGACTCCTCTGAGCATGATTTTCTTATGTGATAGCCACTGGATTTAAGAAGTACTTTTCTGCTGAGCCCTGTGATGCAATTATTTTCAGCCACAAAATAAACAGCTTAGATGGCTGTAGTGTGGACCTGGGTGCTGGAGTATTACAGCCTCACCCGAGAACCAACTCTTTATTTGCCAGCCTTGACGTTAAATCTGATAGCTGTGTTCGCTGCATCTGACAGCTTTCATTTATTTAATACTTGTGAATACATTAAAGGAAGCCTTTTAAATTGAATGCTTTGAAATATTTATGTAAATAAAGACTTTTGGAAAAAATAGCTTAAAGCTGGGTGGAATTGGATTTTGCCAGGCATTTGGGTGTCTGTCTTGGCTTTTGTAATTCTGGCGCCCTTTTGGCAGAATTAAGAATGAAAACCCAGTAATACTATAAATAATTTAGGGATAGCAACGAGTTGAAGAAACATTTTTCTGCCATTTCTAATAGTCTGATTAGCAACAGTTTCTATCCAGGGTGAAATCGTTTGATGCCTTTTAGAATCCTTATTTGTAGTTTTGAATCCTCTTAAGTTCTGAGAGACTCCTGAGTATAATATGAGAGAATTAGGGAGGTCCATAAAACCTTCACAACCTATTGTATACCATTCATCTATACAAGCTTTGGGGGTTTTTAAGTAGTCATTGCTTCAGCTTAGAGGATAGGGAAGCTCCAAATTTCATGGCAGGTGGTGGTGTTGGGTTTTCTTAAATATAAACAGAATGTCTTAAAGACTTCTGCCTGTAATTAACTGAACAAACCAATACATGCATCTTTCAGGTTTTTTTATTCTGGGGGGGCAATATGTTATTCTTTTTCACATATTAGTTGCTTTTAAAATGGCTCAAAATAATTGGTAAAATCCAGATGTTTTCCTTTATTGAGTCAAGGAGCATCTAATTTCCTCACAGAATTTGCCTAAGTGTATATCCAACTGGGTAATGGAAAATAATGAGTTGGCAATATTAGAGTTTTTTTCTCTGCTGCACAAGTAGCTCTTATTGCCTACTTAAATGCTGTGCCTAAGCATAATTTAAGTATGCAACTTCTTTTTTGTGAATTTTTGGTGGTTTTTTTTTTCCCCTTGGGAAGTGTCTTAAACTGGGTTCTCGTTTCTGAAGATCTGAACAGCAGTAACTTTTGAAATAGGGCTTGTCTTTACTCGTACAAGCACTTAAGTGTCTGCTAACTGAAGTGAAACATCTGTGCTTTAGTATCCTAAAAAAACCAACTTGGTTATCTGCGATAATTGTGTTTTTTCCAAGTGGGTTACATGGAGGGAATCCATGACCTGTTCCTTGATTCTTCCTCTTGTGTTTTGAAAAAATGGGTTAACTGCTGGCCCCTCTCAAGTTTTGATAAATGTTTGCAGAGTATGAAAAGGCAGCTAGCTGTATAATCCACTCTCACACGAAGGATGTATGCATACCAAAACACGGTGTTTTTGTCAGGAAAGCTAGAACTTGTGTTTTCTTTGTGGACCCTGTGTGCATAATGTTGACTGGCCTGTGTTACAAGATGCATGCAAAATCTGTGTAAGAGGCACCATATATTTATCTAAATTAACTGGTCTCTTTTTAAAGAAAAATGCATTATGCAACTGTCTGTCTTTGCTTGCATAGCGATATCACACACCCCCTCGATCACGATCGTGTTCCGAATCAGATGATGATGAGAGCAGTGAGACCCCTCCTCACTGGAAAGAGGAAATGCAGAGATTACGAACGTACAGACCACCTAGTGGAGAAAAATGGAGCAAAGGCGATAAGTAAGATCCTTACTACAAATCTAAATAAAACACCTTGGGTTTTTTACAGAAGCCTTAATAGATTTTGTAGATATACCATGTCTTCCATGTTTGAATAAAAAATGTAAATATCTTTGTGGTTAACACATTCCATTTAAATTCCGAAAATTAGAAGTGGAAAACTTTCTTAAAACCTTTCTACCTTGTTAATGTGACACCAGATGAACACACACTGAAAAATATCAGAAGAGTTGTTTCTGATGGTGCCATCTTGGATACTTCTTAAATAAGTAGTTAACTGATCTGTCCAGTGTCCTGTTGCTTTCCATAGAGCTAGTCAAGTCAGATCTCCTTTAGTCTCAAACTTGGTTATATGGCTTCTTTGGATACCAAGACAATCAAATCCATCAGTCCTGTATTGTTCTAGTTATATGTTCTCCCTACAATTGCAAATTCTGTGATGGAAGCCAGGTCTCTGGAATTTCTGGTTACTTGATACTAAATATGAGCTTCTATCAAATGATGATAGATAAACCTCAAAAGGAAAACTGAAAAATCATTATTGAATGATTGCATGTGTTTCTGATAGTTCTTTTTATATCCTGAGTGCATTCAGTTTATCACTGTATTGCAGTGTACCACCAAATAAGATGTTTTAAAATTTGTATTTAAATGTGGTTTAAGAATCCTGTAGTTGCGGAGGTCAAAGTCCTGTGGACTAAGGTAGTTAAAACACTAAATCTCTTTACACAGGCTCTACAATATGCAAAATTTGCTGATGTTGGCTGATTCATTTCTTACAGAGAAGTAGCTCTCTGTAAGTAGCTCTGACAAGCTCAGTCAAAACACAGTTGTCTGGTAGTAAAGGAGGGGAGCGTGTATGTTAATTTTTTTAAAACTGAACTGCATTGAAAGTGGGGAAAATACTTAGCTTTTCTGAAAATTTTAGACTCTTCACTTAGTGTGGGGCTTATTTGTTTTCTAGGTTGAGTGACCCATGTACAAGCAGATGGGATGAAAGAAGTGCATCCCGGAGATCAAGATCCTGGTCACATAATGGTTATTCTGATCTAAGTACTGTGAGATATTCTAGCCATCACAAAAAGCACAGGAAAGAGAAAAAGAAGGTGAAACATAAAAAGAAATCTAAAAAGCAAAAGCATTTCAAGAAGCACAAGCAAATGAAAAAAAAGAAAACATCAGCCTCATCAGATGTAGAATCTTCTCATTCCTTCCTCAGGAGGACAAAATCATCTTGTGATCATGAGAGGAAATCTCGTTCTTCTTCATTGTCTTCTAGACGTTCATCCAGAAGAGACTGGTCTAAATCTGATAAGGAAGATCAGAGCTCATCAACTTTATCAAGCAGAGGGACTCGGTCATACTACAGGTCCAGATCTAGGTCTAAATCAAGATCTTATTCCCGAAGAAGTTCTAGATCAAGATCAGCCTCTAAATCGTCACGTTCTCGAAGTAGGTCAAGGTCAAGTTCTAACCCTAGGCATCAAAAGACAGTTTCCAATTCTCCACGAAACATTTCAGTACGATTAAATGAAAATAAGTTGAGCAAGACTGCTGAGCCTGTAAGAGCAGTTATACTCCCAAGTGATAAAGTTGTCGTACCACCAGTTGTCCCAGAAAACCTCCCTGTTATACCCTTAAGTGATAGTCCACCGCCTTCAAGGTGGAAACCTGGGCAGAAACCATGGAAGCCATCTTATGAGAGAATTCAGGAGATGAAAGCTAAAACAACCCATTTAATACCCACACAAACTAATTACAATTTAGTAGTTGTTAAAGAAGCTAACACTTCTTCCTCATATCGTAAGCAACAAAGGAGTTCTGATAGCGATCGAAGCGGTTATTCCAAATATCGTAGTGACAGAAGCTCAGATAGTTGGCCGAGATCAAGAAGCAGGTCCTCTCGAAGCAGGTCATACTCAAGATCTTACACGAGATCCAGAAGTCCATCTAGCTCTAGGACAAAATCTCGTTCTTCTGGCAGATCACCGTCACTGAGTAAATACCGCAGTGATAGGTCAGGTTGTAGTGAATCAACATCTTACTATTCCCTTAGTGATGATGATAGACACAGAAACAAAAGAAAATCCATATCAAGTGATCAAAAAGCTCGGTCTCTTAAACTGAGGCAAGAAACGAGCTCTGAAAGTACTCTCCCTTATAAGTGTACAAAAGACTACGATGAATCTTCTCAAGGACTGAAAGAGAGTGACAGTTTATCATCTTCAGACTTCTCTACTGACAGTGAGCGTTCTGCCAAAATGAAAGTAGTCCAAGAAAAAGAAGGCCGTTTTCGATTAGAAGGAGATACTCAGAAGCAGGATAAAAATAGCTTAAGTTCTGAGAGAGGAGAGGAGAAATTTAAGTGTGAGCAGGATTCTGATCATGCTAAAAAGAAAGCAGCTAAGGAGAAATCTTCTGAGCAACCTAGAGGTGGTGCAAAAACTAAACGAAAATCCTATTCTGGTAGTAAATGGGACTCTGAATCAAATTCTGAAAGAGGAGAGGCAAGACATAATAGGGGAGATTCCAGACCCTCCTCTAGTAAAGAGGAAGGAGAGGCCACATCAGGATCTGATACAGAGCTTAGTGTCACCAAAAGGATAAAAAAGCAATCAAATTCTTCAGAAGGCTTTCTGGATTCTGATTGTACATGGAAGACAAGCAAACAGTTGTCATCTTCTGAATCTGAGAGTTCTCGTTCTAGCTCAACAAACATTAGAGGAAAGTCAAAAAAACACAAACAGGGCTTGAAAAAATCTCTTAAAAAATCACACTCCAAAAAAGCAAAAGAAAAATCAAAAGGGAAAAAGGAGAAGAAACACAAAGTTCAGAAAAGAAAAGAAATGTTTCATTGGCAACCCCCTCTGGAGTTTGGTGAAGAAGATGATGATGAGATAAATGAAAAGCCACTTACCAGTGATGATAAAAAAGAGAGGCAGCCTACCAGGGACATAAAGGATAAAAAGCAAGTTTATGAAAAGGATGAAATAGTCAAAGATAAAATGGGAAATGGTGAAAAGGCTTGTGCGGATGAAAACCTTTTAGGTAAAAACACTACATGTGGTGCCTCACCAGATCGCAGTAACCTCAATAAGGATAGCATTGAAATAAATGCTTCAACCAGTATTTTAAACTCAGGAATAAATGTGATCACTTGCATGAATGAGATTAAACAGGCTGAGGAAAGTAACCAGAACGGATTGGAAGATGTTATTCAGACAGATGACAACATGGAGATTTGTACTCCTGATCGTAATTCACCAGGGAAGGTTGATGTGGACGTTTTGTCTCCTGTCATTCTCTCTGCTAAACCTCAGGCTTTAAATGCTAGTAGAAACAAAGATTTACAGGTTGAGACCCCTGAACAAGATACTGTCAAGCTAGGAAACAATATTATAGACTTTATTAATATTAAAGAAGAAAAAGAAGCAGGAAGGCAAGAAAATAACTCTGCTCCTGTGTCTAGTGCTAAGGACTGTAGTATAAAAAGTGAAGTTACTGAAAATATGCAAAGCAATATGACAGATAATAAATGGAAGCCGTTGCAAGGTGTTGGTAATTTACAGCCAGCAACAATTAGTCCTGCTGCAGAAGTTAAAAATGTAGCTTCAGCATCAGAGCCTAAACCAGCAGGTTTAAGAATTGAAATAAAAGCTAAAAATAAAGTAAGACCTGGATCTCTGTTTGATGAAGTTAGAAAAACAGCACGGCTAAATCGAAGGCCAAGGAACCAAGAAAGTTCCAGTGAGGAAGAATCTCCCAGTAGAGATGACAATAGCCCCTCCAGGAGTCTCAGTAGGTCACGAAGTAAATCAGAGTCTAAATCCAGACACAGAACACGGTCCGTATCTTACAGTCACTCAAGGAGTCGATCCCGAAGTTCTACATATTCATATAGGTAAGAAGTTTGTGCTACTCCCATAGCCTACCGTGCTAACTTGGAGTTTCTGATATTTTTAAGACATGTGTTTCTTTTTCAACTCACATTTTTCTTTTAAACAGCACTGTATCATTTAGCAAGTATGCAATAAATGTTTAGCTTAAGATAAGGCTTTAGAATGCTTTTGCTTCCTGTTTCCTGCTGCTCTTCTCTTCCGTTACATTCCATTTTGTGCTTTTTAAAGTTGTTCATTGATCTTAGGTCAAGGAGCTATACAAGAAGCCGAAGCAGAGGATGGTATAGTAGAGATCGGTCAAGAAGTCGAAGCAGTTCTTACCACAGTTACAAGAGTCGTAGGTAGGTTTACGTAAGTGGAGATAGTTTTGGGGTGTATTACAAAACCAGTAAATTAGGCACAGCATTCCAGTGCTTCAGGCTCTGGGCAAGTTGGAAATGTGCTTAGCTATGCATACTGCAGTCTGAAGTATCTACTTGAAATGTGCAAACTAGAATAGTCAGACGTCAATATTTCCTGTAACTGAAAAATTATTTCATTTAATATTTTGTAGTATAGATAAGGAATTCTGAGCAAAATATGTTCCTCTCCTCTCACTGCCCTTCTGCCCCGAGTTCTTCTCAGCACTTGTTTCTGATTAACTTAAAATGTCTCTGTGTTTTTGTTTTTGTCAGTCGAACCTATAGTAGAAGTAGATCCAGAAGTAGTTCTTATGGTCATCACAGTCGATCCAGGTATGGATTATAGTTTTATACAAACTTGACAATAGATACACTTACTGTAAAAATACTTAGTATAAGAATACTCCTTATCACTGGTACTTAAAAACATAATATCATGATAGCAACTTGAATCAAAGCAAAATTAACATAAGATGCTTTTAAAAGCTGAAAATAACCAAATCATCCTGGCATTAAAGGTGATTATCTGAGATGGGAAATGTATTCACTATTACTTTTTATTGTTAGAATAAAATTGAGGTATCAGAAGCACTTTGCTCCTTGTTTTCAGAAGTATTAGCAAACAAGATTTTTTTTACTGCATCTACAGTTTGTAGAGGGAACACAAAGCTTAGTGCGTTTAAACTTAACTTGAAATGCTTAGTAGGTCTTTTCTAGGTTGATAAATTTCAGATTTTTACTGTTGGTTTGAAGATTCTTGTGTTTAAACTTCTGTAAAATGTAGGATTATTGTTTGCCACATCCTTCCAAAGTAATTTCTGTGTAGCCACTCATCTCTGCATACAAATGTCTTTAGAACCTACATTTATAGTAAGTAGCATTTTAGACAAGAAATTGTAGATTTACAATAGTTTCCTTTTCCCTTTAAAGTAGGTCATACACGTATGATAGTTACTATAGCAGAAGTAGAAGTAGAAGGAGTGACAGCTATCGAAGATCTAGAAGTTATGATAGAAGGTCCAGGTATGTTTTTGCTACCATGGCTTTGACACTGTATTGATGCAAAAGGATTTGCTAAATACATATTTATGATGTTCATGAAGGCTAATGTGTGTGGGGGGGTTCTCCATAGCATATAAAATACATTGTTACCAAAAGTAATAATTAAAACCAATAATAATTAGAGCAAGTGTGTGAGTGAGGAAATTGGAATTTCTGACATACTAAATTTGAGGATGGGGAAGAAATTGGTGTAAGACAGATTTGAGAAGGGTCCAGTTCATTGTATATATGCATTCAAAATAAGCATATTTGAGGGGTTTTTTATAATTTAAAATGTTTCTTAAAAACTATAATGAACTAGCTCTCAAGATTTGACTCAAGTGCCCTGTTATGGATTAAAAGCTACCTGGTATGTAAAGAATTCCATTGGCCGATAAAGTGTTTTTTGCTTAGACTGCAAAAGTGGATTTAAAAAAAAAATCTGGAAGGGAAATTAAAAATTGCAGTGCTATGCAGAATTAATTTTTAACTTTCTGGAACATATTTTGAAAGAACATTTTGACCTGCAAATCCACTATGCTTCTGATGAATTTAGAACAAATTTCATTCTGTTCTCTCTAGGGGGAATTATAATTATAGGTACAAGTGAGCACATTTCACAAATATCAGAAGTGGAACAGGATATGTGTGTGTACATATATATATACACACACTTACATATAGTGAACATCAGTGATTTCTTTTGTACCTTTTATTATATCCCACATTAGTCAGTGGTAAATCTGGCAGATCTCTTAAGACTACTGTAAATTTTCATCCTCTGCTGTCCTCGCACTCATTTTTTCCACAACTTTGTACCACATCTTAATGGGCTTTGCTCTCACCCATTTCCCTGTTTAATTCTGACAGTAGTAGACAACTTTCATCTTGTGTTTAAGGAGAAATTAATGAGATTAACCAGTGTGTGGAAATAGACTTGTAAAATTATTGGTTTAGGATGTTTGGAAGCTTCAGAGAAACGATGTTTGATTAGGATACACTCACCTTCCATTTAGAAAGCTTTCCTCACAGGCAGGAGGCTAGAAAAATCTAATGAAAGTTTATTCTGTGTAATTTGAATATGTCCTGTGGCTTGTCTGAAACCATCTGGACTCTGTCTTGCTGTTTGGCCAGGTGCTGAGCTTGGAATTCTTCTGGATAAGCCAAAACATTTTAATCTATAGCTTCCACTCTGCAGATGCTCACACAGTCCTGTTGTTTGTTACAGGGCCTAATTCTTAAGACCCTTCTTCAAACAAAAAATAGCAGTAATATAAAGCAAGGATTTGTGAAGTTACCTTAGTTGAGAAATACTTGCAATATAAAACTGTATTTGTTAGAATATACTTTCAGTCAGCTATCGGCATTTAGAAAAATGGTTATTTTGGAAGATTTCTTAGCTGTATCAGAGAAGGCAAGAAATCCTGTCCTTACAAACAGTTTGACTTGAATTACACAGGGTTCTCATCGCATAGAGTTAATGATGATATTAATTTTAAGTGTCCATTAGTGAATACTTTGGTTATATGAAATACGATCCTGTAAAAGACTACCTGTGTGTTTTCTTCTAGTCTCGTGTGTCTTGACAATTTTTTTACGTGATGTGATTTTTAATTTGAAGCTCGAAATACAACTTTGAGGCATTTTAATCTTTTCTTTCTAGATCTTATGGCTCTGACAGTGAAAGCGATCGCAGTTACTCCAACAATCGAAGTCCTAGTGAAAGCAGCAGATATAGCTGAAAAGGTTTCTTTGACGATGGAAACTGTATTTAATAATTTTTTTCAGTATTCTGTTAGGAGAAAACTCTTTTGACAGCCTCACAGCTGAAGTTGAAGGATGTTTACTGAGTTTGCTGAAACTTTACCAATTCAACTGACTGCTTATGGAGAGAAGTACTGAACTCAACTGATATTTTTTTTATTAGTATTATTATTATTATTTTGAGTTGGCTTTTTTCTGTCAAATGCTACTTTTACAAATGGGAGGGGGGAAAGGTTTTATTTCCTTGAATTGGATCTTCCAAGCCATGAATGACACTTAGCTGAATTTGCTGCAACCACTTTTCTGGATGCAGCAATCAGTACTGTCTTCAAGTATGTTTATCAACACCTTGGGGCTTCCTGCCTGTCACTATTAAATATGTGCTAGCAATTATAAAACTGTGAAGAAAACTTCTTAAAAAGGCTGCCATTTCTAGTTTATTAAAATGCTTTTTTTAATGCTGGAAGATGGGTTCCATGCTGTCTTGTTTGTTGACTGTTGCATTATATACAGTATATACACAACAGCTAGGTGATGAAAACAAAGAGTGCCACTCTGTCTTAATCCTTCCTGTACTGTGACATTACGGAAGTCTGCTGAGAAGGGTGAGATTGTACACGGTGGGAATTGTCAAACTGACAAGCAGTGAGCAGAAGTGTCATGAATGAGTTCTGATCGTAATATCAGACTTGTCTAAAAAGCGAATTTTCTGATAAACAGCAATGTTCTTAAGAGTCTAAAAAAAGTGTTTCTAAATGCTTTTTGAATTTCAGTTCAGCTCGTATTACAGTGCTTGGCACACTTCAACACACATGTTGAAGTTGAATGTTGTAAACTGAGTATATAATGAGTTTGTTCAAAACACTTTTTAGAAAACTTATGTGATGATGATTTTTTGAGAAAACAAACAATAATGGTTCCTTTATAAAATGTCTGTAGGTGTATCCCATTTGCCATAGGGAATATCAGATACTGATATTGCAGATATTGAACTATATATTGTTGAAGTGATATGACTACAAAAATACTGGTATGCCTGATAAAAAGCATGGACAATACTTTCAAAGTAAACTTCAATACCAAAAATTACTCCATGGTACAGGTAAATGGTTTGCAAAAATCCCATCAATTTAAGCTGAAGAGCATTGAGAAATTTTTGCAATATTCTGATTGAGTTAATTTAAAACAATTTGTAAAGTTTTTCAGTGTTTAGAAAGTTGTGTACTAAGAAACAGTTTTTTAAATGGCACAATGTAACCTGAAAAGTGGGGTCTATAGTGAAAAATGGACTAACCCAGCTTTATTACAGCTAATGAGTACTGTTGTATTATAATAGCTTTCATTACTGACTTTCTGTAATATCTTGAGATGCTTTCGTTCTCTCTAACGTTTTCAAATATTAAAAATGATTTTTTAAAAAAATCTCATCAAGACCCAACAAGCTTTGAAAATTAAAAGTGGTAATTTCTTGCTTAGACGTCAATTCATACTGTCTTTGATTGAATTAAGCTATCCCAAATTCACTCTTGGTACTTTTCTGAAACATGAAAAGCGAGTTCAAAGTGAAGTTCGAAGACTGTAATGATGCCCTCCATTTCTGTCCATGAACAGCTGAGTAAGACATTTGTACACAGGTTCCTAAAACTGAATTTGTCATACAGGTTTTTCACTTTCTAGAAGAACCCAAAATTCTGGACTTGCACACTCTGCTACTCTTGTAGTTCAATGAAAAAATGTGTGCGTGTAATCCTTTTGAATCAATATTTTGTAAGCTTCTTACGCTTTTTAACATTAAGTACTTTTATTACTGAAGTCAGTATACATTTACAAACAGGTTTCTAACAGTAGCAGCCATTTCAGAGTCCTGAACAAATACTTCATTGCTAACTCAAGGTAATGCTTGTTGCAGTTTCATAGTTTTAAGTACTTGCTTTTTCCCTGACTGAGAAATAGGACTAGTGGGCTAGTGGTGTAACAAAATCAAACACAAATGTTGTGGCTCAACACTTACTGGAGAAAAAATTTCTCCAGAATCAGACTTAAGTCTTATTCCAGATCTGAGCTGACTTTCTATTTCTAAGGCTAGGAAAAGGAAATACAGTAAATCAATTAATTGTAGTTGTCCAAAATTACTGCAGTGTCACTAATGTTCTTATCATATCTTGACTCAAAGCTTTATAAAGAAACTCCATCTGGTAGATGGCTGGGGAGGGGTGTGAGAGAAGTAGGGGGGTAGTATTTTTACTTAGTGAAGTCTGTTAAATTGTGCTTCAGATAGAAAATGTACCCCTGAGCTGGTTTTCTAATATTGGTCTATGTTTTTGCAATTTTGTTATTCAAAAGTAGTTGCTGTTTGTAAAATAAACTTTTGTACATATCTGCAAACGCTGTTTTCTCTACATCTGGAAAAATCCGTTGCTGCTTGAGGGAAACGGGCAGGAAAATTAAAAATACACTTAGATTTCTGTATCCGCTTCTGTCCCTTACAAGACTACATACGAGTTGCCTTTCCTTTTCCTGACCTACATAGAGAATGATTCCTCAGCAAGACTTTGTACTGGGTTTATATAATAGTCATTGGAGGAACAAATATTTTGAAATTTCAAAGTGATTGGAGGTCTCGCCATTTCCTCAAGATATTTAAAAGGTTCCAATCCTTTGTGAAAAGATACACTTAACAGATCTACACGGAAATCTCTAAATGTGCTGAGTTTAAGTGCTTTGCTAAATATTCTTCCCCAAGTACACATTCCCACATCATTTCCGTAGCATATTGGTAAACGCGGTATTAGTTTGAGTCAGCAGATGCAGTGGCTCAGTGAACTAATACATTAGTTTTTTAGACTTTGTGTTCCAGAAAAACTGGGTTTTGTTGGAAATACCGGCTTTGTCCTAATAGAAAGGCTAATTGCCTTGGTTGGAGGTAAAAAGGCTGAGTGGAAGTGCTTCCTTGTTTGATATTAGTCTTTAGCGTGATCTGGGTAACCTGGCATTTCCCAAACTTTGGAGCACTGCCTTTGAGGAGGTGGCAGGAAAAGTAGGAACTCCAGGTGTATGTAAGCTATAGTGATGAAAGGTGTAAAAATGATAATTTAAGGTAGGGGAAGGGTGAATGGCTGCGTCAAAGGCAGCAGGTGGAACAGTGTTCAGAAGCATTAGCCAGCCTCTGTAAAACAGCGCCTTGTTAGAGAGAAGCCATTGACCACCTTTCTCTGAAATGCATAATGGTGCTTTTTGTGCTTAAAAAAAAAAAAGCCCTATTCTGTGCAGAAGTTAAACATGAGGCTCACGGGGCTGCTCTCGGGTGCTGCGGACCTGCTGCCATAGCGGTGGCACTGTCACCTTGAGGCAGCTTCAGCAGCACGTGCGGGGAGGCGGCTGCAGGCAGGGCGCCGTGCTGGGGCGCACCATGGCAAAAATAGAGCAGCTGACACCCACTCGTCTATTACTCATTAGTGACATTTCTCTATTAAGTCTTAAAACCCGCAGTTTGGTAAAAGTATTACTCAAGTGTAAATGGTTTCATTTAAAAAAAAAAAAAAAAAGAGGGAGGGGGAAGTTCCCCATAGGGTTAGGTCTGTGTGTCTTGGGTTGTTTGGGTGATGGATTACCCCATACGTACTGCCCAGGATACTGTGTGTAACTCCTGAGAGCGAGCACTCTGTCTCCAGTTGCAGGTGAGTGACTTAACTCGCCTAGAATAAGCCAACACTAACTGAACCATCTGGCTATCGAACAACCAGCTCTTATAAAGCATTTATTTACAAAGCAACAGCATAAATGCACTTTTCCTATGATACCGACACGCGGAGAGATTTCCTTCCTCCCGTATTGCTTTTAAACAAGGGCTATTTGTGTCCTTGCACTCGAGGGTAAGGAGCATGTAAGTGCTCTTTCAGAAGATCACCGAGTATCTGACAGTGTATTAAATTTCTGTTGATGGCTTTGTGTGGTTTGTGATGATCATGCTTACGGTTTGGAGCAGAGCACAGTATTTAGATGACCTTGAGCTGCACTCTGGAATCCATCTGGTGTAATTTCCAAACTGAACACTGCCTGGGATTTAAATCATGACAAGATAAAGCTTTGCATACTCCACCCCTACTTAACAGCCATATAAATAATTTACTTTTTTTTTTTCTTTAATACGGTGGTGAGACAATGATGATTTTCCACCTGGCTGTAAAATGCTTTAGCTGCTTGACTGTGCTAAGTTAAAACTGTTTAAAAAGTATATAAACTGGTAAAGGGACCCAGTCTTGAATTAATTAATGCCCATGTAATCCCTCTGAAGTAGATAGGAGTGCACGCGTGAAATCAGACAGCTGTGGCAGTTTGGCAGTTTGTTTTTTTAATGAAGGTGATATTTCAGAGTCACAGCAGATGCACAAAGAGGGGGTGAGCATTAATTTGGTACTAATTGATATTTCTGCTGTGAAGTGGATCCGTCCTTGAAAGAGCGCGGTGCAGCCCAAGAAAACCAGTGTCCTTACCCAAAGGATGGGCTGACATGGAGAGGGCCGAGCCCAACGCGGCTTGTGAACACTTGTAGCTCCCGTCCTGGCCTTAGGCTGCAAAATTCCTCCGTTAATTCCTTAATTAATTCCCTAATTCAGCCAGGAAGAAGAGGCTGCCCTTCCTCTTGGGTTTTCTTTTTCTTCCAGCTCATGGTGCACGACAGCGGCTGAGGAGGAGTCCTGCTCCCAGCGCCTCAGCTGCCCAGCCCGGCGCTCGGGCAGCACCTGCGTAGCTTCTCCTGGGGCCTTTTGGAAAACGAGCCAGGAAAAGCCAGGGGAGGGACGGGAAGGTGCTCGGGGATGGAGAGGGGAAGGGCCTGTTTGCTGCACGTCCAGGAGAAGCGCCTGGCTCTAGGGAGCGACCAGCGAGATCAGCCAGCGGAGGCTCGTGGGGCTCCGAGCGCTGGCTGGAGAGGGATGATTAAGGAGAAATGAAAAAGAAAACCCATTCCAGTGAGAGGGCCAGATATTCACCATAAAGCAAGCGTTGGGCTTTTTTAAATTGGTAACTATGTCAATTTTATGTTTATATGAAATATGTAAATATATATTATTATTAAATTATGTCACAGAACTTCAAGGGGCAGTGAGGTGAGCACTTCCCTGGCAAGCCTCTGCCCTCGGAGCCCCCAGCCCCCTTGACGTGGCCAAACTCACTGCCACTTTGTGCAGAACATACATCCCAGGCAGGGGGCAGCCCCCGAAGCGGGGGGCAGCCAGCTGCAAAGCTTCCCTAGCATGAACGAGCTGAGGTCCTGGAGTAAAAGCAGTGTAGCAGTGGCTGTGACCAAGCTGCAGGTGTACAAAGAAAAGAAAAACCAAGAGGACAAATACGTGATCCTTCCTCAGTAAATTTAGCAGGCTTTTTGCAACGGCTGTGTGTGAACCACTGTGTTTAATAATGGCTGTATAAAGCAGTTGGGAATGTTGGGTGGTTTTTTTTTAATCCCTTTATGCTGCTGAGGTCTGCAGAATCCTGTAGTGATGGCTTCCACCTTTTAAAGAAAGAACACTGGGGATGAGGAATTCATTTTTTTCTACTGTAATATGTAGTTTGCTAATTTCATTGAGTGTTCTCAGCTCCTATTTTAAGAGACATAGCAAGCAGCGGTTCCTTGGTCACTTCATTTCACATACTTTCAGTGTCTTCCCAGCAGGCACCAGTCAGTCCCTGTTGTGTCCAGTTCATGGGGCTGCTCAGGGCCCTCCATGTGACAGCTTGCTGCTGTCACCCCTCATCACTGGCATGGAGCAGCAGCTGCTCAGCAAGCAGCATCGCTATTTGGCACCAGAGTTTCAGCATGATTTGGGGGGAACAAGCTAGATAATCTTATATTCTGCTTGCTGGGACCTACGTGGTGATTGAGCTCCGGCTGAAGAGCATCAGCCTTGAGCCCATGAGCTCTTGACCTTGGACCTTACCTTTCCCTTCTGCAAGGATTAAACCTCTCCCCTGTGACAAACAGTTGTTCATTTTAAGGAGTCAAAAAAAACAAGGGGGGGAGGATACCGAGTACTTGATGTTCTCAGCTGTGGGAAGACGGTCTGGCGAGTGGAGCATTACCTAAGACTTTGAGATGGATGCTGGTTTCTCCGTACCACCAAAGCCCCCTCGTGTCATCTGGGGCAATTCTCCACTCTGGAGAGCTCTCAAGCATCCTGTGAAGATGTGATTCCCTGCTGAGCTGGGTAGGATCGGCTATCCCAGAAACCAGAACTGTCTAAGGATAATTTGGTCAACAGCAGTGAACCTGGCACTATGAGCTAACGATGTGTAAAACACAGCCTGCCTCGTGCCTCTGCTACCTGGTGAGGTTTTAGATCTTCTGAGCTTAGCAATAGACCTCTCTTAATTTTTTCCCATTAAACTAGGGGGGAAACAGCCAAACCCCAAATTTTTTTATCAAAATAACTCTATGGGCCAAAACCCACTTACTGATGGAGAAATCCAGCTTTAGTGTTGGATTTCCTATGGACGTCCTGCAGGAAGCTGCCCAGATTTCACGATCATCTTTCATTTCTATCAACAGCTTTGAACCAACGCCTTTCAGAAAAAGGTTGTGCCAGAAGAATGGAGCAGAAAGGGACCTTTTCAGCTGTGCAGAGTTTCCTCTCTCAGAGGCAGGATCAACTCTAGCTGTATAAGTCACAGTAGTTCTTATCCAAATTATTTGTAAAAATTGCCAGCGCTGAGATTCTGTAGTCGAAGTGCCAAAACCAAAATTGCCTGAACTATCCACACTATAAAAAAAAATAATACGTATATATTTCCTGATGTCTAAACTAAAGCTCCTTTGTTGCCACTTAAGCCCATCACTACTTGTTGCAGTCAGGAAGAGAATGACTTCTTCCTACTTAAATATTTAAGTAGAGGGAAAAAGGCTACCTTAAATATTTGAGGAAGGGTTGGGCTAGTTCTTGCCCAAGTCTCTGGACTAAATAACTCCAAGTCCTTCGGGGTGTTTTTTGGGGTGGTATTTGGGTTGGTTGGGGTTTTTTGTGGGGTTTTTGTGGGGTTTTTTTGCAACTTCTTAGCTCTGACCATCTCTTGGACTCTACCACCAGCCCCTGACCTCCCCAAATCACCGTACCCAAGCAGACAACATACTCCAGCCAAGGCTTTCTGGTGCCATGTGGATCTAAAGCATCATTCCGCGTGTCCTGCAGGCAAGGTTGCTGTGTCCCTGCTCATGGGTTGCTGCTTTTGCAACAGCGTGAGGAGGGCTGCTCGATCTAGGCAGGGATGCGCTGCCGCCTCTGCCTTCCCCTGCTGCATCCCATCTCACCCGCTCCCTGCTCGAGCTGTGCTCTGCAGCAAAACTTTCTTACACAAGCAGCAAGTTTTCCCTTTGTTTCTACTAAATTGCAGCCGGGGGTTTTTTTTGTTTGTTTTTTGTTTTTTTTCCCAGGCTATTTCTCTAATGCGTCAAGATTGTTTTGAAGTTCCAGCCCATCCTCCAAAGTACTTGAAGTCCCTCCCGGCTTGGTATCATTTGCAGCTGTAAGAAGCAAATTTTCTATTCATGCAAGTAATTATTAAAAAAATATTTTGAGCAGTACCAGGCCCGGGACAGATCCCCAGGGACTCTCAGGCTGTGTATCTCTTTGGTTTCCTGGCGGATCATAAATAACTCCTCCGAGCAATGTTCCCTCCTTCCAGCACTGCTTCCCTCCAGCCTCGTGTCATCTGTCCCTGCCATCTTCCCTCTTCCAGCCACGCCAGCACAGCTGCGCCGGGGATGCTGGGCTGCGAGCAGGGGCTGGGACTTCGTTGCACTCGAAATTCGGCTTGTCTGACTTGAGATCCTGGGTGCTGAGTCTTACAAAACCTTGGCTGAAGGTGCCTGTTGCTTGTTCTCCATAGTCACCCTTGGAGACCCCCTGTAAGTTTATCTTTGAAAAAGCGAGTGGCGGTGCACACTCGCTGAGCTTTTCACCCTCAGACACCTACCCCAGGCCTCCACTCCACCCCTGTGACCTTCTCTAATTAATATTTTTCTGCATTCTCCTGGAATTGAGGATACCAGCATTTAATATTTTTCTCCAGCACTACTATGAATCAGGCTATTTCTGTGTGATCTTCATCCTGGAATTATTTTGGTTTGGGGGATTATTTTCCACGGCTTAG
Organism: Falco naumanni; assembly: GCF_017639655.2. NCBI lineage: Eukaryota > Metazoa > Chordata > Aves > Falconiformes > Falconidae > Falco > Falco naumanni. Next base: position 59,427,161 of record NC_054057.1, read on the forward strand.
GCAGGGGAGGAAAAGTCACTGTTTTTTCTGTATATGACTATTTACTGGATAAAATAGTTTCTTGTCTTTCACATTACCAGTTTACACCCCTATCATGATGGATATACTCCCCATGGATTCCAGGGACCTAAAAGCCAGAGGGAAGTGAAGGGGCTTTGAAGTTACTGCAGTTCACATGTATCTGCTTTGCACCTCAACCAAGCACCGGCATTTCCCCAGCAGCCTGAAAAATCACTCCCTGCCCAAGATTATCTAAGGGAAAAAGTCAGAATCTGGCTTGTTCTAAGAAAATAGATAAGAGGCAGGACTGCTGTGCTGGCTCTGAAAAGTGGGACTTTTTTTTGATGTGCTGCATCCCTGCACAGAAACTCCTGTATGGGGCAAAGTTTCCCCTGCTCCCTGAAGCCTCTCTTGAATATAAATGCAACTCCAGGTATTTCCTGTAATTCTTGATAATTATTTCAATCAAGATATCAATTTATAACTTCCTGAATAATGAAATGCTGCTTCTTACTGCGTTATCCTTTGATATGTAAAGATGCCTTTGAACTGCAAGCCCCGTGCTGGGAAGACCCATGCAGCTTCCACACCTGGCTCGTCAACAAGCAAACTCATCGCCGCGCTGCGAACGTGACTTGTGGGTGACACCAAAGCCTTCCTGAGCTGCTGCAGAAACCCGGTCCTTTGGTTTGCATCAGCCAATGTATCTATGAACTCTGGATTGGATAAGGACGGGACCTTACTGCTTCTTCTTGATGCAGTCTAGAGGTGACGAGCAGTAATCCAAGTGCATCTCGCTGGATTTAGGAGAGGCAGGTCCAGTAAACTGCCCCGTTTTTCTCTAAGTTTATCTAGCTTAATAGTCTTTTCCAGCAGAGACGGGAAATAATATTTCAGGAGATCATGCAAGGCAAAATACCTTCAGTTATTCCCCTCTCCTCTCCCAGCAGCAGCAATCGTTGTGCCACAGGCGTCGGTGGGTGCCACCAAGCTGATTCCCTCTGACACCTGTTGGCAGACCTATTGCCCATGAATTTCTTCGGTCCTTCTTAGAATCTGTTAATGTTATCTGGCTCTTGTGGCAACCTGCTGCTGAATGAGGACTTTGTCATTTGGTTTAGCCTGATCTGCTACTCGCTCGAGTAACAGTTTCGCATTTACTGTATTCATTGCCTTCACGATTTGCTGCACCTCGGTCGTAAGCCCCCAGCAGCCTTTCCTTCTCCAGGCTGAAGGGTCCTGAGCACGTCATCTCACCTTGCAAAGCAGCTGCCCCATCCTACTAGTCGTTTTAGTCGGTCTTCTTTCTGCTTCTCCAACACCATCGTGTTCCTGTTGGAACTCGGGACTACACACAGTAGTCAAAACGTGTATGCACCAGTGTTTTCTGCAGCAGCAGAGTGCTGCCCTCAGGGAAGGTGGAGAAATAACAATTTCTTGGCTTTTTTTGGCTGCCACCTTGAATGCACCTTGGCCACACGTTGAGCCAGTGATTCCAGAGGGCTGCCAGTGGCAATCCAAGATCTTGGCTCTTGTTGCCAGTTCCCACCTCAGCACAGCACAAGCAGTGTTGAGACCTTTTTCCTCCAGATTCTTTACTTTATGTATTTCTATACCAAAGCTCATTTGAAATTTTCTTCTCTGTTTTTTCTTTCTTCGAGAGCCTTTTGGAGTTTTTTTCCCATCGGTGTGGTACTTGATGACCTTGGAAGAGCTCACCTGCAAACGTGGAGACGTAGGGCTGCTCTGACTCCTCCAGATTGCTGATGAGGATGTCAAAAAGCCCCAGACCTGGTCTCTGGTGAACCACACCATGGACTATTTTCCACCCTGAGAAATGACCATTAAAGCCCTACCTTTTGTTTCTTGACTTTTAGCCAACTTTCAAGCAATAAAAGGACTTTTTCTGCAGTTCTCTGGCAACTTAGTTTCTTTAATGGTCTTGTGGAGATCTTTTTTTAAAAAAATATTATAAAATCCTGTGGGTTTCCCACCTATAGCATAGAACCCACGTGCTTTTTCAGGAAAAAAGGTTCCCTTTTGTCCAGTGCCCTGAATGTAACAGGAGTTAAACTGCTTATGCAGGAAAGCAGTAGCCAATAATGGCTGGAGGAAGGCCTGGTGGGGGAATAAAAATATTTCTTTCCCCAAAATGTTGAAACTGCCAAGTCAAGTTGTTAATAGAGATTGCTTCTCCAACACAATGGCAGTGAGGACAACTTGACTTGGCTTGCGTGGCTTGGCTTGCTTGATGCATCCAGTGCAGAGGCCTTGATCTTCCAACCTACCATTAGTAACACCCAAAACAAGCCCCTTTTCCCCCAAACCCAAGAGCTGGCAATGCTCTGTTCTTCTGCTGTAACTCATCCCAGTGACAAGCAGGACCAGCTCAAAAAGCAAGGTAATGTCAACTGCACCACGCTTTCCTCCCTTACAGTGCTTTTAGGGGACCCACCTGGAAAAAATACCCCAAGGCACCAGTCCTGGTGCTGTGCTTTTGCAGCACCGATTCTAACGAGTCCTGCCGCTAACAAGCTGATGTCTGTCAGCACCGGCACCGCGCAAGGGATGCAAAGACGCTAAAGTCATGCTCAGCCAGCCAGTGTGAAGAGACGCATCGCAGCCTCACCCTGCTCTGGGTTTGGGTACCCAAGGAGTATGTCGTGGTGTGAGCAGTAGGGCAGATGTTTGGGCTGTGATGGGTACAGGTTAAGGCTCCTCTTTGGTCCACATCCTTGGATTTGAGTGCTGAGAGAGCAGCGAGCAAACAGAAAAAGAGACACACACACCCCTGCTTTGAGGAAACCTTTGGACTGTGTGAGCTCAGGAGACCCCTTCCAACATAAATCCATGATCCTACGGTTTCTTTTCTAGGGGTAAAATATGTTAAATATTTCACAGGGAATCTGGAAATACATGTGTGGGGTCCCCACCTTTCTCCTCCAAGCGATTTTTCTTTAGCACTTGGATCTTCTCATCACTGTGCTAGAATTTAAGGCTTGTAAGTAAACTTCCTAATATTGTCATTACCACATATAAAACTAAACCCAATTATTACCAAACTGGTAGAAAGCAGGACCTGGAATCCAATACGAGCTCCTCTGAGAATTAAAACCTGGCTGTTGCTGGATCCAGCAGATACCTGTGGGTGGGCAAATTATTAAGGCATGAAAAATACAGAAAATACCCATTCAGGAGCTTCACTGGCCTTTCTGATGGGTCAGGGTCTTACTTGCAATGGGGATTACGCTCCCTGCCTCCGCCAGCCAAGGAGAAAAAGCCATTTCCAGTGGAGTCGTGATCCGCAAAAGGAAAACGCCGTCTGATTAGAGATAAGGTGTATTTTGCCGCTTCAGGAGGTGGTGGCTGCCTCTCAGGCAGTGAGATGCCGCGTCAGCCTGGGCTGAGCTCTGCCGTGGTGCAGGGATGGTCTTGGCACGCGGTTCGGAGTAGAGCAACGACGTCTTCCCCGGCTTGGATCCCAGCCCTTCCACCACACAGGGCAGGATAAACCCCAGCTCTGCCGGCAGCTGCCTGCACGCAGGGGGCCACCCCCCAGGCGAGGGGCTGCCTGCCCAGGGGGCTTCACCCCTGTCCTCAGATGACCTTTCTGAACCTCACCCCCACACCGCAACACGAGGGTGTCACCTGCAACCACCCAGCCCTGCCTGAATAACTGCTTTGCTTTTTTTGCAATTTATTATCTTCCCCACCCCACCCCACCTCCAGTTTGGAGGCAGAAAACAGGAGGAGGGGGGAGGAAAGTTGAAAAAAACAAAAAAGAATTAGGGTCAACGCGAAGCAGCAGTGTGTCAGCCGTCCTTTGAGAGCTTGTCTATCCTCTCGCCGTGGGTGTTCCTGTTGCGCACACCGAGCGGGAGCCGTTTTCCCTTAGTAGGGCAGGCTCCCGCGCCACGGCCCTCCGCGCCCGGCCATAAATGGGCTGCATCTCCTGCGGGACCCCCGGGCCCTGGCGAGCTGGCGGCTCCTGCAAAGGGGCCTGCCTTCTCGCATCACGGCGCAGCTTGCTTTGGACCTTGCAACCCTCCTGCTAATGTGGCTTTGGCTCTTTCTTTTCTTGTGCCTTTTGTTTTGTCTCTCTCCTCCTCCTCCTCCACTCGGGAGGTTAGAGGGAGAGAGGCCAGAGAGCCCCCAGGAATGTTCTTGCTTTCCCTATTTTTTTTCCTTCTTTTTTTTTCTCTCTGTTTTGGCCTGATTTGATCCCTTCTTTTCCATGATCCATACGCCTGCTCAGAAAACCAGCTGCTGAGTGAAAACCAGTTGCCAAGCCCATGAGACATCCCTAAAGGGTTGACCACGTCCCCAGCCTCCATCCTGTGTCCCATGGGTGAGGCCAATGCAGTCTGGAGGACCCTTTCACCTCCTGCTCTACCCAAGCATGTGCACGCCCTGACGTGCTGGGGGTTCAGCGCTGGCTCAGGAAGGGTGGATGCCAAGGAAGCTCATCTCACCATGTCCTGGAGCATTTGCCTTCCAGCCTACAGAAGATGCTCAGCAGAGCATGGTCGTTACACCTAAAGCGCTGAATCCAGCCCGGGCAGGCAGAGCCAGCAAGAGGACATGGCACCACCTTGGAGATATCCTTCCAGGTCCACTTGGCTCTTCATACAATCATAGAATAATTTGGGCTGGAAAAGACCCTTAAGATCATCAAGTCCAACCATTAACCCCACACTGCCAAGTCCACCCATAAACCATGTCCCTGAGCATCACACCTACACATCTTAAATACCTCCAGGTTCTTGCATGGGTCCTCACCAACTCAAAGCTGTCTGAGCTGTGATGGGCTGTCAGCTTTCTTCTTGTCCCTTTTACTGGCTGACGCTTCTCTTGGAGAAGACCAAAGCTATGGAAACACAAACTGAAGTATCAGGGATCAGTTATACCACGGCAGTATGAACCTCTCCTGGTTTCCTTAAATGTTTTCCAGTCTCTGTGTTGCGGCTGAGCCTTCACTGAAGCCCCACTGTGACCTTGTGGAGCCACTGGGTTGCTGTCTTGTGGCCCCGTGACAGAAAGTAAAAGGGAAAACTACAGGAGATGTCCCTTTTGTGGGCACCCACTGCTGCAAAGAGGCAGGGAGGAGACCCAATACTTCTCCCATGCCACCAGGGCCTCCTGCCATGCGCTCCTTGTTTACCAATTTCTCCAGAGCTTCCCTCTTGCTAGAGAACATGTTCCCTACCAGCAACCAAACTGAACTCCAGACCCTCAGCCCTTTCCTTGGTCATTCCCTCTTCCTTGGCCAATGACACTGTGTAAGATATGGCAGAGCCATCTCCCAGCCCGCACCCTCCCAAGAAAGACTCCAGACCTTCCAGATCTTTGCGTGAAGGCACCAAGAGCTTGGAGGTACCCCCTTTCAGAAATCCCAGCAGTTGAAGGAAAAAAGCTCCCATGAGAGATCAGTTGTCTGTGTGCCTCGTTAACCATCTTACATCCCATCCTGCACGGTCCTTGCACGGTGGGATGAGGAGCAGAAGAAGAGGTGGCCTAAGCGGGTTAGGACAGCCCCCGTGCTGCATCAGTCACGCACAAGGCCAGCTTGCCTGTCCTGCCCAGCAAAGCCATCAAACCAGGCTGGGTGGGATCCCTCCAGACTGGATTGGGTGGGATTTGCTGAGAACTTCATGACAGCAAATTCCACATGAGCCCATGGGTGGTTGTGGCCACCAACACACGTGTGTTTCATCTCTTCAGAACGTTGATGTAGTCACTCTTGTCAAATAAAGTGTTTCACCCAAATGTGTTGTTGATTGTGCCGCTTCCAGGACTTTTCCCCCTGCCTTGGTGGCAGTGGCACTGCAGGAACAGCTTCTCCCACATCAGGAAGGAAAAACTGCGACTGGCAAATACATGTCTCCACGTGAGAGGTGGGCTAAGCATCCCCCAAAAGGCAAGGACCTCATGGTGCGCCCACCAGAGTGGCACCAGTGACCACCCCTGCCTGTCCCTGCAGACCTGAGTGCTTCAGGGCTGCCATGGCTCCAGGCTCTGGAGTGCCCTGGCTCCCTCTGCCACATCCATGAAGGTGCCGCAGGGATTCAGGCTCTGGAGCAGAGCTTAAATCCCCGGCTCCCACCGCCGGCCTCATCTCACCCTCACCCCAGAGCTGGCTGCGCGTCAGCCGGGTGTTTTCCAGGAGCTTATGTAGCTTTTGGAAAAGTTTCCAGGGTAGAAGACATGCTAGACGAGCCAAACACTCATCTCACGAAAAGCTTTCTGATAGGAGAGAGGTGCTGGTGGCGTTGGCCAGGATTTTTTCCTATAGAGCGAAGCAGGGTTGAGAGCAAGAAAGGGCATTAAAAGAAAAATAAATATTAAACAAACCCAGCGCAGGCAGGACGTGGCGAGGCAACATTATGTAGAGCCCTACACATCTGGAAGAAGTTACCGCGCACAGCAACCAAAGCAGAGTCTAAACAAGTGCAAGACGTTACCACATTGATGTCTGCACCAGGGAGTGGTTAGGAACAGAGCCAGGAAGGTGGGATAAGGATGGAGCAGCCCAGGGGCTCCGGGGATGCCCCCAGCCCCGCTGGGCCCTGGCGAGCTGTTGTGTTTCTCTGCTTTTGGGGCGGCAGAAGGGAATTTATTAGACCTTGAACATTTTGGATGGTATCTACAGGAATGGTGGGGGCAGGAGCGGGTTTCGGAGGTGGTCACCATCCTGACACGCCTTGGTTGGGCACCTCGTGGGTCTTCTCCTGCGCTGGTGAAGCCCAGTGCCCGTGGGCAGAGCTTGTCCCAGTGTCGGAGGTGTGGGACCCTGCAAGGCGCCCCCCTGGCCAGCTGCTCCAGCTTTGCCCCCTCGGTCCCCAGCATGCAGGGTCTGGGGGGACGCAGCTCCTGGCCGGACAGGGGGGCACTGGGATGCTAAACCCCTTCTTCCTTGCTGGCATTGGGGAGATCCCAGCAGAGTTGGGGGCAAATAATGAACCCTACTTTATTTTTTTTGGGGGGTGGGGTGGGTGGGGGGGTGGGATCGGGAGGTGGCTGTAAACCACATATCACATCCTGGGGCCTGAGGGGGTTTCGGGGTGCCACCCATCAGCACCCCCTTTGTAAAACCAAATGTGCCTTAACACCCCCCTCACCCCAGGGGTCCCCATTTCCTCCCCACAGCAGGACAGCGCTCCAGAAATAAATAATAAAAGCGACGCTGCCCCACGACACCCCAGACTGGGGGGGTTACGCCCCCAAAAGCCTCCCTGCTTTTTTCTTGATTTATATGGGGGGTGGGTGGGGGTGAAGCCCTCCCCGTGCCTCAGTTTCCCCCAGGGGGGTGCAGAGGATGCTCCCGGGGATGCTGCACCGCAGAGGCAGGTGTGAGGCGGGGAGGGGGTGCGGGGTGGGGGCGGGGGGAGGGGGGCGGGGGGGGGTCGCGCGCGGGGCGGGCCGCGCGTGGGCGGTGTGGCGGCGGGTGCCTGTCCCTTTAACGGGGCAGCCGCGGCCCCATCTGATGCGGCGGCTCCAATCAGCGGCCCCGGGGCTCTTGGCAGCCGGAGCCGCCGCCGCTCCGCATTCCTCCGTCTTCCTAAAAGGGGCTAACATGGCGATGGGCAGGATGAGGTGAAGAAGAGAAGGAGGAGAGGAGGAAAAAAAAAAAAAGAAAAAAAAAGGAAAAAAAAGGAGAAAAAAAAAGAAAAAAAGGGGGAGAGGAAAAAAAGGAAAAAAGGAGGAGGAAAAAAAGAAGGAAAAGAGGGACGGGGGATGCAAGCAGGGCTGGCAGCAGCGGCGCGGTAATTTCCCCCCCCCACCTCCTCCAAAAAAAAAAAAAAAAAAAAAAGCAGCAAAAAAAGCCAGCCAAAAAAAAAAAAAAAAAAAAAAGGAAAAAAAAAAGCAACCAACCCAGCAAACCACCCAACCCAACATTTCTTTTTTTTTCATGGAGAGCAAAAACCCCAGGCAAGCGGAGGAGGACCGGGACTCCTTTGCGCGGAGACCTTTGCATCAAAATGGTAGAGCTTGCAACCCCCCCTTTTCCTTTTCTCTTCTTTTTTATTTTCCCCTTCCCCTTCTCCCCCCCCTCCCCCCCCCCCCGGGGCTTTGCTGACTTTGCAGGGGCCTCCGAAACTTGCCCGAATCCTGGCGGGGGCGGGGGGTGGCGGCGGGGGGGTCGCTTGGCCGACCCAGGCGTGCTCCGTGCCCCGGGGAGGCGGGGGGGGGGGCAGCGCAGCCCACCCGGGCAGCCGCTTTGGCTTGGTGGGGGGCGTGCGTGGGGCCCCCTTGTGCAAAGGGGAGAGGTTCTGCCTTTGGTAAAATGGCATTAAAAATGCCCCCCCCCCCCCCGGGTTGGTTTTGCGGGGGGGGGGGGGGCTGGGCTCGCCCGCCTCCTGGGCTGCCTTGAAGGGGCGATGGTGCTGCTGAAGGGGGTGGGGGGGTGGGGGTGCAGCCCACCGCTGCGCTCCCGTCTGGGGGTCGCGACGATTATTGGGGGGGGGAAACTTTTGGAGCCGCCTGGTCGCCCAGGCCGGAGGCTTTGCCGGCCTTGCAGGAGCGCAGCGGCAGCTCCGCGCTCCCTCGGCCCGCGCCGCGTTCCCCGGATGGCTCCTGCATCCTGCCAGTTCCGGCCCCGCCGGCGCTGCCGTACCCCCGTTCCCGGGGGATGCGGGGATGCGGGCTCGGCCGGCGGCCGGAGCGATGCCCGTGCCCAGGGCGCAGCATCCCGCCCGCAGCCGGTGTGTGTGTGGGGGGGAGTTCCGTGCATGGCCTTAAAAAAAATAAATTATTAGTATTAGTATTAGTATTAATCACACTACTGATGACGGAGGGGGCTGGCTGCCTCGCGGCGGGGCTCTGGCCCGCAGCAGTGACCTATTTTAGGGGCCGGCGGACTTTTGGGGGCCTGAGTTTGACTTGCAGAGAGCAGGCCTGAGCTGGGAAGATGCACGGGCCATCTCATGGGATGCTCCGTGCCAAAAGACCCTGGTTCCCGCTACCCCGGTGTCCTTCATGCCCCAAAGTGCGGGGCTGTGATTGCCCCGCTGATGGCTCCATGCCCGGAATGACACCCCGGGAGGCGTTGGAGCGGCTTTTTGGAAAGGGGAAGAAAGTGCAAGCTTGGAAAAATAAAGGAACGACGCTGATCCAGCGCCTGAGATGATGGCTGGGGTGCCGGGATGGGGCTGGGCACCCCTCGGTAGCGGTACCGGGGGTAGCGGGGCTCAGGGTGGGCTGATGCTGGCCGGCCGCCCTTGGCCTGCAAAATTCCTGCTGGTGTTGGCTCGCTGCTGGAGCCACCCCGGCATCCTCTCCGGAGCGAGATGCTGGGGCTCCGGGGTGGCTTTGGGGAGCGTTTCATGCCCTGAGGTGGGGATGGAGATGCCCGGAGCCCACCCGAGCGAGCAGCCCGATGAGGAAGAAGGGGAAAAGTTGGGAATTAAACCTTTCCTCCACACGTGGTCTCAGCAAGAACCAGAGGAAAATTTGCTTTCCGGAGCAAAAATCCTCCTTGGAAAGATATTAAGGGATATATTTTTTAATTATTATTTTTATTTATTTATTTATTTTTCTGGATCTGGGGTGCAGCCTTGCTGGTGCAGATGTTTCAGATTTTCCCTGTGGATGCCAGCTGGGCTGACACTGCGCTGGGGGCTTTGCTGGGGTGGCCGGAGGGTCCCCTTTGCCGCCCGCTTGGCTTCGCGGCGGAGCTTTGTTCTCCCCGCGAGGAATTAACGGTGCGTTAGGTTATTACCAAGCAAATGCCGGAGTCGGGTGAGATAAATGGCCTTGTATTTCTGTCTGGTGTCTGGAGGAGAGGCATGTCACCCCCTCCATAAAAATAACCCGCTGCTGCCTTTGGAGGTGTCGTCTTTGTAAAAGGGAGGGAGAAACAGGAGGTTGCCGGCGAGTCAATTAAATATTGGTTATTTTTAAGATGCAGATTTTTCTGTTGAAGGAAAAATAGGGGAAAACCTTTTGCGGATGAACTGAATGTGTCAAAACATCAGAGGGTCTTTGAAGGTTTCGGGGGAATTGCTGATTTCCCCATGCTCCCTCCTCGCTCGGGCTGGAGGAGAAAACCGCGGGCTCTCGTGCGCTGCCGCATTTAAGCCTTTTTAGATGGGGACGTGGCGGTGGCCCTGACAAAGTGCTCTCCAGGAAAAGCAGGAGCTGAAGTTTTTAATTTGCTGCCACGTTTGCGTGGCCCCAAAAAAGGGGATCTCTAGGTCCCCTGTGTGGTTTGCAGCCTGGACGTCCCACGGGTTCTGTGGTCCCTGGAAGGCTGGAGGAGCAGATGCCGGTGGGGAGGATGAGCTTGGGATCAGGCTCTGTGCCACCTGCCCCTGATTTTTCCTCTTGTTTTTAAAGGAAACACATTATGTTGTGTTGCTGGAGCGGTATTTGCAGTGCAGGGCTGGCCCTGTCGGGTTTCCCACGTGGGGACACCTGAGGGCTTGTCCCTGTGTCCTTCAGGGCCTCTGTCCCCTCGGTGCCAACCTCGGTGCTTCGGCTGCCTCTCCCGATGGTGAACCCTGGGATGACTTTGGATATGGGGAGAGACTGACCGTGGCGGTACAGATGTGATGGGTAGAGCATTTAACAACAGTAAATTATCTTTTATTATTATTATTTTTAGGATTACATCTTTTCCCCAGAGCCAGGGCTGTGTGAGTTAAAAGCCCTGCTCCCCGAGCTGCTGAATTTGCTGGACAGCCGTGATTTAAAAAAAGCCATTTTAATGCACGTTCATAAAAATGTTGAATTCTTGGGCAGGAAGGATGGATGGAGCAGAGAAACATGGCTGGTGCTTCCCAAAGAGGTGCGGTCAAGGTTGGGTTTAGCGTGGAGCTGGAGCTGGGGTCAGTGCCAGGGTTTGGAGAGGATGCTCCAGGATGGAAAGCTTTGCCCGGGATGCTGGGAGAGGCTCAGCCCTGGGCCTTTCTGGCATGGCAGGTTGTGGTCTTGAGTTGGGTTAGAAAATGCCATGGTTTTAGGGTCTGATGAGAGCCGGGTGTGGAACTAAACCTTGGAGGTTCCCACCTTGGAAGGTCACGGTGACTTCCCTAGGGATGGGCACCGTGGTGCTGGGCAGGGAGATGCTGCTGGCTGGTGCCAGCATAATTCAGCAGCACGTGGCAGGAGGCTTTGTGCATCCATGCACCTTGCTTTCCGGGCATCTCGGCTTCTCCTCAGCCATTGTGTGGCATCGGGGCTGGCTTGGGGACATGATGGCTTCAGGCTGCGCACAAGCAGCACGGTGGCTGCCCCACTGCACCTGTCCACGCTCCCTGCACTGAATTTGGGGTTCCTGGAGGTCCTATGAGTTACGGGGAGCTCAGTGCACTGCCTGCCCCGCTGCATCCATCCCCTTCTGTGGCGGCCCTGGGGACACCCATAGGGTCCTGACGGGATGATGCTCGCCTCCTCCCTGGCCTCTCGTGGCTCACGCCGGGCTGGGCAGCGGTCCGGGGCTGGCCCCTGGCGCAGCCGCTTGGCCGACAGCCCGGCTGGGGAGGTCAGCGTTGGGTTTTGTCCTCGTTTCCTCCCTCGATCTTTCCTCCGCTTGTTTTTCTCAGGCAGGGGAGGGAGGGGGGACAGTGGCTTTGCACGTGTGTGTGTCCCCCCTCAGGCTCTTCCACCCCAGCAGTGACTCTGTGGGAGGTCCTGCATCACCCGGACAGGAGGGCAGCATCCTGCCCAGCTGCCTGCTCCCGTGCCAGGGTGGTGGCTTGGGGACATCTCCATCAGCTGGGTGTCACTGGCTGTGCTGGGTGCTGGCAGGGAACCCGTGGCCTGGCTGCCCTGGCTGTATTTGGTATTTGACAGGAGGATGCCAGCTCTGCCGAAATCCTGTAGCATCCATTTGGGGTTTAATGCCCAATCTTGCTACTACGGGCTTGGCGCAGAGCTCAGCAGAGCTTTGCACCGCGTGTTGGGTCTGGCTGAGCTGCACCCAAAGGAACGGCTTTTGGCCGTGACAGAGGGGACAGGGGCAGATGGATGGGTGCGTCCACACCAGTTTCGGTGCCTCCAGTCTCTTGCCAGAGCAGAGGGACTGGAACTTGTCCTGGGCTGAAAATAATGTGGCGCTGGGCTGGAGCCTCAGTATTTTTGCAGCAGGGAGGCTGTGTTTGCACAGGGGACAGTGCTCACCTTCGCACGTGTCAGGGTGGACACTGAGGGTACTGAGCCGCTCTCAGGGCATGGCAGTGGAGGGCACTGTCACCCTTGGTGGGTGTCCCCGATGCCATGGCATGGTGGTGGTGGCATCCCCCAGGAGCAGCTTTGCAGTGTTGCCTCACTGGACCAGTTTGGGGATGGGGGGGGGTGACGGCAAGGTTGGCCTCTCCATCCGTCCTTGCAAAGTGTCATTGTGGCTTTGCAGCTCTGTGCGTGGAAGAAAAGGAGAAGGATGCCCAGAGCGTCTGGTGGGGTTAAAAAAATTAAAAAAATATAAAGTAAATAAGCAAGCAAGCAGCCATTAACCCTCTGCGGGCTGTGCTGCTGTAAGGCAGCGCCTGCTCCCAATGGGATGAAGCCTCATGTTGCTCATCCCACCCCATCCCCCTGCTCTCCCTAAGCCACAGGCAGCCGTGGCGGCGCTTACAAGAAAAGCCCGAATGAACCTTTTCCCTGTTTGTAGAGGTGACTCCTCAGCTGCAGAGGGATGAGGATGGGGGAAGGATTTGTCCCTGTTCCTTCACACTGAGGATGGTCCCGCTGGGCCTGGCGCTGCTGCCGGCTTCCCAGGCTGCTCCCTGGAAAAGCATCTTTGAGCCGAAGCCTGTAAACGCTGGATGCTATTAAAAACAAAAACAACCAAAAGGGAAAAAAACCCAAACAAAAAACCAACCCTGGGAAGCATCTGCCTGTCCCCCAGCCAGGCTGAATGCTCTTCTTCACTTGCACAGAGGCTGGAGGTGTTTTTGGGGTTCCCGGCACCCCGGGGTGGGTGGGACAGGCTCTGGGAGCATTGCTGAGCCCCTTCCCCTTGCTTCCTCTTCCAGATGCCTGGATATGGCTCTATTTTGGGCAGCCTCAAGCCTTTTAGACAGCACATACGGAAAAAATCGCCGCATTAGACGGTGTCACCACCAGCCTAAGGGACGTGGCCATCTGTGGCCTCCGGAGCTGGGATGGGACCATGGTGGCGAGTGCCCAGTCCAGCCCCGGCAGCATCCCAGCGGGCAGGATGCTGGCGGTGGGTGCTTGGGGCCATGTCGGCCGGCGCCTCGCCAGGCGGGGCTGCGGCTGAGCTATTGTTTTCCTTTCCTGCTTGTTTTTCCGGACAACCCTCCCCTAATTAAATAAAAACACCCGTCGGAGAAGTGAACAAACCCCACCCCCGGCAAGGTCGGTGCCACGGGAGGGCAAAGCACCAGCGGGAGAGGTCCCTGGGGAGGGAGGCGACGGGCGAGCGGAGCGGCGAAGGTAGGCAATAGGCGAGGGAAGGGCACGTTGGGATGTGGTTTACCCCACTGCCAGGTTTCCATGCATGGCCATGGTCCAAAAATGGGTGGTTTTGGTGATGTATGGGATGTGTACTGTCCAGGCAGCGCTGCGGATTCTGGCGCGGCTTCATCTTGGTGCATCCTGGTTTCAGAAGTTGTGGGAAGGCGCGAGCATCATGTTATTCTTAAAAAAACATCTCTATAGCCTCAAAACTACAGAGGAAAGGCTGAAGGTTTCATCCAAGGGTCTTGAAAGCAGAGGGCACGTTGTAGGGGGCTGGGGATTAAAACTGGAAGCGTGGGTATCTTTGGGATTTCTGATGATATGCCTTTGTATCATTTGAATTAATCTGTAAAAATAGGGGGGGTTAACATTATTTAATTCTTTAACAGAAGTCAAGTTTTGGCATTAGATAGTTTCAACCAAGCTCTTTCACACTGAAATGCCGCAGTGTTCAAAGCGAGGATAGGACATGGGGGTTTGGGGTATTTTTTCGAGGAGCAAGTGCTAACGTCTTACTCAGTGACTAATTAAAGCAGTTTTCCTGAATGCAGCTTCTTACTGAATGTAAGAAAATGTTTTGGTGGTTGCAGGTGATACGGAAAAGCAGATTGCTGTTTTTCATGGGAGTTTTGGGGGTGACAAATTTGAAGGGAATCCCCACGTTTTGTGCCGAATGGAAACTGGTTTGCGGGCAGCTGGTCCCACTGCTCCGCCCGGTGTGGAGCGGGCGCTGGGGCCACCTGAATGTGCTTTTTGTGCCCCACAAACCCCATCCTTGTGCTCACACAGGAGAGATGCTCGTGGTCTTCTGCTCCAGTGATGAGGGTGATAGACGTGGCTATAAATAAATAAATAAATGGAGAGGCCGGTGGATGTCGGAGATGGTCTTCTGGGGGTCTGCAGATTTGATTTTAAATATATTGAGGGTGAGCCGACCTGCTGGTCCTCAGATTGTTTTATTGCTGCAGGAGCGTTCAGGGATCCAGCTCTTTAATACCTGCTAAGATAAACAGCATTTTGTCTTAGTACATTGAGTTAAATCCAGCAGCAGCCCCCATTCCAGGGAGGTGACCGGGTCTTGGCGGGGCTCTTCAGGGAAACTGAGGCATGCAGGGGGATACGGGTGGAAGGGGAGCAAGGCTGTGCTTGGGCTCCATCTCCTATAGCAGGATTTTTGGTGGCTTTGTCGGGGAGAGGCTGCCCTGGGCCAGCAAGCATCAACATCTTCTTCAGCCATCATTCCCATATTGCTCTTACCTCTTCCTTGCATCCCCTGCTGTCAGGGCTCCGCCGACCCGCATCCCTCTGTCCCCCAGTCACCCCCAGCAACCTCCCCATCCTCTGGCCTCCCTCCCACCCTGTTGGCCGTTTTGGGATGGGGCTTTGGCAAGGGTGCTTGAAAACACTCTTAAAATAGAGCTGGAGGGCAGTGTCAGGCGGGGAGGGCTGTCTGGAGGCACCGCCGTCCCGTCGGGGTGGGGACTTTGCAGCCACGCTGCTTTCGAATAATTTTTACAGGTTGTTATTTTTTTCCAACACTGATGATGCGAGGGCCCTGCGTGGAGGTTGGCGGTACATGGTGGGGGCTGGTGGTGTAGGGTTCGCTCCGGTTTGGTGCACCCAGTGAGCACCCCCAGTCCAGACTCAGGATGGAGATGGGCTGGGTGACCTGCTGCTGCCGTGCCATGGTGGGCTCCTGGTGGGACAAAAACAACCCAGAGGGCCAAGGTGGTGATGGTGGAAAAGGGCAAAACTGATGGTTTTTTTTAAAAAAAAATTAAGTAATTTTTAATATATTATTTTTAGAGTCTGTATTTTTTTTATTTATATATTTAAAACATTTGTGTTTTCCCAGGGGAAGGGTGATGGATTTAACCGTCCCATTAATCCCGATTAATTGGCCTTCTCCACTGCAGTGGAGTGGCAGGGATGGGAGCTGCCAGAGGGGTGTTTTGGGGCGAGCTGGGGTCTTTCCTGGGATCTCACCCCGGCAGGCGCCTCTTGCCTTGGCTGGGGCTCCAGCTCCAGGCGAGCTCACGAAAAGCATCTGATAGCAATAAAGAGCAAAAACCTCCCACTGACAAGCCCGGGCTGAAGTCACTGACGGGACGCGGCCAAGACACGCATTGTCCTTGCCGCTGCTGGGACTGATTAGAACTGCCTGGCAAGCCCCGGCACTGGGTGAGGGATCAGCCCCTTTTTGCCAAAAAACCTTGATCCAGAGAAAAAAAAAAAAATAGCTTTTTTTTTTTTTTCCAGGCTGGGCTGTGCAGAGGTGATGCCGCCCGCTGGACCCAATTCCTCCTGTTTTGCACCCGCTTCTCCATGGCTGTGGCCGCGCCGAGCTTGGGGCATCCTCTGTGGGGAGCGAGGTGGGGTGGATCCCAGGAGCAAAAACCTGAATTTCATTTTTTTCCCCTTTTTTTTTCATAGTGAAAGCAAAGCAGGAGAGTCCCTGGCAAACAGCAAACCGCTCTGCTGAAAGCTTGCTGTCTCTTAAGCGTTCGATATTTATTATATTGTTATTTATTTTCTGTGCATCTTGGGGGGGGGGGGGGCTGAGCCATCCAAGTTCCTCTTGTCGAAATGTCCTTGGCAGTCACGAGGCTTAGAGAGTGGGGGGGTAGGTGGATATTCCAGCTGGGATGCAGCATTTTGTAATAAATGTGTATATAAAGAGTGTTTAATTATTTATATATTTATGCATTTGTGTATATATATGAAGAGATTAACTATATATAAATGAATATATGAAATACAAAAGTTATAGAAATCTATATAGAGAAACTTGCATAAAAATATATATGGGAATAGATATAAACCCCTCTCCTTTACGACCTCTTTACCCCGCTGCAGGCTGAAGAGCCAAGGGCTTGGAGAGGAGCTGGTTTGTCCCTGTTTTCCCCAGGTGCGAATGTTTGCTGGGGCTTTCTGGGGCCACATGAAACTGAGGACCCTGTTGGTTGGGCGGGTTGGTTTCAGAGCAGAAATTCAGTGAAAATGAAAAATTTTGGCAGGGAGGGGGAAAGGGTTTTTTTACTTGTTGAGAAAACAGAGAAGAAAACACCCTTTTTTATTATTTAAGCATTTTTGTCTGTGTGTGCCTTTGCCTTTGGCTCACAAAAAAAAAAAAAAAAAAAAAGACAAATAGAATGTGTCTTGCTGGAATTCGTGTGTTGATCAAGAGTTGTCTTTTGTCCCAGAAAAAAATGGGAGTTGAGAAACTCTGGAGCAGGAGGTGCAGGAAAAACCTGGCAGGTTGAAGCTTCCATCTCTGCCACTGTTCTGCACTGCGGCCTTGGTCACTTCCCACAATGGTGGGGAAAGAGGATGTTCAAGTGGCCAGATCCATCCCCATCCATGAATTCGGCACGGAAAGCCAATGGGAAGCAGCAGGAAAGGGGTTATCCCACCTACTTTTCAATACAGGATCAGGATCTAGGGCATGGGATAGCCCTTGCAGTTGGGATGCAGCTGGCAAACCCACCCTGGGGCTCAGGTACTGCCAGGAGAGGTGATGAACGTCCAGACGGGGCCTGCACCATGCAAAATACATGTGAGCTAAATTAAATATCCATCAAACGCAGCCTGGGGAACATTGGCAGTCACGGCATTTCCCAGCCTGGGGATGCTGCTCCCTGATATGAATTTTTCCAGGTAGTGCCTTTCCCCAGGCGATTTAAAATAGGCATTAAAAAAAAAGTGCATAAATCAACCCGGTGAATCCAGCTAGCGAGTTGACTGCTAACGTGACTCTGAGCATGCGGCGTACTTTGGCAAATATTAAAGAATATTGTGTTTTATGTAATTATCTTGTAGAGCGGGGAGGTTTAAAATGCTAATTTCCTTCTATCTGGGGGGTTAAATCTCAGCTGGTGCCTAAAATCGGCTTTCTGTGCTGGGCAAATGTCCCCCTGGGGTCTCCATCTGGTTCAGGAGGTTGAGGCATCCCCTCTGCTGCATGACGTCTCCTCTGCATGAGTGTGGACAGCTCAGCCAGGCTTTGGACCGCCTTGGTGGTGGGGTGGCCATGGTGCCTCCTACCCAGGCTGGAGGGATGTCAGTGAGTGCTCATATGGCCTCGGCCTGTCCTTTCATTGGGCTTTCTTCTCCATGGTTGAGTCTCCTGGACTCAAGATAGTGGTGGAACTTTTTGGTTGGTGTCTCCAAGGTGGGCCTAGTAGTAGAGCTTCTCGGTGTTTTGAAGCTGGGGCTGGTGGTGGAGCTTCTTGGTTGGCATCTCCAGGATGGAGCTGGTGATGGAACTTCTTGGTTGGCATCCCTGACTTTGGATGCATGGACAGGGATGGGTGGCATGCCTGGATGGGGTGTTTTCCTGGGGAAAGAACCCTCTTGAATGATTTTATTTCCTTCCTCCCCACAGCTGATAGTCGAAAAAACGACTGACTACCCTTCGGCTGAGTACTCCCTGGTGGAGGATGTAGCCCTCCACTTCACGTGTTTGATGGACAGACTGAACGAGCAGCGCCTCTTTCAGCCGGACCTGTGCGACGTGGACATCGTGCTGGTGCAGCACAAGAGCATCTTCCCAGCGCACAAGGGGGTCCTGGCAGCCTACAGCCAGTTCTTCCACTCCCTCTTCACCCAAAACAAGCAGCTGCAGCGCGTGGAGCTCTCTCTGGAGGCCCTCACCTCGCAGGGCCTCCAGCAGATCCTCAACTTCATCTACACCTCCAAGCTCCTCGTCAACTCCTGCAATGTGCAGGATGTGCTGAACGCGGCTGCCGTGCTGCAGATGAACAACATTGCCTCCTCCTGCCAGGACCTCCTCGACACCCGCTCGCTCAGCCTGGCCGCCGACATGGCCCTGCCCGCTGAGGGCTGTGCCGGACCCCCCCCCGTACTACTGCGAGATCAAGCAGGAGGTGGATGCCCCCCACCCCAAGATCTACGCCCGGGAGGGCAATGACCCCTACTCGGTGCGGGTGGAGGACGGAGCAGGTGGTGGGGCGCTCCCCCCTGTTCCAGCCAAGCAGTACTACAAGGAGGAGAAGGACGGTGGTCCAGGTGCTGTCTGTAAGATGGAGGGCGAGGAGTCCGAGGAGGACCTGGACAACCAGAGCTCGTACAACCGGGAGCAAATCATCGTGGAGGTGAACCTCAACAACCAGACCCTCAACGTCTCCAAGGGCATGGAGGGGAAGGCAGCCACCAGCGAGGCGGCCGTGATGGGGCGACCTGACGGTGATGGGCGTGACACAGAGGAGGATGGGGAGGAGGAAAATGAGGAAGGGGAGGAGGAGGAGGAAGAGGAGGAGGACGCAGATGTGGGCGAGGAGGAGGAGGAGGAGCACAGCGAGGAGGAAGACCTGGAGGAGACGACGGAAGAAGAGGACGATGACGATGACGATGAAGACGCGTTGGAGGTGAAAAGGGAAAAGGGTGGGCAGCCCCGCAGAGGCAGCCGAGCTTCCAAAGCCACCAAACCTGCCATGGCGACCAGGTCCCAGGAGATTGCCAAGGTGGAAGAGGAGGAGGAGGAGGAAGAGGAAGGCCAGCGAGGGAGGAAGAGGAAAAAGGAACAGGACAGTTTGGGCCAGAAGGTGAAGCTGGAGGAGAAGCAGCACTACCCGTGCAAGAAGTGCCCCCGGGTCTTCAACAACCGCTGGTACCTGGAGAAGCACATGAACGTCACACACAGCCGCATGCAGATCTGCGACAAGTGCGGCAAACGGTTCCTGCTGGAGAGCGAGCTGCTGCTGCACCACCAGACCGACTGCGAGAAGAACATCCAGGTGAGCCAGCCCCGGGGACGTCCCAGCAAGGGGGGGGACATCCCACCCAAGAAGGAGCATCCCACCATGGTGGGACATCCTACCTACCGTGGAGGACATGCCACCCAGCTACACCATGGGACAGGCTCATGCTCAAATAAGCTTTTTGATGTGGTTGGCCCGTGGCAGACAGGAGGGAACCTTACTTCACCCGTGACTGGTATTCCGGCTCAGGAGGGTCCCACGGTGGTGTGGGACCGGAGGATTTGTGCTGGGGGACTGTGGCTTCCCCTTGGCTGGCCGGGTAGAAACATGCAGTAATTTTTGAGGAGTAATTTTTCTTTGAGTTTATTCAGTTAATCTGGATAAAACATTGTGAGCCCCGATGGAGACACACTCCAGCCGTTCCCACCCAGGCTGAAACCAATTTAGCTTAATTCAAAGATTTGCTGACATGAGCTGAAATGGTTTTAATCTGCCTTTTGTGCTCTTTAGCTTGCGTATTAGCAAATTTCCGAATGCTTTTGACATCCATGCGCGGCTCGGGCTCAGTGTGTCCTTTGCCTAATGCTAACGAGATCCTGTGTTTGCAAATTAACTGTGTTAAATTAGTGCAGTTTTGGGGGGATAGGTAGGCATCCCATCAGAGCAGCAAACATCTGTGTTCTTGCAGATCCCCGCAACCCATCTCCTAATCCCTGATGAGCTATTTCGCATGACACTGCTGCTACTAATTAAGAAAATACCAACTTCTGGAGAGCTTTGACCATCGTCCTTCCTGCCAGCAAGCGGATTTTAAATGATCTTGTGGCTCTCCTAGATGGAAGTAACACAACCCAAGTGCTACTGCAGCCCTTTGCCAATGGCACCCCAAATAAAATGGGGAACGAAGCAGATCTCGGCATTGGGGCATGCGGGGAATACAGAGGCAGAGGCGGTCCTGGCTCAAGCAGGTGAAGGAGCTGCTGCCTGCATGACCCTTTGGTGCATCTTCCTGAAAAATTCATGGTCCTGGGATTGCTTTTTTTGGATGCTTTTTCCAGAATGGATGAGTGCAGCTCTGATACCTGTGTGGTGGTAGCAGTTTCGGAGCCTATCATAAAGCCTATGCAATTAGAAATGTGTATTCCTGAAACATTTCTTCAGCCTCATCTGCTTTCTTGATGAATAACTTGGGGCTGTCACTTCACTGGGTTTTTTCCCCTGCTTCTATCCCTTTTCCAGGTCATTTCTGAATAGAATGAACCATGACTGCCCATGTGGTGACCTCCTCCTGCAGAAAACGTGGATCATTACCTCTTACTTAGTTGAGCATTTTTAATTTTACAAATAGCCAAATTCACTCCATTTGCTCTGATAATATTGAATAACTTAATCAATATACCATGGAATTATAGCTGGGTGGAAGAGGGATAGTGGGTTTTTTACTCTATACCTATAATGGACAGTCTTTATTTCTTGTCTTTTAACCAGATCCGTGGAGGGACCATCCCTCTTATCCCACTCAGATCTGCTCCTTTTTTTCCCTGTTTTTGTTCCCAAACTTCACCTATAAATGCTTCAGGTGTTAGGCTTCCTCTCACTCCCTGTGATCATTCCCATTGCCATCCAGAGCCCACAGACACCGTAACGAGCATCCTGCCCCGCTGCATGAAGAATTATTCATCCTTTGCTTTATTGGGTTGTTTTTCAAAGTCTTTTTTTTTTTTTTTTTTGCCCAGCCTTAGTATGGTTTTCCTCTTAACCTGCGAGAATTTATCTTCTTATTTTTCCCCTCGTTTGGATATGACTTCCACCTTTTTGAGTGATGCATTTTTGCAGTACCTGAGGATAACAGAGCTCAGCCCTCCAGGGTGCTTGTTTCCAGCCTGGGGGCTTTCCTACACCTCCTGCTTTCCTTCTACCTTTAATTTTAAAATTTCCCTGTAGCCTTTTTCATTTTAAGTGGAGAAAATGGATATTGGTGTGTCTTTGCTGTCAGGTTCTGGTCCTGAATTCATCCTGAAATATCTTTTAAAGCAGAGATATAACTGTTCTGATGCGTGGAAATGTACAGCAAGGAACAGTAAAGCTCAGAGGACTACTCATGGTGATATTCAGGCGTGGCAAGATGAAGAAGATGAGTGTTGGGAATGCCTCTGTGACCCTAATTTTGCCTCTCAGGCACCTAAATATGACTATATATATAGAGATACTGTAACTACATGGCATAATGGCATATTTTCCATGGTGTCACAGCCTCATTCAGTGCAAAATTTGGTTGAATCTCATCAACGAGCATCTGTTCCTGTGGGCAGGAGGAGAAGCTGGCGGAATCCCTCCCCAGGCTGGTACCGCTCAGTGCGCTGTTGTGAGATGCCTCCCAGGCATGAAATTATTTTCCCAACACATCTGCAAGGAGAAGGGATGGTTTTATCTCTGTTGGCCGAGAGGAAGATGAGTCATGGAGAGATGAAGGGGAAGTTGACGTTTGGAGGGAAGAAAGACCCTTGGCTCCTGGCAGGGTCCTCGGCTGGGTGCTGCCTGCCATCCCTGCACTCCAGCAAAGGTTCCCTGTGTGGGCTTCGCTCTCCCGTGTTGCCCCAAGCACCGAACTGATCGCACATGCTTCGAACAGATCTCATGCTGAAGTTGGAGCTTTCCCTGAGAACTTGCAGAGAAGCATCGGACTTGTTGGAGCTGAAGCAAATCTCTACCATAACTCCCTGGGGGAGGCTTGGCACATCATGTTGTTCTGCTTGTGCTGATGGACTGGGTTTTGGGTCCATTTTGGTCTATTTGGATATGTTTGGGAAGCTCACTTAGTGATGAACTATCCGTAATATCTGCTGAAGACTGAAGCTGCACTGCCCTGGGTTGAGTTTCTCCTTGTTCCTATAGTCTTTGCAGTCTTCTAATGCACAGAGGGTTGTTTGGTTTCTTTTTTATGTGAAAGCTTTGTGTGCAAGAACAAAATCCCCAGCTGGGAACAGGGTCTTGGTGCATTAGCTGCTGTTTATGCCAGTCCTAAGCAGCTGTCAATGAAGATGCCACATCCTTCCCTGGAAAGTCATTATCCCTTCCTTACCAATGGTTAGAAATTTGAGTTTTGGAGATTTTGAAGTGGCAAGGTCTATAGCAGACTGGGTGGTCGTTGGGGTTTTTTTTTTGACACTTTAGCTGTAGGTTTCATAGTCGTGTTCCTTTTCAAAGGATGAAGCTGATAGCCAGCTAAAATGAAAACGTTGGTGGTACCTGGACACGTTCCCCTGCTTCCCTACCCATCCACTCTCTCCTTGCAGTGTGTGACATGCGGGAAGGGGTTCAAGAAGCTCTGGTCACTCCACGAGCACAACAAGATTGTCCATGGCTATGCTGAGAAGAAGTTCTCCTGCGAGATCTGCGAGAAGAAGTTCTACACCATGGCACACGTGCGCAAACACATGGTTGGTGAGTGTGGGAGGCATTGGTACCATGGGGAGAATTTGTTAGGGGTGTTCATCCATCATTTTGGCAATGAAGGGTGAGGGTTTGTTGCAGTTGTGTTGGGAGTTTTGGACTGGGCTTATTCTTGGGTGAGCTTTCTCACCTCAACACAGGGGCCTTGAAATTTGGCCTGGTAATTAATGCTGAACGTGTGTCTGCTGAGATCTGAGTTTGGAGCAATCAGGTGTGATGCTGGAGAGTCTCATTTATTTAATTTAACCAGAAGAAAAGACCTCAGAAGTGATCAAAGGAGGGTTTGAAGTGTAACTATCCTTCCCTTGTAAAAGAGGACCAGACCACACCAGTGCTGGGCTTTGAAAAGCAAATTGCACGTGTCAGCGGTGGTTGGGTCCCTGAGGCTTGCAGGCACCAAGGAGATGAAAATAAAAGGGGGTTTTGGCAGGCAGTTAGGGAAGTACCTGAAATGTTGCTGCCGCACATCTTCCCGAGATGGCTTTGTGTTTGCTGGGGTTGGGCACTGGTGTTGAGAGCGGCAGTGGGACTGGGGGTGGTGGATGCTGGAGGTGCTGAGAGGGCACCTGACCCTGCTGCTCTCCACTTCAGCTCACACCAAGGACATGCCATTCACCTGCGAGACCTGCGGGAAGTCCTTCAAGCGCAGCATGTCCCTCAAGGTCCATTCGCTCCAGCACTCTGGGGAGAAGCCTTTTAAATGTGAGGTAAGGTGCTGTGTGTCGCCCCACCCTGCATCCCCTTAAACAAGGACATAACCCCTGATCTGGGGAAGGATCTTCCACTTCTTGGGGCTTCCCCCATGCTTTGAGCCAATGCAGCTGTAGGGATGCTCCCACACTCTTCCAAACCTTGCATCCCCTCCTGGTTTGAGGGTTCCACCCACCTTATGATGGAACTTGTCCAGTGCCAGGATCTGTCCCTCCAGTGCCTGGACCTTGCATCTTACCGCAAGGCCACTCAGCTTGCAAATGTGGCTGAGTATGCCCCAAAAAAGCCATTTATTTGATTTGGGTTTTTTTGGGGGGAAGTGATTTCTGCACTGCTCCGACATGCTGGTGATCAGGGGGAATGAGAGGGGTGTTTTGGGTGCTCGTCAGCAGCTCGTCCCCCTCTTGCCCCCACAGAACTGCAACGAGCGCTTCCAGTACAAGTACCAGCTGCGCTCCCACATGAGCATCCACATTGGCCACAAGCAGTTCATGTGCCAGTGGTGCGGCAAGGACTTCAACATGAAGCAGTACTTCGATGAGCACATGAAGACACACACGGGTGAGAGCTCCCTGCCCTTCCCCCTGCGGGAAAGAGCCATGGGATGGGGGTAGTATCATCCTCGGGTGGGTGACAGGATGGAGTCTGGGGGGGTGGGACCAGCCCAGTCACCGGCTTCTCATCCATCTTCCCCCCCCATCCCTTAGGTGAGAAGCCTTACATCTGTGAGATCTGCGGGAAAAGCTTCACCAGCCGCCCCAACATGAAGCGGCACCGCCGGACCCACACAGGCGAGAAGCCGTACCCGTGCGACGTCTGCGGCCAACGCTTCCGCTTCTCTAACATGCTCAAAGCCCACAAGGAGAAATGTTTCCGCGTCAGCAACCCCTTGGCTTCGGACACAGCCGCCCCCCAACCCACTGCCAGCCTGGCTCCGCTGCCCCCTGGCCCTGGCGTCTCCCCCCTGCCCCTGCCGCTGCTCCATCCTCTTCCACAGACCCTCCCTCCTCCTCCTCACCTACCACCACCCCCTCCCCTGTTTCCCGCAGGGAGGATAAATTCGAACAACAACTAGGTGCCCCCACCCCAGCCCTGTGCCCGCACGGACTGCTCTGCCCTTCGGGAGCGCCTCCCTCCGGGGAGCCAAGGCTTCGCTTGCTCTCTACCCCCCTTCCTCCTCGTTTTGGGGTTGTTTTGGGGTTTTTTTTTCCCTTTTTCTCACCCGTCATTCTCCACGGAGAGGGGTAGCAGGAGGAAGCCTTCCCCCCAAGGACTGTGGGTGTTGCGGGGGGAGCCATTGTCCGTCCGTAAGGGTGTAGGTGATAGGCATCACTTTCTTGTTTCACCTTCCTGCGCATCAGCTTCATCCTCATGCTGGGATGCTGGCGAGGCTCGGAGGAGCAAGGTGCTGCACAGTCCAGGGTTGAGCTCACCGGCGTCGTGCGCCTGCTCGCTAGCCGAACGACTGCCTACCAGCACTTCAGTATTTATGACAAGCTGAAATCTAGCTAGTGGTGCTTGAATCCCTGTACTGTAAATCTGGTCTTTCAATTCAGGCTCTTTTCCCAAGAGGTTGAGAGGTGGGCACCACAGAGGAGCCCCCGCTGGCCCCATCTGCTGTCCCTGGTGGCCCGCGGCAAGCGAGCAGATGTCCCTGTTGGAAAGCCATCAGCCCGCTCTCGTTAGCAGCCCTCAACATGTCTTCCTTCCCCACGACAGCTTTTCCTCCTCAATGAGCAAAAGCACAAACACCAGTGTTGCATCTTGGGGCAGCAGCAGCTTGCTGTCCGATCATTTTTGGGGTGTCCTAGGGGAGCTGGGCTCTGGTGTGCCCTTTCTGCTTATCCCAGCAGGAGCTGGACTTCTGGGGATGCTCAGGAGTTGGCAAGGTGTCCCTGGGAGAGCTCAGATGGCTTCAGGACCAGTGGGAGGGTGGCCTAGGACAGAGAAGCAGGACACCGCCGTTCATCGGCAGTATCGGCCCAGAATAGTGCCTTAACAATTTGAATAAACCCCTGACTGATGGGTGAGCCCTGGGTTGGGTCCCATTGCAAGGTACAGAGCTAAAGCAAGACCGCGTTCAGCCTGATGGCGATGTCCCATCCTCCAGCATGTTGCCTGCGTCGCTCTCCCAAGCTTTGCCTCCCCCTGTGGGGTTGGCATCTGTTGCTCTGCCCTGGCTTGAGGGGACCACAGGGGACTGGTGAAGGTTGTGGTTGCTTTGGTGATGCCCCACGGTGTTGGCTAGTGCTTCTCTGACCACGTTGTGTTTGTTGAAGTTGAGCTGGTCTTCGGTTTCAGTTATGCAGGCTGGCTTCATGCTGGCAGAGGAGAAGAGGAAGGCTTCGCTGTTGTTACCTTTGTGTTGGAGGCTGGCATCCAAGCTGAGTTTCTGCCCTGGGGTGCCAGGTGTTGGCTTGACCACAGTTTCATGGTCTCCCTGCCTCGGGAAGTGTCCCCTTTGGGGTCAGGGGAACTGGGAGTGCTGCAGGGGCTGGCTGCACAGCATCCAGCATGGGCAGAGAGATGCTGGCCGAGAGGTGGGGTGCCTTGCAGCTGGTGCTTTGCTCCCAAGGCCAGTGCTGTGGATGCGTGCGGATGGTGGGTCAGGTCATGAAGGAGGTGATGAGCAGGGCAGTTGGTAGGCAGGAAGGAAGAGAGGGCAGTGAGCAGGCTGTAGGAGGCCTTTCTCATTTGCACCTTGTTCTGGGTGATGGCAGGGTGCTGGGGGCATCGAGCCACATCTGGCTCTGCAAGGAGTCTTGGTGCTTCATCTCCTGGACCAAGTCAGCAAAGCAGTTGGGCAGCAGTGAGGCTGTCCCTGCAGAGATGGGGGGATTCAGCCACGCATGCAGGGGCTTTGCTGACCAGGGGTGTGCAGGAGCATTAGCCTGGTAGGGGCAGGACAGGGGAGCACCTGCTCTTCGCCTGGGTGCTCTTTGAGGTGACAGGTTAGGTGGCTGGTGTCCCCTCCTGCTGAGCGGTGCCTGCCCTGTGCCTGACGTCTGTGGAAAGCTGGTTGTTGTTGTGAACGTTAGCATTTTGGAGCAACAAACTGCTTTTCGTCCTCATGTTGGCTGGGATCCTGTGGACCTCCAGCACCGCTGTCAGTACCAGTAAGCTTACCCTCATCTCCATCTGCTTTGAGCAAAAGGAGGATGCTATGGCAGAGCTGCCTTGCTGTGTTGACCTTTTCAGATGGGTACCAAAGGCTTCTCTGCTCTCCTTCCTCCATGACCCTGGGGCTTATTGGGATGGTGCAAACTCTTCTCAAGCACACACCCATGAGGGATGCGGGCACTCAGCTCTTGGGGCCATTGGGTTTCTGAAGGGACCGTGACCCAGACTGGAAGATGTTTGCTTTAGAGAAGTGTTCAATGATACCCTTGGAGGTGTTGGAGAGCCTCAGTAGAGTGGTCCGTGCTGTCTCCTCTTCCACTGTCTCCCAGATCCCATCCACTTGGGCTGTCTTGTGGTTCTATCCCCTCACACTCAGCCTTGAGATGAGATGGGGGCACTGCACCCCAAGAAGGGCTTACCTTGCCTGTGTGGTCTCCTGTGATGGAGCCCACCAGCCTGTGTGGCTGGTAGACTTCTCCCCCCAAGTAAACACCCACGCCAACATGTGCTCCCTTGTACTGCTCACCTGGAGGTGGCTTTCCCTGTCCCAGTTGATCTTCTCCCAGTGAGGACCTGTCCCGCTTGGATGTCACTGTGAGATGAGAGCACCTCGTTGAGGCTAGAAGCCAGTGGAAAGCCCAGTGACTGATCCCAGCCGCGTCCGATCCCCTTCGAGAGCCTGCTCATAGAGCCACTTGGAGACGTCGAGATGTGACCATGCACACAGCACTTTGGAGAACCAGATCCCTGCTGCTCCCTCCCCTCTCCAAGGCCTGGGCAGTTCCCAGGAGTCCTACATGGCTTCCGAGCCCTTTTGTCTACACCCTTACTTGGCCACAATGTGTCTCTTCATGTCTGGTTTTCGTTAATGTACTAAGAGCTCAAACAAGACGCTCCTGCAGCGTCTCATCCTGCATCCATCCCGGTCGGCCCTGTTGGCACCTGTTGGGTTAGACGGGGTGGAAGGCGGGGGAGTTGGGTCTGTTGTTTTCAAGCTTTTAATGTTTTATTTTAAAATTTTTATTTTTTATTTTTTTTTTAACTCTTGCACCTTAATCTCTCACATCCCTTCTTTGACAGACCGCGAGGGTGGAGAGGAGCTTGATTTCCATTACGCAGTTCATGAATATGCCGCAACGTTCAGCTGACAGCTCTGCCCATGCGCCTAACCCCAGACCTGTCCGGGTTGTAATTCCCCCCCCCCCCCCCCCCCCGTCATTTGCACTCTGGGGAGGGAGGGAGTCACGTGGGGAGGGTCATTTTTGGTTTATAGATCCCAGGAGCCTGGTAGCACAGACCAGTTAGCCTCATCACATGCGTGAGGCACAGCTGGCCCTTCGGACCACAGCCATAACCCCAGCGCGGTGGGAAGGAGATGATGGATGGACGGCCGGCAGGTGGGAACGGCTGTGACAGTGCAATAGAGATGAGCATCCGCTGCTAGACAACCCCACTGATCAAACTCTTGGTTTGGCCGAAGTCGAGAGGGAAGGATGGACGGACAGACCCCCTTTGTTCACATGGATGGAGAGAGCTTCCCCACGCGCAGCCCTGCCTAGTGACACCTAACCATGACGGGAGTTGGGTCGAACTTGCTAAAGGAAGAAAATAATAATTAAAACGAGGGAAAAATTGGAGTAAGAACAACCTCAGTAGCATGGAACTTGAAGGAAACTAATGAAACCCCAAGCACTTGCCTCAAAACTAGTTTCTCTTGCCTGGTGTTTGGCTCTGTATTATTCTACGGCATTCAGTATCGGTTGCCCAAACATGCCAAGTTAAAGAGTGTATTGGTGGCTCTACTAGTGTGAACAAACTAAACAAAGCACTTTATTCTGTATAGATAAGGGAAGGCGGGGAGGGGAGGGGAAGCTTGGATGCTTTTCGGAAGCATCTTAAGTAATGTTCTAGGAAATGTATTATTATTATTCCTTTTTTTTTTTTTTTATGACCATGTGTAATCAATATATGTTTATCTTTAACTCCAAGTACAGCAGTTACTCTCTTTGGGACGGTGTGATGAGGGGGAGGCCGAGATGGTTGGGTTAGTCCATCAGCATGGGGCCAACTGGGGCAAGTCATTGCCTCCTGCAGGAATGGGTGAGTCTTGCTCTGTTGACGGCCCCGTTGGCCAATGTCTGGGAGGTTCCAAGAGGTGCATCAAAGCTGCCTTCCAGGGCACAGCTCACAGTCAGCCTTGGCACCAAGGGTCCAACGTGCACCCCCATCCTGAGCCATCTTCTGCCTGGGCGTGCTGGGGCTGCTCTCTGGGCCACCCACGAGCAAGATGAGTCACGGTAGGGTAGGGTAGGTTGGTTTGGGTTGTCCCTAGAGGCCAGGTCTTTGGCCGTGCTTTGAAACCTGCTTTTGACCTCTCACCAAGGCACATCAGGGGTTGCTGAGCTCTGAAAGTGGTAAGAGGTCAGAACTCGGCCTTTCCACTGCGTTCTCCCAGTCTGGAAGTGTTACGACTGTTACCAAAGAGGTTGCAAGTGGAAGGACTGAATCAATAAACGAATTGTCTTTTATAAAAGAAAACCTAAAGCTCCACCACTTTCTTTGTTACTTTAATTTGCTTTGCCTTTTTTTTTTTTTTTTTTTTTAAGACTCTTTTCAGGCAATTGCATGAGGAGTCAGATGGGCATGTTGGCTGCTCCCGTTGCTTCACATGTTACAGACTTTGCATTGGGTTTGGTGGGAGGTGCGTGCATGCGTGTGAGACAACTAGACTGTTGTGGGGCCAACAGAAAAATAGCTTTTTGGGGAAGGAGGATGAGTGGATAGAGGAAGGGGCTCAGTTCTTACAGTCCTGGGGGTGTTGGCGGGGTGAGGGCTGAGGTCCTGGGTCCTACGGCTCCATGAGGTTTGTGTGAGCTATGAGCTGGGCTCACTGAGCTGCTCTGTCAGCAGTGGGGAAACCAAGGAGCCCATCCAAAAGCACCCAGTGCCTTTATTGATTTAAAATGGAGTGGTAGGAACCTTGCCAGCTAACATCAGCATTGATACTGGGAAGGTAATGGAAGAAGAAATAATTTCCCCACACCCTTGAGATATACCTGCTCCTTTGCTGCTGGCGTTGCTGAGAGAAGATACCCATGGGGGGACCTGTGCCACTGGAGCTGCGTGTATCTGAGCTGGGAAAACGCCGGGCAGCGGTGAGGAGTGATGCTGCTCTGAGTATTCGTGCTGACGTTTCTTATCTGTGATTGCCTTTGGACTGAAGCAGCCTCTTGATGAGGTGGTGGTGAACACCTCTGGGTCCGGCTTTCGCCTGGTGATGTGCAACTTTGCTGCCTTCCTTGGGCCCACACTGGCTGGCACGCACTGAGGCTTGGCCCTCGTTGCTCAAGCAGTAGGATATTTCAGGCTCTCCTGGGTCCTTGTGTACAACACCTATTTTTCCTTTTATGGTTTCTTGCCCTGTGCTAGTGGTAGCATCTCCCACAGCTTTATCATGGATGTGAACCATGGGGGAGCACTGAGCTCCTATTACCTGTATTCCCGATGGACAGCTGCGAGGTGAGTGACCACACATGGGGACCAGTTTTATTCACAGCTTCTCAAGAAGCCATTATTGAGGGGCCACACCATAACAACTCATGGAGTCTCAGCAACATTCCCTGTTGACTCCAAAGGGCCCAGATTGCCCCCAGGAGAGCCGAGCAACGTGGTGGCAGGTGGATGAGGATTAACCCTCTCTCAGGACCAAGTGTTGACAGCTTTCCACTCTACCTCCAGCAAGAAGAGCTGAAGCAAAGGTGTTGGTGTCCAGTCCTAGGCAGGAGATGGTATTCTGCCACCACAATAAATGACTAAAAAATTGTTATTCTATGCATGGATATTTTTTTGTTTTCTTCTTCATTTTTCTTTTTTCCACAAGCTATTCTACATTTGGTAGACTCATCTTCAATTAGCTTGGGAGTTGTCCATGAGAATTTCTACAGAACTGGGTAGGTGGTTTTTGGTTTGGGTTTGCTGGGTTTTTTTCAGTGCATTTTTCACACTTTTGATTGTTTCAAAGGTTTTTGATGCCTTTTTATTTTTTTAAGCTATTTTGTGACAGCCAGTCATCTTGGATTTATTTTTCTTGTGAAAATATTTTATTACTGTTCTGATATGATTACCCTCTAAGGAGATTATCCTGTAACTTTTTAAATCCTTGAAATGAAACCAGGACAAGACTCTGGTTCCTTTAGTTATGCCAAATTGTCTTTCCTTCCAAACATGTTTTAGTTTCTCCATGACTACATTTTGAGCTAGATGGATCAGCCAGGTATGATTTGTGATACCGTAATTTTCACACCACTTTAAGCATATTATTTTGTGAAGTTTGTATTTGTTCTTTTTTATTATCGATTATCACTCCTGTTTGTGGTATCGTGAAGAGCATGTCGGCATCCAGCTTCCTTCTAGTCCTAGGTAAGCTTTGAGTCCTCAATATCCATGGAGAATAACTGTAGGGATACGAATGCTAAAGTTTCAGCTCCCAAATGGGGGAAAATAGGCATAAAAGCTGGGGCTCTGCTAGGGTGCTCCATGGGGCTGTTCTGCCCCATGTGTGTTCATCACAGCTTTTGCTTGGTCCTGTTGTTTGGTTGCTCTGGACATTCAGTTACAGCTCTATCAACATGCAAACACAGCAGATTTCTTTTGAAATAACCTAATCATTTATTTTTAAAGAAACCTCTGGTCAGCTGGTGTGGGCATCAGGAGATTTTTGCTCTAGCAGATCTTTGTCCTGCTGCCAGTACAGTCATGTTTCTATCAAAACATCATTATGAATAACTTTTTTTTTTTTAAAAAAAAAGCATTTTTCCTCAGTAGGAAGCTCTGTTTGAGCCAAACATATCTGAGATCTCCATGTACTTAGCAAACTAGAATACTCTTTTAAAAAAGAAAAGAAAAGGAAAAAAAAGTTCAGAACATTAAAAATAAGAGAAACAGCATAAATATAAAACCTTTCCCTGAAAAAAAGCACTTGTCCATCCATAGGTGAGGACATTGTGATCTGTGATTGAAGATGAGGAGCCCAAAAGGCTGGAGATGCGTGACATGGCTTCCCCTGCCCATCTCACCCCCCTCTCCTACCTGCTTCTTGCACGACTCTTCCCCACTTGCAGACCTCAGGTCCTGGCCTCTCCTCAGTCCAAAGTCAAGGCGGAGCCAAAGAACCAAGACTATTTTCATTGCAACTTTCAAAACGTTTCTGGTGTCCACACTCCCATGCTCTTTTCTTTTAACTGCCTCATCCCAACAACCCTCACTGCTTGGGAATTCACTGAAGTCCCCCAGGTCTCACGTGTACCACTTGACTTTGACCCTTCCTCTTCCTCACCAAGGTGGGCTCTAGCACCATGCTCACAGCTGCCTTAGATGGGGAAACACTTAACAGACCCCCCTCTTCCCTGGGGAACATCAGCTTAGTCCCTTGGGACCCACTTTCTGCCTCCACTGTTGGCTGGGGAGGTTCAACAGCAGTGGAGAAGACAGCGGAAAGACATGGAGCAAGAAGTAGAACAAAGAACAAGCATATGATCTTTCTGTCCTGTCTACTGAGACTGGAACGACTCATTGCTCCATGCTTCTCAGCCTACCCCCAGCTCCTTGCAGGCTCCAGGTCCCTTCTCTAGTTACCATGTGAGCATCTTCAAGTTCCTGTAGGCTTCAAGATAATTTCCTCTCTTTCCCGTTTGAGTAAAAAGATACCAATCACAGATGCAATGTCATACACACTATCCAGATGCCACATCTCTGCGCTGATAAGCATGGCCTCACATCCCTCTGTCCCTCCTTGCCCCAGATCCCCACTGAAAAAATAAAAATTGCGCCTCGCTACATCTTCGTTAGGCGCAAAACATTGAGGCGCACAGGAAGGAAAGTTGCACCGGAGGCATACTGGATCTCCCGGAGGACCCCTTCCCACTTCTTCTGCTCTTCATCATACCTAGGGAGAGACAGACAGACAGTTATGGTAAGGAAAGCATCTCCTCCTTCTCGCTTAGCTGCAAGAAGTGCTCCATAGTGCACTTCTTGCACTACAGTGGGAGCCCTGGTGCATGGCGTGGTGTCCCACAGACATTATATGGCCACGAGATATCTGTGGGAGCTGCATGGGAACTTTCAGCCCTGGTGTGCTCTGGTTTGCAGCGCCTGGCTAGGGGACACGGCTATAAACACGTGGTCTTGCACGGGAGGGTGTATTTTTCCATTGGGAAATGGGTTGATGGCACCAAGGCGGAATATCCATGGTGAAGCCAGCAGGTGCCTGGTGAGGGTGCTCCAGAGCCACGGATGTGAAGGACAGGAGCAGCTAACGCTATATGAGCAGCTGCAGAAAGTGCTTGCTGCCTGCTTCTCTGCTCGCAGGCAGGGCTGTCTGATTTCCAGTCCCAACACTGGCTTTTCCCAGGGAGAGGATGGTTGTGCCAATGCTGCTCCACACCAACGGGGAGGTCTGGAACCAGCTCCAGGCAAAACGTCAATGCAGCAGCCAAGCTAAAGGAGCAGATTTTCCGTGGTACGTTGCTATATGAAGCTGGGAGAGATCACTGTGTCACCTGATGTGCCTTCCAGCACAGCACAGGGCACTCTTCTCACCCCAAGACCCTGCAGCCTTGTCGTGGGGTAACAACATCCAACTCACACTGAAGACATCAAGCCAGACAGAAACTATCTGTTCCCTCAGTGGGTCACAATAACATCCCTCCCAGACTCCCTTGGGCATCACCAGCGAAGGTTGTCACCTCCAAACGTCGTTCAGCTCTGTTGGCACCAGCTCTCCTGACTCTGTCTCCACTGTGGCGAACCCTCCAAGCAGGTAGAGCACCCCAGCCAAGCTCACCAGGCTGGCCGAGCTGCGCTCCTGTGGGAACTCGGTGAAGGTGTCCCACCTGCCACATCAAGAGAGGCGACATGTTAGAGCACCCTGCCCACCCCCACGCCGAGGCTGGCCTTGAATCAGAAATCAACAACTGAATTAACTAGTGACTGTTTAACTTGTGTAGGTCTACATGGGATGGCATCGTATGGTGACTGTTGTTAGAGATACCTGTTTCCATCATCGTGGTTCAGCTTCATTTTGCACTGAGTAGATGTGTTGAGAAGTGCACCTGGCATGGACCAGCTGGTCCCAGCAGTGGGACTGCAGCTACAAGGCCCACCCGGAGTCAGAGAGTCTGTTGTGTTGGGTGAAGCTGCCTAGATGAAGCTACAGCCTGGCAGGGAACCCAAGGACTGCACCAGCTGGTGCAAATGCTTTGAAGGTGAGCCTGAGATGATCCACAGCCCAACTTCAGTGGCATTGTTGATGCCCAGCTGTCCAAGGAATACAGACTGGAAGGAACTGGTGTCGGGAGTTGCAAGCAGACTCTAGAATGGTTGGAAGTTACTTAACGTACACCTGCAGCTACTCCTAGTGTAACTATGCCCCAAAGGTGTGCTCAAGGTACGTACTTGTTGGTGGCAATGTCATAGACTTCCACTGTGTTGGTCAAGCCAGAGTCAGTCACACCAGCTGCCACGTAGATTTTGTCCTTATGCACAGTGGCTCCGAACAAGGAGCGGGCAGTTTTCATAGGAGCCAGCTCCTTCCACTCAAACTTGGCTGGGTTGTAGACACACATCTTCTTCAGGCACTTCCTAGAGAAAGATGAGAGAGAAAAGGAGCAAAGGAGCCCTGACTGCCTGCCGAGGGGCAGCTCTGCACTGCAGGAGGCTGGGGATGGCTGCTGGCAGGAACGTGGGGTCTCTAGAAAGAATTCTGCTCCTCCACACTGGCATGAGTGCCTTCGCTTGCGTGTGCACCCCCAAGGATGCCCATGCCTGGAGACATCATTTGTGTGTGTAATGTCTCCCCTCCTGCGGTGCCTGCTTTGGTAGGAGTCCTAAAAGCTGGGCATTGTGCTCACACAGCTGGATACGGGTCCTCGTAGCCAACTGCCTCTTAGGACCTCACACACAGCCGTCAAAACAGCGTTTCAGTGCTCCTGATCCAACTTGACACTGCAAAATACCACCTGCAGCGTCCCCGCTCCCAAGCACAGCGCAAGGTGTGTGAATGTATGCACGCTCACTTCTCGAACCGTGATCCTTTCAGAGCAGGACATCTTTGCTGGATTACGGCTTGTTTGCTCGGCAAACAGTCACACTTGTGCCTTGCAAAGCAACGACGGCAACGCTCCCTGAGAGAGGCTTTTTCTGCTGAGCCCGGTCCCTGCAGGAGGGCAGGGTGTGGGTCAGGTTTGATGAGGTTTTTCACTCCTATTGCAAATACCCATCTGGATTTGACTACTAGGACCACGCTGCCCCACCACAAGTCCAAGACAGGAGACCCTTAATGTGAAGGGGCTTCTTGCTCTTCAGGGGCTCTCCCAATCTGTGTGTCATTTATTTATTGTAATCAAAGGGGATGATACGTTCCCTTTCCTGCAAGGACAGTGCCATCTCCTTGACACCTCTGTAGGACTCTCGAGGGCTTGGGGAGGGCTGCAGTCACAGAGGTGAGCTGAGAGGGAAGGATCCACATTTCACACCCTATCCAACCCTCCTTAACCCATAGCGTCCACACTGGGGAGGTACCAACTCCTTGCACTCCCACTGGTTTGGGGGATGACTCCCTGAATTCCTCTTGCTTTTCAACTTACTTGTCACTTCCTTTGCCACCGATGACGTAGATGAGATCCTTGTGCGATACCACAGCATGGCCATAGACTGCATAGGGAAGGGAATCAGCTTCACCCCACTTGAAGGACCTGGATCAGAGAAAGTTGAGAAGCAAAAGGATTTGTAGCTTGCTGGGTGAGGTCTGGAGTACCTGGCACTTTCCAAACCTAGAGGTGAGCACAGACCCTGACTCAACCTCAACAATATGAGGTTTTCAATGAGATAGAGATCATCCAGTAAATTCTGTGATCCTAAAAAAAAAATAATGAAGGGAAAATAAAATATGCAGAATGTTTATGCTAATATTCATTATTTTCTGCAGCATCCCCTACTCTTGGGCTTTGTGAATACACATCCTCACTTCTTCCTGGACCTCACCTCATTTATAAATATTACCAGCTGAACACAAACAAGACAGAGATTTCTGCATGAGGGAAAAAAATTAAAACCAATGAGTCTTAGGGGTGCAGGATCCTGAGGGCAAACTTATTTTTTGGCCATCGCCTTCTGCTTTGAGGTGCTTTGGTTGGCCAACACTCAGCAAGGACCCACAGGGGTGGGTATGTCCACATTTTGCAGTGCAGGGCTGTCTTGAAGGCTCTGTGCTACCTCTGGGACAGCTGAACAAAGGGTGTAGCTATAAGGTTTTGGAGACCTCCAACTGGTACCCAGATAGGGCTGACCAGCGTCTCAAGAGGTATCTGCTCATGTCCACGTAGCTTAGACTCATCCCCAGTTTTCATACATGTAGGATGTAGCCCCAAGACCTGCACTTCATTTTACTGAAGAACTGAGTTGTCTGGGCTCTGAGTGTTTTCTAATTGCCTAACCACTCTGGGCAAATATTTGATCCCATAGACTGGCAGTTTATCTCCTCCAGTTTTGTTACAGTTGAAATCTTGACCTAAATAATGCTAGAAATACAAGTGATGCTGATCTCATCTCTACCAGCTTCAAATCAGTATTCAAATCACCCCATAGCACTTAGCAGGGGCTGGCATATCTTTTCCCACAGTCTGCAGGGGCAGATAAATTCCCTGTTCTGTGGGAATGAAGCTGGTTTTAAATCTTTTGTTTTCATTTGGTCAAAAAATAATTGGATATTCAGCCTGCTACCAATCAGGATGGGCCATTCAGTGCCACATCTGAATGTTTTCAAAGCAAACTGTCCTGTTCAAAGCCACTCCTGGTGAGACCGCGGTGAATGTCGCTGAACCTCCAACCAGTGGGCAGAAGGAAAAACTCCTTTTGCTCCTCTGTACAGGTCTCACATGAGCATCTCCTCAGATCGGTCCCTGATAACATCATATCCCCATTATGGCTTCCAGCTCTGGGAGGTTCGATTACAATAAATGAAGCAGCTGGTGACAGCCAGCTTAGAGCCCCAGGGTACAGCCTGAGACAGTCCCAGCAGTCCCAGCATCTTTGAGCCCTGTCTCCACAACCTTTCAGCCCCTGGAGAGCTGGAGTTGTTTTCACCTTCTCCTGTGAACCACCTCCCGCCCCACACTTGCATGTGAACACTTACAGCCGGTCGTAGCACAAGACAGAATCCAAGGTCTTCTCCCCCTCTTTCAGTTCTTTCCCTCCGACCACAAAAATCGAGTTTTCCGCCTCTCCCAGGCCAAAGAGGCAGCGAGGGGAGGGCAGGGGCGGCATCCCCAGCCAGTCTGCGTCCAGATGGTCATACTGAAAGGAAACACATGCTTGTTAGTGCGTGCTCATCCAACCCGTTTGCTCAGCAAAAAGCAGCGTCCAGAAGCTGAGGAAAGTCCTTTCCCATGTGCAGCTTGGTCACCCCAGCAGGCACTTTCTGTAGTGTTGGTTTCTGCCTGTGCCTCACCATCTGGTGCAGGGTGGGGGATCTTAGTGCAAATGCAAGTCATATAGCACATGACATATGTTTTACGGCAAGGCATAAGAGTAGAGGTGCACCAGATCAAACATGTTCTGCTCTCTGCACCAAAGCCTTGGCTTGGAATAAGTTTGGTCATATTCGGATGAGAGTCCTGTGTTGGACCTATGATGGATAGTTCCTGGGACTGGAGGAGCTGAAGCACTTCAGCCTTAGAAATTTTGCCTGAATCCCTTCAGATGTAACACATGCCACAGTATTTCATTCTGATATTTTCCATTTCTGCCAGGTAGCAGTGTGTTGTTGGCAACGGTGGCTACACAGCTCGCTCCCTGGAGCCCCTTCTTTTCCATCTTATTCTTTTCCTTTGTGGCAAATGATCAGTTACTGTTTTCCTCCTCTGCTTCTGAAGATCCTGATGTACTGTATCACCTCGGTGTGTGTGGGTTTGTGAGACAAAATGTCTGTCTGTCTGCACAGAGGCCGTTCACACAATACCTCTCTACCCAGCATGGTGCCACACAACTGAGACAACACTGCAAACACCAGAGCTCTTACTCCTGACCAAAGGGTGACAGACCCATCTGATAGATGGGGAAACTGGTCCACACAGCGCTTCCAGATGAGATAGATGCAGGTCCTTGGACATCGTAGATCAAGGCATTGCCTCATGACCCACCAGAAAAAAAGATGTGAAAGATTATGAGGCTGGGGACTCTCTGGGAACCATGGCTTGATGGGAACCGTAAATCAGGGCAAAAATGTTTAACGTAGCTTGGTAGCACAGGAGGGAGGGATGCTTTGCAGCCAGTTTGGTGGGACTCTGAAAGATGAAGCTGCGATGCATTGCCTGAAGTGCTGTTTGCTATGGGCTCAGGCCAAAGAGCCTCAGCTTGCTGGGTTGCCTCCAAAGACTTGGCCTCAGCTGGGCGCCTGTGGTTATTGTCGCTTTGTGAGCTGTGGTCCACATATGTGTTATTTATAGTGCAAGCCTGAGCAGCTCAGTAACTAGGATAGTTCCTGCTTCTTGATGGATTCAGCATTGTTTTCAAGCCATAAACCTTAGAAGTGACAAATAAAGGATACCCTTTTCCATATGAAATGTCAATTGAATCGTTTTGTTCCTGCCAAAATTTGCAAGGCCTGGGGGATTTATCAGCATTGTTATATTTTGGTGCCTGTCCTTAAGACTAAACTACCCCTGACCTAACTCTCTTGGCTTCAGCAGGTGGAATGTGCAAGTGGGGTAGATAGAAACAGAGTCAGAAGGTGCAGAGTGCTGCTGCACTGGCACGGTGGTTCAGCGGTTGGTCATACAGCTGCCTGTCTACATCTGCACAGAGCTCAGCTGCAAAAAGGCTCAGAAGACTCTTAAACAGGAGCCAAGAGCTGTGCAATGACACTGATAGCAATAAATTACACCTTTGCAAACTGACGGCACTTTCCAGCCTGGGACATGTTTGCACCTCCCATGCGTGAGTGCCGCAGTGAGCTATGAAGCACTGTCCTCTTCTTGTAGGGAAGGAGCTAAAAGCACCCACATGATGCCCAAGGCATTTGTTACTGAATCAGTGCAAACTGGGAGCTGAATATAGAACCTTCCTGTACAGCTTAGAATCATAGTACTTTAGGTTAAGGGACCTCCAAAGGTCCCTGCCAGCCTCCATGCTCAAGCAGGTGCAGCTTGGGAGTTAGAGCAGGTTGCCAGGACTTTGTGCAGTGAAATATTACATGTCTCCAAGGATGGAGGGTTTGTGACCTCTCTGGACCCCTGCTCTAGTACTCCACCATCTCTATTGGGGAGGTTTTTCCTCACAGCTAACTGAAATTTCCCTTACTGCAACTGGTGGCCATTGCTTCTTGTCCCATCTTTGTGCAAATCTAACAGTCTGGATCCCTCTCCTGTGCCCCCTCCCATTAAGAGAGCTGCAGACACCAATGAGATTCTTCCCTTCCCCTTCTCCAGACTGATCAGACCCAGCTCAGCCTCTTCTTGTACCTCCTGTTCTGCAGCCCTGACCATCTTGGTAGCCTCTGCTGAACTCATTCCAGTGCCTCAATGTTTGCTTTGTACTGGAGAGCCCCAGACTGGACACAGCATTCAGATGTGGTCTCACAAGTATATGATCAAAGCGGGGGCGTGGGAAAAATATCACTTCCCTTGAACTGTTTGCTGCAGTTGTACTGAAACAGCCCAGGACTTGGTGGACCTTCAGCTCTGAATACAAAGCAGCCCATCTGCTCTGCACAGGTGAGTGATGGAGCTGGCCACATCCCCTGTTGTCATCCGTTGTCCCGTGCAAAGGGCTGTATCTCCAACAGCATGTCCCCTGGCACTCCCACTGCCTTCCCCCTCCATCCTGCTTTCTAGGGCTTCAGCTTCTTCCTGCTAACTTCTCATTTCATGGGCTTCACATGGGATGCATAGCCTCTAAAGCCTGACCAGGTGAGAACAAGCATGGTCCCTGCACATACGATGCAGGTGTACAGCCCTTCCCATGCAACAAGGCAGGTGAGGGATCAAGGCTGTATAGCTCAGCTTGGGAACTATCCCTACTTTATCCTTTCTGCCTGGACACCGTATTGTTTCTTCCCAGAAGACATGTGAGCCATGGGAGAAGAACAAAAAGATTTCTGGGTATGAGGGAAGAACAGCAGATTTACTGGATCCCTACAGGATCATCAGGAAGGGTAGGCGCTTTGTGTTAGCTGTCTGCAGGGATGGTGCTCTTGGGTTACTGCCCAGGCTGCAGCTCAGATTGCCTGCCCGTAGCTCAGTCTGATCACAGCTTTGGCTGCTGCTGAGGTAGAACTGCAACTCTGCTTGTGGAGTGTCCCAAAAGACATTACACCGTGGGTTTCCTTGCACATGATGGAAATGGCCAAGGCAGAGACTCTAAGCTGGAGCTAGCACACCTCCAGGGGCAAGAACAGCACTAGAAACAGGGCAGTACCCGTAGGGATGTACCCTGTGTCCTTGGAGTGTTTGCTGTGTGGCTGTAGCTGCTGCTGTTCCATTGTTGGCACCCGGCAGAGTCACCCTTGGGTTGTGCTGAGGGTTCATAACAAGGGAACATAAAGGATGCAAAGCAGAGCCCACACCTGATACCGCTGACCTTCCAGTTAGTGTGCAGCCAGGGCTGGACCAAATGCACCCTTCAGAGTGGTCCAAACTGTTCAGGATTTGGATCAGGATGGTTTATTCCTATTACCTACTGCTTCAAGCCTCTTTCCTCAATTACCAGACACCCCCCCTCCCTCAGTGGGATCAGCCTTAAAAATATAGGGAGAAGAATCTCTACTAAAGCAACTCAGATGTTTACCTTCATTTACAACTTGCATTTTAACACCACATGACAATGAATATTACTTGGATTACATGGAAGCTAAAGACAGGTGATGTTCCAAAGTGGTCAAAGAAACAAAACACAAAGATAAAGCTAGTACCTGTAGGAAGTAGGAACTCATGGGATCCTCTTTGCTGTCCTCATCATAGTATAATCCTCCAACAATGAAGATCTGATTCTCTTTGGTCACCAGACTGATGTGGTTCTTTGGGATTTGAGTGGACAGGGAGGCAAAATAGCACTCGTTGGCAGTGGGATCATAGGCCACTGCTCCACTGTCGCTCACCATGAAAATAAGGTCCTGGAGGAACATCCCAAAACGCATCGTGTCATTTAAGATCCCTGGGAGAGCATCCTCCTCTGTATCTTCCTCCTCATCTACTGCTCCATTGACAACATTGTCTTTTGCTTGCTTTTCACTGGTTTTCTTCACTTTTTTCTTTTTCACCACAGTGAATTTGCCTTTCTGGGCGTCCTTCACCATCTGCAGTTTCTTGAGCAGCTCTGGGCTGGACTTCACCATGGCGTGCTTCT
Organism: Falco naumanni; assembly: GCF_017639655.2. NCBI lineage: Eukaryota > Metazoa > Chordata > Aves > Falconiformes > Falconidae > Falco > Falco naumanni. Next base: position 59,467,984 of record NC_054057.1, read on the forward strand.
CCACGTGGTCCTTGATGTAGTCGTTGGGCATGAGGCGGAAGCGGATGCTTTCAAAGATGACAGGCAAGGCCTTCTGCCGGCTGTCATGGTCCTTGGTCCCCACCCACTTCATCACTACTTCAAAGACAGTCTCCTCTTTCTCAATGTTGAGGGAGTCACTGGAGATGATTGCAATAAGCTCGTCAGCGGAGAGCTGGTAGAACTCCTCGTCCCGAGAGACCAGGGCAAAGCGATCACAAATGAAATCCCGAGCAGCCACAGCCAGCCGAGCACAATCTAGCATCAAGCCCAACCTGAAGATAGCCAAGCAGTTGCTGAGGCAGAGCCGCTTCTGCAAGAAGGACACGCAGACGGTGAAGATGGAGGGGATCTGGAACATGTTGGCCACGGAGAAGATGTCCTGCACATTCTGCTCTGTGATCTCCAACTCAGAGGTGTAGATATAATGGAGGATCTTGCCCATGACATCTGGATCAACGTCCTCCAAACTGACCTCCCTCTTCTTGCTCTCTTCCATGTCTGAGAGGAACATTGCTCGAAAATAGGGGCTGCAAGCGGCCAGCACCAGCCGGTGGCAGGGAAACTCCTTCCCCTTGACTTTTAAGACACAGTCCAGAAACTTATTGTGGTCCAACATGTCTTTGAGTCCATCCTGGAGAAGAGTTTGCTGGTAGAGACGCAATTCTTCCACTTGATCAAAAGGCAAACCCATGATGAAGAGTAACTGCTCTTTTTCTTCCCAATCTATTTTTATATGTATATATATTTATGAATATATTTGTACCTGACCCCCTGGTAAAGAAACTTACTCAAAGCAGGGCTCACACGTCTCCCTTGCTTCCAGACCGTCAGCGCACTGGGAATGTGAAATGCTTGCTACTATCGCAGCTGTCTGTCTACTTCAGTTTCCAGCGCGAGGCTTTATATATAGCCACAGCGTTACAAAGCTTAAGGAATCTGTACTGGAGCATGTGTAAGCCGATCACCCTTTAATATGACACATTGGACAAGGAGGCAGGGGGGCGGGGGGCGAGCGGAACAGCTGTAATTCCAGCCTCAATGCTTCAGGAAGGGTCTGTCAGCCCATGAGTCACCGTGGGGGAGCGGGAGCTTTTGCTGCCATGTGATGATGGGAGACGTGTGTGACCCACCGGCTCAGCCGCCGCGCTTGGGAAGCGGCATCCAGATGAATCCAACGTCTGAATCTGGCTGCTGGGTCATGAATGGCAAGGCTGAGACCTTCTCCCGACACTGCTAAACTGACTGCTACGAAACTGCTTAAACCTTTTGCTGTGCTAAAAATAGAGCATGAAGTCAAAGCTGGAAAGATGCAATAAGGGAGCGTCTTATGTGGGCTTTGTGGCATCCCCGACTCCAACCAGCTCGCTCCCAGGGCTGCTTTTCGGCACAGGTTTGTCCTTTTTTCTCCTCTGGAGTCACTTTTCAGGGGTCTGGAAGCGACTGGAAAATGAAGATAGAGCTATTTATTTACACCCCTGCATGGGACACGAGACCTGTGCTGGAAGTTACTTGGCAAGCCTCGCTAAAGGAGGAGGCTCAAGGAGCCTGGGGGAGGGGTGGCTCTGCTTTGCCTGCCATACACACAGGGACCCCAGTGGCACAGCCTCTGGACACCTCGTCATTAATAAATCCATCCTTTCCACATCTTGGTGGCAGAAAGAGGGTCTGAGGCAGAACAGAAGTAAAGAGAGCACAAGGGTGGGCTTCAACTCACAGCTTCAGACTTCTAAACGGGTACCTTCTTGTAAGCTGAGGGTCCCCTGCTAAGGTCTACTGAGATTCAGCACCCCCATGTTGAAGTTTGGAGCCACAGCAGGACAACCTGCCTGGCCTTGAGCCAATGCTCCAAAAAGGCTGAGGTCCCCAGCAGGTCCTGTGTCCTGCCTGCATGCCCATGGATGTCTGGGAAACCCCATGGGTCCTCAAACGGCCAGTCCAGGTCCAGCTCTTCCCTTGGAGCTCACAACAAAGCAAATTAGTTTTGATATTCATGGGTAGGCAGAATAGCTACATTTATACCTGTAGTAAAACTTTACATGAACCTGTATCTCTTTTACTATGGACCCTCTGGGCTGGCTGACACTCAATGATGGCACAGATTTAATTAATGATTTAATTAAGTCTATGCAAAGATAAATACACTCTTTATGGTGTATTTAAAGCCACGTAACCCCTCACCCCGGCATGGATGTATTTATAAAAGTGCTTTGTGCCATGATGTTTATCTACATAAGTAGGAAGAGGGAGGGAGCTATACTGGTATGAAGCCCTTTTGTACTGGTGAGTTTCCAGCAGCATCTGGGAGGTACCAATATAGCAGGGAAAAAATCACAAGCTGTTTTTGGAGTTCACACCATAAGCTTTTCTTCTGGGCTGCTCATCCGTGTTGGGATCAGAAGACGAGCACTGCTTTTGAATGCGGCTGACCTTCAGCGACATTTCTCTGCTCCCACACATCTGGGGCTGGGCAGCTCCATCCTCCCCTCTCCCCTCCCTTGGCATTAGCTCTACACTTCCCTGAGTTTAATCCTGCACTGGTGTGCTGCAAGCTGGGATTTTTGCCCTTCTGCCTTTAATCTCCCCTGACCCCTGGCTTGTTCTCCTTTTCACTGCGCTGCTCGGCGTGTGCTGCCGCCTGAGCTTTGCTTCATATTCCTTGCATCGCCAGGTGCCACTGCTAAATTCCAGCTACAGCCCATCCCTTCCCTGAGGAGCTCCCAACCGACTGGTGGGTCTGTGGCTACTCCCAGGTTTATGGACCACCTCAGGGAAGAGCATCGTGCTGGTCCCTGACCAGCTCTGGCATGTCCATTGGTTTCAGTGGCTTTGCACAGGGGCTGGACAAGCTCCAAGGCTTGGGGAAGCAGCCCTGGTGTTTCAAGAGCACTGTCTCCTTGGTCCACTGTGCCATCTAGGCTCCCTGCAAGCATGGGGAGAGATGGGTGTCTCTGGGAGCTGGGTCACTTCATTCGAGTCAGGCACTTGCCTGAGATGAGAGGACTTTGGTGATGCCCATTTATCCCCATGTTCTAGACAGCTTAAATCATTAATTCAGTCCAGGCACCCTTAACTGGTCCCAGTGCCTCCTAACACCAGCAGTGCTGGGACACCGCCCTCATAACGCCTTGTAGTAACAATCACACGTGTGATCCCTGCCTTATGTTTCCACCATTTTTTGCTATCAGTTCCTGTAGAGGAATTGTAGAGGAATGAAGGCAGGTTAATTAACATTGACAATACACAGCTGTGGGCTGGCTTCAGGGGCGGTGGGCTGGCTGATGTGGATAAGGTGCAGCTGTGGCTGGTTCCTGCTAAGTAGTTAAATAGCTCTAAGGGGGATGGAAGGGGAGCACTGGGTGAAGGGAGGCCTGGAAGAAGCAGGGGGAGGAGAGTGAGTGCTCTGGATGTAGGAGAGGCCCTGGGAGAAGAAGGGGTCCTGGATGAGGAAAGGTTGGCTGGAAGAGCAGCTGGGAGAAGTCTGGACACAGCAGAGGCAGGAAGCAGGTGGACTGGCCTGAAGAAACAGCACAGACCGTAGATGAATCTTTGAAACCTGGTGGGGGGGTTGGTGGCTGTGCTGGGGCAAGGTGTGAGAACTGCTTACTGAAGTGAACCTGGGATGGGATGGTAGAAGCCTTGATGCAGCTGGCTGGTTTTGATAGTGCTGTGACAAGTTCCATACAGCAGTGTCCATCCCAAGCCCTGTCATCAAAATGGGTGTAGATGGTGCATATGGCCCAGGCTGGACATGCAGGCTGTGCTCTGTGTGTTTAGTTGACCTCAAATGGTCTGTAAACCTCCCTGGCTCCTGAGCACAGGTGTATTCAGCTCAGATAAAGGTGGTTCATCCCTAAACAAATTTCTGTCCCAGCCTGGTGGGACAGAGGGTTGATCAGGTGGACCCAAGCCCTCTGAGCAGCTTTGCACCATGGGGAGGCTTACATGATGCTAATGGGGAGACCCAGGGGTGCTCTCAGAGGCACTGTGCGCTCTCCCGAACCCTCTTGGGGCTGGGCATGAAAAGCCAGTGCTGCTTCATGCAGCTCTGATCCGCAGGCTTCAGAACCCCTCACCCACTGCGTATTTGGTGTTCAGATTTTTCCCCTTCTTACATTTTAGGTCACAAGTTTCCAGTGTGGATCTCAAGCGCGGTATTTCTTTCTCACTTGTGTGTTTACTCTTTCTGTGTTTCTGGCTTTCATTTGTTCACACTGGCTCGTCATTGTCATTTTATAATTGATTTATGCACAGGGAAGTCAACAGGATTTTTTAGGGGCTTGGTCTGAGCCTTGCTGTCCGGGATAGCCAAGGCTGCAACTGATTGAATGCTATATGAGATTTTTCCCCTCATGATATCAGTGGAATTTGAGGCAGCCATCAATTCTGATCCCACTGCAACCACTGTGTCTCGTAGAGGCTTTGGTTACAGTAGACTGGTCCCATCCCTCTTTTGCTGGGTCCAATGTGTTACCACTCAGCTGAGCTGGTCTTCAAGCAAGTACCAGCCAAGGCCAGCAGGATTTAGCATCTAAAAGCAGGTGAGATGGCATGTGTGGATGCGATAAGGGTGAGCAGTAATCACAGTTACCATTTGCTTATCTCTATGCACATGTGAATGAATGAATCTACTCTCTGCAGGGTACTGCCCCCAGGAGTGCTGACTGCTGTACAACAGACAGCACAGCCTGAGCTGGAGGTGTGTTGTCCTGAGACAGCCCTCAGCTAACTGGCCCCAGACCTAACAGGGCTACAGCCAGTGATGTCCAATGACCAGTGGACTAAGTCAGTTAAGTGTGTCTCCAAATGTGCAATAGTCCCCCCATGACATGGGAGTGGGTGAGGCTACATGGAAAGCATCCTGAGGGGATGCAGTGTAGCAGGATCACTCCCTCCCATGCAAAATTTCAGAACAGGAATGGTGAATGCAGCAGTTACAGCCATGGCAGGCTGAACAAGGCGTCCAGCACAGGGCTGTTAATTGGGATTTGTGTTGCAATAGAGATAATTGCTTTTCTTGGCTTCTTGGGTGAGTTTTGCTAACAGGCAGGCAATAACAAGATGAGATACTCTTCTCCAGGAGAGAGCTGAGCAGTTGATAAGTCCTGCTCTACAGAGGCATATGCTGAGGCTGGGTGTCTCCTGTGCAAGGCTGATTGAGATGGCACCACTTGGGTGCTCCTAGCCCACCAGACCTCCTGGGCTTGTAACAGCAGTGATAGCTGAGGGGTAACTTAGGCAAAGGGGGCTAAAGCCCAAGTTCTCCCATGAACTCTCTTCTCTCTGACAAATCACTAGCTCAGCTGATGTCTAAGATTAGCTCCTTCTGGCAGTTCCAGCAGCTGCAGCTGCTGGATAAATTTAGATCCTTAGTGAATGGGCTATTTTCTCTCCCAGAGTATCCAAGTCAGGAGGACAGTGCGGAGTCACTGGGCTTTGCCATGTGCGTCACCTACTTCGACACCGGGAGGTGGTGACTGTCCTCCCAGGCAGCCAGGGAGCTGAGCTGAGCCACCTGCAGAGACAGAGCCCTTGGTCTTGGCGGCTCAAGGTGGCTTCAGCTGCATGAGGACACCTGTATGGAGAAGAGCTGAATTTTACCCTGGAAGGAAGCACACCATGCTATAGCTGTTTGGGTGGTAAAGAGGAAAACTGAAATAACAGAGAATGTCAAAGAAACATCTACCGAAGGTCCAGCAGCAGACCTGTGTTAAGAAGGGATGTGCCTAGCAGATGAAAGGGTTTTGGGGATGTGACCAGAGATGCCACCAAGGCACAATACCTGCCCTGACATCCAACATTTTTAGCTAGGCTCCCAGAAATAAAACCAACATGGCTTCTAACCCAGAACCTACATGGGTGACAGCTTGATGGCAGGATGCTTGTGATATTTCACCATACAAAGGTGGAGTCAAAATAACGGCGAATATGAATCGAGCTGCAGCCAAACCTGTAGCCTGGTGATGCCACTGGCATGGGTTTCTGTTAAACTCAGCAATGTCTTGTGTCCCTGTTAGGGGTGGGAGGTGAGGACCTGCAAACAGATCATTGTGCTCAGCTCTGATGGCAGGGCATTGCCCAGGGTATCACCTGCAGCATCACAATAAGGAGCAGCAGGCACCATAGATGTCCAACTTTTATTTACTACATAAATAAGTGACATTTATCAAGGACTTCACAAATTACTTTGGCAGAGCTGAAAGCTGGCTGGGATCCAATCCTGTTTCATCCACAGGGAAGCTGGAAGACACCCAGAATCAGGCATCTTGACCCACATTGCAAAATGGTCCGGATTCTGCCCTCATGAAACACCAACATAACTCCCACGTAAGGCCACTGAAAGTTACTCTAAAGTACAAGAGAGCTAGAGCTATTTTTTTCAGTTATTAACCCACCTTTTCCCCAAGGCACTGTGTTTTGCACACATACATTTATTCAATGCACTTCATACACAGCGTCCTAAAGTCTACTTCTCCAAGGAGGCTATCATGGGCTTTTCCCTCCACCACCCAGCCCCAAGGCACTGCCCTTCATTGAAGGTCTTTCTCCTTTGGTTGTGTATGTGCTCATTCAGCCACGTGGTCACGGGTTCAGGCTGTGTGCACCAAAGACAGCTGAGTAAAGGGAGGGAGGGATGGAGCTGAGCAAGGCTGGCTACAGCATCGTCTGTTCCTCAGCCATGGGGCAGGAATGTGAGCTTAAACTTTTTGTCCATGGCATGTGAAAAATGCAAGTGGGATTTAGTTTGAGTCCCAGGACAGGTATCACAGCAGGATGGTCGTGGTGGCCACATCAGTCTCAGACCCAGTAGTGCAGGGCCCTTTGGGTCTGAGCTGGGGCCTGGGGACCAAGCAGTTGCGGGCCATGTGCTGTGTTTCTTTGGCATGCCTGCTCCCCAGGCGACCTATATGTGATGTGCCATGTCTGTGAAGCAGGTATGGCTCCTGCACTTTCATTAACTATGCCTGATGTTGGCACCAAATCATTTTTTCCAAGACATCTAACACTGAAGGGGCCTGTTTTGCAGAGATGGTAACAGCCATCACTGCACTGCTGACAGTGGTGGAGAGATAATTTCCCTTCAGTGGTTCCCCCTTCCCTTTGCTATGAAGGCTGCATTATTTATTTATTAGCCTCTTGGCAGGTATAGATTGTGCTGAGCCGTTTCACAGTCCTTACTGCACAAACCATAGATGCTGAACACTTGACAGTGGACGCTGACCACTTCTTGTAGAGAAGAAAACATGGGATGCTTGGGCTGGAAATGACCTGGAGATTGTCTGCTCAGAGCAGGCTCAGAGATTAGCTGGTGCTTTCTCATAGCTCTGTGTCTGGCCCACCCTAAAACCTCCAACCATGGGACCTGAAGAGTCTCCTCTGGGAAACATGGGCTACCAGGTCCTGCGGGAGAGCTGAGTGCTGGTGGGACCAAGTGTAACGGGAAGCAGGGAGTGAAATCTCTAGGCCTGCACAATGTCAGAGGGTCAGAAGGATGATGGGTATGGCTCGTTCTGGCATTCAAGAAGTGTCCTAGGAACCTACCTCAGTAGTCTGCCACATGGGGAGCCTGCAGAATGCCCACTGTGGCTTATAGAAAATCTTTCTTGCAGCAAGGGGGGGACCTGCGCCTTCCAGATGACTTCTACGTGGGTGAGCTACAGCAGTCTGATTGTCGGGAGTGCTTGAAGAGCCCTGGCCCGTGGCTGGAAGGGAGACGAGGCTTTGGGACAAGCCTGTCGATGCCTCCCTCTACTCCACCTTTGCTTTGTCACATATCTCCTCCTCGATGGCCAGGATGTGCTCACGCTCTTTGATCAGCTGCACTCCGCAGTACGTGATGAACCAGATGGACAAGGTGCTGACAGGGAAACCTAGAGAAGATGGAGGGAGACATGGTCATCTTGGTGTAGCTGCTTGCCTAATGAGGCCAACTTTTCTCCAGCACGGCTGCCTTTCAGGTGGGTTTTGGGAGATCCCACAAGTTCATGATGGCCAACACATTTTCCATTGTGGATCTGGTGCTACAGCTTTGCTGAGAGAAGAAAGAAATCCCCCAGATCCAGATTTTTAGATGAAGCTGTGCCTGAGCCCACCAAGGCATCATGGACCACAGCCAATGTGGGAACGTGCTAGAGTGGCTTTGAGCACTCTCTTACCCCCAAAACTCCTTCTGCTTCCCAAGTTCAGACTTGGTGGTTGACTTTCTGCTCATTCAACCTGCCCACGTCCATTGTTGTTCTGCACTGTGACCTTCTGGAAGCTTTGGGCTCCACTGGTGCTGAGGATCAACCCCAGCCTTGTCCTGTACCTAGTGGAGACACAGTGTGCACCCAGCGAAACATGTTTTTGTCACCTACGTAAGTGACTGAGAGCCAGGAGCTCTCCCTCCACTTAGAAAGGGTCTGGCGGCATTAGTAATCACAAATCTGGTATCCACAGCAGAGGGTAGACACGAGCTTTGTACCTGCTAAAACAGGACCTCTGAAATGCGTAATGCAGCCAGCAAAAGCCAGCTAGCTCAGCGGGCAGGCACTTCTGGCACACTGAGCCCAGAGTGTCACATTATCCATTTCCTATGCCAGCCCCATCCCAGAGAGGGTGGAGGACACAGGCTCCTGAGGGCTAGTTATACTTGGGCTGCTCAAGGCTTCAAAATAGTGACAGCACCCACCGATTAGAAGTGTACAGATCAGACCGTAGTGGGAGGATCTGGACCTGTTGCCTTCAGGTTGATGCAGGAGTAATTGCTAAAGCGAAAGGGGATGAGGTAGGACAAGTAAATCCCTTTCGCCAGCAAGGGGACCTTTCTGCAGCCAGGGACTCACCCCCCCTTGTTGGGATGAATGTGACCTTTGCGTTGCTGCAAGGAATCCAAACCACAGCGTCAGGCTGTGCTAGAAGCTGTACGAGCACACCTGGAAGGCAGCTCCTACCCCAGAGCTCACACGAGAAGGCTGGGAGCTAAGAAACAACTGCTTGCACCTTTGACGTAAGAATTAAGCACACTGGGAGCAGCCACACAGGAAGCCAGTGGCTGGGCCACTTTGGACCCCAGGAGGACTTGAAAGCCCCAGCCCCCAGCTCCCCAACCATCGAAACAAGGGTCCCTCAATGGGGAGGGCTGGTAGCACCTTACCCGTCAGGACGAGTCTCTTGGTCACCAGCAGTGCAAACTCCAGGCTGTTGAGAGCTAGGATGTTGTAGAGGACAATGGCCCAGAAATTCGCTGCCCCAAAAACCGCCCTAATGCGCCGAGACATGGCCGCTGACATTCTGGCCTGCCAAGGGGAGCAGAGAGTGAGGAAAAATGAGGCTGTAAGGAAAGAGGAACGTGTCCAGCTCCGGCCAAACTCCAGCTGGGATCCCAGAGGGACAGGCAAGAATTAGAGAAGCCTTTAGTGCCTCCAGGATGAAGAAACTTAAGGACCAGGTAAAACTTCTGCTCTGCTGCTGGGCTCTGCTGCAGCTGGGACTCTGGGCTGGTGTTTCAAGGTCCCGTGGGTAGGGACAAGATGTTCTACACAGTTTCATGCTAAGTGTGATGGCTGAGTACTGCTTTCTTGATCTGGCACCTCGGGTAAGCCATTCCTCAAGGCAGATGAACACTGTTGTATACCAAGATTATTGTTAGCCCGACATGCAAATCACTCCAAGCTCCTGGTAGAAATTGTTTCTTAGGAATTAAATATGTATATATATAAAATAAAAAGGAGCTGAAAACTAGTGACAGCAGCAGAGTGAAATTGTCAGTGGCACATAATCCTCAGGAGCAGCTGCTGCAAGCAGAGCGGGGAAGTGGTTCATAGCAATCTTCAAAGAGCACAACGAATCCCCAGGCCACTTAGCGCTGAGAATTGCGGTGCCGCGGGGAAGGAGATTTCACTGCCTGCGAGTGCTCTAATCTGATTAGGGGTTCAGTGAGGAGAGTGGCTGGGAGGACTGCTCTCCAAAGTTTTTATTCAAAAGAGGTCTTTTCTGAACCAGTTTAGGACCTCCAGACTTTAGATTAGGCAAAACAAATAAGACACATAAAGGTTTCCAGGAGGGAGTTTCCCAAGTTGTTCTTCTGACATGTCCCCGAGGCACCTTGTTCCCAAACAAACAAGGCATTAGGCTTTGGGGTGGTTGGAGAACAATTTGTTCTAGTACCTAATCAGAAATCACATTAAAACTACTCAGAATGCCAAGATGTTTTGCAGAACAAGAAGCTTTCCATATGGAAATGTATAAACATTTCCCCGTGACCTCAAATTTTGTGTCCGTCTGTGGTATTTTGATGCATTCCTGGTCCTCTTGGACCTCCATTTTCCCTCTGAAAACTCCACACCCAACCTAAACTTCCCACGAAGCATCCCAGGGCAGATGGGAATTTGCTCTGGGTGGGTGACACAGTGCATAAAATGAAAGGATACAAAGCACTGAGACTGTGCTTCCCTTGCACAGCCAAGTAGCTGATCACAAGGATGCTGAAGGCCACAGGAAGGAGCTTCAGGTCTCCATGCAGGAGACCTGGACATGGAGCAACATCAGGTTGCTCATCAGGTCTCAGCTGAAAATAGATCTGACTTTTTTTTTGTACAAGTTTGAGCTCCCTACAGTCATGGACATTTTCCAGCACCAGAATTTGGTCCCAGATCCACTGACCTTTCCCCATCCGCTTGCAGCCCAGCTCCTCACCTCCAGTTTGGCAAAGGGCTCCAGCTGGAAGAACTTCTGCACCCAGAGCTCAAAATTGAGGCCAAAGCAGTTGAGGACAGACCAGATGTAAACGATCTCACAGGGCCCCAGCCACAGGGTGGTGATGGCAAAGGTGGCGATGGTGGCCACGAGCTCCTTCACGATGTTGTCATGGTTCTCTCCAAGGTGATCATACACATACCTAACAGCCAAGGAAAGTGGTCAGTGCTCCCGGTAGTCAAGGGGACCCCTCTGGAGTCCCTTATCCCACCTTCACCCACCACAAGCTCCTCACAGATGGGTCAATCTAGAGCACCCCGGTGAGAATGGAAGGATATTTTGGCTGACATGTTCCATCAATAAACTGATTTTTGCTGCAGTCCATCTGCTGGTGGCTTGTGTTCCTCACAAACCTACAGCTCTGTAAGGACCAAATACCCTCCTTTCCCCCTGTTGCAGGTAAAGGGCGGATAAAACATGGGGACCTGTAGAGCTGCAGGCTCTCTCAGGCTTGCTGGTGCACAGGATTTCACCACAGAGTGGCCACCACCTTCAGTACAGGTTTGCCGGTTTGTAGTCACCGCTGAAGAGAGCTGAAGGGCTGGGGAGATGTAGATGGAGCGTAGGCCACCTGGAGTTATCCAGGCCACCTCAGTTATCCCAGTTATGGCAGACCTGGGCTCAGTTCCCCTTTCCTGCTGGTGGCACATGAACCTGACTCTTCCTCCCTTGAGGGAGTGCTAAACCCACCAAACCTGGAGGGGTTTCTGGGACAGGGCTCTCTCGTTCCCAGCTGGGGGCGGGTGGGGCTGTTGCACTTTGTGGTGATAAATTGAATGGTCTTAGGGATAAACAGACCAAATATGACTTCAAGCCATGGTGGGATTCGCCCAGAAGAGAGGACACCTCAGCTCTGGAAGAAACAGCATTTAACGCTTCATTTCTATGTGAAGAAACAGAAGACCCTGAACCAGACTAGAGACGGCTGGTTGACACTTACTTGCACAGCCAGTCATTAATCCCTCTGTCAAAATGCCTAAAATGCAGATGATAAAAAGCAGGTTAAAACACACAGTGTAACGACATCCTTCCACACAGCGGTCAGCCGGAGGAGGCTCCCAGTCCCCTGGCAAGGTACATCTTGAATCTTTCTTGAAGTTCACAGAACTCCACGCTCCTTCATTCAACAGGTCCCACTACCGATAGGGTTGTAACCTCCCTCCTTATCTATTGCTTCCTGCCCAAGAATATTTCCCTGGGCTATGGGCATGTCCAGACCATGGGTTCAGTGTAGACTCCTCAATGTAGTCTCCAACTCATAGGCTAGCTGCTCAGCAGCACAGCCCAGACGTCCTCCCCCCCACGCACATTTTGTTCAAGTCAAACATGCTGTCTCTCTTTGTTGGTGCACGTGGGGTACTCACGTTTCTGCGAAGACGTAGAGCATGGTGATGCATTTGGGGGGCTGGGGTGGGTCCAAGTGGTCCAGTCTGGCAATGGTGTTGGTGACCCCAAACATGACAGCAGCTTTCACCCAGTCGTACACCAAATTGCAGTAGGCCAGGCCAGCTGGAGCAAAAATGAGAGTCAAATGGGTGGAGAGGAACATGGAACATATCACCTTCACGACTGCAGGGGACATCATATCCCATGGGAGCATACAGTCTATTGCAAGAAACATAGCATCAAGAGGACAGTCTAATGTTGCCTTGGATGAGAAAAGCTTCTAAAACTAAGTAGCTTTTTAAAAAACTTGAACAAGAGGACAATACCTTCCTGGGGTATTTGGGAGCAAACTGTTTATTGATTTTGGTAGCCCAAGAAAGTCATACAGATCTCATTTCTTCCAGTACTAGATCGTTCCTTCCCTCTAAGGTTTGTTAAACTATGATGAACTCATCACAGTTCTCAACTCTGAGCCCTGAGGTTTTATCGACACCTCCATCAAAACGCCCCCCTCTCCAGCTTCTTGTGACCATAGATAGGACATGGATGCTACAGCAGAGCCAGGACCAGAACCTTTGACTTGGAGAGATGCATGACATTGGAAGACAAACCCTTCAGGAACAAACACTAAAAATTTCAAATTCCTGTGTAAACAGAAGCTAAAATGCCCCCATCTTTGTGGGACTTGGCTCACAGATTAAGGACCACACAGTGCCTCGATGCGTGCAGTGCCTGAGCTCCACCATGGATCAGGCAGATGTGGTCAATACAGTCAGCAGAGCCTGCAGAGGAGCTCAGCTCCCTCTGGAGTAACACATACGCTTGGTCAGTCCACCCAGGTCTCTTAGGACACCCTAAATCAACGCTAGTGACATTCTAGCTGCATTCAGATTTTCTCCTGGCCGCCAGCTGCCACTCTAGAGAGACAAGGGGCTTCTCCACCCCCTGCTTCTCCTCTGCCTGTGTGACCATCAGATGCCCTATGGTATCTCAAATGCTGCCATCAGACATGTATTTGCCAGCTGAAATCCTCCATCCAGCTGCCAGCACTGCTACCATTACTCATCCTGTGAGTTTGGCCTCTGGAGGTACCTAAGTCCAGTCCTGCTCAGAGAACAGTCAACTTTAAATGGAGATCAGGTTGCTCTGGACAATTTAGATGTTGAATATGTCTATTTTTGGAGAATCTATAATCCCTCTGGGACCCTATTCCAATATTTGACCACTCCATGAAGAAAATTCCTTACATGCAACCAGACGTTGCCTTGCTGCATCTTGTTTGCTGTGTCCTGCTTCTTCCCTGCCAGCCTCCAAGAAGAGTTCACCTTCTCTACAGCCCTCCATTAGGCAGCTGAAGGCAGCAGCTCCAACTGCCCTGAGCTGCTCCCTGTACAACCTACGCCCTGGGGCCATTTCACTGGCTTACAAACACCCATAATGGGTGGCCACCTGTGAAGGCATCTGAGATCCCAGATGTGCCTGTTGCAACAGGATGGGGCTGATTTTTTTGGAGGTGCTGAGCTCCCTTCCAGTCCAGGCAAAGGCAATGGGAATGGCTTGGTGCTCAGCCTCTTAAACCCCGAGCTAAACAATTTACACTGGAACCCTGTGAGAATGTCAGACCAATGCATCTGCTTTTCAGGGCTGCCCAACCCCAGCTCTGTGCGCTGTCAACACAAAGAGGGGCTTTACTCAAACCTGTCCAACACAAGTGTTGGTAAAACCTCTCAGTGAGGATGGATGGAGCTGTGAATCACTCACCACTGCCCTGAAGCTAAGTACAGGTATGAACGTGTCCGAGCATGGCCACTCACCCAAGGACCAGTCCGAGAGGCGGTTTGTGAACTTCAGGTCAGAAGGGAGGGTGAGGATGTAGAAGAAATGGAAGAAGATGTCCACGGCAATGATGGCCCCCACATGGAGGAGAGCATGGACCCGGATGTTCTTCAACTCATCGTCTTTGCGTCTTAGCTCTTGGGTGCTCACCTGTCAGGATGGCAAACCGCGAAAGGGCTGAGCTGAGAGACAGGATGGGCAGCATATTCCTCCATCTGGTGAAACGGTCAAGGTCCAAATGGAGACTCAACGGTCTCCTCTAGAAATCACATCAGGGACTACATGGCCCAAGTCTCCATTGATTAAGGAAGACCCAAGGAATTAGCTCAGGTGAACACATCCACAAGGAGCAGGACATGTCCCACCCACAGCATCGCTCCAACACCCCCGCCTCAGTGCTGAGCAGGGCAGCAAGGTGCCCCCTGCGTCACCCTCCTAGCGAAGGCTGTTCCCATCACTGGCGTTTCCAGCAGAGCAGGCACATGGTGTGACACAGCAGTGACAAGTCTGGCTGTGCCAAAGGGGCTCTGGGTAGAGTGACAACCATACCAACCAGGGAGCTGGGCTTTATGCTCTTTCTGCAGGGACATGTTCAGAAAGTCAGCTTTGCTTACGGGTGGCCCCTTGCGCAGGTCACTTAGGGGGAGCAAATGCCCATACCCATATCAGTGGGATGTCACAGCCTGTGGGGAGAGGCTGGGAGCAGGGCTGGGATCCCACCTGACAGCTCTGCCAGGGCCATATGCATATTTTTGGCCAGGGTCATTTGGGAGGAAGAGGAGGAGGACGGATGGTCCCTGGAGCTTCTGCTGCAGACACCTGTTGTAAATGAGAGGGAAAGCTGCTCCGGGGGCCGTCCTGAGTCAGCTGGGACCTGATCGATGGGGATTTCGTCTCTGCTGTGTCTTGTACAAACAGGGGCTGAGCTTTGCCTCCAGGAGCTGTCATGTCTCTGGCTGTTATAACATAAACATCGCCGGAGCAAGCCTTCAGGATTACACTGGGCAGGCTGATGTCCTCGCTTCCCTGCTTCGCCGTAAAAATTGCTGCTGTATTCAAAATCCTCTTATGTTTATTACTTTCCCTTTATTCCCTGCGAGAGGTGGGAGCTTTCCCAGCATAATCCACAGGCTGCCGCACCAGCCTCATCATCAAATCCAGATGATTCCTGAGAATTAAAGCCTTTGCCAGATTTTTATGTGTCTGTTATATGCCAAGTGCTTTAAGAGGCCACTGGAGCCTGAGATAGATGAGAAGCCGAGGGAGGACAGGCTGTGGCATCGAGATGTGTGGGAGAACACAGAGCCCCGTTTTCATAGAATCATTTAGGTTGGAAAAGGCTTTTAAAATCATCGAATCCAACTGTAAACCTAATGCTGCCAAGCCCACCGCTAAACCATGTCCCTAAGTGCCACATCTACAAGTCTTTTAAATACCCCCAGCGATGGTGACTCCACCATCATCCCGGGCAGCCTGTTCCAGCACTTGACCACCCTTTCAGTGAAGAATCTTTTCCTAATACCCAATCCAAACCACCCCTGAGGCAACCTGAGGCCGTTTCCTCTTGTCCTCATATCTATCCTCATGTCTACATGTGGTGGCAGCACTCTGCCACCAGCCCCTTGGATCAGGGCTGTGTCCCGCACACTTCCAGCCCTACAGAAGTGAGTTTATTCCCTTGATCCTAGCAAGGGAGAGGATTTTCAGCTCAAATGGGGCTGGCCAAGCCCCGATACAGATGAGTTCCCATCATACATGGGGGATGCCAGAGTTCCACCAGAACGTAGCACCAGTAGGAGCCAGAGACATATGCCTATTCCCTAACTGGGCCACACAGCCCACCCTGGGGAAGGGACTCCATCTGCCTGCCCTCATAACTGCTGTTGGGCAATTAGGAATTCATCTCTGCAATTAGCTGCAGCTCCAGCAGTGCAGGGGGGCATCTAGCCAGGAGATGGCAGTGGTGGCCAGGCCAAGACAGGACCCCTGGCCGGGGCATGCGAAGGGGTCGGGGACTTGCTCCTGTGCCTTTGGGGTGAGGGTTTTAAGCAGCAGAAGGGGGAATTGCTCACGAAGTGGCTATAGACATCCTGGTGTGGTGCTGTGCAAAGAGCAGGGAAGAAGACACCTCCAGATCAAGCCTTGCAAGAGCGGTGGGAGTTCAGGCGCTGGAGAAACAAGGAGTTTAACACCCTGATTTCCAGATACCTGGCTGTGGTGGTAGGAGAAGTCAGGGCTGCCCATTTTGTAGGAAAGACTGATGGAACCCGGGGAACTAAGAAGAACATGGGGTGAGGAGGCCACCCCAGGGCACTGTACCCTCCACAGAGGGGCTTGGATGCTGGGGCTGCTGGAACCATGCTTGCCTGGGCTTCAGCCCAACAGATAAGACACTACTGGAAAGATGAAGTCTTAGGATTAAACATTTCTTCCAGCAGCCTGGCGAGAAGAGCCTCACCAGCAGCCTGGCCATCCCTGATGCCTGTCTGCTGAAATTGAGCTGCTAGTAGACTCCGCACCACAAGCATCCCTTATGGGGGACACCAGAGCTGACCTTATGATCTTCAGGGTCAAAAGCTCTAAAAGTCCTTTTAAATAGATCTGGCAAGACCCAAGGGATGTTGCTCCTTTCAACATGCAGCACAGGGTTGTCAGCTCCCCAGGTGAGCAAACCAGTGAGGAGTAGGACTCGGACTGGGGCTCATCCTGCTTGCTGGAGGAAAGAAGACCAGTGCAGACCCTTTCTTAGGCAAATACTACCAGCCCAACATTGAAGACAAGGTGCTGGGATGGGCGAGTCTTTGGTCTCCTCCTCACCAGGGAGGCTCTAGCTGTGCTTCCCTGCTCTGGGCTGTTTTTTCTTCTGAATTCACAAATGTTTTTCCAAAATGCTTTTGCACCCAGATGTCAATCGGGGTCCCAAAATTCAGTGCAGCTGTTCTTTAGAAGGAAGCAGAGGGGTGGTGGCAATCCTTCCCAGCACCATTGCTGGCTGGGCAAGAGGTCCCTCCCTTAGCAAGCAGTACCAGTTCGTGTTGATGGCCAAGGCTGACCATTGGTATAAAAGGATGTTAGGATGGGAAGAGTGAGGAGGGAGAGAGCACTGCTGGTTTTCTTGATTGTTGGCTGTGAAACAGCCCCAGAGGTTGGCCGGCCCCAGCCCAGGCTTCTGCTGATGATTTCCAGTGCTGCTTGGAGTCTGCTCTTCAAACAGCTCCCTCGGTTGTGTGCGATACAGGCAAAGACTTGGGGCACCAGAGTATTTTATGGAGAACAGAGGAAGCCCTTGGCTGCTGAAACGCAGCCTTCCATCTGATCTTACTTATTTCTGGAGAAATAACTTCATCTTAAGATGCACAGACCATCCCTGGAAAGTCACGCTCCTTGGGCAAACCAGCTGGATGGAAATGTGAGTCTGCCCTTGGTGCCACAGACACCAGCACACAGAGGTCCCACAGATGGGCACCACATGGCTGGCTCGCACCTTGGCCTCCTGGCACTGCAGAGTGGGGTGTCATGGAGGCACTGGGGTGACAGCACAGGGAAACTGAGGGGCCGAGCACTGCAGGTGGTCCAGCGACCAAGGACATGAGCTGAACCCTCCCCGCCTCATCGCAGTGTGATGCTTGCACAACAGCAACATCTTCCCTTCTGAACTGATCAGTCGAAATGGCCAAAACCCCAGCAGCTTATGCCCCTCCCCACAAAAAGTCATCATTGCACAGGCCAGACTATGGCCACAGACTCTAGGTGATCATGAAAAGCTCTACAACCATTTGCACCTTCACTGTGGCAAAAGGTGGTGTTTTGTAGGCATCAAACCCAAGGAAATAAAAGCAGGGAGAGGTCCTCCTCCAGCCCAGCCTCAGAAGCACTCACCTGGGCATGGAACTGGTCAAATGTCATGACAGGCCCGAAGAAGAAGAACGGGAGGTAGAAGTTGTACTTGAGGAGGTCGAAGATGGAGTAGATGCCCTCTTTCCTCTCAGAGCTCTCAAGTGCAAAGCTCATGCAGCGCATGATGGTGAAGCAGCTTCCTCCATAGAAGAGGACATCTTGAAGATCAAAAGCTCCCGTTACAAACCCGCCCTGGATGAGAAATGAAGAGTTACCACCACAAACACGGTGTCACTTCTGTGCTCCCTCAATTTGTAGAGGACGTCACTCCTGGGGCAGCAGACAAAGCCTCTAATTATGCTCTGACACCAATTGTGCCTGGAGCTAATGAGCCTTGCTGTTGGAAAGGGAAATCTGGGACTCAATTTCCCAGCTGACTGCTGCATCCTGGAGGAGCTGGGAAGTGGTAGATCCTCTTGGCCACATCCTCACCCAGCAGCTGTGGGCCACTCAGGCTTCGATCTGTGGGGGGAATGTCACCCTGTCACAGGGACATAACCCTCCTCAGGGAGTGAAGAAAAGCCAGCACAAGCACGGTGGAGAGGGGGGAACGCATCTGAGGAGGTAAGCAGCAGGCAGGGAGAGGCAGCACTGTCCTTCAGAGGGACCAAATAGCTTTATAAGGTCCCCGCTGGGCTTCTCTCCACCCGCCAGTGAGAGAAACAGAACTGGGCAGAGACCTGAGAGACAGACGTGGCCATTGCTGAACCCATCCCACCAACGTGATAAAGATGGGGAAACTGAGGCACAGGGCAGGGACACACCTTGCCTGGCTGACAAGCTGCTGTTGTCTGACCAGCAAGAAGGACTCACATGTCCTGAGCTCTGTCCCATCAGGAAGCCACCAAAACACAACATAGTCCCAGTGGGATTATTCCCAAGCTCAGTGGCACAACAGTCCCCTCCCTCTCAAACCCTGTGGGAACTCTGCTGTAGCCAGGGTTTGAGGGTGCCCCAGGAGCTCTCCTTGGGGACAAACCCAAGGAGACAGACACAAGTGGGCTGGAAATGAGGTAGACAGATGGCCTGAGACAGCACCTACCTGCCACGAGCTGAATGGCTCCACCTTGAAGGAGGCGAGACAGCAAAGCCCGGCCACATAGCAGAGCCACTTCTGCTTGGCCAGTGCGACGGAGTAAAGGACAAGGCAGTGGGAGAGGATGATCATCAGGTAGACGAGCCCCATGCTGCCCAGCACGGCCAAGACCCCGTACAGCATGTACACCACAGCCCGGTGCTGTGAGAAGAGAAGCTGTGGTCAGCTTGGTGAGAGCCCCAACCCTGCTCCCCCTATCCTAGAACATCCCCACATCCTAGAACATCCCTCAAGCCCCCTCTACACATCCCAGGTCACCCTGAGGTGCTTTCAAATCCCTCCCACCACATCCCTTGCTCACCTGTGGCACTGTCATGGAGCAGATCTTGCCGAAGAGGACATGTCCTGAGAGGGCAAAGATGATGGCATTCCTGAACGAGGTGAACCACATCACCCACTCGAAATCAGCCATGTCCTGTGGGAGCAGCACCGGGTGCCTTACTGTCCCCAGCCTGCACACCCCTGCCCCTACACCCATCTGGAGGGGAAACCACACAACTTTCAAAGCCTTTTCTTCCCATTTTCCCCCCAAGGGCTCCTGAGCACTTTAGCTGGGTTGTAAAACCCCAGGAGAGATGTGCAGCAGTTGCTTGTCTCTGTGCACACAAAGCAGAGCATCCACAGCACTGCAGGGCTGGTATTTTCCTGACTAGCTCTTTAGGGAGAAAAATACAAGTCACATGGACTTCGCAAAAGTGCATCAGCAGCAGAAAAACCAGCTCTGCTTCTCCAGTGGTCAGCACCGACCACATTGCCAGTAGCTAGAAAAGACCGAGTCCTTCCTTTGCTTACCATCTTCCTGCCGAAGTAGTGCCAGCCCGGCTTTATGCCTTCCCGAAAGGCCTTTCTGTTCATGCTGTCTGCAAGAGAACCAGAGTTACCGGGAGAGAGACAGCTCTGGGAAATGGAGCCCGGGTTTCAGCAAGGCAGGGAGCCTTCCTCACCGCGATGATGAACCACCAGGGCTCAGACACACCTAAGTCCCATGGACAACTATAGGAGTCAGGAACCTCACCCGTTTCTGCAATAATTTCCAGCAAAGCCTTTTTGCAGTGCACGTCCCAGGGACCTTGGGTTGATTCCGTGAAATTTTTATTTTGGGGGGCTTCCAGACAAAAAAAAGTTAGGAGCCAGCCCTGGGTAGGTAGGGTGGTTGCCCATTTTGAGTGCTGGCTGGAGAGCTGTGACGTGCCACAGCTTCTTGCCCTGAGCCATGGAAATGGGAGCAAGGGGGCAAAAAGGTAAAAATGCTTTTTGAACCTCACAAAGGATTCCCAAGCTGTCCCTCTGCAAAAATTAAAGCCAGGGATCCGCTGCTGGTATTGACGCCTGTAAAAGCAGCCACCTTCCAACCATCCTCCCCCCCAGGGGATGCGGTGGGGAGCGTTACCTCTGGATGCTTCAAAGATCCCGCTGCCACTGTACACCACAGCGCATGTCACGGCAAGGGCATAAAACCCCAGTTCATAGCTGGGGAGCATCGTTTTAACCCCCATGGCAGCCAGTTACCACCCTGGCCAGTGGATCCAGACCTGGGAAAGGGAAGGACAGGGAAGAAAACCTGGGGTGAGAGTTCGCCTGCCCTCCTACCCATCGAGCACCTGACATTTCTGCAGGTCCTCAGCAGCTCTGCTTTGTGGGCTTCCTTGAAGGCTAGTGGCTGAAGAGATGGAGAAGGTGGTGACACCTGAGGCTGAACCCTGGGATACAACTTGGGTGCAGGGAAAGAGCCTGCTGCTGAGCCCTGCTGCAAACCTCACCGAGGAGCCGGGATCTGGGAGCAGCTCAGCCAGGTGTTCCTGATCGACTTCCCAGATAGCTGCATCCATCCCAACACTCAGAGATGCTCTGGGGTGCCAGCTGCCCAAGATGAGGTTCCTCCAGCTTATCTCTGATATCCCCACTAATTGCTAATTGGATCTTCAGAGGGGGTCCAGGACAGCACGAAGATGCCCGTGCTGGATGGGATGGGGTGGGGTGGGACACCCCCACTGCCCTGCGCTGGGCTGCCGTTCACCTTCTTGCTGGGGCTTTGCCCAGCCTCCAGCTCCGGGGGGACTCCCAGCCTTGGGACCCCGCAAGCACGCTGGAGCCCTCCCCCCCCCCCGCTCCGCCCAGCAACATCAGCAGGGCTCGGAGGATGCCGACACCCATCCCTTCAATTAGCCCTGGGCTAATTACTCCAGCTAAGGCTAATTAACCCCGGCGCGACGTGCCTCCAGCCCTCCCCGAGCCCTGCAGCTCGGCCGGCAGCGGGTAAAGGCGCAGTTCGGGGTCGGGGGGGGCAGCCCCCTCCCCCGGCGCTGCCACCCACTCGCGAACACTCCCCGCGGGGGAGTGGGGTGGGGGGGCTGCGGCGGCGGGGAGGGGGTGGGAAGGGCATAAGGAGCAAAACTCTGATTTAGGCAGCGGCAAGAGGCCGCCCGGCCGCTGCTCTCGCACCTGCAGGCAGAGTTTTCCCCGCGGTGCTGGTGTCAGCTTTTAAAATTATTTTTAATAAGAGCTCGGGGGGTCGTTAGCAGCGCTGGGGGGTGACCCCATCGCCCCCCGAGCTGGGGAAAGGGCTTTTTCCGGGGGGAAGGCGCTGCCCGGGGCTGCTACCCCCACCCCCCCAGCTGCGGGGGTCGCCCCGCGGCCGCTCCCCCGAGCGGGGCCGCTGCGGGTGGGAGCCCCCGCCCTGCGGTCCCGCTGCGGCGGGGCGCCGCTCACGGAGGTGGCCTTTAAAGGCTTTATTTCTCTCCCTCTCTCTCTTTTCCACGCTTTTCCACGCTTTTCAAGGCTTTGGTTTGGGGTTGGTTGGTTGTGGTGGGTTTTGTTTTGTTTTGGGGGGCAAAGCCGCTCCGCGATTAAGCCGGGCGGGAGGCGGTTAACGGCCCCCGGTGGGCGCGGGGTGCTGGTGGGGGGGACCCCTCTGGCGATTTAAACTCCTGATGGCCGCCGGGCTGCCGAGTCAGGTGCATTGGGGGGTGTCCCCAGCACAGCCCCCCCGTCGCTCCGAGCCGCCGCGGGGCAGCAGCATCCTTATCCCCGCGCGTCTCCCCGACCCCCGGCCGGGGCTGGGAGCAGACAGAGGTGACAAAAAACCTTGGAGCTGCGGAAAGCAGCGTGTCACCACCCCCCCACAGCCCGGCGTGCCGCCCCCCCCCCAGCCCCGCATCGCTCCCCGCTACTGACCTTGAGCCCCGGGGCCGTGGGTGGAGGCGGGTGGGGTGCGGGGATCCAGCGTCCGGCTCTGCAACGGGGGGCGGCAGGGTGGGGGGGACGGGTGTGTGTGGGGGGGGAGCAACGGAGGGTCTTGGGAGCCGGGAGGTTGCCTTACAGCATCTCTCAGCCCGGCTTAGGGGGGTCGGCCGGGTGTATTTTTGGGCTGCCGTCCCCCCACCTTGCCCCTGGAGGAAGTTTGGCTGGGAGTGGAGCGGAGCAGGCGGGAGGTATTTTTATTTTAGAGCAGCACTGCAGAGGGGGGCTGGTTCAGGAGCTGTCTGTCACGGCAGCTGCTGGAGAAGACCCGTGCTGGCTGCCAAAGCTCACCCCGGGGCCAGGGAGCAAGGCCCAGGGCTGCCCACAGGAGCACCGGGGGCACAGGACCCCCAGGCGGGGACCGGTTCCTTCCCCGGGGGTGTTCTGGTCCCCCTCTTTGAGCCCTGCAAGGGATGGGGTAACCTCCGTCACCTTGTGCCAGAGGGGAGGCAGCTATCATTGCATGGGGAAACTGAGGCACGGGGCCAAAAGGTGTAATTGCTCCCCGCTTGGGGCAGCATTTACATCAGTGCGGGGCTTGGGGGTTGCAGCATCTCTACAAACCAATTTTGGGGTCTCCTTGTCCGCTTTTGGCATCTGCAAGCAAAATGGGGCATAAGGAAGGGGCTGATTGTGGCCTCAGGGTGGGCAAATACAGGTCGGCCAGGAAAAAGTCAGCTGAGCATCGGGCTTGTCTTCAGGGCTGGTGGCAAGCTCTTTCTACCAAACCCCAATGGGATTTGGGGAGAGCTGACACTGGGATGTCCCCGAGCAGCTCCTGGGCTGCCTGGAGGGTCGGGGGAGAGAAACAAGGCAGATGACCCTGGATTTTATAAATTCCTCCGTGGGTTGCCTGCTCTGGGGTGAGACAAGTCACGTTTTGGGCAGCAGAGGGAAGATCTCCAGGATGGGCACCCCGCAGGTCAGCCCAGCTTTGCTGTTGCACTGGCCACAAACAAAAAAGGCTTTTTAGCCGCACATTTCACTTGGTGTGCGGAGAGCAAGGCTCTTATAGGGAGCCTTGGTGATGGCTGAGTGGCCGATGCTTTCAGCACCTCATGAGCCCCTTTAATTTGCAGCAGCCGGGGCAGGACTCACTGCCTGCCCCTCGGATGCCCCACAGCCCCAGTGTGTCCTGGTCCTACTGCTGCAGCTCAGTCCCTGCCCAGGGGCTTGGGCTCTTCAGACCCTGGCATAATTGACTGGGTGCTTGGAGGCGAAGTAATTAAGAGATTCGTGCAGATAAGCACAGTGAAACAATTTGTCATGCTCCTGTGGAGGGCAGGGGTTTATGGCCAGCCATGGCCATAAGTCAAGGAGCCTCAGCAGGAGGGAAAATCGTGTCTGTCCCCCCACTCATGGGTGCAGACAGACATCGGGTCCCTGCGGTGGTGGAATGGTTATAGGAGGGCACCAAGGGACCAACAGGTCCCTGTCACCCTCCCTGGTTCCCAGACTTGCTCACCCCCCATCATTCTCCATGTGAAAACCAAAACGAGCCCTAAAATCCTTCTTTCTGAGTGTCTGCTGGGTTAGAGACACAGCGGACCCCGCTGTGTGCCCACAGAGCTCGAGGGGATGGAGATATCTCTATCAGGGATATGAAGGATGCTGGGGGTTGGGGGGGGGGGGGGCAGGGTGTGGGTCCTGGAGGGCAGGAGGGTTATGGCCCTGTTGTGCTGCTCTCCATGGCCTTTGGCATCCAGAGAACTTTGGCCGGGTGATAGATTTTTATTTTCTTTCTGTTTTTAAAGCTTGAATAATTT
This sequence comes from Falco naumanni, assembly GCF_017639655.2. Lineage (NCBI taxonomy): Eukaryota > Metazoa > Chordata > Aves > Falconiformes > Falconidae > Falco > Falco naumanni. Next base: position 59,491,960 of record NC_054057.1, read on the forward strand.
GTGGTCTTGCTGGATTTAAAGTGCAACATAGGTGGAGGGCTGGGCAGTGGTTTTTCATGAGGCTCTGGGAACTGTGGTGATAAAAATCATTTAGCTTTAATTTATAGATATTATTAAAAAAAATTAGAAAAAAATCCCTTGCTCTTGATTTCTAATATAATAAGATTTATTTTTAATGTGACCACTGTGCCTTCCTCAGCACAGGGGACGTCTCTGTGTTTTATTGCCCCGGTGCTGCTGCTTTATGATGAAGGGCTGTTTATGGCTTTGAGCGGATTTAAATGATAGTTTTTTCAAACATTTGATGGGTTGCTGGAAGTCGTGGCACACGACCAGAGGCCAGGCCCCTCTTTAGTGTCCCAGAAAGTGAGTGGGAAGGTGGTGGGGTTCAATGAGAGGTGCTTGGCTCTGTCCCAGTGAGACACAGCAGAAACTGGGAATTTTTGATGGGGACACCAAAGGAGCCTTCTCCTTGCTCCTGCCTTGTGCTGCTGTCCCCCTGCTGCCCTTCATGGGGTGAATGGGAAGGGGAGAGGCTTAAAATAGCCCATGTGGGATGGTTTATGTTGCCTTTGCTTGCTCCATCAGGTTCTCCACACAAATGTGTCACTGGGAACATGCCAGCACCATCAGGACTGCAGAATGCACCTCCTTGCTAGCATGACTGCTCAGGAGAGGATGTGTGCCCCATCCATCCATTGATCCATCCAAGGTCACCCCCTGCACCCCTCTCAGCACCCCCAGAATGGCTCTGCCTGTCCCCCATGGCATGCACCAACCCCATCAAAGGTCCCAAGGCCTCCTGCTGCCCTGGGGAAGGACTCTAAAGAAGGCTCCCACCACCTGACAGGGACAACCCAGCATCATCTCAAAGCCTACTGACTTCAGCTCCTCTCCTCCTGATCTCTCCCTGTTCCTGAAAAAAATGCCCCGATTAGGTCAACGCCACGGTGGAATGACCCCCCCTCACTGCCATGCTGTGTCCCACGGATTCGTGCTGACAAAGGAGCCGCTGGAAAGCCCAGGACTTCACCCCCTGCCTGCAGACACGGTTGGGAGCTGTAAGTGGAGATGCGTGGGGATTGAGGTGGCATTTGTGGAGTGAGGCCACCCTGTCCCGCGGGAGCTGCTGGCTCCCGAGCTGGGCTGGGAGGGGAGAGGATGAGGGGGGAAACCCAATACCCCTCTTGGCTCAGTCGTGGCTTAATTTAGAGCACGGGGGCTCTGCTGGAGTGTTTTTCCATTTAAAGCTGAACCTGGTTCCTTTTGTCATGTATGGGGTGAGGGCCCCACAGCTTGCAGGGCAGTAGCAGCTGCTGGCAATTTCCAACTTGGTTCCGCTTTGCCACCAGCTTCCTCCCCATTTCACCCACAGTGAAGGACAGAAATTTGTCTCCTCCTCACACCTCTGTCCTGCTTTGGAGCCTCAGGGAGGGCATGAGCCACCCGCAGCCCCAGTCCACAGCTCTAAATTGGAGCTGTTACAGTGGGATCGGATTTGATCTGCTGGCTGATCCTTGGCCGAGCAGAGCTCAGGGCGGGGAGCGCTCAGCTGTGGTGATACTGTCTATATTTAACCCCACTAATGCAACTTAATTCACATTATGGCCAGTTTGGAAAGCTGTGCTCTTGCAATGCCTGCTCTTTGCAGGTAGACACCACTCAACAGCCCAAAAGGAAAATGATGACAATTCATTAAAGGTCATTTATTCCCAGTGGCTCAGCTGTACTTTTAAAATCTGATACATCCATCAGGCACTTTATGGCTGCGTCATGGAAGTGCTCTGCCCAGCTCCAGGGTAGCAGACAACCTTTGGCTCAGCCTAGGTGTTCGGAGGATTCATATTCTTAGCATACGTTAGGCAAAATCTGGCCAAATCCTACCAAGGAGTGTCTGTTGCCTCAAATACTCACAGCAAAATTAACCTGACACTGTTCTTCACAGCTTAACTGTAGCCACTAGCCAGTGCCAGCACTGCTGAGCATTGTCACCACTATTAGGTACGAGAGACTGAAAAACCTCCCAGCTTATCAAAAAGCAGCTGTGACATGACTTTGCACTGGATGACGGCTGTCCCAGTGAGGAAATGCTGGGTACTCACACCGGTTTTATCTAGCAAAGAAAGATATAACAATGACTGGCTGCAAACTGAAGCCAGAGAAATTCAAATGAGAATGGAAGCACGGGATTTTAACAGGCTGGAAATTATCCATGGGGCCAAACTTCCAAAGAAAACAAGGGGCTGAGGAGGTTTCAGATCAAGCCCAACCACATCCCCAAAAAAACAACAGAGCTCAAAAAGCACATCAGGCGTGCTGGGGAGGTTCTATGTCAGAGGACCAGCGCTATGGGTTCTCACAGGCAGTGGGAAAGATATTTTCATCAGTTTTGTTCTCAGAGGGATGGGTTGGGGTACACAGGGCTGCTGCAGCCAGCTGAACTAGATTTGTTTCTTACATTCAGCAACAAAATGAAATGCACTGCAAGACAATCGTTCTCATACATTGAAAACTGGGAAGTTGCTGCAAGAGTCAGAATGGAGAGAATTCGAAGGCAGGTCTCTGTGGAAGTGGAGAGGGAATTTATTTCAAAACTAAGGTGAATACTGATTAGACTTGGACGACTTGGCCTGTGTTCAGACGCCCCCACTACTCTGTGACAGGAGGCAGATCACACATTTCCACGAGAAACAGTTACTTACAGGTATGCGCTCTCTAAAGAAACTTAGTGTCTTAGTTCCTTCTTTGTCAAGGTGTCCGGTGGTTCTCTCTGTGTGTTTGTGCATGGGTGGAAAAAAAAAAAAAAAGAGAGAGAGAGAGAAAATGCTTCTGTATGACCCCAAACAAGCATATGTTTAAAGAAATTAGTGTTGCAGCACTTGAGGTTTGCACCATGTGCTAGTGAGCCATATGTGTTCTGTAACATACAGCACTCCCCGTTTCTTAATTTGTTTCATGGGTTGATTCATAGCTGCTTTGCTGGAGAGTGGTATGATTGTCACTGCTTCAGCGCAGGATGGGTGGTGTATACGCTGACCGTGTATTAGAAAGGACAGCAGGTTGCCTCTCCCATACCTACGTGAAAATATTATTGATTCACACTTCTGTGTAAGTGAAATCAGAATCTCCAGCTCCAAGCTACCACCCTGAATTTAGCAGCCACTGCGTAACAAAACCTCCTCAGCTCTGCCACAGCTCAGGCAGCTCTTCAAGGGGATCCGCTCACTACTGCTGGTCCTTAAAGTATCCATCAGAGGTGGGCGGGTTTCTTCTCTTTGGTCTGCTTGCTCTACCCCATGCGACGTAATCATCGGGATGGAGCTGAACAGAAACAAACCACAGCTCACTTGGGTGAGACTGTGTCTGTCTCTCGATCCAGGATTTACAATTCCTCAGGTTGGCAGGAAGAGAGAATGGTGGGTTGCAAGATGCCTTTTCCTCTGATGCTACCAGCAGGGAGAGAAGGAGGAATATGGCAGTGAACCATTTTGGTCCCACTTTTTGCAAGACACCTGACGGCTTTGCTGGGCTATAGGCCAGTGCCAAAGGAGCGGAGCAGGGCTCGTAAGTACAGGGAGGGTTAACTCTCAGGTGCTGAGCTTACTCTAAGCTCCGTGACCTCCTCCATCAGCAACTTTGTGAACTGTTTGAAGAGACAGACATGCCTGAACCTAAACAGGAAAAAAAGACGGGGACAACACCACCCTCACCAAATCTGGAGTAACTCCTGTTCTGCTTTCTTTTTCACTCCACCTTATCCCAGCGCAAGTGGTGTCAGGATGCAATCCCCATGCCAGGGAAGGGAGCAGCGGTTTGCCTGTCCACAAACCCATTTTGTGCTGGTAGTGGCTGGGGTTAAAGTCTAACAAACTTCACACCCGCAAAAAGAGGCTGACAAAGCCAAGCAGAAAAGGAAGGGCTTTCAAGACTTTCAACTAAGAAACAAAGTGGCACTATACAAAAATGACTAGCTCTCCGCTTGCTTGTAATCCCCAAGGCTAGCTCTCTGCCTGGCAGACTGCATGTCAATGCCTTATTAGCTTGCGCTTGATGTTCTCACCATGCTGCAAGAGAGGAGGACAGAGATGCAAGGGTTTTCAGCATCTCTGAAAGTCCCACCACTACTGCAGTGAGGATCTGCCTGCATTTTGTTAGCATTTCTTCCTAGGGAGAACAAGACCTGCCTGACAGATGAACGCAGAGAACCACAAAGAGGGAATTCATAACCTGGATGGTGAATTTCATATAGAACGAGCCGGATTTAAGGTAGATCTGACAGACAGCAGGGGTAATCTGCACAGTCTACCTTTTCAGTGGAAACTCCACTGAGTTGCAGAAAACTTTGCTGCCAATATGTTCGAGCAAAGAAACGTTGGTTGGAATGGTGAGTGGAGCCCACCCAAAGTTCATTTGCAGCTATTCACAGGCCAGGCTAATCCTCCCCCTCTGCATTTAAGTACTACAGAAAGCCTGAGACAGACAGGTATCAGTGTGCTGATAAAAACAGAACTCTGCTTGTTCCTGGCATGGCTCTGGAAGAGGGCCGGCATAACTTCTGTATAGAAAATTCCTTCAAGAGCTCATAAAGGCAGCAGCATATTGAATATCAAACCCTCTTGAGGAAAACTGTTGAAACCAGGGAGGTTTTGCCCAAAATCACACTGCAGAATTGCAGCTTCCTAAATTGCACCAACGTACAGCATGTGCAATCTCAGAGCCAGCTGCTAACTCTTACAGACAGAATTTGCTGACATGCAAAACCTTCACTCTTTTTGTACTTGCCTCCATCTCTCAATCTCTTCTGGAAATGCTAAAGAAATGACATGATCTGAGGCTGCAGAACTACACTGCCACTGCATTTCAATTCATGGGCACAAAGCCTGGGCTTTCTCCCTGCTTGGCAGCCCAAGGACTCTGAATATCTCGTTTAACTCTCCTCTTGTTTCTGCTGCTGAATGGCCTGTAAAAAGATATCCTTCACTTGATCCATTGTGTCTTGATACAGTTTAAAATCTTCCTCTTTCTTTCTCACAGTAGTCTCCAAAGCAGCCTTCAGCACTTCATTCTCATCCTGCTGGATCACAAGCCTACAAGGAAACAAAAGAAAACTTTCATGTGAGCTGTGAGGCTTCAAAGCAAATTAGAACAGTGCTTCAGCTCTTGGGAAGAAAATGCTGAAACACATGCTCTCTGGTAATTTTATGACAGGTGTAAGAAAGAGCAGACTTAACACTTGTTCCTTCTATCTTTGAGACAGAAGAGTATTAGATGACCAAAGTATTTTTCAGACCTCTTTTGTTAAAGATTATAATTTTATTTTCACTAACAAGCTTGCAATCAATGCATAAGGGAAGAAAAAGAAAAAAAAAAAGGTGTCTTCCTTGCATCTGCATTGTGTTGCTTAATGTCTGCATTAGTTTAACATTTCTGGGTATCTGTATAATTATTAGGAAATTTCTCTAAGAATGACATAGACAAGTTCAGTCCAGAGGATCTGGGATTTCTACAGAGTTCACTAGGTTTTATCTTCTGAGAAGCAGATGCAGGTAACATCACTGCAAAAAGGACAGCAACAACTCTTAGCTATTGCGAGTAACACAGCATGGAGAAAGGGAAACCATACCTTGTGCGCAGCTCCTCGACCTGCGATTCTAGAGGCAACTTAGAAAGCTGGGCTACAGAGAGCTCCTGTCTATCACTCGCATTCATGGTGAGTCTTGAGTGACTCACAGGCTGGCCTGCAGGTTTAATCACAAAATGGCATTTTAGTAAATCAAACACCAATTTTCACTTGGTAGCACACTGAGTAAATCTCAGCAAACAGTGAATAAACACTAAGGAATCTGTTAAGTTCTCTGTTTATCCATGAAAATTCTGTAAATATATAAGACAGGCTTTTATTTATCCTCTTTTCAGCAAAATGAAAACATGATGAGTTTGCATTTCAGGGCTAAATGCAGTAATATGTGTGCCTTCCTATTTAGAGAAGAAAAAAATTAATCCAAAATATTTAAGTGGGCAAACTAATAGGAACAGTTGAAAAGGATTATTTTGATGTTTATCTTGTTGTTGTGTTTCACTTAAGATTATGACAGCTGTTGCTTCCTAAATGCCTGTGATAAAAATTGCATGTGGCACACACTGAAACAGCTTTTGTAAAGCACTTTGATCCTCAGCATAAACACAACACAGGTTAAATGCAGTAAAGCGCTTAAATGTGTACTTCAAACTAAGGTTCTAAATGAGGAATGCTTTCCTAAATAAAGGTCTACCCAAAACATGCAGCATTGCTCCTGTGATTTCAAAGGGACACACAAACATTTCTCAGGGTTATAGAGAGAATACAATTCAAATTTACTGCTGGGATTGGAGAAGCAAAACACCTGTGACTGACCAGTGAACCCCTACAATGGAAGAAGGCTCGGAGAAGACAGGCAAGGATGACAGGCTCAGGAAGCTCAGAAAGGAATGTAGGAAGTGACCACAGCTTTCGTAGGGGAAGCTGAACTCATCCCAACACCATGGGGACTGGAGGGTGATGTTTACAGCTGACTCCGTTGAGTAAATGTAAATGGCCTTCCCTAATCCATAGAGTACCACCTACCTGAGCCAGCCAGACAAACGTGACTGGAGTGTATACGTGGTTCAGTCCAACACAGAGTATAAACAAAAAATCCACCAAAATGATCTTTAAAGAAAACAGCGGGCTTGAGCTGGCTTCAACCCCCATATTCCTTCCTGGCAACTGGGGACACCCAGCATTGTGACAGTGAACATCTAGGCTGGTAATGGGGGTCATATTTGTGTTGCGATTCAACTGTACATTGTAATTGCTATATCATGCTGAATTGTGATTTCAGTACATTGCTGTATCACTTTTCCAAATTAAAGTCGCATGTAACATCAAAAATCTTCAAGTAAGTAAATTTGGTATTAAAACACTAAATCCTCCTCATCTGGAACATCTAAAAGAACCAGGGCAGAAAGTATTGAACTCTGAGAAAAACATATGAGAAGAAAAGGCTATGTTGTATAACCAAGAAATGCTTTTGATCATGAGGTTGTCCTGTTTTACCAGGCTTGGGAGAACCTGTTGTTACTTACCTATTCTCCTCTGGGGTTATTCTTTGCTAATTTTAAATTTGGGTAAGACAGAAAAAAACCAAAAACCTAAAAGCCTGAATAATTTTAAAACACAACTGGGTTGTTTCTAGCTATTCAGCATCATTATCTATTTCCCTTGAATTGAAGAGACTAGAAACATTAGATTAGCAATTAGATCAGCTCTCTCCAATTTTGCACTTTCAGAAAGAAAAGAAAATATTATGTTAATTAGCGGGTTCTCTAGTCTCTATTTTATATTCAAGCTTTTCATTCCTTCTTATTTCCCCAACTATATGGCATGAAAGCGTTTTGATAACCTACATGCTCAGCTGAAGAGGTATATCACAGACTTGTAGACTTGTTTCTTGCACAAAATCCAGAGAGTTTGGGCACATCACAAGGGGCTGAGCTCTTTTCAAAGAAGGATGGTGAAATAGATTGTTACCTCCTCATCTTAACAGACTTAGAGCGGATTTCTTCTTATTAGTCTTACTGCCAATCCTTTTCTACATTTGCTTTTAGTTCTTATGCGGACGAGACTAATGAACTCAATATTTAGTAAGAAGGAACCTGTCACACCGCTAAGAACAGCCTGTTTCCTCTGGCTATGAAATGCCGATCTCCCGGAGGTGAGTTACCAAACTGACCAAAATGGCTTAGGACCTGGAAAGTTTATCACCATATCTCTGAGGTTGCCAGGAAAGCTAAGTGGAGCACATGTATGATAACGGAACAGCACATCACTACATTGCACTACCAGGTTGTATGAAAGTCTGAGCACTCAAAAAATCCATTAAATTCTCCTCTAGACACAGCACCAAAATGCTCCCATACTATTGAAGGCATGGAGTCAGTCAAAAGTGTACCATTGAGACCTGCATTCCCAGAACTCTCACCTGGCTACTACCTGTCCCTACAAATATCCTGATTTCTTCCTCTGAGAATCTGCAGAACCATATGAGTATTCCAAAGACTCTCACCTTCAAACCCTCCCAGAAATCACAAAGGATATACCACAACACCATTTTTGTGAGGCCCAGCACTGCTCTCTTAAAAAGATGAATGTCCTATATCCTAAAGGCCAATGGCTGCAGCACTTTGTTTCTAAGCACTAGGCTTCTATTAGGATCCGAGTCTTTCTGCGCTACTTTTTCTGCTGTCAGGCTCTCGGTGAACACAGGTAAGACAGCTCTAAAAGTCTGTGCTCAAAGAAAAACACATGAGAATGAGTCAGTGTTGGCTGGGAGCCCTTTGTAAGGACACAACAGTTCTGTGCTAAGGAGTGGACCCGCATTACAGAGGGGAGCAGGTGCGAAGCAATCATTCAGTCCTCATCCAGGATAAAGGCCCCTCTGAGTCCTGTTCCTGTATACCCAGTCTTCTCACCATGCTGGATGAGTGAACAGCAGTGCTCCCCTTGAGGTCCTGAGCACCGTGTAGATGTTACACCAGAGACCCTAGCTCTCCTGCACAAATCGAGATCACAGGGAACAACCACATGTGATTTCTTGCATCACAGTCCTGCTCCGATTGTCAAACTTGCATATGACCAAGAGCACTACAATGGGAAATGCAAAGAAATGCAATGCAGTTACAGTGGTGTTTCTTACCTTAGTCTGACCCATGCCTAAGAAGAAAGAAGACGCCAGTGCAGATGGAAAAGGAGGTGAATGCTTATACAGGCCATAGTGCTCAGTACAGATCAGCTCAAAGAAGCTGATGAGGTAGCATTAGTACACACCGTAGTGTCGGCTGGAGTAATGATGAGAGCCACGCCATGTACCTGCTGAGCTGTAGGGCAGTCCCCCTACAGCCCAAGATCATGCATTTCAGCGTGGGGCAGGCCAAGAGATTGTACGAGGTCTCTGATGAGGCTTATGATCTCTCTACTCAACTCAACTCTACCCTAACTCAACCCGACACCATCCCAATATCTGTCAAATTGAAATTCCTGTTCCTACTGTTCAAGTCCTGGCATTTAAAGTCTTTTTACTTTATGAAAATACACATAAAAAGGGAAACCACTGGAAAAGTTTCCATAAGAATATGTGCCATTTTATTAGTTTAGACACTTTACAGAATCAGAGTCCTTAAGCAATAAAAGGATCTGATCAAGGAAATAAAAATTTAACATCCACCATGAATTCTCCTCCTTTAACTATGCTAGTGAGGCTTTCATATTTATAGCAGGAGATTATCATGTTCATGGGATAATAAATTACACCAGATCTAATTACTTCATCACCAGCAATAGTTTTTCATAGACACTGACAGGCCTTAAATTGGGATGCGTCCTTTAATTCTGTTCTTAACCTTCAGATGAATCTGTCAGCCAGAAGTGCAAAGGGGAAACAGCAGTGGGCTTGGTGGCAAACCCAGAGCAGCGTCAAGTTTTTTTCTGTAGACTGTCATGCCATGAAAACAACATATTGCAAAAGTCCTGGTCCCACTTAAATCTGTGGCAAAATCCTCTTGAATTAAGCGGGGCCAGGATTTTATCTTCTGTACTGGTCCACTGGCCTGAGTAAATCCGAATTGCCATGTGTAAGGTCAATCATTTGTGTAGGTTTGACAGATCAAAGTCCAACTGTTGCTGCTGTCTATTAACCACAGAGGTAGAATGGGGGACATAGTTGTAGATAAGGACTCCACCTCACCTGTTTTGCTCCTCAGGGGAGGTTTCTGTGCACCTGTGTTCCTCCCTGGATCCATCTGCAGTTTTTCAAGCTGCTGTTCCAAAATGACACATCGCCGCCTCTCTTCCTGAAGCCTTTTCTCAGCTTTCAAGACTTTATTGCTGCCTTCCTCCACCCTCATAGGCAAAAAAAAAAAAAAAAGTAGTTCAGCTTACTTATGTCATGACTATTAAGGATCAATGAGTCTCGATATTGAATCCTTCTTCATGCTGCATAGATCCCAATAGATCCCAACAGAGGGAAAAGGAGAATTTTCCGTGCATTCAAAGGCAGAAATCCCACTGCAATTGTTCCAGATGACATCCTCTAAATTTGCAAAACAGAATAAAATAATGAATACAGTTGCAAATAATGGGTTCATTAATGGAGGTTGCCTAGATCCCTTAACACTGGCTGCTTGTGTGAATTTACCACTCAGATGAGCAGGCAAGCTGCAGATTGCTGAGAAGAGATCTTTTATTAGAGGAATAATAAACTGCATTTTTTAAACACTCTGGAAAAACTTTGGAGGGAAAATAGTTTATAAAAACGCTGTCTAGCATTTAGCTGTTTTGCGTCAGTTATCTGAAAGTAAGAAAAGAAACTTGAGGTTGCTTTTAATAAACTTGGCCATTAGACACTACTGCGGAAGAAAGTGAGTGGAAAAGAAACTGATGGTTCACTCTGCAGTACAGTATGGAAGAGGAAATTCCCTCTCTATTTACTCTGCACAATATTAGAAAATTAACAGCAAAAATGTTATGTGTACCCACAGATGCAGCCAGCAGTGCATCTCATGTGGGGCAGTGCCTGATACCAAATGATTTAAAGTGAGAGAGAAACCTGAAATAACTCACTGCATTGTATAAGGCAGAGTAAAAGAATTTCCTTCTTGACCCCACAAGTGACAGCTATTACTTTCTGAATCAAGAGACCTGATTACTTATTTCCCTCCTAGCTGGCATAACTAAAGAAATATTACAACTATAATAAAATTAAATCACTGTCTTAAAAAATCTAGCTACAGGCAAGGCTCTGACCTCCTGTGGTAGTGAATTCCTAGGCTGGTGACATGCTATGAGAAACATTTCGCTCAGTGGTTCTGAATTCGCTAAACTTGCATTTGACCAGGTTCCTCTGTTAAAATGAATAACTCAAACTAAAATGTTCCTCTAGCTCTCCCCCTTCCTCCAGCAGGGCCAATCCTACAATTCGTTTACAACAGAATCTTCTGACAGTATATACTGCTCTGCAGAAAGTGACTGTGAAACACAGCCCTAAATTCTGGCAGCTGCTGTAGAGAAATCCCACTCCTGTAACCATTCCCAGTGGTCTTCTCTTGACTTAAGCATTATATGTGTTACTTGAGCTTTGCTGACCCACACTCCAACAGGGGAAGGGAAGAGGAGGAATGCCTGATTTTTTTTAACACATATTCATGTTGAAATATGACTGGATGCTCTATTATCCTGGGGTCTTCCAGGAGTTATTGCACACAATCCACAAAATTTACTTTATCTGCAGGAACTCTTGATAACTCATGGTAACTGCAGAGCTGCTGAATCATCAGTCTACGGTACATTTTACAAGCAGCTGTGCATTTCGTTGACTCCGTGTTCTTCATTATCCCATATTTCTGATGGCCCTATTTCAGCTACCACTCACACCTCCATCTTTATCTAATTGCATAACTCTATTAAAGTCACTGGGCTTACAAACAGGAATAAGATTCTCCCAGTGTATTTTCCCAGGATTTAGCCCTTAAAAGCACCTCTACCACAGTTAAAAAATTATTTTTCTCACTGCAATTAATTGTATGGGACAAAAGTTAGTCAAGTGAGAAATTATAACTATTGTAAAATAAAGCAAGCAAGCAAGCAAATAGTGCCTATTGTATTCAAAAGCACACAGACACAAGTATATCTTCCTAAAACTGCAATACAGATTTGGGAATCAAATAATAAACATTCCTTAACAGGGAATAAAAGCAGCAGCTAAAAGGTGTCCAAAGATAAAAGACTTTGCTTTTCCTGCCCTCCTAAAACATAGTTAGCTTTTAACATCATCTTAAATAGAATTGAATAACAGAAGAAAAAAAACCCACTGCTATGCTCCAGTTAAACCAGAAGAAATTAATTTAGAAGAGAACATAGCAAAACTTAAAAGAATGTGAAAAGCTTTTGGAACAGAAGTCAGATTATAACTATAATTATAGTATTTGCTACTGCTGAATAATATTGCTGCCTAAATAACACCGCACATATATAAATATACGAATTCTAGTTCTATCTAGGTGCAGCAAGCGTGAAGATGACACCATTTTTTCTGCCCTTTGTTCTAAAAGAAGAATAAAAAAAATGAATCATCAACTAGTCAGGGAAATTGAGCAGAAAAAAATTAAAAGCCCCTATTTAAGGAAAGGTTCACATTGGCAGCGTGTGATGGACTGTACTGCATGCTATAGACTCTCACATGTCTCAAGCACTCCTGAATCGCAGCATCCCACAAAGGACACTGGCAGAGCGAGCCACTACCTTTTCTGCAGCACAGTGACCAGTTCCAGGAGCCTGTCTTTTTCTACTTCAGCAGCTTGGCAGAGCGCCTTGTGCTCTGTGATCTGCGTCTGCAGCACTTTCAAATCCGGGCTGTCAGTGCCAGTAAGCCTAAAAGCAGCAGAAGCATAGAGAGTCCGTTTCCCATTTCACAAATGAAAGAAATGAAACAAAGACAAGATTTGAAAAACATATCAAAATACATTTGTCTGAGGACTAAGCCAGAATGCAGAGCCAGGCTCACTACCTCCCCCCAGCATCAGTCTCCATACTGCACTAAATGGAATACAAGTATTTGGAAATAAAGCCACCGTGAGTTTAATTAGAAAGGTCTTTTCCTTTGCAAGGAAGCTTTCCCTTCCCATCACCCCTGAAAACAAACTTCCACCTCTGATCAATTCGCTATCACCAACTCTCCTCCCATTGCTACTGCCAAAGTAAAAGAAGTCTATATGTGGGTTCTCTGAAGTGCTGCACTAAGCTATTAAACGGCATGGTATTGATTTTCTCGCACTGAAAGGCTTCAGGCAGCATTAGTATAATGGCCGCTTTTGTGCCTAATATGTGATGAAAGGAAGGGGCAGTTTTCCCATGGATCCCATTATTATTTACTTCATTACTTCTCTAACCTCTCTGCATAGCAGTATTCAGGAATATCTGCTTTAGAGCAAAAAGCAGGAGAAATCTTGACAGTTCGGGGTGAAAAGGGAAAAACGGGATTTATGGGGCATAAAACTAGCAATCATTAAAAAAATTAAGATAGCAAGATGTTAGAGCCTGTGTCAGAGCTCTTCGGCAGCATCAGGTAGAACGGATGGTGAAAGCAGCTGTTCATTACAGAAACAAGGCAGACAAGGATAAGGCTTGCCAGCAGCTTGCGGAGCAGTGCAGGAAACCTCCCTTGTTTATGATGACGTTTCTACACATACCTTCCAGGTGTGATGGTATTCCTGAGAAGGGAAGGCTTAGTAGCTGCCGACTCTACAAGCGTATGGCCCATCTTGGACACCGTGCTGAGAGGAAGAAAGCTTTGTTAAGCACTGAGCTCTGCAGAGGGCAGTCCTCCAAGAACTCCAGTCACTTTTCAACGTCTGTTTTCATGCTGCCTTGTAGGGAAAAGACTCCCCGAGCCTCCTAAGTGGGCATCACACAGGCCTTGCATACACAACAGCTCAGCTTGCTCCCCAGTTCCCAAACATGCTGCAAAAACACCTTGTGTCTCCAACGTATGAAAACTACAACTCATTGTTTGATCTCTGTGCTTGTGGGGATACTTTGCTGGCAATCCAGACCGGCACTGTGGGGCTCTGTGTCAGAGAGTACCCACACAGCAACTCAGGAGCAGGAATAGCTCTCGACCCTGCCTGGCTCACACCGACCACGCAGCCACTGCTGCTGCGTTTCCTCACAGGCACTGCCTTGGACCCTCGCACACAGCACTCTCATCTTACACCTTCACCCAAGGGTGAGAGACAAGCACACGTTACTGTGTCTGGCTGATGGGGTTTGCACGTTGCATGCTTTCATAACCAAATGAACCCCTGTTCTACAAGATGTACAACTTTTATTTCCAAATGCTTTTTTAAAATATACTTTATACAGTTTTCTGAACCCTTATGCTTTGCGGAGAGCCTCAGGAAGATCTGTCAGGCTTACTGTTGCAAGAGGAGGAGTTACAGTTAACACCAGAGTATCGCTTCCAGTCTGGGTGAGTTTTATGCATAATGATATGTATGCTAGGGACGTAAAATTCTAGTGTGTGTTTGTTTTCCGAATTTGAACGCAGCTGCCTTAAGGCAAGTCCCTGTAGACTTAGCCCATGTTTCCTTGTCTTCAGGGTGCAGCTAACAGAGGATAAAGCCTTAATATTGTGGAACAGGCAGAGCTGCCTTCTAGGCTGGGAGTGGTTAATCCTAAAATCCAGTTAAGGTTGATAATAACAGAAGCGGCCCAGTCCAAAAATGCAGATTTTTACTTCGACATCTCCAAGGGGCTTTAGTTCCTATTTATAGCATTTTTCATTTCATCTTTCCTGATAGGAAAAGACGATTCACTAAAGTAAAATGGAATAGAGAGTTCATCAGCATATTAAAGTTAATGGAACGAGTGAGCCCTGCTGACCAAGTTATTAACAGCTCCTGCCATTTTCAGACTCATTCATTGCCCACCTGACATGCCAGCTATTTTCATGACAGAGCTATGTTAGCCACATATACAAGCAATAATTTATGCACTACACTTAGTGGCTTCTACAAAGCCATTACCCAACCTCATTTTCCTGCTTGCCTTCCTGCTTACCATCAGCAGACATAAGTAAAAAAGTGGATAAACACAGATTTGCTCCAGGAGAGCACAACTTCTGCAGAGTTAGAAGTGGGAGAACGAAGTCGGTCATAAGGATGTAACAACAGAGATGTAGAAACTTTCAAATTAAGGCTATTTTAACTCTACCTTGAAAACACTGAGAACTTTTCTCAGATTTTGTACTTAGAGTCAGGAATACAGTTGACAATTTTATAGCCAAATTCAGTGTCTAAAGTAATGTGGTAGGTGAGTTAAAATTACACAGAAGGAATCAGTTGCAACTTTATTTTGATGAAAATTTTCCTCCTTCCTCAGAAGACCAGTCTCAAATCCTCATTGTCAATTACACTATGAACTCTTTAGCAACAAAACCAGCATTTTAACAGGAAAGGATATAATTTCCTCTGGTGCTGTGGTCTCTTTACACAGCCAGAGCAACCAGAGTCACAGCCATGTAAACAAAAATTAGATTTACTGCTGTATTAAGATTAGTGTAACTTATACGGTCCTCAGTGAGGCTTTAAAAAGGGTGTTTGTTAAGAACAAACAATGTGGCACGTTTTCAATGTTTTTGAGAGAAAACCCTACTCAAAGTGTATTTATTGATTTAAATAATGCACTGGTGATTTAGTGCTTACCTAAAATGGCATTTTGTATTAATTCGTCACCCTGCTTTCAGAAGTCTGCTCATTAGAAGCCCTGTTTCTCATAAGAAAGAATCACAGGCACTTAAGCTAACCACATAAACATTATCTGAGTGGAAGAAAAAGAATTAGCTGCACTACCATCATGCCAAATGTAGTAATGTCTGCAAGTCTGTATATCTTTATCTGTTCCAGGACGAAAGTCCAAGAGATAATGTGATTAGAGATTCCCATATACTGTAAACAAGCTGCCACAGCTGTTGGTGCACAGCATTTGTGGTTTGATACAATTAGCTGGGAAAACCATGCTTCTGAATAACTCACAACAATTTTAAACATGGATATTGGGGTCTTCTTACCGAGCAGATCCAATCCTTCCAACCTGATTGCTGCCTGATGCCAGAGGCTTAAGCAGAGAAAAACCAGGATCTTCTGAGAGTTCAGAAGGTGGTGTATCAGCTCCTGAACTGTCTCCTTGATGGGCAGATTTATTCTGTTAATGTTGGAGCAGGTTATAAAACCAATTACACATTTCAAAGGAAAACAGCTGCATCAATGCTTTATCACCAGCTTATGATTTTTGCTACAAGCATGCCAGAACTTTTCATTTACAGGACCTCCTCAGAAACTTTTCTTTAGCTTCTATCCATTGGAGGATGAAAACAAAGCAAAAATCAATAAAAAGCGCAGTTTCAGATGAAATCACAGGGTGCAGACAGTGTCGCTGGAGAGCCCACAGTACAGCAGCACCATTATCACCACCAGCACAGTTGGTTTGTGTCCCTAACCTAAGTTTTATCTTGGTTTCAGTGCTCTAGCCCCCATTACTGAAGTATCTGACAGATTCACAATCTCAGCATAACCCTGTAGGGTTTTATGTCAATGGGAATTGGATGCCTAAATGCCCTTTAACAAAATCTGACTGCAAATGTCAGACCACACAAGAAACCTTTGGCAAGTTAGTGGCTGCCTCTCAACTCCCATGCCTGTGCGCTGGCAGTAGTACCATCTTGCCTCTGTCAGTTGGCAACACGAGACCATGAAAGTTGAAAACATTCTTAACATAGTAGCCATAAGGGGCCAGCCTTCCAAATTCTTTCATCTGTACAGTGATATTTCCATATGCCTGAGGCCCATCAGACCAGTATCAATAGCTTGGAGATCTATGGAAGGTTTTGAAGCAGCTTGCAGTGGGAAATGAGAGTAACTTACTAAGGGTCCCATCACCCCCTAAAGGGATGTGGCTGATGTTGGCTTCACCTATGTTTCCTTGCATGCTTCTGTCAGCAGCCAAGGATGCTGAATACTGAGAAGTCCCCACTGCAGTGCAACCCTTGCTGTCTGTTATGTGACAGTCCTGACACAGAGGTACGTGCGGATGTGATTGATATTTCTGTTTTCTGCTGCTTAAACAGCTTGAAGTTATGTACAAACAGGAAAGAAGCTTAAGAGTTACAAGAAAGAATTCCTGCTTTATCATTGCATCGGGAGAGACTGTCAGTAGGACCGGTATTAAGTGTCACAAGCTAGCAACCATCTCAGATAACAAGGGAGAAGGAAGTGGAAGAGCAGATCTAAAACAATTACAAAGTGTGCTCCTCTAGTTAATTTCTTCTGACTGCCTACCTGAAGTGTGAGTTGCCTAATCTCCTCTTCCAGCTCTTGAACCTTTGCTTCTCGTTCAGCCACCATCTGTCTGAGCTTCTCTATAAGGCAGTTTTGTTGCTGAACCTCACTGTTCAAGTGCTGCCCTAGCATCTGCTGGGACTCCTTGTTCTTCTCATCCTGCTCGCTCAAGTGCTTTAAGATCTCCTGCATTTGCTTCTGCTGGATCTGATAAAATAGAAACAATGAGTGAGATCTCCACTTTTGTACACAATGATTATTAAGACCCCCTGGATGTTTTCACCTTCCAAGACAAATACCCATTTCGGAATGCTAGGGCAAACCACTGCCCTGCCAAACCCATTCCCTGGTGTAAGCACACTGATGTCACTAGTGCTACTCCAAGAATTTGATCCAATGTTTAAAGCATGAGATCAACTTGCCTTGTTCTCAGCATTTTGCACTGAAAGGACTGCACAGTACATCTACTTGCAATGCCCAGACACATGCAGCTGGGCAAAGAGTCTGTCCCCACTGGTCCCTGCTTGTCATATCAAGATTTTAGTGACTTGGACGGTGCAAGTAGAAAAGACCTGAGCAACTGAGAGATTCAGTTTGCTGGCATCTTTGCTACTCAGTGTAGCAGAAAGGAGATCAAGAGAGTCTGGCCTTTGACAAAGGTGACTTTTTCATAAATTAGATAAAAGTAAAGATGTCAATGTGCTTTCTGTGAAGTTAGAACACGATCAGATTGTGTGACAGTGGTATTAAAAGATGAGGGTAGCATGAGATGACAGCTATGAGGCTGGCTGTTTTACCAGTGGGGTTTGGAGTTTTTCTCATGCTGACAAACCTAATTCCTGTCGGATAGTTTATTCTGCAGGCCAACAAACTACAAGCAAGGTGCTTCTTTGATGTAAGGGATAAAAGCAGGTTAACCATTCCTTCTCAAGTAAACTCGCATCTTTCTGTAGTAATTTCAGTGAGAATGCTCAGACTTGGCAAAAGTAACAACTGTTATTTGGCTCCTCTGTAATCTGCTTAATCTGCTGGTCAGTACCCATATTCCCCGTGGCTGCCAAGAAAGGTGAATACCAGCTTAGTCATAAGTATATCTTAGCTAAAACCTATGAACAGAAGCAAGGAAATGGAAGTGATTTGAAACCTGTGAGGAGCTGGATCAGGAAACGCAGAACTAAGCCTTCTAAAGAAGTAGTATATTTTCTAATTTTTTTTAATGATTATTATTGTAATCGGGGAAGACCATTTAGAACCATGGCAGAACAAACGGATCCTGCAATCCCATGACAGCAGTCATTTATTTCAGTGTAACTGCATCTGGAGTCTCTGATAATACTCTTTGTCTTGAAGGGGCCAAATCTTCTCAGCTCCAGCTACTGCAAATGAATGCGCGCACGGCTTAGTGCCCATGGTTCAGCTTGTGTGTTTTGGGCTGTGTAAACCAACAAATGAAAGTGCAAGCATTCTAAGGAAAGTGCAGGCATTCTAAGGAAAAAAAAATATCTACAAATGAAGCTGAAAGCTGAACAGAGAATACAGTCCAGCTTCACAGGTCAGGAATGAAGCCCTTCTACCTACTAGACAATCCTATTTCAGTTTAAAGCCACTTAACTGCAGCTGGGTCACGCCTGGTGCTGTCTTGCAGCCTTTTACATGAGATCTGATCCAAAATGCAGAAGGGCTTTAGCTGACTAGGAAACCTCTGGCTGTCAGTTTGATTCATCAGGCTCTTTTGTACCCTAAGGTTGTCTGCATCATCATGTCATTAAATGACATCATGTTTCATCACTTATAGAAAGAAGGCTGATCTGCAAGGGCTGGGACCAACAGTAATAGTCAGACTGTACCAGCAAGGTGTCTATGAGCTCATCGTCGTGTTTTCCTTTCTCCAGCAAGGTTATGATCTGTCCCTTCAGGGTTTTCACTTCACAGCACAATATCTTGTTCCTGGCTTTTGATGCATCAAGTTTTTTTTTCACTTCCTCGTGACTTTTTTGGAGAGCATCGTGTTCCCCAGTGAGTTTCTGTAGTGACAAAAACACATCATAGGAAATGACAGTTAAAGCCTATCACCAAGCCCCAGGTGCTTTAGTGAGCTAAAGGAATCACACATTGCCTGGCAGAATCTAAAAAATGTGACTGGCATACCATGTCAGTAGAAATTACAAATGCTATTACTTGCTGCCTGCTTGCCAGCATCAAAAAATGGTCTGCTCAGAAATACAAGTGGACTAGATTAGTGCAGTGTGTGCCAGAAGTAAGTGATAATTTTGTGTTAAAACCTGATCCGGTATGCTCCTGCTTCTTCATTCACCTCACCATTCTCCATCAAGAAACCCTTTTCCTTCCAGGTACAGGGTGGTGATGCCACACTTGTCACTGCACTCTCCAGACTGTCAAGCTGAAACAAGGTCTTCTACCATCTCATACCAGCATACCCTTCATACAGTCTCTCTGCTGCCTTCTCATCTCGCCTCATCCAGAGCATGTGTTCTCTCTCCTCCTGATTCTTCCTCAGCTGCTGTCTTTCTATTGGCTGCCCAACATCTTAACCAGCCACAGCTGCACCTTATCTACATCGACCAACCCGCCACCCCTGAAGCCAACCCACAGTTGTATATTATCAGTGCTAATTAACCCAGCTTCATTCCACTACACACACTATCTAGTAGAAGTTGTCCTTGGCATATGCTGCTCCCTGAGCCGTGCCTTCACCTAGATGAAACTGGCCAGAGAGCACGCTAGCAGTTAAGTACTAATGGACAAGTACAGGGGAAGTTATTGTGAATAGAGCCCGAAACACAGAGGCAGAAGTAGAATCACACAGATTACAGTTATTGAGGAAAGCCTTCCCTGTGCTGTGTGCCTGTAGCTATAAATCTCCTCTTTCATTCTCATGGCCCAGAGTAAAAGGTGTGTATCACCTCATTGCTCATTCTGTTGCATGGTTAAATTGTGGTGAGAAAAGCAGCAGCTAATCAAGCTCTGGGATGGTGCCAGGTGGCCTCTACAGAAGTGAATACAGCAGAGGCACAAAGGGAGATGTGCTTTGCTAACCTGAGTATGTGTAGCTGACCACAACTACCCACATTTCTTGTGGACACAGGTCTACATATTCTTCCCATCTCAGGGTTTACAGCATATGCCACTAGCTATAGCCTCTCTCCACTGCTAAGCACTGGATGTCTGTTTATTTTTGTAGCAACTACATGTGATAGATGAATGGTAAGACCCATTTTCAGAATGCCTCTTAGAGGGTGTCTGGTGTCATTCTCAGCTTCATTCTGTTCAAGTGTAGAAGGCCACAGCCATACAGATATATGAGGTGTGAGGGGGATGTTTATATTTAACATTGCATGAAGAATGCACATCTGGCCCAAGGGCGAGAGGGATGCTGCACAGTTTGGAGAGCAGGGCTTCTTCCTATATATGCCTTCAGTATAAAGCCAATACCAGCTGCATTGCAACCTAGAGCCTCTCTCCCTCTTTCCAGCATCACCTGTCAGCTGGCCACATTGCAGGCCAAATGGATGCATCTGACACAGCATTCATGAAGCAGAGGGGAAGCCCAAATCTTGTACCATAGAGGGATGCCTAGCCATACAAGAGTGCAATACAGACAACAAGCATGGAAACCTTTTGCTCAGTCTGTAAAGTGCAGCAGAACTTCCTCCAGCAGATCAGGTGGGTTTCTGAAATGGTCTCTGGGTAGGCTGTAACATATACCCTGAAGATAAGGCAAGTTATTACACACTATATACCCAAACAGGACTCTGTCAGCTCACAGGTTTTTACCTCCAAAGTTTCTTTCTTTTCTTTTTCCAAGTTGCGAATCTTCAGCAAGTTCTTCTCTTGGGCTGACAACTTCCTTGGATCACTAAGTGCCAGCAATTCCTCATCAATCTCACTCAGTGATGTTCTGCTCTTGTTTTGACCCAACTGATTCTCCAGCTCTCGAACCTAGAGGACAATAATGACAGCTTACCCAGAGCCTTTACCAGAAGTACAGGGGTTCAGCATCAAAGAGGACATTACCAAAGGGAGTAGCAACGCATTACGTCTTGACATTTTTGTGGTTAACTAACACAGAGCAGTATCTGTTCGTTCAAATTTAAATTTGCTAGCTGTTAACAAACATGCAGATGTCTAGGGCAGCTGTGCAGGGAGGAGGTATGACACCAGACCTACAGGAGATTCAGGACACATGAAAGATCTGTGCCTTATTACAGCCACATGTGGAGGCCAGACAGATACTCCAAAGCATCTTCAATGCCACTAAACACATGTGTGGGCAACAGAATATCTTAGATCTCTTCTGAAAGGGCAGACACCCACATACATTTAAGCATCTTGGTCTTTAGCAGAATCACTGTCCAGGATGTCCACAATCAAAGGTACAGTCTAGCTAGGTACCTAGCACTGTTTTAGGTGCCCTGGGATACTGGAGACATGTATGATGCAGGATCTACAAGACATCCATGCTCCCCTGGAGAGACGACCAGAGGTCAGAGGGACACCCTACAGCATCTTGGCTGGCATTAGACACCTATGTGTAGTCAAGTGAACTCAGTCCCTGCATCTCAGCTATTCACTACAGACTTCTTTTAAAGTCAGTAGAAGGAAATGGGCACTGCTCCAGCAGAGTTCCTCTGCCCTGCTCTGGATGTGTCTTCTAGGATAAGATGCACCTACCTCACTTTTGATCCAGTGACTGTATTTACAAGATTCCCACTGACTACAGAAGGGCCCTGGGGAGACTGGCTCAGAAAGAAATTTCTACATTATAGCAGAGTACAGTATGTGCAGTCTTCAGATGAATCCCAGCTAGGGGGTCTAATGGAAGGAAAGTGTAATTTGCTCAAGGGAAAGTAGAGGTTAACAATTTCAGTCAATCAGAGTGGGGAAAAGAAGAAGTCAATCAGAGCGGGTAAAAGAAAAGAAAAAAAAAAAAAAAAAGAGGTAATTAAACAGCAGAAAATCAGGAAAAATATGTAACAAATTGCTGGAAAGAAGTTTTAAGATGCAGACAAAACTGCCTCCCTGTCTTGAGCTGACATTTCAGCTAGACTGTGCCTTTCAGAAGATTCAAGAGTTAAAGACTTTACTGAGGTTCCTGAGGGAACAACTTGAAAATCTTATCTGGCCTCAATTCTTCCCATCTGACTTTGGGCACTGAACAAAGGTGTCTAAGTCAGAGCACAGACACTGACAGGGCTCCTTCTGTACTCAGTGGAGAGAGGCACGTTCAAAACATCCTGGGATTCTAACTAGGCTGCCATAGCTCTCCAAGGTCACTGAACTCTCTCCTTCGACACAGACGCAGAAGATTCCCAGCTTAAATACTGAAGCTTGCGTATTTGCACTAGACTAATTAACATAGTTTGCAGGAACTCTGAAAGACCCTGCACATATCAACATATATTTAAAATTTAACTCCCCACCACCACACACACAGTCCACCCACCTCAAAAAACTACTACAGAATTACTAGAAAGTGTTTTATTCTAACAGTTACTTTCTTATAGAAAAGAGTGGCCATGTAGTTGCAGTAAATACTGTACCGGGACACACCTTATAAGCAAGTATAGATGTTAGGAATTACTTAATGAAGACTAACAAAATCTTTACCTTAAACTGAGGTAATATCTATACTTAGAAAGAACATCCCAGCACCCAGCTTACATGGCACCATGCAAGGTCTTAACTCACCTTGCTTTGGAGAACAAGAATTTGCTGGGCTCGTCCACGCCAGCTGCCAGAATTGGTCAAGAGATTTTGAATATTCACATCTTCCCCAACTTCATTTGCTAAAAGCTATGAAAAAGGGATTAACATCAGAAATAAGGCCAGGCTTAAACACATGTGCTGGGGAAAGCAGAGGGAAAGCTGCTCTCTCTAGCAGTAAACACAAAACACTGTTATCTGCACATAGCGGCCTGCATCTGATATTCAGTATCTCATGTGTTGTAAGCTCTTTCAGATCATTATTACAATATAGATTGTTGGTGGGTAGGAGGAGTTTGGCTAACATGAATCGTTTTACTTGTTGAGGTAGGTAATTCAGTGATAGATTTGAATATTATTCTTTGCTTTTTTAAAAATAGGAATCCATGTTTTCCTGCTTGCCATAAGGAGTGTCAAATTGTACTATTTAGCTGTATAGCCAAGTGTCAAACTGTGCTACTTTTGCAAAAAAAGAAGAATTCATCACCAAGGTTTACTAAGCATTACTAACAGTTTTCAACATATGTAATTATTTTTGATACAATGAAAACTTAATCAGATCTTAAACAGGAACAGAGCAGAGATATTGTCTTAATACACACCCTTGCAATCAGAGATTGAGCCAATCTGTCTTGCACAATTCTGACACAGCCATATTAACGAGAGCTAAAGTTAGTATGAAGAGCATTTAAATTATTTATAAAAAGGTCAGCAGAGTTCTATTTTTAGGACCATATTCTCTACTCTGATCTGCATTGCAGCTCTCCTATGCAAAGTAATGAAACAGAGCACATAGTAATGCTTCAAAATCCATGATGAATCAAAGAGGAAAAGGTTACTCTGGATGTCACTCCAACAATCTGTTTAAATGTGCTTTAGTTCAAGCACAGTCTTTAATCCCATTGACTTCCATGGGACTGAAGCCTACATTAAAAGTAAATACATAATTAAATGTTTTGGAAAGGAAGAATGGGCCTGAATGTATGCTTCAAGTCAATCACAAACCTATTTTGCTGAACAAGGACTTCCAAACCTTAAAGAATCTGTACCCATCATAGCTATAGAAATAACAGACACAGTCATTCAGCTATGGTGGTAGAGCATAAATCCGTGTGTCCATGTGCATATCCTTCCAATGCAACCACTGCATGCACACCTTTTCTTACCTCCTTAACGTTCACTAGATATATAATACTTTATTGGAGGCTAATCAAAGCTCAAAAGAAAAGAAGCCTCCTGATTTCACAAGCATATACCTCTTGCACAGGATCCCAGCCACACACTGCATCCTGCAACAGTACCTTTTGGATCATCCTCAGTTCCTGTTTTGTAGATTGGAGTTGGTTACGATACTCTATCACTTTAAAGTTGGCTGTGGTTAATTTTTCTTGCAACGCTTTCACCTCTGGACTTTCAGCCTTCGAAGAGAAGAATGTACTTGTTAAGAACAGAATCCTCAGCAAAAACCCAAAGCGATTCAGATCCACAGATTCATCAGGATCACTGAATCCCCTCCCAGACCCATGCCTTCCCTAACGTTGGGGGTATAGGGGAGATATAAACAGAGCAGTTTGGTCACAAAACTAGTGACAGGGATACACCCTTGTCATAAGGAAACGGCTATGCAACAGAAGAGAACTAAGTATCAGCTTCTGATTTCCTCTCTTCAATTACAATTCATACCAAGTTTCCTTCCGTCATCTTCAGAGTTGATTGCTTGATTCTTGCATCACCACCAAGAGAACGTATTTTTTCTACAGCTGTCTGTAGCTGGAAAAAATAGTTATTATAGAATGAATACAGTGAAAATTATACCTCCATGCAATATTAATTAGCAAAAAAAGTTACACCATGGACAGTTATTTACTCTAGAAAAAAAGACTCTTTCATTGTCCCTTTTTTTTAAACAGAATCAGTAGGAAAGCATAAATTTTTTTCCTGAAATGCTTCCCAAAGAAGCATGTGTTATTTTACTGTGAAATACTTTCACTGAAAATGCCTCTGAGTTGCTGAGATGGGATAAGTTATCCAGACTTCTGGGGGATTTTGTCACCATAGGTTTATAAAATAAGTGTTTATATACATAAATGCAAATCCAGTACAGTACAGGATATTTCATAAAAAGCACAGTTTTACTCAGCAGAAGAATGTAAAAGGAGAAACAACTACCTAACGCCCTATAGCTGCAATTTAGTAATAATGTTAAGGCTCTTCTTTAGCTGGTAGCTCTAAAGAAGCATTTCTCAACCCATGAAGAACAGGTCTCCCTATTGCTTGCCACAGCAAAGGCAGGCAGTCACAGAGCTGCTCCAAACCATGTCCTGTGCTAAGGTTGCAAAGACTTCTTACTGGACGGAAGCACAATGAATTTGGAGCTGGAAAAGGCCAGGAAACGTTGCTTCAAAGGGCTGAGACTTCATTCTTTGAGGTGGGTGGAAAATCTTGATTATTTCTGAACAAAAGAAATCTCTAAGGAATAGCTTCTTCATTAAAGTGATATCTGGGGAAACACAGAGTGTAACTTGGAGCCAGCTTCAATGTCACCCTTTCCTTGGAAGCAAATCAATGGTTAGGCCACCCTTTCTCTTCAGCTCATACACTTTCAGTCAATGGACTGAGAATGAGAAATTTCAGCTGCGTTGGCAGCTTCTAGGTCTAATTCTAAGGAAGCTGTCTGTAAACATCCGTTTGCAGACTTTGTTTACATGTATCACCCTTTGCTAAGTGATTGCTCAATGGCCACACCTCCTTTTGTTTGTGGGAACATAGTCATGTTAAAACACTTCTGATTTACACATATTTCAGTTTTCATACAAGCAAAGAGCAAATATTTATGTAAAATAACAGTGTTTTCTACTGCTGAAAGTGCATACTGTGATGCATTTGTAAGGTACCAACACCACAATTAATTTTGCAGATATTAAGGCATCTATCTAGAAGTAGGCATAGGTATGTGACTAAACTCACAAATCAAGACATTCCTTGTTTTCAGTGTGGGTATCTGTACAAAGAAAAAATACACTCAGGGAAGCCTAACTTTCAGCTCTCTCTACATTACATCAAATGGATGGACTGACTGCAGACTCTGTTTTGTTGCCCACCCACAGCTGTCCAGTCCCACTAGAGGCATCCGAAGGTGTTCAGCAGGCCTTCAGCTGCTGCACCAGGACTGCCAGTCCTGTCACATCTAACAGCCCTGCAGGGACATCTGAGATGTCAAGTGGCATCTCAGACTGAACTTTCACACTTATATGTTGGCAACTGAATGGCACTTTAGGTGTCTTGGTTCTTTCTACAATCTATGGAAAAAGATGAGTGTGTCTAGACAGTGATCCAGCTTAGCTTAAGAGTTACTAAAGAGATGTGAATCACTGCAGGTTCCTGTCTGTGACAGCTCTTCTCTTTCATCATTCAACATTTTTCATAGATACCTCCCACTGTCAAACGTTGCTTTAATTTTACCCGTCTTTTCCATCTTCCTATAGTCCTACCAACCAAGTACAATCCAGAAACTCAGCCAGTGACCATTAGTTTAGAGAAGAGCCTCCCCAAATGAAGTTGTGAGAAAATACAGATGACTGATCAGGGCATGGTTCCAGTCGGGTTCATGCTGTGGTTCACCTTTACCTCAGATGGGGCAGGTTGTTGGGTTTGGTTCTGATTTTGATGGTGCTGGTATCTAAAGAAAGATTAATATATATCTAAAGTGTCCATCTCTGCTTTGACCAAAAATTATTGCACCTTGAACATGTCTGTTTGCTTTGAGTTTGATTTCCTTTCCTGAAGCATCTGCAGTCCTTTCTTTGGGGTCAATATCTGATGATATTTTAAGTTTCTGTTTGAATAATAGTCATTACGCTTCTGCAGTAGGGGGTTATAACCAAGCTGATTTTTCTTGAAATTATTCATGGCTTGCTCCCCTACTTGTGTGATTCTGTGAGTCCCCAGCTACCCCTGGTATTTCTTAGCCAGCCTGCCAACTGTTTGACAAGATCTCTCTGACCAGAACACTCTGGATTTATGCAGGAGGTCTCAAAAATTTAATCTACCATTTCTTGATCTTTCAGGTAACTGGGGTACAATTCAGATAGATGAATGATTCATGATAGTAACTGACTGTGAAAGATGGGAGTCAAAATGCATCTGTCAGCATGATAAACATTACTGATCTATTTAAATGATGTCTTCTAGGGAAGCAAAATGCAGGAAAAAAGCATTAAAAATTATTCAAATTTTACCAGTATTGTGTAAGGAAGAGCAATAGTAGCCAATGAACAAAGTAAACATTGACATCAGGGCACCTAATTTGCATTTCAGCAGTCACTTGAGTAGAATTATTCCTGTGAAAGGTTAGCACATAAAAAAGTTATACTACACCAGAAAAATGAATTTGCCTGGGTGAAGATTTGCTGTCTTATGTGATATTGCTTGTTACTGTCTCAGTTCTGGAAGAATAGAGCGCTAATTAATTACTGGTATAAATAAGGTGGGAAAGACAGACATAATGTTATGAAATTTGCTCCTCCTCACAAAAACAACAACAAAAAAAATCAGAAAAATATCATTGCCATACCGCTAGAAAAGCCTCTGTGCTTCAAATACAAGTGAAAATTCCTAATTGCTATTTCATAAATCTTTGGCTTATTGTAACTTATGGGTATCCTTTCCTAGCTCCTCCTTTCTGCAAAGGTGAAAACAGCTGAGGGCACACATCCCTCTCTCCTATCATGGCCAGAAATTACAAGAACTCAAAGCAAGTGTGGATGTAAGAGCAAATTCAAAAGGGGATCATGAATCAAATTTTCTACAAATCCTCTAGCCCAAAAATGGGATTTCTATGTTTTAGCACACAAAAAGAAAATAAGAAAAATGGCTCACTTCTCTCTCCAGCTCTTTGACTTTGTTATTCAGTTGCTTCACTTTGGCTTTTTCACTCTCAGTCTCAGCCATTATCTCACGATTCTTTTTGGCCAATTCAACTATTTTAGTAGCTGCAACATCTCCAGCTAAACCAGACGTCCCTGCAAAGTATACATAAAAGCAAAGGACATATCTTACAGGCAAGATTCAGAATAGATGATGCTTTTGTTCTCTGTCCAGTGCACAATGTACTTTTATTGTCTAATCCATTACTCTCAGAGCTGTGCCAGGCACTGAAATGAACAAGTGAGGGAAAAGAGGCATCAGTGATTCCAGCTGGATTGCTTGGTCCTTTGAGTCAGCATCACATTATAGCTAGCAAAGCCATTCTACACTTAAGCAACAGCCACATGTCAGAAGGCCACAAGGGTGGTCGTACAGCATTACTACATAGAAAGGGTAGAGGTGTTTCCTCCTCACTGCTGTAAAGGACAGTTATCAACAGGGTTTTGTGGCATATTACAGAAAAAGACAACACTATTTTTGCTGGTTGTT
Source organism: Falco naumanni (assembly GCF_017639655.2). Classification (NCBI taxonomy): domain Eukaryota; kingdom Metazoa; phylum Chordata; class Aves; order Falconiformes; family Falconidae; genus Falco; species Falco naumanni. The sequence continues at coordinate 59,520,004 of NC_054057.1, forward strand.
TACTGCTGGAGGAATTGCTGAAACAGAGGTGCAAACTTTTCTAGACATCTGTCCTAAAAGGTCAGGCACACTATTACAGTTGTGTCCTAGATAACATCCAGGAAATTTCACTGTGCCTATTTATATGTCCCTTGCGATAATACACGGAGCCCTACTGTATTACTCTTCTAACTGCTCCTTTAAACAGACAATTCATTCACCTCCTTATCAGAGAAGCTTTGATTAGTGTCACAAATAAAGTAATCCACAGGACTGGCTTGTGTGTCACTTCACTTTTGTTAACATCCCATAGGTGAAGAAAAGTTCTCACTCAAGTGCAAAATCAATATAATTGCATACAATGTCCATGGAAACCTCTAGCTCAGCAATGAATATCAGCCTGCAATAACAAATCCTTGGTGGAATATACAAAGTTTGAACTCATCTGCTGTCATTCTTTTTAACACTTTCATCCTCCTTGAGTGCTCTGAAGTAATGATTTTCTGCTGGTACCTGTGAAGATTCTTCAAAAACCAGGGTGAAATGCAAAGATGACAGATCAATCAAGTCAATTCTGAGTCCCATAAACCCCCTGGAGACATTAAAGGGGCTATGCAGAATACAGCCAAGAATAGAATATATCACTATTTTAAAACCTTGTACAGAATATTATTTTTAAAAGTATTTCCATTTTGCTCGCTCCTTTATCTGTGTTGTCTCTCTTATCGAGAGGTTACTTTTTCCTTAGTTTTCATGATAAATAACGGCTGCTAAGGATCACAGTAAGTACTAAACTAACCAAAAGCCAGGCTGGTGCTTCCATGTGATGGTCTTCAAATGCACGGCACACATTTAATCAAAGCTTTTAATTCCCAAGCAATGTAGGTGAGTCTCTTGCCACAATGCAGACAGGGAAGACAGAGGCATGGGGCAAACTGCTGCAAGCTGGCATAGCAGTCAGCCAGAGAAGCTGAAGCAGGACATCTGGCTCCTGGTCCTGACCCAGTAGTAGTAGCTGATCATCACTTCTACATACAAGCTACAGATAGTTTGTAAGAATTAAGATGTAATTGAAGTGTTATTTAGTTCTGCCTGTTGCTGGTTTCCCCCTTCTCTACTAGCCTGGTCATCACGGCTGTCCTGAACAACAGTGGCACCCAGTGGAAGAGGTGCATCCTGCACAGTTCAGTTTCCAAAGGACACCCAAGCCACTTCAGAAGCTGGACTTTGCATTCAGCCAGCATCCTGCATGTGCCCTACTCACGCAAACAAAAGGAGCCTGAATAAGGAATTTAACACTACATAGCAGAGAAAGCTGCAACATTGCTGTTTGATATTAACAGAAAGTTTTCCAAAATATGATTTCTATGAATCATCATTTTTTTGTGCCAATAATAGCAAGTTTGCAGATGATGTGTGAGGAACAGAGATCACTGTGTACCCCAAAAGAGCATTATACTTCTTTTAAGGGACATGACAATTATTAGTAACAATATTTTGCACCTCAGGTCTGACCTGTCTGACTACCAGTGGTCATAATAGTATATAGCATTATAAAATACTATTATAAATAATAGTATTCAAATTTTGCATCTCATGAAACCGAAGGAAAGAGTAAGGCACAGACCTTAAAGTGCACATGCCATTCCTTGTGTAACTGCTATCATGCCAAACCATTGTGAGGAACTTCCTTCTGCAAATAAAGCAATGAGACTCCTTACACGGGAGAGACATCAATGCTTAGCAAACTCTGCAAATGCAAAGCAGTGTCAGCTTAGACCCTTGCAAGTTTATGCAGCAACTCTGAAGTGTTGACTAAATCTATACCCAGGTGACTAAGTATTTTCAAAGTTCAAAGTCCAGTGATTTCAGTGCTGTTGTAAATTACTGCAAGCTCAACAGAACAAACCTCTCAGCTGAGAATTCTGATTCTTCCTAGCACAAGCTTATTACAGGAGTGGAAACAAATCCAACCACAGTATGACTGAAATACTCCATTTTAGCATAAAGCAGGTAAAGAGATGCACACGAATATTTCACTGCCAGGAGCTCACAACAAATTTTCTTACCTCTATTGTCATGAGCATCACGCAAACTAACATAGTGAGAATACAAAGTTACTGTGGTTACCTGACAAAGCCAATCTGTCCTCCTGTATTTTTTTCTGGAGTTGCTTTATTTCAAAATCTTTCTCTGTCATCAGTTTGTATAGTCTGCAGTTCTCATCCTGGACCTCTCGAAGCTGATCCTGGAGCTGCTCATTCTCAACCTCAAGCAACCTGGGAAAAAATAAACCATCATGGCAAATGTCACTGTCATGTGCTTCAAGCAGATGCTTCCAAATATAAATAATTAAATGACTGTATGCTAGATGAGCTGAGCTTACTAGGAGTGAATTTACTGAATTAAGCAGGATATCCTAAGCCTCAGATCAGAACACAAGTTGATGATCTGATCTATTCAGTTAACTAATTCTTCCTTAAAAATCCTGCACTTCCTTGTGTTGTCTGGGGCAAAACGTTACATAACGGGCACCTTTTCAGTGTTCATGAGGTTACTGAATAGTCTTACCTCACTCAGTCCTACCTATCTGGTTCTTGAGAGGAAACCAGGCGGGCTCACCATCCAGCATCTGTGACATCCAGGCTTTACTTTCCATACTTACCAAAGACAACAGAAGTCAACAGAGCACGAACTACAAAAGCTGCTACTGAGGTTCCTTCTTTTAAAATGAATGCTCCATAGCAATTCACAAAAGACCAGTTCCCTGTGTCCTCATCTGATTTTCTTGGAACCCCACCAGCAAGGACTAGCATCAGTTTGTATTGTTAATGTTGCTTTTTGGAATTAATTTAGAAACAAAGAATATGAAAAAGCCCCCTGAAAGGCCGAAAATAGCCTTGCTTCTCCTGTTCTTCAGTACATTTAGTAACATTTAAGGTTTCAGCTCTCTAAGATATGGAGGGAATTAATAACCTTAAATCTCTTTGCTATCCTTATGTGATGGTTCCTCTGAATGTAAAATCTAGAACCTAAGGCCTCAGGGGCTCCATTCAATTGAGGGCACTACTAGGGTATCCATTTTTGATGCCCCAACATTATCTGAGCTCTCTACATGAGGCCAGCAGCCATGATGCAGGGTTCTTCAGAAAAATTCTGGCACCCAGGCAAAGAATTGACAACATTTCAGATAGCACTTGCCACTCGCAAGGCAACCCCAAGAATTATTAACATCCTTCAACTTTAGACATACCTTTTAGCCAGAATCCTCCAGACAGCAGCATTTCAGAGTAGCCATGAACCCGTCTCCATTCCCCAGAGAGGAAACCAAATGTGCTAAGAGAAGCCATACTGACACTGGCGTTGGCAAATATGTTTGTGGTAGAGGCCCTGCTGGCTCAAGTCAGAGGTTCCTATTCTGCCTGCCGCTGAGTTTCCTCTCTCCTCCCATCTGAGTTTCCTCATCTCCCCCTACTTGAGTTTCAGGGTGGGTCCCACTCCGTACCAAGACATGGGTGTCTCTGTGAGCAGCAAGCCAAACTGCACACAAAATTCACAGGTCTAGTCAATACAACCAGTGCTGCCCACAGACTAGCTGCCACTGCCAGGTGATCTAAGTGTACTGATGAGGGGACTCCATTCATTTACCTCCACACAGGTGCTGTTTGGGCTGCCCACCCATCCCCCAGCTGCTGCTGCTGAAGGGTGCAGGTCTCCTGTGTCCTATCTATCATTCCCACAGTATTCTGATTCCCATGTGGAAATTCCCAACATGCTACAGCATCTCAAATATCATTAGACACCTAAGCCAGCCAGATGAATTGGCCCCTAGATTGTTAGTATCTACAGTGTGAATCTGAGTGTCTACACTTTGGTGACTTAACCTGGAACGGAACCTTTGCTCCAGACTAGAACAGAAGTAGGTAGCTTGGATGATCACAGAGATTTGGATAAAGCCCAGTTGTTACAGTATATACCTGTGGCTATAGACATATCCCCCCCCAGAGAAGTCTGCCATCTCAAGTCACCTACATAATTTTTATTCAAAAGGTTTAGTAGGCTTCTTGCTCCAACTGGACTTTGGAGCTTTTAAACGCACACTCCATATGTGCATGTCAGAATAAATGACCCCTTAAAGCACTGCCATAAACAGCACAGTCAATTTATGAGACAATTCACAATCCACAATTAAGAAATGCACTTCTGTTTCAAAGCTGCAAATCAAAGGGAGATCAAAGGCAGCTGTTTACAAAGGAGAAGAAAAAAAGGAGCAATCTGAGTAGAGAAGAGGCAAAACTAAGCTATTCCCACATGTACCACTCAGCACTGAGCAACAAAACTGTGCAGATTTAATTAGTGACACATGGACAGAAAGATTTTTAACTGTTAGGGAATTAACACGAAAAAAAATTCTAAGCTCTTAACACACCTGATCAGCAATGTCTTCCTCAGAGCTGGCTTCCAAGTCTTGACAAAAAAGCACTTACAGTGGGATGGGCTACACAGAGCTGGAGTCTCCTTTGAGAAACCTCCACATTCCATCCCATAGTGACCCTAAATGTTACAAAGGAGCTAGCAAGTTCCACCCAAGAGGCTCAGCTACAGAAAGTCAGACAAAAGAAACAAGCTGCAGAAAGGTAACCCTTTTCACTCTAGTTGGAGGAAACACAGCCAGGTGAGGCTTATGAGCAGGGCCTACGACTGAAACCCTGGTAAGTGTCTTTCCCAACTCTGTCACAGATTCTCCATGTGATGGGGAGAGTCACTTAATCTTAAATATACCAAACAGATCAGGGAGGATAAAGTTACAAAAAGAACAAAACAGAAAGACAGAAATGTCAACTAATACTCGTCTAAACACAATTTGGAAGTAGGACGGAAGGAAGGAAAAACAAACTCCCAAGGCTCAGAGGAAGGGAGACTTCTGAGGGGAGAATGTTTTCCAAGCGCTGCTATAAACAACGCTGACATGCTGAAATCACTGCCAGTGCAGACCATATGGAGTCCGGTTATTCTGGAACAAGTTTCTAATGTGTTGTCATGGGAATACTGCAACGTACATCCTGGTGAATCCCTTCCAGAAGCAAATTCTGCCCAGATTTGATACACTCATAGCCACCCTTTTGCTGAAGGCAGACGTACATGGGCAAAGGACAATCCAGATAAATCTGATACACCTGCCAGGCCAAATGGGGACTTTTAACAGTCAGTGCCACTGAAAACAGAGGTAAGTAATAGCACTTGAATTACTCAGACCTAAACTACTGAACTGTAAATAATAGAAAACCATTAGAACTCTTGTGTACTCCACACGTCGGAGTATGCACACTGCACCAGCACCTGAGCCCCTCTCCTCCACCACCACATCTGAAGTACGGGAATCAGTCTCCCTCTCCATTAAAAAAAAAATAAATCAGATCTTCATAGTAACCTTCTATATGCTATCAGAACAAAATGTTGAAGGGAGAAGGACAGCTGGTAGAGGTCAGATCAGAAGCATAACTTGGCAAATCCCTCAGCAAAGCCATGCTGAGGGACCTATATGTGAAGAAGACAAGATACGATGCAATGGTGAGAGCATTGGTTTCTAGGTCAGCTGCCTGTTTCCACATAGACCTCCTTTGCAGCATGAACACCACATTCCCAGAAGCACCTGAAAGTTTCAGTGGTTCATCCCTGGGTTCCCTGCAACTTCACAGAAGCTCTGCTGCAGCTTATGCACTTGGGCATTTAAGGAAGTAATCTTCAGAAACAAGCTGAGCAGGGAGTTGCCCAGAGCAACTCAGAGGGAATATCAGCATTTAAGAAGTAATAAACCTTGGTTAGTGGCTTGATAAACTTTGGTAGAGGTGCCCTTCCCCACTCTGGATTCCGGGAGGGGAAACTGTCTCAAAGGTATACGGTTTTCCACCCATGATCTGTTGGTTTTGGCTGAGCTGCCAGCTTCTCCTTCCTGCCCCTGTATCACAGTACATCATGTGCTGGGGTAACACAGTACCCCATCATGCTGTCAATAAAACAGTCTGTGGGGCTAAAGCTGTAAATGAGATCACTGAAATGACTTGAGATAAAAGTACCCTTGCCCCAGAAAGTGAATGCAGTTTCCAGCAAACACCCATATGAGCACAGGTGCGAAGTGGGAAGCAAAAGCGGGAATTTCTTCAGCTGGCTTTACTACCAACACAAAGCAAATCCCTAACTAGCCAGCACTGTAGTAACTGCAGACGACTTTGGGATGTGTCCAGCTGGCTTCAGACCTGTTCTAGTGTGTACAAAAAATATGAATTGAGTCAGAAGGAAAGACTGACTATATCCTAGAAGGAAGATAAATTATGTGAGCTGGGGTTTCAAATCTCTGCTTCAGTCAGTTGAATTATGCACTCCAGTCCAAAAACAAGAACAAGGAAGATCCATACCAGAATGTCTAATGTCCTGGTAATCCAGATACTACTCCAGTGGGTGAGACAAGACCAAACTCCCTGTCCCCAGTGAGGTTTAAAACCCTACTTTGTATAACCCTGTCAAGTATCTTAACCAGAAGGCAACTCCATCTGTGAGATCCTCCTATATAGCTGTCTTTTGATCTACTGAATCAGGTTATATCGCAAAGGTAGCCAGAGGAACACACTGCGCTGCCTTTGGCCTGCACCCATTTAGCTGCATTGCCCTTATTTGTCTTTGGAAATTACTCACGTAGGGAACCTGTTTGTTTGCAAGACTAGGCAGGAGCTAACCAACAGCTCAGAGGATGCTTGTGATCCTGAATTACTGGATTTCATCAGATAGTACCTAGCTGTCCTAGTGTGGCAGTGTTAACCCCTCTGCCCTTCCGCTCTTCATTTGTGAAACACTGATAATAAAACCCACATCACAATAATCTAAGGATAAACATGTTAGGGACAGTGAGAGTCTTCTCAGGATAATGAAAGCCCAATATGTGAAGACAGAAAGTGCTATGTCAACTTAATAATATGAGTTTCACAAGGTCATACACAAAACATACTTCTGTGACTTCCTCAAGGAATGGTTCTGCTACACCTTTACCTTTTGCTGTCATCTTCATTTACAGGTTGTCCTGTTTCAAACAGGTTTAGATCATTTGGGATTCCAAATGTCTCCTTTGCATTGCCATTATCATCCTTCTGACTGTTCTGCTTTTTCTTCCTCTCCATTAGATTTTGCAGGCGTCTTTGCTGTTGTTCTTGATAAGCCTTAAACTGGCTTTTGAAATGTTCATTTACTTTCATGTCTGACTCCATTGTTTACTAAAAGCATAACAAGAAGAAAATAAAAAGTGACAGAGAGCAGAGATCAACATCACTTTGAAAAACATCCTCTTCTAGCAGCTGCTTTGCAGTTTTTTCTCACTGACCTCTGTGCAGTCTCCCTGCCACCTTCTCCTTGCAGTCACTGTGCTCTTCAGCCCCACGGCCTTGCTTCAAGTGCCTTTTTCCATAAATGGCTTTCAAACAGTCTTGATAAAAGTTTTCGGGTCTTTTCACTCTAGCATTCAAAAAGCAACGTTTTAAAATGTTTTTGAACAGATCTGTTTAAATAAATTTTTTTACAGAAGAGCACATTGGGGTCAAATCCAAGCAAATGTGGCAGTTACATTATACTGACTAAAGGGAACAGAGATTGTTTGCAACCATCCAGCCTTCCTTCCCACATTTCAAACAAAGGTGCAGATCCCCCCATTGTTGGGTTATTGTGGGACTGACAGAGGAAGAAAGATCTCCATTTATCCTAATGCTTCCTTTGGGCACTAGACACCAAGACTGTGGCTTGCATCTTTCCCCCACATTTCTAAGCATGAAGTGATAACATTAAAGCGATAATATTGCTACCCATTTAAATGTCTAGAGCTTTACTTAGCATGACTAAAGATGATGAGTTTTCTGATGTATTCCAGCCCCCTCTCCTTCTGTTTGACATTCACTGTCAGCAAAATATCTAGTGCACCTTTGATCTAGGAAAAACAACCAGTAAAAACTTACGAAGGCACGCCCTCCACTGAGTAATTAATGCAGGCCCTTACTCACACTAAGGCATTAATCATGCTGATAAAGTGCCAAATGCACGCTATGTCCCTTTGTGCCTGCACGTCCTGTTATGGGCAGAGATGTTCTGTAAACAGCTTTACCTCCACGCCTGCCTCAGGACAACATGGGTGTGTGGACAAGGTGCATTAAGGATTGACAAGCCCAAAGAGCAGAGTTCGGTGCCTCTGCACAACCCACAGGACTCGTGGGTATGAGTGATCCTGGGGTATGAGGGGTCACGGAGCCACACAATGGTTTGGGTTGGAAGGGACCTTAAAGACCATCTAGCTCCAATGCCCTTCCATGGGCAGGGACACCTTCCCCCAGCCCCGGTACGGTGCCTCGGGGCACCCTTTGCCTACGTGCGTACCGTACCGACTGCAAACCCAGCGCAGGGGGATGTGCCGCCCGGCTGCTGCGTGGGGCGCGGGGCTCCCTCTGCCCCGCCCGCCCGTCCCGCGGCCTGACAGGGCCTGACAGGGCCGCACTGCACCCTCCGCCCCTGGGCCGCCGGCCCGCGCCTCCCCCCCCCCCCAGCCTACCGAAACCGCCTTTCCCGGCCCCGAGGGCAGCGGGAGATTCCCCCCGGCCGCCCTGTCCGGCCGGCTGCCCGCCTCGGTAGGGCCGGGCCCGGCGGCTCCGGATGCGGCTCCCGGCGCGGCCCTGCCCCACGCGGTTCCCATAGCAACGGCGGCCCGCCCGCCAAGGTCAGGGCAGCGCCGCGCATGCGCAGTGGTGGTACGGCACGGCCGGCGCGCGAGCTCGCCCTTCCCCTCAGCCCGGCCGCCATGTTAGCTCCCCTCGGCCGCCGCCTGCCCCGGGGCGCTTCCCGGCCCCTCTGCCCGCAGGAAGGCCGGCCCCTCGGGGCTACGGGAGCGGAGCTGCACCTTCTTGTGCCCCGTGGTGGGGAAGGAGGAAAGCAGGTACAGGAAAAGGCATCTGCGCGATGGAGGGGCGTCTCCTTACAGCCTCCCCAGCTTTACTCCAGCGAGAGTGAGCAGCCGGGGATAGCATTGTACTGTCCAGTAGCATCGCACCCTCCCTGGTGATTTTTGTTCTGGTATACCAGCTTACCCCATTCCTCTGCAAGGGGATGCATGAACAGGGGGAGCGAGCCCCCCCACCCCCCCACCCCAACAAATCCATAGCCAAACACTTCTCTCCAGTGCTCACGTGTTTATTTGTATTTCATCTCCCACTGCTCCTGTACAGTGTGTCACAGAGTTGCAGTATGTACCTTGCGGTATTTGTTACAGAGACATCATACTATCACCACGGAATGTAAGCCAATAGGAAAAAATGAGGTGTTGATAAAGCCAATCAGTAAAAACATTTATTTTTATGACTGCTATTGGAGATACAAGGGGGTTGGCTGTAAAATAACAGTGGCAATTCACAGAGAAAGGTTTTCATGCCTCATTGAAGATGATGGGGGGGCTTTTCAGATTTAAATGATTCAGAATTTCTATGGGGAACGATACTGCAGAAGTCAGAGCTAGATCATATATTTTACCTAAAAGCATTAGAACACCAAATCGAGGTTTAGTTTTCACAAGGTATATTTTAAATGTTACATTTAAATGTTACTCAGAAGAACACTGTAAATAAAGTTACAAAATATAGTAATCCAAGAGTCTGAAAATCTGTATTAAAAATAGGGAGCCTGTGTCTTTGTTAACAATGAATAAATATAACATTTAAATAGCTGCAACATACCAAATACTTATGCCTTAAATAAAAAAAATAGAAGTTTATATATCTCTCAATAGTTTAGAAGTCATTTAGTGGTACTAGATGTAGCTTCCTAAGTTACAAAACTGGAGGGTGACAAATCCACAGGATAGAAAATGGAGCAAAGCATTCACGACAGCATTTTACAGACGTGGCCTCCACGTTCTGCCTGTGGCCTAACAGAATATAGTTCAGACTTCAGTTTTGGGCAACTGCAGCAAAAGTAGTCACCAATTTTAAGACAGGGTTGACAGTTGAGAGGAAGATAAAGGGAATATACTACATCTCCTAAAAATGGGATATGGTAGTCTCAATCAGAAAGAGCCAAACTCTTTTGATACCTGCTCCCCCAGTGCACAGTCATTTAGGCTGCCAGCTTCAGGACAGTGTACCATACACAAAACAGATAAAGGGCAATTCTCTAATACCATGTGTTATTTTTTTCCTCAAGAACCCCTCGATATGAGGTTTGTAGCTGCAGCATGTAGGCCACCACCAGGACAGAGATTTCAGTCAGCTTTCCATTACTCCTTGGGCTTCACCACGTACTCCTGAAACATTGAATACAGCACACCTACAAGACAGAAATACAAGCACAATTAGAAAGCTGGGTTAAATAGGAAACAACGGCTTTCAAAATCAGAACAGTAAGAGAGAGTCTCAGCAAAAGAAATAACATTTCACTTTCTCTTCTGCTGTCTCTATGTTTTTCAAAATAGCAGTGATGGAACACTACAAAATTCTTCATATACAAAGAAACTGTAAATGAAAATGCAGGTCCCAAGCCAATTCTAGTTTGCTTTGCAGCCAAAGTCAAGCTTTTCTGTTGTACCTTTTCTGTGGTACCTTCTGGGAGTACAGCACAGACAGCGTTTCACAGGATATACATTTACACACACAGAGAGCTGCAATACTTAGATGAGACCTGGGATGTACCAATCATTCAGTACATTCAAGGACACAACTCCTGTCCTGAAAAGTGCACATATATAGAATATGTAATACCACAGTCTACACAAGCTGATTTTCCAACACACTAACTTCATAAACAGCAACACATATACAAGGGAAAACATTAATATCAGATGTTTTTTCTAATTTGCCTCTAATTTAAGCATCTGTAGAACATCACATACTTCCCACATCTAAAAGCAGTTGGAACTTCTACTCTCTTAAGTATAGTTTAGTATTAAATGTGTACTTAAACATCACATTACTCTAGAAAGGCCAAGCAAACACCAGTACTGAGCATAAATATCCTAAAATGTAACAGCCACGACACTTCCACCCCAAGGGTATTTCATGCATGCTCTATTATCCACCAGGAGAAGAGATGTGAGAGGTTCTCTGCAGTTTGCCATCGCTGAGGACAGCCTCCCGTGCAGTACGTACCACATGTTAACGCTCCCACGACAAAGCCCTGTGCTGCCACACGCATGTGAATCAGGTGAAGTGACATTTTCATTTCACCTCTGTGCTTCAGTTTGTACAGCCCGTAGCCAACCACCATGGCGAAGCCAGCCATCCCTGCAAAGCAAGGACAGCATCCTCCGAGTCAAGATCCAAGTCATCATGATGTGCGAGTGACACACTTAAAAATACCCTGGGAATCTTAAAATCGTTTAGGTTGAAAAAGACCTTCAAGATCAAGTCCAACCGTTAACCTAATGCTGCCAAGACCACGGCTAAACTGTGTCCCTATGCATCACGTCTACACTTCCTTCAAGTACCTCCAGGGATGTTGACTCTACCACCTCCCTGGGCAGCCTGTTCAGTGCTTGACCAGCCTTTCGACAAACTCTTCCTGATACTGATCTAAACTTGCCCTGGCACAACTTGAGGCTGTTTCCTCTCATCCTAACATAAGTATGTTGTGGTCTAATCACTCCACTTTTGTGTAGATGGCAAGTCCCAGCCTGCCTACTATTTTCACTCATGCCACCTCATTTAATGCACAAGTCAGTGCAGAGAAGAGTGGGAGATTTCCACTAAAATGCCAAAGCAGTGGTTCAAGGTGTCAGAGTTGGATTTTTTTTCAGAACAAGTGCTTGCACCCTCTTTGCTGGATGGAAGCTCACACCCAAGAACACCGCTCAGCTGCAGCTCGAACACTCAGCAAGTGGCTGCACTCTGACGTACCTACCAGCCTGCTGAGGTTGCTATTTTGGGTGCCATGACGTTTGGCCAGCTTTGACCAGGACAGGACAAGTCATACATTACTTGTCCGGTGCTGTGGGAGAGAGGTTCAGCAAGGTCCCTTTCACAGGGACAGAGTTCACTTTTAGTTGTTCAATAGACTGAACACTGCCCTGGCTGTGCCAACTCCAAGCTGTGTACACAGACGCTCTCACAGAATACAGAGCAGCAATGCTCAAAATTTCCCAATTCCATCCACTTTATTCCATATTTAGGATGATTGTTTACACAGTTCAAAGGAGGCTGCCTAGTTTTAAGCATTATGTATATTTTACTGATGAGAGCCCAGACAGCTCGTCTCCTTGAACAGGAGTATTACCAATTCCACTTGTGAAGCTATAAACCCTTACTTCACTGGTGTACGATCCATGTGTAGCTTCATTAAATATTATTTAAAATAATATTTTTATATTATTGAGAGTTTTAGGGCCTTCAAACTATCTCCGACACAGGCTGAAGGCAAGTTCTGCCAATCTGCTTGGGAGAACCTGGACTCAGGGAGTTTGTAGTACGCCTTAAACTGGAGAGCAAAGTCCTGTGACCACAGGAGCCAGTGACAGGTATCTGTTGGCAAATGCTTGGAACAGTTCACCCCAAGTGACCCGACTGCTCTCTGTTTTAAGGTGGCTGGAAATTAAAACATGCCTCATGTCAGAGACAGTTCCTGATCAGCGGAAAGCTCTCAGGATGAACACAACTGATCCTCTCTCTCATCAGAGACTTTTTCAGGGTCTTGGCAGAGAGGCTGAGAACTTGAACAACCTCCTCAAGCTGTGGTACCACAAAACTTACCAAGAAAATGCATTTTAAACTAAGGGATGGCAGCAGAGAAGGGCAAAATGTTTAGCAGGCCGGCTGCATTTTAGACACACCTGGTCTGTATTGTTTTAGCTTTAAAATCACTTTGAGGTGATCACATAGTTCCTGGTAACTATACTCCAGAACCGCTGCAAAACACAGTACTTACCACCCAACAGGATCACCTAAACCTATTCGTTAAGCTCACCTAAAAAGTCTTTCAGGGTTTGTTTTTTGATTTAGGTTGGGTTTTTTTTGTTTTGGGGTTTTTTTGGGTTTTTTTTGTAATTGTAGGTTGTGAGTTTTCTATTTAAAATAACAGGCCTCATCGATTCCCCTCTTTCTTGCAGAACAAATACCCCTCTGGGCAGGAGTACTGCTGTTGCCACACAACCCTACATGAGGAAGTAATGTCAAAATAATTTCCTGTTCACAGGAAAAAGGTGAACAGTGATGGTGTTTACTATATTGACTACCCATGAAGAGAAAGATCTATGTAACCACATCTCCTCATTATTAAACTTACCGATGGGTACAAATGGTGTCTCTTTAAATTTTCTTAACAGCTTTGATGTCTGGCTGGTGTCAGATTCATACTCTGAGAGAACGGATTCCTGACCAGATGACATGGTGACTGTGAAGACAAAGAATCTCTCTTCAGGTTTTAGAAAAACCAAGGTAAGATAACTTTTTTTAAAAAAGATAATTCCTTGCATATTCCACCGGTCACAAACATTCACATAGTAAGATACAAGCACAAGAGCTAGACTCAGGCTGATGAGCTACATACAGGTGATTTAATTCACAGGAAGTCTTGGGAAGCAAAATCATTGCATACTAGAACAGGTAAGGACAGGACAAAAAAAAAAAGTAACAAAGCAATGCATTTCTGCCATCTGCTTTTACACCATTGCAGATCCCAGCAGCCCCCACAGGCTCACAGGCAGCAAGGAGCCACTGAAAGCTTTGGTCACTGCCTGCATTTCCTTTCAGGACTTCCATCTTCCACCACACTGCTCTGCTTTCACAAGCTATTCCTTAATGACCTCAGAAAAGTTCATCCCTCCTCTTTCGCTCCCTGCCAAGAACAGCACCCGAGGCATTCTGTGGAAAGCGCCAGCTGCTGCAGAAGGTCAGCCCTACCTAGCAACTCATCAGTCAGTACCATGGCCTATCCCACCTCATTCACCAGTTCCAATGTAGTTTCAAATTCCTGCTGGAGAACACAAAATGGCAGCTGTTGAGGAGCCAGAGCAAGTCTTGAAGCCCTTGATAGGCACAGATGCATCGGAAGGATGAACCATTTCCATTACAGCACAGGTGATTTCTCACCCGCACCCCCAAGGAAAAAAAACACCTCAGTGATGGCCATAAGAAGGGGTCTACTCACTGAGCCATCATCACTGAACCAGTGAGACCATCCAACAAAACTTGCCAGCTTGTCGTGCTGTCCCCATCACAGACTACCCCGAGACCTGTTCCCTTGTCACTGCTCTGCATAAACATCATTCTTCAATTTGTGACTATTTCTGCTAGCACAATTAGCCCAGCAACATCACAAAGATCTCTGCTAGAAAAATCTCTACCAGTATGGTCACCAACATACTCAGCAGAAAAACACAGCTCAGGGTCACATGGAAGTACTCCAAGCTCTTGAAATAAACCAACAGGAATTTAATTTAAGCCCAGGCTAGTAAACACATGCAAAATATACACTTAACACGTGGCCATATTCCCTGGTTACGCCGCATTTTGTGCTCATCCATTTCAGCAGGCTAACTGTTTTTTTAACTAAATGCACAAACCATTTCCTCTGCAGTGCAAAGGATTTGCAGTCTCTCTGTGCCTGCTACAACTTCCTTTGTTTGCTAAATGTAAGTTGTATTTTAGCCTGACTCATTCGGAGAAGGAAACATGAGAGCACCCTGTCACTCAGGAGAGGTGGACAGCCTGAGGTGAGATTTACCCAAGAAAGGGATATTAAGAAGTAAATCAATTTGTCCATTGCAAGAGGTTTCCGTGACCTTCAGCTCACACAGAGGCCAGGCTGGGCGTGGAGCAGAAGCAGCTGGGTGAAAGACATGTCCCACCCACCCTGACCTTGCTGACACCCGCGACAGGGTGGCGTAGGGACACCTCTGCGACCACCTACGGGGGACAGCTCTGACACGGGTGGAGGAGCAGGGGCAGGAATGTGACAGGTTTCAGCACCCTTCCCAGCAAAGTGACGGCAGTAGGTACCACCAGGCTGCTTTCCCCCGGCCCAGACCCACAGGGGACCACTGCCCCACTCCAGCCCCAGGTCCCGGCACCCACGCAAGGCTTTCACCTTCCTCCAGGCCCAGGTTCCCACACAGGGCCTCTGACACGCTCCAGCCCCAGGCACCTTCCAGTCGTGGCTCTGCCCCTGGTTCTGCCCCAGGTGCCCGCACCCCGCCGCGGTCTCACCCCGCCCCAGCTCTTCCCTCAGCTCCCGGGTGCCCAATCCCTCCGAGACCCCGGCCCTCAGCCAAGGCCCCGACCCGCCCTCCGTCGCCACCAGGGCTCCCGCTCACCGATCCAGATGCCGGCCGGCTTCTGCCGGGCCTGGCCCCGCCCCCGTCTCTTATTGGCCAGTTCCCGCCCCGCCCCCTCCGCCTTGGCGCCCGCCAGCCGGGCCGGAGGAACCACAGCTCCCAGCGTGCCGCGGGGCAGCCCCGCCCGCCGCCAGCCAATCCAGAGCGCAGCCGCTGACACCACCTCCTAACGCGGGCGGGGACGTCACGGCAGGGACTCTCCGCAATGCGGCGGGCGCGAGGCCTCGGGCGAGGCGGCGCGCGCGGCCCCCGCTGGGGGGCGCTGTGGGAGAGCCCTTGGCTCCGTGAGGTGTTTCCCGCCAAAAGGCCGGGCCTGGGGCCGCCCCAGGCAGCACGGCGGCCGCTCCTGGACTTTGGCCGCTTCTCCCTTCAAAAGCCTCTGTATCGGTTAACCCACGCTCTCTACATCAAGTAGAACCTTTCCCGCGGCTTCATTCTCTTTTTTCGTGCTGGTGAATCGTCTCAATGACTGTTTTTTCCTGAATCTCAGCTTTCAGGCAGAGCTTGCTCTGCTGAATACCAGGCAGTGGGTTTTGAAGCCCAAAGACAACTAGATACTGCTCCTGACCGCACTCTAGAGCAGGAAGGATCTTGGAAGATGCCTAAAACCCTCCCCTAAACTCGGGGACAGCTCATTGGAGCAAAACAGTGAAGAAAACCCCTTTTCTCCAAAACCCCTGCCGAGTTTTGCAGCACTCCAGTGCGGTGTTCATGACTGCTCACCCCCGAGCGTGGTGGGGAGCAGAGCGGCTGCTCCTGAAGGGCCACTGCACCACTGACACACTGCATTTCCAGCAGTATAAAAGAATCACAGAATCATTTACATTAGAAAAAAACTTTTAAGATCGTTGAGTCCAACCATTAACCCAGCACTGCCAAGCCCACCACTAAAACATGTCTTTAAGTGCCACATCTGCACATCTTATAAACACCTCCAGGGATGGTGACTTCACCAGCTCCCTGGGCAGCCTGTTCCAAAGAAAGACAACCGATTGTTAGTACTGCTGTATCTCTTTAAATGTGCTTCCCATTATCCATAATCTGGTTATTTTAATTGCCAAAGCCATTAGGGCTCTGCGAGTCTGAAAGGGAAAGAAAAATCTATGCAATTACCAGCTCCTGAATTGAGTTAAAATCTTGTAATAAATTACAGCAAAGGCTAGCTTCTCCAGTGACTCTCACAGGCACATTTAATTCCCTGCAGGTCTGTGCAATATGTGCTTCAGGGGAGAAACTCAATTAAAAACAAAAACTTATTTCATTTTAATTGCTGGTCTAATGAAACTGCTGTCACCTGTAGCATCCCTGTGTGCGTGCCAGGCGCCTCTGCTTTGTGAGCGGCTTCTTGCTCTCTGCTAATGTGTATGTTGCTCATATATATTTGTTATAGGATATTTTTTAAAGCAGGCACACGAGTACACCAGCTGATGGTGGCAAATATGCAAATGGGTAAAAATAACATATTTCTTTCTGCAGATCCACCTGCCACAGGGCAGGTTGGATGCAGATGTGTGGCCATTGCTGTTGCTCTCTTCTTCTGTTTTTACCGGGGTGTTTTGGGGATTATAAAGCCCACCAGGATTGGCACAGGGGATGGCCTTGGCACAGTTAGGGTGTTCCCTGTGGCTCTGTTGGGTGGCGAGATGAGGGAAACAATCCGGAGGCTGACCACTCACCAGCAGTGATGCTCTAAAACCTCTCCAATAAGCCACTTTATCAGAAATACCATTGACAGGCGAGCAAAGGGTTGTGCCATGAAGCTGTCCCCAAAACCTTCCTGTGGCAGTGCTGGGAGTCTGGCATATCTCTGCTGTGGTTGATCTCTGTTTGATGTTTAGCCATGGCGATAAGCTCCTTATTATGGTACTACTTGCAAGGATCTGATGCTCCCTGCAAAGACGTGATTGTCCCCATGGAGCTGCCAGCACCCCCTGGCCCTGGCTGTGTCCTCACTGGTAGCCTTTTTTCGCTCTTGCAGGGGGTGAAAGTCCTGCAGCATCCAAGTAGCACGCGGCTTATTCAGATTTCCTGGAAAAAATGTAGTTTTCTACACTTGGGTCTCAGCCCCGGGAGCCACTAGGTGCAAAGACGAAGCAGGTCCAATCCTGCCTGGGGGAGCTGGGAGGTGGGCAGGGTGGACATCATCTTAATACCCATCTGTCAGGCAATGGCAGATATTTCCACTAATTAAAGCTTTTAGAAAACAAAACAAGATAGGAGCTTCTTGCCACATCTGGGTTTGGGATGCAGCAAATCCAGAACCAACAGAGGAAAAGAAATTGTTTGGGAAGAGATGGGGTAGAGAAAAGGGAAGGATCAAGGTGGGATGGGGGGAAAAGCATGCATGGAAAAAAGGAGAGAAGAGCAACAGGAACTGGTTATTCTTAAGCAAGTGGCTGGTCTGCATGTTTGTCTGGGTGATCCTGATCTGGTACATCCCAGAAAAACCTACTTGAGACTATTTTGTGGGTGGCCTCACCACCCAGCCTGTGCATGCTGGGGTGCACGGGATCCACCAGTGACCTTTGTGTTGTGCTGAGCTGGATCCTTGGTCCCAGGGGCTCTGCCCATCCCTAGCATGGTGCCTGAACTGAGCTAGACAAAACCAGGTTGCATTTCTGAAGGGAGGGTACTGGGTCCCTGTGGCACCCATGGCAGAAGGCACTGCAGTCCTGCCGGGAATTTCAAGGGGCAAAGCCCAACTGTGGGCGCAGGCACCAGCTGTAGATGTAAAGGGACACATGTTTGGACAGTGCATGGAGATTGTTCCTCCAGTGCTGTTATCCACTGATCAACACCAGGAAAGGCAAAACAACACCAGGGATGTCACACTGAGCTCACGTTTCCTGCCCACGCTCTTACACAAGTAAAAGAGGATCCTAAAAGCCAGATTCAAGCCTCTGGCAGGATGGGAACAGAAGCAGCTCCTGTAAGTGCATTTTCTGCTTCTTGCTCGTAGACAAAGCTGCATGAGAAACCTGGAGAAGTTCTGTTTTCTTCTCTGAAGTTAGTCAGCTTGTAAGTGCCAGTGCTCCAGCAGGCTTGAGGTTAATTTTTGAGCTCAGTCCATGCTGCATTCCTCGGTTCTCTGCTATGTGCTATGTGCTATGGGATGGGGATGTGAATGTCAGTGCCAGCATGATATGGAAGGGGGAAGAGGTGGGAGAGGGAGAAAAAAGGTGTTTGGGATGCAGCAAACCCAGAATCAACAGAGAAAAAGAAATTAGGAACAGATTTCTTGTTTGGGAAGAGATGGGGTGGAGAAAAGAAAACATCTCGCTGGGTGTTGCTGTGATCAGAAGGCTGGGCAGCTTTGGTTTCCTCTCAGAGTCATACTGTCAGAACTGTATATGGCTAAGAATGAATTTCCTCCAAAATATGAAGCAGAAAAAAAGAAAAAAAGCTAATTCCCAGAAAAGTCTTTTGTTGGCATTCTCCCATGGGAAATCTGTGCTATTCATCGCTGCTCTGTCTGAAGTGTCCTGCAGCACTCACCAAAGAACTGCAAGGCAGCAAGAAAACTTTTCAATCCAGCAGAAACCAAATTTTATTTTCTTTCCAGCTGCCTGGAATTGCCTGGAATGGGTATTTAAGCAATTTTAGACATCGAGCAACAACAGGTATGTCTGCAGCTTCAGCCGTTATGATTGCACACCCACAGGCATCCTCAGCACCTCGCTCTAAGCCTCGGGTACTTCGCTTAACCTGCCTAGGGTGGAGGGTCTCCCCTTTCCTGGGGTGTTCATGGGGAGGGAGGTGTCAGAAGTTCCAGAGCCACTGTGGGGTATGTCCTCCTTGGGATGCATGGCACAACCAGGGACTAACAGTTTCATTTTCTCATTACTCGGTGGCTGCAAGCCTCTTGGGCAATGGTCCTTGAGGAGAACAAAACAGGAGTGGCTGCAGGCAGGGAGCTACACAGCCATGCCTGTTTTGGGATTGCTGGAAAAATGAACCCCAGGAGAAAGGTGTGCAGCTTTGGCCATGACTGAAAAATGGTGTGTTTTAGGGGTGAAGGGCTATTTGCACTATTTTATTCCTGTGACAGTCCTAGTTTGCTGTCAGAGGGTGGACATTCGTCTTGATGTGTAAACCCCACATTAACCTTCATGTTATCTGGTGGGAGGTGTCTCAGGCAGATCCCATCTCCCGCTGTGAGAGATGGGCTCTTCAGCAACAGCTGTTGCCCAGTTTGGGTGGCTTTTGGGAGATTAAACCCTTGTAGTATTTTTGTGTGTGGGTTTTTTTTTTTTTTCCTTCTTTTTTTTTTTCCTGAAAATCAGACTAAAAAATTAGGAAACTTGCCAAATCAATCACCATTTCCTGAAATCTGGGCTGCAGTTCTCTAAACACTGACACCAGCCTGCAGTCCTGGGGAGCGGCAGACTGTACAGCCCTCACCATCCTTTGTCAGCAGAGTTTCAACTCACACCTTGTCTCACACAAAATCGATTCCAGCAACATCTTTCCAGCTAAATTTCTACCTCTCACCTTGATTCAGGAGTTGATTCTGGTGCCTACATGTCCTTACCTTGGATGAGTCTAGTCCTTGGTCTAGTGGAAGGTGTCCCTGCCCATGGCAGGGGGCGTTGGAACTAGATAATCTTTGAGGTCCCTTCCAACCCAAACCATTCTATGATTCTGTGTTTTCCACTTACTAATACTTTTTACAAGAATCCTTGGCTTGGTGTCCTAGAGTTGGCATGAAGAGGGGTCAGTGTCCTACCAGGAGCAGTGATTCAGCATTTCACCTCTGGGAGAAGCCCCACCCACATAAAGGTGCTGGTGGCAGGTTCTGCTTCACTGGGCATTGAGATGCCACTTTCTCAGTAGTGACCCAGCTGAATCTAAAGCAGCTCACAGTGCAGTGTGGTGGTGGATGTCCCATATTTTAGAGCGGAGACTTCCTCAAAAGCTTGTAATGGTGTCAGGAGGAAGTGGTGAGTTATGTCAGTTACTTTCAAGTTTGAATGTGTTGCAGAAAGGAAACCAGAATTATTTTCTTTTGCATGTATGTGTAGGCAGCTGTCCTGATGCAGTAGGCAAAGGCCAAGGAATACAGGACACAAAATACTTATCAGAAGGTGGAAGAAACCTAAGTTTATGAACCTCAGGAAAACCCTCTGTGATGTGATGTTTGCCTTTCCCACATAGACTGGAACAATATGTTGATCTTCATTTGCCTTTTGCTCCTAGGGAGCCACTTGTCCAGTGCAACATCAAAGGTGGCAAACCCCACTGCCACCTCACTGGATGCCGCCAATTCGAGCGACTACCTGTACGAGTACTTGGATGAGAAGGATTACATGCAGTATGGCCTCTGCACAAAAGAAGAGGTACTCTCCTTTAGCAGAGTATTCTTACCATCTTTTTACACCGTGATTTTCCTGGTTGGATTGGCTGGCAATGTCCTCCTATTTATTGTCCTCGTTATGCACATCAAGAAGAAAAAGAAGATGTCCGAGGTGTTTCTGCTGAACCTGGTGGTTTCAGACTTCTTCCTACTACTAACTCTGCCTTTCTGGGCTCTGTACATTTCTCAGTGGATGACCTGGGACATAATGTGCCCAGTCTTAAATGCCATGTACACTATGAATTTCTACAGTGGTATCTTTTTTGTGAGCTGCATGAGTCTGGATGTGTATCTGCAGATAGTTCATGCTTGCTCTCCTCGCAGCTCCATGGCATGGAAGAATTACATCCTTGTCTTGCTGGTGGTATGGGTTCTTTCCATACTTCTCTCCATTCCTGATGGCCTCTTCACCAGCACAAGACAAATCCGCAACAAGTCTGTCGTATGTGCCCATGATTATGGCCAGAAACACTTATTTTGGAAAATTGTCTTTCGTGTAATTCAAAACATCCTGGGTTTCCTTTTTCCCTTCCTCTTCATGGTGTTCTGCTACTCCCGCATAGCATGTGTCCTCACCATCTCTCAGATGCCTGGCTCAAGGAGAGCACTCTGCTTAGTCTTTACTCTGGTGGGTGTCTTCTTTGTCCTGTGGTCCCCTTACAACGTTGTCCTCATCCTTCACTCCCTGCAAGATGTCGGTGTGATCAGGAGCTGTGAAAGCAGTAGGCAATTGGACTATGCCATGCAGATCACGGAGAGTTTGTCCTTGGTCCACTGCTGTCTCAACCCCTTGCTCTATGCTTTTGTGAAAAAACGATTCAGGGTATATTTATGGAAGATCCCTCAGGCCATTTTCAAGAGAAGCGCTTTCTTTGACATCAAGCCCTCAGAGACAAGTCGGTCTTGCAGCAGATACTCAGCTGAGATAGAAATGCTGAGTATCACAAATGCACGATAAATACTTACATTACATGTATGCCCTCTATGCTGTATTTTACTGGTCCTGGCTGTAAAATCGTACGGAACAGAGACAGTGGGTTATTTTGACATTGATAAAATGTCTTAGTTGCTTTTTTATTTGTTCTATTACTTATACCTTGTTTTTACTCGTTCGGTTTCAAAGGTTCTTTTTGTGCAACAGGAAGGGGAAGATGCAGGAGCAGGCTGCAAACTAGGACCATGCGTGGCAATCAGTTAGCTGAGGGGAATGTGCTCGAGCTTGTCTAGACAACAATTAACATGATGAGACATGTTTACAGAGCACAGGGGAGTGGGAGACGGATGGCGCCAAGGATGGCGCCAAGGAAAGGTAACACCTTGCTGTTAATTGATAGTAGTTAACCACCAATCGGGGATGGCCTAGTATGCAATGCTTAGCTTCAAGAACCAATCTGTTTAAAACGCGCAGCTTCTGAAAGTGTATATAAACTCGTGCTTCTGTACAATAAATTGAGATTTGCTTGCATCGAGCTGCGTCCTGTCTCTTCATTCGCCGCACCTGGCCATGCAATGGAGTAGACATGAGCCCACAGCACTGCATGAGCAGTCATCCTAGTGCCAGCATTGAGATGAGGATTTTCTGTGTTGGAACTGGACAAGTACATGTGGGTTTTGTTTCTGTTGTAACTGGAGTTATTATAAAATAATTGCCCTGGGTTTTTGCTCATGGGAGAAGCCCGGCTGTCTGGAGTATGTGGGGCATTAGCAGATGAAAGAGCAGCTAATCCATATGTTGTTCCCTTAAAAATACAAACTGAAACTTATGCAGAACTCCTCCCCCACAGATCCGAAAGGGTCTGGTGAAGGAGAGCGATCCCATTCCCCCTCCTGCTTCTGCTGTAGGCTGGGGAATGGATTTGCCACATTCGTCCAGCAGGCTAGAGGTGGGTGGCCAGAAGCCCAGCCTGGGGAGTGGCTTTACTTCTCCTGGCTTCTTCCATCTGCCAGATAGATGTGTTCAACCAGGCTCATTCCTTTGTCTTCCAGGAAAGACAACAGGAAGAATCAGGCACCTTTAAACTGAGTTGTCTGAGCAAGGACAGGTTTCTCTGTGATGCTGAGCTGCGCCACACTTGGGACTGTTGAGCAGGAAACTGTGTCTTTCTGAGGGACAGATCCTTGGTTAGAGATCAGTTTGATCAGCAACAAAGTTTAAACCAATAACAACCAGTGAGAAAGAGAAAAGAAATAATGGTCTCAGCAGAACAGTGGTGGAGGTATTTGCTTTCCTCAAGATCCATTTTGACAAGACAAAAAGAGATCCATGTCTTTAACATAAATATTGGCTTTGCAACACTGCCCAGTGAGAGCATGGCCTTGAACAGAAGAGCACCGACAGCTGTTAGCCATTCCTTATTACCCAGTGTGGCTTTAAAGTTCAAGGTTATTGCCTAGAACTATACAAATAAAATGAATAATTTAAGAGAAAATACTCATCAGCTTGATTTTATTGCTAGACAAGGTTACTGGACTGAGAAGGGCTTTGAGTTGATCTAGAAAGGTGGATTTGTTTTCACTGCTTATATTTCCTGCCAACATTGCTACAACTTGTTTCCAGAGTGGTAAGGCTGGGAGCTTTTCTTACAAAAAAAAGGCAGAATAAATATTTAACTAATGCTATGATGTGGCCTTCGCTCCACAGGTAGGTCACTGGAAGGGAATGCAGAAGGGCAGAGTGCCTAGGGAGCAAAAATTAAGATGAAGATTGTGATCCCATACAGAGTAGGGCTTGTGGGACTGTGCAAAACTTATGATGGGATGCTCAGAGGAAGGGCAAAGGTAGGGAAAGCAGGAGTGGCTTATAAAAGGGGCTAGTTGTATGTAAGCAGTGTGCCCCACGCCTGCTCGTGGCAGTCTGTCCTATAGTCTTATGAAATACTTTTTCAAACTTTCTTTCCAGATAACGTCACTCTCTATCCTATGTGAGGGCACTGCAAGGTCCAGGCACCAGAAGCTGGGGCAGAGGCTGCAGTGACCGGCTGCATAGATCAGGGTGGCAGCACCCAGAGGCATAGTGCCAGTTGGGGCATGGTGTCTCTGACATAATCTCTGAACCCCTTGTGGAGGGTGGGGAGCAGGAGAGATTGAGAAGCAGAAGGGAAAATGAATAAAACTGCCAGGTACAGGGGTGGGAGCAGGAGGGAAGAGGGTTGGGGGTGCTCTGCTGGCTGAGAGCATTGGCTGAACACGATTGATTTGCAGCTGCTGAGCATCGTGTGTGTGTGTGCATTGACACAGAAGAAAGGGCTGGCATCCACCTGGGCACCACTGCTCTCCAGCCAGGAGTTGGGCTTGGCCAGTTGCAGACTCCAGACTCAACTGGTGTGAAGGAAATGCAAATGATTCATCCTCATCACTCTCGGGGAAAGCAGACCTGCTTTGCTTTGCCCTTGTACAGGTTAGCAGTGCTTGCACTGTTCATTGGCAAAGCAGTTATGGGGCACCGTGCATTGCAGAACATCAAAAAGTTGGAGACCTTTCCTTCTGTTGGCTTTTGAGACCAAATTAGCTCAGCTGTAACCCCCTTCCCTTGGTCTTGAGCTCATTTTCAGTAGCATTTCCAACATCCACTCTTCCTCTCATTTTTTCAGGCTGCAGTGCATGTCCATAGCCTGGTCTTAAAGGCAGTGAGTGAAATTCTATGAACCCTTTTTTCAAAACCTGGGCTCCGTGCAGCCTAGAAAAGGGAATTTGCTTAAGCTGTTGCAGAGCACACGCCAAAACCCATCTGCCTCACACAGCAGCCTGGTAACTCCAACTTGATTCCACCTTAAAAATCTCTGTCTATTCATCGAGGGAGACGTACACGCTGGAGCCTCTGGAGAGGAAAGGCAAACAATTCCTGCCAATAGGGACAGAGGTTGGCAGCTGTGCATCTGCGTATCAGCTGCTGGATGGGAATAAAAAGCACATTCCTGCCCCAGCCTAGCTCTGGTCCCAGCTTCTGGATGGGTGCAGAGCTGTCATGGCACTCTGGGTGATTCTCTGTACCTTGGCAGCTTTGCTGCTTGGTGGCCTCTATCTCCTGGGCATGTTTCGGCGACAGAGACCCGATGAGCCACCTCTGGACAAAGGTACCATTCCCTGGCTGGGTTACGCTCTGGATTTCAGAAAGGACAGTTCAGGGTTTCTGAAAAGGATGCAGAGAAAACATGGGGATATTTTCACAGTGCTGATTGGAGGCTATTACTTCACCTTTGTGATGGACCCCTTCTGCTTTGGAGCTATTGTGAAGGAATCACGATCTAAACTAGATTTTAGGACTTTTGCATCTAAACTGGTCCTGCAGGTTTTTGGCTACAAGGCCATCAAAGCCAACCATAGCATAATTCATGCATCGAGCATGAAGCATCTGATGGGAGATGGACTTGCTGTCATGACACAAGCCACCATGGAGAACTTTCAGAAGCTGATGCTTTTCAATCTGAGCTCAGGAGAGGAGAAGCGAGTGTGGCAAGAGGATAGCCTCTTCCACTACTGCTACAACATTGTCTTCAGAGCTGGGTACCTGGCTTTGTATGGCACTGAGCCACACCAAGGGGCAGATAACAAGGAGAAGGCTAATGAGCAAGATCGTGTCCACTCCAACCAGCTGTTCCACGAGTTTCGGAAGTATGACCGCCTCTTCCCTCGCCTGGCCTCTGCTGGGTTGCCTCCCAAGGACAAAATAGAAGCTGAACGGCTGAAGAAGTTCTTCTGGAGCGTGCTGTCTGTGAAGAAGAGCTGGCAGAAGGACAATGTTAGTGGGTGGATACGTGATCAAGAACAGCTTCTGGCAGAAAACGGTGTCCCTGAGTACATGCGGGATCGTTTCATGTTTATGCTCCTTTGGGCATCCCAGGGCAATGCAGGCCCAACTGCCTTTTGGCTCCTTTTTTATCTGATGAAACATCCAGAAGCTATGAAGGCTGTGAGGGATGAGGTAGATAAAGTCTTAAGGGAGAACGGCCAGGAAACAAAGCCCGGGAGCCCACCAATTATCACTAGGGACATGTTAAACCAGACTCCTCTTCTGGACAGTGCTCTGGAGGAGACCCTGAGGCTGGTTGCAGCCCCGATACTGATCAGAGCTGTCCTCCAGGACACCAGCCTTAAAACAAGCAGTGGGACAGAGTACACTCTCCGCACAGGAGACAGGGTGGCTCTGTTCCCACACATGTCTGTGCAGATGAACCCAGAAATTCATCCTGAGCCTCACAAGTTTAAATACAACCGCTTTGTAAACCCAGATGGCACCAGGAAGGATTTCTACAAAAACGGGAAGAGGCTGAAATATTTCAACATGCCTTGGGGCGCAGGAGTATCCATCTGTCCTGGGCGGTTCTTTGCTACTGCTGAAATTAAACTGTTTGTGTTCTTGATGCTAAGTCACTATGACCTGGAGCTAGTCAACAGAGAAGAGGAGATCCCACCAATAGACATCAGCCGCTGGGGATTCGGGACGATGCACCCTGTTAATGATGTTCAGTTCAGATATCGGCTACGCTTTTAATTTGTCCTTGTTGCGTTGTTTGTTCGGGTGTTATCTGTGAAATAATTGCATGATCCCATTGCTATCAGATCCATGCAGTGCCAACACTGATATGGTCTTGTTTGCTTAACAGTTATCATGTCTTTTGTCTTTGCCTCCTTCACGTGTTGTCCTGGTTTCAGCTGGGATAGAGTTAATTTTCTTCTTAGTAGCTGGTGCAGTGCTGTGTTGTGGACTTGGTGTGAGAACAATGTTGATAGCACACTGATGGTTCTAGTTGTTGCTGGGTGGTGTTTATACTAAGTCCAGAACTTTTCAGTTTCTTGGTCCCTACCGGCAAAAGGGCTGGAGTGGCATAAGAAATTGAAAAGGGACACAGCCAGGACAGCTGACCTGAACTGGCCAAAGGGATGTTCCATACCATATGACATCATGCTGAACATATAAGCTGGAGGAAGAAGAAGGAAGTGGGAGACACTTGGCATTATGGCATTTGTCTTCCTGAGTAACCGTTACGTGTGATGAGCCCTGCTTCCCTGGGGATGGCCGGACACCTGCCTGCCAATGGAAAGTAGTGAATGAATTCCTTGGTTTGCTTTGCTTGTGTGCGTGGCTTTTGCTTTACCTATTAAATTGTTCTTATCTCAACCCTTGAGTTTCACATTCCTTTCTGATTCTCCTCTCCATCCCTCTGGGTGAGGGGGGAGTCAGCGCACAGCTGCGTGGTACTTAGTTACCAGCTGGGGTTAAATCAGGACACGTGTACAGCTGCTCTGTATCTCTGGTTACTGTGGTGTTGGGTTATGGGATGAAGGCTCACTTGCACACTCACAGGGAGCTACTCCCAGCCCCATCCCAGGCGTCATCAGCCCATCAAAACTCCATCTGCACAAGGCCAGAGGAGCAGAGGAGCGTATTGGCAGGTAGGAACCCAAATCAAGCAACTTCCAAGGAACAAGTATTTTGTCCATGTTCCTCCCAGAACTGTCCCAGCAAAGCCATCAGCCTCACAATCCCCACATGGGACCCACTGAGATGCATCATCAGGAGCAGCTCTCTGGATCACTGTCTGGACTAAGGGGGATTGCTGTCAGGGGAGGGGGGATATCTTGTGGCATGCGGGGGGAGACCATTTTGGGATTGCACAGAGCTTATGGTGGGATGTTTAGGGAAGGAAAAAAAGTTGGGGAAAAGGAGTGATTTAGGTGATTTGGGGAGGAAAATAGAGGGTTAAGGGGATAAAAAGGACTAGTTGCGTGTAAATCAGCAGTCTGTCCTATTGTCTTATTAAATTCCTTTCTTTAAATTCAAGACCATGAGTCAGAGGACCTGTGTGTCCGTGGTGCTGGCAGCTGGCACTAGTGTGTGACCGGGTGTGCAAGATCAGGCCAGACGAGCTGGCAGGTAAGCAAAGTGGCCTGGGAGCCTGGGGGTGAGCCCAGAAGCATGACAGCATTGGGGCTGCATTACGTTATTACGAGCTCCATACCGACACATTTATTTTGTCCATGAAATATCATTGGCAGGATGGCATCAGCTTGTAGTAAACCTCTGAAAGGTCAGAGAACAACAAATACCCTCTCCAGAGATGTAAGAATTTCCTTGGAGTTTTCAAATTGTCTTGTACATAAGACCCCCAGAGGGAGCACAGGTAGGACATATGAGCAAGGACATACCAGTACCTCCTTCCTATCTCACATTTAAGCAAAGGACAGATCTTACCAATGTCATTTACCTCATCAGTGGGAGGAGAAGGGAGCTGCAAACATCACTACTAACCTGTAGTATCATTTTCATTTATCTATGCGAGTTAGGAATGCATGTGGTCACCTGCCTTTCCAGGGCTGTAGGAGGCTGTGCATTCAAGCCTTGTGTACAGTTTCTGGGGATAAAAAATGCTGTCTCTGTGTGTGTCTGGAGTCATCCCACCAACTGTAGCACAGATGGAGCATGGGTATGTATAGCTGAGCAAGGATCCCTTGCAGCATGAACCCATCTCTCTATCTTAACCCAAATCGTTGCACAAGCCCAGGAATTTTGGATGGGTGACTAGCAACAGGTCTGCCCTCCTGTGAGGTGATGGCTGGCTGGGGTGCAGTGCCTGAGCCTTGGTGAGGGATGAGCTTTGAGTGTTTTGATGGCCTCTCCACCCTCTCCTTGAGCCCCATGGGCCAATGGTATTCCCAGATGATGCCCATTGGAAAATGCTATCCCCCTTCAAATTTAGACCCCATCCTCTGCAAAGACCCAGGGAGGCTATAAGAAATAGGATGGAGTGATGGGAAGGGGCTAGAAAACCAAAGTGGGACATAGGGAAACAACCTCAGTCCCTTACGGGCTACAGCCACTGTGACCTTATGAGCCCCCAGACATCTCTGTTTTATCCACTGGACCTAATGCAGAATAAAACTTTGCTCTACAAGCTCTGCTTTGCTTCCCCATGCCCCCTTCAATAATTAGGGCTCTGACAACACCAATCCTTACAGTAGTTAAATCACAGCTTCACCTGGGCAGAGAACAGTAAATTGATTTTAACACTGATGCTAACCTTTGGAGTTTATGTGTGACCAAGGACTGAAATTCAAACATTTTCATGTGTCCAAACATCAAAGCCAGAGTCTGCTTTGTTCTGCCAGGGACAGGGTTACATTGTAACTGCATGTCAGGGCAAACTACCACGTATTGCCAGCCTGGGCATTAGCCCTGACCTTGCGGTGGTGGAAGTTTACACTCTCTAGCAGCTATGGCAGAGCCAAGGGAAAAAAACCTACTTGTAACCTTACACGGCTTGACTGTGACAGTTAATATTGCCATTGACAATTCCATCACTTTCATTACTTCCATGTGCCCTCTACAGTTCTCACCTCTTTTTTGTCGCTCATGGCTTCATTTCTTTCTCTGTTACCAAGAGTTAAGCTGGAGCACTTCCCACATTCCGGTCAACAGTTGATCTTTGCAAGCTCCAAATCATTCCAGGAGTCCTTGGGATGGCTGGGCAGGTCAGAGCCATAGTGACAGCCTGGCCAAGTGATGTCCTCACTCCAAGGCTCTAGCAAGAGGATTTTTTTGTGGGGGTGGTTTCTATGAAGATTCTTCACTGCTAATGTACAGTGTATACTTGTGGTTATCACTTGTAGGGACTCCAGGTCAGAATCGAGGGGTAAGGGATGGGTGCTGCACAAACATGGGCTGGGCTTCAGAAAGGGATATAAAAATAATGACAATGACAGTTACTCAGCAGAGAAACCTGGCTTTACTTCCTTGTCAGTATGGTTTATTTAACCAAATGGTATTGAGTCTATAAAAGACTTCAGACATGCTCAAATGCATGCATTTGTGAGAAGCAAAGGAAAAAAAAATTAAACATCACTTAATTTGAGTCATATATAGAAGAGTATGAAAGGTCCAAATGAGCTAATCTGCAATTAAGTTCTATGCTTAGGTTAGTTGTCCCCTAGCACTGAGCTTTCTATCCCGAAGTGTACTAGCGAGAGGAAAGAACTAGCTTGTGCCAACAGAAGTCTTATTGGCTTTGTAAAAGAAGTTAAATTGGAAGGAATCTAGGGTCTTGAAAACTCTTTTGGGGGCAGACTTCATAGCGGTGTCTGTCTTGTGTAACTCTTCTATCCCCCAAGAGAACTGAACGTGGAGTCTGGCCCTAAACCCTTGGCTTTCTCTTCTGTAGTGCATAGTGAAGACAAAGTTACTTCAACATTCAAAGCTTTACCATCTGAGCCAGTGCCTGCTCTCCACAGCACGGTGAGAGCTCCTCTGCCCTCAGTTACAATTCCTGCTCTGCACTGTGCAAGGAAAGGGGTCATGATGCCACATGCTTCAGGTTTGGAACAATATGGGTTAAACGTGTTGGAAAAGACCTGCCCTGGTTAAAAAGCATCACTTCTAGTATTAAACGGTAATGCATTAGGAACAGTTTTCCCGTTCTCGTTCCTCTAAACACAGCCAGATACAGCTCTGAGAAAGCCTCCGCTTACTGCTGCTTGTAAGGAAAATCGAAAAAACTCAGCAGCGCTGACAGATCCATCATACACTTCAGAGAATCTCAAAGGAACACTGAGGTTATAAATACAAAGCAATGACACAGCTAACACCATCCATTGCAAAGGAAAGCAGATTTTGAAGGAGAAAGAGGAACATGAAACTTCAGGATTTTTTTTAAGAACTGAAACATACAGAGCATTTGCCGGTGACACTGCTGCCACATCTCCTGGTAGATATGCCTGTGCACTCCCCAGAGGAGAGCAGCCCAGCTTCAAAGCAGCAAAGTCTCTTAGTGGTACAACATCTGTGTGTCACAAGGTCACAGTCACCATTGTGTTTGCTGCCTTTACTGTCCAGTGGCCAAGTTATTCCCACAAATCACAGCATCTGCAGAAATACCCTTTGGCAGGCAGGACACAGCAATACAAACGCACTGAAGCCAGGCAGAATGGGGGAGTGTTTTTGATGGGGAGAAAAGGCAGGCTGCAATGAACCACTCACACACCGCTTGACAGCTCGGGTGTGCTCTGAAAAGGCTTTCTGCGCAAGCCAGTTTTGGCCCTGCTTGTGGGGAAAGCCATACAACTAAATGCTCCACATGCCAGCATCCTGGCCTTAGGGAACATCTTCCCCAGAGATGCCCATACAGCAAGTCACATCTTGGTTTATTCAAGAGTTGTTTCTGTACATTCGTTCTTTAACACATTTTTAAGATAATTGATGCAGATATAGTCAGGCAGGTGAGGGGTTACTGTAGGATCCTATGTGATGGGTAACTGTCACCTAAGTCTAATGTGAGACTTCAAATACATGCTCCAAAACCCAAGTTTTGTGGTGTTTTCAAACCTTGAAAACTTTGAGGAGCCTGGTCAGCTCTGCAGACATGACAGTGCAGGTGCCCATGGAGAGCAGGTGACCCGCCATGGAGCCACACAGCTCACTGAGCATGGGACTGGGCTCTAAGAGAGCAGGAGCCAGGCTGCCCAAGTGGAGTGGCATATGGAGGGTCAACTTGGGCCCCAGGTAGGACAGTAGTTCTTCTCAAAGCTATGCAAGCTATGGCCTCTTGCAGGAGCAGGATGTGCGATTTATCAGTTACTGGAAACCCCCATTGCCGTTATGCTCCCCAAACACACCTCGTGCTACAGTCAAGCTACAAGGCGGCTTTCACAGAGACTGTCCCTGCTTGTTTCTCATGAATTGGGCAGGAAAGAGTTTCCTCACAGAGTATGAAAGGCCTTGGTTACAATCTCCTCTTTGGTACCACTGTTACACAGGTAACACCTCCATCCTTTGCAGCCTCTTGTTGCCCTCCTCTCACCCCGTGCTTAACAGGTCAGGCCCATGGGGATGGTGGGGTACTTGGCCAGGAAAGCAACATGCTGAGCCTGGCTGCTAATGGGTGCTAGCAGAGTCCCACCACTCCAGCCTTGTGTTTGGCACTTGGCAAAGAGATGGGGTCACCGAACAAGTCAGGTTGGGAGGGAGCTCAGAAGGTCTCTAGACCAACCTTCTGCTCAAAGCAAGGTCAGCTATCAGCTCAGGCCAGGTTGCTCAGGGCTTTGTCTAGTTGGACCTCTACATCCAAAGCCTGAAGACACATTGCTGTCTAATATTAGCCCCTCAAAAGTGCTTCACTCATCTCTTCATAACTGGTTGTTGAATTATTTTGGATTGAAGGCAGGTGAGAAACCCACCAGTCACACCTTGCTGCAGTGGTGACTGTAGGATGCGCAGTGCAGTGACATCTGTAAGCGTGTCTGGTTATCACGTCCTAGGGCCAGGGGCAGAAGTCAGTGCCCAGCATTTGCATGCGTGGTGTCTTTCTGACCTCAAGGAAAGATTTGCAAAGCTGGGGCTGGTAGCTAGTCCCAATCAGAAATCTTTCCTGCTTATTCCAGGGAATGTGCAGCCAAGTGACACACATACTGTCAAATTACTGTTGGTCAGCTGAGCCATGTTAACAGCCTATGTTTCTGTTCTTGCCTTGTGGCAATGCACATACATGGATTAATTTGCTCAGTTATGCTAAATTGCATTCACAGAGAGCAGTTACCCCAGCTCAGCTGATGCACAGCAACTTGGCAGGACTATCTGGTACCAAACACTAAGTGCAGAAAGGGGGAGGGAGACAATTCCTGTCTGTCACTGCAGCCATGTCACTGTGCAATCATGAGGCCATACTTGGAGCACAGCAGGCCCCTTTTCTTTTCCCTTTCAGTGAGGAAATTCCTCAGTTTGGTGGTGGGGAAGGTAACCAGTGCTTGTTGCCTGTTGTCCAAACCTGTCTCCTGGAGCCACGGGCTCTGAAGGCACTCCGAGGCTGATGGCCTTCCCCTAGAACAAAGGTGAGGTGGTCAGTTGGGGATCCGTGCTGAGTGAGGAGGCTCCTTGCCAATGAAGGGGAAGAAGAGGCAATAGCCACAATCTGCACCAGCTGTGCTGTTGGGAGAGCGGACATCATCTTACCAGGGGTTTGCACACAGTGTGCTCTGGAGAAAGGACACCGCTCCCCCAGAGAGACCCGCATAGCACCGTGTCAGCTTCACTTTACCCTTCCTGGTTGTTCTCAGGAACTCGCAGGCTACATCAGAGCTGACGGGGTAGTTGGCACTCAACCTGCTCCAAAAGAAGAGAATGGATCAGCATGAAGGGCATTGCTCAAGATGCTTCTTCTCCCAGGAATTCCCACCCAGCAGTGAAAGCACAACGATGCACAGAAATATCATATGGGAAAACAAAACCTCAGAGGCCAATGTTCTTCAGTGGGTTTCATGACTTTAGCTGCTTTTCCACTTGATGTAATTTGAACTTTCTTGGTAAAGTTGGGGCTTTTCAGACCAGGCTGAGTCAGAAACAGCAGCAGCTGCTGTGATGTATAACAGCCCCTTATTCTGTGCAGAGACACCTCCATATGGAGAGGGGGCAGAGCTGAGGTTAACTCTGAGTCAATGCATCTTCCCTGGCTGATGACTCTGAAATTGCACTTTTAAAGCTGCTCATAGGGCAGGGAAGGACAGACTGACTTACATGATGAAGGCTGTGATGCCGACGGACCAGATATCAGTCTGCGGGAGGGCTCCTTGCTCTGTCAGTAGTTCTGGAGCTAGAAAAAGCAAACTGGTGTGAGCCAAGCTTCCCTCCAATGCACTGAGACCAGAACAAAAGCAGCGGGCACTCCTGTGCTTTGCTACCTTCCCAACAGTGAAGAAGAAAAAGCTTCTAGTAGAGGGAGCTGTTTGAGGTAAGCCACCCTCGTGGATGATGACTGCAATGAAACCTTGAGAACATCAGGCCGAACGGCAGTAGTGCTGTACTGCTGAGCTCTGGACACGTGGATGCCAGCCAGAGTGGTACTGGCCATGACCTCTGGCTCTGTCCTCTGTGATCTACAAGTGGGACAGCTGTCACCACTAGCTGCTCCTGCAAACTCACGCTGTTACTGGAGGGCAGCACCTGGGAGACTTTGCTTGCTGGGGCCAGCTGCTGCCTGATGGCTCTTTCTGTTTACCGCAGATTGCGTATGAGGCCAAGGTCACTGTAACTGAACTCTGTACTCACCCATGGTTTCAACATAGTCCATACACTTGTCCATGGTAATAACTTTGTCTGGTGTGTAGAACTGTGCGTTGCCAAAATCCAGGAGCTTCAGCAGGTTGGGCTCAGTGATGATCATGTTTTCAGACCTGAGATCCAAGTGCAGGATGTTGTGTGCATGGAGGTACTCAATGGCACTGAGGATCTGCCACAGGTAATCTCGGACCTCCACTTCTGAGTATGATGTCCTGGTAGAAGAAAGGGAATGAAACCAGGGGTGTCCTACCTGTGTGCCCGAGTGCCATTCTACACCCACTATCATTCTCCCGTGGATGTCTAAACCCACGAGGCCTTTGAGACTCAAAACCAAACAACCTGGTTTATTCATTTAGCAAATCTACTGTATGTGGAGTAGCTGGTTCATACTGTGAGTCAGGTTTACAGATGCAAGAAGTTCAGGAGGTTGTAGAGCTGCATGTCACAGAAAGCAAGGGTTGTGCAGAAATAAAAAATGCAGATTTGATACCCACCATTCCCCTTCCTTTAATCAGAGGATTTCAGCAGATGCATTTTCTGCCATCATGAGAAACAATGCGGAGGAGAAATGAGGCTTCCTGGGCCACAGTAATCTCCATCTTATGGGAGGGGATTTTGTATCAACTACTGTAAACTGCTTTCAACATCTCAACAGGGTGGCCCTGAATTGTCCCCCAGCCCAACCCGGTGAGGAACTTAAGTAATATTTTTATGTTGTAAGAAGTTGCAGAACAAATACATCACAAAGCCTGTGTGCAATGGCAATACACAGGGACAGCTGGAGAGAGTTAATCCAGTTTCTCAGGAGAAAGCAGTAAGTGTCTTTGCTCCTTACATCAGCTCTGACTGGAAAACCCTTCCCTCCAGTTGTTATTACCGTAATGCCAAAGAGTGGAGCAGCTCTGGTCCCACGCACATCTCCTGGATCAACACTAAGTGTCGTGGGCTGATGTAGGCTCCCTTCAGATGAGCTATGTTCGTGTGATGAAGCTTCCTCAGGACTTGGTACTCCAGGAGCACAGTCTGTTTGTCCTCTTGCCAGTAAGGGATAATTTTAGCAGCTAAAGTCTTGCCACTGACTTTTTCCCTGCACTGCCGGACGATGCTGAAACGCCCCCTGGTACAAAGGAACACAAAAGCCAGTTAAGCTTCTCTACTACTCCTGGAAGAGCTAGGAGCTTCTGTTCTTTAAACCCACCAGGCTCCCACGCTGTGTTTTTCATCTGTGCCCGATGTGGAGTTACTACGTCTATTGTCACAGTTTGCACATCCTCCTGTATCTCTAAATGGTACCGTCACTTTAAATTGCAGGAGTGAGAGCTTAACTCCTTTGGAGAGAAAGCAGGTGGTTCATCCTGTCTTGAGCAAGAGAACTAACCCCCTGTAGGTGACAGAAGTTCTTCTAGGCAGGGCAAGTTGTATCCCAACCCCACATCTGAAACTGGAAGCTGCAAAGGTTGATGCAGCAAGGAGGGGAGCCTTTGTTAGCCCAGGGCTCACTTCACAATATACGAAGGGGCTTTCCTGCTGCCCAGCACATTGTGCTTGAAACAGACCCTTTTGCTCTCTCAGAAAATCCACACCTGACTCCTACCAAACTAAGATGAGAATTGCTGAGCCAACTCAGGTTTCTAAGTATTCTAAGTTTCCAACAAAACACTGTGACACTAGGTGTGCAGTGCATTTATAAAAGTGACTTTTCTCAACTCCAGCCACACGCAGCATTTCCCTCTGGCTGGTTGAGAGCTCAGCTGGATTCACTACCTTTTGATCTCTGTTTGGAAGGCATAGGTCTGGTATGTTGGGAAAGGCTCGGATGGTGCCATTATTTCACTCTCTTCTTCAGTAGCAGATGATGGGAAGTTCTGCATTGCAGCATGAAGCTCTGGAGAGAAAAAGGAACAAGGATTACACAGGAAAATGCTTCTGTGTGGCAGCTAGAGCCTCCCTGATCCACCCTCTGTTGTCTATGAACAATGACAACAGCAACAGCAGAACTTCCTCCAGGTGAATCTGCATGTTGCCCCCCAGCTGTGGCACCCAATGCTGTTTGAATGCAACGGATTCTGGACTGCCCACCCAGTAATCCCCTGGTGGGACCAACTCCAGACTATATGAGAAGGGTTGTATGTTGTGTGTTATGGTATCAAACATCTTACCCACTGGTTCTCATCTCCTATAATGAGTCATCAGGGCACAGTAAGACACTGACAAAGAATTAGAATTGTCTTTTAGTTGGCTATTTCAGGGCAGCAGCTGAAGCTTGTTGCTTTGGTTCTGGTATGTGGTTGTGCCTTAGTGCTCCCTGAAATATTAGAGCATCCCTTGACACATGAAAACATCTGCTTGGAAACACTGAGCATATTGCCATATGTTAATGAATCCCAGGCCAAGGGAAAGAAGAGGATTTAGGGTGAGTTAAAAATATCTCTGTAAACTGATTTTTACAGACTAATCCTCTCCATTGGGAGGAAATTCCAGTTAGACCATCCTTCCACTTCAGATACTTTGTTTGCTACAAGGATATAGTTGCTGTGGAGTTATGGATTTCTTCATTTTAAAAACATGTTAATAGTACAAAGCATTCAAACAGGTGGAAAAAAATAGTAAATCGAGCTTTCTTTACTTCAGAGACAAAACACAGCTAAAAAAAGCACCACAACAGGGCAATCAATCCGAGTAGCAAACACTGGAACACACAAATTAACTACTGAATTTAGGACTGAGTTCTGACTCAGAGTTCTAACAAAGAGTAGGTCCAGGGCTTTTACCAGTGTCAGCTCTACACCAACAGATCAATGCCTCCAGTAACATGTTCATCCTCCCAGACCTGCTTCCTCATGATCTCACATCAAAAACTGTGTGTTTTTAGTGGGTAGTCTACAGTTTCCAGATTTTTATTTTATTACTATATTTCTGTAAAGGCTTACATATTGTTATTATTTTATTACTTATTTGTTATACATGTATACATATTCTCCGAACTGTGTCCAAAATTAGAAAATAATTGACTTTGAAACAAGAAAGCCAAAGAGGAGGAAGCCCTAAGCCACCCTGAGCCAAGTGGAATTGGTCTTGAGTCATTCGCTCTTGGCTTCTGGACCCGCATCCAAAAGGGTGCAATTGTTTTGATGGAGGAAAACCACAGTGCTTTCTTGGCATTTGATCTTACCCATTTGATCCTTCTCAGCGATTTTCACTTTGGCAGATGGGTTGCTGTATGGGCCCATTCCTGCTTTGCTGGTGCAGGCTATCCTGAAGCAGTAGATAAACCCCTTGGAGAGATTTTTGGCATAGTAGCAGCAGTCAGCGATGTTAGAAGCAAGAGTCGTCCATTCCCCATCTTAACCAAGGAAAGACAGGAAAGAGATAGGACTCTTAAGATGGTCACACCAGGGTTGGGGGTTTTTTTTGAGTTTTGGGGTTTTGTTGTTTTGGTGGTTTTTTTTTCCCATCAACTTTACTTATGTGCTGGGAACATGGAGAAACAGTGGAACCTTGCAGGGTGAAGGAAAAACTTGCTGTGTTTGCTATGGCCAACTTTTGTGCGTGGTGCCACTCACTGTACATGTGCCAAACTCATCTTTTCTGCCATCAGTTGGTTTATATCTAATCAGTCCAAGGTGGCGCAATATTGTTTCAGAGGAATGCTGAAACTTTCCTGTTTAGTTTCTGTTTATTTAATTCATACCACTAATCTCTAGTGCAAATCTACATCAAGAACTCAAAAGCCTAGTAAAATCACTGGGTTTTTTTCCCTTTGGCCCTGTCTTGAATCAAATTAAAACCATGTGATGCAGGATTTCAGGACAGAACTATGTGCTGACACCCTCCCAGCAAAACAAGTATTTGAAACTCGGGCAGGTTTACTCAGCTTTTATGGACCTCAGATGATTTCTCAGGGAACTGCAATTATCGGTATGTTCTGGACTCATTATTTATGGGACTAAGGTGTGAAGTAGAAAATCAGCAGCAAACATTTAATGGTCATTCAATTCACATGATGATGTGTCCCATATTTTGCCATTGCTGCTGTGCTCGAGGCTGAACTCAACTCCCTGAGACTGCCTGAGATTAAATTCATCCTTTCATTCAAATAAACACTAGTACAGAGCCTCAAACCACAGGGCAAACAATAATTCACCCCCCAAAACAAAAGTATCAATGACCTTTTAGGGTATGGGTTGAATTAGGGTGTGTGAAGGAGGAGCAGATACAGCTTACAAATAGAAAAGTGTCTGCAGAAGCAGTGTGCAAAAGCCTACTGTCAAACTGGGAATAAAAGAAGTATTTTTTTTCTGATCATCTTAATCCTCCTGTGTTCAGGAAAGCAGGACTTTGCATGTTCCTAACAAATGTACAGAATGCAATGGAAGATTGTAGGTGCCATTTCCTGATTTTCTTCCTAAATAGAACAACTTGCATTTGTATCCTCCCAAAGTCTCACCTACAGCTGTGTCAAAAGGAATTACAAAAAAGAAAGCTGCGCTGGAGGAAAAGTGACTGACACCAGCTCCAGAGTGAAAAGGCAGAAAGCTGCAGCCCATGCTCGTGCTAATCCAGAAAGGAATGCATGTATGTTTGGAGAATTAAAAGAAGGAACATGGAGCAGCTGAATCCAAAGGGCTGTGTATGTGTGACTGCAATAGAAATTACTATGAGACACAGCATTCATAATAACAGCAAAAGCAGTCCCAAGAGAGTCTGAACAGGCTTGAGGATATGATTCAAAGTTTGTGGAATTAAACAAGAAAACATCCACTGACTTCATCAGTCTCCGGACCAAGTCTTGGAAGAGGACATCAAAGGGATGATGCAGTTTTACTAAACTTTTGTTATCATGTCCTGGCTGTTTGCCCTAAGCTTCCTGCATAATCAATGGAAAAAGAAATCATGGCTGTTTGGTACAGGATGAAATGGCTTTTTGATAGACCATCTTTCCCCACAGACTGCACAGGAAGCCTGGGTACGGGGTGACATTGCCTGCTGATCATTGTTGCTGGGCGTTATTAGTGTATAATGTTGTCTGAACTGTGATTTGAGAGGATTACTCAGGACTGTGTATCTGGCAGCAGCCCTGCATGTTTTCTGTAGCTGTTAGAGCTTCCATGTGACCTAGTCTGATTCACATTTTAGCAAAGCCTTTGTATAAGTATGCATATTCCAGGCTGATTTAGCCAGCATAACATCTAACTTTTAGACGGCTAAATGATGGCTATATGAATTTCATTCCTAACCCTAAACTAGACAGCTAAAATCAGGCTGTTTCTGAATAA
Organism: Falco naumanni; assembly: GCF_017639655.2. Lineage (NCBI taxonomy): Eukaryota > Metazoa > Chordata > Aves > Falconiformes > Falconidae > Falco > Falco naumanni. Next base: position 59,558,997 of record NC_054057.1, read on the forward strand.
AAATAAAATATCCAGCTGGTAAAGAGATCATACAAACCGAGACGTTCCTTGCAAGGTGTAAGGGCAGCACTCCACCTTACCTTCGCTCTTGCACTGGACGCTATAGTGGACAGGGATGTTGGTTTCCACAGGTTTCCAGGCCACCTGCACGCCATCCTCATAGACCTCCACGATGTCAGGGGGCGGAGGGCTGGGAGGCACCTCTGTTGAGAGGAGTTATGGTTACCAGAGAGAGCGATGGTTACCAATAGCACAGCTGTGATACATACCTCTACACTCCGCATTTCTCACTTACAGATATTAGGGTTTATATATATATATGTGTAGGGTTTATATATATGTGTGTGTGTGTATATATATATATAAAATGTTTTATATATACACACATATCCAGTGGAATAGCAATTTAGCTGTGCCCAACTTAAACTCATTATTAAGATTTTGAAGTCTGGTTCTAGAACCACATGGTTACTAGAGTGGCTCTGAATCCAGAAGAGGGAATGAACCCTGCAAAATGTGCCATGCTACCAGACAGCAAGGGCTGTGGCTGTGGACTAGAGCAGGCAAGGGAGAGATTGTCCTCTGAACCTTTCGGCAGAAATCCCACCTCACAGGTATTTACAGTTATATCTGTATCACATTTTGGGGCAGAAGTACTTGTAATACCTACTTCTGTAGCTGCTTCATCTCTTACCTGCTTTTCTTATGATGCAAGAGGTGGATGCTGAGCCCAGGGAGTTTGTGGCCACACAAGTGTAAATACCAAAATCATCAGCACTAACAGAGAGAATAGTTAACAGCTGGAAATTTTTGAGCGTGGCTGAGATGAGGATCCGGCTGCTGCTGTGGACAGGTATCCCATCTGAAAAGCAGAAGATAGGAGAGATAAAGACCCTGCACATTTATACCAAGGTGTCTAAACCCCTCCCCGCACCCTGTCCCAGAGGTTAGGGACTCCCTTGAGGGATGCCGATGTCACCTCTGAACCAGTCAATGTGCAGGGAGGAGTGAGCTGCCGTCCGGCACGACAATGTCACACACTGTCCGACGGCAGCAGCCTGATCGATGAGCTCCTCAACGAACAAAGGTGCTGCAAAGAAGAGGAAAAGCAGCGATTCAGAGTGACCAGGAGGGCTATGTGGAAAACAAAGTGCACACAGGACATCAGAAAGCATTTTTGGTTCCAGACCATTTTTGCTTCATGCTCTGGCACACCTTTAGCCACCAGCTGGTGAATCTCCTAGGCACTGGGCAGACAGGTGCAGGAGCCCTGTTCAGCCTCATGGATGCAGTGTGACTGCTCATACATGATAATCCAGACGGATCTTGGAAGGTCCATGGGAACATACACATTGCCCAGCCCTGCTGGTACAGCTGGGGCAGCAGAACAGCTCAGAGGAGAGCAAGCATGTCACAGCAGGATTCCTCTTCTGGCCTAGCTTCAATGTGGGGGCAAAGCTAAATGATGGTATTTCAAGGAAAAGGGGATCAGATCAAGACAGCACAAGAAGAGAGAAGAGATAAAATATGGATATGGAAGGAGGAAAAAAACTATAGAGCATCAAATCTGCTGCTGTCTCCATGGGAAAGGGGGAGCTCAGGTTTTCTTTTGTGTTTCTCCAGGTTTTTTTCTGCACAGTGGGCACGAGCTGCCAGCCTCACACACCTGCCCTTCCCAGTGCTTGTCTGGGCTCTGCTGAACACTGGGGCATTAACCTGACCTCAGAAAATGCTCCTCCCAGAGTGAAGGGGAAATTTGCCTGGGCAAAAGCAAGTTCAGCTTTGCTGACATGCTCTTTCGGGCTGCCCCACCGTTTTTCATTTCATAGCTCTATAGCAGCATGTCTGGCCCTTACATGGCATGCAGGACTGGAGCGTAGGAACTCACAATTCCTTGCTTCTGCCATCCCACCTTTGGATAGTCCATTTACTCTCTTTGTAGCTTATATGCAATTTTATTCCTTTGCAGTGGCTTCCTAGAGTGATTCCAATTTGCAAGCAATACCAAGACAAGATTATTTTAACAAGGACATAGTTGCGATGTAAACAGAGGAGGCTGGCTCATATTGCATAAGTGTATCCAGGCCATCTCAAGATAATCATTGCAGATCCGTCCTTAGAAACTGGCCTCACACAGCACTGTCACACTCAGTAGTGATAGTTTGTGACAAAACTCAGGACTCGTGCAATAGCAATACCTTTCTCCTTTGGCATAAGGCTTGAAAACTTGAATGAAGGGAGTGCAGATTTCTTCTTCAGAGATCCTTCAGCTCCTGTTAACAGCTCTTCTTCTACTGCCTCACTTCTCAGCTCACCAAACTCTGTTTTGAGAAAGGATGAGAAGTCATTCAAGGCCATTCTTGTCCCTGTGACATCCATTTACAGCAAAGCAGTTCTGCTGTTCACACATAAATAGCTCAGCAGTCACAGTTTTCTTTATTAATGAGCCTTCAGTCAACAGGGAAAGCTGTGACAGCTATTACAAACGGAATGACATCCTGGCAGAACAGGGTATATCTAGGAATGGCAGGGAAGAAAGGACAGATTCTGCTGTCCAGTGTCATCAACTTAGGTAGCCGGGGTGACTTCACCAACTTCTCCCAGTCACTTTAGCTTTAAAGATTTACCATAGTCAGATGATAATTGCAGAAGAAACTGCAGCGAGGAAAGCATCATCTAGCCCTGATCTGCTCTTCTGCAAACCCAGACAGGGGAATTTAAGACACTTCCATCAGCAGATTATCCCAGCTGACTCTGCACTGAAGTGGGCCAGTAACAGAGCTAGTGGTGGAGCTGAAGACCACTAATTTCATAACCTGCCACTGCCAGTTTTGCAATGACGGTCTAACCACAGCCTCAGATATGCTGGGGAAGAGGAAAAGGGAGATTTAGCATATCTCAGTTAGAGTAGCAAAGCTATGAAGGCACAGAGTAAAATACTTACCTTCCTCTGGCTCAGGAGATGTCTTTCCTTTTAGGATTCTTGAAATATGGGCAACAGAAGCTTTTACTTTCTTCTTCAGACTCTGCTCCACTGACTGCTCCACTGAATGAGACCGTGCATACGGCTTAAAGAGTCCTGGCTTGTAGAAGGAGCTTTTCTGCTTACCACTTGAGTCCTTTTGGGTGCCATACATCTCTTTATGACTCTCTGACCCTTTCCCCGTGGCTAATAAGTTAGTTGCTTTTGAATCCTCAGATATTTCCAAATGGTTCTTCCTGTTCTTGTCCCGTGCCTCTTCTCGGATGCATAGTCTTTTATCTTTATGCAAATGTCCTGCAGGAGGTGGCCTTGCCCTTTCACCAAAAGGTATAAACCGTCTGCCAGTTGGTTTGGGTGGAGGCTTCCTATAGTTCATGAATTCAAATGGAAAATAGACAATGTCATACAAGTCAGAGAAATTCAAATAGGCAGGCTCTACCTCTGATATGTCAAATTTTGGAGTTCCACTGCCAAGACTGGGTGTTTCATCCGACAGGTCTTTGATTTTCACTAAAGAAACTTCTGGGTGTTTACCAGTGTCCTTGCTCACTGACACTTGACCAGGTTTTTTTCCAGTATCCAAGCTGTCTGTTGAGGAAACACTCACTTGGCTGGAAGTGGGGCTCTCAAATGCTAAGTCCTCCAGATGCTCACATTCCTGAGGAACCATCTGTGCTCTCTGCCCTTCCACTGACTCCTCACTCACGACAAGAGAGGGTTCTGCAAGGTCATCCAGCTCAGAGGCTTCCCCTTTTTTACCCCCTTGTACAGAAGGGAAGGAGGTGTCCGTGGGTGCTTGGCTACCTAGGCCTTTGTAGAACACCTCTGTGGGACGAGAGGTGTGTTTTCTGTATTCCTCCTCACCAGAAACTGACTCTGCCCAAACATTCATCTCTTCAGAGAGTGAAACCATCTCATCCACTAAGCCCTCCAGCACAGCAGACTCCTCATCACTGTAAAAAGAAGATCTGTGATGTGAGAGCTCCTGACTTTGATCCCTGTGGAGTGATGGGACAGTTTTTCCAGCATCACAGCTTCTGCTGTCTAAAGCAATGCCTCTACCGTCACTATGAACCTTTGGATGTTCCTCATGTTCTAGCTCATAGACTGAAGCTGGAGCAGCTTCTGGTGGTGAAGCAGTTAAGACACCTGGAGGCTCACCCTCCAGATCAGCAGAAACTCTGCCACAGGGATAGGCAGCCCTGTGCTGCTCAAACACCTGACGTCCAGCCTTGGGGAAAGGAGCAGGTGTAGTCTGTCCAGCTGCTTGGCTTCCACTTGCTGTCACAACAGATCCCACCTCACTGGGAGGTGATGTCTTTGGGTATTCTTGCTTTTCACTCTCACAGGCCAAAGGGAGGCCAGTATTTTGGGAGGACACAGTTCTAGCTGGGTGTCTGCTCTCCAGAACAGCATGCACCATGCCACTGCCTTCAGAAACCTTCTGGGGTTCAGCTCCCTCAATTTCAGCCTCATGGACCGAACTGGGAACAACTGCTGCGACAGCTGAGCTTTCACTCCTCGGAGCAGCAAGCCTCTCCTGGCTATGGGCCGGCCAGTCCCTTCCAGCCTGCCCTGCTCCATCAGAGACCAAAGTGGGCATGGATTTTGGTGGTGGGACTTTTGGAACGAGATGCTTTCCCTTCAGGACAGCTGATGCTGTGTCTACATGAACAGGAGCCCTCTTGTGTGCTTGGCTTTCACCGTCATGGGCTGACAGTGGAGTGGTTCCTGTAATACCTTGTCCTTCGTCCTCCAGGACAGCAGATTTCACCTCTTCATAGGTCTTCAGCTTCTGATAAGCACCTTCATCAGCCGCGTACAGAGCAGTTAGGGTACCTGGCTGTTTGTCCACCAAGACACTAGTTGCTGGAACACTTTGACCAGAAAGTTCCTGACTTTTGGCTTTACATACCTGAAGTGAATCTGTTTCTGTTTGTGGGCCCATTAAAACAGCAGAGCTTTCATGCTCTGTGAGATCAGGTTTGGTAACACTATGAGCAGAAGTCTTCTCAAGTGAATGTTTCTGCCTTTTGTCTTTCCAAGGTGGCACTGGGGCTGTCCTTTTGCTAAGCAGGCTTCCACCTCTTAGATCCAGATGGCTGTCGGTACTGAGAGCAGGCTCCTTGGGCAGACACATGCCTCCCTTACTTGTAGGGGATGACTTGGAGGTGACCTGTGGCTCTGTGGGAGTCGAAATGGACTCCTTTTCCTCCTGAAAAACAATATCAGAGGCATGGCCAGGGGAGGGTTTATCTTCCATGCTCTCATGTTTTGGGGCTGATGATGCAGTTACATCTGAGTGCTGGGCAGTTAGAACGGGGCTTTTGCCTTCCAGATTATCAGCTTCCTCCTCATTGTAAGTAGCTTTTGACTTCTTCAGTAAATGTTTCCTATTCTCACTCCTATGAGGTGTCACTGGAAGTGACTCCAGTGGTTGCACAAGAAGAGCCGAGCACCTGTTACCCTCACACTGTGTGGAAGAAGGGGGCTGCTCTTCGGAAGAATCCTTGCTGGCTTTCCTGAAGTCCTCTTGCTTTGAAGTGTCTACAGAACATTCCTTGCCAGGCCCCGTAGAACTGTCACAATGGTTACTGCCTTCAGGGCAACTTTCCTGTGACAATATATCACAATCTTCTTCCAAAATATCTTGTTCCCTCACTGATCTTGAGGCTCTCAGCCTGTAGTCATCCAGGGAACGGCTTCGGCTAGCACCAGCAATGGCAGGGTGTGGTGGTTTCCTTGCAGTATCAAATGAAGCCGATTTGGTCAAGGAACCAAGCAGACTTTCCCTGTGATCATCTCCATTGCCACACTTCCCTTCTTCTTCTTCCAGTTCAAACTGCTCTAGAAGGGGTTCACGGAGACCACTGATGGGCACCTTTGAATATCCAGCTTTCTGGAAGGTCCTTCTGGCTCTGTCCAGGTGTCTTCTGAACTCCCTGCCTGGTGAGGAAGGCCCCCTTGCAGGTAGCTCAGCTGCTTGGCTGTAGAACGTGCTTTTAATGACACTCTGTCTAGGAACACAGACAGGTGGCTTTTCTGTCCCATCCCCAGCTTTTTCAATTCTGTCCTTATCAGACAAAAACGTGTCTGTTTTTTCTTTCTGACACAGCTGTGATGTGCTTTCTGTGGAGGTCCTCACTGATGAAGACTCAACAGCGTTGCCTCTTTGGGACTGCTCCGCTCTTTCATCTTGAAGTCTGGGATGGAGCCCCTCCTCTTTTTCCATTAAGATACTTGCCATGAGCTCTTTGCTTTCCATAGGTGATTTGTCCCCCACCTCAGCTTTCATTGAAGCATACTTCCTCCTCATGGGTTTTACTGGAGGGACTGAGATTTTGGAGTGCTTGTCTTCACTTGCATGTTTTGGAGGTTCCTGATGGCTTGGTGCATCAAAAACGGACAAGTGCAGTTCAGGGGTAGAGCCAAAGTGCCTCTTCTTGGGGAAATGTGAGTTCTCGTTGTCTGAAGAGGAGCCGCTGGTACTGGATGAAGTGCTTTCTTCAACAAGGTGTCGGGAGATGGCCAGAGAGGTGTTGTCATGAGTCCTTTCTAGGATTTCTGGGATAGACCTCATCACCAGTATGGATTTATAGCACATCAAAGACCGCTGAAACGCAAAGCAAAATACAGCATGATCAGATGGAAACATGGTGGAAGTATGGCAAAGCAAGCATACCAAAATGAATGCCTGCACTCTTACAAACCACACATACTAGTTTAGTAACACATTGCCATCCTTTTGTACATCAATCCAGGCCTCATTTGCTCTCCAGGTATTCCTCTTCTCTTATTCACAGAGGTGAAACTACCCTGACTTCAAGGGACATATTTGCTGTTTGGCATGGGGAAGCAGGACCCTGCTTGAGATTTTCCGAGCCAATCTGGCCACTCAAAGCAGATGGAAAAGGAGCTTTTCACAGAACACACTAGATGAGAGCCTAGCTGGAGTAAATGGTCTTAAATCTGTCAACTGCAGTACAGCCGGCAGACGCTTAGGCCAACAGAAGACCTACCATACTGTAGGAGGTAGGATTCATCTGCTCTAACTCCTGCCATGTGAGACATCTCCATTGCAGTTGAGCAGCTGGCCTCCCCTTACAGCCAACAGAGAAACAGGCACCTTCAGAAGGCAATCAATCTGATCATTTTAGAGCACTTCAGGTAAAGAGGAATCTTCATGGGACCTGTCTGTAATTCAGTACCAATTGCAAAGGATGCTGAGGGTACCTTGCTTAGACACAACCACACGTCTCCCAGGCACCTGCATGAGACCAGGTGATTTCCAGGTAGTAAAAGCCTAGATAACTTATTTCTGCCACATCCATCAACCGCCCTCTCCTGGGCTTATTCCCCATTCATAACCAAGCTGAGATCTCTGCTGTGCTCACTGTCCCAGCCTGATGGATGTTAAAAGCTGCAAATGTAACTAAAAATACATGTAACTAAAAAGAACAAATGTAGATTAAGGCCAACTCACCTGCCACTTGCTCCGAGCCACAATGAATTTGAGCTGTTTGGTATTAATGAAATGAGCTTCTTCGAGGGGGACATTATGCTGCCAGATGGAATGAGAGGAAAAATCGTTGGTTAAAAAATCCTGACTTTATCTCCTGAGAAGTGTTTAGGATTCCCTCCTTCCAGAATTGTTTAATTTAGGAAAGTTAAAATAGACCAAATGCTAAATTGTAGATTATATCGGCTTTACCCACCCCACCCCCCTTTTTTTATTTTTGTTAATTTTTAGCTCTTCTCCTTAGCAATTTAAGGCATTGGAATACAAACCCTAACTTTGTTCTGCAAAGTCATAGTTCCCTTTCTGTACAGACATGTCATATCTGCTCATGTCAGTAGTAATCTTTATCTTTTGAGAGGAAAGGTATCTTGGCATGTAAACATCATGTTTCTCCTCTTTCTAGAGAGCCATGTCTGAGCTTCTTTATAGGACAGAAAGTAGGAGACCAAGAGAAAAAATAAACCAGCAAATATCATCAAGCAGCTTTATGAGCTGCCCCTCCAAAGATCTCTTCCAACCTCCAAATCTTTTCAATGATTCTAACAAAGAATGAGAACAAACTTACCATGAACCACGTGTGGGAAAGACAGTCCGAAGCACTAGGCCTGTCTCTGATAAGAGAAAAGATCACTGTTTTAGTAACAGGGCGCTTCCAACAGCAACCACAAGGTCTTCCTGAAAGTGCCTGCTTCACGTGGGCACACACCTACACTTTGGTGTATGTCCTTAGGCTGCTGTTTCAGAGCTGAGAAGCCCAACAGACAGACAGAGGCTTTCAGGCCAAGGTTTCCTTCCCCTGAGGTGAAACGATCCTCCATTTTCAGCCTGAGACTCCCTGCAGATCCTTGGAAGACCCCATGGCACTCTGCAGGGAGCCTGCTCACGGGTGGCGAGAGCAGTCCTAAGACTGACTTTGACTCTCTAGGTGGCCAGAGCAAAAATAGCTTTGGCAGCAAGCAGAAAGAATAGAAATGAAATTAAGCCCCTGCAAACATGCCTTCAAGTCACCTTTTGTACTTGAAATTGCTTAATAAATATGGTTAATATTATTTAATTCTTGCATAACTCCCTCTATATCAATCCTTGTTCTTCCCACTTCTCTACATCATTTCAGAAACTCGTCTGCCTGGCAGAATCAGGGAGTAAGGACATAAACACACCAGAAACAGGTCCATTCGGCAAATTGCCAAGTTACGTTTTGGGTAATGGGGAATAACAGAGCAGAATTAGGGCATAAAGCACCACATCTCACTCAGCTTTCTACTTTTCAAAACACCCGCAGCTCTGATGAGCTGAGATCTGCCTGCTGAGATGCCAGCATCTTTTCACACTGGCTGTAGGAAGCACAGAAGGGCACTCACTCGCGGTGCTGCTGCAGGATCCTTTTCATAAAGTCCTTTGCATCTTCACTCAAGTGAACAAAATCAGGAATGGTCCATGAAATTTCCCCATTTTGGATATTTAGAAGAGTTCCTCTGTCGTTCTCCCCAGCGAATGGAGACTTGCACGTTAGGCTTATTTATTGAACACCATAAAATAAAAGGAGACAGAGTTTAGACTTTTATTTGCTGTTCAAATGACAGAAACATAAACACTTAACATGGGGCTTTAAAATGCTTGAGGGACTCCGTGCGTGGGACTTGCAATGCTTATGAGCAGCGCATCCACTAACAGAGCATCTTTCACCCCAGCATTACATGGCACTTAACTGAATTATTTATCCTTTGTTTCACAGATAAGGAATTAAGGGTTTGATTTTGCACAGCTACAGCAGGGTGTTGGCTAAACCAGGTAAGGGGAAGACTGAAGCTCATCCACCGCTCTCATTGCTAACTGCAAGGAGGGCAGCTGTCAGGTCTTCAAGCAGGGATAATGACCAAAGCTCTGAGCAACCAGGAAAGAGCAAGGAAAGGAGAAAACCACAAAAGAACTTGCCCTCGTTATAGAAGGACTCAATGTTTCACTCAGATCCCTCACTTGAAGGTACTGGAGGGCTCTGACTGACAAATGGATAATAAATGAGTCTTTCCAAAATTTATTTACCTTAAATATGTGATGACTCCAACGGCCCTGAGGAAAGAGGGGACACGAATGTCAGGTGTTCATCACTGTTTTCCATTTCTCAAGCACACAGCCCCTCTTCCTGCCACTAGACACCCTGGCACAGTAGGATCACCTTATTCTCCTCACCTTTCCAAGGTAAATAAATCCCCAAACCTATTGTGTTCACCCTCCAATTATTTTCCCTTCAAAATCTTTTTTCTCAAGTAATCCTCCATTTTTAAAGCACAGAAAGAGGAGAAGACTCAAAATACTTTTTTAAAGTTTGTTTACCTTTTCTAGAAAGCCCCTTAGGATCATCGTCCCTAATCCTCCCTCTAATAAAGATAATCCTCGCTAAGATGCTCCTTTGCATTAATTAGCTGTCAGAGTTCAATTGTAGTTGAACAAAATAGATAGAAGGAGCTTTAAAGAGCCCTAATGGGCTTTGCATTCTCAGTGTTCACTTTCAGCTTCCTGTGCTGTTATCAATACTCCATTTACTTATTAACAATAAATGGAAATGCAGGCTGTCTAGGGCAAATGCTTTTTAGAAAGATGGCAGGTTACCAGATATCGGTTGCTTTTGACACTGGTGACTGAGAAACAATTTCTGGGGCAACAAACTCTGGAGACCCGTATTTGCTGAACTGAGGCTCGTACGGTGTGATCTTCTGAGCAAATCCAAAGTCACAGAGCTTAAGGTCTTCCCTTTCAGGATAAACCATGAGGATATTCAGCGGCTAGCAAATGAAATACAAGGGAGAAACTTTTCTTGAAAGCAGGCACTATTTTCAGTTGTAAGTAAGAATGATTTGAACAGAGAATGCTCATTCCTTGACCAACAGGAGGCTTTGATAAGCTAGACCTGCCATTGCGCATTACCTTAATGTCCAAATGAAGGATGTTGTTGTCATGAAGATATCTGATTCCTTCCAAGATTTGCTTGATATACAACTTGACCTAAAAATTACATCAATTATTAAACAGTTATTAAACATTAATAGTAAATAAGAGGGTCCCTGATTCCACCAGCGTTTGTAATATATGAGAGAGGAAGAGTAAGAACTAGAAATACTTCTAAAACTAGACTGAACTTCTTATATTAGTCTTGCAGTTGAAATAAGATGTAAGCCAAACATTACCCTGTGGAATGTGTGACCACGTTGCCTTGCTGGAGCCTTCTATAGGTCAAAAAGCCCTTTAAAAATAACAACCCTACAAACATGCAAAAAAAAGATATCTAAATCCTCAAGTTTGATGAACTGCATCGACTAAGTTATCTAACTCAAACTCTGTTCTGGCTTGGTATAAATCAGGCAAACACATTTAAAACACAAATACATTTAGAAACTGTACAGTAAACCTATTTTCTTGACCATATGTTAATCAAATCTGACTATGACTGAATAAAGAGTGAATATTTACAGTTAGTTTCAGCTTTGGAAGTTCTCTACCTTTGGCATTTTATAGTGTTAGTTGACATTTGATCTTTAAAGGTCCCTTCCAACCCAAACCATTCTATCATTTTATGATGCTTCCCTCTGAGTGTTTCTAAGAAAAATCGATTTTACCAATAAATATGGGACAGGACACCTGGCTGCTAGATGGGAAATGTGAAACATCTTGAACTTTGAGCACCAAGGATTCAAAAAAGCCCTTAGAAACCATAATTTCAGCCCTTGATTTGGAGACTGAAAGGGAGGGGATAGAAGTACAGTTGTGAGAGGATAAAATGTTATTAAGCAAGTGGAGACACAGAAGTGCCAGGTAACAGCAAAGAAATTAGGGTAATAGAGTGAATATAATCTGCATTAGGCTGGATGCAGTGCTGGTGATCAACACCACTAGCTGGTTCCAGTTATTCCCCAAAGAAACTCAACTTAGTAATGAAAGCTGATGGGAGCACAATTTAAAACCTGTTTCTGTTTTGACTGGTTATCACTGGTTGAAAAACGTTCCTCATATTCAAAAAGGAAAATGCAGCTGGAAGATACTCTGGTGGTACCCACCAGCTCTGGACTTTCAAATGAGAAAGAAAGATTACCTCTGCTTCAGTGACAACACTCTTCTTGAATAAACGGTCAAGGAGCTCTTCGCTGGAGCATCTGACAAGGGCATTAAGGGAAAACTGAACTACAGTTCAAAGCTTATTTTTACTTTGTAACCACTGCTATCCAGCTAACAGCAGAATTCACAGGGTGATCTCAGGCAATGTAATGTGTATGTAATTTGTTAAAGTCTCTATTGCAGCAGCATCCTTCCTGCAGAATTGGCAGCGCTAAACCTGTGCTCCCTACAAGCAGGAGCACGGTATCATTTGTACTAAAACCTACGTGTTGGCTATGGGCTTTTCTGCTCTGCACTGCACTTTCCTGGTGCTCACTCAGACTGGATCTCATGGAAACGGAGTCCTTAACTTCCAAATATTTCATAAAAGCGTTTTGGTGCTTGACAACTCATTCATACTTGTATATACAAGTACCATGATTTTTCCTAAACCAGCAGAAACATAGTACTTCAGTGAAGAGCTCACAGAGCTGTGCCACCCTGCAGCACAGAGAAAGGTTGTGCATATCCTTTTATCTCAGGCAAACTCTAAAACTGGTTAATTGCTTAGTTATTTAATAAATGACCTCTACCTAATACTTCCCAGGCAAGCAGCATAGACAAGGATACAACTCCAGAATCAAAATCAGTGTTTTCCGTGTTTCAAACTGATCCAGGAGCCTGGTAATTCTGTCATGGGACAGAGAGGCAAGAATATCCCTCTCTTGATGCGCTCGAGCCTTCGTTTTGCTTCGCAGAGGTATGAACTTGGCAGCACAAGACACTCTGTTCCCTTTGTGCACAACTCGTTTCACAAAGCTGAAGCAACCCCTGTGTACAAAAGAAAGGACGAGCCCTGGTCAGACTTGATTCCAAGCTCCCTTGCACAGCAGGTACAGACTATTCCACGTCCCAGCCTTTGCCAGCTCCTGCTACTCAGGGCTTGAGGTCTCCGACAGGGAAAGCTCATTCTCCCGTGTGTGAGGTGCTGTTGCCCTCTCCTGGCTGTCTCCACAACACCAACAAGTGCACATCAAGGGAAAAGCCCTTTCAGGTGATGACAGCCTCGTGCTGAAGGCTGAGATGCTCTTGGATCCCATCCGTGGTCAGACATTGTGCCTGGGCATACATCGCGATGGGCTTGGGATGCTGACACTGCCCAGGAGCCATGCCTGGCACCTATCCTGCCAGCCTCTGGCTGGTGGTTTTTCTGGTGGGTGCTACCTGGACCTATGGGCTGTATGGACACCTCCATACTCTGTCAGAAACCTCTGGAAAGTTTTTCCAGCACATCTGCAATGGGGTGACCTCCTACTTCTGCCAGTACTTTCACCTTTTCAGACTCTTCCACAGTTGAGCCCACCCCTGCCTCTGGTTACACAGGCTCAGCAACTCAGATGGGCAATCAGTTATTATCTGGAGTGATGCTATAAAGCTGGAAAATTCATTTACCTTCCAATCTCCTGCTTAACCTCATAAAGGGAATGGAGCTTTCTCCTGGTGGCCACTTTCTTTGCTGCTTGGTCTTTCTTAGCTTTGGAAATGAAGGAAAAGATCAGTGTTAATAATCACACAACAGTGCTTTGCTAATAGTGTGCAAAGTTATTACATGACAAGGCAGGAATAATTACAGGGCTCTAAATGTCTGTACAGAATTCAGTGGAGCTGTTCAGTGACAGAACCCATCAATATGAACTTTGGGGCTGCATCTTCACCTGACATAAATCAGAAGAGCCAAGCTCAAGAGCAGAACAGCACCAGAGGCATGGCCTCACTTATTTCTCTGGCATTGTATGTTTGTCTAGTAGTCTGAAGTACAGAAAAAAATTATCTCATTTGTGTATATATAGAAGGTCAATAGATCACTTGCTCTTACACTGGATCCTGCTGTACTGGTAATACACAAATGCTACACACGAATACAGAGCAGATACCATGTAGGTACCAGAAGACGACTGCAGCAGAACACACATTGCAATGGCTATGGAAGCAACTCCTGCAGCTGAAAGAATGACATTACCTTCATGTACAATAAGCTCTGCTTTGCACAAAACCTCCCCTCCTGCATTTTTGGCAACGCAGGTATAAACACCACCATCTTCTGAGACAGCATCGTCCACGACTAAGAAATATGTTGTTCCTTCCTTCCCTTGATGGACCCTGTCGCTGTCCGTCAGCAATGAAGTGCCCTGAAAGAATGAAATGACATTTTGGCGCAGGAAAAAACAAGATGGAAACAGATGTTTCTTCTCTTCAAGAAACAAGCTAGAGGAGCAGAGCTACAACACACTGTTTAGGCTAGCAAAGTCTCATGAACAAAATGCTGGCTGAAGCAGTCCCCCATATCTAACTGCTTCTCTGCTTCCACGCCACCCAGTAACATTTTTATATCATAACGCACTGTGGGAATACAGGCCTGGGCAGGATCACCAGGGCTGTGTGGCTTATTCTTCAGGTCTCCCAGCAGACCATGCCTGAGCGGTCAGCTCAGGGAGCACCTTGCTCCTGCCTGGTCTCCAGCTTGTGCTGGCACTTGTGCTGTTTAATATATTAAGAAATACTATTAAAAAAAGGGACAGGAGGGACTGTGTGTGACATAGAGAGCAGTTAATGAAGACTGACAAAAGTACCTTATGAGGCCACCTGTCTGGGCAGCAAAATGCCAGATAAACATATATAATACAATAAATGTAAAGTGATGCAGCCCTATTCCCCCCCATGAAATATCAGCCTCTGAGCTGTTCCTTATTACACCAGAGCAAATCTTCGACTTACAGTAGATCACTCCATAGCAGCACCAGCTCAGTGCCTGGTGGCAGTCAAAAAGTACCAGATGTTAGAAATTCTTAGGGAAGAAATGAAGAGTAAGACAGAAAGCATCATCTTATAAACCCTGGGTTTGCCCAGGGGGTGGTGCTGTTGCAGCAGCGCTCTTTCTGTAACAGCTTCCAGGTGAGGACTGACAGAGCAAGTTGGGGCTCTTCAGCCGGGAGCGGGGGCTCTAGCAATGCAACATGGCAGAGCTGTAAGAATTATAAATAGCCACTGAGTGGGCAGGGTTTAAATTCTCCTTGCAGAAGATGTAAGAGCCAACACATGAAGCTCGTGGTAAATACGTGCAGAACTGCCCCAAAGGGGTGGCACTTCAGGCAGCATACTGTCATCGGCCGGAGTCACTGGCAAACCCCGTTGTACGCGCAAGATGTTTGCACGGGGGCAAGAGGAGGCTAGATAAGCACGTGGAGAGCTTCACCGTGGGTTCGTAAGCAGGTATCAGTTCAGCTAGCTTGTGGTAGCCCTGAGCTGCAAATGCCAGAGATTGCAAGAATATGAACAGGATGTATTGTATTCTTGCCTTGTTCTTATTCTTTTTGAGGTGTTCAGGTGTGCGCACGTGCACATGTGTGTGTGCGTGGGAGGGGTTCTTTGCATTTTTGCTTGTTTTTTATGGTTCTTATATTTGTCTGAGTAGCTCATCCTTGCACTTCCCAGAAGAAAAAAAAAAAAAGGAGTAAAACTTGTGCATACAAAATACTTAGTCAGACAGAAGAGTTACAGATAATCACTGTAGAACACTGTCATACTTCAGGGGCATGACAGTATTCTGAGGAATAATAAATTATTTCTCCTTCCTTTCTATGGGATATTTGTCCTTAGTCACACACATTTTACCAGTTTGCTGCAGAAAAGACAACAAAGCCTGGAAGTCACACTGACAATTGGAATAAACCACTCTTAATCCCACCCCTGACCCCAAAACTACAGGGTGGCTCTCAGGAAGGACCCAGGCTCCCCTCCAGCCCATCTTGGCCCCAAAACCATCTTGGTTGCCCTCTCTGCAAAAGGAGCCACAGTAACACTGAAGACAACACAGGGCGAGATGCATGGTTGGTGGTTCCAGCGAGAACTGTGGATGCTTCAACAAAGCCTACAGATATGACCCAGAATCAGTGTAAGAGGTGTGGGATGAAAAAGCAAAAGAAAAGCCCCCCAGAAGTACGGCACTGCAGTCCTCCCTTCAGCCAGAGACAAGCCTGCACTTACCTTAAACCACAAAACAGTAGGCTGAGGGGTTCCTTCAATGACTGCCTGAAATTTGGCATGCTCCCCAGAATTCACCTGCACATCCTCTATTGTCACTTGCATATAGGGAGGACCTGGTGAGACACAAGGGTTTGCTGCATGCACAATACCATAAATTTATTCATAGTGTGCTGATGAAGTTGAGTTACTCAAATGGGATGTATAGGACTGGCCATTTAGGATATAACATTAGCTTAATGTCAAATCAAGAGATACCACAGGAATATATTCAGATTTCTTATACTGACATTACTTTCAGCCTTCTTATCTTCTTGCTTATCTGTTAATTTTTGTTCAATAAGCAGTTGCTGCTCAAGAAATGGAACTATTTAAAAATACAGTTATTACCAAAATATAAGACAATGGCAATCATGGGACGTGGGAAAGGGAAACAAGGTTCATTCTTACTTGTTGGCGTCTTTGGGGTCTTCTCCTCAGTCTTATACACACAAGTTCTTTCTGTGGTCTCAATATAAACTTCACTGTGTACATCCCAGATCACATCTCCTTCTCTTCTGTACCAGTCTCCTGCCCCTGTGGCTGGTGATGTTCTTTCAGGAAGCCCAAGAGAAAAGATCATTACATAGTCACATAGTAGAGAGAAAGAGAATTACACCCTGCCACTGACCTGTGTGTTTAACCACCAGACAAATAATTATTTACTTAATGTTAATACAAGAAGAATTTTGTTCTGGGGGAACTAATTTCTCTCCAACCCTTCCTAACCTTGCACAATGCGTGTGTAAACAGGATTCTATAAATACTAACTAACTAACTCCAAGAATTAGTTCAAGTCACCAACTGCTTCCTCCACCATGGAGGAGTTGCTTTTCTTGCAGCAAAGTCTGCCACATTTGGGATTCTGTATATTGCGATGGGTATTTACCTGGTAATAGGAACAGTGCGTTCCTGCACGCTTTCATCTCCAGCAGCTGCCCCTTCATGGCCAGGACTGGGGCTGGGCTTTGGCACACTTGGTTCTTCAGGGGGAATCTGCCTTTGGGCTTTGTCTGGCAGCAGAAATAGGGCAAGTTAGACACATCACCTGTGACAACACACCTGAAAGCCAGAGCAAACCTTTGGAGCCTTCTCTAGTCTGCCTTGTGTCAGAACCTAGTCCCTCTGACCTCAGCTGAGTGCAACCACTGAAGCTAAGAGAAGAATTTGACCCTTTTAAGAAGACCACATGAAGCAAAGGGCTTGGATAACATCAGAGAGACTGACCAGCGGCACATCGCTGACTGGGCAAAACTAACTTTTCTGTACGGAAACACACACAGACCAAAATAGGAAAGGCAGTCAGTAGGGACAGGAAGAAATTGGATGATGGAAGGATAGCATGAATTCAGTACATCCTTTATAGGACATTATTTAAGTGTGAGTTACAGCTCTTGGCTATGATGAAATCACAGAATTATTTGGGTTGGAAAAGACTTTTAGGACCATCAAGTCCAACTGTTAACCTAACACTACAAAGTCCACCACTAAACCATTATTATCTGCCACTAAATTATGATTATTTTACCAAATATATCTTAAAAAAATGGTTTGATGTTCCATTCCAAAAGTACAGACTGTCTTTTGATATTGACCATTGGATTCACCCCATAGCATAAAGTACATCATCTCCTTTTGCATCTGAGAAGAAAAGGTTAAATCAAGAGGACCTTCTCCCCAGCAGGAAGGACCTTTTGGGGAGCACTCTGGGGATGTTTGGTGCTGGCTGGGTTTGGAAAGAAGCAACATTTTCTAGAAATCACATCAGACAGCTCATTGGGATGGAAAACATGGTTATTCAAGGCATTATTGGCAGGGTCAGAGACTCCAGGCAGGTGGGATTGTGCTTTCCTGTTGTCAGCACTATCAAAATATTTGCCTTCTTTTTATTCAAATCATGTGCTTATAGGGACAGTTGTCAAGTCTCCATCTTCTTAAAATAATTCCCCATATTAATAATACGTTTCATTTTCTCACACGAAAGGACTGCAAAACCATCTCATTCCCTGTTGTATTATCATTGTAGTTATAACATTTTACTTATGATTTTTAAGTCATCCCGCTTCACCAGAGGATTATTTTCCCAGATGATGTCCTACTAAAAAGGAAAAAAGGTTTTAAAACCCTGTCATTTTTTAATGCAGTTAGTTTGGGTCTGATTCCATGAAATGTTTCCATCCTTGTGGATGGACAAGAATATATTTTTTTTTTCAAACAGCACCTGGAGTTTGAGGGCTGAAGGCTCCTTGACATTGTCCTTTTAAGTTAACACTAGTGGAGGACAGTTACTTTGACTTGACACAGCAACAGCTCAGACAAGTTGGTATGGCAGAAGGAGAAGGAAGAGTGGAAGGTTTTCTGCTTTTTCATGTTTCTTTTACAAACAATGCAAAGACAAAAGACTCATTCTCCTGGCAAGACACAGTCACACGCATTGATTCTAATCACACAGAAACTGCTAAGGAGTCTGTCAAGGCTTCAGGGCCAGTGAAATGCAGGTGAACTGGATGCACTCAACATCCCAGAAAGTCTCTGACAGTCGATACAGGGGTGTTCAATGCATTTTCAGCTTGTTTATGGCAAACAATAGAAGTAAAGCCACCTCCCTTACCCATCCCACCAAATCAAAAAACAAATGGTTTCTAAAAAATGTAAAGGGATCCCACCCACCCTTCTCCCCGCCCAAAAAAAACCCCCGAAGCAAGTCTAAGGTCAAAAGCCCAGAGGTGGAAAAAAAATCCTCTATCCATCCATTTTGGGCAGGTGATGAACCAAACTCTACTTCAGACACAGTTTTCAAACACCTCCTGTTTCCAGAAAGATCTGCCCCAAACTTGTGTCCGACCTAACCCCGACCCACAGCCCCATGTTCTTTGGGCCTGAATGCCCTCTCTTAATCTTCCACTGCTCAAAACACAGTGAATCAGAAAAATAAGGGGAAAAAACATCATTAGTGGTGTGCTCGATACTTGTTTCCCTCTTGAGTCCCATGGGACCTTTTCTAGACCCACACCAAACGTACCATGCCCTCCTGCCGCCTGGGTTTGGGTACCGGCTTCCTGGACCAGCACAGAGGGCCCGGCTGCTGGGTCTGAAGGAACGGACCCAGGGAGGCCAAGGCCACCAGCTCCTCCTCGCATGTCTGGGGGAAGAGTCACCAGCAGTGACGCTGAGTCCACCAGTTTCTTTAGAGCTGTCTTGATCTCCTTATCAGCACGCTGAAGTGAGGCCTGGACAGTGGTCTCCATCTCTGACTGTGGGGAAGTCAATCCTACAGACAAGAACAACAGCTTTTCTCTCTTCAGGGTAAAAAGAAAATAGCAGCATCCAACCCATGGAAATATTTGCAATTCTACCATTTTCCCCTCCGAGAGCAGACAGCTGATGCAACAGTGCGTTATTCCAGAAGAAGGAACATAGCTAAGACTTAACATAATAAGGTTGGCACAACACGCTTCAGAAAGACATATCTCACCAGGCTGAGGACACTGCGCCACACTGCACACAGATGGCCTCTCCCCAGACAGTGGAACAAAAGATCCATCTCCTAGCTCAACCCTATGTTGGCTGCTCTATCAAAAACACCTTCGTTAAGATCAATGACACGAAGCCAATGGTGACCCCATTGCACTGGCACAGACCCTGCGTGCAAGGAGGAGGTTATTCTCCCAGGGGAGGAGGAGGAGTGAGCAGGCACTAGCCTCATCGGTGACTCTGGAGAAGGGCAGGGTAAAGAAGGGAGAGATGTTCAGCTTCATGAGCTTTAAGAGAATGGCAGAGCAGCTACTCCTTGCTCTAAAATAACATATTTGTCCTGCTTTGCAATATCTCAATATTTTTGCTGGGCTTTGCGCTAGAAGGTACCTGAGGCTTTCAAATTTGTACTGGCCTATGCCTTTCAAAGATAATCTAGAAGGAAAATCACCTGGTCTAGTAATGCACAGTGTATAGGGAAGCATTAAACAAATGAAGATATAGCTTCGGCTTCAAGAAACTCATGCTTCTGAAGACAGAGAAAACAAAAGCCTTTGCAAACAGAAAAATGGATTTTCAAACATATGCCTTTGTGGAATGGCCACCCAGGAGACAAATACTGTGGTTTCATCCCTGGTCAGCACTGGTAGAAGCAGCTAGGCTAGGATGGGATCATAGGACCTCAGGAGTTCATCTCATCCAATCTCCTGCCCAATATACCTTCCACAAATCTTGACGAGGTGCCACAAAGGGGCACCCGATACCTAAGGAAACGCTCCAGTAACCATAAAGCCAGACAAAATGCATGTCAGATTAAGACAATTCATCACGTTCATGATGTGATTGCTTGCCAAGCAAGAGTGCAAACGTGAAATGACATGTGGTTCAAGCAGATAGTAAGAGCACTTGCACACAAACGGTTCTGACTTGCTCAAAGCCATTGGCACAGGAGCACGTCCAGCTGTTTGGATTCGACCCCTTTCCTGGCCTTATGGAGCTACGTCCCCATGGCAGACCTCAGCAGGTAAAGCTGAAGGCCATGTTTGGATCAGCCCCCTGTGAAGACATCTCACTTGATTTTTGTTTTCAGTGTCCTCCCCATAACCATACTGGTTATGAAATATTTCAGTTCTGGGTTTGTTGATGGAAAAAGCAAGTTTTGCTCACACCATGTCCCAAACTGCCCCTCAGTGTTCATCAGCACTGTGCCGGATGGAAGATCTTTAAATGTTTTCCTAGATAAACTGATTCTCTGGTGTTCCTGTTGTGATTGCGGTCAATTGGTGCTGTCCTATGAGTTGGACAGCTGCTAACAAGTGAACTGTTTGGAAAGGCATGAACCATTCTTAGTATCTCTCAAAGAGAAAATATATTCACAGGTACCTGCACACAGGTGATGTATGACAACAAGTCTCCCCCATGCTGCTAATACCACCCCTTTCCTCCTTGTTCAGGGTTGTTACACACCATGATCCTGCTGACCCGAGGAACTTTAATATTAGCTGAGGTACGTCATCATCGCAGTGATGGACAGCCTGTTTCCCAGTTCTAATACCACAGCCGCAAACCTTCCCACCCCACATCTCCTTCAGCCAATAACCAAGAACACCAAACTGACACATATTTTGAAGACCTAATTCAGCCTCAGAGAAGGACCAAAGAGGATGAGCATTGTTCAAAATTATCGACTCACAGATCTGAGTTGGAGGTATCCCTAAAAACAGGCTCTGCCGCTTCAACACCTCTGAAACCGTCCACAAAAAAAAGGAGTCAGAGCCCAACTGCATTAATCTTCTTGGGTTGCAACCCAGCTCCTGCTGAAGTCAATTGGAGCTGATGGACCATCAAGTGCCATTAACAGAGAAGAACACAGAAACCCAGCGAGTTCAGTAACAGCTGATGCAAGACATTTATTGATATAAACTCAGCATCTAACAGTATCTCTTGCATTTGACTTTTTTTGGTATGTTTTTTTCTTATTGTACCTCAAGCAAACTGAAGTTTCCACTTTATTAATACCCATTTATCTGCAGGAATTTTAGTAAAACATTCTTTGTATTAAATTTTTTAATACAGCTGTATGTTTTCACCTATAAGAAATAAACCCCCACACGTCTCATTAGTTATCTACATAGTGTAATCACAAGCATAATTTTTAACCTCTAGGAAAATATTTTGAAAGTATGTGTAATTGACTTGTCATGAACCTTTCACTTTTTGAACAGTCCTGCATAGAATTTTAAAAAATTCCTTTCAATTGATTCTCTTTTACTTAAATTGCAAAAGAAAATGTAAACAGATGTTAATTGCTTTGAGTTAATGAATCAAAGTTATTTTTTCTACAACCATCTGAACTGCAACCTTTTAGCTCCTTTAGAAAAACCTGAGCATCAACTACAACAGGAGGAAACCTCCACTTTTATTTTCCCCCACTTTATCATCTTTCGGATTAATATTATATTTTTGAAGACTACCATAGGGCGAATTCTCTTCTCAGTAGTATCTTTGCAAATGTGAATCAAATTAACTTCCTTCTGTGGAGTTACTCTAGATTGATACTGGAATAACTGAGATCAGAATCAGACCCAATGGAAAAGAAATAATTTTAGTTTTGGAAGTATTTCCTTGTGGCATGTCTGTTACTTTCCAACGTACAGTGCAATATATGAAAAAGGCACTAATGTATATCCTTCATATCACTTAATTATAAAACAAACAGTATAAAGCAAGGAGATGTTATAAAAAATGGGAGAGTAACATAAAAGAGGCTTGATTTATTTTACCACATGTAATCACTGGAAAAGCATCCTATATTCTGAGGGTAGGGCACATGATATTACACATAACATCCTGTTTGGATACCGAAAGTAAAAGGCTCTGAAATCAATACATTCGTTTTAGGGAGCACATGATCAAGGTGCAACCACAGAAGGAAAAATCTACTCTTCTGTGCCAGCACCTTTTGTGAATCCAGTCCCTCTAAGCGGCAATATTGTCCGGGGGGCTCCAGAACAAGCTCCACAGTATTACCTCACTGGGAAACACTGAGACAACATCACACGCACATTTCCAAGGCGGAAACTCACTTGGTTCTTTCTCTTCATGCTAGTTAGAAATTCAGCTGCGTCTGAGCATTTCTGGTTTTCCTGCACCACTTAAATGAAAACATTTTCTATTGCAACACTTCTACACAACTCAGCCAGGACGAGGTGTCGGGACTTTTCACCCCGTATCTCTGCCAAGGGCCAGTGCTTGGTCCTACTGAGATCAATGACAAACTCCAGCTGACTTCAACTGGGACCAGTATTTCAGCCTATGAGCTCAGTTCTTTCCAGGGCTGAGCAACTTGTTGAAGGTCTGTGCAAACATTGATTTTTGGTGAAGCCAACAGAAGTGGGCCATGCTCAGCGCATCTTAGCCTTCCCCTTGATCAGCGCTCCCCCCTGTAAAGCTCCAGAGAAACTCCACAGAAGGTAGCACCTCTACAAGACAGCTCAACATACATGTCTACAGTAACATGATGCAATTGCAACGGGCAGTGCTTCCAAGCAGCCCAATACATTTTCAACAGATCTATTTTTCAACCAGGCACTTATGGTAAAGACCTCTTTTCTTTATGTTTGTTTGTTTGTTTGTTTTTTAAACTGTCTTTGTGCTCCTGCTACTTTGCTGTAGCTCTGCAGTGAATTCCTGTTAGCACATACAGGAGACATCACACATCAATCTATTCAGAGTAATGTTTCAACACTGGCACGTACAGGAGACCAAATGTTCTTCCAGTAATATTTATTGACAAAGACCACATCTGTGGTTCTTTGTATGTGTTAGTGTTTGATTATAGATGCAGAAGTCATTTTGTACAACACCTTAATCTTTTGGTGCACGTTAAGTAAATCTATATTTTAAAAGATATGGTTTATAAATCCACTGCACTAGAACACAGATTAATGAAACCTGTATCTTTAGACAACTAGGAAGTGGACTTGAAAATAGCAGTCATTTAAAAAAGATGGTCTTTTTAACTTAAAGCAGAAGAGAACAATGAAACCCTTGTCTCCTCAAGTCAGTGTGATTCTCAATAGTCAAATTCAGATTTCAACCAAAGGGTCTGAGCAGGCCTTTGCATCCCTAGTAAAGGCAATAATTTCTGTATGTTTCATTCTGTGGCAGAAGTTTAAAATGGAACCAGACTGTGCATGTTGAAAGGTTTATGAAGAAATTTTGAGAGCTAATTGGTGTCCAGAGTGTATAGCAGAGTCAAAGCAGTGTGGCGCTTCATGACTTTCAGGCACATACAGTGACAGGAGGTCGCTTTAGCTGGAAATAGTCCTCCTGTCCTGGGCTGCTGAAGGATGCTGAAAAGCTTAGATACTTTCAACTTCTTGCCACACTGTAATGTACACATGGGCACTTGAAGTAATTTTTAAGTTCATGGGCAAAAATGCACTTATTCATTCATATTTCTGTCATAGGCAGGAGAATCAGGCTTTTCCTAAATCTACCAACACTACTCCACTATGGAATGATATATGTTCACCTTGATCAAAGCTTTTAAAATTTCAAACTTTTCTGACAGACGTGTTCCCTTTAAGACTGGAAAAGCTCAACATATCGTATTTAAATATATTTTCCTCAAAGGTATTCCCTTGTACATGTTACCTTGTGATCTTCATCACCAATTCCCCTCACCTACAACAATTGTAATTAGTTGTTTTGGTTTTTTTTTCTAAAATGCTGCTTTCTTTTGTGTTGAAAATTATGCTTGCATCTGCTCAGCTTTGGGAGAGGTCTTCTGTGCTGATGTGCAAGGTAACAGGCTCGCCGACAGTCCCATAGTTGAGGGTTCTTGTGGAAACTTCAGTTTTAAAGCTTGACTGTCCGTTGTCTGCTGAGAGCTGGACTTCAGTGCAGAAAGATGGTTTTACTGTGAAGGAGGGACCAGGAGAAGCTGCCGCTGTTGCTGCATGCATTCCAGGTGTCACTGCCATGCAGGCATCGCTCACGTGGAAAGAGATGTTTGAAGGTCCCACAGACTGCACACCAGTTATCCTAGATGCTGACATGAACATGCTTGCAGGAACATGCTCCTCAAACTGGCTGAAAAATGTTTGCCTGGGCTGGGACACCACAGGTCTCACCAGATTCAGCAGCACTGGCTTCCCAATTGTTGGCTCGTTAATCTCTGTTTGGAGCACAGAGATCTCGCAGGGTTTCTCTGCTGTATGGTTCTGATCATCACACCCATAGGTCTCCCCTTCTTCAGGAACATAATCTTCAAGATCCTCCAGAGTTAATAATTTGCCATTGTGGGTTAAGATTTTGCGGTCCCGGGTGCTAAGGTCGTCGGTCTGTAGTTCCTCTGGTTCGTCAACTATCACGACATCATGCTCTTCTGGAAGAGCATCTTGCATTGCTTCAGGTACCCCCTCTTCCACAGGCCAAGATACATTTGATTCATCTACCTCTTCCTTAACCTCTGGACTCGCTAGTGAGAACAGAAGCTCCTGCTGGTCTGCACCAGCTGTCTCAAAACTGAAGACCAAAGGCTCACCCCCACAGGCAAGCAGCGGGGAAGCCACGTCTGACTCATAGTGAGCACTTGTTTCCTGTGGGAAGCTTTTTTCCTCGGTTCCATAATCCATAAATAAATGATTTTCTAGTTGTTCGGACCCAGTCGGGGAGCTTCTGTCTTCGTTGCTGACTTGAGCTCCTTCCTGCTCAGTGATGTACACCAGGGGCTGGATATCAGCTTCAGAGAGACTGTCATTAGGCAAAGATTTGGACTGTTCTACCAATTTATTGTTGGAGTTGTTGGTGTTTGGATCATCTTCTGGGGAATGCCTAGGCCTCGAGCTGGGAAATGTGAACGTTAACACCCCCGAGTCATCTTTTTCTTGTTTTGCTGGGGAAGAGCCTCTTTTCCTTGCAGGTTTTGGCGTTTTTTTCACCTTGAATTCAATTATTTCCTCCACTTCAACCCATTTTGGCTTTTTCTCTTCCACCTTGGTCTCTATGAGGACATCTCTGGCTGCTGCTCCTTGCCTGTCCTCTGGTTCTGTGACAAAAAGCACGGGAACAGCAGACTTTGGTGTCACCTCCTGCTCGTGTCTGTGGACAGGCTGCCTGGTCTTTGAGACATACACTGGCTCTGGAGCTGGCTCTGCTCTGGGGGAGCGGGAAGGCGAGTGGCCTGAAGAAGAACGTGCTGGAGAAACCCTTCCCCTTTGTCTTGGGTTCTTCACCACAGTGGTTATCGTTTCCTCTCTGATGACAGAAAGGGTTGGGAGTTGGCAGGAAGACGAGACTTTTCGGGGAGCCACACTCCATCAGCACATGCCAATGTCGGTCAAGGCGCTACAGTGGGGTTAGTTTTGTGAGCACGCCAGCTTTTGGTGAAGCGTGTCATTTCGGAAGGGATACACACGCAACGCACACACCCACATGCCCATCCCCCCCTACTTTCTGAGCCAGGGAAGCCCTTGGTTCCCCTTCCCCCAGGTGGGCCCTAGCTCCATTAACCTCCTTGAGTGCAAGACCACAGAGGTATGTTCACTGAGAAATGTTCTCCTGGATGCTGCTATATTTCACGGGCTTGTGTTGACCACCTACTCTGCTACTTTAGACCCATATAGCAGTTTCACCCAAAGATTTTACACACTCAAGGAGTTTAACCTTTTCCTGGGTATCCTTGGCTAAAATCCTGGCTTCATCAAACTCAGTGGCAAAATGCCCTTTATTACAGTAGGGTCAGTAGGTTCCTCTTTTTTAATAATTGCAACATATATCTTTTTTATTGAGGACTCTATTGAGATCAGAGATATGCATTTTTACATGCAGAACAGTTACGATAAAAGGGCATTAAACATCTGGAGACCAGGAAAAGAAAGTTAGAACATTTCCTGCACAAGTCATCTACCCCAAAATGTACTTATTTTTGCTTTTCATAATATCATTCTTGCAGACACAGCCTGATCCTGCTACCACCAATTGACAGGGGAGCACCAAACCAATCTGGGATGCACGATTATAATTTCTCAGCATGTTTCTGCTGGCCTTACTTTAGATTTTTTGGACATATCGAAAGCAGTTGGGACTTTTCAGCATCCCCGTATAAATACGCAGCTTGTGTCAAAACAATCTTCTCTGCTCACATGCCAGGACAAGCATCGAGTTTAAATGAGCTACAGATGAAACTGGATCAAACAAGAGTTGAGATTCTGTCCCTACCTCCAAACAATGGGATAAAAAAAAAAAAAAAAAAAAAGAATTAACTGAAGGGTAAAGACAGTGGCCTGGACTGGGGTTATGGATCAAGATGATAGCTTTTTCATTTCTTTCTCCTCGCCAGCTCCTAGTCAAAGTCACCAGCTCCGCTCTCCAGCCGTCTCTGCTCTGGCTTTTGCACTGAGATACGGTGAAGGGGGGAAGGAGTCCTTGTGAAAGGAGAGCCCGTTTCTCCTGTTGCATTTGTCTAACCATCGTGGAAAACTAATCCTTTTAGATATATTGTGGCCTTTCTCATTTACTCGTCTCATTTTTAGAGACTGGCATATTGCGTTCTGCTATGGAGATCAGATTTCTTTCCACATCAATCTCTCCCCTTAGAGGATGCAGCGAAGTTCAGGATGGGATCAGCTACAGTGAGATTTCTTTTCTTTCAGAGCACCCTGTCTCCTACTGCCCATTTCCCCGCCCCCTTCCTTTTCCCCCAAATTGTCTATAGTTTTGCTATAGAGCTTTAAGGCTTATGTGAACCTTTCATAACGGCCATGTGCCTTTCTAAATTACACTAAATGAAATCATTCTAGATAAAGACAAGAACAAATCCCTGTGGGCTTTCACTCGACTTTGCTCTACATTGCAAGGTTAAAATGTGTTTTTGGTCTGGGATTTGCATATATAGACACTGTTCAATCCCATCTCTAAATTATCGGTTATTTTCTGCTAGTTGTTTCCAAGCTACTTCTTTCCTCAGCTTGCTGCAAATTAAGGAGAGCTGGAGTGTGCCCTTAGACAGTCGTTCCCAAACTTTACCCCATCACTGGCTTAACTCCAGCTGAAGTCCACTCTAATGAGTTCATGACTGCCTCCACTAGCAAAAGGAGGGCGATTTCTGTTGTTCTGAGATCCCACTCATAAACGTACCGACCTCCTTTGGGGCTGCAGCCCTTAATTTGGGAATCACTTCTTGAGTTGTCCAAAGCAACAGTCTTTGGAATTTACATGTCAGAAATTCAGAAATCAGCATAACTGATGGTATTTTGCATTAGTTTGATATTATTTAATCAACCAGTATTAAAGCTGCTGCTTGTGATCTGAAATCATGAAGGGAAAAGGACTACCAGCTGACTGAGGAGAGATGTAAAATAAAAGCATCTCTCCAGGTGATTTGCAGAGATGTAGATAGATGAGATTTACTAAGCTTTAGATGTAGTCTGACTGAGTGATTCCTTCCTGGTCATGACTTTCTCAGGATGTTTTTGAATGTGGTACCAAAAAATATTTCTCTGTTTAGCCATCCCACTGGTATCTGAATCCTTGGTCCTTGAGATGGTGCAGGCAGAAACACCTTTGTCTTCTGGTCTTTGGAGGGTAAAACGGTCTAAGGACTGGAGAGGTTAACTGAACTGATGTGCAAGAGAGAGGGGCACAGCAGAACCCCTTCCTGCCTCTCCTGTCTTCTCACTGCCTATTCAAGGTGGAAGCTGCTAGGAGGGGGGACATGTCTTCTTATGCTCCGCATGTGCTAAATGCATGGGTCATAAGGAATAGTCACCAAAGAAAATAATAAAAGAGATAAAAGGTAAGCAACACTTAACCATATTTTAGTTGTCATTTCACACGTTCTCCTCACCCAAGTAAAAGAAGTCAACTTTGGCATCATGTCCAAGTCAAGGACTGATTAGAGCAACAGGACAACCCTTGAGGGAACACACTGCCCCAAAATATCCATTGTGTTGTCACCTACTACCATTAGGACATGATTTGAACAGCTTGGAGGTGCTCTGAAGGCCTACCACAGAAGGACAATGTCCCCCTTCCAGCACATGGAACAATTTGGTTATGTATTTGGTTTTGTTACTTAAAAAAGGAAAAGACACATTAAGATTTTAATGGCTGATGAGCTTCTGGTGTACATATGACTGACAAAGTACTGCTTTTTGCTGCAATTAATCTTTATATGTTATAGGAACCCAATATAAACCAGGCTCAAAGTATCCAAACAGACCAAGTCATTACTGGGACAAAAATTCATAGTGAGACAGAAGGGGATAAAAATATGCATCTTCCTTCTACTTCATCATAAGAGGCTTTCCTGATGAATTTAAAATAGAAAGCCAGAAGAAATCATCATAAACTATGAGATACTTGTTAAGTTTGTACATTTTTTCAAAGCTGGTTTCTTGTCAACATTGAGACTCAAGACTCTACCTTCTTGAACTCTTGCACAACTCTGGCAGTCTTCCATGGAATTTTTTTTCACGTGTAATCTAATAAACAAACTGACCCAGGCTGTGTCTAACACCATTGTTGCTATTTTTTGAAAGGGATAGTAAGATCTTTTTTCAGGTGGTCACTTTGCATAGCCCAGAATGCCATGAGATCTGGTGGGATGGGAATGAACACACTTGCATGGCCAATAAACACAAGCTTGTTATTGGATCATGCATAGGCAGCAAGGCAAAACACAAATGTTATTAAAAAAAAAAAATCAGCACTTACATGATGATGGTTTTCTTGGGCACTTTAGTCTCTTGTTCAGTGACTACAAAGAAAACAGTATGAACAGCATGGGGTTAAAGAAAGGCAAAAGCTGAAATGATTAAATTAACTTTGCTCAGTTAATAAAAATAAACTGGAATGAATGAAAAAAACAACTGTACCATCCCATCCATGCTTTCTGTGGTTATTTCCAGAGTCACCTTTAGTGTTTCTGACCAAGAAGGAGAATTCAGAGTGCTCTCTGAACAGTGAAAGGTTTAGCTTAGAAATTAAATATTTTGTGGAGAACATTATTGCAAAATCTGTTTATTCTACCATGAGATTGTGACATTTTTGTTTAGCAGGTCAAAGCCAGAAAACAAGGTCCTTTTTTTTATTTTGTTGTTGTTCTTGTTTTTGTTTGGTTGTTTGGTTTTTTTTTCTATAAGGTAGCGATGGTGTGAGAAACATGAAAATGCCTTGACCTGGAAAATCCTGGAGAGCTGAACGTCTTTAAATTTTGATTTCACTTACTAAACAAAGAGTCTCCCCAAACACTGAACAATGTCCAAGCTTTTGTGGATTAGAGGCAAAATCCAAGCTGATAACAATGAAAACTACAATCATTATCATCAGGTACATCAAAAAAAGAACCCTAGGAAACCCAAGAGAGCCCTGTAATACATCTAGCCTGCTCCATCTTCTTTTTGCTATAATTTGCAATTTTGCCTCACCCTTGTCCCCTAACAAACAAGAAACTATTGATGTATATCAAGATCAAAAGAAAAGTAAGGATTTAATTATTTTGCAAATATTTCTTAGAATTGACATTTTTAAAAATAAGGAAGATACCATTTGAAGAGCTAATAGAGGTTTCCATCCTATCTATAAATTTAGACACAGTTTGAACCAGACTGTTTGGAACACATTCTGAACTGCTGAACCTATTTGAGATCTAGAAAAAACAACACCAAGCCCCATTTCTTATTTAATAAACTAGTAAAGTTTCTAAAAAAACCCTTAATTTAATCTCAAAGTAATTTGTCCAGAAATTGGTTTTCAGTTTTCCAGCCAGCCTATAATAAATAAGTCTGGTAATTTTCAGTTGGTAGAATTGAAAGTGAACGGCAACTTAAAAATATGTCTATAAAATCACAAACAGTCCTTGCCCAGGGAACTCGTAGTGTCTGTATTATTTGTTAAATAACTTATGATTAGCGCTGATGTTTTCAATAGTGTCCAAAACCTGCACTGACTGAAAATTAAAAATACATCTATAATATTAGATGAACTAGTTTAACCTAATTTTCCTTCCACTTCACTTCCAAGGGCTTCCTTCTGCCACCAGCTAAAACAACAAAACCCACCATAATGAAAAAGAATTTTGTGCAAATGTTGATTTTAATATCCGACCTAGAGTTCTATATTTTCTTTCCAGAGCCTTGTCTCATTTATCCATGTAAAAATCTGGAATAATTTCCAATAAAGTCAAAGGAGTTACTGCAGAATTAGGTGGGTTTAAACAAGGTCTGCTTGGAAATTAGAGTTTATAGCTTACTGAGTCAGTAAAGGGCAAAATTATTTTCAAATGTTTATCTATGAACACAATTACAACGTAACTGTTTACCTACCCTTACTTAATATTTTTTTAAATAATTCAAACCCTTTTTAAAATGGTAGAATGATAATTATACAATGATGGAAGATGAACTGAGTGCTTGAAGAATTTACTGCACCCAGGTTAGAAACGTTCAGTGAAATTTTAAACCCTTTAAATCAATATTGTGCAACTTTTACATAACTTTTAGAGAACCTCATCAAGTAGTATCATGAGATTAACCCATAAACAGCAAGAGTATAAGTTCTGATGTAAATAGGAATTAATTTGATTAAACACCTAAACACAGATGTTTTATACAATTATTTTAACAGCAACTGTATTTAGATGATACTTAAACATGTATTTAATGAAATCTCCCAATGTCTGTAAGAGGAAGTCTCTTAAATGTTTATTAATGTCTGTTCTTGCAGTCCTCCCAAATGACATCAAACACAATATTTTTATGTCACAGATGTCAAAGGGATTCAGTATTCAAAAGTTTAGCAGGCCTGGGATGAGGAAGCTGTAAATGACATAAATGGGTCCTGATGACTTGCAGTTTTGTGCGTGACAGATCGATCTTATATGTGCTATCCAAGGTGTGAGGGAGGATTTTAGCAATCCTATACGAAGGATAGAACCACATGAAAGTAGGATGAGAAAATTTGGGTTTCTTTTTTTTTTTTTTTTTTTTTTTTTAATTTTTCCCCGAGAGGGAAAATATTCTGCATCTGTTTTAGCACTAGATTTATCATTTCAACTTGTTCAATAGCATTTTAGGAAAACAGCTTCACAAAGCAGGAGCCCCTGGTAAGCAGGTTAAAAGCTGTAAGCATTAGGATCAGCCAGTGCTTCTATAAGACTAGACTCCTCTCCGGTTAATACATGAAATCATTGATTTACAAGTGATGAAACGTTTAGGATAAGTCAGTTCTTCTCACACTGAATGGATAAAAGGTGGTTTATGGCCTTTATTACAAACTTTATGTCTGCTTTCTTCACTCCCAGAAGCATAAACCTGTTTTTCCTGCACAGTACATGCTGCTGGCATAAACCACAGGAGCTCTGCTCTGCATTCACCCTCTTCTGCTACGCTTCAGCGGCCAATCTGCAACCAGGGGATGCACAAATCTGCTAAAGCTAATCTTAAAATGAGCAATTCGTGGACATAACGGAGTTTCCTAAATTGTGTGAATGAAATGTGTTTTGCTTTCTCTCTCTCTCTCTCTCAAAAAAAAAAAAAAAAAAAAAAAAAAAAGGCTCCACACCTGCAGGGACTGAGATGTTGTAAAGGCAGATTGTACTTTCTTGAATTTGTGCTGAAAACCACGTGGCCAGCCCCCAAATGGCGATGCCAACAGAATAAAAATAACAAGACAAATATTTTAATCATCACCCTAACCAGGGAACTTCAAAAAGGTCAGGGGACAAATTCCTCTGCTCTATTTCTTCAGTAAAATGTGGTGCTAACAGATCCAAATGCTCCTCTGTGTTTTAAAGCAATCTTCCATTTGAGAGCCTCAGAATATTTAGCTTTTTCCTGCAAGGTGGGTGTTACCAAACAAGGCAACTAAACGACTTGCCCAAAGCTCTGCATGAGATCCAAGGCAAACTGGAGAGGTTCCTGTGGCCCGGCTGTAACCACGCCAGGCGTTTGTCTTTACGGTTTTGCTTATCTCCGCTTGCATAGCTGACTCCTTCCCCTGTTATTGCTTGTCTCGTTATATGTCCTGAATCTGCACACCCATATGAAAATGCAACACCTTCCAAAAATGCTGAGCTTTGTTTTTCTTCAAAAACAAACAAGTTAGTGAGCCTGGGATGAATGAATCGCCATAGGAACACATTAGAAAGGGATGCCAGAGCACACCAGCCCAGATCTGCCGTGGGTAGGTTAAGCAGCAAGGTGCAAAGCAGACAGTCAACTTGAAGTCAAAGAGAAGGATTTTCTTTCAGTGACACTTTTTTTTTAATAAAAAAAAGTATTTAAAATTCTTCCCATATCCACAGAAAAAGGATTTTGAAAGCAACCCTCCATTGACTTCAGCGCAGCAACCAGGTGTAGCTGAAGGCAGATCTCAACGATTCAGCCTGGCAGCCCAAGCTGCGGCTGCTTGCAAGGGGACCCCTTAGTCCAGTGGTTTCCATCCTTTTTGGATCTGTCCCTTCCAATGGATCTGCAGATTCCCACAGTGTGAATTTAAACCTAACGACGAGAAGTTTGTTTGGAGACCCACGGTGTCAGACTGTGGGCCACCGCTGACTGCCAGTCAGGGCTCCTAAACCACTGTACTAACGGTATCCCAAATGGTGACAGTAGGTTTGGTTCAGTATAATGAACAGTACAGAAAGGCAGGAGGATAACAACTGGAACAGCTGCAGCTAAAGCCCCTTGGGTGCCTCAGGAGACTCTGACAATTGTTGTTTTGCAGAACCAACGATAAATCGGGTAAAAAAGGCCCACTGCGCAGGTAAGCTAGGAAACAGACACAGCATCTCTTTTCTGTTGTAATAGTACCACACAACAGTGATGTTGTCCTCTTGGTGAAGTAACAAATAATCCCATTTTCACAAATAGAAAGGCTGGTAAGGACGGAAAGAGAAAGCCTTCATGAGAGCCATCCGTCCTCTAGTTCCTTGCCGGATGAACCTGATTTTTCCATAGGCAGACCAAGGCTGGTTATTGATTCTCAAGAAAGCAACAAATTCCCTCCTCGGCCCAGTGCATTATGCCAAGTGCATCCCTGATGCGATTCTGCTCAGAACAATCCTCTTGCTCCATGGATGAGCCTGCTCTTTGCTCCCTTCGCCTGAAGCAGCTCTCCCTCTGCTTCTCCCCAGAGGTGACTTGGGAATCAATTTCCATCCCTATTACCAAGTTCAAGCAATTGCACATCACAGACCAAAACCTATTTCATAACGTTTCTGAAGCTTCCAGGCAAACCCCAATTATATTTCTTCAACCAAGCTCACAAAATTTTTTGGGTTTGACTGCAGGAATAAAAGCAGATGAGTAATGCAAGGCTGAACATAGACATTTACAACCCCAAGAGCTGAACAACGCCCTTAACACTGTTTTACAACCCTTGTTTTTATAACATCATCTGCCTTGGTACAAGGGAACTTGATCAGGATATGCCACTCTAACCGTGATTTGTTTGTGTCCCTCTCCACCCTGCGTACAACTCTTTTTCTCTCTCTTTAGGGTACAGGAAGGGCAAAGCTTCCAGTACTGCAAGGTTTATTGTGCTGAAACAATTCCGATGTTGCCTTACTAACACCATTCTCCCTGTAATGCTTGCAAATGATTTGATGGTTCTTTGGGAAAGGACTAAAAGGAAAGCAAGCATAAAGGGAAGACAAGCAAGTACATAGATCACGATATTAATCTTAGTAGCCCATTGTGTCTGAATCCTCTTAATGTCATAATATATTAGTATCTACAGGGGGTTGGCTAAAGGGTCCAGCCATCCAGGACCCCGTCTCAGACAGAGCCAACAGCACAGACCTATAGAAAATGATGGGGGGAAAAAATACATATGTGGAGTACCATTGTCCCTGAATATTTTTCCACACTCCAGTCATTTGCTGCCCAGCAGCTTCCCAAGTCAGGATGCCTTTGTGTTTGATGGCTCTTAGTGAATGTTGATAATAATAATTATCCCGTCAAAAGCACCCTTAAACCCCTGTTATTACTGCAAGACAATGTGAAAACACTGAAGATGAGGAAAAAAGGCTCTACAGCTGTTGGCAAACCCCCGGTTTTTCTTGGCTGCGTCTCCACTAACCACATCTGGGACAGCTCTCTGACACGAAGGTCTGCTGGAATAGAATGGCCTGTGCCAGTCCTGGTCCTCTTTCTTACCCTATTAACTAGATAAATAGATAACTACGTTATCTATTATAGATGGTCCCTCGGCTGTATTATCTCCTGAACCATTGCTGGGAACTGTTTGAGAGAGACAGCACTGGCTGGCCATGCTCAGCCAGCCCAGGACACTTCTAAGATGTACGAAGAACGAGTTCCCTATGCCAGGAGATGTTCCTTACTCAGATGTAGTCGCTGATTTATACTTGGTTGTGATGGGTTTATAGCAAGCACGTCAAACACACTGCCTGCGGAAATCCCTTTGATAAGAAGGTAACTGTAGGCAGTCACAT
This sequence comes from Falco naumanni, assembly GCF_017639655.2. NCBI lineage: Eukaryota > Metazoa > Chordata > Aves > Falconiformes > Falconidae > Falco > Falco naumanni. The sequence goes on from NC_054057.1 coordinate 59,593,605, forward strand.
CCTAAAGGTGTTAAGAAAGAGATGTGTTGTTGGATGGGCGTCAAATCAGTTCCTATCACCCTGCCAATTCAGGTGAAACATGCAGAAAAAGGAAGCTATGGCTATATGGTGTGTACTCCCTGAACAGTCCTAGATAATGGATCAACTAATACTACCCAGGCTATGCTGCTGTCACTGCTGCTTTCTCTGTCATTCCAGATGGTCTTCAGTGGTATTTCAGCAATGAGCGTGACATGCCTGCAGCTTTACCGACTGGCCCTGTCTTTTCTCAGCCATACGTTACTCACATTCTGCCAGGCTGACACACATTTGCATGTATTCAAACAGGGACAGAAACATTTTTCTTGCACTAGTGGTGGTGAGATGTACCCTTCATTTGCTCCTCCTTTTCCATATAATGCCTTTACGAGCATTATATGATGAAGTTGATTTGCCAGATTTGGCAATCAACAGATGGTGATGGGTATAGAGCTGAGATGCAGTATACCCATGCACATCTTGATAGACATACAGATACAAGTACACCAACAATCGACATGGATAAGATGGCAAATATATTCGATCCTCAATGAGGTGGTTTTAGAGCAATTCACTGACATACTTACGGAGCTGGTCAAGGATCATACCTTCTATGGTAATGGCTTGGTCTCCTCTCCTCTCCTGGGTCAGGGCTGCAGCACTGTGATGGTAAAGTTCTGCTCCACTTTTTGCAGACCCTAATCTGTTCACCAGCTAAAGAGAATCATGCAGTACCAAATGAAACGCAGGGTGTTTTTTTATAATAAAACCTTCCTATACTACATTACAAATTCATTGCAATTACATGACAACAGAAATGAAGATGTAACCCCAAACCTAAGCTAGGGTTTGAACACATTGCTGCTCGGTGGAGTTCACAATAACGCTTTACCATAAATTACTTGTACAGACAAGTTACAGCAGATCAGTTAATTTACAGTTAGCTGCAGTTTGCTCTGCAGCCTGTGGCTTGTCCTGGGGTAGCTCTTTCTCTACCAACAGGCACACATTCCTGCTGGGGGCTGTTCAGGTGGTCACTGGAGGCGGTTTCTTTGGTTAGCATCAGTTAACCTACTGAGCCTTAATCAGCCAAGGGAATACCGGACCTTGGGATCTTAGCTAATGGTAATGCAAGGTAATCTGATGTTGCTAAAACTCTAGTATAAGTCTCTAAATTATTTCAAACTTCCTAAACACTTCTGTGAAATAACTGTGAAGTTGCTGTGAGCCGAGTCGTTTACCATGGGTCTGCTGGCTCATCCTAATTTCCAAAGTCAACTGTTTTTAGTTGAGCCCTGAGAGCTTATTACTATTTTATTACAATGAATACATAAAATATGACTCATTTTTAGAAAATATTTTACAGTACTTTTATTTTAACTTATCAGGTACTTCCACCTATGCTTGCTAAACAAACAGAAATGTCAGTGGTTTTTACTTCTATTTACACTTAATTTCTTTCTTTTGGCTTTGAATGGTTTCTGTGTAGCAGAATGAATCTGTCCTAATTTAAAGACATTCCAGAAACAACATGTTATGTCAGAACGGCCCTGAACTTTGTAAGAGGTACCTCTAGAGATCTGGATCTAAATCAAATCCACAGAGAAAGCTCACTCAATTATTATTTAAACCTCTAAACTCTCAGATCAGAATATTCTGAAGCTTTTGGATGTTCACAATCCAGATCTACTTCAGAAGAGCCTGACTTTTTTTATAAACATTTTTTATACGACAGGTGGTAGCAATTACTCAGTCACTAATCTCACGCATGGATCTCTCCTAGTAAAATGAATTCTCCTACCTGTGTCAAGTCAGACAGCAGATCTTTAAATCTCTCCAAACTTACCTCACATTCATAGTGTCCCATATCTTCATTGGAAGGGTTCTTGACCACCAGGACTACCATGCCACTCCGTGGTTCACTGAAAGTCTGGTATTTAGTTGTGTCCTTCAACATTACACCATCTTTGTACCACCTGCATGTGGAAAACACTGAGCATAAGCCAGGAAAAAAAATAATGAAGTCCTCAGCTCACTGATCCATCTATCAGACCAGCAGGCAAACAGCTCAAGATAGGTCTACAGGGGGGTAGAGCACACATGGATACTAAACTGCTCAGGTTTATGAGATTCTTCTCAGGAAATCTCACCAGTCAATGCAGGAAAAAGGGCTTCAAATCATGAGAATGTATGCTGAGGTGTTTGTCTGAATAGCCCAGACCGGTCGCTGATAAAATCTATTCAGGTATAAGGCAGGGAGGATAAAGAAATGATAAAATTGTTGTCAGGGCGCTAGGTCTGATACAGTCCTATGTCAGGGGTTATCTGTAGGTAGTTCTTTTCAGATTCTAGCCAGAACAAACAGGAGAATCCCAGGAATATTGGGATGAGGAAAAGCAAGCATTGGGATGGTGTTAAGGTGGAAGACAGAGAGAAGAAAGAGTCATAACCTTGAAAGTAAAGACAGGAGACTTCTGTCCATGCAAAATGGGAAAAAGAGGATTTGTTCCAGTGTGACTTGAAGAACTGACCTGATTTGAGGCCTAGGTGCTCCTTCAATAGTACAGGTAAACTGAGCATCTTCACCCTCGACAAAATAAGCATTTCTAACCTTGTTCACAAACCGTGGTGGCACTGCAAAGCAAAGATAAACGTAACCAGTAGCAGAAAATATGACCAGATATGAAGGATGTGTCCCTGACCAGATAATTCTCATTATGTCTGCACACAGGATAAACGTAACTAGTAACAGAAAATAAGACCAGATATGCAGGATGTGTCCCTGACCAGATAATTCTCACGCTGTCCGCACACAAGGCACTAAAGACCAAATTTTTTGACCCAAGAGCAATTGACTGCATCTGTACATCAAAATTATTTTTTTTAGTATTATCCAGTAGATGTTATACAGACCTTCTGGATTGTCTTAGTATTTATGTGGAAGGTATTACACAGCAGACCCCTTTAAAACAATGCATCTGTGCAGAACTTTACCTTGAACAAGGATCTTTCCCAAGGTACTGGCGTTTCCAGCGGGACTGGAAGCAAAGCACATGTACTGTCCTGAGTCAACACCTGTTAGGTTGTCCAAGATCAATGTGCAGGAACCATCGGGATCTTCTATTATAATGTGATGGGGATCCACCTCCACAGGCTTTCCATCTTAAAGATAAAGGGAATTATTATTTTTTTTTAAATAGCTTAGTAGCAATTATATTTTCTCCCTGGGAATTTCGTCCAGCTTTTCAGCTTGAGAGGACCAAGAGCTGCATTTGCTTTATTGCAGTTGATGTTGGTAGTTGAGGAATGTACTTTTCATCTTCATCCAGCTCTCTACAAAGTATCTTCTGGGCAAAGCACTGTTGAGGGACCTTATACATCACCAATCCTCATTTAAAAGTGAAATTCTCCCAGAATATGTGCTGTGCAGTTATAGCTCTGATTTGCTAGCCAAAGGAACACCTCCAAAGTGACGGTAAACATGCAGAACAGATCTTTACAAGGCATCAACTTAAAGCAAAGCTGTTTCCTCTGCAATACAGTAATGCCAAGTAATGCCAGGGAAAAGACTATGCCCACACAGCCGCCTGGGCTGTGACACGGAAACATCTGAGCTAGTTCAAACAAGTTGTTCATTTATTAGAAGCTGTCTAACTGCCACAGGTTGTGGCTCTATGCGGGCTAACCTGAAAAAGCAGGGTATATTAGCTCATAGGAAGATCTGAGTTACTTGGGTTGCTTAGTAGCTAACTTTAAGACTAGACTTGGGTATCTCTAGGTGGTCAACTTTTAGATTCCCTGCTACCTGATTAGCACAAAGCAATACGGTTGAAGAACAACTGTGGACGGTGCATTTCGTGACTTGCTGCTCATACCTTTGTACCAGCTGACAGATGGCTTGGGAGCTCCTGTAACTTTGCAAGCCAGCTTGACCGTCTCTCCCAGCTCAGCTGTACAGTCTGCCAGCTCTTCCTCAAAGTCTGGAGGTACTGAAACACCAGAATGAGCATGTTAGTCTGGAGGAGGGGAGCTCTGTCCATCGGGTGGCTGCTGCAAAGTAAGGTAAGGATAGGTATCATTTTTGAAGATCTGTGAGGTTCAGAATGGAAAGCTGAACAGGGAATTTTAGCAGCTAATGACTTTCCAGGTGGCATGCTGTCCTTGCTTATCCGAGACTAAATTCAGTCTGTCAAATACCTGTTGTTGGCTATAAAGATGGGCCATAGAAAAAAAGGGGGTTGTTGCTTATCTGGAGGTATTTTATGTCATGATTTTTATAAGCCCATCCATTATTCATACACCACACAGCTACCACAGTTAAGATATTTCCCCAATTAAAATGCACCCTTGATATCCAAACTAGTATTCTGTTAGTTCCCGTACAATGAATTCTGAGCTTTGTTAAGGGACTTTTATTTTAATTTACTACTACCATATGAAACTATGCAAAATTATTCTGATAGTCTTCCTCATTAGAACACTTCACTAAAATAAAATAAAAAAAATTAAATATCGAGACTTGTTTTCAGTGTATATACACTAAAACAAATTCTGTTCTGGCATTTTAAGACACCAAAAAGACACTGTAAAGGACACCATTTGTAGCTTATACCTGGACAATAAAGACCTGATATCCCTGCTGATAAATTTGTGGATAGAAAAACCAGTGGAATCTCAAATGACAGTGAGGATGAAGCAGCCTGAATGACGAGATAAAAATCCAAAGGAAACACATGTGGCCGGATTCAGCGACATAAGCCAGCAGTTGAATGGAGGATTTGGTACCCAACAAAGTCACAGGGGGGTTGAGACTGGTATGAGTAGGACTCTGGGTCAGGTCCTGAGAAAACTACCCGCTGGAGTCTGATCCTTTTCATGCAGCAGGCCAGGGCCTTTGTCACCAGATTCTGTGGTCATCTACCCTTCCACAATCCCTGCCAGATCAGATGCCTCTCTAGTGCCAGCTCTGCAATTTGTGTTTTAGAAGTTTCAATAATGTGTTTCTCTTCTCCAGTGATGCACATTTTCTGGGCTATTTTGCTGGAAAACAACATCCTCTGATTATTGACAAAAAAATGTATGAATATGATGACAGGCAACTGAGCAACCACTGCAGTCTTTGACTCTGATCCTCCATCGAATCCACATCAGTGGAAATAGCCAGGGATAGCCAGCTCTTCTCAGCTCATTAGCCTGTGTTTTCCACACTGGGATTATGGACTTTGAAGAGTAATTGGAAAGTCACTCGCCTGGCCTGCTATTGCCTAAAAACCTATACAGGTCTTGTGGGACCTCTGTCATGTAAACTTAATCGCTTCAGTGCTATACAGTCTTGTTTCCCTTGATGGTAAATGGAGAGTCAAACACCACTGTCCCACTGTGCTAAAGATGCCCGCCCCAGCTCAGGTGGAGGACCTAACGCTGCTATAACCACTCCAGTTAAAGCTCACTGCTTGCTGTCAAGTCATGCGAGTTGTTATTTACAACACTCTGCGATGTGATTAAAGGAAAACCTCCAACCCTAGCTCAGTTTAAGAGGTGGCAGATAACCCTAAATGGTTTCTCTCCCTCTTTTGCTAATCTCCTTCCTGAATCAGGGAGACCACGCAAAAAAAATACAGGAGGTTTGGGCTATCTCGGGCCATACTCACTCCAGACTGGCTCGCTGATCCGCTGCTGTATGCCACAGATCTCCTTCACCCAGGAGTTCTTGATATTCACTGTACGTGCCTGAAGGAGGTACTTGCGGACCAAGTCTTCCCGTTCATGCCAGATCTCAAATGCCCGGTCATCCCCTTCCACAAGGTCGTTCACATCTATGTTGTTCAGCTGCGCGACAGAAGGACCAGAGAGTCAACACATAGTCAGTGTTCTTAGGACTGAATTTCAGCCAGGACCTTTCCCACAGCTGAAATCCCAGAGTTTAGGACAGTTCAGATCTGAACTTAGCTTGTGTGAACCAGAACCATCTTCAATCAAGGTTCAAAATGGAAAAAACTATCGACCAGCAAGTCTGCTGCCAGCGTGTACTCTCTTTAGCGGATCTAAGTTGTGCCATTCCCATTACAGCAGTATTAGATGCTCCAACAGCAAAGGGATAATTTACATCACTTTTAAAGAGTTTTCAAATTGCATGAGCGATGCAACATGGCTTTGGCTGAACAGCAATCAGGGTCACTTTGCAAACCTTTCTCCAGTACACCTGACTTTCTGGTTACCAGATATACATTTTCCTGGGAGTAATTATCACATTTCAGGGAAATAATATCCAGCATTAAAGGGTATCCCAAGGTGGGACACACTGCCATGCACAACTGCAGCGCTGTTGGGCCCAGGAGTAGCACAACTAAGGACTACATGAAAAGAAATTATAGAACAGCCACTCTCTGGACAAAGCACCAATTTTTTTCTTGGAAAATAAAATCCACCTATGAATATTGGTAAAGAAAGAGATAAGGTTTTTCAGAAAGCCTCAACTGGGCTTGTTCACAAACTTTTTTGTTTGTTTGGTTGATTTTTACTGGAGTTGAACATCTACTGCCTTGTGAGAACTCCTTCTGCAATTTCTTGCAATTTTAACCTGAGTCTTGAATGTCTGAAGATGAGCTGATCAAATCCTCTGAATTTTTCATTTTTAAACAGGAATTGGTGTCAGAAAAGGACATAACCAGCGGAGAGAACCACTGGGAATATACAACTAAATTTACTACAACTGCCAAACCCAAAAATCTACAAATGCTAGCAAACACTATAGACAGAAAAATTCACATCGATATCATGTGCTTATGCAGTTAACTCGATGAGGTAAGAGATGACTGAACACTTGTACACGTCATCCCATTGCTTCCCAGTAAAAACCCACCCATGCTCCTGATAGTTTCTGACATGTTTCTGACAGGTTTAACAGAGAGATGTTGGGATAGACGTAGATTCTACTTGTGCTTCAAAGACTTTTAGAAACAAAGGAACCACTCAAAAGGATTAGTGAAATGTCCAAGCTGGATATAAATGTTAAGTTCTAAATGACAAAGAAACGCTCTAGGTGAGGACATAATGATCAGACCTTCATGATGTTCTTGAAGATGTAACTGTAGGTGTCTGTCTTTGTGTCTCGCTTTGGTTTGCAGATCACAATATAGTTTTTGAAGAGGAAGACATGTCTTTTGTGTCCTTTCCAAGCCATCCTAGCTCCTGGAGCTCCTTCCCACACAATGAAGTGGCCCTGACAGGAAAAAGAAGGAAGAGCGCATAGTGATAAATCTGGAATCATTAGCACAATGATGTCTCACCATCCTTTTTCAGCGAACAGATAATCAATGTTTACTGTCACATCGTCACCTTATGTATCTCTGTTTTATTACAGCACAGAAGATTGTTTCTAATGCTGAAAGCAATGCATTAGACTGACAGCACCAACAGTGGTGCACACAATGGTTGTCATTGCATTCTCCTTTAAATGGTATTACTTGTTGCCAGAGAAACACAGAGCTCTTGTCAGGCAGGCACACTCTTGGAAATGGCAATGCTAATGGAAAACTGTATTTTGTGTGTTAGGCGGACACTTTATATGTTTACTTGGTCTCCTTCACCAGAGCAGGACATTCATTTCACATGCATCCAGACACACACAGCTCAGTTTGTGATGTGGGCTCCCCCCTGGCATCATTAGGGAGAAGTAAGCACTCTTGGGGTGTGATCAGATGTCTAGATGTGGATAGACGCAAGCCCATCCAAGTGTTACTGTAATTTAGCCTTACAACTTTGCTCAGCCATACACTGCGATTCCCAATAGGATACAAACAGGCAGAGTAAATGTCTTGCCCAGCATGACACAGTAAGTCTACAAAGAAGCAGGAATTTGAGTAAGGGTATTGAAAGTCTTAGACTGGTGTCCTAATAGCTGCGTCATCTTTCCTCTGTGCCCCTAAACCACACATCTATTTCATGAGAGACACCTGGAGGAGCACACAGGTCTTCCGAAGATATATGAACAGCTGTGGGAGAAACTTCCATAGGCTGACACAATGTTTTCACATGGAGTACATCCAATGTATGTATGCTGCGCTCCCTTGTATTGAGTTGCCCAGCCCATTAAGCTCTTTGAAAGAACAGTGTAAATTTGAAAACATGTAGATGAAAAGGCTCAGTGAGCTTCTAACACCTGATGAATCAGCAGGAAAAACCCACTGATGCCAGTAATTTCAGGAGCTTGACGATAGTGAGAGAAGAGGAGAAAAATATAAAATGCTTAAAATCATGTGGGGGCCCAGAACAAATCTGTTTCTGTTTGATGAGTGGCTTGGAAAGGCAAATAACTATATTATGTATGAATTGCTCTATAAGCATCTATGATCTAGTGCTTCAAACCTTAATCAAGCCAGGACATCCACCTCTCTGAACAGTACGAAAGGCAATAAGCAAATACTCACTTTCAGATATGATTTCTAAAGGAGCTTCTTGTAGGACCTAAGGCTACTTAGAAACTATTGAAGGCAGGCATAGCCCTAACCCTGACTAAGAAATTCCAGTTACCTGTCGGATGGGTTCACCAAGGCTTTCCAAGGTCCCAGGATAATTCTCAATGAGTGAGACATGGAGGTTGTTTTCTGCTCTTCGGGTGAGTGCAGACACAATGGCATAAGCCTGCTCCAGCAATGTGCAGTTTTGGCTATTTCTTGCTTTGTTTCGGATTAATTCCTGTAGAGCAATGAAGAAAATGTTACTGGGCAGTCAGAAAAAGACCCTCAACATTTCCTTGATAGTCAGAGTTTCTCAGTACCTGTTCCAGCTCTTTAATCTGAGCAACTTTATGCCGTTCTTTTACCATGTGCTGCTTAGCTACTAAAGTCACTTCTTTCCTACCCATTCTGCAGCCTTAATGTCAATGAGTCTGGCTTTTCCTTACATCAACTGATATTAAACAAAGATAAAGCTTAAGGAAATACCAGATATAATTCTGTGATTCAACACCAAAAAAACCCAAAGCAATCCTAAATGTATCCAATGCATTTCTCTCACGCTTGCCCTGACGATGCCACAAGGCGAGCAGTTCACATGGTAGTGCTAAACTACAAGTCAGTACCAGATTAATAAAGAGAGAGGTTGGAAAAAACACAAAATGGCAGTTATCCTGTTCCTCTCACATTTGTTCCTGTTCCTTCTAGCAATGAAGGCATGGAAAGTCCCTGTGGTTGCTCTCTGTTCCAAGAGAACCTTCAAAATTTTGTTGTTTGTGTGCAGGCATGTGTTTAAAATTAGGAAGTTAATGTTCTTCAAACTATTCAAACTGCTCACTTACGTAACACTAGAATACAGAAATATTTCAGCATGAAATATACCCATCTTCCTGGGTATCCTAGTGCTATTTCTCATGAAAAATACTATTTAAAATGCCACTCTGAAACATTTGTGGTCTGGGCTAGAACCTGGGATAGCAGGACAGATGAAGACTCGAAAGATGAAACATTTCAGTATTGTAGAATGGGACAAAGCTTTTCAGAAAACATAAATTTCATCTTACTAAACATCAGTATGAAACACAAGGAGAGAAAGTGGTAAGTCAGTATCTTACACACTGGAAACTGCTTATTTTTACAAATAATGGCTGCTGAGCGTGAAGCAAATTCATACTTGTCATGCATACATACATACATATATGCGCATATATATATATGGATACATGTAAGCATACATTTTTATATATGCATACGCACATATCTAAAGACCCCTCAGATAAAGCTGGCTGAACTTTATGGGGTTGGAGACTGAACATCTACCTGGATTTACATTTAGAAAAGTATTTCGAGAGCACCCTCACTGGTGGTGATTACTGACTGTCCTTTTTTTTTTTGAAAGCAGCTTTCAATTGTATGTTGCATCAGAAGGAAGCCAAGAAATATGAAATAAAGCATTTTCCTGCACAAGCTACACAAAGAACATAAACATATCTAAGTGTATAAAAGAAACTCTTCACCTTGATTATAGTCTGATACTGCTGGATCCTGTTTATGGGTTTTTCCAGGTAGTGCTGCAGTGGTGGGATAAGTGGCTGTGAAGGGTCTTCATTAGTTAAAATTTCATCTGTGTATCTCTGAAAAAATACATAGAAGAATGAAGAAAGGTTATAAAGAAAACAGAAAAGATTGCCCCCTGGAAATGCTCATATGATACTGGTTCATAGACTTAACTCAGCCAAAGCTGGGAAGCTCTGCTGGACCTTACTAGCCCGTAGTTTGGACATCTGCAACCATCCCCCAGCCTTTACCAGACAGTTATCATTTCAGATTGCACGATGTCCAAAACGCTGAATTTGTCTGCTTTTCCAGTGCAGGGCTGACACTGGGGAAATGTGATCCAAAGCTTGCAGAACCAGATGGAGGGACAGGAGAGACCAGTGCTGTCAGCGGGTGGGAGGGCAGGAGTGGGTGACCTCAGTGCCAGATCTTGGTCGAGAGTGGTCCGTGTGTTTGCAATGCCAGCGACCAGATATCCCAGCGCATGGAGCCTGTGACCTGTGCTTCCCACTCCAGATGCCAGCAACCGGAACCAGTGAGGGTCTCAGCACTGGCACCTGGAGCGGTAAGCACAGGTCACAGGCTCTACAGGCTGGGATATCAGCCCCAGCTGGACACATTTGCACCCATGAGCACCACATCAGTTGGAAAGGATAATCCTTTATAAATAAAATATTAATTATATTTTAAATATATATTATATTTAAAAAATAAATTTGCCACAGGTGAAAATGCGTACAACTCACCAGCAAACTTCAATCTGGACTAGATGCAAGTAGGAGACCCAGGGTCCAGGCATGGACATTAGGGAGGCTGAGAGCTTGTGCTGGTAACTTGAAGGATCTGTGAATGTGGGGTGAGTGTGAACATGTGCATTTCTTTTCTAGCAAACATCAGGTTGGACTAGCTGCTGAGTAGGAGGCTCATGGAAAGGGTAAAAGCACTCAGGCTCAGCACACAGGTATTGGACAGAGGGGCCATGCTTGCTACTCAAAGGGTCCACAAATATGCATGTGCTCATGGATCTGGAGCGTTGTGTGTACCCGTTTTCACTAGTGAACTTCACTCCTGAGCAGCTGGAGCAGAGAAACAGGATTTGCCTATCTATACCTACGATTTATGTGAGTTTGCTTGGTTTTATACTGTCTCAAAACATCCCTTAATTACAACCATATTCATAGCTGTATAAACTTTATAATATTCATAAACGGGTAAGCGTATGTAAATATGCTCCCATCTTGATTGCACCTACCAGGAAGAGCTAGAGAGTGAACGCAGAATTATTGTATTTGGCCAAGATTTCCCACACACACAAAAAAAATAATCCTTTTCAGGATCACATTTGATTAATAACTACATTTCTTGCTGCAGTGGGTTATAGGGTGCATGTTCCGCAGGTACTTTGGCTAATGTTTTACCTTGTAGAATTCCTGGACAGCTTTGCTGACCACAATCGACTCAGCCTGTACCCTCCCCACCAGGTACTGGATGTACTTATTAAAATCTGTTTCGTGCTTGATAAAGCACATGGCCACATCATCATCAGTGTCACATTTCTGCAAGCCTCGGAGGAAGACGCTGCGGAGACAAAGAATAAAGGACATTTGAGGAGAAGGTGATGGAGTGAGGCTGGAACACAGCCCTGGCAGCCAGGCTTTTAAATCAGGCAATTTCAGGTTCAGAGAGATTAAAGGGAATGACTGGGGGAAACGAGGGGTGCTGCCACATTAGCATTAAACTTCTCACTGCCTCTTCATCCAGCATGGTGCTGTCCCTCATAATTCGGATGTATGAAATGCCCTGCAAGGAAGGTAGGGGTAACTTTCCAGGGCTTAGCTCAAGCTGGGAGGTTAACCCTTGCCCAGATCCTTATGCCTCAGTCTAAGGATCAAGGAGCCACCCACATGAGTGAAGACGGAGATCCCCACGGCTTCACAAAGGGTGTTGAGACAGGTTCACATGCACGAAGATTTTTAGCAGTGTTGGTAGCTGATGACATGCATCACCTCTTGCAGCTGAAGTTACTTTTGGGGAAAAACAAGAGGAGAGGCAGGTAGAAGAGAGAGGAGGGGGTAGAAAAGAGAAGAAAAATCTTTCCTCATGACCCAGCCAGGAAAACTGCCAGATGGCCCACGTAAGCATCTTCCCCATTGCAGAAGCGGTGTCCCCCGTAATGCTTTTCCCAGGGTAATTATATACGTTTCATCATAGACTGCTCAAACTCCTTACTGGCTGCTCCTGCTTCCAATGCTACCAGCACCAGCGGGAGCACACGCTGATCAGGGAAGATGCTGCGTGCTCACTGGTCATTGAGCTTTGTGTGTGAGTATTATTGACACCCCCGACCCAATGTAAACCAAAAGTTAGGACCACAGAGTAGGAAAATGGGGAAGAAAGGGTGATTCTTATGCTTTTGGCAGGGTCTTTCCACGACAGCAAGGGTCTCAAGGTGTAAAAGCAAGCCCCTTAGAAGTGGAAAACCTAAGGCACATAAGACATTGTACAACACCTCTTCTTCCTGGTGAGTAAAAGTATTTCAGCCTGGACCTTGGGAAGTTGCTTTGTGAGCAGCAGATCTGCAGTAAATCCTTTCTTGGAGCAGGCAGAGGCATTGCGCCAAGGTGCTGTGCCTGGGCAGCCTGCTTCAGCTGGGTGTGTTTTGAATGCATAGAGGCTGGCATCAGTTTTAGATGAACGTGCATCTCTATGAAGACACCACTGAAGTGCTTTTTACAAAAACCATGCTGCCTTTTTGTAATAATTCACTGTTTCTCTGTCAAATTCGCTTAAAAGGGTAAGAAATAAGCTAGACATATGAAGCCTTATAGCTCTGAAGGGTATTACAGGAGTCCCAGCCTTGTGCTATGCCATCATCTATCATCCCAAAAGGACCATTGATTCCCTTGCACTTTAGCACTGCCAGTGCTCCACATCCTTCACAGTAATAATAGTACTGTGGCTCTCACACCAGGTATGTCAGCCTGAACAGACAATTTGGTCTTGAATGAAGGCATGTGGAAATGCCCACCTGGAATGGAAGCGAGCAATGTCATCAACATTTCTGAAGATGGTGGATTTCTGACTAGCAACAGCTCCTGGGACATTGGAACAGGTCTCAGTGTACTTAAGGTGATGAGTCTGGAGGAACTGGAGATCCTGAATGTAATCCTCTTCCGAGATCAGCAGCTCTTGAATAAGAACACTGAAGGGAAGACAAATAAGCAAAAAGAAATCACAGAAAAATTATCACAACTCATCAATCCTTGACATGCTCAGAGACTTTTAGGCTCTAAAGTAGAGATACATGATCGGAGGAACGGACTCCCTGGAGTGTGTTGGCTAGATCCTCTCTGACCATCAGAGGAACTTGGACACCCTACTCATGGAGTGACATCTACCTCTCTCTTACAGACATCTACTCCTAGGGCAGATAAAACAGAGTGTGAGTAACAAAAGGATCTATGTGAAGTAGACAGTAGCAATTTCAACGCCACTTGATGCAATCAAGAAAGCAAGTATCTCCATGACAGCACGCTCAGTAGTGTGTGCACTGCAAGGGAGCACTCAAGGTTGAGTGCTTTCACTCCCTCTTTAGACATCACCCTCAGATACAGGGCACCCCAAAGCACAGAGGTACTGTAGCTTAGGATTTTGTGAAATCTGAGAGCTTCCAGAATCTGCATCCTGTAAAGTTCTCCTTTCAAAGTCATCCAGTATGATTTAGATTGCCTGGACTTCTTGTAGGCTGAAATCAACAACAAAACCCAACCAAAGACCACTAATGACCAGTCTGAGAGTCATGGGTTTGCTTGATTCTGGGGAAAGGGAGGTGGCAGGACTCAACAGAACAAAACCAGTGACTCTGGCAGGAGGGACCTAGATGTCAACACTCACGTCAGTTCAAGAGGCAGGGAAAATCAAAGGTGCAAATACCAAATGACACGGACTCACCTCAGCTTCCTTTTATATTCATCTTCAGAAACAAATTCCCCAGGGAACTCGGGAGCTTCTGTTGTTCCCCACTCCGGTGACAACTAAAATACAACAAAAAATAAACGTTATTCTTTTAAGCTAACAGTGCATGCTGAGGAATATCCCTCATGTATTCACAGTCCCTTTCAACAATTCCTAAATCAGTGTGGAATTTCTTTCTTGCTGGAGGATGATTAGGTCTTTCAAACCCAGGCACCCCTGCACACGTACAGAAATACTGTCTAATCAAAACACTAAAAAGTCCATCATGTCACAGACCCCTTCAACAATCTCCTCATCCACCACTCCTTGCAAAAGGGATGGCTCTAAACTGCAACAAGAGCAGGTAATTTTACATGAAAAAAACCCATCATATGATCAGTCACCTTTAATTTCTTGTCCAGATAAGCTGGAGATACCCATCCCTGTCGAGAGGGGCTAGATTTAGTGGGTTTAGTTCTGACCAGCCATTTCAGAGGATGAGCTGAATCAAGGACCTCCACATATTGGCCTTCCTTCAAAGTGATGGTCTCCCTGTCAGGTGCAGCAGGTATGTAGTCAGCTGTGACCATGTAGACATCAAAGATCTGCAGGCATAAAGTGACAGTCATTTTGTGCTCTGAAAATAGAATGCAGTAACACCAGCAGAATGTAAGTGCTTAACTGTGTCTAATGTTTCATTCTCCAGCCCTTGTACAGCAAAAAGAATCAGTGTTTGCTTTTTGCAAGTGGAAGACTAAAGCTCTAGGAGGCTCAGGCCATATTTTCAAAAATATCTATTTGAGGTGGTTTGGATTTACATCATGAAACAGTGGATTTTTCTTCCAAGGCAAAACACAGAGTGGTCCTGAAAATGTCAAGTAAGGTAACAATTCCAAAGTTTCAATTTTTTTTTTTATTTTTTTTTTTTAGGAAATGTTTGAAATGAATACCCTGAAGTTTTCCAATTTTCACAAAATTCACATTTTTCTCATTAAAAATTTCTCAACAAAATTCTTCTGACCAACTCTGTCCGAGGTTGCAGAAAATCAACCTCTGAGTTTCTGAAGCTCAGCCACGAAAGCGAAAGATGCCAAATAATGGATATATTTGGACCATGTTGACTTGAACAACTTGTTCAAGATCCCACAGCGAGTATCAGAATTTGATTCTCTGTGCTTTATATCACAGACTCGATACTTCACTACTAAGTGTAACTACTAAAGTGAAGTACATCCCTAAAGGCAACGGAGATCCTTAAACTATAAGGAGATGGATCATTCTAAGTGAAGTTTTCTCCTTGTGTCAAACTTGTCTATAAAGATATACCTCTCCTCTGGAATCACCATCTTCAGATTCAGAGGAGGACTCCTGAGCAATGGATGAAGGTCTGGATCGTCCATGGCGAGGAGATGCAGAGGGTGTTTTTGATTCATCATCACTTTCTGCACCTGGCACTCGAAGCGTAGCTAAAAAGCAGAGGAACAGCAAAGTGTGAAATAAAGATCCCCAATTTGAACAAGAATCAAACCTATAATACTTCTCAATTTCATAAAATCAAATATTCCCTGGGAAGAGCATTTGTAGTATTTAGTGTGGTCTCCTATTGATACTTAGGATTAAATAAATTATTGAGACGTTTTAATACAGGAGGTTGCATGCCTACAAATATTGCTGCTGCACTGCAAGAACTTTTGTAGGAGAGGTAATTCCTCTATTTTTGCTTCAAGATAAAATTTTACTACACGACAATCAGTATATGATGCACAAACCAGGATTTTTTTTGTGTCATTCAGCAACTCATTGGATTACTGCACAGCTATGCACAGTTTTCAGCCTCAACTTGATGTTAAAACCCCAGAGGGCTAAAATTTGAGGACGTGGGAAGTCTTCAAAACAGGATTGCTTTCAGACTCCAGAGTGATGAGTATCTGAGGAGCTCAAAATATCCAAGATGTTCAAAATACACTTCCATTTTACAACCTGCCCTCCACTCTAAAGCTTAAAGTTATTCCTGCATAAACACTATGCATAAAATGGAGACTAGCCATCTTAGTTTACTGTATTTTTTTTTCTAGTTCAAAACCGTAGATTAAGACATGTAGTTTGGATGGACTCTTAAATTCTTAGTCCTAAGCATTTACAAATGTTCATATGCTTATGAGGATGACTGTCTCAAATCTTCATAAATCTCACTGATATTTAAGTCCAAATGATATCTTAAAAAAAAAAAAATGCATATTTTTCTACATTGATTAAATTGTGTTTGCCAAATTCCTTACCCTGACTTATTTTTGCAGAAACCATTTCTGAGATACGTGAGGTGAGTTTCTGGAAGAACTCTTCTGAGCCAACATCAGCTAATGAAATAGGGCTTTTGGGTACACCTTCTCTACCAGCTTCAAGGTCTCCTAGAAAAGAGAGAATTTTCTATTAAGCAGGCAATAGCACTGGACAGTCATCTTTTTTGAGTAACAAAAGCTTCTGTGGAAGGTCTGATTTTCTTTACTTCCCCCTGTTTTTAAAACTGTGCTTGCTCATATTTCATCTAAATAATTCACCCTTGAACGGAGACCAGTCCTGAAAAGTTCCAACATATCAGACAGCTTCAAGAAAACTGGACAACAGTAGTTGGCAATCATGAAACTCATGTTCTCAGCTGCAGACATGCACGGCAGGAGTAGGAGAGAGAAAACAGCTTCTCTTACCTTCTCTTGTTTCAGAGGGATGAATAGCTCTGAAAAAGAAAAAGCAGAGTTAAAAGTTAAAATAAAATGTGCAGTAAAGAGAACTAAAGGAGAAACAGACCCTCCTCACACCTCATATGTGCAGGCTGGGAATACCTAAGGTGGGACTCTGTCTGGGCTGCAGATGCTGGCAGGTGGTACTCACCAGGGCCCCTGCATGAAATGAGAACTGGGGCACCTGGCTCATATGGGCACAGAAACACTTGGGTGTCCTAATCTTTGAGCCAAATCCCATCTGAGAATTCTCCTTATTCCTGACTTTTATTTCAAACTGTTTCATGAGAAGACCTGGCTGCCTAGCGACTGGGTTGCAGAATGGAGCAGCCTCCATCTCCCTGGTGCCACTGGGACTTTATTCCCAGCTAACACTGAAATAAAACCGTTACAGTTGGAGACATTATGTCCAGTGGGATCTGTGGTCTCAGTCACTTCTCAGTGAACTGGTGCTCACCAATTTCCCGTGGTCTCACCAGGAAACCAAGAACTGGAGAATAAGCAGATGCTGTGGTCCTGCCAAGAGGTCTGCTCCCACCACAGCAGGATGCCTGTGTGTTGGGACACAAGCCGACTGCTGGCACTGCAGTGGCTTTGAGGTCCAAGGAGACCCTTGCTACACTGACAGCTTTTGCCAGCTCCAAATCCATTCATGCCAGCAGAAAAGGGACAGGAGTTTCTCTTGTCAACACTGAGTGAAAACAGATGTGTTTTCACAGACATGAAGAACTACCAGCATGTACTTGCATGTGATGAAGACCACATGTGGTGTTTCCCAAAAACTACAGCTGTCACAACACTAATACCCTGAAGGCAACATCTCTGCCATTCCTGTGGGAAGCAGGATATAAATGTTCATTGCACAAGCTGGTCTTCCCTAATTCTCTGTTAGTACATAGGAAGCACGAGGAAGCTCGCTCCACTCGATATATGATAAGCCATATATCACTAAGGATGCTTAACAGAGCCTGGGCACATCCTTGGGACAGGTAGCAGTGGAACAGCTGAATTCAGACTGCACCCTTCTTCACTTTCTTCACACTTCAGAGGAAGACTGGTCAAGCTTTTTAGGCTAGACACACTCCAGAAGCTAATGTGCGTCCAGGTGGGTACCGCTTTTCAGATTTTATCTACCTAGTACCCAAGGCATGAATCGTGCAGATTATTCGCCAGGTGCATTTGTAAACAAGAAGTTTGGGAGCAGACCCTTTCCATCTTCTTCTTTTTTGGTGAAGCACCAGTATATTTCAGTGTTGGCAGGTAGCAGTCAGACCTTGACCCTGTGATTTTTTTTGGCATTCTGCTTAGGAGATAGAAAAGTAGCAAGAGTTTTATATGACCTACCCAATTTGATTTTTTTTTCCCCTCCTTGTTCCTATCCTCCCTGATAATCAAGCATAAATGGCTGACACTGGTGCTAGAGTATTTACAGCATTTTCCATCCTAGGACCTCAAACTATTTTACCTCTGGTGCTAAGACATGAATATAAGATGTCCAAAGTGAACACTGCCCAAAAGTGACTCACGGGAACTTCTGCAGGGTGGTACCTGCACTGCTGTCCTTCGGCATGGGGGGCTGACCACTTACCCCAGTGTGGTCATGATGGCTTCCGACACCATCACGCGCTCCTGGGTCAGAACTTCAGCCTCTTTCACTGCAAGATTAGAGTTTATCGTTAGAGGACAGAAGGCAGATAAAGTCCTTTTTGATGTATTTAATGTAGGCATGTTTTCTAGACACGGATTACTGGGAACACTGGAATACTGAATCTGCCCTGTCAGCAGCTCCTGACCTGGGATACATACTCCCACTCATATGATGCAAATAGTTTGCTCCTCTTCCTGTTCACATAGATGTATGATTATCCCATTTCTCTACACTGCTCAAGCTATGCTCCTGTAGCACTTGCTACAGCAAAAATATGGGATGCAAGGAAGGATAACAGAAAAATGGAGCCCTTCACAGTGCCACCCCTACTCCCAGCCTATGTTTGCTTTTCCCCCATCTTAATAAAGGAATTGTGCCAAGAGAGCCCCTGGAAAGGTCTGCAAAAGGGGAAATCAAGGAACTCTAGCTGCCTTAAGGCAATTCTCCAGCGCAAAATACCTTAGCAGAGTGAAGCACTCAAAATAATTTTTGAAATGCTGACTTTTTCTAGCATTACTAGAATTACTTAGCATTGCCTTTCTTCCTTTCTTTTTCTTCTGTGCTTAATTTGGTTGTTTCTTACACTTGTCTTCTGTTTATACAGAAAAGATGCTGCTGTTAATCCAAGATAGGGTCAGAAATCTAAAGCATTGTGGAAGCAAAGAGTATAATCATTTGCAAGGCAAGCGAAGTCATGGCTAAGCTTGGCAAAATGCATTTTTTTTCAGTTGTAATTTGATTAATTTCCTTATCAGTCATGGTTGTTTTTCTCTTAGGCACTGTATAAACAGCAACATGGAGAATGTGTTTGTATTGCAACAAAGACTTACCATCTGCAACTTCCACGGTGGCGGTGCAGATGGACTGGCCAGCCTTGTTGGTAGCAATGCATGTGTAAGCTCCACTGTACTTCTTTTTAACATCCAACAGGATTAGACTGTGATGCATATTTGAACTGGCGAGTTTATAGCCAGGAGTTTCTGGTTTGATCCACAGGATGTCTTCCCGAGACTCTTCTTTCAGCCAAGTAATAGTTGGTGGTGGATGTCCTAAAGGAGAACCAACGCAACGAGCTCTGATTTTCCTAATTCACTAATTCCTAATTCACACAGCCTTGCTGTGAATAAATGCTATTTTGATCTGTTTCCTGATACTTTTCCAACAATGACAGACATAATATATAACAAAGGAACATAAACCTTTCTACAGCACACTCACAAGGATGCTAAACATTTTTTTGAAACCAAAACTGTAAATCAACACATCTTCATAAGACTAACAAGATAAGACTAGTAAGTGTTACTATCCCCATTTTTGAAAACAGGACAATGGAGGTGAGGATGAGTAAGATGCTTTTCTGTAAAGCACGTAAAGTCATCTACAAAGTTGGAAGTCAAGTCCCAGACTTCAGGTACAGAAGACAAGGTTACAATGGCTTGGGCCAGGCAGAGTCAGAATGTGTTATGAAGTTATGCAATTTAAGTGCTATGCAGAGAGGCAAGCTATCTATCCACTTACCTTCAACTTTCACAGACAATGTGATGCTTGCACCTTTTTTCACCTTTTTATTGGTAAATCTTTCCAGGAACCTTGGCGGTATCAGCTGCTCATGGGAATCTGAAAGTGACATCATTGATGAAATATGGTGACACTGCCTCTGTGAGTTTAGACTGCTGAAAAATTCCTAGAGGTTCTGTTATCACCTGCTATGGCTTCTCTCACCTGTTTCTGATGGCTCTTCTTTCTCATCAGGATCTGTAACACAAGGGAAAAAAATGACAAATGCAAATGCCTTTCTGTCTGTGAGTTGAATGGGGCGGGGGGAGGGGGGGGGGGCGGGAAGTGGCTGCAGGAGATCACTCCTTACAGGAGAGATTACACAGAAATGTTAATATGATTTATGAGAGGCCTGCAGTTTTAATAAAATGAAGCATTAAAGATAATGAGGTTGGGCAGGAATGCAACGTCTGTTTATGAAATAACAGTCAGACCCTAGAGAAGTGACATGTCCCATCTTCGGGACACACAGTAATGTATAGGTGAACCGAGATTAAAGCACATCAGCTTTTATCCACAGACTTCCCCACCTCAATCAACTTAACCTCGGTAGGCTTTCTCAAGAAAAACAGCTATATACAGTGGGAAGAGCCCCTGGAATAGAGAAAAGCAGATGCCAAAAAGAGTGCAATAGCTACCTTTGACTACCAGCCTGGCCGATGAATATGCAGAACCAGCGGAGTTGATGACAAATATTGAGTACTGGCCAGCATCTGCCTTAGTGACGTCACGGATTTCCAGCGAGTGGAATTCATTTTTATCAGTCTTCAGGATGCGGTCAGAGGCCTTTAACGGCTGTCCGTTTTTGAACCAGTAGAGACGAGGCTGCGGGTACCCTGCGAGGAGCAGTCACAGACACAGAGAATGGAATGCATTGGCAACACTGATTTGGGAACATCTGCTTCTAAGCAGGAGCCAAGGAATCCTCAGCTCTGCCCAGGGCTCTCTTTGAAGGATTTACCCAATTAGGAATAGCTGCAAACTCATGAAATTCCACTTAGAATTTCAGAAGAACTGTTCACATTTTTTCCTGTCTCATCAGTTTCTGGCCCTCCCCGTATTGGCTGCATGTGCAAATGCCTTCCAAGTTGGAAAGGTAACACCTAGGTCTGGTTTGCAACATACACAAAGAGAAAATTGAAGCCCAGACTGTTCTCATCAGTTTATAGGCAGCTATCAGAGAAAACAGGAGGATCCCTACCTCTCCCTATCACACACAGTCAACATCAGGAGGATGATTTTACCGGTTTTAGGTAAGCAGCAACGTCCTCATAGAGTAAGGCAAGCCCAGGACTGTTTCATTTATTAAAGAGAATAAAGGACACCCTCAATATCTTTTTTTTTTAATTATTCCTTATTGCTCCTCTAAAACTAATGTGCTCAGAGAATTGCAGGACTTAGTTTTCAGAAGCAGACATCTAGAATTACGCCTGGAGACCTGGACTCAGAATGAGACAATTCATCTGCCTGAGTCTGCTGCAAAAGGCAACGTTCATCAGCATGAACACACTCTTCCAGCTGGTTTGTGCAAAGATGGTGCAAGATGCAGGGAGGGGGGTCACAGCTACAGAAAAGCACATTGGAAAACCTTGTCCTGCACTTCAACCTGGCAGCAAACCTGGAACAACTGACAGTGCTGTGGGCTCCTCTCACCTTTCACCTTCAGGTGAAATTTAGCCAGTGATGCTCCAGGTGCCACATGAATATCATGAAGCTCATCGAAGATCTGGGGTAACTGCTCCTCCTCAGTGGTAGATTCCTCCTGTTCTCGGCTAAGAAGGAAGTAGAATCAGAAAGAAGAAAGTCAGCAAGCCAGAGGAGAGTTAGGAATCAGCATCACTTATTTTAGGTGAATTCAGCCTGTGGGTTTTGTCATCATGATAACAAATTCAGCACCACGTGACATCAAAAGTAAGGGAGTGATACCGTGCAGAAACGTCGCGGCTAGCCTGAGGCCAGCCAGAGCAAGTTTGCACACAATAAATGTCCGGCTGTTGCAGTTATTGCATCTCAGCTGATCTGGCTGTTCCTTTATGACATTAAACCAGCCTTGCTAGCTATAGCAAGGCCAGGCTTGACATAAATACACGTATTGATCTTACCAAGACAGAAATCGAAAAGAGCGAGAGTTCAGTATTTTACCTTGAAATATATTCTTTGGCACTGTAGTAAGAAGATGTCTCTGTGGCATCTGCTGCCGTCTCATAATCAGTGCTGGTCACTGTTAAGTGGAAAAGGAAGTGTTTTCTATATTCTGAGCTTTGAAACTATTTTTTTTTTTAATATAATTGTAGTTTCTCTACTAATTTGCATGACTGGCAGGTTGATCTCACACTGCTGCTGCAGCAGGATCCCACACATCCCTGAATCATGGAAAACACCTCTGTTTATCTGGAAAGCTTTGCTCTGAGCCTTGCCTTGGGGTTGGCAAAACCCAACTGAACCCAAGAGGTGTGCAAGTGAAATGTTTTAAGGGCAACGCAAACATATTTTTTTTTAGTGTAAATGGTGTTTTTCTTGAAAAAAAACAAACACAACAACCAAATGTATCCACCTCTCAGCAGCACCCCATCCCCTGGTTTTTCTACAGTGATTTTAAGACTTACAGTCCACTCGAAGCTCAGCCTTAGTTGAAGCAACTCCCATGTTGTTTTCAGCAAGGCAACGGTAAACACCCATGTCAGTGGGGACCACAGCTGTGATGATCAGCTGATGGCACCCTTCCTGGTCCTCATTGATCATGTAATGATCGTTTTCTTCAATAGCTTTCCCGTCCTTGAACCAGCGAACTGTGGGGAGCGGTTTGCCAACGACAATGCAGTCGAAGCTGACTGGATATCCATCTTGCACCTCTTGGTTTTGGAGCTCAGTCATGAACATGGGAGCTAAAGTCGGGGTAGTTAGGAGAGAAGAGAGATAAAACTTGGTTGTGTTAGAAGATATATTTCAAGAGCACTGCTATCCAGTGCCTGAAGACTCCTTGTTTCTAAGTTTTTTAATTGCTAAGTGATATCTTTTCGCTATGAAAATAGTCAAGAGGAAATTTCTTGACGAAGACTACAAAGATATTCTGTAATGCCATAAGCATTGCAATACCACAGCTGCAAACTACACATTGCCTCTGTTCCTCTCCTTGTCAAAATAGCTTGTCTCCCTCAGGACTGTTCTGAAAACTGATTAATTTCTTTACGCATAATATCAGAGCATTTATAGACATAATATTGTAGCAGGGGACATCTATATTGTGAAAAGCAGCTTTGTAGATAAATCTGTACTTTGCAACCCCTTCTTTCAACATTAACCTCCTTCCTCTCCTTCAAAATGAAAACGCATAAAAATTCATCAGTTTTTCCAAAAGTGCAAAGTTTCCAGAAAAGTATCTGCACCAAATGAAAACAGAAGGCCTTTTGGAAGTTATTCATGAGTGAAAAGATAACATTGTGACCTGCTCTAGCTGTTCTTTCCAAAGAATAAATGGGTTTGCTTCACCTACCTGTATCAGAAGTCAGCAAAGGTGGTGGAGGTCTCACGACTGGTGATGCAAACTTCCCGTGGGCGGGTGGTGTCGCTTTACCAATACGCAATTCAATTTTTTTAGGGCCTTGCTCCAAAATATCAATCTCCACAGGAATTCCCAGAGCACCAAACATCTCTCTGAATCGAGTGGCGGCATTTTTTGCCTCAGACAAGATTTCAAACTTGATGTAGATGTACTGGTCATCCTCACGATATGTCTGATGGTCGACCACCTCTATGTCGCCTTCATCTGCACTGACAAAGAGCTCTTCCTCCACATCAGAGATCTCTGTTGAGATCTTGGCCCTGAAGAGTCTATGAAGTCTCCTTCCTGCTTTACGGAAAGCATCATCCAGCTCGCTGCCCGACGAGCTCTCCGTCTCGCTGTCAGTGCTTTGTTTAACCCGCTTCTCCTTACGAAGAACCTGAGGTTCCTGAGTGCCAATAACCACCTTAGCACTGTGTGAAACCTTGCCAAATTTATTGGATGCCTCACAGGTGTATTTACCCGCATCTTTCCTGTCCAGGCCGGTGATAATCAAAGAGCAGGTCCCATCACTGTAATTGTCTATGTGATAGTAGCGACCATCTGAGAGCTCTTCCCCGTCTTTCAGCCAACGGACTTTCATATCAGTTTTGCTGTGGGCCACACACTCAAGGTGGAGAGTGCTTCCAGGCTCACCCGAGAAATCTTTGAAGGTCTCAGTAAACACGGGGCATTCTTGTTGCTTGATCTCTTTCCTGACTTTGTAGCCTTTAAAAGCAGCTTGGATCTTCACAGCAGCCTTGTTCATGGAAGGATCATCTAAATCTGGTGTTTCTGGTTCGGTTGGCTTAGCTGGGGCAGCCGCAACAGTCTCCACATTGGATTTCTCCCACTGTTTCCATAATTTGCCTGTGGAGGTGGACTGAACCTTGCTAGTAACACTGACACTTGTCTTCCCAGCTTTCTTGAGGTAGTTTACTAGTGAAGGAGTCCCAGCTCTAGACTCATCATCTGAGCTTGTGAAAGAGAAATCTGCTTCTCCTGTCCTAGCCAGCTCATCACATGTGGAGTACTCCTCAGAGTAATAGTGAGACATCTCTGCTTCCTCCTTCCTCAGCTTCTGAAGCTTCTCATCCTCTTCAGGCACTTCGCTGATGGAATCCAAGGTGGGCTCCCGGCTCATCCGGCGTTTCTTGGCCAGGGCTTCCCACAGGAGGTGAAGATCTCCCTCCTGAGCAGCCTCAGGGGGCAAGCTGGGCTGGACGTGGCCATCCACCAGCTCTTCTGGCTGGCTAGCAGGGGCTTCTTCCCTGGCAATCTCTTTTAACATTGTCACTGCAGGAACTGATGAGAATGAAATTGATAAGTTATTAACAGACAAAATCTGTGAATAAGCTTTGAGAGAGCACGTGGGAACGTTATTCTAATATATATATATATTAGAATGTTATTCTAAAGGCAGGAGAATATCAGCAGCATTTAACTAAGCATTCTGTTGAGAACACAATGGGAATTTGATATAACTGGACATGGTCCCGGGCAGTTTGTTCTAGGTGACCCTGCTCCAAACAGGGGGATGGACTACACCATCTTCAGAAGTCCTTTCCAACCTCAACTACCCTGTGATTCGATGCATTCATTTAAAACATGCCCAAGCAACAGCTTTTTTAGTCCTTGCACGTTTGAACCCAATAAATACATTTCTTCCCTTTTAAAATGTTGCAGTTGAGTGTTTAGTTAAGACTGCCAGTAGCACCTGGAAAGCTGTTCAGGCTCCTCCTGTTTCACAGCTAGACAGGACTTCACTGACTGTCTTGAACTGGCTCTAACAGGAGCAGGGACACCCAGCCCACATGGAGGTACGTGCCTGTTTAGACATGTCTAAGGCTGAAGGTTGTGACACGCCCTCTGGGACATGTTGACTTGCCTCTGCATAGTGCCTGGTGCCTTTTGAGGTGCTCCAGGCTGTCTGGGAGATCCACCTGAGGTTCTCAGATACAACACAGGATCTATGAATGCCTGTGTCCCTCTGGAGAAGGAGATGGAGGTCAGGAGTGATATCCTGAAGTGCCTCAATAGCACTAAAAGCCCACATGTGGGCCACTGAATCCCACCATAGGGACACAACTCAGCTTCCTGAGCACTAGGACCCAAAGCCAGTTGGGGTGTCTAGGACAAGGGGCTGGCAGATACAATGCAGAATATACAAATGAGCCCTCACTTTCTGAAGTGGCAGCTGAAGGCCAGGCAGAATACCCTCAAGCATCTCAAAAGGTACCAGAAACCCACGTAGAGACAACAACTGTATCACACCTTAACTGTCTGACTCTGGAAAATCTGATCTGAGCAGCTCAGAGCTGTTAGGGATTTGGAAATATACTGGGCAATACCGAATAGGAAGATAACAGTTCTTTGTGAGTTGTTATCACAGCTTGTAAAATAAAACAAATTCCAGTCCAAGCTGTGGAGGTGCCCCTGGATGTCTATACAAAGAACTGATTTACATCACAGGAGTGAGCTCTCTGTACCTTCGAGACACAAGCTGGCAACAGATTTGACATCTGGAGAAACCATGCAGGTATAAGTGTCCTGGTCTTCAGGTTTAAATGAATGAATAATGAGTATCTGTTTTTTTCCATCAGAGAGGATCTCGTATCTCCCTCCAGCTTGTATTTTTTCTTTTCCTTTGAACCATGTCACAGTCTCTTGAGTTTCACTTGATAATCTGCACTCCAAGCGAGCCACCTCCCCTTCTGAGACTGATCCTCCCACCAAAGGCTGGGTGACTGTTACTGGAGGCTCTGGAATCACAAAAAAGTGAATTGATACAAAGAACATATCATAATCTGGCTTTAAGGCACTCTATAAAATATCCAAGCATCCCAGCCTTCATTTATAGATTCTTTAGCTGTTGTAGACAACCAACAGGGGAAAATAATGACGGGCAGCATCCATGGTTTTGCACTTCCAAAAATAAGATCAAAATAACTTTACAAGCTCTCTCAGCAGTGAAACCAGCTCCATTTAAATATATACATGCAAAAGTGGTTGCATTTTTTGAGTTCCTATATTTATTGGCTGATCTTCGTTTACCCATCGCCAGCATTCAAGCAGTTCTACAGGTTCTGGAAGATCTTAATGTTTAGAAGTGAAGCAGTTCCGAAGTGAAACAAAAAAGCAGCAATAAAAAAAAAAATAAAAAAAAGAAAAGAGATTATTAAAAGTGGCATTCATCCCAGTCTTGAAAGTAAATATATATGTGTGTGTGTGTGTGTGTGTGTGTGTGTAATGACGTTAGCTTAGGAAGAGTAAAAATTCTCAAAAAGCATGAAGACATTAAAAATCAAAATTCTCTTTATCTTTACTTTGGAAGGAGGCCTGCCAATGGCATGCTGTTTGTATGACAGTGATACTCAAAATGAAGTGAGAAGAAACGCATCAAACAGGGAGACATTGACTGGGATGTAAAGCACACAGCTGAGTTCCAAAAGCAGCACGCTCCTGAGCGTCATCTGCCCCCTCTGCATGTCTCGCCACGGGGAGGGAATCACTGCCCAAAATGCCTTGGGTTTGTTGTAGACAAAGTCAGCAAATGCAGAGTTATCAGGGTCCAGCACCAGCACCATTGCGTGTCTGAGCCTTAAGCAAAAGAGGATTTTTTTATTATTATTATTCTCACTTTGAGGGATTTGCCAGGCATTCAGCTATCACAGAAAGAGTTGCAAGAAAAGGAAGATTGAGGGAGGCTCTCCATCCCACTGTAGCTTCCAAAGTTTCACCAACAGACAGCAAAGAAAGAGTATCCTCCAGCATTTCTTTGTGGGGGTTATTGAAAAAGATAAGCAAATAATATAACGAGAGAAAGATGGGTGAAGACAACAACACTGCCAATCCACTGCATCAGTACCAGGGTCTTGGTTACCCCAAACGCATTCCAGCATGCCCCTTTTGACTCATTCCATCCTAACTCCAGTGGAGAAGAAACTCATAGTGACTGCACAACACATGGATGCAGCACAGGCTGCAAGGCAGCTTGATGCAGCTTGGAGAAAACAAGTGTTGAGTACTAACAACGCAGCAGGTTTTGTTCGCGGGAGCCCACAACAACTTTTCCAAGCTTTTTCTCCTCTATTGTGCTGGCAGCAAAGCACTGAAAGATGCTGCAGAGTGAACTCTGCCAGGAGATGCCTGGAACAGGTGAAGCAGGCATGCCATGCAAAACACAGGGTCCACAGCAGCTTGCAGTCCTCCATGGGGGCACCTCTCCATTCTCACCTAGCCACACCGTCTGAGGGAAGTGCACCGGCTCGCTGGCCCCAACTTTGTTTATAGCTGAGACACGGAATCTGTAGGGTTCACCCGGAGTGAGATCGTCCACCATAAACTCCGTTTTTTGAATAATGCCCTTGCTGCATGACTGCCAGCCAACCCCTGGGATTTTCCTCTCCACGTTGTAGCCTAGGATGTCACAACCACCATCGCTCAATGGCTTGTACCAAGACAGAGTTACAGAGTTGCTGTTCTTACTTAAAACTTCGGGTTCTTCAGGTGGATCAGGGTGGGCTGAAGGCACAACAGAGGTCCCGTAATGTACGACATGAGCAATAATGCTTTATACTAAAACAACCAAGAGCCTTCTACAAGCAATGAGGAGAAACACAACAGATTTAGTGTTTGTCTTATTGAAAAGTTGACCATGAGACATACCTGTGCACTGCTGAGTTTTCCTTTGTCTGCCCTGACCTACCCTGCTAATGACAAACATCTAATTTCCAGCTGTCATCTCATGTACTTAATGTCACATATTGTGATTTTTTCCTGCTGCTCTGTCCCACGCAAACAAAATAAAGATGATCTACACTGTCCATGTTATTAAGGAAATTAGCTTAAAAGTTTGGGTACATTTGGGCCTTAATAATTTTTTATTTCAGGTCTGGCCTTAATAGAAATCAAATTATTGTTGGACTACAGAGTAACTCTAGCAATTTAATGGCAAGTCACTCAATTTCTGAGTAATTGCTATATATGTCACAGCATGAGGCAGTAACAAATACATATATACCAGGAATGGTCTGGTGTTCTACCAGACTGGCTACTGATGATCATACTCAGTACATTGGAAAATGTTCCTCACTTAATTTACACTTTGGCTTAGAAAACAGAAATAATTCTTTTTGTCTTCAAGTTCAAGGCATTTGCCAAGTAAATGACCTGCTGTGACGTACCAATGCAACAAATTAAAGGCAAAACAGTCAACAGCCAGTTCTTTAATTCTGGACACTACAAATATAATATAAAGGCTTCTTTCCTCTATTTTCAGCCAAATTTCATACAGAATACCTGTCAACAGGAGTAGTTCATGACAACAGTATTTTGCGGTTCCCAAAATGCAGGTGCCCAAAATAAGATGACAGATTTAAAACAGTGTTAACAACCAATTTTTTGGTGGAAATGACCAGAATGTATCAGAGATCTCTCAAGCCTCAGAAATCATTAGACAGACAGACTACCCATAAAAATTTAAAGAATGGATGGTTCATCAGTCAGTGGCTCTTGAACATCTCAGCCACAATGTACAGCTGAAATACATCACATTATCTCATACCCATCACTGGGGTTGTGCTGGCGTAACCACTGCTGGGTGACCCTCCTATCCTGGTGTGGGAAGGAGCCAGACCTTGGGCGCTGGAATGGACATTGACAATTCATTGGTCTAATCTGCTCCATGAGGGAATTAGGGAACTGTCATCTTTTCTACTTGTGAAGTACTCCAAGACCTATTAACTCTTGTATCTCTGAAGTACAAGGTGTATGTTTCATGGATCCCACCCACAGGAAGATTTTAATAGGTAACTCATTAATCTGGCAAACTGGTTGCCCTGCACTCGAACAGATCAGCAGATTTCAAATGGTTCTCTGCTGCCCGGGATAAATTTTCCACGTGCACTCTAGGTCAGCTCCCTCCCATGTCCATGTTTGCTGAGGGTGACGTTGAACTCTGAGTAAATTGGTTTCCACTAGACTCCATGTTACATTTTACAAAAGACTGCAGCTAGAGAGGGCTGGTGAACATCTCTACCATCGCTGGCCTGGTATAATTTTCTCCTGATGAGGTGGACCATTTCTGGTCAAAGAACAAGTGGCCCAGTAGCACCTTCTCAGACCAAGAACACTAGCTTGGGACATGCAAGGCAAAGAGAAAAGAACCAGCATAAAGATTAGAAAATTCAATGCTCAGTGCCAAAGTCTGAGATTTCAAGTGCTGCTGGGCCAGAATGACAGACACTTACCTAGCACAGATAACTTGGCTGATGCTATTGCTTCCCTGGAAGCAAAGGTCACCTCTCCAGAATGATGCGATTGGGCTTTTTTCAGAATAAGTTTGTACTTGTTTCCTTCTGCTTGCATCTCCCAGTCATCACCTGACTGGATCTCTGTGTCATTACTATACCAGGCAACTTCAGTAATTGGCACAGCTTCACTTAGAACGCAGCTAAACATAGCTTTCTCCCCTAGAGAGACTTCCACATCTGTGAGAGGCTGCAAGATCTGCAGGC
Source organism: Falco naumanni (assembly GCF_017639655.2). Lineage (NCBI taxonomy): Eukaryota > Metazoa > Chordata > Aves > Falconiformes > Falconidae > Falco > Falco naumanni. The sequence continues at coordinate 59,623,592 of NC_054057.1, forward strand.
GCCATCCTGTAGATAAAAACAGGCAACGAAGCCCTCAGTTACAGAAACAAACACAAGCAAAAGATTTTGTGAATACCTACGCTGAAGCTCTGCACATTCAGACCTTGGAGACGAAGGAGATGATTGAAAGGGAGGTTGTGTGTAGCACTAGAACAGAAGGTATCATTGAGGACTGAAACTTTCCAAAACTTTCCTGAGCAAAAACCAGCCTAGCAATGTCTTTCACAGGTAGCAGAAAACCCCGATGGAGAAACAATGCTATGACCGAGGATGGCTGTTCTTGTACTCTGTGAGGGGTTCTGATCCCTGCAGGCATCTCCAGGAATAACATACAATACAATGATGCAGAGATAATATTGTTGCTGATATAACTCTCATGTCTAAAGCTCTGAAGTACCTATAAACACGACCCAACTCAAAACAATAACGACAACAAAAAAAGCAATCATAAAATATCATCCATTTGTTGTGTGGGAAGAAGATTTAGGTAAGAAGCAAGCAACAAATGCAACTTTTCCTCTGTGCTACTCATCATATTTTACTGGTTCATTTTCCCTTTCCAACCAGCCGTTTCCAACTCCCCATGCAGGAGTGCCACAATTACCTTTCACCGTCAGGAAGGCTGAGCTCACCGCGTTGTTGCACATAAAAGTCACCCTGCAGCTGTCCTGGGGAGTTAGGTTCTTCAGCAGCAGCAGATGCCGGAGCCCATTTTCAAAGTAAACCATCTCAGTGTTTTCTGTAGTTTGGGCAGGTTCGTCGTCAATCAGCCAGTTGTAATTGTAGCACTCGGGCTTGGAAAGATAGCATTCAAACAGGGCTTCCCCTCCTTCCACCGCTTCCACGTTCTCCAAGCCCTGGACAATGCTGTTCTTGGCTGGCAAAGAAGGACAGCAGTATTAATCATTTGGCCGTGCACATCTGTGTGGTAACCAGCCTTGGAGCGCTGAATGATTCCCACTGCTGGAAAGCTGATGGAAAGGTTGTGGATGTGATAAACGGTGCTTGTAAGTTTAATTGTTCATTCCAACCACGCTCTAACACAATACTATGTTAAAAAACATTTTACGTAGTGAGATTGTTTAAAAATAATAATAAACCTGACTTCTGTTTTTACAAATAAAGAAAAAAAAATGTTGGTGTTTATATGAATTAGGCCAGTAGTCGATAGGAAGAGATAATTCAGGAAGATGAAGTATAATCAAATTCCTTCTGTCCCACAGCAGGTAACACTTCCCGCAGATCTCCCAGGCAGCACAATTATAATCGTAATTAGGGAGATGCAAATCTACGGGTAGCTCATGATAATAACTTACTACCTCTACTTGCAAAGCAAATATGAGAGAATATTATTGCTAGCAAAGCTACAGCGACTGTCATCTGAGTTAACAAGTCTGCCTCTAGGAAACACACACAAAGTTAAAATCTGTGTTAACAGTACTGTGAACAGTAAATTTCTGAATTATTACAGCAGCTCTGTGATAACGTACTCAGTTTATTTTCACATGCATGTGTAGTGAATTGCGTAGTCAGAAACACACATGTGTCTACACACTGCATTCGCCCGCCGAGTCATGCATCGGTTAGTTTTTGTATGTAAGCAATCAGCCTGATGCAAAATTAAACGTGGGCTGCTGCATGTGAATATAACGTGTGTTAGACCAGCTACACGGACAAATTACATGCACAACAGTGGGAACACACAGCTGAGTAAATACAGTTTACACAAATACCATACAATGGTCAGCATGATCTATAACATAAACCAATAATCTGAGACATTCCTGTTTAAATCTCTGAAACCATTTTCTGGCACTGTTTTAAGCAAAATTCCCAACAACTGAACAATTTTTGTAATAGCAAAAAAAAAGTTACTAAAATAATTCAGATTTTTACAATATTCATGCTTATGAAAACTATAAGGAGTTTGTAAATCCTTGGAGAACATTTAATTTTGTTAGAACAAATCCAAGCTGTTTATTTGTGCTGGGTTCCCTAACTACAAAAAGCAGCCAACTACAGATCCTGCCTCCTCTGGGATGCTATTGGATTGTGTTTATTAACATATTTTTAAATCCCTAAAATGGAAAGTATTTATCAATGTAGAAAATCTTATAATAAATAATGCCTTGATTTTTTTAAGCAAGAAGGCATAATTGCCACAAATATTCAGAAAGCAATTCAGAACCATTGCTCTTGCTGATCAAGCTAACTCATGTGGTGACCAAAACCAGTAATTTCATACACAGCAGAAAAAAATAAGAAACATCAATATAAAATCCTAAATCTATTGTTAATATTTTTATTTACTCTTTCTCAGGCACCTCACAAATGCTGATGCCAATGAGAAGGTAATTCCTGAGTGATCAGTATTTGAAACAAATAAAATACCAAGCTACCTTACCTTAGCTGAAAATAAAATTAAATTCCACACTTTTGATTAGCTACTGGTTTTAGGGCACACTGTGTGTAAAAAGTACTCGATCAGGAGAAAAGTACCCTTACTATTCCTCTGGACCAACATTATATCTGTGATTTTACAGTAATTGAGCAGGACACATCCCATTGCACTGATGCTCCAGCTCACTGTAGAAGAGGTATGATGTATAGGTGGCATAGTAAGCGAGCAAGCTCCAGTGAAACGTTGCAGTTTCATATTCAACTCCCATTAACTCCCAACTACTTTTATCATCGTTGTCAGTACTGGAGTGAGCACCAAAGAGCCAGTATCTGATGCATCACTGATTGTGAGGTGCTGCCATGATTTTTCCACCTCTTTTATTTGGAACCCATGATAGTCTTCCTCTTTGGCTGGAAGACCTCACCTTGAACATCAAGTGTAGCCATCACTTTAGTGCCTTCAGCTTCACAAGAATAGATGCCAGTGTCTTCTGGTACCGTAGGTTTAATTTTTAGCATGCTTACATTCCAGTCCTGAATGATAATCACTCGCTGCCCATCTGCATGTATTTCCTGATCATTTTTCTTCCATATGGCGTGTACTGGCCTAGAATACTGGCATATGAACTCTGCTGTGCCATCTTCATCAACAGTTATATCCTGCATGGGACTGACCACTTCAATGGTTGGATCTGTTAACCAACACGTCAGGAAGGACATGCGTTAGTGGATCCTCATGGAAATCACAACTTAGAGATTTTTGACAAGCACAGAGCCTGTGCAGAGCAAGCAGAGTGACAATGCGAGCAGCAAGCTGACTGGGCACGCTGGGGATTAGCAGTTTAGTTAGTGCTTGTATCAGCATCAAGCAGGATCGAAGCAAAACTGGTACATTAGAACATAGCTATCACACTGGAAAATGGACCACCAGCAATTCAGGTTTGTGCTTTAACGGTCCTGAATATAAACTTCTGTGCAGAACATCTGGATTCCCTCCAGGCTTAGTTTTTCTCCCAGCATTGTTGAAATCTTCTAGACTAGGAAGCACTGGATGTGAAACACTTCTGCTTCCCAGAATGTGGCAGGAGCGCAAGTGTGAGAACAAGAGGACTGCAATGGCCAGGCTGCTGTGAGTGGCTCCTGGTAAACTCTCAACCTCACGCAGCAACAGGAGAAGGCCAAAAACTCTACCAGAGGCTCCTTGCATGAGCAAACTGCAACCACTCATTGGAAAGAAATGCTGTACTCAAACACAAATAGTCACTCCTCTCCTGTGGTAGCGATGGCTATGCGTCGGGACGCACTGGCAGCATGAGGAGCAGAGGTCCAGGAGAACTGCAACAAAAAAGGTCACTTCCCAGGAGACAGGCACTTACTGTTTTTATTAACCATGTGTTCCTCTGCAGCAGAGACATAGTTTGGGGAAAAATATTATTTCCTTTACAGTAGCTAATCTAGAGATGCAGCATGAACCATCGCAATATCAGATGGAGAGCCCATAAAATGCTGAGAGCAGCGTGATATGCAGCTTCTCTGAAGAAGGTAAGCTCCACGAGGCTGCTTGTAAGCATCCAGTCTTCCTTTTAACATACTAGTTCTGCTTCCTGGGAGGCAGCACAGTAGGGCACAGTAAGTATATGTCACTTCAAAATATTGTGAGTTTCCAAAGCAGTCAAGGAGTCCCTCCTGATATGTCAAACTGGACCACTTGCATGTAGCTGCAATATATACACTAAAAAGAAAATCCTCAAAGAAATCTGAAAATAGAAGTCTCTCTGCAACATCCTTCTCAGCAGAAATATGTCAACTTCCCCCCCAAAAATGACAGGGCTATGATGGGACCTAAAAAGATGACAGTCATAGAAAGATGATACATGTCCTTATCTTTCAGGTAGTTGTACTGATCATAAGCCAGCCAGAATAAACTATGCTGGACCTCTGTCCAGAATGCTACTCTTGAACCGGTACATCAGGTCAAGGATTTGGGATGCTACTAGCAGATCTTGGTAAGCAAAGATAGTCTTGCAAATGTCTTTTGGAAACTTGTGGCAAGGCTTAATCCACTCTCTAAGGCTCCTCCTACCACTCTGTGTGACTGCACATGTGTTTATGGGGAGGAGACATCAATGGCAAATCATGGAGATGGTTTTGTTACACCAGGACCGAAGAAACAAGAAGGGATCTGTGGAGCTGGGGAGTACAACAATACTGTCACCTTTCATAAGATGCAGACGTGCTTCTCACAGCAAGAATCATGTCTGGTCTTGGAGAAGGAAGGCATCCTCGTTCCACTGCCCCATTGCTCTTTGCCACTGCTAGGCTAAGACCTTGGTGGCCCTGCTCGCCCCCACAGGATGGGAGAAAGTTCCTCGGGACTTAGGAGCCAAGGTGTATAGTGGGGCCTGTAATTCCCACCCTGCCCAAAGGGGCTGGAAGAAGGTAGCAGCTCCTTCAACCTTTTCCATTTTCCCTCCACCCACGCATGAAGGTGCCATCATGTTGGACCACTGAAAGAAGGCACTTGTAGGGCGAGGATATTGTGAAGGCCCAACAAGAAAAGCTGTCATGACATGTCACTTATAGAATATATCCAGTTTCAAGCATGCCTTAATACCAGGAGAATGGGAAGGAACAGAAACAACTTATTCCTTGACGAAGAACAAGCTGTGGATAGCAAGACAGACTGAAATACACCTAGTTCAAAAACAGATCTATTTTTAAATTTCTGGACAAAATAAAGTACTTGAAATTGCTATTAATACAAACACAGTTAGAATTTTACTAGTGTTTGATCTTCCTATTAAATGAAGTGTTATTAAGCACAGTGTTACTGTGGTGTTTTCTAAATACCTTTCTCATCCTAATCCAATTATAGTCATGTACTACTGTGATTCAGGCTCACCTTAAAGAAATCTTGTCTTAACAGAAGCATAAAATATGCGCATACGTATGTATACTAGCATGAGCTGTGGGGTCAGACTAGATCTCCACAGGTCCCTTCCAACATCAACAATGCTGTGATTCTGTGAAATCAAAACTTCTCAGGAGCCTATTATCTGACTGAGAAGAATACCTAACGATGCGTTTATTTTTAATTTATGTTTTAGTCCCACAGGAGTTCTTTGCCTAGAGAGCTCAGAACCAGGTTCTGCCTCTGAAAATGTGAAAATCAAAACTGACACAAATGAACATGGAGTTTGTGGGGTTTGCACAGGATGTTGTTGCTGCATCGTTCTGATACTAGGAAGAAGTGATTTGGCTTTTTAGCTCTGCAGAGTTAAATTTTCTGAATGTGCAAGGGACACATTATACAGAAAAGGAGACATCAGCTACTTACAACAACTAAATATTGTGGATAATTCCTTTTACGGTTGACAGCTATAGCATGGGGGTTGATCTGAATAAAGAACTTTTAACCCTTTATATCTCCATATACACAAATCCCTTTTCCAAGTGAGGAGTAAGTGTTACTTTTGTCTGAAAAACAACAGCTTTTCCTAGTCGCTATAGAAGGACTGGATGTGAAGGAGCTTGCTTTAATCAAGTCTGGAGCTCAGTGTTATTTGCGGTTTGTGGCTACCCTTACTAAATGAGAAGAATATCTATTCAACGGACCAGAAAGCTTTGCTAGTGCTGTGATGACCCATAATATTCCGGCAGTCAACACACGAGGCTCATTTTGTCACTGTATTACTGCAATGTCACATACCCTTTGGTTTCCAGGAACCATCAAGAGCCCAAAGGCTTGCCTTGGGAACACACTGGGCTCAGCACCAGTAGCCTCACTACAGAGCAGCACAGTGGTAATTTTATGAATTTCCAGCTACATAATATTTTGTGGTACTATAAAAACATTTGAAGGGGGAATAAAAAAAAAAAAAATAATCAGGTGCTACCACAGTGGTTTATATTCAGCTCTACTTTAGGCATCAGGTGAAAGCAGCAGCCCTGACCCTGCAACCCTTCCTCACCTGAACCACTGAAAAAAATCGATGTGGTTATACCTGTAAGACTTCTGGAGTCAGTATGTGCAACTTGCAGAAGTGGAGGGTTGCAAGACCCAGAAGAACTGTGAAGGGATTTAGTAAGGGTAGCCTGGAAGGCAGAAGCACTAGCGCACTGAGCAAGTCCAGAGTTGGCTGTGTGTTTCTTTCTAACAACGAAATACCTTTGACTAATAATTTAGCTGAAGATATAAGGGACCCAGCTCTGAAGGTGACAGTGCCCGAGTCATGGCATGCCACGTCATTTAGGATTAAAGTGTGGATCATCCCGTCCTGCTCAGAGATTTCAGTCACAAAGTTGTTGTGAAGTGGAGTTCCATCGAGCCACCACTGCACGTTCTTCACGCCCGGGTGCGAGAGCTCGCAGGTGAACGTGGCTGACTCACCCGCAAAGACGTCTGTGTTCTTTAAACCAGAAACTATGACTGCTGCTTCTTCTGTATAACAGAGCAAGAGAAGGTGCCAAAGGAAAACAAAAGCATAAACATATACACATTGCTTCCTGCAGAACTAGCTCAAGCAACAGTGCAAGTTGTCCAGGAAAGTCAAATTCTGTGATGATATTCCGGGGGGGGGGGGGGGGGGGGGGGGGGGGGGGGGGGAAAGAGCTAAAATTTTCTTTAGGAGATTTAGAAACCACCTTTGATCCTTCGCCCGCTTGCAAGCACAGTGTGTGTCTGCAGACACTTTCATAGGAGGAGACTCTGCTCCGTGACCAGCCCATGACTGGCTCTCCTTTATGTTGCAGCCACCTGCACTGACATTGTACAAGGTGGGAGGGAGAGAGGCTGCTTAAGATTTAAATGTTTACTTAACAGTGCTTTAAAAGAGTAATAAGAATATCAACAAGGACAGAAGCCGTAATCAGTAATATCAAGAATTTCAGTACTTCTTACAACCATTGCTCCAAGCAAATAGTTTGTCAGCAGTACCGCCATCTGCTACAGTACACAGTATGGTCACTACTTGGAACTACCTTCGCTTACAAACATTGGTCCAACCTCAGCCTGGAGGCAGGTGTTTGTATCTTTCCCAAAATCAGGAAAGAAATGAGTGGACTTTCAACTGTTTGCACCTGGGACAAGGTTGGCCAGTTAATGTCAAAGATTTTGGAATAAGACATCCAGGTGGCAGGATCGGAGCACTTCCACCGCGGTGCACCTTACCTTGCACATACACAGAACCTGTGGTGATCTCGTATCCGGTGCTACAGGTATAATCTCCGCAGTCATCGGGCTCGACGCCATGGATGATCAGCTCAGCAACGCTGCCTTTCAGCTTCATCTCGTATTTGTCACTGGGCTGAATGACCACCCCTCCTTTTCTCCACTCAACGGGAGCATCTGGCTTGGAGATCTCACAGTGCAAGACAGCTGTTCCCCCTTCCTCAGACTCCACATTTTTCAGCTCTTTGTTAAACAGCACGGGCAGTACTGTGGTAGAGAGGCAACTGCATCAGTGACAGTGCTCAGAGGCAAGAAACTTGCTTGCAACTTCTCCAGCTTGGCAGTTCCCTTCTTTCCGAACCCCAACTTGCCTGCTGGCAATGCCAAGCCCAGAGCAGGACTCTGAGTTGTGCCATAACCAGATGCTCATGGGCATCAGCCACAGATACTGTGAGGGTGTCCACTGCTGCTCCATAAAGGATTGCCATAGGTCACACGACCTTTAAGGGGCTTCATGTGGGCGTACTCACAATTTTCAGTATGAGAAGTTAAGAAGACAACAGCACCAGTCACAGCATTTGGACCGTGAATTGCTGAAACCACACGGAGCAGGAGCTGGTTATGGTGGCTAAACTCAGGATTTAAAAGCACGAACTGGTTGCTCAAGTCAAAAGACACAGCACTTAGTTCTAAATTAATAAAATTATAAAATTCAAAAACAGCCAGTAGAAAAAGGCAAAGAGCCACAAATCTTGGGCCGTTCAGGCACCGACAGGTATAATGGCTCAATTTAACGTGGGCCTGCTCTAGGTATGGTGAAATACTCCAGCTGCTCATCGGCAGGTAGCAGGCAAGTTTCTGCCCTGTTCCTGTACATACCCTTCACGAGCAGCAGCTGTAGTTTTGCTCCCAGCCCTCCCCCTCAGTGGGACCAAAATTGCAACTGCAGAAATAGAATTAAAAGGCACTAAATTCTTCTTTGAAGAACAGACTGCAGATCAGACCCTTTCCTGCAGCTGTAATGCACAGATACAGAGCCCTAACGGTAATTCAGTGCTAAAACTTCCATATCACCTCCATGGAGGACAGCCACAGCCGTAACTTCTCTGCCTTCAAGCAAGGCTTCTCCTACCTTTAACTTGCAATGATGCAGTGGTCTGCTGATCCCCTGAGTCGCATGTATAATCACCAGCATCCTGAGCCTCAGCATCATAGATGAAAAGCTCAACACGCGTCCCCTCTTGCCGCATCTCATACTTGTCGCCTGGCTGCAGCACCGTGTCTCCTTTCCTCCACTCCACGTGTGCGCTGGGTCTCGTCAGCTCGCAGTGCAGCATGGCTGTGCCCCCTTCCCCCACCTCCTCGTTTTTCAGCCAGTGTTTGAAAAGCACGGGCAGGGCTTGACAAGGGGAACAGTGCAAAGAGGAAGAAACAGGTGAAGGAAAAATGGAAAATGGAGGAACATTTTATTGTTAAGGTTATAAAAGGCAAGGCAACTGATAATGCAATCCATGAAGTTCAGACAATTCCAGCTGCATTTACCTAAGCAGAGCTGCCACAGGCAGAGACACCTTGGTACTATATATAGGGCTACAGCTTGAAATATCCTCACTACATAAAGAGGAGGAAGAGTGGGGAGAGGTGTTAAGCAGCAGGAAAAATTCCAGTTCTATAGGAGTGCATTTCACCCCCATATCCTGGACTTCGTTTCCCAAAGAATTCCCAGCTACACTGAATTTCTGAAGCTCAGGTGGGTTTTCATCCCCAAAATAAAATGACAGAATAGGATAAAAGCACTCAAAGAACATATACCTGCAGACCTGAGGCATCAGATCATACAGCCAGTGATCAATTACAGAATAATTAAGGCTGAAGGGACCTCTGGAGGTCCTCTGTGGATGGAGATTCCTCCACCCTTCTAGGTCCCAGTTCAACAGCCACCACCCTTTCACTGTGAAAGGTTGTTGGGTTTTTTTCCTAATTGGAATTTCTCTTGCTGCAGCTTGCATTTGTTGCCTCTCATCTGTTTACTGAGCACCCCAAGGAAAGTCTGTCTCTCTCCTTCTGTAGACCCCCATGGGGAAGCTGCAGACAGCAACGAGGTCCCCCCTCAACTTTTCTTTGCCAGGCTGAACAAACCCAGCTGCCCCTGCCTCTCCTTATACCTCCCATGCTCCAGCCATATCCACTGACCAACATAGTGACCTCTGATGCACTTGCTCCACTACCTCACCATCTGCCTTGGTACTAGAGAGCTCTGACATGGATACATGCACCTCTCACTGCTGCTGAGCAGAGGAAGCCGTACCTTTAACCTCCAGCCTGGCAGTGGTCTTCTCATCAGCTGTGTGGCAGCTGTATTCCCCTGAGTCCCCACGGTTCAGATCATGAATGACCAGTGTGTGCACGTTCCCCTCCTGCTTGATGCTGCACTTCTGGCCAGAGCGGATCACGGACGTGCCTTTCATCCACTCCACCGGGACATCAGGTTTGGACACCTCGCAGGACAGGTGAGCTGTGCCACCCTCCTGGAGCTCCAAGCTGTGGAGCGCCTTTACAAAGGTGACCGGGGCAACTGTGGGGAAGAGGATACCAACGCTGCTGCAAGCCCCTAACCCAGCATTGCCCCCAGGTCACAGCTGGCTGGTTACAGTTACAGTTTGAACCAGATCAAAGAGGAGCAAACAAAAGTTATTGACACGGCCCATCTTTCAAAATCATTCTATATAACTTAATGAAAAAGTTTTTCTAGTGGTTTTGGATGTTTTTTGGAGTAAACATGATCTAAAACCATCATAAGTAGGAGATTAACTCTGAGCATATTCTTGATATTCTTCAGCATTGGTTCTGACATATCTTAGCTGCTTGTTTCAGGATAGGTTGGATGGTCTTCAAAGGGTGTTTGCTTCACTCCATGAACTATAAAAAGGACTGAAATGACTAGCTCAGACATACATATCTAACTCTTAAATGCCTGAATTAGGTTAGCAGAATCTCCCAAAATCAATAAGGTCCCCTCCTCCCAAATAAACCTCTCCAGAAGATAAAGCAATGTTAACAGTGCTTACCAGTACCCCCTCCATCCCTCTTCCCAGGAGGCTGCTCACCTTGGACCGTCAGCTGTGCTGCTGAGGTATGCTGCCCAACCTTGAAACTGATGGGCCCACAGTCTTCTGTTGTCACCTTCCTCAAGATCAAAGTGTGACGTGTCCCATGGACTCTGATCTCATTCATTTCATTGGATTGTAGGGGAACATCCCCCAGGAACCATTGGGTGTCCTGAGTTGTTTCCCGGGACAGTCGGCATTCGAACACTGCGTCTTCTCCTTCGTATGAAGTGATGTCCTTCAGCGTCTCCACTATGGTTGCTGCTGGTTCTTTATGGAAAGGCCAACAGAGTTTGATATCTACTTTCAAGTGATGCTTTCTGGGTTAAACATTTCATTATGCTCTCTCCTGACAGTACTACATTATTTGAAAGAATGACCACAAAGCACTAAATGCACGGAAACATAGTTACAGGGGCATGTAGCAACACATTATGTACTTACAGACACATAATGTATGTATGTATGCATATATATTATGCACATATATATGTTAGTCTATAAAGCATGCGTGTTATACTGCATTTTTTGTATTTTTTATATATAGCATATATTTATAATGCAAACTATGTATCATGAAAATATTGTTGACAGATTTTAATGGGAGACATTAACATTAAACCACAGAATCATTGACTAAAGACCCACTTCTGATTCCCTAGAGATAAATGAGCCAGCTCTTATCCCTCTGAAGTCACTCTTATCTCCAGCATCCTCATGATTCAGTTTGGGCACAGGACCATGTCTAGCTGTCAAATTACTTAATCATGTGCCCTTGCCACGGCAGCAAACTCTGTTCAACCCTTCCCCACACAAAGCCCCACCTTTCACGAGCACAGCTGCAGTGGTTTGCTGGTCCCCTGTGTCGCACACATATTCCCCACCATCAGCTTCACTCAGGTTGTGAATTGTCAGCTCAGCCACAGATCCAGCTTGACGCATCTTGTATTTGTCACTTGGTCGCAGCACTTTGCCGGCCTTCTTCCACTGCACAGTGGCATTTGATTTTGAGATTTCACAGCTCAAAGTGATGGTGCCGCCTTCTTCAGCTTGCTGGTTCTGGAGTGGTTGTGTGAAGGTTACTGGCAAAGCTAAACAAATATAAATCAGAGGAAAACAATTATGTTTCATTGCTGATCTCACTAAGCCTTGCGTTTAATGGAACTGTGGTGCCATTCCAAATTTGGTTCAAACTCAGTTCCAAAATTACTTTAAAACCCAAACAAGGAATGACAGAAAGTGCTGGAACTCCGGGAGCGCTAACTACTCTGCACTCCCCAAGAGTCACTGGGCACTGCACACACCGAGCACCTCTGGAAATGAGTTCCTTCTTACCCAGGAGCAGTCATGGATATGGACTCTTGAGCATCTAAGTGCAGTATCTCCAAATGGTTACCGAAGTCACAACTCAAAAGCCTACACCTGATAGCTAAGTTCTTGGGTATTTGGGAAAAGTGCGTGGAGAAACATCATTAAATAATGTCTCTCATTTGAAAACTGGACCCAGAAGAGAGAGGAACTGTGGAAGTCTCTGCACTAGTGTGTATCAGTGATGGGTCAAGATGGGGTCTTGATGGGTGGGTTTACAATGAGCCACATGTAGAAGTTCAACTCCTCAAGTCCAGTTCCCTAGAAGAACCTTGGTGGCTCCACAGTTATGGCTGAACTGGTATGTACAAGGGCAGGAGGTGGGGTTCCAGAAATCAGGGTGCATTCACAGGAACCAGGGAGCAGATATGTATAAAAGGAGACAGACCTGAAGGTTCTTGCAGGTGATGTAGGAATGGATGGTGTATTTTGTGGGACAGCTGGGGAATGCCTGGGGTCAAGGCTTTTGTACAGTTGCATTTGCAGTGAAGGCATCCTGTTGTGCAGCTAAGTCCTGCAGCCCTATGAGTCTTAGGAGCCAGCAAAGGAATAAGAAAGAGAGAGATGTAAAGTCTCTGTGAAGACCTACTCTGTCAGAATGCATCACTGTTGATTCAGAAATCCTCATCACAAAAAAGGATCAGACTGCCAGTGTCCCTGAATCGTACCCATGAAACAGCTAAACTAACCTAGAGCTCCTTAAAAGATGAAGTGAAAGCTTTTTGTGCCCTTTCACTACCAAAGATGCTATAGTTTGCTCATCACCAGAATAGCAGATGTAGTCTCCAGCATCCTTCAGCTGTAGATTGTGGATAAGTAGCTCCACAGCAGAACCCATCTCTTACTTGGAGCAAGACTGGCCTTTTTTACCTGCTTCACTGGTGCATTGTGTTCAAAGAGCTTAGCATGAAGGGTGACCACAGAGCCTTCGGCAGCTTCGTGGTTTTGGAGGTTTTTTTCAGAGTGCTGGAGTAGGTGGGACCACACAGAGACACAAACAGCCAGCCACCACCAGAGGATCTGCTTACAGTACAGATATCCTGGTATCACTGAGTCCCGGACTTGGTGTGATAGCAGGCAGGTGCATGCCCTTCATGGAAAAGCCATCAAGGTGTATATCAAAACATGGCATTTTACAAGAATATCCTGGTTCCTTTTCATTTTTGCTGATCTATTTCAGAAAGAATCACCTTATAATTGTATTTGCACCAGAGTAGATTTTTAACAATTGATATATTGGCACATTACAGCTATTTTTAAGACCTGAGGCACTAGGAGTGTTCAGGTGCCTTACTTGTCAGCTGGAGCTGAGTGCCCAAGTCTGAGCACTTGGACTCAAGTACCATTTTTCCAGGTGGAGCTGCAGTTCAAAGGATGGTTAAGCATCAAAATTGGTCTCATTCTAACTTTAGTTCTGAGTGACCAGAAAGAGGTCCTTGGGGTGTAGAATTGTGGAAGCAGTTACTGCACATGGGTTCGTCCATGTTCATTGCTCAGGACACCACAGGCTTAACCTCTGAAAGTAAAAGGACTCAGCTAATTTATGCCAGCAAAGTACATCTGGAGTCGAGGACAGCAGACAGCACCCTCTTGCTAGGGCCAAGCTAAGGAAATGGAACAAGTTTCTCATCTTAAACCTACCTTTAACAGTTAAAGTGGCTGTCGTTTGTTCGTTTCCATTATCACAGGTGTATTTGCCCGAGTCTTCTGGTTTTAAGTGATAAATCTTTAAAGTATGGATTGTTCCTTCCTGCCTGATTTCATACTTGGAGCTCGGGGAGATCACCTGGGCACCCTTCTTCCACTTCACCGTGGCGTTGGGCTGGGAGACCTCACAGCGGAGGATGGCTGTTTCTTCCTCCTGCCGCTCTGTGCTCTGTAATTTCTCCTTGAAGACTGGAGGTGGCACTAAAATGACAAATACAGCGAAGGCATTTACAGTCACCCTCATCTTGTTTCCCCCTGCAGTGTTAAAGCTACAGCTGAACAGTTACTTTAACTCCTGTGTTATGTATTGGGGGGGGGGGGGTAAAACAAGCTTCAAAGAGGGAAGGAGGAGGATGCTTGGTTAAGAATTTCTTCAAAGCAATGGTTAGAGAAAGAAAGACTCCAAAGAACAAAAAGCAAAAAAGGAAAGAGAGAGTGGAAGCAACGAAAATTACAGGTCTATCAATACAGCTACTGGAGCCAACCTAGCAATTTCTTCAGCAACCAGTGAGCTTTGGGACCCTGGTGACACATCCAGTCTATCCATGGTGAAAGACAGTCTCTGAGACCGCATCAGTACATCACACATGTTCTGAAGCACATGCACCCTGCTAACATGAGCTAACAAGGGGTGAGTGATTGCCTTGCATTTACTAAAAGCATAGGCAAAACATCACCTGTTCTCACCAGTTTCCCACGTCACAGAAAGCCCTCACCTTTTACTGTGAGCTCTGCTGTTGACGTGTGGGGTCCCACTCGGAAAGTGATGGTGCCAATGTCCTGCTCAGTCACCTTCCTTAATGTCAGGGTGTGAATTTTTCCTTTTTCCACTGAGATCTCATTCATTTCATTATTTTGCAGAGCAACATCCTGTAGCTTCCATTCAACATCTCTTGCATTCTCATGAGAAACCTGGCACCGAAACGTGACATCATCGCCTTCAACCACCACCATGTCCTTCAGGCCACTCACAATGGTCACGTCAGGCTCTGCAAACAGTCCATCAGTAGTCAAGCCATGAAAGGGAAAACAAGGATCAAATAACAGAATTATCAAATAATACAGGGTGGAGTGGATGGCTGGAAGTCATCTGGCCCCACCACTGCTCAAAGCAGGGCCAGCTTACAGCAGGCTACTCGGCACCTTGTCCAGCTGAGCTTTAGGTACCTCCAAGGATGGAGATAGCACAGCCTCTCAAATCATGTTTCAAACCCTGCTGGTTCATACTTTCACCATACTTGGTAACACAGCCAATATCTTTCAGCTGGTGTTTTATCACTTGCCCTTTTTCTCAGAGATATGTTACATATTGATTTTTTTAATTACATGTATGATACTGTAATTGATGCTGGGTGAATAATGCCAAAATCAGGAATTTGAAATTTGTTACATTTGGACTTGGGTATCTTCACATAATAACATTAGAACCTGCTCCCTTCTACTGTTGTTTTGCAAAGAGACTTGCATATATTCCATGCCAGTGCTCCAAATTGGTTGAGGAACTGCTTGACTCTGCTCACAGCAGGACTTACTGGATTAGTGTGAGCACAGGGTATTTGCGCTTCAGTTTGCTTGAGCCCTGCTTATAGCGCGGCTGGGCACCTGCATATCTGTGCAGAGATCATCCCGACAGCCTGCAACAGGCAGAGGCTGTGTGCACCCTGAATCTGCTGGAGGATACCAAAGGAAAAGCAGCGCCATCTTCACCTGAGCACACACAGTACGTATTCATACAACTGAGGTCACCATCTGCATGAAAAATGGTGCAGTGAGGCATAATATCTACAATACTGAGTAGCCTGTAGAGATGCTAGTGGTGATGATTCCACACTCGTGGGCCAACCTGAAAGCAAGCTCTGTCTGTAATGACATTAAGGCCAGATGCAGCTGCCATGTGACTGGAAGCTGGGGATGAACCATCTGTTCACTCACACGAGTATGATGTCAAGCAAATATTTCAAGCCATGAGTCAAAAATTACAGCTACCTTATTGTCTGCTGTCCACCAAATGAATCTTTGCTTAGGTGCACCATTGACCATGATACCCTTCCTACGCTCTGTGTTTGGCACAGTTGTCTATCACAATAGCAATGGTTATATCGCAAAATCTAAACATCCTAAAGTGATAAATCCCCTCGCCCCAACAAATGGGTCTTGCCTTTGACAGTCAGTTTTGCAGAGCTCGTCTCATCTCCAGCCTTGCAGGAATACTCCCCTGCATCGCTAGGCTCCAGGCGGTGAATGCGCAGCTCGCGGAGGGTGCCGTCCCGCCACATTTCGTACTTGGAGCTGGAGTGAAGAACGGCCCCATCTTTCCTCCACTCCACCTCTGCTTTGCTAATGGAAATCTCACAGCGCAGCCTGGCTGTTCCTCCCACTTCCACTTCTTCATTCTTCAGGTGCTGCTTCAGCTGGGGTTTGATGGCTGCAAAATGGAAAACAATTAATACATGATCCGTTCACTCAAATGCCAGCTCTGCACAACTCTGCACGAGACACCTGGTGTTGGATGCTGCAGAACAAATTTGCGTTAAGTCGCTATATGGTAACAACAACCCTTTTTTCTCTATAAGCAGACCTATATTCTGTATATCCAGACATAGGGGAGGATCAGAAAAGTCCCTAAATATGTTTGTTTCGTGTAGCGCCAAGGGCATTGACATGCCTTTTATGCATCTGCTCTGGATAGTGGAAACTGCAACATGCATCAAGATTTTGACTAAGCAAAACCTGGTACTTTCTGAATGGAAGTAGTGTGAATCTGTTCATTTTTATAGAAATACCCATGACTTCCAACACCATAAATGATGTAACGCTCTAAACCCATTTCTGATTTCTCTGCTATCTTTTCAAGACCCTAGACTATCAAGTGTGAATCCTCCCAGATGACACACAAATGGACTACATTTATAAAAGCTGGGCATGGAACAGCTCAGGCGACAGCTTGTAACTGATGAAAACAAGAAGGGAATATCCATCATGTGCATGTGTGAGCAGCTGTGGAAACAGGAATCTCAGTGCTTGTGCCTCCTGTCCAGACCCCATCGTGATACGTAAAGCAAGCACAGGGCTCCCTCCCTCGGAGCTGACCCAGTGGCTGCTTTGTGGGTCAGGATCAGCCAAGAGGATGTGGTTTGAATGGCTGCGGCTTAGATCAAAGCCACAAGTTCCACCCAACAGTTCGAGAGGACCACAAACATTACACAGATGGTGATTAACCACAGATATTATTCCTGGGTTGTTTAAACATAGCGTTCTCAAGACCTTCACAGGAAGGCATTGCAAAAATTGAAAACAGTGAATTTTTGAAGTGCTTTTGTAAATTACTTATGATTAGTTATTGATTCCACTGAATCAGCAATTAATGCAAAGTGCCAAAAGTAAAGATCTATGAGAATTTCAGACCCCCCATGTGGCAGAGTTTCTTGCTTTCATCACATCACAGGAAGGAGTCAATACACTGTACTGTCTGCTTTATAGGCTTAAACAGCCATTCTACACACCCTGTCCCACAAGATCTACTTTTCTATATTCTGGTTTATGACTGGGCACCTGCTTTCCTCGTTAGCTTAACTTTTGGAGGAGGTTATTCACCAATAAATAAAAGAATATCATTCACACAATTTCACAAATCTCCTTCATCCTCTGTTCCACTTTGGTGCAACGCTAACCATTCACTCTGAGGACTGCTGTGCTCTGCTGGTCTCCTGTATCACACGTGTAATCAGAGGCATCTTCTGGTTCTACATTATGAATTACAAGTTCAGCTGTGCGACCACTTAATTTCATTTCGTATTTGGTGCACGGGAAGAGCTCCATGGTGCCTTTCCTCCATTCCACTGTTGCATTATCTTTTGTCAGCTCGCACTGGAATTTCACTGCAGCTCCTTCTTCTGCCTCCTTGTCTTTGAGCTCCTTTTTGAAAAGAACTGGCAGAGCTAAAGGGGGGAAAAAAGAAGCAACAGGAGCTTTTATTGAAGCCAGAGTCAAGTCCCGGTTAACACAGTTAGACCGACATTTTGGAGAACAAGATATTGTGCTTTGCAAGTGCTATATTCCTAGGCAGGATCCAGGTTTTCCAATTTGCCTGCAACTACTGGGAGATCTTGCTGCATCAGAAGCAGCCATCTGCACTTACAACATTTACTTCATTTCTTGACTCAAATCCTTCCCAGGTTGAATCCTTTGAATGAATTTATCCTTCAGTTCACCTAACAGCGATCTCAAGAGTAAAGAAGTTCAAAGTTCCATGGACAGCCTTGACTGATCAGAAAGGTTATTGTCAAGTCTTCTGAGATTTGGAAGAAAATCTTTTTTTTAAATACTTAAGCCGCATGTCATGTGAAATGTCCAAACATTACAGTAAAGCATTGCCCTTTCTTTAATTTCTCCCCAGCCATAAAGCTAGAAAGTTATTTCTTCTTAGAACCCCAAACTGAATTGTAACACTGGAAGAACAAAGTACCATCCTCTTCCATTCTCATTTAAAAAAAAAAATCTAGTATATCAGATGAAAGGGGAAGTATTTATAGGGGGGAAAATCATGTACTTAAAAACATTCACATTCAAACTGTTGCTTTGCATGTCAGATGGAATCTATTGCTTTAGGAGTCAGCTCACACCACCTACCTCTCACATTTAAAGATGCCTTGGTTTCCTGATCCCCAGTATCACAGCTGTATTCTCCTGTATCTTCTAACTTAAGATTATGTATTAAGAGCTCTACCAGGCATTCCCTCTGCCTCATTTCATATTTCTGGCTGGGCTGCAGCCCCACTCCTCCTTTCCTCCATTCCACTGCAGCATTGGGTTTCGACAGCTCACAGCGGAACGTAGCTGTACTTCCTTCCTCTGATTCCTTATTTTGTAGGTGTTGCTTAATTGTGACAGGCAGTGCTGCAAAATTTGAGAGGGAAATGTTTTAAGAGCGTTTCGGTCCGAAAAGGACACAATCCTACCATCATTCTTTGGAAACGGCCTATTCTAGCGATTCCATACTCCTTGGGCTGCCAGCCTCTGTCTTGGTAGCATCTTTCTTGAACCATTATGTGAACCAAGAGCTAAGGACAGATGGTGAAGTTAGGAAAGAGCTGGTCTTAAAGAGTGCTCCACAGAACGGCCTGATTTGTGATCTGGAGTTGGACTTTCCTGTGGAAGTGTCTCCATGACAACTATGGATGCTTTAGTTAAAGATCACTGGGACAAGCTCTCTCTTACACAGACTCTTGTTCCTTAATAAAGGGCTGCAAGTTTTCAGTATTAAGCCAGGAGTATTTTCCCCCCAGATAAAGCTTCTATCAACATATAAAAGATCAAGTTACCATTCAAAATGGAAGGAGAGGCAGTAAAGTAAAAGATGACTAATAAAGTGATAAATGGGAGAGGAAATTCAGATTTCAGGCAAGGTCTTGCTCTAGATGGTGGAAGGGGTGGAGGAAAACAGATGTGGATGCAGTGGTCTGCGGTCAGAGTTTACACCTGAGGCTCAAAGCCTCAAGTAATAATATAGCACACTCACATGTTGTAGAAACCTATTATCCCCCAACTGTTGCATCTCTTATTGTCCCAGTCAGGCATTACATCCAGTTAGTCATTTCTTATGCCCACTGAAGCACTCAACAACCCAAAATAACCATCAGCCTGCCTGGCTTATTTTCTGTTATCCCATTCCCAGATGCAGCCTCACTCCCTGTGCTCAGAGGGCAGGAGGGCTTATCATAATTTGACATCACGACAACATTCAATCACTTTGATGCTGATTTATCACTCCAGATACTGCAAGAAGAACCTTTCTAACTTGACCAAGTGTCATGCTGAAGTAGAATATGGATGCTGGCAGGGACCAGCAACAGAACAAATAAACGACTGTAGGGAACACTGAGAGATGCTCCTTTCACTTCATTGCTATTGAGCCAAGGGACAATACTCTGCCTACCATGCACGGTTACCACAGCCGTTGTCTGCTGATGTCCAGAGTCGCAGATGTACTTTCCTGAATCATCCAGTTCTAAGTCATAAATGACTAGTTCAGCAGTGAAGCCCTCCTGCTTCATCTCATATTTCAAACCAGGGTAGAGAGTAGTATCTCCTTTCCTCCACTCTACCGGAGCCTTGGGCTTGGTAAGCTCACACCTCAGTGTTGCTGTACCACCTTCTTCTGCCTCCATATTCTGAAGCTCTTGTTTAAAAAGTGCTGGTAGGGCTATAAAATAGAAACATAACTTGCAACATACTGCAGTTGGGGTTTAGGAAAGACAGATAAGAAAGAAAATGAAAGCACCAGAAGAGCTTTTTTGCAGATCTCTCTAAACTTCAATGCTCTAGATTCAAAGCACAAGGCTAATTCCCCAGAAAAGTAATAGGAATATTTGCAGAACAAGAAGAAATCAATTTCAAGAAGTTACATTTGCCATGAAGTACACAGAAGCTTAATCTAATTTATGATCTACACATGGCAGAATATTTTTCCTACTATAAAACTAGCCAACATGTTGCCCTGATCACTGAAGAGGTATTCTGAAGGTCAGCAGGGAGTTGTAAGAGTTCAGAGTCCCTTTTTAGGCAGGCCACTTGCAAGAGAGATTACTATTATCCTGACAGCAACATACTGAGAAAATGCACTTGGTTCTGCATTGCAATTCCCATTTTCTACCTGGTGACTCCATTATGCTGTATAGACCGTGCTATTCTGCACACCTTATCAATTGTAGTCTGCTCTTCTCCGTAAGTGACACTAAGCCACAGGTTTTATTTTCAGAAAATACTATACACTTTTCATTTTTTAATTTTTTTTTTTTACCATTGACTGTCAAAGTGGCAGTTGTCTGCTGATCTCCACACACACAAGTGTAGTCTCCACTGTCCTCCACATCCAGCTCATGGATAATCAGCTTTGCAACAGCAGCATCTTGACTCATTTTATATTTGCTGCTTGCTTTGAGCACCTCCTGCCCTTTCTTCCACTCCACCGCAGCAGGTTTAGTCAGCTCGCAGTGCAGGGCAGCTGTCCCACTTTCTACAGCTTCTAGGTCCTTCAGGGTTTTTTTGAATTCTGGAGGCAGTGCTGAAGAGTAAAGGAGTTGTTACCACAGAGAGAATGAATATCCCTTAAAAAGCAGCTGGATGAGGTCCTGGGGGAGAGGATGCATGGTGCGCCGCTGAGCCCTGATCCAGGTCAGTGGAACACAGTGGTAAAATCTCCCCTGACTTCCCTGGACACTGCATCAGGGCAAGGAGAGTGGGAAGAACGAGAACAGTGGAGGAGGGCAAACACCAACGATCTTTTCCCAATTCTAACACAAGGAGGAAGCACACAAGCAAAGCCCGGAGGAAGACAAAAGCCCAAGCAAACGGAAGGGGAATGGGAACGGACAATAGCAACAGAGACTTGGGCAGGTCTAAGGGCTGGAAGACCTCAGCCCTAAGGATTACTTTACCATGCACTCTTAAGGCAGCTGTGGTGGTCTTGTCTCCACACACACAGGTATAATCTCCAGTATCACTCAAGTCTAAATCATGAATGACCAGCTCCACTACACAGCCCTCCTGTCTCACGCTGTACTTGTTGTCCGAGGTGAGGGTGCGATGGCCCTTCTTCCACCGAACACGGGCAGACGCCTTGCTGAGCTCACAGTGCAACGTGGCCGTTCCACCTTCTACTGCTTCCTTGCTGGTCATTTCCTCTTGGAAAAACGGAGGCACGGCTGAAGGATGCAGGTAAAAAGTATTACAAGCTGAGGATATCTCCGGGAATGGGAGAGAGTAGGAAGCGACAGGGGAAAGTTGTGAAGGTTATGGAAGGGCAAGCATTAGCAATAGAGGAAAGAGAAATGAAAACCTCCTAGTGGGAACATACCCTAACCCTTTTGAGTTTATGTTGGCTTCCTACTAGTAACTTGCACTGTCCTCAAAAGATTTACACTTGCTTTCTACCAGATTCCACACGAGGGAAACTAAGAATATAATCTCCGAGCTCCTTAGTTCACACGTGTTGGTGTCTTCCACAAACGTCCTGCCTTTGTACTCCTCCTTCCTACTTACAGAGCAGCTGTGCTGAGGTATTGGCACAGCTCCTTACTCATCATTATTCCTTCTGCCTTGAGATACCCTTGCAAAGATGCAGCCAGGGCTCACTGATTCTTCTTGATGACAAATAAAACCTCCAGATGCTGAATCCCAGCCTGTGTTCTTGTCTCAAAATGTATTTTCCCCGTTTAATTCTAGTACCCATTGCAATTTGTGTCCTTGACATAGGTTTGGTGACTTTCACATATATCCCTCTATTAACTTGGTGGGATAATGGGATATTCCACCTGTTTAAGAAGGCTGAGTATCTCAGATCCCAAATTAGCATCTCACTCCATCATAGTACCTCTAAGTTAAAATATCCAGGCTAGAAACCAAAGCTAGCCTCCTTGATCTGGCACATTTCCCATCTCCAGCAGTGTCAAGCTGAAACACCAGTTCTGTTTGCACAGCAACCAGTTCTTGCAACAAAACAAAACCAGGAGGAGGTCACAGAAGGAATTTATTCTTTCCTTCTTAGAAAATCAGTCTCCAATGCAAATCTAGCTTTGTGCAATGAAGACGGAGGTTATGGGCACAAACCCCAATATAAACATAACTCAGTACAGAAGAAATGATAACACAGCCTTATTCTGGATATTGCTTTTTATACCCTGTACTACATTAAAATGATAGGTATTAAAAATGCCAGAAAGAAATGGCAAAGAAAAAAAAAAGATTTGTGGTTTGGAGAATAAATAAAGGAAAGCAAAGACAAAAGAACAGTGAGTTTATATACCAGGAAAGGAATGCCAGAAGGGAAAGATGAAGGGATACCAGGATTGTGTTTAAGAAAAGGAAAAGACAGAAGGATGGCACAGAAAAATGCAGACCAGTATTTTCCGAGATACACAGCCTGCAGGTCAAGGGCAGGGAATGCTTTCAAAGGAATGGACAGTTAATGAGGTTGGAAAGACAGACACGGCAAATCAAACACCTTCTAGTAGTGGACAGATGTTTCCAGTTAGGAGGTCAAGGTAGTTTTTTTACCCTGTACTGTTAAGACAGCTGTAGTCTGGTGCTCTCCACACATACAGGTGTAGTCTCCTGCATCCTCCTCAGCTATTTCATGAATCACCAGCTCTGCCTTGGTCCCTTCCTGCCTCATTTCGTATTTATCACTCGCTTTAAGAATCCTCTGGTCCTTCCACCACTCCACCAGAGCAGCCTTGGTGAGCTCACAGTGCAGGGTGACTTCTCCACCTTCTTCTGCTTTCTTGTTCTTCAGCTCTTCCTTAAAGAGTGGTGGCAGAGCTGAAGGATGCAACATGGACAAATGGTCATCAGAAAACTAGAATTAAAATCCCTATTTCTTTTTTTTTTTTTTTAAATGCTTGGGATTACTTCCCTTCATTCCTCCTTTTCTCAACCCATTATAGGCATGCTCAGCTGTAGCAACGTTCAGGAACTCTGAAAGCATCCTTATTCAGGTGTGACGGGGTTTCACTTAACCATCAGGGACCAGTCCCCTGGGTGTCTGCTGGTTTTCATGGTAAAAGAACAATACAGAAAGATCCAGATCTCGGGTCAAACACCACTGCTGGATACAGTACTATTTTACCTATTCAGGTATGATTTTCTTGGAGGTGGGTATTCTTATCTTATGGTTTGTTTTTACTAAAAACTTACAGCTCCACCTACATGAAAGCAGCCAGATTTCAAAATAAAATTACTTCCAGTTTTAAATTGAAGTTTGAAGGGCCATTACATGTAATAAGAATTTGAGATCCTTACTGGTTTCCATTTTGAAAACTGTAACACCCAAGACAGAATAATCTGCAGGAAATAACCTTCAGGAAAATGAATTTTTAATGGTCACCCACAAAAGTGTGTTGTGCACAGCTACTGTAAGAGGGTATGGAATGCAAACAGGGCTCCCCAGATGCCTCAGAAAATACCTGCGTCTCAGGAAAGCCCAGGGGAGGGTCAGAAGTTTTCTGGAAAAAGCTGGAGGGAACAGAACTGGATCCCTGACCAAGTAAGCCCCTCAGAGCTAAGGACTGTTAGTCCATTAAGACGGATGCTCATTAATCAGAGGGAAGCAGAAGATCAGGTAATGAGATCATTAACATAACACAAGGATTTATGTATGGGTTGGTTTATTGGGAGCTAGCAGGATAAAGAGTATAACTTCTAATAACCTGTGTTGGTGTGTTGGGTTTTTTTTAACCCCTAAATGTCGAGGTAGCCCTGGCCCCCATGTAGAGGTGCAGAACCCGGCATCCTTCAGATAGATCTAGGTTAGGGGTAAGGAGCTCTGGAATGGTAACTGGTATCTCATTCTGCCTGTCTGACTTGGTTAAAGGTTCTGGTATCCTCAGAGCAACCGTGGCCAGGTCATGCAGCAGAGCCACATCTCCTCCTTCTCCTGCTCCCCTTCTCTGCTCCCCGCCCTCCGCCCCCTTTCTCCTTTGAGCAGAGCTCGGGGAGCAGAGGGCCTGATGGACCCCAAGTGTGTGTTTGGGAGAAAACTGTGGTTGGCTGAAGTGAACCAGGGGAATGAGGGGTGGAAAAGAGCTGGAAAATATAAATATCCAAGAAGAGGAGATATAGACAAAAAGGAACATCTCGTTTTGTCCTTTTCAAGGGGGACAGATTAATAGTGATCCAAAAATTTTCCCTGAGCTATTCTGAGTGAAAAATGAGCTCTACATAGAATGAAAGAAGAGAAAGGGATAAAATCAAAGACAAGTTACTGACCCAGGCAGAAACAGCTGAATTTCAGTGATGTCTATCTACAGAGCTATTTATCAATTTTAATAAGGTCTTTTTACCATGAACTGTTAAGGTTGCTGTTGTCTTCTGGTCACCACACACACAGATATAATCTCCAGTATCTTTTACTTATAGGTCACAAATGACCAGCTCTGCAGTGGTGCCAAGCTGTCTCATTTGATATTTGCCACTTGCTTTGAGCACTTTGGACCCTGTTTTCCACTGCACTGGAGCTGTTTTGGTTAATTCACAACACAGACAGACTGATGTTCCTTCCTGGACTTCTTCATTCTTCAGTTCTTCCTTGAAAAGCACCGGCAGGGCTGGGAATGGAAAGTCAGTAGACAGTGTATTTAAACCAAGACCTCTGCATTTGTGATCAGCATCGTGAATTCTCATCTGAAGTTCAAATCTGGCCAAGTTGTGGTCTTTGGCCACTGAGGTTGAGGTTATCGCTATGATGACCTGGGAAACTAAATCCAGCTATGACAGTAAGAAAAGTAGTGCTGAGCTGACAAAGTACAAGAGGCTGGATGGATTCAAGATGCAATCTAAGGAATTTCTCGCAGGGCCAGCCTTCATGGGGGCAGGACATCTCAGCTGGTCTAACAGGAGCATTTCCTAGGCCCTATTTCCTTAAACTTACAACAGAGCAGTTAGTCTGCATGGAGAAACAGTCATGGGCTCAGGTCCCTTTTCAGGAAAATCAGACCCAAATTAAATGTCAGAATGAGAAGTTCTCCTTTCCTGAATACAAATTAATTCCTAGGAAAGGGCTGATAGGTGAACAATTTGTACAGCAACAGGATGTTTCAGAGAAATAAACAGTCATCTGCAAGATGAATTTACCATTCACTGTCAGAGAAGCTGTGGTGTGTTGGTCTCCACACACACAGGTGTAATCTCCCGCATCTTGCAGCTCTAGATCACAAATCTCCAGCTCAGCAAGGGCATTATCCTGCCGCATGATGTATTTTTCACTTGCCCTGAGTATTTTGTTTTCTTTCTTCCATGACACAGCAGCAGCCTTGGTCAGCTCACAGCGCAGGGTGGCTGTTTGGCTTTCCATGGCTTGCAGGTCCTTCAGTTCTTCTTTGAAAAGCACAGGCAGGGCTGAAGGTCACAAAACAGACAAAGAACATCAAAAATGACACGTGGCACACAGGTGACTGGAGGAATGGGGCAGTACAGCAGAGAACATTTTAGGGTGAAAAGTTTCCTTTCCTCCTAATTCTGGGACACTGGACAAACCAACAGACAGAAAGAAAAAAGCAGCCTGGATGCAACCAGGTCTTAGAGACAGCTTACAAATTTAAAGAACCAAATCCAGCCACAGGTGAACACACAACCAACACCGATGACCCGGCAGAGAAATACACAATAATACAGATATATGTTTTTACCATGCACTATCAAGGCAGCTGTTGTCTCGTGTTCTCCACACACACAAGTGTATTCTCCAGCATCTTTCAGTTCTACGTCATGGATAAGCAGCTTCATGACCGTGCCCTCCTGCCTCATTTTGTATTTGTCGCTGACTTTGAGCAAACTGCTGCCCTTTCTCCACTCTACGTGAGCAACCTTGGTCAGCTCACAGCGCAGAGTGGCTGCTTGACCTTCGGTTACCTCCTCCTCCTTCAGACTCTCCTTGATGCGTGCAGGCAGCGCTGAGGATGCAATAGGCAGAGGGTTAACACGGAGCAGCAAACACAGCCTCCTGGTGAAGGGCAGGGGTGGGGAAGGAAAGGCAAGGGTATCACTGAAGAGCTGTCTTTGGGCCTGATCTTGCATCTGTTTTAGGGACCAGGTCCTAAAAACCATTTAGTATACGGAACTGGGGTGAAGGTTTTTTCCTTTAAACCACAAAATGCGAATTAATCTCATGACTATGACATGCAAAGTCAAACTCAGAGGAACTATGCCGAGATAACAATGAACACAGAGAAAAAAATGAATTCAAACCATAAGCTTGCTAGTGAGGACATCTAGATGAAATGGGTTATTACCGTGTACTACTAAGGAAGCTGTGGACTGCTTATCCCCACACACACAGGTATAATCACCAGCATCACTCTCATTTAGATCATGGATCACCAGTTCTGCAGTGACATCCTTCTGCCTCATTTTGTATTTCTCGCTAGGTTTGAGTACTGTGTGTCCCTTTTTCCACTCCACTGAAGCAGTCTTGGTCAGCTCACAGCGCAGGGTGACTGCTTTACCCTCCATGGCTTCCTCATTTCTTAACTCTTCTTTGAAGAGAGCAGGAAGGGCTGAGAAACAGAGGAGCAAACATTTTCACAATAAGCGGGTTTTGGCCACCAAAAAAATGAACCTGATGTTTATCAGTATCTATCCACACCTAGTTATTGACATGAGGATTATCTCACAGAAGGAAGATACTCCTTTGTATCGTAGACACAAGAGGGTCTTATACAGTGGGTAAATTTGCTGATTTGTTTAGATATGTATAGAGAATACACAGCAGGAATGGGAAAGCTTCATGTATGGTCAAAACTAACTTTCTTGGTATAATTCAGCCTGGGAAATTGATATAGAAGGTTCCACCGTGTTCAGGGAAAAAAAAAAACTAAAGGAAAAAAATGAAAAAGTTTTACCTACATGTTAAGGATGCTTACAGACCTAGCCTGAGAGCTAAAATGAGGGTGAAGAGCAGAATCAGAGAGACCTCTTGAAAGTGCTTGGGTAACACTAAAAAGCAAAAAGAAGGACGATGTCTCCATTGTGGGAATCTGTGATAACACCTTCCCATCAGCAAGTTCCGGTGCATCCTAACACCCCATCCCTTTTGGAACAACTAATAGGATCATTCAGAGCATAAGACTGGACGGTCACGTGGTCATATGTACTGTGGGAGCAGCAGGATGGGGCAATGTCTGCTAAGCCTTGGGAATGGGGTGGGAACCACTTTTGCATATAGAATAGAGATGAAAGAGCAGGAGAGGAGGATCTCCAATTCCTGACTGACCAGCAAGAAATAAGTATTTGAGATAACGGATGTGGAGGATGACGGGGCAGTCACCAATTATGAAGCAGGAAAGTTCATCAATTTTAGAAGAAGTAATGATGGAGAAAAGCAAAAGGAAGTTATGCAGGCAACAAGAAAGGAAGCTATAATGAGTCAAGAATTGTTACTTATGATCAAGCTGAAGCAAACAAAGAACAAGGTAGTTCGAGACAGTGGAAAAATCCTCAAAGAAACAATATTAAGGGCATAATTACAAAGACTACTTCACAAGGATCATCAGGAATAGCCTGCCCAAATCACAAATTCTTCAGTTTGCGTTTCTCCTGAAACTCCAGAGACCTATAAAATACAGGAGGTTTAGATGAATGTGAAAGAAATACTACAGAATGTAGAGGCAAACCCAGAAAGGCCAGGCTCCCTGCATGTCTTAAGAAGGTCAAGGGCAGTTCCCCATTCCTGGACTCCATCACCCCATGGACAAAGAGACCACCATGAAAGAGGGGCTGAAAGGTAATCTGCAAAATGATGCTGATATCAAGTATCTCCAGACACAGCTGTATGTAGTCATATCCAGCAACTGGGTGACACGTCACTAGGCCAGGAGCTTTCTGTGTTCTTTGCTCACAGTCCTACTTGTGGCTCTCTGCATCAGAATATTAGGATGCAAACCCCAGGAAACCTGGCCAGCCTGAACCAGAAAACCAGAAATAATACAATGACACTCTGTAAGTAGATTAGAAGGAAGAAAAACAAGGGAGAAGTTGGTCTGTCTCTCTTTCAGGAATGGAAATTGTTGGTGAGACACATGAGGAAAGCTGAAGTGCTTAATACCTTTTTCTTCTTTAATAGTAAAGGTTAATGACAGCTAAGGAAGTAACAGGAATTCTGGCTAGAATCAGGGGAAAAAATTATTAGAAAATATTTAAGTAAACTGAATATTCTTGAAGCACCTTGGTGTGATGAAATTTGTCCTGGAATACTTAAGCTACAGGCTCAATCGATATCAGACATTAACAGTTACACTGGAGAAATCAAAAAGAATGAGTGATACTCTACAAGTACAGAAAAAAAATAGAAAAAGTCTTACATATTGAAATATTCACATTTAGTTCTTACCATGTAAACCGAGTCTAAGCTGCTAGGCAGTCAAGAAAGGTCCAGGTAAAGTCAATGGAGCCAAGAGAGCTATCTGCTGATGTCTGCTGTAAGGTGAACTGGCTGTCTCCCTGACTTCCATCGGCTGTGTTGACTAGGTCTCCATTGACAAAAATGTGAATTTAGGAATACTCACCAGCCTTGATCTACAAGCTGAATCCCATTCACAGTGCTTGTCTTGGACAAACAGAGAAGAGGGGGGCTGCCAAGAGAGGATCCAAGGAGTTATGGCCATTTCAGCTTAACTGTAATTCTTCAGAAAATATTGTAGCAATACACTTGGACTTGCCAAAAGGGTTTCTTTTTATGAAGAAGTGGACCAGTGTAATTTTTCTTGACATAGATTAATAAGCTTCACTGATAGAGAGACACAGTAGATGCTGTACACTCACTTATTTTGGTAAAGCTTACTTTAACTTAGTATAGGTGGAACTATAGTAGGAAGCATTGATTTGAAAACCACAGTCAAAGAATATTCAATTGTGATTTACACTCACAATGAAAGAATGAGTTGAACAGAACTCCTTGGTACTCTGGAGTCCAGTATTATTCAGCATTTTCTTTAGTGACTTGACAATGAAAGGCAGAGTTGTCATTACCTTTGAAAATGATCTCAGGGTGGGAAGGGAAAGAAGGTGAAGGCGCTTTGTTAAACTAGATTAGGATATGGGAGATCTTGGTAAGTAGTGATGAAAAAATAGGCTGCAATTCAGCAAAAGCAGGTACAAAACACTCTATTCAGGAACAACCGACAACAAATACTAGATGGAGAACAACAGGCAGCAGATCTGCAGAGATGTATTTGGGGTTACAAGAGATCATGGACCAAATGCAAGTAGAAAAATGCAAGTCTGAGGTGAATAAAGCAATCACCATAATAGGGATGTATAAAATGGAGTGTCATAGGCAAGACACATGAAGCCCTTCCATCCTACTCTACTCTGGCAAAGCCTCAAACGGAGCGCTGTGTCTGCTTTTGGCCACCACAGTTCTAGAAAGATGTGGATTAACTGAAGATGTTCCAGAAAGCAGCAAAGATGATCTGAAATCTAGCAAACATCACTAGTGAAGAAAGAGAAAAAGGAATGAAGATGCTTAGTCCAGAAATGAGGTGACAGAAGGGAGACATGATGAAAGTTTTAAAATCTGTAAAATAGTTTCACAAAGATGAAAAATGCAAGTATTTCTCCATTTCTACAGGATATGGAAGAAGAAGTAATGACTTAAGCCAGCTTGAAAAAGACTTCTGTTGAAATTAGGAAGAACTTTCTGGCAGTAATGACAGCTAGGCAGTGGAATGAGCATCCAAGGGAACTGCAGATTCTTCACCACTGAAGGTGTTTAAGTTCAGGCTGGCTAGATAGAGGTGATGGCAATTTGGGACTCAAAGATGGACTAGAAGACGTGTAGAGGTCCTTTACAATTCTATTTTCCATGGTTAAATTGGAAATTCAAGACGAATCATCCTTCTTTAATTGGTAAATATGAAGATAAATTCTGGGCAGTAAAGCAATTGACTCATTGACCTATTGAATTTCCAGGTGAGAGAGAGGGCTGAAACTACTCCTTACTGGCCTGTATGAACAGTGGAAATAATGTTTCCCTCTCCTCCAAGGGAATTCTGCTGATGGAGTTGACTGAGGACCATGAAGTACTCACACTATAATGCTGAGTATTCTGCAATACCAGAGTACAAACCTACATGAGCCTTGGTCGGAGTCATATAGAAAAGTTGCACTGACTCCAGTTTTGTTTGCATTATTTAAAATCACCTGTCAAATCCTAAGGTAACTTGAAATCTAAGATTGCTTTTTTTTTAGGAAGTATGAATGTTCCTGCTGCTCCATCTCTCTAGGCTCAAATCAAAAGTAGAAGAAAGAATGCAAGCATGTGGCATCCTTCAGTGTGGTGCAAAGCAGTACAGCCGTGCACCAACAAGAGCAAGGAGAAGAAAACAGGGAAAATGTTAGTATAATCAATGGGACTACAATTCTACTTAGAATTAGATAAAAATCACCATAAATCAAGAAACTCTGTTACTAACATAATTAACGATGGCAAGATTAGAGAAAGAACTGATTGTGTGTCAGTACTGAGGTTTGCAGAGGAGGCAGGAGAAACATCACACAAAAATGCCCCATTTTTGTTTTCTTTACCATGCACTGTCAGTGCTGCAGTAGTCTTCTTGTCTCCACACACACAGGTGTACTCCCCAGCATCCTTGACTTCTAAAGCATGGATCAACAGTTGTGCTGTAGTACCTTCCTGTCTCATAGTATATTTTTCACTCGATTTGAGCACTTTATGTTTCTTTTTCCACTCCACCGAGGCAGCCTTAGATAGCTCACACTGCAGAGTGGCTGTTTCACCTTCTGTGGCTTCTTCATTCTCCATCTCTTTCTTGAAGTGCGCAGGCAAGGCTGAGGAGTTCAAAATGAGCAGAATGTATGACCACGGCAGCTATTCAAGCAACCATTTATCTGTGGTCTGTCAACCACATGTGACGAACAAAGCCTTCCCTAATCAAGTAGGATTGATAACCACTCTAAGAACCATAAAACAGTGACTTTGGAAAGCTGGACAACACCTTATTTATAAGTCAGAGCTTTTTTTACGGTACAGTCTAAGGCATGAAATGGAGAACCATATCAGCCAACTTCCTCAGACTCCGCAAGACTGAGCTCTGCCTTACTTTGAGTATTGCCTGACACAGTGGAAAATAAAGCCTAAGTAGAGTGTCTAAGTCAAATCATTACTGAAAAAGTTCATAAATGAAACTATAACTGAGGCATCAATCTCACTATTCCATGAGATTTCTTCTTAGATAGTGGTTCAGCAAAACTCGACCATCAAATTATTCTGAAACACTGAAAACTGTATCAAAAATCTCATCGCCAAACTGCAATATTCTCAACTTTACGATTGTAACATCTTTACAACCAAGATCACAAACACAATTTTCCTTTTTTAGCAACTATTACTGAATATGAGCATCAAAGAAATGAACATCTGAATTTTTTGCCATGAACACCTGATCTGTGCCTGATATGACAAGTGCATTCAGGCATTTATGCCCATGTCCAGCCACATGTTGCTAAGTTCATCAGAAACAGTGCTGTAATTTCGAAGCTGATACCACTATGCTCTTAAAAAAAAAAAACAACACAACAACCAGCTGGTTGAAAATAATCCACTTAATTTGTTGTTGGTTTGGGTTTTGGGGGTGGGGGGTAGGTTGGGGTTTTTTGGGGTTTTTGGTTTTTTGGGGGTTTTTTTGTTGTTGTTTTTTTTACCATTCACTTTTAGTGCAGCAGTGGTTTTCTGATCTCCATAACAGCATGTGTAATCTCCAGCATCTGTCAGATCTAAATCACGGATCACCAGCTCAGCAGTTGTGCCCTCGCATCTCATGGTGAACTTGTCACCTGTCCCCAGGGCTCTGTCTCCTTTCCTCCACTCCACAGCAGCTGTGGGCTTGTTCAGTTCACAGCAGAAAGTGGCCGTGCCATTTTCTGTGGCTTCCACATTCTTCAACTCTTTTGTAAAATGCGGAGGAAGGGCTGAAGATCACAGTTGAAGAGAGAGCACTTTAAAATTGGGGAAATACTGTGTCTTGACTGCTCCACTGGATTAAACCCCTTTAATCTTTAGAAGTTTTAGAATACACAGTACCCGAGAGGCAAACGATGGTTTCAGGGGCATCCCTGCCTTATGCTTTGCAACACAGCACCTTCAGCATGTCACAACTGATTTGGAAATCAACATTGTAAAACTATAATTTCAGTACTAGAAGGTATGCTTTAAAGGCATTTTAAGACATAACAAGAGAAAGCTGATCCCAAGCTTTCAAAGAACTATGCACACCTCTGTTTTAAGATCAGATTAACAATTAAAATTAATGCTGTGTTGTTTAAAATTACAGGCTGCAACGTATCGTTCTCGCCTGCCTTTCTCATTTGTTGTCATACCACAGCACCCTTCAATTCCATTCAAGAACAACAAGTGAAATCTCAGTGACATGACCTAAAGAAATTAATTAATGGAAATACTACAAGTGCTATTTATGGCTGGACTTCACCAAGGGCTTCATTATCCACTTCCATATTCCATTAACAGGGAAGGGCAGGGACTGTAAAGAATGTATGATACTATTTATCAGTCCTAAGTGAAGGATTTTCAGTGAAAGATAATCCCAGTGGTTGATACAGCTGTCATAGCAACTTAAAATAATAGATGGGCTTAAGACCAGTTTGTGATCCTGCATGAGATCATCAATGTCAAAGCAGAAAACTCCTATTAAACTTATGTATTTTACCATGCACAATCAGGGATGCAGTAGTCATCTTGTCTCCACACACGCATGTGTAATCTCCCGCATCTTGTTCCTCCAGGCTGTGGACTGTCAGCTCAGCGATGGTATCCTTCAGTCTCATTTTGTACTTCTCACTAGGCTTGAGCACCTTGTGCCCTTTCCTCCACTCCACCGGAGCGGGTTTAGTTAGCTCACACTGCAGAACAGCCGTCCCATTTTCTGTGGCTTCCATACTGACAAGTTCTTTTTTGAACAGTGCAGGCAATGCTACGGGATGTAATATAAACAGAGAGGACGTCAAACCATTAATCGGACCTCAAGGGATGTAAAGCTAGGTCCTGAGGCCAGCCCTTCCCTGTTACAGGGAAACAAATCATAGTCTTGAAAACTGCATCTACTAGAAAACTACTGCAGGATCTCACAAGGATAATTGCCACCGTGACCTGCTTCTAACATTGACTTATGCAGCATGCTTATCACTTCCCAGCTAATTCCAGTAGTCCTCTCCTACCTATTTCAGTCTGAAATCATCTATCTTGAATGTTAATGACATGACTTCTGCTTGAAAGTCATCACCCTGGATGACAGCACTGCTAGCTGGAGATCTCTACCTTTCCTGACACCATCATTTTTCTTTCTGGGCCAGAAACAAATTAGTAATGTAGCTTCAAGTGCACCTTTAAGCCACAATTTTCAAGAACATAATGGCTATAATAGCAGGAATACAGGGAGGGGCAGGGGGGGTTAGTGGCATTCAAGAAGTTGCCTCGTGGGGTGCTTTTACTAAAGTAAAAAGGAAGCGACTTGCACAAGGAAGAAAGCGCTAGCTCAGAGGAAAGGAGAAACAAAAGTACCTCCAGCTGGGAGAACGAAGAGGAAGTAAAAGCATGCAGAAAATCTGAGAAGAGCATTTTGCCTCCCCAGTTTTGCCCCTGTCCTTAAGAAGCATCTTATCCTTAAGATACAACTCAAATAAAACCTATTCTTTCCCCATCCTTGGAAGTGTTCAAGGCCAGGCTGGACGGGGCTGGGAGCCACCTGGGCTGAGGGAAGGTGTTCCTGCCCTGGCAGGGGTGCTGGAACTAGATGGTCTTTACAGTCCCTTCCAACCCAAACCACTCTAGGATTCTATGATCTATTGCGACTGTATGTGAACTGCTTCTTCTGGAATAACAGTTTGGGGTGGGGTTTTTTGGAAAGAACCATTTCCTTGGCAGAATATATCCAAGTCTTGCAAAAGAGGTGGACAGTCATTCCTGAATGGAGAAACCTCTCACTAATTGAGCTCAGCATTTTTAAAGAACTTTCTTTCAATTTAAGCACTGAAACCCACTGACATCAGTGAGACACAATGACAAACCCTCCAAGAATAACCTCACTGTTGGAGGTCTTGTCACTCTTGGCCTTACATACAGGTGCCTGTTTCACTCTTAAAAAGCGAAGACTAAGATGAGAAATTCTCACAACTCTACTTTGCCCTAAATCCATCAGTTTCAAACTAACAGAGAGCGGGAGATGGGAAGAAACGCAGCCAGCAGACCAAGAAAATGCTACAGAATCAAAACATCAAAGTAAGTGGGAAAGAAACCTCTCAGAGAAAAGGGATGTCCTTGAGATACCGCTATCATAATGGAGAACGGCTTTTTTACCATGGACTGTCAAGACAGCCGAGGTCTTCTGATCTCCGCACACACAGGTATATTCTCCTGTATCTTCTACCACCAGATCTCGGATCAACAGCTCTGCAGCAGAATCTTCTTGTCTCATCCTATACTTATCACTCGGTTTGAGTGTCTTGTCCCCTTTTTTCCACTCCACCGGGACACCGACCTTGCTCAGCTCACAGTGCAGAGTGGCTGTTGCACCATCTGTGGCTTCTCTGTTCTTCAATCCTTCTTTGAAAAATGCAGGCAAAGCTGAAGGACAGCAACATGAGCAGTGAGATGTAATGCTCCAAAAAGTCGAAATTAAACATCGATGTTTCATTTTCCTTTTCCCTCTTATCTTGCGCTGATTTATCAACACAAGAACATAGATTCTCAACTGTCTCCACAAATCAGTATGAGGAAAGAAATGTCATCACCAGCAAAGGATTCAGTGCTTGCAGTAATCCATAGAGGTATTTCACATGTACTCAGAGTCAACAAATCAATACAAATACAGGTAGAAAATCCAATTTTTTCCTATGAAATTTCAAGCAAAAAGAATAGATACTACTTCGAAATTTCTGAAAAAAATTGGTTTTCTTATATGACTTTTTAAACCATAATGGAAGGATGTTTGCTGGTTTTATGTATTGAAACAAACAAAAAGATATTGTACATTAAAAATAATGAAACACTGGAGTTTCATTCTTAATGTCAGTTTGAAATGAAATCGTTCATTTCAATACACGGTGAGGAAACAAACATTTTCACCTGAACAGACATATCCTTTCAAACATGTCAGTTGCAGTAAAAAACAAAGTTCTCCCTGAGAATGGCCATCCCTTGGAGGGTCTGGCCTTGCTTTACACAGGACAGTAACGGAATGCAATGACAACTGGCCCATACATATAAAAGCATCCCATTTTCCCAAGAATGGAGTATAAGAACAAGATTCCAGGGAATAACCTCACCTTTCGGAATTTTATGAAACCTTAAAATCCCTAAGTCACAATCCCTTTGAGGCAGCCCATTCGAATGGGTGTGAGCATAATGGGGAGTCTAATAAAGGAACTTTCAAAGGAAAAGCAAAATGATGGACCCTAATTAAAAGAGTAGCAGCAACCCTGGCTGCTTATACTCTGAGCTTGCACACTGATACCTCTCTTGTGCCATGCACCCCGGCTGCGCTGACGCCAATGGGAGCATCGGCATCAGCGGGCTGTGGATAAGGATCTGACAGAAGGAGGGAGACGGAAGGGTAACAACGCATCTGTTCAAATGAACAGAGCAAATGGGACAGTTACTTTTAGTATGTATCTTGTTTTGTTTGTTTTACCATGTACTGTTAAAACTGCCATAGTCTGCTGGTCTCCGCACACACAGGAATAATTTCCAGCGTCCGTCATTTCTAGATTTTGGATTATAAGCTCAGCAACAACACCTTTGCGCTTCATTTTGTATTTGTCATTTGATTTGAGCGTCTTGAATCCCTTCTTCCACTCCACGTTAGCAGCAGCCTTATTCAGCTCACACTGCAGAGACACGCTTTTACCTTCTGTGGCTTCTTCATCTGTCAGTTCTTTGGTGAAAAGAGCAGGCAGAACTGCAGAGTAAATGCAATACGGACACAGCATCAACACCAAGAAAGCCTGACCCACCTGCTTACCCTCTTATCTCCCTGAACCTGCACGTCACTGAAGCCACAAGACCTTCACACTCCAGGATTTCATTCCAATCTCTAACATTTCAAAAGACATTTCAGTCTGATTTTTAATTTTTTGGTCCTCACACTTCAGAACTTGCTTTTAAAGCAAGCCCGTTTATCGGCAAACTTAGTTGACAAGCCTGTACTTCATACACCATAAAATCACACGGGTAAAATTAAAGGCTGTGTTTCAATGTGAGATCCAGAGCTTTTTGTTTCCCTTGAGAAAAACAGTAGTTCTACAGAAGTGCCTGAGTCATGGCACTGTCTGTATTTTTATAAATAGAGCTCCTTAAAACAGAGCAATTACAAACACGCTGTCAGCTTTCTGCAGAGATAAAGTATATGCTTTGGACGAGTTAAGCCAAAATTGGTAAAAAAGGTCTGGGAATAGCAGGAGCATAAAAAGGCTATTTTTCATGAAGACAGTCCTTGTGGAGCATCCTACACTGATGAAAACATGTTCCTTTTAGAAGCAACAAGTGTAACAGTCTACTAAGTTACAAAAAGTAAATTATCATTCCCATTTTTTGGTCAATCCCTATGGGAAAACTTTTAAACAAGCAGCTACACAGGACTAGGGAGATTGTGTTGACTTGGGAACCTGTACTCCACTTGTCATTTGAACATAGTCCCTAGGAAGGCAAACAGCACAGCAAGGAGGCATCAGGTGAAAGGAGAGAGTGAAGGAAAACAGGATAGAAAAATTAATCATCAGGGGGGAGGACAGAGGTATACAGGGACCAGATGAAACAGCAGAAAAAGAGCAAAAGATCTTGGAATTATACCAGTTTACTTGGGGTATGTGCTGAGAATTTCTTTTTACCATTTACTGTCAAAGCAGCTGTAGTCTGTTGGTCTCCACACACACAGCTGTAATCACCAGCATCTGCCAAGTCCAAATCCCGGATCATCAGCTCTGCAAAGGGACCTTCCTGCTCTATTTTGTATTTTTCACTTGGCTTGAGGACTGTATTCCCCTTTCTCCACTCAACCGGGGCCGATTTGCTCAGTTTACAGTGCAAAGTGACTGCCTCCCCCTCTGTAGCTTCCTTGTTCAACATTTCTTCTTGGAAGAGGACAGGCAAGGCTGAAGGATGCAATACCAACAGAGAAGGAATCAGCACCAGATCAAAAAGGACTGGACTCTGCTGTGAGTTACTGGGCTGCAGTGCATACATTTAAGCAAAACCGCCCTACTGCTAGGTGGGTACAGTTGAAAGGGGGGGTAAAACCTCCTAGAGCAGAAAGAAAGGAATTAGAGAAAACAATATACAACATAGCCATGCTGTCTTCAGCAAAAAAAGCATAAGGGAATATTCTCTAATAGGGCAACTTTGGCACTACAGGGCCAAGAACATGGAACCTCTACAGAATCACACCAACCAAGCTTCGGATGACCAGCAAATGCTGTCAAATATACCAAGTTTGGGGCTTAATGAGAAACACAGGTGGAAGTTACCATTCACTTTCAAAGCAGCTGTTGTCTTCTGGTCTCCACACACGCAGGTATAGCTCCCAGCATCAGTCAGGTCTAGGTCTTGGATAACCAGCTCAACAAAACGCCCTTCCTGTCTCATTTTGTATTTGTCGTTTGGCATCAGCACCTTCCCATCCTTCCTCCACTCGACCGAGCCCACCGCCTGGCTCAGCTCGCACTGCAGTGTGGCCGTCCCGCTCTCGGTGGCTTCCTCGTTCCTCAGCTCTTTTTTGAAACGGACTGGCAGGGCTGAGAGATGCAGAATGAAAAGGGATTGCAACCCAAGACCCTGCCCAGATCTCTGGTCAGAGGCTGAATCATGATTCATCGTATGACTACCTAAGCCTTACTGTAACAGCATTAACCTTTGAGCACATCATGCCTTTTTTTTTTTTTGTGGATGGCAAAAAGAAATCCCTATTAAATTGTTCTGTCGGAATCAAAGTATTCGTGATCTTGATTGGGATCATGCATACAAACGACACACTCATCCTCATCATGAAAAGTGATGAACCCTCCTTAACTGAAAATTCCAAGGAATCTTATGTTTCCATACTAATTCAGGAAAAATTACATGCATGTCAGCACCCTTCACTTGAGGAAAGGTAAGACAACAACACAACACACACACAGACATCCAACACTGGGCATAATGAAAGCTGATCACGGATGGAGATCGGGGAAAGGAGTGACAGGGCAACATGAAAGAGTGGCAGGATGAAAAAAGTAGAAGCAGGACATGACGGCAGGTGGTGTGAGGGAATGTACAGAGAGGAGGAGGGAAAAGATGGGGCAAAATGTTCCAGAGTTTCACAGGTTATTTCTGACTTTTTACCATTCACTGACAAGGCTGCTGTGGTTTTTTGGTTCCCCACTACACATGTATAGTCTCCAGCATCCTTTGGGTCCAGATCATGGATCTGCAGCTCAGCCACCGTGCCCTCCTGCATCATCTTGTACTTTTTACTCGGCCGGAGAAGAGTGTGCCCCTTACTCCACTCCACAGGAGCCTGTCTGCTCAGCTGGCATCGCAGGGTGGCTGCCCCACCTTCCACAGCTTCCACATTCTTCAGCTTTTCTTTGATGAGCACAGACACAGCCGAGGAATGAAGCATTCTCGTTTTGCTTTAGGAGAATCATTACCAACTGGTGACCTCACATGGGACTTAAAGCCAAAACTAATTCTCTTGGCACAGCTGTTAAGCTCTGACCTACCTGCACTTCTAGGACTCTAGTTGCATTTACAATAGCACACCAGGAGTTTGGGAGGAAATAAAACCAAAACAATTATTTTCTAATAATCAGTAAATCAAAGTAATTACCATTCTGCTGCCCAAATGCTGTTGGTCACAGGTGCATAAGGACTTGCTGAGAAAGTGCAGAAAAGAATCACATATTTTTTAACAAAATGTATAGCTGAGGCCCTTCTTACCTCCTGGCTTAGAGCTCAGACAAATGCCTCTATCCAGAGCAGAAAGCAGAATTATTTCAGAGAGAAGAAAAGATATTTCATTATCAGGTATACTTGATTATTATGTTTTAGCATAAAGTTATTGTCCTAGAAAACAGAGAACACAATGGTCCCAGCCAGAGCTGCCTTTTGTTTGTACTGATCCCTCTTTTTCTCAACATTCACTATAGATGTGCAGGGGCTAGCAGGACCATGGCCAGGACAACAACAAAAGGTCACAAGCAGGTGTCTTATTCCTACCATGGATTTTGACTTGGGCTGTACTCTGCTGGTCTCCAGTGTCACAGGTGTATCTTCCCGCATCTTCTGGCTCTGTATTATGAATCACCAGCTCTGCCACTGTCCCCTTCTGCTTCATTTCATATTTGGCACTTGCCTGGAGCGTGGCTTCTCCCTTCTTCCACACCACAGTGGCATCAGCTTTTGTGAGCTCGCAGCGCAAGGAGACAGATTTCCCTTCTTCCATTTCTGTGTTCTCCAGGGCTTGTTTAAAAAGGACAGGCACAGCTAGAACACAGAACCAGGGATTAGGACATGCCCTCTTGACCTGCTGTCCAAGTGGCCCATGATCATAAAATCCTAGAAAGTTTTGGGTTGGAAGGGCCCTTAAAAACCCCCCAGCCCCCCCCCCCCCCCCCCCCCCCCCCCCCGCCATGCGCAGAGACCCCTTCCCCCAGCCCCGGTGGCTCCCAGCCCCGTCCAGCCTGGCCTTGGGCACTGCCAGGGCTGGGGCACCCACAGCTGCTCTGGGCAGCCCGTGCTGGCGCCTTGCTGCGCTCACAGGGAATTTCTTCCTAATAGCTAATGTAAATCCTATCGCTACAACAAGCCCTTGTAAAAAGCCCCTCTCCAGCTTTCTTGTTGGCCCCTTTAAGTACTGGAAGGCTGGAACAATGTCTCCCGGAGCCTTCCCATCTCCGGGCTGTACAACCCCAGCTCTCCCAGCCTGTCTGCGCTGGAGAGATGCTCCAGCCCTCTGAGCATCTCGTAACACTCCAACAGATCCATGTCCTTCTTATGTTGGGGGCCCAAGAGCTGAATGCAATCAGCTGTCACATCTTAAAACCAGTCATTTTCCAAATGAGCAGAGCAGCCCTAGACCCTCCCTTGGCTGCGTGGCATCAAAATGATTCTGCTTGGGAGCAGGATGAAACCTCTCCCTGCAATGTTATCATCTCACTGTGGACTCCTAGGAGTATGGGGGAAGTTTCTCTCACTTTTAATAAGGATCCCTACTGAGTCTTCTGGGAATCCTCACCTAACAAATTCCCTGCTGCTGCAGGGCTCCGAGACACTGTTCATGTCCTGTATCTCTCCTGCTTTCTGCCCCAGCACAAACTACATTTGCTATACTACTAAAGGTACTGTATTTTTTAAGGCATTTGGGAGTGCAGATGGCATCCGAGAGCCTTTAAAAAAGATGGTTTCAGGAGTCTGGGGTTCTAAACATCAGTTGGACACCTGCAATTTGCCATTTGCAAATTGCCTGCAATTCTGTTTTCACGTTCTTGTGCTCCAACACTTCTGCATCTTCATCTCTAACTCAAGTCTGGATCACAGCCATGTAAAATAGCTGATAGGTCAGGAGCTATGGCACGTAGGGTATAGAAAATGAATCCTCTGCACTTATTTGTTGCCCAGTGGGAAGTTACAGATTTTAAATCCCAGAGGTATAATGTGAGATTAAATGAATGAAATATATACAAGTGTTCACAAATAGGCAAGATTACCTTTAAATTTTACATATGAATTTGGAGATAGCACTGCCACAAAAAAAGAAGTGTTATGTGATATTTTTTTTTTAAATCTATTAAGCAATGCATTAAGCAACTGTGGCAATGTTTCTAACTCTGCCTACCATTTACTTTCACCCGAGCCGTGGTCTTCAGTTCTCCAGTGCTGCAGGTATAGTCTCCAGAGTCTATTGATTTGACATCTCGAATAATGAGCTCTGCCACAGTACCATGCTGCTTGAATTCATACTTCTCACTGGCATAGAGAACAGTGCTTCCCTTCATCCATTTCACTGGGGTATCAGGTTTGCTGAGCTCACAGGTCAGCTTGACTTGTTTCCCTTCTTTAACTTCTTCATTTTGGAGCTCTTTCTTGAAAAGAACTGGTATTTCTGAAAAAGAATATTGCAAATGTTTAAGGAAACACAGGAGTTTGGAAATCACTTTCCCCTTTTTGTTTCAGATTCCATTACTGAGATAGAAAACCACAGGAATGGAAAAGCACTAGTGAACAGTAAACAGATTCTGACAACTCACATCTGGCTGCCAGCGCTCTACAGCAGCAAAAAAAAAAAAACCAAATATTTGAGACCATCTGCTTATTTTCCTTTTAACCACTATATACACCATTGAAGATGTTGCTACTATTACAATTGTCATTATCAAACTAGTGGCAGCTGCTGCACTGCCATTAATGACACAGTGTGCTGCAGTGTTGCAGATGGGTGGTCAGAGCTGGACAACTGGCACAAAAACCGTAAAACTTTACCGAGGTCAGCTCACACGTAACACAGAGGACACAGAGAAATGGCAAAGCACTTTCTATCATGACCAGCAGTATTGATTTCTCATAAGAAAGACCCACAACATGTTTTTATCCGACATGAATACAGACTTAGAAACAGCACAGAGCAAACAGAGAGGAAAGCACAGCTGTATGTGAAAGGGTCCCTGTGGAGATCCCTGTGCAGGCTCTGTCAGCTTAGGATTCAAGGCTTTAAGGTCAGCTAGCATAAGCAAGGCTCCTATTGGGAAAAAATCCTCAGCTGAAGTGTTTTCCCCTCCATTTATGAAAAAAAAAACCAATTTCTTCCTAGCTTCTGCTGTCTTATAAATATGCAAGTCAGCTACTGATTCATGATACAGCTGTCCTGTGGCTAATTGAAATACTACAGACTGTTCTGCTCCCCTTCTACCTCTACTTTGGGACACTCAGTGGCACGTGGCTACTGGCATTTTTTCTCTCTCTCTCTTTTTTTTTTTTTTTTTTTTTGGTGCTATTTTGGCATTCTGCTGTTCTGATCTGACCCTAACAGATAAACGAAAGGTGCAACAGTGTAATTTTTTGTAGACACCCTTGTGACTTGACTCTGGTGGTCTACTGGTGGTCTGAATCCGTGTGTTTAAATCCTGCATCCATCACACCTTTCTGTGTGAAGGGAAAAACAGGGCAGCTGTGTAACATCACAAATGTGGTTTCTGCTAACAGAAAATTGTTCATCACGAGTGAGATCCAGGTCCTGCTGAAGCCAGCACAGATCTTTCTTTGGTGTGTAACGAGTATTGGGAAAACATCCTAGTGCTACAGAAAGACATAGAAAATCAGGACCATTAACCATCACCTCTCTTCTTCGTTACACCACCAAGGTCTTCTCTTTCCCTGCACAGCAGATCTCAGCCTTAAGCTGGCTTTTTTGCACTCTAGATCAATACTATGAGCATCTTGCCTTCCCTCTTCATGCTCTAAGGTTCAGGATGACTATTGCAACAACCCAAACACTTTTTGGTCACACTGACTTCTCTAATACAGGTACAGCTTCCAACCTGCCCTTCCCAGGTGTGTTACATACACCTTGCATGCAGGAGATCCGCTGGTCAGGCTAAACATAGCCTGTGCCAGTAACAACCTGGACCTGCTCAAACCTGCCCACGTGAAGGGGTGATTTAGCTCACAGATACCAAGCTCCTCCTCAGCCGTGGGCTGGGGTAGTCACTCAAGGCAGGCAGGAGTTATTACAATACGGGTAGTAGATAAACCCTGTTCCGACACGGCTCAGACCCAACCCTGACCTAACGTACTCGGTGCTTATCCAGCATGTTCAGGGAAGTGACACTAAGGTCTCCTGTGCCTAAGAACAGAACTTTTGCTTCAGCTCAGACAGCAACTCTTTAGACAGCCCCTTCTGCTCGATCACAGTTTTTGGGTGCATTCCTCTCAATAAATTTGGCTGCCTAAAGCAGTTACCCAGACAAACGTGGTGGTGGAGCTCCCTCCTTGGAGAGGGCCATCAGCGGAGACACCTTCAGAAGGTGATTCATCCTTTCTCTAGATTACATCTTAGGCTGGGTGGATCTCCTACAGACATACCCACTGTCCTTTACTGACCCATTGCTCTCTTCTCCAAAGAGTTTAGACACTTGATTTTCACAGAGCTAAAACAGATAAGATGAAGGATTTTCCTGGTTTGTTCTATCACCTCTCTGGGTGCTGTTCCAGATGCCTTGATGAGAAGCTCTCCTGCACTATGGTGCAATGACACGAGGCTCCTTTTCAGTATAGTTCCACATTTTTATCATTTCAGTTTATTACTCTGACCTTGGTGTTAGATGACGAGTTAGGACCCAAACCATCACTCCAAATGTTCTTACCCTTGACAGTAATAACCGCACTACTTTTAGCTGCTCCAGCCTCACACTCATATCTCCCACTGTCTTTTTCTTCTGCCCTGTGAATGACAAGCTTGGCTTCAAATCCCGACCGGCTGATGTTATACTTGGAAGAATTCCTAAGGCTCTTCCCATCTTTGCACCACTTTACAGCGCTGTCTGATTTGGAGGTTTCACAGTGAAGGATCACATCCTCTCCCTCAGTGACTTCAGTATCAACCAGCTCCTTTGTGAAGATGCAGGGCTTCTCTAGAATCACATAAAAACCATCTGAGATCTTTCAGAAGAGGTGTGGATTTTCAGATCACAAGTAATCTGTGAGATTTACATCCAAGACTACCTGTATCAAAACTACAGGTCAAGGTTAGTGACAAATAATTTTGTGTTCATGACTATAAAGCCCTTGGGAAGGCACCAGTCATACCATAAAGTGTTGTTAGTAAATACCTAATGCCATCTGGGAGAAACAGAGCAGACAACATGCCTGTTGAAGACCATAAATAAGATCTCTCTCACATCTCTCCAAATAGGAACAAGACAGAGGCACGATTTTCCTAAGCCATTTTCCCCGTGAGCTGATTAGTTTGAACCTTCTAACTGAATGTGGAAAAGCTAAATCTGCATGAAGTGAGGCACATTACAGGTTTTTCAAAGCCAGTCACCTAAAGCAGGTCTCATCTCATCGGTATGAGTCCTCTAAAAACCAGGCAGATAGCTCAGATAGGTCACATAAGGTGTCTCTATAGCCGCTGGAAGATGACAGACACCTCCAAAGACCAAATATTCACTTCCAAATCA
The DNA here is from genome assembly GCF_017639655.2 of Falco naumanni. Taxonomy (NCBI): domain Eukaryota; kingdom Metazoa; phylum Chordata; class Aves; order Falconiformes; family Falconidae; genus Falco; species Falco naumanni. Next base: position 59,668,076 of record NC_054057.1, read on the forward strand.
GGCCACTAGGACAGAGAAGATGAACTGCTCTCTTAATGTTTTTTAATTCATAAAAATCCAATCAATCAGGAGATCAAACTTGGGTTTGGTAGTATAGCACCATATACTAGCACTACCAAAAGGAATTAGCCTTTTTCAAAAAAGGACCTTCAATTTGCCTTCAGGGAAAAAAAAAAAAAAAAAAAAAAGCCACCAAAATATCTGTTTGCATTTTGTAGCATGGCAAAATTTGGGTAAATTTTGAAAAAAAAAAAGTTTCACAGGAAATGTGGTAATTCTGCAAAGAATGAGAATATGATCTGACACAGTGGAGACCGTATTTTATTTCTGTGGGCCATAACAACTATTTATGTTTCCAGTAAGAAAACACCTCTCCAACCCTGCCCTCCTGGGCTGTCTGGCATGCATTTTACTCCCTCTCCATGGAAGCAGACTAACACTACAGTTTAACTCTGTTTAACTTCTCCAGAAAAAACAATTCATTGTCAACAATGAATAGCAGAGAACACACATAACGTTGCCTATCAAACAATGAAAACTAAATCAAAAACCTATTTGTTGCACTTTGGGTTTGGTGTTTAGTTGGTTTCTTTTTTCTCAAACTAATTGATTTCTTCTCCTTTATCATCATCCTATCAGCTCGGCTTAGGGAAAACTGGACAAGGCACCCAATGTACCATCACTGCAGTATAACATTCCCACCTAAGGTCCAATAAACGCTCTGAGAGTTATCCAGGATTACAAAGTGTTCATTCCCCAGCCCTAATGTCATAACATAGGCAATGTTATTCTTGAGCATATACACAAATACATATGGTGGGGCCAAATTTGTAGCATTTTTATTATTTTTTCACCTACCCACATTAACCCCTATTTACTTCTACGCGTTCTTTCCTTCCTGCAGTCTTTATGATTGAATTACCTTTAACAACCAAACTGGCAGATGTTTTCTTATCACCAGCTTCAAATGTAATGACCCCCGAGTCCTTCAGTGAGAGTTTTTTCAACGTTAGCAAGTGATATCCACCAGGCTGAGACTGGATCTCATTAAGTTCATTGGTATGGAGTGGGGTTTTATCCAAAAACCACTGCACTTTGCTATACTCTACAGGAGAGATTCTGCATCTGAACATGGCAGATTCTCCTTCTAACACAGTGACATCTTCCAGGTCTTCTGTTATTAGCACTTTCTGGCCTGAAAGGAACATAGATACATCAATTACTGGAATCTTCTGGTTCTAGCATGAAAATCGATATGGAAAACTCCAAGATTTCCCACGTGAGTATTTCAAGGAAGAAATATGTTCATGATACAGAAGACTGAAACGCAATTCCCCCGTTACTGAACACAAAAACCACTCACAAGAAGATAAGATATACAGGACACACACCAAATTAGGATGAAGACAACTTCAAAGCACCAGAACACATACAGCAATACAAGTAGCCAGTACAATGCAAAGCCAGTGTTATAAAGGTTCTCATAATTAAACTACCTAGAAAGTCTCTTGACAGCATCATTTGGGCTCTAGATGTCACTAAGCAGATGATCCCTCCCATGAAAACCCCTCTGTTTTTCTAGAGCAAATATAACTTGCTTTCTATGGGACAGGAACACCCAGCCTCCACCTTCTTTGAGCTTGGTCCAACCTTAAACACAGTGGGTAGTGTCTGACTGCAGCTTTAGTAAAAAGAAATAAAACAACAATCCTGAAAAACTGCCTATATAGATATAGACCTAACTAAAAATAAATAAATAAGATAAGGTTATCTGTGTACATAAATATGTACCTAATGTTGCTCCTACTTACAAAACCAGTACAGGGAATTTTTACTTTTACCTTGAGCTTTGTGACAGAGAAGTATTTTTTCACACTGAAAAACTGGTGTTAGAAACCTCAGAGTGAATTCAGGTAGCTCAGACCCTGAGGCCATAATGAGGATGAAGCACACTTCTTTGCTTCTCAAGGCTGCTCTAGCAGATGATCAGAGGTGGAGGAGTCTGACACTACCCCCTAGTCTTTAATGACTAACTATAATGATTTATAAGTGGACACCACCACTGCATCTCCATGTGACTATTTCTGAATTGTTCCTCTCATTCTCTTGTTGTTTCAACAATTTTAGCTCAAGGGTTTCTCCCAGTCAGGGCATCAGTGAGGGAACTGGTGAGGCACAGTAACAACCAGACCTCACTCCTTCCCCCTGAATGCTGCCCTGCTGTTAACATTGCCCACCACCGCTCATTTACTGTCCGTAGCATCAAATAAAAGCTGTTGGGTTGTACTCTTCAGCTGGAGGTTGGGTTGTACCTTTCATCTCCAAGGAGCAGAAGGACATTAAGCACTTAAGGACGCCTAGACCACTCATTCACCCATCCCCTCTTAGAAAGCACTAGTAGAACGAGGCATCAAGGGACATGGTGAAAAGCCTGGAGCCAGAATAATTTTTCCCTTGTCTAATAGCAGGCCCCCTGAACCATATCCATCGTCTGTTCACACAGGAACACCAGCCTCTCCTCACATCAGTATTTTGAGGTTTACATCATACCCAAAGTACTCCAGGTGTAATTGCTTCAAACTGACAAATTGCTCTGCACATCCAGCTCCACGTTGCTAGGCTTCTGTCCACATGTCCTGTGCTGCGTACGTCCATCACAAGTGAGACAGAGCCAGAAACTGGTGGATCTGGCACCCATTTGCTGAGAGATAGATCTGCCTATGCATATAGTGCTTCCTGCTGGAGAAACAGGCTGTACAACCATATCCCTCTCATGCATACCTTGCACAGCTAGCTTGGCTCTGGACTGAGCGTCACCAATGTCGCAAGTGTAAGTGTCACTGTCACTTTTCTCCAAGTTCTTTATGGTCAGCTGGAGGACTTGTCCCTTCTGTGTAATCTCGTATTTCTTGCTAGCCCTGAGTTCAGCTATGCCTTTCCTCCAGACCACAGAGGATGCAGCTTTCTCACTCTGGCACATAAAAACTGCAGTTCCATTTTCATCGACTTTCAGATCTGAAAGTTCCTTGACAAAATAATTCGGTTTTTCTAGAAGGGGGAAAAAAAAAAAAAAAAAAAAAAAAAAGAGAGACACACAGATTTGTTACCCAGACAAGTGCTGCACATAGAGAATGGTTTTGAATCCCCTCCACCCCATTTGTAAATAATCACAGAATACAGAATCATTGAATCAGACAATCATTTAAGTTGATAAAGGTCCTTAAGATCATGAAGTTCAAAGTCCACCACTAAAACCATGTTCCTAACTGCCACATGTACACATCTTTTAAATACCCCTAGGGATGGTGACTCCACCACCTCCCTGGGCAGCCTGTTCCAGTGCTTGACCACCCTTTCAGGGAAGAAAGTTTTCCTCATATCCAGCCTAAACCTCCCCTGGCACAACTTGAGGCTGTTTCTTCTCATCCTATCAGATGGAATGGGTCTAAGAAGATCACCAGGTCCACCTCTTGTCCCAGGACATATCAGGTAAGATATTTCCAGGAAAGTTTAACAGCATCGTACAGGTAGTGGTGAGGTCTCATCTTGCAGACCACATACAGTTTTGATCACCCACGTTCAAAAAAGACTAATTCAATTTGCCAGTTATGATTGGCTCATTACATAGCACATTGATTTTTCAGTATCTACAAGGTGGATTTTCAAGTTTTTTTAAAAAGGCTTTTAATCCACAATGTTTTTTGAAAACTAAAAATTGATCCTATTTAGGGAGATGAGAAGAACATTTCCCACAGATTGTAGATATTTACCCCAACTTCTGTACACACCAGCCCCTATGCATGCTTCCACTGACCTTGCACTGTGATCCTTGCTTTCGTTTTAGAGACCTCCGTCTCACAGGTGTATTCCCCACTGTCCTTGACCGTAGAATCATGGATGATCAGTATGGCCTGTGTTCCCTCTTGGTGCAAGTCGTATTTCTGGCTTTTTCGGATTGCTTTGCCATCCTTGTACCACCTGATGCTCACATCAGGTTTTGACAACTCACAGCTCAGGCTGATGTCCTGCCCCGCTGCTGATGTTTTATCCTCCAGCTGTTTTATAACTTCAGTAGGTTTTTCTGAAGAAAGGGGGAACAGAAAGGGAACTTTGAATAAAAATCATGATCGCTATATGATTGGGGGTTTGCAATTAAAATATTTAGCAAGTTTTCATATTCCCTAATGAATGATTTGTAATATGTTAGGGAAGGGAGGGGGAAATAGTCTTGCTCTTTAGTACATATTAATTGGGCTCTCAGCGAATATGAATGATTGCTTACAGGAACTGAGAACTTGTCCTGATGGCATCCTTTTCAGGGGATGTCATTTTGTCATCGCTGAAGTTACTGTAGGTGTGCAGTTGTGGTGGGATCTGTCTCCCTAAATAGAGACATCTATGCCATAGAGATGTGTAGAGGAGGCACTCGCTCCAGGGCTGCTCTGCAAGCAGCAGTGATCTGCTAAGCACAGGCAAGAGACTTCAAGGAACAATTTTTTTTTGTCTTAAATAGGTCTAACAGTGGATGGCAAAGTATATCTGAAAACTATTTCTTCTCTCCACTGACTACCCAGGGAGCCTTGGGTGATTATCTCTGATGCACGCAGTCTGGGTAGTAATTATCTGTACAAATACACTACCGAGTGTATCATCCTGCAATTCTCAAATATGAATAAAAATTTTCAGGCTTTCACTTGTTGTTAGGGAAATATCTCAGCACTTCAAGGCTCACAGGGAAGGCTGTCATTCACTGTGATCATAACAAGAGTTTGCCTTCATAGTTTACTATGTTTACTGTTACTGTTACTATGTTTACTGTTACATGTTACATAGTTTACTGACCTTATAAAAAGACACCCAAGAAATCAAACCCCAGAACCTTTCTGATCTCATTACCTTTCACAACCAAAGCAGCTTTGGAGGTTAGACCACGGGCAGTGAAAATTATTTCCCCAGCATCATCAGGAATCACACTTTTGATACTGAGTATATATTTCCGACCCATGTTAGAGGTTCTAAATCGCCCACCACTTTCCAGTTTGCTCCCATTCAGTGTCCAGTTGAAGTCATCAATGCTTTCATGGGACAAAATACACTCAAAAGTGCAATCTTCTCCCTCCTGGATTTCAGTATTCTTCAGACGTTTTGTGATGCCAATGTTCAGTTCTGGAAGACAAAAAGTAGGTTGATAAAATGAGAAAAGGCTTTTCTGATTGACATGAGTAGTAGCATTGACATCTTTAGCTCATCAGACTGGTTTATGTACCGGATTTTCAGGACACCACTGCATTCCTTACAGGTGTATTTGATATGGGACGGATTTCTTAGACATTATCCACTCAGAATCACCACAAAGGTATAGAAAAGGGGAAATGTGAATCTCCCAGCTCTGCTCTGGAAGGACTGAATGAAGAACAGCTCACTTTGTGGAGAAGAGTCTAGATTCAATGAGCTAGAGTGGAGAAAAGCTATTGGATGAGAAGCCTCTGGGATGTTGTGTGAGGTTTTTCCTCCATGCTGATATGAGAAATGGGATGTTTGTATTCATTAACTTGACACCATCCTACCCCTCCTGGTGTTCAAATCAGATTCAGAATTTGTCTCATTATCAATATGAGTCTGAAAGCCATGAACAATTCTTTTTCCTTCAAATAGCCACAAGGATGAGAAGACAGGCTGAACTGCTGGGCTGTCCAACAGACAGTGTTGTCCTACTTTTGTGTTCCCACAGTGGACACTGAATTAATAGCTCAAAAATGTGAAACACAAGCTGCCTGAGGCTTTTTTGGGCTTTTTTGGGGGGTGGGGGTTTTGAGAAAGTATCTGCTCTTCTGGGAGGATTTCTGCACCTTAGGGATGTTCATGAAGGAAACATTGTCACTACATTCTTGACACGTGGTTTTTACCGAAATACTAGATATGGGTACATCAAAGAGCAACAGGGACTGTTCCGACATCATGGTGTTATGTGAGGCTTATGGAGGAACAGCTGTGAGATGTGAGCCAGTGACCCAGACCACCCGTATTTGCAGCACCCCTTGAATGCCCATCATCTACAATACTTACCCTGAACGCTGACCTTTGACTTGGCAACATCAGTGCCAATATCACAGGTGTATAAACCTGCATCTGTCTTTTCAAGGTCATGGATAAGGAGGCACAGGGTCTTCCCAGACTGTATCTGCTCATACTTGTTACCAGAAGTGAGCTTCACTCCATCCTTTTTCCAAACAGGTTTGACCTTCTCTTTGGAGACTTCACATTCCAGTTTAATCACACCCCGCTCCTCACCAAAAACATCGTCCAAGGACTTCATGAAGACAGCAGGCTTCTCTGAAGGTTAACAGGCAAAAGAGAACAACCAGGATATATAAGTCAAGATATTTTCAGTTGCTACCAAACATTTAAAGAGAGCTTAAGTAAACCTTTGACAATGCTGCTGATACCACTGCAGAACCTGAGGTAGTCTCACACCTCGTGACTGGAGTGACTTTTAGGGAAATCAGAACTTATTAGTGGGAGGATGCAGGGAAGGAGAGAGGCAGCCTGCATTGCCATGGGTGGGTGCTGATATTCATGTTGTAATCATGCTCTTTCCTTTGACTGCACACCTATGAGGTTGCAAGAACTCCTTTTTCTCCATGTCGGGGCATCTGTCAGGCACAGGAGATCCCATCACAAGGAACGGGGCTTGGAGCAGGCATGTAGAGCCCCAGTGAAGGCCAGAGGGACAGCTTCATGCTTCTATGGAATAGCTTCTCAACAAGATAGACTAAGTTTAAGGAAGCCCTTGTCTGCATCATGGAGGAACAGAAAATGTTCTCTGGGAACATCCTTCCACATTGCAGCAGTCTACAAGTGGAAAGGGCCCAGGTTAAAGGAAAAATGTGTGAAGAGAAGTAAATCGGGATGTTGGTCTTCCAAAGCCAGAGAGCTGGCACTGCCTTTTCACGAAGCAGGATTCAGGCAGTAGAAGCACCAACAAAAGGGTATGTTGCACACTCTCCTCACTCTCCTGAACATTTTTACTTTTGCCTTTTTATTGAATCCCTTTATCTAATTTAAAACATATTTGACAGAGAAGATAGTTGTAAAGGGGGAAATTTCTGACCAGATATAAAAGAAAGAAGAGGAAGTTCTTCAGGCCCTCTGAATGGGTAGAAGAGCTGAATTATTCACATACTCTGGCAAGAACAAATTAGTCATGATCAGAAGACAAAATGCAAGGGAAATCCGAGAGATGATTCTCCAAGAGGGTATGGAGGATGTCAGACTGACTTTCTGAGAGAATGGCTCAGATCATTTCCACTCATGTTTCCAGACACATGACGGAGTTAATTTAAGATAACAAATCACTATGATTTACCTGAGCATGTATGTACAGGTGTGTCACTAAAGAAAATGTGATCTTGAAATTCTGGCAAGAGTCTTACCTCATGTTTCTAACATGTCTAAAATAATTTACACAACTTACTGTGGCTTAGCTGACCATAGACGCATAGAATGGGTTGGGTTGGAATGGGCCTTTAAAGGTCACCTCGTCCAACCCCCTGCAGGGAGAAGGGACATATTCAGCTGGATCAGGTTGCCCAGAGCCCCATCTAACCTGACCTTGAATGTTTCCAGGGATGGAGCATTGACCACCTCTCTGGGCAGCCTGAGCCAGTGTCTCACCACCCTCAACATAAAAAATTTCTTCCTTACATCTAGTCTGAATTTATCTTCTTGTAGTTAAAAAATATGAAATAAAAACCTTTTTTAACTTTTAAACTTAAACTTTAAAAAACCCTTTTAGTTAAAAATCCTTGTCCTATCACAGCAGCCCTGCTAAAAAGCTTGTTCCCATCTTTTCTAAGCCACCTTCAGGTACTGGAAGGTCCCTGAGCCTTCTCTTCTCCAGGATGAACAACCCCAACTTTCTCAGCCTTTTCTTGTAGGAGAGGTGCCCCAGCCCTCTGATTATTTTTGTGGCCTCCTCTGGACCCGCTCCAACAGGTCCATGTCATTCCTGTGCTGAGGACTCCAGAGCTGGACACAGTACTCCAGTAAGGGTCCCACCAAAGCAGAGCAGTCCCCTCCCGCAACCTGCTGGCCATGTTTCTTTGATGCAGCCCAGGATACAGCTGGCTTTCTGGGTGGCAGACACACACTGCCAGCTCACGTCCAGCCCTTGTCCTCAGGGTTGCTCTCAATCCCTTCATCCCCCAGCCTGTATTGATACTACGGTTGCCCTGAACCAGGCGCAGAACCTTGCACTTGGCCTTGTTGAACCTCACAAGGTTCCCATGGGCCCACTTCTCCAGCTTGTCCAGGTCCCTCTGGATGGCATCCTGCCCCTGAGGTGCATCAGCTGCACTCAGCTTGGTGGTGTTGGCAAACTAAGGGTGCACAAGAACATGTTAAACCACAGCAACTCAGTTGTGTGACTGAACTTTAAAACACATGAAGGACAGCAGCAAACTGCCTTCTCTCTGCTGATTCAGTCCAGCTCCAGAACTGGTGTACTAAAGCTGTGCCCTACCCTGGGAGGTACACTGTAGAGCTCAGGTTCCTACAGTCAAAGATCTTTAGAAGCAACAGTTTATAGACTATATACTATTGAAGAGACCTACACGTAAAGGAAGTTGTCCTTGTGACTACTCTGGTAAGTACAAGGATGATAAGGAGCTATGGAAAGTATTGGCAGAACACCAAAACCATCTTCCTTAGAAAAATCATCAGCTACAGTAGAAACTTATGCTGTCCCCAGATACACAGACATGCTAAATAATAGCTCCTTTGCATCTCTTATTTACATTCAGGAGGAATGTGATCACGACCCACCTATCACCTTCAGACGCACGCTTTCTGTCACTTTGTCTGACTTCATAGTCACTGTGCCAGCATCCTCAGGTTTGACCTGCTTCATCGTCAGCATGTAGCAATTGCCAACATTCCTGATGTCATTGAAATTGTTGGTGTAAAGGAGGATGCCGTTGAGGAACCATTCCACATCCTCGTCATCGTGGGACAGCTCGCAGGAAAAGACAGCAGAACTCTCTTCTTCAATTTCCACGTCCTGTAGGTGTTTGAGTACTTCGACATTGCGGGCTGTAGGAAACCAAGGTACACAAATACCACATAGAGATTTCATAGCGTTTAGAGTTTATCAGATGATTTAATCCGGTCTCATGTACACCATGGGTCATCACATTTCATTTACTTGGTTCTACATTTGGTCCAACAAAAAACATCCGTTAAAAAGACTATGTTGCCTACAGCCCTCAACTCTGTATTATTTATTTTTTTTTCTTTTAGGCATAAAAGAGTTGTGCTTTATTTTCTTTTTAATTTAAAAATAAGTAAGTCTTTCTAAAAGGGTAATGACATTACAGTGATGCCTAAGTATCCCACAGAGCTTCAGTCCCTGTGTGCTAGTCACTGTACACACACACACTATAAATACATTGTCCCTGACTCGCTTCCAGGGAAACTGTGACACAGAGGATGAGATGAAGACAATGGTTTTGGCCACAAAAAGGAAATACAAAGAGATTATGCAACTCACGCGGGTTTCGAGAGCAACAGGAATTTAATTATTTTCTTTCCCAGTCCTTGACCAGAGGTTTCTCTTTGCAGCTTCTCCACTCATGAAATGCTGTTTCTCAAGGACTAGCTAACTCAGAGGAGGGTTTGGGAGTATTAAATAATTCTGTCATTTGGATGAACCTCTGCAAGGCTAAGCTGTTGCCAAGAGCTGCTCCTTGGGACTTCTGGAAATGATTCTGTGGCTCACCTCCAGGTCTTGCTGAAAGTGACACAGTGAACATCTTTTCTTACCGTTTCACCAGACATGAAAGACTGGCTAAAAATAGTTACATACCCGGATGAGGCAGAACATTGTTATGAATAACAAACAGATAGCAGATACAAAAGCTGACACACTGGTCAGGAAATGAAAGCCACAAACAAGACCACCGGAATCAGAGGCCTGCAGCAATTTAACACAAAGGACACTTTTAGCTAGAAGTACCAGAGTTCTAGTTCCTCAGGGGAAATGGAAAATAGTGTGCCTTGACATGCAAGAGGCTGAATTTCTGCCTTACCCAGATGGTGCCCTTCCACATGCATTACCTCTTTTATGGCAAGTGCTGGATTTCAGCGTCACAGAACAGCAGCACAGTGCATAACACAGTCGGTTGGCTTAAGATACTGCATTTACGTAACATTAGCAGAAGATAACTGTGGGAACCTACCTCTGCTCAGGAAGAAAAACCCAGTGTGAAATACTAAACTATAAAGACATGCAACAGGCTAGCCTCCCTGCTGCAAACCACTCGTACCTTCAACAGTCAGCGTGGCTTCGGTCTCCGCGTTTCCAGCCCTGCACTTGTACATGCCAGCATCTTCAGGCTTCACCTTCAAAATCTTGAGCTCCGCCGAATGCTGCTCCCGCTTAATTTTGTACTTCTCGGAGGGTTCAATGGGCACGTGGCCCTTGAACCATTTCACAATCTTTGGAGAAGGCCTGAAGTCGCAGGACAGGATGACTGAATGGCGCTCCAGAACGGTCTTGTCCTCCATCTTCCTGGTGATCTGTATGTGGTAATCTGCAAAGCAGGGTTGGGAAAGAAGAAAGGATCGATCTGAAGAAGTGGAAAGTTTCTAATCTGCATTTCATGCCAATTAATTTCATGTACGTTGTTCTCAACTGTTATGTGAACTGCTCAGATGGTGCTACAAGTTTCTGTTACAAAGCTGATGTGCTTTGAAACTAGAATGGCATGGTGATCTACAGGGAATGTGGGTTTCTGTAAGATAAAACTGTATATTAACTACCAAATGTATGGTCCAGTTCTGGTTAAGTGCTTAATAAATTACTCTCTAATTGAGGTTTCTATTCAAGTAAGAGCAAATTAAAGACAAAACAAGGACTTCAGGATGTGATTGGAGATATTTACTATGATGACAGCAGGAGATAAAAAACCTTGAAGCTTTGTCCCATGACAAACAAGTGACAGAGTGGATTAAGTAATCAAGCTATCAAACTTGTCTAGTTCAGAAATGGGACCAAATAAACTCTCCTGGCAAATTTCATCCGTTTTGTGCTCTTCAGTGAAGTCAGGAAGAAAAAAAAAGGAAAGAAAAACCAACCCAATTTTAGCTCAATAGATTTGAATACAAGGTTTCAATACCAGGCACATCAAAGTCATTTAATCAGATTCCTTCCTGAGGCACTGCTGTCTCATTTAGTGCATCCAGCACTGTGCCCAACAACTTCTAACTGGGAACTCAACAGATCTTCCAGCTACGCATACATATGTTTCCAAGACCCCAGCCAGTGGAGCCTGCACATTAGACAGTATTTAGGAAAAATTATTTTCCACTGACTGTGAGAGGGAGGATCTCTCATGATCCAGTTCAAGGCAGGACATATTGCATTACCTCTGACAAGCAGGTTTGCTGTGGATTTTGATTTCCCAATGGAGAACTGAATGGTGCCTGTCATATCGGCACTAGTCTTCAGTATTGTCAGCCTGTGGATGGTGCCTTCTTGCTGCATGATAATGTTTCTGCCAGCCTGTAAGATTTCCCCACGTAGAGACCATTTGGGAGGTTTCACGGATGGAATGGATATCTCACATTCAAACTTGGCTTCTTCAGGCTCAGTCACATCCTCATCACACAACTCCTTTAAAATATTAATGGATTGCTCTGGATGGAATGAGAAAGCAGGAATTTAGGAGTCATGCAAGAACTCTTACATTGTCAACCTGCACACTCATGCCATCTTTTCTGCACTTGAATACCACACTTATTAGCTCAAAAGGCCTTCAAACATCCCTTTTTTATATAAAGCCAAACATACATGGCTGGTCACAGGTCAGACAATGAGACTGTGACACGGCCTCAGGAAAGTCCAGATCTGATTTCCAGTCCTATTTCTAATGCCAGCTTCCTATTCTGATATCAAACACTTGGCACTATAAAATGGTGCACTGAAACACCGATGTTTATAATAGGACAAGTTATTGCAACTTTTTCTCTGAACAACAAACTTTCTCCAGTATATCTGATAAACTTCTCTGAAACAGGAATTTCATCACTTTCCTTAGGAGAATATATTATATATTAATTTTCCAGGATCTTCCTGCCCTTACAGTCCTAAGAGGATTCAATATCAATGGACTTCAGAATAAATCAATATTGAATTAAAGTACTTTTTAAGTGGTATTGTGTTTTCAAAGTAAATGACAACAGCTTTTTGAATCACCCAGTCTTCCTTCCAGTGCATCCTGGGGGGAGGGGGGGCAGGGGGGAATGGTTTATTACCTTCAACAAAGAAATTAGCACTGCTTTTGTCATCAAAGGCATCACAAGTGTATGTGTCCTCATCTTCATAATCTGCATCGTTGATGATGAGTTTCCGATAGACACCATCACTCACAATTTCGTATTTGGCACTAGGGTGAATTTCAACATCCTTTTTATACCATTTAACTTCGGCATTGGCACGAGACACCTGGCACTCCAGGAACCCCCGATGTTTTTCAAGAGCAATCTTATCTCTCAAAGGCTTCACAATTTTTACAGGCAGCTCTAAAAGGAGTAAAAAAAAGATGGAATAATCAGTATAGTTTCCATGAAAGATGCCAATTAAAAACTCACTAACAATATTTCTTTTATGTTCGGTTATTTGGATAATGACAGGATTCCCCACTATGCTAAGCACTCAGCTCTTCACTTGCTGTGCATTAGTTAATTAAAGGAAAACCTTTTACCCATATTTTACCACTTGAATGGGTGAACTACAGAGATAATAAGTAATTCACTCAACATTACACAGCAGTGTTATGGCAAAGCCAGGGACTGATCTCGGATTTCCTGAGCTCCTCATCAGTGTGTTAATTCAAACGTCTCCTTCTCTCTGGCTCTATCACATCGTTTAAGTCAAACACAAAAAAATGCTGTATTTTTTTAAACATACACCAGAAAGAGAAAATGCAGGAGAAAGTCAGGCTATAGCCTCAAAGTTCAAACATGGCTTTTAATGTCTTATGGTACAAAACCAACCTCCTGAGAAAGTAAACTGTTATTTAGCAAAAGTAAATTCCCAGGCTGGTATTTAACATGCAGTAAGGTAGGCAGGAGGTTTTCTTTCCCTGAAAGCTCTCGGTGTTGTTTAACATTCTTCACATTAAGAGTGAGGGAAGTTGGTTCATTTGTAACATAACGGAATTTGAGCAGTATCAGCATAAAAAGTATAATTACCTTTTACAGTAAGCTGAGCACGAGATTCTGCCTTTTCTGCTACAAATTTGATCTCTGCTGCATCTTCAACTTGGACGCGCGCGTAAGTCAGCGAATAGGTCTTTCCTGAGAACAGACACAACCAGACATAGCCCCTCTCAGCAAACAGCTTCACTCTCCAAGGCACTCTGCCAGGCACAGCATCACCCACCTGGCTTCAGGGCATCACCACCTGCTCTCATGGCAGCAAGGCCAACCATTCCCCTACACCTATGTCCCTGTATCAAAGGACAACCTAACCTCAGCTCCTCCAAGGAATGATGGAACATGGCCCTACAGCCAACGGGAAAGTACCTGAAACAGAAGGATCCCACCCACCGTTAGATGATACAAATTCCTACCCACCGCTGCCAGCATGGGATGGTGGGATGACACCAAGTTTGTTTATTAAAGTTCCTACCATGTCTCTGTCCCAGCCTAGCTGCAGCCCCAAAACAAAAAAGAAACTCTGCTGAACCTTCTTAACTTGATTTTGGAGGTCAGACCCATCTGCTCAGTCTCCCATACCACCACCTATGCAAACCCACTCCCACTCAAGAATGAATCCTTTTTCACCCTACCGTCTTGACGCATTCTAATATTGTCGGTAGCCTTCAGCTTGTTGTCATTTTTGTACCATTGGGTTTGAACCTCATCATGTGAAATCTCACAGACGAAAGACGCGCTCTCATATTCATTCACTTCCACATCTTCTAGTGGTTTAACAATCTTGATATCTCGGGCTGTGAAATGATAGAAACAAATACTTATTTAGAGTTTCTCCATAACTGAGTGTGGTGTGTTTACCTTCTGCATACTTGCGTGGAAACAAATGGGATTGTGTTTTATTCTAGATCAGCCTCCCTTCCTGAGTAGTTTCTCTCTTCAACACTGTAAATACATTTTATGTTTGAACCTACAGCTAGAATTTACCAGCTACAGTGGAGCTCACTGCAAGAGGATTTTTTGGATGCCAGAACTTCATACAGGTTTTAAAAGAAGTTAAACATATTAACAAAAGGAAATCTGCCAAGGAAAACTAAACACAAGCCTACAATGTCTTGTGTCACTATAAATCTGTCGCATTCACATGTTTTTCTCTGCACACTCTCCTCTCACTGCCCTGCCTGTGTGTCTGGACTCTATCAGCCACATCTTTTACCTAGGAGACACCTTTTCTTCAGAGTACCCTGAACTCGGTATATTCCTCTTAAATTAGTGCAAAGCTGCAGAGGTAACGTCAGAACTGACCCATATTTCTGTGCTCCTGCAGCGCTTTCCTTTTGAAAGGGAAGGCCTTGATGCACCTTGGATTAGCCTGAGAGTGCAAATGCAAACCAGCCAGCTTTCAAACAACAACCCGTCCCAACCACAAAGTCAGGGAGAAAAGGGCAGGTTCAACAGCGCAAAGGAACAGCGCGGGTGCTCGGGGAGATACTGCTGAACAGAAGTGGCCACACGGGGACAGCATCTAGTAAGCAAAGAGCTGATCCGTCTTTTCAGATGTCCCTCTGGAAAATAACATTTGTGAGAGCACAGCAGACCTCTCAGTCCAGTAACTGCAGTTTAGCACTAGCTTATCTCCGGTGCTTCAGAGCCTGGCAACAAAACACGCCTGGCGCTGGACCAGCTGCACAGTGCAGCACACAGAGGGGAAAACGGTCTTGAGCATAAAGGAGAGGTGCAGTCAGAAATCACAACCCTTTCCTTAGCATTTGCAATACAAAAAGTAGGGCACTTCTTGAGATCACATCCAAGACTTGTCCAGTCCCTGTTCAGGCAAAGTCCCCCTGTGACAATGGCTAAACCAAAAAGCTAAACCAAACCCCGTCAGCACCAGCCACTGAGCCCCTGCTTTGTGCCAGGCTGTCCGCTATTTGCTAACTCGCTAGTCTAGAAAGACCATTTGTATTCCAGAGAACAGAAAGCACTTATAAATGGAAAGCTCAGTTAGCACCTCTTCCAAAAATACTCCTCTAAGGACAGAGCAAGCACAGGACAGCTGTGCCAGCGCTTTCTCACTAGGAAGAGAAAGTTAACCAAAATGAATTAATTGCAAAATACTCCAACTCGCCACAAAGCATTTCTTGCTGTGTAGTCAGAAATACTGCAACACGTGTAATTTCCTACTTCAGTCAAACATACCATGAACCTTTAGGGTAGCTGATGTCTTGTCTTCAGCTGCTTCACATGTATAGGTTCCCTGGTCTTCATATTCACACTTGTGAATAATGAGGCTTCTCTTAGTTCCCTGGGAAATAATCCCAATTTTTTTACTTTGCTGGAGCTCCTTCCCATCCTAGAAGGGAAAAGGCCAAACCAAATCACCATCAAGTCTTCTACATCTGCTGTGAACAAAATGAACATTCAGACCTGTGCTTAATTCACCTGTCTCATTGGATTTCACAGAATTGTGCTTATATGCTGAAACTTAAGCACAGTGCAAAGTTTTCAAGAAGCACAAATGGCTGAAGAACAGGCATAACTTCTGGATGACACCTCCTTGAAGGCTTAAGGCACTGTCATGGTTGGCAACAATTCTTTTTTTTTTTTTAATTAATTAATCTGAAGAATAGTTCTTCAGACATTACCCTGAAGAAATGCTGTTATCCCCATTTAAGGGGAGTATCAGCTGAGCCCCAAGGAAGGTACATCAAATGCCTGGCCTGATCCCCAACATGACTGTCAGGTGTAAAGGGAATTGAGATTTCATCTTAAATCACAGTTCCCAGTGAGGTTATAAATCCTGGGTGACAACTGCTAGGCATGAAGTAAAGCCGCAGACCGCATTGCTGTCGGCTGCAGTGCTCACATTCCGTGTAAGAACAGAAACAGTTAACTTTCAACCCTGTAAACACACCCAGCAAATAAATAACAGAAAGTGATGAAGTAAAGGAAAAGTAAAGGCAAGTAGATGAACGTAAGGACAAGAGAGCAATGCTAAGAGCTGTATACCAAAGGCTCAGACTCACATCCCCTGGAAATGATATTAAAGGCTCTTATTCCCTTCCAGCGAAGTCAAAAATTAAAATACCGCTATCTGTTAAGTGCTGTACCTTGAACCACTTAACGTCCACGTTGGGCCTGGACAGCTCACACTCAAATGTGACCTTGAGCTTCTGAGTTACATCCATGTCTACCAAAGGTTTGCTGATTCTCACAGGCAGTTCTGGAAAAAAAAAAAAAAAAAAAAAAAAAAAAAAAAAAAAAAAAAAAAAAAAAAAAAAGAGAAAGTCCAGTTACTAGAGAATTAGGTCTCCAAGACCATCTGGCACACGCAATTATGAATAGGTAGAGCCTAACTTCCATGCTTAATAAAACTTATGACAACAAAATCATATTGTTTTGAGCACATTGGTATTAGTTGTTCTGTGAACAATGATGTTATAATAATCCTGTTGACATTAGAAGGATGCGTTACCGATGATGGTCTGGTGCTTAGCATCACTTGCAGTCACAAGGAAAGCTTGTTGCCCTCTTAAAAGCTCACTCTCTGGGTCAGGAGATGACACATATCCCACACCAACCAGGACCTGAGACCTCTGGGTCTGCGTACCTGTCACAGTGAGCCTCCCTGATGAATGAATGCCCTCTGCTTTGAAGGAGATGAGTCCTGCATCTTCAAGAGTCACCAAAGATAGAGTCAGTGAATGTTTCTTCCCCAGGACACCAATACTGACATTTGATGCAGGCTTCAGGCGAACACCATCCTTCTGCCAGGTGCCTTCCACATCCTCATGTGACACCTCCACTTCGAAGGTGACAGTCCCTTTCTCAGAGACTTCGAGGGGCTGAAGACCCTTCACCAACTTGATCTGCCTCACTGGAAAACAAGAAGGGCAAGCTGGAGATTGCACACTGACAGCTATGAAATACCCCGAGGACTTCCAAAATAATTATTTCCCTATTCCTCATGCAGGTACCTGCCAATTAAATGGTATCTTACAATTAAAAAGAACACCTTTGTAGGGAACAAAACCTGTCCATGACCATACTGCTAGTATGGCTGCTGTTCTTAAGGTGGATGCTTTCAGCTGGGACAAACAAGTCAAGCAAGCATTGCAGAAAAAGGGTAATGTGACCCTTTTCCTATCAAGGTCCACCACACTCGCTGTCTAGGACAGAAATAAGCTTTGGAATTGTATGCACATACAGAAGACTAGAGACATTCCTGTGCTGGGTGAGGTAGTCACCAATAACCACCAGGAAGAACCACTCAAGAAGATAACACTGTTATTTATACTGGGATCAGGCTCCCTGTGCTGTACAGGAGCAATGTTGCTGAAAATTCTTGTTCTTCAGGCATGATTCAAGAGAAAGAAAATTATCACTAGAGACTAATAAAGCATAAAGGAATAAAAAAATATCGTACAGTTCTTCAACCAGGATAAAACCAGGGAGGGAAGGAAGTAGCAGGAAGAGGAAAAAGCTTTGAGTAAAAGGAAAAGAAAAAAAACCAGCTCATGACATGGTGTGATGTACACTGGCACCTCACAGCCTGGGGGAAAAAGCATCCATGGTTTGGGTGGGTATTACCTGTTTCTATGGCAAGTCATCAGTGTCCTATCAGCCAGTAAAATGGATTTAGTGTTTAAACGTGTTACATTCTTAAAAGAAATTGTCAATTAAAAACAACAAGCAAACAAAAAAATCCTCTAAAAAGTCATTAATTGTTCACAGAAACCTTCAATTCTATGGGTTTCCTGGAGTATTTTGACCTTCCTAGTGCATGTTTAGTAGAGATAATCCACGATCAGCCAGCATCCGAATGCAGGCTTGACAGGAGTGGGCTGTGGGCTCTGTTCTGTGGTCAAGGGCTGGACCCAGCTCCTGGGCTGAGGACACCACACCCTCCCTGAGGCTCAAACATTTCCTGATAGCACCTGTCCTTACACCACATGGGGGACAACAGGGAATAAACTATTTCTCCAAAGGTCCCACAAAGGTGTTATGAATATGCTACAGCATTACTAACAAGCCGGGCAGAAGCACAGTACGGTTCTGCCCAGGAGGGCAGCAGCAGGCTCCATGCAATGCCATCTCCTTGTACCTTCCCTGCCACCCTATCGCTTGTCACACCTCACAGCAGGGTTAGAGAGCAGCACAGACACTGTAGAATCCTGTCTAATTCCTCTTTCAAAGAAACCACACTGATTCCTCTTTCATGGTCTTCTCCAAGGTCATGACCACATAAAAGGAGTTTGCCCCAAGGACAGATCTCAAACCAGACAAATGAGGGAAGTGCAGACACTTACAGGAACTTGCTCTTTGCTTCCCAAAGACGGACACCAGAAATCCTGACTTTGCTCGCTAGAGGTTGCATCCGTCCCCTATTTCTGATCTGATTTTTGTGGCCAGTCCCTATTCCCTCAGGGTACCTCATGCTCTGAACAGTGTACCTGCTACTGTCTAACCTTCTCCTAGGATGTCTATTGACATACCAGCCCTTCAAACAGTGAATGGAGCAAGGACCAAACTGAAGTTATTCCAAGGAGATTACAAAAGGGACTTGCAAAAACATTAACTAAATACCATAGCAATTAACTCAGTGAGTAGCCTCCTGGCTATATCCTCACCTGGTGTTGTACATAGGATGGAAAAAAAACCCACCAACCAAACTTTTTCAAAAGTCTTGTCATAAAGCAGCAACAGTTGGGGAATGGTAGAACTTTACAGGATTTATTTAAATAGACAACATTTTCTGTCAAGAGATTTGAAATTTCATACTTGTGTTCCCAGTATGATTTCTGCTATAATTAATTGACCTAATTATGCTTTTCCCTGCTGAAAGCTTAGAGGTGTATTACCCATGTCATTACCCATGACTGACTTATTTAAGTCTTCCACAAATGTTTCCACCTGGTTACAACTGAAAATAGATATTCAGCCAGATATGTCATTGTTTCAAGTAGCTCAGTTGTTTTTACAATCTCCTGGCATCTTAAAATCAGAACAGATGCTTATCTTTTGATGAAGCAACTTTTATAGTGGAGCAAATCAACAGATTTTCACATAGCTATTCCTTCTTTACATTGCTCCAAAAGCAATCTCAAACCAAACAGTACTGGTCCAGCTCAGTGGGTTTTTTTTAAAAAGTCCCTCTGAAATCCACCGCCTTAGCCTAAAGCTGAGCACCAAATAACAGTAGCTCAATTCCCCAGACTGCGAGCATTTAAAGAACTGCTGACCTCAATGTAAGCTCTAACACGTTCTATTGAAAGGAGCTCATTTGCTTAAACATAAAAAAATAGAGCATAATTTAGGCTTCTCCTTTTAGAGTCTTGCTTTTGCTGTAAAGCAGCGTGAGAGCTCGGTGCCATCTCAGCTGGAGGACTTGGAGGCAGCACACATATGGGCTAGTGAGATACTTGTATACGGTCCCTTTCTTCCTGCGTCTCATAACTAAGGCTTAGATGATCATATGCAGAAAGAATTCCCTGCTATAGTGAGTCGATTCCCCTTTTTTATCATGGTCTCTTCTCAGATCACCTTGAGTTTTCATCACTGCATGGAACTATCTCAATTCATCAACAGAGGAGCTACTTTCTACAGTGACACTAAGTGTAAGCGATGAGAATGCAGCTGCGTGCCTGGGAAGCACAAAGCAAAATCCTCTCTCCATCACAATAGGAAGTTCATGAACGAGACACAGATACACATTTATGCTTGCATGACTCACCTTGCACAACACACTCTTGACAGCTATCAGAACTACCCAGTTACCTCCTGCATAAAGACTGGTCCATCATTTTTGTTTTTACTACTTGGCTGTAGCAACATCCAGTGCCTAAAAATAGGTGTAACAATCTACAAACAACTGCTAACAATTCTTGCTGGAAGGAATATGAATATCACCCAGAGTCTGAAAAAAATGCCTTGGGGTGCAACATGTGAAAGAGGATGGAGCAGAAAACTGCACTGTACCACACTGCATTCTTCCAACACATTGTGACTGTGGAAATGCTGTGTTTCTTTAACTTCCATGGACCCAGTTCATCTGATTTAACTGAGATAGTAAACCTGAATCTACCTCTAAATCAGGATCATAGTCACCCATGGTTCCTTGAATATTTAAGACACTCCAGAAGGTAATTCAGTGCATCTAAGACTTTAAGCACTCCTTGGAGGTCTTTTCATCTCTCTGTTAACTACAGAGGGAGTTGAAAGTAACGTGCTACATTGAGGCCTCATGAATCCAAGATGAATCTACCAGCTGCTAGTCACTGCTAATGTCTGTTTTATTCTAGAGCTATTCAGTTCAGAGAAAAAAGATGAGCAACCACCAGCAGAAGTGATAACTGCCCCGTATCGGGATGCTAAAGCAGTGAGGTTTTAACAGCTCTCAGCCAGGAAGGTTTTGAAAATGAAATGAGCAGTGCATGGAAGTGATTTGAAAGACCCTGTTCTGTATGAGATAGTCTGTCATCATTTTTATATATTCAATTCCATCAGAAGACCACAAGATTATAAGGCTGGAAAGACCTAGAAAAAATCATCTAGTCCTTCTCTCCTCCTCTAAGACACGCTCAGCTCTTTATGTCATCTCAGACAGATAGTTTGCTAACCTTTTCTTAAACCCACGATGGAGGCTCCAGGACCTCTCCAAACAACCTACTCAGTCATCCAACCATTAAAAAGCTTTTTTATTGTATAACCCAGATCTTTCTCATTGTGATTGAAGTCCATTATTTCCTGTCATTATTTCCACATGGAGAACAGACTGTTCCCTTCCACTTCACAACAGCTTTTTATGTACTTGAAGTCTGTTATTGAGTCCATCCTTACCTATTATTTATGACCTACACAGCACCGATTGGTGGCAGGGGCTTTACAGACAAAATTAGATAGTCCTTCAGAGCTTAAATCCTATCTTCATCTATCCTGTAACAATCACGACAAAAGGATGGAGGAAAAAGGACAGAAGTACAGGGCTACAGCTGACATCATTAGCTTGCTTGAAAGGGCAGCACCCTCAGATAGATTTGCTCTTGTAGTTTTTTTAACCCTGACTGAATATGAAGAGACATTTAGAAAGAGGTGGTCTGAAGAGAAGAAATAGGGTAATGGATGGCTGAAGGGGGAATGGTTTGCTAAAAGCCATACAAAGGAAAAAAAACAGAGCATACCAGAGAGCGAGAAATTTCAGAGGAAAGAGAAGAATCAGCTAAGAAGCTTAACGGTCAACAGCATGACTGAAAGCTGGCAGGATGAGATGGAGGCAACAGGAACCAGCCAGCCATTCTCTGTTTACTGCCCTTGTTTTAACCTCCTCTTGCCATTTGACTGATGGCCAAGCCCCTGGTTATGTCCCTGTGTCCCCATGGGGGGGCAGGGGAGGCAGCAGCCATTATGATAATGGAAGAGACCAGAATCTACCCCCAAACCCTGTCCCAGGTATTTATAGAACTGGAGATCGTTCAACTTACTTTCCACATTGATCTTGGCTTGGGTCTTGTCATCAGGACTCTCACAGCAATAGAAGCCCCTGTCTGCAAAGGAGATGTCCTTAACCACCAAGGTATGCTTTGTTCCCTCAGCTTTGATCTCTATTTTTTCACTGGGCTTCAATACGATGCTGTTCCTCATCCACTTCACCCCTGCAGGCTTGGTCAGCTCTACCTCCAAGGTCACTGTGTCCCTCTCTTGAACCGTTCTGGGCTCCAGTTTCTTCTTGAATGAAATTGAGGCCTCTGCCAAAGGAGGAGAAATATTAGTAAGAATGTAGAGGATCCAGAAAACAGGATTTCGGACAAAATTGAAGCGCTAGCTCACATATCTCCCATCCCAATATATTCTGGGGGTCTCTGTTTAATGATGTGAATTTCCCTGCTGCTAACATAATCAGTCAGAGGGAAGGCTATATAAAACAACACAGGTCACAGCATCAGTGACAGCCTGTCGAAGGGGCATTACGACCTCTTACCTCGGACTCTGAGATTGGCTTTGCTTTCTACACCCTCAGCGTTGGCAGAGATTTCAGCTGCATCTTCCAGTGTCAGATCAGTGATGGTGAGGCTGTGACTGGTATCCTTCTGCGAGATCACATACTTCTTGCTGGCTTCAATCTTGACACCGTTCCTGAGCCAAGTGACCACAGCATCACTGGGAGAGACGGTGCACTTGAACACAGCCTCGTTGCCTTCCTCAGAGACCACGCTGTTGAGGCTTGTAATGAATTTCACCACTCTGGGAGCTGGTGGATAGGAATAAAACATTTAGCAGCTTTGTTCTCTGAGACACAGCATAAGCACCTTCAAAGAGCCAAAAGCTTCTATGATGTTATCAGAAGCAGCAATTTTTATTACTTTAAGTGATGACAATAATGGGTCATCACATTTCCCATGTTTTAGTTTTGTGTATAAAGATGCCAGAAGAGAGGGGCAAAGAAAGCTGGGGGGGGAAGGGAAAGAGGGGGCGGGAGGGCGGGAGGAGGTCCCATCTTATATTTGGGTTACTTAATTTCAGCCTCAAATGTAATATGAGGGTCAATTTGCCCACATATTAAGAGACCTGAGCTTAACAGGTCTCAAAAATCATTATATTCTTCACAAACAGAGGTTCCACTGACATTGGGAGAGGAAATGGAGTTTTGGATGTTGTTCCCAGGACACAGCACAAATACATGAACAACTCAGCTTTGCAGAATTGTAATGGCTAAGAACCAAACCCAAGGATCCTGCCACGTTGCCACCACGACAAACATACCTTTGGGGGTGATGGTAATGCTGCTCTTGTCATCTCTGGACTCACAGGAGTACTCTCCCTCATCCTCAGCCCGGATGCCTGTTATTGTCAGGGTTCGTTTGATCCCCTCTTCATGAATCTGGAAACGCTTGCTGGGCTTGATCTCAACTCCGTTCCTGCACCACATCACCTTCCCTTTGGCGTGGCTCACATCACAGGTCAAAGAGACGCTGCCTCCAATCTCAGCATTAACAGGTTCAAGTTTTTTGGCAAACTTCACTGGGATTTCTGAGATCCAGAAGAGGGAAAAATGATGAGAAAGAAAATTATAAGAAACACATTCCAAGAAACTGGGTCTGGCCAACTTACATAAATAAATAGATAAATAAGTAAATGAAAAACCAAACAAAACCAGAACATATTTGGGGATCAGGGTAGACAAAAACAAACCAGAAAGGTGGAAATTTAGGGAGATTCCTTTGACATGGTATTTTAATATCACTATCATTCTGTAAAGCAAGAACAGCGTCTTAAAACATGATTGGGTATTGCTTTCCTTTCTTTCTCATCTTTTACCTGATGGGACCATGTAGAGTTTTTACATCAGAGTCTGAAAACCTGTAGGAATGCATAAGCCCCAGCCACCTTCGTCTCTCCTGTTACTGGAGACACAAGCAATGGAGTCAGAGAAACCCAGGGTGTGATTTCTCTCATCCTGAAGGGGACATTGAAGAGATCAGGTGTATCATGATCTATTAGCAACCACCCCTCTGCAATGGCTCCGAAGGGAGCCGAGGGAGTGCATCTTAGATGCAGACATCTCCAGTGTGACTGAAGAGGAAGGAGCAGGTCTTTGCTCTGGGACATCTCCCCTCTCATCTCCTGTGGTATTTCATCCTTCTCGTCAGTTTATAGCCTTAGCCTTGACTAGGGAACAGCATCCCAGGTCCACCATCCGACAGATAGAGGAGGATCTAACTCAGGTCCTGCTTCCCCATGTGACTAACTCACAGATCTTCTCCTCACACAACACCCCCCGGCATCCTCAACAGCTTTGTTGTGCTGGTGAGCAGACTGGGGAAGAGCTAGGTCTCTGCCATGACCCAGCTACTGGGGTTGGGCAGAGACAGAAAGAGCATAATGCAAGTGGGGAGCAGACACCAGGAGAAGCAGCCATCGCAGGCTTCCTGGTTCCTCCAAGTGGACAGAAAAGGTGAAAACCTGGGCATCTGGAAGCAGGAGAACTTTGCTCACCCATGGTGGGCCAGCCACAGCAGCTACAACAACAATTCAAGCCTTGAGGTTGGAACACTTTTACAAAGAGTTTGGACTTCACCTCCATCCTACCATGACAGAAGTGTAGCTGTTGGGTTGGGACATGACCTGTGTGCTGCTCTCTACTCACCTTTCACCTGCACTTTGAATTCCTGCTTGTCGTTCTTTGTCTGGCACGTGTACACAGCAGTGTCTGTGCTCTCAGCCAGGGTCACCGTCAGGGTCCTGCATGCCCCCTCACTCTTGAGCTCGTATTTCTTGCTTGCCTTGATTTCCGTTCCATCCTTGAACCACTTCACTGGAGCAGTTTCAGGTGTTACTGAAGTAGTCAGTGTGATGCTTTCATGTTCCTGAACAATGAGAGGTTCTTTCTGGACAACTTTCTTCTCAAATTTAGCCTCTGGTTCTAGGAAAGACATTGAAATCGGAAACCAAAAACTTAATGCTCAAATCTGTAACACAGTAATTTCCTCTTACTCTCTCTTCGTGACTCACAACACCAGCTCATTCATGATCTGCAGTGACCCAGGCAATGTCTGAGTATTTGTGGCTGATACAATCTTTTGCTGAGCAGGAAGAAAGAAAATGATCTGTCAGGCAACCCAGAGCTGCTTCTTAGAAAAGAAGCAAAGGAAAGGAATTGCAAATACCCATTTTTATCTGCTGCTCACAAAAAAACTTGTTTCTTAGGAGTAAAATGACCTATATAATTCTTTCCTTTCCCATTTTTAGGAATTTAGGTCCAATTAAGAAATATTAAAGTGCAAAACCTGAATTTATGGCCTGTTTTCTTTTCTCTTTGTTGTATTACCTTTCTCCTAGTCTCTTTTCATCTTGTACAACCCTTTGCCACAAAACTGGGAAGTTTTGGGACACGGACCAGCTTTTCTTGGTCATCTTTCTCCACAAATCTATTGCTGCACTTCAAAGCTTCCCACTTCTTTCAGCTCCCCACCAGTGAAACAGGTTCATCAATGGGGTGTGCAAAGAAGATAAGCAAAAACTGCATAGCATGTACATAGCCCAAAAAAAGTCTTCAGCCAGATTCCTCACCTCTACACTGCTAGATTGAAAAAGGCCAAATTAACATGCGGTGTGGTTCACTGATGTTGCTCCAGGGGAAATGGTTGCTGCACCATGGCTGCTGGGTAGGGAATATTCAGTTTTACTCTAAAGCCACACAAATTGCTGCTTCGCCCCTCAAAGTGAGCACTCACCAGTTATTTCCAACTTGAAAGTCAGCTTCTGGCCTGCAGCCTCACAGATGTATTCTCCAGCATCTTTCTTCTCCAGCTGGTCTATAACCAGGCGCCGGGTTTTGCCCACAGTTTCTATTTTGAATTTCCTAGAGGAAACAAGCAGCCTTCCATCCTTGTACCATTTTACTTCAGTTGCATCCTCTGCTACCTCACAGCTGAGGGTGGCACTTTCCGTCAGGACAGCTTTCACCTCCTTCTGAACCTTTTCCTGGTTTATAAATGCAGGTTTTGGCTCTGAGTGCAGAAACAGAAGAAAATATTGATCAAGGGATTAAAATAAGATCAATCGTATTAATTTCTGTGCACATGTTTTAAAATGTTTAGGTTGTCAACTGCCAAAACAGATTGCTTTCAGTGGGCAAAATCTACCCTTCTGTGTGACTGAACTGCCATGTGGAAAACTGGGAAGTAAGAGCCTAGGAATAGAAAGGACCAAGAGGGTTGTTGAAATCATCCTATGGTTGCAAGCCATCATACATAAAATATTTAATTAAAGCATTCCCAAAGAACATCTGTCCCGCATATCACCAAAAGCTCCCACGTTGCTTTTACTTAAGACCTAGGACAGAAATACGGGACTAAGAGCTTATGGAACAGACTCTTCATGGTTTCTTCCACTGTCACAAATGTGACTGTCAAAGAGACAAAGGAAATACAATTGTATTTCTGCATCAGTAGAACTCCCTGCAGTACTCAGGTAGGTCAAGATCATGGACAGCAACATACCCAAGACTGTTGCAATGTCAACACTCCCTTTAGCATCACATGCTTGAAGGGGTTTGGGCACCTTGTGAAACCTGTTCCAAAAGAGTAATCTCTGGGAATCTTTCACAACAAAGGGACATTTAACACCTGGTAGAAGTAGTAAGGTATCTCAGAAGGCTGAGATCTCCTACGCACAACAGCCCAAATTCAGAAAAAGTGCTGAGTTTTTAACCCATCTTGAGGTGTGCCACTGCTGAAATTCCAAATGACAAAACATATTCCAGCCTTACAGTTCTCAGAAATGGGACTAGAAGTCTAACAAGAAAAGGATTTTTGAATGCCTCTTTCCTTCCAAGAGGTTCAATGCACAAGAATCACCCTTTGGCATCCCAGGAATGGGAGAGAGCTGAATAAAATGTAGATTATTATTACTATTATATTTGTATCTGTAACTATTATTACATAGACAGGCTAAGAATGAGATAGGCCTTTGTGCCATGTTAAAGCCAAATATTCCACTTTCTAAGAATCCAAGCAACAAGGTACAGAAAACCAGGTGAACCCTACAGGCTGCAACAAAGCCCACCAACCGTTGCAACTGCACCATAGTGTAAGAGTTGTTGCAATTATTACTTTATTATCCTCTCCTGTAATTTAGACAAGTATGTCTTACCTGTAACACCAATCTTGAAGGTCAGTTTCTGGCCAGCAGCCTCGCAGGTGTACTCCCCAGCATCTTTCTTCTCCACCTGACACACCACCAGGCGACGTGATTTGCCCTCCGACTCCACCTTGAACTTCTTGCTGGAGGTGATCAGTTTCCCATCCTTGTACCATTTCACGTCAGTCTTCTCCTGGGCCACCTCGCAGCTCAGTGTGGTGTTTTCTGATAGTGCAGCTTTCACCTCCTTCTGCACCTTCTCCTTGTTGGTAAACACAACTTCTGGCTCTGAAAAGAGAGAGAAATTCAAAGTGTCTCCAAGTTGTGATGCTGCCCAATCCCCTTCTTGTGGCTTACAGGTAACACTGGAAACCAAATCTCTGACTTGACAACAGGTGTTTAAACATATTGGCAGAACATGAAAACCGCTTTGTGGTAGAGGTTGGGGGGGGGATGGTGTTTTTTTGTTGGTTTTTTTGTGTTTTTTTTTAAAGCTTTCTGTTGCTTTGTCACAAATCACACAAAGATTAGTATTTCTACAACAGTAAGACAGATCATCTGGATGGTTCATAAGAGCGTGTGTGGCAGGGTCCAGTCAAGGCAGGATACATTTCTGTTGAAGTTGAGTGCAAAGTAACAATTTTTTAGAGGCAGGAGCTGGCCCATGCTGTCATGGTCCTATATTATTGATTTCTTTAGTTCTCAATAGCTGCCTCTGCTGCCTTTTAGGTCATTTTGTTAAGTGAGAAGCATGTTAGACCAGGACTGATACATTCAGGACTGTTATTACTTCTTATGTGACCTTGAGAAAAGCTCAGCTCATCTTACATCCAAATGGTGAAATCCCCTTGTTGTCCAGAAGACACCTCAGTCATACCACTTGCAAGAGGATCAGGAAGCAGGGAGGGAGTTGGAAAAAGCTGAATCCATTTTACCACTCTACAGCCCCAGCAGGGTGATGAATCTGGAATGAGTCTCCACGACACCTTCTTTCCCTAGTTGCCTTATATATCTTGATAGACCTTGACATATATCAAGCCTTACTGCCACATTCTCTGCCAAGGCTGAAACGAACCCATCCAAGAGAAAGAAGAAGAGTGCAGATGTTGGGCAGACACCCAGCTGCTCTCCACCATGACCTTGCTCTGAAATGCACTGAGAATCAGCTGTGGTGCAGAGCTGTTCTGGTTGCACCAACGTGTGAGGACGGAGATGTGCAATCAGTACTTTCTTTCCCACAGCCCTTTTCCTACAGAGAAGGATAGTTCCCGAAGTCTCTCCAAGCATGTAGCTTGCTGTTTTAAGGGTTTTATGAAGCTTTACATTTAAGATATAAATAGAACTGTATTTCTAACTCTTTGTCCCATTTCCACATCAGAGTTAGGCCATTCCAAAGATGTTCTCTACAAATTTGAAGGGTAACAGGAAAAAAAATTATGAAACTACATTAATTTTTCAAATATTCTAGAAATAGGAATGATAGGCCAAAATCTTCTCTTACCTGTGACACCAATCTTGAAGGTCAGTTTCTGGCCAGCAGCCTCGCAGGTGTACTCCCCAGCATCTTTCTTCTCCACCTGACACACCACCAGGCGACGCGATTTGCCCTCCGACTCCACCTTGAACTTCTTGCTGGAGGTGATCAGTTTCCCATCCTTGTACCATTTCACGTCAGTCTTCTCCTGGGCCACCTCGCAGCTCAGTGTGGCGTTTTCCGATAGTGCAGCTTTCACCTCCTTCTGCACCTTCTCCTTGTTGATGAAAGCATCTTCTGCCTCTGGAATTAAGGGTACAGGGGCAGATTCAGAAAGTTAAGCTTTCACACACACACACCCCTTCCCAAATGCACATCTGGATTGCGGTGCTGAAACGGCTTTCCTATTCACATTCCCTGTCACCACCATCAACTGAACTGTTAATCTCTGAATTACATCAAGTGCCTGGTGCAGGACTCCTTTACTGGCAGTCCCAAAGATACATAGCCCCAAAGATGCTTTCATTTCCACCACAACCATTCTCCAAAATCTGCATAAAAGAAGTTCACCTACCCCTAAGTCCGTCAGCACACCAGGCACACAGTCTATAAGAAGTCTGTTGAACTGTCGAAACCACCCAAGAGCTGCAATTTGCTTTGCCAGCAAAAGCAAAGCTAGTCTCGGGAAACAAACTTCATGAGCCTTTTCTGCGCCTATATCTTTATTTCCCAAATATTCTAAAGTTGTGGCATCCCAGAAGTGTATTTCTCTAACGAATGAAAACTAGCCAGCTCCCGTGGTATTTGCTTTGCACTGCACAGCACCAGAATCAAAAAGCAATTCAATACATGAACTGCTCAATTTGCTTTAAATTCATCAAGATCCAGCTGAGGGTTGTCAAGAGTAAAACTGGTTCTTGTTAATATTATGGTGAAAAGACCTGGTTTCCTCAGCTACTACTTCTGAGAAGAGTTCCAGTATTTCAGTTGACAGAGGCCATAATAAATAGGTTTCCTCCATAATAAACAGAGACTTTATTTCAGGAAGGGGCATTCACAAGAGAATACATGTGCTCAGAAGGTGTGCTGTGTCCTTTAATTCCTCCTGCAATCATTCAACTCTCATTTTGCTATCAGTGCATCTTCACCAGGTTCCTGGGAAAATTTCCTGATGACCTTCAGCCTGCCCTAGGCTTGGGCTACAGAAATCCACTGCACTCTTAGTTTTAAAAGAAGGGAGACAGATCTAATAGCATGAACAAATGCTCAAGTAAACCAGCAAAACCTAAATGTTTGCTCAGTCACTGACTGCTGAGATGGAATTTGCCAAGCCACAAAACTTCCCTCTCCTTCCAATTTTTAAGACGTGCAACAGGGATGCAGCAAATTCTCCCACCTGTGACATCAATCTTGAAGGTCAGTTTCTGGCCAGCAGCCTCGCAGGTGTACTCCCCAGCATCTTTCTTCTCCACCTGACACACCACCAGGCGACGCGATTTGCCCTCCGACTCCACCTTGAACTTCTTGCTGGAGGTGATCTGTTTCCCATCCTTGTACCATTTCACGTCAGCCTTCTCCTGGGCCACCTCGCAGCTCAGCGTGGCATTCTCCTTCAGCACTGTCTTCACCTCCTTTTGAACTTTGTCTTTGTGTTCAAACACATCATCTGCAAGATTGGAAAGAAGAAAAAATTTAGAAGAAAAAAAAAAAAAAAAGCCCATAAAAATGAAAGCTTTGCCTCCAAGATCACAGGGTATTGGGTTTTCAATGGGAGACCACCTGGTAGATTACAGTTTAAATAAAGCAGCCATAAAATCAAAAAGGCTAACAGAATCAGTTAAGCAAATGCTTGAGGAAGCACTGGCAGGGACACCTTGCTTCCAGACAGCCTAGTTTCTTGCTGCTGCTCGCTTGGGCAGCCAGAACTGCCATGCCTGATCTTCAGGCTTACACCAGCTTTCCTGCACACATTCTGTAGGGTCACTCTCTGCAGGCCAAGCAGGACTCTCTTGGGGAAGGTGTGTTTTGGCCACTTGCAGAGAAGACAAGGCTGCATATTCAGAGTAAACAGCAGATACTCCAGGCAGGATCCTTCATTTGCCAATGCTGCCCCATATGTGGGTAAAGGAATATTCAGGGAAAAAAAAAAACCACAACAAAACCTACAAGGGTTATGAAATAGATGCGTAACAACTGGAGTACCCTCAAAGATTTGTATGGACCTGTGTCCTCATGGAACAGCATCACTTCCCAGATATATTCTACAGATCATGTGCTACTAATAGTACAAAATCAGAGTCATAAAATAATTTAGGTTAGGAGTGATCTCTGGAGGTCATCCAGTGCCACTTCCCCACTCAGAGCAGATAAAATTACATCAAGTTACGCAGGGCCATGTCCCATTGAGTTCTGAATATTTCCAGTGATGGAGATCCCACAGTCTCAAGGCTCATGTTCCAGAGCTTGACCACCCTCATGGTGCAAGTGTTTCCTAGTCTCTTTTCAGAACTTCCCACGTTCCAGCTCATATGCTTTGCCTCTTCTGTCACCATGCATTTCTGAGAAGAATGTGGAGCTGTGGACTCTACACCCTCCCATTAGACAGCTGCAGGCAGCAATAATATCTCCCTTTTTTCTTTTCTAGACTGAACAAATTCACTTCCCTCAGCCTCTCCTCATATGACATGTGCTTCAGCCCCTTAATCATCCTTGTTGCCTCCACTGGAGATGTGCAACAGCAACTTGGATTTCCAGATGGAGTAGCTGTCAGATTCTCCAATCAAGCAGGCACTGACTTCAGAAAAGTAATTTGATTTTAGGCTTGCTTTTGGTAAATTCCAAGGATATTATTTTAGAAGCTGGGCATGGGAAGTAACTTTGGATGTAGAGATCACAAGATGATCTAGTCTGCAGTAAATAGAGGGATTAACAAAAATATATCTGTAACACACTTGTTTGAAGCTACCAAACTTGTGTGGATTATGAGAACTGATTCATGAAGAACAGATTAACGATTTGTTCAGGACTCAGTGTGGAACATGGTATCTTCACACTAAAGTGTTCAGAATCTGTACTTCACCCAGCAGAAAAACAGGAAGGAAAGGATCAGCAAGGCCAGGTTAAAAATAAACCAAACAAACCAAAACCAAACCAAAACACTTTTAAATCCTTTAAAAGACAGAGCACATACAAGAAAAGGAAAAAAGGAAAACTCTGCTGGAAAGCTGCGTCTCTGGAACCCGTAACTGTGGTAAACCAGCACGATTTGCCAGAAGTCAGGCTGGATCCGAGCTCATGCAGGAGGTTAAGACACCTAGCGAGGGGCACTCTAGCACCAGAAATACATGTAGACAGGGGAAGCACTGGGGATGCACAGTGTGGGTTTCATGTTTCAAAGCTCTTTGTATCACACTTCTGAAGAAAACAAGCCAGTGTTCCTAGAAAGTGTTCTACAGGCTAATTTGTTCTTTTGGGTTCTTACCCTCACTCCAGGAAGATGTTTTGCCCTTCAGTACAAAGCAATGGAGGTTCCACAAGGAGGTAAACCGAGTGAGGAACTCCTAAGCTCACACCTTATATTCTACCCTAGGCAACTCTCTTCAGTGAAAACTTTTGGATGTTTGACTTTCCCTCAGGGCAAAGGCACTTCTTACACAAAGTACCATCGTTCAGTTGTACCTTGATCAACAGGAAGGTAAAAAAAATGGTGATTTAGGGTTGAAGCATAGAGGGTCAGAAGATCCGTTTTCCAGTTCTGGTTCTACAGCATACTTCTCCAGCAGTCTTGAAGGAGAACGCAAATGGGTCCCACCATTTCTGCCTTTAAAGTGACCAGTAAAGTGACAAGACAGAGCCTGTTTTTCTCCATTCTAATAGTTACCCATTTGCAAAATCTATGTAACGGCTTCTCTTTGGTAGCAATGGGCTTAGGCAACACCCATCTGTGTCTTGCAGACAAAATGCCTGTCCCATTTTCCATGACACCCAAGTACCTCAAAGCTTGTGACAGGAAAAATACCTCCATGAGGAAGTATTCTTATCTTGTCTCTTCTCACCCCTGCTTACGGAGAGGATGGGGGATGCAGAGAAGGTTGGTGATAGTGAGGTCTCCCCCACATCAACCTGTAGAGGACAGTGCTACTTCCCAAAAACCTGAACCCCTGTCTCTGAGCCATGGGATTTTCTCTCATAATTATGGCTGTTTCTCAGAAGCCCTAAAAGTCAAGCCAATCCTTGGGTTTTCATCCAAGTGTCTCATGCAACCCTCTATTATTGCTGTCAGCAGCTTCCCTCACCTGCTTAGCTGCCAGCACAAACAACTGCTGAGAGCACTTCCCTGCCTCGTTGCATCCAGCAGAGGATAAATATCTCCTGGTCCCAGTTGAGAAGATCCCTCCACAAGAAGCTAAGAAGAGCTCTTCCTTCAAAGAGTGTGGTAAGATCCTTTGTTAATTTCTGCCTTTCACAGTTTCATTTATAACCTGCTATGATTTTTCTAACAGCTTCTTCTATTTAGACATTCATTGTTTGAAATAATGATCTCAGTCTTACCCTCTGCTGCTCCTACAACCTACACAGAGCCACAGAAAAAGGTCACATAATTAATCCATGGAATAAGTATTACCATAGCTTTTCTGGCACAAAGGAGAGTTGCCAAACACCACAGAGAATGAGGCAGATTTGCCCCCAGTTTCCTTGTAGGGTCTCAGTCCCCACCAACATACACCACAGTAGGCAGCCAGGGCAGAGCAAGCAGAAAGAAACCCACCGTTTGTACCTCAACAAGACCCACAACTGGCAGTCACAAGGATCTCAGTGCTGTAACACCATGCTTTACTCAGGCCACACTGGGAGCAGGCCAGCCACAAACCACATCCAGTGTGGATAATACACAACCACCTTCATAGCCAAGTCCAAAATAAAAAGCTCAGGGCCATGACCAGTGCACCAGGCTGTGGAGATGCGCACACCTTTAAACAGACATTGTTAGATTCTAGCACTGGGTGAATCCACTGAAACAGAAAAGGGCAAATGTTTGCACCAGTCCCAGCTGTATTGTCCCACATCACTTCCTGGGATACGCTTTTAACTGGATGCATATTTAAGGTTTTCTTCTGGTCCACAATCAGAAAAGAAACATCTACATCAAATTTAAGTACTCTTCCCTCATAACTCTTTCAGGCAAGACAGAAGCAAGGAAGATGAGAAAAGAAATACTGGGGAATATTTTCCATGAAAATAACTAGCAGCAAGGACAGAAATGTATGTATTGATGATTCACCAGCGTCACAAACTACTGGATGCTGATCTGAACTCACACTTGAAATTGTATATGTTGTGCAGTTCCTCATGAAGTCACATAGGCAAATTCTCTCAGCCAAGCCATGTCTCATATAGGGCAGAAAAACTGTCCTAGAACAGATGGAAACTAAAGATTCTTACAGTGGAACTGCAGACTCCTAAAGAGTGGAAGGATTGTTGTATGCTTGTCCTGTTCTTACATCCTTTTTCTTAATAATCACTTCTGGTCAAAATCAGGGAAAGAATACCAGCCTAGCTGGACTTTCCTCCTTCCCAAAGCATCCATACACATGCCTTTAATACCAACCTTTAAGAATAACTGCTTAAGTTCTGTTGGAGACACATATAGACCATGGCTGGAAGTAAATCTATGTCACTAGGAAGCTTTCTTTATAGCTACAGCAAAAAATACGTTATCAGATCATCCCTCACCTGTGACATCAATCTTGAAGGTCAGTTTCTGGCCAGCAGCCTCGCAGGTGTACTCCCCAGCATCTTTCTTCTCCACCTGACACACCACCAGGCGACGCGATTTGCCCTCCGACTCCACCTTGAACTTCTTGCTGGAGGTGATCAGTTTCCCATCCTTGTACCATTTCACGTCAGCCTTCTCCTGGGCCACCTCGCAGCTCAGCGTGGTGTTTTCTGATAGTGCAGCTTTCACCTCCTTCTGCACCTTCTCCTTGTTGATGAAAGCATCTTCTGCCTCTGAAACAGGGAAATATTAGGGGAAAAATATGTCGGATATAAATAGCTTGCAGCAATAAGGTATTACAGGTATTTTGCGTAGGTGCTCTACAGGATCACTCCTTGTAACATTGCTTTGCAGTCCTTTTTATCACAGAGCAGTGAATGCATCCTCAAAACATAGCCCATATAGCCATACCTCTCTGACTAGTCTTCAGGAATGGCTCAATCGCCTCATTTTCAAATTTCTTATAATTATGATAAGGATAATTTTTCCTCTTTGTGTCTTGATGATATTTCTACACCACACATTTGGAAATAGCCAAATATAACACAATTATGAGTTGCCACCTTCACTACCACATTATTTACAGGAATTTACCAGCATCTTGGTATTTTAGATTAAGACTGGGTGTCGTTCAGAAAATACCTTGTAACTCAATCCCAATGAAATGACAAAGGTACAGTTCTTAATACAGAAAGGTTCTTGCGTACATTATACATAAAACTGGTCTATAAAATTTGAAGTATGGTTTTATTTCCTCATAAATCTCTAATTTTTCAGAAAACTTGCTGTAGGAAATCTTCTTTTCATACTATATACAAGGAACAAGGATTAAGTGTTTAAAATCACTTTCTTCTCAAGTATCACTTAGAACTTCCATCTCAACAAGTGCAGTTGGCATCAAAAGGGTAATTAGTGTGATCAGTAGTTAGCCAGCCATATTAATTGAAAAGATTAATTTGTCACCTTACTAAGTACTCCTGACTGATAAATTGCATCTTTTACCATTTACTTTAATGATTGTTTGACCTTGTTCTCCTTTTACCAACAACTGGTGTAGTCACTGTCAGCTGCTATATTAGCATACATGTGAGATGTGGGAGGACAAAAAGACCCTAAAAAAATGGACATTTTTCCCCCACTTATTTACCTTAAGAAATAACTGCACAAGTAGTATAGCATATGCTGATATGCCTACATGATGGATATTACATAGCAACAGCCATCCAGCATTTAGTACAGGCAGCCTATGCCTCTTTGGGTCCCAGGTATGTACTGGAGCATCGCAGTCCATGATTTCACTGCTACAGAAGCACAAGCTCCAAAGGTAAATGCTCGACTCACAAGGCCTGGGGTTGCCGTTGCCCCTCAGTTGCAGTGCAAGCATGGAAGATACTTCATCCATCCAGGTTCAGGCATCTGGGTTGCCTGGGTAAGGTGACCTGGGAGACTCCTGGTTCTCCCTGGCAGTCATGGAGAACCCCTTCCATAACCCACGCTACTGCCTTTCTCCCCCCAGTCACTCTGCAGCTTCCTAGTGCCATCCTTTACTCCTTGACGTCTCTCTCCTCTACATACAGTCTGTGTCACGTCTGTACTCTGAGCGGCAGCAGCTGCCTGGGAGGGTAAGGAGTAGGGGTAAGCTCAGGTCAGGTCCCTACCACTGCTGACCGTGGCACTACACGCAAGCCGGGGAGCCGTATCATAGGCTTGCCGTCAATATTGCACGGTCCAGGGAAAAAAATAAATCCTACAGGGAGCAAGCCAAAGCAGGAAACAGCTTATACGCTCTAATTTTGAGCTCCTCTGTTCATAGTGGCTGTAGAAGGGGTGTAAGGAGCTGTCATTGTCATTAAGGTGTCATTAACAAGGCAGTGCACATAGCCTATGCTGGGTGATGCAAAACTCCTCAAAGGCACGCGTCAGCCCACTGCAGATTAAGGAGCGTTTGGGTAACTGAAAAGAGCTCGAGCACACACCATGGTTTGCATTTAAAACCAATTGCAAAATTATAAACATTCCAACTTCCACCTATGACTTGGGCTGTGAACGCTGGGTGCACTAAAGGAGTTACAAACCAGACCGTGTCAATGGCTGCTGTATTTAAAATTTCAAATTAGCAGAGCAGGAATATTCCAGATGATTTACTTGCTTGTTCTCTGCATTCTTGCCCTTTATAAAAAACACTTTTATAGTGGTAGGAAATGTGATTAGAACTTTTAATCAGCTTACAAAGTGATTTACACTAGCCAGTAATTTGCCTTGGAAAATTAAAGTTAAACAAGTGTTCCATGCAGATGACATTTCCAACCTCATCTGAAACAAGTTAGTGAAATTTCACTGAAAATGAGGAAAACCATGTTTTCAGGACATGGAGCTTTCACCAACTTCAAATAAGGATTTCACTGCTTACTACGAATCTTGAAAGAATGAGATTTCAGAATCAGCTCTTTTTGCTACACATGGAGCCCAGTCCCAAGGTGTACAGCACCTGGTTCTTTTTATATAAAGCCAAAAGCTATAGCTGCATCCCAATGCTCAACGCGGAGCATCTAACCTTCAAGCTTTCCATAAATAGGGAAGTTTTTTGTGCTACCAGTGGAGCCCTGGAGTACAGGAACCCTGAAAAACTTTCTGAGGGCAATGGTAACAGGATAAATTAAGACCCAGAAAGCCACTGCACTTTGGGATAATCTAGTAAGATGAGGATTTCTGCAGCAAAAGAGCCAACCACTCAGAGTACTCATAATCCCTCCTGACTTTCACACTAGATCATTTTCCAGACGGTGCTGGACTTGCATGTCACATTACAGTCGTACACATGAAAAATACGGCAACAGTAGCTAGGCAAGCACTCTGCTTGCGACAGAGGGGGAAAGGTGTTACCTTACCCCATGCAGCAGTGAAGTCATCCAGTCTGAAAGAGAACTAAAAACCTTTGGTTTCTGAGGCAGACAACTAAGAATAGCCCTCAGCTACAGAAATTCAACTGTAAAGGTGCTAAATTTCTGTGCTTTCTGACTACACCTCTGTAGTGTATGAACCAGTTTCACCAGCTGAGCACGAACGTTGTTTATACCAGCGGTCTTTCTATCAACGCCCTTGTTGCATTTTCTCTGAAAGATGCCTCTCAAATCTAGCCTTACTGTAACCCATCCTTCACTGAAGCTGGAAGTTCCCTTGGCCAAAGGCACGTGCTACACAATTCACGACAAAGAGCCCAAGTGCCCCAAGAACATCCTGTGTACCCGACGCAGAGCAAGGATACGTAACAGCCAGTGCCTTACAGTATGTGCTGTGGGGAGCAGCAAGGCTTTACGCTGTAGCAGCAGCTGCACACCGCACACATAAGATGGAGGGAGCAGGATGCCCCAAAGCAGCAAAGAGCAGTAAAGACTGCAAGCTTTACAAGGGAACAGCACTTGAGCTATGCCCTGCAAGGACTTCAGGTCTCCAGCACAACTGCGAGCACAAAAGTCAGAGTCCTAATGCAGTTGCTCTTGCACATAGCTGATAAAATGCCAGGCCTCTGCCAGCATTAGGGTTCCAGCGTGTCTGATGCTGTAAGAAAGCAAAGGAGAAAATAGATTCCCTGTTCTGATCTCAGAATATGAGACAAGAAAACAGAGAGGCATTTGACGGCAAAGACAGTGGAGTGTTATACATGCAATCAAAAAAAAGCCAAACCCTTTCTTGTCATCCAGTTCAGAAATGATCACTCAGAATGTAGCTGACAAGTCCATAGCTGCCTGGAGCTTGAGATAAAATTTACTGGACCTTTTTGCAAAATATACTGAGACCAAAGAAATCTATAGTGTAGTCAGGATGAAAGAACAGCCTCATTATTAGAACCTCAGACTCCAAATCATGTTGTTAATGAGAAAAATACAGACAAACATTTCTGGGCTTATGACTGGTCATTACAGATGTAGAAATCACAATGAACAGTCATCACCTTTGGTTTCAGCAGATCACAGATATGTGCAGTGCAGCTGATACAAAATTTTTAGGACAATACACTGCCACCAACTCCCAAAGATTCTCGATGCAGCCACAATAAAGTAGGGATTGTGTAAACACTACTGTTTAAATATCGCTTGGTAGAAAAGTATTTGCACCACTTCTCATAGCTAATTGTGATTTGTAAAGCTATCCAATGACAGATTAAAAAATGGCAGAGGAAGAGCTGAATGAAAGGTTGTTAAATACAAATCGTAATTCAAATTGCACATATTTGTATCCACTTGTGCTCATCATCCACAAAAGTTTCATGGTGTGTGGAGTTACGAGGCTGTGCTCACAGACATCTTTGCCCCAAGGGACTGTGGAATAATGGAAGCAATTCCCTGTTTTGGGAGGGAGGACACTGTGTACAGAAAAGATGAAACAAAGAGGGAAGAAAACAGTGACTTTCATGGAAGAACAGCAGTAACAAAGGGAGGAATACCAATGATGATGACCACATTGGAAGAGGTCCTTCAACACAGTGCCTGCTACTGAAAACTCGTGATTCACTATCACTGAGCCTAAAGCAGCAGCACAGGTTGCTGAGGAGCCAACAGCAGGATACCTACACATAACCTCTAGGTCTGCCCAGTCCTGCACAACCTCCCGGAAATGGTAGCTTAGAACAACATCAGGAAGTACTTTAACAGCATTCCTAATGTTTTGACAGAGAAAACGGTAGAAAACACCCAGACACAAAGAAAATGCAATTAAATACCAATAAAAATCTGCCTCCCACCTGTGATGACAATCTTGAAGGTCAGTTTCTGGCCAGCAGCCTCGCAGGTGTACTCCCCAGCATCTTTCTTCTCCACCTGACACACCACCAGGCGACGCGATTTGCCCTCCGACTCCACCTTGAACTTCTTGCTGGAGGTGATCAGTTTCCCATCCTTGTACCATTTCACGTCAGTCTTCTCCTGGGCCACCTCGCAGCTCAGCGTGGCATTTTCTGATAGTGCAGCTTTCACCTCCTTCTTCACTTTGTCCTTGTTGATAAAGGCATCTTCTGCTTCTGTGGGGTTGGAGAGGAAATTAAAAAATCAAATATACGTTTACACTGCCCAAAGTGTTCAAACCCAGGTGAAAAATATGACAGTTTCCAGTTTGTGTTATTATGCAATGGTCCCACTCACAGCAAAGGTACGCTCAGACAGGACATGGCCCTCCGTATGGCCCGAGGAAAACACATCAGCTGGTTTTGAGCAAAATGATTCAGTGCTTGCGGAGTCCAGCTTCTTCCCATCTCCACCGAAATCCAACTTTTTGTTTGATAATGTAATGCACAATTTATCTCCCAATCTCACCTGCCACCGGGACCCATATTGTAAGCCTTGCCCAGTCTAGGTACTTCTTGAGCAGACCTGTTTTCCTACTACTTCCAGGCTTATTTTCCTACACATCTAGGAGCTGATACCTTTTTCCATATAAATCATAACAGCACATGTAAACTTGCATATTTTTTTTCTTTACTGGGAAATCGGAAAACACTGCTGAGCAGGATGCATCTCACAGATGAAAATAACCAGCTATAGGCATCTGTGACAGTGGCTGCATGCAAGGTGGTTACCTGACCAACTTCACTACTCGAGGAAGACCTAGGCTACCCAAACCCTGGAGTGTAGAGTGATTCATTTTGCTCTGTAGTGAGAGGAACTCATGGACCTTTCTGAGATGAGACCAGACAAATATCCCACCTGTGACATCAATCTTGAAGGTCAGTTTCTGGCCAGCAGCCTCGCAGGTGTACTCCCCAGCATCTTTCTTCTCCACCTGACACACCACCAGGCGACGCAATTTGCCCTCCGACTCCACCTTGAACTTCTTGCTGGAGGTGATCAGTTTCCCATCCTTGTACCATTTCACGTCAGTCTTCTCCTGGGCCACCTCACAGCTCAGCGTGGCGTTTTGTGTCAGTACAGCCTTCGCTTCCTTTTGTACCTTGTCCTTGTTCGTAAACATGTCTTCTGTCTCTGTAAGAAAGCCACAATAGGCACACACAGATTTTTGCAGTTGTCTCCTCCAGTGCTGAACTAACTTCATCCTACTTGACTATACTTGCCTCATGATGGCCCCTTAACACAAGAAAGCACCTTCAACTCTATTTTGCTGATAGGAAGTGAATAGCTATATGAGAATTCTGGGATAAAGTTAAGAAACTCACAATCTGAGCACAGATTTGAACCTGGGACTTAGAGCACCATCATGAGCTGCCTGAACCCTTCTCCCTCTTCTCTCTTTTTCTCTTCCTGCATCTCTCCAAGCTTCCAGTGAACCAGAGGGAACAACCCTTGTATCTTCATATCCAGGAACTGTTGCTCTTTTTCTGCCTATTTGGGTCACTCCAGTCATTCTCCATCTAATCAGAACCCTTCAGACACCTCCCCCTTCTTTTTTAGCTATCCCTGCCCCTCTGCCATGGCCTTACATTATGATTCTGCAGTTTTTCTGCAGACGCACCAGGTAATTGTGAGCGGTGCAGAAGTTTTCATCCTTGCCCACCATTTTTTTGTAGTTACAAATAGTCACAGGTGCAAAAGCATGTTGGATAACCAAAAAAATCAAGTCCTATGACTGAAATAATTCACCCCAGAGAGGTTGTGAGATCCTCCAAATATAAGATGCTACCCTAACTGGAATGCTCCTTTACCTTTGGCATTTCTAGCACTTTCTCACCTCTGACTTTGACTTGGAATGTTACTTTGTCGTCCTTCGTTTCACAGGTATAGCTCCCTTGGTCTTGCTTTGTCACCTTCTTGATGATGAGCTTGCGGTGTGTCCCTTGCGAGATGACTGTTGTCCTCTGGTCCTGCTTCACCTCAGTTTGATCCTTCCTCCATACCACGCCTCCACTCGCAGCTGACACCTCACACAGCAGCTCAAGGTTTTCAGAAGGACTGACTAATATTTCTGGAGTTGTTTTGGGCTTGTTGACAAAATTAACAGTTTCATCTGGAAAGCAAAAGAGAAAGTGGTTTATACCTTGATTCTGGCTTATCAGCACAAAATTAAGAAATTACTGTTCATTATTTCATTGCTAGTCACATTTGGCTGATCAAGTTTCACCTCTGGAGGTGTAAATGTACGCATGCGTGCATGGTACTGTTGGAATGTATGATAGAGTGTTAATGGTTATGCCAATAAACTGTGGTTATGAGTCAGAAAAGTCCCTCCTGAGATACAGCAGTGTTCTCTCTACTGGGGAACTCGTCATCTAAGTTTTAAATCATCCAGAGAGTTAGTACATAGCAGTCTCCACTTTGGGAGCTGGGTATTTATGTATCCTTTACATTACAACAGCCTATTAGGTCTGCACTGTGGCATTAATACTAGCCTTATTAAGTTCTAGATGGACATGGATCTATGCCTACCTGTATTCAAAAGCAAAATTCACCTAACTGATGTGCAACCTTCTTCTGCATCCCCTTCAGAAGCCAGGCATGAAAACTGTCTACCTGAGCACAGATGCAGTGGTTTCTACTACCAGAGCTGTGTGTGCACAGAGCCATGAGCAGAACCTGGCCCAACATCATGAGACCATAAAGCCTGACATGTGCTTTAATTCACAGCTCCTGTCTCATCACACATGAAAGTTGATGCCTGACTTTCTGACAGATGGTGCAAACTCCTTCTCTGATCTTCAGATAATTGCTCTCAGTTACAGTGCAATCACATCTCTTACATCCTTCTGGATCTTTTAAATCAAGATGAGATGCTCTCAAGTTGCTGACACTTTAATCACCAGTCCTTGTTTTGATTTCAGGTAAGCTCTAGGGAATATGTATTGATGCCTGAGTACACAAACAGCTTTGAAAAGATCTAAGAAGTCTCAGAAGGCCTTGTTGGAAGTGATGAGGAGTTGCCTTTAAATGTTGCCGAGTCCATTCCTGCAGCCCCATGTTCACAATATCAGTCCCACTGGGCTAATTCTTCCCCAGACCAGATCTATTATCCCACATATGGGATAATTTCATTGATAAGATACTCACCAATTTCAAGAGGACTAAGTTAATATATGAGCCAATAGTGTCACATCTTTCTACTGAATCTGTTTTTCACGTTAGGAGAACTCACCACTGCTCAGAACTCATAGCTCAAGCGGTAGAGGCTCCTGCTTTGATACCTCAGCCTAGACCCTGCTGACTGCGCACACGGGTAGCCACACGTATGAGCTGTGCAAGCACACACACACAGAGCATGTGCCATGTATGCAGCAGCAATACAGCATTTTATCAACTCGGGGGCGAGGGGGGTTGCAATCACATTTGTAAAGGTAAAAGCAAAGGCAACTGAATAAGAGGAGACAGGCACCTTGTGTGTAAAATGTGAGCAAACCTATTCAACACACCCTGTGCCTAAGTTAACAAGCAATATTTGATGAGCATGTCAGGTATTTCATACCCTTCATTCCACCAAGGCAGCCCTTGCCTGAAGAGCAAGCTGATGGCTGTCAGTTATAACCAATCTTAGCTTAGTATTGCATTTCTTTTAGCAGCAACTGTTGCTTTCAGTCACTGAGTAGTCCAAGGACAATTGCTATGGTACACTCATGCCAGCCACATCTGCGGCATCAGAGAACATATAGTTCATTAAAAATTGTAATCATTAGGACTGATCTTTTCTTCAAAATTTAGGTGACCAAAGGAGGATAGTCTCTCCAGAACCCTGCTGTTAAGGTTATTGGGGTATCTCGTTACCGTGAAGACAGATTACTTCCCTGCCTGAGACCATCCCCTCACTGTGCAGCACTACTTCTTATCACTCTGGAAAGTTTTTATGGTGACATGTGAAACAGGGTAGAAGTTGCCTTAACTAACAGGTTGTAATTAAATCCTTGTTAACCAGAAAGTTTGTGGGGATACACAGTTACTTAGCAGATACATGTTTTCCTTGCCTGAGCTTGCAATGTTTTGTCATAGCAGTTACAGGTGAGATTCCCCTAACCGGCACGTGGCCATCACAAGGTTAGGTATCCAGTCTCATGTGTCATGCAGGCTTCCTCTGTACTTTGTGTTCAGACAAAGCTCCAGGACACTTTTAAAATCCATCTTAGATAGCTTTCATTAGACAGTATAACTCAGATGATATAAATTGCCCTTTAGGGGTCAGTTCAGAGCTTGTTTGGCTCTTTTAGACCAATTTTTCAATGGGTGAGGTCAGGACTATGAATTACACTCAAAGTTAAATTGCATAATGTTGCATTCTCAGCCAAAGAAAAGTGGAGGTGAGATGCAGAGTAAATACCTGAGCAAACACCAGTTGTAAACGGCTGTAGAGGAATGAAGGAGGGTTAATTATCATAGATAACACACAGCTGTGGGCTGGCTTCAGGGGCGTCAGGTTGGTTGATGTAGGTTAGGTGCAGCTGTGGCTGGTTCTTGCTAAGTGGTTGGGTAGCCAAGGAAGAGACACAAGGAAGGAGTAGAGAGAAGAGAGAGAGCACGTGCCCTGGATGAGGTAAGACTAGGAGAAGGCAG
Source organism: Falco naumanni (assembly GCF_017639655.2). Taxonomy (NCBI): domain Eukaryota; kingdom Metazoa; phylum Chordata; class Aves; order Falconiformes; family Falconidae; genus Falco; species Falco naumanni. The sequence goes on from NC_054057.1 coordinate 59,711,658, forward strand.
CAGAGGGACTGGAATGAAGAGTGTGTTGGTATGAGATGGTAAAAGACCTTGTTGCAGCTTGATAGTTTTGAGAGTGCTGCAACAAACTGCACGCAATCCCTCTAGCTCAGTAAACCATGTAGCAACCCCTCAAGCCCACTGCTGCACTAGATTGATCATCCCTGCTGAGTTTTTAGCTAGCTGATGAACCTCATGTTAGTAACATGGATGTACTGTTACATACATGTATGTAGATGTAGAGTTTCAATTTGTAGCTTAGGACAGGCTACAGACATAAGCCAGGAAACTACTTTCAGAAGAAAGGTTCTCACCAGGCTATGCAAATTAAATCAGTTGAATTTGACAGATATTGAATTTCACAGATAAATTCTTGTGTCATTTTATACTCTGGCTCCAACCTGGACTGGAACACATCAGTGACAAACATTTCTCTTCTGGGCTTGACCTGACAGCCACGTGCTTTAGCATGTGGTTTATGCCGAGAGGCACGTGCCATGAACTAATAGCTTCATTTACAGTACCGCAGGGAGATGTCTCAGGGATCACAGCGTCCTTTGGGAATAGCAGGAGATGCTTGACTCTAAAAATCAGGAGTTAAACTTGTTGTAGGACACAGGGCTTTCATAGTAAGACTTCAGGACCACCTCGGTCAGGAGGTTCAAAGACAAGGTACATGCTGAGCTAAAATGAATAAAAGCCAGCTGTGGTGCTCAGCCCGTTCAGCCAGCATGGTATTTGAGTCACGACTCCAAGCCTACTAAAAGCTCATACTGACTAGAATACAGAACAGCATCGTTATATTATTTGGCATATTGTGAATTTGCATAAGGACCACAGTCAGGGTCAAAGTTTCTGAAATAGGACTGTGCAATCTTGGCTCAAAAATCTGGCTATTTACGAGGTAAAATGAACAAAGTCCTGAGTTTCTAACACAGCTTCTGATCCCATAGTTGCATCACCTACCTGAGACTTTTAAGTCAAAAGTAAGAGTGTCATCTCCAATTTTGCATGTGTATGTTCCTTCATCTTCTTTCGTCACAGCTGAAGCCACAAGCTTATGCAGTTTTCCTTTATCTTCCACGGTGAATTTCTTGCTGGCTGTGATTTCTTTGCCATCTTTGTACCACTTGACCATGACGTTGGCCTCAGAGGTCTCAGAAACAAATTCAGCCTGTTTTCCAGCAATGGCCCTAATAACTCCTCCACTCTTCTCTTTGTTTATGAAGTTAGCAAGTGCTGAAACAAATACAGACACACACACCGCCGGTAAAGAATTGTGTGGACATCAGTAAATGTGTACACTTACATCTACATTAGATATGCATTTATCATAAGATCAAATATGTGTGTTTAATTATGGATCTCATTACTAGATTCTGATGCAGAAGCAGCCAAATTTTCAGTCCTTAATGAACCATATACCTGGATTATCACACAACAGTAGATACACAACACAGGAGGCTGAGTCAAGGAAGGAGGAAGCCCTAGGCAATAGGGCTTTAAGAAAATATCTGAGAGAGGTAAGGGAAGAAATGAAACAAGCAAACTGGAGGGAAAGAAGTGAAGGTTATTGAACCATTGTGTTGTAACCACCTGGCAAATAAATAAACTCTAAAAGAGATGAAAATGTAGTCTAGAGAAATTAAATTATATTAAATTAAAAATCTAGATGGATATCACATATAACTAAAACGAAAATAAATTTAATCCTGGAAATTAACTGCAGCATAGAAAATAAACAACAGATCTGGCACCACATTAATGTGTAGTGGAATAATTGAGTCACCAATTGCCCCAAAGCAAAGATTCAAAACCCACAAATATCCTAGCTAAAAAAATGAGCCTAAAACCACAGTCTCGTCTTACTTTAGATATTGGAATTAACTTTCAAATGTCTTCTTAACATACTGTTTTAAAACACCATAGACAACCAAGTCCTTTGTTGGGACTGTGCAGTCAACGTACTAAAACTCAATGTACACGTTTCTTCCTTAATTTCAAGAAAATGATTACAAATTAACGATTCCCCCTGTGGAATGTGTGGCAAAAGCAGTTATTAGCTTTCACTGCTGACACTATAACAAGCAGGTGCAGTCCATGGTCTGGACCAGCTAAGTGTGACTCCCAGACTTCTGCTCCCAAGGCGGTGTAATCAGTGCCACGTCCTGATGCAACGCACAAGGCTTCTCCTTTAGCTCAGAGACCCTAGCCACAGGGATGGATTTTGCATTTTGTTTCTTTGCTTTTAAATATATTTAGATTTCTCCAAGTCTGTGGTAGTGCTTTTAATTACAGGTAATTATTTGGTAGGGAAACAACATTCACCAGCTCATATGATGGCAGCCTGGAGACCTAAAAGTGAAGAGTGAATTGACTTGCCGAGCAGTACACAGGTAAGAAAGGAAAAGAAAACCCCAGACCCAAATCTCCTCCAACCTAAGACTTAGAAATACCCAGCAAGCAAATAAACAGGGAAAGGGAAGGGCATGACCGTGCAGCCAAGGGCCTCTCAAGCTCTGCTCCCCAAGGGTCTCTGTGCAATCACCAGCTTCTGGCATGGACCAGAGCTTGCATTTGACCTTTCCAGGTCCCTATCAGCCCAGTTTTCTAGAGTTTACTAAGTCTGCTTATTAGAAGAATATCTATGAGTCAAGAAGTCATACCAGAAGCATTTATCCAGGGAAAACCTCCTTTTCCTTTTTAAATTGTTTTTTCTTAGGGCCTCTGTTTCCATTTGTTTCTCTAGCGACTGATTGTGGTGGAGCTTTCCCTTCAGTAGGACAACACACAGTCCTTCTTCTGTACCCAACCACCTACACCCATGAAGCCTGCAGGGCCTGAACACTGCTGAGACCTCTGCTTCTCCACCAGCATTACCAGGACTCAGCCCACAGGTTTAAAGGTTTGGGAGGAAGAGGGTGACGGGTTCATTGATGGACCTTTCACTTCCTTAGGAAACTAGAGTGAGAAATACAACCACAGCAGTCCGAAGGAGACTTCTCAGGTGTCCCACTTCGATGCAGAAGGTCACGTGTCAGAGAACCCCTGACATGTGAAGTCTCACGGCACTGGAGGGACTGCGGTGATAAATGGCCAGTGCATTTTCTAGCAGGGTTTATTTGGGCAGGAGGCCCAGCGAGTGACACACCTCTGGCCACGGCTCGGCACGGTGGCCTCTCGGCAGCCACGTGATGCCCATGTGCCAGACACAGCTGACCTGCTCATCAGATGATTCACCAGCTAGCTGTGTCTGATTTACAGGAGGAATGGATAAAAGCTGGTGACGCTGAAAGGAAAAATACTGGAACAGCACTTGTGAGCCTCATCCTACAAGGATGAGATGTATCAAAGCTGATTCTCCAGGAACCAAACTACCAATGGCAGACGTTTAAGTTACAGCTTGTCAACCCAGACTTGAAAATAATAGCATTGATTACTCATAGTCACATTACAGTGAAAAGCACATGGAGATGTCCATCAGCTAATTCAATTAAATCTATGCGTAGACATGCCAGCATGAAAAATGATGCTGAAGAGGTGGAAAGAGAGAGAAGAAAACCAAAATTAAGAGCAGCTGCCAAGTGTAGACAGCAATTCCTCCCTCCACAGATTTAGTCACATTTTTAAATTATTTTTTTCACCTCTCTTTTGAATTTGCTCTTTGAGAATAACCAAGTACGCAAGTTGTCAAATGCAAAACACAGACATTACTCTGTGGCTTTGTAGTTTCTACAGAGACCAAGGAAGGTGAGAAGCCAGCAGAACATGATGATGAAGCACCTCATACTTAGTGTAGGAACAGTGCGATCCTTGCTGGGAAGAAGGCAAGTGGTGAGTTATGGGACAGAACACAGAAATCACATGGCTTTACAGAGTGACCTTGACAGTTCAAAGCAATATAGCCACTGAACTCACCCCGGATGATGTGTGACAACAGGTTAGACTGTCCTGGAGTCAGGCTGTATACACTGAACCCTAGCAGACATGTAGATGATCCCATGAGGAACGGTCTGGGGATACACTGGGGCTTTTCAGCCAAAAGCTGGTCCTGTTCAAGGCAGAGGAAACTCTCCCATGAACTAGTTCCTAAAAGCCTGCACAGACAGGAAGGCTTGCAAGAGGGAGGCTTAATGCTGTTGGTTGCAGGGTAAAGGTTCAAGACTCCAAGCCTTGGTCTGGGAGTGGATGTGCCCACCAGCCAGGCAGCAGGCACTCAGGAAGGGACTGCCATGAAAACAAGAACAGCCAAACAACGGGGCAGCTGTAAAACAGTACTTGTTCAAATCTGACAAACAGGAACCATTAAAAGAAAGTGACATTTCACTGTTTGTTCTATGCAGCCTTCCATCTGAATACCCTGCAAACAGCAATGAGCCGAGCTATCCAGTGTGCCCTGGAAAGGTCTGTTTTTATTCATCAGGGTACTGACAGAAAACAAAAAGAACCCCAAACAAACAAAAAAATCCAGTGATGCCAAGATGATCTCAGTCCATCAGAACTTGAATCACAGCTGAACTCTTCAGTGACTTGTCCAATATCACATAGCAAGTATAGGGCAGATCACATGCGCCATGCCCTGCCCCTGTGAATTTCTTTGTCACGAGAATTTCTTTGTCACAAGAGCACCTTTCACTACCCACTATTTAATCTCAGGAAATAACACTAAGACATTCCATGGAATATCAAGACATCAATTTGAGTGAAAGCACAGTTTGTACCACTGAGACAGTGTTAGATCTTGTATTCACTCCACGCTCTACTCTGGGACCACAGACACTGCCAAGACTAGATGCTGATGTGGAGGTACCACAACTCCCTACACTGCCTCTGGAGCACTCCCTGTCTGTCCCTTGGTCAATCTATTGGCTTAGGGCAGGAACAGGCCATTAACACAAAGCAGCCCGGACAGTCACATACCTTTCACTGAAAGCTGATAGAGCATTTTATCCCCCTCACTGATGCACTCATAAACTCCAGCATCCTCTGCTGCAGTGCTGCGGATTTTTAGGATGTGCTTTTTCCCCACGGTTTGAAGTTCATATTTTTCACTGCCCTTGATCTCTTTCCCATCCTTCATCCACTTCACAGTAGCCTCTGCATCCGAAAGCTCAGCCTGAAGTTTGGCATCCTCCCGCAGCCGAACAGAGACTTTTTCTGTATCTCTGCTCTTGTTGGTAAATCTCACTGCAGCACCTGGCAGGAAAAAAGCCTTCGTTATTTCAAGTTATATCAAGAAAACATGTCCCTGATATAAGTCAGTTGTGGACTGTGAGATCTCATAAAGAGTATTAGGTCCTGTTCCTGCCCTTACATTCTTGTCAATACAGAGCATTTTTTCCCAGTTCAGGAGACTTGATCTGTTTTTATTGCCAGAGTTACTAAGAAAAAAAAAAAAAAAAAAGCATGTCTTTCTACTGATTAAATAATACCCGGAACATGCTTCTGCAAAGGCTTTCACCCAAAGTCAAACGCACCCTTCCAGAATGAATGAATGCCTATTCATTACCTTTTGCCATGCAATATGGGTAGACACAGACGTTACCAACATTTCATAGAGGAAAGCTGGAGCACCCAACTCTCAATGCTCAATCAAGTTACACGACATTAACCTGCACATCACACACAACTGTGGTAGGATAAAAAACTTCCAAGCAAAAAAACGTTGTTAGCAATTCATGCGCCTTTACATTTGAAAGACTCCACTACAGTCAGAAAGACTAGCTAAACCTGGATTTGAAATTACTGGCTGATGGTGACTCAGTGGCAGATCTGGTGACAGAATCCACTCAGTGACAGTTGTGACTGCAGAAATGGCAAGCTGAGTTAAGCAGTCTAGTTCAGATACCAACCAGCTGGCCAGATTGACTCACTGAATCCTGTGCTATCACGGGGAGGTCATTACCAGGACCCATGTTAGTTTGTATGATGCAATTTCAAGTAGTGCCTACAGACCAGGCATCAGTGAAAGCCTCCAGCCCCGGTTCCAATCATCACATCACCGCAACTGCCCCCTGACTGGAAGAAGAAAGGACAGATGAAAATAAATACCTTTCACTCTCATCGTGGTGCTGGTGTCAACATTATTAGCAACAAATTTCACTTCTGCTCCATCATCGTTCTTGGTGACATTCTTTATGATTAGGGTGTGAGTAGTTTGGGTTCTCTTAATGATGTAGGTCTCACTTTCATGTAAGACTTTATCATTCAGGTACCAAGTGCCGGAACATGTTGTCGTAAGGTCAACAGTAAACAGGGCATCCCCTCCAGGTACAGCTTCAACAGTTGTCAGAGGCGTTTTCACAGCCAAGACTGGTTCTAGGGAAGAAGAACAACATGTATCTCTGAGACCAAAAGACACAAGACTGCCATGCTGGAGAACAGGTCTTCCTAAGAACAAAGATCTTGAGATAAGCAAGATATAAGAATAAAATCATGCAGCCTTATACAATTTCTATGCACCGAAGGCAATGCACGGTTGGTCAACAGGATTTGATTTCTACAGCTGCAGGTAACTGACCTCTGGCATTAGGGTAAGCCCTGTTTCTGCAAGGAAAGAACAACAGGCATATTTTACTGATATTTTTTTCTCTAAGATGTTTAAAGGCATAAAAAGCCTGAAACACCTAGGTTCCCCAACAAGCGAGCTATTTATTTATATAACCAGTTTTATTCTTAGATTTCAGAAGGATCATAAGGAGGCCACCCAGCCTTAAGTCACTTTTACATATCTTAGGAAAACACAGACATGTTTAGACAGCTAGAGAAAATGATGTCAAAAATAACAAGACACAGTATGATCAAAGTCTGTGTAGATATTGTCCAGTGCAATGAATCAAAGGAAGAAGCAATCTCATTGCACACGATGATTCGATTGGCACACTGGCACTTGAGAAATATAGTAATAACCCCATTATTTCTCCTAGTAACTCTAAGATTAAAAAAGAGACTGACTGGAACTTGGTTTTCATCACAATATGATCACCCACAAATATTCTTTAGGTGCAAGCTTGGTAATAATCTTGAAAATTGTATTATAAGCCCACCTCTATTTTTCACTTCATACCAGGTCTAGAAGTATTTACAGGGTTAAGGTCCATTGCAGAGAGCTCTGCCTCTCACACAGCCCGATGTGAGATACTGGAATATAAGCACACTCACAGCTCTATCGCAGAAACCCAACCACCATCACTTTGGAGATGGTCAGTGGTTGAAATGAGATAGGAGAACCAGCAGTGAAGGGGAAAAGGTTTTGCTGTGCAATTGCTCTATCCTCCTCAAAGTCATGGGAAACATTTTAGAGCACCCATGTGGCAGAGCAGCACAGACTGACCCATTTTACAAAGGTTTTGAGCTCACCAAGGTGCATGCTCCCTGGGAACTCCAGGTAGGGGCTCTGTCCGTAGGAGTTGACTGCAGACACTCGGAACTGATAGTCAGCCTCTTCCGACAGGTTGTTCACCGTGAACTCTGGGACAGGGACATGAGACTCATGGCACCTCACCCAGGTAAAGCCAGTCAGTTTCTTGCGTTCCACGACGTAGCCATCAATTGGAATGGGGCGGTCCATCTTCGGAGGGGACCATGCTAGCGTCACTGAGGTTTCTGTTTTATTTTTCACCACAGGGTCTGCTGGGGGTTGGGTGGGAGGTTTTTTGGGAGCTGCACAAGGGGAAAAAAAAAAGCAAAAAAGCAGAGAAAAAAGTCAGAGTGGAAAAGCCACTGCACCTCACTGGAAAAGCTTACACTGAACTAAAAGCTACTCTTGCTTAATAAACCTCCATAAAACATTGATGCAGGATGGAAAAGCAAGAGAATGGATAGAATGTGCTTTTTTGGGCTGTATTAGGCAAAGATGTATAATACTCCTACCTTCACAGCTAAACTTATGTGATTTCTACACACTATTACAATTGTCTGCACAAAGAATCTGCAATGAACAGTTCATAGGCTTAAAATTCCAGTGCTAGATACAGACCCACATTGCTTCCTATACAACTCCTGGGCAAAGCAGACTAACAATCAGCTTGTTATTTTCACCCAGAAGATGGGTAAAAACACCAAAGTTTGTTCAAAATCCTATGCATCAAATTCCCAGTCCACTTCCCTAGTGTAAATCCAGACTAAAAACAAAAAAAAAACCCAACAACAATAAAAAAAAAAAACAAAAATCAAAAATACCTTAATGGGATTACCCTAGCAAGGTGGCACAATCACAATTTTGCCCTGCTTACTAGACATCACTGCACAGGGACAGTTGCACTAATTCTGTAAGTCTGCTGGTATTTATCTTCTGTCAGAATTTCAACCATACACATCCCCGCAGTCAGGAACGTAGGCATGCCTGTGAGAATCAATGCGTAGCAAGGCACCATTGCACCAAGGAAGAACGGGGCGATATTTTGCAATGCTTTGCACACAGGTGTGGTGTCCTGTGCAGCAGTGTAAATCTACTCCGTAAAAAGCAGCCTGTGCCAGGAGTCTATGTCATCCTCCTTCTTGAGAATCTGTTCTAACCATACACTAAAACATTTCAGCCCAGATCCTCGACAGGTTTCAACACAGAGCAGCTAAATAGTGTACAGCTGGCATATTTCAAAAATAAAAGATATACATGAATAAACAGCACACGGGTTTTAGAGTTAGGGAGATGTCAGTTGCTTGCTACACAGGCTTCGCTGTTCTCTGCAGCCACTTTCAGCTGGATACCTGTCCTGCTTCTGAATTTTATGTTCTCCCAGTGCAGAAGGTGTGTATTATAACTTTGTGTCCCGTGAGTGGGTTCTCTGGTTTAGGAATTTATGCAGAGACAGCTTTTTGCGGTTGGGGAATTAACTTCAAAAGACATGTCCCTATCATGAGCCCCTACAATTGAGGAGATGTGGCTGTATTACAGTACCTGAAGTCACCAATGTAACCCTGCAGATATTTGCATAATGAAGATTTACATTCAGCCTTTTGAACCCTTTTGAGAAGGCTCAAGTCCCATCAGGGTTATTCACTATGCGCTGCCACTGATATGGTCAAGGGGGTAGGAATTATCTGATATGCTCTAGTTACACATCTCATGACGTGCTAAAGGATTCATTTCATTTAATTTTGGCTATCTGTCTGAAAGGTGACTGGTTTAAATCAGTCAACCAGACTCCAGCTGTAATCCCACGGAGAACTGCACACTCAGGAGCAATTCATCCCAGCTTAAAGAAGGTGTGCGAGACGGGTGAAATGAACCACACATTACAAATACTCAGGTATTCATGAGTATGGAGGGAGCCTGTATAATGAGCCTAGACCAAAACTGAACCCTGGGACAATGAATCTTCTCTCTGCCTCAGTTTACCCATCTTTAAAACAGGCATAGTAACAATGCAAGATACTGAGCAAATAATATATAAACATTGATTGCCTGATAAATGCTATTAGAACAGCCAGCACCAATCTCATCCATCTAATTACAAAAGATGTGAACATAGTACACAGAATTCTTCAAGCAGCTAATCAGATATGCGTGAAGTGTAAAAATAGGAAATCTCAGTGCGATATAGTTTACCTTCGTTACATAAATAGACACATAAGTGCTGTGGGGTGCACAGTTACCAGCCTGTCAGTTACTGCTGGTCAGAACTAGAAGCCAAAGGTCCCATTAGTGTAGCATTAAGCTGAATACTAGAGACCCTGGAATCAGATCACTTGACCTTACCATCAGAAATGGTAATGTAATATTCTCTTCAGAGATACCTGTTTGCAGGAAGGCAGCTTCTTACCTTTTTCTATTCCATTGAATCAACATTTTCATCATAACTTAAACAGCAGAGTCCAAAATTAAACTGAACTTTGTCGTTCCCATTGAGTAGGTGCTTGGTTGGATGTTACAGTTTTCCAAATATCTTAGAAACTGTCACAATGCTAAACACAATACCTCATTTTAGCTCAATAGCATCAAAATGCTGCAGTGAAGTTTAGATAACACAGTAGTTACAAACCTGTATTTAAAGATTTCTTTTTACCTCTGAGTAACTGCATTTTGGAGGCGGTGGTGGGAGAAAAGTATTATTCTTCCCAAAGAGGGACTAGAGCGTGCAATTTGTTCACATGCAAACCAGAAATGCAGCAGAGCCAGAAACCACAGGCACTTCCCTGTCTTAAAGGAAGCAGCTTTTGCCAGGGGGAAATGCAGCACCATCAAAATAAAGCTAACTAAAATTACGCAACTTCACCAAAATTTCATTTCATATCTGATCTCAACTACATCGCACCTGCTGCTGCTGCTCTGTCAACCAAATCCTTGCTCAGATCAGGTGTGCCAGCTGAAGGAGTCCTCCCGCCTGTGTATTACATCAGTCTCCCAAAGTAAAGCTGAACAGGACACAGATCCCTTCTTTCAGCAGAGCTACCACCAATTCACAGCGTCTGCCCAGCTTGGTCATGACAAAGAGGATGAGAGAGGACACTGCTTTGCTGGGCTTCACAAAAGAAAAGCAACTCTGTTTTCAGGGGGAAGCACTTCCCCTTTTGCTTGCAGGTTTTTTGTTGTTTGGGGTTTTTTTAATTTTATTTCTTTTTATTTTATAATTTATTTTAATGCAAACAGCTTAAGAAGTTAAAAGAAGTAAGATGATTCAAGTTTGGTGAACATTTGATTACCCCTGAAATGCTTCATCTGCATGTGTGTAGATGTTCCTTCACAGATGTTTTTGCTTGCTAGAATCGAAATGAACTTCATACTCTGCCAAAAATGTTTAAGGCACCTATCTACTTCCCAGTAAGAGCCAGCATACCCACAAACTACCCTCATGTCTCTGTAGACTCAAGACCTAGGAAGGAATTGAATGCTGGCTGACTCTACCCACCCAGATCCTCAGAAGAGAGAGACGGAGAGAGAAGTGGCCCCTATTTGCTAGAAGTAGTATTATCCCCACAGCAAAAATTGATAGATGCCCCTCAAAGAAACTAATGATTTTGGAAAACGGGTGTAGATGGAGCACCCGCAGCACTCTGTGTACAATGAAGCAAGGCAACTGTGATGTACGCAACTTACACATCGTTTTCTAAGCATCTCCCAGAGGGGAGAAGACACATGTCCCTTAGCCCATGTCTTACTGAGTTATCATTCTACATTCATGCCAGCACAAAATGAGAATGGTGCAGAGAAGATACATGTTTGTGCCGTGCTCTTTCCCCAGGACTCCTCTTCTCTCTCTGGTTTGAGCTCTCCATAACATCTCATAACACTCACGGTCAGGCTGTTGACTTTTTGTGGCAGACATCAAACTTTCTGCTGTCTTTGGACAACCAACTTACCATGGTGGTACCCGAAACAGCAGTGCTACCTGCAGGGAATACCTGCTTGCTGGGGAAGACACAAAACAAAGGTCAAATAAAAGTGAAGCTTACTGGTCACGGTGAACTGGGTAGAAGTCCTGCTTTCATCAGCCAGGAAGGCAATCTCACCAGCATCTTCCATCTTACAATCTCGGATAGTCATGGTGTGTTGCTTGCCAGAGCATGTGATAGAGATTCGATCGCTGGATTTCACTTCTTCTTTATTTTTCAGCCATCGGATGTTCTGGCAGTCATTGTCCAGCTCCACGCAGAAGATAGCTGTATCGTTTATGAAGACCGCAGTCTTTCGTGGAAGTTTTTTAATGATGTTCCCTTTAAAGAAGAAAGTAATTATGATCAGCAAATTGCAGATATTAAAGTTTCTGGCAACACTAGACCATCCAGACTACAACAGGACTAGTCAACAGTTCTCACCTAATCAAAACATTATAGACACTATGCAGACACCTCTAAATGAATTCCAAGGCTCTGAGTTACACAGGACAGATAATCCCAAGGACTCATTTCGGCTTTCAAAGACAGAAAAGTAATCTTGTTTGACTACAGTTGTTCGTGTTTCTAGCCTACCCATGCAGAGTCTGCTGCTATGTAAACACAAGGTACATGGCCTTGCCAAGAAGAGATTTGACAGTGATATAGCTTTCATTGCCTGCATATGATGGGAATTCAAATTAAAACTTTGCTCAAGTAGGTCAGCCTTAAAAGCAGACAGGTCTCTCATCTGTCTTTGGGATTTTGCCTCCATCAGAGTTACCAGTAAGTTACACAACCAAGATGGCAAACACACCAGTTCAGCTGAATTAATAGAAAACACACTGAAAAATTCAGGTTTCTCCTTAAAGTCGACCCAGAAATTCACATGGAATGAACTTCACTCATCTGTCTCCTTTCCAAGTGACTGCGATCATTAGCACTTATTAGAATAACCACATAGTTACAAGATGTGACTATCCACAGGAAAGCTTGAACAAAACATCAGGGGACCACCCCTCCTGACAGATGGTGACTGGCCCCAGCCCTGGAGCAGTCCCTGTCAGGCAGAAGAGCCCTCACCCAGGCAAAGCACCTACAGCTATTTAATGAGAAGCAATGCTGAGCTTCTTCACAAAGCAACAGATCGAGCACACTTCATCAGCAGGGCCTCAGTTCTCTGCTCACCCTCTCCAAAGCCTGGCCACATGTCTGTCCTCGCTGCCCTCAGCAGCGTCCGTGGCACTGCAGCCCTTTGCATCCTGCCAGGCTCTCACATTTTCCCACCACCACCCTGCTCTCTCGAATCTTCTCACCCCCGGAGCAGGCACAGGACTTCCCCAGGAAGGCTCTGCCTCCTTTCCCTCCCGAGAGCTCCACCTGGCTCAGTCACTCTCTTTTTAATGGAACATGCCATAGTACCATAAAGCAAACAAGTAAAACACCAGCTGTCCTGCTGGGACCAAACACACTTACAGCGTTTGGCTGGTCTATACCTAGTAGAAGATGCAACAAAACGATGTCCACCTGAACTCTCCTGCGTCTCGACTAAATTTTCCCTTCTGCCTCCACTCATGTGCACTCTCAACTCTTTGCTAATGATACAAAAAGGAATTAGCACAAGGATGCACCTCACCCAGACATCTTGCACCAATTTATGTAGCAAAGAACTTCTGGTTTCATTGGGAGTAAAGTCAGGCTTCAAATGAGCCAGGACAAGTAGAATCCTGCAGCTCTAACAGGTCTCCAATTCATGCAACAGGAGACATGTCAATGACACCAGCATAAGCATCATCAAAATCAAAACTGTATGTCCTGGAGCTGCATGGGGAGATTCTTGCTCATACAGCAAATCAGGGATCTCAGGACAGACGGTCCCTTCTGCAGCCAAGCCTGCATCTCTGATGTCTCTACTCACAGTGAGACACATCCCACACCACACCAGGTTCCACACCACACCAGGTTCCACACCACACCAGGTTCCACACCTACCTGCCCTTCAGCCCTAAACCACCAGACTCAGAAGACATGGATCTATATCCACATTTTGTACCTTTCTCATCAACTTTCCAAACTCCAGAGAACAGCTCCAGATGTCCAGGATCTGAAGCATGGATCCAGTTCCCAATCTGAAAACATACTGGTACCGACTGCAACCTGCACCACATGTTGGACCATAAAGCACAGCTGCTAAGCCAGCTTCCCAGCAGTCAGCACCACTCTCAGACAAGATTCACCACTGTGTTCACCAGACAAGACATGTGTGAGACAGTGCCAGAGAACACATCTGATGCTTGGGATCATGTTATAGGAAGTCTACAGCGCTAGGCTACAGCTCAAGGACTTCGCCTTCTAGGAAGCCCCTTGAAGCATATGTCCCCACCAAGGGACATATCTTGTGCAGCAACACAATCTCTCCCCAATCTCTGACCCTATGTCCCAGAGATACACCCTGGCTGGAGACCCTGAGACCTACTGACTGACCACATGTCGCTCTCCTCTCACACCGTAAGGGAGTCTGCTGTTCTTCACCGCACACCTTCATGGAGCAAATGCCATTCACAAGGTCGAGTCTCTCACACTCGGTAGGTGAGACCTGGCTGATCTGAAGTAGCAAGAACCTTTCTTACCTTGAACAGCCAACTCTGCGACAGTCCTGCTGCCTTCTTTCATCTCACAGATATAGACAGCATCATCATCCGTGGTGACATTCTGAACAGTAAGCCGGCGATACGTGCCCTCTTCTTCAATGTTGTATTTCTTGCTCTGCCGGAGTTTGGTTTCCTCCTTGAACCAAGCTGTCTCTGTACTAGGAACAGGCACTTCACATTGGAAGGTGGCAGATTCCTTCTCCCTCACTTCAAGATCCTTCAGTTTTTCCTTGAAGGGTATTGCAGGTTCTTAAGAGGAGAAAAATGGAAAGGAGAAGCAAAAGTTTATGGCTGTCTAAGAAATGTGCAAATAAGAAGTCAATAGAAAAAAAATTAAGCAATAACACATTTTATCAATGATGCTGGTTTGTCCTGAGCTTCCATCCAGACCCATAATCAAGCCCTACTATAGTACGTGTTATGCTATCACATGAAAAAAAAATCTTAAATCCCAGCAAGAGTATTTTAAGGACTTATCTAAAAACAAAGCAGCACGAGTCTGAACTACAGCACCAGACAGAGGAGTTTGCTCCAATCCTAATAAATGTGAACAAGCTGGTGAAGCATCAGGTTAATAAATTCTCCTCCTGTGACCTGCTCATCCTCTAGCGTGAACGTCTCTGTGTTGCACTTTGCCACTTAGTGATGCCAACAGAATGAAAGGCAGGGCTCACCCAGTCTCACCCTATCTAGAGCAACAGCCACTTCATGTCAGAATAAAAACCTCTAACACAATCATGCTACAGGTGGCCGAATAGCAAACAAGCTATCTCCGTAGGGAGAGGGCACAGGGCAGCAATTCTAAATGCATGAACATCTAAGCTGGTCAGCTGGGGCAAGAATCAATATTTTAGGGGTCTTGCAGCAGAAGTGAGCTCAGTGGAGCTATCTGCAAGGGCACAGAAAGATGGGAGGTGGCTGTGCACAGAAGGATAGAGCAGGGAGGAAAGCACAGAAGTAACTGATGGAGTTTGCTGTTCGCCCTGCTGGCACCAAAGGCTCTGTATCAGCTTTTGCCAATGATGATAAAAGAACTAGAGAAAGAGCCTGAGTGTCCCAGCTGCCTCTGCTTTCCTCCAGCACTGGGGCTGCAGTGCTCTGGCTCAGGGAGAAACCAGAGTGTAGAGCAAACACGCAAAACAGCTGCATGGCAGTGAGGGAAGACATTTTATGAACAGAACAATGTTTAATTCCAGTGACAGCTGTGCTGTGAAATCACCCTGATACCCCAGCACTAAACTGGAGAAAGGGGAATTGGACTGAAGAGGACAGCTGGTGGTCACAGCCAGGGGACTAGCGCCACAGTCATTTCACAGGCTTGGATTAGCCACTGCTGATGCATCACCACTCACGATTCATGAGACATCGTGTCTTGACATGTGCTGTCATCCTCTTAATAGCGGCTGCACCAGCTCCCAGCCTTTTTTTGTGGCTCTGTTCTTCCTCTCCCTGACCACACACACACACCCAAGGCTCGGAATTTCATGTGGCCACTAGCAGCCAAGCATGAATCTAGGAGTCAAGCAGGAGTAGACTTGTCTTAGATTTATAAGCCCATGCCCATGGTGGCACACCCCACTCAGAGTCTCCATGGTCTAGAAGATGGAAAAACACACATTGATGCTCTCAAACATCCCACATCCAAAATCTGATGGCCAGGAGCCTTCATTTTGTAAAATTCAGATCTGGTAGTGCAGCATATAACTGAGTTTGTTACCTGTCCCCTCCTGCCCCACCACTGGGACTGGAGCTGCAACAGGAGCAGTGCTGTCTTTCATCTGGTTTGTGCTTTTCTGAACTCAAGCCCTGGAAACATGCGTCCAGTTTTGCAGGTTGTTCACTCAACCCCTGGCACTGCCACAGTTGCAGCTGTCACATACCAAAACCCTCTAATGGTTTCTAGCTGAGCACAGCCTGGATAGAGATATCAGACTCTCAGGGCTTGGCAGGACACCTGGAAGGAGCGATACGATCTGCTACCTTGGTTGTTACCCTGATTAAAACCTGGCTGGGAACCCATATCATTCCTTTAGGAACAGGAAGACGACTCAAGCTCACCATGTCAGCTTGGTTATTTTCTTAAAAACTGTTTTGCCCTACTGTACCTCAGTTCAAGGCAAGTCAAAGCCTTGCCTTAAAAAGCCTTCAGGTACAGTTACACAGACCTGCTCTGCCCACACTCCACATATTAATTATGCTTTTTTCTTTAACCAACAGGCAACTCAGACTCCTGCCCCTGCAATCCATGTATCACCTCTGGGAACACCCCCTGTAGTCAGGGGGGATGTAACAGTTATAATTCTCATGCCACGGGAACAAGCAAGAGGATGAGGTCAAGAAAGCATGGATCAGAAGGATGCCAGCCTCCGGGAGCTGGATGAAGTGTTGCTGTGTGAGATAGGAGGGAGGCTGGAGCTGACACTGAGAACACAAATACATGTCCAAGGGCCAAAAAGAAATACCAGATGCACCTGAGAAGCACATACCTGGAGCAACTGGCCATATCATTAACCCCTCCCTCTCCCTTTACACTCACTAAGCGGTAGCTAAGGTTAAAAAAGAAGAGAAGCTACTCTAGGAAAAAGCTCTTAAATATACAAACACAGAAGAGCTGGCTGACTGTTTCATACATGTTGCAGTAACAGCACAGCTTTTCCAGCCAAAGAAAGTAGGCGCAAGGCTATCTTTGGCAGCTTGGGGTCACAGATATCCTCAAAAAACAACTTTTTGTCCTACTGACATGTGCACACACATCTTATCTCACTCTGAACAAGGCTTCAGAGAGACAGCAGCTGATAAACTGACTCAAAGGCTAGGATTCACCCAGCCCACTGCTTTTTCTGCTTTGGAGATGTAAGAGAGGCTCCAAAATCCACCAGCCTCCTCTTCCTGAATATAACTTCATGCTCTTTACATGGTCTAGCATGTACCTGGTCAGACAGAGGGGGGTTAATTTTGGTCAGGGGACTACAGAAGGACCACAGGTCTCTTGGGAGTAAGCATCCCAAACAATTAACCTGGCCTATAACCAGCCCCCTGCCCAGAGAGATGCTCAGAGAGGTAGCCAGGAGGGAACAGTGTCTCCAGCTGATCAACAGGCCACCCAGATCTCAAGGAAAGGTCTGTGAAAGGCAGCTGCTCATCTTCCTTGTTAATAAACTCATCAAGACAATCGGAATATATAACCATATAGTATTTGTACGAAAAATACTTACTCTGAGGAAGGAAGCTCTAAACTTTACATCAGACTTCCAGTGTACTTACCACTTACCTAGCTAAATGTGAAAACAAATAAATACACTTACTCTCCCACTGGCCAGCACGGTGAGTCGAGCAGAGCCCTCTGTTACTCTCTTTCACCCCACACTGGCCTGCAGCTTGTCAGGTTTTGACATTTATATTGCAAATTCTCTAACGTAGGCATCCTCTCTTACCTGTCTATACAGCATCCAATACAATTCAGAAATATTCTGGGCTGTAACTTCTATAGGCATGTCTGGGAGGACTGCTTCAAATAACTTTCTGTTTGATCTGATAAAGTCTATAAATATTGACTGCTCATTTCTCAGTGCCTGTTTGCAGTGTATTACCCTTTCACAGGGTAATTCTCAGTGCAAGCTCATGTTAAATATGACTCTAATGTGTGAGAAAACCATTTGGCTAACAACCATTCTCCTTATTATCTGTTTTTTTCATTTTTTTCGTTTTTTTCATTTCAGTCTGACATTTGCCTGTGGCCAGGTGATGTGCCACGGTGCTTTTCGGAAGCCACGGTTTGATGTGAAGTATTAAAAAAATATATAAAATTCTCAGAGACCTGCATATTCCTTTAATGGGTTAATTTGAGCTGCCATTGAAGCAGATACACTTTTAGCAGATCAACTTAAACGCCAATTGGGTAATAGAGCAAGAAGAAAAGCCATAATCTTTTTCTTTAGAGCAGAGTGTCCTATAAAGCTGAAATAGGACTACTTACCACAATTGAATTTGTAAAATCCCTTGCATTTGTTAATAGACTTACTGTGTTAATATCTCTGTGAACGGATGTAAAATCCAAACTAAAAAAAAGCCTTTGTGTACTTTTAAGACATAAATATGATCTTTTTTCCCCTCACATGCATGGAATACCAGTTTATGCTATGTAGCAATAGTTTAAAAGAAAACTTCACAATTTTTTCTGGTTTTTCTACAAAAGCTTAAAGCAATTGAAATAGTATCTTTTAAAAAATATGTTTTACAAAAATATGAAAGTTCTATGGTAAGAATGAGATTCCATTATGCAGCAAGGCATTGAACTATGAATTCCCAATTACAGTAGTACCTGGTGTTGCTGTTATTAGTAGTGTGAGCTCTTGCTTAGCAGAAGTGTATCTGAGCAAAAAGATGTAAAAAATCCTCTTAATTGTGCAGTTGTACTGTAAGGCAGTACAGAGAAGGAAACAAATACAAAATTTCCTGAGCACATTGATTCCTAAGGAAGCTCTCACAGCTGGGCTGTGTCCCCCACAACACAAAGCACTTTCAGCTCTGCTCAAGTCATCAGAGCTCAGGACAAGGGAAGAGCCAGCGCCGTGCACTGTGCAAAACATGGGGTGGCCACGGCTGGCGCAGCCTGCAGTGGGGGAGCAGAAGCAAGAGGTACCTCAACTGTACGTCTTGCAAGCTGGAAGAGCAGCTCAAGTGGATGCCATTTCATACAGAATCCAATCAAAACTACAAAACAGTGTTTTTCCGATCACTTCAAATCAACCGTTATCTAGAAACATTTACTTCTGTGAGAGCTCAGTGGTGTGAATTGGAATAGCAAATCTGCTCTGTCCCTGTGACATCTGGACTCCCAGGTCATGGCTAATTTTCAGTGCCCTGAAAGGTCACAAACTCCTCTCTAGTATCAAGATGATCTATTATTTTTTAAAATTATTTTTGACTGTGCAGTTTTTTCTATTAATCTGATTTTAGCCAAAGCAGAAATACCCATGAAGGCATATAACAAAGGCAAGAACATTTCTAAAGGAGAAATAAG
This sequence comes from Falco naumanni, assembly GCF_017639655.2. Lineage (NCBI taxonomy): Eukaryota > Metazoa > Chordata > Aves > Falconiformes > Falconidae > Falco > Falco naumanni. The sequence continues at coordinate 59,730,642 of NC_054057.1, forward strand.
AGATCATATAAGAGCTACAAAAGCCTGCCTGCTGGGAAAAATGTGAAATAGAAACAGAAAAGCAAAACCCTGGGGGAGCACAGGAGCAAGAGCAGCTCATGAAGTTAGCAGGAAACTGCAAGAGCTTAGATCAGCTATGAATTTGGCTGCTTGTCTTGAGAACATATTTCTGCAGAGTGTCATGGGCTTTTTTGTTTGGTTCGTACCAAGCAAACTAGCAATGAGATGATGTTATTTTTCAAAAGCAGGTCCTGCTAACACATATTTTGCTAAGAATAGGTGCAGCCTGCAAAGGAGGCAATGTTTCATTAACCTTCTCAAGGCGTATCTGTCTGCTTGACCTCGTCTTCTCCCTTGCCTACGTTTCCTCTTGCCTATATCCTGGCCTTCTCACACATTCTGCATTTTGGAGTTCCAGAGGCAACGGAATAATCTGCCTAACAAAAATGATCCAGTGAGGGTAAGAATATGGAAAATCCTCCCAACACAAGCTATCTAAAGGTGCGTGGACAAGGTTCTACCACCTTGTGCCTTTGGTCTTCCCAGTTACCATACTTTCCAAGTTCCCTTTCTAACTCCCCATTTCTCAAGTTGCAACTCTCTTTGAGATCCCAAAAGTGACTGCTGTGATAGCGGTCACCCAAAATCACTTAGGGTCAGAGAGAGAATAAAGTGGCCTCAGCACCAGCCTGTTTTTCCAGTCTTGATCCTGTTTGGGTTGCAACCTTTAACCTTTCCATACAGTATCCGATTACTGTACTCAGAGGCTCAGATGAACACAGCTTGGCCCCGGCCCTGCCATGGAGACCTATACGCTGTTCTTGCTAACTTTACACACGGCCTAGAGACGTCTCCAGAGCCTTCAGGAAATTCAAATCAGTTATCCATGTTCCTCCCATCCTCTCTGGTTTTTGGTTTGTCAGAGAGGTTCACTCTTGGGAAGTATTTCCTAACTCCTTTTACAGCTCGCGTTTGCGTACAGCTTCTGATTTTACCCTTGCTCCAGACACGTTTCTGAATCAGAGTAATCAACTCTTGGTTTTCCTTAATTGCGAGAGTAAGTCCTTGGCCTGTAGCCTTTCCATTGAGGTTTACATCCTATTCGTGACATCTCATTCATGAACAGCTCAAAAATCTTTTTTTAAGCTCAGTGATCTTTAAAGGGATGAGCTCAGCAAAGCGCCTTCAAATCCATTGGGTCCTTAGGTCTAGGATCTAGATTGACAGCACATCGAAGGCTTTCTAGAGGTTTGACTTGTGCCCAGTCCTATGCCCAGAGAAGCTGCTAAGAGACACCTGGCAGACAGGATGCTGGGCTAGGTAGGGTTTTTTATTATTATTATTACCTTTAAAAAAAACCATAAATAACCTCACTCAAATTCTTGTGTTGACATTCTGTGAACCAAAATGCCAGAGCATATTTAAACCCGTGAAGCTGTCTTTCCTGGTACATGTGACTATGGACACACAGTGTGGGTGCAGCGTTACAGGCTCTATAAATAGGCTCTTACCTGCAGAAAGACCAACGCAGCAGCATGGTGTTTACCATGGGTGGCTGCTTGGAGAATTTACCTCTTCTGCACGACTGAGCCAAAAGAAGGTTGTGTGGGAAGATGACCTACCTCCCTAAACCCAGTGGCAGGTGAGCTAATGGCATCATCGATGGCATAAAAAGAATTAAAAGCTCCCTACACTGCTACATCATTTTGAGCTGTCTTTGGAGGGCTGAGAAGGATTTCTGGTGACACAAAGGAGAGTCATTATTCAGGGCCTAATTATAACCAACAGACGTAGATTTTCCATGGCAGCTTTGGCCCGGTCAGAAAGCCCAATATGGTATAGCGTAACAAAGAAACAGACCACAAACATTTCCACTTAAGCCCTCTGACTCACAGGCATCTCCTGACAGTGGACATTGATCAATAACCTTTTCCCATGGTGCTGGCTCCCAGACCTGCTGCTTTTCTTGCTTTCCCCATCTCTTTTGGAACAGCTTGCACTCTTTGAGAATAATCAAATAACCATGGGCAGAGGGGAAGGTGCTTGTCTTTGCAAGACAGGTGTTTAGGCAAGAACTTGAGCCATCCTCAAAGTGAACACCCACCCGAGAGCCAGGCTCAGTCTTCAGCTCCGAGTCCCAACTCATGAAGTAACCACAGCTTTATGGAAGAGGACAAACACCCTTCCCAACACCACTCGGCACCTCTAAGGGGTAGCAATGGGTGGGACAAGTGCCAGAGCAAGTTCCACGGATCAGGTGTCACTGATGGACACAGAGACTGAGTTACTGATGGGAAGGATGTTGAGTGTGAAAGGAGAGGTCCAGAAAAGGGAAACCAGAAAACCTGATAAAAGCTGAGAGTCTTAAAGACAGGTATCAACATGAACCTTTCCTACTTATTTGGATTTCTAATGTATTTTGCTGCCAGTCAAAAATACCTATTTTGCCATTCAAGTGGCAAAGCCTTTTGCATCTGTAAGTTAATTTACAGGCGCTGCCTGGGCTGTGAACTGCCTGCTGTAACCCTGCCAAATGGGAGAGCAGCTCGAAAATTTAGAGCTTCTTTTCTGAAAATATGTTCACATTTTCTGTTGCCATTCTGAAGAGCTTGGTCTGACCTCCACCAGCAGTGAGGGAACCTCTGAAGACAAGTTCTTCCCCACTGACCACAGCAAACAGAGGAATCCTGGACCTGGTAGAGTTCTGAGAGCATTCAAGGACTATAGGCTGTCCAGCGACACAAGCTGGGAAAAGGCTGAAGAACCTGGCAAGAACAAGGCTGCTGGTGGGTTACCCTGTACAGGGAAGCCCAGATGGACTGTAAATAGAGTTGGAGTAGGTCCCCCAAGGGATCTGCGGCAGCCTGACGCACTCAGCTTGCAGGGGGGAGTTTACTACTGCTTAAATGGCACGCGTGTGCCAGTTTGATTAAACCCTGTGGTGAATATAAACCCAGATGTGATTAAAGCCGAGAGGGTAAGACGGGGCTTTAGCAGTCACTGGTCCAGAGGATGGTAACAGATCTCTTAGATTACAATAAAACCAGGATGCATATGAGCTTTAGAGATCTGGTTCATCCCAGCTGCCTCACAACCAGCCAGTTCTACACCATCCATCCCTGACTGGTGCCCATTTATTGACCTTCCTAAAACCCGCCAGTGATGAGATGCTCTCCCCAGGTCATCTGTTCCAGTGTTTAACCCCCTTTACAGCTGGAGGGCTTTATTCATGTCTAACCCACACTCCTTTGCAGCACTTTGGTGGCAGAAGTTTTGTTCACGCTCCCACCCCAGTTCAGAAGTGCATTGGCTGTCTCTTTGCAGACATGTCCACCCCAGTGAGAAACATAAGCACCCACCTTTGACTGTGACAAGCACGGAGCTGTACGTCTGGCCTGCCAGGTTGGAGGCTGTGCAGGTGTACAGCCCGTTGTCTATCTGCTTGCAGAAGAGGATCTTCAGCACAAAGTTCTCCTGATCATCCTCATAGATGACATACCGCCGCCCTTCCGTAATAACCTCGTTGTCTTTCTTCCACACAATCTCTGGCTTGGGCTCGCCCGTCACATAGCAGCTCAGCTTGGCGTGCTTCCCCTCTGTCACGCTGCACATGCGTGTCAGTGTCCCAAAAGTTGCATTGTGGGCCCCTTTTGTGGTAAATCCAGCCGCCCTCTCATAATCCCGGGAGAGGCTGTAACCAATGCCAGACAACCCTTCTGCTGTGGCAGATGTTAAATCAAGAGCCCCATGGGAGATTTCCATCTTCCTGATCTCCTCCCGCCTCTTCTGCAAGTGAGACAACAAGGATGCTGTCTTGCCACAGCTGGTATCAAAGTGGCTGCTGCTGCCCGGGTTGGAAGAGCCCTGCGTTTCCACCACCAGTGCAGCTGAAGCGCTGGCAGAGCCGATGGGGTTCTCTGCCCGGCAGGTGTAGGTGCCGCTGTCCCGCAGCTGGGCACGCTGGATGGTGAGAGCGTTTGACTCCCCAGCAGACTCAATCTGGAAGCGTCCAGCATCAGCCTGGTTCCGTAGGTGTCTCCCATCCTTCTCCCAGTTCACAGAGAGGGGAGGGCTGCCCTGGACTTTGCATTTGAACATGACATCTTCTCCCAGTGTTACTTTGATGGAGGAGGGTTTCTGGATGAAGTATGGGGCTGACTCCGTTACCGTGGTCTCCTCTCCAACTTTGATGCTGACAGCTGCAAAAGCTTCCCCGATGGTGTTCTTGGCCCGGCAGATATATTGGCCGCTATCTTCCAGGCTCAGATCATAGATCGTTAACCGATAAAGATCCCCATCTTCTGTGGTTTTAAACCTTCCCCCAGACTGGACTGGAAGTTTATCCTTTTCCCAGCTCACAACCGGGATGGGGTTTCCAATGATCTGGCAGCTCAAGGTGGCATCCTTCCCCACAGACACCATAAACGCCTTAGGGCGGGTCAAGAACCGGGGGACTCCACTGAACGAGCTGTAATCCATGTTGTTTTATTTCCTAGAAGACAAGAAAGAAAAGCATCAAGAGAGAGCAGATTAGATGGTGCAGGCAAAGAATTGCTGCACTTCCACGGTCTGGCACCTGGAAGAGTCACATTCTCATTGTCCTTCTCATTATGGGTGAGAAGGACTTGGAATATTTTAGGTCTTGCAGATTTCTTAGTTTGAGCTCAACAAACTCCTGATGAAGGTGGCAGCTCACTTCCCCACAGAGGGCACTGGGTAAAATACAAGTTTTCAGGCAGTTCATACAGAAATAACATGATGGTCCCTTTAAGCTTTGGCACTAGCAAAGTGACCTGCACTAATGCAATACAACATACAGGCTGCTTCTGTAGCCACAGAGCAACAAATGGGCATTGAATTCTGAGAGATGTGTCTACCTGTCAAGATACCTCCTCCATCGTGCTCATCTCCTTTTCATTTCTTTCTTTATGTCTCCTTGCCCTTGCTCTTTTTAATTTTTCTTTCTCCTTGTCTTTTTTTCTTTTTCCTTCCCTTTTTTTTTTTTTTTAATTCTGCTTCTACAACATGCTCTGTCTCTCCTTTTATCCTCCCTGTTCAGCACCCATCCCTATGTCTTGTTCTTTGAATCACATTCACACAGACCTTATGGTAACGCCTCTCTTGTAGGGGGGCCAGCCTTTAGGAGGACACACAGATATGCCTCTTGTATTATTGACTATATTTATCTTTATTCCCAGCTTCTGTTCAACACCACCACTGAGATACAGCTACTTTGATGGCAATGGTAGCCAGTGAGTATCTCTGGCTTATATACAGCCCCATCCAGGTGGTGTGGGGCCAGACACAGCTGCAGTGGGGATGGGCGTTTGTGCACATGTATGGCTTGGTGCACGTGCATCACGTTCATAGGACTGCAAAGCCATGTGAAGGAACTGCCATGGGGAATGCACGCAGCAATCCAGACAGTGCCAGCCTTCTCCAAAAAAGCCCCACGTGGCTTAGGACTTACAGGAAAGATGTCTCATCGCCTGCTTATTCTCAGCTGTTCTCAGAGCGAGCTGTGGACCAGCCTGCAGCTGTTTGATGACACGGGCCAGCTAAGGGGACAAGACTTAAGCACTGTCCAAAACCAAAGTTCACAGCAATTTTGGTGCCATTGTGTCCCGAGAAAGTAAAAAGTAATCGGTGACGCTAATCTTTACAGCCACGTTCATGCACACAGACAATCTACGCATCCCTGTGCAGCTGGACAGCAATACAACAGACACCACCACCTTCAGGGTCCTCCTAAATTCCACATAGCACATAAACTTGTCTTGTGTCTTCACTGCTCCTTACATGGACTCCTGGATGTCCTTCCCCTTCTGCTGGAGTGAGCCTACTTCAAATCATAGAATCACAGAACGGTTTGGGTTGGAAGGGCCCTTAAAGACCCCCCAGTCCCACCCCTGCCACGCGCAGGGCCCCCTTCCCCCAGCCCCGGTGGCTCCCAGCCCCGTCCAGCCCGGCCTTGGGCACTGCCAGGGCTGGGGCACCCACAGCTGCTCCAGGCAGCCTGTGCTGGTGCCTCGCCGCCCTCACAGGGAAGGATTTCTTCATAATATCTCATCTAAGTCCCCCTCCCAGTTTAAAGTCATCCCCCCTTGTCCTGTTGCTACCGGCCCTTATAAAAAGTCTGTCCCCGTCTTTCTTATAAGCCCCTTGAAGTATTGGAAGGCTGCTGTAAGGTCTCCCTGGAGACCTTTTCTGTGAATGTAAGTATAGCGCAGCTAAGGACCTGGTCTCAAACCCATGAGCAGCAGTAACCACGCGCCTGCTGACTTTCCCTGGGACCAGGATCAGGCCTGACTACAGTGCTCTGTAAGGAAAGCAAGTTTCCCAGCTCCAAGCCTCTCTAGAAGTCCTGCTTGGAAGACCCGAGCACAGTATCTCTCTCCAAGCCGCTCTCTTTGGCCTCATGAAGCCGGACACTGCTGTCTTAGCAAGCTCGTGCAGCCCTGTCCAAGCTGTACGAACAGTCTCTGCCCAGGGGTGACTGCGGTGCTGCCCTCACATCTGTGCTTTTTCACCTTCAAAGTGCCACGCAAAGCAAAACTACCAGGGTTCTCTGCGCTGTAACTCAGAAAGGAAATAATAACCAGTCCCCATGACAGAAATATCCTTCTTAATCCTACAGCAGTTTGGCTTCCCCGCTGGCCACAAAACCACCCCCTCGCTCACCCAATGGCAGATGCTCTCACAATCTCCCCCCACCCCCAGCAGAAATCAGGAGGAGCAGGCCAAAAACATGCTTTCGTTTCTTGAGTCATCATCCGAGCAGAGGTTTCTTTTTTTTTTTCCCATCCTCCTCCAGCTCCTGTTGCAGTGCATTAATGTTAATGTGCAAATCACTGATGGCACCAGGGAGCAGGGCTTGGATTGACCTACTGTATGACCTTGGGAAAATCCCTTATTTTCCCTGTATCTTGGCTCCTCTCCCATTTCTTCGTCATATCAAGACAGGGATGGTCTTACAAATAATTATGTGCACGACATATATGACAATGCACTTGCTGGAGTATATGACAAATCATGCATGAAAATAATAACAAATCACAATTTGTCAGTCCATTTGTGCTGCTGAGGATTGAAAGACACAAATTGCCACTAAAACTAAATACTCTGAAAGTGGTGGCACAAAAATACAAAATGGTATTCATCATAATCATTATTACCATTGAAGATGATATAGCTGAGCTAGCCTTTGAACTTCATTTGGACCACAGACCCAAGGCAAAAAAACCCCCAGTCTTCTTTCTGTATTTAACAGGAAGAATGCACTACATCCTATCCTATGATGTCTCTCCCCCTCCAAAGAACATAGGAGACTTACAAGGCAAAAACTTTTCTCTTTCAACAAAACTGAAGATTTCTAAACTAATTCAATTGTGGTTGCTTTTTTTTCCTGGTATCAAGCAAATTTCATTATTCCACCACAAATCTTTAGAAATTAAAGAAAATTCTTTCAAAGCTTAACTCTGGAAAAAAAAAAATGGGGGGAAAAGTCGTTCTTAGTAAACACTAAGAGTGCAAAGAACGACTGACTTGCAGTCATTAGTGCTAAGATAATTGGCTTTCTGTTGAGTAGCCACCTTCAATACTAGTTGCAATGAATATACAGAACTATTTCTCCCTTGTTCTCAAACTGGTCTAGAAGTCTGTGAAGCAGTTTGCACTTCTTCAGTCCCTCTTACTACCCTCAGCCTCTGTCCTCACTTCAGCTTTAAAATGTATTTTCCGTAAACGCTTACAAAGCTGCAAGCAAAGAAGCTGCATGAATGGTTAGAAGACGCAGGAGATGAGCCTTGGGCTTGAGCCAAAGTACACTGAAGTCAGTGGAAATTTCCACTGAAGTCAACTGACTGGCAATCAAAGTCTTCTGCTAATTTGGGGAAGGACCATTTAAATGTTCAGAGGGGGATGCTGGCATTCAAATTCAACTCTGGAGAATCCAGTAGTATCATTAACCAAGAATTAACAATCACAACACAGACTCAGAGCTCATGCCCTAATCCCTCCCAGCCATTAGCTTGAATTTCAGGACGCACCATGTCATTAAAGCACTTGGATCCATCTTCAGAAGACATTGCCATGTCCCATCCTCCCTAGATCCCTAGCTGTTCCTGACAGATGTGTCACACTAGCTCATCTCCAGCTTCAAATCCATAGCATCAAATAGTGCATAAAATAAAGTTACTCCACTTCTTCAGAGTGGGCTCTACATAACATGGAGAAGTGCCTGGAGCACAGAGACGGCTACAGACACAAGAGGTGCCTGCTTGGGAGCCAGCCAGTGACCTTTCGGCAAACAGTTGGCTTCCCGCAAACCACCTGTGTGTCGTTTTCCTTGCCTGGTCCCCAGGAGACACATCGGTGCCTGGAGGAGAGCTCTGCTCTGTGGGAGCATGGTGGGTGCTCTGAAAGCCTGGCTTTTACAAGGGCGGGAGCAGGAATGCCGCTTACTTCCTAAAGCTCTTGTGCATCTTCCTCCCCTGCCCTCCTCTGCTAAACAGCACCCAAACAAGACCCAGCTGCTCACTGGCATCTCTGACAGTCAAGAAGAGTTAAAAGAATGGGAAGCTGCTGCATCAGGTGCCTACTGCTTTTGCTCCTGAGCCAGACTGGTGCAGCAAATCCATCCAAGATGCTGCTTTCCAGTGGCCACAGCCTCAAGGTCCAGCCTCCCTCTCCCACCGCTCCCAAACACTTGCCTGGTGTTTGCAACTCACTTCTTCCCATCAGGTACAAGCCACTGGGTCCACAAACCTGCTAGTACAAAGTGAAGACCCTGCATCCCACGCTGTCACCTACAGCCTGCTCTTTACCAGCTTTCACCACGTGGCCGCACAGTCTGTGGTTCTTACACAGTTACAAATGACCAGGACACCAGAAGAAAATCCAGGGATCAGTGAAAACAGTGCATGCTCATCAGTATTATTTTAGATTAATTTCTGACATGGTAGGAAAGAAAAGCAGGGTTTATTACTTGCTCTGCCATTGGCTTACTTCTATAATCATGACAAAGTCACTCAGACTCACGTATCTTCAATCCCCCTCTGAAAAGAGGGGTAAAAACCTTGCCTTATGGGTGCTGACAGCATAAAATCCAGTAACAGACATGCAACTCTAATCTACAGCAAGGGTGAAGATCAGTAATAGTCAGATCAAACTGTTTAGATAGGCTGCACTAGATAAACTATTTTATATGTTTAAATGGGATAAAATGCACCACACTAGATTAGGCCAATAGATAGTTTTGGGAGTAAGAGGGAGAGGATAGCCTTGTGAACATACTGAAAGGGCAAGATGTGATATTTCTATGGTGTAACTTGTTGGTCACTTTAGTAAACAATTACAGTAATTCAGATTCTTTATATGTACATTCAAACTTTTAAAAAAATAGTAACTCTCTGCAAGTGCCAGGACAGCACCCTTGGAAGTGATGGGACTGACAACAAAGAATGAATAAACCTAGTCAGCGCAGATGCCCTTTCCAATTAATCTCAGACATTTACCAGTGTCATATTTCCCCTTGTAATCCCTCTGTGATTAATCATTTGCAGCAGAGAGCACATTCCCATCTGGGTATTTCTGAGCATGCCGAAGGCAAAGCAGCAGCCCTTGTAATTCTACTTATGTCTTTATTCATTCAAATTTTCACTGTTTTATGTTTGGGGGAAAGAGGCACAAGTGCACAGACCTGTCAGATAATGCAAATGAATCAAACTGCCCAGGAACCAACACACAGCCATGCAGCTGGGCAAAGCCTCCTACCCACTCCTGTCCTCACCGCTGTCAGCCTCTGCCCTACAGCTGCTTCACCACTGACAAGCGAACAAACCCCTTACAGTGGGAACAACCACAGACTACCCCAGTTCCTGCTGGAGTAGTCTGAGGTGGTGCTTATCAGGAAAGTCATCAGGAGATGGAAAGTCCTGATGGGGAGTCCTGATGCTGCTGCCATCACTCTCTCGGCCTCCTGCGATTCACTGTCCTGCACTGGCTGACGGGTTGGCTTCACATTGCTTCATCGACATTAAGATGCATCTAGAGAGCCTTCAACAGCCTCTGAGAAGACAGGGGTCCCACACTGCAGCATACTGACCCCCCCAATCAGTCAGAAGCCTGCAATGATGCTCTTTGGCATGAGAGGAGACAGGGGTGGAAGGTTATTCTGTCCAAATCTTTCAATTCAAGGGTTGGAAAGGGAATCCTGTTCACCCTGACTCTGAGCCAAAAGCACGGTGCAATCCAGCTCATAAAATATTCCCAAGACAAATGTGGCCACAAGTAGCACACCTGCATACTCTGAGACTTTGAGAATGCAAACCCCAGGAGAGGACATGCACCTAAACCTAAAAGATCACTAAAGTCCAAGCACAGATCAGCACAGAGTTTCTCTCAACACCACGTTAAGACCCACCACATGCCTGCTTGCTCATTTTCTCAATCCCCTTTTACCCTTTCTTTGCCCAAGTAGCAAACTGTTGATTTGGGGTCTTTTTCTTGCCTTTAGAGTTTGTTTCCTGGAATTCTCTGCAATGCCAGCTGCGATGCCTTGCACTCCTTCCTTTCCTAAGGGGAAAGGCAAGATTCACAGGGAACCCCCCCTCTGGGTCCTGAGCTTTCAAAGAACATCACTAAAACAGAAGCTCCAGATAAAAATCAAGGCAGCACCTGTATTACTGTAGTTTACATGACAAAGCTGCATGTATTGTTCCACCTAAACCCATCAGGAAACAGAATCTGTGGGTGGGAAGGGAAATTGATGGGTCATCAAATGGGAAGTGTGGATTTCCTTTGATGTTTAAAGTTCTGCTGAGGGAAAACAGCAGTAACCCAGCTGCCCTGCTCCTTCCAACAACCTCCCAGCGAATGGACAACTTTGAAATAGCACAAGTATTCGGTGTCAGCTGCAAGCTTAGTGACATCAGATGGGCACCGATGGATACCTACAAGCCATCATACCAGACAGCGTGCTTTAGGGGTGAAATGCACACCAGCACACCCAGTGCTACATGCCGGTTACATCTCTGAATCAGGTGTAAGTACAGATTTGCGCCAATGCACTAATCCAAGATGGCAGAATTTATCTGATGCCCATTTCATCAGAGCAGGAACGGTATCTGTCACTCAGGAGCTGGACTCAGAGCTTAGCTTGGGCTACTCTGATTTCCACTTCAGTGAGGGACAACAGATTTTGGCATGTTCAAAGGTCATTTGATGAGCAGATGGAAGGGCTTTCCACGGTGGATTACAGGATTGGTCTCCATGCACTGTAGGAGATGTCAGACATGGAGTACCTGCAATAAACTAAGCCTATTGCAATAAGGTTCAAACTCAGTTCACAGTAAGACTTGTTTGCATTCCTTGTCACCTATTGCCTCCATAGTAAGTCGAAGTCCACAGGAGATGTTAAGGGAAATTTCACAACAGGTCAGTGGGTAACATGCTGTTAAATGTGGTGAGGAGCCCTCAGCAAAAAGATGGCTAAGCTCAAAGCAAGACAATCTTACATTTCTGACCTTCAGGGTAGGGCTAAATACGCACCACTGACTAGGAAGGGACCTACATCCCCTCATGCTCCCACTATTAAACCTCTATCAGCATTTCCAATGACTGGTAGCAAACAAAAAAAGTCAAACAAACCACTAGAAAGTTCCAAAAAGAAACAAGAACAAATTGCATGGCTTGTGCATCCTACCAGGCAAGGCAGTCAGATCACCTTCCAGTCACATAAGCAAGCACACACCTCATGTAAAACATGGGACACTGAAGCCACTTAGGTGATTTATATGGTTAAAGCACTTATTTCTCCCCTTTGAATCAGAGACAGACCTATTGCTCAGAAAGCTCATTCCTCTTTTAACTGTATGGCCAGCAATCACCTTCCATCAACACATCAATAGTTTCAAGAAGCTCCATGCAAGGAAAGAACTTCTTCCTCCTTGATCTTTGCTGCAGCATAGGGGTTTCATTTCATATTCCCACCTAAATGGAGCTACAAAACAATCCCAGAAACTTCCAGAGGGCTAAACCTGCTCTGATCAGCCCCTCAAGACTCATGGCAGCATCTTTTCCTTTTCTTTTTCTGAGCCCAAAGGCACCCAGGCTGCTCTGACAATGTGTTAGAAAAGGCTACAGCATAGTGGAGGTCTCAGGCACACAGTGGTGCTCATTCCTGCTCTGTGAGGGTGAGAAGGCTGGAGACAAATGGAGGGAAAAGACAGAAATTCTGGGTTTGCCACCCTGGGGACAGCAAAGGAGTGATGTAAATTCCAGCCATGTCATCACAAATTTCACCCAACTGGATTTTGCTTTATGCACAGCCCTTGGAGAGGAGCAGCTATGGTAGAATCCCAGCTGTAGGTACCCCCCAGCATTTGCTCGGATGACAAAGATTGACAGCTTGAGCCAGGTGAGCTTTACAGTTTCAGAGAAACAGCAGCTTCACACTGATTTATTTTCCTTTATCAGCCTCATGGTTTAGGAAGCTAGATCCTTTACACGCCTGAACCTGGCAGCACTGTGCTACAGCTGCACTAGCACATGTTTCCTCCTCGTGTGCAGACACGCACAAGTGCATGTATGTTTCTCTCCCTTGCACAAATAAATCAGGCTCCTACCAGCACCGAAGCAAACCATTGCCACTCTTCAATCCTTTACATTAACAGAAAAATAAATTTGCTTGTATCAAGCTAGAAACACTGCCTCCAGTTTTAGCACGTAATTTCCTACGCGAGGGAGTTGCAAGATCGCAACTCCCATAGAGACCAAGAATTCCCTTGGTGGCAATTAGCAGCGAGGCTCTGACCTAAGCCCTTGTATTTTAACAAGTGGACGTCATTGTCATTACAGCCACTCCACCCCATTGAGCTGTAGGGCTGAAAATAGCCTCAGCTGTTGAGCTCCATCTCTCATCAGAGCCATTTGTAGAAAAGTGAGGAGAGTGGGGGGTTGCAGTGTCAATTGGTATTGACACCGGAGAGAAGCTCAGAGGAAAAAAAGCCCTTGCTGAAGAGAAAAGTAGCACTGAAATTATGCCCTGAAAATAAAAGCTTTGAAAACACTCCTTGGTGCCACCGCTCCACAGGAACCATGATTTTTCCAGGCTCTCCATGCATACTGCCATCTCCAGTTTGGGGACAAAATGTATTCAGCAGAGTCAACAGCTTTAAATCTGATTTTCCTCTTTTTTCTCCTATTCTCTGGAGATTGATCTTTGCCCTTGTGATAACATGGCCAGAAGTAATTAAGCAAAGCAATCCATATTCAGTTAGGAGAAGAAGGATGGATTTACTACCTGTACCTTCAGCTCCATCTTCACACAGGTTTCACAAAGCAAGACACACTCCAGCAGACACAGAAATAACCTCATCCCTCCCTCGGCTACAAACAACACTCCACTTTCTGCTGGATACCAGCGTCCCCAAGTCCACTTCTCTTTAGGTCTTACCTGGAGTCTTGTCTGAGTCTGAGGAGAAACAAAGCTCTGGGCAGGGTAAGGAAAAAGCCAATTCCTACTGAGATGACAGAAGGGGGAAGGGGGAAAAAGGGATCAGGGGACATGGGGAGACCATGCTGGTTTTTGTTCCCCCCCCCCCCCTTTCCCCTCCAGGAAAATAAAACAGAAACCCCAGCGATGGCAGTGATGTGCGGCAGAAGGTCTCCCCAAGTCCCCTGGCAGTGGCTTTGCTGCTCGGGGTTAGGCTGTGCCGCCCCCGCTCCCCACCCCTCTGCTGGGTTGTCCTCCTCCAGTCAAATTGCTGACGTGCTTTGCTTTCCCCTCTGCAGTCCAGCTCCAAAATAGCTCTGGGTGTCATTTGCTGGGGAGATTAGGTTTCCTGCAGGAGAGAGGCGAAAGGGCATCGTTTTAGGGACTCACTGGGACCATCCAGCAGCAGGAGATGGCGGGGGGGAAACCATCAGAAGTGTGTATGTTTGGGATGTCTGGGGGGGGACACGACAGGCTGTGGTGACAGGGTGGGTCAGAACCACTCCTCAAGGGTCCATCCCAAAGCCAAGTGATAAATGTGACATGGGGACTCAGGAACAGGCTGCTGCCAACTTATCAGCGTCGCATGCTAGACAGGAATTCTTTTCCAAAGGCATCAGATCAATAGTAGGTTTATTTATAACCTCCCAGGCAAGAGTTGTTACAATGGTGAATAAACAGCAAGTTAATAAACCTTAGTCTCTCTCTCCCTTTCTGCACGTAATATCTCTCCCTACGTTTTTGCCACATGAATCTGAAGTGCCTGCAAAAATGGCACGAGTTGCACATACATCGCATCTCTGAGGCTCAAGTACTTTGAATTTAAATGTCATTCCTGCTAACGATACAGGAGCTAGAACAGCGTCCAGCAGGCTCCCCCACAACCACTTTACCTCTGCTCGACTATCAGGAGTAAACTACAATACAAGCTTATTTTTGGCAGTAAACAAAGCAGATAACATGCTGCACAGTCCAAGGGTGTGGATCAGCATACAACAGTATGTTGTGCTCACCCAGTTTTCAGTGGCACAAAAACAGCAGCAGGAGAGCAAAAGGCAATTTTATTTGAGATTTTGAAAGCAGGGGGGTGAAAAGAATCAGAGGGAACAAACAGGGAACCACAGCAGCTACAGTGTCCTATTATCAGGGCAGAGGAAGGGCCGTTTCTGCCTTGAGATTCCTCCTGTGTGCAACTCTTGAAGCCTCTGAGTCTTGCATTGGGTTCACAGGGCATTTGACTACTGAAAAATGAAATGTGGAAGAGATCCAGCATGAATTGAGTGCTGGTGGGATCTCCTTGAAAGCAGAGCTTGAGGAGAAGGTGAGGATGAGTAGGATCAGGAGGACATCATTAACTTAATACAATTGGATGATTAAGGACAAGGACACTGGCTAGCAGGAGACATTCAAGCTGTCCTAGAGCTGGTTTCTCCACAGATTCTTGCTGGGCAGTGGTTGGTCTAGAAGCAGCTCATCTTTCATCCCATGCAGTGACCTGCTGAGAGCAGGGATGTCACCTGCTGGACAATGGGTCCAGGGATGGAAGAGAAAAAGCCACAGCAAGTGTGATATACCATCATCTTCCAAAGGCGGAAGAGAAAGAGTAGTGTTCACTGGCAGCTCTTTGACGAGGAAGATAGAAGGACCCACCACCTCTCAAATCTAACCATAAGCAACATGCTGCTCACTGGTGACCAAACTTGGGACACTGCAGAAAGGTGGCATGCTAGTGCCTCATGCTCCCCACTCCTTTTGAGTCAGAATTTACCCAGAGTGGGTCAAAACCAACCATAAAGTTTTAGGATCAATAGGAAAAAAAGATACCTGGATCTCAGGTGACATCTGAACTGCCTGTGCATTGGCTGAGTAACTTTATTTGATGTTTAGGGACAGCCTTGTGAAACCCATCTCCCCTTTTAAAGATACTGGCCATTCTGCTCAGTTCTTCCCTCTGTTTTGAAGACAGTTTAAAGTTTCAGCTGCAGGTGGAATAGCAGATAGCTACCAACAAACCTACAAAGACCTCCCAAAGACACAGAAAGGCTGCCCAAGTTTTGTTAGTAACAAAACTGAGCACGTCTTTGAATCAATGCCACTTCATTTCCAAACAGGATGATTTGCTCACCAGCTGAACGTTAAAAGAAGTTATCTCCTATCAAGTCCTGCTTTGCACTTTAAGGTCTATCCCCAACGTGAAACTTAGAATAAATCAGTGTCCCAGCTGGAGCAAGCCAAAGCAAATTAAATTTTCTCCAGCCCCCATGAAGCAACCTTGCTTCAGGGTTTAATCCCAGCCAGCAGCTCAGCCCCACACAGCTGCTCACTTGCTCCCCACCAGCGTGATGGGGGAGAGAATCGGAAGAGCAGCAGTGTGAGAACTCATGGGTAAGGACAGTTTAACAGGGAAAGCAAAAGCTGCACACAGGAGCAAAGCAAACCAAGGAGTTCATCACCATGTCCCATCAGCAGGCAGGTGCTCAGCCTCCTCAGGACAGCAGGGCTCCAGCACGCGTAATGGGGACTTAGGAAGGCAAACACCATCACTCTGAATGTGCACCCCCTTTCTTCTTCTCCCCCCAGTTTATATACTGAGCACAACATTCTACGCCATGGAATATCCCCTTGGCTAGTTCGGGTCAGCTGTCCTGGCTGTGTCTCCTCTCAACTTCTTGTGCCCCCCCAGCCTCCTCACTGGCAGGGCATGAGAAACTGGAAAGTCCATGACTTAGTCTAAACATCACTTGGCAACAACTGAAACATCAGCGTGTTATCAACATTATTCTCATACTAAATCCCAAACCCAGCATTGTACCAGCTACTGAGAAGAACATTAACCCTACCCCAGCCAAAACCCAGACACCTGCTTTCACTTCCCCACACTACAAGATCCAGCAAACCACAGGGCACATTGATGGCCAGAGGCATGAGGTGGATTCTTACGGGATTAAATGAGCAAACATTGTCTTTACAACACATTGCTGTCCTCAAAAATGAGCTTCGAAAACAACACTTTACCCATGCCACTTTTTTTTTTTTTTTTGTAATGTGTATAAGGGTCCACCTGCACACACTACAATTACAAAGCCAGGACAGTTCCATTTTCACCTCTGTGATTAGCAGCTCAATGACTATTGGTAACTGATGGCCGGACTCACATGGCTGAGCTTCTCTGAAAAACAAAACAAATCCTAGAAAAAATTCTCCACCATACAGCTAGACATCAAGAATGAACACCATGCAGGCTCCACCACCAGAACCTTGAAAAAGGATTAGTAATTAATACACAGTAATCACTATCTGGAGATGCTAATTATAAAGCAAATGCAACTGCACCCACTCCACTTGGGAACCCTGTGATGACGAGACAAAAGCCTCTGCCTGGCTTCCAAACCACCATCTCTGACCCTGTTCACTTTTGAAATAAAGGCACATTTTTGGAAGGGCTTCCAGGTGTGCAGCTTGTTTCCGTGGTTCATCTGGTGCCTTTTAGAGAGATGAACAAAACCCATCTTTTTATTTTGCCTTTAGCCAGAAAGTGAGACATGTGGAAGCTGGTGCTTGTTTTAAGGAAGGCTTTTAAACATACTTTGGTCAGCAGATGGTGCAAAACAGTGGGAGGACAATGCTTCATATGGTACGAGGAGAAAGAACACAAATTGGGTTTAATGTCCTGGCACGTTGTCACCTCTTTACCTAATGGGAAAGAGGATCCTTGTCCAGATTGCCCCACCTCCCCCCCCCCCCCCCCCCCCCGTTGGCATATTGTCATGGAGCATTTATCTCATCATTTAACTACCTGAGTCCTGGGATGCTTCACAAGAAGCATGGCCAGCAGGTGAAGGGGATTCTCCCCCTCTACTCCACTTTCATGAGACACCCCCCCCCCCCCGGCAGTGCTGCATCCAGCTCTGGGGCACGGACCTGTTGGAGCGGGGCCAGCGGAGGCCACGGAGATGGCCAGAGGGCTGGAGCCCCTCTGCTGTGCAGCCGGGCTGGGAGCGCTGGGGCTGTTCAGCCCGGAGAAGGGAAGGCTCCTGGAGAGCCTGGAGCACCTTCCAGCACCCAAAGGGGCCGGCGAGGAAGCTGGGGAGGGGCTTTTCCCAAGGGCCTGCAGCGCCAGGACAAGGGGGAACGGCTTTGCGCTGAGAGAGGGCAGATGGAGATCAGAGCTGAGGGAGAAATCCTTCCCTGTGAGGGCGGCGAGGCGCCGGCACGGGCTGCCCAGAGCAGCTGTGGGTGCCCCAGCCCTGGCAGTGCCCAAGGCCGGGCTGGACGGGGCTGGGAGCCACCGGGGCTGGGGGAAGGGGGCCCTGCGCGTGGCAGGGGTGGGACTGGGGGGTCTTTAAGGGCCCTTCCAACCCAAACCGTTCTGGGATTCTATCATTTAACTGTAAGCTCCTTGCAGCTCACCTTAGGGTGCCTGCCGTTTCTCAGGACTACACGCTCTAGGCACGAAGCAGACAAGTGATAACCAACCCCTGTTCTCGCACTAGTGACCCCTTTTAGGATGCTGTGACTTGTCCTTATGATCTTGACATGAGTGGACTGCCCAGGATACCCTGAAAGGTCACTCAAAATGAGATGAACTGAAGTATCTACAGTATCAATGAGTTATTCATCTACTCAGGAATTACAACATGTCATAGGTTTAAGAGAGAGGAAAATCTGTGTATGACGAGCTAATAAAAGTTTGAATTTACAGAGAGAATGATTAAAGGGTTGAAGGAATCTGAATTTGAATGAAAACTAATAAAATGTCATCAGGCACAATATTAGTCCCTTCTTGTACTTCAAAAAGCCATACATTTTTTTTCTTCCCACTCCAAACATCATGGAAATGTGATTTAAATAGCAACTTATACCCATGCAGTTTTAAAATACAGAAAAATCTTTCTTTGCACTTGGAAAACTGTATTTTTGAGCTCCAAAATTGTTCATCTAAACTCTTAAGTTAAAAGTAAAATGATGCCAAATGGATTTAACCATAGTTTACAGACACTGAAACAAGCTGTGCTTCATTTTACTCCAGGAATCAATTAAATTCTTTGAATTACTATAACTAGCAAGGCCTGAGGCATTAGGTCTTATTTCAATATTCCTCTTAAGTTCTACATTTTTTGCATAAAATGGGAGGATTTTGTCAAAAGGATTCCTGCTTCTCCCTGCAGGAGAATTCAATTTTCTTCCCATATGATAATGCACAAAAATTTAAGAGCTGACACCATTTCTTCTTCCTGGTGTATTTATTCAGTTTTTGAAGAAAACTAAAATAAATCCTGATATTTTGTCTCCCCATCTAACATTAATTCAGCAAAAAAAAATCAATGCTAATAAAAATTTTAGACACAAATAACCCACAGACAACATGAGCTATTTTTCTTACTGCATCTATTTCTGATAGATAAGATCGCCTAATTCGGCGTTAAGCATCACTAGATCACTAGCAGTTCCCTAAAGCACTGCTAATGTAAGGGAGCATATTCCCCCCCCCCAGCAAAAAGGTTAAATATGCCTGGCAATGGCAATTAATAGAGTCATGGGGGACAGAAAATTAATACTTTAAGAAGGCAAATCTAAGTATTATATTGAGTTAAAGAACAGATGTGCTGGGTTGATTTGTTTTTTTAAAGGCAGCTTTTCAGAATTTTAGGAAAAACTGATTTGTGAACAGACAACAAAAAAGCACAAGTGACACGTTTACCTGGCTTGGTGTTAGAGGCTTCCAAAAACCTTGTAAAGGTTCTTACATCTTTTTTTTTTTTTTTTTTTTTTTTTTTGGTGTGCTTTCCTGCTCTTAACTTCTATGTAGCTAATTTAAACGAAATTCGTAAATTTTAAAATTTGTAGTTTAACACCATAGACCCTGGACAGGAAAGACACATGGTGCCCTTCCATTCTGGCTGGTTGCCCAGAGATGTTTGAAGACCGCTATCTCCACTCCTCTTTGCCCTGAATGCCCCTAATTCATTTCTGACCTGCGGATCATTTCCCTCACTCTCAGCTGGACTAACTCCAGAAGAGCGAGGACCAAACCCCGGCACAGCCCTCCGGCTGCTGCCTTACTAGGGAAGATCAGAAGGATTACTTAGGCAGCAGCACATCTCTGGTACATCCCATTATGGATTCTTGCCTATTTCAAAACAGCCGGGTGTTGCTTATCCAAAATCCACTTGTGCTTCCCAAGAATCCCCAAATCCTTCACAGAACTGGTCATCAGCAGCACTTTCCTATGCTGTCATTGAGCACTATATTTTTTAACCCTTTCAGAGAACTTCATATATTTTTTTCATTCATACATTTGTGATTGTGGAACTTTTAAGCTTGACTTACCAAAGTCTCAAGAGGCCCAGCCAAAGTCAGATTTCCAGTAAAAATATTATCAGATGGCACAGCCTGTCTGGTTCTGCTTGATAAATCCTTCCATTTTGACATTAAATCTTCAATAACCACACACTGAATAAAGCTCTGCACCCATTCTACAGCACATAATTCTAGATCATGTTCCTAAACTGTTTACAAGCTTGTCATAGAGTGACAAGTTATTTATTTTTTAATTCAATTTGCATTACTTTGTTTCCTTTCTGTTTAACACACTGCCATATAGGAGACAGATTGGACTGACAAAGCTTCTTACAGGTTAACTGTGGCTCTCCTCTTCAGCACATTCTCAGTACTTTTAAGGTTTTTACTTTTGTTCCAGTATCTTTCTGGGACTGGAATTCTAAATACCTGGTCTATAATTATCTTAGGTTCTGCACGCCAAACACCCCCCCCCCCCCCCCCCCCTTTTATTTTTTCTCTCCTATTTTCAAGACAGAAGTACTCTTACCTTTCACCGATCCTCTGGCATGCTGGCCACCATCAAGGGTTTCATTACTACCATCACCTCAGATCTCCTCGCCATCCGGAATACCACAAATACTCTACAACAAACTTCATGAGGTCCGGCCCAACTTAAAACATTTTTTGGTTTTGCACTTTCTAATTAATTTCTTACCTGTTAGAGACAGAAGTATTTATCCCTTTGTTACAGGCGTCAACTATGATACACACCTGGTTGCAGCCTGCTTTGTAGCATGCAAAAATAAATCCCAAAATTTTTTAACAGTTCTCCTGCTTTACTGAGCATTCAACCAATCATTAATCAATCTTTTCCTATCCCTTATATAACCTCAAAATTATTTTTTTAATTCTTAAATCACTTGCTATTTGGATTTTATTTCATGCCTTAGTTTGAGTATCTGTGCTCAGCTCTGTGCAGGCACACACTGTCTTTTAGAGCACCTAATCCACAGCTAGGACAGCACAGTCACACCCATGTTTTCTGAATAGTACACAAACTTTTCTTGATTACCCCAGCTCCGCTCTAAACAAGAGCATCACCATTTCTCTGAGTGCAACTCAAACTCACCTTTACCTGAAATGCGTACAAAGGGGGGAAAAGTTCCTTTTGAGGTGGGTGCAGCACTGGAACACGTGCCCAGAGTGGGATACCCAGAGGTAGGCAGAATCGGAGTGGATGAGGCTCTGAGCTGTGAAACCAGCCCTGCTTTGAGCCTGGACAGGAGGAGATACTTCAGAAGTCCCTTACACTCTTGGTTATTTTATGTTATGATCCCATGAGCTGATCAGATATCACAGAACAGTTGGGGTTGGAAGGGCCCTTAAAGACCCCCCAGTCCCACCCCTGCCACGCGCAGGGCCCCCTTCCCCCAGCCCCGGTGGCTCCCAGCCCCGTCCAGCCTGGCCTTGGGCACTGCCAGGGCTGGGGCACCCACAGCTGCTCTGGGCAGCCTGTGCTGGCGCCTCGCCAATCTGCACTGTAAAAAAGATTTCTTCCTTACATCTAGTCTGAATCTCCCCTTTTGCAGTTTAAAACCATTACCAGCTCTTCTTTTAGAATATGTTTCTTGGAGGTTTCCCCTTTAAATCTGTCCATGAAAGCTGTCTTAGTACTTCCTGAATATTATGTGGGTCACCTTTGATGTTAAGAGAATAACCTCCCTGCTCCGAGAATAAGGCTTCCCTAGTTTCTCCATGGATTTATTCTCTCCATGAAGAAAAAAGTCACGCTGCTAGCAACAGACACCAGCTTTACTACTTTTCCACTGAGGGCAGTGCAGTTGCCATAGCTAAATAATACTTTGTACAAACAAGTCACTGTGGTGTTTTTTTCATAGAACTGTTTCTCAAAAACTCTTCCATTGCTTTTAAGCTCTCGCCATGCCTCCCACATATATCTTTCTTTGCGTTTCTTCTTTTCCATCACTTCCCCTCTGCTACAACTCCCTATCTTTAAATATGCCATCCTTTCTGAAAACACTGTACATTCTTAAAGTGCGGGGGGGGGGGGGGGTGTTGCAACAAGCAGTGTCACTCCCTGACCAACCACCATCCTCCTGAAGGTTTAGATCCAGAAGCATTTACATGTATCACAGAGCAACAGTAGTTTGGTAGCTTTTGCCTTCTACCCAGCAAGGTTTTAACCATGCTATAAAAGGTACTACACTGGATAAATTGGGATTTAATCCTGACGCAAGCACTCTTTTGTTTGTGGACAACTTTGCTGAGTGAAGATCTTAATACACAATTACCTTGGATCACACACAGTCAGCAATCTCAACAAGAGATCAGGGAGACTGTCAGAAGCTTTTGTATGTGAATACGCAGACAACAGTAGGATGTCAGAGGTTAGAGGCTGATTTGCCTTACAGAATTTCTTTTACACAAGAAGTTCAATCCATTTCAGAAAGTTACCTAAAAGTAATGTCTATTTGTAGGTACGCAGGTAGTACCCACTGATGTCAATGGGATTAGATGGATGCTCTAAGCTAGTCATATGCATAACATCTCTTAGTAGTGGTTTCAGTTACAGAAGAGTTGTCAGGATTGATAAAATTGTTTTATTTCCTCACCCCAAGCTTTCTGCAGACCTTGCCCAGTGACTCAGTTCATCCCAGTGCCTACAGATCAGCACTGTCCAGCTGTGGATAGACGGGTACCCAAAAAATATGCTTGAGTGTCACCTCAGCCTTTTCTCTGCCTCTCTTGATCACAAGCAGCACTTGTAGCCTCAGAGACAGCATTTTCCTTCCTGTTAAGACACTGCCCTGTGATCAATGACAATGAATGTTCTACTCAAAAATAAAGCTTTCATGACTACATTATTATTGGATGAGGTGAGTTCTGCTTTCCAGGGATTACCGAACTGAGTGCATGCCCTATCTATTACTTATTTTGGACACATTGGAGAAGCCAATACTGACGTCTAACCTCTAATTTCTTCCAACACCGCTATTCTCAAGCTATCCAAGTACAACCCAGTTATGACCACTACCTGTGTCAAAGGCCAAACCTGGCAGAGAAGGGGCATTCTCAGCTCTGAATTAAGAAAAGTGGTTATAAATATACCAGTTGATAGGTAAGGGAAGATTTAGATCAGAGGGCAACAATCAGGTGTTGTGGTGTTGTTTTTTTTAAAAAAGCTATCTTAATTATTTTAGCTGTATTAAAATTACCTTATTTTTGTAAATTATTTGGAAGCAGAAATAATTGGGTTTGGGTTTTACCATTATGCTCTGGAAGGCAGGCAAAGGTGCCTCAGAAAAAAAGGAAAGAGCAAGCACTAAGTTTTAATTGAAATCTGCTCTCCTGAAAGGGACCTATTAAAAGAGCAATTTCACTTAAAAGATAAACAGTGGCAATACTTCATATTTCAATCATAAGAATATCTTTGTATTGAAATAGCAATGGCATTAACATTGCACAACTTATAAAAATTAAGAATTAGGATAATCTTTAATCTTCCTGTGTTAAATGCTTAAAACTCTCCGAGAGTGTATTCCTTCTTCTCCCTGGTGAACATGGATGAGTGTCATCAGATTTACAGATTCCTGCAGTCACTCCTAAAATACCTGGGGGGTGACTTTGTGTCATTTGATCTACATGCCAGGGCAAGCTTGGCTTTTGTACCTAAGTGTTTCCTTAAACTCTGAGACAATATTTTTGCAAGTTATCTAATGATATATATATTCATAAATTATTTATACAACTCTTGGTTGTAGTCAGTGGCACTTACAGAGCTTTTGTGTGGTTATGTCAAAACAGGATGCACATCCAAACTTGAAAAAAAAATAGTGTCTGCACAAAGGATTTATAATCCTAGTAAGGCAATTTCTTTCCATATCACAGCAGAATTCAGTCCTTATATTCTCCTCAGCTGGAACCCAGATCAATAATTTAAAGGGTTATTAAGCATCCAGGAAGGCCTTCACTTACACACCTATAAATCCTCAGACCAGCTTTTCTTCTCAATTGCTGCCGGCAACTGTCTTCAAAACGTAAATTGGATAGTCAGACTGAATTTTGAAGTGATTCCAATTAAAATGGAATATAACTTTGCTTACTGATCAATGATGCCTACAGTGAACAGAGGGAAAACAGAAGCTGTTGCTACCATACATTCTCAGCTTAATAGTGGTCTCAGCTGACACAAACTGTCCTGTTTGGAAAGCACCAGTAGCACAGACAATAAAAGAACACCATTCCCAAGAGCTGCTCATGCACTATGTTGGATGAACACAGGTCTAAGATCTGCAAGAGTGTAGTAACTTACTCTATAAAGAAATCAAGAAGGCTGTGTAAATCACAGAGTGAATTCTAGCCACACCTCCATCCCTGTTTCTTTCAGGTGGTCACCATATCAAAATGCACCATTCATTCACGTATCCTGATAAAAACCCCTGACATGAGCAAGACAGATTTTATTTCCCCCATTAATACCTGTGACTTCTTTTGGCTAATCCCTCGTTAACAAGTTGTTTGTTCTTTTGGACATTGAGTTTTGATGGAATTGCCCTACAAGCTTTGCTATACCAGTGATCTAACAGGATAACGCAAAAATCACCTTCTGCGTTACAATCTCAATGCTAACAGGTTATGCATTTGTTGAAAATGGACTTGCAGACCACACAAATAATAAAGTACTACCCTACCAAATCAGCTAGATTGCTCCTCTAAACCCACTCATCATTGCTTAAAGTTCTGATACATCTTCAGCAGTCTTTATTTTTCACTCCAAGTGATTATAGTCCACCCTGTACTGGGTATAATCCACAAGCTTCTAGTGCCACACTGACACAACTCTATTGACTTAAACTCAAGCAGATCTTGAGTTCTTCCTTATTCACATCAAGAACTGACAAGTCATCTTCAACCCCACGAAAAGCAGAATGACCTCTCTCTCATTCAGTATGTCTGTAGCACAGCAAGATTCGAGAGAGATCAGAAATAGTTCCTGAGAGCTAGCAAGGTAGGGGTTTATAGAAGAGGATTAGCTAAATGACTATGTATGCAACATAGCCTACGTGAGATTCAAAACTCACTCCTAGCTACAGAAGACACACTGTATTTTAATTACTGATGGGAATATAACCAAGCATCTTCTAGTAGCTCTGAATCTCATCTACATTTCTCAAAACAAGTTTGTCACCAAGGTTAAAACTTATGTCATAATAAATTCTCTCTGTAAATCAGAATGCGCATGAACATCTGTGAGTGAACAGGCAGCAGGAAACCTGAGCTTTAATGCAATCATGCATGTAAAGGAGGAAACAGAAAAGGAGAGAAATCCCTTTGCCTTGAGAAACCTGAAGCTTGAGTATGCAAAATTGACAGCAAATGTGGATTTGGGGTGTATTTGTGAGCTGTCAGTCACTTTGTAGCCAGTTGCTGACATTTGTTCCAACACACATGCACTGTTGCACTCAAAACATACACAACTTTTAAAACATTCAAGCAAATTTTTTCTTAACACTGTTTTTGCAATTCGAGCCCACATATCCTCGCTACAGGCATCTCTCTCCCTGTCACTGGTGTGAAAATCAGTAGAGACTACAGTGGGTCCTGATTTGTACACAGATCTGCAAAAAAAAGAATAAACAACTATTAAATATTGTACTGCTACTTTTTAAATTTTCTTAAAACCACCCAAAGCAAAACAATAAACCCATGGCAGTGAGTTAAGACTTCATGTTGATGTCTTCTATGCTAAAAGAAGAAAAAAAATCTACCAACCTCACATTCAAGTTCGCAGTTTGTTGGAGATCTCCAGCTTTTTTTACCCTGCAACATTAATGGTTTGCTGTCAGAGACATTTTTCAGCCACTACCACAGACTAGGAAGGTCATAAACACAGGGAGTGGGGAGAGAAACTGCATTTGAGTTACCTATTATCATCAGTAATGACTTACCCAAGCCACAAGGATCTGGGAAATCTATACCACAAGGAACTGCAGAAGTAATATAATCTGAAGTTACTCACGTATATAATATAAAATAGTGTTTTTTAGTAAAATTTAGAAGGCAGGCGATGGCTCTGCTACAAGGAAGAAAATTGCAACAGCTGGTGAAGTAGCACTCCTTGTATCACCAGTGTTGAGAGAGATCCACTTCTGGGACAACACATGAGAGAGCAAACTGAGATGACATACATAAACACTTGTCACTTCTGAAACACACCTTATGAACAATGTCAGTTGTTCATTGCTTCCCTTTTAGCAGTCAGACTGAGATCTTTATAATAAATCTATTTTCTCCAATTTGGATGTCTATCTTCTGCATTTCACACTGATCCTAAGCAAATAAACATTTTAGTTTTACATTTGTTTATAATCCATTTGCAGTAGCACTGATTTTTCAGACAAATACAATGCAGCAAAATTTGTTCTTTAAACAGTGCAAAAGAATGCTGCTTCTTTTAGGACTACTAATTCAAGAGTATTTAAATGAGCTCACTACTTACTGAGGCTGTGTATCTTTTGCAACCCAACACTCTTGAACTATGTATTGATCTATACGCAGCATGATTCATCGGCTAGAAATCAAAGATCTCCTCAGTAAGTTTAATGAGTTAGCACTGTGGAAACACAGTGTTTTCATTTTTATATGAGACTATTATTCAAATCAGAGCAGTACAATTAAACTAAACAACTAAACAAAGGTCAGCCTAATATGTATTTCAAATACTTTCAGTTAATATTATTTAAAAATCAGCATAAAATACCAAATGTTATCAGACTAATTCAGGGGTAACAGGCTACCAGGAAAACATTTCACTGCGACTGTTTTCCAAAGTATCTCTGCAGGGAAGTTGCCAACATAGTTACACTAAAATAGTTGCAACTATTCCATTACAGGTGTTTTGGAACAAGTATCAAAGCAACCAAGCTGCGTTTGAATAAAACCAGCAATACCACTCAGTGGGCGGATGTTTTTCTAATGATCTTCTAAATTACAGTGCTTTGGAAATCCTCTTCTCTATGTAAAATAAAAAAAAGGAGGGGTGGGGGGAAGCTTCTTGCAGCGTCCCCAAAATTAACTTCAAAAACATGAGTCCAAAACAGCAACAACAGGAACCCGCCAAGAGTAGAAGATGACAGCTCAAATCCAGAAACCAACAAACAAATCTGGTCTGCTCCCACTATCCTAATTAGGCTTTTTTACAGAAAGACTTCAAATTTGGTCCTTAAGTTATGATGCAACGCATCAGGGCTGGGACAGCACCAAGGCTGTTTGGTAACCAAAATTCCTGTGGCTTGCCATAAGTGACAGCCCTTGATCATTCCTAAACCAAAGCGCACCCAACCCAAACCCTCAGAGGAGCGATGTGATGGATGCCCTGGGGAGCCACTACCACCTCCTCCCCTGAACCACTCCTGACACTCCTGCCCTTGGGTCTCCCAAGGCAGAACACCTGTGCCCTGTGGTGCCACACTAAAATTTCAGTACGTTCTTCCTCGGTCACCTACACAACATAGGAAATGCAAAAACTTGTGGAGCTGGGATGGGGGTGACAGGACAAAGGGAACCAAAAATGTTTGTGGGGTGTCAGTTTGGGAGGAACTCTTCCAAAAGCGAGCTATGGAAAAAGAGCTCAAGCAACTTCGTCTTGAGACACTGATACGTATAGATCCATTGAATATGGAAATGCCTTGCCTGCAAATTACACATTTAAATTATTCAAAGCACCATGGAAATAAGTTTTCCACTAATGAAAAACAATTGCATCAATTATTTTTTATGCATGTCACCAGAAAAGAAACCGCTTAGAAATTTTAAACTCTAAACTGAGGAACCTTTTTTTTTATCCCTGCAAGGTCTGAAATTTCACACTAGACTCCACAAGACAAACAAGCTGAATTCTTGTATTAGCTGTGCAATGCTTGACTTGCAACCAGAAATACATTCACAAACTATGCAGGACAGGATTAATCCTATCGACTATGTAAGCAACAACTGAGATAGTCAGCTCGTGCTCCATCTGTTACTAGTGAAAGAAAAAAAGGGCAATCCCGGCCCATGTGACCTGACTGACTGGCACAAGGTCCCCAAATGCTAGCAAGAAGAATTTCCCTCAGTGCTAAAGAAGTGCTGGCTATTGCCTGCCAAACAGAAGGCATCCTCAAAAGTCTGTAAGGAGCTGCTGACACTGCAAATACACCAAGTGTTCACAATGTATCAACAGTACATTTCATTTTCTATATGGCCGTCTATACCTACCTGCTGTGCACATATAGACACACCACATGCAATTCCAGAATATAAGAGAGATTCCACACACCGGAGTTGAGCTCATTGAGGAAAGGGGAGGGGCATTAAGATCTGCACATCAGTGATCTGAAAACTGTTGTCTTTCGGTGTCTTTTAGGACATTCAGCCTAAAGGAGTTATATGTTCCTGCCTCCAACCTCCATGCCAACAAAACCTGATTGTGACACTCAGTAAAGTGAATCCGTTTGGGAAACGTGCTAAATTCACCATAACTTCCACCCCCCAACCCCACAATGTTCCATGAATTACTTACTAAAGATTGTCCATTATTTTCAACTACTGGATGCAATCTAATATCTTCTGTCATCTCTCTGGGTGACATTTGATCTTGCATCCAGGTCAAAAGATATTCCTCAGACCCAAGCACAACAAATGTCACCCAAAACTGCCCGTTCTTCTTCCACAGAATTTGCTGAAGTAATAAAACCAGTCACATAAAACATGAAGAACTTTAATTTTTGTAACTGCATTAAAGCAGAACACATAACATGTCTTTTCAAGGCAGAATTACCAAAACCAAATTCATCTCACATGGAGAACAGCAGCTGATAAATAGTGTGAGTTGAACTAAAGAAAACAAGAAGCTGTAACTAGTTATTAGGGACATAGAGGCAACACAGTTGATTATTTAAATAAAAGGTATCAGGTATCAAATCACATACATAAAAATACTAGAAAATTACACTGGCCATGATTTATTACAGAACTCTCATATTTCTGAGACTTTCATATATGTAACACAAAACTTAATAATCTCTTTTGACCATTGTACCTTATGCTTAATAGAAATGACGTGCTAGTTGTGCACAGCTTGCCTGGTGCTACTTAACACAAGTGAACACACAACCCAGCCCGCAAGGCATCCCAATGTTCCACAGAAAACAACTAAACAGAGGGGGGGAAAAAAAGGAAAAGCAGATGAAATTCACAAGTTATGGTGTACCAACACCCTGTAGTATCAAAGTACATGCCAAAGAGATCTGTGAAATATAATTTTAAGAACATTACACAAGAGGTAGAAGTGAGATTTTCGTAGCGTTCATTCAAACATCCACAGTTGTTTTACAGAAATACTTAAACAAGCCTAAACTGATTAATGGTTAAAATCTAGTATAATCAGCCATTGACTTTTTGTTTTTTAAGCTAAATTATACTTTCACATATTTCTGTTGGGCCTACTGAATGGATCAACTCACAAAATCCTCCTTCAGTTAATATCTCACTAGCCATGTAAAATTTGCCATTTTAAGCGTATGAGTTTGACCAACAAACATGTAAAAGAGATACTTCAGACAGCAAATAGTATATTAAAATAGAGACAATATTAATATTTGTATATGTCATAAAAAATAAAAGGAAACTTATTTTTCCCATATATATTGGAAATAGCCTAATTCTGTGAAAAAAACCTATGCTCATTATTACTGTGCATAAACTTTTAAATTGGTTGTATTTTATACAGTAAAAACCATAAAATCATTGCCAGACAAAGATTGCTTTAAGTGGACTCGGATTTATTCTTTCTCTCTAACAAACTTTTTAAACACTATATGCAAATATTTTCCTTTTTAAAACTCATTTGGCAAAAAGGATTTATAGCTCCAGTTCCTCAATTTTTTAAACAGTTGCTCCTAACCAGATACATTTTCAGTCTGTAACAGCACACAGTACATACATTAAATGCATCTTTTTTTTTTTGTGCACCTTTGATTAAAGTATTGCTAATGACGAAAAATAAGAACCTTCCTTTCTATCTAACTGATAAAATTTATTTGCAACATTCCTATTATTTAAAAAAAAAAATTAGAAAGCACTATCTACTACAAATAAGAGATGCCTGGTTTTTATATAATGTTCTGCAAAACAAAAAAGTGCTGGTGACTGAGATGGATAAGCTGCACAGGAAATAAATCAAGGTCTTAATATGGTTAAGGTTATATTTCCATTGAAGCAGATCAGGATTAAAAAAGGTGCAAAATTCTCAAAAACCCCGCAAGTTCAATTCAGCCAAAGTTTCTGCAGTAGGTACATTCCTCAGCTTTAAAAGAAAGCAAAATTTATCCTGCTAATTCCAAGTTGTCAGTGTAGTGAGAAACCTTATAAAAAAGGTTAGGAACAGTTCCTTCTGGAGTTTCTTAATATCAAATGTTCAAGGTGAACTGCTAAGCTTCTGTTTACAAAGAGCCTACTTAACTCCAGATACCATGCCAGTAAAGCAACAAAGCCAGACAAAGACAAAAATCTGTTAAAGCTGCTGGCTTCAGTGGAAGCAGGTCTACACCCATCTCTTCAGTAGTCTAACTGCAAACACACCTATTTAAAAATAATAATAAAAATATGTATTTCAAAGTCAACTGCTCTCATGCATATTCATATGCAGTATTCCCTGTTCTTATTCAATATAATCTACAGTTGTGAAGAGTTAAATAATCAGGAACTCAAGTGTTTCCACTTTAATGACTAATAGGAAAAAAAATAATCTATAGAAGACTGTGGCCGCAAAGTAGAATTTAACACTTAGTTTTACAACTATGATCATGTACACTGTCAAAGCAATAAAGATACAAAGTAAAAAAAAAAAAAAAACAAACCCAAGCCCTACTCCTTTGGGTTGGTCCAACATGCAGCACTTTGACATTATGGCTCCCAAGCAGAGAATGGAAAAAAAAAACCCACCAACCCAGCTTTCAGCATAGGTAACAATAATACTTTTAAAAGAAATACATATAGGCTTAATGTCTGTCTGTTGCACAATCTTCACAGCATTTAAATGAAAAAAACAACCCAGCTTCCCACAGAATTAGAGCTATGACCCAATATAAAAATGTGTAAGCGAGAGCATCATAGTGAGCAAAGCTAGATGCTGCCACTTAAGGAAGAACAGGTTTTAAAAAATCACATAGGTCAATGGAAGTTTTATGCTAAGTACTCGTGGCATTTCTCATTTTCTAAGTCCAGAAAAGCCGAGCTTCAATTCTACTTCATCCTCTTCCCTTACAGACAGCAGTTGAGAGGCGAGAGGTGGTGATCTTGATCCAAGAGGGAGGACCATACCCCGTAGGTTTGAACTGGCTGTTCCTAAGCCCTTTTCTAGGCCCTCAAGCCGGTACACGGCTCGATTCCATATGACTAAAACATACAGAGGTGAAAAGGATGGCTACCAGAGCAAGACAAGAACAAGCCAACTCTGCCACGGGCCTCAGCAGTTGAACCCTGACAGCATCTGTGGGCAGCAGACGGGGAAAAGGGAATCGCAGTTTAAGCAACAGACTCCTGCCCCTCAGGCTCACACCCTTCTGACCACTGGAGCCACAAAGAGGAGGGGTCCTGCCCACTGGAAGTAGGGTTTCCCGTGGGTCAGGGTTTCCTTCCTTCTTGTAGCTCCCTCTTTCCTTCTTTATTTCCCTAAACAGAGCGGGAAAAGGCCTGAATAGCAGATCAAACAATCCCAGGAAACCATGCTCACTGTCACTTCTGGAAAAGTGCATGGGAAAGCTTGCAAGCTTTCCATACAGTTTGGGAGTATGTCCACACTTCTCTGAATAGGTAAGTACCTCAACAAACGTCCCACTCACATAATCTTCTATTATTCATTTACTTCAGCAAAGAAAAAAGACTTCTCATGAAGACTACAGCATCACTTTCCAAGCTGTAAGGCAGATTCCAAATTATTTGTATCCAGGTACAGACAACAAGACTAGTAGCAGTGGTAAATACCAGGAGCAAAGAAAAATATTCAGTCTGGGGGAAAAAAAAACAACTCAAGCCATAACAGCACACTCTTGAAAAGCCACAGCAAAACAAGCATCACAAACTTAAGACAACCTCCCTGTATGCTGTTCTAATAAAAATAATGAAAAATACCAATGTCTTAGTTTTAGTCTATATAGATACCATCAGAATAATTTCATTGCCAGAAGGACCCTGCAGATACAGAAAAAAGCAGATACCAAACCTAAAATCAAGAAAAAGTAGTTCTTACTCTGATGCTGACGTCTTCTGGGAATCGGTAAGGTTGAACCACCAGAAGCCTCCAGTTATTTATACAGAAATAACTAATTCTTAAATCTATGTTGTATTGGACTATCAAATTGGGGGTTTAAAGCATTAAAGATTCACGGCCAACTATTAAGACATACACCCTGATAATAATCTTGACTGCAGAAGGGACTCAAGTATCTTGTTTTCTTTAAGCTGGAACAATCTAGTACTGCTACCATTACCAGCTATAACTCTGCTGTCATCGTCACCTCATTCAAAAATGTAAACTGCATAAATCAAACCAGAAAATAAATAAAAGAATGAATCTCAACAAAGCTGGGGGTGGGGGACGGTGGGAATAAACTTAATTTTACCTGATTGTTCCACAAGTTGGGGTGGGGTGACGTTTTTCAAAAATCAAACCTAACTCCAACCCAAAACCACCTCTCTGGTGTAGCTGTCACCTAATACCTTGCCTCTGCTTCCACTGAAGTCAGTAAAATGTGAATACAATTAGTCCCTAAAACTAGAAATGTTATACTTACACTTATTCATACCAAAAATTTAGTGCAATACTTAAAAGGTTTGCACACTGTTGCTAAATTAAACACCAGTCAACTAAAAAAACAATTTATGAGTGTAACAGAGCTGCTGCAACTCCAGGTGATTATTTTACAAAATACAGTGTTTTTTCCCCTGAAATATAAAAGGGTGTGCAATAAAGCAACAGAACTGAAGCACTCTGAAAGGACTTTTGTTTTTATAGGTCTAATGCTGCCCATAATCAATTTTTTTCAAGAAATGGGCACAAAATTGCTTTGATACGAAGACCCCGAGATAACAGAGCAAGGCAAAATGAAATGTGAGCACATGCTGGTCGCATTTGTAGGGCACGACAAGGAAAACCTGACACTAACACATCTGACCTGTGGCGACTCTCCACAGTCACGGTGCTTTATGCTTGTTAAAGAGCCCATAAACGGGACAGCCCGACAGTATGCGAGAACGACATGAACGGCGTATGCCAACTGTTGGCTACAGGCAAATGCAGCCACACTGTAACCCTTTTTAAATGCATTTTTAAACTGCAATTGAAAACAGAAGTGAGCATACAGCTATTTATCATTTTTGAAAAATGAGACTGTTAAAGGCACATTGACTATATTAGGAACCAATTAAGACCACATTCCTTCACAACAATAATTAACACACGAGCAATACAATAAGGACCTACTACGCTCCATACATTCACCACTACAAAACAATCCTGCAGGACTACAATTGTTCTGTAAACAGAAAAGCTGATCAAGACTTTCAAATTCTGATTTCCCGTCATCACAGTAATCATAATTAAAAACCTAAATTATTCAGTAACTGAAATACTGCAGACCACGTTTTAAACTGTGCAGTATAGTTAATTAGTTCCACAAACACAAATTTAGCCTTCTTAAATTAGTTTGTGCAGATAAATTGCACATTAGATAAACTGCACACAGAGGAAACATTCACACTAAAATAACTCTCTCCACTACCTGTTGTTTAGGCTAAGGCTGAAAAATATTCTTTTAAGTTGAATTCACTTTCTTTAGGGAAAAAAACCTACAGTCTTGCTATGCTAAGATTCTGATTTCTATTGACTCTTGCTTTTAAACTTTACTCAGTGGATTACAATGAGGCTTGCGTAACATTTTTCTACAAAGTTATGCAGCTACTGCCTCATTACAGTTAATGACAGTACTATTGAGACTACATCTGCTCTAGAAACATCCACAGATCCAAAACTACAGAACTGCATTTGGAACATTTTGCAAAGTACGTACATGGAAACAATTACATATTTATCCACAAAATGTCAAATTCAACATCAAACACTATGGAACATAAAAATTTCATTTTCATCTTTCAAACTTTGCTTATATCCCCAACTTAATTCACTTTTAAAATAAGAGCTGCTCTCCCAAACCATTCATTAATATACTGATACCCAAGAACCTTTGTTGGTTATTAGTACACGTTAAGAGATCATGTAACAGTAAGACAGTTGTTAAAGCATTATTTATAAGTGCCCTAAGAACAAAACTTGAATTACTTAATCTTTTCTAATTCTCGCCCTGAACATTCACACCAATACATGACACTCCGATTGTCTAAGCCACAGAATGGAGACTAGTTAACAGCAATTAAATATATTAAATCTTCCATGCGAAAAATTAATCATTTAAACAGCTTTGGTAACCTAGTATATAATTAGCTTTGTGTAAATATTTTGCAAACATCCCTTCCCCAAAAAAATCCCTATATACCATGTGTATATTTATATAATAATATACATATTTCCTGAGTAAATCATTAAATCTGATTATTTGGAAGATTTGGCAAAATATCCAACTTTACATTACTAAAATAGAATTTTAAATAAACATTCAATGAACACGTTAAAAAAAATATGGAATGTTTCTGAAAATTATAGTACCATGAACTTACGTTAATAACAAATCATAAGTTTTAATTAAGTTACATACTATGTTATATAGTTACTGGATTTTAACCCACTGAGGAATCAATAAATCTAATTTCTAATCCTGAGTGACAATTTTGTATCACCTGCTAATGTGTACTTCAATGCAGTACTTACTGCAAATCTAAAAAAACCTTTTTTTTCCTTTTTTTTTTTTTTAATGGAAAATTTTAAATGGACTATGCTATAGAAAAGCTCGGTTTACACTGGTTTAGCTCGAAACTGAATTGGCAGCACAACTGCTGAAGCATCTCACAAAACCAACATTAAACACCGATTATTCTTGTCAAACTGTGAGCAATAACCTGAACGACCTGACTCCCTGCTACAAAAACAACACAGGAGTATGGTTTGTTCTGTACAGTGATGGGATACAAACTACTGAAGTGATCACTTTGGCACTTAAAAAAACTACATAATGGTGGAAAAAAAAACCCTGAACAATTGTGAAATACGTTTCAAATGCATTTTAAGTATGCTAAACTGTATCATTAACCAAAAAAAAAAAGGAGAATTAAGTTCTACCACACACTGGTTTCTCAGGTCATGGCTTGACTCATAGCTGATACATAGCTGTGAATAAGCACACAAGGAAATGCTCAGCTATTATTTAGTTCCCCTTAATAATAAAATTCTTATGTAGCAGACATTGCAATACCAGCAATATTAAAATTGCATTAACACTATTACAAGATGTGTCTCTCAACACCAGAATCACAGTAATAGAATTGCAGCACTGATCAATCATGTTAACCCTTTCGCTTTTTTATAACCTGTCAAAACCACCTTCCATGGTACTGTGCAGGACACTTAGCCCTTCCTTCCCCATCCTCAGCCTTCTGCCTCCCTTTTGTGATCATTATTATTATTATTATTATTTGCTATTACTCCAGAATCCTCACAGGTTCCTCAGGTTTTTCTTTTTTGCTTCCTTTGTTTTCATGCTCCATGCTGCTTTTTTCTTGTGTGCTTCTGTTCGGAGGACAAAGCTCTTGCAATGCCCTTTCAACAACAACTTGTTTTATGGGACCACTTGAAGAATTTTTTGGCAACGTCATCTGTAACGCACACCATAAAGCAGTACGAGCCTTGCGCGTGGAAGCAGCCAAATCTCTAATGGCAGCTGCCAGAGCCAGAATATCTACAACAGAAAAACACATTATAGGTTAAACTAGCATAAAAGCCTGGTAAGATTAATACATTAAAAAAAATTCTGTAAATTAGTTCATCTCACCAGAGGCATGCAAAGTGTGCTCAAGAAAAAGCTAACATTGCACCACAGTACTGCATTGGTTGAATTCCACCAGCTTGTATTCTTCTCTTGCAAATGATAGCTGTAACATCTCACACTAATAGCAATCATAATTATATCCAAAACTCAGTGGCATAATTATCACACCTACCATACAATAATTAAGTCTATTTAATTAATGTTATCAGAGAGGACTGTCTACAATGATACTCACAAGTATGACTGGTAAAACTACCTACTGAGATCTAGCCAGATGAGCCTAACACAATCATTTTTTCATCCTCTGCCTTCCTTGCAGTGGCACTGACACCTCCCAGCCTCACAGTGAGAAAAGGCTCACTGCCACCCTTTGGCTACATGATCACCATCAGCAGAACTCAAAGAAACATGTCTTTCACAGTGAAAAACAGACTAAAGGCTTTTCTAGATGTGATTTAGCTCATGCTTAGACACCCAACAGCAGCACAGCCCTTCAGAAACATAACTACGCTGCAAAGGTTACCATTAACCGTAAAAGACTAATTGCAAATTTTCTAACTACAAGTGTAGTACAGGATGGTTCAAATAATGATTCCATATACCTTTACTATAAAGCATTAGCAAAAACAGATTTGGCGATTTTTTTATTTATTTTGGGTTTAGTACGATGACTCCTTGCTTCCTGACTTATGCTTGGGGCTAATATCACATCACACAATTTTATGATTCATTTTAGAAGTTGGTTTGCATATAGGACTATTACTTTTAAGGATATGACATCATGCTTGACGCGTAAGTTGTGAAAGCAAAACATTCTGACTCTCTTTACAGTTTATCTTTCCCTTCTTAGAAGGAAGAACTATCCCATACACATTGCTAGAAGTCAATGGATCCACACTGACATCTTCACTGCAGCAACAGAGAATAAGACAATATAGGACAGTGCTGAGTAAGGATCCAAAAGAGGATGGGCGTGAGGCAGGGGAAGTCCATTCCTCCTTTAAAAAAATCACAAAAATTTTCTGAGATGCAGGTACTTTCTGAAGAAGAAGGATACAAACTTTACCTCCAGACCTCAAATTCTATATCAGCTATATGATCATTATACTGAATAGCAAGTTATCACTTACACAATGCTATTGAAGGGAATGCAATCTGTCCTACTTTTGCCTTGCATTTACTGAAGTACATACTGCTGCTGCAAATTATTCTGGCTTTACTTCAATGGAAGTTGGGAATCGTGAAATGTAATTTCTGGTTGTTTTAGATAAGGTAGACACACAGAGTCATTAACACAGCATCAACACATTTGGTTTTTTACTTTATAAGCTGAAGTGAAAAGAAAGACTACAATACCACTAAAAAAAAAGAAATTCAACTTGTTTAAAAACCAGTACATTTTTACTTTTAGGACTACTCATGGTCATATGATACCACTGAACAGTTTTTACAGTTCTCTTTCAGTCAAGAGGAAAATGTTTCAAAGTGTTTAAACTAGCAACAGAAAAAAAGAAAGGGAAAAAGAGCTCAAAGGTTTTTTTGCTAAGGTTACAATAATCACTGCATATCTCAAATGGCATATTTTCCCAATTAAATCTTTGAAAAAGCTTTCAAAACTACAGGAATGGAAAGCAGTTACCTTTCTCATTACTATAGCGTGGTGCTCCTTGTCTTTGTGGATTAGCAGCATTAATAATCTCATCCTTACGCCTTGCCTGTGTTACATGAATAGCTTCCATATGGTGTTCCAACGTAGTGGGTATGTTAACATGCACAGGGGTACCACGAAGCCTTTCCATTTTTCCTATTAATGTGAGCACCTGCCAGATACATTGAAAAAGCCAAAATGGCTAAGCATTCATGAGCCTCCATTAAACAAACTTAAAACCAAAAAGAAATGCAGGAATTATAGCTCTAGAAGGCATACCCTGGCTTGTTCTCGTAACTGGTCGACAATCAAACGATCAACACGGGATGGGTTAGCAGGAAGTCGGGGGACAGGAGTGTTATTTGAGCTAGACATGCGCTTTCCTGGAAAGTTTCTTGCAAGGTCAGCTTCAGTCTGAAAGGGAAAAACATAGCCATTTTAAGTGTTTGAAATAAGTACAATCCACATTTTTAGGTCTGTTTAGACTTTTCAAATACATGACAAGTGCAATTCCTCTCTTTACTTCTAACTGCATTTACAGAAAAACGTTTCCAAACACCTGTCTAGATGTACTGCCAGCTATTGTAAGAATAAGAATAGTCCTCTAATTCAGCTCCACCTCAGCATTTAATGCTTAGCTGCAGCTTTTAGAACAAAAGCTGTGCAACTTTAACTGATCTTGGACATAGATCTAGCAAAGAAATTTTTGTAAAGTACCCCAGAAATTTAAATTGTATGCCTCACACTGCATCTCTCAAATGTCACACATTATAATTACTAAAAAACAACAACAACAGCTTAAGTTGTATCTGAAGTGCATCAGGATTAAGCCAGATCTAACATAAACTGGTATCAGCTCTTAAGTCATCAACACAGCTGCCAAACTCCCCATTGAGAAAGGAACTGGCCAAACCAATATACAACTCAGGCAGTGAGTAACCAAATATCACCAAACCTCTTTTTGGACAGGAACTTCTTACACTTGGAGTAAAAAAGACACAACTAGCAGCTCATTCTCGATCTTGTTCCTTCTTCAGCATACAATGGACTTAGGAGAGAAAGATTAGGTACTGCATGGCCATTCAAAGCAAGGTTAAGTCCACATTCACACTGAAAATATGTGAAGTCCTTTCTTTTCTGGTTTAATGACACATCCATATTAGTCTCTGCCCTCACCTAACATGAATTATAAGAGCCGACTCCACTGTCATTTGAGAGACATTCAGAAAAAGAAATGGATAAAGAAAGGGTCATGAAATCATATAAAGACAGTAGGTATTTAAGAATCACAACTAATAAGCAATTCACATTGCTTATCATCTATATCCACATTTAATATTGCAGGAAATTCCAAACAGACAATTTGTAGAATTTTTAAAAATGTGAGATCACTGGAAAAGTGATATTTATAGAAGGAAACAGGTAAGCTCACCATCACCATGAACTCCAAAGCAGTGCCAACGAACAGGTTTCCAAGAGCTGAAAGGACTAATTAGACAAGCTGGACAGAATTAAATGCAAGTTCTGCTGGGGGAAGTTTCTGTCTATGCTCATAGGGTAAGAACATCAAAAGGGTGAGAATGTCAAAAGGAAGTCCCTTCCTACATACATACATACAGGTGAGCAATAGCATTCTCCCAGACTGTACTTACAAACAGAGCCCAGGCACACTCTTGTCAGGCAGTATGGAAGCCATCTCCTTTTGAGGAATAAGTATTTTGGTTGTGGGAATGTGAGCCACAGTATGGTAGATGGCTTGTGGGACCAAGAATAGTTTATATCCTTAAAGCTGTCTGCAGGTATAGCCTGCAACTACAAAAAAGGGACTGAGAAAGTCTGAGTAGATTGCAGGAGCGGTCTGCAAACTGGGACCATGCGCGGCAATCAGTTAGCTGAGGGGAATTTGCTCGAGCTTGTCTAGACAACAATTAACATGATGAGGCATGTTTGCAGAGCACAGGGGGGGTGGGAGACGGATGGCGCCAAGGAAAGATAACACCTTGTTGTTAATTGATGGCAGTTAACCACCAATCAGGGATTGCCTAGTATGCAAGGCTTAGCTTCAAGAACCAATTAGTTTAAAACGCGCAGCTTCTGAAAGTCTATAAAACCTCGTGCTTCTGTACAATAAATTGACATTTGCTTGCATCAAGCTGCGTCCCGTCTCTTCATTCGCCGCAGTAGATCACTAGGAAAAAACTGGACCAATTAGAATGGACCAGATCAAGTTACTCAAATCCCTTTCATTATTAAGAACACGATATAAGGATATGCAATCCTCCTTTAAAGAGAAAAACACAAAACCTAAATATTATGAGACAAAAACTATGACTCAGTCTTCCCAAATGACTTTGACCCAAATCAGACATGAACAGATTTGGAACAGCTGTCTTTGCCACAACAGAAAGCAGAAGAGTTTCTGAAAACATTGCTGTCTCAGACACACTGGCGCAAAAATCATCATCACTCTTTCTCACTTGTAGAGAATTTCTAGAATACTAGACAGGCAGAAAGGAGCCTTGTTTAAAGGCATCGGTGAGCAAGCAATACAGGCAGCCCTATTTACATTTCCGAAAGTCTATTAGCAAAGTCTCATAACTGATGCTGAAAAGATGAAGGTGCTCTCCAGAGATCCAGTCTGGTCAGATACCCATCTCTTTATCCAACAACCAGTGCATTCTCCAACGCAGAAGCAGTAAAGAGGCACTCAGTGTATAATTAAGACCATGGATTATTGATAATACAGCTTCCAAAACCTGGCATGGAGTTCAGAAATTTGACTCCTCTTGGGTCAGCATTTCCTGCTCCTTTTGAGTGCAGAGCTTTCACGCCCAAGGGTAAGCTCCCCCTGCCAACAGTTCTTTGCAAAAGAGTCTGAGGCAGGAAAGTGACTGTAACAAGAAGAGGATAAATGGAAACTTCCTTTGGGAGAAGTCATAGAATCGGAAGATCATTTAGGTTGAAAAAGACCTTTAAGATCATTGAGTCCAACTGTAAATCTAATACTGCCAAGTCCACCACTGAACCATGTCCCTAAGCGCCTTTTAAATACCTCCAGGGATGGTGACTCAACCACTTCCCTCGGCAGCCTGTTCCAGCGCTTGACCACCCTTTTGGTGAAGAAATTCATCCTAATATCCAACTGCTGACATTCAAAACACTGTAGGTTTTCTCTACAGCCATGTACAGTGTGCCCAGGATTACTTTTATTTTTACTAAATCAAAGATTTAGTAAAACAAGAGACAAAAAGATAAGGGAA
The DNA here is from genome assembly GCF_017639655.2 of Falco naumanni. Lineage (NCBI taxonomy): Eukaryota > Metazoa > Chordata > Aves > Falconiformes > Falconidae > Falco > Falco naumanni. Next base: position 59,771,385 of record NC_054057.1, read on the forward strand.
AGACACCACAATATCACTGACAGGAGAAAAAAAAAAACAACACAAAAATCCCAAAACAAACAAAAGAACCCACACCACAGAAGTTTCTCTCCTTAAATGACTGTGCAGGGAAAAGCAGAGCCTGGGTTTATAATACTTGAGTTAAAGACTTAATTGGAGGGAATGAGTACGGGACAACAAAGGAAAGAGATCCATCTAATTAAACTGTGCAATATGAGGTGCATAAAATGCCAGTACTTTAAGAACATCCTGTGGCAGTGAGGGCCCTGCAATATCATCATATATGGCTGGTGGCTCTAGAGCCATAACAGAGGACTACCGCGTTAATAATGACTATCTCATGATCCTTCATTAACCATATAAACGAAAAACATCCAAGCTAAAGACAATTCAGTGCTTTGGCCAGTAACATCATTATGACATTTGCTGTAGCAAATATTGTGGGTTAACAGAGAGAAATGTTGTGTTAGCAGCCCTAAGGAGAAAAGACTTAGAAATTGAAGCTCAAAGCAGCACACAATCTAAAACCAGTCATGCCATAGTCAAAGCAGATGACGTAGTTTTAAAATACCTAGAACACCAACAACATGACAACAGAACTCTTGCCTCCTCAAAACAAGTGACAGCCCAGAGTATCTACTTTCTATATATCTATAAATTATTTATATTGCTATATATATAATTTACTTTATAGATATATAAATTGTTTCATGCAATCACCTGCTTTGACAGGAAGTTATTGTCAGTTGTGTTTTACCTTCTTTCTCTCTTTCTCCAAAGCTCTCCACTGCTCATAACACTCCTCCAGTCGGATATGAAGCTCATTAGCAGGCCCACTGCGATTTCTTGGAGGTCTGTACTTGTTAAATGGTGTTGGAAAGGAAAAGTACGGTGCAGGTATTTCCCCACAAAAGAGATCGTTGATGAAGGGATTCAAGTGGTTAAAGTCATCATAATGAAAAAGATCAACAAGTTCTGAAAATGGAAATGGTGACGGAGGAAAACTGAAATTATTTGCCGATGAAAACAGGTGGTGATTAAATGGAGGAAAGCTGGGATTTTGCTTAAAATCAGACATTAATTGGAAAGAAGGAATAAAAGAAGAATTGATGAAATCTGACATGCTACCACCATTCTGCTCGTGGTTTTTTCGGAACATGTTGAACTGCTGACGGTTTGGGGCTGTATATCCAAAATGAGGAATCCAATTCTTTCTACCTCTTCTATCATCTTTATTACTATTTTCTTGGGTCTGCTTTTTTGGAAATCTGTGGTACTTCTCAGGGTCTTCACCTGCAGCATTCTGCTGCGTTAACCAGTCAGATGAAAAATTGATGGGGAATTTACGGTATTGCCCCTCCTTATTAGTCAATGAATCATGCTGTGATCGCCCAATGGGTTTCATTTGCTTCTGATTTTCTGAGTTGAAATTAGAAACTACCAAATTATTAGAAACACCATTTGATATTTGCAACCTTCCATCTTTCCTTGAAGGGAGGGCAGGTAAGATCTGTGAGTAGTAAGAGGACTGTGTTATAGACTGATGGGTGGGAGAACCACCAGACATGGTTGAAACCCCTGAAGAAGACTGTGGACTTGTTACCACTTGCTTTTCATATGTAGTATCTGATGTAGCGGTCAGACTTGCAGTTTTCCCATCCAGCCACGTACGTCCATGGTACAATGAGTAGCTTCCATTTTGCATAACATTTTTTACAGATAAATCATATTCAGATACTTTATGAGAGCATTCTTTAGGACTAATATGAATCTTCAATTCATTATTATTAAAAGCATCTCCCAAAGTAAACCTACGATGACCATTTTGCACGTGGGTTTCCTGTGGTTTTCTGTTTGTCCCTCCAGAATAATTATTTTCTTTAAGGGGTTGGTTGAAAAAATATAGCGATGGATGAACAGGCGACTGCAATTTATGAGGACCTGTAAAGCTTTCATACCTTTTAGAAAACAAGTGGTTGTCCTGGGGCCCTTTATCCCAGAAGTCATCAACAGGCTGATTGGAAAGACCAGGGGAATACTTTGTTTGATCTTGAGCATAATTTTTCAGAGCCTTGCCTCTTGCCCTTTCACTTTTCCAGTACTCTTTCTGAATGCTAGTGCCTTCCTTCATTCTGTTCTGAGAAGAAAAAGTGCTAAAACTGGAACCGATTTTTTCATAGTCTCCATTTAACCTCATGTGGTCATAACTGCACAAATGCTGATTATAGTCTACATTTTGAAATGAAAACCCTTCTTGGTGAACTGTATTATTATTTTGCAAAGAAGAATTTTCAGGATAACTGTTGTGCAGAATATTATCAGGCAGAGTGCAAGGGCCAGATGGAGAAAGCCAAGACTCTATAAGATGAAGATCTTCCAAACCTCTGTGTAATATCGCCACATCATGAGACTTTTGCAAGTGTTCCTGATAGTAGTTCTGTGTGCCTACCAGGTTGGAAAAATCCTTACTTTCAACAGAGTGCTTAGATGAGAGCCCTGAGAATTCACCATTGCTTCTAAGATCAGGTGCCCACATAGGTGGAAACAATCTTGAAAGAGAATTCCTGTAACAAAGTTAAACAAACCTCCTGTAATCATTTAAAACATTCCTTACATTAAATCAGTTAATGTGTGTGGGAATAATCATGATACATTTCCCCCTGTTACATTCTTTGCTAACCATATACAGCTCTCCTCCAAAATATAAGGCGGGGTGGGGATATTCCCACTGCAGTTGAGTAAATGCTATGTAAAATCTGACTACCAATACTACTCTCTAATGTTTATAATATGTATATTTGGAACTGCAGAGTTTATTTGGATTTTAGATTCTACTGTATTCAGTTAACTCCCTACTGGTTAAAATAAGATTTCTTCCCCCTATCCCCCAAATGCTGTAGACTGATGGAAGACTTTAGAAAATGTGTATTTCTAACAGTTTGTCGGTTGGATTTTTTACTAGCTATTGAAGAAAAACACTTCTACATTTCAAGCGGATTTATAAGACCTTTGTTATTCAACTTCATGAAATAAGTTGAAATGTGTATCATATCTGTGTGACAAAGGATGTAAAAACCAACATGTAACATACGAAAACACAAACAAGCTTACCAATCTGTAACTGGTTCTGGCTTGCTTGGCTCCTCTAAAATGCTTGACACTAGCCCAAACATATCAGGGCCGCTGCCAGAATAAGAAAGATTTATTGGTGCTCTGAAAAAAAAACCAGCAAAAGAGCCTAGATAAATACAAGTCTTTTTCTCCTAGACAAAACAGGCAAAAGGAAAAGTAAAGCATTACACCTTTGATTTATTTTAGCAGCATCTGCTAAGTGTTCTGAATTTAAGGTATCCTCAGCACCCACAAAAATTCTCTTCCTGCATTCATGAATTCTATAGCCTAGTAGAATTAAAACAATTTTCCTAACTTCTGGCTTCACCAGAGACTTCTCAAGCGGTTATGTGAAGAGACAGGAGCAGCAAAGATTCTTCACTCTTTTCAGTCAACATAACTATTTTATAGACATTTCTTCAAATCTTGACTTCTCCTTTAGAGGACAAATATGATCAATCTTCTCAAAATTTTGAGGATTCTGATTTATCTACTTCCATAATTCAAGAACTTTTATTTTAATCAAAAATAAAAAAATATACTTAAGTTGACTTTTTAATCCCCATTTAGAAAGGAGTTGGTCAAAACTTGATTAAATATTCCTGATAAATACCAAAGGTGTTTAACCATTATTAGTCTTACACAAGCCCAACTTTAATCTTTTACTTCAGGTGCAAAACAAGATCTTTACAGAGCTGTCTGTAATGACACCTAACTCTTACTGAGAAGCTAATTAAAACATAACACTTAAGATCTCCTTCCTTCTAACACACATTGTTTTGCTTCAATAAATTTCACTCATCATCCTATTATCATTCAGCTGATTCATTTCTGTGTCCCTGAAGATCTCTGTCTTCCCTGCTGTCAGCTTATCCAAACAACTACATCATCTGCTAATGCTGCCACATAATTACTCAGGCTGATTTTGCCAATTAACAAAGACTATAAAATGTGGGATAAACTATTAAGACTATCACCTTGTTAATTTGTCACAATGAAAATTAGCCACTTACGTTTTGCTGGCTTTAAGACCTCACCACATTTTGACTTCTAACTACCTCTACCATTTACTTTATGACCATTCAGTCTCCTCTGTAATCAATCTGGTCTATGTGGTTTTGTTTCAGAGAAACGCAAGTGCAAAGATTCTATAACATGTTTTATGAATGTAGAACTGTCACGGATATCTGATAACCGGATCTCTTCTGTGTCTGTCAGATGGCACACTTTTTACTTTTTTTTTTCCAAGATGCCTATTTACTTCCAATTGTTGCAACCAACTGGAGAGCACAGATGAAATTTGCATCTAAATGATGATTTTCATCAATGGACAGGTTCATTTACAATGTGGCATGGAAATTAAAAAAAATAAATTGCTGGCATTCAGCTTTCTCAAGTCCAAGGTAGGCAGTTATCCTTTCTGGCTTGGTACAAGAAAACATGTGCTGTAAAATCCCTCAATTTTGCAGCATCCAGGAATCAAATCTTTAGCTCTTACTGCAGTAAGACAACAAACTACCTACCAAGTCAGAGCAACACAAAAAGAATCCATGAAAATAACCAGCACACAGGAAAGGTAAAACCATACCAAACTGCTTGCAACTATACCACACAGAATACAAATGTCCAGCCTGACACCAAGTCTGCGGCAGTGAGCAACCTGCCCCTGCAGACAGAAAGAACAAGAAACAGGACAAAAGAACCAAGACCTACAGCTCCTCAGCAAAACTTTCAAGGCACTGGTGGGAGAAGGACGGCTGCAGATGGAAAAGCAACAGATGAACGGAAATGGTACCTTTGCTGCATCTGTGTGCTGTTCAGGCTTTTGTGATTAGCCCTAGAACCAAAGCTAGGGACATGTACATAGCCTCTGAGGATGCAAATTAGATGGAACTATTGTCTTCCCTTGGGGACATACTACATTTAAGAATATGCCTGACTTCTTTGAAGGTGTCAATAACTTCATCCAACCTAGTGCTGAACACGGAGGGATTTTCAAATGGACGTGTCTCAAGAGAAGTTCATGGCACCAGGATATCAGTCTCTTGAAAGGCCTATGCATAGGTTTGAGGCTCTGGGGCTCCTAGGATTGATTGTGAAATAATTTCAATGGCCAAACATTTGAGAATTAAAAGGACAAAAGCATAAGCAAAATTATGCTGCAAAGAAATCTCCAATGATGGATCAGTTGGTCTCATGAAGCAGCTTAGAGGAACTAAAATGATACAGGTGCACTGCACCTAATACAGTTAGGCACCAAGTACCCTAAAATATTACAAGAAAAAAACCCTTAAAGTTTATTTAACCTCAAGGTATACTGCATATCTGCAGTGTCAGAATGGGTGTAGACATGGATTTTCATTAACAGACAAGTACCGCACTTGTGGTAAAAAATACTGCTTTTTTTTTTTTTATAAAAAAAAGCTATTTTGCAATAATCTGAAAGTTGCTTTTAAGAACAGATTATATATTATATTTAGTGGATTGCCACTCAGAGCTGAAATTTAGAATTACAGTTAATACTAACGCTATTTATTAAAAAAAATAATTAAAATAAACATCTCCATAACACTACCCAGGGAAGACTAGCAAAAAAGATAAAATAACGGTAGCTTCTTTGCAATGCATGTGTCTTCCTTAACTGTTACCTTTTGGCATCTTGTGAACCAGTGGACTCCCCTCTCTCCCCACCACAAACTTCCTCTTTCTTATTAGGCAAGTGATTAAAAAAATGCAGTGAGGTTGATATTAGAAACACTAACAGCATCATCATAGTGTCAAAAGCTGCTATGCCAGTCTGTACCAACCCATCTTGCCCGCACACACCCCCCCCCAAGACAAACAATATTACGTTACCAGGACTTGGCACCAAGATGAAAAAAAAACGAGTGGGAAGCCTAATAAGAAATCATTTTTTACACATTTATCAGGCTGGAATAGTTTTAATGTTACAATTTCAATTGCTGTACACAAGCCATAAAATGACCAATATGAAGGAGAGAACCAAATATTTCCATGGGTACCCCCAGTTTCTGTAATCATTCCCTACTCCTTGGTATCACTCATGATTTTATAAAAATCATTCCTCTGCAGAGTGGAATCAAAATCAAAGAGGAGTTTTATTTACTCTCCACTGACATGGAAGCTTTCAAACCCCTGTCCAGCCTTGCTGCCCTTTTCTGTACCTTTAATAACTTTACTGCATTATTAAGACTGGATGATCAGAAGTGCCTATAAGAGTCCAGACTTGGACAGAGTGGATTTCTCCAGGGGAAAAAAGATGTTTCATGATTCAAATAACAAAGACTCTTTGCATTTGTTCAGCATCCAAACTGCAAAATTATTTTTTTTTCTTGAAAATCAAACTTGGAGTGCACTATACCAAGGCCACAATAAGACAGTAGGCTGGCATATTTTCAGGAGCAGCTATATGCACATTTATGCTTTCAGCAGCAGAGGCACCTCTTACACTCTACCTGTATCTAACACTCTCTGTATTGTTCACGTTCCAGGAAATACAGTACTTTATCAAGCAGGATAGTTATAAGCCATGGTCCTGAGGGATGAGAGGCATGGAAGGAGGGTGGGTCTTTTTACTTAAGGAATTTTCATTACATGTCAGTTTACCATTTCATTCCCCAAATGTAGTATTCCTTCCAAATTTTAAAATGTGCTTACACATAAACACACACACGTTATACACACACAGACTGCCTACCTTTTTTTACAACTTCTACAGTAATTATCATACAGCAAAGAAAATTTACTGAGTTTCTAGATATCCCATAAACTCTTCCTAAAAAGATCTGGAATCCCATTTGTTCTGCTCCATAATATCAGCATTCCAGAACACCATCATAAGATTATACCAAGAATGCTCATACCGTTTCTTTGTGCAGTCTTGAAAAGATGTTTTTGAGCTAATATCCTCTCCACATGCTGACCAGTCACTACAGAGCCGGGAAGATTCTAGCGGAGGTGGTGTACTAGTAATTGCTCCTAATAATGGGGAAAATAACTGAGTGTCCATTTTTTGTTTCTTGCTATTTATCTATGTTGAAAAGAGAAAGAAGCATTTTGAATATTACATGTTTACATAAAAGAGCAGAAAAGGCAATGAAGCAATCCCTTCTTTTTATCTTGAGCTAAGTAATTTTTCAGAAAAAATGTAGCTATGACAAAAGGATACAGTCTAAAACTCATTCCCTCCCCGCCTTCAAGTAGTCCAAATCTGACAAATGTATGCATCTTCGAAAAATAAATAATTAAATAATAAATATTACTTACTCTACAATAATAGGATTTCTCAACAGATCTCACATTGTAGGTGTTTGCGTGTCACGTCCACAAGCTCAGAATCTTCTAGCCTATATGACTGGAAATGCACGTGTCACAGGCATACGCAACCCTTCTGAGAAAACAAAGGGAAGAGCAATTATTCCTGCTATATCCCTGAAAACACAAAATGTTCCAACCAAGAGCCCATGGTAAGCAGGGAGGAACATTTGTAAACTTGACAGAGCAAAGTGTGGATAAGAAAAGTAAACTAAGTACTGGTCCAGAAAGGACTATTATAAATCATTAATTTGAAGAATAAATAATAGGAGATCTAAGCAACGCAGGGCACTGTACCTTCACAAAGTATCTCAGCTAGCAACTGGCACAACAGAACCTGTGACTGACAAAGGTTTAAGCAGAATACAACCTACTTTGAGTTGGAAGGAACCTCTGGGTTGATATAGAACCTGGGTAGATATAGCTCCCCTGCTCAGAACAGACCCTGTTAGATCAGGCTACTCAAAAACTTGTGCACTTGAATTTTGAGTTTTCCCACCACTTCCTCTATGGGCAAATTTTGAAAATAGTCCGGCCCACCTTCTCTATAACCTCCCACAAGGCAGCTGCACACACCCGTAAGATCTTCCCTTTCTCTTCACCAGGCTGATCTGACACAGCTCGCTCAGTCTCTCCTTGGACATCCCATTCTCCTGCCCACAACCAGTTTAGAAGCCTCTGCAGGACTCACTCCAGTACCCTTCTTGCACCAGGGAGCCCCAAACAGGACAGAGTATCCAGTTGTGGCCTTACAAGGGCAGAACCCAGGGGATGATAGCAGCGCTCAGCCCAGTGGCTACAGTCTTGCTGTGACAGCCCAACATCGGGGCAGCCTTCTCTGCTGCAAGGACACACTGCTGGTTCATGTCCAACTCTACCAGCAGCACTCTTGATCCTTGTTGATTAACTTTCCCAAGTTTTGACTCTAGGAGAAAGACCTCAAGCTTTCTTGGAAAAAAAAAAAAAAAAAACACCAACAAAAAACACACACACAAAAAAATTCTATAATAAGAGAACTGAACTAGCTGCCCCTTAATTTTCATAAGCAGACATCCAGGCAAGATGGAGTACTTGTTCTGAAAAGAACATTAGGGAGACTTAAAAAAAGGAAAACCCCAAACCCAAAACAACAATCCACAGACCAAAACCCACAAACCAAAAATACCAAAAATGAACCAAAAAACCCCACAAAAAAAAAGCCCTAACAGCAATAACAAAAATCCAAACCCCCCAGAACCCCAGATATATCAGTAGCTGCAAGAGGCCATGGGACTGGATGCAGACTGAAACTGACTGGAGCATCCAGCCCTGTGCTTTACACCTTCCTGAGGAGGCCAGTAACAAAATTCCGGAGAAGAAATCTCTGCCTTTACAAATACTAATATATTTAATGAATTAAGTTGTCACCACAGTGCCCATAACATACGAACAGTAATGCCTGGGAGAATGGAAAGAAACTGCAGATTAAATGACTGCAGGTTCCAATACATTTACACATAACTAAGATCACTTCTGAGGCCATGAGACAACCTGGAGATTGTTCAACGATCCCCAGCTTCACTTGGATGCGTTAGTCATAAAGGTATTTAACAAAAGCAACAGGTTAAAGAAAAAGTGATGTTGTGCATGTCACTCCTTTAGCAAACCGCTCCTGCTAAGCAGGTTTGTCCGTCTGTCCCAGCCTCATTAGAGACAAGAGATACGGAAGGGTGCTGTGCTAGGAAGTTAAGCAGGAATTTGCAGAGCTGTGGCAGGCGGACACCCTCTGTGTACAAGCTGGCAGCAGGAAGAGTGTGAGAAAAAAGGCATAATTAGGTTACCCTATACATGAACTCTGGATACCTGGCTGCTGAAGACAGAGAACAATGATTTTTTTTTTAGGACTATGAGGATAAAATTAACTTCTGTCACACTGTTCATTATAAATACAGCTGGAATAGGTACAAAACACAGCTACCCCCCCCCCCTTAATCACAATGGTCAAACTAGCCTTGGATCCACCAAATGAAACCATTTGCTAAATCCTTATTGAATAACTGCAGAAAGGTCTCAACCATGTACTTATTAAATTCCTGAAAGGGCTAAAAGAAAAACAACATGAAAGAAAAAATGGTGCTACAGAACAACTGGGTCCTCATACTTAGAAAACATTTAAACCGATCTACTCATCTCCCATTTTATTGCTTCCAAGATAAAAATGGCACTGTCAGTAGGATCTGTATTGGCAGCTCCATGAGACTGGTGCTTACTATTGGAGAAATACCTCTGAAGCCCTAAACAAGCCAATGGAAAATGGAAGGTTTAAGGGAAATTTCCACTGTCTGAATACAGCCTTATGCAGTCAGTCTAGAGCCATCTGAAAAGCTTTTCATAGCTAGAACTTTTAAAAAGTTATTCATAAACTAAAAGACTAAACACTTCAACGTTGATCATTTCACTATCTCACACCCCATCCCTTCAAAAAAGAAAATGCTAAATTAATTTTTCTCTCTCCCCTCTTTTCTTGCAAGTAGAACAGAAAAATCCTGCTTACTACAAATCCTCAGCCGGAATCTGGTTTAGTGAAAACTGCCACAGACTCAGCAGAACCCTCCTGGGTCTTGTCTGAGGAAGTAGTAAAGAAATACCTGGCCAAGTGTGCTCCTGCCATGAGCAGGACAGAGCAACCCTTTAGTGAATTTTTTGAATTAAAAAAAAAAAAAGTTTACACTGAGGGCTTATCACTTCCTATAAACTTGTCTTACACATCCAAACAAATCGCTATTAAATAATTGAATTAGAAGTACCATAACCCTGTAGAGGCTAGATACATATTGTGTAACATTCCGTACAAACACACCATCAATATCTATATCATTAAATACGAGACAAGAACAAATTCCTGGCCCAAAACCTAAATGGCACAACAGTGCTTGCTTGTGTGATACAAATGAACTCTTACCCTACAGAACAGAAGGGTGGTATCTGCTACAAATTACTCCTGAACCACACACAAGCATCATTTTGGAAAGCAGTAGCAAGGCCAAAATTTTGGCCACAATCAGGCAGTATCAACAAGCACAAGCCAATGCTGAAGCCCTGGTCTTGTTAGTCCACTAGGAAGCAACACAGAGAGAAATTATGCTCTGTGGCTTATATTTATATATAAATATATAAAATACTTGTGCATAGATTAAAAATAGGATCCATAACTACTGGATTTCTCTTTTTATTTTCAGAGCCATTAATCACTGCTAATGTGAGTTATGCAGGACAATGTGACTGAAGATCAGCAGAGGAGGTACTTCATGCACCCTAGATACAGCCTCGTAACTCAGCACTTCCAAAACACTGGAGTCTGGCATTCTATCTAGTTAAACAGAATTTCAAAATAAACTGAGAAACTCTTGTCTGCACTTTACATTTGAACTTTGAAGAAGTTACAGTAAAAAAAAAAAAAAAAAGGATGAAACAGCATGTAGTCTCCTAAGCTTGTTTTAGTTTCAAAATTCTTCACTAAATTTCAGATAGTCATAAAATCCATAACTGGCTTTGCAGAGAAAGGACTGCCTGCAGAGGCACAGATGCGTTTTGCTCAGATTTTCGACTTAAAAAAATATAAATAAAAATCAATGAATGAAATTCTGTCTCCAAAAAAATTAGAAATAAAAAATAGATCAAAGGACAACTCCTACAGTATTCAGTAGGGCTTTTACTTCATTCTTTCTACCCTGCAAATCATGTGAAAGCCACTGATATCACTAAATTACCTCTCAAAACAACAATAAAAAACTTAACCTACCTAGGTTTTTTTTAGATGTGGTATCTCGATGGAATTTTTTTTTCTTTTAAAGCATAACAAGACACAGTTTCTGTTCTTTCCCGTAAAATGGAAATGTGCATATACTAATCTCTCTCCCTGTGTATGAAACTGAACATGCTTTTTTCCAAAGCATCTAACACTGTTACTGAGTCACATCTTATCTTCAAATACATGCAGAGGGCTTTTAACTTCTGCAAGAAGCTCATTACAACTGAGGAACAAGCAAACGGAGGCATTTACCAAAAACATTGCCTATTTTCAAAAGCCTCATGCAGTTCTTCGTATTTAGAAGAAATTCCAAGTTTCTTTTATTTGAGGAGAAATAAAAGAGTAGAACATCAGTATAATGTTAATATTTCAACTATAAACATATATGAAATTAAATAGTATCAAAGCTATTTGGCACTGATACCACTATGTGACATCAGTCCTGCACTCCACGACAAACAGACTCATTTGCTGCCTGGCTCCTTTGTGCTTCTGCTTCATCCAGGCTGTGTGATAAGGACTTGCTGTTATTCTGTAGGTGGTTTCACTGCTCCAGCAGCAAGGGCAAAGACCTTGAGAAGGCTGTTACTCTCTCACTCCTCTTCCTGCTATTCTCCCATTCCCCAATGAAGTGTCAAGCTAGCACAGCTGCCAAGCATCGAGAGGCAGACAAAACCTACAAATCTTAGTAAAGGACTTGATAAACAGTAAATTGTATTAGGAACACAGAATCCTGCATGGCAAAGACCTTGGAACAGCTGAGGCTGGAAGGGACCTTTGGACTCAAGGCTCCTACTCAGAGCAGGTTGCTCAGCACCTTGTACAGTCAGGTCTGGAGCATTACCAAGGGTGAACAGGCCAGAAGCTGCACAGAAGTGCCAGTGTGCCCTGCTAGTGCCTTTGGACACAAGTATGAGAATGATTTCCCACAGAGTCACCTTCTTTGGTGAGATTCAAAAACCACCTGGATGCAATTCTGTGCAACCTGCTCCAGGAGAATCTGCTTTAGCAGGGGGTTGGACTAAGATGATCTCCAGAGGTCCCTTCCAACCTCAAGCATTCTGTGATTCTGTCTCACCACCACTGCTTGAGTTGGGCCGCTAGGAGACAGAGATCTGTGATGTGAAAATCCTCTGTCCAAGGATTTAACAGTGCTGTGAATACAGCAGAAGACTCATGTATTACTTGTTATATTACTAGAAATGTTTTGTTTCCTGTGCTGCCCAGCTAAGTACTGGAAACAGTTCAAGACGGTAACTGTCTATTCTGAGATGGTAATAGCTGCTGACAGAGCAGTGAAGGCTACTCAAGCAGACTGGAAGAAGTTCTCAGGACTTTCATAGAGACTACTACATTACGCCAATTGTATGAAACATTGGCAGTGACGTTATGTATGTCTGGGGTACCTTGCTGAACTGCAGTGTTAGAGGACACAGCCTAAAAAAATTCAACAGGGCTTCACTCTCCTCCTGTTTGGTGGTGACAACAGTCTATGACTTATATCAGATTAACAATTCTCTGAAAGGATATATTATAAGCTACAAAATAATGTAATCAGAGCTAAATATTTTCTTCATTATATAATTAGAATACATTATTTTTATTGGCCTAAAGACCTATCTGACAAAGTTCTTGATCTTCCAAAAAGCATTTGAGCTAGATTAGGAAAAATCTTTTTACAGTCAGTCTTCCCAAAACAGCAGGAACTCTATGCTCCAGAGCATTGCACACAGATGCTTTTTACAAACACCTATCGTAACAACAGTAAATGACAGCACTGCACAGTATTATTACTTCTATACTGAGTTTATTCTTCTCTGACTTCTTGGCAGGATAAATATTTCCTGTTTATTGCTTGTTTTTCTTGGCAAGACAAAGCAAACAAGAAAAAGCACTGTTTGGGGGGGTGGACTTAAGACTTTAATAACTCCTACTTACAGCCATCTTAATCCATAGCACACTGAAACTGGTTAATTCAGTGGTAATTAACTGGTAACCTCAGGATGCACTGCTATTAATTGGCCAAAACTAGTGGGTAAAAAAAAATAAAATTATAACTTGCCTTCTTGGGTTACCTGGGAAACTAACCTGCAGAAGTACAGATGTGACAGGGATATGTAAAAAACTAAAACCAGGGGAGAAAGTAATTTATTCAGGTATCTCTTAATATCAGGGACAAACCCATGAAAATGGCAGATTAGTGGAGACTTTTTTCTAAATCCCAATTTCGTATCATCAAAAAGGTGCGTTACAGCAGCAAAGGGGAATAACTCTCTATCAGCTGTCAAAGAATTAAGAAACTCTTTTCCTGAGAAAGGAATCTGACATCTCAGACAGCTGGGTCAAAATCATATAAAAAAGCACCACTTAAGGTGGGACGGCAGGGAAGAAGCATTACATTTATGGGATGTTTGTTCAATATATGGGTTCTATAGCCCAACTGCTGTTAACACTCATGAGCTAATGGGCCTTTTTGTTTTAAACACTAGCATCTAAATGCATTCATTTAACACAATCAAAGATTCTTTTTGTCCATGGTAATTTTGTGGTAAATCTCACCAATGCCCTTGACAAGAGGCACACAAAGCCAGACTGAATGAGGAACTGCTGACTCCCATGAACAGAAGTTTACTCCCCTGTACTGACACAGTGAAAGCCGCTCCAGCTGTAATATAGCATCCTTTTCAGGTGCTGAGGGTTTTGGGTTTTTTTTGTTATGTGGTTATCCAATATACGTAGTTAGAAAAACCAACATATGATACAAGTATTTCTGTTTACCTAAGCAACTTCACTTTTTTGACTCACCTGTGACTTGTAATGACCAGGGGTCGCACTTCGTCTGACCATGTCCTTGTTACCAGTATACAAGTTCTCTTCTCTGAAGTATGCAGCATTGCCGTGCAAGCAGAAATTTAGAATCTTACAGACAGACTTAGCCTATTTAAAAGCAATTAAAAAGGAAGAAAAAAAAAGTGCTATAATTATCAGGTCTGCCAAAGTTGTACTTATTACGCATGAAACTCATTTCTAGCTACCCACATTGCTCCCCCCGCCATCTCTCCACATCACACCACCCACAGCTCTTCCAGTACACCTACATCTTACACATTTGCAGAACAATAACGATGTTGCTTTATTGCTGTAAGATTCCACATGACAGAACAGCTCAGCAGATATGAAAGTTGCTGACCACAGGTCACATGGAGTCCCGGAATGGCTAAGCCAGCTGCACCAAGATGCAAGATGCACCTCGGATCACACAGGCAGAGGCACACTGCCTGACAAAGCTCGTCTCTTCAGCTTTATCCTGTCACACAGACAGATAAATCACGCAAGTCCACATCTATCACACCAGTACATAAGCTCACCCCATGATTCTGCTCAACAGCACACATCTGACACAGAACTGAACATCCATCCCCATCACATCCTCAAGTACCTAGGACTGCACCCATTTAAGGGTTCCACTCCATCTTCAGGCTCATAGCTTCTGTCAACAGCAAAGGCAAGGTTGGCTCCTGTGACACATTGCTATCCAAAACCAGGTGTGATAAAAGCATGTTCCCAAGAGCGCTCTACGTGTAACATGCTGATTCCAAAATCCTGCCCTGTGCTCTCCGCACATCCACTCGAACCCATTACAGTATAACCTCCTACACCTCCCCTATTGAAAAGCAGATTATCAAATTGCTGCTGCCTGTCATGCTCACACTCTGCACACGTGCCATTCCTCCAGATTCAGCCATTTGCATTACATGACACAGCAAAACAATGTCCCAGATTAGCAAGTCAATGCGCTACACAAACGTAAGGCTTCATCTTCACTGACACAAAGCTTTAATAGGTAGAAGCAGCGAATGGGGGAAGGGCTGCCTTTATGATTGATATAAGTAAGGTGAAGCTTTATTATGATAAATTCTTAACAAAGCACCTGCTCCTCTCCTAAAAGTAATAACATGATGCCAGACTATACCCACAACCAGCTGTGGCTGACCTACCCTGACCTGCTGAATGGTAGAACTAAGCATTTACCTAATCTGATGTTCAATCTGAATTCTGCCACAATGATTTGTTCAACCCCCAGTCAAGTTTCCACTCTTCTCTTTTCCAAGGAGCTGCTGGAAACAGGCCAAGAGCAGGATGAAATAGTTAACCCATTCTTGATAGCTCATTTTGTCAGGTTTCCTACAGCATTTCCATCACCATGCTGCAGAGAAACACACTCAGACCAAAAGGAAAAGGAAACTCTACATCCAGGAATGGGTTGCAGAACAGTTCAGTGAAATGTCCATGTAGATACCTCAGTGCTTCTGGGAAGCGCTCAGCTTGCTGCTCTTGTGCCTGTCGATCTTCAGTACAATACACCAGCTGTATGTCAAGGGAAGAGCTGCAGCCGTACCACCCTCCACGCTACAGCAAGCTCCGTGGCGCACAGACGGGAAGATGAGGCTCCCTGTATTTAAGCTAAGGCAGCAGGCTTTGCACTGAAATGACTCAGGTGTGCACAGTTGCTCCTAGGTGCTAAGTTAGTTACACACAGTTTCCTTGCAGAAAAGATGACTGGTAATATCTTTATACCACTCATGATGTTCAGTCAACTTGCTTCTAAACCACCAACCTTAACTGATCTTTTAATGACTTGTGATTTTTTAGCTTTCTTCCGTCAAAGCAGACTTCATCATGCATGTTAATGATTCGGCTAATCACTCCCTCTGTGACACAGTGCAACCATTCGAAGCTTTAAAAGTGGGTTTCACCAAAGCATTAGTTGATACTGGAAAGCCCCAAAACCCAACCTGTTTATATCTTGAAATAGGAATGACTTCAAATCATGGGAAACTTTCAGAGCATTACAGGTGCTGCACTAGGCTTCACAACCTATGTAAGAGTCCAACCAAAGCTTAGAATTTACACAGCTGTTCAAAAAAGGTAAGAGTGCTACCGCTGTGCTCCAGCCTATACACCCTCTTTCAGAGAAATGGATTTTCCATGGTAACTTTCTGTGGCTTTCACTTAGATTTTAGGGGCTGATACAAAGGCATATTTACTGCACTACTGGTAAATAATTCTGTCCTAGAAAAGCATTTGGGAGTATCTTCAGGATATGCGGCTGCTACGTTACAGCTTTGGTAGAAACCACTGCTTTAACTAAAACAGCACTGCCAGTTTGCTTTTTGTAAAATTAACAAATAAAAAATACTCACTGAGTACTTTAATACCAAATCCTGAATCTGTATATAGTTTTAAGTTTATTTTCTTTCGACATTGTTCAAACAAAAAGAACTCTAAGCAAAAAGACAAATGTCCACAGCACACGATCAGAAGGAAAGTTGTTTTATCTGCAGGGAAAAGTGATGACTGGCTTCCTACATGTTCATGCCCCATCCCAAGCTCATTGTAACAGCAGCAGTGTCCCCACCACATCCTCTTGGTCTCACCAAGTTTCCCCAGTCCTTCCCTACCCATCCCAATGGCAACCAGCTAGGAGCTGGGGTGTTGGCGGATGAGAAGCTCAACATGACCCAGCAATGTGTGCTCAGAGCCCAGAAAGCCAACTAAATCCAGGGCTGCACCACAAGAAGCATGGCCAGCAGGTGAAGGAAGGGGATTCTCCTCCCCCTCTACTCCACTCTCATGAGACACCCCCCCCCGCAGTGCTGCATACAGCTCTGGGGCACCAACATAAGGAGGGCACAGACCTGTTGGAGCAAGTCCAGAGGAGACCATGGAGATGCTCAGAGGGCTGGAGCCCCTCTGCTGTGCAGACAGGCTGGGAGAGCTGGGGCTGTTCAGCCCGGAGAAGGGAAAGCTCCGGAGACACCTTATTGCAGCCTCCCAGTACCTAAAGGGGCCGACAAGAAAGCTGGAGAGGGGCTTCTTACAAGGATGTGTAGTGATAGCACAAGGGGGGATGGCTTTAAACTGAAAGAAGGGAGATTAAGATTAGCTATTATGAAGAAATCCTTCCCTGTGAGGGCGGCGAGGCGCCAGCACGGGCTGCCCAGAGCAGCTGTGGGTGCCCCAGCCCTGGCAGTGCCCAAGGCCAGGCTGGACGGGGCTGGGGGAAGGGGCTGTGCGTGGCGAGGGGGTTGGAACTAGATGATCTTTTATGTCCCTTCCAACCCAAACCATTCTAGGATTCTATGACCTAATCCTCCAGAAAAAAAAAATTAAAAATCTATATGAAACATTACCTTAATATCATAGGGAGATTGTGAGGAAGGCCTAATTACACTACCTGAGGATTTACAAGTACCAGAATCAGGTTACATGGGAAAACTTCTGTTAAGTCTAAAGACCCACACTTCTCTAACACACCTGGGTTTAACTTTTACATTTAGGCCTATCTGCTTTACAAAGCCACACAGCAGAAAGTTTGTTGGGGAAGAGATTCCAATCCTCAGTTCCACTTTTATGAAGCCTTACCCTTGAACCAGTATACCAGTATCTCTGTGAGGTTCTTCTTGAGCCAAACAACAACCCACAATCCAAATGCACAGAACATTTCTACAACATTTATATTAAAACTTCAAATGTCAATTACAAGAAATTAAGCATAGTAAGCACTCAGGACACCATGTGATACAGATTTATCCACTGGGAACTGTGCCTATGTATGTGCAATTATTACAACTTCAGCCTACCTGAAGTCAGTAATTTCAGAAATTCAAATTTGTAACCTCCCCACTTACTGCAATACTTGCTTTATTAATTTGAGAAAATAATTTGCCAGCAGGTAGCTTAGAAACAAAGCCCTGATCTGCCATTCATTTAAAGTATTAAAATAAAAAGTTACTGATGTTGGTTTTAATGATAGATTTTTATACATCTACACACTCTAGCTGTGGTCCAAAGCCACAAGTAGTTTGAACACCAGAGTCCTACTACTTCCAAGTACTTTTGCTTGCAAAAATGACTGAAGCTTTCTGCCCTTACTCTGGAGTTTCAGAGGATGTTTTTTGTTTATGAAATCCATAAGACCCTAATTCCCAAATAAAAAAGTAAACCCACCCTTCATGAAACATTAACATGAAGTTGCCAGTTTTAAAAACAGCGAACCGAACTCAGCTGCAATGTCACTAGCCAAAAGCTCAAATTTGGGACTGCTGAGGGACAGTTTTACAAAGCTGGCAAAAGACAGATCCTTTAATGCGTCTATCACTAAACAGCCTACAACATTCAAAATATCTAGTCAGCAAATACACATTTAAGGATTTGAATAATGTAATTCAAGTGCACTGCAGGCTCCATGGAAATATAAGGGAACTTAATGCCAGCCACCTCTCTCTATATATTCACCTTCAGTTATGATTCTTACCACGTGTCACACTCCACTATCTCCTGGTAGACCAGGGAAGCATAAGAGACTATTAAACAAAGAGGTACAGAGTTTTTAACTGAACTTCCACTCACTTGTGAGCCAACCGATCCAAAGGCAGCTTAAATGCATGATTTGTAGATCATGTCCTTTCTAATACACATTGCTGTAAAACAGGATTATTGGTATTAATATACCCTCAGTATAAACTTTTCTGGTTAGGAATATAATCTGAAATTACAAGATATTTTTCCAGATTCGTTTTGACACATGGACTACCTTGTACAACGTAAACACCATAAAAATCAAAGTGTCTCTGCAAATATATTTTCAAACAAAAATACTGAAATTATCAACTACTGAATGTGTAAAACCAAACTTTTTGGAGTTACTAACTGGCATATGTGGCCAAAAAGATAGGATTTTTTTAATCTGTTGCATAAGGATCTGTACACGCGATATATAGTTATACAGAGATTTGTATCTTAATTTCATTAAACTACCAAGATTAGATATAAAGCTACTTTTTGACCTACTCCTCGCTTTCTGAAATTCAAGTACTAAGTAGATGTCTTCAAGACTGCAGACTTGAGCAAACACTGTTACAATATAATTTAACAGATCTAAACTATTTCTACAGAGAAATGAAAGGGGATCTATTACCTGCTTGAGAAGTTATTACATTTCTCATAGAAAGGATGACAGTTAAGTATTTCCAAGTTTCCCATCCACTTCCTAAGTCTCTCCTCATTGTCCCTGTTAGAAGACTCTGGTGGTCAACACAAGACATTTGTGTTCGGAGAATTATGTTTTTATCAGATGCTTGCAATACGTGATCACTTGAAAGGCTGGCACCATTCAGACAAATAAATCATTACACTCACTCTGAACTACAGCAACACAAGCAAATATTACACTGCAGAAATCACTTTGCTGGATTGTTTTCCAGCTTTCTAAAATATCAGTGTCACTCCAGACACCTAGCATCTGTCCTGAAGAACAGAACACACATAAACCTCATCCCCTCGCAAGAATCAACTTCCACGGAGGCAAACCTGCACAGACGTTACCACCAGCCGTTCCCTGCCCGCGTTCCTCCCGCCGACACAGGCCACTGGGGAAGCAAAGGCAGCGCAGGCACTCAAACATGCCAGTTGCACACACCAGAACACTGCAGCAGCAGCTGATCCCGGTGCTTTCCAGCCCGGTGGCGTAGCCCACAGGGTGCTGAACTGGTGCTGCTGCCGCACCTCCTTTACCTTCCCTAACACTGCTGCCATGGGACCCACGCTACACACCTCGGTTACTACTCGCACACGGAAACTGTTGCCAAGCTATGATAGCGTCTCTCCTCCACCCCTTGAAACTGCAGGACAAAAACAGCAGAAAAGCAGCAAGCGGATTTGGGGCTGTGGGCAACGAAACAGCCCCTAGAGACAAACTAACAGCACTTGCATTAAGCAATTACTCCACATCGCTATTCCAACAGAGGAATCTCCAAGCTGCACCAACACTACAACAAACAGTGCAAATTGCGTGCCCTTAAATGTCACCTCTTGTTTTCTTCAGATACACACCCTTTCAAATACCTCTGCAGCAACTGAAATCCTCCCCTAGTAAGCAAAGATTCCACACTGCCAAAGGCCCTGCTACAGAAGTGAAAGAAACACCAAGCTTACATTTTTGGTCTTCTTGCTTTACAACCAGTCTCAGCCATGTAATGTCTGATGTCACTGGAGTACCAGTATGTGGAAGTACTATGGGAATTGTAGTCTTTCCTCTGTTGTGCAATAACTACAAGGTACAGGATCCAGGACTGCAACTGTGAGCCTTAGGAACTGTCCCCTTCACACACAGGCTTACAGGGACTGCCTGAGAAATACAGCTGAACTGGGGTACCTAGCCTGGACACGCTTCTCAGCTGGGAAAGAAGGAAAGTATGTGGGAGGTTTTGAAATGCATCTTCTCCTCCTTCCCACACAAGAAATAATTTCTAAGCAATTACTCTCAAGTGATCACATACTTCCAAAACCATTTAAGCTGTAATCAGCAACCACGACCCAGTGAGGAAATTTTAATTGCTATAATACACATATAATAAGCAATATATGTATAAACATTCTGCTTAACAGTACAAGAGTTCTTATGACAAGTTCATCGTCTCTTCTGCCTCTGGGGTTTTGATATTTCCACATGAAAAAATAATTCACTGGAATTAATGTTTTTTGTCAGCAGTGATGAAGCACTTGCCACTCCTGTTCCAATCTCCCCACTGAAAACCATCATTCGGCTCATCCCAGCTACGTAACTACGAAAGGCTTGCAGGGAGAGCAAAACATGCCCTATGCTTCCTGTAACAAAAATTTAAAATAACCTTTATTTTAATTGACAGCTTGCTTTCATGCTAAAGTGCTGTACCTCACTCACCTTCTCCCCACTTCCAAACATATTGACAGTTACGTTATCAGCTTTTACATATTTTTCCTTACAAAGATAATTATTTTCCCACAACTCTTTGCCTTAACTCAGATGATGAAATTTCATCCTTCCCACACATCACCATATTTTTAGTACTATAAAAAGAATGAAAATCTAATTTAAGCAAATAAAAAAATCCAGAGACAATGGAAAAGGCTAACAGACTAATTTTCATCTTTTTGAAGAAAACACCATAAACCCTACAAAATATATTATGTTATATTATATTATACAGTTTAGTTGCTCGGAAGTGTAGTCCATCATCAGTCAAGCATTAGTCTTGAGACTAGAAAAAAAGACTAGAAAAAAAGAGAAAGTAGAGGGCTAACAAGTTTGGCTAACTTTTTTAAAAGCAAACCTCAAGCTGCCCTTCAATATACACTTAAGTCATCTGAGTTAAACCTAAAAACACAATGTTCACCCTGAACAATACAACTGCCCCTAAATGCATCTTACAGAAGATGAGAAAACTCCTATGACAACTAGAAGTGTTACAGTGGAAATCAGAAAACCATTTGGTCTTAAGCTCTTCAACAACTTAATGCAGGTAAACTAGACAGAAGATCCTAAAGGGGGGGTGGGGGGGGGGGGGGGGGGGGGAGACGACGACCAAAACCCAACCCAAAATGCACACACACACCCCACTTTCCCTAGAGTTTTCTTCTGTTCCCAAGGCATTTTCACTAAGTTACGGTAACAGCACCTTGTTCTGTGAAGTCCTTCCCTCACTGCTATCACTGTAGCACTTACCACTGAAAGCACATAACCTTCCCAAAATGTTGTTTAAGGGTATTCCATATAGCTTTTCAGACACAGCAGTAAATAGGAAATGGTTACCCCTCCCTAAAAACCTCAGCCCTTGTTTACATTATTGCTGTTCTCCCTCCAGTTTCCACAAAGCTGTAATGGTGGGCAGACTGTGGCTGTCCTCCTCCAGTTTCTCCAACTGCCTGATATAAGCACAATTTTAGAATGATAACATATATAAACACGACACAGGAAGCTTTTAGACCCTTTTCCACATTTAGGTTTTTGGAATAGCGTACTTGCACCAATGCTGCCAATAGTACACATTGAATTAATGTGTTTCAAGAAAAAAAGATCAAAAATCTCAAGCCACATTGACAAGGGATTAAAGAAAACTGAGAAACCACAAACATCGACAGTGTTATGGCAGCACAGTACTAAAGTACATGCACTGATTTTAGTGATGTGAGTAGACCCCAGTAGCTTCAAATTAAGACTGACAGCAGAATTTCACACACATTTGGCCTGGGCAAGACGGGGGGGGGGGGGAAGAAATCCAGACATGAATCCACAAAAACACTTCAGACATAAATTATTTCTGCTAGCTTGAGAACAGCATGTTACAGAAAAATCAAGACAGCCTTTTCTGAAGGGCTCACAGTCTCTGTAAAAGCGAAATACCGCACAGGCAAACATGGTTGAGAGGTTTGATGTCAAAATGTAGCATACCTCTTTGCTACCATCCAGCTGAAACTGTACACCCAGTAATAGTCTTATAAAGTACCTACAAGCAGTGTAGGTACACTGTCCTCTCAAAGTAACATGTAAAATGCCCCTAGTGCCCACGCAGAACCATGTAAACAGCACATGGCTTCAGTAGCAATGGTTGGGAACAACAGGACAAAAGCTGCCAAATTCCCCTGCCCTGAAAACACTGGAGAAAACAAGCCTCATGGAAAAGCAGGATCACCACAGGCTGTGAAGAATAAATCGTACCTGTGACTCTCATCTGGGCAGCATTCAGACACCCCCTGAAAATTTCAAAGGTTTCAGCAATGCGTTAACAGGGGGCAAACATACTAAAAATACTAATATTAAGCTAGAAGCATTTGTAAGGGCTTTTTAAACTTGCTATCTTCAAGTAACTCAGTGTGAAGGTGTTGCTCACACACAATCTCCTAACATCAGCCTGGCCCCAGCAGCGTGAATGCATTCCGGTAATGATCCATTGAAAAGAGCAGACCGCAATGATTTTAGTAACTCAGTCGAACATCTATTTATACAGCAGACTTAAATAGTAGCAGTCATTCTTCCCGACCCCTTACCATACCGAGACAACTTCTTTGGCTTTTTACTGTGACAGGAAATTTAAAAAAACATAACAATTAAATCAGACACTGCTTCCGGGGGTGGGGGAAATAACCAGGAGGGAGAAAAAACCAAAACAAAACAACAAAAAATTTTTCCTGAAACCAAAATATCAGCCCCTCCGCAGTTTCTGAAAGGGCCTCCTGCCTTGCTCCATTGGGATTTCGAGCTATACTACTTGCTTATTTCACAGCTCTCTTTATCTCCGTGCGGAAACGTCACTGGGGTTTGGTGCCAGCCCGGCTCACGGCTCTGTAGCTCCCGAGCACGCACATACCCGTCAGGGTACGTGTGACAGGCAAGCGGAGGAGGAAAACAGCCTTGTACTTTCGCAGATACGTGCTTTATTCACCTTGTTCTGCTCTACCGGCAGCCACAGGGGTTCCCCTCCCTCCAGGGGAGCCCAGCAGCCGCGCGGCAGCTCCTCACAGGGCACAGGCCGGGTTCCTCCCCTCACACGAGCGCAGCGCCTCGCCACCTCCCCCGGCCGCCGCACACCCCCTCAGCTCCGGGGCCCGGGGCCCCGGGCCCGGCCCGGCAGCAGGAGGGCAGCCACGACGCCTCACCTCTGCCCGGGAAGCCCCGTCAGGCCGAGCGGCCGCAAGCTGCGTGCTACCCATCACCATCTCTATCCTGCCTCCCGCCGTGAGGGGCCGGGCCGGCGCGTGCCGCCAGCACCGCCCCCCCCCCCCCCCCCGCCGTTACAGCCGCCCCAACGGCCGCACGGCGATCGGGCGGGAGCGGCAAGGGCGGGAGCGGGAGGTCAGCGGCTGCCGGTGGGAGAAACCACTGCGCGGGGAAAGGGGGGGGGAGGCTGGAAAGGGGAGGCGCGAATCATTGTGTAGTGGGAGGGGGGGAACTGAGGCGGCGAGGGGAAACTGAGGCAGCGAGGGGGGACACACACTTAGAAAATGGGGACTGGGAAGGGGTTGGCCCCTCGGACAGCGGGTCCCTGTTTTCCAACTCTATTTAGGCTGAGACCTGAGCAGCCGCCATGCTGAGGGAAGCGTGAAAACCTGACAGAACCGCATCACAGCAGCGCCTGGTTTCTTTCCCGAGGAGGTGGAGGGGCTGTGTGGGCTTGCTGCTGGGGGCTTGTTTCTCAACATTCCCTCATGCCTGCAGAAATAAGTTACTAAACATGCTGCTGAGGAGGCTGCGGCCCTTTGGCTGACGTGAGGAAGCGGTGGGTTGTTGGTCACCCCTTTTTTGGCTGGCCCCACCATGGCTTCGGTGGGGTTCCCCAGTGGGGTTCCTCGCTGTTCTTCGTTTGGCCCCACCTGTGCTGGGGGAGATTTGCTCTGCCATGGATCATCAGCCAGGCAAACACTGCTGCAGAATCGACCCTGCGCCCACACGGCTAACAACCCGGCCTCCCAGCCCCAGCCGACGATGGAGCAGGCAGTGAGGGAGAATTACAAACCCGAGAGGTTAACGTGGATTGGGGCTGCCCAGTTCCTGCCACGGCCTTTCTCCAGAATCTAGTACCTCTTTATTTTTAGTACCACCTTATTTTGCACCCTAACCCCCCACACTTGTAACCTGCCGCTGTCAAAAAGGCTTTCAAATACGTTAAGTGTAATAAGTAGCTAAGGGTAATTTGCTGATCAATCAAGTTAAGCAAGAGGAACGAACCCATTGTGGTGGTCTTAAGAACTTCCTGTTTAACAAGAAGAGACATGTCCACAATGTTATCTTGCTACACCAAACATAGGAACGTCCTGTTCGACAAGAAACCACGATAACAGAAGAAGCAGAGGGGCCTACCGAAGATGTCAGAAGCGACCTTGGTGAAGATAAAAGAGCTGTTCAGCTTGCTTGAATTTGCGAGCCTTAGGTGGAGCTGCGACTCCCTGGCCACCCAGCGCGCTGCTTTTGCTTTCCTGCCTTAATAAATATTTAGTGAATTTATTTGGACTCAATTTATTTCAATTTAACTATAACATTAAGAAGACAAAAGAAACGTGTGTGAGCCAGAAAAGATTCATGGCTTCCCCAAACAGAAGAAAAGTAGTGTTTATTCAGGCTGGGCGCATACCGGTACAATAAAACTATTCTGAGGAGACTTTGCACAATGGGTGGCAGAGGAAAAGCTGCTTCTGGCAAAGCGGCATCAACATGGGCAGCACAGTCTTGCCTTTGTCACATTCACAGGATCCAGCAGGGGTGAAGCACTGCAGTTTCATTTATTTTTTCAGCAGAAAGACTTTGTTAAGAATCTCAAACCTGACAAAGGGGTGTCGAACAATGTAAGACGTGTTTCTTGTCAGCAAGCAACTGAAAAAAATATTGTTGTGTATGCTCACGCAAGGCAAAAAAAAGGTAGCACCTCTTTCAGACGAGTCACATATAAATTATTGCCACAATAAAATTTTAATGAGATATTCTACAGATTCATTTTACAGCAAGCATAAATAATTTTAACCAATATGAGCATTTTTCACAGGCAAATTTCCTTCACAGTAACAGTGACACTGCAACAGTGGCAGAACATGCTTTGGACGGTTTTTGTTACAAACGTGCATGCAACAGGAGGTTTTTGGTCAGAATGGGATGTCACCTGTTCATCTCTTTCATCACGCCCTTCCGCACACGCGTAATTCCAAGAGCACGCACGGAATGGATTTATTGTAATACAAAAATACATAGGGCTCCTATAAATTACTGCAGGTTGATGGGGTTAGGAGGCACAGAGCTGGTTGGCTTTGGGGAAGCAAAGAGGAATACATTGACTGCAGAAGCAAGAAAAAGTGTGAAGGCAGAAGAGCAACAGGAGCCAGAAAAACACAGCAAAGAAATGCTGAAGTACTGGGCTGCTCTGAAAACCCAGAGGGGATGGATGGTAGGTGGAAAAAAACTCAGCTAGAGACAGCAGCAGGAATGGTGTTTTGTATGGGGGTTACAGAGAGGTCTCAACAAGCGTGGTGGTGAAGCAGTCAGAGAAGAGGATATGGTGAAAATCCTCACTGGGGTACATCAGGCTAAGCCAAGAGAACATGTGGCATTAACTCTTTCTCCAGGGACTGCAGCTTAATGCTGAGGGAAGGAGCAAAGGTCAGAGATTGGGACACACTGTCCCTTCACCAACTTTATGGAGGGAGTGAGGAAAACCCTGCCAAAGGCTGCAGGAAAGTTTGGAGAGTTTTTCTACAAGATGACAGAGCAAAAAGACACATGCCAAAAAAAAAATCCACCCCTCAACTGTTGCTGGCAACTGGAGGGCACGTGCTTCTAGTAAGGGATTATTCTGCCAAGCACCAGTACACCAACACAATAGCCACTCCAGGGCATGCACTATGCACGTCATTTCTGTAGAATACCACTTTCCTCTTCAAAACAGTTGTTTTCAGTCAAGGAAGCATGCATGACTGAGGTCAGGAGTGGCAGAGGAGCTGGCTGCTGCTGGCTGTGCTCCCTCTGCCGGCACCGAGGCAGGGGATGGGACCAGGATGTTGGAGAGCTTTCCCACCAGGGATGCCTTAAAAATCAAGGTCTGAAATATCAAGTACAAGGTATTCCTCTTCCTGAACATAATTAGCAGTTAGAGTGGTGGGAAAAAAACACCCACCCAATCAGCAAGTTTAAGACGAAGCTCAATGCAAGGACTAATTTGCAGTGAACACTTTAGCCTGAGTATCTCTTACACAAGAGCAGCATGGTCTCCATTAAAAGTAAGATTATAATACCACAGAATGGTTATTCCAAACAGAAACATTCAGTGCAAACAACGGGAAAACTCCTGCTTGCTTCAGCCTGAATGCACACTGCGTCCTATGTGAAGCACAGTCTGAGCAAGCAGTAGACTGAAAATTTAGCAGGAATCCAACCCAACCACACATGGCACCCCCAAAATAAATGTGGGATAATCTCAGGAGGAGCTGCGCTGCCCTGCATACGCTCTACAGGTCTTCCCATAGCGCTTAACAGATTATCCTCCTGTCCCAGTGACCCACTGCTGGGTTGGGTTCCTGCTGTTTAGTCCCAATTTGAACAATGCGTAATACCCACACCCATCAAACACCACAAACAACAGCTGAAGGCAGAGGCACCTTCCCAAACTTAACACACCAAATATATTCTCAATAAGGCAAACAGTGATTCAACATTTATTTACTAGCCCGTTTTGGCCACCACTCGGGTATACCTGCAGTGAGCTTCACTTTATCACCTCCTATATTTAGGTAGAGTGGTTCATTTATATTAGCTAACCTCAGCAAAGCTATACCAAGTTCACTTCCTCCAACCCGCAGCTTGCCAGCCGACTTTCCCGATTCAGTTAAGATCTCAGCGCCCTCAGGAATGCCGTCCTTGGGAAGCGGAGCTGAAAAGCGGACTGGCAGCAGACGTTTGCGAATGACGCCCATGTGGTGGGTCCTGGCTGTCAACTCCTGTCCGATGTAACAGCCTTTAGTAAAGCTGATGCCATTCATGTAGGCCAGGTTTGATTCCAGCGGGAGGGCTATGCCAGGAGGAAGATCTTTCACACCTTCAGGAATTCCTAGGAAAAGAGTAAATGTAAATTTTTCCACAGGTAAATGTGGAAAAATTTTCAGTATTTAAGATTTCTGGAGTATGCTTCCTCTGTAGGTTGTAAAACCAAGAGAACTCATAAGAAGCAACGTGAAATAATGAACTTCTGAGTACTCTGGTTTGGGCCTGAGTGAAATCATTAGCCATAAACGGTTAGCAAAGATTACTCTTAAGGGTAAACAGAGCCACACTAGAACCTAACTTCACAAAGCTTACAGCACCTCATAAGCATACAGGTGGAAATTCAAAGCACCTGGAACAATGCAGACTCCCGTACAAAGGCATCAATGTACATGTAATGCCAATGGCAAGATCCTTCTCACCCACACTCCCCCACAAGCAGACTTTAATTTACTCAATAAGAGCTATTTTCTTCAGAGCTAAAGAACGTGAGTTGGCCAAAGGTCTTTGCTAAAGCACAAATGCTGAATGTCTGTATAACGAGCCCTTCTTTTTGTGACCAATGACACAAAAATAGTATTTTTTTGAAGCGGAGTGTTGGACCGAGCCTTCCACAGCAGTTGGCGTTTCAGGGAGGCGGCACACCACCACAGTCCAGACCAGTCTGACCCGTTAGCAGCTAGCTTTTCCGAACCAGATGGACTCAGGTTTAAGCAGAGGACTATTGTCTTCCAGTCTGCCCATTAATTTAATCTACTATCTGCGTGGACACAGTAAAATCAACGGCAGCTCTGTGCAGGCACAGGGGCTCCTAGGAGTGAGTTCCCTCTCAAATCAACTGTCTGCCCCTTGGCCTCTGAGTTAACTCTGCAAATCCAGTCATACATTTTTAGGAAAGTCAGTTAGGGTGTTTCTTTCCCTTCCTTAGCAACAAGGAAAACATGCAGACTGTGCGTAATCCCCAAATAACAAAATGACTCAAACCACAGAAGTTTCCCTCTAAGAAAATGAATAATCCTGCTTTTCTTTCACTGTGAGCCTTCCCGACCCACTGCCTCATAATCTTAGTAACAGGAAACTGTACCCAAATACTGACTCAGCCGCCAGACAGAATTATAACTACCAGATCACTTTTTTCCTCAAAGTAGCAAATAATACCTGTATTATTAACAAGCTAAACACACTGAGACATACCAATGAGGCTTTTATAATTTATTCCTCTATCAGTGTACGGACTCTGATAATAACATGAAACTGTGATAAAAAATAAGTTTCCCAAAATCCAGTGACACTGACTGAAAACAGAACTTGGCTTTACCTTGTTTATACCTGTGCCTGTGGTAATCCTGAATGTTTCCAATATGACTCCCAGGGATAATCT
Organism: Falco naumanni; assembly: GCF_017639655.2. NCBI lineage: Eukaryota > Metazoa > Chordata > Aves > Falconiformes > Falconidae > Falco > Falco naumanni. The sequence continues at coordinate 59,800,344 of NC_054057.1, forward strand.
CCGATAGATTTGCTCCTTTCTTTGTGATCAGTCTCCAGCCCATGACTTCTGTTCTGGGGTCAGGAGTTAAAATCAGAGCCTGGTCTGCACATTTAGCGAGAGAACTGGCAATGTCTCCAGTCCACTCCCCGGGGATGACGGCCCACAAAGAGAGGTCAAGGCAGGGGGTAATGTTTACTTTCCTCCGGATCTTGTACAGTTTCAGATGTTTTTGTATGGCATCCAGCACGCTGCTGTCACACTCCAGCAGGATGTGCGGCTCTTCTTCTGGACTCTTATGAAGCCTAAAAAAGTAACACCTACAAGGTCAGAAAACCAAACCCTGCAGCAGTAGAAGCCAACATGCTGTATCTTGATCCTGGTGCAAATCTAGATATCTGGGGAATTTCACCAAAGACTGCACGCAAGAGCAGCACTCATCTCTCCATAGTGAAATGCTGAATGTTTTCAGCCATCCATTCTACTCCTTTCTAGCAAATACTGCCCTCACCTGTCCTGGGGACAGAACCCAGTCTGGCCACGCAGTCTTCCCTACGCTTATCTGAAGCAAGGGGATTTTCAGCAGAAGGAAAAGCTTCGTTCAGCTGTGCCTTCCATCAGTTACACCGTTAACCTGACCTGACAGTGTGTGCAAGCCTGATTTTTCATTAATTGACACCATATCCGTGTGAGGTGGCTGTACAGTGTAATTATGTCACATGCCATACGGTGGTGACAGTGACTGGGCACCTGTGAGGTAGCGCAAACACCTTGTTTTGGATAGGGCCCAAATGTTCCCACAGGCCTGGGGCCTGCCCTGAGGACCGCTATATAATTATTAAGCTCATTATGCTTTTCTGTTGGGGAAACTCACAGAGACTGCAGGTAGCGATGGAAAATATACAGGGTAAGCGCTTTTTTGCACGTTAATTTATAAAGCTATGCCAGAAATACCGTACAGTATGTGTGACATGGCCGCAGGAACCACCTGCGAGCACGGAGAAACCCGCCAAGGCCGCGCGTTCGCGTTTCCATAGCAACAGGACGCGCCCCCCCCCCCTCCCCTGGCAGTGGTCTCACCCAGCCCCTCCCCGCCCCTCCGCTTGGTCTCACCTGTAGAGGATGACGTCATAGAGGCAGCGGCCCTGGACGTTCAGCGCATGCGCATAGAGCGCCGCGGCGGGGGGGGCGCTGCCCGCTGCCAGTCGCGTCACGTCGTTAGTGAGCAGCCCCTGGAGGAAGAGGGCGGCCTCGGCGCCCCGCACGTCCAGCAGCGCCCGGCCCAGCGGGAAGCAGGCGGCGGCCCCGTCCCCCCCGCCCCGCCACAATCGGCGCAGCCCGGGTAGGGCTGTTACCGCCGCTGCCGTTCCCGCCCTCACCAACATGGCGGCGGACAGGCCGAAGGTTGTCAGGGGGTCCCGCCGCCGTTCGATGCCGCCGCCGCCATCTTGTGTGTGTCCGCGGGGACGGCGCCACCTGCTGGCGGGGAGGGGACACCGCGGGCTCCGCCCCTCCCTCCCACCGGCTCCGCCCCATCCCCGCCCGGTCCCGGGTGGGCATGGGCCTGGCGGCGATCAGGTAGCCACCGGGCATGGGCCTGGCAGCAAGTGGGTAGCCACTGGGCAGGGGCCTGGCAGCCCCCAGGCAGCCGTCAGGCAGGGGCCTGGCAGCCATAGGGTCGGAGGACGTTGGCAGCAATGCAGAAGCTGGTCCCAGCCCCCGCCAGCTCTGCCCTGTGGCTGTACGGAGGGCCAGCAGCACTTCACCGGTCCCCGGCTTCCCCTGCCATGGAGGGAGTGCGGGAAATGGCCTAAACCAAACCCACCTACTGCAGTTTTGTTGTATGAGTCCTCCAGGCCACCTCTTCCCTGCTGTCCTGGCTGCTCTCAGCGTTCCTGCCCCCTTAATCATCCTTCCCCCGCTGAGCCTTTAATCCCCTGGAAGCCTCAGACAGCTAGGGTACATACCCATTCTCCTCCGGTGATGTTTTGGCTAGTGTGCTGGAAAGTACTTCTCCAAAAGTTCCCGTTTTCCACTCCTTTTTAACACCCCGTAACTTCTGTTTCTGTAGCACCCATCAGCTGCCCCCATCGTCTTCTAATACTCTTAGAAAAACTGTCAGTAGCTCTGTTTTAGAATAAATGATAGTGTTTGACAGTGGGGATTTCTACTAAGCAGCATTGCACAGAAACAAAATCACGTTAGAAGCATGGAGCTGAAGGTGCTGTCCGCTTGTCTCTTGCACATTCATTAGTGCTATGGGACGTGGACTCTGAAGGGCCTGGGTAGCCTGGGGTATGGCTGCAGCTCATTAGGCTGGAATTCATCCCACAGTTCAAGAAATGACTGTGAGTCATGCCTGTCATTTGTGATTGCTTTTCTCCAGTTGCCACAATTCAGTTTACAGCCATTCTGCCCCTTGCTGCTGCCAACACCAGCACATGTGCATCTCTACAGGGAAGGGCCTCAACTGGCCCAGAATGAACCCTGCAAAAAGGAGCCATCAGTGTTCATCCGGACAGGCAGAGCCCTGAGTGAAGGATCTCAATTATCAGGAGCCACAAATGCGGTGGCAGCAGACAGCAAGCTGGCCCTTGGGCTTTCCCCCATGCTCTGGCAGTGATAACCGTATCACATATCCCTGTTTGCAAGGGGGACAGATCAACTCCCGGTGACGGTGAACAATGCGGTGTGTTCACCCCTGAATTCAGCACTGGCCCTGCTCTGGAGGTGATGCTTGTCAAGCAGCTGCACAGGCAGAGCAGGTGAAGAAATGAAGACAGGCAGCGAATGTGATTCAAGGTGACCTTGGCATGTGAACATGCTCTGCCCAGCTGTTGGCATGTGCTGTGTGTAAAAAACCGGGCTGAGGAAGCCTGCCTTCCTTTAAACCAGGGCTGAAGATACAGAGAGCTGATGGAGACCAGTCTTTCCTCTGTACCTCTCCACGTCACGGTGAGACCATGAAAGCTACAGCTTCCTCTTATTCCTGATACTGCACCCATGTCAGCCTGATGAATTGTCCCCCCGGACCTTTGCCGTTTCTAACAGTGTTTGTGGAAGAAGAGCTGGCAGCACAGGGTGGCAGGGTGACAAGATGCAACACCCCTGGCTAAGCCCTATCCCAAAGGGGACATCCCCCAAAATCCCCTCTTGGTGGAACATTTTTCATCCAGGCAAGTGCAGTAGGGCAACTCAGAAACTTCTCACAGCTAAGAAACTGGTGAAAAAGGACAGAGATTCTCTTGTCTGTTCCTCACCAGTCCCTGGGCAGTTGCACAAGCTGATGGCAGCCTCTTGCTCCATCAACTTTCCACTTTCTGCTCTTGCACTGCCTGAAACCCTGCCATGTCTGGGGCTTGCTGGCTGCTGCGGCAGCAGGACAGCCTGAGGCTGTCACCTTCGAGGGCTCATCCTTGGCATTTAGTCATCCATAGCTCATCTGCAGTAGCTTAACGTGAGGGTACCTGCTGTCTCTCTGCAGCCAGCCCTGTGGGATAATGCTGGGATAATAAAATTCATTTTCTCCGGCTTGTTTTCAGGGTGCAAAGCATGAACTCCCATCTATGAACCCACATGAGCTGCAGTTATTCAGCCGTAACCCTGCACATTAAATACTTCCCAAGCTGAGCCGCTCCAGGAGGTCAGTTGCAGGCAGCCAGCCACCGAGATGTGGGGTTGTGGTAAAACATAGCAGCACTTCTGGCACAGGGACAATATCCCACAATCTTGGAAAGAAAACCATGGATTGTGGCTGGCCTGGGCAATGCAAAGACCTGTGAAAAGGGGAAAATTGCAAGGACAACTGGCTGGATGCAGAAATAAAGCCAAGAGGCAGCTGAGTTTGCAAGGAGTGAGTCTGTGCATCAAAGGGGCAGTTCTGTACTAGCGGGGCTGAAAATGAAGGTAGAGCCGTTAATAACATTTCCCTAGGGAGAGTGATTAGGAGCTAGTGGGATGCTGTTGACAGGAATACTGTCTGCAGCGTGGAGCCGCTAATGAAAAAGATGAGTCTTGAGATCTTAGAGAGAATGGGACACTGGAGAGTCACTGGTATTTTTAGCCTGGCTTTCTAAAGAAACGAGGAGTTCTGCAATTGCTGTGTGTTCCCAAAACACAGACCGATGGAGGCTGCTTTTGTCATTCCTTCTACTGAGCATCAGACTCAGGGGCCCTATCAGTCTCTGGCTGTGCCTTCCCTCATGGACACTGTCCCCCCCACACTCTCCAGCAGCAGCAATTTGGAGGTCACCTGGGGACAAAAGATGAGGCTGCTCCTCAACTCCTCACTCACCAACTCCCTGCTGATGCCAGTCCCCTGAGCCATTGGGGCAGGATGTGGCTGCCTGTGGGTTGGGGAAGAGACCTCTAGCCTGACAGTGAGGGATGAAGGCTGCTGGTGAGGAAGACTTGCTACAAGGTTTGTTTCTGTATGACTGTGGCTAGCACCCACATGAAGCTAAGGTCAGCCACCCATGGGTGCCTGCATGACCAAGTACGGTACCAACCCAACAGCCAACAGCAATAATAAGTTCACCTTATTCTTCAGCCCTTGCTGATTTGAAGGACACCTTGCTATTTAGCAAAGTTTTCCTTTCTCTTGGGTGTTTTACGTAGCATTGCAAAGGATGTGACCTACAAGGCTAAAGTGCTTCTTACTATTGACTTTCCTTGTGGGCTTGTTAGAGGATCCTGCTCTTCTCCATCTCTTGGTGGGAGCTGGTCCTGCTCATGCCAAAAAAGTTGCAAAGATACCACAACTGCCAGAAAAACAGAAAAACCAGGTTTCTGTCCAGGATTTGTTTCCTGAAAACTGGACAGGGATCCTGTTCCTTAATGGGAGGAGCAAAGACTGAAGTTTTTCAGAAAGGCAGGCTTTCTCACAAGTGCTTTCCCATCGTTTGCTCAGCTTGAATCATCAGTTTCTCCCAGATTCTGCAAAGATTTCTTACTTCTAAAAGTACAGGCTTTCCTAAGCAGTTTCAGCTCCATGCCTGAAGGAATTCTAGGCAGTGATTCATCAGAGAGACAACACGTCCCAAACAACTAGAAGGTCAACTACTTCTTAAGGCAAAAATATTTTGCAGTGATTTATAGCCATATCTGGGAAAACAGAACTCTTACATGGCTAAAACAGGCAAATAATAGGTTGAGAAGAATTCCTTTTTATCAACACTCAGCACCCTTCTCACGGAAATGTCACACGCTTTACATACTGTAACAAAACCTAAGTTTTATTCTGTTTTATTAGTAATGGATGTGGAATAGCCAGTTGAGGAGTTGGACTGATGTATCTTTCTCTTTTGACCAGTGTTTAGTGTTCTAACTACAGTCCAGATGTAACATTTACACTGAAGAATACTTACAGATTCAACCTCAAAAAAATTCTAGTACAAATACAGTTAGTACATAAAAAAATGAACAACAAAAAAATAACAATCCCAGAAACTTTGTAACAGCACAAACTGGTTATGGCCTTGAGTTAAGTTCAAGTATTTCCCAGTGGAATGCAATGCAAGCAACAAGGTAATCTGGCTTTTACGTGGGGCATTCCTGGCCCTGAATGGTAAGAACAGAAATATAAGTGTGGGCACTTCATCCAACCAAGTTTAGTGGGAGAGTCAACATTTAGGATTAGTTCAGCTACAAAGCTAAACCCGTCTTGTGTGTGAACAAAACTACTAACCTGTGAAAAAAAAAGCAAAGCATTAATTATACTACTGGCATTTCTTCCGTGGCCGACATTGCCTGTCATCTAATTGAAATTCAGCAAGCTGTCAGTTTAGTTTGTAATGATTGTGATGGGGATTTTGCTTGTGGTTATGCATATTTTGCCTCTCTATCCTTTTCCTTCCCAAACTGACACAATAAAAGAAGAATTTTGCTCCTGTCCTGAAAGGAGTCACTCCTGCAGAGATATTATTGTATGTTGGTCGCCTTTGTGGCAGTGACTTGGTGGAAAGACATGATATCATACAGAGGCTTTAGAGGCCAGGGAGTGGAGGAGGAAGAGGAGAAATGGGCAACTCAGTATATGTAATAATAATAATAACCCTTTTTATTTCTAGGGCTGTCTGACTCAGGCTGGCTCCTGTGTGCAGCTCCTGTTCCCCAGGATCAGAGGAGTCAGTGGTGTCCTCCAGGCTGGCTGGGATCTTGCAGGCAACTTTGCATCTTTCCCAGGCAGCCCTTGACACTGGAGCAGTGCCACTGGGAATGTTCCCTTGTGCTTCTGTCCCTATCAAAATGGTTGGAAAACATGGGAAAGCAAGATCAGCTCCCATTCAGAAAGCATTTTACGCAAGGAAGTATTGCAAGCATGATAGATGAGCGGGGCTGGCTAGGACAGCTGAGAGAGTGGTTACCCTGTCTCCCTGCCTGACGAGGAGGTTGTATTGATCACCCAAGAGTCTGCCCTGCTTGGAGTAGTCATCAATATTGCGATTATTGACTCTCACTATGGAAAATGGCATGTGCATATTAAATGTGATGGTGACACCAGCCAGGAGGAGGCTGCAAATCTGCTGCAGGACTGACATCATTCAAGACCCCCTTGGTGCACCGGGTCTGCGGCATGAAAATAAAAAGGCAGTTTGGAGGAGGGCAGGAAGATCCCAACTGTACAAGCAGACATCTGAAGAGGGGAGCAATTGCCATGCCTGCAGAAGATGGGTTTTGGGGGAGGACCAGAGTGGCAGATGGGCACATGAAGAGGAGCAGAAGGGGAAGGTGGCCCAAGGACCAGCACTGCCACACTGCTGGGAAGATGTGGACTGGCTGGTGGTAGTTCAAAGACACCAAGGAAAACCATACTAGAAAAGCAGCCCTTGGAGAAAGGTTGATGAGGCTGGAGTTGTATAGTTTAAAGCAGACTTGAGGAAAACAGTCTTCAAAGACCCAAAAGCTTCTGCAGATGTTAAAGGCATAAGATCTTCTCTGTCTTTTGAGGAGAGGAGACACCAGGGGCTGCAGCAAGAGGAGTTCATGTTAGCCATTAAGGAGTCATTTGATGGTGGCAGCTTGGCAAGAGGATCGTTGTCCTTTCCAGCCCTCTTGCTCTAACTGTCTCTGAACCTGCAGCCGTGGAGCCCTGGGATCTCTTACTGGGCACTGACCAGCTGTATCACTGGGGCAGGGGGTATAAAATGGATTTAATGAGTCCATCAGGTCTCTGTGACCAGGTTCTGGGGTTTCTGGCTTAAAATCACCCTCCGCTTTCCCCACAGTGAGGTGTTTGCCAAGATGGTTTCCTGAAGCAAGAGCAAGGGAGGCACATCCCTGTGTTTGTTGGCTCACTGGTGAATCTGCAGGTCAGCAGGAGCCGAGGGGCTGGTCTGAGTCATCAGGAAACGCTCAGGCCATGTCTGGGGCTGAGGGAGGTATCACTGGTATGGGCAGGAGAAATCTGAAATATGGACTGCACAGGATAGTGCCTTCCAGCATTGCATGGGAAGAATTGCTGCTCATCAAAAAGGAATCAGAAAAACCCAGGCAGCATCCAACCATCACTCTCCTCAGAGTTTCCATCCTTCCTTGTAAATACACACTGTTTCCCATGGGACACAGGACTGGCAGTAAAAGAGAAGTCACACTGGTGTGGAGGACAAGCTTGTGCCTTGTAATTAATAGGGCACAAATTTCCACCCACCAGCACCTCTGCCCTCTGCTCTCCTCCACAGCAGCCCTGGGCTGTGGACCTGCATGCAATCATCTTCATGACAGCAGCACCATCAGCAACCAGCCTCTCCTGCACTGCCTGGCACAGCCCCAGCTCAGGAGAACACGTTCCCGCATGTGGGACAAGGACAAACAGCGCAGCTGGATATGTTTGCCTCCCCACCACTGTGGTGTGAACTTTCTGAGCCTTTCGTGCAAAATTCACGGCAGTAACACGCCGTGTGTGTGTGTTACTACTGACCGTTGCTGCTGGGGGGATGCACTGATCCTCCTCCTGGATGTTGTTGTCCATTTTTGAGGGGAAGGTCTCTAGCAGCAAGAGCAGGTGGCACTCCAGGCTTTTTACCAATGCCTTCAGCAGGACCAGGAACAAGCCTGAAGGTGTTCCCTAGGCTGTTACACAAAGCTGTACTGAATATTTGCAGCTGAATACCTCGTACAATGTTTCTTTGCTTTCTTTTTAAACCTACTTTTTCGCTGCCAGCGCTGTTTTCTAATGGCATGGCACGGCACAGCTCCGTCAAGGCCATACCCAAGTTCTCTGTGTGTTCCCCAGAATGACCAAAGGGCCTGGCCACCTGGAGAATGGGCAGCCTCAAGGCTTTCAGGGACTGATCTTAAGGACATGAGAAAGATGCCCAGCAGGAAGTCACATAGATCCAATGGATAAGAAATACTGGCACAGGGACCTGTACGTGACTTTGGGTGGCTGGCACAGCCCCAAAGGAACAGCTTGGCACAGGGACAGTGCTGTGTTCAGTGAGGATTTACCTCTTTTGTGTTAGGCTTGATCTTCAAGGCTCTGCCTGTTTGGGTTCTCCATGGTGGTGAATCAACCATTGGACTCTTCGGAGGTCATGAGAGCACCTGCCAAGCCACAAGCATCTTGGGAACATCTCAGGGATCAGACCTGCTCTGATACATGGCAGAATGGGGCAGTTACTGGTTTCAGCCTCTACCATTTGGCAGGAGATGCTCCCTCTGCTCCCAGTGATGATGTATTCTTTCTATTTTGTGTTACTGGGAGGGGAACAAAGCCACAGCTCTGCAGATGTGCAAGAGACATGGGATGAAACCACACAACAAAGCACATCCTCAACACTAGCAGGACCCTTGGAGCTCTGCAGTTCAATTTTAAAATGCCCCCAGACTCCTGTAGCTGCATGAAAACCACCCTAAAACCAAGCCAAGCTGAAAAAAGCTCCCCATAAACTAGGGAAAAGCTTCCTGCTACTGTCCTGGTCCTGTCCCCACTGAAGCCAGACAAGCAAGTGTGTGAAAACGGCCAGTTCCCCAGGTGAGGCTGTAGGCCAGAAGCCTACAGACTGCTCCAGGAAGAGATCAGCCACGGTCCTGGGCCAGCTGGGTTTTTCCAGGGGAGGTGAAATTACCAGAGGGTTGATATTACATTTATATATCTTTTTCTAGGTCTATATTCACACACACATGTTCATATGTGTCTGTATATATACATACATGTACACACACACATCACAGACACACTATGCATAGATCTGCCATCTGCCACTATTTATAAGGGTTTGATTAAACAGAAAAACAAATTTGCCAATGCTGATCTTCCAATCTCTACTAGAATTCAGCGAATAAAGAAGTCTAAACCCTTTATGATTTTGTTTTCCTGGTTGCATAAAGGCACTTTCTGATGATGTGAAACAGTAGTTTGTTAAAAACACTAACTGCAACAATTCCCAGTGCATCTGTAGCAAGCGCTACACAGGCACTGGTACGACGCAGTGTCACTGCTTGCTCCTGCTGCATAATGTTTGGATGTATTTGCTTTTTGCTTCGAAGCAGAGGAATAAAAGATGAAAACCTTCTTCAGCACTGTGCTATGCTTTTAGGTCTCTCCATGTAACACAGTCACTATGTTTCTGCCCCATAACCTGATGTGGGTGCCGGCTCGTGGCTTGTGGCATCAAATGATGCCTTTGTTTCCAGCAATGCCTGCTAGAGCATCTAACAATTCAGGCAGGACATCAGCTGTAAGTGTGTCCTGAAGGTTCATGCAATATGTCAGTTGTTTCCTCTTCTTATCAATGGATCAGAAATTAATTTTGATTAAGGATATTTAGTAATTAAACACTGTCAGACCTCTAGCCTTGTCATGCAGGAGGGGAGCTGCTTGCTGTCGGCCTGACTTCTTTCCTGAGCCACCAGCAGCTCCGCTTCCCATCACAGCACATTGTCCAGTCTCTGCTGGGGGTTCCAGTGGTGACCATATGGGTGGGAGATGCAGGGGGGTTTGCTATTGCTCAGTGGAGGTTTCCAGCTGGAGAACGTGTTGGAAACAGGGAAGAAATGGCTTTTGTAAATGCACTGGAAGACAACACTAAATTGGTCTGAAACTCCTTTTCTCTTTTGACTTGCGTATAAGAATTGCGCCTGTGCCCTGTGAAATGAATGCAAGACGATACTGAAAACAGAAACGAACCAAAATAAAAACCCCGCTTACGATGCCCTTTCTCCTTTTAGACGAAGCTATATCCATACAGACGTCTTTCCATCTTTACTGCTTGAGCTCCCTTTCTCTAAGCAGGTCTTGGGTTTAGCACCTTGTTTCTCCTGGGCGGTGTTGGCCCTGTTCTGCTCTACCATCGTGCCACCTGAGGCGGGACTGCTGGTTCGAGAAGGTTGCGTGTTGCCCTGGGTGCTGCCATAGCTCTGAAACGCTATGTCTAACTGCTCCTGGGCCACTCGCAAGTGTTTGTGAAGTGTGGACAAATCTGCCGGGAGGTTCTCATCCGGGCTGGTGCACTGCTGCTCCTGAGCAACGTTAGCCAGGTTCTGCTCGTGAGCCATCAAGCTGTTGGGGATCTTGGTGGACTTCTCCGATTTCACTACCAGGTTGTACTCAGGAGGGCAGGAGATGTTCTTTGGGTAGGCATAATTGTAGGGAGGCTGCCTAAAGCTGTTGATTTTCCGGCTGCGAATGGCATCTCGGATGGTCCCAAACCCCAGGTGAAACATCTCACACATGTTCAGCAATAAGCACAGGCAGCTCACAACGTACATCACCAGGAGAAAGATGGTCTTCTCGGTTGGCCGGGACACAAAGCAGTCCACAGTGTGAGGGCAGGGGACTCTGTTGCAGACATAATAGGCTTCTACCTCAAAACCGTAGAGTAAATACTGCCCTATCAAAAAGCAAATTTCAAACGAAGCTCTGGTAAGTAGCTGGAAGACGTAGATTTTCATCAGTCCTTCTTGCTGGATGCGCCTCCTCCCATCATGCTTTTGTGGCTCTTTGCTCTTGGGCTTGGCTTTGGCTTTCTCCTGTTCTGCTGTGTCGTCAGAGATCATGGGCTCCTCTTCGTCAGCCTCCATCGGGTCCTCCATGTTGCGCACTGCCTGCCAGTTCAAAGCAAACTGCTTCTTCTTCTTGAATCCCTTGAACTTCTTCTCCTCCTCCGCTGACCGGGCGATCCTGTGGATGGCATAGCCCAGGTACATGACTGAAGGGGTGGATATCATGATGATCTGGAAGACCCAGAACCTAACGTGTGACAGCGGCGCAAAGGCATCGTAACAGACGTTGTCGCAGCCAGGCTGCTTGGTGTTACAGGTGAACTTGCTCTGCTCATCAGAGTAGATGGACTCTCCCCCCACCGCTGTCAAGACAATGCGGAAGACGATGAGCACGGTGAGCCAGACCTTCCCCACGAAGGTGGAGTGATTGTGAATCTCTTCTAGCAGGCGGGTTAGAAAGCTCCAGCTCATGTTGGTCATAAGGGCTACTCAGTTATAACCTGCAGGATGACAGGGAAATAAAAAACATAGCCGTGAGTCAACGTCGGTGGCTGCAGTCAGCGACACAGCTGTGACACTGGCACATCTGTGACAGATGAAGTCACTTTATCTCCAAGAGGCATCCTTCACTGCTGCCACCCATTCTCCCCAGGACTTGTAAGGGACCATGACACAGGGCTGCCCAGGAGAGTGGAGCATCGGGGACATGCCACGGCCAGTGTGGGGACGCACCACACCACCATAATCGGAGGCAGGGATACCTGGTGGCACTAGATAAACACAGATCAATAACACAACAAGCCACAGCACCTACTAGATTCACTGTTACCCACTTTGTTGCCTGTTTCAAGACATTGCTCAGCTGCAAGAAGGCTTTGGGTGACTGTATAAGTGAATGCAAGGCACCATGAAAGCCACCTGAGCACAAAAAGGTGCTTAACTTGCTTGCACGCCATGGGCTTCAGTGCCTGAGCTGCAAGCGGGAGTAGAGGATGCTGCCCCCATCGCAGAGACTTGCACTGCTGAAATATCTTTCATTAGCAAACCCAGAAAAATGCAAAGAATCAGCAAAAGAATGGGAATATTTATGTTTACAGGCTGATGGCCCTTTTAAGTTCCTTTTGAAAAAAACAAAACAAAACAAACGTTTAATCAAATGCAGACTGCTTTAAAAATAAACCTTGAAAAGCTTTCAGAGAGAACCATGCATTTATTAGAAGACCTGGACAGCTGGGGAGGAAGAGCTTGTAATAACCATTTGGTGTTTAGCTTAACTGGCAACGGGGCCTCATCCCGAGCTCCCTGGGTGACCCCATGCATCGTTAAAGGCAGGAGCCAATTTCACTGCTTGACTGGCAGCAGCCCTGACAGATACCTGGAGATGAGAGGAACAGGGAAAGAACCCAGACCCACAGAGCACTGCGGTGGAGAACAGTGGGGCTCTCACCCCAGGGCAGCAGAGAACGGGCTCATCCTTTCTGCTGCCCTGCATCCCTCCTCTGAATCAGCCTCCATCTCATTGTGGAGTTTACCCATCTTGTTTCCCCGCAGACACCTGATGGCAGGCAGTAAATTAGGCATCTGCGAGCCTAAATCTCACCCATGAACTGATGCCAACCACTGCACCCAGAAGCAAAGAGTGGAGGTATTGGTGGCAGACGCAGGAGCCAAGCACATGAGCATGGACAGGAGCGAGTTAGTGTGGGGTAGCACATGGCAATGGGGTGTCATGGCTCAGCAGGAGCTGGCCCAGCACAGGCTACTCCCCTGCGGTCCTCCACGATCCTCCATGATCATGCAGAGGAAAAGAAAGGAGCTGTTTTCCATATGTTGAAAGAGTATGGACATCAAAGCTACCCCTCCATGATGCTCAGGTGAGCATGGCTGTGTGGAGGTAGATATCCAGGAGGGAAAATGATGCCATGAGACACGAGCCTGGTCCTAACCTGGCTTTGCACCACTTTTATATGGAGACACAAAATTATGCCCTAGGGTTTCTATGGCACAAGCTGGGCTTTGAGCCTGTCACCTGTGCCAGGTGCAGGGTGGGAGCAGCCACCAGCACCAGCCATGGGCACAGCCCCACATGGGAGCAAGAAGGGAAGTGTGCCTTGCTCTGTTCTCTGTATCAAGCCTTTCTGGAATGTGATTTTGCTCACACTGCTTCTTAGGACAGGAGCCAAACAATGCTGGTTTGCTCTGTGCTTGCCTTCACACTGACCCAGGAGGTAGCAGCATGGTCCAAGGCTCAAGATACAGTGAAATTCTTCCGCTGGCGAGGGCTCTCAAGAGCAGGCAGATGGAATTTTCTAACCCTGCTATTTCCAGATCAAACAGATCCTCTGCGAACCCAAACCCCCAAGTCTTCACACGCCAGACAGACTGTGGGAGCACTCTGCAGATGGTGTTATTCTTGTCCTGTAGCTGGAGAAACTGAGGCAGAGAGCAAAGAAACAGCTTACTCCAGGCTGGGTAATGAGCCAGAAGAAGAGGCGTGGAACTTCTCTTCTCTGCCCTTAACTCACCTGGCAAAAAACAACAGCGCTCAAAGCTGCTGGGACCAGAACCCCCATCTCCTGCTGCAAAAGCAGTGCCTCGGACCTTATGGTCAGTACAGAAATGCTGCTGCAGATAGGACAATTCAGCCACTGCAGAACGTGGAAAGCGGTCCCCATAGACCTTTATTTATTAAGGAAATCGGGTTTATACAGGGGTGAGATGGGAAAGCATCCCCTTTGAGTGCCTTTTTTGCTTCTTTAAAGTGGATACACTCTAAAGTGTCTTTAACCCTTCTTCTGCTTTGTGTCCCCATTCTGATATGGGCAAAATGGGGCGTTAAATGATTTGCAGGATTCATCTGGGCACTCAGCCAAGCTCCAGCTGACAGGGGGCTGGGAAGGGAAGACCCCGCTGTGTGCAGCAATGGCCCACTGTGGGACACGGTGCATCTGTCTGTGGAGCATCCGGGTCCAGCCAAGGCAGGGCTGGGGCTTGGGCCAAGCACACATCAGCTCCAGCCTGGCTGGTCCCATGCGGGTGTTCAGCTGCCTACCACCTCCCATGAGCATTCCCAATTAGACACAAGCCCCAAATTGTTCTGAAACAGGGGCTTCAAGTGCCCTGTAGAGCAGTTCATCTATAACTTCAGGGCTCACCCAAAGGGTTTATGAGCTCTACACTGAGGATAATTTTCCATTTTGCAATTGTAACTCAAGGACACAATTCCCAAAGCTCAGACTCACCTCCCAACAGCTGTTTGCTGCAGCAGGGAAGGTGTGACCAAGGTAATGATGGCTTTTTGAGTAAATATTCAAGTTTTGATCTGCTGTTAGTCAGGGCTGTTAACAAAGCACCCACTGTCTCCTCTGGGAGATACATTTTTGAAAGGAGCACCGGGCAGCACTGGTTCAAAAGACTCACAAACCTGAGTCAAGGAAATGGAAAGAAAATGCAAAACAACAGAAGTGGCGGGTTATTCCTTTGAGAAGACGATATCTGGTTAGCAGCCACTAGCCTGAGCTGTCAGTCCTGCCATTAACATTGCGGCTCAGCCCCCCATGCACATCTGGATCTGCCGGAACATCTGCCGGAAACAGCCTCACCCTGTTTCTGCATCCCTGGGACCCCGCTGTTGCCTCTGTGTATGATCACACCTTGACATTACACTCCTGTGTGTCCACCCACTCTCCTGGCACCGTATCTGAAAGCAGGAGCTGAAGAAAATGAGTTTAAAAACCTTCCCACAATCAGTTTGGTTAAACTTCCAGTGCTTTTTTGTGACTCACTGGCTAGAAAGATTATGTGATGTCAATGCTTCTAATTGCTTGGGGGGTGGGGGGGGGCGTGGGGGGTGTAGTACATCGTTCTATTTTGGAATCAATTATAAGGCAAACAAGCTTCCAAGGAGGGATCTGTTCACATCGCTTTTGTTCATGAATAAGATGGTACTGGGAAAAGACTGTCTCATCTCCTCACCACACCAACTGCCAAAGCACAGAAAAGGGATTTTTACATCTTCTGTGTGCTTCAGACTTAATTCCTCTGTGCAGTGGGAAAGTGACACAGTCCAGCTCCCTGGGGAAAACAGCCTGTGTGGATCTGCAGCAGGTAGGCGGAGTAGATTAGGTAGTTCACGTAGCTAAATTGCCTGCCGGAGAGGTCGCATGAGAGGACCCACCATCCCTCTGGCTTTGAAATCCATTCATTCATTCATCTAGCTTCACACGTCACCTCCAGACTAGCTGACATGCAGCGTATGAAACGCACGTGGGGTACAAGTTTCACTTTGAAACAGCGACAAAGGAGGAGTTGGAGCACTCAACCCACCAGCAGCACTTAGAGTGATGAAAATTGTGCGGAGCCAGGCACAGGAATGAGCTGTTGGCTCCACATTCTCATCACGGTTACTTCCCGAAACCCGCTGGCCCCTCTGTGCAATCGCAGGCACAACTGTTGGAACGGAGGAAACTTTAAAACCTGAGTCTAAAATAAGCAAAAGGAAATGAACAAATAAATAAACCTGTCTGTGCTAGCTGGATGTCTTTTCTGCACAGTTCCCGCACCGTTGCTTAAGCTGCAGGGAAAACAATGGAAAAAAATCTACTTACAGAGACATGGTGCTTCTCGAAGCGGCTTTCCCTCCTCCGGCGACATTCCTGTGCCACCAGCCCTCTGCCTTGCCCTAGATAAACTCCTGCTGCCTCGGCCCAGCCATGCCCCAGCGGTTAGAGAGCAGGGCTCAAGGGAAGTATTTAACGTGCTGTCAAACCCCGCCTCTGCAGCACCCACCGCTGGGAGGTCCCCCCCGAGCTGCCAGCACCCCTGCCACCATCACACCACCGCTCCCGGCCCCTTTTTCCCTCCCCAACCTTGGGAGAAGGAGGGACGGTGCTATGTATATCTACCAGGGAAGAAAGAGGCATTGGTTTTAAATCCAAACAAGACGCCGGGTCTGGTTTGAGGAACGCTGCCTGGAATTTAGCTGCTGAGCTCTTGAGCTGGTTGGAAGTAAATTAATAGCATCAGCTAGTGGCAGTGGTAACAGATTTGTCAGACAGAGAGCATGACTAATAGGGAACATGTGGAAAACACATTTTGTCAAAAGTGCCTTGGTTGCTTGGGGAAAAAGAAAAATAATAAAAAAAAAGAGGCAAGGCTCACGAGCGAGAAAACCCGCTCTGGAGCTCCTGCTTTGCTGCGCTCCCAGGCAAGGCTTTCTCTGAAGAGGTGATGCACCTCTCTCCAAGCTGCTGGATGGGAGCAGAGAGCAGATGAAGGATGGGGAAGGGTTTTGAGCACACACAGGGACTTTTTGGCTTCTTTGCAGAAGCAAGAAGAAATAAGAAGTAGTATGGGAGTGTACACGAAGCCTAAGGCAAGTGGAGAAGGAAACCTCCACCCTGATGGTCCAAGGGTTGCCTCTCATCCCTGCTCCATCTGTGGGGAGCTTTTGGCATTGCTGTCCCAGAGGGATCAGGGCTCCAGATATCTGCTGAGATGGAAATAGACAGCCAAGGCCAAAAGTCTCCCCAGGGGCCAGCAAGGAGGAGAAGGAAGCAACAGCAGCAGCCAAGAAGTCACAAAAATAACCAGATGCAGCCTCTGAGGGGAGAAGGCACAGGAATATGTACATTTTGATCAAGGGGGGGATGCTTGAAACTGCATGGTTTATCAGGAAATTTCATCCCTGGTCCTGACAAAGCAGGATATTCACCCTGCCGTCAGACCTCTGGTTTCCCCAAGTGGCTGAAGGCATGTAGAGGGACCATTCCGGCTCACTGGAGCATCTCACGCCAACGCTTTTGCAAGCAGCAGCATCTACTGCCCTACTCCACACTGGCTAACACTTCAGCCGTACTGCTGAAAGTTGCTCTGCGAGAGTCAAGGAGCACATGGGCCTCTGCTGAGCCCACAGCTCGGCTGTGTGACACAGCCTCATTACATCTAATGGGGTCTCCGGCCGGGGTAGCATTTCTGGATCTATTGCAGTAACTTTCCTCAAGGTTTTAAGTTGTAAACTACTCATACACGGTGATAAGTTAATTCACTGTTCAGAAGTAGCCAGCTATGATAGGAAGTGGAAAAGCCCTATCAGCTAAGTCCGGCATAGGGATATACACACCCTTAGGGGAAAATGCCACACTGGGGAAACCAGGTTTTGGGAGGCATTTTGGGGGAATAAGCCTCTAAAGAAGTTAGATTATCACAACCCTGGCTGCATGCTTCAACTCAAGCACATACCACATTGACAAGACTCTCAAAGGACACAGGGAAATAGGGAGCTCATTTTGAAGGAGACCACCATGGCTGGAGATCTCCTCCAGCAACAGGCCACCCTCCCTGGAGATCTCCCATTGGGACCTCTCTGAGGGGGAGAAAACGTGCAGCAAGCTGAGGCCATGTTACCCCTGCGTGTTCCCGGGGCTGGGTTTGGCCTCCAGCACACCAGGGCAGTGACCTCCTTGCCCACATGGTCCTTCAAGCCTGGAGACACTGCAGTGGGTCACCTTGTGGACACCTCTGCAGGGGCCACTGCGTGGTCCTTGGGTGCATCCCCCCCTCAAGCGGGGACCCCACAGCTTCTAGCACGTCACACCACCTACTTGTAAAAGAAAAGCCCTGTGAGATCCATCAGACCTGAGGGATGGCCACCAAGATCTCATTCCCATCAAAGAACTGTGGTGAGACTTCCACCCGCTCCAGCGGGTGCAGGATGGAGCTGCAGAGAAGTATTATTAGTTATTTAAAAATAACTAGCTGAGAACAACTTCCAGGCTCTGCAGGACTGCGGGCAGCAACTTGAAGATAAAAGGCAGCTCAGCACGGTCCCTGTCCCACAGGTCATGCAGCCCTTCCAGGCCCTTTGCTTTCTAACTGTGCAGGTTATTTATACACACGCAATCTCGTCTGGTAGTTTTTTTGGGGCATCCGTGCTCCAGGCGAGGCAAGCAACATCTGCTCCTGCTCCAGCCTCCTGCCCAGCAGGTCTGGCCATCACACGGGCAGGGATTGAGTGGTTCCCATCATCAAACCATCACCCACGGGCCAAACCATCACCCAGGGAAGGAGGCAGAAGACTGGAGGCAGAGCCAGAAACGTACGTTTTCTCCTGCATGCTTTAGGGGCAGGGGGGTTTCACTGTCCAAACAGCTTGTGTGAATGCTAAATCCACTGCTGTGTGGGAAATAATGGAGGATGGCAGGAGGATGCACACGGTTATGAACAGTTTGTGTTTTCTTCCTCCCAGGGAAGACACTGGAGAGAAAACAGAGCTTTTCTAGCCATAAATGAATGTACAGGCTAAACCAGTAATAGGCACCTTTTCACTCCCCACCCCTGCAGCGTCCCATGTCCTGGATTTAACACTTGCATTGAGAAAAGGGAATAAAAAAAGAGGGTGGTGACAGAGGGGGAATGGATGTGGTGAAACCTTGTATGATTCTGGTTGCTGCTGGGAGTCACATCTTCAGGTCACCTCTCGACGCCTCTTCCCTCCGTCACCCAGAGCTTTAGGCGTTTTCCAAGGCTTGTGACTAATCAGGGCTCGCATCATAAGAACTCAGCCAAAACCTTAACTCTCTTTAAAAAAAAAAAAACATTACAGGCAACAGAAAAAGCTGTGTCAGTGTCTGTTGCCAAAATCTGCTTCATCACAAACCTCTGCATGGACTTTTCAGGACAGTGGTGATGACAACCCCAGCGCAAACATGTCATTTGAATGACAGAGACAAGGTCTCATAACTATTCAGCAGTGGGTTGGGGTTTTTTCTGCATCCAGCTCTGCTTGTTGGGTGAACCCAAGAAGGTTTTTGATCTGGATCAGGACATTGTGGTTGGTCTCTGGCTCTTGCAAGGAGCAAATGGAGAAAATCTGGTCTCACACATTTTTCCAAAGCCCGTGGGGATTTTGGCTGCATAATGTAAGGATGTTTGAAAACAAGGTAAAGGCTGCTTTCTTTCATGCACTCTGAAAATATAAACTCTGGCTCTGAATTGCCATGAAATTTGGACGATACTTGTAGCTCAGTTAGCCTAGAAGATAAGTCAGAAAATAGAATTTCTCTTAAGTTTGCATTGGTTTGCAGAGCAAAAAGCCAGTGCTGTTAGCAGGATGAATAATATTTCTGCTGAAAAACACTGAAATGTTTCCTTTGGATATCACTGACTGATGACCACAGAAAGGTAAAAGCACTTCACTTTGAAAATGATAAAAAAGAAAAAAAAATCTAATATGGTTAAATAACAAAAAGATTAAAATACCAAAGTACGAAAGCCCAGAGGAAGTGTTTAAACCCAGGCTGGAGAGCAGAAGCTATTTATTCCAGCCCTTCCCAGCTGAAAATTTCACTGTGAGGGACACATTCTCAAGATAAATGTCAGTATTTGCAAAACCACCTATTTTTTCTGATAGGAACCTTTCTGCCCAAGTTTTCAAGGCTGGTGAGATAACACGGGCTGACATACCAAAAGGTGGCAAGCAGAGGCTCACGGAGAGCCCTGGGGACACGGCTCAGCAAAGCCCTTTATAGCATTTTCCCCCTGCGTCTGTTCCTCCTCCAAAGAAAGCATCTGCCTCCATAGTCAGAGGTCAGATTGAGCAATTATTCCCTTCTCTATTTGCTTCCCTTTCCTGAACTGGCCGGAGAAGCAATGGGAATAAAAGGCCATCTCCATCACCCGTTGGGGCTGTACCTGGTGATGGTGTTACCCACGTCTCTCCTGCGAAGCCACCGCGGCTCCCGGAGCTCTCATAACAGGAAGCAATAAACTTTCCAGCTGGCGTTGCCAGCCCCGGCTGGCCTGCAGCACAACCCTGTGAAGCCACGCCAGGCTTGACTTGCCATAGACCTTCCTGTACTTGTACAAAAGAATGAAAAAAAAAAAAAAATCCAATAAAAATCAAAGGAAATCCATCCCCTGGCAAAAATGGCTATGCAAAAGTTCACAGCACATCACCTCCTCCCACTGTTGCCCCTGCGGCTGCTCCTCCATCTGCAGTTCACTGAGCAGCGGCACGTTAATGCAGGCAGGGGCGGAGGAAAAAGGTCGGGGTGCATGGGAAAGTTTGGGGAATGCTGGAAAAAAAGTCAAGTGGCCACATTTTTGGCTGCTCCAGGTGTGGGTTGGTTGGTCGGTTGTTTTTTCCCCTCTTTTTCCCTAACACCTGTGGATGGCCAGAGATGGTGTATTAGGAGGGAGCCTGGAAAGAGCCCCAAGAAAAGGAGGCAGGAGCGAGGGGAGCGGGAACAGAGGTTGGAAGCTCAGCCACGGCTTCTGGGCTCCATTCGGGAGCTGCTGGGTGAGGTCCCTGGCTTGCAGTGAGCAGCAGAGAGGAACGTTTTCCCCTACTCTTCAGCTGCATGAAAACCCTATTCACAGTGTCAGTGGGGGGAGACGGAAGGGGGTGGGAGCAGCCAGCAACTCTG
This sequence comes from Falco naumanni, assembly GCF_017639655.2. Classification (NCBI taxonomy): domain Eukaryota; kingdom Metazoa; phylum Chordata; class Aves; order Falconiformes; family Falconidae; genus Falco; species Falco naumanni. Next base: position 59,820,692 of record NC_054057.1, read on the forward strand.
CACAGGGACGAACATCTTAGACACAGCTTGAGGTTAAAGACAGCAGCCCCCCAAAGCAAAGGTGGAGCAGTTGTGTCCTCTGTGGCTCCACCCAAGCAAAGCAGGACATGCTCAGCACCTCCTCCAGCTTCCCCCACCGAACCCCTCTTGCAAATACCTGCAAATAGTTTTTTGGTTTTCTTGTGGAAAATGCCTTGCAACTGCACAGACAGGCTGCTGACTCAGAGTTTGACTCTTACTGTTCTTGCAGCAATTGCAATAAGAAAAATGACGGTTTCATCTCGGTCACCACACACCTCGTCTGTCAGACACAGGGACGGCCACCGCAATAGGTGGGACAACCTGCGCATACCTGGCCAGGAGGGTGATGTTCAGCCAGCTCCATTACACATAGCAAGCCTCAGGATGGAGTCTCCCACCAGGATTTAAATGAGCTTTACGTGGGTTGGAGCAACCCAGGGAGGCTCTGCCACTGCCCTTGGCTCTGGCTGAAGGGTGCAGGAGAAGCTCAGCACAAGAACTGGGTCCAAAGTTATCTTCATTTCTTTACCGCCCCAAAAATATCTGTAATATGCCCGCCAAAGTGCAGGTTAGAGGAACCATGTCTCAACCCTAACAAGGAGCTTGCAGTGAGCAAATGCCCCACAAATTGCTGCAGGAATGAGACCCACAGGATCCAGCCCAAGTACCTGAATCAGGTCCACACTCTATCTGGTTCTCAAGATGCTCCATCATACAGCCTTGGCCATACACTGTGACCATGGAGAGACTGCCCTGTCCTACACTGGCCTTGGGGCAGAAGTCATGCCTTACTGCTTTAAACCACCATGTGGCTAATTCCATGTGTGGGTGATCTGGAAGAGCTGCTATGTTTGTGAGCAGATTTAAGGTCCTTTAGCTTTGGTGTGGCATCTGCTCAGGGTGCCGATTCCCACTCTGCACTCTGCTCTACCAGGGACGCAACGCTAGTCTCCTAAACCCACCATCCAGCATCTCAACAAGTGGTTAGCTTGCAGGAGCTGGGGTGAAGCTCAGCGAGGACTTTACAAGATGCTTTATCTGAACCAGGACATCTAAGACACCAAACCTCTCTGAAGATCCCAGCCCTCATCTCTGGCACATCTGTTTCCTAATCTCTTGGCTTTGGATGATCCTCTGACTTGCCAGGTCAGATAAAGCCATAACAGTGAGGCCACTTCATGACCCAAGTGTTGTGCAAACGGGGAGAAGGGCCGCGGACTGCTGCCAAACCCTTCCCTCCGCCGTATAAACCCATCCCGGCTCCCCGCCCAGATAAACTCAGTGCTGCAGACCTGCCACCCCAAATCACTAAAGCGTCCTGCTGAGCTCAGCCCTGGCTGCCTGGACACCAGATCCCTCCCCAGGGTAAAACAACCTCAACATCAACTAAACAAGGATATCAAAGACAAGAAAGCAAATTGCAAAGCAAAAAATACAACGCTTGGATGTGACTTTATGGCCCGTTTTTCTATTACTAATAAGATCTAAACATAGTTAAAAGGGAAGAGAGAGTCGAACATGATAAATAAGGAAACAAACGGGTTGGGCACGTTCTTGCCAACTGTTCTTAGATAACAGACAAAACAGAAAATAAAGAAAAAAAGGAAGCGTTATTACTGCAAGTGCTTTCCTATCCTTCTGGCCGGGTTCCCAGCATGACCGGGACAGGTTTCATTCTGCTCACCGAGATCTATCATTACATCAGTAAATATTTAAATAACTGCTTAGGTAATTCTACACAGAGATAATTATACAGTCATGTTTACATGCAGAAAAGAGGAGGATGAGAGAGAAATGCCCAGAGGAGTGCCCGGCACTGGCCAAGCGGTACGGTACCTTCCCCGGGAGCCCTGGGGACGGAGCATCGGCGAAGGCTGGCTGGTCTGATCCAAAGGTGAGCGCGGGGTGGGAAAGGGACGGGAGTCTTCCTGGATGTGTTTACATAGGTGGGTCCCCACCCGCTGACGCCGATGTCAGCAGCTCATGCCTCACATCTGGACGCCACTGGGTCCCCCGTGCCAAGAAAGGAGACCACATGTCTCTTCATCCCCAAAGCTGGCAGGACTGGAGGGGTGTTGAATCAGTGTCCCTCCTTCCCCTCCAAAGGTAGACAGTGGGGTGGAGAAGGTGCCCTCGAGCGGGCATCCAGGTGGGAATGGAGCCAGGCCCCTCTGGCACTGGGCTGTGCTGATGCTCAAAGCAAAGGTTGACTTGGAGATCTGCAGCACAAGAAGTCTAAGCCCTTGGGCATCCAATGGGGTGGTGGTAGCATCTTCTCCACCACACCAGGCGTGAGCAAACACCTGCCTATCTGCCGTGCTGGGCATCCAGCTATCCAAAACCTACACCAGCCCCACCAATCCCTACACCAGCCCCACCAAACCCTACACCAGCACTACAAAACCCTACACCAGCACCACAAAACCCTACACCAGCCCCACAAAACCCTACACCAGCACTACAAAACCCTACACCAGCCCCACCAAACCCTACACCAGCACCACAAAACCTACACCAGCCCCACCAAAGCCTACACCAGCCCCACAAAACCCTACACCAGCACTACAAAACCCTACACCAGCACCACAAAATCCTACACCAGCACCACAAAACCTAGACCAGCCCCACCAAAGCCTACACCAGCCCCACCAAACCCTACACCAGCACCACCTAGCCTTACACCACCACTACACCATACACCACCTCCATCAAAACATACACAACCTCCACCAAACCCTACACCACCACTACCAGTCTGTGCACCACCTCCAACAAACCCTACACCACCACCCCTGCAACTCTTGGTGTCCTTAGGTTGGGACCATGAGCCTGAGGGTTTGCCATGGTCCCATCACGCTTCATGCACAGGGCTAAGGCAGACACCCCGCACCCTTGCTGCCTGCCCCTCCTAGCAAAGGATGGACCAAACTGGTCCCTGCTACCCAGCTGCCTTCACCCCATGCAGTGTCAGGGTGGAAGGAGCCAGCAGATCTGGGCTGCAGCCAAGTGTTCTCAGAGGACCACCATGGGATGGCACCTTTCTCCCTGTGGCATTGCCCTCCAGGACATGCTGCATGGCCCCTGCTGTAGGACAGCATAATCTCTTACGGTCTCTCAGCCTTTAATGAACACACAGGGCTGTGCAGGTTGTCGGTCCCGAGGTGAACAGCCACGCTCACTGCCCCTCAGGAAGCCAGCAGCAGGTTGTGCTCCAACGTGAGTGCGCACACTGCTTTGCAATAGGTTGCTCCAGGGAGCGAGCACCAACAAAAGGCTAGAGAGAATAAAGGATAAGGTCAAATCCAGCTGTGAAAACAAAGATTAAAACCCTCTGAGCCTACAGCATCCCTTGGCCAACGCGCGGGAAGCAATGCGCCAACATTAATTCCTTTCCCCATGTCCATCCAATAGATATTTTTTCATGAATGAGCATGTTGAAGCGGAAGGGGAAGGAAGGGAGATGCAGGAGGAGGAGGAGGTGGACAGCCCTTCCACGCCTTTTACAGAGGGGAACCTCTGCAGTTCATGGACAGGCAGGGCCGTGGGTCTGAGCCAACGATGCTCCCGTGCTTGGGGCTCATCCACATCCTGAGCCAGGTGGGCAGCGATCTCAGGATTTTCTCCTTTTGCTTACACAACAGGCTGGTCATGAAGGTAGAGATCTTCCCAAGACAGCACCAGGCACATGGGGGCATGGGGGCAGGTTTTGCTAGAGAAGTGAGCAGCTCAGGTGCATGCTACCCTGCTTGCAGCAAACCGTCCCACCCACTGGGATGCGGTAGGCTCCTGCTGCCAGAGCAGATACCCCTGGCATCACCAGGGCTTGCACAGGGGTCAAACACCTCCATAGCAGGTTCTTGGCTGGTGCCCAAGCAGGGATGTGTGAAGCTCCACTGTGAGGCTGGGGATGGGACATAGAGGATGCTACTGTCACAGTTCAGCCCGCAATAATACTAAACCCCTCCCAGACACGCAGCAAGACCCTTCCTAGTCTCCCAGTCTTGTGCTCACAATTCTTTTCTTCCATGCCCTCTGCCAGCCCAGAGCAGGTTCAGCCTCCTCTGCTCATTTGACCATTGCTAAGTTTAGAGGGGTAAACAGCATGGAAAACTATGAAAAGAGGGTGCAAAAGGAAAATACCCTGACCCTCCTCCACTTTGCAAGAAGTAGCCCTTAGAAATGCCAACTCAAGGCCTCTGACCTACAGGCAGCGGCTGGGACACATCTAGGTTTGCTGCTGGCCAGCTGAGGTCCATCCTCTTCGCTGTGGATCATGGGCTGGGCACCCAGCCCACCACAATTTGGTATTCCAGGAAACCCACTGGAAGTTTTCTGGACTGAATAGCTGCAGTCAGTGACCTGACCATTACCAGAAGCTGAGGAAAGAAGAAGTTGTAGGAGGCTCTTCTTGAAAACTCACTCTTTCCATCTCTGGTTCTTTCCCTCCCTTCCTCTCCAAATCATCCTCCCTTTAGCCTCCAGACAGAAATAAATAAGAAACCACAACAACATCTGTGTTTCTGAGAAAGACTAAGAAGCAACAACTGAAAGGACATGAACCAAACCCCTGGCTGATGTTCTTCAGCATTGCTACTAGGACGGGTCAGCCTGCACACAGATGGACAGGGCAGAGCCCTGTGGGCCATGTGTGCAGCCACGAGGAGCTGGAGCCAGAGGAGCAGAGTCCCACTGGTGGTACCCAGCTCACTGCCCCATGATGAATACAGGGCCTGTGAGCTTACTTGCACCATCTGAAAACAGATCTTCATCCATCGTCATCTTTTTCCTCTAACTGCATTTTGAGTCGCTACTGGCCTCAAAGCCTGGGAGCCTTCATCTCAACCCACTGGAGCCCACGTCAGCGCTGCTCATCCAGCTCTCTGCTGTCTCTAGGGTGGCTCCAGGCAGAACTGATGAAGGCACCCTTATTTCCACCTCTCCCAAAGGCAACAGCACAAGGGAGATACAGTTTTGCCTTCTTTCAAGCAGTAAGAGTCCTGCAAACCATGAGCCACAGCCCCGACCACTAGCACCAGCCACAGCCCTGTGACAGAGGGTGGCCGACACATGATGTGCAAAGGGACTTGCCTGGTAGGAGTTAGTATCCAAACCAAGCCCAGGAGGTCCCATAGAGGGTCTCTCCCATGACACTGCCACGCTGTTCCATGTGGGACTTGACCCCAACAAGCTACATCATTGCCTCCTGCTTAGATGCGTCTCTTCTGCTTACAGCCTTGAGAAAACGTCATTGCACCGCCCTACCATCATCCCAGGCTCCCCTTTGTGTCCATCCCCACGGGTTTTTTCTATGCTGCTGGCTCCAAAAATGAACAGGCCTTCTCCGGGCACACCTAATGTCACATCTCACCATCTTTAGGACTGCAGATCCAGACCCCAGACAGCCCTCGCTCTGCCACTATCCATTCAAAGGTCCTCACTCCGTCCCTGTTTCAAAAATTCAGCTGACCAAGTGGGTTTTCTCCTTTGGCTGGAGCCCTTCTTGTCTGCCCTTGATTTAATTGTCCAGTTGTAATAGCCAAGAATTTCCAAAACCTGGTGGAAAATTAAAGAATCAGTCCAAGAGCAAAACCACCCCTGCCTTGGAGAACGGCGCTTTCGTTTCCTGCCAGCCATCCTCTCTCAGGCGCTGAGAGCAAAAACTTCAGGCTTTTCCAACCACTAAATCACCCCGTTGGACTCATTATGGGGGCAGCTGAACTACACCTAGTTCCACCTATTGAAATGACGGCAACAGCCTCCATCCCACAGGAACTGACCCCTTTACTGTCGCCGATGCTGGTGGAAGTGCTGATGACATATGAACGTTAGTGACCGTTATTAATTTCCAGCAGTGTTTGCTGAAGTTGGAGCCAATGCAGAGGCAGGGGTGGAGGGGTGTAAGCTCAAGGGGCTGGAGATGGGATGTGGGGGTACTCAACCCAAAGGAGAAGCCAAGGACTGCATGGAGGGGGGGAATTATGGCTTTGATTAAGAGTTAGCCCTTCCAGACTGAGCAAGGTGTAGGCTGGTTAGCCAGGATGCTCTGCATGTCAGGATATCCATTCCAGTCATGGAATCATAGTATCACCGCATATCTCAAGTTGGAAGGGACCTATGAAGACCTTCAGGTCCAACACACTTTAGCCAACACACCAAAGTCCTGCATTCAAAACCACATGACGTGGTCAGTGGGCTTCACAGGACCAAGAAATGGGTCATCACGGAGCAGTGCACAGCGCCTCCTCTTGCAGCTCTCAGCCAAGTCTGCCCAGCAGAGAAGTCACACACATACTCAGCCCGTCACCTGCCCCATCCTGGCCAGCGCTGAGGAGATGCCATCACTCCTCCACCAGCTCCAGTCCCTGCCCAGACTTCTGTCTAGCTCCTGCTTACAGAATTTTGGGAGGCTTTTACCTGCAATTCGGGGAATGACCGATTTCATCCTTTTTCAAGCCTGTCCGTGCAATAGCGCCATTAATGCTGTGGAAAAGAAGGGAACAGGGGGGACCTCCAGCCTCTCTGCTGTGCAGTGGAAGGGGACGGGTGAACCGCGCATCCCTGGGCAGGTCTGTTTTTGAAAAGCAATTACTGGCAGGGAAGAAGGCAAATCCTGCATTCCTCAGCGAAGGAATCCAGATGATATCACCTCCTGCCCGGTGGCAGCAGCATTCCTGCCTGCAGCGGCTCCCTCCAGCCAGCCCCTGCCTTTGCTACAAATATTTGTTTTGGCTTGTTTTTTGGAAGCTTCCCATTACAAGGAATAACAGCAGGATGGACTTTCCTACTGTAAGGCTTGTCTCTGTACCAGTACATTAACACGGGCCACAGGTTAATAGAGGTTCACACATGCCAGCCAAAATTTTACTGCCAGTAGCAGAAGTGTGTATGTGTGTGGTAGTTGGTTTTTTGATTGGTTTTTTTTTTATTAAAAAAAAAAAACCCAAAACTTGTGTGGTGCAGCCCAGACTGAGAGGTATCAGAAATCTCTTAAAATAGAAGGCTGCCTGCTCCACTAAACCACTTTCAACCGAATTTGCTCTATTTTCTCGTATGTGTATCTGTGCTGGAGGCATGTAGGTGTGCCTCTAATCCTGTGGCTTTCTCTCCCTCATTTTCTAGTAGGTCACACCTAGTAGGATCCATCTACTAGGATGCCTAAAGCAACTCTGGATCTTTCCTAACCAACTGGCCTGGAATAAGGTGCCCTTTTCCCTGGAAGGGGAGTCCCAGTAGACGCTTCTAAGAAAAGGGTTGCAGAGGTGTGGAGCAATTGTGGGGTAACGTGGAGGCAGGACCACGTGCAGCATGGTGGCTTCTCCTCAAAAGGAAAAGATCCCCCGTGGTACCCTCCAAGACTGTTTTTAAGGCACTTGGGTGGGATTTAGTTGCCTAACCCTAGGTGTTCAACCCTCCCTGGAGCTGAGCTTAACATCTGCTTGACCTCCGAGGGCTGGTGTGGGACAGAGCTCAGTTTCCAGCTCTTCTCTCTGCTCCTCCGGATTTCGCTACGTGCTCTCAGGAACCAGGGGAGCAGAAACACACCTTGTCCAACATGTGGTATCCTCCTGCAACTCTGTCCCACTAGTTTACATTTTTAACTACCCTTAATATTATCCATCCCCGCGCAAAGGTGCTGCTTGCACCCCACTGTTCACCCACTTCTCCGTAGCACCCGTGATGATGAAGGAGGGAAGGGGGACACAACTGGAGGGTCAGGAACTGACTGTAACGTAGGTGCCTTGCAGCAGGTGGATAAATTGCTTCCTTATGCTCCAGGATGACCCACTGCTGGCACCTGAAGAAGTTTCACTCCCAGACGTTGACTGCAGGTCTAATGGGAGAGGGACAGTCCTGCCCTTCAGGGGAATATGCTAGAAGAGCAGCAGAGTGTTTTTGTGAGACGCCTGTGAGGTTAGATTACCCTAAATCCCACAAGTGCTGATGGGATCTCACTCAAAGGCACTGATTTTACTAAAACATGAGTTGTGCCACTGAGCTCCTAGCAAAGGCATAAGGAGAGGAGTGACAGGAATGGAAGCCAGCTGCATTATTAATGCCAGTACAAGGTATTGCCCCCTATCTGAGTGCATGGGTGAGCAGGTCTGGGTTATAAAAAAAGCACATTTAAGCAACCTGTAGCGATAGGACAAGGGGGAATGGTGTTAAACTGAAAAAGGGGAGATTTAGATGAGATATTAGCAAGAAATCCTTCCCTGTGAGGGCGGCGAGGCGCCGGCACGGGCTGCCCAGAGCAGCTGTGGGTGCCCCAGCCCTGGCAGTGCCCAAGGCCAGGCTGGACGGGGCTGGGAGCCACCGGGGAAGGGGGCCCTGCCCATGGCATCCAAACCGTTCCAAGATCTATTAATCCCTTTTGGAGGTTTCTCAAGCTGACGCCTCCTGCATCTGCTGATCACCTTATTCTGCCAGGCCAAGGAGGCTGTGAGCACACGGACGGGGACCCCAGGCACCACAGTCTGGCTCTCTTGGTGCCAGATATGGCCTTCATTGGCGTAACAGCTAAATCTGGATGGATCCTCACCACACTGATGGGTGAAATCACCTCTCCTTCCCCATAGGGACTGCAGGCTGCAGCAGCCTCTTTGAACCAGGCAGGAGCCAGGCGTTTTGCACAGCTGCTGGGCAGCCCGAGCCCTAAATCAACCCTTCTTCAATTAGTGCAGGACTTTCATCAGTCCTCTGTTGTTTTTAAGCTTCAGTGATAAGAGGCTTCGGTGAATGTTTCAAATTGTACATAAACAACAGCCTGCCAACATAAACACTATAAAAACACTCCCTGTAAATCACGCACCAGAGTTCACCCTTACTAGATCTATTAACATTTTCTGGAATGGCTAAAAAAAGTGCTGTGGGCTGCCAGGAGGCTCTGCAGCCACGGAACTGGGGAGAAAGAGAGACATGCAGTGCAAAAGCTTGCAAGAAATCAGCTTCTGGGAGCAGAGCTTCCTTCTCATCCTCCCACCTCGGGATCTCTGGGCAAGCTCTGCTCACCGAGAAGTAAATAAATGAGCTCCACACCCACACATGTCCTGGCCAGCATGCGGAACCTTGCACGTGTTTGCCGTTAGACACAGTATTTCTTGCAGAAAGCTGCCTGCTTTTCTGGCTTGGCTGCATCCATCTCCGCTCTTAACAGCCAGGAGTAAAGTTATCTTGCAAAGCAGCTTCAGAGGTACCCCACGGACCCTCACAGCTCACGCTGACCTTGAGGGCTAAAGCAGGAGATCAAAACCTCCTGTGTTTGGCAGCGGAGCTTTCTCTGATCTCCAGGCAGAAACAGCCTCAGTCAAACCCTACAGCAACCTGGAGAGCCAAGAAGGGGGAGGTCTGGGGCAGCCCCCACACCGGGGGCAGACCCAGCTCTGGTCTCTTTGCTGCGGGTCCTGCCTGATGAAAGCCCCACAGTGCTGCAGCCCCTGGCCATCTCCCAGGCTGGAGCCAAAGGAGAAGGCACAGGGATCCTCCCACTCTCCCAAAATCACGGCGGCACACAGTCTGTCTCACCAGCCTGGGGATGCCCAGGACAGCTTTGCTGGAGCTCCTCACCTCTCTGCTCACATGGGAATGCCAGGCAGGTCTCCATGCCCCACCCAGGGTGGCGGGATGGCTCATGCTCCACCAAACCAACATTCCCCACCGAACACTGTGTCCGTCCTGCACAAACCTGTGCATCCATTCAACCAGGAGCTGAAGCTAAGGCTGATCTCTTCTCGCCCATCTCCCCCTGGTCCTGCAGCACGAAAAATGCTTTGTCTAGGGAATTTGCAGCCTGAAAGTGACCACCTCCTGCGAAGCCAAGCCAAGCACGTAACAAAGCTCCATTGAATAGCAGCTTTCCTCTGGGTGCCCTTGGAGAAGCGGCTACATGAGCGCTGAGCAGCTTCTCCCTATTGCTGCTCCAGCAGCTGGAGCATCCCGCGAGCCAGCAGCCTTCCCTGCAGCCCCGGCAACGCTAATGGGTTGTGGCATCTCGGATGACCTTAAACACCTATGTGGGGGCAACCAAAACGGGCCCGGGGTGTCCCGTATACAGCCCATAGAGTCTGGGTGCTGGGGTCAGCACAGGGTCCTGGCCCCGGCAGTCTCCCCTTTCCCAGGGGACCCAACCACAACCCCAGGAGAAGCCGCGCTGGCAAATGAGGTTCTTGCTACAGGAAGGATTGCTTTGCAATGCCCGTGGTGTCATCTTTTCTCTCTCTCTCCTCCCCTCTTCTTCTCCAGCATTGCTTCCTTCTTATTAGCTTGATCTAGTTTGACTTGAAACTCTGCAGAGCTGGGGCTGGCTCACATCTTCCCCAGAGCCACGAGGTGCTCCCATCCCACCGATCACGAGAGGAGAGCAAAGGGCTGCTCTCCTGCTGCAGAAAGCCCCAGGGGACCTGGCAGTGCTTGCACAGGCCACCAGGTCACCAAAACACTGCCAGAGCCAGGGAGACATCGTCTGCTCTTGCATCATGTCACTAGATAGCAGCTCCTCCCCAGGGCTCGGAGCAGAGAGAAGGGCAGGGGGGAGCTGCCTGCCCTGGAAAGGAAACCAGGACATAAACTTCTTAGTGAACCTGGTTAACTATTTCTGTCTGGGAGCACAGAGGAAAGGGCTGGGCAGAGCAGAGAGCAATACCATTGTCCCCAGCAGGAAAAAAAAAAGAGGGATGATAAAAATGTGCCTGGAGGAATTTGGCACAGGCTCATGTTTGAACCGGCATCATGTTTCCAAAGCAGAGGCTTCCAGATGCACAGTAGGGCGTTCTCCGGGACGGAAACTGGTGGGGAGCATCACTTTGGGTCGTGGGTTGGATTAACTCTGCATTGATGCAGAGGGGCAGAAGGAGAAGGGATTCAAGCACCCAAAGATGCTGAGGGCTGGGCTGGAGCTGGCAGTGATGCTTCAGCCTGGCGGCTCAGCCGCAGTGGGAGACAAGCCGTGTTTCTGGGCTGTTTCCCCATGATTTTACCTATTTACATCCCCCCAGCAGCCCTCTGGTGGGCTCACAAGTGCAGTCTGTGGCTGACTGCTGGCCACCATGCTTGAACGGCACCCTGCACAAAGCAGACAAGGCTCTTGACTGAGTGTGTGTGCAAGAAAGTATTAAAAAGGGCCAGAAATAACAAAGCAAAGCAGAAACAGCCTCAGGAGATGCCGAGATCCCTCAGTCCTTGCTGTGTTGAATTAGGTCTTATCTGTGGAAATGAGGCTGCTGCATGTAAATTCACTCAGAAGAAAATAGGGCTTCATGACTCCAACACCACCCCAGCCCCATGAAGCAGCTGGTGCTACCCTGTCACCCCCTGGTGCTGCTGGTCCCCTCCCAGCAGAGGCCAGGTGGTGGTGGCATCCCTGACAGATGACAAGCGGGGCCAAGGCTTGTTGAGTGTCATTAATGATCAGCATGATGGGAGCCAGTTTGGGGCCAGTCGCAGCTGGGGGGACCTCAACAAAGCTGGAGAAACAGGCTGGTGGCACCCAGGTGAAGTTCAGCAGAGGCAACAGCAGAACGGTGGCCCTGGCTGGGGACGGGACACAGGACAGTGGGAAACGACTGGCTGGGGAGCAGCTCTGCAGGCAAGGACCAGGGGTCTTGGTGGTCCAGTGGGGCATGAACCAGCAGTGTGTCCTTGCAGCAGAGAAGGCTGCCCCGATGTTGGGCTGTCACAGCAAGACTGTAGCCACTGGGCTGAGCGCTGCTATCATCCCCTGGGTTCTGCCCTTGTAAGGCCACAACTGGATACTCTGTCCTGTTTGGGGCTCCCTGATGCAAGAAGGGTACTGGAGTGAGTCCTGCAGAGGCTTCTAAACTGGTTGTGGGCAGGAGAATGGGATGTCCAAGGAGAGACTGAGCGAGCTGTGTCAGATCAGCCTGGTGAAGAGAAAGGGAAGATCTTACGGGTGTGTGCAGCTGCCTTGTGGGAGGTTATAGAGAAGGTGGGCCAGATGCATCTCAAGAGTACACAATGAAACAACAAGATGAAGCCAAAAAATTTCAGCTGGATATGAAATAAAAAATTCTCCATGAAAAACATTGGCACAGGGAGCTGGTGGGATCTCCACCCTTTGAGATAACTCAACTGGACAGGGCCCTGAGCAGTTTCATTCAATGTCAAAAGTTGTCCTTGCGCCTTGACATCCTGAGGTACCTTCAGCCTCTGTTGTCCTGTGATTGCACAACTCACCCTCTGGATCCCCATCAGTCCCTGCTTGCTCAATATCTCCCACATCTCTGCACCCACTGGTGACCAGGAGAAGATGGCATCCTACCCAGGAGACTGCTCTGCCCCCAGGGTGAGCAAGAAGGCAGACCACAGAAGAAAGTGTGCAGCTCCTGGAGAAGCTCTTCTGAGACCCTGCTCAAGGGCTTGACTTGCCCTTCTAGAGCCACCTATGCTCTAGGGACAGCCCAGGGCACCTGAGGTCGGGACATGGGGCTGGCAGGCAGCCCTGGGGTTCCCACCTTCTGGGGAGGCAACCAGAGAGCTGATGCGACACCCCACAGCACCGAAAAAAAGGCAGAGGCAGGGAGATAAACAAAGCACTCTAGCAAAATTAAAGTGAAATAGCAATTTACCCCTTATGCCTTAATTTATAGGATGGGGCTCCTTGTTTGCTATCCATTTCCCCTATCTCTATTCCTATGGCCCCAGGCTGCACTGATAGTGTGCAGCAAGCCCGCACAAACTTTTTTTTTTTCCCCTGACATCAAGAAGCAGAAACACCAGCTGTTTATGTGGCCGATCACCAAGATCTCCAAGAAACAGAGTGGGTCAAAGGAAGCTGCACAGCCTTAAAAATGACCCTTGGACTGGTTTGATGAGCTTGGGGTGGAAGAGTTCCAAAGAAGCCGTAAGTTATGGCAAAGGAGAATCCTCTGCAAGCGCTTGGACCTGCAGAAATACGGTGGATGCCACATGCCGCAGTCCACCTCCACAGTGCATTACTGGGGAAGGAGGGGTTTCCTTATTACACACACCAAAAAAAAAAATCTTCTGGTATTTTGATCTTGGACAACACCCAAGGATTGTCTCAGAAATAGCTCTCACAGCTTGCAGGAGTACAAGGCACAGAGTCCCTGTCTGTGACATGCCCCTTTCTCCCACCACCACCCTCTCATGACTCACTTGCGCTGGGTTACATCAAATTTCCTTCCTCTGACTTTCTAAGGAGGCTTTGGACAGAGGACAGGTTGCCCTCCTGTGGCATTTCAAAGTAATCTGGGTGAAAGGAGGTGGTGCCTGTGGGCCCCTAAAATCCAAGGGACTCTGTTTCCCTCTGGTTGGGATATGGGGGTATTCACTCAACCCCTGCCAGGAGAGGACATGGTGCTCTCCCATTAAACACAGCTTAAATAAATTTATTAAGCCAAGCCCCTGTGCTTGGTATAGATGGAAAGGGCATTTTGTAATGGGAATTATACAGCCCCCAGCATGTGAAGCGCCTCCCTACCATGCACAGGACACAGCAGGGACCAGGAGGGCTCAGGGCATCCTTCCAGCCCCACTCTCCAAGGATCCCTTTAGACAAAAGCTACCGTTTGCTACAAATGTACCATCAACCTGGAGTAGGAAGGATGTAGCCAAGGGTCACCCATCAACCACAAGGAAGGTCTTAGGGTTCTAATGAGGATGGAACCAATAAAGGCTACAGGAACACAACAGCATCTCTACACGAGCTTCACCTAAAGACTGAGAGGTGTTGACGACGGATACAAGTTGGAGGAGATCCCACCCCAAAGGAGCATCCTGTGTGTTTGGTAGCCAACAGGAGACTTTTCTCTCAAGGAAGGCTGGTTAGCCAAAAAGATAAGGCCACCAAGGAGCACGTTCAGCTCCTGCTGGTGGTGATGCTGCCGAGCCACTGCCCTCCCCGTGCCTCAGTTTCCCCAGACATCCTTTATGGGGTGCTTTGAGATGTGAGGATCAAGTGTGCTCACATCCTCAGACATTATTTTAAGAAACCAAACAATACAAAGCACCTTACAGAGAACATACACTTATCAATGGATCTTTTGTCGATAGGTTAGAGACACCAGCTGCAAAACCGTATCTTCTGCTGGGCTGAGCTCCTAGGGGTGCCGGTCTCCAAACAGCAGCTCATGATGCATGAACAGGTACCACCTAAGCTGACGCTCCAAAGCAAGCAGGCTGCAGACCCCAAAATCTACTGTGCAACCAGGAGTCTCAGAAATATAACCCAAGGGACAGAGAGAAGGACTAGCAGGAAAACCAGACCCTGAAGCATCTTCCCCTCCCCACCTCTGGTGGCCTAAGATAAACAGGAGGTTTGGGATGGGGACCGGTCAGAAGGTCCCAGAGCATGTTGGGGTTTCCATCAGCAAAAAGTTTTCAAATTAAACAGATGTATTTAAAGAAACTGGTTTATTTAAATTAAATAAACCGACTGTTTAATCCCAGACTCCCTGGAGATGGATTTGCACTGCCCTGTGTGACAGGGATGATTTATGCCCACAAAGTGCACACAAAGTGATGCCAAATAGGGGTGTTATGTCTCTTACCACCAGCAGGAAAAGCAATATGCGAATGTTAGGTCATGGCAAACGCATTCCCCACCCAAGTGATGGGGAAAGGGCAGAAAACGAAGAGCTGGGGAGAGCAGGGTGGGAGCAGAGGTAGATCGAAGCAAGGAAGGGAGTCTGCAAAACGCCTATAATCAGCCAAGCTAAAACCATCCAGTAAAATATCAAAATAAAGCAGAGGGGAAGAAAAAACAAAATAAAACAAACCAAAAAGTAACATACGGAGAAGCGCTGGGCTCAGTCCTTTGCAAAACCATCCCATCCTTCCGTGCTGTGGTGCGCAGAGCTGCAGGCAGCGCCCTGTCCCGAGCTCCCTGGCCGCTGCTTTTCCTCCCTCCCACCCCTTCGAACCCAGCTCTCTTCCCGCTGCACCAGCCGGGAGACGATGACGTGGAGACCTCCACCGGGGAAGCTTTCTGAGACGGGAGAGCTCCTCCAAGTCTGACGCTGCAAACCCATCGTTCCCTGGGATACCAAGGATTTCTTCCCCTTCCTTCTATTTTTTCTTTCTAAGCACCCAAAAAAAGTCCAGAAAAAATGAGAATGTGGCAATGTTTTCAGGAGCCAAGAGCAATGCTTGGGGAAAAATTCAAATAAATCAAATCGTCTAAAGGTTTAGGGCTAGTAACAGCAAAAAGAGAGCTCCTTGGTGCAGGAGGGGAGGCGGGAAGCGGAGGTGCTGCCACGGGATAAGAAATGCTTCCTTCTTGTCTGAACTTTTCCTTTCTGTTCAAGCAGGGGTGAAACAGAAAGGAAAGTCGGCTGCAAACTCGATCTGTCCTTACAGCTGCAGTGACACACGGTGCCAGCATCAAAACCCTCTTTTTCCCCCCCTGTGACTTACATCAAACTGAACAGCCCAAAGCTGTGCCTGTTGCCCAAATTTTACAATTTTGGTATTTTATGTTGGCCAGGGGCTCCCTGCCAGCTCCATCCCAGAGCTTTCTCATCACTCTGCTCCCTTCCCAGCCCCATTTTGCAGGGCTGGAGGGGTGGCTGGAAGCATCACCCTGTTCTGTGGATAACAGCTGGAATGGAATAGAGGGGACAATTTCCTCCTGCTCCAGCCCCCCCTCCTCTGCCAGAGGGTTTTTCTTCCCTCCCCCCCCCCCACCCCCATGCAGGTCTCCAAAGAGGGCAGTGAGGTTACCCCAAACTTGAACACAACAAGCAGAAATCAAATCATTGCCCCCATCCAGAGGCTACAACCCAACCTTTGGTGCATTGTTATCTGTTCCTTTGTGTTGCCAGCTTGCGTGACTTTATGATTGATCTCACAATAAATTGATGTTTTCTTTAAAGGCCCCGTGCTGCAAGGCGAGATTTGGCTTCTAGGAGTCCAAATCAGCAAGGTTTTGCTTGGTGCAGTTAAAGAACCTCCCCCAAACTTCACAAATCCAGCATGAAGATGGCTCTAAACCTTTACAGTCTGGTGGTTCTTCAACATCCTAATCCTACAGGGACCCAAAGCATGTCCCTCGGCATTTCTTAAGTAGCACCCACCATGTGAAACTACTCAAAATAAATTGTTTTTCCCAGTTTTAAGGAGAAGGGATGTCCTTGCTCCCCAGCACAGCTGGGATAGGGCAGCCAAGTTTTTCATCCTCTGATTTTTCAAGTGTGTTTCTTCTCTCCAGCTGCTTTAGAGGAAGAACAAGCTGGGAAACAGCCTGGCTGACTGTGCAGGGGGTATCTGTTCCCAGGAGGGGTTTTCAAGAGAAAATTAGCTCATAGGTTGCTCTGGGGGTGGAGGAGGAAGAGAGAGAAGGGAGGCATCGCCGCAGTGCTTGCTCCTGCAGCTGGTGCTGCCCTTGACACAGTCACAAGCCAAAACGTCAGCCCAAACGAGAGGTTTTCAAGCAGATTTTGGGCAAGGAAAACACCCTTACTAGAAACTGTTTAGGAGAATCCTTTTGTAGGTGCCCAACCTGAAAACAACCTTAAATATGCTTCTAAAAAAACCCCCAGCCTTGCTCTGTTTTGGACCCAGAGCAAAGTCACATTCAGCCTTGTTTAAAACAGTTTCAGGCAAAACCCTGGATCCAAATTTTAAGGGATTGCCCAGACCCCAAGCAGAGTTGGATTTCGTGTAGCTTAAGCATGTATTTAAAACAAAACATTTTACAAGCATAAAAAGTAGCAAGACAATTTGCATGGCTCTCTACATCAACTTTACGTATACTACATAAATATGTTACATTAAAAATGTATTATATATAAATATCTGCAAAATATATTACAAGGATCAATGAAAGAGTGACATGGCCCCCCAGCATGAAGAACAGAGCATCCTTTTTCCCCCAAATCCCCCTTTTCCTCCCCATCAGTTATATCCCCAGAGTTGTGCCTCAGGAAGGAGGGAATGAGACGAGCCATACCTTTCACAGCCAGGAAAAAAAGGTGCGTCTGAGCTGTAGGTCTTCACCGCATAACCGGAGACCTTCAGGGCAGGAGAAAGCCCTACAGCATGACCAGCCACAGCCCTGCAACAAAGCCAAGGAGGAGGCGATTATTCCCGGGCATCTCTCTGCCAGGCACAATACGGCAGCGTTTCAGCGCCCGCGCTCAATGCTGTCATTGTCCCCTCCAGAGCTGAGGCTCCTGCATGCAGTGGCACGGGGTGAAGCTTCTGCTCCTCTGCAACCTCCCATAAAGCTTTGTCCCACTGCTGGAGAGGACCAGGAGACTGGCTTGCTCCTAGGGCAAGATAACAGACCTAGGGACAGGAGACATCTCAGTTGTGCCTTGCCAACGCCATTGTGCTATTGCTTGGTGTGAGGTTCCTGCAGGAAGGAAATAGGATCTTAGATAAAAATACATCATCAGGGGTACAAAGACAATGGGAAGATTGGATTGAGAACAGGTGTTAACAGCGCACTGATAAAACAGAGGGATGCTGCCGGTGGTAATTTGCAGGGATCCTTCCAGGGACTTCACATCTGGGTGCCGCATCCAGTGGAGGAGCACACTGAGGAACTGGAGAGGGTCTGGTGGTGGCCACCGAGACGGTCAGGGCCGGAGGATGGGATGCGTGAGGGGAGGCTAAGCTGGCTCTGGTCAGACTGGAGAAGAGCAGAGGAGACCTTATTAATAAATACAACTATTAAATGGGAAAGTGGCAAGAAAACAGAGCCAAACTCTTCTCAGAGGCGCTACATTGGCTGCAGCTAGGATGATAGGAAGGCACGAAGGAAAAATCCTGCCTGTCTTTAGAAACACCAGGAGCTGCTGTAAAAAGACCAGTGAAATTTCTTCCCCATCACAGTGGATAGGACAAGGGTGGTCAGGTTGGATTTCAGCAATAAAAACAGCAAAGAGCCCAGAGGTGCTACCACAGCAGTAGCGTCTGCTTTATTCTTGCTCCTACCTGCCAGCCCTGGTGTCTGTGGGTTAGGAGCAGGTCCTAAAGCTGCTGGGGTGAAGCTGCAGGGGGATGGCCCTGAGGAACAGCATCCAGGCTTCAGGGGAGAAAGGGGTGAAAAAAAACATGGTCCATAAAGGCAAACGAAGTGTGGAAGAGCTGCTGTGAGGGAGCTGGGCTGCTCCCCAGGGCTGCTGGCAGAGGCAGCACGTGGGAGCCCAGGAGCAGGGGGAGGGAGCAGAAGGGATGTTCAGCCCAGGTTTGAAGCCACAAAGATGTTCATGCTGGCTGACTGCAGACGTTATGGCTTGCTAGCCTCCACAGGTCAAGCTACAGTAAAATTTAGCAATCAGATACCCAATCAATGAAACATGCGAGGTCATCCTCCTCATCCAGAGGAGCAGCCCGACAAGCTCTCTCCCCCAACGGGTACTGGCCGTGGCACCTCAGGAAGGACGATTAATCCACTGGTGTGGGCAGTGACACCAGTCTCCCCTCTCCACCTGATTCAGGGTGCTGTTTTCTCTCTCCAGTCCCCGCTACCATGTCCGGGAGGCATCCATGGGACCACCACAATGTTCAAAAACAAGGCATGCAGCTCGAGTATCCTGCACTTCCAACGAAAATTTACAAGCGTTTTTTTGTTTTGTCCCCACCCTATACCTAGTACATCCAGGTGAGCACATTGCTAGTTGGAATAGTGGGGAGCACTGCACTTGGCTTTTTGGAGTGTTTTCCCAGCAGGGCTCAGTCCCCATCAGCTCCGTGCTGGCTTTGTGTTAGGGAGCCAGGGACATTAACTCATCTCTGCTATCAGCTGGGCTTTGGCTGGATCCACTTAAAACCCACTGAATTCAGCAAAAGCTCCCTAGCTCTTCCTTTCTGGCTTTGGACGTGATCAAACATCCCCATGCCATGGCTGCAAGACCAAAGTCAGGGATCATTGAAAAGGCTGTTCCAGGAGGGCAACTGGATGCCCACCACGAAGGCACATTGCTTTCCATCAGCAAGACTTGCTTCATAGCAAACAGGAGCAGTAACACCCCGCCCCACGCCGCCCCCCCCCCCCCCCCCCCCCCCGAGCTTCAAGGGAAGATCTGCAAATTAATGCAAATTGAAAAAGGCTTTGGCCACTGCAAGGGGACAGCCACCCTGTCCTTCCCTGCATCCACTGGATCTGGCTCTCAGGGGTCTGCTCCCAACATGGGTTCAATAAAATAATTCTCTCTACAAGAGAAATAATAATTAAAAAATCATATATAAGTATTCACCAAGCTCCACCTGGGTACCAGCATTTTGCCTTCCCTGCCTCCCTTCTTTTTATCACCTCCTCACATCTCTGGCAGCCAGATTGGGGTAAGTAAAATCCAGGAAAACATCCTGTTCCTCCCTCCTTTGGTGCCTGGGGAGTGATAAATCAGGCATCAGGAGGGGGATGTGCCCCTTACTTCACAAGCATCCGGTTGTACCAGTTGCCGCGCACACAATCTGAATTGCAGATGGCTTCTGGCTATTTATGGGGCTGGAGCCACATCCAGGACAAGGGGAATCACAGCTGCTATTGTTGGAAAAAGCTGAGCCTTTTTTGTTTCCCATTTTTGAAGCCTGAGAGCAGGGCTGAGCTTGAGAAACAGGGAGCATGGTGTTGATGCCGGCGTTCTGCACCAGCCGGTGCTCCTTGTAGCATGTTCCCCCCATCCAGAGCCAGTCAGGTTTATGGATCAGCATCCCGCACTCTCCAGGGACAACACTGTTGCACACCCAGTCGATGAGGCTGACCCAAATACAGTGCCCAGCAAGGCAGGCACATCCTGGCTCCTGGTCTGGCTGCCAGGGCAGCTTTTATGCTAATGGAGCTGATGGAGCTGATGGAGCTGGAGACAGCACGATTCCTACAAGCACCTTGGAGCATGAGGTACCAACCCCGCTCCTCGATACCCTGTGCTAGAAAGAAAACTGTGTCCTCCCCCACAACTTGCTTTCCAGCAGCATCACGGTCAGGGAAAATGAGTCCCCAAGGAGCAGCGTCTTGGCCAAGGGGTGCTGGCACAGGTCCCGCCAGGGTCAGTTAGCCCCAGTGAGAGTTATTAGCTGTTGTTGTTATATGGGACCTACCTGTTGTCGGTGTTGGTGGTGCTGGTGGGTGTCTCAGTCAAGCCACGGCAAGGACAAGCCTGTCTCAGTGTGAGGCAGCAACAGCTGGCACGTGACTGTCACCTCAGTGTCCTGTGGGAAAACATGAAAAGGGCATCAGCATCCCTGGGCAGGGACCACATCACCTGGCATCAGACCAATCTCAGCTAGAGCCCCCTGGAAAAAATCCCACAGTCCAGAGTGGCTGGATTCCCCAGGTGGGGAAAGCTACCCCCAGCCCACCAAGCCCACCTCCCACGGGCATGCTCCTCATCTGCTCCAGCACAAAGTCAGGTGGCTTCACATGGCATGCAAGAAGCCAGAGGGTTTTGCACTGCGGCAGGCTGGGGAGCGCCAGCGTGTCTCACCCCACAGCTCCACTGCGGAGGAGTGACCCCTGAGTGAGGGCTGACACCCCAACCCCCCTGCAGTAAGGCTCTCGGCCCTGGTTTGAGGCATGCAGGCTGCTGGAAGATTTCCTAGAAGAGGTTTGCTGCATACCAACAGAAACGCAGGTGCTGGATATAGTAGGAAAAAAAAAAAAGTTTTTTGCCAGAAAAGCTGGTGGGCTGAGACCCCCCAGCCAGCACTAACACCACTGATACGCTGAACAACCTCTCCAGAAGGTCCTAAATGCATTTAAGGAGCCCAGGCTGGCTTGCAGTAAGGTTTATCTCCCCCAGTAACTACTTCTGACAGCACTTGGGGCGCTGTAGCCACAGCCCTACCCATCCATGCCATCCCCACGCACCAATGGGAGCACATCCCATCGCACTTTTGCACCTGGGATGCTAAATCCCCGTGCTTGCGATCGGAAGCACACACGCAGACTGAGCCAGGCACTGATGGACAAGCAAGAAATCCACCGTTATTCCTACTTCTTTTTTCCCCCTCATTGCTTATTTTATACGCTGGCTGCCCAATTATTTCCCAGGCTGGCTCTGCCCTGCGGTGCCTTTTTGCAATGGCACAAAAGCAAGCTTGAAAATCAGGGCTGCCTCTAAAAGCACTGAGATACCAAGAAAAGCCACGGCAAGGACAAGCCTGTGGACCGTGAGATCATCGGAGAGGGGCGTGATGCTGGAAGGAGCCACAGGCAGATGGGCTTTGGGCTAATTTTGGCTGCTTGGAGCTCTCCTGGAGTGAGGCTCCAGCCTTTCCTGGCTTCCCCCAGGAGGATGTGGGCACCAGCTTCAGGGACTGCCTGCCCTCACGCACCACTGGTCCTTCCCAGGCTGTATCTTGGTGCCGTTGAGTTGGAGCAGAGGTCACCTCTGCGTCTAAAGTCACCAATGCCACGTTTGCCCCTTGAAGGGGTATTTCTATTGCCAAAGACCTTGGATGAGCAGGAGGTTGGAAGAAGCGATCAGCTCCTGCCCCAGAAGCCGCGTGTCAGCCCGGATTCAGCAAAAAACACAAAAGCGAGACTGCAAAGCAACTACTTTGAAGTAAAAGTGCTACAGGGGTTTATTGGTTTTTGAGTTCCAAAATACCCTCAACCCCAGCCGGGGAGAGCCCTGGAGGAAGGTTTTATCCCTGCTTTTCCTCAGTGTGGCTCCTCATACCATCCCACGCACCCTTCCTGTGCGGATAAGCCTTCCTCCTCCAGCTTCTTCCTCTTGCAGGGAGGCAGGGTAAAGTGCTACTGCACTTCCCAGAGCATCTCACAGAGCTGAAATCTGTCCAGTTTTATCCCAGTCTGATGGAACAGTGAAAATACGTATCTATGTATGTGTGCCTCATATATATAAAATCCTTTTTTCTGACATTTCTGCAAGCAACCCAGGAGCAAGCCCATTCTTTCACTTGGGTGTAGCCTGAGATGGAGCAACTGACATCTCAGCCAGACTCAGGGCCATGCCTGGGGAGAGAAATTAATCCCTGTTGTCCCATGGGGCCAGGTGATGAGGCTTTTAATGGCTGTTGGGACACGTAAATAAAACCACACTGGATTGCGTGAGCTTCCTCTTGTCCTTCACCTCACCCACCTTCACCCCAAAATGCTCCAAACCTGTTGGTTGGTATGTTCAGCCCCTTCCTGCCTGGAAGATCTCCTGGGTGGGAAAGAGGGTCCCTCAGGACTGGCATCTTGAATCACAGAAAACCCCGGGGCAGGGATACTCCTGCAGCCTCCCTTTGCCAGTGATCCCTTGATCCCATCGCCAGCCCCACATCGAGCACCAGGAGCTGCCGCTCACAGCTGTGTAGGGTCCCAAGTTCAGTGGCCGCCACAACTGCAATGCTCAGGACTGTCCCTGCCTGCCCCAGAGATGCCTGCATGGCTGCATCCCCCACGAGCTGGTACCAAAACAACAGATCCAGAAAGGTATTTATGTTTGCAAATGCAATAAAAGAGACATCTCATTTCTGAGGATGCAGAAATGAAACTCATTTCAACAGGTGCTTCACCCACCTGGTTATGAGATTCCATGAGCAGTGTGGCTCCTCCAAAACATCAAACCCTGAGAGGGGCACTGCTGACAGCACCCAAAAACAACTCGCGAGAGAGACTCAACAGCTACATCACCCATTCGGCGACCAGCCCAGCTCCAGCAACCCACTCCTGGTCCCTCTGCTACCCATTGCCATGCCAGTGGCCACCCCGTCACCTCACATTAGTGCTGGGCATCCAGGCGTTCGCTGCTTTGGTCTGGCAGACACAGCAGCAGCCGCTAAAAGCGGGTCACCCAATATAGGGTGGGTTATTTAGGACTTCCCTACCAGGGAAGGGGGACACAATCAGCTAAATGACTTCTCTCCTCCCCCCCCCCCCCCCCCCCATTTTCCAAGTGCTGGCAGCGTGGCCACACAGCTGAAGCATCGTCCCTTCCTGTTCCCGGGCACCACTCACCTGTCCCAGAGGGATGCTGGAAGGCTGGGCTGGGGGCTGGCAACCGTGCAGCTCTCGGGGCGTCGGCAGGAGAGCTGGGCATTTCCATCTGACAGCTCTGCAGGTCCCATGCAGTGGCTGGAGACCACCGGACTGAGGTCAGCGCCGTGTCCTGCACCTCCGTGTCTTGCTGCTCGGCAGCGCAGGCCCCCTGCGCTTTCCTGCTGTCATTTCTGCCATCTAGAGGGGATGTTTCCCCATTGCAAATGCATCCCTCAAAACATGATGAAACCCCACAATTCAGAAAAAGAAAATAAAATCAAGTCTATCACTCACCACCACAGGAACAGCCTGGCCACAGCGGTTCACACCATCAGGATGGGGAAAGCCAGATGCTGTCAAGCAGGTCCATCCCTGGAAAAGTTTTGGGGAGCATTTTCTTGCTCATTTAACCAAAGCTAGAACCTCACAACATGAAACTCATGACAACAGAAAGGAGTATTTCAGTCTAATCTAGGAAAAATATATTTATAATGGCTCAAGAGAGGTGAGTGATCAAAATAATCATCTTCCTGAATGCAAGCGAGGTACTAAAAGGGTTGCCCAAGGTCTGGTTCTGCTTACTGCTGTCCATAACGTGGAAGATGGAGCTCAGCAAATTAGGAGGTGGCCTGGACCAAGAAGTACTGTAAGCGTACTGGAGCAGAGCAGCTGGGTAAACTGGCGAGATGGGATATGAAGAGGATGAAACCCAGCAGTTGGGTGTAAGGTACAAACCTGCTGTAGTAAGACATGGTTTTGCTGAGAAAATACCGGAGCCTGGCATTGCATGGTCCAGCCGTTGGTGGCCTGCACAACACCAGCTTGATCTGGGTTTGGTGCGGGGGGAGTCAGCTGGAAGCCACCACCTGTGGGATGGCAGCTCTGATGGATTTGCCATTTGTCCAGGATCAAATACACAGTGCCTGCATCTGCCAGGACAACAGGCTCTGGCACAAGTGACCCTGCAAGTGGCTGTGCCACACACAGCTGTTTGCCGCAACTGTTCCTTCCCTGCAGCCCAAAACCAGGTTAACCACCTGGTGATGGTTAATGATGGTTAATAACCAGAAGCAACATCCCTCATCTCTCTCCTACACTCACCTCTGGCAAAGGCTGGGGTGCTTTGAACACAGGGGCGCAGTGAGGAACCAGCCCCTCCAAGGAGACTCAGGATACGACCTGCTGGAGGGACCAAAGGGCTCAGAAGTTACATGAAAACATCAATATTAAGGCTGAAGAAAGCTGGGGAAGTGAAGTGCAAAGCATCCTTCCAGCCCTTGTCAGGCAAAGCTCTCCACGTCTCAAGCCAGAGACCAGTACAAGGGACAGTGGCTACACATCAGCTGGATCCCTCCTAGGAAAAGGGATTTATTGCTGCCCTCAAGCACATCAACCAAAAAGGCTTCACAGCTCAGGAAGGAAATCTTAATATAAGAGCATCTAAAAAATCTACCTGCACCTAAACTTGAGTGGAACAACAAGCACATGTGAATTACAAGATTGCTGCCAGGATGGCAGAGGAGAAGCTCACCGTACTTTTCCCTCAGAAAAAAAGGCAGCAGATAGATCATATCCCACAACCATTCCCTTCTCCTCTTGGCTTACTAAACAAACCCGTCTATTCACAAGGACTGTGGTTAGAGCAGCCGAGCTGCACTGACATGCCGCTCTGCCACAGCAACACACCACCACACTGCAGAGGCTGAGGGTGGCAGGCACATACGATCAGAAACGCCTGGAGGAGCTGTACCCAGATCTGCAAAAGGAAGTGGGAACCAGAGGGACAAGAGGATGCCAACACTTGTGACGTCAGGTGCCGGTAAAGGCAGGAGTCCCTTTGTCTGCAGGTGGAAATGGGGGGGTCACATCAATCTAAACAGCTCCCTGTTATTGAGCAGAATTCACTGGCACAACATGGACCTCCAAAAATACTGCCAGTGGGCTCCTAAGTCATGTGCTGGAGCCACAGCTGTCCAGACAGCTCCTCTACAGCCTCGCAGAGCAGCTCTACCCTTTGGCAGCAGATGCTGTGCAATCGCTTCCAGAGCACCTGCCTGAGGTACAAACCTGGGAGAGCACACGCTGAGTGTGTGGCAAACAGAAACACAAGCGCAACCAGGTTTAATTTTCTTTCCTTTTAATAGAAATATCCTAGAGTAACCAGGGAGGAGGATCAGCCTAAAGGGAATGTCTCTCAGAATAAAATAGTGTGACGTGCTTCAGGAATGATGTGCAAAGTTAAAAGGTCCAAGCAGGCTCAGCTCAGGACTTCCTGGATTCTTGGGTCTTCTTGATTTCCTGCAAGGAGATCAGTAAAACAACTGAGCATCTCTCACTCCTTGGTTACAACTCATAGTTTTCACAGCTTCACAAACGATCATCTCCTCAGCCCAGCTCCACAGCATCATGGGAGCAAGCCCAGAGCTTGCACCCAAACCTTTAGGGACAAGGCAAATTTGACTTAAAAGGCTCTTAAAAAAATAGCACACTACTTCCATACTTTCCAGGGATGTATTTTTATTTTGCCCCTAATCCAGTATTATGCTGGATCCCTTTCCCACTCTTAGGCCACTTGATGCATCATCACTCACACGTGATCTGTGCTCAGCTACGCCACTCAGCAGCTCAAACCAGATCAAGTATGGATATGAGGTCACATTTTGGTGGTTGCCTATAGACAAACCCTCACCTGCTCAGCCCAGAGGTCATGCCTGCCTGGGGAGCAAGGCAGAAAAGCCCTGAACGACTCACCTCCAGGAGTACCTCCTTCAATTCGGAATAGGCTTTTTCCAAATCATCATTAATAATGACCAAGTCGAAAAGGCCAGGCTCTTTACCTGGGGAAGGAGACAAGGACAGTGGAGTTAAAAAACCACGTTTCTTCCCTGTGTCATCTCCAGTGCGTGCCCGAGATCCTGTGGCATTATAATATTACGATTTCCGCCACTGCTAATGCGCTTCTCTGCCAACTACCCACAAGTAACTGCAGTGGGAAATGATATACAATGGTGCTTAGATCAAACTCAGCTAATGTCCAAAGCCCTGCCACACACACCCCTTGGAGAACACAAGTCAAATATTCATGCAAAAACCAGTTCCTAAATCACCAACGCATCCCCTCTCCCTGCACGCATCACTCAAAGTCCCCTGGACTTACTAAGTTCCAAATCTACACGGGCTGCAGCCAAACGCTTCAGTAAAGTTTCTTCTGTCTCAGTCTTTCGGTCACGTAGTCTTTTTTCCTAAACCCAATGACAAATATATTAAAGAAACGTGTTCAAAATGCTGCACACAGAAACCATCCCCCACCCAAAAAGCCAGCGCTGGCTGCCGTTAACTACTGCCAGCGACCACGGGCCTCATTTAAAGCCCAGAGCAAACCAGAAGCCAAGCTCAGTTTGGGCTCAGGATCTCCTACCCGGAGCTCGGGTTCCCAGTCTCTTATCCCCCTATCCTGTGGTCTGGGTTTTTTTTGCCTGTACTCCTGGGAGACAAAATCTCTCTGTTGGGCTCTGGCACCTGGTGCTGTTGGCTTCCTCCTCCACAAACTCAGCAAGAAATACAGACTAACTGATCTACTGAGAGTGTGAAGGGCGAGCCAGGAGTCATGGTCTTCACTGCCACATACTCCTTGCACAGCCTCAGCAACTTGCGTGTCTGTGTTCACATCCCTTTCTGAATCATGACAGTCATTTAACTTCTGCACACTGCAGTCGTCATTATACAGGGTCCTGCAAGATCAGAGGGGTATAGGATTTCTGGTGCTGCAGAGAAACAACCTCCCTCAGTTTAACTTTAATTGCTGGAGCCAAATTTCAGCACAAATAGCTCCTTCTCTCCCCAGTATTAAGCATAACTTATGCATTTAAAGGCTGGGCACGCTGCAATGGAATCAATAACCCAATACAGGCAAACACATCAAGGTGTGGGAACTGTACAGGAGGGACTCAAAAAAACAGCAGAGGAAGATTTATCCCTGGGAGCCAGAGACTGGGGAGCTGGGCTGGGCAGAGGTAACAGTGTGCTCAGAAATGTCCTCCCCACCTGTTCTACGGCCCTTAAAAACATACAGATGAATCAATGAGGGGGGAACCCCCATCGCTTCAGAGCAAGACGCTGATTACCTCTAACTGCCTAACGGCAAAGGAAGGCGGTCGCTCACCAAGATGTCTATGGACGGAGGCTGCACAGAGATGTAGATGGGGTTCAGGTCTGTCTTCTTGATGTTCTTCACACCCTGGATGTCAATGTCAAGGACGCAGATCTGGTTCTGGGCCTGAACAGCCTGCACTGCACCTTTACTGAGAACAGAGCAAAGAGGGAAGGGGTCAGAGCATACAGCCACAGCAGTAGTGGCTTGGCCTATCCCCCTCCAGCAGCAGGTCTTCACCTCACAGGGTTCCCGTGTCCAAACTGTGGTAGAAGAGAAGAAAGCACCTGCCCTGCTCTTGCTAAACAATTTCTCTTTCCCCAGGTGTCCTCTGGGTTCCCAGGGTGGAGCAGGGACCTGCTGCCTCCTGCTAGACAGACTGGCAAAACCACGAAAGAAGGTGTGGAAATGGATGTCTGACTATCCCATGGGCAGTGTGGCTTGGGTACAGTCTGTACAGCTCCTGCCTTTGACAAAGACAGGAGCAACCTTCACCAAAGAGCAAAAACACTGAGAACTTTCCTCCTGCAGAGATCCACCAACTTCTGTACCCATGCACTCTCCTGAAGGATGCTCGATGGAGATGCACTTGCCTCAGTCACAAGGTGCAAAATCAAGAAAATATGTTTTAAGTGGTGGTTCTTGTATGTCATTAAAGATGGTATCTCTTCCCCCAACGTAGGGGAATTTACCGCTGAGATGCTTTGAGTTGATTTCAGCCTCCAACCTCACATGGCCACCACCACAGGCGGAGCACACACAGCATTAATATGCAGAGGGGACCAAAGATGACAGAAACAAACCTGAGCTCATAATTTAATTTGGTTGAAGTATCACATTCCTGCAGTTTTCAAGTTAATTGGCTTAAGATGTCTTTTCAGCACCCACTCTCAGGAAAAGGTACCAAAATCAACCCCACCTACACATCAGGCATCAGAGAGCAGCTGTCTCCTCCACACTGCAGCCAGCTGGATTAAGCAGGACACACGTGAAGGAAGGAAACCTGTCCTACACAGGATGAAGCCAGGGCTTAAAGAGCCTGAACTCAGTTGTCTCCTTGGTGCTGGGTATTTGGAAGATGAGCTGTCAGGTTTCCCTTCTCTTGCCAAACCAGCAATACTGCAAGCATCAAGGCCAGGGCAGGGGATTGTGCTCCTCCATCAGCCTCTGAGGGAGCACAGCCAGACCCCTGCAAGGCTGCCCTTAGCTGTGGTGACCGCAGTGAGTGACACATTGAAACAGTTACATTACTGAAATGCAAAATCACCAACTGCTCCTTCAGAGTTTTATACCTACAGCATGTTCAGACTGCGGCGGCCTTATGCTGGCACCTTCCATAAGGAAACCACCCTCAGAAACTTTGCTGTCTCTAAAAAAATCTCAAAAAAGCACATTCAGCTCTTTAAGAAATATAAGTCTTCCTGAAAACCATTTCAGGCAAATTTTTTTAACATAACTAATTCAATATCTCAAGAAACATTTAACTTCCCTCCTTAGCAGGTCCTATACTATAGCACCACAATTTTCTCACAATAATTACGTAAGATATCTGACTTCTAATTAACATTGCAGCTTAATGTTTTATTGATCATCAGCTCCAATGCCGAGGGCAATGCTATTTTAAAATCCACCTAACTCTTTAACCCCAGTCAAGGGTGCCATGGAATTTATCTGTTTGTAAGCAGCCACTTTACCAAAGCAGCACACATACTTATTTCACACCAGCCAATACAGTTATGGCTTCTGCTCCTGAATTCACTGTGTTCAGACCATCAGGTAACACAGGGACAATGAGAGTAGCCTCCATTCTGCCCACTACTCTCTGCAAGCACTTGCAAAATATTAAGGAGTACAAACAGTCTGTGAAAATCACCCCTGTGCAAGAAAAGCGTTAAGCATATGAACTACTTCAGCGGCCCTCAAACACCGGAGGCTATAAAGAATCTCATGACACAATGAGGATTTAACTCTCTGCAGAAGTTAATTTTGCCATCTTAAGAAAGCTGACACGGACCCTGCTGTAAAAATGAAACGCTTTGCTTATGGCAAGAATCTGTGTGTTTGGGGGAAAGCAGTGTCACTATGTTTAAATATTTTTTTTCCTTCACCATCATCTCAGGTCCCAGCGCCACCTGGGTTCAGCAGCGACAGCACCTGAACTGCATACCTCGTCCCGTACATATTTCCAGAGAACTCTGCATGCTCGATGAATTCACCAGCATCAATTTCTTTCTGCATTTCCTCTCTGGTCACAAAGTGGTAATCTGGATAGGGAAAACGGGAAAAATAGCCAGAAATTAACAGTGTTGAATGTACAGTTCATGATCAAAATGACACCCATGGGTGCTTAGGGGAGAAGCAACTTAAAATCTGCTTTGGACAACATTGGCAGACTGCAGATATCTACTTCCTAATTACCGTGTACAGCAACCCCTCTCCACACCGATAGCCCAGACACCTGCTCAAAATGTTTTGGAGCTTTCTGTGTGGCCAAAAATGCTGCCGTACCCACTTTTTTATACCCTTTCCGGTGCAGTGGGAAACGCCTCCCACTCCCCACAGGTGTGGAACACATTACAGCAGGACTACCAAGGCCCTTAATTTGAAAGCATTAAAGACTAGAATGGGACATGAGAGAGAGAGAGAGGGAGATAAAAGGGAACATCAAAATGAAATGAAGAAGAATGTTTATCTGTTGTTAAAATACCTCCCTTTCACCTCAGTGTGAAAACTGCCATTTGAAATTAAGAACAAACCTCATTTGATTCCTTCCAAAATATCCAAACAAACCACAAAACAAAAGAGCAGCTGGCCAGAAGCTGTTAATACAGATAAAGGCATCTCATTAAGTAGCTGCATTTCCCAAAGCAGTGTGCGTTTGAGGTACCTCACCAGAGCTACCTGGCACTTCAGATAATCAAGCCACTCAATGCCCAGGTATGGCCCAGGGCCCTTAAACCAAGAGCCCTGCTTTGAAAATCTCAGCCAGCAAGTCACAGGGACGGTGTCTAGAAAAGAAAACTGGCAGCACATGCTCTGCTTCTGTTTACATTTCACTGCTTAATTAAATTTTGGGTTTGTTCCACCAAGTCCATCCAGCTCCATTATCTTCTTTCCGATGCA
Source organism: Falco naumanni (assembly GCF_017639655.2). Taxonomy (NCBI): domain Eukaryota; kingdom Metazoa; phylum Chordata; class Aves; order Falconiformes; family Falconidae; genus Falco; species Falco naumanni. Next base: position 59,850,898 of record NC_054057.1, read on the forward strand.
TGGCACTCTGAAGCACAAAAGTATGTGTATATATGCAGATTTATATACGTATATACATACATGCTTTCAAGTATGTCATTACTGAATGTATGCCTAAGGAAATGCACCCTATAAACACAGGATTAACTTATCTGCTAAAGGGGATTTGTGCATGCCCTTCACATAAGAACTTTAAATTTTTCAGAGGAATTATTTGCAGAGTCCGATGAGACAGGCTCAACTGCAACACAATCACCTTTGCCATTTTCTTCCCCAGGTCTTGGCTGCCTTGTGGTATCTGTAAGCAAAAAACCAGCCTTGTAAATTTTGTAGATGACCCAAGGAAGTAATAGTATCAAAGAAATAAAAGCACATATGCAGCAGATTAACGCAATCACGCAGTAAACTGATCCTCTGTTTAAAATGATCAAAGCTTCCAGAATCAGCTAGTGTCTAACACATGATGGCATGCAGGATTGGTCTTTAATCCAAGAATCCTAGATCATCTGAAAACAATCAATTAAGATTGTTAGAGGCTGAGCAGCCAGTCTGGGATTTACAAGGCTGGGCTTAAGTTTTCAGCTCTGGTACAGACTTCCTGTGTAACCCCAGACACGTTATTCAGACCTCTGCCTCAGTTCAGGGGAATTAGCAGTGCCCTACTTCACAGAGTTATCTTCATTTCAAAAGATCATGCAGCACCTACATAGGTGCTTAAAATAGCCAGATTTAATGAATAAGGGCACACACCTGCATGAGGTAGGTGAATAAATCAGACAGCCTTCGAACCCTGCAGGAAGTTAAAGACATGCTCTGCAAACCAAAAAGGAGCTGATGATCATCACGGAGGGCAAAGCCAATTATTTCATTTGGGACTGGCAGGAGTTAACCTAACCACAACAAGGTTCTGATCACCTGTAAGTTTTTATAAAGCATCATTTGCTAAAGTCTAAGAGGCCTATGGAAATTTAAGAAAAAAACATCTACTAAGATGCAACCTTGGGGAAAATCATAACATTTAGTTTGGAGTGAGATGAGAGGTTCAGTTGAATCAAGAGCATAGGATGGAACAAAAGGAAAGATAATTTTTTTTCATCTCCAGTAACCTTAATTTTTTAAGCATCCAGTATTTGCTTTTTCATTGTGGAATGAATCCAGATCTCAAAGCAAGGATTTCACCTGCAGTATCCAAAGCATTAGGACAGTAAAAAACATTTTGGTGATATACTTAAAAACATTTTGCAGAGCTCCAAGGAAAATCAGGCCAATGCATGGTGGACACAGCCCAGACTCTGAGGGTGACCTTTAAAGTCACTCAAGAAAAAGGAAACAAAATTAGTATTGTAGCAGGCAAGCTGCCCAAAGAAAATTCCTTGCACTTAACTCTGTTGTGGACACAGGAGGATTTCAGCACTGCCTGAAGCCCAGCATGAGCAAACTGAGCCAGCTGGCCAGGGGTTATCTTCACATTACAGGGAACCATCCCAGGTAGAAAAAAAAAAAGCACCCTTGGCCAGTCCTTCGTGGCCAACATAGAAGTAGTCAACAAACCACCAGAGCAAAGGCAGGAGGAGGAATGCATGCAGGTGATGAGGCAAACTGTTTCACTGACTGATACAGTAATGAGATGGGCTTCACAAAACTCTTTAATTTTAAAATCTGAGGCTCTGGTGTGCAGCCCCGGGGCTATTAAAATCCTTCTCAGCTCCCACAGGTGGATGGAAAGACTTGGCTTTTGAAGTACAGCTGTGTGGGAGATTTGTTACTTTCAGGGTCAAGAATCACTCAGGAATATCTCATTACTTCTCTGAGCTGTGTTTAGAGGTACAAATCTTAAGACTTGCCACTCAGTACCAGTAGCAAACGGTATCTTGACTTATTTAAACATCCCAAAGAGCCCACAGACAGATTAGGACACAGACAAGCCATGGAAGCCCATTACTTGGGGCAAGAATACAGCTACAGAAGCAGGCTCTGAGCTAGCAGTCCTGAATTCCTCCCACTGCACTTCCCCAGAGACATATGGATACTCACGGGAGACGCTGAAGCCAAAGATGTTCTCATAATCTTTGAGCAACTTCTTTAACAAAGTGCTCTTCCCTGCACCCGACGGGCCACTCAGAACCACTGGTCTCGGGCCCTGCATGGCTAGAGAGACAGAAAAATACGGATCTGGTTAGAAACACCCATGAAAAAACAGCTATGGATTCCCAGGGGTGCTCAGTCCCACAAAACAAGCATCTATTCTTTACCCTCGGATACAAGTTTCTGCAGGCAAATCTGAAATTAAATGCAATGACAAGCCTAGGGCTGATAAAAATTAACTGGGGGTGCAGGAAATACCGGGGAAATTCAAACAATTGTTAAATTAGCAAACTGTCAGCAAATAGCGAGAGCTGTCACCTCAGCACCGCTGCAAAAGATCTGCATTAGGAGCCCTGAGGAATCAGATTATAGTTTTGGAAAGCAGACAGCAGAGGCCACCAGCAAGGCAGCAGGACAGCTTCACCTTGCCCTGCTGCTGGCCCGAATGCTTACATGGGGAACAAATACCTCAGACAAATAGAGGACGTTATCACTGCAGCATGAACACTCATTCTCAAGGGACATGTTCTCAAGGGACCAAGGTTAAACTCATAGGACACAAACCCAAAGGAGGAGGAAACTGGGCTCCAGCTGCCACTAAACTGGGATAACTCAAGACAGATCTGTCCTAGCTCTGTTTTCTGTCACCAGGGTTGGGACAGAGAACTAAGGAATCCTAGGGAAAAATTTCCCTAACAGAAGGAAAATGCTGTCTATGCCTGGTGGCATCTGGGAGCATCATGGGACATCCACACATGCTGAGCAATGCCAGCTTAATACTTGCCCTTACTGACAAAGGTATAGTCAGAGCCACTTGCCTCTCACAGGGAGAGGCCTCAAGGACAGTTTGCAGGAGATGCTGGCAAGAAAACAGGGCAGCAGTCAGCCAGTGTTATCCACGTGCAGTGCCAAGCAAGGGATAGGATGCCCACGAGACCACCACAGCTCTTGTGTTGCCCATTTGCATCCTAACAAGTACAACTACAAGCCTACGATGGACAGTTAAATATTTCCTGTCATTCCTGTGACAAATATCCCCACACAAAGCCTTTATTTACCATAAGCAAACAACGCACTGAAGTCTGGACCCAGAAGCCCAGCATGTCCTCCACCACTAAACCCCAAAGCCTTGCAACAGTGGTCTGAACACAGGTGTGATCTGGGACACAAACTTGTTTTGGGGTTTATTTCCATATTTCCTGGAGCACTAGCTCCAGCTCAAGGTGTCTCCTGGCAACAGAGAAGGGGTTGTTTCCTCGTACAGGAAAAAAAAAAAAAGGCAGCTTAGGGCCACACAGACCTTTCTGCAGTTGTTTCTTCAGCCAGAAAGAAAAAAGGTGTTTTCATATGCCCGCCTCTCTGGAGAGGAAGAAAGGTTAATTATCAACATGTGAATAAAGAAGAAAATCCTGTACAACAGGGCAGGGGGTATCACTGGGGAGCCTCATCCATCAACAGAAATTCAGCAGCTTCTAAACCAGAGGTGATGACAAGAGCAGGATAAACCAAACAAACCTACTCTTCCTATTTAAAAACAGTTACTTTCTGCAAGCAGTAAAGCCTCTGGAAATGCATATTTTTTTTAACCTCATAGTCTGGGTGTGGCCTCAGGAGCAATCAGCCAACAGACAGTATAACACCTTTCCATTTTAAATTAGATCATAGCAATGTCACTCCGACCTTACAAAGCACTTTTTAAACAGCCTTAAGCCAAACGCCATCTCTTACAAAATCAGCCGTGCATCGTGCAGCAGGCTAATCTAGCCAGGCTGCCTCCCTGACCCCAGCCTGCGTGACTGGATACCTCCTTATCCCTAAATCCCTCCTGCAGAGCTCCGTGATCACGCAGACATCTATCAGGCAGTACTACAGCTAACAAATTATGAGTTTTCCCTCAGTTCCCCTAGGATCCTTTATACTTGCTTGACCAAGCTTATCCAAGCCCGTACAAAGGATAAACACCACAAAGTCTAAGTAGATGCCAGCATCAGCTAACATGGGCATAAAACCACTCATGTTCAACCACCACCCAAAAGGAAACTTTTTTTTTTTTTTGCTGTTATGACCTCCAGGTGCTGCAGCCCCAGAGATCCACCAGATCAGACATTCTTCAGAGCCCTCAGAGGACCAGTCCCATCACATGTGCACGGCCACGTTGCTGGATTAGGCTCCATCATCCAAAAAACACAGCGAGGACACTAGAAAGTCCTCTTAGGGACCTGTCCTGCCTTTCCCTTAGTCGTTGAGCTTTGATAATTTCCAAATAACACAGGGTTTGCCTATATGTTCAATACCGAGAAGAAAGCATGCCCTCCTGCACCTCCTCACCAGTGAAATGCTGTTTAGCACTTGCGGCAAGGAAGCAGAAAAGCCCTTGCCAAGTTGTCCAAAGCATCTCCCTTTCTCCTGCACCCGCCAGTTCCTCTTGCCCACAGAAATAAACCGGGTGAGCCCTAACCATTGTTTGCAAACCACGCCAGAGGAGAAAGAGGAGCTACACAAAGTTCAGCACCCCCCAGTCATCCCAGCACACTTCAACAGGATCATAGAAACATGGTCTTCTGTTGGAAACATGGTCAAGGTTGGAAAATACCTTTAAGATCATCAAATCCAACTGTTAACCCAGCACTGCCAAGCCCACCCCACCACTAAACCATGTCCCTAACCACCACATCTGCCTCCAGGGATGGTGATTCCACCACCTCCCTGGGCAGCCTGTTCCAGTGCTTGACAACCCCTTCATTGAAGAAATTTTTCCTAATATCCAAATTAAACCTTTCCTGGTGCAACTTGAGGCCATTTCCTCTCATCCTATCGCTTGTCATCTGGGAGAAGAGACTGACCCCCAGCTTGCTACAAACTCCTCTCAGGTAGTTGTAGAGAGCAAGAGGGTCCCCCTGAGCCTCCTGTTCTCCAGGCTAGACATCCCGAGTTATTTATCAACACGTTCACAACAAGCCTGCTCTCAAACGCTACTCTTTCATCACACGCTGGCTTCCTCAGCTGCCACTGAAAGCCTCCGCCCGTGACATCTGGATGCCCGCACAGACTGTGTCCCGGTGTTCCACAGTTTCCCCTCTACCATGATCCAGCTGTGCCAACAGGTTCCACATGCACAAGTTCCGGCCCCTGCCTGCAGATCCCAGCCAGGATGCTCACATCCCAGCTGGAGGGAAAAGAGCTTTGCTCTCTTCCCCTTCAAAATTTCATCTGTGCTTTACCAGGCACCGATAGGAAAAGGAGAATTTAAAGCTGCTGAAATAACTTATAATCACTTCATTCCACCCTGGACAAAGTCGGAAGGGGTAAGAGGAATGGGCAGAACGCTGAATGGGAGCAAGCTCCAGTGCATCCTTACCTTTTGCTTTTACTCCCTTTCAGCCAAGCTATATAAAGTCCAGCTCCTCACAGCAGCGACAGCTGACAACACGAGTGAGCCGGTAGGAAGCTGGGCTATTTGTGAGCTGCCTAAAGCCTTAATTACTGAGCCGTAATTTTAAAATGGCCAATGAAAATCATCCAATGGTCTTTAATCTGCTCTCGTGGTTTCTTCTCCGCTCCCTGCTCTCCCCAGCCAGTAAAGCTGCAGTCAAACATCCCTAACAGGCTGACTGGTGCTGGCACGTGCCAGCCTGGTGCTTTGGCAAACGGCACAACCTGTCTCTGCAGCCACTGCTTCGCCTCAGGTCAACTATTAGGCTACTTATCCACCACAAAGACGACAGGGTGGTCCCTTCTCTTGCCCACGTGGATCTGCACCCAAGCCTCCACGGATCACATCCCACAAGCTCTGTGGTGGGACCCTTCAGGGTTTGTGCCACCCTGGCTGGGTGCTGCTGCTGCTTTTCTGCCTGAAAAAGCATTGGTGGGGCATCAGGGCAAGATGGAGATGCCTTACTCCCTTCCCCCCCCCCAAATACTCGGAACTAAAGTAAGAAAAGACACGCAGGTTGCCACCACAGGTCTCAATTCTTTGGGAAACAAGCTAAAAATAAACCAAGAGGCCTGCAGATACTTCCTCTTGCTTCCATCCAAATGTGTCCCTTCTCCTTTGCTGGAGAGCTGCAGAGGAAAACAAAACTTGTAAGGGAAAAAAAAAAAAAAAAGCCATTTCCACTAGCAGATGCAGGGGCTGGGCCCTCGTGAGTGGTAGACAGCAAACACCCAGCTGGCATATTGGGAATCTGTGCCAACGCAGTGCAAAAAAACAGCTTCCACAGAGCATTTTTAGAAGGCGCCCACTACCTGGCATGGTGTGGGATTTTGGGGGTGGCTGCTCAGGGTTGGAGGGGGGAAGGAAGAACATGTCCTGGGAGCATAAACAGAGATGATCACTGCCTCAAGCCGTGAGCAGCGCAGACGTGGGAGCAGGTGCCCTCACCTCCACCAGATTTAGTTAAACATACACCCTGACCCCGAGGAATCACTCCTAACGACGAGCCAGTCTGCACACTGATATTACAGCCCTCACCAGGCTTCTCTCTGTGCTCCCCCAGCCCTGTCAAACACAGATCCGCTCCCTCTGGAAACATGAAGCCCTCAAAAACCACAAGTAAAGCACACAAAAAAAGCCTGAGAAACCAGATCTGGCGGATACAGATCTCCTGTTTTGTTCCCAGCCCAGCAAGACACCCATGTGTCACATTTTCAAACTGCCTGCAACAGTAACATTATAAGTACATACTTATTTTGAGCAGAAGCTCAATTTTTTTTCTCCCTTGCTCCGATTTTGGCATTTTTCAGAGCAGCCAATCCGCAAACACCTAGCCCAGAGCATCTCTCACTTCCACTGGGTTACTCCTAAAATGGTTTTGGATCCAGCCAAACCACCACGTATCACCAAAACCACAGTGGCCCGGAGTCAACCAGCCAGATATTTGGGGAGGTGTCACACCTGGGACAGAGGACAAACAGCCACATAAACCCTGCTGGGCTGCAAAAAGACAAGGTGCTCACTGAAGGAGGATGCAGGAGATTGCCAGTAGGGTGAGGAACATTTCTTGGTCTGCTCCTGTCTGCTAAATTTGCCCTGGATTTTAACTGGGAGGTGGCAATGCAACCAGTAAAGCAAAGGACAGACACCACAAGAGTTAAAGAAAGTTAATGCTGATTAGCAGAGGCTTTACAGAGAAGGTAAACCCCCCTTACAGAGTACAAAAGAAGATTAAAGGACAGTTTCCCTGCAGCCTCAAGAAAGGTCTCACAGATTAGGATTATAATCCTATTCCCTATTTTTAGCAGGTTCCTTATAAAGCCACCACTCCCACCTTACTGTTTGGGGATGCTTTCCGAAAACCCAGCCTGGCCAGCTGCAGCAACACAAGGCAATTTAGTATTATCTGAGAACAGGCAAACACTTAACAAACATCTCTACGTCTGCAAGGAGCAGGATGTCCCTCAGGACAGCTGGGCTCAGAGGTCCTAGCTTGACAGCCAGTGGGTTGCTTAAATAAAGGGAATTATTTGCAGTACTGAAACAGATGCAGAGCATCCCCACTGCATTAAGCAGAGCTGGCAGGAACACTCAGCAACCTTCTCCCTGCAAACAATTACCTAAAAAGCATTAATTAGACCCTCCACTGATTTGCACTGCCCTCTTTGCAGGGAGCAATGATGCGGCTGAAGGAACAAGAACCGCTTGCTCAAGGTCACTGCAGAAATCATCTAGGGCCAGGCCACAGATGAAGCCAAGAGCCACTCCAAGACTGTGTCCTACTGCAAAACTGGACCAGTTTAACCAACCCACTGGCCAGCTTACCCACCTGGGTAAATTTCTACAGGGGGGGAAGCTCAGGCAAGTGTGGTTTTGCCATTTGCTTTCCCACATGTACATTGGGTTTCACCACACAGAGATTTATTCTTGGATACCTGAAGGGTGCTTACCCCAAAGCCCGGTGTTACCTCACCATCTTGCACGGTACCCACAAACCCCAGCCGGTACAGCGCACAAATCCTTGTTCAGATTATCTAAGCAGGGAGGGGGGACTGGACATCTCAAGAGCCACCACCAAGCAGCGCTACGATGGGGACCTGGTGTGGCTAGAGAGAAGGGACACCACCAACCCAGGGGCAGCCCGGTGGGGTTCAAGTCTGTCCCACTGCCACCGCATGCGGACAGAGTGGCACATGCAGTACTCAGAGGGGTGATGGAGTAGCTCAGCACCCCCAGGCCTGCTGGGGCTCAGCTCCCTCCTCCAGCCAGGGGCCTCTGTGGCAGGCACAGCACCCCCAGACTAGCACCCTGCATGAGGGACTCTGCAGCCTTGGCCCCCTTCAGCCGAGGGACCCCCCCTCAGGGGGTTCCAGCCACCCTCAGCCAAGGGACCCCCCTCAGCTGAGGGCCCCCCCCCAGAGGTTCGGTGTCCTGGCCTCCCTCAACCGAGGCACCCCTTCAGAGGGTTCCAGCCCCCCTCAGCCAAGGAACCCCTCAGGCTCAGCACCCCCGCCCCCCCTCAGCAGATGGACCCCAAAGGCACAGCACCCCGCCCCCCTCAGCCAAGGCCCCCCCCCCACAGGGGGTTCCAGTCCCCCCCAGCCGAGGGCTCCCCCCCGGCACTCGGCGCCCCGGGCGGCCGGGCTCCCCCCGGGCCGGGCCCTCAGGGCAGGCGGGAGCTCCGCACCCCGCGGCCGCCCGGACCCGCGCTCACCCGCCGCCCGGGCGATGGCGCCGCGCAGCCGCCGCCAGCGCATGGGGGTGGGGGGGGGCGGGGAGCGTGTGTGAGGGGGTGCCGATCCCAGCAGCCCCCGCGCTCCCGCCGCGCGCCCTGACGTCACCGGAGGGCGCTGACACGTGAGCGGAGGGCGGCGGGACAGCCCACGAGCGCGGCCGGGCGGGGGGGGCGAGCGGTCAGTGCGGGGCGGGGGGGCGCACTCGTGATGGTGGCTGCGGGGGGGGCACGGGCAGGTCTGGGCCAGGCCGCGGCGGGGAGCGGGGGCGCGGTGGGCCGAACCACAGCGCGGTGGGGAGAGCCGATGGGGGCGTCACCCTGCGCTGAACCACTGCGGGGAGCGGGGCGGGAGCTGTCTTGGGCCGAACCACGATGGGGGTGGGGGGAGCCATTGTGGGGGTGAACCATGGCGCGGGCGGGGGGAGTAATCCTGGGGCTGAACCATGACGCGGGCGGGGGTAGCCGTTATGGGGCCGAGCCATGGCAGAGGGAGCCATCATGGGGCTGATACGTGATGGAGGGGGGCCCTGAGGGGGTTGTGCTGCGAGGGGGACATGGGACCATCGCCTCATGGGCAGCCCAGGAGAGCTCCGTGTCCCCCAGGAGGCTGCCGCACCTCGTGCTCCACCTGCCAGGGGCCTACACGGAGGATCTGCCCTCGCTCACCTGCGCCGAGATGGCAGCCGCCAGCCAGGCACTGAGGTGAGCATGGTGGCAGCGGCCATGAGGCCCCAGGAGGGCAGCTGGCTCCTTCTGCAGGAGCCTCCATGGGGCCAGGTTTCTTGAGGTGATGGAGGTTGGTGTTCTCCATCCTGTCACCCGCCACGGCGACATCTCCCTGACTGACGCTGTCCCCTTTGCCTTCCCGCCAGCGCCCTGCGCCTCGCTGCTGGCCCCAGGCTGCTGCCGGGGCTCGCCACCTCCTGCCGCCACAACTCCAACCGCACCTCGGTCTCCCACCTCCGCAGGCAGCTCTACGGCCGGCTCTATCCTGTCCTCCTGGTCAAGACTGACGGTTCCACCATCCACCTGCGCTACAAAGAGCCAAAGAAGATCCTCATGGTAAGGCAGGAGGGGAGGGAAGAGGGGGGAGGCTGGGGGTGAGGCGAGGCCCTGAGGGTTTCACGCCGATCCCCTCAGCTGCCCCTGGACAGCAGCACGCTGCCTGAGGAGGAGCGCAAGGCCCGGCTGCGGAGGCAGTTCCCCAGCAGGGCGAAGGCCAAGCCGGAGGAGACCTTTGAGGCCATCGACATGGAAACCTATAAGCGGTTCTGGAAGAAGTGAGGGTCTGAAATAAAAAAAGAAATAAAGCTGGGAAACGAGTCGTCGTGGTGCGCTTCTGTGGCGAGGGGTTGCCTCAGGTCGTAGCTGGGGTGGCACCACTGGGAGCGCCACGGCTCCTCCCTCTCCCCCCCCCGCGCTCGGTGGTGCGGTGGTACAGCCCGCTTCGCAAACCGGACTGGCCTGCCTCCCCCCCGCCCTGCTGTGCGCGGTGGTAGCGGCCGGGCGCGCGGGGCCCGGAGCGGCGCGGGAGGTGCGTGCTGGGGGGGGTGGGGTGTCCGTCCGTCCCCTGGCCGTGCAGCAGCCCCCCCACCTATCCAGGCTATGCAGCTCCCCCCAGGCTGTGCAACACCCCCCGGGCCCTGCAACTGCCCCCTCCGACCATGCAACCCCCGCCGCCCCCGGGCCGTGCGACAACACCCCCCTCCGACCCTGCAACTCCTTCCCCCTTGGGCCATGCAAATCCCCCCGCCGCCCCCCGAGCCGTGCAATTCCCCCCCAGACAGCGCAAACCACCCGCCGACCGTGCTTTCCGCCCCCCCCCCCCGGCCATGCAACACCCCCCCGGGCAATGCAATTCTTCGCTCAGGCCGTGCAGCACCCCCGGGGGCTGCGTAACCCCCCGCCAGCCCCTGCAACTCTCCCCGACCGGGCAGTAGCTGCCCCCACCCCAGGCCATGCCACCCGCGACCGTGTAACTCTTCCCCCATGACCACGCACCCCCCCCGCCGCCCCCGGGCCGTGCAATTCCCACCTTCCAGCTGTGCAATTCCCCCCACCGCTCCGCCTCCTCCAGGTCGTGCAATTTCCCCCGGGGAATGACACCCCACCCCACCCCCCGTACCCCACGCCCACGCTGACACCTCCCCTTGGGCAATTTCCCCCACCCCAGGCTGTGCGCCCCCCAAGCCATACGCCCCTCTGGGTACAAACCCCCCTCCCCGGCTGTGCAATGCCCCCTGCGCTTTGCTTACCCCTCCCCCCCGCCCCGCGGGCAGGGGGTGCACATTTCCCCCCCTCCATCAGCCCCCCCAGGGTCAAACAGAGGAGCTGGAGGGGGGGGCAAACCAAGGGCTGATCCCTTTGCAGGTCACCAGCCCCTCCCCGACAGCACCGTTGGGTCCGGCACCATGTTCGGCTCATCCCGAGGAGGGGTCCGGGGGGGCCAGGACCAGTTCAGCTGGGAGGATGTCAAGACAGACAAACAGCGTGAAAACTACCTGGGTAAGGGCTGACCTTGGCTGTGTCCCCTCCCCCCCGTCCCTCCCATCCCCATCCTCCCTGTCCACCTGACATGGTTTTGGGATGCACATGGAGGGGTTTGGGTGCGATGGTGCTGGGGGGGTGTCTTGTCCCCCACAGGGAACTCCCTGATGGCACCGGTGGGCCGGTGGCAGAAGGGGAAGGACCTGACCTGGTACACCAAGGGCAAGAAGGAGACAGCCCCCCCGGTGTCCCGCGAGGAAGAGCTGGCCGCCGTCCGCCTGGCTGAGCAGGAAGCCATGATGGCAGCCCTGTGAGTCTGCACACACACCCCCCAACCCCCGAAAAATAAGGGGTGGGAGGCATCATCCCCCACTACCCTGCATCACCCACTTTTGTTTCTATAGGGGCTACAAGAATGTGAAGAGGCAGCCTACCGGCCTCAGCAAGGAGGTAAGGGGGGGCGACATGTGTCCCCCTGGCTTTGCTGTGTGGTGTCAGGGCATCATGGTGTGGTGGGGGTGGGAGGAGACCTCTGGAGACCACTTAGTCCAACCCCCTGCTCAAGGAGGTTCTCCTGGGGCAGGCTGCAGCAGGTCGCATCCGGGCAGGTTGGGATGCTTCCAGAGGAGACCCCACAGCTTCTCTGGGCAGCCTGTGCCAGCGTTTGTCACCCTCAAAGTTCTTTCTCATGTTCAGAAGGAACTTCTTGTGGTGCAGCCTGTGCCTGTTGTCCCTTGTCCTGCTGCTGGGAAGGGCCTGGCCCTGTCCCCTTGACACTCGCCCTGAAGATCCTTGTAGACATTGGTGAGGTCCCCTCAGTCTGCTCTTCAGCTGAGCAGCCCCAGCGCTCCCAGCCTGCCCTCAGCAGGGAGATGCTCCATCCTCCGTCCTTCATCATCCTCACAGCCTCTGCTGGCCCCTGTCCAGTAGCTCCCAGTCTCAAATTGGGCAGCCCAGCACTAGACACAGCACTCCAGACACAGCCTCCCCAGGGCAGAGCAGAGGAGGGGGACCACCTCCCTCCACCTGCTGGCCACGCTTCTCCCAACACCCCCCCAGGACCCCACTGGCCCCTTGGCCACCAGGGCACACAGCTGACCCATGGGCAACCTGCTGCCCACCAGCAGCCCCAGGTCGGCTCTCAGCAGTGACCCCCAGCCTGTGCTGGTGCCGGGGGCTCCCCTCCCCAGCAGGACCCTGCCCCTGCCTTGGCTCGGCTTCACGAGGTTCCTTGCCCCCCCCCCCCCCTCCAGCCCCTCCCAGTGTCCCCCCCCCCATTTTGCTGGTTTGGGGGACACGGGCTGCTCTCCCCCTGCAGGACCTGGCTGAGGTGTGCAAGCGGGACGGCGCCGAGCGCGACGAGAAGGATGTGGACCGGGTGGTGGGCTTGGGCAGCTCCAGGTACGGCTCACGGGGTGGGGGGAGTCCCACACCAAACCACCCCGTTTCAGGGCAATTAGATTTAATTTTGCCATTTCTCTCGGTTTTTTCTGTGGTTTTCTTTTATTTTTGTGATTCACCGTGGCAATGTCTCTCCCCAGTGGCAGCGCCGGCCGGGTGATGCTCTCCAAGGAGGACAAGGAGGCAGCCAAGATGGGGCTCTCCGTCTTCACAGTACAGTGCCAGCCTAATAAATATTTTTATTTATTTAATGTTTTAGATAAATTTAAATTATTTTAATAAATGTAATTATTTAAAATAAATTTAATTTTAATTCTTTTAATAGGTTTACTTCAATAAATTTTAGTTGAATGATTTTAAGAAATGTAATTATTTTAAGAAATTTAATTTTAATTCTTTTAAGAAACAACATTTTTAAACCTCCTGAAGTTTCATAAAAGACAGGAAGGGCAGAAAGCCCTGCCCCTCACTCAGGAGATTTTATTTAAAAACAAAGCTGGTGGTTGTAGCACAGAGACCTGCAAAAGCTCCCCGTTCCCTGTGTGCACAGAGATAATTTGTTAACTTGAAAGCAGCTCTTGCGGGTATTTTAGTTTTTTTTCCAAATTTGATTTATTTTTTATTTACTCTTATTTTATTCCAAATTAAATTTGTGTTTATTTGTATTTTTCCAAACATAATTTAATTTTTAGTTTCTCCACATTTAAATTTATTTATTTTTACCAAAAATAATTTTTATTTATTTTTTCCCAGCTGTAATTTTTAATTTGGATGTTTCCAATTTTATTTATTTTTTTCAAATTTAATTTGTAATGGGAGAAAGCCTCTTTTTTTGTAACTCAGAGCTGCTGGCTCACAGACTGACTCCGTATTTCCCCTTCCCCCAACCCCAGCACCAGAAAGTCTCCAGCAGCCCCGAGATGTCTGGCTCCAAGAAGAAACAGGAGAAGGAGGAGAAGGTGGAGGAGAAATGGTGAGGGGACCCTGCTGGTGGGAAACCGCCAGGGATGGCCGGTGAGGGGGGAACGGTTTGTGGAACCTGGGTGTGGCAGTGGGCTGGGGGGTGCCTGCCTGCGCCCCCTCCCATGCCCCCACTGCCCCTGCTTTTGCCCTATTTTTTTTTGACTTTGTTTCTTTTTTTTTTTGACTTTGTTTCTTTTTGTTTCAATTTTGTTTTGACTGTTTTAACTTTGTTTCTTTTTTGTTTCTTTTTTGTTTCTACTTTGTTTCTTTTTTGTTTCTACTTTGTTTCTTTTTTTGTTTCAACTTTGTTTCTTTTTTGTTTCAACTTTGTTTCTACTTTGTTTCAACTTTGTTTCTACTTTGTTTCAACTTTGTTTCTACTTTGTTTCAACTTTGTTTCTTTTTTGTTTCAACTTTGTTTCTACTTTGTTTCAACTTTGTTTCTACTTTGTTTCAACTTTGTTTCTTTTTTGTTTCAACTTTGTTTCTTTTTTGTTTCAACTTTGTTTCTTTTTTGTTTCAACTTTGTTTCTTTTTTGTTTCAACTTTGTTTCTTTTTGTTTCTCTGGGTTTTTTTGTGGTTTTTTGTTTCTCTTTGCTCTTTCGCTGTTCCCTCTTCTTTCCCCTTCTTCTCAGCATTCCTTCCTTTTCTGCCTGCTTTGCCTTCCTTTCTTTCCTTCCTTTTTTTTTTTTTTTTTTTTTTTTTTTTTTTCCTGGGAGCTTCTCTTTCATCAGGGAGGGACATGGTGGGATGCAGCTGGAAGGAAGGATGGGGATGTGTTTGGAGGAGCCAGAGGGATGTGCAGTATAGGGATCCTCACTGCTTGCTCTTTTCCTCGCAGTCCAGAGGGTGGCAAGAAATCCAAAAAGGAGAAAAAGAAGAAGAAAAAGAAGAAACATAAGAAAGAGAAGAAGAAGGACAAGCATCACAAGAGGGATGCTGCCCCCACGTCCTCTGATTCTTCTCCAGACCAGGATGAGAGGTAGCTGGGTTGGGCTGGGCGCTGAACCCTAGACATGAACCATCATCACTGGAAAATGGGATGAAGGATTCAGGAGAGCCACACGGTGATGGCTGGCATCAGGATGCCCTGTCAGCTTCTCCTGGCTCTCAAAATCCCTTTTTCATCCCTGGAATTAGCTTTTCCCTGATGTCCCTGCTGTCACTTATCGCTCCATCCCCGTAGGCACCACCGAAGGAAAACCCAGCAGTGCCCCGAGACATCGCGGCATGGCTGCCGGCGTCGGCATGACACAGATTCCTCTGCCAGCAGCAGGGACCTGGGCAGGAGCCCCGAGCACCGTCCTGCCCGTCGGTGGAGCCGGAGCAGGGACGGCCGTGGTCGGGACCGGTCCCCGCGGCGCAAGGGGAGGAAGAGGAGCAGGAGCAGGTCCCCTTCGTCCCATGGGGTCAGGCAACGCTGATGCGGAGGACTGAGAGGGAACCCGGTGTTTTTCCAGGGTTTCACTTAAGCTATCTATTTTTTTAAGGTTATTAAATTAAAAAAGCTGCAGCTCTGCAGTTGCAGGGCTGAGCCTGGCACAAGGCATTTTGTTTTGTGATGCCAGCTGCCCCTTCCCTGCCCGCAGCTCCTGCCTCCAACCTGGGGCAGCACCGCAGCTCCCCTCGCCGTTGCTCCCTTCGCCGTTGCCCCCGACCGGGGCGGGGGGGGGGGGGGGGGCAGCAGGTGCCCGGGCGCCCTTCTCCTCGCTCCCTGGATCCATCTATCCAGGTGTGATTTAGCACGGAGGATGCTGTGAGTGGGTGCTGGTGCTGGGATGGTTCTGGCTGCGATGCTGGGAATGCTGCAGATGCTTCATGTTTATGTGAAGAGAATTTGGATGCTATTATTATTATTTTAGTATTTTTAATGCCTTCTTTCCATGGCCTCAAGTAACTGCCAGTGAAGAAGCTGAAGAAGTTTCTTTCCTTAAACCCTCCCTTATGTTCATCAGCTGCAAAATAAAAGTGGGGACTCGCTCACTACTGGGAGGGTTTTGCATCTTGGAGCCGATGGCTTTACAATGGCCAGGCTGTGGGGCTCTCCACAGGGCCACCTCTGCTCCCCATGGGGTGACGGGTGCTCTTTATGTCGCAAGGGTGCTCCCCATGGGGTGATGGGTGCTCCCCATGGGGCCACACATGCTTTCCATGGAGCGGTGATGCCCTCCATGGGTGATGGGTGCTCTTCAAGGGTCATGGGTCTTCTCTGTAGGTTGATGTCCTCTCCATGGGGTGATGGGTGCTCCACGTGGGACATCACATAGTCTCCATAGGGCACACACACAAGCAGGGGAGCACTCGGGACATCCCACCTGGAACTCCCAGGAGAGGGCAGAGCCCTGGCCAGGCTGCCCTGAGGTGACATTCACCCCTCCCATCCCCAAAAGCTTTTAATTTAGGGAGACCCAAGTAGGAGCTGCTGTCTCCCTGGTGGGACATGAAGCAGAGGTGGGTCCATCTCCCCAAATTCCTGTGGGGTGGCATAAATCAGGATGTCCATGCCATGGGGTCCTCTGGCAGTATCCCCTGTGTGGGGACAGAGCAGCCCCTCCCCTAGGGATGAGTGCTTTCCCAGCCCAAGATCAGGGAAAATCAGGGGCTTTGTGACTCGGGCAGCTGTGGGCAAGGGTGATGGAA
Organism: Falco naumanni; assembly: GCF_017639655.2. NCBI lineage: Eukaryota > Metazoa > Chordata > Aves > Falconiformes > Falconidae > Falco > Falco naumanni. The sequence goes on from NC_054057.1 coordinate 59,867,122, forward strand.
TGTTCCTTTTGGTCAAAACCCAACTTTTTTTGGATTAAAAAAAGTAAACTGCCCTAATCAGTGGCTGCAAAGAGAACCTCTGAAATAGTTCTTCAGCTGTTGAGGGGAAGATGGATGGGACTGGGGCGTTTTCCGTAGACATTTGCCCTGGTCGTGTCCACCCCATGGCAGGGAGCAGCAAGCTCCATTCCCATCCAGGATTTTAAACCTCAAAACATGAGTATTTATGTACTTGGTGCACAGAGAAAGGGGAATTCTACATCAATAAATAGAAATATTGATCCAAATGGAAAGGGGTTGTCCCAAGCAACTCTGGGCTGGAGCATCGCCGGCTGACTGAGTGGCCGTGCCAAGCACAAGGGCCTCGTTTGTGTAATTAATGATGCAATTTCTCCTGCTTAAGACAGGGCGGTTTTGTGTGTCTTGGCGGACAAAAGCCTCGGGCTGGCAACTGGCCTTGGTTTGCGCTTTGGCAGCGTTGGGGGTGTCTTCTGCCATCTCGCCGGCTGTACCACTGCCCTGCCCGCAGCCGGGCAGGAGGGACAGGGTGCGGAGCCATGCTGCGGTGCAGGGTGGGACCAGGCTTGCCCTGTCCAACAAGGGCAGCATTCATGGGGGGGACACAGCGGGATCGGGGTGATGAGCTGCAATAAAGCCCTTCTGTCCCGCTCCCCGCCCGGGCTGCAAGCACGTGCTTAACCCCACCGATGCAGGCAGCAGGAGATGCTGCAGAACAACTGCAAGCTTTGGTGACCTCTGCCCCCCCCCAGATTTTTTTGGGGGTTGACAACCCTCTTGGCAAGGTCACAGGGTCATTTCTCTTGGTCTGAGCAGCTGCACCCCAGATGCAGCCCAGGGACCCACTGAGTGACTGTCCACGTGCAAGCCACGTGGCACAATTGGGATAGCCCCGAGCCCAGGTGTTCCCTGGCTGGAGGCTCTGACACTGCTGGCACTCATCAGACTGAACTCAGGGTCACCTTCCTGGGGATTTTGGGGGTCCAGGCTGCCACTAGTGCTTACTGGGAGTGTCCCAGTGCAGGGCAGCAGTGGGGATGGTGGAGCAGGCTTGTGCTTAACGGGAACTCAGTGCTGGCAGCTCCAGGCTGAAAAGGGAACTAAGGAGAGCTGAAACACCACAAGAAGCAAAGAAACCAGCGTCCTGCTCTGTCATGCTCCCTCCACGGGCTCCCACTTCCCCTGCCTATGTCTCCCAGTGGGCTGGGCTCTGCTGGGATGATTTGCACTCCCAGCTCTGAGCACACACACATCATGAAGGGGCAGCTGGTGCCAGAGGGCGTTGACATGCCAGGCCGGGTGCCAGAGGGGCTGTGCCATGGCTGTCCTGGCATGGTTCAGCCTGGCCTGGAGAGCTGCCCCTCCCCAGCTTTGCCCTTGCCTCCCAGAGGCTGTGCCTCTGTTCTCTGCTCCTGGACCTGCAAAGAAGTCACCCCCCATTTACCGCCTGGCTGCACAGCCATGCTTCACACTGTGAGCCACCCTCCCCGACCCCACAGCTCAGCCTCTCCTCCCGTTGCTTTCCACAAGCCCTGTGAAACCATTCATGGGACCACAGGAGCTTCACCCACCCCAGGAACACAGGATGGATGGAGCAGCACAGCTCATGGGGATAAGGGGGGACAGAGAGGGCTCCGGGTTTGTCCCCCCAGCTTGTGAATGAGCACAGGGAGGGCCAGCGATTAACCCCCCCAGTGGTCTGTGTCACTCTGGCTGCACCCTCTCCTTCAGCCCCCACTTGTGACCCCACACGGAGGAACCGGGCAGCAGGTCCTACCCCCCGCGCTGTCTGAAGGGGGTGCCTGTGCCTATTTCATACTCAGAACAGAACTGCCATCTGAGCAAGTCTGAGAAATACAGACGAGATAAAAATGAGCTGAGTGGGGGTGAAGGAGCCTGGCCCCATCCCCACCCCAGCTACCTCACCACCGAGCTGCTGCACCAGTTCCTGAGTGAACTGAGGAAGAACCATCCCAGCTGCAGCATTTGGCCCAGCCGAAAGGAACGAGTGCTTCTGCTCACCCCTTCTCCCAGGCCCAAGCTGCCTTCTGCCCACTGGATGTGTGGCTAAAATCCCCGGGGGCCTGGCAGAGCCCAGAACAGAGCAAAGCCTGTGCCGCCCCAGCAGACACATGCTGATCTCAGATAACATCAGCACACTCCCCATCTTCTCCTCCTTCCAGCCCTGGCCAGCAGCAAACTCTGTGCAGAGGAGCTGAATCTGCAGTGCAGCTGGACACCGTGCCGACACGCCTCAGGTAAAAACCAGGTTTTGCTTCAGAGGAGCATCTCTGCTGCCGCTGGGGTCAGGGTGCCGTGTCACCACAGATCTTCCACCTTTTTAGGGGTGGGGGACAAAAGATGAGTGGGGGGCTCTGCTTATTTCAGTGGCACAAAGTGACTCCAGCAGAAGAGCTGGCCCTTCAATTCCCACCCAGAACAGGAATAAATAGATGTCCTGCCCTATTAGGCACACAAACATCCTGATTCAGAGCTTGAAATTCAAGGCAAGAATAACCTGACTTACAGGAGTTTTGTAATCCCCCTGTTTGCTCAATACTCTTTACCCTCTACTACAGAGACAAGCGCCAACGACAGACACGGGGCTCAGGCAGCCCTTGCCGGGAATCCTGGAAAAAGCTGAGCCCCCTGCAGCTGTCGCAGCTGAAAGACAGAAGGGCAGAGACACCCGCTTCATGCGCTGAGGCTCGGCACGAGGGCTGGCCTGTGCGTACACGTTAAGCAGCTGCCATGTTGCTTGAAGGATTCCGAGAGGAAACAAAAACCTGGGGAGCAAAAAGAAGTGTAATCTGTTGAACAGATATCATGAGATCATCCAACAGGCCAGCTCTCATTTGACACCAAGAAAGCAGATGCCAAGTCAACAGCCTGTCTCCTCCTGGCACAGCCACTGTCCCCTCTGATACCCACCCGAAGCCCCAGGTTTCCGCACCAGGGAGATCGCTCTCTAACCTGCACAATGCACCTTTCATCTGACAGTTTTCCAGCCTGTGTAATGGGGAATCTGCTGCAACTCCGGCCAGGAAAGCAGCCAAGTAGTTGGCCAGCAGCCCAAGCATGACCTTCAGTGAAGAGAAGCTGTAGCTGACAGGGGAAGGCAGGGTGATCAGCTGGGAGGAGCTCTGTGCCAGGTCCAGAGAGGACTGCAGAACAGAATAAATGCAAAACAAAATGTTTAGGAAGGCAGACTTCCATTCCCGCCCCCCCCCCTCCCAAAACTGCTAGTCCACCAATCCTATTATCAAGTGGGATCAGCAGGTAAAGCAATCTGTTCTGGGAAGTGATGGGACTACTCAAGAAGTTCAACAGATGCCCCTGAGGCAATGAAGGGACTGCAGCAGAAGCCAACTACCCCCAGCCAACAGCACCGAAGAACTGCTGCCCACCTCCTCACCACAGCAGTCCAGCTAGGGACCACACATTATTTGGAAAATACAGGCGATGTCCTGAAATTGTCATGTGGCAAAATCCTGGTTGGATTTGTGTTCATCTAAGGACACGGTACTGTAACAAAGATGATACAAAACAACATGATACCAGTGCAAGTTTCATGAAACTTTTTATTCAACAAGTATTTCTTTATGATTCTGCCAAGATGATCAAATGAACAGCAAGGCATAAAAAACATGAAATAGTTAAGAGATTTTATTCTAATAGCTTTAATTACAGTGCTTGTTTGTCGAAATGAAAACTGAAAACAAGTATACAAAACAGTTGATTACTAATTGTGTATTGAAAGCAATAAAGGTTTCCACAACACTAAATAAACCAGTTCTGATAGTTCCTCAAGTTAAAGTTTAACAGCTCCAGCTTCTTCAGTGTTTATCAAAATACAAAAGAAAAGTAAAGAGGTCTTTTTTTCTGATGGCAAATCTGAACCTTGCAGTATGAGGGATGCCAAGGGTTTTCACACATATACAGATATGGGATTGTTCCAAAATGGGATTGAATACTTCTAGAGTGGAATGACTCTCCAAACTCTCATGCTTTTTTTTTTTTTTCTCCTAGACACTATACATAGATGTTTGGTGTTTTTCATGGCAATTCTTACGTTAAAGTACAGTACTTTCTGCCTATAGAGCTTAGGTCTAGTACAGGCTGTGCTTTCTGTGGAAAAGTTTGCCTTCTGGAGTGGTTTACACACAAGAAAAGTACAAAACACTTTTGACAAATACGACAGGCTAAACTTCTGGAAATTATTCAAGTTCAATGGAAGCAATAAATCTCACCTGAACCAAAAGTCAGATGTTTAGCATGAGTCTGCAAGCTCATCTAAACCAGGTCCGACAAACCTTTTAACAAGTATGAACAAATATGAGCACATACTATGAGCTACAGAAAGAGCCAGAGATCTATTAGCTGTGACCTGTTTTTTAACCGGATGAAGCTAATTGAGTGTTGATCATTGCTTCAGCATTTCAAAAGAATCAAAAATCACCACATTAGAACTAGAACAGCAGAAGCTATGTCAAACGTTTGTATGTTGAAGTGTTTTTACTTTTCCTTGACTATTTAAAAAAATACAGAATTCAGGTTAAAAACCAACCGCCAAAATGGATCTCACAGATCTCACAACCCAACTGAGATAGTATTCAGCTCTACTGCACAAGGACCACTGGCAACCCTTATGTTAACCCACTTAAATCCCTTCCAAGTACTAACAGTGAGTTGATTCTTTACAATAAAAAAGCTGAGTAATATTGCATAGGAGTACCAGAAACTGCCTCATTGGAAACAAAAACTATTTACATTAAATAAGAAACCTAACTGTTTTCAGGCTTGTATTTGCCACATTTACAGCATGATGCAATATATACTGTGACAAAAGAAATGAAAACAGCTTCCGGCACTCAATACCACAAAGTAGCACAGTTTGCCACATTAGAGTAAAGCGAAGGGCGAATAGGAGGAAATAAGAGGGAGGGGTGGAAAAAGAGGGAAGAGGAAGGTTTATGGTTTCATTTCTGGTTTCGGAGCTGATTGGACAACCAGTCCAGTCCTTCATAGAGACCGTCTCCACTAGTGGCACAGGTTGCCTGGATATACCAGTTCCTGTGACGAAGAGAATGCAGTCCAAGTTTGTCTGTGATTTCTGCTGCATTCATCGCATTCGGCAGGTCCTGAGGGAAGGAAGAAGAGTCATTTTCTCCCCCAGTTGCTGACAAGAAATGCCTGCCTCCCTAAACAGTTTTTGATCATCAGCTTTGAAACCATTAAAAGAAAGTCAAAAGCTCTTAGAACTTCTCTCAGAAAAACTCACTGGATTACTTCTATATTCAAGCTATTTTCCCTAAACTGACAAAGTCTCAAAGATTTAACAACACGATCAAAAGCACGTATTATGGAATATTCCTCTTCAGAAAGCAGAAGCCAGGCAGCTGACATTAGGATCAAGTCATCAAGCACCTCAGTGTTGACCCCAAACTGCTTACAATTCAAGGTCTGTTTCATTCACTTTCCACTCAGGAAATGTTTTTCTGCAGCTGCAGTTACGATTTAAGATCAACTTTTGTCACAAAGCAGTACTTGGCTTAGTACTGCTTCTGTTTATAGTCTACCTTTCCTGTTCCTAGACAAGACTTACAGCTTCTTTACCCTTCCCAATAGAGCCTGTGCAATTGACAAAGCAGGATGCCAATCCTTCTGTAAATTCACAAGTCATAGTTAAGACCCTCAACATTTGGGTTTAAGCTGCCAAGGCCTTTACAAGCAATAAAAGGCAGAACTATCAGCTGGGCCTAGAGGCAATACAAGTACATTAAAAGTCAGCCCAGTGCTTTCACCAACACCAGCAGTGCCTTCAAACACTCCAACTGAAGAATTCAGGGAGGTTCTGGCATTCTTGCCTTCCTCTCTGTTTGGAGGAAGCTTGAGCAGGGTGCCATACTTGAGCCAAGCCAACCTTAAAAAAAATTTTAAAATCAAACTGGTAGAATTCTTCCTTAAAACTGAAAATACAAGGACTTCTATTAGCCAGGACTATTTAGAAGGATGCTCCTTTCAGATGAGAACAGGCTAATTTAATCTATGGGTTTGTTGTCCTCAACAACTCTGGACGTTTACTGTGATCTTATCTATTATTACACTGAAAACATGAATGTCAAGTTCAGTATCTAGCACTCACAAATATGTTGTAAGTTTTCAAAAGTTCTTACAGAAAGACACCTTTCTTGGGCATACCTGTTTGTTAGCAAACACTAGTAAAACAGCATCTCTAAGCTCATCTTCTGCCAACATTCTCATAAGCTCTTCTCTGGCCTCATTCACTCGTTCTCTGTCATTACTGTCAACCACAAAAATCAGACCTAAAAATAAGCAAACAATCAAAATAAGCATACACCAGAAGTTATTTACAAATGATAAATACCTATGGAGGTCAGAACTAAGCATTAAAGAGAAAATAATGCAAAACAAGGAAATGGTATTTTTCTGATATATACTGAATTATTACTGTCATCTCATGATCGAAAGAAAGTCTGTTCTTGCTGAAAGCGAGTGTTAGTTTGCATTCGTGTTTTAGGAACTTGTGTGCTTCATCTACACAAACCACTTGATATTTTCCAGTGAGTAGCAATTCTTGAAATCCTGTGACAGGACTCAAATGCATGCATTTATAAAGGCACAGCAGTGGAAGAAATGACAGACTCTCAGTTCATGGGGCTGTTAGAGCTTGTAGTAAAGACTTGGCTTTGAAGTGAAGACAGAGCGCTGTGATGCTTACAGAAGAAAAGCAAAATTCTGATCTCACTTCGAGTCTGATGGACAAGGAAGACTGGTTTCTAGATTTCTTCCCATCCCATCCCTCTTTGAACCTGCACTAGCTTAACAGAAGAGCCAGAGCAGCATATAAACACATCCTTTTATAATAATAATCAGTAATTCCCCACCCCACTCCGTCCCTTTGCAAAAAAAAAAAAACCCAAAAAACTTAGTAAGGACTTTAAAAAGAACCTTTTAGATTCTGGAAAGCTGTGATTTTAAGTGTTTGGACTCACCTTGTGTGTTCTGGAAATAATGGCGCCAGAGTGGTCTGATCTTATCCTGACCGCCTACATCCCAGACTGTGAAGCTAATGTTCTTGTATTCTACTGTTTCCACATTGAAACCTAAAACAGAAATTGTGGCAAAAATCTCAGTTAAATGTAGCTGGCCCTGGACCTATTGTATTGACCAAGTCATTCAGAATGTTGCCATTAAAAAAGTTATCTTAGAATTTAAATCCACTTTAAATACAGAATCTACACTGAAACCCTCAAAGCAGCCAAACATGGGTTCTCTGGAACTCCTGCTCCCACCCCAATCAAACTAATGAACAGCAGCTGTAATTGCTACCTGAGCAGCAGTATTTTATACAGAGCAAACTATGTTGCATCAAAAACACCCTGGGCTTTAAGGACTGCAAATAAGGTATGTCTCCGGTCACACTATTCTCACAGTGATCCTCAAAAAACGTGACACCCACTGCTTCTCAGTCTAATCTGCCTGACACCACAACATGCTTAAGAGCGTGGACTGCCCTTCTGTGGCCCATAAAAGCTTGTTCCACAAGTGACTGAAGAGAAGGAATGGAGTGAAAAAACACAGTCATATAATCTCCTCTCATGCTGGAACATTTGGCTGTGCCATCTTCATACCATGGTTTTATCAAGTGTTTGTTCTGAGAGTCAAGTCACTTAAATCAACAGAGTGACTGCTGAGATAAGATACTGCTACGAACAATAAGACCCAAATCTCAAAGCAAGCAGTTACGCAAGTGTAAAAATTCTTACCTATAGTAGGAATAGTAGTTACTATTTCACCAAGTTTAAGTTTGTACAAAATAGTAGTCTTTCCTGCAGCATCCAGACCGACCATTAGAATACGCATTTCTTTTTTGCCAAAAAGGCCTTTGAAGAGGTTAGCAAAAATATTTCCCATGTTTGAGATATGTTCTCACTGGCCACTGAAGTCTAGAGGAAAAAGATCACAGTATCACTCATCGGTTACCAGGGCATAATCAACAACCAAACAAATTATCAGTTAATATGAATCCTTTATAGTCACCCCACCCACCACCACACATGATTTTTCCCCATACTTCAGCAATACAAAGATGAACAGTCATGTCAAAATGGTGTCCATAAAAATGACACTGCTTTGAGTGCTTTATATCATACAAATATCCTTTTATAGATGTCAGTATTAAACCCCGTTCTCAAACTTTTGTTTGCAAAATTCATGGTTTGCTTTCAAGGCAACCGACCACTTCAGATACTTTGTCCCCTGTTGTTATGGGATAATTTATCTGCAGCCTAAAAGTGAATCACAAAACATAATTTTTCTAATCGACCTGCAGTTAAAGTTTTAGATGTGTGCTCATCTCTCTGCTGCTTAGCGTACCAATAGCTGGACCTTCTTTTGCGAAGGAAGCTCAGAATACAGGTTGGATTCTCTCCTACTCAAAACAGTTTCCTTCCTCTCAACCCTGAGAGGTATTTGAGGTTGAAACAGCCTGCAAACACAACGTAAACACAAAGCAATATTACTGTAATTAACGTTGCAGGGAGACCCTCTGTAGGAAGCAAAACCACATTTACTGAAATTTAACTATAGAAAATTAATAGCCACATTGAGAGGCAGGTTTAGAAATGAATGCTTCTTCCTTCACTGCAAACATTTCTGCTTGGACCCTTGGAAGTGATTAACATCACCAGGAGCTTCCTGTTCAGGAACTGCAGGAACTGCCTCTCCACTCCAACCCTAACAGACACTCTCTGTGCCCTTGGGACAGCATCTACCTCACCACAAGTTTCCCCCCTTTCCAAACTTACTGCTACGTAGTTTACAGCAAGTTAAAAACCAGACCAAGAGAAGTATAAAGAAACCAAGAGCACTATTATTCTGTTCACATAAGGCATGAAAAAAGCAGCCTGAAAGCTTTACAGTGAAGCGTTGATGAGGATGTTACATGGTGATAGTGACGGTTCACACATCTACCACCGCTTTGTCTAGAAGCTCTCGGATGTCAGTTTAAAAAGACAACGCCAAGCCCAACTGAAAATACAAGCTTAGAGCAACAGAAGCACATGTATCCAAGGTGTGTAACATTCAAAGGATGGGTCTCCTGTAAACCAAGTCACACCACATAAAGTGCAACAGGAAGTTTGAATCTTCTTTTGAAGATATATATGGTCCCTACTTGGCGTACTGCATCCACCTCTGGGGTCCTCAGCACAAGGAGGACACGGACCTGCTGGAGCAGGCCCAGTGGAGGCCACGGAGATGGCCAGAGGGCTGGAGCCCCTCTGCTGTGCAGCCGGGCTGGAAGCGCTGGGGCTGTTCAGCCCGGAGAAGGGAAGGCTCCTGGAGACCCCGGAGCACCTTCCAGCACCCAAAGGGGCCGGCGAGGAAGCTGGGGAGGGGCTTTTCCCAAGGGCCTGCAGCGCCAGGACAAGGGGGAACGGCTTTGCGCTGAGAGAGGGCAGATGGAGATCAGAGCTGAGGGAGAAATCCTTCCCTGTGAGGGCGGCGAGGCGCCGGCACGGGCTGCCCAGAGCAGCTGTGGGTGCCCCAGCCCTGGCAGTGCCCAAGGCCAGGCCGGACGGGGCTGGGGGAAGGGGGCCCTGCGCGTGGCAGGGGGTTGGAACTAGATGGTCTTTATGATCCCTTCCAACCCAAACCATTCTAGGATTCTATGATATTCTGTATTTCATGATGAAGCTGTGTGCATGAAGCAAAATTCTCGATGGAAACAGACTTTACAGAGTATCGATTTAAGACCATTAAACCAACCTTTGAACTGAAAAAGCACACCACAACAAAAGTCTTGTCCCACTCTGTTTAGCTCTATGCTAGGGATGTATGAAGTCTGGTTTCCTCACTCAGCAGTGGGAGAGCTCTAAGCAGTTCTGCTCTTCTCAGGAAGTTTTGCTGGAGACAATTTTTAACCCAGAAGTTAAGCACTGTAACATTAACTAAGTCACATGTCTTAACACAAGGAGCTCCACAGTGAAGTTCAAAGTCCACTCCAGACTTCCTGAATGACATCAGTGACCACATCAACTTGCTGAAGTAACTTGAGTGAAAGATAAATTTATTTTTACCAAAACTTTAAAATTAAGCCTGTCTATAAACCCGACAGAGCAGCTTGTGAATTAAAACCAAACAGAAGGTTTAAAAGTTCCATTATTCCACCATTTCCTTCACATTTCTGTAGCATGACCATGAATATTCAACTCCCACTTGAATATACGAAAGCTGTATAAACAGGAAAGTTAATTAGGAAGTAGAGAAAACAGTTTTGCTAGAGTTCCTATTTATCCAAATCACTCACACAGCAGGAAATCTCACTTCCCAGGCCACAACAGCAACTCTTACTGGGCTGGAGGGGAGGGAGGCTGCAAAGCTTTCCTTTTGTCTGGCTGCTCCTGTTACCTCTATCTTCTACTTCATCTGAAAAGCAAGTCAGGGTTGAACCTTTCATCAGAGCTCTTGTAACCCTCCAAAATGAGTGTAAGAACTTTTGTAGCAAGAAGACCTTAGAAGCCCTGCGGAAGAATGCATTTCTTTCCTTTCTGCACATTTGAAAGTAGAACAGGTTATTAAATGCTTGGATCAATAGCAGTAATTAAGTAACACAGCAAAATCTTAGCATTTAGGTGCACGACATCCTTCCCCACCCTGGAGAAGCCGCAGTCTGCTGAACAAGTTACACTTGGCGCTAACGGTAGTGAACCCCATTAGATCCTTGTTTTCCTGGCAGCTATTTTCCGGTCAGGTCTGCCCTCCACCCCTGATCCTCCATATTTTTATTTTTTTGTTTTTAAATGAACGACAGTAAGTTAAGATGCATTTAAGCACTTGGTCTCCATTTCCTTCTTATTCTCTTCCACATTCTTACCATCCAAACCACTTCTGTTACTTATTCGGTAGATCAGGGTAGGTGACATTGCAGAAAGCCCTGATTTTTTTTTTTATAGGCAGTGAAATGTAGTTTACAGCCCACACCTGCAAGACAAGCATGTCTAGGTGTTGACTAGAAAGCAGCCGAATCATTGCTGTCTAAAAGAAAAATACTAGGAGAAACCCATCTGCAGGACTCCCACAAGCTGTTGTGGTTCCCCAGTGACTCTGATACTGCTGAGGCAAAAGACAGGGTCTCTGTCTTCACCATCAGCAGGACCATCCTCTGACCTGCAGCTAGAATCACATTCGTCTCTTGCCACAGAAAAAGAAACCCTACTCCCATGGTTTGGTACATTATATTCCTCTCCCTACACTGCCCCTGCCATTATTTCATTCCCTTATATTATCTAAAAAAAACCCCAACAAAACAACCCAAAACCAAAAAATAAAACCCCAAATGACACCTAAATTTCCTTCCTTGGTATCATTAAAATCCTCAACCAAATCATCACCACAACTGTGACCAGCCATCAGGTCTCTGCTTTTCAGACCATTCCTGCTGTCAAGCAGCATAGACACTACAACAGCAGAATCTGCTGGGACAGTTTAGAGCTGCTTCCCAGGACTTCGCTGCCACCCATTAATACAACTCAGCTGAGGGATCACGCGATTACTTCCACTGTACTTCAGAGCTGAATCTGTTTACTTTAATTCCCATTTCAGTCCATTAGTTGGACCATGAGAACTAACATACAGTCTGAAAATATGAGGAAGCTTAAGACCCTTTAGGTTAACCAAGCAATCCCAGCACTTTTCAGGCATCTTCAACATTCACGATCTGTATCAAGACTTACCAATACATTGCCTATATTCTATACTGAAGCTTAACCTTTTCTTTTCCTCAACGCAAATGTTGTCAGTAATGGCTGCACTGATCATTTTAGAAGCACAACTTCAATAAAATGCCTGAAAACTTAAAATAATATGGCTTGCTGTAGTACTGCCCATAGTACTTCAGCACGTCTTCAAAAGGGGCATCTATCAGGCTAAGTAGGAAGATCTGTGTATGAAATGGAACAATTTGAATAAATAGCACAGACTATTTTTGCAGCACTTAGCATGCATGCTCCCACAGCGTGACTTCAGCTTCTAGAAATGGAAGCTCACCGCCCCTTCAACAAACCCAGATCACCCCAAAACTGAACTGCCTGTATGACTCTTGTTTCTCCCTGCCCATCGCAGCCCTGAAGCACACCCCTACAGTAGTCTACTCCACCTCAAGATCCTCACAGCAGCAAAAACCTGTTAGGCAGGTTCAGGTAAGATATAACTTGCCACTGGTAAACAGCGAGAAGGACATTCACTGGGTAAGACTATAGTTTTGTTTCAGGAAACAAGGTATTTTCAGCTGCCTGTTTTCTAGTAAGTGATACATTTAGATAAGCAATTAGGAGAACAGGCAGCCTTTTTCAGAAAGGTTCTATGTAATGAGTTAGAAATGAATGAATGTCTGCAATTGCAGACAGCACGGTGTCTGTTAAAGCAATATGGCCCTTGAGTAAGAACATGAATTTGCTTTTATTAATTGTAGGTGGTTAGAGTAAGAGCTCTGAGGAATATCTCAAGGCCAAAGATCATTGAACACAATCTTCTGCAGCATTTTATATTTAACCGTACGTTAATGCATTTTAATGTCATTTCATTCAGGCTGCTTATCTTGAGAAGTCAAATACACTTCCTGACCTCCAAACTTCTTGCATGAGCTGTTAGTTAACAAGCCATCCCACAGAAGTGTGACCAGAAGGTATGCTGCACATCAAAGAAAGTATAGCTACATCTTGAAATCTCTGCATAACCTTAATTTCGTACCTCTGGAAAAATTCTTTCTGACCACATAGTGCTTAAACTTCACTGAGCCACAAGTTGTGGTAAATGCCACTGTTTCATTCAGGTTTACACCATTCCTTTACACATCCCATAGTAGACGAAAGGCTAAGATCCCATAGAGGCTAAGATTGAGAATGCCATATGCATTATTGAGTCATATTATGCCCACAGTATAGAAATACATTTATTTCACTGTTACATACCAGCACTTACCACGTAAGGCTCCCACAGTGAAAAAATAACTTTTCAATGGCATAACTAAACTTGCTGGGCACAATCATTTCGGCGATCTGTTCTATATAGCTGAAAAATACCAGCAGCAATTAACATCAGTCAAGACAGGCTTAATTTTTTGCCCCTTCTCTGCACAACACACTGGATGGAGAGGTACAGAGGGCATCTGTTGTCTCTGGGAACTATCACATCTCCCTAGAGTGTTCATATCTTGTTTTAAATGCCCGTTTCAAGGAGAGAGAAACATGGTGGTGCTACCAATGACATACTGCATTACACTGCTATCATCAGTCAAAATACTAATGCTAAAGCACAAGCTAAAACCCCTAACAGTTGCATGTTTACCAAAAAGCTTCTTCCCAGTGGCCTTCTGCACCTTGTTCTATTTGCTTAGATGCCTATGGCAAGTAAAACTGGTGCGCTTATCAAGACAACTGACTTTCGTTTAAAGGAAAGTCTACTTGACATTGGCCTAAGCAGTAACTCCACCTCTAACACAATTAGGAAAACCCCAAACCCGTAATTCCAAACCTGTTATTAATATACTAGTTGCATCAGTCACAGGAGAACAAAAATTGATCAATTTTTTATTTAACAGAAGTATTGATTTGAAATCCAGTCCAATACCACCAGTTAGCCTGTATGTTTCTAATTTATAGCATTTTAGAAGGTTTTAAGTCGTCAAGAGAACAAAATCACACAAAAGATCAAATCTGTGTGTAAACAAGAGGTGAGAATGCCTTTAAAAAAAAACACACACACCATCAAGTTCAACAACTGTTACTGGTGTTACATACAAGAACAACTGGCAAATAAAGTGCAAATCTAACTTGGCAGCCTGTTCTTTACAGTATAAAGCGCTATTTAGAAGCGAATGTGAGAAGTGATTCAACAAGAATAGAACACTGCTAAAATTTAGGATTAATCTATCACCACAGTATGTCACATCACCACTCAGCAGGCACAGTCGGTTAAGTACAGCTGTGTTGTTTTGAACTTGAAGTAATTTCTTTACAGAGTAAAGTGTTCTGTTACAGCAAATTTCGAAAAACACTCCTGATCAAAACACTTCTTTATATATAGCCAGGGTGGCCCAATACAGAACTATTTCAGTACAGTTACATTCAACTATTTTTAGGAGTTGTTTACTGGCCTTCCACATCTGATAACCTGAGTGAAAGACAACTACTTATCAACTCAAGCCCTTTAACTTTGGGGCCTTAACACTGGAATTTAACTTAAATAATTTTGGTTTGAATTAACTGAGACTTTAGACCATACTAACATCACTAGACATAAACTTGTTAGAGTAGCTAACAAGGCGGCCAGGTTCTTTCTTCACCACAGGGATTATCTTGGATTTACATACCCTTGTAATAAAAGGCCTCCTCAAGAACCTCTTCTCAGAGCTCTTCATTAACAGTAAGTCCCAACTCCTGTATCGTTGTACCCATTAAAACTAGGGGAGTGTTAACTGTGGAGATCAAAACCCACCACTGCAATAATTTTCCCCACTTCACACTGGGGGTGCTTCTGCCAAGTGTGAGATGGAAATGGTGTCCTAAACAATCATAACCTTGTTATTTGTCTTTTGCGAGAAGTTAGAGGAATGGTACTGGCATTGAAGCTTCATGTGAAATCAAAGTTAAAGATATATAACTGTACTTGCATCTAAAGAGGTGTAGTTGGACTTCGCCACTGAAGGCTTCCAGTGACCAACTAAAGAGCACCTAGATGCACACTGCATGGTTCAAGACAGACTGAGGACAAGTCGACTGCAAATGAGAAGCTGGGTGAAAAAACCCAACACAGAGCTGCTTGTTATGCAGCACCTCTGTTCAACCTTTAAGTAGGTTGAACATCTTGCTGTCTATACACATTACCCAGATAGCGCATTTTCCACATGCTGTGACATTCTCTTGAGAGTACTGGACTCAGAGTGGCAGGAAAACAAAGTATTTCCACTTACAAGATCACAAGGGCAAAAGACTGAAAACTTCCTTTGGCGTCATGCCTATTTCTCAGGCACAAGAACAACTAAAATACTGGTCAGAAGAAAAAAAAAAAGTCAGCATCTAGCAAAGAGGGCAGTTGCTTGACTTGATACTCAAAACCCAGATCAGTTACTCCCTTATTCTCACCTTTGGGCACAGGAAGCAAGGTATTTCTGTTTCACAGCAAAATCTCCAACTGTTTTAAGCAGTTATACACTACCACATGTAACTCAACTGCATGCAAGCTAACATAGAGGAAAAACACATATCTGGTCTGAAAAATATTTTGTTTAAAGAACAGGTTGACAGGTGGAAAAGTACAGGAGACCACTGTTCATGCTTTTAGATAAAGCACATCCATCACCTCCCTGCGAACTGCCTGTAGCTGCTCAGGAAATAAAGTGGTGCCGACAATGCAGTTGTGACACCCAAGTTTGGACTGCAACTTCCCAATCACCTGTTAAACAGCCAGTATACTGCAAGAGAACTGGTTATTACAAAGCATTTCTTTTCAGGTAAGTGTTGCACAGGGTTTTTTTGAGACTGAACAATTCACAAATTCAAAATCTTAAATTTTAAGCCAAATAACCTGTCATTCATTCCCAGTAACTGGGCAGTAAGTCAACATTTACACTCATAGTAGAAATGGCAAGAACTCACATGAGAGCTTGGGTAATGAAATTGGGTTTGGGGAAACATCAAAGCAGAGCCTACGCAGCTAGTTGTTAGGTACAAGATCAGTGTATGAAAAAGAGCTATATTAGACATGAGAGTTTTAATAGAATTGAAGTATCAGCAGAAGCAGCACCATAGTCCTTCAATGTTTGCATGTGTTAGAAACAAGAAATAAAACTGGATACTCACAAGCAGAAAGAAAAAAATGCTGAATAACACAGAAAAACAGCTGCTGTAGTAGGAAGCTGATTATAAACTTCTTTACTCATCAGTTAAAGAAAGGGAATAATGGCTGAGGACAGTGCTAGCTCTAATACAAGCTCTATAACATTCCAGCAGCAAACTTTCAAAAGACTTCTAAAAAAAGAATCGGAACTATTCCTTTCCAGAAAAAGTTAACTTATGTTCACCAAATTTATCCACTGTAAGGCAACCTAGATCCTTCTGAAAGCTGCTGAAATCCATGTAAAAAAAATATTGCTTGAAAGTCCTTCTTTACACATCTCAGCAGCTCTTACTTCTAAAGCAAACTTAATTTTCAAGAAAAGTGGTTCTTTAAACTTCACCACTGCAAATTCAGCTGGAATCTTGGGCTGTGAGCTTTTCCTCCTTCCAGCAGTTAACGTAATCAATAGTTTATCTGATAAATATACCTCAGCAAGAAGTAGAAATGCTACTGCTTAAAGCTGGCTTTCAAACAGGTGTAACTGGAGCACAATACAATTTGGTCAATTATAAGGACTACAATCCAGCCCCCTACTCCCACACACATGTTGTTTGCCTTGAAAAGCTGTGACCAGTCCTGCCCCCGACTCAGTCAGCATGACTAACACACAGGGAACTATGCGCACTGAGCGAAAATGCACCGCTCCTGCCCAGTCCCTTTTCAGATTCCAACTGTATTTCGCAACTAGGCAATCCTCAACATTCAGCAAATGCCTCAGACCACCGGGGACCGATTTACGCTCAGGTGTTTGCCTTTTAAACATGATCCAGCAACTATTAGGTATATCACAGACCACAGCAGCAGCAAAGGCTGTTCTGAGTGGAGATGACATCTGTTTGAGCCATTTTTACTCCTGAAGCTCTACCACAGTAGAAGCATCAATAAACTTGGCAAAGCAACTGAGTTTAAGAGGTTCAAGTGAGGCGAGTTTCCTCACCCTTTCACCCAACGTAATTACTACAACAGGGAAAGCAGTCCAACAGGGTTCTCCAGCACTGCAAATGTTTTTAACAGAGGAAATCAGTGGCATCATACCGACCACATAAACTTTCCTTTCAGAGTATCCCCTTCTATATCTGTAAGGCTATGCGTGCTTATACCAACCATTTGATTACAAAACCCATGAACAAAAGCCAAGTAGCAATCCTCTAGTTCAGCTGCAGTTCCTTTTTCCTAGCAAAGTGCTCGCTCCAAATCAGTAGCAAAAATAGTAATAACGATACTGCTAAATGACCTTGGACAATTTACTTTGACTCAATTTCTTTGCCTGAAAAATAAGGTTAATAGAATATCCTGCAAAGGGGTGCTGTTAGCCTTGCTGCTTGCAAAACAAAGTTCAAAGTGTTATATGAATAGTTTGCATTTTAGTTATTGACAAAGCTACATTTCAAAACAAGACCTCTGGATGCAACTCTAATCAACCTGTGGAATTTGGTTTGGCAAGAGCCTAGCAGCAAAGCAACAAGGTCAATGTCAAACACAGCATTTAGGCAGTTTTATGACCCAGCAGAGTTTTAGCCATGCTGCGCTGGGGCAAATGGACTCCTCCGTGAAAAGGTTCGCATAGCTGGCCTATCATTTTATCAGACAGAGGTTATCAGCCCGAAGTATCATGTTAACTACTCACAGAGACAAGATACAGCATTTTCAGACAGCATATAATATCCTACCACCGGGAGCTGCTACGCCAAGGAAAACTGATCTCGTTAGACCATCAAACCCAAGCCATGGATGGCAAACGCAGTTTGCTCCAGGCTAAAGCTCAACTCCTTACCACCACCCACCTCAGTCCAACTAAAAGCCCTACTCAGCACCCGACGGCTTAAAGGAAAAGAACCCCTCTCCTACGAGTTTCATCCAAGCCCTATTTCCCCAACGGGGCTACTAGGTCTCCGCTACGATGAGGGTTTTCGGGGGGAGGAAAACGAGGAAATGCCTCTCCTCCGACCCGTTCACGGGCAGGCCTGAGGCCGGAATGTGCGAGTTGGGGAACGGAGGGAGGAGAAGCCCATCCCGCCCAATGCCTCCGGTAGGGGGAGCGGCGCCGGGCCCTGGGCAGCTGTCGGGAAGCCGGAGCGGTGCCCCCTCCCGCCGTGCCCACGCCTCCCCAGCAGGGCCCGAAAAGGCTGGTACCCCCCTCACCCGGCCCAGCCACCCTGCCCCACAGGCGGTGTGTGTGTGTGCAGACAGGGCTGCCACGCTACCAGGCCCGCGCTCCCCAAGGCCTGCGCTGCGGCCTGCCTGCGGCTCGCTCCTCCGCCGGCAGCCGCCGAACCAGGGCGGCGGTGGGGGGAGAAGGACGGCTGGAAAGAAACGACCGGGCCCGCTCACCCCGGGCACGCCGCCTCCTCCCCTCAGCGCCAAGGCCTCGCCGCCTCACAGCCGGCCGCGGGCCGCCGCCTCCCGCAGGGTGTGGGCGGGGGAGCGGGCCGGCGGGGAAGGGGCTGGAAGGAGGGAGGGGGAAGGTGTCGGTGAACCCACCGGCGTCGAGCTGCTGCCCCGGGCAGTGGGTCTGGCTTGTCCTCGGTCTGTCCCGCTCGGAGCCGGCTCCCCCCTGCGCCTCTCGGCCGCTCTCCGCCCAGGCACACAAGATGGCGGCGCTCCGCGGCCACGTCAGTGCCAGCCCCGCGCGCGGCACCACGGGTAACCGAGGAGGGCACCGGGGGAGGGCGGGGCCGAGCGGGGAATGGGCGGGGCCGAGGTAGGGAGCGGCCGCTCGGGGAAGGCGCGCGCGAAGGAGGGGGGCGTGCCCTCCCGCCTGGCCACGCACCCGGCCAGCCTCCCTCCTCCCAGCTGGCGCGTGACCGGATGCGGCGCGGGGCGGGGCGCGCGCGGGGCCGGGGACACTGTGCACCGTGTGCGGCGGCGGGGATGGGGGGGCTGATCCGCACCGGTCCGCGCCGCTCCGCGCCGCGCAGCCTGTCGCCTGGCAGAATGAGCAGAAACCCGCAGTGGCGTCACGCCCGGCCCGCGCAGCTCCGCTCCGCGCCCGGCCGTGTGCTGGGGTGCGCGCCTGCCTTGCAGGATGGGTGCTGTGCCGCGTGCACATGCCCCGCAGTGCTGCATGCGTGGGGATGCGTGTGTGCCTCGTGGGATGCGCTGCAGCGCACACACGCCTTCCCGGGGCCTGCACGCGTTGAGATGTGCGCGCCATATATCTATATGTTAGAGAGCTGGCCGTGCACCCTGTAGTGGGGTTCGTGCACGTGCGGTGGTGCCGGGGTGCTCCTCACCTTCAGCAGCAGCCGCTGGTTATCCCCGCTTTTGCTATGGAGGCACAGAGAGTCAAATAAAATCCTTAAGGGCCTTTGATCCAAAATGGGGCTACAGGGGGGTCCCCTTTGCTGGGTGGCTCAAAAATGGGTTCGCTTTTGGGATAAAAGATTTGGTAAAATTTTCACTGTTTCTGGTACTGAAAAACACAAAACGGATGGAGAGGATGCACAGGATGGAGAGTACTGCGTGCTGCTCCAGCCCCTCCGTGCCTCAGTTTCCTTACACAGGGAAAAACCTTTTTAATTTTTCCACTTTAACAATACTGAGATGGGTGGGAGGGAGTAGGTCAGCACAGAGCAATTTTTTAACTACACATAGAAAAAAATATAATATATATATAAATAAACACATGGTTTGAAAGCTGAAGAGGTCGATGTAGAAACAACTGTTAGCGTGTGTGTAGGGTAAATTTAGGATCGTTTCCTTTCTGTTTTGGGGGTAACTAAAGTAAATAGCTGTCATGTGCTGCATTGGGCTGATATTAAAGATGGGAAAAGGAGTTTTGAAAGTCAACGGGAAGCCACAGAAACTGCTGATCTCTAGATTTCCCCCTTCATGGGGGGGGGATTATAGGAAATGTGTGCCTCAAAGACCTCCATTCCCCTGTCAAATGGGGTTGAAAACACTACACAGAGGTGAGAGAAGGCAGACAGACAGATGGACGTGAGCCCAGAAGCTTCTTTTCCTAAAAAATTGGGTCACATGCAAGAGAAATGGCAGCATCAGGGCTCAGAAAAGCCAGGAGGGAGCCTGGGCTGGAGGCGAAACCTGCCCTGTGCCTGTGCATGAGGCAGGTGCGATTAATATTATTAATATTTTACTGAAGGAAGCACCTAAATTGCATTACAATCTCCCCAGACAGTCAAAAAGCAGCCGGAGCACCGACAGTCTAAGAAAGCAATGGCAAAGACACCGAGAAAGCAAATTAATTATTTTTTCACTTACTGCAAAAGCCGACCTGTCTCAAACATGGGATTTCAGGAAGAGAATAACTGTTGCAGTGAACAGATTGCTGCCCACCTCCAGCAGCATAGACAGCTACCACTGGGATCGCAGATGTCCCTGTCCCTTTGGTGCGGGCTCTTTGGGCAACGCTGGGTTTGTGAGCCATTAGGGCATGGCACCCTTCAGGATCTGGTTTAAGAGAGCTGAACCTAAAATGCAAATTAAATCCTAAAATTAAGGAAAGGAGATTTTGCACTTGCTTAGGGCTTCTGGGGAATATTTTTCTGCCTCTGTCCTTGCTGGCTAGGGATATTTTGGGGGAGCCCTGGAGCAGGGGCTGTGCTGAGAGGCCGTGCTCTGGGTGTTTGTGTTAGGCTGATGATGGGAAGCTGCTCTCAAGGCGACAGCAAAACCCTGTTAATACATTTATCCCCCATCCCCAATCCCCTCCTGGCCATCACCAAGCCAAGCCACCACTTGCTCTACAGGCCTGTCTCCATGCCTGGACGGTGAACCAGATCAGGGCACTGCTCTGGGTTAAAAATAACCCTTCTCTCTCTCTTTTTTTTTTTCTTTTTTCTTCCCCGCCCCACCCCCCCCACCCCCCCCACCCCCCCTTCTTGCTTTATTTTTAACCCAGAGAAGTTCCTTGCTTTAGCTCACAGGGCTGGGGGGAGAAGATGCTCATCCCACCATCCCATCACTTACCCTCCCCAGTGAAAATCCAGCTAATGGAGGTGCCAGCTGGGATGCAAAGCGAGTTGAGGGGCGTTAATTTCAGTATTGTTATCTGTGATATATCATTCATGATATATGATTTCATTGTCATCCCAGTGGAGACCCAAGTTGAGGCTGTGCGTGAGAAACTGGTAGAAATTTAGCCCTGTCCATCAGATTCATTAGTGGCGGCTGCCGTGATGCGAGACGAACACTTTGCCTGGTGACTCATGACATTTATGGGAAGAAAGAGGCTTCCTTTTCTTTGCAGCTGGGAGAGCAGTTGTGTCGCTTGCTTTCTCTTTTCTGTGAAAAGCTGATGTGGGAGAAAGATGAAACAGGTAGGGATCCCCCTCAGGGTAGCTTGGCTCCTTTGCCGGGTGCTCCCGGAGTTGCAGAAGGCCCTTTTGGCTTTTCCTGGATGGCTCCTTTAGAGCTTGAGAGTTTCCTCCCCTGATGGGAGCCTCGGATGACAAATCTGGCTGAACTACACCCTGTTCTTGCTGCCTTTTGGAAAAAAAAAAAAAAAAAAAAGTGTATGTGTAAGGCGATTTTCTGAGGTTATAAAAATACCATCTGGAGTCACAAAATGCTTGCCCAGGCGATGCTTTTCCTTTTGCATCTGCCCCAGGAAAAAATACCACGGGCTGGTTTTGCTCTAACTCCAGGGACCCCAAAAATAATCTTTTCCCTCAGCGTGGGCAAGTTCTCTTTAGCACAGGGATACTGCTTGATGGTAACCTGCTGGTGTCTGGTGTCATGGGGTGGTGGAGACCTCTGAGCTGGTGGCAGCAACGTCCGGCCACTGAATCCCTCCTGGTGGTGATGGTGAAGTCATTTTGGGGTGACGCCAGGCTGGGCACCCACGTGGAAGGGGCTGAAGGACACCAGGGTCGATCACTGCTCTGCAGCTCCTGCTCTGTGAAGCCGTGTTGTTGCACCAGGGTTTTCTCACCTTTGAGCCTCTCGCATTGGGGTGGGAGTTGCAGTTACTCACAGGAACTGAGAGATTACTCCCCACCTCCCCCAGCAATTTGCTACCTCATATACCAAAAAAATAGCAATTATTCCTTGGATTTGTGGTCCTGTGATCACCTATATGTGGGTCTGGGCTGTTGAAAAGCCAACAGATCTAATCTTGCTGCTCATATTTTACCATCCTGGCAGCAAAAGGAAGGTGGAAGCGGAGAGAAAAGCAAGCTAAATGCTAAATGGCTTCCCCGAGAGGCAGCAAAGTGAGTGTATTTGCAGCAAGAGCTTTTATTTCGCCATGGTTTCTCCCTTCAGAGCTGACTTAGGTGGTGGTCAGAACATTTTTGAGAGCATCTCAGATGTGGGACTGAAGCCTGGAAAGCGAACAAAGCAGATCAGCTCTCTGCTCGTGACACCAGCTCCCCAGGGATGTTGGGCAAATTGCTGCAGCTCTCTCCGCCTCACTTTTTTCTCCTTAATTTGGAAATAGCTGCACTTCATGACTCGGTGACGTGCTGTGTAACCTGCTGGTGAGAAGAGCTTTGTCTAACATCAGCGTTGCTAATTGCTGACACCTCTGGCTAAAGCTTGGCTGCATCTGCAGGGGGATGATGCCCTCTCTGAGCAGTCTTGGTGGTGTCTTTTGGTACCCAGGGGAGACAGATGGGGAAGGACAAGTTGGTTCCTCCACTGTCATCTATCTATCCTTCTTCCCTTCATCTGCTCCAGGGCAGTTGTCCCTGCTGGAGAATTGTTCCTCAGGTCACGGAGATAAAGAGGACCATTCACCCATCCTGCCCCAGACATCATCTCCATTGCCAGTTGAGGGGGGGCTCCAGGGCAGATGTCCACATTCAGCCAGTGGGATCCCTCCTGAGATGACAGGCAAGGATTCACCATGCCCCCCACATTGTTTCGACCCCAAGCACTTGATTTACCCTGCATTTAGGTTGGAAAATGCATGCTGGCAGGATGCTTTGCCTGAAAAACACCCTGTGACCTGCTCAGCCTGCCTCTGTAACTCAAACATCTGTGGTCAAGGAGTGCTCACTGCCTGTGTCTTCTCTGCAGAGCACTTAAAATGTAGTGGTGTTACCACCAGCACTGACTACACCTGACAGCATTTTTGCCATCTGCAGCAGCAGCAGAAAAACATTCCTGTGCATGCACCTGGGATATCTTCACAAAGTGCTGCTGTCCTCTTTTCCCCTCCTTTTGAAGCAGCCAGGCCTCCCCACAAAGGGGATGATGAGCCAAATCCACAAGCATGTGTGGGGAGATGCTGTGCCCACCGACTTGCAGCAGATCCCGATGGCTCAGAGCTGTGAGCCAGGAGGATGCTTGTGTTTTAGGAGTGTTGGTATTTGACCCATGAGGGCCTCTTGTCTGGGGAGCTGGGCAGTTCAGGACTCACAACCTGATAGTGGCATTGGTTGTTAGTGTAAATAGTTGGTCTCTCCCTCCACCTTCTGTGATTTTGGGTTTATTCTGTGGCAGCATTTAATGTTGGAGGTAACGTGGCAGAGCTGCAATCAGATCTGCACTGACGGCGCTGCAGCTGGAAGTGCAGCTTCATGGAGTGTCTCCATGGGGCTCACATCTACGTGGGCTGGAGATATGAACAAGCACCATTGTCCCCTGTCTTTGAGCATCCCCAAAGGACACCAACCATTCCTCACTGGTGTTTCCACGTCTTCATGGCAGGTGCATGTGCCTACCTGCAGCTCGAAGTATTTGGTGAGATCAGGTCCTCCTGGTCTTTCTTGGATCCTCGATGCTCATGCACAAATATATTCACTTCTGTGATCTGGAAAACTTTAGCTGCTGTGAGGATTAGAAATGCCATCAACTGGGGAGTCATCTAAAGGTCCCACAGTCCCTCCCGTTCCGTGGCTATGTGCTGGAGGCAGCTGGTTGCTTGATTTGTGATCGACTGATCCACTGTGCCCACCACTTGGGCACTGTGTCCCAAAGCTGGAGACATCCCTCCAGGCACCACAGGTCCCAGAAGAGCAAGGAGGCCATGGTGCAACCTCACAGCATTTGTTTGGGACAAGGGCTTCCTAAGGCTTTGAAGAAAGGAAGATTTGCAACCATTTTGGGAGGTCACAGGCCTTGTTTTAACAGCACGTTTCTAGGCTGGTGTTGGTACAGCTTTGCAGAGGGGTATCTGATGCACTGTGACTTTGCATGGATGGTGCACTGCTCTCCTCTGCAGCCATCGCAGGGCTGGAATTCAGCCTGCAGAGAAACTCAGCACAAGCACAGGAGTCAGATGTTAGTCCTTGTCCACTGGTGTTTATGAAGCCCTTCAGAAGATTCTGGGATCCCTTTCAGGGCTGTGAACCGACGATCCAACTCTGCTGGGGCTCAGCCTGCTCAGACTAACTTTGTGGGCCAGCCTGGGTCAATGCAACTGAGTTCAATGGGCAGCACTTCCCTTCCAGTGAAGTCTTGTGGGGTGTGCTGTATTGGGTCTGGTCTCTGGGACCAGTTTCGTCTCTGGGACAGGCAGTGCAGCAATGCCAGAGCATATTCCCTCGCCTGGTCCTACCCGCAGCCCACCGGACACTGCCAGAGCTATTCCAAGGTGTCTCCTGGAGGAGAGATGCTCTCCAAGTGTAAAGGCAAAAGGTAGGAGCATTACAATATCCCATTTGGAGAGCTTTGTGCAATTTTACGGAGCTCCATCACAGAAAGCTGTCTGTCCATCACCAGGGTACCACACTACCATGTAGGTTGTGATGTGGCACATACCTCTCTGCCTTTAATGACCATGCACAGAAAACCTGGAATTTAGATGCTCAGCTGAAATACTTCACCTCTAGCGGCAGAGTGTTCTGAAATGCCTTGGTTTTCTAAAGAAGCTGCTACCTCTGAAACACTAATATTGTGTCCTGTCACCCCTGGCCTTTTCCAGCCAGGATTCCCAGCAAATGAGCTGTAAAAGTGGAGAGCGCTCCAGCTTTCCATGTGAAGTTACTTGGCTACAGAGATCTAGAAGAAAATGTAACACCAGAGGTATCGAGGTTATTATCGGTGTTTTCCCGGATGGGAATGAAATCTTGGCTGTTCTCCATCATCGAAACCTCATTAAGTTGTGCAGACACTAATTGATATGCCCAAACCTGACAACTTGTGTCAGAGGAGAAGACGGCGGTTGCCCTGGGACCCGCCCATCAATGTCACAGCTGTCCCAGGCCCATGGTGAACTTTGACCGCCTGCAAGAATGACAGCGATTGTTTCACTTGCAAGAAGAAAGATGGAAACCAGCCTAATTAAAACATCACTGTCAGGTCACATACGCTCACTGGACACCTGCATGATGGGGGAAGAAAGAAACCCAGACGGCGGCTGTTGGGGTCCAGCTTCTGTGAAACTGCCTGAGATGTCGTGGCTGCTCTGGGTTGTCCAGGCTGGAAAAACGTCACCTTAAAGAGCTTTGCTCTTCCAGTGTAATTTTTCTGGAAATCTGAAGATGCACATTGCAACAAAACTGCAGCTGGTGTAACGGCAATAGTGAGAACTGCCAATGTGCAAGGGAAACCCTGGGCTGTTTGCACCAAGGTGTGCAAGGCAGAAGGAGTTGGAGTCAGGGGACTGCTGGAGGAAGGACCATAGAGAAGGCTTTGGGGTTAGGAGAAAAGTATGGTACAGAAAGAAGGTAAAAAGGTGATGAATGCCTAAGTCATTGCAGGACGGGATCATATAATTTCATTTTGCATCTCTACAAGGTAGTGATCCCCCACCAAGATCATTCCCTACTTCCTTTTATCATAGAATTGTAGAATGGTTTGCGTTGGAAAGGACCTTTGAAGGTCATCTAGTCCAAACCTCCTGCCATGAGCAGGGACATCTTCAACTAGACCAGGTTGCTCAGAGCCCCGTCTAACCTGGTCTTGGATGTTTGCAGGGTTGGGACATCTACCACCTCCTTTTACAGTCATTTCAGAGAAGCAGGGACCTGAAGATGTGATTCAGCCACCCTTTCCTAGATACCTGAGATGAGCTGGGCTTTAATCTCCAGCAGCAGGACTGACTCGATCTCCCCAGGGGTCTGGCTCCAATGGAGATCTCTTCTTCCTAGGAGATGAGGGCCTGGGCAACCTGAGCCAGTGCCGAATTCAGCCCTGCTGTGAGCAGTGTTGGACCAGAGACCTTCAGAGAAGCCTTCAGTGTCAATTGGGTGTTGTGTCTTCATTTAATCAGATCTATGTGGCAGGAGAAAAAAGAGCAGGGCTAGAGGGATGAGAGATGTCCTGGGCTGACATTCTGCACTTTATGCAGAGCGCAAGTGAGATTTGAGTGGTCTCAGAGCTATTCCCTGAATCAGAGACCCCTCTGTTTTAAAGCTGCTACACTGTCCCACAAACCCACATCTGAGAAATTTCCTCCTTCTTGCCCTGAGCAAGATCTGTAAGGATGGAATGCACGTGACGGGCTCCTACAGCAGCTTCCACCACTTCTTGGGGCTTAGCAGATCTTGCCTGTGGGCTCCCGTGAGATGGATCATGAGATTTTTCTCTGACCCAAGGCAAATCTGCTGAAGTCAAAGGCAGTTTGACCTCAGCAGCAGGACTGGGCATGCAATTCAGAGAAGAAAGTGAGCAAAGCATTGATCTCAAGGTCCCATCTGCTGAAATTCAAGTGTAAGTTAACCTAGGCCCCTGGCTTGAATGGTGCAGTAAGGCCTGAGCATCCTCCCATTTAACCGCAGATGAGGGCATCCTTCCTGGGGAATGCTGTCAGTGCTAAAAACTCACAGAGGTCCACCGGAGTTCACGAGAGAAAAAACCCCTCAAGGACTCTTAATCCAGCTGTGACTCGGAGCATCCCTGGCAGAAGTAGATCTGCCATGGGCTGGCCATAACATCCATCAGTAGCCCTATGTGGTACCTAACCGTCACAAACAAGAACCCTGAGAGGTCTCCTTAGCTAGGACATCATCTGCAAGGACATCTCCTTGCCCAAGACCACATGGCAACAGAGGAAGGACTTGATCTACCAGCTCCCAAGCAAGGACTGGCCAGGTGGTTGAGATCCTGGGGTGTAATTTTTTATCCCCCTCCAGGATGCAGTGGAAAACCTGTGCCCACCCTGTGCTACAATCTGTCCTCTGCAGTCCCTCGGACAAACACCCATTTACTTTACATTACTCCTGTACATTTGCAGCGTGTGCACCATGCTTATCTCTAGGGAAACAGCTGTGATTTTTCCTCAAGAAATAGATTACAATTAACATTTAAGCCCATACCGTGATGCAGTTACAAAGGCAAATATAATGCATCAGTCTTTTAATAATAAACTCTGTAACCTTTGAAAACTCACCCGGGTGAGAGCGGGGTACCCAGAAGATAATGTTATCACTGATAACTGTTCAACACTGGTGCTGTTGAAATTGCTCCACCCTTCCCTGATCCTCTGACAGGGTCCGAGGGGCACTGCTGGTCACTAATTAGAGCTGATGCTGTGAAAATAAACGTCTGCCTCTGCAGCCAAAATAGAGGTTGGTTCTCTATTTTATTTTTCAAAGACACATATGAGCTGGCCATGGGGGGCTTCCTGGGTTAGGTCCTGGTGACATGAGATGGAGAGGCTGGGTGGGACCATCCACCTCTTCCCATCACTGTGTGAGAGGCAGGCATGGGAAAATGGGGGGAAAAAAAATGGAGATTTGGGGCCCTTGGTGGGGCAGGTGCTGGATGCCGGGCAGTTCTCCTAACGCACTTGCAGCCAGCATCCAGGACCTGAAACCACGTACCTCTGGAGGTGTGAAATCCATAATTATAAAACAACTAAGGAACATATGCTTGCCAGGTGGATTATGTAGAGCTGGTGGCCAGCAAAGCCCATCACGGGCTTGGCTCTTGGCCATGGCATGAGTGTGGTGGGGATGTAGCTTTGGGATGGGTCGCTTGGTTAATGCAGGGAGATGAAGGTCAGGTGGGAATATGTCTTTTTGTAGAGATCTTTTTCCCCTGGTCCAGGTAGGAAGGTTGGCTGGTAGCTTCAGCAGAGGGGAAGGCGTGGGTTTGGGATGTGTCACCTGGAATTCCTTTAGCTGTGAAATGCTACTCTTCTAGACCCTTGTCTTCTGAAAGGTCTTTCTCCTAGGGTGTAGACTGTGCCTTTTGGTGGAGGAAAGTCCCAGCTGGCCATCACATGAGCAGCCATTCATCCATGAGGTCCCGAGCCTGAGTCACCCTGGAAGCTCCTCCACCCCGCTGGCTCCTGTGGAGGAGCTTGGACTGGTCACATCTGACTTCAGCCACTCCGTTCGATACCTCCCGGGAGGAGTCTGGGCCTAAATCCTTTTTTTCCAGGGAACAAACTACAGCATTGAGTTTCCTTGGCTTGAAATCCCTCCACCAGCTCCTCCAAGATGTCCTGAAATAAAGATCTTTCCAGAACATTTGTCCTCACGGCATCTCCTAAACCAGAAACCATCATCCTGACTTTTCCCCTGGTACTCAGGCAGCCCCTTGAGTTCAGTGTTGAGCTCCCACAGGGTCTGATCCTGTTTGCAGGGGACTGGAGGCTGTGCTGGGGTGATGCTGGCTGCTCCCCTGGTTTCAACCATTAGGGACCTCCCTAACATTTTTTTTAAATGCTCGATGCAGCCAGGGTTGCTCTTTGCATTAGAGCAGGGCAAGGGAAGGACTTGCTCTTCTGTGAGAAGGAAGATTTTGCACTTTCATTTCTTTTTTTTTTTTTTTTTTTTTTTTTTCCCTTTCATACCCTTTCCAAACTGAAATGAAAGCAAAAGCACAGCTTCTGAGAAAATTAAAATTTGTAACCAAATAGTAATGCCTGGCAGCTCTTGGCAATGCCAGCCCAGAGGGCGGATTCTGGCCATGGCTGGCTTGAGATCAAGTAGGAGACCGTGGAAAATTGGGAGAAAAAGAGGGGAAAAAAAGAAAAACAAACAGCCAGTTCAAAAACTGCTAAAGCTGAATGTTTTGACCACTCTTCTCCAGGGAGAAACAGCATCAGATGTGGCTTTTTTCTGCTCATTTTGCTTTTAGTGAGCAAACGTGCTCGCAGGGAAGGACTTGTCCCGTTGGAAAGTGTCTGTATTTCCTCCTGGAGGGGGAACGGATGAGCTGCCCGTGCTATTTTCGTGCATTAAAAAGAACAAACCTTTGACAACATAACTGTGCCGGCCATTTCAAGACACAGCTGATGCTGAAATCTAAAATTCTGTGAATTTGCACTCGAATCTGGACAGACGGCCACCCCACCGCAGGTAAACTGAGGCACAGAGGCCTGCCCGAACTGCAGCGGTGGAAAGGTTGGCTCCAAAGAAGTTTTTCAGCCTCTTTTTTTCCACCTGCTGGCTCCCAGAGAGATCTCTTGCAGCAGATGGCAGCAGCGGCTTTGCAAAGACGCCGTGGCTGGGATGCGCTGGGTGCTCGGCAGCACCCATACCCAGCCTGAGCACCCTGGGGTGTCGCTGAGATGAGCTTGCACAAAATGTCCTATCGATGAACCAGCAGACGTTGCATTCAGCAGGAAAACGTCAAAAAACGATTGCCCGGACATGTTAACCTGTAGGGATTCTCCAGTGTCTAATAGAGGGGTGGAGCAGCTTTCCCCTCCCCTGTGGCCCTGCTAAGAACATCTCTCTTCCCCGCAGATATTAAATTTTGGAAGGTCTATAGGGCTCAAACGACCCCAGAGACCTCCACGTGTTTGATGCTGAAGCTGGATCGCTGCGACGTTACGGAGCTGGGGCAGATGAGCAGCCAGCCACAGCCTGACTGCTTTATCCTTATTTCTGTGCAGTGGTGATTCCCTGTGGAACCTCAGACAGTCTCTTAATAGTCTGTGCTTCCTAATGAACATATTTTCCCCTCGTTTTCTGTTTGTTTGTTTGTTTGTTTCTTTTTCTAGCTTACTTTCTAAGGGAGCGCTCTCACGTGGCTGGCTGGTGTGTGTCCCCTCCACAGGATTGTCAGTCTATAGGTTCACTTCAGCCCAGTTCAGCAGCAGATGGAAAAACGCCTTTCCCAAACACTGAGCGAAATCTCTATGGGAGCAGCCATCCATCCTTTGCTTACACCCTCAGTCCAGACCTGTGTCTTGTGCAAATATGGGACCAAAGGGTGACAGGGACAAGTGATGGGACCAAGGCCATACAGGCAAGACGTCAGTGGCAGAGAAGCCCTCCAGACCCCGACATGGGAGGGATGAATCTTTTCTCTCCATCAAGGTGAGGGATGCTGGTACTTTCATGTCGAGCATCCCTTGGGGACCAGGCACAACACAGCCAGCCAGCTGGGAAAGAGGATGCATCTCAGCCCTCCTATGGGATGTTTTTTTTTTCTGCTGAAGTTAATTTATGTTTCTGGACAGTTGCTCTTCGAGAGGGTCAGGGAGCTGATGTCTGAGAATAACGTGTGCCAGGGGACAAGGGGATGGGAGAAGGGGAAGCTCTCCAGCCCTGTTCCGTGTGGGTAGAAACCAGATGAAGGCTGCAAAAGAAAGGGTGGAATTTTTTTTCCTTTTTTCTTAACATACATTTCTATGTATTTATATGCATAGATTTGCATGCATTAGCTGGCAAATGCCTCTGCAGCTGGTGCATGAGCGCAGCAGTCGGGGGAGAGGTGGCAGTGAGTGGGTGGTTGCCTGTGTGTGACCCCTAAAAAATGAATCTCTCAACCTTTGCACACACACTGGTCGCAGAGCCAGCAAAGCCCCCAGCCAGGCCGGCTTCCTCTTCTGCATGTGCCTTATCCTCGTGCAATGCACGGGGCATACACATCACCAGGCTGGGGCTCCAAGCTGGATCCCTGCCCCGAGATGGGGGGGGGACCACTGCAAGACCATCCATCCCCACCGAGCCAGGTCTGCTCTGCCCCTCGCAGCGGGTGCGAGGGTGGCTTTGTCCTCCCAGTGCCTGGGTGGTCCCCCCCGGCATCGGCAAGTGAAAAGGTTTCTCTGAATCACTGCGTTGCTTTATAGCAATAACTGCGGGGAGTTATTCTCCCTAGAATTAAGTCCATGACCGGTGGAAGGGTGTTAAGGTAGCGCTTCGCAGCTCCAATTATCTTGGCCCCTCGGAACAAAAAAGGAGATTGTGTGGCTGGACAAAAGGCATTTTCTATGTAACTTCTTGTCTCGAAGCATTCATAGTATGTAATGCCGATATAAATACCCCAGGGCTAGGCTATCTTATGTTGTGGGCAACCCCCCCCATTCAAAATAACCATTGGCTGGGGAATTGTATTTGGGAGGGGGGGAGGCCAAAAGCACATTCAGCCCTTCCTGATACAGCCCTGGCTGGATGCCCCATCTTTAAGGTATGATCTGGTTAAAATCCTTGGTGGCACCAAGGCAGAGAGGAGGTGTGTGAGGCTGGGCTGAGGAGATGGGATGCGCAGAGGGGCTTGTGCAATGGTCTGGGACCCTGTCAGCCCCTGTTCCTGCAGCTTTTCCTCCCTTTCTTACTGTTTGTAGAGCAAGAAGGGATGATGCATCACATGCTGCTAAACACCTGGACCCCAAAATTCCCTACCCCTCTCCTGACCCTAAGACACTAGTGGCTGAGGACCACCTGCCACATGGGAGTGATGCTTCCATCCCCCTGGTTACTCCATCACCTCCTTCGCAAGGCCATGCCATCCCCAGAGGAGGTCACAAGGCAGGGGGTGACCTGGGTGACAGCTCAGCGACAGTCAGAAGCTAAACAGACCCCAGGAAGTCATTGCAGCTCTCTGTGCCTCAGTTTCCCTCTGTGAGCTCTGGACTGTGTTTTGGGGCTTGGGACATGCTCTATGGGAAGCCAAACCCACTGCCCGTACAGCATCCTCCACCACCACCCCACCACTAGCTGGGACAAATCAAGGGGATGAATTATTTGGGGAGCAGTGGAGCTCTGCTGGGTGAAATCATCATTTGGCAAACACTTGTGGGATTATTAACCCACAAGCTCCCGAATTTCTCATGGTGTACACTTACAGCTCTGAAAATGGAGTAAGCAAAGGAAACAGATCTGCTTTTCTTCATTTGGGCTTTTTGCTTCGCCTGTGTGCAGAAATCTGGCAGATTCATGTCTGCAGTGGGTGCATTGACATCCCCTCGGGTTACCCTATGAATTGGTTTGTCTTATCCCTATGTCCCCCCGATGGTGCAGACTTCAGCCAGGACTGTGGCCCTATGGTGTGAGGGTACAGCTATACGTATGTCTGTGCATCTGGCCAGAGAAGCAGCAGAGGAGGAGTCAGCAGCATTTTAAAGGAGTTGATGTCAGGTGTCATCTGCCCCCCTAACACAGCACTGGCATCCTCTGCCATCACTGTCTGGGAATGGGTGGCCCTTCTGGGCTCTCTTATCTTGTCACTTCATCCCCACCAGAAGTTTACCCATGCCAGAGGGATGTGCTGGACCAGAGATGAGGACAGGAGGCAGGATTGGCACAAGTGGCACCCAGCATCCCATGGGGAGCAGCTCTGGGGAGGTGACAGCAGAGACCACGCTCTCATCTGTGTGAGGCCATCAGGGTGTCAAAGCTGGACGGAGAGTTGGGCTAGCAAAGACTGGAGTTCCAATACCTGATGGCTTTCTAAGACTGGGGTGGTTGGTTTCACCTTGAGCCACCTCCATGCTGAGGGGTACGGCCAGGGTATCTTCTGCACCCAGTTAGAGCCAAGCCCAGGCTCCCTGTCTCTGTCTTTTTGCCCCAAAAGCTCTTACTATGTCTCAGCCATCCCTGAAAAGCCAACTTGGTTGGCCAAAGGGGGCACCAATATTTTTGTTGATTTGGTTTCCTAAAATAAATTAGATACATGTGACCACATCACCTTGTCTATTGGTCCCTGTCAAAGCCCACAAACTTGGTGGCTGATGCCCACCAGCCTGCCAGGAGGTGATGGCCCATGTATTTTCTCCAGGAGACCTGATGCTTATATGACATCCAGGAAAAGAGGAAGAGGAGACGGGATAGTCAAGATATTGCCATGAGGGAGGCTATAGGAACAAGGGGAGGGGGTGAGACACGTTTCACCTGTGGGATATACATCTAACTCATTAAAAAATCCAGCAGACCCCAAATCTGTTAATCATAGAACAGTTTAGGTTGGAAGGGACCAATCTAGTTCCGAACCAATTAAAGACCATCTAGTTCCACCCCCCTGCCCCGGACAGGGCCCCCTTCCCCCAGCCCCGGTGGCTCCCAGCCCCGTCCAGCCTGGCCTTGGGCACTGCCAGGGCTGGGGCACCCACAGCTGCTCTGGGCAGCCTGTACTGGTGCCTCACCCCATTTGTGGGCAATAATTTTTTTACCTGCAACACCAGCACAGGGCCGGGGCTGCCTTGACTACAGCTGCCTCCCATGCCTCCTGCCTGCTCCAGAGCCCTCCCATAACACATCCACCACATTATCCCACTTCCCACCAACCTCCAGGGAAACCAGATCTGCAGCTGAATATGATGGCTATTTACTCTGCTTTTGTGGGGAAAGTAAAACCCCCGTGTTTATTGCTGGCTGTCTGGTGTCTACCACCCTGTTTCTTCCCAAGTAGCTTTTGTTTCATACTTGATAAGTTTCAGTGGTATTTGACAGTAGAGAAAATGTCTCAAAGATTGTGTGTTGGCCAGTGATGTGTCCAAAGTGGGCTCTCACTGCCCCGTGGTGTCCATCATTGCGTTTAACATCAGGAAAAGCCTTTTTTAAGAGCATCAAGAGAGATAAACACCTTGAGGAAAAAGAACAACACCAAAACAACTGGAAATGCATGGGCAGAAAAAGGCAGGGACAAACAGAAGGAGAACTGGGGTAGAACTTGGCTTGTGCAAACTGTCCAAGATCAGCAGTCAGGTAGGGAGTTTGATGTTGCTTGGTCCCTCCTTGGGGGGCCCTGAAGCATCCCAGCAATGTGAGCAATGGGGGGTGAGAAACCCAGGCTAAATCAGAGAGGGGGAGGGGAAATGCCCTGATAATGCCATCTCAGCAGATGATGGAGACTGCTGCTGCCGGAGGGCTGTTGAGGCTCTGGGTGGAAGGGAGACTCAAAGACAGGCTGTGGTTAGCAGCAAAAACGGTTAACACCAGTAGTTTTAGTAGGGATTAAGCCATGTACTTCATTAATAGCAATCAGGGCTACTGTATGGGGGCAGGTCACCTCCAGTGTTCTTACACTGTTGTCCCAAGCACCAGGAGTGAAGCACTGCCCAGTCCAGCAACAGTCAGTTGCCCAGAGAGCTGGGACATCTCCATCCTTGAAGGCTTTCAGGCCCCAACTGGGTAAAGTCCTGCACAACTTGGTCTGACCCGATCACGCACTGTGCTTTGGGCAAGAGGTTCCACTGGAGACCTCCTGAGGTCCCTTCCCACCTGAGTAATCCTATGACATGAGGAATCTCTTGTCTTATCCTATCTGTCCCTGGGTTTGGAGGTTCTTACTGTTTCTATAATAGCTGGAAGGTTTTATCAAAGCAAAGAGTCATCATCTCAGCTCTCCTGGCAGCTGGAATACTGCTGCAGGTTTTGGAGGAGGTCCTGTTCTGGCAACAACCCAGACCCATGGGGTGTGCTTCCTAAATAATTAAAATTTCACTCCCACTCCAGCATTTTTAAAAATTCTGTGAAATGTTCAATTTCCTGTCACAGTCATTTTATCAAAACAATTTGCAAGTGGTTTGTATTATTTGTAAGCTAAACAAATCCAGTTTATTTTGGTAGTGTGACTGTTTTAGAGAGTTATTTTCTATTCCTTAAAAATATTTTTATTTTTCAGAAATGCTCTGCAACATCAGGTTTCTCCAGGGGATGCAAACTAGAACTGTGCCCAGAGTTGCCCCAACAGCCCGTCTCACCCTGCTAACTAGAGAAGACACTTTGGTTCCCAACATCAGCTCTGCAATTTTTGGGTGCCACATGGTGGGTGGCATGACCTGCTCCTGTTTCTCCTGAAGCAGGATCAAAACACTCCAGCTCTCTGAAGGTGCTGGGTGGGGGTCTTTTCTCCTCCCTTTCCCATGACCCAGGGGTTTTTGCAGCAATGGTGACCCATAGACCCAGGTGGCCCCAAAATGGTCAGTTTGGGCTATTTTAGAAAAAGGAACCTGTTTCCTCTGTTTCACCCCAAAACTTCAGAAAATCTTCATCCCAGGCTAGTCTGAGATGTCTGCTGCCCAGCCTGGCCCAAGGGTGCAGGTTTAATGGACACGTGGAGATTTTCCTTATTTTGCTGTAGAAATTGAAATAATCCTTCCTGCTCAAATGCCTTGGAGAGAGGCATCGCTGCCTTCTCACAAGGAAAAAGCGTTAAATCTGAACCCAACTGATGGCATTGCTGCTTGTCATGGGCACTGCAAACTCCTCCACGTTGTGGCAGCAGCTTCCCCTCGAGGTGCTTTGCTGGAGGGTTTTCCCGACTGCCCCTGAACCACAGCAGCTTCGTTTGGAGAGCGGGGTGTCACCTACGAGATGCCAAGTGGGAATAAACGGACTGCCCATGCTTGAGCGCTCAGATATGGTCACACGCTCAGGCTCCTTGCACAGCCCCTTTGCAGATGACCTGGCAAAGCTTGTGGGGTATATGAGAGAGAAAAGCTCCTCCTAGTAATACAACAACAACAACAACAACAAAGAAAAGACACCACACCCCCCACCCCCCCCAAGCCAAAACCCAAGCAGAATAAAATCACCAGTGCTTTGTGTTCCTCCAGGAAGGCTTTGGTGACCTGTTGGCCAGGCTGCTGGCCTGTCCCTGCCCATCAGTGACACTGCCAGCCGAAGGGACGTTTCCGACACTAGATGGAGCAGTGACCCTAGACATGAAGAAGCAAAAATAGCTTGATCTTCTTTAATTCACTCCTTCCTTGCCTTGCATCTGGGCCCCGAAGGGAATTTGGGGCAGAACAACTGGGGTTTTTTTCCAGCATTCCGCAGGTTGCCACCCCTGGTGGTGCTCAGTGTCCTGCAGTGGACACTGTCCCTCCATCAGCTGCCCAGCTGCGGTGGCCGAGGGATTAGGGTCCTGGCGCCGGGGGACATTGCCCATGCCGGCGGTGAAGCATGGATCAGGGGGATCAGGCTCCGGGTCATTTCCTTGTTGCCTTAACACGTGCGGTTTTTCCTGGGCTGCACAAAGGCAGAAGGTCAAAGGCTGGGGATTAAGAGGTGATGGATGGATATCTGTGGCCGAAACACAGGGCGTTCGTGCCTGGGTGTCTGGTGGCGGTGGCCGTCCTGCTTTATGGATGAGCTGGCTGCAAGGAGGTGGTGGTGGTGGGGCTCTCCAGGGCTAAGGGGGATCCTTGGTTCTCGCATTGGAGGCCGCTGGGGTGGCACAGGGCATGGCCATGCTGGCTTGTCCCTACCTGCCATAGGTACTCTGAATATGCAGAGCAAAGGGGTAAGCACTTCTGCATATTCCTTCTTCTCTGACACATTTCCCACCTCTCATCCATGTGCCACATTTGTGTTTGGACCTAATGGGACAGATTTAATGAGCAAAATGCTTTTTCCCTGGTGATTCAAGGGGACACACATGCTGTGGTCTGGTCCCTCAGCCCTGGTCGTGTCTGTAAGAACTACCTTCTTCAGCCAGTGAGCAGGAGCCTCCAGGATGGGGCTCCCTGCAAGTTGGTGCCTCAGTTTCCCTCTGAGTGTGAAAGCTGTTAGCAGACACCCCAGTTCTTCAAAGGTGCTGTGAGCTACAGGACGTGCTGAGAAAGTGTTTGGAGCTCCCTGGGGTATTATTACAAGGCTACTTCTGTGTTAGGAATGGTTGATGTCTTACTTGTGTGACTTTCCTTCTCCTCCCATGGATGCTGTGCCACCTGTGGGCTGTATCTCACCTAGGTTGTATCTCCGTGGCATGATGTGCTGATGTGAATTACAGGAGAGCCTTTACTTCAGCCTTTTGTGGGGCTGGCATGCCAGGGATCTACCCAGATGTGGTTGGTACCCAGAGACTCTCCTCTCCATGGTGCAACAGGACACATGACCCTGATGATAGTGATCATCCTTGTCATCTCTGTGAGGACACTAATAGATTTTAATGGCCCTAAGTAGCTTTACACAGTCCACCCGCACCTCCTCTACCCATGGGCCCATCATCCTCACCATCTTGGAAAGAGCAGGACGAAGAGCTGAGTGGTCCCTAACGGGCCAATGAAGGTATCATCTTCACCAGGTTGGAAAGCCAAGGGTCAAGACCTGACCTGGCCTCGAATCTTGTGCAAGGTGAACTGCAACAGCTCTCTTCATCTCATTGACACAGTTTTGAATCCACCCTCCTGGATTTTGGGCCCTTGGCAGCTGTGCCTGTATTCAGCTCCTATTTGTCCTTGACAATCGGTGGAGTTCTGCAGCTGAGATGGGCTGTTTGGTTCCTGGAGGTGCCTGGACTCCAGAAAGCATCCAGCTCCCTACTGGGGCAGCTCAGCCAAACTCCTGCTCTTTGATGGGTGGATCTGGGCATCAGTATGGCTTTGAGTGGTTTTCATAGGAAGTCATTATAGGAGCATATCAAGGAGCAAGCAATCAAGTGTAGGATCTTGTGCCTATGTCCTGCACCATCCCTATGCTGAGCCCCAAGACCACGTACCTTTGACCCCCAACCAAGAGGGCATCTGCCAGCACCTACAGGAGATGGAGCTGCTTGTCCCTTCTCAGACTGGACCTCTCCATGAAGGCAGATGTGGGTCTGACTTCTCTGTCCTGGCCCCACCACCCAAAACCTTCCTCTGGGGTCGAAGGCCCATGTCTGGGCAACTAGACCCTGCAGGCTTCTCCAGCATGCTGGGGTGCAAAGCCCGGGGCAGGAGAAGCCATGCCGTAGCCCCGGCTGGTGGGAGCTTGGGTGCTCGCCTTAACTGAGGGCTTCAAAACTCACTCCCAGTGCTGGGAAGGTGGATTAGCTCCGTAATGACCAAATTCTCAAATACCTGAGGCTTGAGTCACGGCTGGAGAAGGAAACATGCATAAACAAGCAGCAAGCCAGGAAACTCCACCACTGCGATGGACAAAGGTAGAAGTCAGTGGCTTGGTATGTCTGCACGATAGCAGCAAAACCCAGGGCAGCAGGTTTTAGCTGATAATCACAGCACCCCAGGCTGTGCTCCTGCGGGCGAAGCCAGGGCAGATTGAGGCAGCACCGCTGAGGAACACCCAGGCTGCCAGAGTGGCATTGCCGGCCAGGGTGGCAGGTGAAATCACTGCGTTCCCATGGGATTTCGGGGGGGGGGGGTGGGGGGGGTGGGTATCAAAGTTCATCCCCCAGGAGGTAAACTGGGGGAAACTGAGGCAGGGAGCATGCGAGAGGTGGTAGCTCATGTTTTGAAGCCCTCGCCGTGACCCCAGTTTCTCTTCTCTCTGCCAGACCAGCGCAGAGAACAAACAGCCCCAAGTTCCAGCTGTTCGGGCTGGATCCCAGGGGGCTGTTTGTGTCCCACCCCTCTGGATTCCCCTGCCAGCTTGAAGCATGAAGGCAAAGAAATTTCTCCCAGAGGAGGTCAGGCATCACCCCAGGAGCTTCCAGCCCATGCTCAGGCTTGGCTACAGGCCCTGAAGATGGAAGTCCTCCTGGCACTTTTGTGCCTCAGTTTCCCTTTATGCAAAATGAGACCTATCACACTGTCCTCCCACAGGGATGCTCTGAACATAGTTATGACAGTCTGAATTTTTCTCTGCTGAGTATCCAAAAAAGAGAGGGAAAATCAGTTTGGTGTCAGGAGGTGGATGGAGGGGACCTGGTGCACCTGGGGAGGTGGGAGGACTGATGAAAATCGATAGTTACTGGTGCCTGGTCTCTCTGGGTCGAAGCAGGGACAACCTGAAGTGTGGGGTGCAGTTGAACCATGGGCTGCTTTTCCATCCCAGAATGGCTTTGTGGAGGGCACCCGGCTGGCCAGCAAACAGCCGAGGAGTGATGGGCGCGTGCCGAGTTTGCCTTCCTGGCTGGAACGCTGCTTATCGCTCTCCTGGCATTTCCCATTTTTTCTTGTGCAGCACTTCAAGCACAAGAGAGACATTGTCACTGTTCCTCGAGCTACCAGCCAGGGGGCACGGAGGTGGGGGGAACCACCCTTCTTGGCCTCTCTCTGCCTGCACCTCCATCTCTATAAATCAAGTGGATTTGTGTGGCTCCCCGGTCAAGTATGGGCATTAGCGCTGCACTGTGAAATCATTTCAGTAATGTGCACCCAGGAATGCGCCTTATCTGATTTTCCTCCTGGATTTTCTTCTTTCCCAGTCCTGCAAACCAAGGCTGTGGCTCCCCTCCGGGCTCATAGACAGAGATGTCCCAAGAGAGCATCACTAGGATGCTGGTGGGATTCACTGGAGCCTTCCTGGCAAACGTGGGCCCAGAACCATTCCCTAACAGTGGGTAGCTCCTGTCTTTCGGACACTAAATGCTTTCCCAGCCTGGACTGGGGCCATCCCACCTTGCTCAGGGAAGGGAATGACATGATGACAGCCCCCCCCCCCCCCCCCGCCGAGCAGCTGCTATTTGGGGGGTTGAACATTCATCCCCTCTGCTTTGCGCTGCCAGGTGAGGCAAGGATGTAAAAATCGCCCTGGGAGCTCAAATATAACCTGTATGTGTGTACAAATCTCGCTGCAAATAGATTTCCCTCCGGATTATTGCAGATGGAGAGCTTTCTGTGCTGGATTTCTTTTGAAAAAAGAGCTTTTCCTTTACTGGAGTGGGAGGGGGCTGGTGGCCGGGGGAAACACGCCTGGAATGTGACAAGCCTGTTCTCCTGCTTGTTTGTGTAAACGAGTTGGGTCTATTCCCTTCCACTCAAAGTGCACATTTTTAAGCCTCCTTGCAAAGCAAATTTACTTTCAGAGCACATGGGTGCCAGCACGGGAGGGGGGGAGCATGGTGGTTGGTGATGAGAATAATTAATAATATTAATCACTGAGAATAATAAAAGCTCTTTTTCCCCCCCGAAGTGATGGGTGGTGAACAAGGGCTCCTTCCAACACTGCCCACCACCTTCATGTCCATATCTCTTCCCACCTGTCTCCTCTGCAACCATCTGGACATCCCTAACTGGGAGTTTCTTAATGAGATGGTTTTCCATCAGGAAAATCTCAGGTGACTGCAGCTGACCCTTTTTGCATGTCCAGGTTGCAATGAAGAGCTCCTCAGTTCCTGTGTCCAAGCCACAGCAAAGAACTCTGGAGCAGACCGCAAAGCTACTGATAATTCACTATAAAACCTAGCAATGTGGACCCTGAAGGCTGGTGGGTGCCAGCGTCCCTGCTAGGTGAGGGACTTGCTCAGCTGCAGGAGGACACTCCGCCTGGCCCTGCTGCTGTCCCAGGAAGAACATCTTTTATTTCCACCACTGATGCAGAGCTCTGAGAGGTCTCTGTGAGGCAGTTCAGAGAACAAAACCTACTGGTTTTGGCCTGAGAAAGTCACTATCACCCCCTCCACCGCCTCCTTCAGTTACATCTTAGAGCAGTTATTGGCAGCAATATCTTAGATAACAAGTAGTATTAGACCAATTATTGTTATTATACCAATTATTGTTATTAAAAACAATAATAATATTAATTACAATTATGATGATTATGATCTGTGGTCAATTACAACATCCCTGGAAATTTCATTCTCCCAGGAGATGCCAGTGAGTCCCTGGAGAATAAGCCCCTCTCTAAGTGATGTGCAAGGACCCCAAAATGTCCCCTCTCACCCATCACCCTGCACACCCAGAGGGAGGCAAGTTTCCAGGGTTTTACCCACTAAAACAGTTCCTGGAGCAGGGGACTGGGTTTTGCAGAATGATGCTAGGCATGGTAAGGAGCTGTGGACCACCCTTGCTTCTTGGCCACCTCTTATATGTGACCAGATGTTTCAGAAAAAATCCATGGATGTCCTCACTGTCTTGCCTTGCTCCAAGACAGCCAGCCAGCCGTACTTCTCCTCTTTCCCTGTCCTGCCTGGCTGTCAAACTGGCTTGTTGCTGCTGGGCAGGCTGGCAGACAGCCTTGGCATCACCTTATCACATCCGCCCAAAGAGTGTTTTAGCTGAAGCTGTGCAGGTGAAGACAGACACGTGAAAAGGCACCTTCTGCCTCAAATGGTGCAAGGCTGGTGTTTACCCTATATGAACAGGTAGGGAAAGTGAGACAGCCCAAGGCAGCTTGCTTGTAGCAATTAGGAGTAACAGCCCCATCACCTTTTCTGTCAAGACCCCCTGGACCACCTGCATGCATTTTCCATGGTCAGGCTCACCCTGACTTCACCCTGAGCGGGGAGGTCACCTTCTCCTCCTCTCCCTTTGTGTCCTGCACATTTCCCTGGCTCCGTACTCCGCTTGCAGTATCATCACCTGTAGGGCAATGAAGACATTGGGTTGACTGACATTGATAATATGCAGCTGTGGCCTTGCTTTGACGATGTGCAGCTGTGATCCTACAGCAAAGTGGTTAAATAGCTCTGAGGAGTGTGGGAGAAAAGCCTGGATGAAGTAGAGACAAGGAGGAGTGTGGTCTGGCCTCTGGAGGATGGAGAAACCATGTGGACAGTAGAGTTTTACCAGTAGTAAAGATTTTTGCTGCTTGCTAGTTTGTGTTATTTCCTGACCACTGTAACTCAAACTGCATCAATCACCTTTGCTGCACGTGCATTGTCTGGCCTTTCCCACTCTTTGAATTTGTCTTGTAAAGCCAGTGGAAAAAATCCTCCCTGTAAGCATGATGCTGATGGAATGTCTCAGTACCACCATTGCTCTGTACGGACCTGCTGTGTCCTGGGATGGTGCCAGTGTGGCTCCCTGGGCTTATCTGTGATGTGCCACACTGAGGGCTCTGGTGGTCAACAGGGCCAGGAGGCCAGCAGAGCATGTTGGCACCTCCTTGATAAAGCCAGTTGGGACCATCCCCACCTTTCCACCTTGAAAAACGTGACCTGTGGCACTTTAGACTTCCTAGGGAAAGCTGGGCACAAAGGGACTGAGAGTTGTTTATTTGGGAATATTGCTGGTTTTGCAAGGAAAAGTTGAATTCTGACATGTTCCTCTTCAGTGGCCCAAACCCTAAAGGTATTGATGAGCTGAAGGTGCCAGAGAGGCACTTTGTGGCAGCTACACTTGGTGTGCAGGATAATCTCCCAGGCTGCCCAGATAATCTGTTTATTTTAGCAAATGGGGAATAATCCTCCTTTTTCTCCCCTGCTGTTGCTTCCCAGGAGATGTCTCCTGGCCCACTGAGTCCCTCTCAGAGCAGCTGGCATTGTTGTGTGGTAAAATGGGGCTTTTTACCCCACTCGTCAGCTCTGCAAAGCCCAGGAGTTTTGTCCAATGTGGCTGCCACCATGGCTGAGCCTTCAGAAAGCTCTTTCAGTGCGGTGGGTTCTTCAGCTCAGCCAAGGGCAGGAAACTTGCTCCAGGGGTCTGCGGGTGCAACAAGGGAGACCAGGATGTCCATTTTGGAGCAGCTCCTTTGGCTACAAGTGGGACAGACCCCAGGACTTGCAATGCTACCACCACCATCCAAAATAATGGTTGCGTTATGGGGCTGTAGACCAGGATCCAGGACCGGGTGCTACTCAGGTGGGAATGAGTGTCTGTTGCAGTGCTGGGGTTCTGCTTAAGCCTGTGTTTGGGGTGCTCAAAGGTGTAAAGCCTGTTGGGACAATGTTGGTGGACCAAGCATGGGGGAAGGATTGAAACTGCTTTCCAGTTCATACTGGGCATGTACCCTGGAGTCACCTGTCCCCATGGTCAAATATGCCTGGGGTCTGCCCTGGAGAAACCCTTGCGTGGTCCAAAGTGGAGTTGACATTAAATCACTTGAAGACCAGGATCACACTGATCTGTTGAGCCCAGTGTGCCCTCTCACCTCTGCTTGATCCAGCACATCATCAGGGGAGATCTCCTTTCTGGGATGACTTTGCAGGAGCAATGCACAGGTGCTTTTAATATGTGCATGGACACACTTGAGGAGCTGTGGTCTTTCCAGATGAGCTGGGGAGCTCTGCTGGTGCCAAAGCATGTTACCCACCTGGCTGAAAGGCAGGAGGTGATGTGTGGGAAAGGAGGGAGGGTTTGCTTTACCTCCTGCACATTAATTGAGCAACAAGTGAATTCCCTGTCTCTTGGTTTGGAAAAGCCCTCCAAACCTGTTTCCCGTGAGCTGGTGTTTAAGTCCCATTTTGATTTGGCTTGTGCTTTGTCTTTGT
The DNA here is from genome assembly GCF_017639655.2 of Falco naumanni. Lineage (NCBI taxonomy): Eukaryota > Metazoa > Chordata > Aves > Falconiformes > Falconidae > Falco > Falco naumanni. The sequence continues at coordinate 59,910,124 of NC_054057.1, forward strand.
CTCTGTGGGAGTGCTGGATGTGCTTATCTTGACCCCGGCCAGCAAGACTGTAGCATAAACTGCCTTTAGTGCAATTCCCTGGCATGAATCCTTTGGCACTTGAGAAAAGACGATCCTGTTGGTTCTTCTGATTTTGCATCCCCATCTCTCTGTGCCTCCTCTATGCCGATGGAGTGGAGATGGTTATTTCTGAGTGAGCAGCACTTTTGTTCAGCTGCACCTGGGCTACAGCCTGAAATCTCCCAAGGTGCTAGATCTACTCCTGTTACACGTGACACGTGGTTGAGAGGGTCCCCCAAATAAGGGGTAGCATGTGTCCCAAATAGAGCACTGACCCACATCCTACCCCATATTTCTCCTCCACCCACCAGCCTGCTCCACCTTATTCTGTGGTATTCACTCGGTCTACCTTGGGGTTAACAAATCATTATTTCCAAACCCAAAATGCTTCCATGCTTGAAGGATTGCTTTCTTTTATTTTGTCTTTTTTACCTTTCAGTGGTTTTAAACTATAAATGGCTGAATGTGAACACTGGAGGAAATCTTCCAACACTGACATAAGGTCCATTTTACAGCCTCTTCTCTGCTCCAGGGTGCCCCCACTGAGCACCAGATTCATGCCCTGAGATAAAAACAAACCCTCTCCCTGGACATGGCCAATGGAAAGAGGGACTTTCCCAAGGCAATTTGTCCCACCAAATCTCCAACTTCTCTTCTGAAGATGTTCCCATTTGGGTGACCACCACCATCAATGGAGAGAGGCACCTTCCTGAGGGAACCCATCCCACCAAATCTGTGGCTTCCCTCTTACAGTTATTTCTATCTCGGGCAACGGTGTTCCCAGCCAACGTGGTCCTTTAAGCCCTTGAACTACGCAGGATTGGCTGATTCTGGGTTGAGCCATTGGATCCTTTTTTTCATGCAGCATTTGGTTTCTCCACTGGAACTCCCCGGGGAGATGCTGCCGTGGGTTTGAACGGACGCCTGCCCACTCCAGGCCTTTCCAGCCCCCAGACATGGTGTTTAAACACTGCAAAGTGTGTCAGGCTTCGCGTTCCGTGTTGGGACATGTCTGAGGCATTAGGCTCTGAATGCCATGTGGAGATCGGGAACATTTTTGTGGCAAGCTGCCATCTTCCCCCCGGATCGTTTACCTCTTGAGTGACAAACCCAGCTCTGAAATGCTTCTAATGCTTTGCAGTGCTGTGGCTTCTCTCATGTCATCGTCTCCCAGCGCGGTACAGACATTATCTAATTACGGCCCTCCCTGAAGCAAAATGGGGCAATTCCTGGCATTTTCAGCGTGCTTGTGTTTGTATCGTATGGAGCCAATCCAGGCAGACAGGTAATCCCAAACACTGGCGATGCTTGAGTCTACCTCTGCAGGCTGCTGCCTCCTTGGATGATGGTTGGAAAGGACAGCTGAAAGTAGGGCAAAAGTTTTCAACATGTCTTTGCTCAGGAGCTCAGGTCATTATGGAAATAGTCCTTCACATTGAGTTTTCTGAAGTTTAGGTGTCTGGACAAAGTCCAGCACCTCCACTGGTTTCAATGGGAGCTCAGATGCCAAGTGCCTAAAAAGACATTTACCGTGGGCACCTCATTTGGATGAGTGACTTTCATCCCTAATGTTAGGTGGGATGAATCCCACCTCAGTTGCAACTAGTAGTGGTGGGACCATACTCCAGGCCCTCGCTAGAGCATATGCACTCATTTTCTTCTTGCACAGATGCAGCCTGGCCACGTGGGCTCTGTGCGGGGTGGAAAATATTACACCAGATGTGTGGTCTGGGGTTATTAGTCAATGGGTGAATTGCAAGCCCACTCCTCTAGCTGTCAAACAACAACATGGTTATTTAGATTCGAAACCAGGAGTTTATTTCCCCCCCCCCCCTTTTTTTTTTTCTTGCCCACCCCTTTTGGCCAACACACTTGGATGATTTACTGATGCAAATCTGCCAGATTAAGTAATTGATTGGAAGCCTCTTGAGTGCCAAGAAAGAAATACTCCACATTAAAATAATAAAAAATCTGCCAGCAAATCCAGCCCTAAATACTGTTTAAAGACTTCTGAAAAGCTTGGCTTGACACTAGCAGGGCCACCCAGGCTCCTGTTCCCATGTCCCCTACCCCAGTGCCCGTGGAGGATCCTCCACAAGGACGAGAATGGGTTTTTATTCCCATCCCTTTCAGGAGCCAGTGGGGTGCATCGGTGCCTTCCAGCTTGAGAGGTGGGAAATAATTATATTCCAGGCCGGGAAATTGTAACAGTAGAAATTTTCTCATTCCTCAGCAAGGTGAGCTCCAGGCTGCCAAGTAAAGAGCAATGAGCAGCATTATGGGAGGATGACTGGTGAACGGATCAACCCATCCTAAGGTCAGAGATCCAAGTTCAAGACTCTTTCTACCCTCTGTCTTGACCTTGTCGTAAACTCTTCAAGGAAGGGAGAGATTTGATTGTGCAAGCACTTAATTACTCATTGGAACGGGTATGAACTACTCTGGGGATGGACATTTCTCCTTTGCTTTTAATTAGATATCCTGGGACAAAAGAATATTTCCTTGCAAGTTTGGTATGAACTGAGATGTGCCTAGGAAAGCGCTCTTTCTTTATGAAATGGAAAAACACTCAAAAAATTGTTCAAAACACAACCTCACGCTCAGCTGCTCTCTGAATAAAATTTTTGGTGGCCTATACTGGATGATAATTTTGCCTGGTAAGCCCAAGTGGAATAAACTAGCAAAGGAAAGTATAAAAATATTGCAGAAAGCCTTTGTCCTTTCTGGATTTCTGCAAATAAAGGTTTGATTTAGCCCATGGCAAAAATATTTCAGTGGGGACTTCAGGGGGATAAAGTTAATTGAGGATAAGAAGTGAAATGGAGATAGGAACCTCTTCCAAAAAGACTTTGAAAGGTGACAAAAGGTGGAGTATCGTCTATGAAAACAGTTCATAGTACATTTGTTTCCTGTATGGCAGGATGAAAGGTGGTCAAGATAAGAATGAGAAATTCAGGGGTTGTTTTAACCATTGCTGCTAAATCACTGCATTTTGGAGCCTAATTCTGCAGTTGAAAATTGGCAGCTGGTTTTAGGCCCATCACTAAAGCTAAGTTTAGGAACCTCTCACAAGGCAAGTCTAAATGAAAGCAGCCAGAGAGCCCCAAACAGGGATAAAAAAATTCATAGCTGTGCTCACAAACAAAAAAGATTTGATCATCCTGGGCCCCGGTTTCTCACTTGCAAAAAATGCCAGGAGCAGATTCAAAGCTTCTCAGTTATTTTGAACCTCAAAATAAATACCATTGATTCAGGGAAAACCTCAGGAGGGCTGTCTACCCAGTAATTTTTTTCAGCATTTTTTTTTCCCCACAATTTTTTTTTTCTGGGGAATATGGTTTCAGCATTGCCAACCACTGTGTCATTCTTGGGGTTCTCGGTATTTCTCCTCTTGCCGTGCCAGCTCTGGAATTCAGGAGAAATCATGACTTTCCTTTTGAGAAACCAGCAGCTTTTATCTCGTAAAGAAGCATGGAAGACCTTGGAAAACCTGGATGCTACAAATTCAAAGTTGACTGAAAGAAAAAGGCTGCCTCCAAAGTCTAGATGGATAAAACGATTACACGTGTTTGAAATCCTCTCTGTTCCCGACCCGCTCATCTTTCTCGGGGCTCCCTCGCTTGTCAGCTGCTGAATATTTGAGTTGCCAGTCCTGTGCTGCTACAACTTGGTTAAGACCTGGCAACTGAAGATGATAATTAGTAAAAAATTATCGCACCACCAGGAAAATTAAAAAAAAAACAAAACACCAAAAAACCCAAACAAAAAAAAAAGGGGGGGAGAAGAATGGCATGACTGGAGCTCCCAGCTTGTGCTTGGCATGCTTTTTCTTTGGCAATGTATTTTTGTTTTTTGGGAGAGTCCCTCAGAGAGCTGGTGAGCGCCCTTCATGGTCAGGACTCTAATTAGCCACTTGTCTCTCCCTGCAGGCATCTGGATGGGCTTCCCTAGCACGTTGTGCATCCTTCGGTATGGCACGGAGGGGAGGCTGGCAGCCTCGGGCTTCACAGGGTGCAGAATTTGCATTGGCTTAATCGGAGGTAGTAGAGTTGGCCTGTCTCTATTTTTCTCCTTTCCCCCCCCACTTTGTTTTGCTTTGTGACGGGCTGCTGAATGCATGAAGTGATGTGAATTGGTTTGATTTAATTAATCCGTTTAAAAAATATAGATCTGGTGTTTGTACATTTCCCCTCCATCTCTCTTGACAGATTGTTGGCTCTCTGCTCCAGCAGGCTCGTGAGCCGGCAAACTCCCTCTGCTGGCACGCTTACCTCCCATTTTCCTCTAGCCAGAAATGTATGATATAATCAGACTTTCCCCGGCGGTATGATCATCTTCATGGGAATGACACTAGGCATCAATTTCCTCACTTTCTACACCAGTTGTAGCGCATATTAGCATCCTGGGGATGCTGCGAGCCCCCATTGCTAACCTGGCAACAGGTGATGGACAAGCTAATGTGGACATCCCCGTGGGAGCAGGGCTCTGTCAAATGGCCACTCTTGGTGCCGGCGTGGTTCCCTGATCATGTAAATTTTCTAGCAAGGACACAGGTCAGGCATGAGGGATCTGGGCGTACTTACTCGCGAAGCAAATTATTACCCAGGTTGAGTAACTGGCGTCTGCCCAAGAGGGCATGAGAGAAACTTTCTGGAGAGATTCTGCCTGTCTAGTGCTGGGACCTTATCAGGGCAGGACTATGTTGAGGAAGGATGTTTATCCATTCAGACACTTTTTGTTAAAGAGATTTGTCCTCCACCAACCAAAAAAGCCCATACTCATGTGGAGAGCTTCCTCCTCTGCTGTGGCAAATGTACTTGACGGCATTGAAGGTGTACCTGAGCCCACCCTTGAAAGCAGCCACTGTGCTAAAGTGTTTGCTTGGTTCAGAAATGTTAAGAGAGGGAATTTCTCTTTAGGAAGCTCAGAGATGTTGGTTTTGAGTTCACTCTGTTCATGATCTAAAGCTTCTTGAAGTCAATGCAAAGCTATCGCAGACTTTGAATCAGGCTCTGAGCCCACGAACTCATACATGAGTAGGAAAGGAAGGAAAAAAGGCAGCAGATATCTCCAAACAAAGAAAGATCTCGTGTCCAGAATCCCACCCTGAGATGCCAGTCACTGGAGGGCTGGTTCTGCTCTCCCTGCTGGACACCGCAGAGGTTACCCTTCTGCATCTCCACCTGTATCAATGTCCAGTTTGCTTTCGAAACCTGCTGAAATTTTGTCCTTTGTTCTACAGAGCAACACCCATCTTATGCAAAGGTTGATTTTTTTTAAAATGGTTTCTTTATTATCTTTTCCACTGATACATAAATGTTTTATCTTTACCTGTATAGCTTCAGCAGGTTGTGTTCTAAGTAATGAATGTGCCTTTCTTCTCCAGCACTGCTAGGGTGTGAAGCTGGTGCAAGTGAAGATTGGTGCCTGATCAGGATGGAGAAGTTGACTGCTGAAGGGCTTTGAAGTCCTTTGTAGGAGGATTTTTCTCTTTCTTGTGACTGCCCTAGACCTATAGAATAATTATTTGGGTGGGAGGGGACCTGCAGAGGTCATCTGCTCCAACCCATGGTGTGGTCTAAGCCATTAACTTGACCTGTGCCAGCTAGCAGGACTTGAGGACACTGTTCCCACAGGTGGCGTGGATGGGACTGCTTTGCAGTTCACGGGAACTCAATTGTCCATGATCTGAAATTCGTTTGAGTTTGTCATCGATGTGGTTTGGACCTGGGCCAGCCAGGGCTCTCCCAGGCAATCTCCATGAAGCAGGGAGAGGACTACAGACCGCAGGCTCGCCCTAGGAGGCAGTTTAGATGCAGCCCCCTTTGCTGGAGGGTTGGAGGGCTGGATGGCACAGAGGCAGGGCTGTTTGCTCAGCCCCCAGTTCCCAGATGGATGGGTTTTGGCTGCCTTAGCGCCAAGGAGTGGGTGCTATGTTCTTGGTGTCGTGATGTGAGGCTTTTAGGGATAGCATAGAGCCAACCTGGTGCAGTCAGTGCCCGTGCTGCCTTTGCCAAGAGCCAGTTTTGCTTGGGGAAAGGTGTTATCTTGCTCTAGAGTGGAGCTGGCGCACAACCAGGGTGACCCTAAAGACCTGGGAGCAAGAGAAGAAGGGACAGGAGATGGTGGCATCTTCCAGGAGAGCGGGAGAAAGGGGGGTGGTGATGTATGAAATGGCCCTAGGAGCAGCCAAGCTTGGGAACCCGCCGAGAGCCATGTTATGTGAACACACTGCACTGCAAGAGTGCATTGGGTGGCATTCATGTCGTGTAGGCAGTGTCAGAGGGCAGAGCTCTGGTGTCAGGGAGGTCTGGGAGCAAAGAGGGGGCACTGGCAAATGGGAGGAAGGAGATGAAAGAGGGCAGGGGGGCAGACTGGCTCCAGCAAGAGCAGGCAGGGCTGCACAAAGAAGGGCTGCATCTTGCAAACAGCTGCAATCCCAGGGCAGTGTGTTGGCAACATGAGATATGTCAGCAGGCAGCAGTTAGGGCTGCAGCATGGAGCCCTGCTGACCACCCAAAGAGATGACCTGCCTGGGGGACCGTGGACAGCCTGAGTCTCACTCAGTGCCTGCCCTGGGGCTGGCACAGCTGGATCTGGGCAGGTCTCTGCCCCCACCATGGCAGCATGCTTTCCCAAGTGCCCCAGGACACAGACATGGCCCTGAGGTTCCACCAAGTGCCTTCAACCTCTCCAAGTGTGAAGAGCATCTTCCTGCCGATGTGAGTCCTCGTGTGGAGATCACATGCCCGTTTCTGTTTTGTGAGGGGGGTCACAAGCAGCAGATGGTTGGGAGAGCAGCAGGCTGTAGTTTGCACTGTGTCGTGGTTTCTCTCTGTCTCTGATGGAGGGTGGTCTGACACTTCCTGTTAGAAGTTGGTATTTCCAGTTTCTTCAAACTGTCAAGTGTTAAGTACTTGGGATGAAATTTTCCAGGCCCACATTGGTGTGTTTGCCACAGCTGAAAGCTGAGACCGCAGTGGTATGTCCCTCCCAGGAGCAGATGCTGGTTTTGCTGGATTTAAGCTGACGCATGTTGGGGGCAAGAACATTAGCAATGGTGTTAGCGTTGAGGATTTTGTCCTCCTGCAAAAGCAAAATAGAAGTGTATTCCTCCAGGGAGGAACCCCTGCTGTTCGCACATGGAGAAACCAGTTGAAGTGCAGAAGCCAAATCCTGTAACAGCCCATCTTCATGGATAACCCACCAAGCACACGACCACTGCCATGTCCTGCCCTGCGCCTGAGATGTGGCTGGTTTGTCTTTGAAGCTTTCCATTGCAGTGACCATCATTGGCAGCTCAAGGAAGCCCTGTAGATTAGCAAAACTTGACAAACCCCGTGGAAGTATAAATTTTCATCGAGACGGTACCTGCAGATTATGGGGATGGGGTTTCTCAAGCTCAGAATAGCAGCTGCTGTGGCTAATGTCTGTCAGTCGTGCCATTTCTGGACTCAAAGTGGTTTCTCGATGAAACAGCTGAACAGAGCCAGCTGCAACCACCTGCTTTGTGCAGGTATCACAGGGACTTACCTCTGTCTCATTCAGAGCTGGGAACCTGTCCAGGACCAGATTGCTGCTTGCTTTTCTGAGCCCTAACACTCTTTTTTTTCTTTTTTTCTTTTTTTCCCCTTCTTTAAGGGGCTTTCTTTGAGCCATTCTGTAGGCATGCTGCTCCAGGGGCTGCTCATCTCCTGCAAGGTCACTCACTCACCAGTATCAGACCCCACATTCCGGCGGGCAGCTTGACACCTTGGGCTCTCACAGGCCAGCAGTGGCAAAGCAAATTTTCCTTCTAGGCATGTTTGAAAGAAGGCATCAGAGAATAATTTCCAATGGAAAAATACCAAACTTTTGCACTTGACTGAGAACCAAAATAGATTGCAACAGTGCTTTTCTCTGGGAGGAATTTTCCTACCTGGGGGCGGGGAGCGGGGGGAGGAAGGGCTTGAACGGACAGGTATGAGGTTAAAAAGTATTGTCAGGTCCTTGTTTTGCACCAGCAAAAGGGGAGGTTGGTGGCAGGGCATCTCTTCTGCACATGCTGTGCACCAGGGACAGGCACTGCACCTTGCTTTGAGCTTCTTGTTGTGTTTTCCTTCTGCATCAGCAGGGCTGGCTGGCTGGTGTCCCAGCAGCCAAGGAAGGACTGGAATACATTGTGTTCTGCCATGGTATATGTTATGCAATCATTTAATTTGCTGCATATGGTTGTTGACTATCCATATGATTTCACAGAATCATGGAAGAGCTGAGGTTGACAGGGATCTTTGGAGACAGTCTAGTTCAAACCTCTGCTCAAGCAGGGCCATCTGAAGCAGATTGCCCAGGACCATGTCCCATTGGGTTTTCCATATCTCCAAGGCTGGGGGCTCCACAGCCTCTCTGGGCAACCCAGTCCACTGACCACTTTCACAGTGAAAAAGCTTTTTCTTACATTTAAATGGAATCTCTTGTATTTCAGTTTGTGTCCTTTTAATTATTTTATTTTGAAGGTCCACCAGGGTCTTTGAAATAAGCCTCCTTTTCAGTGCTCCTTTGTGTTCATCAGTCTGCTGGCCAAAGGTCCAAATTCAACTCCAAATTCAGCCTCCAAGTCTCTGGGGGTGATATGCAGACCTGACCCTGCTCTATGGATGGTCCCACCTGACCTACCCTGTTTGTTGGGGAACAGTGAAGAAGCTGGGCCACCTTTTAAGCCACACCTTCCACTACCTAAATATCTCACCAACCATCACTGTGGCCCATACAGGTGTTGGGACATAGTGTGCAATTGGCTTCTCAGTACTGAGAAGGGGATGGGTGCTTGTCCAGTGACTTCCTACCATTACTTGGGTGGCAGGATCTGGCCCCACAGCTGACAATGGGCTGCTTGTTGGGCTGAGGCGTTCAGCAGGACCCCAAGGTAAAGGGGAGACTCCCTTTTACTGCTTCTTGCTTAATAACAGGCTTGAGGATATTAATTACCTTAATTAGAGCTGGCCAAACCTGTTTGGCTTGGAGCTGGGAGTCGGTGGGGACCAGCTCTCTCAGCTTTTTTCTGCTCTCGGGTCTCATGATGTTCCCCAAAGAGAGAGACCTGTTCTATTTCAAACATAATTAAAAGGCTCTTGAGAGGCTCCTTAGATCCTGCAGCTTTCTGAGCAAGGAGCCCTCTCTTCAGTAAGGGGCTGTTCCCTAAACAGCGAGGAAAGTGGCTTTACCTTACTGCCCTCCCCAAAATAAAACCAGGTATTTTTAGTAATGCGGGGTGGCACCTTCTCAACCATGGGCGTAAGGCACATGGCTGCAAAAAACCTCATTCTTGGGACTGTAAATCCCCTTTGGAAATGTGGAGGGTGGGTTTTCCTATGAGGAACTTGGGCCAGTCGTGAGGCTGGAGGCAACTCGGCCCCCTGCTTGGCTGGCAGTGCAGGCAAAGCCTCCTGCCTCAGTTTCCCAGATGCAAAATGTACCACGTGCTGTCCAGTCATCACTTTTACTGGCACATAGGTAATATTTCTCTGTGGCCTGGGGAATCACAAGCAGTAAAGTTTGGTGACTTAGTTGCTCAGGGTTCGTGACTCAGAGAAGTGACTTCCTGGGGAGTGCCACGTCAATGCAAGGTGAGACTTTGGGTTCTTATTGCCATGTGGCTTCTCTCCGGGTTTCCCAGCTTGTTGTCACTCTCCCATAATAGGTAGTGTTTGCTGATGACCTGTTGACACAAATCACCTTTCTTTTTTCCTTTAACTGAAGGTGCTGAGCTCACCTCAGGTTGACCTCCAACCAGTGATTTATGCACTTGCAGGTCATGCTCTCCCTGTGGCTGAGAGACGATATTGGTGTGGTCCAATCTACAATTCATCTTGCAAGAAAGCAGGGCTCTCTGTGGAAGCACAGTCCCTGCAGCATGTACAGGTGGCATGTCACACCAGGGCTTTTGGTCCCTAACCTTCTCTACAGCCCAAGGCATTACTGAACCCATGCCAGATACCTCCAGTACTCCCTATGTTTGAGTAATGACCTTGGCACTCTGTATCCTGTACTATCCTGTCTGTGCTGAGCAGCTCCAAAGCTTCCATCTCCTCCTGAGAAAGCATGAGGACATGCTGTGGGCCAACCCTCTTTAGCAGGTGTCACAGAGTAGGCACTATCCAGATGAAGGCATCTCAGTAAGATGGTTGAACTACCGTCTCATCTGCCTGGGGTCCCTCTGTCTTCAGGGGAGAGCTTCCTCCAGAAGGATATTTGGAGCTCCTAAGCTGGGGTTTTGCCCTGAGTCACCTCCCAGAGGCACCTATCATTTTGCAATTCTTCTGAAGGCTCTTAGAGATATTTCTTATTCAGTTACGGCAGTTGGGATCCATCGTGCCTCACTGGTGCCATGCGTGTGTGATTGATACAGCCAAAGTGAGACTTGCCTTAGCCTAAAGAAGAAGAGATGAAATGTACCTTTTCCCTCCAGTGACTACACAGGGAGCCTGGGGTTCTTCACAAAACATCTCTTGAAGGTCTGAACCCATATAGGGGTAGCCCTGGCTCATCACATGACCCTCAAGTTGACTTTGTTTCATTGCTGCTAGAACTGATGGTATAGACCTGGCTGGGTCAGGTGCAGGGCCCAGGGTCTGTTCTCTGGGCAGGTAGGCATGTGCATGAGCACTGAGCAAACCTGGCCTTCTCCCCCTTCCAAACTACCAGCTGGAGAGGATCCAGCAGTGCTGGGGTACCCAGAGCAGTGACTGACATCCCCACACTATATACCAAGCTGGACTGGTAGGGTGTCTATTATCCTGTTTACTCTTTTCCTCTACACGGCAAGGAGAATGCTATCTCCTTTGTTGGAACACCATGCTGCCTATAAAACATAGGTAGAAAACACACAACATGGTGCATAGGTTTGGTCCACACAAAGCAGTGTTTTCAATGAATAAAATATTTGCACTTAGAAATACTTTGTCGGGTGCAGATGATTTTTAGCCATTTAGCCAACTGGCTTTTCCAAGCCAAAGGGACAAGGTGCCCATCGTAATCCTCTTCCTCCTCTTTTGCATTTCTTGGTGAAGGGTGGACACTCAAAGGTACAGTATCCACCAGCTACTGCTATGACACATTAGAGAAAGCATCTATCACATTTATTACTTTAATCCTGACTCAGTGTGTGAGTATTTGGAAGGTTAGGAGAGCTGTGGGCTGTCCCGGCCCTGAGATATATATAATTCTTGCATTTGCTCAGTTGAAGAACAGATTCAGCTGAAGGCTGCGTGGGAATTACTCAGCTAATTTTCACGTAGGCATCTTGCCTTGTGCTGCACACAGCACTTCTGTGGCCACTGAGTGGGGCAGTTCAGGAAGCCAACAAATGGGGAACAATTCCCCCAACAGAGACTACACTGGCTGAGGGACACCCTCAAGGTCCCTTCCAGCTATGTCATAGTGATTCCACTTCTTAAAATGCCTTTTTTCCTTTTCTCTTTCCTTTTTAATTTTTCCTTCTCTTTCTCTCTTTCTCCTTCTCTCTTTCTTTCTTCTTCTTTCCTTTTGTTAATTTTTATTTTCCCTCTTTCTTTCTCTCTTTCTTTCTCTCTTTCTCTCTTTCTCTCTTTCTCTCTCTTTCTTTCTCCTTCTCTCTCTCCTCCTTCTCCTTCTCCTTCTCCTTCTCCTTCTCCTTCTCCTTCTTCTCCTTCTCCTTCTCCTTCTCCTTCTCCTTCTCCTTCTCCTTCTCCTTCTCCTTCTCCTTCTCCTTCTCCTTCTCCTTCTCCTTCTCCTTCTCCTTCTCCCTGTTCAACAGGGCTGCTCTCACTCATGCTTGTGAAACACCAGGTCAGAGCCCAGGCTGTAGGCTGGCACCTTGTCCGTCTATGTGACAGTGACCTTAGTGGACGTGGCACTGCTGTTGCTGGAACCTGTGTACACGGGTGTGATGATAAAACAGACCATGGAGGTTATGAACTGGAAAGATGGAATTTCACACTAAATGGTGTGAGGTCAGGTATTTGGGGACCTATTCTGTAATGTTAAGAGGTCTATTATATTGTACAAATAAAGTACTTATAGCTGGGTACTAAATATTAGCATGGTATCACTGGGGACCAGTCTTAAAATTTGTGTATGTGTGTGTGTTTGTGACCTGATTTAGGGGTCTGTCACCCTATATTTGCCATTGACATTGTGCATGGCCTCAGCAGGCCATTCCTGCTGGAGGTGGTCAGGCACGTTAGGTGTGCCTTCTCCCTCCTCAATGACAGGAACCTGGCCCACGGGCCAGCCACTACCTTCCTCCAGACCAGCTGTCCTCCACCTTTGCTGTTTGGTGTCTTCTAAAGCTGAGCTGCAGGCATGGTCCCAGGCTGTCCAGCATCTCCAAGGGCAGAGGCTGCAAGTGGGTTTCAGGGGGTCTCACTCCTGCTAGACCCCTTCAAGGCTGTCAAGGTTGGTCCCAGCCACTCTGTTACACTTTGTCCTTAATGCCGAATTAAAGACCCTTCTACATTCCCTTGATTACAAAATTTGCTCAAGCCACTTCTTCATCTCTTTAAAGCACTATGAGTCCAGAGGAGGCCACGGAGATGGCCAGAGGGCTGGAGCCCCTCTGCTGTGCAGCCGGGCTGGGAGCGCTGGGGCTGTTCAGCCCGGAGAAGGGAAGGCTCCTGGAGAGCCTGGAGCACCTTCCAGCACCCAGAGGGGCCGGCGAGGAAGCTGGGGAGGGGCTTTTCCCAAGGGCCTGCAGCGCCAGGACAAGGGGGAACGGCTCTGCGCTGAGAGAGGGCAGATGGAGATCAGAGCTGAGGGAGAAATCCTTCCCTGTGAGGGCGGCAAGGCGCCGGCACGGGCTGCCCAGAGCAGCTGTGGGTGCCCCAGCCCTGGCAGTGCCCAAGGCCAGGCTGGACGGGGCTGGGAGCCACCGGGGCTGGGGGAAGGGGGCCCTGCGCGTGGCAGGGGTGGGACTGGGGGTCTTTAAGGGCCCTTCCAACCCAAAAACATTCTATGACTCTGATTCTATGATTCCTAAGCCTCTGAGTTTGGAGTTGGCTTCCTAGATCTCAAACAACTCGTGCAGCTTCTTCCCCCAGTCCTGGTACTTCAACAGCATCTCCGACTTCTTCCAGGAAATGTGTCCTGTGTTACGTTTTACCTTAGGAGCAAAAAAATTGTTGCTTAAGCGAGTTTCAGGCATCTCAGCCTGTGACCTTTCTGTAACTATTTGAATAAGTGTATTGACTTGTTCTGTGAATTATAAACTCCATTAACTCTTTAGTGACTGCCCAATGCTTGGTGAGAAGGGCTCAGATCCAGGGCATATCTAATGTGCCAAAGTCTCATCAAGCTTATGGGAATGAGGAGCTTAATCCCTGCTGCAGATCTGGTTCGAAATACCCTTTTCAGTGGCAAAGGCTGACAGCTGGTGGTTAGAAATTCAGAATTAGTAACTTCATCACCCAGCACTGTAACCTCTTTGTTAAATGCTTTCTTAACTTTCAGTCTATGAGAAATAAATGTACTGTGCCTTTAATCTTGCCCTGCTAACATTTTCTTCTTAAAAAAAAACCAAAAAAACCAACACCAACACACAACCCAAACCGACTGCACTCCAGCAAACACCTGTATTGCCACTGAAAGGCCTTTTGCTAATATATTTTTCCCCCTGTTCTTCTTGATCACACCTGTCTAGCTTTGGGCAAAATAAAATATTCACATAGCTGCCAGAAGTAAAGTTCTTTCCTGGCTTGAGCTACCGTGTGTAAAGATCTCCAAAGAAATGTCAGATCACTTTATTGAATCCTACTGAAAACTTGTTTGACAGTAACATGCAGAAAGGATCAGGACCTCTCTGTAATTGCCAGTGAGTTGAAAAGAGCGTTTGTTTTGGAGGCTTAAAAATGTTTTTTAATTTCTTTCTTTTTCTTTTTTTTTTTTTTTAATTTTTGTGATGATTTTTGAATGCATTAGGAACTGCAAAGAGCTCTCCGTGCACAGTTGTGTTTGCAGAGATGCATGAACAAGGCTGCCTGCTCACCAGGAGGTGGGAGGGCTGGACCTGCAGCAGGGTTGCAGCCACCTCTGGCGCAGTGGGGCAGGAGGCAGAGCCAGCTGGCAGCACCGTGGGGCTCAGCCTGGCCAGGGCCCACCTTCACCTGGGCAATTTCTCAGGTGGTCTGAGCTTCACATGGGAGTAAAAAGCACCTTTATGCAGGGGACTTTTGCCCCTATGAAGCCCCTGCGTCTGAGCAGGTCAGAGCTATTTCAGAGAGGCAAATTCCACCCTTTGCATGCTGGGTCTTACAGCCCCGTCTTCCTGTGAGTGGAAACAAACACCTATTGTAGTGGGGAAAATAATTAGGAGCAGGTGAAAGCATATTTTTAATGATCCTCTGACCAAACTGATATTTAATTCACAATAGAAATATTTGCCTTTCCAAATCCTTGCCTGTTGCCCCCAGGTGTTCATTACAGTTTGTCACTCCATCTGCTGTGTAAAATAGATGTTCCTCCTTCCTCCTCCCAGTGCTAACCTTTGCCTTGGCATCCTGTGGAGCACTTCTTTAATTACTCTTTAATTTTGAAAGGAGTAACCTGGGATTACTAATATGATTTTAGTTGCTGCCTTTGAGATGGGGAAGGCAGCTGGAGAATCTCTGGAACCCCCATTTCTATCTGAGCTTCTCATATCACTTCGATGTGAGCTAGCCGGTTTCAAGTAGTCTACCAGACCTCAAAATCTGGTTTGTGGGAACACTCGATACCCAGCTCTGGGTCTCTTTTCCCCAAAAGCTGTTGTTCCTCTTAGTCCAAGATGAAATCTCCATCCCTGGAGATGGAGACTCACTTTGAGGTCTAAATTTGCCCAACAGCCCACTGCTTCTCAGGCTTCCTCGAATCCTCAGTCCACATCCAAGAGTTTTCAGATTCAAACCCTGGCCCCAGACTTCCTGATGTCTCTGTTCTCCCATGGTCATGTCCCTACTAAATAGCACCCTGGATCTCATGGCTCTTGTGGGAAACCTGAAGCCACCACCAGCAGCAACTCAGAAAATACACAGAGGAATCTCATCTTCCTTGGCTTGAATGGAAGTCCAGCAAATTCAGTAAGGGTGGGATTCTTCTCACCTGCCTTTTTGTGCCCACAGGGTTTATTTGGGAGTCGGAGGCAGTCACCTGCATCTCACTTTGTTGCCTATAAAAAGAAATGGGAAACTCTTGAGGAAAAGGTTCAGTCTGTGTCAGACGGGGACTGAGGACACATCAGAGAAGTTTGCACCTTGTCTGGATGTTCAAAGTTAGGAGGGTTGGATCATTCCCAAGGTTTTTATCTCCTAGCAGAGCTTTTCATCTGTCCCAAGGGGACCTATTTTTGACAGTGAACACAGCATCTCAGTTCTACCCATGTTCTTGGTAGAGCCAGGGCGACTGATTCAGCCAGGCTGAATCTGGTTTGTATTGTAGACATGGACACACATGTTTATCACACTCATTTTGGCATTGTTATCTAGACCTTTGGAACTCAAATACACCTTTCTGTGTTGCAAAATTAAATAGCCCAAGGCAAAGGGACTTGCCCAAGGACATAGAAGGAGCCAGACCCACAACAGGACAAGGCTGAGGAAGCTGGTGGAGGCAACAGTTTCACCTTGGAGGCATTGATAGTGAAATGCGTGGTTGATGATAGAAGTGATGTTTACTGTCCAGTTCCTCTGGACATCACATTTCACAGCTGAAGGAATGACCAAATGCTTTCTTGGCTTTGCCAGCAGGAGCCCTACAATTAGCCAATATCCTAAGCAAAGCCCCCTCGTAAAACCAGCATGGGGTCAACCAGGGCTTCATCCTAGGAGGGACTGCACACAGTGTTAATGTCCAGACACCAGGCACACGAGCTGATTTAGAACACGTCATGGGTTCACAAGGACTCATGAAGTGTCATGTTGAAGGGATTGATTGGGGAGGCTAACATGCCCCACCTCCCACCCAAAGGATGGTTTGGCATTGGCATCCCTTGTCTGTGGCTTTTTTTTTTTTTTTTTTTTTTTTCTTTACAGCTGCAGCTAGGGAAAGGGAGATGGAGTATAACTGAGCAAAGTTATCCTGGTGGCCAGGAGCCTAGAGTCTGCAAAAGACCTCTCTTACCCCAGTAAGAGAAGTCTTTTCCTATGGGTTTGGGAACACTGGATAAGAGAAAACAGGTCCTCCAACATGGCTGCACTGAATGACAAGAATAATTTCAGACCAGGTCTGTCTGCAAAAAGCTCATGCCAGTGTAACAAACTTGGCAGGGCTGTAAAATCCTTTTTATACCAGTCTTGCAAAAGAGAGGCCAAAAAGGTTTTGATTGAAGGACATCCAATGTCACAGGAGGAGCTGGGAGTACCTGGCATCAGCCAAAGCACTTGCTTGCTGATTTGGGTGGTATGCCCACGAAGCAGCAGGAGCTGCTGGGATTGCTTGGCTGGTAGAGCTCTCTAAAGAGACCTCCTCCTGCACAGTGTTAGTGTCTGCTGGATCTCATCCATAGAGACACCTGCATTAACACAGACTTTTCCCTGTGCTGCCCGGGAGTGCAGACCCAGGGGCATGCTCATGCATGCAGGAGCCCACGCTGACAAGCTCTGGTCTGTGCAAGCATCTGTGCTCATGCTGGTGGGGTGTCCTGCATGGAGCTCTGCCACCACCTCTCTGCTCCATATCAACTCACGCAGAGCCTCTGCTGTTAAGTCAGACCATTGGAAACCTTCTCTGGGGCTCATGCTACCCCTCACAAGTGTCCATGCGTGCATGCATGTCCGTGTCCATGCATGCACATGCATATGGACTCTCTGTGTCCTATGTTAGGGACTCACAGTCCAGCACACCTGCAGGTCCAGGCTCAGGAAAGAGAAATTAGGAAGCTGAGTTGCATTATGTTTTATGCTATACTAGGGTAGAACTTATGCCCAGATCTCTCCCACCTCCTTGAAACCCGGAGTCACCATTCCCTTGGAGAGGGACAGACCTCTCCAGTGGCAGGTCAGACCTGGGGTGGCCCAAGTTGCACACTGGGAGGAGGTTTCTCTTTCTCTCTGCAGCTGTAGATGAAGCCTGCTGCAAAAAGGGTCTGATCGTGGGTATCCACTGAGTATCTGTTCTTCTTAGTGTGGAACAAACCTGGGGGATATTCAAGCTGGATCTAGGTTGCTCTGTAAAGGTGGAGAAAATTGGCAAGCGGGACTTGAAATCTCCAGTCTGCTTTGTCACAGGGGATCCAACACACGTGGAAGTTCAAACCAGCACCTCCAGAAGGTCCCTGAACAGAGAAATGTGACCTACACCGGGCACTCGTGTCTCCCAAATGCTTCCCACGCAACCCTGCATCTCTACCTGTGTTAGCTCCCCATCAGCAAATCTTCCCTGTCTCTCTCCTGAGATTGCAAACTGTTTTGGTGATGAGCTGCTGGCCTATTCTGCACCCCGTCAGCACCCATCACGGTGAGGGCTTTGTCTCATGACAGCAAACTCGGAGGCTTTGCAGCTTCACCACTCACTAATCACTGCTAAATAAGAAAGGGGGCAGGAAGGCCGCTGAACTCATAACAGGCATGTTTAAATCAAGGAAAGAAAAATCAGAGACCAAAAATTAAGAGGCTTTGATCCTTGATTTTATGTCAACAGAGACGAAAGAAGAACACTAAGTCTTTTTACTTTTTACCAGCTGCTGCTTGAAACAAAATAATTGGATAATTAAAAGGCCTTGCCTTATGTCAATTTTATTTAGGTGCCTTGATCCACTGATGGAATGTGTCATTGATAGAAGGTTTAAGAGCTCATTAGAAAAATCCCAGAGATAAACCCAGGGCTCAGCTCCTTCAAAGGGCTGTCAGCTGGAGGGGAGCAGGGATGCTGTCCTGGAGTGGCCCAGCATAATGGTACCACAAGGGAGAAACTGTGCTGGGCAACAGCTGTAGAAAAACAGGTTATGCCATTAGCACAGCCAGGCTGCAGGTGTTGTGAAACACCCTGTGCCCTCCCTCAGCAGCTGGCTTGGGTCTGAAGGAACAAATTTGCTTTCTGTGATGGCGTGGCATTTTTCCATGCCGAGGTGGTGAAGTTTTGGTGGGGTCCCACCATGGTGTCCCATCTCAAAGCAACGATGTTTTGCAACTTCTTGATAGTGGCATTTTCCTACCCAAAAATCCCATCCCTGCTTCTCACCAGCCATCACTGCCTGCCGTGTCTGACACTGAGCACTGGGTCTTGGAATGAAGACCCTATAGGAATTAACACGGTGAGTGTACCTGGCCCTTCTCTACCTCCCTTGGCTCCTCAAGCCCCAATCTTTTTTTCACCAGACTCAGTTGCCAGCCATAAATGACTCAAAAAACTTCTGCCTCTTTTGTAAACACCACCACATTAAATACATGTTTAATGCCTTGCGAGGGTATGGCCTCTCATATAAGAACTCTTCCTTGTGTAAATGCATCTCTTTAGAGCCAAGGCTGAGGGTGATGTACAGTTCTTGCCTGGGAAGATGGTGCCTTTGCAATGATTAAAACACTTGGGACAAAGAACAAATTCTTTTGAAGTATTTCTTCCCCGGATGGATTTTGGTGAAAATTTCCAAAGGCTCCTGAGAAAGAACTGATGGTCCATCAGAAGCACATTCCTGACTCCAACTGCCATGTCAGCCTCACCACCTTTGGAAGTAGAGTTCGGGGTGCTGGATAAGTAGGTGCTTTTGAAAAATGAACCTTTATCTTAAATATCTGCATCAATTTGTTAACATTGGTTATATAATTATTGTCCTTGCCGACTCCGTTTCCCTGTTTATTCCTTCTGTGATCACAGTAAACTGCAGTTCACAGCCAGAGAGATGATGTGGTACCTACACTGGGTAGGACTGATTTCACGTTGTCAGAAGGGAGACAGGTAGCTTAAGCCACTCCCTTGGCCCTTTTTGGAGTCAATGGATAGAGATGAGCATCCCCAAGAGTGGCATATCCTGGTTAAAATAGGTCCCCCAGATAGATGGGAATGACTTGCCGTCTGAAAATAGCCTACTGATAGGAGAGACGCCCCAAATGCCTAGGTGTGCCCCACATTTAGAGGTTAAAGTGAGCGGAGATGAATGGGATGCTCTTGCAACATGAAAAATTCAGGAGCCCTAGAGAAAACTCTCTGACCTGCAGCCACGCCTGCAAGACTGAATG
The DNA here is from genome assembly GCF_017639655.2 of Falco naumanni. Taxonomy (NCBI): domain Eukaryota; kingdom Metazoa; phylum Chordata; class Aves; order Falconiformes; family Falconidae; genus Falco; species Falco naumanni. Next base: position 59,929,344 of record NC_054057.1, read on the forward strand.
GTCTGAGACCTGCCAGTTAGCCTGCTGTCGTGCCTTGTGCACGCTCCTCTGCATAGAAATAAGCGAAGAAATAAATAACCCACATATGCACATATAGCACATAAAGCTACATATAATGTGCATATGGCTCCACACAAACACACAAAATCAAAATTGTATATGTATGCGGTATATGTGTGTCTAATGTCTGCATATGTAGCTGTCTTCAAATAGCATGAAGAGCAAAGAAAAACATATATAGATATATCACGGGCTCAAATGCAGCCTGTATGGAAAGGGTTTATATAGCTTTGCAACCCAATTACATGACCTGGAGTCAGCATGGGAGGGGGAAAGGGCTACGGTGGGTCTGGGTCCTGACTCTGGAGCAGCAATGGCAGCGCAGGCAGCTGCCTGCATTGCTAAAAGTGCCATCAGCCAAACGAACAAGTGGAGCACCATCCCTGGCACAGTTTACATGGTCGGTTGGAGCAGGTCTCCGGCATGCTGAGCACTGTGTGAATCCGAGGAGGCTGTGATCCTCACAGCAGTGGGTGGTAGAAACCACAGCGTGTAAGCGATGCTTTCTGCTTTATTTGATTTGTGACTGATTTATAGGCACTTCTGTGGTGTAATTGGCTTCACTGAGCCCACTGTGGCTTTGAGCTGCCACGGCCAATAGCTGGGCTTGGCTCTAATCTCCTGCTCCCCGACCTCTCCCTGGAATGATCTGTGCACTGCTCTGACATGTGGAAAGATTATGGTGTTGTCTTAGGAACTGATTAGTTTGAATGATAACTGCATGATAAATATCTTTATAAATAGCTTTCCTGAGCAGATTTCATTAGGCAGCCCTCAGTAAGCACCAGGGCTTGCTGAAGGAGCAGGGGGCTCCCCACCACCCCTTGAATTGGTTGTACCTGGTGTGGGGCGTTGTGAATTGAGGGATCATCATGGGGTGATGCTGCTCCCTGATGCCATGCTGTCTAGTACCTTGGCTGAAGGGTGTAATCCCGCTGGTATGCCCAGTGTCCAGCACAAAGCGTGTGCTCTTCTTGCTTTAGATGCCCATCATCACAGTCAGCTCAATGGCCTTCTGCTGTCCCTGGAAGGGGATGGCTGGTGGGGATGACATCCTCCCATGTTTCTGAGGCCATGAAAGAATCCAGGTCCAGACCAGGCAAAGGGCCTGACTTGTGCTAGGTCCTCTATGTGCAAACTGCAAAGAAGAAATGGTCCATGGGCAAGAGATAGGAAGAGGTTACGATGGTGCACAGCAGTGTGGGGAGCATCCCCAGCCCCAGAGACCTCCCCTTTTGTAGACTTATCTGATTTTGGTGGGTTTATCCCTCCAATAGATTTGGTCCCAGAGCTGAATTCCTGTGGAGCTGCTGGTTATTTATGTGTTAGGTATAAATATAAGAAGGTTCCGAAATAACACAGTGATAGTACAAAATATTCCTTAATCCAGTTACCACTGAAGGGTTTGAGTCACAGCTGCTCTAACTGCTATATGAGCCTAAAAATCGGGCTGGGCCGTGGTGGCAGACGAGATGGGAAGGTGAGGGGGTGGGGACTCCTTCTCAACAGAGATAGATGGCCAAATCTGCCATTGGTAGTGCTGCTTTATGAAGATGTTGCTATTTTGTAGAATCATAGAACCCTAGAATGGCTTGGGTTGGAAGAGACCCCCCAGTCCCACCCCTGCCACGCGCAGGGCCCCCTTCCCCCAGCCCCGGTGGCTCCCAGCCCCGTCCAGCCTGGCCTTGGGCACTGCCAGGGCTGGGGCACCCACAGCTGCTCTGGGCAGCCCGTGCCGGCGCCTCGCCGCCCTCACAGGGAAGGATTTCTTCCTAATATCTCATCTAAATCTCCCCTCTTTCAGTTTAAAGCCATTCCCCCTTGTCCTATCACTACAGGCCCTTGTAGTAAGCCCCTCTCCAGCTTTCCTGTCGGCCCCTTTAGGTACTGGGAGGCTGCAATAAGGCCTCCCTGCAGCCTTCCCTTCTCCGGGCTGAACAGCCCCAGCGCTCCCAGCCTGTCTGCGCAGCAGAGGTGCAATGGAGTGAGTGTATGTGCATGCACGTATGGAAAGCAGGAGGAAAGAAAATGAGAAAAATGCAAAGGAAACCCTCCCTTGACAGAAGAGATGAGAAGACTTCTGCAAATAGTGGTCTTCACAGGTGTAATTCTTTCTTCAGGCAGCTCACGTTGCATTCCCATATGACAGTGGCTGTGCAAATGTCTGACTGGACTGGGAGTGACTCATGTAATGATGCTTCTGTGGTCTTCAGAGGACAGCCTTCCTCCCCATCCTCTGCCTCAGTTTAGGGACAGTTTAAAGGGCCAGAGAGAAGGGCTGAGATTACTCTCCCAGGCCTCTGTGTAAGAAAAGCCAGAGGAGGACACTGCATAAATTCCTGGTTGAACTAGAAAATATATTTTGATTAAACATTTGCCCATCCTTTTAATCTGTGTGATGTGAATTGTCTTTTCTGTTACATTGTTTCATCAGTCAAATTCAGTATTAAGATATGTGCCATGTTTGGGTTTTGATTATATCTAACGCTGGGTTTTGACATTTAAAACTTCTCATACCTTTGTGTGACAGACTGAAGAGCTATTACTGAACATCCATTCAATAGACGACTCATGGGCTCACAAACTATCATCCTTCTGTCCATTGAGTTGGTGGGCTGAGCTCCTCTAAGGAGCTTTTCCAACCTTTTTTCCAGCCCTTTTCCAAGGGTTTCCTACCTTGCCTCCAGTCCTAGAACTTCTCTCCAACTCCTCTTTGATTCAATGACATCCTTTGGGGGTTGTGTTCCCTACTGTTTCAGCAGCAGTGCCCCGTTTGCAGTCTGGGAGGAAGAGTGTGGGGTGGGGGGTTTCACCCCTACCATGTGCAGCCTTGGCTCGGGCGGCAGGAGGGCTTAGCAGGTTCATGTCCCTTTGCTCCCTTGGGGGAGTGATGGGCCATTCAGCATCTCCCTCACGAGCTCTGTTGCCTGCTTTGGATCCTGCCCAGCAAAAGCATCTCCCTCCCTCCACTGCCTGCAGGAGCAACCCAGGGGTTGCTGCTACCTGCAACATGGGGTAATGAGGACATCCCATAAATGCAACATTTCCTCCTTTCTGGCATCCAAGAGCACTAGACTTTTCAGCAGTGGATCCCAGTTGCAAGCAGATCAGGTTGTCTGCTATGATGCCCAGGTCTCTTCCAGCAGGGGGTATATGGCCACATTTTTGCTTCTGCACATCTGCCTTTACATTTGGCCCTCATCTGCTTTCAATCTGCCTGCCCCCATCTTATCAAACAAGACCTTTGCTCCATACCATTGATCTCAGCCCCTTTCTTAGATGCTGAATCAGGTAGCCCTTGTGTTGTCACCAGAATTTTCTAATTATTTTTTTTTTTCCCCAGGACATAGAGAAAATGTGAAAATCTGTGCTGAGGAACCATTCCCTGTGGGACCTGACCAGGAACACACCCATCTGGCAATGATCCCGTGTTTAGAGTTACGCTTCGAGACCTACGTTAGCCAGTTTTTAATCCCTTTAATGTGTGCCATGTTTGGTACACCAGTTTCTTAATCAAAGTATCATACAGTACCCAGGCAGTTGCCTTGAGGAAAATCTAAGTAAAATTACATCAGCACTCTTCTCCTTATTAACCACGCTTGTGCTCTTATCAGAAAATACATCAAATTAATTTGACAAGATCTATTTTTCATAAACCCAAGTTGATTGGCAGCAATTATATTACCTTCCTTTGATTCCATAATAAACAAATCTCATAGGAGCTATTCCATTTTTTTTTTTCTGGGATTAATGGCAGGCTGGCAATCTAGAACCCGTGTTGTCCTGTCTCCTCTTTTAAAACACCGGCAGAATGTTCATTTTCTTCTGGTCCTCTAGAACTTCCCTGGGGTTCAAAGACTTTTGAATAGGCTCCAATCCCTTCTTGGCCAACTCTTTAAAAACTCCTGGATGTAAATGATCTAAATCTGCAGATTTATTAATGGCTAGCTGTGGGAGATGCTGATTACCATCTCCCTTGCTTATGGTTAGAGCCACACTTATGGTAAGTGTGATCATCAGCAGTGTGTGGTAGAAGTAGCTTGTGCAGCTTTTTCTCAACATGCAGAACTGAAGTATTTATTGGACACACAGTGCTTTTCTTGGTTATTATCCGTGGTTCCACCATTCCCCTAGAGTAACGAATTAATGCTCTCGTCAGGTTTTCTTTTGTTGCTCGTACAAGAAAAGCACCTTCTCTTCAACCTTGACTCTGCTGACTATAAATATTTCTTCAAGTCCTTTACTTGCCTTATTGATTTTCTCCACTCCTGAGCTCTAGTTAGGACAAAAATGTCTTTCTTTCTCCACACATTACACTGCTTTTATTTTAATACAACAATTCACTGTTTTATTCCTTATCTTAAATACCTACTTTTACTTTCCTTCTTAATCTGGCTTAAAGAAAAGCTAGTATGGTCTCTCTGCTTGTTGATAAGGATTGTAGATTTTAAATCGGTAAGTAGAAACACTCTTGAATAGTTCACATATTGACTCATGCAAAGGCTCTCCTATTGAAGCTACTGCTATTTGACCATTTGAATCTGTTCCTCCTTTGCTGTAAGATGAGGCCCGTAAGGAATTCCTCTCCTTGGGATGCTACACATGATGTACAAACTTACCATCCTTGTTAAAGGGATTTCTCTGGTGTGCGGTCCAGCCTACATCGCTCAGGTCGCAGCTTCCACGTGCATGGATCCAGCCTCCCCTACAGAGCAGGAAGGTGCTTGAGGACATGGTTGTCTTGTTCTTTGTAGAATCCTGGTGGTCATCAGTTCACGCCAGCTTCTGGTCTGCACTTCCTTCTTGTGCGGTTGTGAAGGTTTCCTGATTTCTTCCCTTTCATGCCTCACCAGCAGACATCATCACTGTGGTGACAGGCAGTTACGCTTCCATTACGCACACACTCAGAGCTGCCTCTCACATCTGGAGGAAATACTTGCCAGAGACCTGGGCAATCAAACCAGGCTTCTTAGCACTGGACCTCGTTCTGTAATTCTGTAGTGAAAGGTTTTGTGATTTTGTAGTTAAAGCAGTCTGGTTTGACCTCACAGCTGGCCCTGCTTTGAGCAGGAGGTTGGAGTGCAGGTCTGAAGTCCCTTTGTGCTGTAAGCCTGATGTCTTTGGTTAATCTCCTCACTTACAAATAGAAAACAGTATCTGAGAAACAAAATTTTCAATTTTGGCTAAATTTCAAAGTTCCATCTTCTAATTAAAATACGTTTCCTGGTAGGCTTCAGTTCCAGACTCAGGTACCTGCATTTAGAAGTCTACACCATGTAAGCTGGTGCCTGAGATATCCTAATAATCAATAAAGATCTGGTCACTGGAGCCCACAGCAATACAGCCAACAAAGTCTGTGGGTGAGATGCACAGGGATCTCTGGGATCTGCTGCTGAAAGGCTCAGCTGAGCTGCTCACATGGTGGATGCATGGTGCCATGTGGGATTGCAGATCCCTGAGCAGGGTGGACAAATGTGGCACAAGAGCTTTGGGAACTCCAGGGCCCTTTGCAGCCATAGCCTGAGGGCATCTCACTTGGCATGAGGCACCACAGAATGGACTGCAATGGGAGCCCTGACACCCAGCGTCCATGGAGACAGTCTGCACGTGGGTGTCTGAGTCTGGAGATGACTCTCTGGAATTTTAATTCATAAACACACAAAAGCCATTGATGAACTCCTGGAATCTGTTGCTAGGGAAGGTTGTTGAGGCAGATAGTATCATTAGGTTCAAAAAAGGGCTAGACAAATTTGTGGACAACAGGTCCACCCATAGATAGGTATAGGAGCAGGCAGAGGTGTACCCTCCAGCATTCCTGTGTGATGGTTTTGGATGCTGGGGCAACATGAGGGCAATGACCACAGAAAGTGGCCTCCATGGAGAGCGTCTCCTATTGCTGTGGTCACTGCCAGGTTACTGAGCTACACAAACTGCATGTCTGACTCAGTAAAGCATTTTTTGCACTCTCATTTTCTTATGACATTGCTTAATATGAAAATGCAGTTTTTCATTTGAGATTACTGTGACATATGTCTTTTGCCTCTCTAACTTTTTGATTCCCAGCAAGATTTTCAAGAATTGCTTTACCTGTGTCTCTGAACAGCTCTGCAGGTGCCTGCAGCACCCTGAGCCCACTGAGGACCTCTCCCCAGCCCTCCCACAGTCTTTGGCTTGAAGCCTCGCTGAGTTACAGACTCCTACCTAGGCACCCTGTTCTTTTGGGGGTCTAAAGCTGTGACTGGCTTGGACGGTCCCTTCCTCTCTGTGGGAGGTTACTGGCTCCACAGAGGGATGCCTTACCAGGACTCTGATCTTGCTCCTGAGCCAACACATTTTATAACCCGTTTTTCTTAGTGTAACTGACATTGGCAGCAGTTTATGTCAATATGTTGGGCCAATCCCCCAAGACTCCAGATAAGAGGCAAACACTACACTCTTCTGCTGCCTACAGCATTGAAAGAGAGGCCAGACTGGATCTAATCTTTCTGTTTGCATTATAAGCATGCCTAGAGGCCTTGCTGTGCTAGGTTCTACATGTCGACCTAATGAGAGACGGTTCCTGCCTTGAGTACCTGGCAGCCAAAACGGGTGAGGGAGATGGAAAACATGAATGGAGCAAAAAGCACAGAAAGCATCTTACCCAGGGTCACTTGGTGGTGGCCAGCAGAATACTTGTGTCCCCTGATGACCTGTTAGGGTTCTAGGACTTTTATATAGCATATGCTTGTTGATGGGACAAAACTGGGGAAGAGGAGGTGTTCAGGTAGCTTTGGGCTTGGTCAGCAGTGTGTCCTCACAGACACTATGAGAGAGCACCCTGGCACCCTAGTCGCAGCACTCGCCAGCTAGGGAACCCCAGTGCTCTCGTGACTTGGCAGAATGAATTAAGAATGGTCAGCATGGACCATTATGAACGGTCAGCAGCAAATTTGACCTTGACACTGCTCTTGAGAGTGCTAGGAACACCTCAGGGGAATGCACGGCTTAATTAGCTAAATAAGGCCCTGGGACCTGGGTGTTGAAAGCGGTTATTTAATTGCGCTCATTTCTCTCACTTCATATCTCCTCACCATGCATGCCCCACCTGCTTTAGTCATTGTGAGCTAACCAGCAGAGATGGACATTTCCCAGTCACCAAGGCGAGCGGGTGGGAATGGGATCAGAAAGGGCAATGAACTTTTCAGAGCTGCACCCTCTTTTCAAGTCTAACCAAGCTGTGGCGACATGGGGTGTAACTTAATAGTTTGGTGGTTGGGTTTTTTTTCCTGAATAATTGCTCTTACTGAAAAATCTAATGGGAGGCGATTGCTGTAAAGGGCAGTCAGCTGGAAGTCACGCTGGAAGGATGCCGTGGTGCACCCAGCCTTGCAGAGAAGTTTGCAGGCTGGATGCAGGAGGCATGATCCCAGCTGGGACCCGAGTCCAGCAGAGGGCACTTGCTGAATGCAGCAGCCTCAGCACCCATTCCTGGGCCACAGTTTAATTACAAACCTTGGCATCCAGTGATCTCGTCGTCTAAAGTCTATGGTTATTCAGTGTATCAGTTTCATAAACTTGCCTGCCTGCCCTCTGTGACTCAATTAATAATAATTAAGTGATTCTTTAACAATGCTGGGTAGATTTCCAGCTATTTTTCAATATGCATTAATAATCCCTAATGTTGGTGAACTCCCAAAATTCCTGGGATCTGGGTTGCTGAAATATACTCACATTGATGGGTCTGATTCTCTGTTCCCTTGGGCAGTCATTTACTGGTATTTAAAATGCAAAGTAGGTGTAAGTGAGTGGAGAATGCTGATATTGGTAGTATTTTCTCTTAATGGTGCTCAGGTTTGTGAACCTGGTCCAACACCCCTTGGTGATGCAGCAGCAGCAGCAGGCTTCAGTAGGCTTTGGAGGGCACTTGGCATGGCTGTGCAAGGTGAGAGGCAGCGAGGCACGGGATGTTATCCAAAACTCCTCCAAAGGCCTCAACCTGCTGACTCTGTGCAATTAAGCAAGTGTCTCCTGAGGACAGGCTGCTCTAGTGCTCTGTCCTGTCATGAGGGAAAATGTTCAGATGCAAAAGTTCCTGCAGGTAGCAGGGCCCATCTGTCTCCTGTCATGCCCAGAACCTATGAGAACAGACATGCAGAACAAACCTTACAGGGGAATAGCCTTCAACTGATCTTTGCAAACTAGTCACATGGTTGCACTTGTTGGGCAATTGCAGACTCTGAGCCATAAGATTCAAGAATAAAACAATAAATTCCTAGACTTCTAAAACTGGGATGTAAGAACACAAATTATCATCTGGTCTGATCCCTGGCATCACACAAGACAAAGGGCTCCACCCAGTGATTCCAGAGGCAAGATTTAAATCCCAAGCCAAAATACATTTTGGAGAAAAAAAGGATGGCCTTGATTTAATGAATTTATCTCATTAGCTAGTAAATAAATTCTACTCCAGATTGACAGGGTATGCTGTATTTCTAGCCCCAGCTGAGTCATCTGTTTTATTCTAGATATCTGCTTTAGGATGGAGTGAATGCATCCATAGCTCCAACGACTTTGCTGGCGAAATCCACGCTGACCATAAAGGTAGTTGAATGAGGTTAGCTCGGACAGACGTCCACCACATTTAGTCACATGAAAGCAATCCAGTATAGGAGCTTTATCTATTAGCTCCTAGAGCATTCAATGCTCAGTTCTGTTTGTTAGATTAAGGACACATCTGCTGTTAGAGAGCCTTGTACTATACAGCAATACCACATTTTGGAAGGCATCTACAGACCTCTCAGAAAGTTTGATGCCTATACACAAAAGCTGGCTGGATATTTGGCTTAGTTAGCCGTCTGTGCCCATCTATCAGCACCAAGGCTCAGCTCCTCAAAGGAAAAGGTGCATCCAACTTTTTCACTCAGATGGCAACCAACAGGCATGAGAGGTGTAACTACTACTTTAGAAAAACTCACTATTTGGCAGTTAAAGTCAGCAGATGTTAGTCCCCTGAACTGTAGCTAAGCCATCTCTGAAGCCCTTATTGACTCGCTGTACTGATGAGCAATGGTGCAAAGCCCTAAAGGACTTATGAGTTATCTTCTTTGCAAAGAAAGTTGCAGCCCTCAGATGGCTGTGGTCCTGGAATCTGCTCCTTCAGCAGAGGAAGGCTATCAGCCTCTGCCAGAGTTGTAAAGAAGTCTTTAAGTTTTGGGACCAACGTTATCAGACTGCTCTTTAATTCAGGTTTGTTGTGTTCTCTGCAGGACAATTTACCCCTCCGAAGGTCCCAGAGCCAGGGGAACTAAAGATGAGGTTCAGCTGTCTGCCTTGGGATGAGAAAAATTGTGCTCCACTGATGGTACTAACCAGATTTCCATGGTCTGTAAAAGGAGTCCATGAGGACTACCTCAGAACCAGATGGCTTTATCTCATGTGTTCGCACATCATCACCAGATGATACCTATATGACACCTTCTCCACCTTCTATATCAAAAGTCTTTTCTAAATTTCATAGAATCATCAAATGGTTTGGGTTGGAAGAGACCTTAAAGACCATCTCGTTCCAGCCCCCTGCCACAGGCAGGGCCCCCTTCCCCCAGCCCAGGTGACTCCAAGACCCGTCCAGCCTGGCCTTGGGCACTGCCAGGGCTGGGGCATCATCCACAGCTGCTCTGGGCAGCCTGTTCCAGTGCCTCACCGCCCTCACAGTAAGGAATTTCTTCCTGATATATAACCTACATCTGCCCTCTTTCAGTTTAAAAACATTTCCCCTTGTCCTGTTGTTATAGACCCTTGCAAAAAGTCTGTCCTCAGAGGATTTGTGGATCCTCTCTTAAGGCTGAAGTTCTCAACTGAAGGAGTACTCCCCTCCACTCATCTTTCTCCATGGACGGAAATTATCCAAGAGACCATGTGTAGAACAGGTTGAAAAAATAGGTCTGGCTTCCTTTGGGAAATGACAGTTGTGTGCTGAAAGGTCTCATTGGACTCTAATGGGGAGTCTCAGCTTCATGCCTGATAGTGGCATTTCTCCTGCTGTCATGAACAGACAGCTCCAACTTCTCCACAGTGCATCACAGCGTTGAGACAGCTTGCCCTCATTTCAGATTTCCTGGTGTCCCATCTGGTCCACCTGCTAACTGCTGGCTTTGAACCTGTAGTGACCCATCTGGCTTCCTGAACATCAGGTGAAAGAGGGAGCTTGGATCCAACGTGAGCCCTGTCGCAGGGACGGTGCGGATGTCACAGCTCAAGCCACACTGCGCCTTCAAGGTCACTTTTTGGCGTAGTTAAGAGACAATACAGCCACTGCCAGTGGGGCTCAGGAGTGAGCATCCCTGATGAGCCTTGTGTTTCTCCAGGATACTCTTCATTTGCTTGCACATCTAGCAAGATGTTGAACACTTATATCCCTGATCTCTTCCATATTTAGCTTTCTAAGCTATTTGGGTCCGTGATGCCCCAAATGAGTTTACAATCTTCTGTGTCCCAGGCTCTTCAATGCATCTGTTCTTCAATGCCAGGAAACTGCGCGATGACCATGTGAAACACAATCAGAGGATCACTCCTCCTTGCCATCTCTTTAAATAATTTTTAGTAGTGCTTGGTGTAAATTTTATGGAAAATAGAGTCTTTCCACTCCACTTTCCACTGAGTGGGCTTTGAGTCAGGTCCAGAAGGATGGCTACATCCTGCTGGGAACCAGGAGAGCAAGGACTGGGGGTGTGTGCTTAAATGCACCTAATTTTAAAGAGAACATTTGTTTCTGCTCCCAATACTTTTTGTAATAGGCTGGAGGCCAGGCTGCTCCTGTAGCTCTGTTTGGAGGCTGCCCTCAGATGAAGATGTGGACTTAACATCTCTCTTTCCTTGTGCATTTCTATTCTTTGTTTGCTGTGCTTTGAAGCTACACCTTAGCGCTCTGGGATCCAGCCAGACATTAGGAGGTGATGAATCAGCACCCAAACTAAAATCCAACAGGCCAGATGCTCAGCTGGCATGGAATGGCAGCTTCCTACTGAAGTCAGTGGAAATGGGCTGAGTTGTATCAGCTGAGGGATTGGCTGTAGGGGTTTTAGGTGAATTAGCCTCTATTTTCTCAAGACATTAACAGGCTGAAGCAGGTAAATGATCCTTGGTATATGGTTCCTGGCTGCAGAGAACACCTTTCACCTTGATGTTAGGTTTTTAATACACCCAAGCCTTGGCTTTGCAGGCTAACACACTAAAGGGGATCTAAAGGAATCATCCTTCATTATCAGAGTCATCCCATTACTGAAATAGCTCCAATGATTCTTCACAATTACAATGCCTAATTTGCCCTCTGAGCAAAAATGATATTAACACCAGTGACGTGCTCAGCCCTTTTTCCACCTGCAAATGTTTTGGGTAATCATTGCAGGTGCTTCTTTATAAAATGAAGCAACTGCCTTTAAATATTTCTATTATTTTTATTAGATTCCACTGTTTTGCAAACCTCATTGGCTGCTAGCCAGTCCTCAAACTATTCCCCTGTCTTTTAGTGGCTTAATATTGAATAGGGTTCGCCTTGCCCTTAGACTGGATGTGTTCGTACAAGTGAACTGTCTGTTGATAAAAACAGATGTGCAAACCCCCAATTTCTTGCATGTTTGGTCCACATGAGTCCTGAAAAAAGACATATGCTCCCTAGCCGACAGCCTGATATCAGAGCTACTATATAAATGTGATGCTGTTTGTTGTAGAGTGCACTGGCTGGTTGCTTCTGCAGCAGGTTTAATGATTAGAGTTTGACTCTGTGGATGTCCTTGGTTGTCCTGTTTGCTTGACACTGACTTCATTGAAAGGTGGGATCAGGTGGAGGCAACTGGGCAAGTCCCAGAAGGGTGTGTTGCTTAGGGTCTGTCACCAAGTCTATACCAAAACTGCCACCAGCTCCTGTGAGAACTCGGTGTGAATCATTTCTGGAGGATTAGACACCAAAAACTATGTTAAGGAGTTTCATGACTCTTCCCCCTCCTCCTTCCCTCTTCTTTGCAGAGAAGCGTGACTACCTGGGGAAATTGCCTGGAATACCTTTAACAAAGCAACATTGGTGCGTCCTTTTTCTCACAGTGGCCACACTGCTTCCCTCTATATGTAACTCATCCCACCATTTCTGAAGCAAAGCTGCTTCCCTCCACAGCCATATCCTTTGGGGACAATGGAGCAGTCAAGAAAGCCCTAGAAACTACAGGTCTTATTGCCTGTAATGGATGTCTTTTCCTGGTTAATGGCTGGAGGGTGGGTGAGATGGGCTTAGGGCTGGTTCTGTGGCCATTCTTATGCAAAACACAGCCCATGAGATTACAGAAGATTATCATGGCTCTATTTTCTACAGCAGACCAGGTATCTACATCCTTTGCTGAACTGTCTGCAAGTAGGTCCTATTCTCTTTCGGTCATCCAACCCTCTTCCAGTGTCACCAGTAGGATGAGATATGGTGTAAGGAAACCCCTCTGCCTCCCTCAGGGCTCAGGTGGCCTGGGGCTGACTTGCCAGACTGTCTCCAGCCCTGGTGTTGGGGCTCATGCCTGGCCCATCTGGCCCATCCCAAGTGAGGTGAGACAGCCATCGCCTCCCCTTGTTCTGCCAACACTTTCCCCCTTCACCCAGCTGCTAATTGCAGTTCACAAGGACGTGCTTGCTAACACCTTTCACCACCTTTACCTTCTTGCTGGGAAATTGAAGAACTTTATTGGCCCGGGAACAGACAGCCAGACTTCAAAAGAAATCCTGTTTGTTTTAGAGGAGGGAGACCCTGTTGGGAGCTTGGAAAGTGCATGCAGCATGTTGCTTGCAGATCCTGTACAGGTCTACCGGGACGTGGAGGGGACTTAATCTGTAGGGCTGCTAACCTCTTGGTGGATTTAGCTGAAAGTGGCCAGTGAGCTTAAATAGTTAATGGGGGGAAGGAGGGGGTGGATTGCATGCTTTAAATTCACAGATAATGTCCTCCTAACAGCCAACATCTTTGGATGCATTTGGCCAGGTAGATAAAGCCAGAGGTGCAGCAGGATGTGTTTGCTCTGACACCAGGTTTCTCAGCTATTGGAGTTTTTGCTGGGCAGGTGGAAGGTGGTGCACACAACTGCTGTTTTTGGTTCACTGCCTTCCAAAGTGTTCAGAGAACCAAAAAAATGTCAAAACCATTTTGCTTTGAGATGAACGGAATTCTGTATTTGACTCCAAAGTGATCGGGTTTTTTTTTTTTTGGTATTGTTTCTAAGTTTAGTATTGTTTCTAAGCTCTCCATGGGTGATTTTAATTACTTAATATTTGTGGGATTATTTAAAGGCAAGAAATTAGAAGTGAAAAAAGAATCAAGTTTTGACTTTTTGAGATGTTCCCCTGTTTCCCCAAAAACCTTTTGTTTAAATCAGCATGAGTTCTCCCACAAAACCATCTTAGATGAATCAAAACTGTGTTGTCTCACTGAGCACTTCTCCCCCTTCACAGAGGGTGGAACAGAGCCACGAGAGAAGCGGTTGCTTGATTGCTCACCATACCGAGGTATCAACCCACTCCTCACCACAACAGTGTCTGCATCTTCACACCTGCTTTTAGTGAAGAAGGATGGGTTATCTCCACTGCTCAAAGGGGAGGATGGGTGGTACACAGGGTTCACACAGGTTACCTGTCCTTCAGCTGGAAGCTGAGACCTTCTGTGAGGTCCAGGCTGAGTGGCAAGGCTCTTCGATCAGCTTTGCCTGTCCCTCTCTGAGCCCACGTGCCTTTGGCCTGGGATTGGTTTCCCTGAAATGGATGTTTTCTCCCCAGTACCCTAGATGTTATCTACAAAGGGGAGGAATCTTGGTATGTGAAATCGCTGGTGGAAATGAGGATTAACTGGGTATGAGCTCCTCACAGCCTCATTGAAATGAAGGTTGCACTTGCAGCTGGGAAGTGGGGCATGGGGATGGGCTCTGGTGAATGTGGGGTGTCTCTGAGGATGTGTGTTGGGGAGCGCTAAGCTGTGGGCACAGACCCAGGGCTGTTCCCATGGGATGTCAGCAGGGAACCCATCTTTACGGAGCCAGGGGCAGCCTCCCTCCAGCCGAGGGACTCTGCTTGCCACACTGGAGTTTTCTGCTGATAGCCCAGGACTTGGATTTTCTACAGCAGCTGGGTCAAAGGCATTTGGGCATCTGAAGCCCTTAGACTCCCCAAACAAAAAAAGCAATGAAAAAAAAAAATATTAAAAATCAGCCTTGGATTTGTCCAAGTAGCACCTAATGGTGAAGGAAGTGCAAAATAGTAAAAAATAGTAACATTTCACTTTTCTCTGGCATGACCCAAATGATATCCAGGGCCTGGACCCCAGATAACGGAGGTTTCAGCCTCACCTGCTGCTCACCCTGGAGGAGCTTGGGGTGATCATGGAAGAGCTTTTGGGCAGGTGGGTAACAGCAGCACAGTTCATACCTTGACATCAGCCTGGGAACCACCTCATCCACATGGTCCGGAGCAGAGAGTCCCACCACTGGCAGCTCTCCTCCTTCCCCCCTCCCCACCCTGTAGCCCTTCAACAAGAGCTCTTAGATTGATCTGCAGATACAGCTAGTAAATAATCCTCATTATACAAATGGGGAAAACAGAGGCACAGAGCAATGACATGATCTTCCTCTTGTTTTCCTGGGTGTAGGACCACCCCTATGACCAGCCATCACAAATCCTGTTTGGCTGGTCTAACTGCCAGCCTGTGTTGTGGGATGCCCGCAACACCTGTGAGATGCTACGCCCAGAGCCACCATTGCTCTAGGAGATGGATAACCTTTGTATTTAAAATATGATGAACACAGCTGGTTGACCAAAGCACCAAAGCCCTTCTCCAGTGGCAAGCACAGCTTTTCATCCGTGTTGAAGAGGGGACAGCGTTAATGGCTGGTCGAATACACTAACTGCAGCTTGCTGCTTCTGGCTGGGCTAACCCAACAGCTGTCAGCAGCACCTGGAAATCCAGCTTTCTTCCCCACTTTACAGACACAACTTACACAATTCACAGTCCATCCCTAATTGAAAGCACTTTTTTTTTTTTTTTTTCTTCCTTCACAAGGTCAAAATGCCCATACAGAATTTCCATTTAAACCTAATCAGTTGCTACATGGGCCCATCGTTTTTGCTTGGAAATGCACAGGACATGTCCATACAGCTCTACAGCACTATACTCCTCCCTACACCCTCTCCAACCTCACTTCCCACCTTCCCCCCTCCCCAAACTATGACTCATCTTAAGGCAGAAGGTTAATTTAGGTTAATTATCTTCCTGGTTAGCAGTGCATACATGTCCTGAGCAGCAATAAAGGTTTGACACCCCTCCTGCTGCTGCGAATCAATTTTCTTCCTCATTTACTGTAAATGGAAATGAGCCAGGTTCTCTGGCATCAAAGTAAACATTTCTCTGCATGAAACTCAACTTGTGAACCTGGTAATTTCAGATTTGCTTATAACATGCGCATTTGCCAAGAATAAAGAAAAGCAGCTGTTTGATGTCTCCAAAAACTAGAATTAGCCCTGTAGATCAAACATCAGTTCGCCTGCTGCTTTAATAATGGAAGGATCCAGTTGCTTTAAGCACGAGGATATCATTACACTATGTACGGTGCTTACATATAAGCTAACCCCTAATTCCCCTACTTAACAGCTAATGCATATTATTGTTATTTACTCTTTGAGTTAGAGGCTCAACCATGATCCGAGTCCTGCGGTGTTAGGTGCTCTACAGACAAGCACGGAAGGAGAGTCCCTGCCCCGAAGACCTCGCAGTCTAAACAGACACAGAAGACAACAAAGGAAGTGTTCCTGCCCCAGGCAAGGGGAGCGTGCAGGGGCGTGCAAATACCCCTGAGCAAGTTTACAACAGAAGCAAGAATAAGACGCTTGTGGTTAGAGTCCTAATCTAGTCAGCTGCCGCTCCTGAAGGTGGATATCTTTAAAAGGGGGAAGTGAGTTCCCCTAACTTTAGCCCCTTGAAAATTAGGCTTTTCCTCTAAGCTGCTCATTCAGGCTGTCTCCGTAGTCAATGGAGACAGGTCAGTACCTTCGGAGGGTGATTCACTGCATCCTCCATAGGTGGGACCCTTTTCCCATGGACCACAAAGTCTGGGGCCATGTTAATTTGTCTGAAATGAGACTTCAGCGCCCTTTGAGGTGCCTTGAACTATCTACAACAATGAAAAACATTGGCAGCCATGGCACATGTATCGGAGACCCTGCACTGGTGGGATGCCAGGAGGGATCCCAAGGCATCTCAAGTGAGCCGAGCCCTGGATGACCAGATAAGACTAAGCATTTCAGTAGAGGTGGTGAATCCTAAACCCAGTTCCCAATCCTAAAAGCAGGACTATAGGATATAGGGTATTTTTCCCTCAGGGGTAAGTGTACCTTTCCATGAAGTTCAGCTAGATGGTGACATGAGAAGGTACGAGAAGACTAGTGGTCTTGCTAATCAAAACTGAAATTGCTCACTAGAGGTATGAGTTCTGTTCAAAGACATTCTGTGCCACCTTGGCGTTGTCTTTTCTTCTGTATTGTGGGAATGATGATCCCTGCTTTCACCCCAGATGCTGACAAAAGTTTCTGCTCAGGGTTAACATGGTGCTTGGAGAACCTTGATGGAAAGAGGCTGCAGAAATGCGAAGTACAGCACCAACTAAATATTGCTGCTGTGTGATCATAGACTCAAGACACTGACTGCTTCAGCCTTGGTCTGAAGGGACAAATGTCCTTATCTTGATCTTCTTTCCCACCCATGCTAGTGCCAGGGTAAGATTTCTAATGTATTTCTCATCTGAGTGAATGTCTCCACATCTTAAATTAGCAGGACATGTCAAATGGCCAACTCTGTCTTTTCTAACCTCAGTTGTTCTATGAGTCTATGGCTGAAGACAGGAATTTTTAGAAGATGACTTGATCAAAACTGATCCTGGCATCATGAGACCAACACTTAAATTTCATAGTCAACGAGAAAAATTATTTATCATGATACATATTCAAACTTAGGAAGGAAGGACTGAAGCAATGAAAATGAAAATTTGCTTGAAACGCTTCCAGATTTTTGTTGTTGTTCGTAAGCAGTAAATGGTAACTGGCAAATATCACTAAGAAGGGTCACTGAAAATCTGGTGGAGGCAAACCCTGGGCATTCTGATAGGCAACATGGTATTGGCTCTGTTTTCTCTGTTTTGAACAATCTGTAAGCCAAAGGTGAATTTTTTATCTGACTTGCTAACATACCAAACTTGGCCTTATTAATTTTTCTTTTATTCCCCCATGCAAGCTGATCTTTGATAGCACAAGAGCAGTAAGTTTCTGTCCCTTCTGTACCTGGACTTTACGTTGGGTCAGTCTGGTCTGGGTGGGTTTGGCAGCTTTCTGCAGGAACTGATGCTCCTCCCGTCTTGTGGCCCACCAAGGATGCAATCTTCCTCTGCCACTCCTCAAGAGCTGTACAAGAAATACGTTCAATTTGGCTGGGCAGTGCCCCATGGAAATGTTGCCTCCACTTAGGTTTCTTATGGAGTTCTGCCTAACCTGAGAGCGAAGGGGCAATTAAAATTAACTTTGTCCTGCAATGGAAAAACTGAAGACAAGAATTACTAGCATTTATGTAGGACCATTTTTAAGGGCTGTGAACTGTCAGACTTGCAGGAAAGCTGAACAGCTATATTTATAAAATCTTCATTTCACCCCATTTGCAAAGAAAAATCTCACATCCTTCTATATTTTTCTTCATCCCATTTACAAGATTAGTTGGAGGTTCTCAGAGATTGGGCCTGCAGCACTACCTCCTCCGACAAAGGATATGATTAGTAGACAAAGTGATGTCACAGCAACCAAATGTCTGAGAAGGGCAATTACTTACACAAATCTATAATTCATCACAGTGAATCATATTTCCTCTCTGACAGTGAGAAGCATGAAAACTCCTTTTCATGCTGTATTGCAGCAGCTCGAGGACTGTGATAAGAACAAGGCAATTAGGAACCTCCTCGAAGGGATGTTATATTTAAGGTAGAGTCGATCTTGCTTAGGGCGGAGAGATGGAGTAGATTTCTCAAAATTCCTTCCAGCAGGATTATATGTGCCTCTATCTATGTTTAGAGCTCCAAGGAGAGCACAAAAATGTAACCCTATAGTGTCTCTGGATTATTTAGGTCAGGAATTACGATATATGTGGTAGGTTTTCATAATTTTGTGCATAACTGATTTTTCTGGCTGCCCACACTGCAGCCCATACTGCTAGCTGGTTTGTTGGGTTTGAAAAAAAAAAAAAAAAAAAGTGCAAAGGTGTTCATTTGGCTGATCAGCTTAATGAAACAGTGACCACTGTAGTAGAAGCTAATAGGAAAAGAGCAGCATTTCTACCCTGTCCTACGTCACACACAAAAGCACAGAGTCATATACAATATCATCTCATTTCATTGCCTTCCTGATCTTTTCCTTGACTCTCCCATAGAACAAGAATAAATAAACACTCGGGTTGGGTTGTGATACCTCCTTACCTTGACTGGTCTCTGCATGTGACCTCTCCCTCTCTTTAGCCATAGTTTCTCCTGCTGGTGGTGATTCCCAGCCTTTTATGCAAATGGAACTGGGTCTCTGTGTCCTGCCTGCACTGGTTTGTAAAATGCAAGAGTGGAGCGGATTTCTGTGCCATCTGGGCAATTGAAATAACCCTGCCTGAAGAAGAATAGGAGCCACAGAAGACTGCTATGCCAGGACCTCCATACTCAAAGCAAACCACTGGAGCTGAACAAGTGACTCTTTCATTGAAGGTAATAGTAGGGTTGTTTTTTTCTCATGGTGAGACACTTGCTTCCAGCTCATTCAACATGATCCTGGTGCTGAATTTGATGTTCACTCCACTGGTGGAATCTTTGCACCCAGCCAAAGTTTCCATTTCACTCAGGTTTCACTAAGCAATATCCCTGAAAGAGCTTATAGGGGAGATAGTGCTGACATTTTTTTCAGTCCCTTGCTTGGTTTCTCCATCTGGTGCTCACCTTTGTAAACCTTTTGAAACCCCAAAATGAGAAATATTTCTGAGAAATTTTGTGTTGATATTGGAGCACAACTGAGCAAGCGGATGATGGACGAAGATACCACCATTGGCTAAGATGAACTACAGGTGACTGGAAGCTGAGAGGGCAGATATTTATATTCCCATTTTAAAGCTTTGTTTTTATAGTAACATCTCAGTCCTTAATGAAATGAAGTCTCCACTGTGCTCGTTTTAGTGCAGGAGCTTAAACTCTGCATTTGTGCATGGATCAAGAGCTGTTCTTTGGTTGTGTGGTCAACTGGCACAACATGGCTTGCATCAATACTCACTTTCTTTTGAAAATGATGTGACTGCACCCAAACTGCCCTCCTCAGTCTCCTGAACTGAAGCAGTCACTGTACAGGGCTGATCAGTGCCAGGGGCTGTGCTAAAAATTCAGCTGATCATGGCTGAACAATCCTCAGATCCGTGCCTTTTCTGGTTTGCTAGCTTGGCAGCTGAAGAGGGGCAGCTCCTACCTTACTTAAAGAGCTTGTGGTGAAGGTGATGGAGAGTGGGAGGAAGGAAATGAAATCACCCCTGAGCGTACCTGGCCCTGGAACACATAGATGTTCCATGAGTTGTCAGGGCATTGTTTTCAGGCTCACAAATGGCAATGTGCAGGTGACTATAATGAAAATTTGAAAAGAACTGCATATTTTGAGGGCATTGCACTTGCCTTGGGGTCTCAGAACTTCCAGCATGAGACTTCAACCAATTTCTTCTCCTCCAGAAAAGGCAGCAGCTTGAAGACTTCTAATGAAGCTGTTATAATCACAGGACTCAGGGAGCTGAGACCTGCTGAAAGAAAACGCTAGAAATCATAGAGTCTAAATTTATCTCCTTCTTGAACAACTGTGCAATAGTGCAATGGATCTCAAACTTTCTCACTCTGTCCCCTTCGTGTTGCAATCCCTGCTTCCACATTGCTGGATTTCTCGTCCTCTTTCTACAACGCCTGGGTTAGGATTTGCTTGCCCAAGCAGAACCGTCTAAAATAAATCAGATAAGCTGCTCTCTAATGGTGCTTATTTTCCCCTGCTGACCCTGGGAGGATTCCTGTGTGAGCTGCTCGCATCTGAGGCGAGCTGAGATGAACCCCATCCCTGCTGCCTGCACTCTGCTGGCTTGTGCTAGCTTGAATATCAGACTTGTTCAGCTCTGTATGATTACATTATTCCCGAGCACCTGGAATCCACAGATCATCCTAGTTCTAGAAAATGAAATATATTCCTTAACTTGAGAAATTAAGAGCCTAGTTGGTAGGAGCAGATCTTCTCCCTTGGGTTATGCCATGTGAGGTCTGGTGGCACTGATGTCCCTTGTGCATGTGCAGCAAGTCAGCAGATGCAGCCCAGCAACCACCTTTGTTTGGTGGTTTTTTTTGGCTGAGAAGGCAAGTTTTGTTTCAGGATTACTTATGCAAACAGCTTGCTCTCTGCATGGCTATAAACACTAATTTGGAGACCCACACCAAGCCAAATAGTTGTTTATGAGATGTTTATGAGGTGGAGGCCAAAAAAGTCTTTATGAGGCAGTGGTAGTGCCAAAGTCAAATAGCAGCTCTAAGCGATGACTGGCGCAGGACCATCTCTTCAGGCTCAGCTATAGAGACTTTATTGAATTCATGGGTGCCTCTGATGAAGCGCTCTTTGCAATTAACCCAGCAGTAGAGTGGATGGGGAAGAAATGAACCCTCCCCGGGTTCTGGCAGCTGGGAGCAAAAGACTCTGTAAAGAAGATGGCAAAAGTGGTGTGAGAAAGCGAGTGTGGTACTGAACCCTACAGAGACTCAATGGCCATGGTGTCCTTTGCTCCTCACTCTGCACAGCCTGAAAGCACCATTTCTTGACTGTCCTTATAGCTTGGACTCATGTGGGATCTGCAGTGTTGTTTCAGACCTTCCCTGCACCGAGACCTGAGGTCTTATCCTCTCGTAATTTGAGGCCTGCTATGGTTCCAACATTTATTTTTTAAATATGATGATTTGGGGCTGTTTACCTCCACAGGTATCGTATTCTTCATTGTCCTGTGGAGATCCCACAAAGTTCTTGGACACAAAAATAACATGACTGAGATCCATCAGAGGCTGTATGGGAAAAATACTTGTTAACAATAGCTGCTTTTCATCACAAGCTTAGATGTTTTGGACAGACTTTTGTTTAACCTTTGTTCTTAAACCCTCCACTGAGTGAGAGTCCCTGCTCCCAGTTTTCAGCCTCCTTTTTTCCAGACCACCAAATCCCTTCTACGCTTCCTTATGGCTCATTTTTTTCTAAGTACCTTACAGTTTTCCTCTCTCTACTCTGAATCTTTTCCAGCTTGTCTACAGTTTCTTAAAGTTGGGTGTCCAAAAATAGACCATTAACTCTGTCCTCTTATACATGTGCTTTTCTCAGGAAACAATTTTTAGGTAAGGAACTCCTCTCTCTTCTACTATGACCTCCAGCCTTTGTAGCTGCCCACTGCCTTTGTATTCCCTGTGAGTATCTCACAAATTACATTAAAGGAGAATCACTTCAGAGGGAGTCCAGGGGATGGAGTATCTGCCCGTCCTTTACAAATCCAAACACCTGACTTGCCTGGATTTGTGGATCAGAGGTCTGAGATCTGCACTGTGGTCTTCAGGGCAGGTGAGATGCAAGTCTGGAAGGTCCCTGGTACAAACTGCTCCGGCTGGGATGCAGGTGGGGAATCCGACTGCTAAAAGGGGAACCTCACCCTGGT
This sequence comes from Falco naumanni, assembly GCF_017639655.2. Lineage (NCBI taxonomy): Eukaryota > Metazoa > Chordata > Aves > Falconiformes > Falconidae > Falco > Falco naumanni. The sequence continues at coordinate 59,951,173 of NC_054057.1, forward strand.
TTCCTGTGTAAATTTTTGTGGCAGTGGTGAGGTCCCAGCTGGAGCAGGGAGCTTCCAAGAAGGAGCTGATAGGGGAATGACTATGTCCAAACATCCCTAAATTAGGAATGGTAGATCCTGGCACAGGCGCTGGAGGTGGTGGGTGGAAGGGGATTGATGGGGTGGATGAAGAAATGTCATTTCACAGCCCGAGGGGATGCTCTGTCATCAGGAGGAGGCTGTAGGAGGCAGAAACCTGCCTGAGTCCTGGACAGAAATCCTGCTGCAAACTGGAGTGTCACCTGCTCCAGAGGCAGAGCCACTTCTCCCCTGCATCCTCACTAGCACCGACCCTGTGCAGCATGGCACTAAAAACAGGGTCACAACCCTACTGAAACAAAATACCCCACCAAACGCATGCCTATGGAGCAAATCACAGATCCTAGGAAAGGCATGTCATTTAATTCTGGAAGGGAGTCCGATATTTTAAGAAGAATATATGATAAAAATATAAATTTTTGTGAGAATCATCAGTTTAAAAATGAACTTAGGAAAGAAGAGCTACCAGCTACTGCTCTGTAATAACACTGCAGCTCAAGCAATTGCAATAAGAAACTTCCTTTATATTACCTGAACACGCAGACATCAGCAGCATTGTATCACCCCCAGCTATTTAGATGCTGGATGTTTATTTACACAGTGAAAAGTGAAAAGCCACGTGGGAAGCTGTTTTGTCTCTAGTTAGTGAAACAGTGTGGCCTTCTTTAGAAGAAAAACATTACCAAGATAAACACAGCTGGTGCTGCAGCACAAGAACATGGGATGGGGGAAAAAAAAAAGGCAAAGATGACGAGCCAGCATCTTCTCAACCCTTGGTTAGAGGATGTTGGAGTCGTCATTCACTCGAAGACACAAGAACAAAATCTTAATTGTTCCCTCCCACCACGCTAAGATTTGAAAGCCTTGATGTTGTGGTGGACATGGCCAGAAGCCCTCCAGCAGGTGGTGAGGTGGAGGATTTGCTGCGCTGCAGGTACCTGGAGCGAGCAGGAGGCGTATGCGAGGCTGGTGCCTCCATCACTACCCTGCCAGCTGCAGCCCATCTGCAATTACAGGCTCTGCATGCCCTTAATAAAACAGAGGTTGGCTCATTATTCACATAATCACCTGGAAAATGTATTTCTCAGGCTGCTTCTTTGCCGTATCAAAGCTGTGTTTCTATATCTCTCCCTTTTTGCCTGTCCCCCCCCTCCCCTTCTTGCCCCCGTGAAGTGACCAGGGATGGCTCACAGTGTAGCCCTCGCCTGTGATTAACTTGCTGACCTAGCAATTATTCACATCTGGATGGGCCTTTGTTCTACTTTGAAGTCTCTCAATGACTTCTCTTTCCCCCCACCTGTCTTCGTTTTCCCCTCTGTACCCCCCATCCCACCTCCTCCCTCTCCACCTTGTCTATTACTCCTCAGAAGTGCCAGTGGGCCCAAAATGAAATACAGGATGGACCAGAAATTCCTTCTTAATGGGCCCAGGTGAGCTTGGAGTGGGAAAGGGAAGGTTCAGACCTTGAAGATGACCTTTCCAAAGTGCTTAAGTCAATAACAGTGTGCAACCCACCCTATTCCCTTGTTTATAATTGCTGAGGTGGAGATGGACTGGAGGCTCTTTCTTCTCTCTGAGCCTGTGAGATCTTTTAATCTTAGCCACCCCCCCCCCCCCCAAAAAAAAAAAAAAAAAAAAAAAAAAGGGAGAGGGAAAAAGGCAGAGAAAAGTGCTGGGTGATGGAAGAGATAGGGTAATTGCTTCACTGCAGAGAGGCTGGGGAGCTGCAACTCATTCTGAGTCCTTCTGTGGTGGGAGAAGTGCTGGTTGAGCAGCATCTCCTCTCACAAGTCTGCTTTTGTACGGCAGGAGCGGAGGAGGGGACACCTCCCCCTTACACATCCTTACATCCAGCTCGTGAGGCACATACGCCAGCAACTGGTTAAGAAGAAAGATGAAGGGTTGTGGGGCTTGGGGGAGTGGGAAGTCCCTTTGCTTTGAGGAGATTAATTTTCAAGACAAAGTAAAACACAAGGTGATAGCCTTTCAAAATTGCCTTCCAGCCGTGACAGGCAATGGTTAGATTAATTAGATTAGAATGCTCTTTTATATTCGGCAGATGGGCTGGGACAAGGTGGGGTGGGGGGCAGGGAGAGAAGTATTTTTATTTTTTTCCCCAGTACTGCTGTTTTCTAATGAACACAGGTGTTCTGGTGTGTGGCAAAGCCCAGTGGCCAGCAAAACTCCTCCAAAGGGCCTGAGTGGACTTTGGAAAGCAAAGCTGGAGCAAGGACTGCTGCAGAAGGTCATGGAGAGAAACTGTCCATGGTCCCAAAGGCAGCAGAAACAATAGATATGAAATGTAAGACGTGAGATGCAACATGACCAGGATGAGGGTTTTCTCCTTTTTGTAGAAGGTGTAGGTGAAATGATGGGAAAATACAGAGTTTTGGTACCCAATGAATGACATCTGAAGGAAGCTGTATCTGTTTCTAGCAGAGCATGAAAAGAGCTTCACTGAAAGCTTTATGTTTACGTGTTTTTTTAATGTCCACCTAACCTTCAGAACTCCTTTTTTCCAAGGCTTTCTGGACGTAAGGAGGAGAAGCAGTCTGCACTTTGCTCCTAAGGACATTGGAAACAGTGGGGACAGAAAAATACACAGGTGGAAGATACATCTAGGATGGAGCAAGAAAAATGTGGGGTAAAGCCACAAATTAACAAATGTCTTACAAGGGAGACCTGTTGTTCCTGAAGCTTTGCTACTGAATAATTTTACCCGTCTTCAAGCATCAAAATATTCCATGCCAAATAAGACTCCTTACTTTCATGTCTAATTGATAGAAGTAGACATCTCTAAGGATGCTTCTCTAACATTTAGATGGGATGAAATACTTAGATTTGTTCCCCTTAACTGACTAGGAATGAAGCCAATGCGACCAATTGTCACTATTAAATCCCAAACTACAGCAGAACAACCGCAGATGTTTTTAATTCATTCCCAACTTCTGACAAATTGGAAGATGTTCTCCTTCAAAACGTGTTGTCCATGGAGCATGAGCTCTGACTTAATGAGGAATTTTGCTGATCTTGGGTGACCTTTCAAGATGTAGGCTGTCCATCGATGTTGCTATGGTGCTGTAAGGTCACGAGATAGTCTCCAGACTTGGTCCATGACACTCAGCATCCACGGTCTGAGTTTGGGCTCAGATTGCTTGAAATCTTCTCTGCTGGTCCTTCCAGTGAGAGTAGTCAGGGCTGGTGGACACAGCATAATGTAAACCACTATGGAGATGCAGTTAGGCCACAGTTCATAAATTATTTATGTGCAAATCAGAAAACAGCCAGACTTTGCATGGTTGATGCTAGGCTAAAATGCTAAATAACTCAGCAAGTCAGAGCAATAAAAACAGCAACCTAATGCGAACATGGAACTTGAGATCCAAATAGCCCAAACAAGACTTGAGGCTTTAACTGAAATATTTGCATAGAGGAGGAGCTCTGAATATCAGTCAAGATATTTGTGACACTGAATGCACACGCAATAGCCAAACTAAAGGACATGTAATACAGTGGAGTAGGGCATGTTCTGTATTTTATGGGAAGTTAAAGGACAGAGTTGTTGGAGGGCTGTGTCCTACAGCTGGGTGTGTTGGAGGAGTGAACCTGGCTGGGTGAGCTAACCACAGGATAATGCTTTCTGGGTTAAGCCCTATGGAACTGGAGGAACCTTGTGAAGAAAGACACTGATGGAAACACTTGCCACTTGAGTGGGAGCCTCTCTGAGGTGCAACGTAGATGTGTATGGACCATGTCTACCACTGCCTCTGCCTTATTGGTCTCTGACAAGGTGAAGGGACCTTTTAGAAATATCACCCTGGACTAGTTGTATGAAAAGTGTCCAACTTCCCAGAGATTCACGGTGTGCCTGCAGGCCACAGACTATTTTCTTCTCATTTCAGGCAGAGGAGGGGGAACTTTAGGAGTAACTCACAGCCAGAAGATGCATCCCAGGAGCGCTGTTGCTCCATGGTGGGCAGGCTGCAGTGGGGAGCAGCAAGTACCTGTGATGCAGCAATGCCAACCTCAACAGCCCCTCCTGGCTCCATCTCCAGTATGTTAGGATTGAGCCATGCTTGACCTGCTGCTGGGAGTCATTGCTTTTTGAAGGCCCTGGCTTGTTTGTCACCCACAGTACAGGTGGGAATAGGAGGTATATTGTGGTTCCTGCTCCTAGCCAGTCCATCACTGTCACCTCTCCTGGCTCCCAGCCGGTCCCAGCCAGACCATGCTCTGGAGACAACATGAACACCATGTGGGCAATAGACCAAACATCTTCATCTTCCTTGCAGCTCTGTTTGCCTGTCATTTTGCCCTGTCTTCATTGTAAGTATCACTATGGATGGACCTAGAAAGCTTTTCCTAGTGGTATAAGGGAATGTTTGACCATCATAATGTCCCATCTGCCTGCTTGCAGCCTCTGAATGAGATTCTTATTTGATTCTGTGTCCTGCTCAGGACCATATCCCTCATATACTGATGGCTTTATTGCATTGCTCTGAACTGAGGGGTTTAGGGAGCTGTGGAAAAGTGTGCAGAGGAAGGAAATAACAAGGCAGAAATACGAATACCAAAGGATTTTGACTGGAGAACTGAACCTCATGGATGGATGCTCCTGCTATTGTAGGCTGTGGTCAGAGGAGCTGACCCGATCATGCACATGGGGTTGTTTGGGACTCGACTAGGACCTCCCCGTCCCAAACTGCTGTTCAGCAGCAGGTCAGGCAGATTACACAAACTGAACCCTGAGCACATCTGGAGGAGCGAATCAGTTGGTCATGACTGGGTAGGGTACTCTGCCTTTGTTTCCTGAGCTCTTTGGTTTTAGTTTTAAACCAGTAAGTTGGTATCTCGTGATTATACAGCCTGCTCTGTTGACTTTATCTCTTAATTATGCATGGATTATTGCAGAATTAAAGGTGCATTTATAAGGCTTTTAGAAGGAGGCTATGCTTCGCCACTGGCCCTGGAGATGAACCACTCTAATGACTTTTATCTCTCTTCCAACCAATGCAAAAAGTCTCTTTTCTCTTCAGCTTCCAAACCTGCCTGTAAATAACCTGCCTTGGAATAACCCCCCTGACCCTCCCTCCTGCCCTCCACACTCCTTCCACTCAGTTTTCTTCCTGTAATAGGTCTGAAAAGGTTGAAAGGTGCTGAACTCTTGTGAGGGGAATTCAGCTCTAAAGACCCTGAACTTCTTAGATTCCCTGAGGGGCACAGAGGAGGGGAGGAGGTGGAAGGGGGGGTGTCTTGTGCTTTAGCACAGTGACCTAAATGATACATCTCAGGTACATGTCATGTCAAATGTCATCTCTAGGGCTGGAAGTACTCTGAATAACCTGTCTGGTCAGTAGAGGTGACTGAAAATACTTATTTGCAAGCCATCGCTTTGAGCAATTCTTGCCTTTTATATTTCCTTCTTTATTTATGGGCTGGGCATTTTTTTTTCCCTCTCCTTGCACAAGACCCACCAGCTGGCTGTTGCTCTGGCAGATTGCAGAACTGTTGGATGAGCAGCAAACAGCAGCTGCAGAGCAGGAAGGAAAAAGCGAACCCCATTACTAGGTGCTTTTTGGGGGGTCAAAGTGAGAAACCATACCCAGGAACAATAGCTGAAGGCAGCAGTGCGAGCAGTATCGTTTGGGCTCAGCAAGGAGGAAGACACTCAGCTGGGACCCTCCGTCTGAGCCTGGCACCCTGTGTCTTGCAAAGATAAACAGTGGTACCAGCCTTATGGCCATCGTCCTTAGGCATGCTGGTTTCACCGCCGCCCCACCCCGCTCTCCCCACTTCCCTCTGCTGCAGAGGCTCTCACTGCCTTCCCTAGGGAAGTGCCTGTTGGTTTTCCAAAGGAGGGTGTTAAGAGGTGCCTTCACAGCAGCCTCCCTGGGGGGTGAGCGCTGCCTGCTCAAGGGCTCTTCGATCTGCCAGGGAACCACCCGAAGACAAGCAGGGGGAGATGAAAACCCAGATTAATTCAAAGCAGAAATAAGGCAGAGTTGCCCCAGGAGGGTGTTTCAGCCCCCCTGTTTGTCTCTAGAAGCTAGGGAAAGCCTTTCCAGCTGGGATAAACATCCAGCTTTTAAACAGGTGATGTTTAAGATGCCATTAAACAGGGAGGGAGAAGATGCTGAAGCAAAACCTGGGGTCACAGCCTGATGGAAGGGGAATCCTTTGGCCTGTGCTGTAGGGCAGACCAAATGTTTGTTACAGCCCCTCAGTCCCTCTCTGAACTGTAGTTTTCTTTCTCTTACCCATCAACACATGCTGAGCCTTCCTCTGCACCCACCACTGGCAAAATAAATCAATGCAAAGCAAGAACTGGTACATGCCCAGTACAAGCTGACCTCATGTAGACGCATCAGGACTGCTGAGACGGGAGTAAATACAGAGCTGAGTATTTCAGTCTTAGCATTGACTTCTGCACCTTTCCAGTGGGAGATGCAGGTCTTCATCTCAGCAAAACTGTGTTCTGTCCTGATGGCGAGATGGTGTTATGTGATGGGATTATTGCTTCTAGCAGGCGCGCTGAAATGTGTTTTTTTTCTGGGTGGTGGGAACTCAAAACTTGGAAGTCAGGTATGTGAACTTAAGCTCAAGAGTTTAAACCCCACCAGAGTAAGGAGGTGGCCAACAGCTGGAATGGCCTTGCCAACAGTCTCCTGGACACATCTGAGAGGGTTTTTTCCTGTACCAGTTTTCTGGAGGACAAGCAAAATCTTGCAAAACAGCCATCTGATCACTACTCCTTACACTGCAGGGATTTCCAGGGGAAGACTTTCCCTAGCTTAGTGCCATCTTTTGCCCTTTTGCCAGCAGGATACAATCTGGTTTGTATCTGAACCTCATGTGTCTGAAACTTTGGGGTTTCAAGAGGGAACGAGAGGTTAGATTAAGCCTTCCCAGCAACCTCTGTCCAAAAAGTTTTGGTTTTTTTAAATCTTACATTTACATGGTGATGGAATTTCCTTGGCTTTTTGATAAATGCTTTGAACTTCCAGCTGTTCTTGGGAAGAAAAGGAACATCAAAGGCATCTCTGTGACAGCTGTTTGTGTACCTGAGTGGATCAGGGCTGTGTTCTTCTCCTGGAGTGCTGCTATGAGACTGTGCAGGGGGACCAGGGAGGGGGAAAGTCTGAATTTAGTAATGAGGGACAAAAATCCAGTACAGGGAACCCTACCAAAAAAGCCAAATGCATCCAAGAACCTTCCTATAATGCAATATTAATATGCATATTAAGAAGACAATGTTGTGTCTGGGATTGCACGAAGCTACCTAGGGGCTCTTCTCCCCTCTGGGGCTGGGGTGCCAGTTTCATCCTGGATTTACAGGGTTTTGTTCGAAGCAATGATTTATAGGGTGATAGGAAAACCATGATCTCTCCTGAGCTTTTCCTGCGGTGCATGATGGTTTTTGTCCTTCCTGTATTTGGTTGAAATTCTGCGTGCAGGGCATCACACTTGAAAACGTCATGGTCTTTTTTGGTGTTCAATTCTTGTACATTTATGAAGTGCTAAAGAAAATTAATATCCTTGCATATAAGTGCTTAAATGTAAGACACTTGCTTGGCAAAGCATGTTTGAACCAGCTTAGTTCCTATGCATCCTAACAGGGCTGAATTATACATTTAGAAATGTTTTTTAAAGTTTTTGCAAAATGTGAGGAATATTCTGATTTAATACATGATGAAACAAGTGAATAGGGAACACAAGGGTGAATTAATAACGTAAGAAATCTTTATGGCATGGTCCAGATGTTTAAGTATTCAAGCTATAATAATAGCTGTCTCACTCATATCCGAAGTGGTTACAGACAATGGTTTAGACACATTCACAGAACCATTTAAACTGGGAGATGTTGGGAGGTCCCTGACCAACCTCCTGCTCAAAGCAGGACTGGTGTCTGAGTTGGATCCAACTTGGACATTAGATCTACTTGCTTAGGGCAAATTTTGACTCTCTCCAAGTAGAAGGGTGATGTACCCTGAAACACTCCCTGGTGCAGGGTGCACTCAACAGAGTGTGGTTCCCCAGTCCTTTGAGTCTGTAACTACAAAGTAGCAGCAAGAGGACAGCAATATGGTGCAGGCACAGACCTCTGCAGGCAAGAGTCGTGGCCTTGGTTGAGGAGGAGCATACAGGAAAGATGGAAACCATCAGGAGAAGCTTGGGTGGCAGCAGCAGGAGAAAGCAGAGGCACTACGTGCTCCTGCGGCTGGTGTAGTAGGCAAGGCTTGTCATGCAGGCAGGTCTATGTGTCCTCCTGGGCCAGCTCACCTCCACTTTATCCAGCTCATTTCCAGGGTGGTCCCCAGGGTGACGATGGTGTTGGTTGTTGCTGACCAGCACAAGCTTTCCATAGCCATGAGATTGGCTCCCTCTGGAAAAGAAGGCTGGTTTAAAATCCGTAAGACTAAAGTAGATTGTCTTTTGTTGAATATTGATTTGGGCTCGTAAGTTAAGTCTTCCTCATAGTCATCAAGGTTGGCCATTAGCAGTTAAAAAAGAAAGGGAGGGAGAAATAGATAGAGAGGAAGAAAGCAAGAAGGCAAGACAGAAGAAGAACAAAAAGAAAATGATACCTGAAAGGTGACAGAAGGAGCATGGGGCTGTGCAACCAGCCGCAAGTATCAGGATATGCTCAGAAAACCCCAAGAGATGGCAACATGGTAGCAATCCAGCTGCAGGTTGGAACAGGGCTGGTGTGGCTTCTCTTGGGAATTCAGGAGAATTTCCTGGGTTTTGTGATAGACTAGCCTTTTCATCAAACTTCACTGGAAAAACTTCTCCATCTGTCACTGTTCTCCAAGGCCCCACAGCACTCAGTTCTGGTCGCCTCCCAGCCGTGTGCAGAGCCACATTGCACTGTGCAAGGTCCTTTGCTCAGTCTTTCCATAATTGCTTGAACTGTCTCATAACAACATTTCAAAACACTGAACAGCAACCATTTCATTGCTGAGAAAGGCAACCAAAGGATGGCTCTGAAGTTGGGGCACTGCCTGTGGGTGAGAGAGAGAGTGGGGAAGGGACTCCCGTGCCACAGATTTCTTGGATGACCTTGGGTGAATCACTTATCCTCAACCGGAGTCTTGCTTTTTAAAGAAATCAGAGCTGGTATTGCTTCCTCAGCTCAGAAAGGTTGAATGAAGATGAGCAGGTGAGGCCGTAGGGCTCAGATGGGCGGTGGAAGGGCTGTGCAGGGCGGTGGAAGGGCTGTGCAGGGGCTCGGAGCCAGCCGGGAGCCACCTCGCCTGGTGGGTCGCTGCGTGCAGGCAGTGTTCCCCCTGCAGGGAGCTTGCTGCAGCTCCGGAGCCTTCGGTGCTTGTGGGTTTTTTGGGAAGGCAAACTGATACAGGCAGCTAGGAAAGCAGAGTTGTGTGATTTATCACGGGGAATACGCACAACTGGCTGTTGCTTAAATAATTGCTAACGCTGTCGTGGTGTAAGGTAGGAACGACTTAGCAAGCAGCATCCATTCCTTTTGAAATCAGAGCTTCAATAAACACTTCCTGCAGGTTGTGACTGGAGAGATGAGCTGCCTGTTTTCATTTTTGGTTGCTTTTGTTTTCTTCACCACCACCACCACCCCCTCCTATTTTCTGGAGGAGAAAGTGTTGCTTGCAGGCAATCAATAGAAACAAACCCAGGGGATTTGAAAGTTGGAGGATCTGATTGTGCAGAACGTCCCGGTTCCAGACCTGAAGTGACGGGGAAGGGGAGAGGAGAGGAGAGGAGAGGAGAGGAGAGGAGAGGAGAGGAGAGGAGAGGAGAGGAGAGGAGAGGAGAGGAGAGGAGAGGAGAGGAGAAGAGATATAAAAAAGAAAAAAAGGAGAAAGAAGAAAAGAAAAATGAAAAGAGAAGAAAATAAAAGAAAATAAAAGCAAAGCAAAGCAAAAAGAAGAGAAGAGAAGAGAAGAGAAGAGAAGAGAAGAGAAGAGAAGAGAAGAGAAGAGAAGAGAAGAGAAGAGAAGAGAAGAGAAGAGAAGAGAAGAGAAGAGAAGAGAAGAGAAGAGAAGAGAAGAGAAGAGAAGAGAAGAGAAGAGAAGAGAAAAGAGAGAAAAATACAAAATCAACCCCCACCACGTTAAACACTCTGACCTGAGAAAGGTTTAAGAACAGGAACAGGGTGGAGGGGATAAGAGAGAGATTGGTGACCCAGCCACTTGGCAGGCCTTTCCACAGGTCCAGTGACTTCTGGGATCTGGGAGGGATCTGTAGATCACCAGGAACCACCCTGACCTCTCCCTGGAAGAGAAAACCAGGGGTGCATTTGTGTACTTCAGCCTCACAAGCACATCTTATGCTAAAGAGCATTCAGCTTTGAAGCAAAGTTCAAGGTTTAGCCTAAATTTGGAAGGTAGGGAATGGGGAAAGGGATGGAAGAAGGGTGTCTAAGTTACATGGGATGTCTGGGTCTTCTCATGGAGCATAGGGAGGGCCTAGGCAGATCCAGGAGGTTGGATGCTGCGTCTGACCTCCTAGACTGTGCAAGTGTGAGTGATCCAGTTGCAAACTTGATGCCTTATGGTGAAACAGATTTTTCTTCATTCAGCAAAAGGTCACCCCCCAAACAAGTAAAAGAAAATAAAAAGGGCAGTGACACTGTGAAAACCAAAAGTGTTGTTCTTAATCAACTAAATGAGTGGAAAGAAAATTACTCTGAGCTGACAGACAGTCAGTTCCATTTTTTCACTCATTTTAAACATCCATTTCTTTAAAAAAAAAATAAAGTGTTAAAAAAAGAATTTAATAACAAAAGTGGCATTGAGGCACGTTGATGATCAGAAACCATACCTCTTCCTTTGGAAATGCTGAAATGAAACATTTCCATTTTCCTCTGATCCTCCACCGACAGATTTTCCCCCTACATAACAAAATGAAAGAAAATCAAACCCACCAGTTAAACTGTCAGAATCTTGTAGTGCATTTCAGGACCAGGGGCACGTGGTGAAAAAAAAAGATGATGGATGAAGAAAAATAACTTTGCCAGGCTCTTGTTTTCACTGCAGGAATTACCAATGCCTGTCTGCAGGAAAGCAAAAGCAATTTTGCTACAAAACTTGTGTACTTGGGTTTGCTTTATCTGGGGACATACATCTGGGACGCCCCAGCCAGCTGCTGCCCAAATAGCCCCTGCATGACGTTGCGATGCTCACCAACATCAAAGGCTGAATTATTCGACCTGGAGTGTGACACATCCCCAGTTTAGGAAAATAGTTCAAATAGCCCCCACCACAGCGGTAGGGATGTATAGATATGCAGGAACGCCGTCCCTCTGGGCTGTTCGCCTTGGCAGGGGGAGAGGGCGTTATGGCCGTGTTTTTTTGTGCGCTGGATGCTTGGGAGGGAGCTGATTGCCCTGAAAGCCTCCCCCAACCCTTTTATATGGTCATTAGGAGACCTGAATGGGGGAGGTGGGGGGAGCTTCTCACGCCTCCAGCCCAATCCAGCCAGCAGCCCCTCTCTCAAGTACCTGCTAACAGGTCGACTTGCCTTTGGTCTCAGTCAGGTCCCAGCGGAGACCAGGCACCATTTCCTAGGCTAATAGGTGTGAGGGGAGCCAAGAATTTCACTCTTTTTTTTTTAGGGCTTTTCAAGACAGGCTATAAACCTCTTGTTTTCGCCCTCCTTCTCTGGGTTTGTTTCTCTGTTTCCTCCCCCCACCCCCCACCCCTCCCCAGGTGGTGTTAAAAGTCAACAAGCCCCTATATCTCAGGGCTGGCTTTTTTTTCTGGGATGCTGGAGCAAATCCACATTGCTGAGGAGGTGGCAGTCCCACATCCTTTCGGGCTTTCCAAGTCCTCACTGGGACTTTCCCCACCTTTTGCTGCAGCAGATGATAGCCAGGCTTGGGGCAGGGTCCTTGGTAGGCAGACTGCAGCCCAACAAGGCTGGCAATCCGCGTTTTCCTTCCTTGGCAGTGGTACAGCTCAAGAAATACTGCATGACGAGCTGCAGGGATGCTAAGCTGAGGACAGCCTGGCTGGAGCAGGGGCAGGGACTGGCAGCTGGGTTTCCCCCTCCTGCCCTGGGTCACTCTTGGACCACTGGAGGTTGAACTGGATCCCAGTTTGCCTTGTAGCTCCCGATTCACCAGCCAAGCACCCAGAGCAGCAAACCCAGTGCATTAGGAGTCCTGTTGACAGCCTGGCATGGGCCGGATTCTGCTTTTCCTCTGGTTATTCCCACTGGAGCAAAATGGCTGTGAGCTGTTTTCCCAGTGCAGCAGGAGAAAGGAGGGATCAGGCCCAAATCTGAGGCTGATTCCGTGGTTTTGGCTAGGATCACGGGTGTTGCTCCCCTCACCAACCTTTTCTATTTTTTAAAATTCGAATGACCCAGACCTGGAACATGGTTTTCTCCCCTCTCAGAGTGTTAACACTGGAGTAATTACTGTTACCTTTTCCCTATAGGAATGGCTGGATGGTGTTGAGAAAAAGTTGGTATTTGCTAACCAGCTTTGCAAAGACCTTCTCCTTCAGAGGTTGTTTGGGCTCTGCTCTCGAAAGACCTGATTTCAATGCTGTGGCTGCTGGAAAGCAGTGGGGCTGCTCTGCCTCTTTGCTTTTCTGTGGATGATGGAGAGCTGTAGCTCTGATGTCCTTACCCCTGGCCATGGGAAAGAGGGATCTGATGGTCCATGCACCAGGTAAATGTCTTGGTTTCTCCAGCCACCACCATAAAAAAGATGCTTACCAACAGCCCCTCAGGTCACTGGGTGGAGGGTGACTTCAGAAGAGGGTAGGTGAGCCATCAGGTCCGTGTGCCATTTCATCTGGTGTCTTCTTTTAGCAAGTCTCCCTCCCTCAGTTTCTCCACCGGCAAACCAGGGATGGTGAGGCACAGCTCTGAGCGGAACATTGGGAGTTGCAATGTAGTTTTGTTTGAAAGGGCTTTAAGTTCTCTCCCCTCCTGCATTACACTGTCTTTTTTACCCCACTGCAGGAGAGGACTCAGACCTCAAGACATTTTCTATTTCAGTGTAAGTTTTTTTCATTGCAGACTTGACTTTTAACTCTTCCATGTGCTGTTTCTAACACTGGAAAGGGGGAATGACAGGATGGCATCCAGAGGTCTCTTCCAGCCACCATCTCCAGGACTTTTTCTACTTGTCACCTCTTCCCCTCGTGACAGCACCGTTCATCCTCCTTGTCCCAGTGCAGTGGTAGACTGAAACACCAAAGCCCCTTGCAGGGGTTGGCAGGGAAAAAAATTCCTGTGTAGTGCTCAGAAAAATCCCATCAGTATGTGCTTTTGAGGGACACCCAGAGACATTCCCTACAGAAAGCCTTAGATCTTGTAGAAAAGAGGCCGTCCAACAGTGGTGAAGAACTATGAAAAAAATCCTTATATCAGGGGACCCTAAAGGAGTGCCTTTCTGACCAGGATAAGGCAGGTCTCAAGACAGCAAGGGATAGTCTGGGCTTAGACAAAAGCTTGGCAGTGTCATTCCTTCTCTGACCACATTGGCTTCCCCAGAAGAGAAACAGGCACTTTGCCCTCACTTCTCTTGACCGTTTAGACTAGAAGACCCTCCAAACGCCTTAGGTGCCTCCTGCTGAGGGCAATGCAAGAGAACACCTTTGTGGACATGAGGCTGGGGACGCTGTCATTTAAAAACCTTGGAAAGATGAGGATGAACTCTTAACAGGGTCTCTAAACCCTCATGTCCAGCAGATATGAATGATCTTTCTCAACTGTTGCCTGGAGGACAGCAGATCCCTCTCTCATGCATTTTTTTGTCCATGGACTGGGTTTTGAACACCACTGTGGAGGTGGTGGGGACAGGTGGGGACTGGGGGGATCATCCCCTGGGGATGTGCAACCTGGGGTGCGGTGTACAGAGGGTTAATTGTATTAGAGTGAATACCTGAGGAATTAATAATGATTTGCTGTTCATCAGGCAGCCTTCCTTGAGAAATGTAATGCAAGAAAAGACACGTTAGGAAGTGCCAGAAAAATGCAGCAAAAAAAGAAATTGTGGGTGTGGGGTGGTGGTGGTGGTGTGAGGAAGCAGTCTGGAACCTTGGCTGGGCTGGCTCCAGGAGTCACACAAGACGTTTGATTGCCTGCTGGAGGGGGCCACCCAGCACCCCCAGGGCCTGACTCTGCCCTTTGCTCAGCTCCACCAGCCTCCTGGAGACTAAAAGGTTGTAGGGGCTTTCATGCAGGGCACGACCTGGCTTGCTGTGGTGCTGCAGTTCCGTAAAAGGTAAAAGGAGCCTGGAGAAAGCATCTGTCTGCTCTGGGAAGGAGAGGCACAACTGTGGTATGACAAGTATTTGTGCCGAGGATGGATCATCTGGGTTCCCGTCAGGGTGAAAGGGAGGGATGCAAGCCCCACACAAGCCATGCACGGCTGTAGCGGAATGTCCCCATCTAGGGAACTCCTTGCTGCAGGACACTACTGTGCTATCATAAAGAAGAAAAGAGGAAAAAAAAAAAAAAGAGAAATAAAGCACTTTAGAAAAGTGATAAAAGCATTTGAAGGTCTGCTTGGACCTCTGAGCTCTTAAAAATGCTCATGTTTCAGGGTATAGGGAAGTGAAGCAGAAGTGTTTAACAACTAGCCCTAACTTTGTACATTAAGGATAGATGTAGACAGCCACCTTGGCGTGGGAGCATCTCTGAAACTTGAATGTCCCTGCTACCGTAGGGATGCCCTCGGAGGGATGGCAGTGCTGCAAACCCCGCTGCACAGAGAGGGATGCTGAGGTGCAGGGAGGTGGCTGAGCGATTTGGCAGGACACATGCAGATAGCCCGCAGCTGCCCCAGGCCCTAAGTGTGCCTCCACAATAATCCCCTTATTCCCCCTCCGGGCACTCGTCCAACTTGCCATGACAATGCCCTTCAAGGGAAGTTGGGTGTCAGAGGGTGGGGGGGACTGGGCAAGATGAGACATTCCTGCTTGGCATCCTGTCCCCCACGGGGGCTGTCCCTAGTCCCCTGTTTCTTTTCTTTGGGAAATGAAACCCTTTGGTTTGCATCAGTCCCACGTTGCCTTCCTTGTGCTTGTTGGTTCCCACCACTGGCTTTCCCTAAGCTGGGGCTCGCGTTAGCCTGGGACCTGCTTGCTAACGGTATTTTGGCAGCAAAAGACAAGAGACATGTCATGCACTTCCCGATGGGCACCATGTAATGGCAGGGACGTCCAGAAGTTTTGAGGGCATTTTTTTCCCCCTCCCTTTTTAGAGTCTTTTGGGGTACCTACCCTAGTTATTAAGCAAGCCCACAACGTCAATGCAATCTGCTGCCTGTCTTCTGCTTTCTCTCCCACCCTCTTCCCCCCTGAAGTGCAAGATCTGTCTTTGGCAGGTTGGAAATGGCCCAGACTGGACGTCAGCTCCGCTATCAGAGAACTGATGCAGCCATTTCTGGTGTCGAGGTATATATTTCGATAGCCAAGGTGCTGCTCCCAACTCCCTTGTCTGTCACCCGCTCGGAGGAGGCAACTGCCTCGTGCTTCTGGTTTGGAGCCAGCCCATGGACCAATGCTGCTTTCCTGCCGGGCTAGAAGCTCGTGACACTGCCAAACAGCTGATGAGCCATTTCACAGCCATCTCTTCCTCTGCCTTTTGCTTGGCATGATTTTTGTCTTGCTACCAGCAAGTTGTTGGAACATGGGAGATGTCTGATTTTGAGAAGAAATTTGTAATTGTACCATGTCCAAAAATCATGCAATAGAAAGAAAATATCTGGTGACTTCACAGACATCTATTTCATTGACCTTAGTGGGTATCAGGAATTCATTTAATTAACACCTTGCACCAGCCTTAAAATGCAGAGATTGGACCCTAGCCCTTGGATTTGCAGGGCTCATATAATCCTTCCTATATGACTTTTCCTGAAACTGGCATTCCTGAGAGGAAAGCAGGAAAAAAAAATAATCAGGACAATTTGTGTCCATTTACAGATCTGTGGTTCAACACCCCAGCTCATTCTTTCCTTTCTAATTGCTGCTTTCTTCTCTTCTTGGGCTCCTTTGTTTCTCTCTGCAAGCAGCCACAGCTTTCAGATGTTTTAGGGTCATTCCTCCATGTGCTGCAATGCTAATTATTTCTTCTGCCCTAATTCAGTTTTACATATCACTCCCAGCCACACGGGCCACGTAGTGCACACAAGCACGCTCTCTGCATTCACATGATAAAACCTCCCCACAGACACAGGCAGGACAACACAAAGCCAGAGGATCCTGACGCCAGAGAGCAACCCACGGTTTCTGTCGTGCTGCCATCGCTTCGTAATCGTGCCATCTTAATTAGAGGGTTTCCAAAGCTAGAAATCTGGTGCAGCCGTGTACCAAATTTGCCCCATGAAGTCTTTGGAATGATGAAGATAGCATTGACAATCATTGCCAAGACTCCCTTCCTTGATGTTTATTATGGCCTGTCCGCAGCATCCAAAAGATATTAAGTGGAAACTACTCAAAAGACTTTCCGGTTAATGAATGATTGGTGAAAAGCTCTCTCTTTCAGAAATGACCAATATTAGAATTGGTGCTGATGTCATGTAACAACTCCCATTCAGGAAAACTATTGAAAACAGTCCAAATTCCTCAGAACTGTTAAATCTCTTTTAATTTCTCCTCTTTGTGTATATATAAGCTGTGGGGGTTTTGTTTGTTTGTTTATTTCCCTCTTGTGGAGAGTGAGCTTTAATTTAATTTGCATGTTGGGTTGCTGCTCTTTTTGTGTTGCATTTAATATATTCAGATAATTTGGGGAGCCTGAGGTTTGGAGGCGGCGGAGAGTGAGATTGTTTCCATTGATGAATGTGGCTTTCAGAAAAACGAAAAAGTTGAGGAAAATAAGTTCTATGAGTGCCAGCATGGGCAAGGAAACAGAGGATTTTTTTTTTTCCTTGCATTTTCCCCAGGTAAAATCAGCAAAAAGACCATCCTTCCTCCTTTTGTTTGTTTTTGTTGTTTTTGTTGGTTTTTTTTAATGACATCTGCTTTAACAACAATAATTGCAGTGATGGCAAGAAAACAACAGCCTAGGCAGGGATTAAGGTAGATAGGTCCTAAGGAACGATTAATCAGAAGAATTAATGGAGATGTGCAGCTCCTAACCAAAAATATACTGGGAAATTAATACAGAGAGACTTACGCAGAGCTCTCCACGCACAGCGTTGGGTCTTGTGTGTTCGGATGGTGTTTTGCAACCTAAGCACTGTCTGCAAGGATGAGGGGCTGTGGGATGGGGATGCACAGCATGTTTTCTGATATATAAACCACTCTTCCTTAAGATCATTTCTTCCCTCTCCCATCAGTTCCTCAGACCTGCTTCTTTTCAAAGCAGTATTTGTAATTTCATGTTTTAGAGCCTGAAATGAGCAATGTGTTACAAGGAGGAGGTTTCATCCTGGCTGAAGGAGGAGGTGGTAAAGCTGAGGACTCCTTGCTGAGGACCCTTGTCTCTCCTAAAGAAGGATTTAGTATTTTTGAAGGGGAAAGAAAAAGCAGCTGTAGGAAGGCTTGTCCCTGGCTAGCAAAAGGCTGTGTGATCTAACCAGATTTTGCCATCCTGAGCTGCTGAGGTTTGGTGTGTTGAAAGACACACCGTGCACCTGCACCCGGGGTCAGCCTTGCAAATTCTGCATTTGCAATGTTCTTTGGGAACATGTGGCCAAATCCAGAGTTGCCTTTCAAAATGAAAGAGGAGGGTCCCTCAAAGGGACCTCGGGGATGTTTATTTTTTTCTTCCCTTCCCCCCAAAATACACATTTAGAAAGTGCACCTGTCGCCTGCCCAAGGGGTGCATCTGGAGGATGTGAGGACTGGCAAGAGGTGATGCACAGGGATACCCAGATGAGGGTCAAACGCCTGCATTTCCCACTTAATGCCGGCGACCCGTTCATGCTCCAATGTGAATTCCTGGAGACAATGCCAGCCGTCCACAGCCAGTGAAAGGCTCCTGTCCTGCTGGGTCTTTGGGGAGATAACCCCGCCAAAACCCCCGCAAGCCTCCGCTGAGCGCCTGCAGCCCTCCCCCCGGGGAACCCGCAGGATTGTATCCCCCGTGTTTGCAAATTGTGTGTGTGGCACCATTAAGAATTGATATGCTCGATATGAATGGCCATACTTCAAAACGCCTGAATAGACCCTGAGCTCACCACCATCCCCCCCCAACCCAAAAAAAAAAAAACAACCAACATTGTTGAAAAAGTCCCCTACTCAGCCTGGGAGGGAAAGTTTGTGTATCAATCTAGTTTATAATAGTGTAATTTAGTGTCTAGGCCTGGGCTCTGGTGGTGATATTGTACTGCAATGAATGAAACAGAGGGCTCCAGGCTGAGCAAGAGCTCGAGGACCCGGCTGGCTCTATTCAGGCCAAACTAATCGGCTTCAGCTCAGCTCTCCGCCAAAGCTCCCCTCTCAGTAGTGGGTTTTTCTCTGGGTTTTTGTTACTGTTTCTTAAAGAGCTCAGCTGGCTGCTGAGGCTGAAAAGAATCAAATTATTAAAGATTTTGTGGAAAATCCAGTGAGAATGGGCCCATGCAAGAATAATAGCATTGTGCCACCATGGGCCATTCCCAGCTTCCAGTCGGGAGAAATTGTCAACTCTGTCTTTGTTTTCTTAACCCTTTCAATGGAAACAAAATAATATTTAGCTCAGCACAAAATACTTTCTTTTTAATTTCTAATCCTTTCAGGTTCTTTTTTTTTTTTTTCCCCTTCTCCTCCTCTTCCTCCCTCCCTCTCTCTTTCTCTCTCCCCCTCTCCCTGTTTTTGTTGGCTGTCTTCTGAAATACATTTATATACCTCATACAATCCCCTTTTCCTTGCCAGTTGGCCAGAGGGGCATCTGTTATCAGGAAAGCCCCTTCTTTTTTAAGCAGGATGTAAAATGGGTGATGAAATCCTTTATTAACAGTCACCAATAGAGAAGGGAAGAAGAAAGGGAAATGTTTGCTTTCAAGCTTTTATTTTTAACATTTATTAGTGGTTAATAAATTGTTAGGACATTGTTCAACAGGCTGGCTATATGTGTCATGTTTTTAAATGCCTGTACATTTTAAATTCAGAGAAGGTATTTAACTGGGGCATTTTAATGTCATGAAAGGACAAGAAGGGAATCCCTGCCTGTCTCTCCATCCATCCTCAATCCATTAAGGCAGATACAGACAAGCAATTTTATCACTCTCCTCCTCTTGTGTCTAGGGAGTAAGTAGCTTTCCATTTGTGGGCGATATCTTTTCTGGGCTCTTTCTCTGCTGCATGCGCTGATTCTAAATGGGCTGAGGAGCAGCATTGTGTCGGCGATGGGAGGGAAAGGGCCCCGGCCACAGGGTGGACGTGGAACCCAGCTGTGCTGCCCGTCTCTCCAGCCTGCAGAGCAACTGGTTGCGGGGAGCTGGGCTGCACCCCATCTTTGCAGGGTAGACAAAAGCCCACGGCCATGGTTGCTTTGTGTGGGGAAGGCAAAGCTGCTGCCACCTTTTCAAGGCTTTCTCAGGAATGGAACAGAAGAAGGAGAAGGGATAAAAAACCCCCCACAACAACTTGTCAAAACAACCCCCCTCCATGCCAACCGGCCAGTACCAGGGATGGGGTGACAAAGCGCAATGCCGGATCTGCTCCTGGTGTAAACTTGACACTGGCTGAGTTAGGCGGAGGTAAACCGGACAAGCCTGTAACCTGCCGAGTTATAATGTTGATAGCAAGCCCAGTATTAGGGTATGGGGTGAAAATTAAAGGACAAAAGGGTACTCACTCTCCCATTGTGGGAGATCCCTCTAATCAGGATATTCTCCCTCAACTTTGCTCCAGTCTAACCTATTAACAACAGAACTAGGTCATCTTGGTGAATGGAGTAGATTTTCTGCCGCCTCAGTGTCTTTGAGGCTGGAAGGGATTGTGTGTTCAGTGTTACAAACAGACCTTCTGTCTTTATTTCCCGACCAACAGCGCGCCGCTTAACAAGGAGAACTGGACCAGCCATTTTTCCTGTAACAAACGGAGGGTCCCATCCAAGCTGTCCTTGCCAGTTGGCTTTCAGACAGGGGAAGCTTATTCATGTTTTTAGACCTCAGCCAAGTTCAGTCAGGAAGCCTGAGATGTTTTAAATTGGGGGAAAGGCGCGGGTATCCAGGGCTCCCTTGCCAGCTAGGAGGAGGGAGATGTTGAATTATTTAGGTATTTTCTTGAGTTGGGTCTTTTTTTGTTGTTGTTGTGGACTCCCAAGGATAGAGTTGTCTCTATCCCTGGCATAACACTGCTTGGGAGGGAGGTATGCAAGGACTTTTTTTGTTCTCCTGGCACTCATCAGGAGGACAAGTCCACCCCTGCTTGCTTGAATCACCGACAATGGTGGGAGAAGAATGGAGCTGAGGTTGCTAGTGGTGAGGGATCTCACAGGTGAGTCACCACCAGTGTAGGTGGATATTACACTACAGCCCAAGACACTAAAACATCTTGTGATGAGCCAGACACAGAGAAGCTGTTGATTACCTTGCTTTAGAGAAGGTGTTTATTCCTCATCCCACCCCAGGATCTTTCCTCTTCAGCTGTCTGCTTTGGTGAAGGACAGAGCATCATCATGTTTTCCATCTGAGATCATGGTGCAACATCCCAGAAAAACACTTGCACTGCTTTTGTGTAATGTTGCTCCTGGCCCTTTTCAAGTCAAAAAACATCCTCAGATCTTTCAGGGTAGATGATAAGAATACTCCCTTCTAGGGGATAGCATTGCTCTATCATAGAAATCCCACAGACATTAGCTCGTGGCCTTACGCCCGCTTTCCTAGTTAGCTAAACCTCACCTTGTTTACGATGAATGAGTAGCTGGTGTCCTGCATCCTCTGCCCGTTTTCAAGCATCAGACAGAAATATCACCTATACCTGCTGAACGGCCACCTCCTGTGGATGGATATGCAGGAGAGAGCACCCTGCACTGTCCATCAGGTGCCCTGTGACTTTCCCCACTGTGATGCTCATTCCTGACCCCACAGCCACTCCTCAACACCCCCTTTTGGGACATCTGAGATTAGGATGAAGGAGGAACACCTGGATGGGGCTACGCAAACACCGCAATGGTGTTCGATGCAGCAAAACCTTCTCAAGGACATGTCTCATCCTGGTAACACTCAGCCTGCCTCTTCACAAGCTTGAAGATTGGACAAGTCGGGTCAGCAGGAGAAGGGATCCTTCTCAAAGTGTCCTGTTACTTGTGGTCATCTCTAACTGTCCTCTTTTGTCTGCTCTTGGAGACTAGTTTTGGGGCTCAGGAGCCTTTTGGTCTGATCTATTTGAGCTGTTCTTGAGCTGTAGGATGCTCTTGTAACTGCTACAGCCAGTGCTGAAGATATTGTAATACAGGAGACAATGTGTCCTAAACTTGGCTATATGCCTGGATTAGAAATTAAAGGCAAATAAGGCAACCTAAGCTCTGGAACTGCATCAAAGGCAAATCCAGGCTAAACGGGAAGGATCCAATTTCACACTTAAGTTTGTTAAATAGGTGGGTGGTGGTTGCTGGTGGTGCACACGTCCCTTTATTAACAATTTAAAAATGAAAGGTCCCTGCCTGGAGATAGCTGGGGGATCAGACCTTTTTCTGGCTGCCTTGCCATAAGTAATCCTTACTCATGCAAGGTTCTGACTAGAATCGACAGAGCTGCTCACATGCACAAGGACCATCCTGGATAAATGGAATGTAACGGCAAAAATGATGGGAAAATTGCAAGGAGAGTAAAACATGCTTGGCAGACCCAGCACAGCAAAAAATAATCCGACAAATCTAGCTCTTTCTTTTGCACTTGTGAGTAGTCCGCAAGCAAATAACACCCAGCCAGAAATTGTACAGCTGTTTGTTCAGGCAAACATGTTTTTCATTTTGGATGCCTTCTGAATTTTGCTGAAATAAATTATACTTCAGTGTGTGCCTCTTGCACAGAGCCTCTGCCTGCTCTCCCTGAAGCACATGTCAGTTAAGGATGACAATTGGCAGAAGAGATTTTGACAGATGATTTTTTTTCTGGTGAAAATCATGTCATCCTTAATGGGTATTCATTAAAGCGGGAGTTTGTAGAGCTTCCACTGACACTGTTGTGGTACATAATTCACATACAGATTACTTTTTGTAATGTGAAAAACAAAGGGTCTGTATAACCTTAGAAAAAGTTTAATAGTTTCATTCAAGGGCTCTTACATATGTTTGTTCACAGTGTTCACTGGATGTGAATTATAAAAGGTGCTTTCTCCACCTACATCAACATCAGGATGAATAAATGTGACTATTAATATGCCACCTTTTGTATATATCTTTGTGTGCAATGCTGAATTCTTACTACCTTTTGGCTGATTTCTTTCTTGTTTATGGTTCTTTATGATTATGTTGCAGACCTTTTATATCTGAACACTATCCATAGCGTTCCCATTCTCAGCCGTGTGATAAGTAGAAAAGAAACAAAACCTCTTCCCTGGATTTTTAGTACTTGGAATCAGCTTTGACGAAGAACCTCACAAGGACTCAGAAAATAGAAAACAAATTGCATGAATCCAGCACAAACTATTTCTAAGATGTCATGATTTTTAAACAGATCTTGTAATTTTAGCAGGGAAATGACTGGAGAAGCTGGGCTGCTTGGCAAGGGCAGTGCTGTGGTATGCTACATGAAATGGTCCTATAAACAAAAGGAGGTAATTAAAATACATTTGCCAGAAAAGAGCCCAGATTTCCCATGCAACGTGCAATACTCTCTACACAGCAGAGCTTTTCCTTTCTGTGCTCCCCTCAGCTCCTTGGTTTTATCATCTCTCAGTCAGAGGCAAGCAAGACAATAGACATTCTTTGAGAAATTCACTACAGGGGATATGAAGCTAAGGTTTGTGGTGCCAGTTTTACATCTCCTTAGGACTTGTCTTCATGGCAAATGTGACCAGAATAGCTATTTTAGAATTAGCTTTCTATGGTGTCACTATTCCAGAGGAAAGAGATTTTATTCCAGATGAATTACCCTGTTCAGGAAAGCACTTGTTATTTTGCAACTGAAACACGTATGTGTGGAACAGCACATGGTGATGTATGGGGAACCCTGATATCAGGAGGGTCAGCACCAGCATGGCTGCACTAATGCCCTGCTCAGATCATGCTCTGATCTGCAGCATCATGTCGTTACATGCCCCCAGCAAAAATAGGGTATTCCTCAGTAAAATGTAGTTGCCTAAAATGCCCTGCCCAGTGTGAGCCGGCTGGCCACCGTGTCTCTCTGCAGGTGTTGGGGTGACAGGGTGCTCCAGAAGGCTGTTGGTCTCAGCTCCCTCAGGTATCCTAGGGTGGGCAAACCGCTTTGTGTTAACATTTGCCTCTCTGCCGATTACAAAGGAAGCCAAAATTCAGAGCTTAATCTGGATTTGCAGGAGTGGTGATGAAACAAATCCTTCTTCAGGTGACTTCTGTTCTCAGACAGGGGGTGGGACTCACCCTCCCCAGTTCAGGTCAGGGTACACATTGCTTTTGCAGGGCTGAACACACCTAAGGTAAAAGTTGTTGCAGTCCCTGTGATAAAGGTTTAAAATGCCAGCAGGTCACCTGTAGACAAAATCTTGGCACCTGAGTTTGGTTGTGTATCTGAGCTTCTTAGAAGTTACCACCTTCTCATGAATTTCCCTACATCGTTACCTCTTGCCAAGCAGTGTCTTTTGTGTGGCTCAGTTCCCACCACCTGCATGTTCTCTGCTGGATTTAGTGTGTGTTTAAGTGGATCAACTGGCCCTTGCCTTCGGCTGGGAAGCTGGCCACCACTGCCTGGTAGTGACCTGCCTGCAGAAGCATCCATCCTGTCCATGATGGAGTCGATGCTTCTTTTTTGTTAACCATGTATGACCCATGGGGAATGATAAAACAAAATAACACGCTACCTTCAGGCAGCATCAGAAAGCATCTCTGAGCCACAGGACCTCCCGGGACAGTACCCCAGAGGATGCATGCCTGCATGGTTTCTACCACTTGGATGGGAAATGAGTAAATATAGCAGCTTTGGGGGGAGAGAAGAGAGTGAGGATGTTCTCCTCTAGTCAAGTATTGTTGGGGAAACTGGTCATACCCTCGACCTTGTGGTGAAAGATGCTTTATTAATGCCGAGGAAAATCAATGCTAGAATAGATATAGGCCAGTCAGAGTTTGTGGGGAGGCAGAATATTTTTTTATTAGGCCATCTGATACAACTGGAGCAAAAAGATGTGCTTCTGGGTACGCAAGATCTTCTTTTCATCTAGATTAGTCAAAATTAGGAGAGATCAGACAAATGAAGTATGTAGATTAGATTGTGCCCTGTGGTGGTAAATGGTTTTTCAGCCTCCTAGCTGTGACGTAGGCTGAGCCTTATCTCATCAAGCTATGCTCAGAATGAACCTCAGGGGCCTTTTCCAGCTACAAGCATTTGTACAGGTTGGCCTTATGTGAAATACAGTTCCTAAGGATGTCAATGGATGGCTCTGGAGAACATGGGCTGAAAGGTTAGTGTGTTGCAAGACCGATTCCCTACTCAATACATGGATCAAATGTTTCTCCTTGTTGCCAGAAGGCATCTTACAAGGGTTAGGTTGAAAGACTGGCCCTTGGGATGAAGGGGATTCAATCCCTGTGACGCAAATGCAACATTGGGGAAGTTATTTGATGTAGGACCTACCTCACATTGCCTATCAAAAAATAATGCCTAATCCAAGCTAGTCTTGAACCTTCTACAGTTAATTAGAGAGATCTAGTTGTCTAGCAAGTGATTTATCCCATCGGTGTCAGAGGCAGTCCAAGACTGTAAGCTCAAGGTGTGGCAAATCAAAGACTCATTTCAGCAAGCTTTGCAGAGTGAGGCATGCCCATCTGTCTCTCCCGAGGGTAGCAAGAGGCTTGATACCTGAATTTGAGAAGACCAAAGTCAGGTGAAATGACTCGTCTTTTGGGTCTTTGTGCTTCAGCTCCTCATTTGTGAAATAAAGTTAAGTGCACTCTACTCCATCAGAGAAGGTGTGGATAGAAATACTGTGTTTGCTGCGGTCACAGAGCTGGAAGGGCAGTGTAGGTTAATTATCCTGACATCTGCTGTCTACTGCCTTGGTGGACAGCGGGTGAAGGCATGCAGTTCAGAGAAGGCAACCTATACAGTAAACCTCATCCCTGTTTCTGCAGGCTCACTACCCAAAATCAAATGCCACCACTGGGAGGCATCACTGGCAGGAGAGTTCAGTTACGCTCAGGAGTTTGGACTACAGCTGGTGAAGAAACCAACCTGGTCCTAGCATAAGGAAGTGCTCCAGCTTGCCTAAAGCAAAGTTGACTTGGGGAATTTTTGTAGGTGTTGATTCACTATCCAAGAAATAGTGGTGGAAGACCATGGAGAACTGTTGTCACAGTTTTGATGCCTAACATGACCTCATGAGTAGGTCAGTCCATCATTGTGCTGTCACTTTTAGCCTTCTGAACCGGGCTGAAGTGCTGATCTAAACCCCTTGTCTAACACAGGTAAACAAAGAGTGTGTGTTGCTATGGGAACGCTTTTGGTGGTGGGTACTTTACAGCCTACGACAGCTACTACAGACCTGTGTACCTTAGTGAATCCCTTAGCAAATAGGGATAGTGATAGTCAGCCAGTGCTGTGCTGTACTTCAGTGCTTGGGGTGCCAAGAACCATGGGAAAACAATGTAGTGTGGGCCACCAGCTGAGAACGAAGCTAATTGTGGTATATTTTTTTCTTGCCTTTTTTTTTTTCCATTCCACGAGTAGACAATTCCATAAAGAAATCATAAACTGGTGACTCTTCAGGTTTAGAGTCTGGACAGATTAACTGGAACCAGTAAAAGTGTGTCCTCTCCATCAGTGCTGCAGGTCTAAGACCTAAAGATCTTGAGAAGGTTTCTACGCTAGTCATACGGTGGAGGATTAGGAGGAATCACTGGCAGTGCTTCTGTAGGATTACTTTCCAGCTGCTGGTTTGAATGCTGTGACTCTTCTCTTTAGTCAGCTTTTGCTCTGGAGGACTGCGGGGGTTAACCAACCCTCTGCTCCACCTGAAACTCTGCTGCTGAGTGCAGAGGAGCTTCTTATGAAGCCCGGTGGGAAAAAACCCCTTTTTGCCCATATTTTCATTAGGAAAGGAGAAATCAAGACCTGACTGATCACCATTCCTTGGATGTCCTCTGAAGTGAAATGAGAGAGGGCAGAAAGAAGACTGGGATGAGGGAGATGGGCTTGAAGCCAGGACTGGAATTCTTAAGATTTTGTTTGTGTTCCCTATTTCTCTGCACCACCACCACCACCACCACCCCCCCCCCGAGATATTTTCATTCTTTGTAAATAGGTTTTGTGTTATTTATCTTTCCTATCTATTTTTAACATCTATGGGGCACACAGTGCCTATCATTATGTACATGCACAGTAGCCCAGCTTTGATTATGCCATAATAGAAATAAAAAAAAGAATTTTCTTGAGACCATTGTGGCAGAAAGACACCTTAGTACCAACTGCGTTGAACGCCTTTGCTGCACTAAAGCCGTGCAACATATCTCTGAGATCTGAGCCTTTTTTTGTGTTTGTATAGCCCCGAGCACAATGGAGACAATATAATTGCAGAATCCAGGCTCTGTTTGAACACTGTGACTGGCATTGCAGCGTAGGGGACAATACGCACCTGCTGGCCGTTGTCCTCTACCCGGACAATAGTCATGCAACTGCTCATGTGCATTCCCCAGGACAGGGATGGTAGGCAACAGAATTTTTAGAGCAGAAGGAATTGCATATGCTGGTGATAAGAGGCGGTTTACACAAGAGTTACAGACCTAGACTTGTCCCTGTTCCAGTCTACAGTCACTACTGTACCATTCATCGCCTCAGTGGAGTGAGCGGTGAGAACCATCCCCAGTTCATTTCAGTGCTGTCAGCAGTTTCCAGTGAAATCTAGTGTCTGAGGCATCAAGAAGACATCCGTTGTCTTGTCAGACACATTTTGGGCTCTTTTTTATTGAATGGCAGATCTGTGATTGAAGTGGGAGGTGTGACGGTGCTTCCAGCAAACTGAACGGCACTGTGCCTGGGAAGATACACATGAAGCCTGTGTCCGGGAAGATACTCATCCTTCTTGAGACACCAGCACAGCAGGCACAGCCCGGGAGGATGTGCTTGCTTGCGAAGAATCATTCAGCCACCAGATGTCTCTCCATGCTACCCTGGTGAACAAGGAAGACAAAACTGGAACTCCGAGTCATACAGAAAAAAATCCTCATTTGCCGTCTCTAACGCTTGTCTTTATTAACCACCTTCTGCCGGGAGTTGGCTTTACACCACCTCAGGAGATACTCTGCTTCAGGGATGGTGTTTGATGCGTCTCCTTGGGTTGAGGAGACTGGAATAGATATTCTCTGTAGCTTTGTAAATCAAAGGGTTTTGTCTGCCCGTGACTATACACGACAGCGCTGTTGAAAGATTAGTACTAAGAAGGTCGCTGAGGAGGTCAGAGGAGCTTTATGGAAGTGGTGGTCTTTAATGAAGGGCTTCAAAATGGGGACTGTCTAAGATGTAGTAGTCGAAGAAATCCAACCATGAATATAGAGCATGGAGAACAAGACTAGAGAGGACTAATTTCCAACATGCATTGTTTCTGCTGACTGCTGGTTCTCAAGCTTTTCATCCTTCAGATACCCTATACTCAGTCTGGAGTCTGAAGCAACTTTTGCCTGCTGTTTATTTTGAGAAGTTTATGGTTAAAGACCATCATGTCAGCCTGACATTTTAGGGTATTGCAAACAAAAGGGGAGACTGCACATTTCTGACGCTAAGAGATCATGGACCTGGAATAAGTAAGTGCAGCTTCCTCTGTCCTCACCATTTGTGAGTGACTTCAGTTCCTAATGTGTTAGATCTTTTTTCCCAAAGCATGTTCTCTCTTCTTCTGCAGGACAGTCACATCTTTCCTAAAAAACCGCAGCATGAGCTGAGTTTGTGGTACTTGTGGAGTTACAGCCCCTTAAATTTACTTTTCAAAGTCACCCCCAATTTGGATTTACAATTAGCTCCTGAATCTGCCAGGAAGCCCTTCTCTTGTGGAAGTGAAAAGACAACAGCTCTTATGACTTTGGATCTGGAAGAGGAGTCCACTCATCACCCGGCACACTCTGAAAGTGTCCTTGCTAAGGAAGGCTTAGCAAGATGCGCACTAGGTTTGAACTGCCTAGATTCCTTGCAACCACAGGGTCAAAATCCAGCTGACTCAACCCAAGCCTGTTGTGCTTCTTCAGCAGCTGAGTAGAGTCTGTTCAGATTACTCCCACTAAGGATGTATTGATTCATGGTCTGGACAGACGTTAAGGCCATTTTTGGGTCAGAAATGAAATTTGCTTTGGTGTCCTCAGTTACAAGTGTCTCCCTAGTTAGAAGTGACCTTCATTCTTCAGGCCCTGTGATTATCAAAACCTTCTACTTATGGAAAGCATTTTAGACTTCTCAAGGAGGACTATTTTGGGGGGCAGGAGCGGGCATGTAAACCTGGGGGGTTTAAAGGAAATTTTGGTGCCAAAATGGAGTTAGCCCATACAAAGTAATATTGAAATATATGTGCATTTTCTTTAGCCTTCAATACCTTTTTTTGGTACTTTTTTCATCTTCCACCTCACAGCTGAGATTCCTGCAAATTTGAGGTGAGGCTTGCAGTTTTGGGATGGTTTCATCAGCCCTAATTTACACCTCTAAAAGTTAGATGCACAGGTCCAAGTTAGTCAGCCCAGGTTTGCTTTGTAGTCAAGGGAGAGGAGAGTCACCCTTAGGGGGAGATTCATCTCTTAAAACACACAGCCAAGGCTGGCCATGCCAATCACTCACTGGACATGTCCCGTTCTCCCTCTTGGCTGTAAAGGTTTGTTAGACTTTTAATCTTTTCAAAGTTAGGTGACATGACCAGTATCTTCAGGATTTCTAGCCAGACTGAAAGAATAAAACAGCTTTTTCCTGGAAGTCATTCACCGCTGATGCATAGAAAGAATTTTAGTCTTCCCAAGTGTGTTTCATGGACATTTACATGTCAATGAATATACGATCAGCTGTGCTGGATCAGACAGAAAGTTGTGTTTGCCCCATCTCCTGTCTCTGACAGAGGCCAAGTGTAGGTGCCTGAGGAAGAGCAGAAGAACAGGACAAACACAGGGTGATATTTCCACTGGCATATGCCCAACTCCCAGCAACCCCCGGCTGGGATTTCTGATTGAAGAGCTGTATCTTGGAGTGTAAACATTCCTCATGCATTTTTCTTTAGTGAATTTTGTCTGGTCGCTTTTTAAACTCAGGTAGATTTAAATATCCACAGCTCCCTGCAGCAGAGATTTCTGCTGTCAAACTACCTCCCACGAGAAGAAACACTCTTTTCTATTGTTTTCAAGCTGCTAATTACAGTAGATGGCTCCTAGTTTTAATATGATGAGAAACGGTGGATATTTGTTCTATATTCACCTCTCAGCCCTATTGTCTCCCCAGGCATGGCTGCTCCAAGGATTTCTTTTGCAGATCATGCCAGCTTGCACCCTATGGCCTCTGCTTACAGAGCAGTTCCCACCTCTTTATGCCAGCGAGGTGTAACCACATGCTTGGTGAGCTAGCAGAACTCTAACTTTTTTATTGGATTGTACTAATTGCAAGCCACAAGTGAAAAAAAGTAATTTCCTTGGCATGTTTGATAAATGATCCTAAAAGGTGGACGTCGCTTTTCTGTAGTTAAGCCATCGTTGTTACTGTTACTAACTTGACGCTATGCTTGTGTTCAGGTGACTTGCATGGCATGTGCTTGACATGTACAGCTTTGTGGGCTCCTTGGGTATGGTTGTGTCTACAGGCAAATGGGCTCAGGCAGCCTACAGCCATGGCTAGGAGCTATTTTTATTTATCAGTATCACTGATGGATGTAAACAGGGTTATATAAAACCCAGTCACTTGGACTGGAAGTTCTTTAGGGCAGGGTCACCACTTCATTCTGTATTTGTACATCCCCCAGCACTAGGGTTGGTCTTCAGCAATGATGAGCCCAGAGACACCCTCACAAGAAGGAGATTATGATTGAGGGTATAATAATAACAATGGCACCTGGATCTTATTGTGTTCCTCAGATATGGAAGCATCCTAATTAAAGGGGAGGGAAAAAAATTCAACAAAGTTGAGCAGCCGGCCTTTTGGTTGCATTTTATTCCATATGAATTTGGAATGTCTGCTGCCTTTTAATGTGTAGCCTTCCTCTCCCCTGCAGGAACAACATCTGCTGCTACGTTGAGGTGTGTCAAGCGGTCCCTGCCAGCCTGTAACAGCAGCTGGGGAACTTACAGAGCTCTTGAGGACCACTCAATTATCATTCATTAACAAGTCTAAAGGTTAGCTCCTTGCCAGCCTTCCATGTGCCAAACTCCTGGGTGACTGCTGTGCTTGGGGGATGGTGTTCCCACTCTGTGGCTGAACCAGTAACAACTGTGCTTATTGATTTAGCTGTTAATGTCAGCCAAAGTCCTTCCCTTACCCAATTCAGGAACTATTTACTTGTTCTGCCCTCTCCACTTCATTGAGACACCCTACTGTCCCAATGGACACTGCGGAAAGCACGCCTGAGAGAAATCCCCTACAAAGTCCAGCCTGCTATTCTGGCCCAGGTAAGCAATGTGGAAAATAACACTATCTCATCACATCTATGTGCAAAGGGATAAGTCTCTGTCAAAAAACTCACCCATCTTCATTCACATTGACTAGCCAAAGGCTACTGTGTAATCTCTGCTGTGAACTTGGGTCTAAAGAATGGGTCGGACCCAAGTTGCTTTTTTATTGTTGGGAGCACTCGGATGCAGGTGTATTGCTTGAGAGGGAGCGGCATGAGGAACAGAGAGGGAGCAGCAATTTCAGAGGAAGCATTTTTCCGCTGGAAACCAGGAGTTTGTTGAAATCAGAATTCCAGTGAGGTTGCTCAAGACTAGGTTAGAGCTATCAGTCACTCAGAAACAGCTGGTGACTCACCCAGGATACTGGCTGTAGGTTCAAGTCTCTGTCTGATAGGGAGGGGAGGCTTGCACTTGGATTTCCATACGCTGCCAGTTGTCCTTGCTGTGTGGCTGTTATGAGATGCTTTTTCTCACTGAAGCTATGCCATTTTGCATAAGGACCTTGATATTCCGGGGATGAAAGACGCTGCCTGCATAAACCAACTGCATTGATTAGGACAGAAAAAACAGGTTCAAGACTCTCCTTGGATGCCTGCATGAAAGAAATTCTCATTCTAACAAGTTGGCACCCCATCACTGCCACCACTGTTTCCCACACACGCCGGTGCTGCAGAATTGAGAATGACCATGGCCTCACATATCCCAGGGGAAAATATCATAGGGAAAAAAATCACTTTATTCCTCAGAGCTCAGGTGCTTGGTAAGAGATACTCAACACAGCCTTGCTCTACTGCCTTTGGCAAAAGGGCAGATGAAATTCAGGGTATTGGGATGTGCACGAGCCAGGGAGAATAGAACAAGGTTTCAAAGGGTCAGGTCCAGAGCACAGATCTCTTTTAGATCACTGTTAGAGTCTTTTTAAGCTTGCTGTCCTTGCACAAAACCAACTTGCAGAGAAACTGAGCTGACCTCACCTTAACACCATCAAGTTCATTAGTTAACACTTCACCTGTTGACACTCGCAGGCAAATCCCAGACCGGATTGTAGCCCTCTGGAATGCAAATCTGGCTATGTGCCTCCAAATGACTATATGATGGGGAAAAAAAAACCCACACTGCAAATAAAAGAGATCTGTAAGCAAATTCCAAAGCCAGGCTGGGTAGCAATGAGATGGCAAAGCTTTCAAATTATATTGGGTCACAGCTTATTTCTTTATGGCCTGGTTAGCTGCTGGTCAGGAATTGCTTTCAGCTGGTTTTTCGCAGCTTCAAAGGATGCTGTATTGGACTGATTGCTCAAGCGGGATTCAACTTGCAGATTAAGACATCTAAATTCAGGCAGCAATAAGTAGTGCTCTGCCTACATGTGCTCGGAGAGCCTCGGCTCCCATTGCAGCCAGTGGAGACTGAATTTTCAGCGTGCTTGTCTAAACACGGGTGTCTGGTACCATCTATGGTATCTTAGTGTAATTCCCCCGGTTATCCACCTGCCAGTCCAGAAGGACATGTATCTCCTGAAGAGTCTGTAGCATTATATGTGCCAAGCCCATATGATATCGCAGACCCTCAGTGACAGAAGGCGGCACTCAGACCTCATGGTGAAATGAATCCCTCGTTAGACTTTACTAACGGGAATTTGAAAGTCAGACCTCAAATTTAGGCAAATTGGTCTCAATTTACTTGACTAAAGCATCTAGTGCCTTTTGACATGTCTTGGGGTATCTGAGGCATCTTCCTGGAGCTGCCAGACATGATACAGACCTGCAGGAGACCCATGGTGGTTCTGGAACAGCCCCTGAAGGACATCAAAATGCCTGGAGGGCATCATATGCCTATTTGTCGTTCTGTGGGCACCTAAATTTGTGTGTTTGAACCTGTGAGTTGAATCCCACTCCTTGCCATCAGTGAAGCCTGTGTGGCAAGTCTGCAAGCTCATGGAGGCTTTGGAGGCCTTGTTCACATGCAGATTTGTCTGAATATGGGTGGTTTGTTTCCACCAGACTGGTGCACAAGGACTCGGGGGGCTCTCAGAAGCCTTGGGCTCATTCTGCATCCACAGACCAATTTGTACATGGGCGGTGAATGTGGCACATCCCAGACTGGTTTGAGTTACTGTTCATATGCGACTAGGAAGCCTGTGCAAGGAAAGCAGTCGGGAGAGATGATGTAGTACTACCAGCAATGTGATGTGTGAACTTGGTCATGGTTTTGCTTAGGAACAGCGTGGTCAGTACTGACTTTTTGCTTGGAACCAAACCTTTGGCCAAGTTCAGTGCACTGTTTCTTGGTGAAGAAACACGGAGCTCTCAACTGCTGATTACAAGGAAGTTGGATGCTCTACTACCTCTCTGCACCCAGACCTGTGTGCACATCAATCCTTAAATTATTTTTGGGAATGAGGTTAGACCCTTGGCTCTGTGTATCAAATAGCTGCCACTTGGTAGTGGAAAAATTTTAGGCGACTTCTGTGACCTAGGCTGTCACAAGCAAAGCCCATTGCCATGGTTAAATGTGGCTACAGTTAGGTTGTGCTACCTACCCATAGAGGGGAAGAAGATTGCTCTGCAAAAGATATGACCTCTACTGTTTCCTAGTGATGAAAAGTCCAAGTCATGGGGTAGCAGTGCTTTATCAACACCAGATTTTCTTTAGTTCATAAAATAAAGGGTCTGTAGGGGTTAATAGCACATATAAGGCAAAAGTGACTGAGATGTCCACTCATTTCTTAGTTTTTCCTATTTAAGCTGGAAAAAAATAATAAAAAAAAAGGCTCTTGCTCAAACCTGGTGAAGCAGGCAACACAGCTTAACAAATAAGCTTATCTCAAGGGCTCTTAATAATAAGAATGTTTATCATTTATTTCTGGAAAATATGCTGAGTCTGGTATGCTGAAAGCTCTCTGTGGTGTTTGACCTGTGTCATTCAAAGCAAGGTGTGGGTGTGGGTTTGGTGGGGGGGGAATATTTTGTCTGGGACATCACGGTATGCTACTTGTCTTCCAGTCCCTTGTCATAGGAAAGGTCTTTTTTTGTTAATAGATGTGTTCATTTAGAGTCTCTGTAGAAAAGCAGATGTCTCTAGAAGGTGATTTATACCAACTATATTCTCTATGTTTTAAATAAGTGGGATCAATCTCTGGATGTGCTCAAATCTCTCCATTGGCTATAAAGGAGTCATCAAGGACAAGCTTAGAGGAGATACCTGTTCTATGAGGGATAAAGTTGGGTGGCTTGAATTTCTCCTAAATCAGTGCCACAAGACCTGTGGGATCTGATCTGTTTCTGTTTGTATGAGTGGGGTGGGAGGTGAATAAGCACAGAGCCACTGGAAATGCTGTTCTGTCTGCCTACAGCTGTCTCCTCTGCAGCCAACCCATCACCTCTGTAGCCAACCCATCTCCTCTGCAGCCAACCCAGTCAAACTGAAAGTGTTGAAGAGAAGCTGTGCTGCTTTCTGAATCAAATGAGCCCATTTCATGAGGATGCCATTCCTCACTAAGGACAGAGGAATGGGAAAGGCTGCTGCAGGGTTTCTTTTGGGAGCAGATTTCTCTGTACGCAGTCCATGGTAGGTGCAATGAAAGGCCAGTCATGGTAGGCTCCAGTGAAAGGAACATGGGTTCTCCATCTTGTTGTCACAGTGTCTCCCCCTGTGTGTATCCTGATGCTCGGTCCCTGCAAACTATTAACTTTTCCAGCCTGACTGTGCCCAAGGTACTAAAAAATTGGGCTCTCAACCCAATGTGCCAATAGAGGAAGAAAATGGCCTGAAATGGCAGAACCAAAATAAAATTTCTTAGAGCCTTCCAGGGGCATTGTGCAAAGTGATGTCTTGCCCATGTTGGGCTTTTCTTGCTCCAGAGAAGGAATATTTACAGTACTCATGAGCTGAGGTGGTAGTGGCTTACCACGTACCAGCTTTCAGCCATGAGTAGCCATGTGGTTGGTCTTTGTCCTCTCAATGTTTGAAGCAAGATGCATATATTTCAGCCACCTGTCTTCACGTTACAGCTGGACTCTTGGAAGGAAACTGGGGCCCCTGTCCTAGCGATGCTTAGTGGAGAAATAGCCTTGTTTAAGTGTACATGGTTTACTCATAATTGGATTGTCACCTACCACAGCAGCTGGGCATGGCTTAAATGGTGCCAAGTCAGGTGGCATCTCTTCTTCCAAATCACGACTTCTGCCTACAGGAGGAAGGCACATTTGTTCCCCACTTCTCCCCAGCTGTATTTCAGCCCATGATATGAGACACCATCTCATCAAAACTGTGGAATGGTGGGAAAAATACCCAAACACAGATTAAAATTAATGCTTTTTTTTTTTTTTAATTTTCATTATAAAGTTAACACATCTATCAAACTTAACTGGTAACAAAAAACAGTTACAAGACATCGCTAGTGTGCTGTCAGTAGAAAATAGGGTAAAAGCCAATGAGGTCACAAGCACAACAGCAGAGCAACAACACTGTCCCGATGAGTTATTTCCGCAAATATATACTCTTACTAATATATACATTTATTCATAAAATAAATAATCATAAAAAAATCATCAGACTTAACAAAATACTGAGGAAAAAATGGTGACAATCCTACTTTGTACAATAGCTTTGGAATTTCAAGTTGTATCATACATGCAATCTGTACAAAGGGGTGCTCAAGTGGGGTGAGGGCAGGGGCAGGCTGGGGAAGGGTTACAGACAGTGATGTAGCTTTGAAGAAGGCGATGTAATCAGGCAGACAGTCTGTGGGAAGGGAAAGCAATAGTGAAAAAACCCACCCACAAGAAAATACTTGTCCATGACTGCCGGACAAACATGTTTTGTACCATGGGGGAATCCCCTGGGGTGCTACAGGTCTGTGTTTTATGTCTTCCACACTGCTGGTGGGCTTGTCAGATAGTCCAAAGCTACGACAGGTCTTGTTCAGGCAGGTTTTGTCCTGGGAGTGACAGAAAGTGATGCCATAAGTGATAGATCAAGTGGGTCTCCACTGAGATTAAGGGGCGTAAGGCTGAGCTGCAGTCAGCTGGGGACAGATGGGCAATGGGGCAACCAGGGCTGGAGTAGCACACACCGATGGGAACCAGGGTTTCGGTGGGGAGGATTTAATCACCCACAGGAGGATGTCTGGAGGTTTGGGGGGGCCTGCCTTGGAAAGGCTCAGTCCTCCTCTGCTTTCCAAGTGGTAGCAGCGGGTTGCAAGTGCATGTTGGAAAGGAGATCTGACAAGATGGTGCCTTCCCTTAAAACCATGAGTGATACTCAGCTGTTTGCTAGCCTATGCCTGTAGCAGATGTGCCTTCAGTATTTTTGGTGGAGTGGAATGAATAGTGAGAAATAAATAAATACTAATAAATAATAAGAAGAAACTTGGGAAAGAAAGGAAAATGAGGAAAGCATCTCATCACACCTTCCCCAGTCTCCACTCCCATGCAGGGCTGTCCGAGACATCCCTTGGTCCACAGAGCATGTGTGAGAAAAGAAAGGTCTACAGAAACAGAGGAGGAGACCAAGTCCTGTGGAAAAGACCCCTGTGACTGTTGTGCTTCAGGAGATTTCTCTATCTGGATGGTATTTATATAACAGCAGGATTTGGCCTTGGAGGAACTTGTCCGTTTTCACTGGGTGCTCACCAACAGCAAAAGCAGAGATGCTCCCTTGGGGGTCAGACCCATTACATACCAGTCAGTAGTGTAGATTCAAATAATTATTCTTACAGAATAGGTTTGCCCTCTGCTCCCTTTGATAAAGTAGTAAGTCTGGTATTATGGACATAATGCCTTCTGATTTATATCAGTTTTTAGTGAAAGCATAATTGAATAATCTTAAAGTCTCTAAAGACATGAGAGTTAGGAATCTGGAGTGGGATCCAGCTCATAGATTAAGACACACACTTACAGAAGCCCACAAGCATGTGCCTCCATGTGAGTTAGACATCCAAGCACCCATACCTGATGGAGATCTGGTCAGCATGGGCAGTGGAGTCCAGAGAGTGGTTCAGCTTGTCCTACAGCAGACACTTCAATTTGGCCAGCTGAATTGCTCTCTAGCCTCCACTGCTTATTGACCAGGAGCTTGACTGAGTTGCTCACCCTCAGGCATCTACTGCCATCTGAGATACCCTGGGGTTTCTGAAGCTGGCAGATAGGTCATGGGACTTAAAGGAAGCCCACAATCTTTCAGAGTAGCTTCCAGAAGCC
The DNA here is from genome assembly GCF_017639655.2 of Falco naumanni. Lineage (NCBI taxonomy): Eukaryota > Metazoa > Chordata > Aves > Falconiformes > Falconidae > Falco > Falco naumanni. Next base: position 59,988,075 of record NC_054057.1, read on the forward strand.
AGTGGGGTACCCTGGAGCATCACAAATGGCTTTAGAGACCTATCTTCAATAATTTAGTTCAGCCCTAGATGCTATGTTTAGTAAAATGGATCCAGCCCATCACTGGGCTTATATGGGAGTTAAAGCACCTAACTCACATGTAGATACCTGCATTTAAGCATCTCACTTTATAATCTGAATCCCACCCTAGGTACCACTGCCTGGGAGTTTTGGACTCTTGTTTTGCTTTGGAAAGTCTCTCTCTCCAAGGTGGAAATGCACCAAAGACACCTCTGCAAACTGCAGCAAAGTGGGAGAGGAATGACTTGTCTAAGTCCATGAAGATCCAGACGCATCAGGAACGAGGACCAAACACCCTTTTCTAAAAATGGAGGCCATGGGAGCCTCTGTTCCCCACCAAATGGAAGTATCTGCACCCCACAGCAGTTAACAGGGGCCTGAGGCAGGAGTGTCCTGTGCCCTTGCTGAGCAGTGATCGACTGCACATCAGTAGCTCTTGTTGGAGCACACAAGAGAGGGCAGGCAACAGGAACATGGGCAAACTAGCCATGAAGAAAACAATTCAGCAAAAAGCAAGCTAGATCCCACTGTTACTGCCCAATCTGGAAAATCTAGAAAAGACGTGCTCCCATACTAAGAAGTCCCTACTATAACAGCCAAGATTTATCTTGGAGGGAGGTAGAAAATAGGAGATATATAGCTATGAGGGAGAGATGGGATCTCTTCCCACCCAGCCCACCTTCTCTCCCATCATCTAATGCTCCCTCTACAGCTTCTCATCCAAACAGCTGTTTGGGCACACGACTGACAGACCTGAGTGAACGTCCCACTCAGTACACCTGTGATGGCAAAGCATTGCCTTCTCAGCAGTGTCAGCTCTGGAGCAGGTCTCTGGAAGAGCTGGCTGTCAGTTTCCTATGGACAACCTATTTAACCAGGTGCAACGGCTGGTATCTGCAGGGCAGTTTGATTCAGTGCCTTTTCATGGCCCTGTTTTATCTTCCCAAAGCAACATCATTAAGGCATCAAGGGAAGCCTAGAGTAATTTTCATAGGCCAGAACCTAGGACTGGATTCACAACTCCTAGCTCCCGCAGAGTGCTCATGCTGTATGTAACCTTGAATATCCCCAGGAACATCAAACTCTGGATTTTCAGCACTGAAACCTCTCTTTGAAGCTAAAAATGTGACCCAAAGCTCATAGCGTTTCTCCTGTATTAGAATTTAAGGATGGGGGCATGACAAGTGTATGAACACACATGACAAATGTATTATAATCCATGGACATCTCTGTGGCAATGTATCTGAATGCACTGAAAACACCAAAAATATTTTAGATTGAGTGGCAGAAGAAACTGCTCTCTGAGGTTTGCTGATACAGAAATCCTAGAGTGCTCAGCTAAGGCTACTGCACCTCTGTCTGCAGGGCTGATATGGTTGGTGCCAGCTCAGAGACTTCTGCACCATATTGCATTTTGTGGTGTGGTTGTTGCTGCCGCCCCCTCCCACGATTAAATCCTGACTGCTTTAGTTCTGCACATGGAGATGCTCATAAGGAGCAGAAACAATTCTGGGAACTTCAAAATGCTTTGGAGAAGACTGTCAGTGCTGAGCACGACACTTAGCCATAAGAGATACATCAGGGGTCAAGTAATAGAAACTTTCATGCGTTGCCCACCCTGTGTTTTTCTTTTCTCTGAGAAAGAGAAGCCCCAAATTCTAAAACTAAACTAAAACAAGAAAAAAACCCCAAACCTCTAAACGTTCCATTTCTTTCATAGAAAGAGAAGAGATGAGGCCAAATTCACCCCTCACAGGTAACTCCACTGTCTTTAATGAGGTTGAAGGTGGAACTGATGGGGCGCATCAAACCCATCTGTTCAGCTAAAGGAAAGGTTGGATAGCAGCATGTAAGAGGATGGAGTTATGCTCCTTTTTTATTTTTATTTTTTACATCTGTGTTACTTGGTTGGATAATATCTTCTCCCTTTTCCCTGGTACTGCCAGACACATCCCTGATACAAACCATCTGCCTGAGGACAAACCTCATCAGAAGTGAAGACTGAAGGGAAGGACACCATGGATCATGGAGGCTGAGTTGGCCAGCTCCCTTTTGTGGGAAATGATCTTTTCCTTTTGATCATAGACTGGTGCATTACCCAGCTCAGCTGAGGTGGAGGGGAAACTTTGACAGAAAACCATTTCCAGACAAGTGCACAATTCAACTGTCTACGCATTGGCATCTCGTGTCATTTTGGACACCCTACAGTCTCTGACATATCTGCCCAGGTTTAAGGATTGTGGGAATACTATGTCATTGAAGCAACAGATGGATCCCAATAGGATATTGTAGGGCACCTAAAATGTCACCAGATGCTTCTATTATTGAGTGAAACCATAAGTCCCCTCCGTCAGGGAGGCCCTATCATTGTCACAGAATGGGAGAACCTCAGGCAGAAGACAGCTCTGGGTTGTAGAACTAAGTTTAGTTCATCTTCTAAATGAGGCTCAACGTAGGCATGACGATTCAGAGCAAAGGATGGCACCTCGCTCATCATCGACTTGATCTTTCACACCACTACTGTGGCAATCCTGGCTTGAGACATACATCTAGTATAGGCAGTGGAATGGGATCTTGGTTTCCCAGAGACACTTCCTGAATTCATATGTATTTGTGTACAATGGCCCAAGTCCCTTCTCCAAAGCCAAGGGGTCAGTTGTGGGCCTGACATGGGCACTCAGCGTGCTCCCAGAACCTTGGCTGGCTCTCTCTGTTCTCTCCTCATGGGTGGCCAGAGTCAGACCCATGACTAGGACCTTCAGGTGCTCTTGGGGTGATTAACAGAATTCACACAGGCATGTTTCATTGACTTTAGTAACAGCTGCTCAATCCCTTACATTATATTGTCATGGTGGATGACTAATCACATAACAAAACCGAACAGTATGTATAGGCTTCATTAAAAATCCCTTGAATGGGGTGGAAGTCCCCATCAACTCAGCTGTTTCAAGCCTGACCCCAGCTCTGAATGGAGTACAACTTCCAGCCCATCTCAGTTGATGATCAGATTGTAGCTTCACCTCCTTGACTCATGGTGAACTTCACATCATCAGACTGTACCCTTCAAAGAGCTCATAATCTAGTATGAGCTCATGAGCTAAAGTCAGAAAAAAGACAGAGGTACACCAGAGGGCAATTTACCCAGCATAGTTTAGATACCATCCTAGGCTATAATTCATCACCTTCTGGACTGGTTTGTTTCTTGCCATTGATCCCAGCAGAAAACTAGATAAATAGCTTAGACTAGATGACATGGCCAGATGAAACAAATTCCACTGCTGCAGTCAAAAATCTGTTTGTTCACCTCAAGAAGCAATTACTCAGCAAATGCCTAGTTTGGTTTTTTTCACCCCCATGTTTCCCAAAGAGCTTCACCTGTTAGTGATATTGGGCTTGGTTCTGGTGCCAAAGCAGAAACAGTGGATATTAGCGTGCTGTGGATGGGCTGGGGTCAAAGTCTAGCGCCCATACATGGAAGCCAAATCTTTCAACCCATTTCTTCACTGGTATGGTGTAAAAGGAGTTTGAAACCACCTTGCTTAAAAATATTGGGGTTAAGTAAGTTGTGGGTGTGACCCTGCTGAAGTCAATGGACTGACAGAGACTGTGACCTGCAATGATTTGCATCTTTGCTGTTGGGGCACCATTCACTGACAGAAGTACCTGGTGGGACATGTCTTTCTGGCTGTGACTGCTAGCACTGTGTCACATTAAGTAGATCAGATATATCTTCCCTTGTCCCATCTTTTCCAATTCATCAATATCTTCCACCGCATATGTGATTTTCTTCAGCGTTTGCTTTCTCGACAGCTTGTGCTATTGTGGCAATTTCCCCCTGAAGTGGCTTCCTTCTCTATTTGCCATAATGATCAGTTTTTCCTTTTCTCCCAGACTGTATTACAAAAATCAGTCACACATTCATTAATTGGTCCATCTTTCTCTCAGTTTTTAGTCATCTATTGCTTTCTAACCTGTTGGTGTATGGCCATCCATTGGGTGCGATGTTCACATGTACAGGTAAGATTGATTGGTTTTCTCCCCCTTTTTTTCTTTGCCTCTCTTCTTGATCTCTTCCTCTCTCCTTCCCTCCCTTCTGTGTCTCTGCTCTCATTTCATTGCAGCTTTTTTTTTGCAGAGCATTGATAGAAGTGCCTCCATCAATAAGCAAAGCTTGCTTGTGCCCTTGGGCACAGCCCTGAGACAAATGGGTGATGCATAAACTGCACCAGCCTAGGAGTAGTCCCAGGAGACGCCATGACTCAGAGTCAACCCTTGGAGGCATCATTTCCTCCTGTTTTCTCTCTGATGGGATTAAGCTCTGTTCCCTGCCTCTTCTGCATACTCCCTCCTTTGGTTCCCGGGAATAAGCTGACGTGCAGAGAGAGAACAGCACTCTGCTTCCTCTACATAGATGTCCAGGCATGCACTACCCAACAGCCATGATTGCATTGCCATGAAAACGCTCTTACCGGTCCTTGGGGGTTAGATCTTTTGCCCCATTTCCCTTCCTGCACTGAAGAGGAAGAAAAAATGCCAATCCATTGTCCTTTTCCCAAGATAGGGACTCGGAGGTACAGGTAAGGCAAAGAGGACACAGGACAAGTGCATCTGAGGCTCATCAGGCTACCACTCTGTTCTTGATTAACCACTCATTTATCTCAGTATTGACCAGGAATAACTCAAGCAGAGTTACAGTGCTGTAAATACTAAGGTGATGGGCTGAGAGTCACACCTGATACCCACGGCTGAAGGAAGCCCTGATGCCCACGGAGGAGGTGAGAGCTGTTTCTGTAAACTGGCAATCCTGACCTGAAACCAGAAGTAAAGCAGCATGCAAAGATGGGGAGTCAGAGGTGAACAGCAGAGAAGGGCCAGTACTGCAAAGCTGGGATTTGGCTCTGTGTCCAAACATGCCCAAGCTCTGGGCTGGTTCCGAGTCTGGGTTTTGTGCATTTTAATCTGTGCCACTTTTAGACATGGGAAAGGCTGTAGAAATTAGGTGTGGAACAAAATTTGGCCCGAGTTTGAAACTGTTCCAGCTTGTGGGGTGTGGTGGTGGTGGGTTGGTTCACCGTCATGTAAATTAATGGGTGACAAGCAGTCCTTCAGAGTCATGTTCCCAACAGACTTGTGGTCTAGGGCATTTGCTAAGTGCCCAGGAGAAAGCAGTCTGCATGAGGTGCAGAAAGTGGATGGAGTAAGTGCACTTTCCACTGTTGGTGACGGTGTTCTCTGATGAGGTGGGAGGGTTGAATGCTTTCCCTTCCCTTTACTCTTCTACGGGAACAAGCTGGGATGCTGAGGAGCTGGATGTCCTATGCCCAGAAGCACGTGTCCAACCCCAGGAGACTCGCTCTGCACCGCACATTTTCCAAGGAAGACTTGTTGGCTGAGCCACATACCAGGCCACAGTTGGAGCAACGTCTCTGTTGGTGGGACTCTCTCCTCAATGCACACACTGAGTCCTCTTCAGTTCACATATCAGGCACTGAACTTTTCCATACCGTGCACTTCACCTGGGTGCCAACAGGGCATTTGCAGGAAAATATCAGCAGTTCTCTCCCTTTCTCTCCCTCTCCTTCACCCTCCCTCCCTCTCTACAGACGTGACTAAATCCTATGCCAAATCTGGCAGAAGCTACTATGCTACAAAGTTCACGCAAAGAGCCTGCCCACTCTACAGCTCTAGGATATACTTGTAGACTTCTCCAGTTCCATGGCAAAAGCAAAGGAGTATTTGTGTTTTGTGGTTGTTTTTTTTCCCCCTTAAATCATTAATTTATCTGCTTTAATTTCTTCTGCTGCTGTTGTTGTTGCTCACATTATACACAGAGTCCGGCCGTTTGGGTATGTAGATAGATCTCAGAAAGCTTAGTGCTGCTGTCCAACAGCCTCTGCCTGGCTGAGGGAAAAGGAGATACTTGGGAAGATGCAAGTCTTTCAAAGGACACTTAATCACATGAGTCACTTCACGTGGGTGAGAGCAGAGCAAATCCATGCTTTTGCTAATGCTCTTCTTTCCAGCTCTGTGTTATCGGCTGGTTGAAAAGCCACTGTCTCCTAGAGGAGGCATTGTTGGGGCGTAACTTGTGTGACTGCCAGATGTACCTTGGGATAGCCCAGAAGTCATTAGACCTATTCTATCCAACCAGTTTTAGCCTTTTAAAAAGTTTTTATTCTTTTTTTATCAAAAATGTAGACTTCTCTCATGTCTGCAACCTCAGAGGAAGTAGGCTCAAATCTGTTTCTCCCCTTGGAGCCCAGCGAAGGGTTTTGTCTGCTTTATTTGCACGTGTGGACATCGTAGACTCGTATGCACTCCTGGCAGCGGACGTAGCAACACCAGTGGAAGATACAGTGGCACTTCTCTTTCCGTTTCTCAGTCCTCGTGTTGTGCCCGCGGCCGCAGCACAAAAGGTCACAACCGTCAATCCCATGGGAAGTGACATTACAGATCCTGTCACGGGTTCCAAAGGAACCTGTCTCAGGGTTGGGCTCACAAAAGTTTGGTGAGTTCTCATAATAAACCAGGTCCTTCTCAGTTGGAGCCTTGAAGAAGTTGTATTTGGGCCTGAGGGTTTCAACCCAGCCACGGGATTCTCGATGTTTTTCCACCACCATTTCGGAAGCGCTGTCGTACTTGTCCTTGAGGTAGTCACCGATGACCCTGAAGTCTGGCTGAGACCACCAGCAGGTCTTCACTTCACAGCTGCCTGAGAGGCCATGACATTTGCACTTAAGATGCATGAGTTCAATAATAGACTGAAAAAGAGGAGAGGAAAGGCAAAGAAGGAGGAAGATGTTAGCCTGTGATCAAAACACATATTGCATTCTGCTATTTAGCCAAGATTTCCTAAAAAAATGCAATGTTTTCATAGATACATTTACACTTGTGAACAAAACCCATCTTATCCTCCAGTCAATGCCCTGTACAGATGCCTAGTCTAAGGCAGATAAAACCCCTGCAACTTATTTTTGTTTCCCAGTGACTATCTCTGGTTCCCACCCCAACTTCAAGCACCTACCAAGTGCTTTTACTAAGGGCTGAAAATATTTCTGTGCATACTAACTTCTGTCTTCTCAGTGTTCATGTGTGAACGTTGCAGTACTGTCCCACAAGAACACAATTCAGACACGTAGGGCAGAGGAGTAAAGAACACACAAACCTACTAAAACAATGTCTTCATAAACGAAATACACAGCCACTCCACTGGAAATTAAAGAAATATCAAATGTTTTAACCATCTAGCATAGAATTCCATCCTATACGTATGTTTCATGTTTACTTAAACAAACAAGGGTCTAGCCTTGCTGTGGCTATGTTTGGAAACCTGAAAAGCAATGTATTTTTGTTGTTAAGCCAGGCTTATGTTTTTTTTTCTAAAACCATTTCAAAGAAAAAAAATAGGAGCCCAACTTTTTATTTTGAAAGGCTCAGACTTCAACACAAAATACTGTCCTGGAATAAATGGAAAGGTGATTATTGATCCCAGAAGTTTGCTATTCACTATATGAATTGCTATTATGAAATTAGTTTAAAAGTTTCTAGAGGTGTTGCCCCACAGTACTCTGAGGTGGGAGACAACCTTATGCAACTTACTTGATAATCTGCATTTTCAGGCTGATCAGCAAATTTCCGAGTACGTGAACAGACTAGTGCCAGCCTGAGTCCAAAAGATTTGCCATGAATCAGCACCTTGGTGTTCACCAGGTGCTTTCCTGTGTTATTTACGGAGTATCGCCCGCCGCAGAGGTGGTTGTAATTAGCCATGAGGGAGAACCACAAAATGTTTGGTTCATATAATCATGCTGAACTTAATCAAAGCTTCTGGTGTAGCGGTAGGGTTTGAGTTCATATGGGAACTAATATGAAGCGTTGCCTATGGCTCAGGTTTAGCTGGAAACACTTGAGTATGGAGGCCTGGAAGAGCTACCCCATGAATGCTGGCACGTAAGATTGGAAAACACTAGTGCTTTATAAAGCAATAGGATTTCAGATGGTGGTGTCACCTGCTGTCTAATCTTTGACATCTCTAAAATGTCAGAAGATAACTCGGTGTCAAGGAATGAGACTTAGAGCAAAAAGAGCTCTGCAGGCCTGTGGTCACAGGGATGTTTGCTCAAAGCTCAATCCAAGGATTCTCACTTTAAGGCAAGTCCCTCCTTTCCACTCTACCCAGCTTCTCCACAGTCCTATTTGTCTCGTTACTTACCCCATCAATGGCCACCAGCAATGCGTGATGCCTTGGGGTACCTGGGATAATTTGGGCCAGTGCTGGAGGAGACCACATTATTGCTTGTAGTCATCTACATGGCAGACAATTCTTGTTTCTGGTGGTATTTAATTTTGAAAGGTTGTATTTCCTATTTGAGACCAGGCTTTCTGTGGTGTGAGGTGGGATAACTCCACTGGACTTTGATGGTGTCTACCTGGGGAATTCACAGGGGAGCCCTGTCCTGCCTGAGGACAGCCGTTTCTTCTCACAGTACAACTGTGGTGGCTTTGCTATAGCTCATTGCACAGTCATATGTTCTCCTAGACATATGTAAGGCCTTCTGCTGAGGGAACAAGCCCATATTTTCCTTCTGATCACAGCGAGGTATCTTTCTTCCACTGAGGGATAAGCTATCTCAATTTCACTACCTGAGACAAAACATTGTTACCTGAGAAGTAGAAGCATGGTCTCCATTAGCAAGAACTTTGTGGTTCAGATTTATAAATTGTTTCCCTTAGATTATGTTCTTCTGGTATCTACAAGCTATTCCTGACATGAAAACCAGGATGTGCTCTCACTGGGATTGTCCCACTTTATGGAAAAGATTCGCTGTGTATGAAGCAGTCACTGAAATGAGGGCAAGGTTTTGTACTTTCTGTTCCCTTATACATTTTACTCCATGACTATTTGAAGCAAAAACAGATTAACCGGCTCTGGGGCATGGTCCAAGTTTAATCAGGAGGTACCAGAGTCACATTGCCTGTTATTTCCTTTAAATATTCTCTGGGAAATAGAAGAGTGTTGAGAAAGAGGGGTGGTAGGAAATGCTCTCCTGCTCTTCCCCACCCTCCAGCCTACAGAGCAGAGTGGTGATCCCAGGGGAATGGACAGCTGCACTCAAGCTACGATTCAGTTGCCTAAACACAGGCATCTAATCCCATTTGTGAGCTCCAGAGGTGTCTAAAGCATCAATCCCAAGATGGCAGAGGACCTGCAGGAGATACACAGTCATTCCCAGTAGCAGTCCAAGGACAGGCTGGATACTTCAGGATATCTCAGTTTATACTAAGATGCATTTGCTTAAGGAGCTGAATCCTCCCTGTAAACCCTGATCCTTCTCTCTTAACTTCAGGTGTCTGCAGTACAGAGATCTCTGGCTGTACTCCGCATCTTCTTCCAACAGCCAATGGAAGGGAACAGGCACAGTTAGGGCATCATTAACTGGGCTATTTCAAATGTCTCCTTCAAGCTGGGATGAAATCCCATCCTAGACCTGTCTGTCTTGACCCATTCTCTATAAAAGAGGTCTGGACAGCTGCCTTCAAGGTAGACATTTACATCTGGGTGGGTGAATTTACTTCTAACTTTCATAGATCAAGTATATCGACCACCTCCCTGACAAGAACTACCATAGGACAGGTATCATCACTTCATGATGTAGAACTTCCCACATTTATGTTTGGTTATTCCTTTCAGCTCCCTCCCACTGTTCATTATGGCCAGTAAGAAAAGGTTGAAGGGAGATTGAAATAGGTGAAACTAAATGTCCTTACGGTCCTTCCAGCTTCGTTGTTGTGCCTGTTCATGGCTGATCGAGCATCTGGTCTGTTCTCGCGGGCATCCGCAAACTCCCGAGACACCATGCTCCCAAACTCCACGTCCTCGCTGCAGCCCCCCCCATTTCCAGCCTTCCCCAGGAGAGCCCTTGTGGCGGGTGTCACAGCCGCAGATGGTGGCTGAGCCTTCGGCGCAGGATCTGGTCACCGCAAAAGCCACTCCAGCAGAGGCAATGGCATGGACAAAGGCTGATTCCCTGGTAGCTGTGAAAGAGAGAAATCAATGAATAGCGGCCAGTGAAGGGACCACGAGTGGCTTTGATCAGCCCTGTGAACACCTTCGCTCGAAGGCATGGCAGAAGGCCAGGAAACTCTTCTCTTCCTTCTGGTCCAGCTTGGAACTACTCCAAAGACATTTTCTTATCCTAAGAAATAAGCTCCTGTGTAGGCAGGACCAGGCTTGATTCAAGACCACTGAGGTCAGCCAAGAAGTTTCAACTAAGGTCATCCTAAGGTCTTAGCACAGGGCCATGGCAAAACAAAAAACAGGGCACACCTGAGTTTCAGGGGACATACAGAAGATACTATATGGTACTTTGCAGGCAATGCACCACATAGTGATACCCTGAGCTACTGTCTTGGCTTTAGATGCACAGAATTTGGGCTATGTTCCTGGAACATGGAAAATGCAGGTATACACTTAATGATAGTCTCCATCCTTTGTGGTGGGACCAGCACCAGGTAAAGCACCTCTTCCTCCTTGACTGGGAGAGCTGCTGATGGCTGGAAGATAGGATAATGCCAGCATGGCCAGATACTCCCCAATCCTCACTATGTAAACTATACATTGTCCCCACCCTCCATCCTAAGGCCACCTTTTTTTTACCAGGCTGTCCAGTTCACTTAGAGACTGTGTTCAGTATATGACAACTTGCATCTATTCAAAGTTTTACTTACTTGCCCGATTACCTGACAAGGGGACGGGAAATGAGCTTTCCTTTTCTGCCCACTGCCTCAGGCTGGTAGGTGGGATCAGCCAAAAGATGTCATGGTTAGGGATTGAGGAGCCTTAGTCTCTGTGGAGACCTTCCTCCATAGCCTTTCATCCTAGCTGGAGCTGGGTGGGGAAGGGCAGCTCAGCATTAGCCTGGCTTTCCTGGGTGACAGTGCTTTTTTTCTACACTGTGCCAAAATGAAAACCAAACACTTCAAACTGGTTTTTAAATGAGGAATATATCAACATATCACTTTTTATTCCCCCTCCCCCAGTTTTGGTCTCATGAGATTTTGTCATTCACTAGAAATGACCCTGGAGTTCAACACCGCACCTCAGAAAATGCCACTGCAATGCTTTTTGGTTACAGCAAAATGACATTTTTACCACAAACAGGGATTTTCTCAAACCTCTGAGGTAATTCCAAGAAGACACAAGAATTCTGATAACTGGCCTCCCTTAACCACTCCCCCCACGAGGTCACCTTGTGCCTATAGACCACTTAGCCAAGAACACATCTCTGACACGTTTCAGATGGTTTGGCTAGGACAGTGTTGGAATATGGATGGATCCATCAAGGCAGAAGCTCAGGTTTTCAGGTGATGCAGCTTCATCAGCTTCTACTGAGCTTTGCATCAGCTAACGAGGTGCCTACTCAAAACCACTCAAGCCTTCTCTGCACTGTATTTTGCTGATCTGAGCTTTCTCTGAGCATTTTGGCTTAATCTTTGCCCTCTAGATGCTTCCAGGCTTTACTAACGTGAAGAGAGTTTAATACTCCAAGTCAAAAAGCCAACATGTTCTTGGGGAGAAATAAAAACTGCATGCTTGCAGAGAGGTCCCGGCTGGACTGAAGGCTTAAGCAAGCACTGGTGCAACACCACTTTGCTTTGGGAAGAGTACCAAATACAACAATATGCAAATCAAATAATGTGCATGAACTTACAAGCTGAAAGTATGAGCAATGTCCTGGAACATGTTCTCAATGCGCATCGTGAGATTAGTAAGTCACTGAGGGCTAGAACCAAAAAAGGAAAATGCAGGAACCTTCAGTTCCACAATGTGATTTTAAAAAAACCTTGTTCAGCATCTGTCCACTCTGGAGGATCCCAGCTTCCTACAAAAGATGCATCATGCAGTTAATAAGCTGTGTGAAGGCTCAGTTTCTGAGCATGAACAGGTGAGTCCAGTTCTAACAGGACTGGGAACCTGGCATCTTGCCCTTGCCTAAGCCCAGGTGGGATCCAGAAATTGAAACTTCAGGCTTCATATAATGTCTCAAAGGGTATCAATGACCAGCCCTGGAGTCTCTGAAAGGCAAAGGGGAACTTCTCTTAGAAGCCATTCAGATAAGCTGGTGGGACAAATGCCATTACCCTCTGGTAGGGAGGTAGAGGGTATAGTGCCTGAGAATAACCGACACCCCTTCCACTTCCTCCCATTCTGGCCCAACTAATCTTGGAACCTTTTCATAGAATCCTAGAATGGTTTGGGTTGGAAGGGAACTTAAAGACCATCTAGTTCCAGCACCCCTGCCAGGGCAGGAACACCTTCCAGCAGATCAGGTGGCTCCCAGCCCTGTCCAGCCTGGCCTTGGGCACTGCCAGGGCTGGGGCACCCACAGCTGCTCCGGGCAACCTGCGCTGGCACCTCATCACCCTCACAGTGAAGAATTTCTTCCTAATATCTCATCTAAATCTCCCCTCTTTCAGTTTAAAGCCATTCCCCCTTGTCCTATCACTACAGGCCCTTGTAAGACACCCCTCTCCAGCTTTCCTGTCGGCCCCTTTAGGTACTGGGAGGCTGCAATAAGGTCTCCCTGCAGCCTTCCCTTCTCCAGGCTGAACAGCCCCAGCTCTCCCAGCCTGTCTGCACAGCAGAGGGGCTCCAGCCCTCTGAGCATCTCCATGGTTTCCTCTGGACTTGCTCCGAAAAGTCCATGTCCTTCTTATGTTGGATGCCCCAGAGCTGGACACAGCACGGGGGGGGGGGGGGGGGGGGGGGGGGGGGGGGGCGGGGGGGGGGTGTGTCTCACGAGAGTGGAGCAGAGGGGGAGAATCCCCTTCCTTCACCTGCTGGCCATGCTTCTTGTGATGCAGCCCTGGATTTGGTTGGCTTTCTGTGCTGCAAGTGCACATTGCTGGGTCATATTGAGCTTCTTCCACCAACACCCCCAAGTCCTTCTCAGGGCTGCTCTCCATCCGTTCTCTGCCCAGCCTGTGTTTGTGCTTGGGATTGCCCCGACCCAGGTGCAGGACCTTGCACTTGGCCTTGTTGAAGCTCATGAGGTTGTCAGGGTCCCTCTGGGTGGCATCCCTTCTCTCCAGAGTGTCGACTGCACCACACACCTCGGTGTCATCAGCAAATGTAAACTTTGCTGAGGGTGCACTTGATCCCACTGTCCCTGTCACTAACAAAGATATTAACAGTGCTGGTCCAGTATGGACCCCTGAGAAATGGCACTACTCACTGGTCTCTACTTGCACATTGAGCCGTTGCCTATAACTATTTGAGTGTGAGCATCCAGCCAAATCCTTATCCACTGAGCGGTCCATCCATCAAATCCATGTGTCTCCAGTTTAGAGACAAGGGAGTTGTGTGGGACAGTGTGGCTGTCACTGGTCACCTCCTTATTTTCCAGGTGCCTTAGCACAGCTTCCAGGAGGATCTGCTCCATGATCTTGCCAGGCACAGAGATGAGACTGACTGGCCTGTAGTTCTGCAGGTCTTCCTTGTTTCCCCTTTTCCAGTCAGTGAGAACTTCACAAGACTGGCAAGACCCCTTAGATATGATGGATAGTGGCTTAGCAGCTTCATCCATCAGTTCCCTCAGGACCGGCAGATGTATTCCATCAGGTCCCATGGACTTGTGCACCTTCAGGTTCCTTAAATGGTCTCAGCCCTGCTCTTCTCCTGCAGCAGGTGGTTCTTCATTCTCCCAGTCCCTGTTTTTGCCTTCTGTGAGTTGGGCGGTGTGGTTGGAGCATTTGCCAGTAAAGACTGAGGCAAAAAAAAGTTGTTGAGTACCTCAGCCTTCTCCATATCCCCGATAACCAGCTTTCCCATCTGCTTTCAGAGTGCGCCCACATTTTCCCTAGTTTTCCTTTAATCATTGATGTATCCATAGAAACTTTTCTTGTTGCCCTTGATGTGTCCAGCCAGATAAAATTTTATGAGGACTTTAGCTTTCCTAACCTGATCTCTGGCTGCTCAGACAATTTCTCTGTATTCCTCCCAGGCTACATGTCCTTGTTTCTGCCCTCTGTAGGCTTCCTTTTTGTGTTCAAGTTTGTCCAGGAGCTGTTCATCCATGCAGCCTCCTGGCATTTTTGCCTGACTTCTTCTTTGTTGGGATGCATCATTTCTGACCTTGGAGGAGGTGATCCTTGAGTATTAACCAAATTTCTTGGGCCCCTCTTCCCTCCAGGACTTTATCCCATGGTATTATACCAAGCAGATCTCTGAAGAGACCGAAGTCTGCTCTCCTGAAACTCAGGGTAGTGATCTTGCTGTGCACCCTCCCCACTGACTTAATGATCTCAAATTCCACAATTTCATGGTCACTGCAGCCAAGGCTTCCCTTGAGCTTCACATTCCCTACCAGCCCCTCCTCACTGATGAGAACAAAGTCCAGCATAGCACCTCTCTTCACTGGCTCCTCTGTCGCTTGGAGAAGGAAGTTACCATCAATGCATTCCAGGAACCTGCTTGATTGCTTATGCCCTGCTGTGTTGTTCCTCCAACAGACAGTGGGGTGGTTGAAATCCCCCATGAGGACCAGGGCTTTTGAATGTGGGGCTGCTCCTGTCTGTCTAAAGAGGGGCTCAACCACTCAGTCTTCCTGGTCAGGTGGCCTGTAGCAGACCCCCACTATAATGTCATCTGCCCTGGTCCCTGCCCTCCCTTTAATTCTGACCCATAGGTTCTTGATTGGCTCCTCATCCATCCCCAGGCAGACCTCCATGCACTCCAGCTGGTCATTGACACAGAGGGTGACACCCACTTCTAAAGAGCCTGTAGCCTTCTGTCAAGCCATAAGAGCCATCCCACCAGGTCTCAGTGATGCCAATAAGATCATGCCCCTGCAGGCTCGTGCAGGTCTTTAACCCCTCTTGTTTATTCCCCGTGCTACGCGTGTTTGCATAGAGGCATTTAAGTTGGGTCCCAGATGAAGGTGACTGACTGAAGCTGCCTTTTGATATGCTGCTATGCCATGGACAGGAGAGGGAGATGATAATTCTTATTCTTCTTCCCCCTTCTGTCTGATGGCTGTAGCGGCTAAAGCATGCCGCTTGGGTAGGTTAGCCCTCACCTCTTGGGAATCACCCCTTCCTCTGCTCAGGAGAGACCTGATTGAGGCCTTTGGCTATCTGGGAAGGTTCTGTAGGTGCTGAACTGATGTTTGCAAATTCTGTGGAGAGGCACTGAAAAGAAAGCATCTACAGCTATGATGTTTGTGTAGAAAACCTTCTCTTGTGTGGGTATGAGAGGGGTGGCCTTGACTTGGAAGTCCACAGGTCATGGATCGCACCGGGACTTCAGCAGGAGCCATTAGCTCAAAACAGAGGTATTTCTCTGTGCGTATGTGTGCAGAGCTCACCAACACCCAGGGAGCTTCAGGCAACGCAGCCGGAGGGTCTGCAGAACTTCTGTATTCACCAGGACTTGGTTGCAGCTGAACAAGGAGTTAAGAGGACAGCCCTGGCTGTAGATCCTCCATCCTAAATCCCAGGTCCATTACCTAAGCTCTTCACTATCGCTAGCCTCTACTGCAAGCCTACAACTCGAGGAGGGTTGTGATAGGATTTGCCATAAGAAGCACTGATTATACTTGGCTCTCCTCTTCCCAGAAAGAGCCCGATGCCTTTTACAGCCTGTGCACGCCGTAATCACTCCCCTGCTTTTGAAATGCAGCCACCCCTGGGGTGGAGTGCAGCCACCACTTAACAGCACACAACAGGAAGCAAATAGCATTGTATCTGATGGTAACTACCTGGGGAATGTAGGCAGGCAGAGCAAAGCAGCTGAGATCTGGCCCCGGGCACTGAGGTTAGGAGTTTGTCTCTTGAGAAAGTTGCAGCCGATCTCTTAATGACTCTACGAAATTAGGGCACTGGGTTTACAGCTCCTACCCCTAACTTAAGGCACCGAGTTCAATATTGACGCAGATGGAAGAGCGCCATTGCGTGAATCACGTCCTGCCACCTCCTAAGTTATAGGACTGTCCTCCGATTACTAAGCAGACCTGACCCTGCTGAGCTCTGAAGAGCTCCCCAGCCTGTAGCCGGAGGCAGTGTGGCTGCAGGAATGGGGGAGGAGTGTATAAAGATACAGATAAGCAGAAGGAAAGCATGCACTTGTAATGGAAATGAGGGGTTATTAAGGTGCCATATAAAAATGCAAGAGACTTCGCAAAGATAACAGGAAAGCGCAGTATATTTGTCAGGTCGCCTCATTCCTCTCTGGGTGGTTCTGGTAGCAGAAGACAAGCAGCTCGTTATGACTTGAAGAGAGCTTCTGTAAAGGCATCCGGCAAGAGAAGGTTAATAGGGACTCATGCCTCTTGGGGAAGCTGACTTAAGAGCATTTTTACCACTCTGTTTTCACCGCAGCATAAGGTCAGCTAGAAAATGTTGCCCATTTCTTCTGCTGCAAGCTCTGCCTTCAGCTTGTCTAACTCCTGCCTGCTCCTGAGTTTTCCTGCAGGGCTTAGAGACTTGGATGGCAGGTGCTGCAAGGTATGCTGTTCTGAACCCTTTTGAGGGAGTTGACTGTTAGTGAACAAGGGGCTGAGACGTACAGAGGGCCTGTAAGGATGCTTTGTAGCTGCCCTCTGATGCAGGGGACTCCAAGTCACTGGTCACTTCTGGAAATCGTTTCTTAAAGAGCCCAGACCATGAAGCTGAGAGCCTGAATGTCCTGTGCAGACCAGCTCCAACTACCCTGGCTCAGCAGCAAAAACATCTTGAGGTGCAAAAACTACAGGTCTGAGCAGCAGCAATATGATGGTTGAGAGGCCCGAGGATGAGGTGACCTGAGATTTGATTTCCTGCTTCACAGGGCTTTTTTATGTGACTTTGGGAAAATCCTTTAGTCGGTCTGTGCTTCTGCTTCCTTACCCATACACCCGAGGAGAATCCTGCTTATCTCCTCAGGAGACTGCAATGCTAAATTCAGCAATGTCTTCAGAATTGTGGGCAGAAGATGTTGGAGCCAAACAGAGCGTCATCAGGTTGTGGGATGAAGAAGGCAAATGAATAACCACATAAATATCTCAATTGCCTTATATATTAAATCTTCTCTTGTGTGTTCTTCTGCCCAGACAGTGACCTATTTTCCCTGAATCTTTCTCTGAATGGCTAAATGATTAACCCCAGGTCAGGTAGATATCCCAGATATGTGGGAGGAAGGACTGTGGTGATGCAGAAGAATGAACATAATGTTTTATTTGGTCTTTAAAAGCTACAGCCCCTTTTACTACCTTCATATCCATAGCGCTGAGCCCTGTCACCCCCAGTCTTGATACCCTAAACCTTTCCCTCCTCCCCAACCAGTGGCCTGGTGGTAACAGCAGGTTCATGGGGCAAGGCAACACAACCCACCTTCAGATGTGTTGGGAGCTGAAATTGCAAGTCCCTTGTCCTGGATCACAGCTTGAATAACTAGGTGGTATTTTAGAAAGGGGGCACTGCTGTTTCCACTGCCTGCTCTTAGAAAGAAAACTGAGATCTGTGCAGTCAAAGAAAGAAAGAAAGAAAGAAAAGAAGGGAAGGGAAGAGAGAAAGAAAAAGGGGAAGGGAGAAAGAAAGGGAGGGAGGAAGATATCTTGTTTGAGATGGTTCTGGGCTGTACATCTTGCAAGGAAGGAAGCAGATCCTAGCAGCTGGAGAACAGACAGCCAAGCAGTAGAGATGGACCCTGATCTAAGGGTTTTCCACTCAGTGTGCCACTTTTCCAGATGGTCCTCCTGAAGGTGTAGAAGTTCCTGTGCAAAGGAAACCTTGATGCCTCCAGGGTGATGCCTCACACTGACTCTGCTGTGTGAAGACAAACTTCCCATGCCAATAACTGTTTACTGCCCAGGACCATGTCACCATCCTTTTTGAAACATAGCTCTTTGAGTAAGACACTGACTTGATGCCTTTTTGGGCTCATTAACGTATAAACAACATGGAAAAGAACAAATTTGTCCCAGATAACTCCTGGACATCTATGACAGTTAAGGAAAGAGTTCCCACATCTTAGCCACTCCTCCCAGCCATCATGAGCATGTCTGCTTTTGAATGGAGGCTCCTACTCCCTGTTCCACACTAGGAAAGACACTGTCATGGTAGGACTGCAAGTCTTGAATTTCTGACACTGCAGACTTCTTAAGTGCCCCTGGGAGAGTCACTTAGCAAGCAGTGCAAAATGGAGAAAAGACCTCATCTGCTTAGCAGGACTGCAGGGGGAGACATGCGGTTTTCTCTGAGCTTCATTTTTCAAAGCTAAAAGACAAGAGAAAGCTACCTGTTGTGTCAGCTGCTTCAGGCACCCAAACACCCATCTTTGAGGGGCAGAAGGTGTAAAGTCTTTCCAGCACTTGTCTGGTAGGACACGCACCCAGGGAGTGCGAGAAAGGGTTTCAATTCCCTCCTTGGTTTGAGGGATTACAAACCCAGAGCTGTCATGTTTAGGATTTACACATCAGTTGGCACTACGTTGACTCTAGATTAAAAAAAATAAAATATATATATACACACCTCTAAGTAATCTCCAGGAGCCAATAAACTGGGGGAAGACTGGCGTTTATTACTTAGAGCCAGCACAGACCTGCTCTTACACTGGGGGGGCCTGTCCTGACAGCTCATTTTCCCCCCAGTTACTGTGGTTTGGGGTCCTTCTTGCAGGTTAGACATCACAGGGATTGCAGGGGAGGAAGGTGGTGAGGAATTTGTGAAGTGAGCTTTGAGAGTTTTGGAAGCTCAGTCTTTGACTTCAGTCAGGTGAATTTTGTTTTTGACTGGAGTATAAAGAGGACTACCCAGCTGCTGTCAGCACAGTGGGGTTTTCTCCTTGAATCCATCAAGAGAGCCACCTCACCGAGATGCGGGAGGAAAGCTGTGCTGTTCCCTTGTGGGAAGGGTCACCCATGAACTCCTCCACGGTGAAAGCTAAACCAGAGGGGCTGGAATGAAAAGCCATGTTACATTGCTTTGAATGAAAAGGAAGGATGCCAGAAAAGATTGATACCAAGCGCTCGTCACCATGGATGCGGGAGCTGAAGCACTGGTGGTGTAAGAGTCAGTGCCTGCTCATTAGAGCCTACACTGAGCCAAGGCTGGAGAAGATGGCCTCAGCTGTGAAGGGTACCTCTCAGAGCTACCTTGGGCCAAAGCCTCATCACTTGTTAAGCAGATGTTAAATGACCCCCAGGAGAAGTGGATTTCTTTAGGCTTACTCTGACAGCCTTGCAGGCGCAGCTACTTTCAAAATAGCAGAAATGAAATCCAATGGGACTGATGAGTCAGAGCTCACAGGAGCTGCAAAAACATACGCAGACGTCACTGTTGGCTTGTGCTGCCATAAACGGCATTGCCTGCTGGCCCTGAAATCTGCGCAGGATGAGCAAGGACCACCTGCAGCAACACAGCCTGGCTTGTTCCAGATACCGGCACAAGACAGAATCATTTACATCAGAAAAGGCCTTTAAGATCATCAAGTCCATCACTAAAACATGTCCCTAAGCACCACCTCTACATGTTTTTTGAACTCTTCCAGGGATAGTGACACCACCACCTGACTGGACAGCCTGTTCCAGTGCTTGACCACCCCTTCAGTAAAGAAATTTTTCTTAATATTTGATCTAAGTCTGTCCTGTCACAGCTCGAGGCAGTTTCCTCTTGTCCTATTGCTTGTTACTTGGGAAAAAGAGACCAACTCCCACCTCACTACAACCTCCTTCCAGGTAGCTGTAGAGAGCAATATACCCCAGTCCTCTGCGTAGGTGGCCTCTGTGATAAACTTGCCAACCAGCAGATGCCTCAGAGCCAAGAACTGAGAATTCAGGACATGGGGATGATGTCCCCTACCTTACAATACTCTTTGCACTAGAGGGGGCTTATAAGAAGGGTGGGGGCATGTCACATCACTATCAAAACTAGCCAGCTGCAACAAGACTTTTACCATCCCATCCCAGGTTAACTTCAGTAAGCAGCTCCCACACCTTGCCCCAGCACAGCCACCAACCCCCCACAAGGTTTCAAAAGTTCATCTACTGTCTGGGCTGTTTCTTCAGCCTCTTCAGTCCAGTCCACCTGCTTCTTGCCTCTGCTGTGCCTGGACTTCTCCCAGCTGCTCTTCCAGCCAACCTTTCCTCACCCAGAACCCCTTTCTTCTCCCAGGGCCTCTCCTTGTCTCTCCCACATCCAGGGCACACTCTCTCCTCCCTCTGCTTCTTCCAGGTCTCCCTTCACCCAGCACTCCCCTTCCATCCCCCTTTGAGCTATTTAACTACTTAGCAGGAACCAGCCACAGCTGCACCTTATCCACATCAGCCAGCCCACCGCCCCTGAAGCCAGCCCACAGCTGTGTATTATCAATGTTAATTAACCTGCCTTCATTCCTCTACAATTCCTCTACAGGGGCAGTCTTTTTAGTAGGGCCTGCTGCATTAGGACAAAGGGTAATAGTTTTAAACTAGAAGAGGGTAGATTCAGACTAGATATGAGGAATAATTTTTTTTTGTGCTGAGGGTGGTGAGACACCAGCACAGGCTGCCCAGAGAGCTGGTTGATGCTCCATCCCTGGAAACATTCAAGGTGAGGTTGGACGGGGCTCTGAACAACCTGGTCTAGTTGGAGATGTCCCTTCTCCCTGCAGGGGGTTGGACTACGTGGCCTTTAAAGTCCCTTCCAATCCAAACCATTCTATAATTCTGTGGTTCTAAGAAATAAAGGGTCACATCTCAGAGCACAGGACATACTTCTCCCCAGGGAAAAAAGGAGGGAAGGTGGGAAAAAAATGTTAAAAGACATTTCTTTTTTTTTCTTCTTTTTTTTTTTTGTTCACAAAGATGCAAATGGTTTGCCAATCAGAACTATTAAATATTGGCACGGCACCAGGTGAAGATGGAGAACAGGGAACCCCTTGGCACACGCCAGCTGACAGATCCATCCATGCTGCAGAGACAATGCCCAAGTGCTGGAGGGGGAGAAGCATTGTTCCCATCATAGAGGAGGAGGAGGAGGATCACAGAGGTGTCATGGCTGCTTTGAGCCTGACATTGCTTGTGGGGAAAATACAGGGAACGTTGGAAACAAAATATTGGCTCTCGTAGCCTTGGAGGCAGGCGAGCTTCAGTTTCACCACATTCCTCTCGATTGTAGCAATAGAGGATCCCGTATCAGATAAACCAACTGAAAGGGTTTTACATAAACTGTCTGGCTCAGCCTCAAACTTCCTTCAGCTCCTCTCTGGAGCAGCCCCTGCTCCCAGCGTTCATATTTCCCCTGACTCATCCTCACCAACCTCAACATGTTGGTCTCCTGCAACAGCATCTCCTGGCCTAGCACCAAAGGCTCCTCAATTACCCCCTTACCCCTTAAAAGGGGAATCCTTGCACATGGTTGCTGTTTGCTTTCAAAGATGCACCTTCCACCTGTTAGGAAAAGTGGAAGGGAGCGAGCTGTGGCCTTGGATGTGCTCAACACAAGGACTATAAAAGAAGGGGACAGGTCAGACTTCTTGCTGGGAAGGTGAATCATTCCACAGACCACATTCCCAGATGTGACAGCATGTGCTGTATTCATACTAGGTACATTGGAAAGCACTTTCCAAAGGCAAAGCTTTAGGAAGAGATCCTGAGCTGCTTTAAAGCTTCTTTACGCTGTGTCACTCCCAAGTCTCAACACCAAGCAGCCAAGTGCCCTGAGCCTGATTTTCTGCTCTATCACAGCAGCATCAGTCAGGAAGTCCTTGTTGTTACCCTGAGAAGACCCTGGAGGCTTTAGGAAGGTCAGAGCCTGGTGACTGCCTCACCCAGTGGCCTACAAATACTGCTCACAGTCCCTCTCTGAACACAAGTGATTCTGAAACTCTGCCTCAGTTCCCCCCATTTGCAAAAATGAACAAAATTCATATATCATGGCACATAAAAAACCACTCATAAAGCCATTTAAATGGTGATCACTATTGAGTGAAACCACAGACCACATCTGACGTATTGTCCATACAGGACAGAGACAGAAAGCTCAGCTTACACTCTATAGCCGAAGCATTGAGCATCCTTTCAACCTACAACATTACAGAGGTGAGGGACAGAAGGGAGGACTTTTCTTCTCACCCAGTACTGCATGATGCTTTATTATCCTAGGAGTGATGCTTATGCTTGGTTCACTCTCTTTCCACAGGGTCTTCCATGAGAACATCAGTCCCTCAAGCTGCCTCTGTGCTGAGCTGTGTGGACATGGCTACTTTCTTACCAGCACCTTATCTGTGCTTAGAGCCATTATAGGTCTTGGCAGTAGCTCCATGACTTTCCAGAGCAGCTCTGTGTTGCACAGAGAAGACCTGTGAGAGCTATATAACCTCCCATCGATCTTGTCTAGAAGAGCATGATTGCATGGGATGCTTTGGACAAGAGCAGAGCCTAAATGATTGTCCGGGATCCCTCGGACACAGAAGGATCAACAAGTCCATGCCTCAGAGAGCTGTTTGTAAGACTACAGTCTCGGCGTAGATTTAGAGACTGATCTGAATGGTTTGGAGCCAAACACCAGTGAAAGCCCAACGCCTGCTGCCGTTGTCAGGTGTATAGGCTTGTTCCAGGTTTCGCAGTCTTTAGCAGCATTTCCCAAGTGGGTTTATCTCCAAGTCTGGGGAATCCTGCTTTGCAAAAAATGCAGTCCTTGGGGGCTGCAGATAACGGAGGCTTTCAGCTCTAAGCCCTGAAATGGGGGGGGGGGGGGGGGGGGGGGGGGGGCTCCAAGAGCTAATGGGGAAATGCAGCTTTGGAGTACCCACACTGCAGCAAGTGATGTCCACCAGGAGCTGCCCCACAGACCCATGCTGGGCTCTGCATGATGCCACAGCCTATGCCCTTTGCGGAAAGCCAGGCCAGTTCCAGGTCCAGCTGATTCTGCACTGTTTCTCATCAAAATCCGGCTCTGGGATTTTTTTTTAACCTTTTTATCCTTTTAAAAATCAGGCCCCTAAATGCAAAGCCTTATGCAAATGCAAAGCATAATAACAAGAAGCTAACCACACTTTTGCATATCGTAAAGGAAAGGTTAGGTTTGGGTCCCATCTGTGTTTTGAACGAAGTTCTGATTGAGTTCTTGTTTCCTCTGAACCAGCGTGCTAGTGTCAACACATCCCTGGGAAGATGAAAGGCCCTAAAAAGACATTTGATCAGATTAGCTGTGATTCAGATCATTGGAGGGAAATTATTAAATGGGCAATTCCTGCCAGGGAACATGAAGATAAGACAGAATGTTGGATTGAAGGAGGTTGGATTACCAAGCTTGTAAAATCCTGAAGGCCAAGTTCCTCTAAAACACCTGAAGGGAACTTTTTTTTTTTTTTAATATTTTTTTTTTTTTTCGGCTGGCTGCTTACAGTGATCGTTGCACCCAGCACAACAGAGCTGCAACCTCCAGTGCGGCGCTCGCACTTCCAAACCTTTCGGACTCTACTGAAACAGGTAAAGCCAGATCGTCAGATGCTGGAGCAGCCCGGCAGCCTTGTGTGCGGTGCTGGGAGCGGGGCTGGTGCTCCCTGGTGCCCTCCCAGCCCTCCTGTGAGCCGAGGGTGGGTCGAGGGCTGGAATGCTCTCCCTAATTAGCTACTGTCAAAATAACCCCAGGTGATCACTGGTAACCAGACCCCCAAGACAGGCAAATCAGCAGGACAGTCTGATATCAGTAACCCAAGTCTGGTACCTGCGAAGCAAGCATCCCTCTATCTCTCGCTCTATCGCGCTATCTCTCTGTCGATCTAATCATTACCATGGATGTCTCCCTACCTACCCTGCTTAATGCAAGTACGTTTTATCTGTCTTTCTGTTGGCTTGGTCATGTGTGAAACGCTCGGTGTCTGATCACCCCCCTCCCACCGTCCCAATCCCCCCCCTCCCACCATCCTATAAATGCCGCCTTCTGAATATTTCATCGCTGTCTCGAGTCCTGAAGCAGCACGGTCCCCTCGGCCCTTCAAACTGCCCTGAATTACCCCGAGCCCTCGTCTCCCCAACCGTCCGATGGCCCTGGGAGGCTCTGGACAAAAGCAAGCTGTGTGCCAATTGGGGGTTATTAGCAGAGATACAGCGAGCTCATTGTGGCAGGACCGAGTCCTTAATGAAAGGGGAAGATGGAAAAGGAGCAGGGAAGGACCGGGGTGAAATTCTCCGGGGTGTGTTCCAGGTTAAAGGATCATCGGGGTCCCTTCTGGCCTCAAAAAAAAAAGACAAGGAAAAAAAAGGCAAGCCCCAAAGACTGCTATGCAAAACAGCCCTGCTGGTCAATAGGATACGGGGAAGAAAAAAAATATAATTGTATTCTGTTATCAGAAGCAACATGGTCGAACAAAAGGATTGCCTTCGCCCACCTGAGAATGGAATGTGAGGCTCCATTTCGCTGCTCTGATCGTATTTGACAGCCCCCCTCGAGACTGCCTGGTTGGTATGGCAAATCGTCCTTATTACCTGCTGGGGTGAATGAATCTCCCTTTGTGCTGGCACTGTCACGCTGCATTAGGTTGACAATGGCCCGAGATATTTTATATGAAATTTGCCCTCACTTGTGATTAGCCAGCACCAACTAAGTCATAGCAACCTAGAACTATGCATTGGCCGGGCCCCGTTGTCGGCCGAAAGGGAAATCCCTATTCAAATGGTTTAATAAAACAATCTAAAGGGCGTGTGAATCGTGAAAAGCATTTTCACTTTTCTCTTTAGCTTAATCTCATGGTCGCTGGGATATTGTGCTCTGAGCAGACCCCAGCAGGGTGTGGGCTAAGGTCCCCCATCAACTTCTTTTACAGCCTCCTTTTCTGTGAGTTAATGATATACCGGTGTGATTGCCTCCCGCAGCAAGAAGAAACACGCATTTGATGAAAAGGATGGACCTCCTAACACATCCTAAATGGCAACAATTTCTCATCCAAAGGTCACAGGTCATAACCTGGATTTTGAATCACCACCCAGATCTTTTTCAAAGCCCTGCTAAATCTGAGGGATTCTGCAAGGCCGTTTTACACACACAGACACACACACACACACACACAGAGACACCGCGTTATCTCCAGAGGTTCCTGCTCCGCTTGAGTCCTGAGTTTAGTGTTTGGATACAATTGGATTTTCCCCTGTTTTTGGGCTACAGTTTGCTGCCATTCACATCCCCTCAACCCCAGGTTGCAACCAAGGGGAAAGTACAAGACAGAGGCGGGCAATGCAGAGATGCATAGTGGCTCTGCAAGGCACCTCCTGAGCATCCCCAGAGGGTCACCCGGAGCTTGGCGGTGCCCGGGGTGCAAGCAACACCCTCGGTTAAATGAGCAGCTGGCCCTTCATCCAAACCCTGCCACGCTCCCAGCCCCAAGCATCACCTCCAGCAAGGCTCTGAGGTCTCAGAACTCTCCCCGCTCACTTGCAGGTGTAGAAGCTTCCCCCAGCACTGACCCCTCGATAAGTAAGGTCTCCCACGCACGGGCGAGATCAGCCGCAGAAACTTGGCTGTGGGGCAGGGTGGGAGGAAAGGGAAGGAGAAGCGTAGGGTTCCCCTTTCACATTTTTGCTCCTCTTCCTCACCTGGGCCAGGAAGCAGAGGAGGGCAGCGGCGGGTGCGGGGTCTCTGCAAGGCTAGCTGAAGGCCGGGTGCTCATCTTAGCATTTGCCTCAGCAGAGCAACGCTTCGCGTCTGCGAAATGAGGCTGGAAATCCCCGGGGAAACAAGCTCCCTCATGAACCTCCTGCAGCCAAGCTTCCAAGCACAAACGAAAGGCGAAGGGGAAAGCAGCACGGGAACCTGTTTTGTTTTCCCTGCTTTCCTCTTCTCCATTCACTCCCGCTTCCCACCGTGAAGCCTTAGCCCAGGTGGGGGGTTCCTCTCGTGGTTGTATCTCAATATTCCCCCTCGGTTTTTTCCTACCAGAGCTCAGCGAGGAGAGCGGGGCTGCAGGGGGCACACACAATGAAAGCAGCCCAGGCTCTCAGGAGGGACCCTTTTGGTTTTCCAAATCCACATTAGCCTCTCCTAGAAGGTGTTCACACTAGCTGGGGTATGCTTCCATCGCAGCTCTCCAGGTAATCATAAGCTATCTGGGGCAAGGAGTGATTTTGTTATGATGTGCTTGTACAGTATTTACCACAATGAGGCCCTGATCTCTGCTTGGGGCCTCAGAGTCTACTGTAATACAAATAATTAACCATAATAGAGCTGGGAAAATATCTTAATAAAACCATGGAATCAATTTGAGGCAATTAAGCAATTTTTTGGTTTGCAGAACTTTTTGCTTTACAGGCTCAATCTGGAGAAGGAAGGGGGGTTCTGGGTGCTGGGGGCACTGCAGGCAACTGCTCACCCTCCTGCAGCAGGCTTTGGCAAGCTCCTTTTTTTTTTTTTCCTGTGGGTTTCAGTTTCACCTACTTGGGGAGGCAGAAAATTCTTCTGCAACTCCCAAAGCACAAAAGCCACTTTTTATAAATAGCTCATAAGAGGAAGCATGGCTTGGAGGCTGGATCTGTGGTTGCTGAGGGAGAAGGGGCTCAGTCCCCAGCAGCGTGACTTTCCAACAGCTCATCTGCCCTGCCTCTGCCCCACTTGCCCACCTGTGAAATGGGGAGCAGTCACAATCTTCCTGCTTTCTAATCCCAAGCACTTTTGGATGCAGAGAGCTGCTACAGCAGTGGGGATTGCAGACCTATTTAGACAGAGAGGAATAAGAAAACTGCAAAGCCCCGGACACAGACTTGATGATTTATAAGCAATTTTATGTCAGCAGATAAGCTTTGGTTGACAGATACTCTGATTATAGCTGAAGCTCTTGTATAATTTGTAAGTGGAAAGGGGAGCTAAATATATTGAACACTTGTTTAAAGCTGTATTCAGTTCCGTACTTGTCCGTCACGGAGGGAGTGCATGTGAGGACACTACAGCAAGGAGCACAGCTTTTGAGGATGGGCAAACTAACAAATCTACTGGCTTACCCATCCAAAACAATAACCTCGAGAACTGAATTACAAAACCCTTTCCTGAAGGAAATAGCTGTCTCCTCCACAAACTCATCCACTGGCCAAGTGAATGCAGACCCTAAACTTCGTCATGCACAGATCTTCTATGGCCAAGCCGTTGCAGGAACTCCGATGACCAACAGCCATGTTCTAAGAGGCATTCCCTTCAATCTTTCAGTCCTAGGAAGACACAATCAGAATAATTACACCAGAAAAAGTAGAAAAGAGGCTATCCCTCCATACACCACTGTGCATTGGGAGTATGGCTAAGACAAGCCTGTGAACTGGTGATCAGCCTGATGTTGGTCCCAGAGATGGAGAAATGAGTCCTAATACTTCAAAACTGAAGGAAAGGTTCTACACCGCAATGCTTTTGAAGTAGACCACACTATCTACTGCACGCATGTCCTAATAACAGTTCACTTCATTTACCACAAAGAGCTAGCCTGTCATGCTGCTGGACGGAAGATGTCATCAGTTTGATTTGGGAAGCCGAGCAAAAACATGCGAGGTGAATACTTGGCTAAGGAGACCACCTGGCAGTCTGTCATACCCAGAATAAGACAAAGAGCTTGAGTTCTTGGTGAATATGATACCACAGAAATGAGATAAATGGAAGTTTTCCATCAGCTTCACTGTCAAATGATAAAGAGGCATTAAATAATAGTAATACTAAAATAGTAATACTAAAATAGTAATAATAATAATAATAATAATAATAATAATGATAATGATAATAGACCTCAAAACAATTTCGAAGTTGTAGATAGATGTTGTCAAGACTCAGTTCTCCTGCTGCTACGTGATCCCTCCCACAATCAGAACTGCAACACAGTTGTGGCCTGCATGAGATAGCTACTTGACCTTATGAAAACCCCACAACCTGCTGCAGAAGCAAAGGATATCAAACACGTCCAGACCATTCTCTCAGCCAGTCATCATTTTTGTTCATCAGACAAAGCAGCTTCATAAATCTTATATTTACCTTATTTTGCCCAGGTTTCTTGAGCTCAAATAACACCCACCTACCTAGTTACAGAGATGCAGTTTTCTCGCCCAGCCCCATGCCATAGACTGGTTAGCCCTCATGATGAGCAGAGCTGGAAGTATGCAGAGATGCTCTCTCCTATGGAGATGATCTCTGCTGGTCTGAACTGCATATGGGCTTTGCCCTCCCAGGCAAGGAAAGTGATGGGCATCCAGAATGTGCATCAGCTCCAGGAAGGGACCTGAAACTCTCTGAAGAGGGATGGGGGCTGTGAGTGAGTGGGAAGAAGAGGCAGGTGCTGTGGGTTTTGATCCTGCTTCAATCTCTGTCTCTGGGTTCACCCATTTTAAGCCAAATGATAACATTTCCTTTGATGAAGCATTCCCTTCCTCAGGCTATATGTCATTATGGTATTTTTGCTTCTTCACTTTCACATTGGGAGGCTGTACCAGAGCTTTGCCAACCTGATTGCACAAAAACTTGCAATTCCGGCTTATACTTCTCATTCTTACTGCTTCTAATTCACCAAACACCTGATTGCTCTTATGTCAGCCCTGCCCTTGTATTTGACAACTGGACATGCCGTTATTCTTGATTTTGCATCTGCTGTTCTGCTATAGGTTCTTAAAGAGCATCCACATCCCATAGCTATGGGTGTGTGCACTCCAGAGTTGGTGGGAACAACTCATGGCTCCTTATCCGGCATCTTAACTTGGTGGGGGGAGGAAGGCTGATGACCTGTTCTGCCTGCGCCATCCTTGGTGACTTTAGTGGGAGTGAGTGGAAGGCATTTGCCAAAGTGCTGGAGGATCCCAGTACCTTAAGGGTTTACTGACAGTGCACATCGCTTTCATCCCTGCCTATCTTACAGCAACAGAATCAAAGCTACGCATCCTGCACTCTCTTGGGACGGGAGCTGCTAAAGATTCCTCTCTTGCTGTTAAATGTAAGCTCCCTTGGTGGCAACACTGCTGCTGCCCTATGTAATGAGTGGGGATAGATGATATGTGAAGTGCGGGGGGGGGGGGGGGGGGGGGGGGAAAGAACAACCAAGAACCCTTAGGAAATGTCTTTGAAAATAAGTTACTGAATAAATTGTAAATATATTTTGGCCATCAGCAGAACAACATGGGACCTGATTCTCCTCTTGGCCTGATGTAAATCGGAATAGCCTTTATCTAATTCAGTGGAAGTGGCAGGAAAGTTAAGACAGTGTAATTAGAGGTGTATCTTGGTACAGGAGTATTTTCTTCCTACAAAAAGCTTACTTTTTCTAATGAGACCCCCTCACTTCTTGCTATTTCGCATGAAACTGCTATCTAGATGCACCAGTCTCAGCCCTTGCTCCAGAAAACCTTAGAATCACAGTTATCAGACTTGGCCCTTGCACCCTTCTGCCCAAAGGCAGGATCCACTCTGCCTGAGCTACCCCTGACAGATGTTTGTCTAACCTGTTCTTGAAAACCTCCCAGGTTGGAGCTCCCACCCCTTCCCCAGGCAATCTATCCTCATGCTTCACTGCCCTTACCGTTAGCCCGCTCTTCCTAGAGCCTAGCCCCAGTCCCCCAGCTGCCACTGAACGTGGAGGAGAACTTATCCAGTTCACCTGGGCAAACCAAAGGAGGAGGTGGAAGCTCAAGGAAGAGGGGAAAACGAAGTAACGCTGTGAAGTTGCGTGGCAGATCAGTGGCAGGTCTGGGAATAGAGCTCAGGTCCCTTGACTCCGTGACTTAAGCCTGCGTAAGCCAGGGAGCCCTTACCTCATTAATCCCACTGGGTACCCTGCCTTTTCATGGCCTTCTCTCTTGCTTCCGTCTCTCATGTTAATTTCCCTTGCCTGCCAGCATCTCACATGTACCCTCAGAGGGAGAGGCTGTTGTTACATACGCAGTCTTCGACTGATTCATCCCTTTGCTTATACATGACTAACACTCATACTATTTGTCTAACTATTTCGATTGATGTACATTTATTATGTAAAAATTTAATTAAAGTGTTATTCATAAAAAAATATCTGGGCCAATTTAATTTTTTTTAAATACCCAAAGGGAATATTTCAATTAGAGACTAAATGCCAGAAAACACTGTCAGATTCCTCCTCCCCCCCCCGCCCCCAATCTGTAATCAAAGCAGCAGGTCTTGATATTATAAAGAAAAAGCCACCAAAACCACAACAATATTTACAGGAATTTGCTCTGCAGGTGCAGAGATCAATCCTGAGAGAAGCTGAGAACTTCCAGCTCTCAGTGGAAACCAGTGGAAGTTACTCTGAGGAGAAGCCAACTATGTACCCAGAGCCAGCTACGTACCTAGTGGATCTGTGCTAATGCTCTGATTGGAGAATTTGCTACATCTTTCTAATCAACTTGGTCCTGCAACCTTTAATCATGCAAATGGCTCCCGTCTTCAGTGCAGTTCCAGACTTGCCAGCAAAAGGCTTGCAGGACTGAGTACGGCAAGGGGAGTTGGGATTGTGCTGGCACAACAAAATTTCTGATAGTTATGGGCCTGAAAATGCACCCCTCCAAAAAGATGCTTCTCCATAGGTGGGAGGAGTAAAAAATCTTGGGCTTGCATAGTATGTGGCCCAACAAGTCTCTTCGGTGGACAATGTCATTCAGGAGCTTAGTGGATATATTAGTATTGCCTGCTTCCAGATAGGCAGTGACTACCAAAATGAAGCAGTTAAATGGAAACCATCACCCCAAAACCCACAGCAGACATCTGAATTTGTTTATCCTAAGAGGACCAACTTGATTTCGGTCTTGGGAAAAGGCTGAGATGAAATCACCCAGTCTTCAGTTTAGCATCATCCAGACCTGATTCACAACCTTGGTCAGAAAATTTGGTTTCCAGCAATTTCAGGTAACTGTGTAATAGTGGTTCAGTTCAAAAGTCTGCCCAGGACAACTCTCCACAACAAGGTTGGGTGTGTTATGCACAGTGCGCAGTGGGCGGTGTAATAGTGAGGGCACAGAAGTCTGGTGTGACTCAGACGGGGATGCCGTACCAGTCAGTGCTGATGGTGGACCTTGGCCTTCCTACTCCTTCCCAGCCTCCTGTTGTCCACCACAAGCCATGAAAACTTGCTCTCTCCAAAACTCCCAGTGCTCCCTAACAAACTTAAGACTTCCAACATGAAACATCAAAGCTTCAAGAGCAACAATGATCAAAGTGTCCAGTCACCCACTTCCCAGGTGGACACCTTCACTCCAGATCTTCAACTGCTCCATGGCTGACACCTGCCCACAGATTTTTGAGACCTTTTCAAGGCTTTTCAAGACTGTTATTCCTCACTGTCATTCCAGTACAAAGGAGCTGCAGAAATCTCAGAATTTTCCTCCAACTGGAGTGCCTATTTCCTACCCACACCAATGAGGTCAGAGATGCCATACTAAAAACAAGGTCAATGGAAGTGCTGTGTGTCACATGCAAGGAGTGGTCCCCAAACTCTCTAGCAGAAGGCTGTGAATGAGTCATGAGATTCATCCTTCAGGAAGATCTCCAAGCCCATTTAACCCAAGTCTTCATTTCAGGCACTTTTATGAGGTTGTTGCAAAGGCTTAGTCATTTATGTCTTCAGAGGGAGATAGCTGGGTACCTGAAGTATGCGTTGGTACATGATATACCTCCATGGAGCAGTAGCCTTGCAGTGCACACGTAGGAGCTCTTAGATATGCTAATATGTGAACACAGGCCTCATCTTGAAACCTTAAGAGGGGATTAGAGCAGATGAGTCCTCATTTAGTTTTGCAGAACAGCGGCAGAGATAAATCTGGCTGCTCCTTTGCAGTGTGTTAAAGGGGGATTTCCTGGTGGGTGGGTCTCCTCAGTGGGGTATTATTGTATTGACAGTGGGGCGGGAAGGAATGGATTAAGCAGCTGGCAATGGGATATGGAGCTTTTGCATGTGCTGACAATGGATATAAGCTGGGGAGGGTGGAAAGCTGTCAGTGGGCTATAGGAAATCAGGTTTGGTTCCTGGCTTATCCCTGGAGACCACACTGTTGCTCCTGAGCTGAGCGTTACTCTTCAGAAACTCAGCCATGGCTCCCACACTGGATATGTCACTGGTGACCAGCAATAGGGCTCAGGTGTTGTGGACACTGCTGGACCTCCTACTGTGGAAGGCCATCAGCCACTTGGAGCTGTTGAACTTGGGCCACCCATACACTGCCCAATCCTATCCTGCAGTGGAGCAATGCCAATCCTGGTAAGAAATGTTATCTACTGTCCATAAACCACTCCCAGGTCCCACTGTCCTCTTGGCTTTTCTGAATACGTGCAATTTTTCTGCTGTGTTTCTTGGCTATGGTGAAGGTTTTGGCATGCTTTTCTTCTAATCTGCATGTTTGGTCTTCTGTTCTGGATAAGCCTAGATGCTATGAGCCTCACCATCAACTTTGGTGCTAATTTTGGGGATTGGTGGAAGCCTGCAGAGAGTTCAGGAACTGAAAGCAGAGTTGAGCAAAGCAGAGCTGGGAATGGCTTTCCACTTCACCCTGGAGATGCCATCTAATTTAGAGAGGAGAGATTTTGGTGAGGAACTGCAGGGATTCTTCAGATTTCAGGGCCTGTGTTTGCCCTTCTTTTAGTGCTAAGTGCAACATGCCAGTCTCTGAAGCTCAGAGCCCTGTTGGGTAAATATATTTAAAATAAGAAGCAAAATGCCCGTGATCTGCAGATTGCCACAGTCTCACAAAGCTGCTTAGAGATCAAGCCCAGAAATGAAGAGCTCCCAGCTGGTAAGCCCTACACAAAGAAGACGCATACTTCACCCAGGCTGGTTAACCTCAGTTGGCTAAGTCGGGTTAAAACAGTTTTTAAGGCAAGGCAGTTTGCGTATTATTTCAGGTGAGTAGCTTAAGTTCAAGGCAGGTTTGGGTATTCGCTTGGGCAAGTAACTTAAGTTCAAGCTGTTAGGGCAGGAGTGGCTCCCCAGCAGCTCCTGAGTCACATGTGGCTCCCCAATGCTTTGCATATGGTTCTTTGCCCCGGCTATGGCATGTGCTTGGTTAGCAGTAGGGCTCTGCTGTGTGGGGGCTAGAAGCCCAGTATCACTGGGCTGTATTACTTTGGGATGTGGGTTACTTGCCCAGTCCAGCTCCAGAGGAGCCACCATCATCCTTTGAGGCAGTCCTGGTACACCGCTGCCCTGGCCTTGCTGTTGTACGTCACGTGTGGCTCATGGAGTGAAGAAGCTCCACCACGCCACACAGGTTCATTCCAAGCTGGCTGATCCCAATCAGTATCAAGTTTAGCTCTCCTGTCATTTTAAGACAGGCTAACCAGCTCAGTCACCCAGTCTGAACTAAGTACACCCTTCTTCTGGCTGGGCTGATGGAACCAAAGTAAAGTCTAAACCATCAGGAGGTACAAAGCTCATAAAAGAAGGTGCAGCCCTGGATTAGCAAACTCGCAGTCAGCTCCAAGCCTCTCACATGTCAGAAGACCCAGCCCTAGCAAGAAAAGCCCAATATACATCCAGCTTTTGGTCAACCACATTAGTGGTCAACTCCATAAAATAGGCAAATATGTGTAGTCTATAGTTCAGAGCGCTTGACGCAGTGACCTCACTGAGTTGCAGCACCGGTGATTACAGCCTCTTCTCCAGTAGGGCTGTAATGCTGATATATATATTTTTAAATTGCATCTATCCTACTCCACACTCTCTGAATAACTATTGTTTTGTTGTCAGCACCAATGTATGAGGCGTGTGGCAGAGCTGTAATGGTGAGCATGGCTGTTAGAGCAGAGTAGCATCCATTTCTAAAGTATCTACGTTTAAAGTCAGGTTGAACATGGAAGGATGTTTGGATTGCTTAAAAAAAAACAAACAACAAAACAACCAGATCCACAAAACAAACACCTTTATCAATTTTCCTTCTCTGTTCTTTTTGAAAAAAAAAACCTAACCAAACATCGAAACACTGGCTTTATGTCAGGTTGATTTAAAGGTTTCAGGGAAGTCACAGCAGCCTTAACATGAGTAATAACAAAAGTATTAATGACTGATGGGACAGGAATATTCTGAAAGTTAGTGGTTGCCTTTGGTTGAAGTGAGGAGGTTTTAGGAAGGGTTTTTAACTCCTACATTTGCTTATTCTTATATAATCAGTATTGGTTTTTTGATATAGTTAGTGAAGCCTTGGGACAAACGTTGGAAACATGGAACTAAAAAGTAACATGGTGCTTTTCTGCTGGCTGAGAAGTTCCAAAGCTTCAGTGCCCACCTGGCCTCTTGAGAACCCTTGCAAGAAGGCAAGGCTCCATTGTCTTTCTCAGTGGAAGTTCACAGTATTTTATGATAACACATTTGTACCCTTTTCAACTCTTTCCTGGGCCACAGGGATCAATGACATGATATGGGGATGTGTTTGGACCAGCGTTATAATCAATAAAGCTGTAAAACAGAACCTTACAAACCCAACAGGATCTCTGATGTGTTCAGCTGCAAGTGATGTGCACACTAACTTTTGATTGAGAAGACACTGCTCTGGTGAGCTAAAGACAGAGAATATTCTTCATTTCAGATGCTGGGCACACATGGTAATTCTATTACAAATCTCACCAAGCACCACTGTGCTGGGCACAGACTGACCATCTAACATGGACTGGCTGTGCTCCACAGAGCTCCCGTCTACCTCTCTGAAGATTCATCTCTGTCTTCAAATTCATCTGTCAAGGAATATGTATGCAAAATGCAGTTAGGAAAGCAGAGCAAAGATGTTGTATGAACGGAAACACCTTTCTCCCCCCAAACTGACAGCACTAAAATACTTTTCCACCTCTTGTTTCTTCTCTAAGAAGGATCTGTGCAATTCCCTCTTGGAGCATCTTCATGACAGGACTCAGCATTTATAACAGGGGAGAATAAGTCACAAATTTGGGGACTATCTGTTACAGTTCTTGTTTTATAGAGCTGTAAGGCTCTATTTATGAATTTAGAGGGGTCCTTAGGACACCACTGCTAATACTTTGCTCTTAGGTAATCTGGATTTAGGCAGCCCATCAGAATGAAGGACTTTGGTGAGTATACCATGCCTAAGGCTAGCAACGAGGGCCAAAAAATTAGATTACCATATTCTGGGAAATTCTCATTTGTTTTCTTTTTAATATTTGAAAATCAAATGGAAAATATAAGAGTCTGACTTTTTCCATGTGATAAGAATGGGAAAAAAAAAAGATATTTTAGGCTGTTGAAGTATTTTATCTTGTTAGTATCAGAATTTTTTGTTTGGCAAGATAAAATCATTGAGCTTCAATAATACAAAAAACACTCCAATATTCTATAAAATATTAAAGGTATTGCAGTGTGCTACTCTGATAGTTTGAGGACTTGCTATTTTGACATTAAATCACATTCAAAATAAAAAGAAGCAAAATTGCTTCTTTTCAAGAACTGAAATGAAACTACCTGAAATGTGCAAAACAAAATGAGAAAACCAAAGTGTGCTTTTTTGCCTTGAAATTGAGTGGGTTCTGCAAATTGTCTCCATT
This sequence comes from Falco naumanni, assembly GCF_017639655.2. Classification (NCBI taxonomy): domain Eukaryota; kingdom Metazoa; phylum Chordata; class Aves; order Falconiformes; family Falconidae; genus Falco; species Falco naumanni. The sequence goes on from NC_054057.1 coordinate 60,023,595, forward strand.
TTGACGCAGCTGCCTTTTCTGGTGGAAAACTGGCCCAGAAAATAAATACATTTTTGACAAGATATAATGTCTCCTAGGCTGGATCCTGCCTGCCTAGCCTAAGGGGTCTCCAACTTTTTTATGGCTCCGGGTGAACAGAAATACCTCCTTGTGCCCTCCCCACCCATTCACACTCCCACAACATCCCTGTGGCAACAGCTTCCCTGGGAAAGTAGCATGATTAGGAAAGGATAAACCATAATTATTAGCTATCATTTAATGTGATTTAGCACCTGGAAATAATGGAGAGGAAATTGTGCCAGATGCTTAGTCAACAAACTGCAGCCTACCAGGAAGTGTTCCATGAAGCATTACTGCCCTGTCGATCAAGTTTGAGAGCAACAGTCATCAGCAGGCCAATAAAACTACCTAAATTATGTTGCAAGAGCTGCAGGGCCCTACATATGACCTATTTTGGTATCACACTCTTTGAAGTATCCAGTTGCTTCTGTGGTGTACTCCATGGGAAATGGAGATGCAGAGGAAGGAGGACCTGCTCTCCTGTCTCCATCACAGCCAGTAGCAGAGCCAGAACCAGAAGCAGAACCTCTCTTCTCTGCCTTGCTCCCCGTCATTGGTCCAGACTGGGTCTGGAGAAGCCAGACAAATAACATGTACACTTTGAAAACTGTTGTTCTTTTCCAGGAAGGCTGAGATGAGTCAAGATGAAATAAAAAGTGAAAGACACTCTCCATTCCTCCACCCATGAGGTGTGTACCTACTCTTCAGTTCCACCTCAAGCCATGCGGACAGCTGTGTCTTCCAGGATCTGGTGGGCTCTCTGGCTTTCTGCCTGTGCTTTGCCATCAAGTTTTAGGGTCACCTACCACCAAAGCTCCAGAACCTCCCTGAGGTTCACCATGCCACCTTCTAATTCCTAAAAAAGCCTGTCCAAACCTAACCCAACCCAAACCATAACAGTTTCCTTCAAATCCTTCCCTAAAGCATGTCCGTACAGTGACATATCTAAGCCCTCTTTTACAGGCCTATATTACAGTGATCTGCTGTAGGCAACACTCTCCAGAAGCAGCCCAGTGACCCATAGGAGCGCACTGAAGGTGAGCAGCAGATACCGCACCACGCAGTTCCCTGCTTACTGTCTTGGGATCTACTTCACACAGTCCTCAGCTACCTCGGCTTCACTCATCTTGTGCTGTTTTCCCAAAAAATGCCACTTCTGTGCAGCAACTCTGCCTACCCTGGTGGGGTGGAAGTCCCGACCTACTTCAGCTGGGAGCTGCCTCCCATGCAGCTCTCTGATTCTGCGACTTTACATCTCCCAAGACTTCGGACCCCACCAAAGCCTGCTTTCCTCTTACTCCTGCTTTGTCCTCACTGCTTAGTCTGAAGTCAGCTGTGCCCTAATCATTCCTACGAGCCCGTCGTTCACATGCACAACAGAAATCCAAACCCAGGCATAACAACCCTTTTGAACCATCCCCTCTCCTGGTGGGTGATCCCTGCCTCTTTGTCAGCCCGATGGATCTTCTTGGATGGCCAGTCCTTCCTTTGAAGGAGGTGCTCCTGAAAGATGGGGCGGAGGAAGCAAGCAACAAGAGAAGTTGATCCATCAATGCTTCCTCCTGCAGCAGACTGTAGCGGGGAGCATGCGAACCTGTCTCCTGCTGAAAAGTGCCTCGGCTGCCTGCCCTGTCTGCTCTGCCCGAGCCAGCCCCCTTCCCCTGCCCTGCCAGCCCATAGCACAGAAAGAAGCACGCTGGGCATCTTTGTGTGCTCTCCTTTTCCCCTTGCTGCCCTGTCGTATGTGCTCGGGGAGGGACAGGAGGAAATTCTCTGCCTGTTACACAGGAATCCAACCAGATGATCCCACAGCCCCTTCTGGCCTTAAAATCCCCCCATCTATTCAGCACTGCCAGCTAATAACACATCTCACAGGGAAGAAAAGCCACATTCATGGGCTTGGATCCCTCTTTGTCAGAAGACTTTACTTGTTTTGGCTGTTTGGTACATAGAAGCGTGGGCAGACACATGTCTAAGCTCCTCACCCAGCAAAAAAACACCCTTGTGGACCTGAGGACCGTGCACCCTGGCTCAGGACCCATCCCACAGTGGGATTTAGGGGTGAAACCCACCGTGTCCCCCTTCCCCCCAGCACTCGGGTGAAGGCGACCAAGCCTCCGCTGTCCCTGTTTCCCTCCCTGGCTCCCGTCCATGCGTGTGCGTGTTTGCGCCGGCTGTTGTGAGCCAAGGGCCCGTTTGGGGCCGGGATTCTCCCGGGACAAAGGGATGCTAATCAGCTCCCTCTACTGTTCCCTTTTGTCTAGGACTAGCTCCCACGCTTGGACTTGGCACTCCGGGATGCAGCAGAGGGAGCTCCTTGTTGCAACCAACTTGAGCCCAGTTGGGGAATGCAATGTACCCAGCAGGGAAAGGGGAGGAAGGGGAGGGGAAGGAAGGGGGAAGGAAATAAATCTATAACTCCACACAGCCCGCTCCCTGCCAGCCCGTCACATTGTGCATGCCGCCGGAGGCAGAAGTTTCCAGTGCCTCCCGCAGCCGGGAGAGACGCCACCGGTTTTGTAGCCACGGGCTGTCTTGTTCCTTCTCCCCTCCCTGATCCCCCGTCGCCAGAAAAATCTCCATGTCAGGGTTGACAGATCAGGGTTGGTGCAGTGGGAGGTAGAGGGAGCACAGAAAGCAAACAGGATCGGTTCCTGGCATTGCTGCCATTTCCTTTTCACCATCACTGATCTCCCAGGTTTGCAGCCTGTGTCTGGGTGTTGGCTGTTTACAGCTGTTTACACGGGCTCTCTCATCTCCAGAGAACTGTACAGATGCACAAGAGCCAGATCTTTATCCCGGGATCACTTCACAGCTGGAGCAGTGTTGAGGTGAGGTCCTCTCGCTAAGAAACCCAGAAAACACTTGAGCCCACCAAGCCCAGAGCATACACAGCCCCCAGTTGCACTGGGGATGGAAAGACAAATGCAGCTGCAGCCAGATGTGACCTTAACCATGTTCTTCTGGGTGCTACCCTGTTGTACCAGAGGGCTGCCCAGTGCTTGCCCTTGAATGCCTCTGAAGTCATAAGAGACTGAAGTTTCCTCTTCTGATGGTGACCTGCCCCTACCAGCAGCTCCAGCAGTAAGAGAAGGAGCTCCTCTACCACCTCATTGGTGTCCTGCTCCCAAGGGCTAAGGGACTAACGTGTTGGCAAGTTTCCCTCAGCATCTCTGCTTGCTGCCATTGCAGCTTGCAGCTCTTGCCAGGGCTCAGTGGAAGCTGCTAATCTCCCAGTACTGATGTGGGCTATGAAGCAGAGATGTGGCTACAGCTCATCTAGACCCCCACAAACTGCATTTACCCCCTGATGCTGCTGCCTATACTGAGGTAGCTACGTAAAAGCCAGTTCAGAAATGCTGCCACCATGAATAGGGTCTGTTCTGTACCTGTGGGCAGGAACATGGGACTTGGGCAGTGCAGTGACACGCTGGCAGTTACAACTGTCTCATCCCCTGCAATAACCCCAGCTCCAGGCTCAGTTTACACCGACACTAAGTACAACTGATGTTTCTGTCTTAAACCGGGATCTGCCAGTCTTTTTCTCAGCGGCATTGGCAAACCTCTGGCCTACAGTATTTATGCATCTTGATGGCTGAGTGGAGCTTGCATAGTCACATTTTCAATCCTGATCCTTCCAGTTTCCTTCCCCATAGTTACAGGGTAGAGTTTGTAGATCTCGGTTGTTGATACCAGGGCAGCTGCCCAAATTGCCATTAGCGGAGAGGTAGACGGGGTGTGGTTGGAAATCAGATCCTCTTGGGAAGAGTTTCATGAGAGAGCAGAGAGTACCTCCTACATGTAACTAACCTCCTGGATGGATCAGTATCTTGTGGCTTTCTGCTCATGCCTGACTTTATTGCAGAAGTGGAGAAGTCTGATCTAGAGCAGGGAAAGGGGGGGAAGAATTTGGCACAGAGACAACTGAGATGCCAGAATGCCATTGACAAAATATGATGAGGTCTGCTAAACATATTAATTTTAAATCATGCAAGGCATTATGAGATGATCATATTATGCCTGAAATAGCAAGGGACTGTCTGTGTTCAGTGGTCCAGGAGATCCTTTTCTATGTCACGTTCTTGCGTTAGTAAAATGGCCTCTCCAGCAGAGGCTGGCTGTCAGGACTGCTTTCTGACAGGAGAAAGATGGGGGAGTGGGAACTATTTGCCCCCAGACTGGGCCTCTAAGACATACACATGGAAGTCTGAGCCTGTAGCCCTAGGCTCCCTCTATAGTCAATGGAGAGAAATAAACATCTTGGTATGATTCATGTTATCCTGAGATAGGTGTCTAAGATAGGTCAGATGAATTGCTCTCCGGAGATGCCGATTGCTCTCCACTGACTACAAAGGGAGCCTGGGGTGACTAGCTCAGACTTTGACATCTAACTTTGGTAGATGAGATCAGGCCCATCAGAGAGCCTGTGGAGCGATATTGTTATGACACAGCAAGAAAAAAATACAGAGGAGACTTGTTCTCTGCGGCATTATAACTGAATTTAAAAGTCTTGTTCCATTCTTGCTAAACCTGGGGAAAAGCTCACATGGATGATGTGAGACACAAGACGAGGTTTTTTGGCCACAGTAGTAACAGGGACAAAAGAGTTAACCCATGAACACAGCTAATTTTTGGCTTTCTGGAGAGACGAGACGTGGGGCTTACCCCCAGAAGGTCTAGAGTCCAAAATAAGCCTAGCTGCAAAATAAGCCTAGTCCAAAATAAGACAAGCTGAAAAGATAACAGTGCCCAACATCCCATATGAATCTGGATGTGACTGGAATCCCACATCTCTCATGAGCTAGACAAATGTCTGCTCTGCCCTTCATGTGGTCCCCGGGAGCAGGAGTCTTCTCATCAAAAGCCGGTCTCCCTGGATTCCCTCGGTGATTGATGGAGAGATGTAGAAACTTGAGGGTGTGAATAATTTAATCCTAACTGTCTAGAATACATCAGATGAATCATGCCCCAGAGGACCCCCAGCATCAAATGGAACTCCCTCAACCTGTCTTGCTGTCTGACATAGTGCACCCAAACTTTTGCTGACCCACTGCTCTTCTGCAGGCCTGTTTTAACTTTTCATAAAGTGCAAGTAGCAAAGAAAACACTCAGTTTTAGAGGAGTTATTCTGCATCCAGCAAAGGAAAATACAGTGGCTGGTTGTCAGCACCAGAGCAGTGTTGCATTAGAAATGAAGAGACTTATAAAAGGGGAGGTAGATTGGTTGTCTATCTCTTGGTGCTATGTCAAGGCAAGATGTCCTTTGGGAAGAGATATCATAGTAAAATTCAGATTTTGGTTTCATTCCAGAAGTCTTGAGGGGAAATTCTCCAGTCTGCATCATGCAAGAAGTCTGCTTGGATAATCTGACAGTCCTGGCAGGCCATAAACATGCAGCTTGTGCTTTACTGTGGGAAGCCAAGAGGCATTTGAGACCCAGAGATCTCATATCTCTACCAATAACATGCTATTATTGCTACTCCTTCCCATTGCCAAGTGGCCTTCAGAAAGATTATTTGGTATCATTTTGTGAAGGACACTGCCATGTCCATAAGACAGTATCGTCTGCAGAAACATCGTGAGTGCAGATAACAGTAATTCTTTAAGCTTCATGGTCCCCCTGGATAAGATGACATGGAGATACCACTCCGTCTCACACCATCCCATGCCATCCTGCCTTGATTTGATTTGGAAGTGCTGGAAGGCAAGACATCTATCCAGTTTCATAAGAAAGCAATCAAGTGGTCGTGAATACTCCATATTTCATTCCATGCTCATCCTGGTAGCTGCACAAACAGGAGCTGTATCAAAAAGGACACCTCTTTGCTAGACAGGAACAGGGTTAACCCAGGGGGGCGCGATCAGTGGGTCACTACAGCGCCCTTGTGGCTCTCATCACTCGCCTTCTAACAGGGTCGACGGCCAACAATTATTTCTGGAATTAATCTATGCCTCCGAGCCTCTGCATCACCCATTAGGCTCTCATTTGTCCAGCGGGGAATTTGATATATGTCCTCAGAGGGCACATCCGACGGGCGCAGACACTTGACAAAGCGACGGGACGCGCGCGCACCTGCCCCGGCTCGCTCAAAGCCCCGCGCACGCCGCAAGCACCCCAACGCGCAGAAAGGGACGGTGTGGCTTCCCAAGGCTGCACGAGTGTTAAACTCTAATAAACAAGCCCCGTCGGCGAAAGCTGAAAGAATCTGAGCCCTCCCCAACAAAGCATTTAATCCAGTTTGGCGTAACCTTTGACATTATTAGGGATCGCAGTGACCCTAATCCAATCAGATTGATTAACTAAAGCGGAGACCCCATAAGCTGACCCCCCTCTGGCCTCTGCTATTTAGTCCTGACCAAACAGTGGGAGCAACGTGCTGTATTTACACCACAATGGGTCCGCACTGAGAACCTGTTTCATTACAGAGCGACTTAAACTCCCATTACTCCATCAATGTATCATTCTTCAATAGTTCATTAAAAGCTGCTCCTCCACAATAACTATTAACCATTTCTCAGTCCAGCTGGCAGGTTTAAAGCCCCAGCCAGTCTTTAGCAGAAGGAGGTGGGAGTGAGTGAAAGAAACAGATAGACAAGGGCTCCCTTTTTAAATTTAAACGAACTGAGGGCTTAAATAGTTTGAGGTAATTTACTTTTATTGAATGGGGGGAGGAGAGGGAGGAAACTTTTATTTTGACTTAATTATGTGCTGAGGTCCTTTAAAGAGACAGGGCCATCATAAGCTTTTATTATATTACTTCTCTTGAGATTGGTTCATATTTCTGCCCAGAGGAGTTTCATAGAGAGTTGGCATGGTGTTGAGAGACTACAAAATGCACCACAACCCAAACATGGACAGTGTCTTCAGTCCACAGAACCTAAAACCAGGGTGAAAGACACAATTATACCCAACATATGGCACTTAAGTTTGGGGTGGGAAACGCCTGATAGGTTGCAATGTTCACATTCTGTTGTTGGTGACAGCATGTCCCTTTACTACATCCTCCAAAGTTTTATCTTGTATGTTTTTAAAGGCAACTCAAAAAGTCTTCCCTTGTCCTTAGGAAACTGAAAGACACAGCAACTGCCTGACAAGCCGCCAAACCTCTCAGCTAAGTGGCTGGGCATGGGCTGTGGCTAAGGTGATCACTTAAGGTCGTGTGGCTCCACTGCTTCACGCAATACAGGTGAAGAAACAGATGACAATTTTTTTCCTCTAGCAATGACTCTGTTAGAAAAACTCAAGTGAGGGGTTCTTTCTACTGTCCGGTTGTTGAGATCTGCACTTCTGTGAGAGCAGGAATTACATGAACCGTAGCCTCTTATAGATGGTTGATAAACAGATAGGTATGTTTAGGCAGAGGGAAAGAGATCAGGCTCGCTTCTTTTCCCATACAGGCATCCTGTTCTTTGCATTCCCAATAGCCTAGGGTACCCCAGACACCTACAGTGTAGCAAACCTCTAGTGCTCTGCAAGAAAGACCCAACAGTGGCACCTATCTGAACATTTATCCATGGAGCTGCACCGCTACTCATACACTCCCAAGACCACAAAGGAGGAGAAAACCCCTCTTCCAACAGCCCCATAGCAATTTCACCCTCTGCTAATGCCTGAATCATTCCCCGTGCAGGTAGCAGAGCACAACGAGGAAGGTGACTCTGTTTCCTTTGAGCAGGGAACATTCATTCCCTGACCAAGGACCTGCAAAACAGAGTAATCAAATACTGGATGGAATGGAGGCATTCTGCTCTTCATATGTCCTGAGTGACATATGAAGAACTAGAGTGACATAGGTCCAAGCCTGTCAATATTGCTCCCACATAGCGGCAGGTCTGGATCCCCTGTACATCACCATTCCCTTATAGCCGAACTCATGGATACACACCATTGCTGTTCAATATGTGATTCATTAGGTCTGGCTATGGAAATATTTAAAAAATAATAATACATTAATATAGTTGTAGCTAAAACATAAGGGATTTCTTTTCATAAGCAAGCTGATGGGAAAAAAAGAGTCCGGTTTTAGGTGAGATATCAGAATATGGCTCTTAACAGGACCAGAGTCTGGTGACAGTTTGGCATCGCTGAATCACAGCTCAAGCCTAGCCCTGAATTAGCAATGAGATACCAAAGCAGTGAGGGCAGCGCAGGCCGTGAAGCAGCCTCAGTGAGATTTGGGCCTAGAAAGTATTTCCTGAAGGCATTAAAATCGGCCTTTTTCAGTGAAAGAATTGCAGATAGTCGTGCAAGGCAAAAGGGAGTTGCTTTAGTGACTAGGCTGGGTTGTGCTGGGGGAGGATGGGGTCCCTATTGACTCAGACAAGAAGCTGCAGTTAGATCTTGGGTGACTTAAAATCCAAGCTGCAAAATAGGGTTTTGCTTGCTCGCTTTCTTTCTCTCCTTTCCTCCTTCTCTCTTTCTGAGTAGGAGCTCAAATATGTTCCTACCCTGGGGGATCTGCTGCACAAGAATGCGACTGAGCTGTTTTGTTTTTTTTTTTTTTCTCCCCTCTCCTGCTGTAGGTGAAGCAGAACTGAAGGGTGGTTTGATTCTCCCTCAAGGAACAACATTCTTCAGTTATGAAATCGTCCCAGCCTTCTTTCCCTCCCTGAGCCTGGCTACCGAAAGCCTGCAGTCTCAAGGAGGGACAGACTCTTCATGTTGACATCCTTGTGAGATAAGAGCTTTTGGAAGCTTGCGGGATCGAGATTCCTTCGATCAACAAGGGGGTGAAGGTCACTTTCCTCGTGCACAGGGTGTAATTGCGACAGGAGATGTGGAGTATCTAATCCAAGACCGTCTGGGAGCATGATGTGCTCCATGTGTCCTTGAGGACATCCAGCCTTGTGACGAGGCAAAGACATTGGGTTATCTGGCTCACTTACTGCCTGTGCCCAGTGAATGCTCTTGGGCAAATCACGTTGGGCTTGTGTCTATGGGGAAAATACTCAGTTTGGTAGTTGTGGCCAACTGCTGTAGTCACCCAGGAGGGATGTACCTAGAAGACATGCTTTAATTACAAGCAAAACATTGCGGTATGACACTTTCATAGGGACTCAAGTGCACCATGCTGCAGATCTTACAGGTGTGATTATTTTGGGATGATCTCTCACCGCTAAACCCCAATAGTGACAGCAGCATTAACAAGGTGCCTCAGCTGTCCAGCTCTGATGGGGTAACCCCACTAGCCAAAACCACCCCATCTCCTGCTGGGTGCCGGTAAACGTCTCTTCTGGCTGGTGGAGGCCCTGCCATGATACAAACCAAGGCTTTGCTCTCTCCTGGCTGCCCTATTTTTCAAAATTAATGCAAGTGGAAATGTCCAAGTCTCTTCCGAGTAATGCAGCAAAAAAAACAACTAACCCCCTACCTCCAGATGCTGGAGGAATGTGCCCCAAGATGGGTGTAGATCAGCTACATATGCCAATACAGGAGATTCCCTGAAAATATCCCAAATGCTCCCTCCTCTCTCATATGAGTTCAAACGGTGCTACTCCACTATTCCAGACAAAGTAATTCCAACTCTTAGATTCTCAGGACCTGTAACTGTTATTCTTTGCAAAATAAATAAATAAATAAATAAATAGAGAAAGAAAGGAAGGAAGAAAAGAGGACTACCAAGCCTCTTCTGCTGGTGCTCTCCTAAGAGAAAGCAGCCATATTCCTGCACGGCTCTGCACAGGGCACCTGGAATTACCATCTGAGCAGAAATCAAATGCAAAATGAGTCTACATCTGGGATGAACCCCTCTGTAGTAAAGGGAAAAGCAGAGCTTGACCCAGGCTTACTGAGACCAGCAGGAGCAGGCTGAACTTTAAAATCAGTATTACAAGGGCAAAGAAGGATAAAATACAAGCTATAATAGGTTCCTGCCAATTTATAAGGGAAATGACCAGATACTCAGACTTAGCAACGTGCTTAAATCCCACTGCATTCTACAACACAGGGCAAAATATTTCTGAGTTCTCCCATTTATATCAGTGTGTCAGAGTTAGTTGCCTGAATTGCCACCCTCGTCTTAATTTGCCACATTTATAACCAATAAAAGCAGAACCATTAATTGATGGTGATTTCTTCAGGCCTTTGATCTTCATTATATCCCATTATGGCATCAAAACTGATGTTATCTGGTCAGTCCAGCCCCTTGGAACCATCCCCAACAGCCCATCATTTCCTCTCTGCAATCATCCATCGAACTGAAAATGTGGCATGAAATGCCATGGGGTCAGAAAAGGAGCCAGACGTCCAGCTTGATCACTGGAAACACAATAATCCTTTGTGCTCCTTCCAAGGGGCATAGGATCATAGGATAATTCATGTTGAAAGGGACCCTGGGAGGTCTGTAGCCCAACCTCCAACTCCAAGCAGAGTCAGAGATGACCCCACCCTCCGTGCACTGCCAAACAGGGCTCTTCCCAGCTCTCTGGGTCACCTACACAATCCCAGTAGAGGTTTGAGGTAGAAGTAGTGGTTATCTGTGACTGGATGTTGTCTGTATAATCGAGGTGGTGGGTAAACACCCTCCTTATGTTGGGGAGGCACACGTGTCCTTGCTATTCCTCTAAGAATGCTTAATTATATTCTTGTCTCTACAAAAGACCTTCTGAGTCAGGTCTGAGCTGCTTGGATGGGGTCCTGGGATAACAAAATTTTCCCTGCCTGTGTCACAGGTCTCCTTCATCAAGCTCAATTCCTGTTTCCTGCAGCCCATTTTGCACGACACTTCATCAGAAGCAAATGGGCTCACAGTAGGTTTCTCAAGGTCTTTGTTGCTACTCCACCATGGATGTTGCTGTCACCAAACCCGTAGCGCTGCACTCACCTTTATCTAGCACAGGCCCGAAGATGGCTAAGCTGTCATTGACAGTCGTGCAGTTCCACCTCCTCCCTCGAAATTGGTGTTGGCATTCCTGGATCCCAATCTTTACCCCTTCTGCTACGCTGGGCATGATCTCCACATAGTTCCGACAGAAGCGTAGCTGCTTGGGTACCAGTCCTGGGATGCTCCCGCAGAGGATGGGCTGAGTCCCCAGGGAGGAATACTGGTGACCAATTGCCAAGGACCTGGAAAAAAAACCAAGGAAAAAAGAAATGGTGTCAGGCTGGCTTTCACCTTTGTACTTGGTTCACAAGAATGGGGATGGAAAACCAACATCTTCAGTTCTTCTGCATTTCCCTCTCCAGAAAACATCCTTTCCACTCTCGCTTCCCCCCAAACATCATCCTCTCTCTCCTGAAGTTCCCTACAGGCCCAACAAGGCAAGAAACTCTACTTTTAATATCTTCCTTCCCTTTTCTTCATTCTCTTAAAACCTCATTCCATCATTGTGCTTCTTCTTCCCACAGATGCCCAGCTCATGAAGCTAGTTTCCTTTGCAACTGGAGGGTTAAACCCACATTTATTTCTTTGCAAGTCAAGCAAACCTATACAAGAGCACGTCAGTTTTACAGGAAATTTTGGCAGCTGAGGAAGCCCAGGGATTAGACAGTCAAAAGTACTTTCAGAGCTACACCAAATAATAATACCAACAGTGGAAGACACCATGCTCCAAGTCTTGCAAAAGCAATCACCAAGAACTGACAACAATCATACAGTTCAGCAGTGTGTCCTGTATATTTGAACCTTACCAGGTAACTTCTGTGCCCTGAAGGTGACCCTAAAGACTCAAGGAGTTTGGATCCTGAGAACTTTCAAAAGCCAACTCTGAGCTAAAGGCTGCAGGAGTGCTACATAAATGTGCTACCATAAGCAGTTAAATTTGCTGTGCTATAGAGGAAAGGGAGTGGAAATGTAGCCCTGCTGGAACAGAAGAACTTGGGTTAAAACTCTCCTAGGGCTCTAGTATGGGTCCAATATCAATGTTATTCTCCTGCGTGAACAGTGGTACTGATGCTACCAGAAACACTCGTGATTATGGGCATGCAAGTTGGGAGCCATGCCTGGGATACCAGTAACATCCCTGAAGGACTGGGATGGAAAAGATTTTCTACTGTTTAGCAAAGCATTTCCACACCTGCTTGATCCGAGCATATACTTTGCAAAGCAATACCGGGTCTTTCTAAGCAGGTTGAAGTGTTTTAAAAATAAATTATTAGAATGGCTGCCAGTGTCCTTCTGGATATTAATTTAGAGTATCTTCACCTTACTTTCACAACAGTTTCAGTTTGGGAATTTTCAAAAATAGGGCTGTATTTTCACAAAACAGCACCAGCTTTGCTGTACTGTCACAAGGATATGGAGAGCCTGCTTTGGCCATCAGTCTGTGAATTGCCTTGGTTAAAGTGAACAGAGTGAAATTAAAAAAAAAACAAACAACAAAAAACCCCAACAAAACAACACAACTTGAATGCAAATTCTGTGCTCAGTCTGTTGAAAGGAGTGTCCATGAACTATTATGTTGGTTAAAGCCTTAGAGACAAACAAGTCAGCTATGCAGAGAGATCAGCAGATATGTGGCTAATTAGATAGATTTTTAAAGTGTTTTTACTGGTGCTTCTAATAATAACCTTGATTACTAAAACTGAAGGGATTTTTAGAGTATAATTTCCTTTTATTCTAATTAAATCTCTTGATTGACTTTTCTGCTCAGAATTAATGACAAACAGAAACCTGCCTGGGCAGCGTGTATTTCTGTTTACATTCAATTTTGCGATGTGGTTTTCATTTGGGAACATCCTGGTGTGTTTGAACTATCAACAAGGCAGTCAGGGAACATGCCTTCATTGCTCTGACAGAAAAAAAAGTGCAAGAATTCTATCATTGCTGGAGTTCGGAAGAAAATTAGCTTGACTTTATCATTTCTCTAGGCTGGGATAAAAAATGCTTTAAAGTGTCTGTCCTTTTTATGGAAGAAAACCAGCTGCAGCCAGTTTGCTCCCTTCCTGGTGGTCCAGAGGGGACAGAAGTGAAAAGGAGATGGACATTCAGATGGTGAGGTACCACAACTATTTGTAGTCAGCTTTGCTGACTGTGCATAAACTAGCCTTTACAAATCAGTGCTTTCCAGGCAAGTAAGACACAGGGACATTCACTTCTGGAGCTCAAACGACTCTAGGTAAGAATCTAGACCCAGGATAACCAGCTCAGCCAAGAATGTGCCCTCCAGTAAATGAACTTTAGGTGGACAAGGTAGAAGGTGCCTGGGAAAGCAAAGAATTTGCAGCTGATTTCCTAAACTTAGATGCCTCTTTCCACCTCAGTTGCACTTTTAGGAGAATATTAATCTCACTTAACATTAGAGGACAATTCATCCTACCCAAGGGAGGTAAGATGAGACAAATAGCATGAACTGTCCTCCAGAAGCACGTCTCTCTTTCCATTGCATTGAAAGAGGGAGGAAGGCAGCTCGCGTTAACCATAATCTTTGTTCATGTCACCTGCTTTCTAATGTCTGCAACATGGACATCTCCAGCTGATCTGCTCAGCCCAACCTGCTTTTTCAATTAGTCAGTGGAGAGAAACAGGCACTTCTAGGGCATGGTTCATCTGCCCATTTTAGATGTCTGCTTTGGGATGAGGTGAATCATGGCCTTGCCTCCATTGACTGTATTGGCTAGGCTATCAAGACAGCCTGGGTGACTGGTTGAGTGGGATATGTCTGCACTGTAAAAGTCTCCAGATGAATCATGCCATGATACCAAACAACTGGAATGGCTATGTTCCTTGAAAAAGTCCCACCCAGGAAAGCTAAGTGCTGTGTTGAAGCCCATGCAAAGAGCTCAGCTGTAGGAAGGAGACAAGCTCCTGCAGGAGCCTGCAGGAACCCACAGGAGAAGACCAAGAAAAAGGACCCAGCTAACTTGTTTTTCCTATCTAAGTGGCTTGATGTGGGTTTTCTTGAGCTTGAGATTAATTCAGGGAACAACTAGTGGCAGAAAAGCACCTGTGAAATGGAGCCCATGCCAAGCCAAAGGGTGTTTGCACTTTGACTGCACTGTGTACAGTTTTGTCTCATTGTTAAGCTATATACAAACACTGGATCAAAGTTTCTGGACTGAAGACACATTTTAAAACACCTTTTCGGGTTTCAGAGGACTTGTTGAGTGTGTTGCCTCTGTGGTCTTGTTGGGAATGTGGAGTCTTAGGGTGCCACATCTCTAAATCTCAATCTGTTCAACCCCCTGAGGACTGGCAGTTGGGAGGTATTCATAGATGCCATCTTCAGGCTTGGGAGCTAGATGGTCCTGTCTCTGTAAACAATGGGAGGGAGAGATGCCTTCATCAAAGCCTCTAGAGAAGAGCACTTAGTTGCTTTTACTCATCCTTCAGAGAACAATTCAGCCACTGACTACACAGGGAGTCCAGGATGTGGACACTTTCCAGTGTCTAAAGTTAACTTTAGTGGAAACATCTGTGGAGTTTGTTCCCACATCAGCTGGAGTCACCATCATCCCTCCTAAAGCTTTCAGAAGCACCCTGTCCAGTTCCCACCAAAGATAAAGTATCCACAGAGATAGAATCAACCTGCTGTAGGCTCCATCCATCATGTTGTGAAGCCAGGAGGACTTTCTTGAGCTATTTAATAGGACCTGGATGAAGCTTTGGGATTCCAGTCTCATAAACTTTAATTATGTGAACAGCCAAACTCATGCCTGTCTATGTTTTTTGATGGTTACTACAGTGGCAGAGTGAAAATACCAGTCATAGGAAGAGGAGTTTATAGGTTGGTGCCCTCAACTATTCGTTTCCGTTGCTGGGAAGATCATCTAAGATAAAAAAAAATAAAAACATGTAGAAATACTTTTAATTGCTTTTTACACTGCTCCCTTCTCAATACAGCAGGAAAACAGTCACACCTTGCTTTGATCTATGTTACAGTCTGGAAAGTTTAATCTGCAAAAGACAATCTCCAGCAGGAGTCTTGTTCTCAAGGTGTCATCAGGCACTGAGACAGTGTAATGTAAATTTGGCACTCCATGGAGGAGTGTGTAGTCACTTGACTTCCAGCTGAAGATACAGGGTGGAAGCTCAAAACATCTCTCCATGAAGAGTGCCTCTGCTGTTAGATGTAGCTAAGCACACTCCCCTTCCTAGCACGCTTGCAGACTCTGGAGTGTGATAACATCTAACAGAGCACCCTCTTTTGGTATCTGCTTTGCTTCCAGCTTCCAGATGTAAACACTTTCTCCCTCCATCTAAAGTCAATTTATCTTTAGGAGAACCAAATTCTTTCAGTTTCCTGTCCTTTTTATTGATCATGAGGTATGAACCTTATGAACCTCCCAACCCTCCCCTCCCCCTACAAAAAAACACCACCACCACAACCACCAAAACCTTTAGAAAAGATTGGGAAAGTCAATAAAGATCAGAATCTCATTTTGCTGTTACTCAACTCTCTAGTAGCTCCCATCATTCATTTTTTTCTCACTGTTTCCAATGATTAAACCTGTCTTTTGCATTTTTCCACTCTCCTGTGATCTGCTTCTCAACTGTCTTCTGCATGTGGGTGGTTTTGAAAATGTGATGTTGAAAAATGAGCCAAGTGTCACCTATTGTGGCCTAACCAGGCATCAGCTTCAAACTTCTTAAGCACCAAGACTTCCCAGATGCATTGACACCAACCTCTCCTTTTCCACTGGAGAATTCATGCAGCACTCCAGTGTACAAACACAACCCCAGAACAGGTACTGCTCAAGTTTGAACCAAGGGAAAGGGTCAACGAGCTGTTCTTTCCAAGCCAATTAGCCTTTTCTTCTCATTAGTTCAGGAGGAGGCATGAAAACACTGTTCTGTATGTCCACAGCCAAAGTTCTTGGCTTATCTTTAAGCCTTGCATGCCCTGAAGTGTTTAATTCAACCTTCAGTGAGCATTTTTCTTTGCCAACACACCTAGAGAGCTCTTAATTTCCCTTATCTCAATCTATCTGCTCCTTCAGCAGAGCCGCTGTAAATAAGTACCTGGCCACCTTCTCAATAAATTACATGTACTCTGCCTTTTGGAATGGACAGCCAGTTTATGAGGAAGAAATATGCAGGAAATACATGCTCATAGCTTTTTCAGAAAAAGAGAAAGCTTCAGTTCTGGATGACCTAGCTGTACAGCACCACTTACTGACTTTTCAAGGTCACTACCTTCTCAGTGTGGCTGTCAAAAGTCCTTGACACATCGGTGGCAGCATATAGCAGCACATACATCTACTTGCTTCTTCCTGAATTCTGTTATTCTTGAACATTGCAGGAGTTCTATTTTGCTATTCATCTTGGAGAGGCCTTTTGCTGGCTCCAAGTGCTGCTGAGAGCTTCCTCAGCAAACGTCCTTCTGGGGTCCCCGACACAGGTAAAATAACTGCATTTATTAATATTGGACAGCTAGAGTGTAACTTGTCTAATGACCCAGGATA
Source organism: Falco naumanni (assembly GCF_017639655.2). Classification (NCBI taxonomy): domain Eukaryota; kingdom Metazoa; phylum Chordata; class Aves; order Falconiformes; family Falconidae; genus Falco; species Falco naumanni. The sequence goes on from NC_054057.1 coordinate 60,039,997, forward strand.
AGACCCAGAAAGCACCAAAGTGCCCACTGAATATTGAGAACTGAGCAATAGCAATGCCTTAGCTCTCTTGTCTTACACAGAAGCAAGGTGGCAGACGGTCCTGCTGAAGAAGTTAAATCAAAGGATGTCCACCTGCTTACAACAGATTTATGTTTGCTAGCAGATGCCCTAGGTTTTCTTCTGTGCTGCTCCCTTTGCGTGGGATCCCCTAACGGCAGGATGTCACACCTCCTCCCAGTCCTTTCTCATTATCTCTTCAGATTTCCAGAGGTTCATCTCACTCTAATGTCCTTTCTTGCTCCTTTTGGCTGCCTTTCTGTGGTGCCACATCTAACTCTTTGAAGATGGATCTCAGCCACATGATGAAGGAGGGGGCAAGATGTGCAGAGCTAAAAAGATGCAGACTCAATAACACGCCCTTGGTATTATGATACTACAATACTGAAATGAAGAAGGTGGCTGGAGAAGTCTTCGTAGGTTCTGTCAAGCTACAAGGAAAACCTATCAAGGGTTGTCTCACACTTCCTGGTACTAGACCAGAAGGGCTCTCAGGGAAGCTGCTAGCAAGTGATGAGTGGAAGGTCCTTGCTCCATCCCACAGCATCCCAGTTAGGCCCTCTGTGGTGCCCCAACCATAATCCCCCATGGGCTGCTGAGGTTGGCCAGCATGAACTTCATGTATCTGAGGCTGCCTAAAAACAAATATGGGGAGAAATAAGCAACTGGGGGGCTGTGAAGTTTCAAAAAGAGTGGAGGCTGCCATGAATGGTAAATGGCACCTGGATGTTCAAGAGGCTCATGGGACAGGATCTGTAAGTCAGCCTTGATTCAGTTCCCACAAACCCTCACCACACAGGGCTGGCATACACGATGGAGGAACTAAGGTGCCCACCTAACAGGGACAGCTGGAACATTAGTTAGCAGAATGATGTCCTTCTCCATTTAAAATGATGGGGTTTGTCAAGCTGGGAAGGATACCCCAGAGCTAGGGACCAGACACAGGAGACATAGTTGAGCCTACTGTGTCATTTACACTCTGATAGCATACATCAGCTCCCAGCTCCATGAAAGTCTTCTGTAGAGACTTGAACCACCAACCTAGAGGCCAGGTGGCTGGACAGGTAGAAGAAATAAGTCTACACTTGTATAATGGTGTTCTAGCATATGTTGTGTTTATTTTTCTGTTTTCCTAAGAAAATGAAAATAAAACCTGGAGAAGTTTTGGAATGGAAAGAAAGGAAATGGAACTTGACAAACCCCATCATTTTAAATGGAGAAGGACATAATTCTGCTAACTAATGTTCCTCCTGGGTGGAAGGGATTTTCTTCTATGACATTAAAACTATCCCAGACCCAGGCAATTACAGAATGTGGACAATAATGAGATTTTTAATTAACTTTTTAGTTGAAAATTTGAAAACCAACTTAACATAGATCAGCAAAGCAATAAGTTTAGCATTAGAAGACATGAATCAAGATTGTAATGAAAAAGAATTTTTTCAGTGTGAGGGTTTTTTTTTGTTGTGTATTGTCCACTAATAATGAAACCTCGATGTGAACAGTCTAACACTAATTACCAAAGTGCCATATTTTAGTTCAGAAATTATGAGTGTGTAACATTGATTGCAGTGAGGCCTTCAGCTTTTGGTCTCCGAGGATCTGGCTATTGGCAGACTATTGCTAAGAGGTTCACAAAAAGAACTAAGAAATCCAGCCCTGCTGTTAGATCAAATTCACTGTGCAGGTGTCCATCCTTCCTTTTCCTTTCAGTCTGGAAAAAAAAAAAAAGACTGAAACCTACTGGATTAACTGTTCTTTCCACCTCTCTTGTTAGATATCTCCTCTTCCATCGTAGAGAGGAGTACAAGAGCTATATTTAAATTCTTTTTCTCTTCTAGCCCAGAAAGTATGTACATAATTTTGTGGCTGGGTCCGATCCTGCAAACACGCAGGCATGGAGGTAACTTTTCTCCCATGAATAATTCCCTCACCCTTGCCCTGCATTAATAATAACGATGGTGATGATGATGCAGTATTGTATTTCTCTAGCACCTTTCATCAGAGGATCTCTAAGTGTGGGACTCATCTCACTCGACTTTGACCATTTAAAAGTTAGGCATCTCAGCCAAGTTAGCTGTCTACTAGAGTCCATGGAGCAAGATCAGCATCTCCAGAGAGCAATTCAGCCCATCCTAAGATAGGTGCCTCAGATAGGTGGGCTGAATCACTGGAGATGCCTAGGAGGCGGAACTGGCTGTGGAAAAGCGATGAGCATAAACTAGACACCTTGTTTTTAGCAAGCTAAAAGGGACCAGGAATCTCACCTTTTTGCTGAAAAAGGTAGTGCCTGGAGGGCTGGGAAGAGGACACCAGGGAAAGCCTTGGCCAAGAGATATGTGACAGCCACCTCTGGTGCGGATCATGGCAGCTTATTTATAACACCCAATACAAGTTTGGGTCTGGATTTGGAAAATAGCATGCTCAATGGCAACTTCGAGTGGATGTTAAAGCAGAGTGTAATTATCTGAGCTGAGGTTTGGCCAGGACAGTGAATTCCCACAGGAACTAAGGCACACCACAACACTCGGCAACTTCCACTCTAAGTGCAAGAGATGCTTCTTTGACTTTGTCTTCCCTTAGGATCTACAGAACAGCAGAGAAGAGAAGAGAATATAAGTACCAACAACCCGGTTCCTTGCAAAAAGTCTCAGGAACTCTTTAATTACACTAGGCAATTAAATCCTCTGTTATACATGTCATCTGAGAAACAACCCATCTAGCAGAATAATGGCTCCTCAAACCACGCTTTCAAGCCTGGCTCCAGGACACAGTGACCCTGATATTGTTTCCATACCACATCCTACATCTGGGGTTTCTCCCTGGAGGTCTCTCTGCTGAGATCTGCCTCCATCCAGCTTCATTTATCTTACAAGATTTGCCAGGATCACAGTATTAGAGATGTATAAGCCTTAACATTTTAATCTGCCACCTACACTGCAGTTTATGAGAGCTGTAAATCTCGTGGTTATAATGAACTCATCTAATGATATTGCTGATGGATAAATTTACCTGGGATGAGGAACAACAGTTACTTGCAAATGAAAGAAGAGTAATTTAAAGTTTCATGTAAACACCTTTGCTGCCTTACTTCTGACTTCTCCCAGCCTAACCCCTATCAGGGTTTCATGACAAATGGAAAGTATGTATGTATGTATGTATGTGTTTGCAATGCAACAGCTGGCTGGCCTGGGAGAGAGCCTGCCCCTTTCCACCCAGTACGATGCCCATATACCTTGGGCATTGGAATCAACTTTCCAATGAAAATAGAACAAAATTTTTGGGTCAGGTATGCTAAGTTAGGAGAATGGAGGGAAGAGAGAAGGCAACTTATTAGGCAACAAAAAATACCTGCAGCATTTAAAGATATTTAGACTTGTACTATGAATTTCAATAGTAATTAGGAGTGTGGCTAGTCTTAACCCTCCTAGTTCCCCCCAGCCCCAAAGCGTTCCAACTTGAACCTTTTTTAAATGATCAGCAATATAAGTTACATACTGTGGTTTCAAACCTCTCATTAACGCCCGTCCCCCTGAATTGAGGTCTGTTTGGGGCTATGTCAGTGCTAAATACCTTGAAGGACTGGGCTCAAAGACCTCAGATCCTTGTGAAGATTGGATTTGGACTTCTAAATTGCTTAAGTGCTTAAGTGCTTGGGGGAATTTTATCCTGAAACTACTCAGCGAGGAAGCCAATTTTGAAATGAGAACCATGGCTGGAAAGCTCCATCACTGTGGTGTTTAGGTAACCATACAAGAACAATGGGATTTTCACCGTCCACCATTCTGATACAGCAAGTTACTTTTCCTCCAAGAGTGTGTTCGGAATGTGCATGTGGTCATGCTAAGCTCACAGATGTACCCTCACTCCGTTGTGCACACACATGCACACACACACACACACACACACGTCTGCGAGTTCCTGCTTTGGCTTTCACTGAGTCATCAGGCTCACCAAATGTGTGAACTCACGCTATAATGTTCTCCCAGAAAAATAACAAATTGATTTCATTTTTACAGGCTACAGCATGCTATATAATTGGAGACACTGCCTTGTCAACTCAGACCGGTCTGACCCGACCAGAGACATTGCTTACAGCTGTTTACGGAGCCATAAAGTTTCCTCCTCTTTGTTTTTCCTTCCTTTTGCACTCTCTCTCTCTCTCTTTTTTTTTTTTTTCTTTTCTTTTTTCTTTCCCCTTCTCCCTCTAATGAATCCTACTTTTTGTTCTGGCCATAGAACACTGCTAGGGAAAATGCAGGAAGCCCGGATTCAGAAAAGCACTTCAGCCTGTGCTTCAAGCAAACGCTGTAATCGATGGGACTTCAGCGCGTATTTAAACTTGAGCGTGTGTTTAAGGACTTTTATTGCACCAAGACAGGCATTAAGGAATTTTCTGTCACACTTGTGTGTGCTTTTTTTTTTTTTTTTTTAATTATCGATACCAAATTAGAGGGTTTGATTGAGCAATCTCAGGGACTGTTTCCTTTGTAGACCCAGAGCACAGCTCCAGTTGCATCAGGAATTTTGCCATTTCTCACTGTCGCTTGTCCAAACCCTGATCACTTGAGGAAGAGCAAAGTCCCCCACTAGTTCATCTACTCTGCTAAAACTGCCAGTTAGGACTTGGCACATATGTTTTTTAACATGAGTCTATTTCCCATACAAATACATATATATACCACTACACCCCCCCAAAATCTTCTGGGTATTTTTCACATATCTATGTCATTTGCCTCATTTACCAAGCACTCAGAATAAGTTGAAGTTTTCTGACCATTGTAAAAATACGGTTTTATAGAGGGTGGTTTTGCATACAATTTTACTTCGTGTAAAAATCTTTCATGTTTGTCTTAAAATACTCAGAACCTCAAAACTTCAGAAATATTGTGATTTCTGTAGAAAAAGAATCAAATGCTTGGTTTTCCAACCATGAAAAAGATGCTTCCATTTTGAACTACTGAACAGGGAAAAAAAAATAAAAGAAAAAGATCCCAAACCCAAAAGGACTTTTCATCTAGTTGGACTGTCCTTCAAAATACCATTTAAGTACTTTGCAATAAATTAGGATTGTGCTTCCTTTCATATCACCCATTCATCATGGAATCTGCTTCTCCTTTGGTCTGAAATATCACAAGACTTATTCCATCCCTCTGCAAGGTTCAGGGACCAATTCAACTGGTCCAAAGTTGCACATAGATACAAATACATCTTACACACTCTTTGGGGACCATTTCTGTACACAGGATGCACTTAGGACTAAGGAGAATATTTATCTGGATTTTAGTCCAAACATGTATGGGAAAAGAACATGAGAGTCTGTCAGGGAAGAACAAAGATACATTGAAGCTTTTCAGCTCTATATTTTTCTTTTTTAATAAAATGGAAAGCAGTAGCGGGGCAGAGACCTCCTTAACTTCTCCTTCCCTCTGCTTTGGAAGGGCTGCAGCAAAAGATGACCTGTTATTAGACAACAGAGAATCCACATGGAGGAAGGTCATAAGGAATAACCCAACCCAAAGGGAAATCAATCCTCATTTAGGGCTAAACTCCTGCAAGAACTACATGAGACAGAAGCTCAGACTTTTTTTGTTGCTTGTAAAACTTTTCTTTGAAATGAAATGGCAATTTCTGCTGCAACAGAATAACTAGATTTTTTTTTTTTTTTTTTTTGCAAAGAAACTACTTTGCATGGGAAAAAATCCTCATGGCTCCTTGACATGTTTCAGCTAGATCTCAGTAAAATTAAGGAGGTACAGACTGATGAGTCGCTCAAAGGTACAGGAAAAATGCCAGTGTATGTCCTGGCATTTGTATACACTTTGAGAGAGAGAAAAATTCTCTCTCAAAGATCATCTCTCACAACAGAAAGAATAACAACAGCAATAAAACCTGATGCAGAGAAAGAAGAGAAACATTTAATCTGCTTTAAGCACTGACTTCTACCACTGTTTGCAGATACCTCCTGTCTACTGAGATGGATGTATTGGATCTCCTTTAGCCCAGAGTTTATTCTGGTGTGAATGGGACAGGTAGGGATGCTTCAGCCATAAGGCAGCTTCATTTTCTTGGGCTGCTAAGCAAAACATCTCAACTTGCTACGTCTATGGCAGTGACCTAATGCTAAGTCAAGGTTTTAAAATCTGTTTTTGACATAGGGAGCCCTATGTATATGTAATATGAACCTATTAGCAACCAGCTGGCTTTTCCTAGCCATCTTCTGTGGGCTTCTAAGTAACAAGCCACCCACTGCAAGGGTCTCTAGATCTCTTGGTTGAAAAAAGGTGATGCTGGTGAAAAACTCTTCCAGTCTTTCGAATGATCATGCAACAGGCCTGGTCTGATTTCCTAGAATACATCTGGAGAATAATTGTACCATGTGTACATCACCAGACAACGCAGAGAAGGACCAAGCTTTCTTCTCCAGGCTCCTCTCTCCAATCTTGCTGGAGTTTGGTGTTTGCACACCAGGAGCTGTGGCTCAAAGAGTTTCTTCTCCAGGTGACTCAGCAGATGCCATGCCTTGATGTTTCTCAGAAAAACATAACTGTTCTCCAGCCTAGTAACTTCTCAGTGCAACTGGTGACTCAGTGCCTGGCTGGAAAAAGGCTGGCGGTGGTCAGGCTGATGAACGGGGAAGAAACTCAGGTGAGAGAGGAAGCATGTAGGAGGGGTAGGATTTAGAGGAAAGAGAGTGGGAAGAGAGTTGTCCTTGGAGCAGGAGAAACTAACACAGATCTCTGACTTGGAGGATGAACTAAGATGCTGGGTGAAGAGCGAACAGCCATAGCAAGGGGCTCGTTTTCCCTGGTTGGTGAGGGCAGATGAGCCCTGAGTGCTTGGGGCAAGAAGCCTCCCGCAGAAGGACTCCGGCAGGGTGGCAGCAGCCGGAGCCGCACCTGAGAGCTCACCGCAGCACCAGAACCTTAATGATTTCTTTCTGAGAGTGGCTGGGGAAATGCAGACAGGCTGCCAGATAGTGATCAGCTCGCGGAGGGGTGATCACTATTAGGCAAAGATACCAGCTTTGACATGCAGCAAGGGAAACGGCCAAGAATTTGGGAAAGCAATCCCAGCTTTCTGCTGCATGTTCCTCTGCTAAGATACCTCCTGTGTTTACTTTAGAAGCCAGAGAGGAGCCCTCCTCTTCATCATCATCATCATCATCATAAAAAAAATAAAGCTGCAGGGTCACTCAGTTTAGCAGATGGATTCCTTCCAGCTTGGATTTCTCTTCGTTACCTGCCGCACCAATGCACTGATGTATCTGGGGGATTATGCAATGCTAATTATTAGGTTTCACAGGAGATCTGAACAGCGACAATGGGAGGCTGTGGGAAGGAAGCTCCGCTGGAGAAAATCAAGTCAACCTGTGGATCTCACGTGGAACCTGGGGACTTTGCTCAGGTCTAAGAGTAACCACAGGGACAGCACAGCCCTCTGCAGCAGGAGCTCGCTGCTTGCCAGCAGGCTGCTCTCACCATGCAGCAGAAGCAGCTCTGTCTCACCAAAGAGCTGCAGCAGCAATCAACCAGACGCTCACTCTCTAGTTTTCAGCTTTCTCATGCTTATAGACCCTAAATACCTCTTGGTGCCTATCATAACAGGGTCAGAGACAGAAAGTCTGAGGGAATATTCCCTTGCATTTCTTTTCTAATCAAAACCTTAAGCTCTGGATGCGACTGTGCTGAAATCCTCAAAAGCCGAAGGTCCCCCAAAGCTTCTTGTGCGTTTTTGCAAGTTTTCTTCCATGATGCACAGGTAGCATACAGAACACTAAACCTGTGCCCTTGTTGGGTTTAACCTACTAAGGTTTTATTTTTTACTTTAAAAAAATGAAGTGCTTTACTGCTGTACAAGTAGCTTGTTTTCCACATTGAAACAACCTCTAGCATTATGATTTTTTACTATAGTCCTGCATGCATTAGAATACTGAACAGTAGAAATCTAAAGGAGATATTTTGACTGGCCAGAATTATTTAACTGAGCAAATCACTCAGAATTTTGGCAACTTTTTTTGATTAAGAAACAAAGAAATTTCCAACTGTCCATATTGCCAGGAAAAAAGAAAGTTCAGTGTTCAAGGATTTTTACAGCAACAACATATTAAGTATGATACAGATGTTACAACTGCTATCTTAGAAGGCTTTGCACAACTCTGGCTTTTACTACAATGCTCAACTAACTAATTAATGGCTCTCAGTTTCACGAATTGTCATCGAGGTTCAGAATTCAGCAGGAGTGAGAAGGGATCAGGTATTTTACACAAAGCAGGAACACCTGGAGACTTGATAGCACAGGGTTTTAAAGGTTTCTAAGCCCTTCATCTACAGGACATTAGCCCACTTACAACCAACTGGGAGGGCAAAGAGGAAGTTTCCTTTGGAAGGAAGAATTTATTCCTTAACTGCAAGGCTGAAAATGGCAATGGAAGCAAAACCACCAACACAAGAAAATGTTTATCCTTGATGCCACCATCAGATGTTTTCTGCCTTCTGCAGAGACACACCTATTGACACATCCTTGTCTGTGGAGGCACAATTTAAAATTTCTCTGCTCTAGTGCACCCAAGCATTGACCAGAAACATTGAATGCCCTCAAGGAACTCTCTCTTACATCTTTTTTTCTTACTAATACTGACTAATGATATCTGGAGATCAGAAGCTCAGAACTAGGTGGGTACAAATTTCCAAAACCTGGAGAGGTGTTTCAAGACATGGGAGGATCAGTTTGGTTGGCTGCACATGGGCATCTCACACCCTTGCAGCTACGTTTGGGGTTCCTACCTGGCTCCCAGCTGCCACACCAAAAGGGCACAGGTCATCTTCTCTAGGACCTGGGTGGTAGCTGCCAGTCCCATTTGGGTGTCTTAGGTGCCACCATGAATCTATGGCAGAAATGGGTGCCTTGATTTGGGCCACTTAAATCAGTGGGATTCAGCTCACTGCCCTGTAGAAGGCTGGAGCATAGACCTGAGGTAGCCGTCCTATGTTTCCCATGCATCCAATGGAAAGAAAAGAGCACAATCAGGACACAAGTAATTTGGCCTAGTTTAGATGTCTGCTTCAATATGAGGTTAAGTCATCTGCTGGACTCCACTGGCTATAAAAGAATTATACCTCAGGTGTGAATTACTGACAGTGTAGGTGTTCAGTGAGATGCATCCCACCTTGAACTCAGGATCATGCGGTCAGGTGGTAAATAAAAGTATTCACCTGTACCAAACCCTTTGGCCAACCAAAGACCAGGTTCTGGAGAAGCTCCAGAGAGACGTGCTGAGAGGAGAAGGGGGGCTGCAGTGGGGTAGGACCCCCCACCATGGGAAGCGTAAGAAGTACAGGGACAAAGACCCAAATCCAGCCATTTCCACTGCAGCCCAAGCCAGGACAGGGGGACTTTCATTGGAACACAAAATTCTGAAGATTCACCACCATTCCCCTCACTTGCCTCCTTTTGAAATAGCTTTCCTCAGCTGGGGTGGGGGAACTGCTGAAAGGCAACGACAAAAGTCTATGAATTCTGCCTAGTTGCTCTTCAACAACATTGTAATCTTACAGATTCATCAATGTATATACTTTCCAAGCAAGGCCACCCATTAGCTCATCTCTTCTATACCACCGGCCATTGCTGAATCACCTCTTTCAGAAAGGTACCCAGTCTTAATCCAAAGATATCCAAAGATATCTGTCCTGGGATGGGGAATCTACTAGTTCCCCTGAGGACGTGTTAACCAGCTTAGCTAGTAAGAGCTGCTGGCCCTGCTGAAGCCCATCACTTGTAGCAGCCATGACAATCACGGACCACAGAGAAGAAACTCGTGCAAAAGGAATGTGTGGGCCTTCCAGGTGCTAATTGGGACTCCACTGAAATCAATGAGACCTGAATCCTGTCTGGAATAGGAAGGAAGAAGAGGAAGACAGCCAGTCCCCTGTAATTTTTAATCTGGTTTTGCTTTAGTTCCTTTAAAATAATAATTAGAGGCTTCACCCACTCCCTACAAGAGACCATTTATTCCTCCTGCTGCAAAATGAGTTTGTAAGCAAATATGTTGAATCTCTCCTGGAAGTGCTTCTGCTGGGTATCCACTTTAATGAGGGTGATCTCACCAGCCCAGGAGGGAGGTGGTGGTGGGAAGAAGGGGAAGGTTTGCACTGTTTAAGGAGGCTCATGGGGGAGGACAGGGACCTACCTCCCCTCCACCCCATGCTGCCTTCCCCTCAGCTCCCCACCATGCTAATCTCCTTTTCCTTTCTGAGCAAGCTGCTGCTGCTGCTGCTGTTATTGACACATATTTCAAACAAGCCTGTGCAAGGGACTCGAGACATTACATTGCACATGGTGCCCCGGGCCACAGATTCGCCTCCTTACACCGACAGCACGTTTTGCTTCATAAAGAATGTGCAGGCCTTCACCTCGAGCTATTTATCTGGTGTGCTCAGGAGAAATAAGAGAGAGGGAGAAAGCCCTACAAGCCCATGTTGGCTGTTAACCCCGTACTACATATCCCATAAGTGGCCAAACGTTGACCTCTCCCTGCATGACGTCTGGGCCACCATCTGCTGAGCCTGGACGGATGACTGCAGTCCGTTCCCCATCTTTCTGCGCACCTGCATTTAGGAAAACGGCTTCTTGCACCTCTTTGTAACTTCACCGACCCATTCATACAGCTCCTAGCCCGTGCTCCATCATGGAGCACAGCCAGAACTCCAGACTCTAGTATCATTCCACACTGGAAGAGGAAGACTATCTGGTGAATAAAAGTTGCTGATACACACCTCTTTCCAGGATCAGGATAATCTTCTCTTGCTGTTAGCAACGTTTTTCTTCTCCAGCTTTCTCTAAATCTTTCCATCATTGTTATTATAATGATAATAACAATAATTATTACTATTATGCCTTGAACTTGAGTCTAAGATTAGAGCTCCCATTGTGTTAGGAGCTTGATGGAGAAATGTCAAGGAGCCCATTCCTGCTGTAGATAGCTCATTGTCTGCATTCAGGCAGGACATGAAGGGGTGAAAGAAACAGAGAAAAGAGGCCAGGAATGAGGTAGGATGAGAGGCAGCAGTAAGCAGAAAATGAAGAGCAGTTAGCAGAACAGCAGGAGTCAGGGCTGGTGCCTTGCCTAAGCAAACCCCGCTCCTTTTCTGTGTCCACACATGTCAAATCTCAGCAGAGAGAAGGGGAATGCTCCCTTGAATTTACCAGCTGCAGAAATGTGTTTTGGTTTTTTTTTGACGTAGGACTGCGAAAGCCTTTAGCAGCTGCGCACAGGTCCAATCACTGCCATTGCCTCGTCACTGATAGAGCTCTGTTTCAGGCACATCAAATGCCCAGCAAAAACATTCCTCAGTGGCAAAATAGGGGTGGAGATCTTCCCACCACAAAACCCCTACCTTGCTTTTACCTTGAGAAGAGATATCTGCAGTCATGTCCTATCTGGGGGCTGGAAAGCTGCCAGGGATCTGGGGTAAGGAGTTGCTAACATCGTGCCATACTAATAATTCTTCATTTCACCCACCTTTTTTTCTGTCTCTTTAGATTAGATTTGAAGTGCTTCAGGGCAGGGACTGTCTCTTGCTATATGTGCATACGCTGCTTAGGACAAGGAGACTTCAAACTTCCTTGGAACTGGCAAATGCTAATGTATTGCAATTAATAACTACTTGGAAAAGTCTTGAAAGGTGAGATGTGAAATGACAACAGACTGACTGAGAGGGGCTGGGAGGGTTCTAAAATTGTTTTGAAAGCTTTTGTTTCAGTAAATGCTCAAAAAACACACACATTTCCTGACTGTATACAGGAAAAGGAAACGAATGCCTCTACCCGGACTGTGACACATGAGCACTGAAGTGCAGTCTAGGTCAGGGAAGGCAAAAGAAAAGCCTGTCCAGGTGGAGTGACATGAGAAGGGTAGGTAAAGTGGACATAATTCCCTAAGCAAACACTTTTGCTCTTACAAAAAAATGTCAGTGTAGGTGAAAATCCATGGGATAGTTTAAAAATCATCCATCAGCTTGTAGTGCTGCCCATGGATCTCAGGTTCACTCCATTCTATGGGCACTGAAAAACAATGTGAGAGGAGCGGGAGATGGTGAACACAGTGAATAGAAACTAGGACTAAGTAAGGCACATAAGTGATAAGGGAAGCTTAAGCCATCAGTGAATAATCCATGACTAGTAGTGCTAAGAACATCAGAATGACCAATAAATAATTCAGTGTATTGTTAGAGAATATACAGAGATATTCACACGCACTCATACACAAACACGCATTTATAGTCTCTAATAACGTATTAACCATATGTAGTTAAACAAGGAGATAAAGAATGAAGGGAATCTAGGATATTTCTGGATAACTGCTTTAACATTTGTCATAAATCTCGACGTGATGATGGAAAACAAGACAATGCCAAATAGGTTAGGCATCTACTGTGTTGTTAAAGAGCAAATGGATAACTGTAAATCTGTTATCTGGCCCAAAAAGGAAATGGATGATACAAGACTGAACCCACAGAGAATGAAAGAGTTGTAATATAATTAGTGGTAGTAACCACAGTCATATGGAAAATTAATTTTGTGCAATTTTTAAAAGAGATTGTTAAACATAGACGATAAAAGCAAATCTGTTGATATAGCATTCTTGTCAGAATATTAAGAAAAAGAGTGAATAAAGAATTCAAAGTAGGATCAATATAGTACACAAGAAATAGATGAACAGCTGACAGCTCTCCAGTATCATTCTGCTAAGCAACCATCATCAAGTGAGGCTGTTTCTAACTGAAACTCTCCAAGATCATCTCAGTGCTATTTAACTTTCTTACCAACAGTCAAAAAAACCCTCCATCACATCATTATTGAAAAAAAATCTGTAGGATATTGAAGCACCGGGGGAGTGAGAGTGAAGGATACAGACAGGGCAGCAGCACAACTTGAGGGATCAGAATGTGCCCACTAAAGCCAACTTTGTGCCCCAGATGCCAAGTCAGGCTTACAGGAGTGACATAAGCCATATGGAGTCTCCAAGAGGATGCAGGGATCTGGGGACTGGCCCCTGGGATGGGAACGCTGAGCACAGCGGGGCTGGCTAGGAGAGCGAAGACAGAGGAGGGGAGCAGCATGACCTCCACACACAGCATTGTTGGGGGGACTACTGAAATACCATGTCTAGATGTACTGAAAAGCTGGAGGAGGCCTGGAGAAGTAGAAAAACATCCAAGTTTGAGAGGAACGACTGATTCATACCATCTGCAGTCCATAGCTGCTACATCATGCTGCCCTTTACAGGCAACAAAGAAAGTGGACACAGGATTGAAGCCAGTCACATACAGGAGATGCGTTGAATATTACCAAAGCTTCCTTCTGGTGACTCAGAGAGAGCTAGAGTTTTGACCTGAGTTATTCATTACTTTCTTGATCTCCAATGACACAGTATGCCATAAGTTCTTCCAAGGTCTAAGGATAGTGGTCTGAATGACAACACCAGGAATTTTAGGAAATGCCACCTTCAACAGCTTTCTAAATGTTCTGGTTCCAGCACCAGTTACTGGACCTGACAAAAGAGTGACCAGGTGTAGCTCTCAGACATCAGGGTCATAATGGTCCTGAACAGACAGAATCATACTAAAATTTCCTTGAAGGCTTCCCACCCAAGCAGTGACTCAACCTCCTTATTGTTTTAGGTAAGGAATCTGACACGATCAGGCCCAAGATGGTCCATGGCTTCAGGCCATAAAGTCCCCTATCATCAAGCGCTATAAAATTCTCTGATCAGAGGAGCATTCACCACAAGCCCTCAAAGGGCTGAGCACCAAGATCTGCCTTAGACAATGGGATGTAATACATCTACAACCATATAAATAGCTAGTTGGATGAGAGTTGGATAAGATCATGGCTTTACAATGCTGCCCCTCCTGCTTTTAACCCATCCCAGCGTTGGCTGAAACCAGGATGTGGCAAGCCTCAAAGGGATTTATGCCTTGAAATTACCAGCCTTCTTCATCCTTACAGGAATAAGGATGTTGATTCTCACCAGTAAATTGCTCCCACTCAGCACTGACTTTCCTCGTTGATCCTTTTAGCACCACCTTTTTGTTTAGAGCATCTAATCACTTATCAGCAGAGGTCTTAAACTAAAAACGCCGTTTAGAAACATCTCAGTAGTGGCCCTTTCATTCCATTGTCCCGCAGCATCCTGCTCAATGAAGGCTTTTGCACCCCGGACTCTCCCTGTAAGTGATACTCTGCTTAGCTGGGGTTGTCATTGTGAAAGACACCCTGTTGTAGCAGAAGAAAAGGAATTGCCTTGCTGCAATTTCGATGCTGCTTGCTGTGACAGGACAGAAATGTCTCTTCGGTACCCAGTTTGGTTGGCGCCAGAGCTCTGGGAACAGACTGAAAGGCGTGGGTTGTTTTTGGATGAATCATGTTTTTAATCATCAAACACTGCCAATCAGAACTGCAGAAGATTTTCCCCAGTTTGGTTTTTTTTTTTTTGTTTGTTTTACCTTAAGAATGATAATTTTAGGCTCGCAACTCTGGATTAAGCACAGATAGGAACTTCACAAGCATTGACTAACGAAACCTCTCAGCCCTCTTGTTTGAGATGGAGAATCTTCAACATCAAAAGATTAGGTGATTGATGAACCTGTCCTTAATGGAGCTGACATTAGATTTGAGATAATAATCCTTCCAGCATGCACGTGGATCAATTATATCCATGACTAACCTTAACTAGGAGGGAAGATGGCGCAGTTATTAAGGCATGAGCATAGGACTGTGGGTTCAATACCTCATTGCACAAAAGATCCCCTGTGGACTTGAGGCAAATCAGGTCTTTTGGTTTGCCTCAATTTCCCATCTGTGAAGTGGGAATAATATTACCATACACATTCATGAAAATAGCCATGTATTTAAGGATTTAAAGGCAAAAGCCGTTAACACTTAGATGATGGATTATTAATGGATGAGCTATATTGCAGTGGTAAACAGAGGCTCATGCCAACCACAGAAACACAGGAACAGAAGGTAGCTAGTGTATCACTGAAGATATTTTCTTCTGGAAGGGCTGCAAAGATGCACGTCATGCCTCTGCCTATAACCAGCTGTTTGACAGTCAGTACAGCGGAGTACGCAAACCAGACTTCCACGTCACTTGTAGCACCTATGAACACTATTTTGGGTGGGGGAGGCTTCACTTCTATTGCTATGTAGGAATCCTCCCACCTCATCCATAAAGTTTTCTCCTTGCAGTCTTTGGAGCAACATCAAACATGGCTGTTTTCTGTGGTTCTGGGAAAGCCTTGTCTGGTCACTGGTGGGTTTTTGTGTTCAAACTTTCAACCCGCTTTACTAGAGAGGGCAAATGGTGGGAAGCTGGAAATTTTCTTTTCTCAATCCTAGGTCAGTTAATTTTATTCCTGATTTACCCAATGCTCCAGACAAGCTATGGATCAATAAGACATAAGCAAGTATGAAAGGACAAATTGTCCCAGGTGCTTAAAAGTGTGGTTGTTTGGCTGAACCAAAGTTTACATAAGGATTAGATTTAATGCAATAAAAGTGGGTAATCACATGCGTGACCCAGGTTTTCCTCTGTTAGATGCTGTAACATTGGACCCTACTCTGAAGAACTTGTTCTGAATGTTTTAAGACTTCCATAATGTAAAAACATTAAATTCTCCATGAGTTAAAAAAAAAAAAAAAAACCACAACAAAACCCCTTTCAGGTAAAATTTCCAATAAATTTATGTTCAGCTCTACTTCACCAACCGTAATCATCCACTTATGGATTTCATTCAAAATCTGTTTACAGAGGGTACTAGTTCTTCATATCAGTTGCTAAGTCAGCAAAGATCTATGGAGATGCTATAGCAGTCATAGGCAAGAGTGGGCACATCATGCACTTACATTAGATGGAAGGCTTGATCCTCAGCCTGATCCATGTAATCTAAAGACTGTTCCTGGGTAGAGATCTCCAATAAAGAGACCTCAAGGAAACCTCTGCAGCTGGTTGAAGCTGGCTTGAAGGGGAGCCCAAACAGGAATATGATACAATATCCTGAGTTAGGAGAGTACCAAGGCAGCACACTTGTGTCTTTGCACAACGCATATTTTAACTGACATGTTTTCACCTATTCTTTCTATTACAGCATCTAGAGTGATGGCCCACAGGCTGAATTCAGCCTGCAAAGCACAAGTAGATAGGAAGCACAGATGAACCCAGAGAAGCAGAAGCCCATGGTTGTCTAAGATCTAGTACACACAGAGCTGAAGGCAAAAGTCCTGAGCAGGCATTGACCTTTAAGAAAATCACACAAATATGACTCAGATAAGAGTCCTGAGCTCTCATATTCACTTTACCTCTCCTCAGGCACTGTTGCACGTGGCCCGTACCCTTTTAGTGTCTTCTTGTATCAGCTCCCCTTTAAAACCAGTTGGGAGCTTCTGTTTGTATTTATTTTAAAAGATAAATGAAAAAGAAACCACTGGGGCAGTCAAGTCATGCACCCTAGTTTTTGAAAATGTCAGTCTTCATGTTGCCTTTTCTACTATTTTTTCTCTTTTTCACAGAGACAGGTAAGGAATCATATGGTCATGCTGTCCCTTGGGAGAAAGGCTGGATTCAGGTGGCCACAGCTGTCACATACATTGTCCCAGGAGAAACAAATCCAGAACAAACTACCCTCATCTGATGCAGGGGCTCAGCTCCCAAAGAATGGAAATAGAGACATTTTGCACATTCCCTTCACTGTATGTGCATCACTTCAATCTGCTTTGAGCAAAAGCAGTATTGCCTGGCAAGAGCTGGTTTCAGAGCTTTACCGGGGCTTTGGATAAAATAAAGTAGGATGGTGGTCGTCTTTTTACACCCTGAGTCCCATGCCCAGCTTCTGCCAGCTAGCTGCTCTTGGGTGCCCATACAGTGCAGACAGAATCAAGTCAGTACGCAATCAAGATCCAGGGATTTGATCAAAGTGAGGAGATAAGAATCACAAAGGGCAACTTTATGACTCTGTTACTGATAAGGTGACAGAGCAGGGACTAATCTAGATACTAGCATCATTGATAATAACCTTGGAGCTTCTCAGAGCTGTTTAATGACCCAGGAATCTGGGGAATGCTGTTGCTTGGCAGAATTCCTGCCATGTGCCTAACACAATCTCTACCTCGGGCGGTGAGAGGAGGCATTAGGTCAGTTAGATTGGATCAATAGGCCAATACTGAGCAAAAGGATTACTTCAGACCCAAATGCTGGGTGTCTGAGATCTTGGCTCCTAGTGCACCCCAGATCCTGGAATACAACATCATGAAGGTGAAGAAAAAAATATCTCCCTCTTGAATAATTCAGCAGCTGGGAGGCAATCCAAATTCACTAGGCAAATTTGCTTATATGAGCTAGGAACCTGCATGTCCCGCCTCAGCCAGGAATCAATCATATTTTAGTAGCTATGGTAAAATATGCAAACAGTGACTTCCAGCCGAGACAAGTTCAGCACAGCTCGGCCAACGGGGTGGAGGCTCCATTTTTGACTCACCTAATAGAGTTACTGCCTAAGGACCATGAGGGTCTCTGTGCAATGTGCACATGAGCCATGAAGTCCAGCCAATGCTGGGAGAAGGGGTGGGGAGGATCTGTTCGTGTATTTGGCCGCCAGCTGGATGGGAAGTGTGAGATTCTGCTCCCAAGCTTGTCTCAGCTGGAAGGAACTCACCGCAGACATAATTCATTCAGACTCTGTCCTCTGCAGCTTTCTGTATAAATCTCATCCCAAGGCATTTTGGAGCAGTACATAATGTAACATGACAACACTGCTGAAATCCAGTGATCTCTATCAGCTCTGAGGGAAGACAGATCCTCAGGTGGTGTCAAACAGCAGCACTCCTGGACGGTCAGAAAACCAGGACTTAGGTCCTCAAAGGCATTTAGTAGCCAGTCTGTCTCTAAAGACACTCCAGCTGTGATGACTAAACCCTTCCTCTTTCCTACCAGCTGCATACCCGCGCATTTACACAGTGACCAAAGGACTGGTGGCGGCTCCACAGCTCACACCATACTGGAACTTCAGCACAGTCTTGGGGACCCCAAAGATGACTTTGCAAGTTACATGTTCCCTTCATCTATCTGTATCTTGTCAAGTCAATCAATAAACTCTGGTTCTTTGCCCCATATATATGCATTTCTTTGGCCATTTTACATGTCCTGTGAGGAGCCTTGTCTTTAACAACCAGCCCTTTGATATGAGGATGCTGGTTGCCCAACTTTTCAAAAGAGTGCTAAAGAGATGAGTAGCACAGTGCTTAAATGGTGTTGATCCTGAGAGTCTTTTTACATCTGCTATAGGTACAGCCCTTTCACACTCTGTAACAAAGTGGGAAGTTGAGAAAATGACCATCTCACACTGAGGGTGTGTCTAAAGGAGGGGAATATCAAAGCCCTGCTCTAGCAAGTGGCAGGAGATCACTCCACCATTTCATCTTCACTTACAAAAATCTAAAGTAAAAATACTGACCTCAGTTTAGGGTCTCTGACAAATTATTATCTCTTTTCATACACGTCAGAGCTTCTCAGATGTTCATCTGCAGCTCAGGTAGGACCCATCTCACATAACACCAGCCATCTAAAATGTAGATACCTAGTGTCGTCTACTCATTCAGTTCCTATTAGATTTAATGGAAAGAAAGGTGCTTTCAGAGGGCAATTCAGTCTACCACATCTGAGTTACGATAACCTAAGTGAGAAAAGTCCCATTTGTGGAACCATAGAATTATAGAAGAGTTTGGGTTGGAAGGGATCTTTAAAGGTCATCTGGTTCCCACTCCCCTTCCATGGGTAGGGACATCTTCCTCCAGAGCAGGCTGCTCAGAGCTGCTCCAAATTGCCCTTGAATGTTTCCAGGGATGGGGCATCCATCACCTCTCTGGGCAGCCTGTGCCCGTGCCCCACCACCCTCACAGTGAAGAATTTCTTCATAATATCTAATCTAAATCTACTCTCTTTTAGTTTAAAGTCATTGCCCCTTGTCCTAGGCCAACAGGCCCTGCTAAAAGGTTTGTCCTCTTCTTTCTCGTCAGCCCCTATAAGTACTGAGAGGCTACAATAGTGTGTCCCTGGAGCCTTCTCTTGTCCAAGCCGAAAAATCCCAACTCTCAGTCTTCACAGTAGAGGTGCTCCATCCCTCTGATCATTCCCGTGTCCCTCCTCTGGACCCGCTCCAACAGGCCCATGTCTTCCCTGTGCTGAGGACTCCAGAGCTGGACACAGTACTCCAGTAAGGGTCCCACCAAAGCAGAGCAGAGGAGGAGAATCCCCTCCCTCCACCTGTTGGCCATGTTTCTTTTGATGCAGCCCAGGATGTGGCTGGCCTTCCAGGCTGTGAGTGCACATTGCTGGCTCATGTCTAGATTTTCATCCACAGTACCCCCAAGTCCTCCTCCACAGTGCTGCTCTTGATCCCTTAATCCCCCAGCCTGTACTGATACTGGGAGTTGCCTCAGCCTATGTGCAGGACCCAGCACTTGGCCTTGTTGAACCTCATGAGGTTCACATGGGCTCACTTCTCCAGCTTGTCCAGGTCCCTCTGGATGGCATCCTGTCCCTCAGGTGTGTCAACCTCACTGCTCAGCTTGGTGTCACCTGCAAACTTGCTGAGGGTGCGCTCAATCCTACTGTCCATATCATTCATGATATAAAACAGTACTGGTCCCAATAGGGGCCCCTGAGGGACACCACTTGCCACTGATCTCTATCTGGACATTAAGCCATTGACCACTACCCTCTGGATGTGACTATCCAACCGATTCCTCATCCACTGAACAGTCCACCCATCAAATCCATATCTCTCCAAATTAGAGAGAAGGATGTAGAAGGGAACTGAATACAGTTATTTATTGAGCTAGAAGATATGTTTCACAATTGACACTGTGAAGGCACAGAAACCTGGTCACAGCAAATTATTGAAGTCAATGGAAAATTATGAGTTTACACAGTTTTGTTATACCTAGAACACAAAGTATTGAATTGATGATTTCACCATTTTATATCTAATTAAGTAAATGTCCAAGTCCTCAGGTTAAGTACGCAGATTAATGCCTAGGGAGTCCATACAGTCATATCTTGAATTTCAGTTGCCCCTTCTATGTCTTTGGATATCTGCAACAGCTTCAGCAAAGTCAGAGGAGCTATGGTGATTCATACCAGCTGAAGATAAGCCCTCACTGAATTCCATTAAAAAATTATGGATTTACCTTGGTTCCACCCAGCTATAAAATAAAAACCTCCATCACAAATTCCCACTGGTCCTTCCTGAGATCATGTTGAATAAGTCATAGAATGATAGAATGGTTTGGGTTGGAAGGGACATTAAAGACCATCTCATTCCAGCCCCCTGCCACAGGCAGGGACACCTTCCACCAGACCAGGTGGCTCCCAGCCCCGTCCAGCCTGGCCTTGGGCACTGCCAGAGATGGAGCATCATCCATAGCTTCTCTGGGCAGCCTGTGCCAGTGCCTCACCACTCTCACGGGGAAGAATTTCTTCCTAATATCTCATCTAAACTGACATTCTTTGAAGTGTCTAATGGTGATGCTTCCATCGTTTTATAAAGACTCCCCTACACTCTGACTTTCTACAGTACCAGACAAGTTGCTTTCCCTGACACCTGACTGGTATCCCGCTTTCTTTCCTTCTAGTTATGCCCACTGATACCCTGTAGAATGATTCCTCCTTGCTTTCCTTTTACTATACACATCTGACTAATGTTTGACAGCTATTATCATATCATTATTTGGTCCGGATTAGTACTTGCTAATCTGTGCTCATCAGCATCAGTCCTTCCAGCCCTCAGGCTCTTTGAATACCCTCCAGTTTGTCAATATCTTCTTGGCATGAGCATGGGATGAAATACAGTAGTCCAGGTGCACTCACTCTGCAGCCATATCATCATATCTACTCAATTCAAGGGCTCAGTGCATTGGATCATGTGGGTTCTTCTTTCCCGTCACCTTGCATTTCACACTTAGGCTGAAGGATGCATGCCTGTGCATAGCTGGTCTGTTCATGTGTATCTATGTGAAGTTGTGCATGTTGGCATGGCAACGCTTTTCATAAATGTGGAGGTAGGGGCTCTACCTCCCTCTGTTTACTCACCAAGGTGACGGGAAGCAAGGTGCTGGCACACAATGAATGAGATCAAGTAATTGACAAGTTCCTGCCTGCCATCAGAGCTGCTGCAACTGTCCATGCAAGTGCTCTTAGCCTGCGCAACCGGGAGGCATAGAGGCTTCAGTCTCTTCCTTTTGCTTTGATATTAGATTAAGTTGAGGTCAGGTACAAGTGTTACAGCGCTGCTGGTGACTGGGAACATGTTAAACCACAGCAACTATATTGCGATTGGTCGTTTGAGGATGATGCATCTTTTTATCACAAAGGAAGTTAAATACTCCGATAACTCACCTGTCTTTAACTTTAGTGCAGCTACTCTGGTAGTAAACTGAAGATTACCCTATGCAACACCACAACTTATCCTTCTAGGCAAGACTAATATCTTAATTTTCTTCTTCAACCCTAATTGGATACAGATCTAAATCAGTAATACTGGATTACTCTTTAAAGTGAAAAGTATTTAAAGGCAATTTAAAATTGGTGACTGGTGCTAGACTACTGGTTTCTGGAAATGGTAGTTTTCCTTCATCTCCACACATCCACTGGCAAATTGAAATTCCACTTCCCTGAACATGAGTTAAACATGATCTAAATTAACTGAACCAAAACACAGGAGCATGTTGCTTGCTTTCATATTTCATCCCACTGACTTCATGATCAATGACTCGCATTATGTCCTGCTATAGCCAAGAGCCCCATGGTCAGGCTAGCAGACCTCTCAACTATCATTCCCATTACCAGGATAAATGTTCATTGCTGCACATAGTTTAGCTAACATTATTTTACATACTACCAGTTTTAGTCGGGAAACATGCATTCTGAAGCAAGCTTGCTTTTTGGGAGAAATTGTATGTGTCTGCTTGAAATTATCTTGATTTTTTGTCCCCCTTAGTTTATCACATGTTGAATTCTTGGGGTGGAATTCAATTGCTTAAGCATAGGTGTGTTGAAGTACCATTTGAGGTACGTTACAGTATCCACCTGGCTCCAGCCTGCCTTTCTAAAGCATGTGGCTACCTGAGATGACATAAAGCATCCTGAATGGAACTACACACTGCTGCATACATCAGATACCAGACCTATATTGAACCTTCAACCTCCACTGACTAGCACGACTCAGAAAACTAGCTAGGCATTGATGTCTGTATTGTAGAAAGCCAAATGAAAATATCTGAGACCGAAGCCCAGGAATCAATTCAGTTGCCTAATTATTTCCACATGAAAGACCCTGTATGAGATACCTACACAGGGCTTGCACATGTGACATGGGACCTATGGGAGACCTGTACCTTCTGGAGCAGCACGTGGACTCCAGGGAAATCTCAAACAGCTTTGGACACCTATGGTTAGCCAAATGTATCAAACTCTCAGTGAGGAGTCTTACTGTTCAGTTTGAAAATTTACTATGTGTAGCATAAGACTAAAGTCCTCCTTGTCTTTGCTTAAGATTGTACCAGAAATAAGGAATCACAAAAAAGATTACAGAAAGGGCTGCCTGTGTTACAGAAAGGAAACCTGCAGCATTGTACAGACTATTGAAAGATACTGACAAAAAAATTAAAAAAGGCTTGGTTGGGTCTTTATTTCTACAACTCTCAGCCTCTCCACTCATCTCTTGTGGGCTCAGTTACCCAGTACCTTGGAATTTGACCAATTCTATTATTTTGGCTCACATGAAGGCAGGAATTGCATGCTGCAGAGAATCTCCAGTTCTCTGAGTCATCATATACACCTATAGAACGTGTACAGAAATCACTAATGATTTACCTACATGGTACATCATCGCGCAGCAACCTGGATTGCAAATATATTAAGTGCTATCTATTCCTCACAGACCCTGACATACAAATAGTCAACACTGCATGCATTTTAATATTCTGCAGTGGAATGTCTCAGAATTAACTTGTTCTTCTTTGAAAGGGGGAAAGTGACTCCATGTTTCATAGAATCACAGAATCCTAGAATGGTTTGGGTTGGAAGGGCCCTTAAAGACCACCCAGTCCCACCCCTGCCACGCGCAGGGCCCCCTTCCCCCAGCCCCGGTGGCTCCCAGCCCCGTCCAGCCTGGCCTTGGGCACTGCCAGGGCTGGGGCACCCACAGCTGCTCTGGGCAGCCCGTGCCGGCGCCTCGCCGCCCTCACAGGGAAGGATTTCTTCATGATAGCTAATCTAAACCTCCCCTCTTTCAGTTTAAAGTCATTCCTCCTTGTCCTGTCACTACATAACCTTGTAGTAAGCCCCTCTCCAGCTTTCCTGTCAGCCCCTTTAGATACTGGGAGGCTGGAATAAGGTGTCCTGGAGCCTTCTCTTCTCCAGGCTGGACAGCCCCAGCTCTCCCAGCCTGTCGGCACAGCAGAGGTGCACAGTTTGAGATATGCTTGTGGGATTGGCAGATGTGACACGGGATCTTTGGGAGACATGGGCCCTTTTGAAGGGGCAGGTGGAAGCCCCTTGGATAGCACCAGACCCTTATGGCCTGCAAAAAAATTGCTCCTTTGGATCACTTTTGATCACTGGGAGGTGAAATTCATTTGTCCAGCTGATAACACTTTGCAACATAGTGGTTTACATCTAAGCATGTCATCCAGTTTTCCTTTCCAACAATCAAGAAAATACGCCATTTTAGGGCACAGTTTGATGTGTTTTCATGTAATTTTTGGTTTTTAAAACATCTTTAGGGTGAGAAATCTCACTATAATCATCCTTTTCTCTATCAATTATAAAGGAGGCAGAAAAAGATCTGTCTGTTGCAGATGTCTGAACGTGGATGTCCTAGGGTGCATCCTGAAGGAATCAGTCCACAGACACCAACTGTGTGATAAATTCGGACCTCTACTTACGGCTCAATCTCATGGTCAAGCAAGTGGAGCTCAAATTACTATGTGCTAGTTGACCCACAGCAATCCTACATACGTAGATTCCTAGCCTACAGCAAATGCTAGTGAATGTGATTTAAATTAACCCTTTTTTATTGTGGGTAAGCAAAGTCTAATTACCTCACTTGCCCTAGGCTAACAGTGAGCACGCGGACAGCTACCAAGGGTCAGCTGATGTGTGGCAACTTGTTGCACTGCAGAAACTCGATCATGAGTTTAATTTGCTATAACTTCCACATGCAGGCAAATCCTGAGACCTGGATTCTAATTTCTTCTAAAGCCTCAGGCAGTACAAAATTGACTAAAAGTTGTATTAAGGGGAGGGAGCAGTCACACTGATACCCCTCTCTGCTGGGAGGTGCTACAACATGGTGGACGTAAGTCTGTATTCCTCCAAAACATGCCATTTTGCACAAATGAAGTACCAACAGTAGTAACAATAATAAATAAAAATAAAAAAATCTGAATCTTTTTTCAGTTTAAAACATTAAGAGATACTTGTATCAAATAGCAACAAATCTGTTTTACTAGAGGCAACCAGCATCCCTCACAACAGAGCTGTGCCTAATAGAAAACCATAAAATGTATTTATTTCTTAAAAATAAATGTAGTTATAAATAAGTTAATAGTACTCTTGCTTAACAACAAATAAAGGTCCCCAAAGGTCCTTAGTCAGAGGTACCATGACAGTCCAGCTAGCTCTAAGTCAGAAACACAACCTCTCTGCTGCTAGAAGAGACATCATTCAGGAGGGACACTGGCCTTTTTTGCATCCCCCACCCCCATCCCTTCTATGTTATCTGGTGCCCACCTAGAGGACAGACATGACCAGCAGCAATCACAACGTGAAAGACCTGCTCTCCTCAGCGAGCCCAGGACAGAATACAGAAATGCTTGTTTCCCAGACCTCCACTGGTCCACAGGGCACTCTTGAAATTACTTACTCAGCAGGGTCTGAGCCCCCAACCACATATTTGGGTTATATGAGGGGGGGGTTTAAATCTAGCAGTAAAGTGGGGACCCGTGACGGTTCACTGGAACCAGCCCAATTCAGCTCAGAGGTAGACCTGAAGTACGATGAAGCTGCTGATCCCCAAATGGCCATGTCCATCAAGAGAAGGGATGGGTTCTTCCTCCCTCTTGACAGCTTCAGGATCACAACTGCACACTCTTCCCAAAACTGCATTTCAGCCCAACACAAGCCATTTGGATGAGTAGGGGAAAATGTGGTGAAATCCTCACTGTCATCTGAAGAAGAGAGTCCATCGCGCCTGATATGCCAGACCCATGTTCAGATGGGTGGAACTATCCATCACCTAATGTTGAAGTTTCTCAGGATGGGGTTCAGTTCATGGACTGAGGCATACACGCACAGATGTCTGCATACAAAAATGTCCAATAGGGCTAATTCTGGCTTTACTAAACCCAGCACACACAGAGTATTTTGCCATTAAACTTTATCTATCCAGGACTGCAGGGGTCCCTAGTCATCTCTGGGACCAAGATCTCCATGTTCATAAGACAGCCCTAGAACCACGGACCAGTGTTATGCTAAAGAGCTCAGCTTGCAGCTCCCACCACTCCCTCTGACTTCTTAGATAATATTTATGCATGGATTGCACTGAACCAACAAAAGACTTTCTTAAAGCCCAGGTGAAGCATGATGCAAAGAGCAGAAAAGTGAAGGGAAAGGTGTTTAGACATTGTGGAGTAACAGGAAAGTAGACAAATATTTCAGTTAGAGAAAAATGAGGTCAGTGTTTAAATTTTGCAGAGCTGAAGCTTTGCGTTTACTTAGAAATTCAATTATCACTTGCCATAACAGTAAGAATGGGATAATCATCATTTCAAAAAATTGCTATGGGACTTTGAGTGTCTGTGGAGAGCAGACCTGTACTCTGCAAAGCCACATTAGCTGCCATGACACCTTGTTTGCTCAGGATGTTCTGAGGAAATCTCCCCGTTTCCAGGTTGCCTCATCTGAATACACATCCATGAAAGCCTGATGAAATGCTGAGGTTTATGCTTATGAAATCAGTCTGGAGACAGAGACTTTCTCACTGTAGAGGTCTGAAGCAAAGCAAGAAGGAAGCTTCCAGAGGTTCATAGCTTGGTTTCAAACTTCCCTGGAGTCAGGGTTGCTATAGCGTTAGCACAATTAGGCTTTGAAAAGACGTGTAGGTACTAGTCAACTACTCAAGCCATAACACCGTGCAAGCAGCTTCCGTAGCTTCCTCAGCCGCAATGACCTCATATTTCATCTCGGCACCGTAATACGGTTGGTGTGATATTTGTCAGCTGTGGTCCCCATCCTCTAGGCTAGAGAGCTGTGCCAGTGCACACCATTTCAACTTTAAACAGGTTCTCAAGGCTGCAGGACTTCAACAGATTCGCAAAAAACTCTCGATTCACCAGGACTGAAATCTCATGCATGCTCATGACAGAAACCAATGTTCATGCCAAAGCTGGTCATCTGAAACAGAGTTCATCTCATCTCTCTGAAAGTTAGAAATCCAGTTAATGGTATCACCCAGGTTCCTGCTGTCTTCCTAACAGGGAGATCAGGGCCTCAGAAGAGCGAGCTGCTCTGTCCCGGGACAGGTGTCCAGGGTAGGTGGGGGGCAATGCCTGCAGGGTGGGGGTCAGTCCTTACAGAAGGAGCCTACCTGAAAGCCATAAACTAGGTGTTTAATTTTTAGATGGCAGAAGCCTGCTACCAAGAATCCCACCCTTCTCATAAGCCATAAGCACACACAAAATTCCACAGAGAGAGGTTTTTAAACCACCTTTCAGCACCGTTAACACGCACTGTCGGCAGCTTAGCTTACTATTTCTCCAAAACATTGTCAAAGTTGTACTGAGCCATTGGCCAGACACAAGCCATCAGCTGCCCTCTGAAGGCTGCGGTGATGAAAAATTGCTTCTACCTCTCTCTACTAAGATCTTGGCATCCCCGTTGCAGCTATAAATGGATTTAGCACTTTGCACACCAGGCTGGTAACAATGATCCAGTCCTATAGAAAAACAGGAATTAGCAAACCAGAGGCCAGTGACCCTTTCCTAGAGGAGCCAGAACTAGCTGCTCCAGAAGAAAGTGTAAGTACCCTGCACAGGACATTTGTGGAACACTGTTTCCTTGCATGAATCTTATTCTGGTCTTCAATAGCTAGATGTCACCTTAAGCCCAGAAATAAAATCCCTAAAATATTTGATGTCATTAACTATGACAATGTTGAATATTTGTAATATCTCTGTAAATATGACCGTGAAAAAATATATTGAAAAATCTTCTTGAACCTTGTTAAGTTTTTGGCCTGATTAATATCCTGTTGTTCATCCCAAAGGTAAAAACTGGCAGGTTCTTCTTCTACCTCAGGACAGACTATAAAACTCACTTCCCATGGGAAAGGAGGTCATTTTCATTAATTTCTGAGGCCTTTCTAGTATTTGGAGTAGACCTGCAGTCCCATTCAGTTTTCATTTTTTAATGGCAAGCTTTTTCTTTCTCCTGAAGTAACTCCGCAAAGCAAGATCTACTCCAGTTTGTTTATGCATTTAAATTGGAAGAGTTGTGCTGTTTGCACCAAAGAGGATTTGGGTCTTTTTACTTTTTATCTCCAGGCGAAATCACCAAGCAAGGTCAAGGACCTGACAAGCACTTTAGGCTTCTCATCAGCCACTCTTAAAATAGGGATAAAAACCTTCCAGACACCAACTGGCATCACATCAATGACATTTGCTGGGTGTTCAGGCACCCAGTCATACCTCCCAACTTCAGCTGTCTAAAAGGTAGGTGTTCAGGCTGTTTTCTGGAGTGGATGGAGAAAGATAGGCAACTCCAGACAGTGATTCATCACATCCACTAAAAAGATACCTATCGCAGGAAAGATGAATCGCCTTCAGAAGATGCCCATCTTTCTAGAGGGAGGTAAGGTGATTAGCTCAGATAGTTAAGCATTACATGGCTAAAATTGAGTGAGTTCCATCCAGAGGTCTGCTGGGGGAGTGTGCTGTCACCCTGTGGGGTACAGATACACCTCCATGCTTGGAAATAGAAGGCATCCTCAAAGTTTCTGAGAAAGCCCAGTTTTCAAAAGAAACTTGTCCCGAGTTGGTGGGACACTTCCTCGAAGTTGAATTGAATCTTCTTCAACTTGAAAGGAGATACCTCAAGATAGCTTGAGTCAGACAGCCTTCGGGATCCTCATGAGACAAGGTCCCAGCCCATAAGCAAGTGTGGGGTTTGTGACTGGAACATTGAGTCCAGTTCCTGGAACATTTCAAAGGCATTCTCCCTTGCTCAGTCACTTGGGCTCTGACAGTTATGCTCAGCCTGCTCCTAGGCAAAGTTGTCTAACTCTGCAGCCCTGGAAGGCTCCCAGACCAGTATGCCAAGAAATGGACTCAAGGTCTTCTCTTCAGAGCCGCTGTCTGCCTTTGTGGCCATTTCCCAGGCCCATGGGAAGTGCATGAAAACGCACCCAGTGACCTCAAGGCAACCTGCAATCGCTGCTCATCTCACAACCACACCACCTTTTCTCCAATGGCTAAACAGTGCTTTATGTACCTAACTGTGTATCTCCACAAGTTTAAACTTCTTCAGGGCTCAGGGGCTGGCTGTGAGAAGTGGGAATATTAAGGTTATGTCAGTGCCCAGAAGGTCTCTGACTACCAGGCAGGCGAAGCCTGTGAGGTGTCAGCAGACTATCTGACCACGCTGGCTAAAGCTGGCCACAAGGAACTCAAGCGGAATTGTTCTCTGCCAAAACACTGCAGCGGAGTCCAGCTCAGCAAGTCATTTTGGCAAACAAAAAATGCACTAAAATAATTATAACTGGAAATGTAGAAATGGCAGATTTGGGTTTTTTGTAAAGCAGAAGAGTTTGATTTTTTTTTTTTTAGGATGGATTCTCGAGGGTACTGAGGTTAGAGGCACAGACCCAAGTTACTGGGAGTCAAACCAGGGTGTGAGCCATGTGAACACCCATGTGAACGCTCTTACCCCCTGGTATATATGAACCATCTTGTATTTATTGCAGGGTAAGAGCATTCACACGGGCAGTTACCACAGAAAAACTGGCATCTTAATAGTTCACACCCTAACTTACCTCGTGGTAATTTGTTCATGTGCCCATCCCCTAAGGTGCCATTCCCAAAATGAAGTTAGAGGACGCAATGTCCCCTTTATACTCATAGTCAGCAACTTAGCGGTTAGGGCGCTTACCCATGGTATGGGAAAATGAGCCTCATAAGTTTCCTCTGCTTGATTTGAAGCAGAGTTTTGAACCCAAGTTTCTCAAATCTCAGTAGCACACCCTAGCCAACAGATTATGCTTGTTCCACAGAACTACCAAATCAATTATTCACATTGATTGAGTCTTGGCCAACACTGGGGATTCAGCCAGAAACCTCTGGAGCTCAGAGCAGAAACTCTCAACACCCATCGTATCCGAGACCTGGGTGCAGATCAGGATAGGTAGTATATGGAAGGATTTTGCAAGTGCTGAAGCCCATTGGGATACATACAAAAGTGCAATTCTGCCTTTGCATGCCCCAAAACCCCATTCAGCTCCTCGCCAAGTTTTACTGCATGTTGTCAGATATCTACAAGCCTTAACTGGGTTCCTTCTCTCTCCTGCAATGGGATAGGAGATGGGACTGAGATATGCCTGTAATTTACATACATTATTACTGTATGTCCCTGATAGCATGTATGATAATGTGCTATGTATCAGCCCAACACAGGAAAGACTCTCCCTGCTCTCGGGCTTGATCTCAACCTGTGTGACCCAGCTTGGTGCCTGTGCATAGAAAATGAACAGAACTGCCCAGATATTTAAGGATAAACACAAAGCTAAGCAGCACTTTCCTGGCCCAGAATCAAAGTATGAAGCAACTTGCAGGTTAAAGACTGAAAGGAGCTAAGAGCCTGTCAGAAGACAAAGAGATTGCTCCAAAATCAGTTTAAGTCAAGGGAAGATTTCTGTCTATGGAGAAGCTAAAGCTAAGGAGAGGGATACGTCCAGGTACCTATCTATGCATATACATACATTTACATAGGCATATGTATTATATATGTAAATAACTATCATCCTTCATAATATGCACTTCTCTCCAAAAATCCTCAAAGTAGTGGTTAACTGGACTTTCCCAGGAGATGCCACTGGGAGCTGCTAACACCCATGCACCCGGGCAGTGGGTGCATTTCTGCAGCTGTCCTGCTCCCGTGCTCACAAAACACAAGCTGGCCATTCGCACAAACCTTCGTCACTCTCAGTCACTCTATCTTGTGACCTTCTATCAGAATGCCTGCAGTGCACAGCCGTGCTGTCAGGTGCCTACTAGGTGAGGAGTACAATGGTCTGTGTCCTGGTGTGGGAGGCATGCCATGGCTGGGAAACATGGACCTTCCAAGAATTAGAGCCCTCCATTCTCCTTGAACCTAATGAAAAGGTTCATTCACTTAATCTCTTCCTCAGTCATATGATGCAATATGTCTATCAAGAGATTCATGGTCTGGCCCTTTCCCTCCTTGTTCCCCTTCCTCCCACAGCCAGAATGAGAAGGAAGGGGGGAAAAACAGAAGATGGATTAATGAGAAAAAAAAATAGAGAAGGAATTATTCTGTGGGCTCTGAAACCCGTGAGCACTGACTCCTCTGTACGGGATGTGTGATGTCCAGGGAACATTGCACACACATGCATGATTACTCACATGCACATGTGCACACACACATATGCACACACACATCTGGGAGGGCACCGCCACATGTCTCCTCTACTTAACTGCCCATTTTTGTGAGACTTGTGGGTATCCAGTATCTCTGAGAACCTCTGCCAAATGAAACTCGTTGGGCCCATAGGTTCACATGTCATCACAGGGGCAAAGAGACAGGCATCAGGATTGCTTAAGCCTTGGCTCATCCAGAAACCAGCTGTAAGAGATGGAGTAGAGGAGCAACACGTCTGAGAGCCTTTCCATGAGCCTCTTCTGACACCCAGCCTGCCAGCCCACCCGGGGTCATGAAGGACATCAGTCCCTTTGCACGAGCTCTCCCCTTACAAGTATCAATCTATATTTTAAACACACTTTGGAAGGGCCTGAATTTCACAGAGAAAGGAGCCAGCACTGACTGAAAATCACACAAATGACACCTGAGGTGTCTCCATCTGTTCTCTCTTAATATTAATAATAAAGCCTAACTTAGCATAGTAGTGCCTAAGGCAAGGTTCATGCCTAACTTAACACCCAGACAGTTTTAATAGCAAAACCTATGCAGAGACCTGAAATTTAGGCAGTTTAGAGAGATGTTCACATCACTTCTCTCACTCTTCCATTATATTGATGCCACCGTATTCTTCTGGCATCAAAGAAATTCCCAGGCATCTTTCCTGACATCTTTAAGATCAAGGAAATTTAAGATAAGCCAAACTCTTCCTCATTCACAGTAACAGAAACAGTCTGGGAATTTGAGGACTAGACAGCACAAGTGTATGAATAAATGTGTACAGATCTTATCAGCAAGGTCAGCAGAACCATAGAAATCTCAGGCTCAGGAGAAGACAACATGAGTTGGTGACTTTGGCTGCACTGATTTCAGAATCGTAATTGGCCTTCAGGGTGGTCTCTGTCTCAGTACCTCTACGGCAGCTCATTACTAGTTGCAAAAATCAGTCCAAATGGCTATTTCTTTGACAAATGATACTTCTGCAAGAGCACTTTTCTCAAATCAGCCTTTGCCTTGTAGGCTAGCACCACAGAAAACCAAAACAGACAGACTTTTGCAGAAATACAGATTCCTTGTCCATGGGGTCCCACAGCTGTAAGCAGGATGAACATGAGGATTTGGACATGATGGAGTTAGAGCATTTGACCTAACCTTGTTCATCTGGAAGTCAGGCACCCAACTAGTCATCTGGGTTCTCTGGATCACCAACATAGAGAGGTCGGCTGCTACAGAGAGAGTCATTGCATCCAAAGATTGACACCAAAGATAGGTCTGATGAATCACCATAAGGAAGTGTCAGCCCTCATTCATTGACTAGAAAGGGAGCTGAGATGACTATCTCAGATGAGATGTCCAGCTCTGAGATGGAGTATGACGAATACTGCTCAGAACGGCTGCAGTGTGTAAGCACAATGTACATCTCTACAACAGAGTGAACAAAGTTAAACTCTTCACTCATGGTCTCTGTCGTACTGACTCATGTGTGTCCAGCTGCCCTGGCTGTTAGCCTTACCCTGTGTTGTGGGTTTTTTTGAAACAGCGAGTCAAAGCTCACTCCCGCACAGCTTTTTCTCCTGTACCTCAGGCTCTGCGCAGGGACCCCACACTGTACATCGACATGGGATGTGTGCAGCCTGCCTCTGCCAGAGACTGCCAGAAACTGCCTTGTCTGCCAGCTTTCTGGTTCTCATCTGTCCAGGTCACCAAACTATTTGTTTAGGCTTGTGGAGGGCAGAGAAGGGATGTGACCAGAGGTCCCATGTCCTAGGGACGTGCTTAAAAGCCCCTGAGTGCTTTTTTTCTCCTGGTTTATCACAACTTCATTAGATAGCCAAGGTCTTGCATATTGCTCTACCCGCCTTGTACTAGAGATGGACAAAACCAGGCATGCAAGAATCCACACAAGAGCCTGGACTGCCCTATTCCTGGAGCCTGTGAGCGGGACAGAATTTCTCTATTTATTCTGCCTGAGTACCAGTGTCAGAGGCAACAGGAGCCACACTAGCATCACTGCTTGTGGCAGGCACCACTGCTGTATCTGTGGCTGTAAACACCTGCTAGATTATATAACCCTTAAATTAACTCTATAACTCTTAATTTAGTTTCTGTACTGCAGTTTGGAGACTCTTCTGGTAAACATGACAGTTTACTTGTAATTTTAGTGGAGCTGTTAGAACGCTGTACTGAGCACATACTGCCTCGTATCACAGCCGAGCTTGAACCTTTCATTCACCAGGAGACTGAGCCTGCACATTGTGTCAGGGGGACAGATGGACTCAGTGCTCCTTTCTGTCACAGACTTCCCATATGCCTGTGGGCAAGTTGCACCAAGGATGCCGGTGGCCACTGAATTAGCATTTCCCTGTCTGATTGCCAATCTTCTGCTAATGTGTCTTATCTATTCTCTTTCAACTCAGTTGTTTGCCCCATCTGTCTGGACTCTAAA
Organism: Falco naumanni; assembly: GCF_017639655.2. NCBI lineage: Eukaryota > Metazoa > Chordata > Aves > Falconiformes > Falconidae > Falco > Falco naumanni. Next base: position 60,073,266 of record NC_054057.1, read on the forward strand.
CTCTTTCAGGCAAAAAGCTAGTTCTCACTGTTCCCTTAGTTCTCTGTTATTTTAGGTTTTGCAATCAGTCCATTAATATCCGTGACCTGTCCTGTTAGAAGAAGGCTGTGATATGGTAAACTTCTTCCTTAGCCAGATGACATTCTTGTTAGTAGTGACTCAGTGCTAACTACCTCTTATATCCATTACTTCTTCACAATTCTGATTTAGGTATATTTAATCCAGCCTGGGGCACATGAGGGTGGATGAGATGATTTCTGGATCAAATGATTTAACGATGGTAGAAGCTGGTATACCTATTCCTGCAAACCCACAGAGGGATGCATCTCAACTAACCTAAGGTGTCTAATAGTTAGACAGCTAAATCTGTGCTGCTTAACTTCTGTTCTCTCTACAGCTTGTGAGGAGAAATAAGCACTTCAATAAAAGCAACAGAGCTAATCCACTTTTCCTCACATTCATATTCATGGACCAGTCACTGCCATCCACTGACAAGGGGCAGCTCAATAAAATCAGTTAATTGATCAGGCTGCAGCAATGCAGTCGATAAGTCTAAGGCATAAAGCCAGAACTATGCGTCTAAATAGCCTTGCACTTCACTTCTTCTGTCCTTTTCCACTTAGACCCTTGTTGTTTTGTCTGAGCACTTCCACCAGCAAATCTTTCCAGATGGTGAGCAAACCACCCTTCTGCTAATGCTGCAGCCAAACAGCTTTCAGACCCTGGAGATCGGGCTGCCACTTTCTATCGCTTGTAGATTTACACTATTTGTAAAAGGGAGCATATCCAGGCCTTGAAAAAAAATGAGCACGCTTTTTTTTCAAGCCAGCTGGTGAATGGGCTAGGCTGGACCGAGCTTCCCATCCCTGCATCCCTCGCTGCCAGAAAATAACAGGCTAGTAGCAACACACACTTCAAAACCCCTTTAGTTCGTCTTCCTGGCATCTTCAGAAGGGTACTGTTCTCAAGAGCCTTCAGGACGGCTCTCTACCACCATTACAAAGCCAGTCCACAAGGAGACTGTGGTATGCAGGATGAAATGAGGTACCCAGTTCTCCTGGTCCAGATCAGTTAGGCAAATTATATCATGACAAATGCATCTGGACTGCTCTTTCCATGGGAGAATGTGCAATACCTTGATACCTCCTAAGAATTCCCTTCTAACTCTCTTCTGAGGTAAGGGGGTTTTCCTCAGCTTTTCTATACATATGTGGAATGCAACATCAGGGCTTCAAGCAATAGGCTTTTAAATTCACTTTTTAAATTCAGTCACTAAAGTTGTAAAGCAATGCCCACCAAGATTTTCAAAAGGGCCTTTCAATGGAAGTATCCTCCTTCAGTATTCTACATGTCCAGGTAGCTCATAAAATGCCTAGATGTTCCTAGCCTTTAGAAGCGTATTCAAAGGAAAAAAAAAAAAAAAAAGAAAAGAAAAAAAAAAAAAAGACAACGAAGCTGGATTCATCTGTCTAAAAGGAGTTATCTTTGTCTGACCTAGTCATTCAGAATCCTTTTGCAGGCAATGGTGAGAAAACTGGCACAGCTGGGATGTGATTCATCTCATCTGAAAGTAAGTGTCTAACATATGTCAGATGAGTTTCATCTTATTTCTCACCAATAACTCTAAAGGAAACTTGGCTAGAGACTGCTAAAGCTGCAACATTGTTCTCCCTCCGAAGGGATAGAAATCAAACCTGCATCTCCCCAAAATCAGCATTAACCAGATTATTATGCTTCTAAAGGAACTGTGGGTCTCCCAGCAAATTCTACAAATCCTATCTGATGCCCAGTGGCGTTTCCCCCCATCTTCACTGGGCTCTGGATGGGGTCCTACCTGTCCAGCAGAAACTTAGCCTGTCTCGTTTCTTCCCAGCTACTGGAGGCTCATAAAAAAAAAAATGGAAAGGCTCCCTTAAATGTGTCCCTCAGCCTGCAAAGGATTTAGAGTTGCTTTCTGTCATACCACACAAGACTGTCTAGCAACAGGCGCTATTGTTGTTCTTCTGGGGGCAGAGGGACAAACTGAATGGTAGGCTTGGCAACTGTTCAGGGAGTCTCATTCCTGCCTTCCCACCCCTGAGTAAATATCTCTATTAGACAAGGTGCATCCTTCTGGAAGCCAAAGAAACTCCTGCTCTGCTCAGTGCTGTTTGGCTTCATTTCCCAGGCTTGGCTGTAGCAGAGATGGGCTCTGTCTTTCCTCACCGCTCTGTCCCACCATGCGAATTCTGTGGAATAGCAGTGACTTCTTTGGAAAGCTGAATGTGCGTAACCACTGCCATGAAACTACACCTTCCGGCAGAGATGTGGAGGAAATATGAACCCGGATAGTGAAAATAAGAGATATAGACCAGGAAAAGAGAAAAGGTTTTCGCTTTCAGAGAACTGAAAATAAAACATCAGAGGAATTCTCAGAAATGCTGATACAACTCTTGCATTCATAGGAGTTACAGTCCCCTCTGCTGAGATAGCTGTCACTATAAGGAAGCCAGAAATTCATTTTATGTCTCTTTAAAAAGTTTTGAGATGAAGTTCTATTACAAGCTTGAGCCAAAGACTTGTGGATGTGGTTGGAGGATGGTGGGAGCCACTGGATTTGTTTGAAGATAAGGAGTTTGAGGAAGACGCATTTGTGCTCTGCAGTGTGCTGGATTAGAGGCAGGATTAAATAAGTCACAGAGAAAGCTGCAAAACCCTCAAGCTGCTTGGGCTCTCAGCAGCTATGCTGAGACATGACAAAATATGATAGAAGGTGTGAATTTGCTGAGAAGAGGGGTGGCCTCGAGGTTTTTAGTACCAGCCTGGATGGCACGCATGTTCCTGCAATAGCACACCACGGCTGCACCCCATTCCAGTACACCAGTGAGTACTATGCACTGAACAACTTATTAAAATACAGGAAAGCGATGGAGAAAAAGTCCAGGACTTGATTTTACCCATGTGAAACTGCCAGGCAATGGGAATTAGACCTCATATTTTAACAGCTAGGAAATAGGCAAACGAGCAAACTCTCAAAGAGGATTTCCCATCTTGGGTATAATCTGACTAAACTGGGATGACAGCAGTGGAGATAGCTCTGAGCTGGTTGCCTCAGCTCCTCTGTAGTCACAGAGGATTTGACCAGTCAAGCTCAGTCAAATGACAGACATGAATTGCACCATAAGTTCCCACTTCTCCCAATCAGTGAAAGTAGCCAAGAGCACCTGGCTTGGATGGAGACATGGAAATTGCAGACATTTAATGGGCAAGATGAATTCCACCCCAAGGCTTTGCTCCATTGCCTGCAGACAGGCATCGAGTGCCACTGAGATGCTCTAGGCTTTTCCTGACTGGCCTCCATCCGCTGCTGAGAAAGGAGCATGTCATCAGTGGATTGTATACAATCTCTGCCAGGCCTCTGAGGACAACCAGGGTGCCATCAAGCATCTGAACTGAAAGCAGAACCTATGCATGGTCTCCTTATGGGAACCTGGGCATCTTCATGTTGGGAACAGATGTCTTTCCTGGAAGGCATGCTTCAACTGAACACTAGGGCTGATGTATGGCAACCAGGAGAGTTTCCAAACCTGTGACAGACATGAGGCCAGGCCAGAAATGTGAGGGTCTACCATGATGTGAGTTCAAGGGACCTCTGAGGCACTCCCTGAGCCCTCTAGGCAAACTGCTCCAACACACTTTGAGCCTACAGAGCCCCGTGGAAGAGGAGAAATGACCAGCCCAGACACCTGGGATGCCTTGCGAGGCCTGTGATGTGGGAAGGGAACCAGCCCATGTGCTATGACATGGCCTTGTCGGTGAAGCCTGAGAGTGTGCAAAGATGCAACAAGAGAAAAGCATTTCACACCAATAAAGTGTGGAGGAATACCCATATTGGAAAAAAGAAACAGTATCCCTGCTAAGAATTATCACTATACTAGTATAAAGCATACCTGACTATTATCTATACAGAACAGAAACTGTGATGAGGAGACCAAAGGCACCTTGAAGTCCTTTGATGGCCCAGGCTCTACAAATGCAAAGCTCTCTCTGGGTATCGACAACATCCGAGTAGGAAGGGGCCTGTGAATATGCAGGTAACAAACAAGAAGGGACAAACAACATCTTTGTGATGCATAACGCTCTCCCCTGGTTTACAGGCTGTCTTTAAAAGCAGTCCCCTATGTTAGGAGTTCAGAACAAGGGAGTTAATTTATTGGTTCTTCTCCCCTCCCCTTGTTTTTTGCAAGTGCCAGTAGAATTTGGAGCAAACTGATGAACTGATGAATTTTTACACGTTGTGCTACAACAATAACAGGACTTAAAGCAAACCTTGCCACTCTTAAAGGGACAGAAGGGGAGAAAAGCATTATGAATGGCCTGAGCTAGACGGAAACAGTTGGCATAGACAGTTTCAGGAGTGGCTTTTCTGTCAAGCCAGCCCTGGGCTTGATCCAGCAAAGTTGGGTATGTCATGGGAGGGCTCCTGCCCTCACAGACTTTCCTGAGTATTCCTCTCCTTTCAGTATTAAGCCCCACTGAACTGCTCACCACTGAACTGCTCAGTGGTGTCAGCAAAGCAGAGACAAGTTTAGTGAGACAGGATGGGAGCAGCTCTTGCTGCAGCCTTGGGGCTGTGCCCTATCCAGCCTTAGCTGAGCATGTGGACAAGACATACGTGCTCTCACCAATACTTCTCCCCTGGCTATTTCCCCTTCCTTTCCACTGTATTTCAGTGGTTTCAACTGGCACCATCACCCCAGCACCTGCCACCACCTGACTGGGCAGAAAGCACCATGCTTCACATCACCAGGGTGTCTGTTTTGAGCCTAGAAAACCCTTCTTCATTGCAGCAATGGTCTCCAGACCTCCTGCATGCTCCACCTCTCCACTTCCCAGCTGCACTCTTTGGCCCTGCAGGGTTCTCTTTGGGATCCAGAGCAAGCTTACGAGCCCAGCCCTGCTCTGGGAAGGAAATTCAACATGGATGTTGGTTAAGAGTAGGACCGGTCTCTACCTGCTCGCAGAGGGCCCTGGGGATGAGACTGCGTGCACAGTGCACAGCCAGCTGCCTTCACCCTACTGCGCACGGCTGGGCTCTCCAAACAGAGCATCCGTGACTCAGAGCCCGGAGGATTCCCCCTGTGACACGCTTGTGCAATGCTTGTTAAGTGCTGTCATTATGCCAAATAAACCCCTTTGAAATGCGGCCGGGCTATTTGAATCATGCACTTGAGGAACGCAAGCACAAATGCTGACCAAGGGGGAAGGAGGCACATCAATCCAGGTTGTCCTGTTGGGCTTTGCTTGTGCTCCCATACATGCAAAGCAAAAACATCTGTCCCTTGCGAGGTCTAGCACAGAACAGCCTCCTTCCTCCGCTGCTTTGCACCCATGCTGAGCACTAGCGGTACGGGAAGCGGTGCAGAGACCGGCAGTCCCTGTCTGCAAAAGCAGCAGCATTGCTGCAAGGCTGGAATTGACTCATCCCAGTTGCAGGAAGTGGGATGTGAGCAGGAAAGGGATTCCATAGATTTGGGATGGAGACACCAGTGAGTCAGTCTCATTTCCCCTGGTACAATCAGCAATCCTTGATTTTCTTTCCTAGGAGAGGCCACAGAATCACAGCTAAAGTGAAGGCTCCTCCAGCCTGATGCTTTAGAGGGAACAGTCAAAAAGCCTTTCGTGGCCAACAGAAAGCAGGGCTATGAGCATGCCCCTGTTCCAACTACTCTACTGACAGCAGGCCCAGCTGTAGAGCTGAGTCTGGAAAAAGAAATGCCACGTGCACAAGTGAAATGGCTCATCGAGCCAGCACAGGAGCTCAGAGAGAACAGGACCTCTCCACTTCAGAAATGCCTCCTGCCCCTCATGCAGTTGTGTCTTTACCCTGCCCTGGTGCTGTGCACTGCAATAGCACCCACTGACATGAGGTCTCTGCAGAAAGGTCTTTAGAAAGGAGAAGAAAAGACTTGTGTGTCCTCAGTAGAGCTTGGTGCTACACCCAGCCCTGCTGCAGGCTTATTGCAATGTCCTGGGCAAGGCCTTTAAATTCTTCTGCCTATGCTTAACTGAAAAATGGGAATAAAACACATACTCTCCCTTCCTGGGCACATATCAGAGCTTAAGCCATGTTAGTAAGTGCTCTAAAGTTTTCAGGCAAGAAGTCTTAGAGGTGTTCTAATGTCTGTAAAAGACATGTTTTGCCTCTGGGGCTACCTGGAAAGGGCTGGAGAGCAAGGTGACTCACTTTGCTTATCTTAGTTAGGAAAGGCTTGCTTGCTTGATGCAATGCCTGTGTCTAGTGCTTTACATATCAAGTCCCTGGTTTAACTTAACTAGGTTAACTTAACTAATAAAGTCCTCTTAAGATTGAAAGCATAGTAGTAATAATTAAAAAAATCAATGAATATGTAGCAGGACAACAAAATTTAATAAAGTGAGTCTAAAATCTGAGTAGATTAAGGTTGTTCTTTAATACACACTGTGCACTCTGGGAGAGTCCCAGCCATCCCCATGTTTGAAACAGGCACTTCTTGCTAAGACCTTGTAAAATTTTCAGTTTCTGCTGTAAAAAAAAGGCTCCTTGTGTGATCTTGGTCCAGTCATTTAATCTCACCAGCACAGCTCTTCCATGCCTGGACTATGCCAGGAGCAACACAAGTACCAGTAGAGTCAGTTTCTCCAGTCCCACCAAGAAAAAAGTGGAGATGGGAAAATGTTTCCCCTACCCTTGGCACACTACACCCTGTGCACAGACCAGGCAAAGGCTGTTTCTCACCACCTACACAGCGAGATCCCCTTGACCCAACCGCCCTCTATCCCCATTGCCGCTTGGGTGCAAAGCGCCCGTGCTGTGCTCCGGAAAATCCAAGCAGGTGGGTGAGCTGGTATCTGATAATAGGCTAAAACATCATTCCGTGATTATACGCTGCCTGGCAAAACAGAGCCATGTCAGATACAGTTGTAACACAGATACATGTATATAAAGGCAAGTCCCAAGCCTTGGGGCAAGGGTGGGAGAAGGCTGCATGTGCAGGGATCGCACTGTGTGCAGCTGAAATGCAGCCACCTCTGCAGAGGAGCTGTTTAACATCACACTTCAACCTGCTGCAGTAGCAGGGGAAAGGGAGATGGATGCCACTGCCTCGGAAATGTCAAAATCCTCAACTCCAGTTAATCAAGCAGAGAAGTGGGTAGATGCAATTCATATTTCTGAGCTCTAGAGATTGCTTTAGGAGCTCTGGTACCAATGCACGTGGCTCGTGCTGTCCCTTGGGTGACCTTCCACGGCTCTGCCTCCATCCTGGCTAATGGGGAACGATCATCCCTCACTTCACATAGCTGCTCTCTGCCAAGCCTGAGCTTCGCTTTCTCAAGTGCAGAGCCTGCCAAGACTCAGCTTGGTTCTCCAGAATTTACAGCAAAAGGAGACTCGGGTATCTCATGGGATCCAGAACCCACCCCAGCGTAAACGGGGGGCTGTTCCACCCACCTCGAGGGGGACAGATCCCAGGAGAGACCTGAACCAGAGCATAAGCCAGGACTTTACCTGTGCACTGCTCTTACTGTGGTGTTGCCACCAAACTCTGACAGTGGCACGTTCAGGTGTTGCACCTGCGTGTTGCTGCAGCAATGCTACCAGTTTGCTTGTCCTTCTGTTGGCAAGGCTCACTCCCACCCCGCTCCCATGCACTTGTGTTTCCTGAATTGCAAAAAATAGAGATGGAAAGATCTGTTAGATCACATTCTCCAGCCCTTATGGGCTGTAAAGTGGCTACTGCAGGACATCACAGAGTTTGGTCAACTTCAGCCTACACGAATGAGTAAACTGACAGAGCTTCTGTGTCCAGTCTTGGGGAATAAACAATAAAAAGCCAAGAGCAAACACAGGTCACGGACAGGAAAATATTCCTAACATGCATCCCAAACACCAGCGTGACATCTCCAGCACCACTGCGTTCGCTCTGCTGCTTGTGGCTATGACTCGTCTCCTTGCCCAGTTCATTATGGGGCTGATCTCATCCCACTCCAGTTAGAATGAGACCGGTGTTACAGGGAACAGCAGAGGAGACGGAAGCCCCACCACAACCAGCAGAACAGAGGAAGGGACAGACACCGGTGCCTACAGCAATGCCACCACATGAGGTCCCAGCCAGCGCCTATCTCCTCCCAGAGACATCCTCTCCCAGTCCTTCTCCAGGCACAGGCTTTAACTACCTGCATCCCTCAGCACGCACCAAGCTGCCTCTCACCCCGGGAAGAACAACATTTGAGATGCCAGTAAGCAGGTTTCTCCCACGGTGAGGAGGTCTGCCCATACTTCTAATTCAGCCCAGAGATCCTCTCCAGTGATCATCTCCCCTACTACCATCCTCCTGGGCTACAGGAGTTGAAGATGCCCAGCACTGAAGCTCCGTGTTCATTTTTATTGCTGTTTTTTTCCTCCTAAACCAAACCTTTCTCCCTTCTGCACCATTTCTGTACTCTGGCTGTCCTCAGACCAAGTCAGGCCACATGCCACTGATTCAAAACCAAAATAAAATGCTTTTTCCATTCCATGTGCAGTCAGCCAAGGCAGTGCAAGTTACCTGGAAAAAGTTTTAATTTTGTTCATGCTTCTATTGTGACTCCACATGGACCCCAGACCCCTCCCAGGACAGGGGACAAGTTACTTCTAATCCTTCCCCACACATGAATTCTGCTTCTGAATTTCCCAAGTCTTCCTTCACTCACTCCACTCTCTCTTCTTTCTTTTTTTTTTTTTAAACAAACCAAAAAATGAACAGCATTAACATTTGGCAAAAAAAAAAAAAAAAAAAAAAAGAAAAAGATCCCAAACCAACCCACATTTTTGCTCTTAATCTGGCCCCCTGGGTGTGGAAGAGCCTGTTGCTGCTACCAGTAGCTCCTTTAGGCTGAACAGCACAACGCTACACTGCGTTGGAGAAGGTCCTGTGGGGTTACTGTGCCACAATAAATCATGCCAGCACAGCCCTAAAAACTTGCCAGCTCAGCCCCAATGGGTATCAGTATCCTCTTTTTTATTATTTCTAAATCATTACTTTTTAAGCCTATTTCATCCCTCTCTGTAAATGCCTTATTTGGGAATTTTCTGGTTTTAAGAAGCTCCTGTATCTTTCCCCCTCATCATGGTTGAAAGGATGCAGATGGAGCGTGAGAGCATCCCTGCTCCAGGGGATCTTTTCCCTTTTGTTCCACTGAACTTTTTCCAAAGGTACCAGGCATCTGGGTCTGTGTGGAGGCCACCAGCACTGCCTGGCCTGATTTTAAACCTATGCCATGGTGGGACGAGCAATTTAATCAGCTCAGCGAAGTAAAAAGCTCTGTTTAGAGGTAGATGGAAAACACAGACACACCCCCACTTGCTCCCCCTGACAAATACACATTCGATGTTTCCCCCCTAATTTCTTTCCTTTGGGAGGATAATTAACCAAAACCTACTGAGAATATGATGTCTCAGTCCCTGCCTCTGCTCAAATTGTCTTGAAGCTGAAAGCAGCCCAAGTGTCCATACCTCTGCGGACCTTAGAGTGAGTGATGCTTTAATTAGAAACTACTATGGGGGGGACATGACAATTTGGGGATGGTAAATTACAGATTTTTTGCTATAAGCAGTCAAGTCGCTGTGAGCTAATATAGGAGAGGCTTTAAACAGGGACGGCTGAGATGAGGTGTTCATTGCTTGCACTACCAGAATAAAATATTGCTGGCCCTCTCTGCAGTCCCTTCAAAAAAGAAACCCAACAAAAACTCCCCCCAAAAAAGAAAAGAAGGAAATTAAATTAAAATAAAATAAAGCAGCATGGTTGTTTTGCCAAAATCAGCTGGTTTGGCAGCAGACCATCCTCGACTAGGAGAAAAGAAACTGCACTGCCGATACCGGGACGTGCACGGGGGGGGAACCCCCGTGCCACCCCCCAGCCCCCCCCCTCCCCTGCCCGCAGGGCTGCTCCCCAGCTCCAGCCGTGGGGTGGCCGTGAGGTGGTATCCTGCCTGAGGATAAATACAGAGGGAAAAGGGGTGGGGGTGGGGTGAAGGGGGATTTGGGCAGCCAATGTCACAGCACCCAGCCTCTTCTCCGACTTCCCCACCCCAACCAGAACCTCCTTTGCATTTCCATGGCCCGAGGGGGCTTGGTGTCACTGCGACAGAAACATCTAAACCCGCTGGTGGGCACCGGGGAAAGATGTGTGTGTGTGTGGGAACAACCTCCAAAACCAAGCAAAACCCCAAACCCCAAAGAGTCGCGGCTGTGGTCCCCCTACCCACACCTGATGCCCTGGGTTGGAGGACCCCCTGCCCCTCTCCCCGCCCCCCTCCCCCCCTCCCAGGGCTGCCTCTCTCGCAGCTGCGGGCGCGGGGCTGCGGGCCGAGGGGGGCCGGGGACCGACCGCTCTACCCTCGATGGGTGACAAGGGAATATTTATGTTGGTATTAAAGGAATGCGTTTCCTTCTCCAATCAGGAATGCAAGCCGAGTTTCTAATTATAAGTTAGATGGTGGCTGGGAATAAAAGATTGCTTTTTAATGACTCCCGTCCAGGTGCTCTTTCTGCCTGTCTTCCCAAGAATACATTTGCATTTTATTGCTTTTCTCCCATCCCAACGAATTCCCTGCTTTCAGACATACCTGACATAGTTGGAGAGGCTGCCTTCAACACCCTCACCTCTGCACCGCCGGGCAGCGCGGCCGCGGGCGGGAGGGACCGCGGCCACCGTCCGCCTCCGCCCGCCGCGGAGCGCACCTGAGCCCCGCTAGCGCCCCTCGCCAGGCGGGGGTGGGGGGGCAGCCATTAAATGCACTTAAAAAAACAATTTTTTTTTTTTTTTTTGGGGGGGGGGGATGCTTCTGAGTTATTTACAGCACTGCTTCCGCACGTAGAGCGGCTGCAGGGACCGCGCAGCTTGTTTTCCCCTCCGCGGGCGCGGAGCGGGCAGCTCCCGAGCCGGGCAGCTCCCGAGCCGGGCAGCTCCGCACCCGCGCAGGCGGCGGTGCAGCGCGGAGCAAGAGCGGTTTTGCCGGGGCTTCCGTGCACCGCACACCCGCCTGCGCGGCTCCGCTCCGCGCTCCCTGCGCGCCCGCCCGTCAGCTGCCTGCGGAGCAGGAGCCTTCCTGCGCTAGGGCTTCCCTGAGCCCAATTACCTCCGCGGGGTAATTAGAGCAGATCTTGCAGTTACATGCCTTGCCCAGCACCATTTGCTTTTTGTGGGGGAGAGAGAGAAAAGGCTCTTAAAGGCGTAGAGTGCAAAGCGCGGAGGAAAAAAAAATAAAATAAAAGGAGCTGCAACCCGGGAAAAGAGAGAGAAAAAAAAAGTGCGTTATACCGGGGGAAGGTGGGCGCGCAGGTCCCCGCCGATCTTACGCGGGGCAGCTCCGCGGCGGCGCCGGGCACATCGCCCCCAGCCCCGTCCCTGCTCCCTGCTCTGCCTTTCCATAACCAGCCCAGGTTGTTCTGCGTCCTCTCACCTCCTTGCTCTTTCTTTCCTTACACTCCCCCCCCCCCTCCCCCCCTTTTTTTTCCCTTTTCCCCTAAATATTCCTTAAAGCGAAGGGGAAAAAAAAAAGTTTTCAGCCTTTTCCCCCCCCTCCTTCCACCTGACTAGCTCGAAATCACCTTGAAATGCTCATGTCAACTTGTATCATTATCTCTTTAATTCAGGCAGCGCCTTTTGTTCTTCACAGGAGAGGATCAAAGCACTTAAAAAAAAATAACTTTCCGATCGCTCTCTCTCGCTCTCTCTCTTTTACAGTAGGAGAAGGAGAGATCAGGTATAACCCAGTCAAAATAAACAAAGTGAATGCATAAATAAAAGAGGTGAAATGCAGGTTCTAAGAACTTGCTGGCGCTGGAACAATCCCACCTCTTTAGCTGAGTGGCAACGAAAGGAGAATTTCAAGTCATCTTAAGCTCAGGGGTTGCAGAGAAAACAGAGGAGGGGAAAAATAAATGAAAATGAGAGGGGAAAAAAAAAAAGAAGAATAAAACTTACCACCAGATTGGGTAACTTGACAGAGCCTGACTCAACCCACAAAGAAACAGGAAATATCCAAAAGAGGCCATTGATGAAAAGTTGTCTTTCTTTTTTTTTTTTTTTTTTTTAACCAGAGTTGCCAAAAACCTTCCTTTCTTCTGAGGCAGGATGATTATTTTAATAATAATAATAATAACAATAATTTAAAAAAAAAGTCAAATGAAGTGAACTCAACCCGACCAGGTAAATCCTCTCTTGCTTCCTCTACTACTCTCAAGGAAAAAAAAAATCTCAGAGAGGTAAAAAACTCTTCTCTCAGCCAAGACACTGAAGGCAAATATTAAAAAAAAAAAAAAAAAAAAAAAAAAGTTTGAAGTAGCTCTCTTAAAAAGGACCCAATCAGCACTTATTGCCAAAGGGAGAATTCTGATGCTTTGGCTTGTTCTGTCAATCAGGAGCGCGAAGTCAGGAATGAGCTAATTGCAAGGAGATAGTGTTTTAATACTCATTAGGGGGCACGTTGGCCCACAAGCCAAGGGATAAAATGTAGTTTTAAAAAGGGGAAGGAAGATTTAGGGGGTTTAAATAGACAGGGGGGACCCCTGTGGATTTGGGTAGCTATAACAACCTGCCCGGATTTCACTCCCTGGGTCGAAGCTACTAAAATGTGGGGGGAAAAAAAAAAAAAAAAAAAAAAAAAAGGGGGGGGGGGAAGTATGATTTTTAACAAAAATTATTATTTTCTCGATTTGCTCTTTCTCACTATTCTGTCTTCTCAAATCCCCGTTTCCTCACAGTGACAGTCAAGATGCATTTCAACTAACTTTCTAGAAACTTTCGGTCGGTTCTTTCTTTTCTTTTTTTCCCCCTCTCCTTTTCTTCATTTAAAAAAAAAAAAAAAAAAAAAAAGAGGATTTACACCCAGACATGCATGCACACACACAGACACGCACACCCCCCCAGACACGCACACCCCTTCCCCACCAGCCCAACCAGCCAGATATCCAAGAGCTCCACTGAAGACATCTGCTAAGAAATCAACTTCTTCAATGCAAATCCCAATAAGGCTCATCCAGATCATCGCAATTTGCAGGAGTCCCAGCCCCGGACTTGGCGAAGGCGCTGCTGCAAACGACTTCATCCACCAGATCCACCCCACAGGGCACTAGTAATTGATCTCTTTTTTAATTTCTCTCTCTACATATTGTAACAATTTCTCTCCTTTCAGTGGCGGTGGTGGGGGGTGAGTGGGGTTGGATTGCGTGGTTCCAAAAATCTGCAAGTTTTCAGTGGGGTGGAAATAAGAAAAAAAACCCCACCAACAAACAGAAAAAAAAAATTATGATTAGTGTTATTATAAAGATGTAGCTTCTCGAGACTGGGTACGCGGTTAGATTTGCTGCTCCTCTGGAACATATTGTTTAAAGCTTGCTGTATCTGTGAGCAAGTGTCACCCAGCTGACAGGCTTTCTCCTTACCCTGGGTCATTTGAAAGGGGGCTGGAAAGGCGAAAACGAGGGGATGGAGGCACTGGATGAGCTAGGAGATATTTTCTCCCTGGAATAACAACGATGATTCTCTTTTACGTGATTTTTTCTTTTTTTGAGGTTGTTGTGGTTGCTGCCTGTTGGGGATTTTTGGCTGTTTTTTTGTGGCCCCCCCCCCCCCCCCCCTTTTTTTTTTTTAAAGGGAGAGAGAGAGAACTGGGTGAGATTTTATTTATTTATTTGACTTGGTTTTATCTGTGAATCAGAAAATTTCTGTGGCTCACACGGAACAAAGAGAGGTACAATTTTTAATGACTTTGTTGGAGGAAGGCTTGCAACCTTGCATTAGCTCAAATCAAAATGTGCTTTCTTTCTCATTAAGGATTGCATATATATTTTCCCTTAGTAGGGAAAATTTCTATTTACACACACAGAGTTTTATATGCATATATATAAAGATATGTTTGTGTTTAGCTAGATGGAGAGATATATTCATTCTAGTGAAATTATACTAGAAATGCAGTTCATTCGGGGATATTTAAATCATTGGGAATTTGGCAGGGGTCGGGCCCTGATTATTTTCTTTAGGGTTGGATGACAAGTGATTGCAAATGTGAGCCCTGGCAAGTGCTCTGAGATCTAATCGCTTCATGTAGCTGAGCTCCAGTCGATCTGAGCAGCTTCTCGCTTGCTTCCACAGAGGAGGAGCGGATGCTCTCTCCGGCTTTCCCAGCAAATCTCTGTCGTGTCGATGCTGCAATTATATTGAGCGTATTAAATCCATCCCACCCCCACCCCCCTTCAGCGCCCTCCCCCACCCCAGAGGAGCCAAGGAGGCTGGAGAGGGAGAAAGGAGTTTTATTGCATAAGGTAGGATGAGGAATAGGAGGAGCGTGGTGGTGTGTGAAAAATCATCTTAAGGACTTTCCCTCTGTATTAGAGAAAATCCCATCCAATTATAGCATTACTGGAAAGAACCAAACACTGAGACTTTCAAAGGAGGGGATTTCTCTGTCTTTTCAAGTGAAATTGCTCACACTGCAGACTGGAGCACACAGACACACACACACACAGACCCGCAGACACCGGGCGTGGGGGTCCTGGCAAACGGGGACGGAGGGGGAGGAAGGGGCAGGACACGCATCCTTTCCAGGGGTCGAGCTAATCTCCCCTCCTTTTGTTCCTGGGGAGAGATTTAAACATCCCCCAAAGCCTCTGCCCCTCCCACCAGGAAGCACAAGGCAACTTTACCTGGAGGTACAAATTCAGCCACTCTCCCTTTTCCTCTTTGCTTTGCAGCTGCTTATTTGGGGAGGATGGAGATAATCCACTTTGTCATAGGCACACACACACACACACACGCACGCGTGCGTGCGTGTACACACACAGGATTGTACTGATTTCTTCAGCGGGCAGCATCGCTGCTCACTGTCGCCAACTGCTTTTAATTACACTGATAAAAAGGTAGTCTGGTGGATACTAGCTATTCCCATTGCTAGGAACACTCCTGTACATTAATTATCTGTTACCAACGCTGCCTCTGGACCGGAGCCCTTTCAGGGCCAGATTTTGCAGTCCATTAGAGGCAGTAAAAAGGCTGACACAGGCTTTAGGGATGCAGGACTGCTGGCATTTGGCTGCCCAAATCTGCAGTGTTTTCTCCCAACAGTTGGTTTTAGGGCCTGATGTCAAAACCTGGCTAAGCTTACCCATGCTGGTCCGTTGGTTTCCATCCCTCTCCGAAACAGCTGGACATGCATTCAGACATAGGCTTTACAGTGGGCAGGATCTGGCCCTCGGTGGGGCGGCAGCAGCATGGCTTTGGCTTCTTTGCTCTTGGCATTGCTCATCAGTGCCCAGGGAGAAGTTCTGAGGGAAGTCCAGGTTGCAAGGTTGTGACTCCTCAGTGGTAGACACCAAGCCTCAGTCCTGCTGGAGCTGCAACCTGCCTCACACAGATCTTCCACAGTGCCCAGCCTTACACCAGCAAAGTAAAGATCAGTTTTGGTTCGTGACTTCCCTGGGAGGTGAAGGTCCACCACCCTGGCTAGTTAAGAGAATAAAGTTTCGACCATGCTCACAGCCGTGGGGCCAATTCCTTGGCCCCTATAAGGCTGCTGAGAAAGGAGGTGGGTAACTTCAGTTATCAAGATGCCATGGGGAAAAGGGGATGGGAATACATGGAGCAGGCCTCATCATCATGGGGTTGGAATGCTTTATGAAGGCACTGAAGGCTGGTCTTATCTTGCTTACTCATGGGGATGGCCCAGCTGGCATCTTCAGGGCCCACTTGAGTGTGTAAATAGAGCTGGATTTAGAAACACGACTGCTTGGTGGTGTGGTTAGTCACCACAGGGAACAGCTGTGCTTGCCCATGTTCAAAAAAAGGCATGTCCAGGGTGCTTCCACCCCGGAGAAGTCTATCGAAAGAGATCAGGGTCAAGGGGTGGAGGTCTGGAGGGGTATGGGCAGACAGGAAAGCGGGCAGACTGGTGTAGTGCAGCCTGTCACACCTCAAATACTCTGTGTGTCACTTCTCTTGCTCTCCTTCCCTCTCTGCCCTACACGGAGATCTGTTGGGGTTGCAGGATGGGAAGATCTTCCTCACTGAGAGCAAACGCAGAGCCAGGGAAGGCTCCTCATGGGGCAGAAGGTTTTGCTTATTTTTGGTGGAGGACAGAAGTGTATTCTGTCCCTTCTCTCTTTATATTTAAATTCCTACTAAAAGTTACCTGCTTTTGCAAATTGCAGCTGGAACTTGTTCTTGCTGGAAGGTGGTAAACCTTCCTCATTTGCAATTTACTCACTGTCTGCCCCACACACCACTCAACACAGTGGTCTCCATGGTTGGGTGTAGCCACCATGGCAGTGTGAGAAAGCCACAGCCTGGTTTTCCTTCCATGCCAAGAAGCCCACTCTGTGGCACATAGTAATAATGGCAGCACCAGTAAAACTCCATCAGGCAGCTTTGTAACCCACCCTCCCCAAAGTCAGTCCTGGTGAGGAAGCCCAAGAGCATGTAGGCGTTGCTACAGATATCTGGAGACACAGGTACCAAAACATGCTGTGAGCACTAAAACCCCTCCCTCCACTGACGCTTGGAAAATGTCATATAACTGTTGGGATCCAAGATGCCTGGGCGATGGGTTGCTGAAGGCTTGGCTTTGCCACAGGCTGGTTGACTTGGCATGTCATTCTGCCTCCCTCTTTCATTTTGCCTCTGTGCCTTTTAAGGTCCCTGAAGACTGAGATCCATGTCACCCATGGCATCCATACATCTTGAGTCACAGCAGTACAAATAGCGACAAGGTAGGTTAATATTGACCTCATATTGACCTCATCAGATGTGGAGAGCAAGGCAGAAGATGGGTAACACCCAGCTCATGACGTGGTTCAGTGGCAGAACTGGTGAAAAGACAGATTTTGCTGCTAAATTTGTGTCCCTTCTTAAGTCTCCCTGTGACCAGCTGGTTTTACCATAGAAAGGTCACTGCTGTCCAGAAGTGGAGGTTGATCCAATGCTGGAGACGGAGAGGGTTTTTCGAAATGTGCCAAATACACTGATAGCATGGGTTTCACCTTGCCTGACTACAGCTGTGTGAATCCTACTTACACAACGCTGGCTGCCTCCGTGGTCAATGGTGCAGTGGAGACCCGAGCAACTCAGCCTACTGTGGATACAAGTCTATGGTAGGGGGGGTGGATTGCTTCTGGAGTTGCATTTCTTTTTGTTTGGGGTCTAGTTTAGACTTGATGCTCAGTCTTCAGATAGCTGAAGGTAGGTGAGATGCCTACAGGCCATTGCCTCTTCTCTATTCTACAGAGGCTCTACAGGGTTCTACAGAGGCACGGATAGGCAATGAACAAATCAGGAGCACATGCAGGGTGGGTTTCTCAGCTCTTTAGGCTGCAAGATGTCCTCAGCTGCAAGGGAACAGCATATGTTTGGCACTGGCACCTTTGGCTATGACTGCTATCTGCCCAGGTTCTCCCATGCCAGTGGCAGAGCAGGATTTTGGCTGTTCCTGGGTTCCCATCCAAACATTTCTATATAAAGGTGTTATCCCCTGATCACAGTGCTCATAAGAGAAAGGGAGGATGGCTGAAAGTGTGATATCCATCACTGGTACGTCCCCAGGAGGACAGGAAGGAGGAGGCACATGGCATGGCTCTCAGTTCACCGGAGGCAGAGCAGCCCCAAGGGCTGCACTGCAGTGTGCCAGACCTTTTGCAGAGTAGAGCAGATCTGTCATGGGTGATGATCCTTTCCTTCAGACTTTTATACACAGGATCTTCAGTCACCTCATCTTGGGTGGAAAAAAATCCTTATTTTGCGGCGGGTTTCCCTCTCATATTGTGTGTTCCTCCAGTTATCACCTGCAGGCACTGGTGCTGATCTGTTTCTTGCATACCAGGCTGTGAAGAGCATGTCCTGGCAACCAAGGAGCTGCTTTAGAAAGGCAGTAGGTGGGAAGGCCAGGCCTTGAACTGGTGGTGGGGGCTCTGCTCTTGCCTTTGCCACCAGTCTGTGATGTGACTTCATACAAGTGAATTCCCTGGCATATGTCACATCCCAGCTGGGTCGCTCTCCCTGAGATGGTCATTTCTTTAGGACAGGACGCCTGTCCTGCTAGGGCTTGAATGACAGCAAGACTCAGGGTGAAACTTGGGGCTCTCTGACATCACTCCCTGTTCCTTCTCTCCATCTCCTGTCCCTCAGCTGTCTCCTGGCCAGCAGGCATCAGGCAGGCACCTGCCTTGCCTGTCTTCTGCAGAAGAGGTAGGACTCTCACTGGTGTAGCTTTGGCCCACCTAGCGGTACAGATAGAGAACAAACCTGCAGAGAAAAAAACACGGACCAAAAAATGCAGCCAGCGCACAGGGATCTGCACCACCAGGGTTCTGGTGTCCTTTCGCCACCGCCGAAGAGCTGGCAGAGCCCAAGATGGGAAAGACGTATGTCCCTGGTGAAGACATAGGGATATCAGAGAGGCTCAGTGGCCAGAGGGATGGTAGGGTCTTGCCTTGGAAAGTAGGAGGATGAACTGTGGGTGCTCCCTCTTCCCTTGCCTCCTCCATGCATGCTCAGCAGAGATCGGTGCTCTGGGACAGTGCCACCATGCAGCTATCTCCTTGTCACCTACACGGCACAGGGTGGGCAGGGGCACCCCTGGCCTTCTGCACTTGTGAAAGGTACACAGACAAGAAAAATACCTTCTGAGAGTGATGCTGGCAATTAGAAATAACATGGGCTTCACCCAAATGTCCCCTAATAAACACCAACAGAAGGGAACCGAGCGTGCGTGTCTAGCAGGGGCAGCCAACCGGCCAGTGCCATGTCTATGTTCAGATAAACATTTCCCTTCATCGTCCCTTCCTCCAAACCCCACTGAGTCGGTCACCTTCATCTGTCTGCTCCAGAGCCCCCCGCAGCCCCCCAGAGCTCTGGCAGGAGGAATCAGTGCTCTGCTCAGCAGATCCACCTGCCGAGGGCGAGGAAGGCTTTGCCAGGCCATCTCTACCAACAGCCGCCTGGTTGTTGCAAAGTCACTTTGTGGAGACCATCCTCTGACGAATGAGTGCTGTGAAGGATAAGTTGGGATCTTTCTCATGGGATGAGATTTGGGGGAAACCAATTTATCTCAAAGCCAAACTGGCCATTTGAAGGCAACCTTAACTCCCTGAGTAAATAAGCAGCAGTCCTTTTTCTGGCACATTGAGAGCTCCAGATTCATGGAAGAAATAATCCAAAATAGGAACCGAAGGAACAGATCAGCATAAGTTTTCCCCTAAGGCCTCTAATTCAATAAACGTATACATAATCTGAGCCCTGTGTGTGTAATGTGTGTTTGCTTATGTGGAATTTCTCTAGGCCAGATTCAGATTAAAAACCTATTAATCAGCAATGGAAGCTGATAATCTCTAGGGGCCCAAACCTGCTATTATATATACAAACAACCATTCACAGGATGATGCAGGCTTAGGTGCTAATAACTGAGCACAATGAAATATTTCCAGGAGAGTAATAGTAATCACCTGCTTTCTTTCAAAGAAACATTTTAGGGTCTGGTATTTTGGCTCCTGGGGGCAAATCTTGCATCCCTTTCTGGAGACATCCATCTCGCCAGGCCTCAGAATCTGAAAGAGGGATGACAACTTGTTAGCGCTACACATCCGAAGGGAACTCATGTCCCCGGAAGTGAAGGGACTTGGATGGGTGGAATAAAATGTCCTTCGGGGGTGCTTGCTGTGCCCCTTTTGTTAGCTACTACCTGGACCTATATACCCAGATCTAGAAAGGTAAAGTCAAGCCAGGCAGTTCTCAGCACTAATGGTTAGTACTGCAAGAGTATCACTGCCAGAGCAATATTGCTGGTCTCAGAAGAAAACCACAGGAGCAGATCCAGGTTTTTGGGGAAGATCCACTCCAAATTCACACTCAGAATAAGGACTGACTGGCTTAAAAACTGACATTTCTTTACTCTGCTCCATCCATCCAATCTGTCTTTATAGAAGTGATTTTGGGGTGAGGGTGGGGAGGTGGGCATATACATTGGATTAAGAAAAAAGAAAAAAAGGAAAACCAAGTTTTTTTGAGACAGAAAGATCAACAACAGAAACAGTTATTTACTAAGTCATCGATGCACTGCTGTTCAAATTTTCTAATCCCATTCTAAAATACAATTCAAATAACTCCTTTTCAAAGGGCTAGCCACACTCCTGCTGCAGGCACAAACAAAAGAAAAAAAGTTAAAATTGAAACCAGAATTGTATCCCTTTATGAATTCACTTATAACACCCTTCTTTGAAACCCAAGTGATACTATCACTCGAGATGAATGTTGGGATTCAGTCTTGTGCTTGCAAATCAATATGCATTTTAAACAGGGATTACTTTGCTGCTGACAAGCACTGGACTGAAAAACTACCCAGACTGGAGTATCTTCTCAGCAGCCACAGAGCAAGCTAATTAAGATACATTAAAACCAATAACTAGGAACCTAGGGTACAATTTGAAATCACAGGAGCATCTGCTAGACTGGCACTCCTGTTTGCAACAGTGCCCTGACCAAAGTCTCCAAACCCTTTTCTAATGTGTTTTGAAAGTGCAAAACATCAAGATTTTTTAGATTATTTGGCATTGGGTTTATTTTAAAACAGCTTAACATGGAATAGCACGATGGCAAAGTTGTTGTCATGTGTTGCACCGGGTACCAGCTGTCCACAGTACGCAGGAGAGGAACATGGAGGGGGCTGATGAACTGGGCCAGAGCTTTGCCACACGGTGGGAAATGATGAAATAAGCAACGATATCTCTCATGCACACCAAAAATCACTGTCAAGGGCTGGACAGGGCCAGATGGGGGGTTGCCCGGTGTTTGGCTGTAGGAGACTCTCATACTGAGGGAAGATACATTCCTGTAAAAGTAATGGGAAGAAAAGATCTGTCTGCACTGAGGGGAGGAGAAAGAACAGACAGATTTGACTGAGAGAGTTAAAAAAAAAAAAAAAAAAAAAGCACAAAACAACACTCTCCAAACCCCACCAAGGTGCTAAAACCTCAGTCAAGTGAGGTGTCAACAAGGGATCCAAGCTGATAAATGAACAGAGCTCTCCCTTGTAAAGCCTGAATGACAAAGAGAGAAAACCAGGCACTGGGGAGTGTCCCTCACCATTTTCATCACAAAGGCTGATGGTGGGGGGGAGGTTTTAACACGGCAACAAGTCTGACTTTCTCTCCATTTCTCCCTCCCTTTTTTTTTTTTTCCTTCCTCCCCCCCATATAAACAAAGAGGACAAAAGGTCATATCCCCAGGGTTTAAAGAGACACTTCTCCCCCTTCCAGAGAGGGTGGATGTTCTTCCAGCCAGTTTACAAATTAGTCAAAGTTATGATGTCTTAATGTAGTTGCCGGGTGGCCACCTGTCCCAGACTTTCTTCTGGTGCATTTAGTACATGTGCAGGAGTGACACCTGCAGATGGTTTCTTGCCCAGCACCCGAGTCTACATGTCAAAATGGGGCAAAATGCCACGAGTCAGGTTCTTTGCACCCATTCTGATGCAGTGTAAGTGATGGTGAAGATTGGTGCGTGGGTCTGCAAAGTCCACGGGATGCTTTGAGGAAGGGCTGTACTCCCAGACAGGGTGACTGATGTGTGTTGGGTGCTGTACGGACCCAGAAGACACCCTAGGGAGGGATTCCTGCTAGGGGATTTGGGGCACGGTGAGCAAAAGCAGGGGCTGTATCACTACGATTTGGTCTTGACCTCATGTTTGCAAGACCATATTTAAGCCCAGATCCTCCTGTTCTTGACACTGCTCTAAAAGGTCGTTTCCAAGCCCTGGGCATGAAGCAAAATGGCTTAAGCAGCAAGCAGCTCAGTGGGGAACGATGCTAATGATGCTCGGTGTCCCCTGTACTTTCCCCTCTGCTATGTGGGCTCTCTGGTGCTTAATAAAGGTTGAACTCACATCGCAGCCCTTTTCTCCCAGGGGGAAAGGAGGGAAGTGCAGTAATAAGGTCTTTCTTCCCTACCTGTACACTTATTTTCATACAACTTAATCTCTCTGAAACTTTTATCTTTCTGCCAAATTGGGCTGGGATTGGCCGAGGGGTTCAGAAGTTGGAGGGGAGGAAACGAGCGGATAGAGACACACAACATAATCAGCTAAACCAAGTTTCCCAAGGAAACCAGACTTCAAATGCATTACAGTGCTTTACAAGTCTTGCAGGAGCTGCTTACAAATCCCAGTCATGAGCCAGAACCCCCCAGTGCCAGGCACTGTATGAACATATTCCTCAACACAATCCTTTCCCCGGGCCAGTGCTCAGGAGTTTAAAACAAGAAGTTTAAGGCACGTAATGTTGGCAAGCACCCGCTTTTCAATATGAATGTAGAGCAACTCCCTTAATGTGGCTTGTATTTGGCTGGATTCTGCAAGAGAGCAGAGCCGGGCTCTGCTGGAGTTGGTTTTTCATGGGAATGGCAAGGAAATCACAGGGCTTGAAGAACTTTGCTTCCTAACAGCCCTACTTGGCTTCCATCCTGCCCAGAAATCCTGTTGGCTCTGTGGAGTAAGAAGGGAGTATAATCTGCAGGGCTTGGTCCCATTGGCAGCTATAGGGGTTTTTTATTATTTATTTTTATTTTTCAAAGAAAAAAGTTTTATACTCTTCCCTGCAAGCATGTCAGGTAGAAAAAGTGCTTAGGTCTTTACAGGGCGCTGGGCCACCCATATGCCATTGCCCTGCTGGTGTCACACCAGGGATGAGCTGGGCCACTATCTGGAAAATGCCATAACCTACTAAGACAAGTGTTAACCTGGAGCCTGCAGTGTGGCCCACCACACAATTTATTTCTTTTTTTAGGCAGTTGTTGACCTCCGATCAGTTCCTCATGGCCCTTCACTTATTGGCTTCAGGCAGGACTTGCCAGGGACCAGTGGACCGGAGAGGAGAGGTGCCCTGTGGCCACAGCCCTGGGGTAGGTAGGGACAGCACAGGGTCAGGGGTATTTGGGTCAGTTCAAAAGTCCTGGCTCTCCTGCAAGTATTTGGCTCATCATTTCCTGACCCTGCATTTCCCAGAAAAGGGACTGCTCTGCTTTCATCCCCGGGCCATGGTGGCAATACTGGCTGCACTGGAAAGGAGGGGGATCTTCAGCCACCTGCTAGGAAAACCCTGCAGGTAGTTCACAGTTGCTGAGTCCTCTCTTAAGATGCTTCCTCATCCTCTTCTCACCTTCTCGCTCCCTCAGTGGACTCCTTGGAGCTAAAACTGCACAAGTCTGAACCTGAAAATTGAGAAGACATCGAGCAATAAACCATTGGCACTCCAGACATCAGGAGTCAGCTCTTTCTGCCTCTGTTTCCTTCTCCCAGTACTTGTAAGGTTTTAAGGAATCAAATACATTGGACGGATGAGTTACTTTCTAGTTTCTGAACTTATAAAATAGGCAGGGAAGATCATTTCTGAAACATTTTGCACACCATGAAACTTGATGTATGCTTGCACAAAATAGCATGACTCCAGAAGCTGGTGTGTTGAGAAGGAAAGCAAAAATACCCATCACATTTTGACACATTTGGTAACATAAATCGAAGATACAGGCATTTAGGGAAGTAGTGCATGAAATGGAGAGAGTGACAGGTATATTCGGGTGGGATAGGCAAGGCTGGCCATAAGGAATGCAAATTTTTCAAAACTTTTAAATTTTTTTTTAAAGAAAATTCTATTTGCATGCAGCTCCTGTCATTTCTTTGCCATTCTAACATCTCCTTGAAGCTCTTTTGAAGTGCTGGGGGTGAGGGATGGTTGGAACAAGTCCCCACCAGCCCAGTGTGGCTGGTTAAGGGAAGGTGTGGGGGAGCTGCTGGTGGGAGAGGACAAAAACCCATGTTGTCCAAATTGCCTTTCTGCCACCCCATCCAAAGTTTGCCTTATGCTTCCTGCACAGTTTTGAACATGGCAAACTCTGGAGCTGCCTTGGTTACAAGGAACGGTGAGTTTTAGGAGAGTGGACAGACGGAAGTTCTCATCTCAGTTAGGCAGCTGGAAAATGCCCTAAAGCAAAGGCCCCGATGACCTTGCTTAAAGCTGCTGAGGATTATTTCCCAGTGTAAGGTTACAGGCAAAGAAAAGGCATCGGCAGCTTTTCAAGGGAGAGGTAGGTGACCAGAGAAGGTTAAAACCTTTCTCCTATTCCAGTACAGGGCTTGCAGGGAACAAGATGTCTATTGGACCTGTGGACCACCTGTGTGGTCAAGAGAAATGTAGCACTGCCTTGGATGGTTGGAGGAAATACACTCGTAAGCTTTGCACCATCAAACACCACAGCACATTATTTGAACCTACTTTAAACTCAGAATTTTAGGGTTTACCTGAAAAACCTTCTTAATGCTGTTGTCCATCGTGGACAACATGATGAAGCAGGGCCATCACTGCTCAGTCCCTTCAGTTAATCACCGATGGCATCCCTAAACAGATACACCACCACATCTCCTCCCTGGGACCATGAACAGCATCCAACAAAAAGGTTTCTCACATGTTTTTAAGCTTTCTGCATCACCTCGCATGTAAAATGGTGGCCTGTCACCTCCTTCAGAGTGAGGATTACTGCAACACCATGGACTATGAAACATGGGATAGATTTCTCATGGTCCAGGGGGAGCACAGCTCATGGAGAAACCAGCAGCTGTCCAGAAGAAAAAAAATAGCAAAACCAGAAAGAAAACACTGAACTCTGCTGAAGGAGATGGAAAGATGATGAGATGGGAAGAACAGGGAAAAGGAAAAGTAAAAGCATGTGCACAGGAGCAAAAATGTCAGCTCCTGTTAAAGAAGGTGGAGGAAGATGGAACTGTCCCAAGTCAGAAATGTTGATTAAAAAATAGCTTATGGACATGCCAGCAAAGTGGTAAAGATCTAGTGATGGTTTAGGCTAATTGGGGTTCAATCAGCATTGGGCAAGTGAGACTGGCTGATAGCATCCAGTACAGGTAGCAGGTGATGTTGCCTTTGAAGAGCCTAGATTGGTGGTCACCATGCAGGACTTCTCCACAGACTGCCATCGCTCCAAAACCCAAGCTATTGCTCAATGGACAGCTCCTTGTGCAGGAATGATCTGGGGGGTGCGGGTGGGGGTATGTGTGGAGAGAGAGAGAGAAAGTGAGTCAGAATATTTCTAGGAAGAAAGTGGGAATAATGCTGGGAGTGCCTCATGAGATTGCCTAAATACAAAACCTGTATTCAGCTCCAGTCACTCTCTGCCAAAATAGAAAAAAAAAATAAAAAAGAAAGAAGCGAGAGAGAGAACAGGAGCAGATTAAAAATGTCAGGGTTTCATTGCTGAGAGGTGGTGAGTAAGAGATGTACAACATAATGAACAGGGTAGAAATCAGTCAAGAAGCTATAATTTGTTCTGACTCATGATACCAGCCCAATGGAATTAAAAGCAACAAAATTAAAACCAGTAAAAGTAGACGCTTTTATATACATAGCTAATGATTAAACTGAGGAACTCACTGCCACAAGACAGCACAGGCATTGAGCGGGATTAAAAAAAAAAATCCCAGAAGAAATGGAAAAGCAGGTTTATGATCTGATATCAAATAATTCCAGATTGTGTTTTGGAGAAGTGTTGTAATACCACCTCCAGCATGGCTTAGTGCCTCTGTTCCGGGCCTCCTGAGAGGTCCCTTGAGGATGCTCAGCCTTGGCTTGCTTTGGATCTGGTTTGCAGCATCTGTGAGGCTGCTTTGTGGTTCCCAAAGTCATGGCACTTGATCACAGTTCCAAATTAAATGGAGCTTGCAAATAAATTTCTCTTTCTTCCTGCCACACTCACCATACCAGTACATGAGCATTCGTTGGCTGCAAGAGATAATTGTAGAATATTGATGGATATTACATTCCAAGTTGAAAATCCCCATGCCAGATGAGCACCCACTACCCTATGCCTATCCCGTGTGTACCCCCAGTGAGGTCTGGTCTCAGCTCCTATTAAAAGCTTGTGGATCTGACCACCCCCACAAAATGACACTAAAACAATTCCTCCAGTCATGTCTACCCTTTATTCGGTTGGAAAATTAACAAATTAACGAGACCAAATCAGCCAAATAATTTTTTGATCCCCCCGCCCCCCAGACCACACCCACCCCCCCACCCCAGGAATTGTATTACTTGGTGAAAATGAGATGGGAAAATGTGCCACCATCTCGAAAGTCATCTTGAGACATATCTTGTGAAAAAAAATAATCACATTTTCTTTGTTGTTATCAGGGTAGGTCCTTATAGTCCCAGCCACCATGGCAGCCTTACTCTGTGGGACCAATTAGGGGTGGTTTTTACAATAGCTATTTGGAGTCTGATGATTTTTTTTAAAACTCTGTCCCAGGTTTTTCAAGAAAAATTGGAGAATGGGATATATGTTCTATAACTGTCAAAAAAAAGGCCTATTTTTAAGAAATTGTTTTCCTTTCCCAGGGTTGTCTGCACGTCATTGCCCACCACTATGGCTTGTAGTGCTCGTGCGCTGCTCTTGCAGAGGAGACAGCAGTGCCCTCAGATGGGGAGCAGACCCATTCCTTCCCCACCTCCTCTCCATCCCCTAGGGTGCTTCAGACAACACAGTGGACATCTTCTCTTTCCCAGCCCCTTGCACTGTCACAGACACTGGGATGCCTGCTTGGGGTCACAGAGGAACCCCACACCTTGTAGAGCTGGAAAGATCTGTGCCAGACACGAAGCCGAGGACAAACTCAGGAGAGGACATGCCTAGGCTCCACTGATGTTCTGTGTTCAAACCCAAAGGCAAAGCATCATGTTTGGATGCGCCATCATTGTTTCAGACCCAACTCGCCAACGATGTCAGAGAGGCGGTTAACCAAGGACAGACAGGTTCCTCCATGTCCTGAGGCCCAGATGCTCAAAGGTTTCTTTACATCACCTGAGGCTTTTCTGCCTCAGGAGATAAATATAGTGGCCAGAGTACAACAATTGCGCCAACCATAATTGATCAGATTAGTTGTCTACCTCACTTAATAGCTGTCTACAAACTGTGCCCAATTAAGGGCTCTCCTGGGGAATGATCTTGTGGGAGACCGCTCACACACCGCAGTAATGAGTTGCTTTCTGTCCTGGAACAAGAATGCTTCTCACCTTGTCAAGATATTGGTGGTTTGTTTTTTTTTTTTTCTCCATTTGCTGTTATATCTCCTATGGTTTTGTAATGAGGATAAATGTGCAATCCATTCCGCTATCGAAGTAAATTGTTGGCAGTTGTCTTGCCTCAGTGTCTTGCAGCAGTTGAGTTGCAATGCTGAAGGATGTATGTCAAAACTTACCCTTCAGAAGACTTCAGAAGCATAGGAGCATCTCAAACGTAGTGTCCAGAGCAGCACTGCAAACTTTTAGTCAGTGGTTCCCAAAATGTTAGCCACAAGCATATCCTGAGTGTGACTACAAATGTGGGATTTACAGAGGGAAAAAGGAGTCACCACCAAAATACTTGGTTACCTCCCTTGCTGTTAGTTCTAAGACGACTGGGGGATAACCACGTTTTGGGCAGTGTTGGCCATGCAGAACTCCATGGCTTTGCATGCTATTCCTGCACTGGTGAGAGGCCAGCCGAAAGGTCAGACCTGTGAACCCACACATCCCACGGAAATCCCAGGGAATTCAGGGATGTGGTTGAGTCCTCTGTCTCCTGTGCTGCAGAGAGGCTGAACGAGCTCAGACCACTCTCTTCCATTTGCTGTCAGAGCCGCTGGAGCTACAGACCTATGCCTGGCAGGATTCCCGTGTCCTCTGCTGATGCAAGACTAAGTCCACATATGCTACAGCACCGAGCGGCCAGCAGCCTGTAGCTGTTGCTGCTGGTGGTGGCACCCATAACCAGAGGTGGGGAAGGCATGAAGAGCCTCCAGCTCCAATTTGCTGTGCCACCTTGATCCAAAATTGCTCTTAACCACTGAAGAAGGAGCTTCCCAGTTTCACTAGGTAGCTTATCCCAGCGGGCTACCAGTCAGCATCCATCCCTGAAGGCCACCAAAGTTTCCTGGCTGAGAATCTTTGTTCCAAGTGACACTGATTTCTTATCGCCCTTAGCTGGCCCTCACCTGGCCAGAGCTGCCAAATGCAAACAGTCACTGCCATCTAGTGACCATGGCCCAGCTCACAGCTCCTGGAAACTTTTCTGGCATTTTTTTTTTTTTTTTTTTTTTTTTTTTGCCAAGGGGCAATTGCGAGGGGAGGTGGGAAGGGAGATGACCGCTGGCCCCACACCAAGACCTCCCTATGTGCAGGCACGCGTGAAGCTGATGTGGGGTTGCATCTGGAGACAGCATCTCATTGCCCATTCGTTTGCCATTTCTTGGAGCAGGTGGGAAGGGAGTATGCCCCTCATTGAAGTCTTCTTAGTAGCTGCCACCTCTGGGGACTTCAGCTTGCTGCTCATATCCTCAGCAAAAGCTGTCCTGTCCATGGAGAGTGTGATTTAGGGGATGTATGCACCTATTGCTTTTTCAGCTGCTGTAGTTGTCCTTTTGGCTCAAGCTAGAGCTGAGCTATATAGGTGCATCCAACAATTTAACTTAGCAGAGCGTTAAATTAATTCATTGATTAAATTAATTAAATTGATTGATAGCATTGTCTTCTGCAGTGTAAGAGAAACCCACTTCTAGGAAGGACTGTGATTTAAGGGGTCTGTTTCCCAGGTATTCATCCTCAGCTTTCCATGAGATGAGTTACTTCAGGATGGTCCCAAGCCACTTCTCAGACACCAGATTTCAGCCTCAAACACAGGGCATTAGCAAAATGGGACTGAAATGACAATTAGTCTCTGGATCATTCATTGTGAAGGTTGAAGTGAGACCATGTCATCGGCCTCCATCGCACAGTCTCTGAGAAGCCCCAGACTGAGCTAGCACAGCATTGTGTAGTCACTTAATACCGAAGGGACAGGGGAAAGTGATTTTCCAGCTCCTCCAGGCAGGGACGATCTTTTATTCTGTATCTGCACATAGCCCAGCAAAACGCAGCCGCAGGCCAGGGCTGTGTGTGGTGGTACAAGCAGTGTCGGTGCTTCTTCTGGAGACCTCCCTGCCCAAAGCGACCCTAAAACCTGGCGTTCTGCACTGACCACCCACCCACCCCAGGCCGTGTGCTGCCTGCCTGTGCTGGGCTGGGGAAGGGCTCGTTTGCCAGAAGATGGCACTGGTTCTCCATGGAGCCGCATGCGGGAGCAGGTGCATCCCTGCATCCCTGCATCCCAGCGGCTGGTGCTCCCCAGCTCCGGTTAAAGCCCTTCGCCGAGTCGCTCCTCCCCAGGCATCCCGCGGGCTGCGGGCTTAGCCGGAGCACAAGGGCAGCTCTAACCCCACCTGGCCAGAGCCCAGATCCCCGAGATCCACATCTCCCCATGTGCAACTAGTGCAGACCGTGCAGAGTGGACTCCTCACTTGTAAATATACAAAAAAGCCACTTCCCACCCCCCCACCCCCCCACCCCCCCGCCTTCCTGCAGTGTTTCACTCCCTCACCTCAAAGCCTGGCTTTCTTAAGAAGAAAAAAGCACCTGAAATAATTGTATTCATCTTGGCAAGGACAAGGACTGTTTCGGTTTAATTGCTATTTGTCTCTACACTTGCAGCTAACGGGCAGCTGCTGGAGATGCATATCTGCTGGTCCCAGCAGGGGATGGTCCTACGCTTCCAGGGCTCACTGGGATCACGGGAGAAGGGAGACACTGGGCTGTCGGCCGTGAGCGATGAGCAATTTTATACGGTTTCAGCACGGTCTGACAGTCCCTGTGCTCCAGGTGAGTTTTGTGGCCAATAGATGGGGCCATTTCCACACCTACCACCTTCAGGTCCACCAGAGCAGGTTCTCCCAGTGCCCAGAGGAAGGTGGTTCCCGTGTCCCTGGCATGAAGCTTCCGAGGTGTGTGGTTAGCAAATGCTGCCAGGAGGAAGGGCTCTCCTTCTTCCCTTTGCAAAAGACCAGCAGTCAGGCAGGAGCAAATCTCCTGTTACTCCACTTCTTTCTCATGATGAAAACCTGCTGGTGCTCCCAATAAAGCCTGGAGAAACTACCCAAGGGCAGCACTGGTTCTGCAGAGGAGAAGCAAGGCTTTCCTAGCCTGCCAAAGCAGGGTACCCCAGGAGAGAACAGCACCGAGCTTTTCCCAGTGCTTCCCACGCTCACCAGGGCCAAAGGCAACCACTCTGTCCCCTGACTTTCCACCTGTAGTGATATGGGACTTATCTGTACCTTGAGAAAATTCAGCTGTTAATAATTTAGTGACTCGTGCCACATTGAAGAGGTCAGATGCTCACTGATGAATTGGAGGATTCCTAGACTGGGATCTGGGACCAGCAGTGGATCCATCAGAATGGCAGAAAGTCCCAGTTCTCACACATCTGGAGAAGCAGGGAAAACGGAGAAATGCTAGCTGGAGAGGAAGATAGGAGCTTCTCTTCTATTCCCGTTTCAACTGACATTTTTGAACCCTTGTGCATTGAGAACTCAACACATAAAAAGCAGAAATAAAGGCACCCACAGCAGAATTTTCCTTCTGATTAATTGCCCTTAGACATGATACAATGGCCAAGTGGAAGGGAGTAGTGGTCTGACTTGCCTTGTCCTGCTAGCTACTGTTCTGTGTGGGTTTCATTGTCTGGACCTTTGAATTATTACTCATGTTTGGCGGGGGGGGGGGGGGGGGGGGGGGGGGGGGGGCGGGGCGGGGAAGCCCCCAAAGTGAACAAAAAAAGGCCAACATCAAAGAATAGCCTAGCAAGCTTCAGTTTTAACCCAGGGCATGTCTGAGTCACCCAGCTACAATCCAGCAGCACAGGTGAGCGCTAGCCCTACATTTTTACAAGGCTACTGCCAGTCACACTGGTGGAAATATTTCTGTTTCCAGCCTTGTGTCCCCTCACAACATCACTCTTGTTGCTCAGAAATCACAGCAAGACAGAGGAGCGTGGCACTGGTGTCTATCAGAAAGGACATTTCAGCAGGGCAAGATGGCCCAGGGCACGCAGCACTTATATATACAACACATGCACCTATTAAACCAGGCATCCTATCGATGCCATAAGTCTCTGTGAAGATCTGCACACCACAGGTTTAGGTAGATGTTCAGCTGAGGAAACCCTCCCTTTCTGGAGGAGTGAATTGCTCTCACTCCTCCAGAATATGGAAAGGAGACATTTCAAATAAACCCTTCCACCTTCTGGACATAAGAGGTGTCTTGGCTGCCAAAAATAAGAAGAAACATGTTCCTGCTCATTCTATGGAAATTCAAGTCTTGGGCTTCTCAGGGAGAAAATACCCACACTTTGCACCACAATGAACACCATATTATCCTCCTTCTTCTCTTCCATCATTCCCCATGTCCTTCATATTCTCTCAAGGCCAACTGGTTCACCCCAAAGCCTCTTCCCAGGCTCTAGCTCCTACTGTTTCTTCTATCCAAGGCTACAAGGACACCTACTTTCATCATGCAGGCCCCCTTGAGCAGCTAAACCTTCCTTCATTATAAAAGCATCTGCCACTGTAGACCTATTTCAGCGCTTTCCAGCTTGGCCTGCCAGTCCCAGGCTTTGCTGCAACTTGCAATTGCACGAGCCCTCACTAATTTCAGAATGGCTCTGCTTCAAGACAGGACCTGAAGGAAGGATGGACTAGGTCCAGCCTGTACTAAAAGTGCCAACAAACCTTGGCCAACTCATACATACTTTTGAGGATTTAAAGTAAGTGTTTAAAATAGACGAGAATTACTTTTATCTGCCCAACAGCAAAGGCCAGCAGAAACACGCACTTGGAAGTTGCACATGCCTTTTGGCTTTTTAACATGCCATGGTGGAGGGAATGAAGGGCACACGGACTCCTCTCTGTAGGAAGTCTAACTGCTGCACCCCTCCTTGAACGTGGGATCACACAGTCCTACCAAGACACCCATGTCAGCCCCTTCCTGCCACCGTCATGGTGTGTGCAAGCCCTGTCATAGCCCTCTTCTAACTGGGTGGGGGTTAGGACTGCACTCAATTAATGTTAATTGCAAAAAGAACGATTCAGGGTGGCGGGGATCTCAGGAGGTGTCTGGTTGAGTGAGGGGTGAGGGCAGGCGTTGTGGGGGGATGGATGTGAGACACTTGTTTGGCCTGGAGGTGAGATGCAGAAAGAATGTGGGAATGGAAGAAAGAGAAGACCTGGGCTGATAAAAAGGTTAAGACGGGGATTAAGAGAGGCTTATGCAAGCTGACTGTGATGATCTTTGTGTTTTCCATCCACGTTACTGTTTGCCCAGCTTCAGCTCACTTCAACACCAACATAGTGCTTAAGAAGCACAAAATCTCTCAGCAGTTAACCTGAAGGAGACACATGGCTCATGGCTGATGGACCACGCTTTGCCCGTGCCTTCCCCACACTGGTCACAAGAATGAGAGCGTGGTCGAGCGGGCTCCCTCCTGATGGATGATGTAGGCGCACTCTGTTATTTCTTTGCTGGTAAATACCACATTTTCCACATGTGAGGTGTCTGAATGTGACAAAGTTGCATCTCTGCTTGCTCGTGGGAGCACCTAGAAATCTCTCGTGTTCCCCAAAGCCTGATACTCCTCAGAACTTGCATGAGGAACTGTCTTTGGAGTGTTGCGCTGCAACTGCTCATAAATCAGTGGTACGATGGCATGTTTGAGAGTGGATGCTTCATTGGTTAGTCCCTGAACTATGGCCTAATATGTGTGAACGCTGACAATGATTTACAGGCCAGGAGTGGTTTGCATGCCCACACACACACACACGCAGTCTCACAGGTGCCGAAATGCCCTTGCATGCTGGCAGCTACGCACTCCCCTCCATCCCCTGGGGTGTCCTGGCACGGGACAAGTTCTGCCTCTCTGGTCTGGTGCCATCAGCTGTGCACAGTGAGGGAGAAGAGCAGATTGCTTCCCTCTTGCTCTGCATGGAGGTTCAGCAACAACCACAACAGGGGAGAGGAGGGGAGGGCAGGTAGGTGACGGGGAACCGGCTGCAGGAGGAACCTGGGGTGAACCCTGCACATCACATGTGAATGCCTGGAGCAACTTTAAAATGTCATATTGCATTGTGAACTCATGTGCGCCATGCTGGCTGCAGTGCTGCCTGTGTTTGCCCAACAACCTGAGGTCTAAGCCAGGACCTTATGGCAATACCTGTGCTACTGGATAAAACAAGCTGGAGCATGCTCTTTGCATCTGAGGGCAAGCAGCGTGGAACAAAGCACATCCAGGTACCTGCACTGTGTTCCCCTTCCCAACAGGGTTGCTGCCCCAAATTGGGTCCTAGGAAAATGGCATTTTCCCCAGAAATGCACTGGAAGATGAGAGTGCCTGGCAAAAAATGACGTACTCATATATACATCCACACATAGTCTGATCCTTTCCTCCAGGTCAACACATGTACTAGTTTCATGGAAAGCTTGGACAAATGTTCCCAAGCAAACCACCCAGCCTGTGACTCGTGCACATGGTCCAGTGTTATGATAGGACTATTTTGGAGCAACGTAAAGAAACAAGCCTGAGTGCCCAGCATCTGCAGTGCACACAGCAGAACATTTTCCTACTATCTTGTCCTCGGAAACCCGGCACTGAAACTTCTGGCACAAGCCAGAAGATGAAGGACAGTAAAAGTAACGTGGAGATAAACTGGAAATTAATGATCAGGGATTCCACAGCCTCCCTGGCAGGCAGGGAAGGATGCAAACGCAGAACCACAGTCAGTCTGTTTTGTGGCTCCTTCCAAGGTCAGATTTTGCCTCTCATTCCAACTCAAAGCTGAGGGCATCAGGCAATGATGTGCAAGTCAGCCTGCCACTTACCGACCTCTGGGCCCCAGAAACCTCCTGGAAAAAGACTTTGCTCCATCCAGCAAATTCAGGTAACATTTCCTTACGTGTGGCTTGATGGGGTTTGGACACATGAGTAGGAGATAAGCAGCTGCTGAGTGATTGCCCATGTATTTTGTGATGGTGCCAAGTGCCATGGCAGCTAAACTTCCTTCACTGACCTCAATCCAGACTGCTTTTCCCCAGGCTGGTATGTGCAAGAGACTCAGAGATACCAGCATGTGGCTGCCTGAACCCCCTCCACAGTCCCCCTCTATCAGATCTCCGCTGATTATTATGGGAGTTCAGATATCCACTTAAGTGGAGACCCCAAAATTCAAATCAGATGCCTCAAGGTAGGTGTCTAGTGCTGTCTGAGACACTCTGGGGCAATTAAGACATCCACATGAGCCTGGCCTGCAGGACATAGGACCTTTTGGAGGATTGCATTCAGATGAGGTGGCAGCTGGAGGCTGGTGGGGCATTCCACAGAGCATTTTAGATGGTGGTAGGCACCTGTGGTTAAGCAACTGAATTATGCATCCAGATGGAGACACCAAGATTTAGGTGCTTTAACATGCAGCCAAATCCCACTTCTACATCTCTTTCAAGGTGGAGGATAATCAAAGGCTTCCTATGGTCAGCAGAGCTCTAAAGGCAGTGGCAAATGAGAAGAAAACAGCCAAACTGATGAATATCTGGCAACTGAGACCTGGAGGTGGGTCTCCACCCTCTGCATCATTTTCTTGGCCATGAACTCTGTCACCAGCAGTCTCCTACCCAGCTATGAGTGAGCTGCCCTGGGCTGCTGCCAGTCTTGCCTTTGGCCACAGACCTGACAGCCCCAGAGCTCGTGTATAGCACTTAAAAAGTGATAAAATAAAACCATTTGCTACAGGAACTTTCAGAGGGGAACCACCGGGAATCAATGTCAATAGCTTTACCCAAGCTATTTTTACAGCGATCACACTGTAAAGAGCACTCACGTTGTAAAGGCATGGAAGTTTAAACTCTGAAGCTTTTTATTTAGCTGACAATTAGTGTGGCAAACACCTTGGATCTGTTGGAAAGAGAAAATTGGGTGGGGAGAGACCCACTGGTTGGTTGCATTGCATTGCAAAGATCTGCACTGGGCATTTTTTGGGGGACTAGCAGCCTCGCTCTTCCCTGGCATAGCCGTGCGTTTCAGTTTCCAGGCTTTCAGACAGTGCAAAGGAGAGAAAAAACTTTGAAAGGGTGAGATGGAGAAACTGGAGGCTGGCTACAAGGAGCACCAGAGCGGTCTGCAGGCAGGAATGCTCGTAGAAATGACCGATGCATGGCTCAACTGCGTATTTTTTCTGTACCTTGCAGATGTCATCAGCAAAAATGAGGTGGGTTTGGAACCTGCATTGCATTTCATGAGTTAGGGTGCTTGGAAAAAGGAGGGGCAGCTTTCACAAAGCTGTAATTGGCCAGACTGAAAATAGGTCCTGGGCATTTCATTTCCTCAGTTGTCCTGCCCCAAGACAGCACCACATCTGCCCAGACCACCCTGGGCAGGAATGTGCCCTGAAGGACCTCCACAGGCAGGTTGGTTCCAGGCTTTTACTGGATTCCCAGTTAAAAACATGAGGCTGGTAGCCAAGGCTTGAAAGACAAAGCAACCCACTGATCATAGGTGTCCTCCAGCGAGACAAGATCCCAAAGGCTAGAGGGTGTGTTGGCATCGGATGGAGAGAAGCAGAGCTAAAATGGGGGGGCAAACAGGCAGGTGTAAACATGTTTGCTTTACATAGCTTAATTTTTTGTGCTGGGGAGGTATTTTGCATGCTACTTTGTTTTTCTAGCTTGTTAGCTTTGCCTTTTGAGTAAAATACTGTTTCTTGAACTTTTTGCCTTGGTGAGCGGGGGAATTTGGGCTCACCGGGTGGTACCAGCGTGTTTTGCTGGATGTCCTCAGGTTCCTGGGGTTGGAGGCCCAGGCTGGTGGGTTTGGAGTGACCTCTTCACACCTGAGCCTGGCCCACGTGGCTGCCCGCCAGGCCTGCACACGGGTCGCACTAATGTTTAACTCCAGCCTGTGTCACTGCATTCAGAGCCCTTGTTGCCTCCCGCCTGGATGAGCGGCTCATTCCCTGCCTTCCCCGGCACTGCAAGCAGACACGCTGACCCCACCATCACCTCTCGCTCTCCCCTGCACCAAGCAAGTCCATTCCCCCCCTGCTCTTCCCAGACCCTTTTCTGAGACCTCCTTCCACCTCGGCTGCTGTCCTCTGAGCCTCTCCAGAGGGGACATGTCTGTCCTTGGAGCAGCAGAAAGAAGCCTGAGACAGGCCAAAGCTTAGTTTTGCTAGGAAGGAGGTGTGGATTCCTGTGCTGGGGTGAGGATAAGGTCCTGAAACAGGTCAAATACAGGTTACAGGGTGAGGGGGCTCCACCTCATTGTCTGTGAGCAAAAGAAGCTCTGTCCCTTTGTTACCCTTTGCCCGCAGCAGGGTCGGTTATTCCAGCCAAGGCAGTGGGATCATCTGGAATAGCTGGGCGGTGGGCACTATCCCACAAGCTCCTCCAGGAGCGCAGAAACCTCTGGCATGAGGGCAAATGGAGGAGCTCATGTCTGAAACCAGGGCAGAAAGTTCCATGCCAGCTCAGGCCATCTGTGTTTATCTCATCCTACCTCCTTGTAGAGAAACACAGCCTGGACCATTCCCCCTGCTGCCAGGAGGCGAGCTAAGCACGCTTTGCCCCTGCAGACAGCGACTAGCTTCTACTGCTGGTTCGCTTCTCTCACCCAGC
The DNA here is from genome assembly GCF_017639655.2 of Falco naumanni. Lineage (NCBI taxonomy): Eukaryota > Metazoa > Chordata > Aves > Falconiformes > Falconidae > Falco > Falco naumanni. The sequence goes on from NC_054057.1 coordinate 60,109,873, forward strand.
AGCTGTGACCTCTCCCCACCATCCAGTGCAGTGTTCACAACTTAACAACAAAAAAATCCCGTGAAACTGCGGCATTGGTGTGCCTCTCCAGATGGGAAGGGGACCTTTACTTCAAAGGTTACCCACTCGTGCCCTGGAAGGCTGGAAGTACTTCCCAAGTGACAAGCATCCGCCAGGGAGGAACAAACACTCCAGGTGTTTGTAGACTGTGTCTCTATTGCCTCTTACCATCCCAAATGATGACATAAAGTCAAGGCCATTGTTCCTAAGTAGACTTGAAGTGTATTGACCATAATGAGTCAGAAGCATTTCAAGACTGCTGTGGGGAGTCCTGTGTCTGGTCTGTTAGCTCTTATTGTCTGTGATGTTTCTTTTTTCCTACAGTAGCTTTCCCGGTGTCGGGTTGTCTGGCTGTGTGTTTTAGCACATAGGAAAGTCATTGCATCCTACTCAGGTGATGGGAATGTGTCAAGGGTAGTTATAAAGGACATGTCCCCAGCATATTGATGTTTCCTCCCATGAACTCATAGACACCTGGCTTGGGAAGGGACAGATCATGCTCTGGAAGAGAACATCTCAGGAGAGTGGGGTTGGATGCTTAGTTTAGACTACATATAGAATTAAAGTCCTGTCAAATCAGGGGGGCTTGGAGTGAAATTACTGTTACCCTCAAGCAACTAAAGTGCATATTTGTCACTGTCACAAAGAGACAGAGATTTTTAGGTCAAGACATAATTATGCAGTTGGATAGCTGAATACAGTAAATCAGAAAATTGCACCCAGTGACTCCTGCTTTGACCCTGACAGGCTCTGACTTCTCATCTGGATGACACCAGGTGCTTCCAAGACTCAAAGTAATGGTGCAGTCCCTGTGTTAGACATGTCCAAGCAAGAGACATCTCCAAAATGACACCAGTGAGTAGAATTTGGCCACCTGACTGAGGGCTACAACATTTCTACTCAGACAGCACAGGGTGGGATGTGCAAGTTTGGAATCCAGAAGGCTAGAGCTGCGTGATGTTCAAGCAGTCAGAATAAGAGATACTACTGAGGCTCTGCAATCCTGAATGGTGACGGCTCTCAGTCTGACTTGCTGCTTAAAAGAGTTTGGAGTGAGGTGTGCATATCAGCTTGTAGCCATTTGTGTGTTATGTGATAGTCTAATTTAATTGTTGGAAAATGGTTTGGGGTTGAAATATTCATTTTACGTGGATCTGTGTGTGTGTGCCTGTTCATACAGACATTTTTGCATGCATATATAGTTGTGTGTATAACACATTATGCATTTACGTATGTCATTGCTTCCGTTGTTTCCACCAATTTGAAGCCAGAGCCTCACAGCCTGGCATTTCTCCTTTTTCTTATTCTCCCAGTGTTAAATACTTTCCCTGCTCACAGCTGGGAAGTCGTCCTGTCACATGAACTGTAGGCAAGGAGCATTATCTGCGTGGGTTTACTTGTTGAACAATGTAAGTAGATGATTAACCATTAAAGCAACAGAGTTTGCTGACCCATTAACCAACTAGAAAGGCCCTCTGGTTTGCTGAACAATGGGTGACATACAGAAAGCACCCCAACTTGTCCATCCCGCCAGCACCGCCCTGACAGGCCTGTGCAGATGCTGCGATGCAATGGCTCGGTTTGGGCTCTAAATGCAACCGATCGTGTGCCAGAGGCCGCTGCTCCCCTCATTTTCATCTGCACTGTGTTGACCTTGATTCTTGCCCGAATCCACGCTTTGTATCAAATCCCAGGAGACTTATTAGCCACTACTCTTTTTTCACCCTCACTTTTGCATGCAACATGTCTACGTGTTGCAGAAACCCTATGACTGAATTCAGGAGCCACTGCAGGACACAGATTTATGCATCTGGAGGCATTGGCCAAACACCCATCACTCCTTGCATGAGGCAGAATTAATCATTCCTTTCCAGCTTATCATTACTAATTAATCCTTGCGTGGCATACCGTCCTTGCCTTGTCTGTCAGATGCATTCCCAATCCAACCATGACTCGGGTTTTTGCTCTGTGCATGCTCAGCTGTCCAATACGTATTGCCGGTCGTTCTCCTTGGTGGGTGCTACTGGAAATTCAGGAAACTGAATTTCCCATCTCTCTAATTTCAAAAGAGAAGAAAAAGTGGTGATGTGATGATATGAAGGGGGAACCTCTTCCAACTGAATGTCATCAAAATCACGATGTGTCACAAAGACCAGACACTGATGGGAAGATACTTTATTATTTTTTTTTTTACTCCCCAGGCTAGCACATGGATGTAGACTGGGTGGATGTTCTGCAAGCTGCACGTTTGGTATAGGGGATATTCCTTGCTGTACCTTAGGGCTCCCAGGAATACTGAAATAGGAAGTTCCCCAAGGGCAGAACTAAGCGTGGGATCCTCAAAGTTACCTGAGAGTCAAATTCCCAAAGGTATTTAGTATAACAAAGACGAAAACAGACTAGAAAAGATCTATTTTGGGACTAGGAAGAAGGAGAGTGAAATAACAATGAAAGCCTAGCATTTGAATTGAATCTTCAAAACAAAACATCTATTTGAAACAAATAAGGACAAACTTTACATATTCAGCTTTGTCTCCACTTCCCCCCACAAATTCCTTGAAAATTAAAGGAAAAATTTAATTTCCAACAACTCCCCCTTCTTTTAGGTGCGAGATTTCGCCCAGTTCTCTTTCAACTTGATGTGTGCGTGTCCTTCAAAGACAGGGACAGCAAGAGGTAAGTGCACCTCCAGCTCAGCTCAGGCGTCAGATATTCTACCAAAGCTGAGATTAAGCATATTTTGAGTCTCAGGTTCTGCCCTTCAGGAGAGCAGGAGATGTCTCAGTCAGCCTCATGTGGCCTACAGATGCTGATCTGGAAGGACCTGGGTCATATCTGCCAGCCACATGTTGGTGTCTTGGATAACCTAGGTCCTCTCAAATGGCCCAAGATGTTTGTGTTAGAACAACTGATATTCTCATATGGGAATTGTACTGATTAGGTACAGTTTAGATATTAAGGGGAGAAGAAATACCCTTTAGGTCCCACTGCATATATTGGATAGATCTCCAACAGCTGTAAGACATGAGTGTCTAGGTCAGATGGAGGTATCTAGATTGCAGACATCTACATCCAACCCAGTGATTCTCACTTAAGGATGGGATGGAAGGCAGATTAACCAAGTATAGGCCAGATGATGGATTTTGGACCAGATCTGGAGTGATCTAGTTGGTGCAACTAGGATGAGTATCCTGCCCTATAGACTGCATGCAGATAGCAGCTTGCCAGCATGGACGGACCCTGCTTTTCAGTGCTTTGCTTGCCACCTGCCCACACTGCCCACATAGTAACATCACATCACAAACACCAATACAGTGTGGGACTCTTACTAAGATTTGGACTGGGCACATTCAGCCCCTCCGCAAGAGCCTTGTGGACACACAAAGCTGGATGCTGTGAGGTAACAAGGCTTCAGGTTGCCTCTCAAATTGTCTTAGGTGTTGAGCTTGCAGTCTAAGACAGAAGGCAAAAGGTTACAGAGATGGAAGAAAACAGAAGGAAACAGGGAGATGGCTTTGCTCAGCATGATGGTGTGCTCCTAAGGGCTTACAGTGGATCAAGCAGTATATGCTATCATCATCATCATCCTTTGTCATCATGATGGTGTCCCACCATCAGCTGTATCTGAATGCCTAACCATGCAGGCAGCACACAGCCCAGCCCTGAGGCACTGCAAGGGCTCTGTTTGGAGACCCATCGTCTGCACCAGCTAGCTCACTACTGACAGACAGATTTTCCCCAGCAGTGAGTTACCTATTGAGATCTGGCATTTTTATTCTGTCTGCTTCTTAGATGGAAAGAAGTGGTAAAGGATTTCAGGGGTGTAGTAGGCTGGGATAAGGTCTGCAAGAGCCTGTGCAGCAACTGGCACATTGCAAAAGGTTTATTTCATCACTCTGGCTGTGCAGGGAGGCATGGAGTGAGCCAGCAGAGAGCAGGACTGGCAGCAGACAGGTAGCATAGTAAGAATGATCCTCTTCACTCAGATACTCAGAAGACACAAGCCTCCTGCATCATACCTGCCAGCCCTGTGTGGACATCCAAGGTGGCCAAGGCCAGCTTGCTGATAACAGACACCTGCCTTCCACCTGTACGGGGAGCTCAGGTGCTCAGCAGGCAGGGGACAACTTCGCTGGAGACCTCTGAATGGAAAGGGCTGGGTCCCACTGAGGCTTTCAGTGTTTTGCCATATAGCCACCCAGCAGCATCACGGCTGGCTAGCCCAGTGACCGCAATCCTGACTTCTGAGCTTGAGTTTTCTTTCAAAAGGCTCATTTTGCTCACGGGAGTCGGGACTCACTCATGGGAAGCTTCTTCCAGCGTGGGGCTCCTGAGCCAATATCTGGCAGTCTCCTCATGCACCAATATGGGTGAACCCACCCAGCTCCTAGACGCTCTGGCTGACCACCAGACAGATGACAACCTCCAAGACAATGACATTTCAGTTACAGCAGTAAATCATAAGCCCAACTTTAAAAGAAGGCTAAACACTGTGAACTAAACCCCTTTTATTAGTATGGAAAGTCCAAAAAGTGAAATAACATGACCAAAATCACCCTTCATCTAAAAATAAAAGCAAAGAGAGAGTTTTCAGCGGCGCTGGAAAATACCTGACACACGTTCAATGGGTGGGCCTGATATTGTGACTACAAAAGTATTTTCGCTCAGTTTGTTTCTGGCTGTTTTGCAGCTGACGGGTTGCCAGATCTCTTGGCTGGATCCCTTCTGCTTCAACATTCAATAAGATGGGTTTGCTAGCTTACCCGGCTGGCTTGAAGAGGCGGTGGTGCCACCGGACTCGGGAAATGCCCCCCCCGCCACCCCCAGTAAATTTCCTAGAAATATCCCACCGTTATGAGCCACTGCAACTGTCAACAGCTTCAGAGAAACTGCCCAGAGCTGCTTAAAAACCAGCCAGCAGCTTCTCCTCGCCTCGGCGTTTCCAACAGGGGGTAGTGGGACCAAGGAGCAGCACTTTTCTCCTTTTCTTTAAACAAGTGTGGCTGCTTGCAGGATGGAGGAGCACGGGAAGACAGGTCCCTGGGGAGACGGCTGCCATCCAAGAGCTGGCGGTGATGGGTTTGGACAATGCTCTTGGCTCCCCTCCGCCACCCAGCACAGCCCCAGCGTGGGGGAAGAGAGGTGGCTCTGCTGAGGGATCCAAGGGGAAGCTGAATCCCCCAAATAGGGGGCTGGAAAGTGGTGACCAAAGTAAATTCAGGTAGATTGGAAAGACCAAAGGTGTTTGTTTTGGGTTTTTTTCAGGCTTTTCAGCAAAAAAGGAAATTGGAGAACAGCAAACTCCTTTTGGCTGAGCTCATAACAGTCCATTTGAGCTCAGTTGCTGCTTCTGTTTCCTTGTGAGAGCATTTCACTCCTCCCTTTACCGCCTTTCCTTTGCACATAAGGATTTTTTCTTTTTTCTTTTTTTTTTCAAGAAAGCATGTAATTTTCAAACAGAAAGGTCATATTTTGAAATATCCAAGGAAATCTGTTGGCATTTTGGACCTGCCTTGAGAATGTTGCAGGGAAATGTTTCATTTTTTCCCCAGAAATTTTCTCCCACCTTTTCTCCAGCCCACAGATTTTCAACATGAATTTATGAATATACGCTGTTCCACCCCAATCTCCATTTCCAGAAAATTCACTAATAAATAAATAAAAAAGAGAGAGAAAAGACACTGCCCAGATCTGCTCCTCATCCATTGTTATTACAATTCCTTTTTCTTTGCCGTGTTAAAAACTGATCCAACATGCTGCATCCCTTCTCAGTGGAGCCAATGGAGAGAACTGGATCCAGGATGAGCATCCTGAGCCCCATCCACCAACCCACGCCCTGCTCCTTCCCTTGCTTCCCATGACCACACACTGACATTCAACACATGCCAGCCCATCTCAGCCATGTCTGGCCCTATGTTGTTGCAACCCACATGCATAAATGCAGTCCAGGAAAAGCAGATGCTATGACCTGTCATTTACCACCAAGGAGAGACACAAAATTAAATGGTGGCAAGAAAGCAGGAATCAATAAAAGGATTTTTTTCATTTTATCTGAGCAGTAATTAATTAGGCAATCTACAAAACCCCCCATGGTGGATGGCAAAATCCACAGACAACTCGGATGACTACAAACTGTTACAAAGCATCAACCAACAATTAATTTGCAGGGATCTAAAGAGGTCTCTATGTACCTCTCTCCAAGGGGACAGCAGTGACCACAGCCAGGGACACAGAAACAGGTGCCAGCTGGACTCCAGCAATGCAGTGTCTACTCATCACTCTCTATTTTATTTCTTTTTTCTCCTTTCCTTTTTTCCACACATTATCACATCTCTCCTTTTCCCTCTCAGGGACCATGCATGTCCTTCAGTTAACTGGTTTAATTTATGTTCAAGGTCAAAGGCCCTTGACTTGGGCATACCCCTGGTCGTTGCCATCAGTCCTCAAGATACAGAGGCAAGGTGGGTGACCTTTAAAGATAGAGGCATAGGTCACCCCAGGGCACCTGTCACCCTAAGGATGAGGTAAACAAGAGGTCCTACAGGAGCAGAGCTAATGAGGTCTCCTATAGATCTGCAGACAGCAGCCCGACATCTACCCTCACGGTAACCCTTGCATCACCTTCAGCTCACCTAATGCCTATCCCTCACACATGCACAGCCTCAGTTTCCCTATTTTCCCCTTCCAGTCGCTCCCCTACCACCTCCAGTATCCCCACAGCAAGCCCACCAGCAGCACAGCCGGGGGCTGCGTCAGGGCTGGCACCACCTTCATCGGCTCAGAGGAGCTGCCGAGCCCACGCAGGGGCCTCTCCCTCCTCCGTGCATGAATTCAGGTCTCTCGCTTCTATATGATTTTCCTAAGGAAGCAAATTGTCACCAAAAGCCTTCAAATAATGGCCGGTAAATCACTGTGTTTTACAGCAGGGGCTGAGGCAGAATGTGAAAGGAATCCCTGCTTCCTTGGCACTATTCCTTCAGACCTAAAAAATACCTCCTGCAGCTCCGTCTAACAAAAACACGCTCATTCCTAGCATGCCTGATTGTCATAAAGACAATAAGGACCTTATTTTGCACTGGGGCTAATTGCATTAAAAATCATTCTGGTCCAGACTATAAAGTCCCTGATTCTCCATGAAATTACCAGGAGAAAGGTGATTTCCACATAGAGAACAATCTGTCTGGGTTTACTCAGAGGGGCTATTTTGACAGCGTTTGTGTGCTTAAGGAGAAAAACCTTGGCAAGAGCAGAGCACAACTCAGGAAAGGTATGCATGGAAGCAGGAGCAGAAATCTCCATTTTCAGGTAATTTTAAAATTTGCCAGCTCTTGGAAACATCAGTGAAAAGAGATGTCCTTTGCTGCCAGAGAGAAATGACTGGACCTTAAGAGAAGCATTTACCGGGCTTTCCATGAGTAGGAGATATTTTACAATTTCAGTTCTGTAATGCTGGAGACCGACTAAAAAGTAAAGTTTGAAAACATTTTATTGCACATGCATACATACGTATCGTATCAGCAAGCCCTGAGGCCTGGGGGACCCCGATGGTGCTTTCCTGTGATTCAGGCCCATCAAAGCCATTTGGGGAAACCCCACGGCATCACCCTACCCTCTCCGCCTCGCTGCAAGGCACCACTGCCTGTGGGCAGCAGCCCTGCCTGCCCCTGGGCATGGTTTGCTCACGGGTTCACCTCATCAATGGGTGCAGAGCTCTGCAAACGCATCCTCCTTCACCACTCTGGGGGCTTTGTAGCCCAGCCCAGGAGTCCAGAAAGCCCCCCTAAATGGGAGACACATCTGCTGCTGGGGCTTATTGAGCTTTTTGTGGTTGGGCTGCCCTGATTCGGATTTAGGCAAGCCTGTGCAGATGCTGGGTTATCACTGCTCATTGCACATCATCTCAAAGACCAAGAGCAAATGCAACAGGGCATCAGCAGCTCCTGTGGGTCAAGTTTTGTGCAGTGTGCCCTGGGATGTAGGGATCCTTGCAAAGGATGCAGGAAGGAAGACCAGATGCAAGCATCTCCACTTGGGTGCAATGCTTCTATGCCTCTTGGGGAAAGTGTGCAGCCACCTCAAGCTTGCTTGATACAAACAAGTGATGAACTTGGTCCTTTCCTCAGCTTAACTTGCGAGTAATAGCCTCTTAGAAAGGGAGAGGTGAGTGCTCCTAAAGGTCACCCCTTTGCTCTTCTTGCATGAGATACTTTCAAAGTGTTTTACTGTGGGTTCTGTAATCAGTTAGGGGATCTCTGATGGCAGTGAAGTTTAGGGAAACCTATGGTTTGTTGAGATTTGGTGCAAGAGGTCCTGCTAGGGGTCCGTCCCATGGCCTGACTCTGTTTCCATCAGATTTGCCTCGTTTTGGGGTTACAGAGGAACAAACAAAAATTCAACATGGGTAGCCCAGTCAACTATGGCTCTGAGTCCAGCATGGTCCCCAAGGCAAGTGGATCTCAGTGGACAAAGCTGGTGGCACCCCACCTTCTGCAGCTGGGGACACACACACAGCCTTACCATACCCCCATGTTCCTGCATCTAGCTCTGCCCTGGATGGAAAGAGGGGCTCCGTGATGGAAAGCCGCTTGCAGACCGTCATAGCACGACAGGCTCTCATTTGTTTTTTGCCTTCAGTAACACCAAAGTAATGCACTGCAACTGGCTTTGGTGCCTCTTCTTCATTTGGAAAGGTGGGGAAACACAGGGCAGGAGTGGGGATCAGGGCCATGCTGCTCCTTGTTTGCAGTGACTCGCACCATCCAGAGCTCTGGGGAAGCAGGGATGCTCTCAGCCTGGCTCTCGGCAGCCCAGCTAAAAGCAACAGTTATATTCTGACCACATCTCTACCCCTCAAACTCACTGACCCCAGCCAGGGGTGCTGGCAGGATGGAGGGAAGGGATGGAGGCAGAACACACCACCACTTTGCCTCAAGCTCAGAGCTGTCCCCGTGGTGACTCTTAACTGCATTTAAGCCTGATGGAAAAGAAGCGAGAATCTGGCTTCCAGCCCGTGTGTGATTACTCGAAGGGGGGGAACACCCTGGAAGTCCACGTGATAGTGGAAAAAGAGTAACTGGAAATGAAGGTGGTGGCAGCAGGGGGGACTCGCATTGCGTGATCCCTGAGATGGTGGAATAAACGACATCCCGTGGGCAGGCGGCGTTCCCGGGTCTTGTCTGTTATTTCAGACTGTATCCGGAGGGCAGATAAATGCCAGGCCCACTTCTAATTAAGGAAACTGAGGAAGAGAAATGTGAGTGGCTCGTCTAGGAGGTGATCTGTTGGGAGGAAACGCAGCTGAAGGCTTCTCAGCTATCCCAGGCACAGCCTTGGATACCCAGCCCCAGCCTGGTGAGGTCCCCACCTCTTGCTGCCTTGCTTGAGTTACTTGGATCTGGGAGCAAGTGCCAAGTATCTGGTGGGGAACCCATGCAGGACTGGCAACGAGGGATGAACAAGATGACCTCATGGGTATTTTCCTTCCCTCTCACAATTCTATGACTCAATCACCCCGCTGAGCTGGAGTTGCTGCCCTGGAGAGGTTTGGGTCATGCAGTGAGACCTCGGTGAGCCGCTCAAAGCTCTCGCCTCTCTAATGGGAGCTGCCTGGAGGGCAGATGGAGCCCAGCTCTGCCCTGCAGGGAAGAGCACCTGGAGCAAAGCCATAGGGAGGGAAGGGGAACCCCAAGCAAAAGAGGTGCTGGGTTTCCTGCAAAACAACATAAGGAGGATGGTGGTGAGGGCTCCTCTGGGGTGGGGAAGCCTCTGGAGCGATACAGGCGGGCTGAGCCTCGCTCAAGAGCTGAGTCACGGAGAAGGAAAACTTGAAGTCACCCTCCAGATCCTCCTGTGGTCTAACATGCTGGGCAAGAGCCTGACAGGGCAGCCGTGGCAGCCTGTGCTGTCTGAGGATGTCATGGGTCAGTGTCACCTACTGGGCTGGGAGGCAGGGCTCACCCTGGCAGTGGGCACAGGATGCTCAGGACCCTTTGCGGGATGCCGAACCCTTTGCTGGGATCCTCGCAGGTCACTCCCCCAGCTGCTCTGCGTGCAGGAGCACAGCACAGAAGCACAGCAGCGGGCTCGGGGACAGATGCAGGTTTTCTGCTGATGTCAAAGTAGAGGCAGGTCCGGTGACAAATGCTCTGGGTCCTTGCCCTGCATTACCATTACACCCTGGCACCTTCTTTTGATGCTGAAGAACACGGTACGGTGCTGGCAGCGGCACCGTTCCCTCGTGCGGTTATGGCCCTTTGAAATTGTCACTTGAAACACCAAACGCCCCAACCGTTTGGCTGCTTTGCTCTGGCTGTGGTGTGTCCCCTCCACCCCGGATATAAAAGACCTTCCTGAAAAATGCCCATTTCCAAAGCCAAGCACACACCGGTATGTCCACACTGCCCTGGACAAGCGGCGCTGCGCCTGTGTGGCACTGCCCTCTGCTGTCGGTGGCTACGGGGACACCGGCCAAGGCCACAGCTGCCGAGCAGAAACACCCAGCTTTTATGTCACCCTAGGGACTGCTGAAGGACCTGGAAAGCCACGAAGCTGCCCTGGGAGGATGCTGCACCCAACACCGGCGCATGGTCCCCAGGCATGACAAGCAGCACCCGCAGGCAGCTAAAGCCCCCAGCAGAGTCAGCGCCCGCTTCGGCTTCCCCTTTTCCCTGGCCGAAAGCAGAAGCAGCGACTATTTTTGGTGCTGCCTCACTTGGGAAAGAGTCACGCACTCCTCAGAGCATCCCCCCGGCTACGGCACCCTGCTCTGGGCGGAGGAAATGAGTAACGGGGGGGGGGTGGGGGGGGGGGGTGTTTGCGCCGCCCTCCCATGAGCCAGCCCTGGCTGCGTGCCCCACATCCCTGCCTGGGGGGAACCGTAATGGGGTTCCTTCTGCGTGCTGGGCACACACTTGGGGGACACGCATGAAGGATGACTCTAAAACTGTCTTTTCCAGCAGAGAAACACTCAAGCGAAGCCTCCCGGTGACGATATACGTAACGCTGCTCGCCCTCCCCTCCGCCCGCCGTCCTTTATTGCGTCTTCTTACGGTGGGGGAGCTCAGGCAGGAGGGTAAGGACACCAGGGTGACCCCGGACCTGGTGACCCCGCAGCTGGTCCTCATCCCCCGAACTCTCTTCAGCGAAAGGCCTCTAGATGGGGCTTTAATGCAATATTGCTGCTGGCCTCTGCCGGGCTGCCATCCTGTAGAGCCGGGGAGGGAGGGCTGCCTGCCTTCCAGCACCCATGGGTGCTGGGGATGGTGGCACGCCACTGGGAGAAGGAAGCGGCGATATTCCCAGACCCCGGCAAATCACACGAACATGAGGAAGCCGTTGGCTACATTGGATTTACACCCCCCCCCCCCCCCCGCACATTTCAGCCCCCACCCCACGGGATGCTGAGGCTCGAGGTGCAGAGCCGTGATGGGAGCCCCCAGCCCTCGTGCCCGGGGGGCGCAGGCGCCCGTGCCAAGCTGTGCACCGTGCTTTCCCACCAAGCTGGCTTCCAGAGGTTCGCCCAGGGGCTGGGCTGAGACGTTTTATACAGCATCAAAAATTAAAGCAGCTATCCCCTCTGACACCGCCCCCCCACCGCGACCCCCGACTCCTCTGTCCCCCACCTCTGCTTTTATGCTGAATATAAGCGGAAACCAGTTTGTGCAGCACTGGGAAGGCTGGAAACGCCCAGTGCAGGGTGAGAATGAAGCTCCGAGCTCCCAGTGCTGCTGCACGGCTCTTCCAGGACATTGGTTCATCCCCATTAACCCACCCCCTGCGCGGCTCCTGAACCAGTTTGTCCTCAGACTGGGAGGGGGGGTAGGTCAGAAACACAGGCAGCACCACCACATCCTCCGAGGGTCCCGTTGCCTTGTCACGCTCCTGGTTGTCACCCCTGGGGACGGTGGCCTTTGAGGTGACACGATGGCCTTTGAGGTGACACGGTGCCAAGTGCGTGTCCCCCCCCGTCCCCATCCCTGCGGGGGAGGTTCAGCAGCGTGACACAGACACGCTCACCCAGGGGAACCTTTTTGCTCTTGCGTGGTTGCGGGTGCAGAAATCACCTGGAGGATGACGACGGGAGTGACGTCACCAACTGACCTGCAACGACGCTGCTGCCACCCAGCACCAGCCGAAGTGCTGACATTCAGGGTGTTAACTGGTTCCCAGACAGGGTGCTGGGCGTCCTGCCTTTGCCGTGCATGGCTTTTGCACAGGGCTGGGAGTGTGTGCACGCAGGTGTGCAATGCTTGTGCCTTTCCACGCCTTTTGCACCACCAATTAGCTCTGGCACACTGGATCAGCCCTGGCCCACCTCTCCTTTGCACAGCTCTCTAGCGTTTGATTCAAGTGGCATGTTTAACCCTTGAGCAGGTGCTCGGCCCTTGCAATACGGCTGTGTTCTTGTGTTATTGCTGTACTTGCAACTGCAGCCCTCACGTGACCACCCAGCTGTTGCACGCTCAGCATGTGCATGACTGATTGCCCCTTGCATAGTCCGTGCATGGCTGATGAGCCCCTTGCACATCCAACCCTTGCACGCACAGTGCTGGCACAGCGGTCCAGCTGTTGCATGCCTGGTCTTTGCATGGCTGCTCCACCCTTGCACCACTGCTCATCCCTGGCACATCCAGTCCTTGCATGACTGCACAGCTGTCCAGCTGTGGCACCTCTACCCCTTGCACAACCACCTGACCTTTGCATAGCTGCCCATCGCTGCATGTTCAGTCTTTGCATGACTGTCTTGCCTTGTCCAGTTTTTGCATGCCCAGTGCTGGCATGGCCACCCCTTGCACACCTGATGCCTGTGCAGCTGGTTGTGTGACTGCCCCACCCTTGCACATGCAGCCCTTGTACACAGTCATTGCACACACAGAGTCATTGCACACACAGCCCTGACACACACAGCCCTTGCAGACACAGCCCTTGACCTCCCAGCGGTGTCACATGCAGCCCTTGCACATGCAGCACATGCACACGCAGCCCTTGCCCTCCCAGCTGTCACAGCAGCCCTTGCACAGCAGCCCTTGCACATGCACCCCTTGCACATGCAGCCTGTGCATACACAGCCCTTGCACATTCACCCCTTGCACATTCAGCCTGTGCATACACAGCCTTTGCATACACTGCCCCTGCACATGCAGCCCTGGCACATACAGCCGGGGCACATGCAGCCCATGCAAACGTAGCCCTTGCACAAGCAACCCTTGCCCTCCCAGCTGTGTTCACATACAGCCCTTGTACAGCAGCCCTTGAACTCTCAGTGGTGTCACACGCAGCCCTTGCACATGCACCCCTTGCACATGCAGCCTTTGCATATGCAGCCCTTGCACATGCAGCCCTGGCACATGCAGCCCTGGCACACGCAGCCCTGGCACACACAGCCCTTGCACGCACAGCCCGTGCCCTCCCGGCCATGTCACAGCGGCCCTTGCACCCGCAGCCTTTGCACGCGCAGCCTTCGCACGCGCAGCCCGTGCCGGCCCGACCGTGCCACCGCCGCCCCTCCCGCCCGGCTCCCCCCTCCCCCTCGGCTCCCCACTCCGCCCCCGCCGCTCCACTCCGCGCCGCCGCCCCGCCTCCCTCTCGCCGCTCCCGCCTCCGGGGGCGTGGCTCCGCGCGGCCCCCGCCCCACCCCGGCGCCCCGCCCCGCCCCGGCCCCGCCCCGCCGCCGGCCGGGCGCTCGCTGCCGGCCGCGCTATAAGAAGCGGCGCGGGCGGCGGGGCCGCAGCGGGCGCGGCGGGGGAACGAGATGAGCAGCGCCGGCGCCGCTGCAAGATGCTGGATGGACACGTCCTGCTGGGATGGCTCTCCTCCTGCGCGCTCCTAGGGCTGCTCGCCTGCGCCCCGCGGCCCTCCGCCGCCTACTTCGGGTAGGTGCCCAGCGCCCGCACCCCCCGCCTCCTTGTTAACTTTTAACTTTTTTTTTCTGTTGTTTTTACAAAAGGGGTTTTGCACCCGCCCGCGGTGGGGATGCTGCTGCACGCCCGTCGCCAGCCTTCTCCCGCGGTGGGTGCGCGCATCCCCTCCCGCCGACGCTGCCAGCTGCCCCGCGTCGGGGGTACAGGGAGGGTCGGCCCCGTGCCCCTGGCTCTCCCCGCTGCCCCCCGAGCAACCCTACCCCTCGGGCGGGCTGCTGGGCTCGCCGGCCGCCGCAGGTTGCAGCCCGCCAGGGACCGCGGGCGCGTTGCCTTCCGCGCTTCCCCGGTGGGGTGGGCGGCGGTGCTTCGCACGGAGGGTCCCGTAGCGGGCTGGCCGGGGGGCTGGGCGCCGGGTGCGTGCCGTACCCTGCACCAGCGTGGGGCAGCGCTGAACAAACCCCCTTCCCCCCCTACCCCCGCCGACTTAAGCACATGCTTCAGCACCAGGTGCCTGCTTGCGGGTCCCGCCATCGCCCGGCGCTGTGGTTATTTTTGTTGGTGGGCAGGGGACATGCATGCTGCCTCCCCCCCGGCATACTTCAAAGCTTATTCCCGAAAGAACTGAGGGTCCCCAGCCCCGGGCGGAGCGCGGAGAGGCGCGGAACCGCCGCATCCCGCCGCGCTCACCTGTGCGCGGTGCAGGGGCGCGGCCGGCAGGGGGCACCAGCAGCCTGGTCCGCGCCGGCTCCGCGCCGCGCAGGTGGATCCCGCGCTCTCCCATCCTGGGTCCCCCTTACCCGGGGCGGGGGGCCGAGCTGGAGGAGCCAGATAAAACCCGCTCACCCCTTTCTCTTTAACCTCCCCCGCTCCCCAACCGCAGCTCTGTGGCTTCAGCCCGCAGCAAAGGGTCTGCTGGCCTCCCACCTGCGCAGCCCCCCCTTTTGCTTTCTTGGGGTGTCAGTGTAGCTGCCCTGTTTTTTTAATTTAATTTTTTTTTTAAAGACTTGTCCCAAAATGGGGTCATTCTACGAGGGGAGTGGGATGCGAGCGCCTGGTGGAGAGTTTTCGGTGCAAGTTCAATGGAGAGTGATGCTTCATGCTGCTTTCTGGGATGTTGTGGTGTGACCGCTGGTAGGAGCCACCGGCCCAGCCCTGGAGAATGTTTTAGCAGACTTGAGGTTCCCCCCTCCACCCCCTTCTTTCCAGTAAAACAAATCCTGGTGTTGAGGCTTGTCCATTGCTTGTGGTCTGGCAAAGTTTTCCAAACAGTGCTACTTACATCTTCTGCTTCCAACTCCAGAACCATTTAACTTACTTCTGCTGGGGCTGGTTTTCTGAGGAAACAGCCTGTCCTGCATGTGCAGTTTTTCAGGAAAAGCCCTCTCCTCCCTCAGCAACAGGCAGAGGGCCGTGCTGAGCCCGTTAGCTCCTGTGTCTGCTGAAGACCACCAGCACTGTGCAGTTGTACGGTGCTTCTGGGACTGCCAGGGTTTGTAAGGAGCTTGGCTGTAGCTCTCCTGTTAATCCATGTGGTGCTAGTATCTGCTGTAGTGCAGCAGGTAACTCATTCCAGTTGCTTGCTCCTGGGATTTCTCTTTTGGCCTTGTGTAGCTGGTGTAGATTTTAACTTCAGAGTGAACGTGTTGAGCCAAGGAAGTGTGCTGCTAGCTCTGTCCTGACCACTTTGGGTTATTCTCTGCCTCAGCCCGGCTGCCGTTTCTGATTTGAGACTCCCTCTCTGGCAATAAGGAGGGGAGAGGAGATGCTGCCAGATGTGCACCCAGCCAGATGTGCGCTCCAAGTGCTCCAGGGCTGCTGTGGTGTGCAGTGAAGTTTGCTTATGCAAAGCATCCTGCTCTCTGGTTAGAGCCACAGTGAAGGAGCAGCATCTGCTGCTAATCTCCTCTTTGTTCTTCCAAGGGGCCTGAAGCAGAGATTGCACTTGCTGAGCTGCTGGGGATATGGGGAAACAGTCGTGTTGAAGGTCTGGGGTCCCTGCTAATCCCTAGCAATGTGCAAGCTAACAAGTATGTGTGGAAGAGCTGAGCCCTCCTTGCTGTGGGCTTCTGTACATTGAGAAAGAAAGAAATTGTACCTGGTAAAACCTGTATGTTCCCTCAGCTCTTAGTGCCTCTGCCAAGTGCCCTGTAAAAGCTGGTATTAGCCCTTTTTGCTGTGCGTAGAAAGCTGGCCACATGTGTGGGGGAACTGCTCCAGGTGAGGAAGCACAGCTGTTTAATACAAATCTTTCCTGAAAACCTGGATGCATTACCCTTTGCTCAGGGGCTGAGCTGAAATACTGAAGTGGGCTCAGTTAATGCAACCACCTTTGGAGGTGGGGGAAGAGATGCTCCTTCCCAGTCAAAGGCAGCACCAAAGCCACAGTGATGCCTTTTGGTGGCCTGCTTGACCCTGTGCTCTGGGTGCTGGCATCCCCAGCAGACGCAGTGGGGTGCAGAGAGCAGCAGGCGGCTGTGTTAAACAGATGTCATGCTGTAGCTGCAGTGTGGCTGCTCTGTTCTGCAGTTTGGTGGGGGATAGGGACAGCTGTGGCTGATCCCTTCCCCCCCATCCCCAATGTCTTATTTCAGGGAAAGAATTCAGTCTCTCCAAATGTGTGGCCTGGTGGGGAATTAGTGCATGGGGACAGAAATCGGGCATGGTTACATGATAACGAGATTGTGTCAGCATGTAGTTATGTCTGTCTGTCCCACAGGGGCAGCCAGCGAGCGGGAGGGGATGCTGGGGTGGGAAGGCTGGTGGCTGGTGCTTCTCTGTGTGTCTGGCTCTCATCCTCAAGGGATGAACAAGCAGCCAAAGTTGATAAATGCTCTCTGGAAGTAGAGCTTGAGGTAGGTGAGAAAGCGTTGGTGTGGATGCGGTCCTTGCTGCTGACTTGTTCCATCCTCGGGCTGCCTGGTTTGGAGCTGTGCTGGCGGTAACAGCTCGCTGTGTGTGGGGAAGGGATGGACAGGCTTCTCCCTCGCCTGGGACTTTGCTGGCAGTCTTAGTGCTGCTGACCACCTCTCTGGTGCAGGGGAGAGGCAGGTGCCAGCCTGACTGGAGGTAGTACCCAGCAAAGGCAGGACCTGGGGCAGTGCTGGTGTGCAGTGGCGAGCAGAGCTGAGCCCCTGCAGGCACCTGCTTAGAAGGGCTTTGCCAGCCCAGGCTGCTGGGAAGCAGCTGGAAGAGGTTGGCTTCAGGGACGTGGTGATGCTACAGCTCCTAAGCCGTGTCTGACGATGAAACTTCGTGATGTTAGAGAGGAGAAAGCGAAGCTGAGCAGGGCCTGATGGCTTGTGCTAGGTTTAGTTGCCCATCAGGGTGCCTGCTGCTGTTGGGTGCGTTTAGGGTAGGAGTATGTATGGGAGTCTGTTCCTGGCTGAGCCTGTACCAGAGGGGGAAGCATTGCCTTGGGATATGTGTCAGCTGAGACTGGCTTGTGGAGATGCGCTGGCGGCTCTCAAAGTGAGCCTGCTTTCATGTTCAGCCATCTCCTCTGCAGCTGGGCTGTCTGAGAACGAATTTACGCTGTTACAGCTGGCTGGTGGGGGTAGTTTGGAGCAGCCCCAGACTGCCGGGAGCCCTGAGAAAGCGTTGCCTTTCACTGCCTCCCGGCTCTGCTCCTCTTGTACCTTACAAGCTTTGGGTGCCCAGACCTCCCCTCCAGCTCAGATGTGGCTGGGGGTGGTGGAAGTGCCATAGTGGCACCTGGGACTTGTTGGGTCTTGCACTACTGGCCTTTGGAAGCGGCAGGTGACAAGGTTAGCTGTGCTGGGATGATGGGCAGGCTGGATCACTCCAGCCCTGCTGTGCCCCGGTGCTAGGGGGAAGGCAAAGCAGCCTGCAGGAGCTTGCTGCTTGCCTGAGCTGCTTGGTATGTGGAACTGAGGTTGCAACCTGCCCAGGCCATGTACTAAAACCCCTCTGTTTCTTTCTGGGTGTTGGGTTTTGTAGTCTGATTCAGTTGTGAGGCACCCCTTTGCTTTCTTGCTGGAAGAAGTGTTTGCTTCTGTGGGTTGGGATTTGCTCTGCTTTCCTCCAGCAGCAGCAGCGGGGCAGCTCTGCTCCCCTGCAAACACTTGTCAAGACAGTAGTGTTACAAGTGGCTCATGCTTACATAGTGTTTATATTGACAGATTGCAATGTTCTTCATAAATGTAACTGATCTGTACACTGCACGCAGGCAACAGGAACCCTTAAATGCTCGCGTGGGGGAGAGGGAGGGAGGGGAAGCATAGCTTGCCCTAATTTACCAACACATCGCTGGCCAGAGCAGGTTCCTTGCTGCACAGTGCTTTTTTTTTTGGTGTGGGAAATGCAATATAGTTTTGTTCCCGTTGGCTGGTGCAGAGTAGGTACCCTGGTTATGTTTTAGGTGCTGCTGGGGTAGAAACCGTGCGATTCAGGGTGTGATTTTGCTAAAATTCTGTAGGAAGAGATCTGAGTTCTGGAGTTGAAGGGGTATTCGGGGCTTGTGACCACCCTGATGGGAAGGGCTCTTAAGAGGGCTGGGAGTTAGCCTGAGTTTCTGAGCTCTGTTGCTACAAATGTGTGGCATCAGCTTGAATGTCACCTCCAATAAAAGCAAGCCCAGTGGCGCTGGCAGGCTTTGCTGCCTGTTTTTTCCAGCCGGTGGGATACACTATAGGTGCTAACATGGCTGTTGCATATCAAGAATTTCTGTACCTGTCACTTGATGGTGGTGTGGGGCCACACGCTGGCGCCTGCAGCTTCGGCCGAAGGCGTGTGAACTTCTCAGGAAGCTGTTGCGTAGCCAGGCCACAGCGTGTTGGCTTTCCAGACGCGCCGGTCGTCTCTGGCGTGTGTGAGATGGAGCAGCTGGTTCTCGGCACAACCCAAAAAAACAAAACCTGGACTCGGGTGGCGAGGGAGGAATGTGGCATGCAGGCAAACACAGCTGGAGCATAAGCAGGCAGCTCCTGAGGCTGGCGAGGCAGCTTTGCCATCCCACCCTGTGGTGCTGGCTCTTTTTTAGGTGGAGATGCTGGATTTTAAGGTGCTGCATTTCTGGTTTTCCTTGGAATAGGAAGGGTGTGCCTGGCTTGGTTTTTTTTTTTTCCTCCCCCCCTGCTGCTTTTCAGTTGAGTGAATTGTCACGTAGAGACTGATCTGAGTCCCTGACTGGCTTCTCTCCCAAAGGTGGCCTCTGTGGGTCAGTTCAAAGCAGTGTTTAACCTCCTTTGCGAAGGGGAGCCCCATGTCCAACAGCAGCATTTGCTTTGTAGATGCTTGAAGGTGGCACTGGATTTGATAGAGTGCCATAAGGGTGGTGACAAACCCAGGAGCATTTGGAAAAAATAACTGTGCAGCTAAGGTCTACCAAGATGTGTATCTTC
Source organism: Falco naumanni (assembly GCF_017639655.2). Taxonomy (NCBI): domain Eukaryota; kingdom Metazoa; phylum Chordata; class Aves; order Falconiformes; family Falconidae; genus Falco; species Falco naumanni. The sequence continues at coordinate 60,129,152 of NC_054057.1, forward strand.
AGTCCAGGGGACCAGGATCTGTCCCAAATTAGGCTGGGAAGTACATGAAAGCTCCTTCCACTTGCAGTGTACTTAGAGGATGGAGCAAAACATTATTCAGACAGGGTAAGTTAGTATGTCTTACACTTATGTACCAGAATGACCATGTTGCTTGAGACTTGCAAATCCCTACCTTGTGCCTCAGTTTCCCATATTTGGAAAGATTCTGAGGCTATTCCTAAACTCAACAGTGAGCTTCATGTATAACCTCTGTGTCCAAATATTGCATGGTTGGTTTTTTGTGTTTTTGGTTCTTTTTTTTCCAGGGATCACCAGTGCTGCAGATGACTCCCTAGGGAGAGAAGATGGCTTGTTAGGAGAATATTGAGTGTGTACTTGGCAAAGCAGGAGGCCAGTGACTTTCTTTAGTGTGACTGGTGATGCAGAACTAGAGACCAGGAATCTATAGGACTCTGCTCTCCTGGTGAAAGGCCTGGTCAATGATTAACTTGCTTTCTGGAAGCTGCTAACAACAATAAAAGGGAGTCCAGCCTCACAACCCCAACACAAAAAGCCCATGAGTGTTTAATAATTAAAGGCCTTGTGCTTTATCGCAGGGTAATGAGAATTGCCTTAAGGCTTATTCAGTGGTAGGTAATTGAATTAGGCTGTGATATTGGGAAGGGGAAGGGTTAAGTGGAAGGTCTGGAAGACTGCATGGAGAAGCCAGTGTGATGCTTCTTAGTTCGAATCTTTCTGACCAGACTAGGTTTTGTCAGTCCTTGCTGCTTTCTTCATTTTTGTCAGTTTAATTCACTGTGCTGGCAGAGTTGGTGTAATTGCCTCCTGGAGAAGATGTTTCTGTCCCAGGGATGCTCCATTCCCTTCACTTGAGGAGATACTGACAGTGTTTTTATTCCTAAGGTTTTCCTTGGTGAAATGTTGGCATGTAAAGGCTCCTTAAGACTTTCTAGTGGAAAAGCCAAGCCAGAAGACACTGAACTAAGCCATCATTGCAGTGCTCTAGTAGCCAGAGGAGGTGCTTGAAGCAGTGAGCATCACTAGTTTCCACTGCATGTGGCAGCTTCTGGTGCAAAGCTGAGAGCTGCACTGGGGTGGTGCCACCTAGAAAGCTCAGCTCAGGGTTGCTGAAGGCCAGCCTTGCCTGCCCTGTCTCCCTATTGCAACCCTGTGCATAGCTGCCCTCTGAGGAGAGGGACTTAGGTGGGGAGGGGGTTTTGGAGGTGCTATGTTGGAATATCCCCACTGTGGAGACTGTCTTGAACATGGTCTCAGGTCACCAGAGGTACAAGGACTTCTGCTGCCAGGAGCTCCATATGGATCCTTTGCTCCAGTTATATGGAGTAATGTGGCACCTTCATGGCTTGGATTCTCTGGTCACTTGAGTTCTGTAGAATAGAAATGGGTCAACTCTTATCCTAGTGTTTGCTGTCTGAGGCATTTGGGGCAAGGGCTCAGTGCATTAAAACTGTCCTGATCTGCTGCTGTCTGTGAGGTGCTCTCTCTGTGCCTGACCATGTGGCTATAGCTACCTCCTGGAGAGAGCACCCTTGGGTGGGATGGCACTTGCATAGTTCATGCTAAAAGCCTATGTTCAACACAAACATCATCCCAAGTTCCCTGACTGCCCAGGTAGTGACCTGCCAGCTTCCCTGAGGATGTATGTTGAAGCAATCCAAGAAATCTCATATACCTGGCTTTCCAGACTGCAAACACGCTGAGCCCCTAGCTTCCTTCCGTAATGAAGCAGTCTTTCTCTCTGCAGCCAAAAGAGCTCTCCAGTGGCTTGTAGTGTGTTAATGCAATGGGTTTCTCAGCCTGAGCAGCCCTCAAGCAGAGGGCCTGTTGCTTGCATTGTTAAAAGCTGTTGGGGGGCAGGGGGCTACTCCTCCTCCTGCAGAATGTGGCTGCAGTGATACTGGTGCTGCAGGTCCCGGACCAGCACATGGTCTGACTGCAGGCTGGGCAGGTAGGAGGTACCTTCCTGACTTACTGGACCAAGAGCTGGGGAGTTAGTTCAGCTCAAATTCAGTAGGAGCTAGAAATTTATTATGATGCTGGGTGGAAGGGGTTAACCCTTTAAAAGCTGTTTTTTTGACATCTAGCTGCAAAGTTTTCCTCTTCTGATTTCAGCTGTGCTTTTAATGTTCCCTTGGATCATGGCTGTAAGTGCTAATGAGTCTTATCTCTTGAGATACTGTCATAAAATACACTTATGCAGTTTATCAGCTCAGTAAGCTTTACATTTTATTGTAATGTGTGTTTGCACTGTGCTAAGTAGAACAGGGAGTATTTTGACTACATGGATAAACATAGCAGTTACAGCATTTGCTTTAGCCGATAGAAAAATCTCTTCTGACTCTTTTCCCTCAGCCGTTGCAGAGAACTCCATTTCGGATGGATCCAGCGGGTGCTATGTGGTCCAGCACAGTCTGCTTGTGACCTTAAATCATTCTTCTATAAGGGGTGGGGAGAATTTTTTAATTCTGTTGCTGCAGGATTTCTTTTGGGGGAAGGGGAAATGACAGGTTAGAAAAACTCGTCCTTTGGAAAGAACACAGAGCAAAACAGCTCTGCTGTACACCCGCTGCAGAACATGCAAACTCAACAGTATCTGACATTAATGCTGAGTCTGTGCTGGCTTGGAAGGTAGCATGGAGCGTGCGGTTCATGTTGATGGGATGTCAGGCTGTATGGGACTTGGCATGAGTTTTGTGAGCGGATTCATTTGGCCTAGCTCATTAAAATAACATTAATTGGATAGCCAGGTGCTTATGGAGTTTGGGGAGAAACGAACTTGCTCTGACTTCTGCATTTGCTGTGCACTGGGTGGACAAGTTTCACAACTTGTTGTTTGAAAGCAAAAGTTTCCTTTCTTGGAAAACCTGCTCTGAGTCTTCCAGAGACTGAAGGAGCATAATTGGCTATTTGTTGTGCATATTAGCTTTGTGTGCTGGAGAGCAACATGGGATTTCCCCTAGATGTGAATGAAGTACTGAGATGCCCATAGGAATAGCTGAGTTTAGCCTAAAAACCTGTCCAGTGGCCCTACCTGGCTAAGGTAATCCTGGGAGGAATGGACAGAAGTTTAGCCAAACCTTGGTCTGCTGTTGAACTTCTCTGACACCAAATTGCAGAGCAGCCTCCCAAAGCAAGTAGGGTCAAGCAACCTTTGCTTTCAAAGACCAAGTCCTTTTGGAAGAGGTCAGCTGATGAACAGGAGAACTGGCTTCCATCTTGGTCTACTTAATTTTTTTCCTCTGTTGTTAGTCCAGCAAAATTAAGTTTACTTTGAGGTACCCAAGGGTGTGTCTTGAGTCTGACCCTTGGGCGATGCCTTCATGTGTTCCATGCAGGTAGGTGAGGCAGGTTGCCAGGATAAATTGCTTTGCACAGAGCCCATAGTTTGACAGTGGGCTTCCTGCTTCTGTATCGTAAGCACCTTTTAACTTCCCAAAAGGAACTGGTTGTGACTCCAAAAGCATCAGTGCTGCCAGGTGAGCATCTAATAGGATGGACTTGCCCATGTCTTCAGGAATACTTGTACTAACTTCTAGTCAGAGCAAGTTATTACCCTTTAAATTCCACCTCCACAAAGTGCCTTATTTATGTTCCCTGCTGTCATCTATCACCTGGATGTGACAGCTTCCCCAGCTCTGCACATGGGAGTGTGCTGCATGTTGCTGCAGCGTGCACTGGTGCTGGCTGCCCCTCTGTGGGCTTGGCTGGAGGGGCTGATAGTGGGGGGCTGTAGGATAGCAGAGTGCTTGTGTTAGTGCCCATCTGCTGAGCTCTGGCATGCACCGCCTGGCAGGTTGCTCTCATGCCTTGCTGTCATCCTAGTGGACTTCCCCACCTAATTGCTTAAAAGAAACTGCACAGAGGCATCACTGTGCCCTGGTCCTCATGGGCTGCCTGCAGCTGGTTCCCAGTCTAGCTCTTGCTGTGTGAGCCCCTGCTGTCTCTGGTGCCTTGACTGGCTTTTACTACTACGGTGAGCTCAGACCTTTAAATATTCTCACTGTAATGTCTTCTCTATGGGTTGAGAACTTTTTTAAATTGGTGATCTCGTGCCCTGTATTCCAACAAAGCAAGCCAGGCAGCCCTGGTGGGGCATATCTGTCCTCCTCTTGGAGGCTGCAGCTGAAGATTGTGGATCCTTTGTGAAGATTTGTGCATCTTTTAGGATTACAGTTAGTGAACACCTTGCTCTCTGAAGTTGCCCAGGTGAAGCGTTCAATCTTTAGAGATTGCTCCTAGGCTATGCCTTAAATTGAGTTTGTAGGGGCTTTGTTTTACCCTGGGGACCTGTTAACACAATGCCCCACTTTGCTTCAGTGCTAAGGTCTCTGGTAGCTGTCTGCTGGTAGGGTGTGGGTGTTTTTGGTGGGGATCTACCCTGCTTGGCCTTAGCACTGAAGCTCGAAGCTTGTCACTGCCTGCAGGAGGTCTGCCAGATTGTTTCCCAGATGGCTTGCTTCCCCCAAATCTTGCTTTGACTTCAGTGTCTTCTGGTTCTCATGAAAACCACTTGGTCCTGCCTGCTATGGGTGCAAAGCCTCTTCTGAGGCAGTGCCTTTCAGCACTGGGGAGTGTGGGTGAGGGCACATCACACAAAGCATTGCAAAATACTTGGGCAAGCAAAGAAAATGTGCACCCCCCTGAGTTTAGCATAGGAAGGCCATTGGGCACTTTGTTTCTCAGCTTCTTTACATCCTACTGTTCCCTAGCTTCAAGCACATGTATCCCAACCCAGCCAGGTCTTGAGAAAAAGGTATCCAGGCCTCTAGTAGTCTCAGGAGACTTCTAGTGTCCCTCAAGTGTGGGAGCATCGGTACCCCGCTGACCTGGGGCATGTCACAGTACTACATGACCCTGCCTCTTGCAGTGGCACTGGAGAGCTGAGCTTCCCTATTGTGTAGAACCAGCTTTGGTCTTGCTCAGGTGTGAGTTATGGTGTAAGTGAACGAGCTGTGATGTGGTATGACATCAGTGTTGGGAAGCCAAGTTCAGCTCAGGGTGGCTTATTTACCTGGGAGCCAGGGCAACTGGTGGGACTGGGTACCTGGAAGACAGTGCATTTCGACCACACTCAGGGTGAGGATCCAACACAGGCAAATCCTTTTGGGCTGGCTCCATTGGTGTGGGCTACAGGGACCAATCCCAGTGCAATCAGTGACACCAGTGGAGCTTGCCTGGCTTGGGTACACAGGGTTCAGCTTACTGTGCTGCTGCAAGCCCTGCAGTGCTACAGCTCTCCAGGGCTGCCCACCTCCTCTGATGAGAAACCTTATCCTGGAGCCCAAGCCCCTCTGGGGACAGTTCACCAGAACTGATACTTTATTTAAAAGAACTGACTTGTTTTGCTTAATCTTGACAAAATTCTTTTCTAGCCCTAATCCTCTTCCAGTGTAAGGCGAGATCTTGAAATACCTGGCAAACTTAGAGCGTAGCTCTCTTTCCGCATCTCTGGGCCTCTCTGTAATCAAGGGTGAAGGGGGGCCAGGGATGCTTTCAGCCCCTGCCAAAGATAAATCTCCTGCTGGGAGCTAGCAGGGAGCTATTTCCCAGTCTGTGGTTAGCAAGTTGATCTGACAGGCCAGAGGTGAAACAGCCACTTGAGCTGAATTACAGGGTCTAACCAAAGATCCAACACTTACTTTGGCTCATTAGCACAGCTGTGTTGCATCCCTGGTGACAGTTTCTATCTTCTGGCTTGTCCCATGTTGATTCTGGAAATCCAGAGGCTTAGCATGAGCCTGAAGAGAGGACTGAAGCTGAAGCTCTTGGGGAGAGTGTGAAGTGGACTGAACAGGGCTTTGAGCAGTCCCTGCGGTCAGTGTTAAAAGCCACCATCTCCATGCTGGTTTCTGTAGCTGAGGAAAATGTGTTTGTAGCCCAGCAGCTGCCCTGCACCTTGCAGAGCAGGTCTCTGCCTAAGGAGATGCATTTGGAGGGGAGCAGGACCGGGTACAATCCTGCATTTGTCTCTTCAGCTTGCAGAGGGATCAACAGCCATGCAGAAACAAATGTCACTTGATGTAGTGGAGATGCCTTAAAACTAAATGCAGTTTGTCTCTGGGAAGCTGGTGGTCCCAGTCTTCCTCAGCGTGTGGACTGGGTTCCCTGTGGGCTGTCCCAGCCACTGCCTTGTGGGAGGTACTGGGGTAAGAGAAGGGCATCCTCCCTCAGCACTGCATCCCCTGAGGCACTTGTTGCTTGGGCTGCCGCAAGGCTCATGGAAAATCTGAGAGCTGGAGCTGGCACTGAGAGCAGGGAGGTGAGCCTGAAGGCTTCGTCTTTTCTGACTCATTGGAGTTTGGGACTGCAGGAGGCTTGATGACCCTCTTAGGTGGTGACGCTGGCTGTATTTTTACCCTGTCCCCTAGCAGCTGGCTGGGGTTGGATGCTCTCCCTTGCAGACCCTGCTGTATAGGCAGGGGGAGCACCTCATGGTGTGGAGGGGGATGGTGACCCCACCTGCCCCCAGAGGCTGGCTGCTCCAGCACTGAGTGTGGCCAGAGGCTGGTGAGCGGCTCTGGGGGATGCTGTGCTTCACTTGCTGTTGGGCAGGTCAGCAGCACAGGCTCAGAGGCAGGGGTGTTTAGCTCAGCCATGCCCAAGCAGGTGCTCCTGCTTGCATGGGGCTGTTCACTCTGTTACCAGAGCTCTTTGCAGCACTCCTTTCAAGTACTTGCAACTGAAGTGGCTCTAGAGCTGGCGTCTGGTCTGTCTGGATGTGTTCAGAGGCCCGAGTAGCTTTTTACCTGATTGCTCTGTGGGAGTAAAGGGAGCGGAGAGATTGCCAGGCATCTGCGTGGCTTTGGACACATCTGTTAATCTCGGGGTACTTCTGCTTGTGAAACAGGGTTGTTCTCGGGGGAGCAGTCTGTGAGCTGTCAGGAACTTGGTGCACATCCTTTGGCTTATCTTTAGGACTCCAAAGGGCTGTTGGACCATGGACCGTATCTGAAAGTGTCTTCTATAGGTGCCTAATGAAGCAGAGCCCTCTGGGTGGGAGTTGCTGCTCCTGGTGCAGCAATGAAGGAGACTGAGACCAATGTATGGGTAATCTGCTGATGACTTAGTGAGCTCTGAAATGCTAATAAGCAGGAAACACCTAGCTTCAGCCTGCGGGATCTGCCTGCAAAATGAGCTGTGTAGGTGAGGCTTCATTTTAGGGGTGCAGTGTTGCACCCACTAGCCTTTTCCAGAGCCTTGCTGGGAGATGCACGGCTGGATTTTCACTGCAGCTGCTGCCCTTGCCTAAAGCACCAGCCACGCATTGCTCTTGCTACTGTCAGCTGCCTGAGCGCCTCTGTTTATGTATCTAAAACTTGAAGGCTGGAGAAGAAAGAAATCTGACCAGTGCAATGGAAACCTTCAGTTCCCTGCGGTCCCAGGAGAAGAGTAGCTTCAGGCTGGAGTGAGGAATGAACTTCATTTGTACACTGCCTCGCCTCTCCAGGAGGATCAGCCAGGAAAAATATCAACAGTTCCATTAAAAAGTCTGCTGGTTTGCTAAAGTAGTGGAATAAACATACCTGTAGGCATAACGGGCTGAACCGCACAGGAAACATTAACCAGAATGAACACACGCAGGCTTGCTCCCTCTCCCCGTGTATATCTACCAGATAAAAAACACTCTGCGTCCATGGTAATGTGTAAATCAAACAGCAGCTGGGGGGGATTATTCTTAGCTGGGGAAGAACTGGCTTGGATCAGAGGGGCTCAGTGCTTTCCTAGAAAGGCAAAACCTGTGCTGAGCCCTCTCTGTGCCGCTGCCTGGGCTGGGGGGGACCTGCAGTAGAAACTGGGGCAGGATGGGTTTTGGGGTGGCTGTTAGCCCTCTTTGATCTGTGGCCCCTTCTTAGCTTCCCTTTGTTTCTGTGGGAACTGTGTGGGGCCAAACTGCTTTTGCCTCTAACCAGTTGAGTCCAGTTGCAAAGCTAGGGTGGAAACCAGTGGGCAGTGGGTAACACATGGGAGCTCACAGAAGAGTGGGATGGGTGTGCTAGCACTAAATGGGGAAGCCACCCACCCTCAGGCATTGGTGTATGGTGGGGATGGTCCCTCAGTCCTCCAGTGAGCCCACAGCCCACCTCCTGACGTCTCTGGGACAGGGGTATGGAGACCTGCATGCTTGTAACACATATTCCAGTGAGGTGACGTGAGCTTCAAGCATGGCTTGAATGAGAGAGGCTGCCAGCACTTTTTGGACCAGTAACTTGGTCCCTGAGCTGCACATAAAAACAGCTTCCCCTTGGCCATACCCAGCATATATGGTATACAGAAAATACATGTGGAAAATGCCTTCAGTTGCAACCAGATGGCACCTGTCAAGCACAAGTAGACATTTCTATTAGTGTTCTTATTGGAGTGTCTTGGACCACTCCCAGCCTTATGCATAGCAAAATAGCCCTGCTGTAGCTGTCCCCCAGAGCAGCCCCAGAGGCAGATTGATGTGATTATTGCATGCTAGAGACAGTCCCTGTGCTCCCCAGCCTCATCTGCACAGCCACTTAGCGCAACTAATCTGAACTGACTTTTAAAGTGGATTAGTTCAATTACTCTTAACTAGCCCTGGTGGAAACACTCTCCCTGGGGATTAAACAGCCTTAATTCACTTTAACATCCTTGATTTCAATGCAAATCAGGCTAAACTGAATTAAGGGCACTTTAGAGCCTTGTGCAAAGGCACTCCTTCAAAAGTGATGTGGGTTAACCACCCCAGTTTGCATTCCTGTGCTTGGTTTGTTCCAGTTAGCATTGCTGAAGTGTCCCCTTACAGATGACTAATATAGGCAGCCTCTCAGATATAAAGCTGCAAACACATCACCTAGGCTAATGTGTGAACCAGCTCCTGCAGAGAGTGCCTGCATCTGCAGATTCAGGGCCTAAAATTGCCCAGCTGGGGTGTTTTAGAGGTGTTTGCTCTCCTTTTGTTGTTTTCATTCTCTTTTTTCTTTTTCAGATCTTGCTTTTTTTTTATTCCTCAATCCAAGCTCTTGCTTTTTCACTTAAAAATGCAGGACAGTGAGTCACATACTAGTCTTTCTCTGCTGTCCTTAACTCACTGGGTGAAACGGGAGTGCTTCAACAGTGCATTCATCCTCTTAGCTCAGTAACTTTAACTCTCTGGTTGAAGATGAGCTGTGGTTGTGAAAGAGGTTGGCCTCTGTTTCCCTGAAGCTTGAGTGAAAAACAGTCATTGCATGCGATGCCCTGGGCAAGTGGGAAGGATAATTCTTGCTTGGGAGAGAAGTTGGGTGGGACAGGGATTTTCTGTGTTCAAAGTGTCAGATGATGTGTTTGGGGGGGAGAGGGGAAGATCCCTGAGTGGGGGGGGGGGCGGGAATTATCACAACCTTTTTGTTTTTTGTTTCATATTGGCCCCACTTTCCAAAGGGGCGAGGAGATAGTGCTCGCCCCCTCTGCATATGAGGCTCTCCATCCCCTTGCCTACATCCCTGCAGTCCAATTAACTGATTTAACAGCATCCTGACCCTGTGGGCTTCACTTGAGACCCCTATTCTTCTGCTCTAGGTCCAAATTTAATGCTAGCTGGGCGGCTGCCAGCAGACTGCAGAGGGAATGGCTATTTGGCAGAGCGTTGCCACCTTTGACAGGGATGGATGGTGGTTGAGGAAAGGAAGCGTTAAATCCAATGCCTGAAATGAGTGCTGATGCGGCTCTTAGCTCTGGCAGGCTGAAGAGCAGTACCGAGGTTTATTTTGCCAGTAGCCCTGTGTAACTTCACCCTCCCCTCTTTGCATCTCCCCCTGGCTATGATATTTCAGCTCTTCTACTTAGTCTAGCACCACTTTAGAGATAGGTGAGCAGTTTGGGTTGTCACAGGAGCAGCTGGCAGCTGTATGAGTTTGGTGGGTTTTTTAGTGGGGAACAAACCTTCAGTCTCTTTAGCTTGGGTTTTTCATGGTGCTTGTGAAGAGTCCCCTGGTGCCCTGCAGGCTGCAGAGAGTAGGCATCACACACGAGTGGGTTGTGGATGCTGCTGCTTTGCTGTGCTGGGGCTGAGTCTGCAATGCTGCAGCTCTGAAATCCTTCCAAGGACCCACTGTGCTGTGGTGCAAAGTGCATCTCACTTATGGCTCTGGCTGAATCATAAACTGATTTAATCTTATTTTCTTACCACCAGGGAACTTCTCCTTCCCTCTTTATAGCAGTTTATGCATGGGTGAAGAATATCACCATGCTGCTCTTCAGTCCCTGGCCACCTTCAGGCTTGGTCATGAGTTGGGCACAAACAGTGACAATGTGGATGTTCACTGGTGTAGTTATGCATTAAATCTGGTTTCTCTAGCTAAATTTCCTGGAGCAGTAATGAAAATCAGTAGCCAGGTTTGGGGAGGCTTTTTCTTATTCTTGCTCAAAGAATACCCAGAGTATTGTTTACCAGTATGGGGGGGAAAAAGTCTTATGAATGTACTTCATATCCTTAGGTTTTTACCTGCCTGAACCAAGACCTCTGTCTTGCTAGGTTTTGGTGGCAAGCCCTAATGGGTTTAGCACCATGAGGCGTCAATGTTTCCTCCTTTAAGACATGAGGCCATTAAGCTTTTTAGCATCTCTTAAGATTTTTCTGGGAGCTGTTGCTCTGGGTACTGCTGAGAATGTATCACTACTTGTGTGAGCAGCCAGCTTGTAACTGCACTTCTGAGAAAACACCAAGATCTGGCTGAAAGGAGATGTTTCACCTACATGCAAATTTTCACTTGGGGATGATGCTGTCATTCAGCCTCATGATCTGTGAAGAGGTGTGTTGATACATCACTGCAAACTGTGCCATCTGCAAAACCTCCTCCTCCCCTAGGGATGCCTGGGCAAGCTTGGGGGACCTTTCCAGGATAGCTTTTTGAAGGCCATGCTTGTATGAAGTAGGCTCTTCAGTAGAAGACAACAAATAGGGCTGCAGGTGCTGGGAGACAAGGTACCTCAATAGAAAAGATGTGCCAGCTCTCTGGAGGAATTGCCATCCCTCTGTGCAGCAAGTTGGAGGTGAGGATCTGCTTTAGCTATTCTCCTGCCTCTGTCTTGGGGGTGTCACCTTTACTCAAAGCTTGTGGCCAAGAGACCTCAACTTCAGTGAGTGAAGGCAGCTGGCACTTGATGGAGTTTGTAACAATCATCTGAAAGAGGGAGGCTAATGAGCTGCCTTTGAAGTGGGAATTGCTCACATCAAAGAGCAGCCCAGAGCATGGCTTTCCATCCCTTGTGGCTTCCTAGAGTGGTGGCAGGGAGCTCCAGGACTCCTCTTGTCAGGAGTGCTGGAAACCTAAATGCAAGACCCGTGAGCTGTGTTTTGACCCAAATGAAATGATTCTGCTTGAGGTGTGACTTTTTCCTTTGTGCATTGCTATCACGGTTGGGCAGAGTGGTAAAGGACCTGCTGGAGTGACCCTTACAATGGATTTTCTGTAGGCGGAAGACATCTGGCAACATCTAAAGTGAATTCTTCCTCCTGTGAGCCTTCAGTCTGAGGGATGCTGGCCTGTGGCACTCATGTGGGGCTTCCTTGTGTCATCAGGCTGCATAAATTGACAGCTTCTTTCTATTCCTGCAACTTATCCATAGGGTTGGAAAGTACCTGCTATAAAAGATGCCTGACTTCCACCTACAAAAATGAACTAAGCAATATCAAAATTGGGAGTAATGGATCAAGTGAGATATTGATGTGAGTTTTATGGCTGTGATTTTGGGTTGGTAAGTACAAACCTCAGAAGTTGATTTCTGGCTGTAATCAAGGGATGAGGAGGAGGAGGGCTGGGTGGAGGAGCAGAGCAGAACTAAATCTGGAGCAGTGTCTAGGCTGCTACCAAGTCCTGATGCTGGCTAGAAGGACTGGTTTACAGGGTACCCAAAGGAGAGATTTCTTTGCACACCAGGCTCTTGCCCAGTTAGATGAGGCCAACATCATCTCTGGTACTTATAAACATACCTTTAACACAAGGATGGTGTTCCCTTAAAATCACTGAAAACTCTTAAAATCAATAAAATTCTCTGTTGTGGGATTTTTATATATCCTGCTTAAGGGGTTCAGGCTGGAACAGTTCTTGATCTCTTGCTGCCCTGTTTTCAGCAGCCTCTGGACACCCTGTGGGCCACTGCGTTTAGTTGCCAGTATAATTTGGTAAGGATTTGGCCTTTTTAATGGTTTCTTTCCCACCTCACCCTTTAAAGCTGCTCTAATTCCATATTGCCCTAATTGTGATATGCAAATTTTAAAAGGAAAATCGCAGCCAATGTATTTTAAGATCCTTATGGGCAAGCAGCCCCCTACTTAACGTGATAAATTTGGACAGCTTTTCTCCATAAGGAAAATAAAAAGCCTTCCAAATCAAGAAAATTATGTAAGCAAATCCGATGAGTGTGCTCTAAAATTAAACCTGCCTTACAAGTTCTGGGGCCTTCAATGTGAAACCAGTGAAGATTATTTTGGGGAGGCTGTAAAGCCTTGCCTGGGAGATGTCCAGTGGCGTCCTGAAATCCACTTGCCCGTTTGTTGTGACTAAATGTATAGGAACATAAAATTGCCAGGGACCATCCTTGCCCAGGACCAGCTCCCCATCATCCTAAATGAGCCACAACAGGTAGTGAGCCCTGAAACTTCACCGAAGCACTGGGTAACTTGTCCCCTGCCCTCATGCGACTCCTGCCGTGCAGCATCCTATGCAAAGGCATGACTCCTGTGCAGCTGGTGGGACTTCATGGTGGAGTGATGTCTCATCTGTGACCAAAGCCTGTGAGCTTCCTAACCCTGGAGTCTGCAAGCTGTGCTACCTGCACTCTACAAATCATAGTTATTCTAGAGTGAAGGTGGCAATCTGAGTTAGAAAGGCTTTGACTTATCTTGCCATAAAGCCTTGTCCTCACTCCGTTGCATTGTGAGGAATGCTCTTTTCTTGCTGCTGTGTCTTCATCCTCCCTCCTGTTGTTACCTAAACTCTGCTCTGCAGTCACATACGCCCATTTTCTGTGGTGCATGGCCAAAGCTGCTTTGGAGGCCTCTATTCCCATGCTGCAAGCTGTGCTTGGAAAAGGTCTGCGTCATCCTCCAGGTATTTGAGTGCCTCAATGAGGCTTCGCTATGGGGGCCCTGGTACCAAATCCCCATCCAGTTTGGGGTGGGCAGAGGGAAGACCCTCATCTTGGCATGTGGTTGCTAGCCCAGGATCTCCAGCCACAGTGGGAGGTAACAGCCCTCCTTCCTAGCACTCGTGCTGGGGCAGCTTTGGGCTGCTGATCGGCTGGGGTGGTCTGAAGGGGTTCATGGCACTTCTGGCTGAAGGTAGATGCAACACTTGGGAAGCCTTGTCAGGGAGCACCTCTCGTGGTATGCTCTTAGTTCTTGCGATGCCCTATAGATTGGTCAACTCAGCCGCACAAGGTATTTCCATCTGGGGAAAAATGTCCCCTAAACTTGTTTTACTCTTTTATTTGCAGATTGATGACAGGTTTCTAGCAAACATACAAAGCATCTGCTAGCGTTGCTACCCTTTCCCTTGCCTGACTTGTTCTCTTCGTTCTTGGCCCTTGGTCCTCCTGAGCTCTTGCAGCCAGGAGACACTGAAATCACAAATGTGCAGAATACAGGATGGATAAACATCTTAATCTCACGGATACTTCAATCTAAATGTTTTCTGAGGCCTTCCTTCAAGAAGGATTAGCTGGTAACAGCATCTGAAAGGTCGTAGCCTTGCTTTGACTTGAGCTGCTGCTCAAGATGCTAAACGTGTGTGAAAGCTTCAGCAAAAGGCTTGAGATGCCATCACTGGTCTCCAAGGCTCCAGGGAGCATCTGTGTGTCCTCCTGGGCTTTGGACGTTCGTCTTGGAGTCCTGCCTGCCTGTATTAGCCATTGTGATAGCGTTGCCTAGAGCGCCCAAATGTGACATGTATCAACTGGCATTTTGGCTGCACTAAGTGTAAGATTTTTCCAGTGTAGGTTTATATCTGTTTTTTTTTCTCTCAAGTGTGTGCATATTACTGTTATGATTTATTTTCAGGCTGTAACTTTGGTTTTATCACTTGAAATACTTTGGAAACTTGGAGGGCTTCTTTAATTAGTTGCAAGCCCTCTTTAACTTGGAGGAAAATTCCAGTGTGAAGAATGCTTTTGATTCACAAAGAAATTATGTTACGGAGCTCCGGTAGAAAGGTTTCTTCTCAGCTTCGTGTTATATGGGCCTTACTTTTTTCCCAAAGCTGCCATTTGCTTTGATAAAGTTCTCTGCTTCTCGACAACTCTAGAATAGATCAGGGTTAGTTATTGAAGTGTCAAGACTGTCAACATGGATATCTTCAGCCGAAAGCTGGGGGGGGGGAAAATCGTGGGCCTGGGAAGCTAGTGTGAGTCCCTGCTTAAACTCTTAGACACAGGCTGGGAGAAAAGAATACTAATAGTGGTTTTGGTGGTAAGGATAAGTAGTAGCAATAGTTGTTTGCTAGGATGGGATGTTCTTGCACCCTTCTGTCCTGAGACCTGTTGGTCAGCCTGGAACAACAGCAACAGAAGTGAACGTCTCCCTGTTGTTTCTTGGCTCTAAAATGTTTCCCCCTGATTTTAGTGTCACTATTGCTTATTGCTCCAGCTGCATGTGTGAGTTAGATGCTGTTGGGGCACTTTCAACCACTGCTGTTTTGGGGCTGGAGAGGGGTAAACTAGAGGGATTCCTTTCTCCACCACTGAGTAAACAAATGTCACTTTGGGGACTGTGGTGCAGAGAAAGCTGGCAAAGCCAGTGCGATCCCACCACTCCTGTTCCTGTGGTTCAGCCTGCAGAACTGCAAGTGTATCTTGCGCTTGCAGGGTTTCAAGGAAGCAAGGTGTGAGACTTGTGGGTTAGCATCCCTGGGGGATGCAGGTCAGGGGATGCTGGCTGCCTCTGTAACCTCAGGGAGGGCTGGAGGGAGCGGGGAGCTGGGTGGAAGGCTTGGCAGAAGGCATATCCTCACAGGGATGAGACACCAAGGCTGGGGGTGGGACAGCTTTCTTGACATGGGGCCAACTGGAAAGTTTCAAGTGTAGATGAAGAAAGGAGATGGGGAATGTGATACCGTCTACCAAGGGAGGACGTAAAACCTAAGAGAAGGACGCAGCCAAGTTTTGTCGCAGTGCTATAGGGTTTCAGCTGCTGCTTCAGCAAGTGTCGTGCAGTGATTTGCTTAAAACACTGGGAATTCTAGTGCAGTTTGCACAAGACACCAAAGAGATGGCTCATCTTAAACCTCCTTGAATCTAATTATTTCCCTTCAACTTGCATTCATACCCTTCCTTTCAAATACGCTTTGCCACAGGATTCAAGGGGAAAAGGTAACTCATGCTAAATTGGAGGGCGAGCAGGGTTCAGCTGGTGGTTCAGCCAGCTTTTAACTTCTGCCCTGGCTTTTGTCTTCTGCATGTCTGGTCACGTTTACTCCCAATGGTGAGAAAACCAGCCGGGGAGACTTATTCAAGGTTGTTTCTGGTCTTGGAAACAGTCTGTACTCTTGCTCCAGTATCATTATTGATAGTTTCTTTGAGATTTTGCTGTATAGCTGAGCCACTTTGTGACACTTGGAAATTGAGTTAGATCCTTCTGATTTTATTATTTCATTTTTTTTTAGCCTGTTGGCTCTAATGCTGATAGGTTCCATGTAGTTGTGCCCCATATGATCCTGGGGGTGATGACTCAGTCTCCAGACCCACTAAAAGAGGTGGGATGTGGGAATTGTAAAGCAAGCCCACATGCATTTTGAAGACAGATGGAAACTGCATTTCAGGCTGGAGCTGCTCTGGTTGTGATTAACTCTAATGAGCATCTGTTGATGGAGTAGTACAGGGAGGGGGTTTCTCAGTGTTCTTTATTACTGATCATGTTAGGATGTGAAGGGCTAAGCTGCAAAGGAAGGTAAGGGTTACTTGTGAAGACTTAGAGCAAAGCTCTCTTGCTTACAGAATCTGCCCAATGTGTTTTTTAATTTTCTCTTCATTTTCTTTGTATTTCCATGTCAGACAAATCCCACCTGTGCTAAAGCATCATCGCAAATAGATTTATCATCTGATTGTTTATATGTGCCACAGGATTTCCCTGATGTGTGTATAGCCACCCAGGTACAGGCTGGAGTCCCTGGAATTTGCTTGTCCCTTGTAGTGCTGAACACAGTTTCTGGCAAACGCATGTGAAAACTGAGCGTAACTACCGAAGTGCATCTACCAGTGATTCAGAAATAGTATGATTTAATGCCAGTACCTAAGTATCTGGAGATACCTTTTAATACATGATTACTGCTAATGTAAGGCTTCGTAGTTTAATTCGGGGAAAACTTCAGAGATGAGCTGTACAAGTAACCTAAAACATCTCCTTTCGTGTATGTACGCTGCAATGGAATTTTGATTCATGATTGCATGCAGGTTTTGTTCTGCAAGATCTGAATGGGCAGTTGCTAAATAAATTAAATTAAATATTTTACCATTCTCATTAACCACCTGGCCCCAAGGCTTATTTAGAATGCATTATCCAGGTTCTATACTCAATGGAAAAATGCATTTGGTTCCTCATGGGTGTTTTTAACATGCTGTCTGAGACACAGAGCTCAGAGAAAGTTGTTAAGAGTCCACTTACCTACAGCATCCCTACTGATGCTGAAAGTCAACTTTCTTTTCATTACTCCTGAGTACTTGGAATTCTAGGTCATCCCATGGTTAGTTGTCACACTAGGGAAGCCCAGAGACTCAGTAACTGGAAAACAAGGCACGCTAATGACTTGTGAACAACTGTAAAAGCTCTTTCAGTGAATTTGCCTTCTGTTGTGGCCCTCCTAGAATGAAATTTTAATTCTCAAAAACGATACTTGTAAGATCAGTTTGTTCCCCCCATGGTCCACTACATCCTTTCCATCTAGTTGTCTTGAGGAAATGAAGACAAGATGGGAATCTGGAAAAGAATTATCTCATGCAGTGCTCCTTTGCAAAATATGAGCACATAACCTTTTTAGGTAGAACTTATTTTCTAATGCAGATGTAATTATGCTGGTGTTTCCTGGCCCTCGAATGGCTGAATTGCAAGTAATTTCGTTTACAACAATTTTGTTCTTTTCACTTCTTCCACTTCTAGCTCTTAAAGGAATTAACAAAGAATGATACAAAACTCTCAGGTCCCTTCATTTCTTTCACATGTGGATTCTAAAGCATTCTGAATTCAAGAGGAGTTTAAGGATATAAGTCATAGTTATTTCAAATGAGATGCCGGGTAAATGTCTTTGTTAATCTGAGAAAACCTGATCATCCAGCACTGGACTAGGAGATGGATCATGTATTTTCAGACCACACAAACGATTTATGTTGCAAGACAGAATCTCCCAACCTGGGTCGTTCTTGTAGAGTTGAATGCAGAAGAAGGTGCACTGGCTGGTTTTGTTCTTCCCAGTTTTTTTCCCAAATGTGTAGATGAAAGGGACACTCAGAACTTCAATGTGTAGATGAAAGGGACACTCAGAACTTCTGACCTCACTATGGTTTCTCACAGTCAGCTGAAACTTTATGCCATTCTTTCAGCTGTAACTTGATAATCTTTTTAAAGGAAGAGATTAAAGTGCTGCACTGTAGATTTGTCAGAGTGGAACGATGACATTTCTGGGGTCTGAGGAGCAAAATTTAGGATAAAACTGGGAAGTATTTTCCTTTTTCTTCAAGTTCTTTGGGGCTCTGTTGCCCTAGATATGTGGCCACTGTTTTCCCCTTCAGTCCTTGGCAATGGCTGTTATATGGTGCGTTGAAAGGACATACTCAATGTTACACCAAGGCAGTTTTATATAAGTCTTAATGCTATTCAGTAGGTGAAGATAGGGCATCACGTAGTATGCATCTGTAGAGCTTAGCTCCGTGGTGGGTTTGGGTAACTAGGGATTCACATGCTATCTGTCTTCTCTGCATGTTTTGCTGGCTGTTGGTGGGTGGTTTGGAAAATGGCAACTTGCACAAATTGGTTGATGGTGTCTTCGATGACGTTTGCATGCTGGGATAACTTTAAGCTTGTGGATCCTCTTCCCATGAGAGAATTTTTCCTCGAGATGCTTTCTAGCATGTCTTCTTGCACCTTTTACTTAGAATTTAAACTGTTCCTCCTTTTAGATGTCAGCAGGCACTAGGAAAGAGTGGTGTAGGGATTGGCATACGAATGATATTGTGTAGCTCTGCACTTGTTGGGAATTCCTTGTCGAGCATGAGCCAGCTTGCAAATCAAATGGCTTCCTTACCTAGTTTGCTGCTTCTGAGGTCATGTTTTATAGGCAGTGGTTGTAACTCAAGGCTTGCTCTGAGCTGCTTCCTGGAACTGAGGTGAAACGGTCCCAGCTTCATGAAGCATATGTCTCATGGAGCTAGTTCTCTGCTGAATGAATACAGATACAGCTGTGGCATCCTACAATGCTGCATCTTTATGTCCAGTCTTAAAGCAAGGCTCTATCCCCTGCATAAGTAACTCAAAATCTGTCAAAATGCTGTGAAGAACAGCTCGCACATTCAGTGAGGATTGGGCTGGCAAGGTACGCTGTGACATAATATGTCTTTGCCCTCGAATCTTTTACCCCTTCCAACATCCAACACAAGAGCCGATTCAATTCTTAATCTTGGTGTAACGAAACCACCTCGTGGTTTCTGTATTTGAGTTGATCTAAATTGGGATGGCAGGAGTTCTTGAATCCAACAGCTTTAGGCTATTTTAGGTGGTGAAAATCTGCCATTGGCACTATGGAAGGCATTTATAAGTAACAAGCTAATTATGTAAAATGCACACTGTCCACTTGTTAAGATCTTCTTAAAGTTTCATAATCTAATCAGAAGTTGCTATGTATAACACTTGGCTTGTTGTCCTCCTCCCTGCCTTTTTAATGCAACTTAGTTGGATGGATAGATGATCAATACAGTAAGGAAATGCTTTCCCTAGTACTGGTTGGTTGAGTGTGCCCACGTGCCTCTTCAGTACAGCACATAAAGGATTTTCCTTTTAGTTACTGAGCACAAATGCATTGCTTTGAAGATGGATGATATGCGTCTACTTAGCACTCGTAGATTAAAGCTTTGGCTCTCCCTAGGCTATAGTTTTTTGTCGTATAGACTCTACATAGTGTCATAAAAAACATGTATAAACTGAAACTGCCAAGTATGCTGAGGGTATTCACCTGAAGGGTTGGCAAAGGTAGGTCTGGCTGAGCTCCTTGTTGATATTCTGTAGTCCAGTCACCTTCAGATGGTGCCTGAGGGTCCTGCCAGCAGCACAGGTCTGTAAGAGACATCTTGGCTATCAATAGAAATGTGTCCATCACCAGTGATTAGCCACTGTTACAGCATCTCCTTCCCTTCCACGCAGCTGTGCAAGGATTAAACCCTCTGAGGAAGGGCCGCACCATTCCTGTAACGGTGTGGGACCTGGCCCTGCCTTTGTGGTGGTGAATGGATGTGGGTTGATGCCAGGTGTT
Organism: Falco naumanni; assembly: GCF_017639655.2. Taxonomy (NCBI): domain Eukaryota; kingdom Metazoa; phylum Chordata; class Aves; order Falconiformes; family Falconidae; genus Falco; species Falco naumanni. The sequence goes on from NC_054057.1 coordinate 60,148,630, forward strand.
CACACTGTTCCTTCCTTCTTCTTTTTGCTGAGAGAAATTGTGGTGTGGAGGAGTGGTCTGTTGGGGTGCTGGGGGGCTCAAGGGGAGGAGAGTAGTGCTGTTTGGCGGGTGGCAGCGAGCGAAGGAGCATGCAGTGCCCTTGTGTCTGGAGCAGAAGACATTAAGTCTTGTGATGTTGTCTGGCTTCGTGGGAACATCTTCTATGGCACATCAGCAAGAAGGTAGTCTCCTGCACTGATGTTCTACCCTTATCTGAGGAGTCTGAAACCTTGGCCAGAGGTAGTTTGCTTAGCTGGAGACCTGACCATTGAAGTTTCATTTGAGGCTTGTAAAACCTCAGGACTGCAAAGCTCCTTCAAAAAGACACTGGAGAGACCCCTTTTGTCATGGGATGACCTTTATGCAAGAGCCTTTGACTATGCTTCTGTTGAGTTTTGTAAGGAGCCAGCCCTCTATGTTCACAGCCCTTTCCTATGGTCTCTGTTGGGGCTCAGAACGAGGATAAACTTCTCCCATCGCATCACCATAGTGCCTCTAGTGCATCCTGCTCTCTCCAGTGCCCAGAAAGTTTGTTTTTTCACCTGTTTAGTTCTTAAACCTGCCATGAGGATAATATGACATTAGAGTGGAAAAGCTATCGCTGCTGTGCAGGGGAGGAATTGCAGAGCTGTAAACTGCTCCCAAAATAGATCAGATGATGTGTCAAACTGCCCAGCCATCTAAATACTCCACGCGCTGACCTCCGTGCGATATATAATCGGGGCTGGGTAAAATGTTTTGAGGGGAGGGGGAGGTGAAAACCCCCTTCTGCCTGAATCTGCATGCTTGTTTCTAGAAGTTGTCATTTGTCCAGAAGTTGATTAGGAGCCAGCCTCTGCTTCCAGCTGGGACGTCGAGGTCCTGAATGTACGAGCTGGGGCCGGGGAAGGAAGCAGCAGCTCATTCTCCTGTTGTTTTTCTGTCCCAACCAACTCGGGGAGCTCTTTGCATTCACGGTGCTTCCCTTAAAGGTTCAGTTTCAAACCCGCAGCTTCTAAGATTTGTTGTCTGGAGGGTAACCTTTTATTTTATTTTCCCTTGAGCTGCTGTGCTACTTGTGTGTGTGTGTGCACAGGGATATCTCCAGGCAGTGAGGGAAGCTGCTGCGTTGGCTACAAGGAGTTTCTTCCCTGGCTGCCAATCTCTGTGGTCTGGGCAAGGGCAGCTATGTAACTGCAGCATCTGCTGAGAACAGACCGGGCACTGTTTGGGAGGGACAGCACGATTTATCCGACAGACGGGACAGGGAGGGGGAAAGGAGCAGGCCAAGTCCCGCTGTACGATGCGTGCTGTGGAGCTGTTAAGCCTTTATCTCCCAAATTTAACAAAAGGGCTGGCTGAGGTGTTAGGGAGACAAACAGGCGATTCATTGCAAAGTCAGATGCGTTCCCTGGCAGGGGTGGGTGGGAGAGACTGACACTAACACATGGCTGGCTGCGCTGTTGCTGGAGCAGTGCGAGGCATGCCCATGTCCTGGCATGCTGAGGGCTGTTGTGGGTGGGAGGCTTGCTGGGGACATGGGAGGCTTGCTGCTGGGACCACGGAGGTGGGGTTGCTGAAAGGGAGTGCAGCAGCAATAGCCCCTCCGAGGAAAGAGCAGGGTGCTCTGGCTGTATGGATCCATCAGCCTGGTGTTGCAAAGTGTTAGCGTGTGGCTGGCACCGCTGGGTGGTTTCTTGCAGTCACCCAAAAGGTTGGAGTGTGTAGGTGGGTTAAATGCTGCAGCCGAAGCAAGGTGCTGCAGGGCATCTTATAGGTACCTGGCTCGGTGCTGAGGATGTAGCAACTGCCCTGTGGGGGTCGAACCGAAGGTTTCTTCAGCTGGGCATGGACATCGGGGAGAGCCAAGGAGAAGCGGGACAGGTGATGTGTCTCCTGGGGTGTCCTGCTCGCTCCTGGCAGTTGGTGGTTTAGAGGCTTCCTGAGCCAGCAGCTGCCTTCAGTCCCTTGTGTTTCGTCACCCACCTGGGTGAATCTCCCTTGCCTGAATTTCTCCAGTCCCTTTTGGAATCTATTCATAGTTTCAGGCTTCACAACATCCAGTGACAACCAGCCTTGCAGTTTAATGATGCGCTGTTTGGAAAAAAGGCTCCATTCTCAGAGTGTCCAGCATTTATTATATTTTTAAGTGCTATGGCTGGCCTGAATCAAAAAGTCTGATCCCTGCACAGTGCTCCCTGTGGAGCCCCCACCCTTGGGCAGATCTGCAGGACTTGGTTAGGCTCCTGGTCAGTAGCCTGAGCTGTAGAGAGCCTGAAGGATGGATGGGAGGTGTTTTGGGAACTGGAACTGCCTTTGTGAAGGAGAACCCTTACCCCATGAGTGATGCTGTCTGATGCTGCTTTTGTAAACCTGCTGAAATAAATATAAAACCAGCAACAGTACAAAAAGCACAAAGCACAAGTGCATCTAAGGGGTTTCTGGTTCTTGTCACTTAGATTTCAGATGCTAAATATCCTTTGTGCAAGTCTCCCCAGACAAAGGAAGCTACTGAGAAAGACCATGAACTTGAATTTTCTTTTCTTGGAACAACAAAACAAAACTTGTTGCAGGTTTATACCACAGATGACTTTCTGGCTTTTGGGAATTCGGGTTTCGTGGTAGGAGCAGATGTAACAGAGTTTGCATGTGGCTCAACACTTTGCACAAAAATCGTGCCATTGAGCACCTGACCTGTTTACACTGGTTTGCTGTCTTTAAAATCTGATATAAATTCTTTTGTTGTGTTCCTTTGTGTGATTCATTACATCTGTGGTCTTCTCCTGGTCCTCGATCCCACTAAAAAAACTATTCCAAAGCAAGGCAGGGTGAGGGATGCCTCTGTATTTTCTGTAAGTGTGATCGAGAAATGTCCCTTGTTTTTTACGTCATGGAGAGCTGTTAGGTCCAATTCTAGATTAAAATGGATTACTGTAACGCCACGTCAGGGATAGAGCTGAGCTGTTTTTATTGCATTGGTGATCTGAGAGCCTGGATTTTCAGCAGTGTGTGTAAAACAAAAACAAAACAAACAAGAAAACCCCAAACCAAAACAAAAAAAAAACCAAAACAAAAAAAACCCCAACCCCCCAAGAACCCCAAAAAACCCTAAACCAAACAAAGCCTAACAAAAAAAGAGCCCCAAACCCAAAACAAACAAACAAATGAACAAAAGTGCAAACCAACCAAAACCACCACCACCACAACAACAAACAACACTAAAAAACCCCAAAATAAAAATCTACCCCATAAAAACTCCACAGCAACCAAGCAAATCCCTCTACCTTATAGCAGCTTTGTGTTGCTGCTGCAGGGAGATGTTACCTCATGTTGTGTGTGTGTGTGTCTCTTTGCCAATCCATCCTATCATGGGAAATACTCTGCAAACCTCTTTCCTCCCTCAACACTGTGTGGAGCTAAATGGGTTAAACCAAGCCTTTTGTTTTCTTCTCTGGGCTTATTTCTTCATCTTCTGTTGCATTGCTCCCCACTTAACTGCTTCCCTGCACCAGAACTCACAGCTTCATGTTGCCTACAGTCTAGTGGGACTCATGCCAAAAGAAATGTTAAGCTGAAAAAAAAAAATAAATATAAGCAGTGGCTGGGATAAGGAGCAGCAGTGGGTTGTGGGGCAGAGGTCTGGAGGGGGTCCGTGAGCTGTCCAGCTGGGGAGGGGGCTCTGGCAGGGGGGTGCTTCCTGGCACAGGCTGCCAAGGGTAAAGCTAATGCCGTCTTAAATCAGGAGTGAAAGCCCCTGTTGCTGCCTGGCCCGTGCATTCCACTGGCACCACGGCTCACCGGCTGGTTTTAAGTTGGGTTGAAAATCCTTCATAAATCTCGCTGATTGCTGTTTCATTCTTGAGAGGATGAAGGGGAGAGGAAACAACCTTCCCCTCCCCACCTCCGTTCTCTGCCTCAGCTCTCTTACGGACAAAATGGGTTGTTCCAGGGGAATTGGGTTGCGGGCAGCTCTGGGGGCCAAGCTACCTGGGACCTCCCAGGCAAGGGTGGCTAAGCATTGAGTTGGGAAAACTGGACACCCCCTCCTCAAAAACCCAGCAGTGTTTTTTTTTTTTTTGAAAACTGTTTAGCAGAAACCTTGGGAATTGCAAGGGAGTATTGCAAATGTGGGTAGAGCTGCTCTTAGCACTTACCCTCTTGTGTCATTTCCATGCTGGTGAATCTTAATGCTGCAACTGAGATTTACCTAAAATAAAAATGTCTTTTGCTCTGATGGACTGGAAACATCCTGAATAAGGTTTGTTGTAAGGAGAGCAGGGGAAAGGAGGAGAGGTAGTTCAGCGTTGTGGTTCAGGCACATCACCAAGGGCTGCAAGACCCAAGTTGGATCCCTTCCTCTGCTGTGGGGTTTCGCTGATTGCTGGTGCCCTCTGTGCAGGGGAAGGGAGGCAGGAGGGAAGACAATGCTTCCTTACTTCAGCGGAGTGCTATTAGCTGTCATTCATAACCCGCGCGGGTCCTGTGCCTTGCACGAGTGGGAATTGCTGCAGCAGCTCCAAGTATTTACTTGTGGTGCTTCTGATTGCCGCAGCACAAAAATAGCTGTTCCTCATGGCACCTTGGTCTGTAGGTCCCACTCAGGAATGCACCATAATGAGAACATCTCTAGCCTGCCACATCTGAACGGAGTTACATATTCCCTGCTCGTTCACTGAAGGATTTCTCCTTCGGTTGCTAAATTTTGCCCTCGTATACCGTGTGCCAAACTTTTTTTGGTAATTTGTACAGGAGAAGCTGAGGGCGTGTTTTGGCTGGGGATTGCATGGAAGCTTATTTACACATGCAGCAGCCATCCTGTATCTGGGAGGCAACCATCTGCATCTTATCCCATTCACAGAAAAATCCCTTCTGAACTGATGTGCTGACCCCTTTGTAAGGGTGTGGGATCCAGGTCTCTTCTCCATGCAGGGTGGCTGGCCTGGGGGGGATTTCACTTGCTTGGGCAGCTGCATGCAGCAGCCTGGGAGAAGTCCTCTGACTTCTGTGTGAACTTCAGCTAAGGCTAAAATGGGAAACTCAGGCATAAATGATCTCTGTGGTAACACCTGGGCCTGAAAAGAGCTTAACTACTCAGGATCAGTGTGGCTGCTATGAGTGGTAGAAGCAGTCAGGAAAGAGGTCTTGGAAAGGGAAGAGCTGGAGGTTTGCACCAGAAAATTCTTTCTTCCAGAGGCAGCTGTCACTTCTCTTTTTGCTGGATGTCAGAAATAACTCTTGATAAGACCCAAGAGCCTGGCAGGTACGTGTAGCAGGATCCTTACATGCCCATCACTCCATCCCTTTGCCTAAGATGCTCAGAGAAGAGGACCAGGGGAAACCTACTGCATAGATCTATCTGGGAAAAAAGGAGTGATTGAAGTTTGAATGACTGAAGCCTACAAGAATCTGCACCTTTGTCTCCTTCAAAAAATAATATCCGTTTGAGCATACTTCATCAGGAGCCTGATGCTCCCGTCCCTGGTAAGTGGGATCTACTGGGTTGAAAATGCCCCCATGGTGTAGCTTTCCTCTCTCTAATTCCTGCTGCTCAGAAGCAGATCCAAGGACTTGTAGGCATTTTCCTCTGTCAAATACATGCTCTCTGGAGCATGTGTAGGGTATGGCTGCTGTCCACCTGCATGCAGTGAGGTTGCAGGGCTCCTACCGTGTCTTGGTGGAAGTGTAATGTTGTAGTGGTCTCTGTGGTGGGGGCTGTTACTTGTTTCTTTGCAACTAGAAGCTACAGTTGAGATCTGGGCACTATTGACTAACGAGGAAGCCCATGTTTAGGGGGTTGCCACCTGAAGAAAAGCTCTGTGTACGTTTGTACCATGCTATTGACAAGATAAGAATCAAAGTAGCAGTTGGGGCATAACTGTGATGAAAATAGCTGTATTCGTTACTTACGCTTCCAGATATTTTTTTTTTGCGTTGTTTAATGTTCTTCAGCAGCAAGACACCTTTATTTATGGAGAATGACATGGAGGGCAAAAAGGAGGGGTGAGCACAAAGTGGAGAGTTGGTTAGGAATGAAGGAAACGAACCCTAGCCTGTCTGTAAGGGGCAGTGGTCTGTGGGTGGCAAATAGAGGAACCCTTGTAAAGTGCCAGGATAGATGGAATCTTAGCAAAGCTGTTTCTGATTTCTAGGTAGAGTTTAAGCTGTTTGGCTCTGTCCTGTAAAGCCCTAGATGAGTCTACATTTTCTCGGGCTGGGAGAAACACTTTTCCTCCTGTCACCTTCTCTGACCTTCACAATGTCACAGTACTGTGCCAGAGATCGGTGGAAAAATTACACTGAGGAAGGGTTGAGCCAGAAGTGGATAACCCTAACAGAGCAATCTCCATGAACGGACTTATCCTGCAATCTCAGCAAGTGTTACTGTGGAAGCCAAAAAATCCTTGCTGAGGTTTGGAGAATACATTACTTTTTTGCAAGGGCTTAAGGGAATATGGGATATTATTTTTTTTTTTTTTGCATGGCTATATATTAGCCAAAAGAAGAAACCTTTGGCTTTTTAGCTCGCAGAATGGCAGAGAACTTTGAAACTAGCAGTAGGCTTTTGATTTTGTGGTCTAAGCAAGGCAGCAATAGAATGAATGCCTGAACGCTGGGGTGAGCAATGCATCTTGAGGCAAAAATATTTCATCCTGACTTTGAGGGGTAGAAATAAAACAGAGAGCCAACTATTTAGTAGCAAAGAGGAGAAAGCCTTCTCTGATCCCAAATGATGCGGGCATCCACCAGTGCTTCTGACAGCCTTGGGAAGAGCAGAATTGAGGTTGATGAGCACTCTTCAGATGATTCCCTCCAAAGGGCACTTAGTGTGAGCACAATGGTGACACTTGTGCTTGTGAACACTTAAAAAACCTAAACAGCACAGTGCGGAAGGGGAGAGTTGATTCTTTGATGTCCATGTTTTGCTCCAAATATCAACTTTTAATCACTCACCATGGAATTCAGTGTTTTCTTGGACTTTTGGCTTCTTTATACTTCGAATAGCAATTAGCCTTTGTGGGATGGGGGCACCATGGTAAATCAATTTAGGAGAGCTTCTTCACGGTGTGGGAGTGTGGTGGTGTGGGAGAGAGGGCAACTGAAGGTTGTTGGGTGTAAAAAATAATAGTACAGGGCTGGTGTCCAGCATAACTCAGTCTCTTTGAGTTGTGAAGTCATTCATTTAGATGTTGCAGTAGAGATTAGTGTTCAAGTGTCAGCTTTTCGCATAATTTATTATTATTAAAGAAAGGAAAGAGAAGAAGAAAGGTTGGAAGAGTAGAATACTGCAGGAAAAAACGGTCATGTAAAAAGTGAAAATAAAATCAATTGGGCCATTGTACAGATGTACCAAAGAAATCTCCCAACAGAGAAGGAAGCACTAGGGTAGGAATGCAATATTTCAGCAGGCCTGTCATTCCAGACGGGTATGCAGAGGCGTTTCCTTGCAGGGAAGCAGCTCACCTTGGCTGACATCTCTGGTGGCACTTGCAAATAAAACTCTTCAGCATGTCAAGCGAGAGTCCACTGACAGGTCTATGCAGGCGCCTTACTTCTGTCTTGACCCCTTCAAATTCTCATCAGGAAAATCCCCGGTTAAACAAGGGAAAACACAGGGACACTGATGCAAGTGTGAGCTGACGAGACAATAAAAGCTCTTGACTTCAGAGCTGAGCTGGAAGCAGGACCCACCTTGGATTGCCTCTCTGGAAGGTCAGTAATTCCGTGGTGCTACAGATAAAACCTGGCTGTGCGGCTGTCTGTGGGTTGTGCAGTGGCAGGGGCTGTGCCTGGGACCTCTCCCAAGCCTGGGTGATTGGAGCCTGAGCTCCAGGACAGCAAAGCAATAAGCCATGTTTGACATGAAGTTCACAACCGAGGCAGCCGAATGGCACCAGTGGTGCATGCGCAAATTGGACAGGTCTTATATCTGGTGATAATAAACCTTTCCTGGCATCAAACTAGTGGCAAAACTGGAAGGAGAATAGTGCAAGCGATGTTGCAAAGGTTCCTCTCAGCTAAGTGGGTATGGCACTGGACAAGCAGGTCCTTCCTGAGGTCTGGACAGTGCAAGTGTGCCACTCGGAGCACAAGTCAGGCAAGGTGCACAGAAGATTAGGTCACAGTCTGAAACAGAAACAGTCTTTTGACTTTGTAGATACATACTGCTGTCGTAGGAGCCAGAGTTAAAGCTTCCTGGGTTGTGTGCAATGAGCTGTTTGGTCTCTCTCCAGGTTCCTAGTTGACAAACACACCTTCATCTCACACTTGGCCCCCTTGATTCACTAGAACACAATTGCACAGAGGGCTGGCTGGCAGTTTAATTGTAACAGTTGTGGATTGGGTGTGTATAAAAAAAAAAAAAAACACAACCAACACAACACCCCCCCACCCCCCCCTTCCTGAAAAATTTCCTTGGAAGGAACAGCTTGGCCTTTGTGAGGAGCTGAGAAAGCATCCGACTGACACCGTTGCCTTACGGGACCTCACTCAGCCTAGGTTGCATAAAAGAGCTTTATAGGATTATAAAGGTTCCATGCAGCGGCAGCTCCCAGGCAGTGTGTCAGGTGGGGCACTGGCTCCCCCCGGCTCTGCCTGCACTTGTTTATTATTGATGCCACGCTCTGAGAAGTGCCATCTCGCCCGTCTTCCCAGGGCTGCTGGAACACGTGTGCAGAGCTGGGGCTGCTGCTTTGGTCTGCTCCCCTGCTGAAATGGGCACGCGTCCAGCGCTGGGGGGGTTGGAAATGTGTGTGTGTGAACGTGTGCTGGTTTTGCTCATGGAAGTTTTCACCTGGAAGAGCTGCATTACTTGTTGGCTAGGAAAAGCTCCTTTCGCCTAAAATTACTCCTTGTTTTGTTCTGGAGATGCTTTCCCCAATCCATTTGCTTTGCTCTGATTCAGACCAGCTTGAACACCCGTGAAATCAGTCTGAGCAACAAGCCAGGCGGTGATGGATGGGTCTCTGTTCAGCGTGCGTGTTGCGTTGCTTGTTTTTCACCAGTTTGGATGTTCATGGCCCCTTTTCTTTAATGAAGGAGGACTGGTCAGAGCTGGGTCAGGAAGTGGGAGGTGGAAAAAAGTGGTGTTCTACTGTCTCTGTGGGACATCTTGTTGGTGTCTTGTCTTTGGGTTGTTTTCTCGGGAAGGGGTGAAGTGGGTGGCTGCATGCTGCCCAGCTTTCTCGGCTCACTGTGGCTGTTACCCATGTGTCCCACATACCAGAGCTGGTGAGCTCCTACCTAAGGCTTTTGCACGGAGCAGTGAAAATGGACATTGCGGACGTAGTTCGTTTAATGCTTCAGTTTTCTATTGTTTCCCAGGACTCTCCATCCACTAGTTGTAAGTGGCTGCTGGAGGCTTCTCCTCTGGCACTGTGCAGCACCACAGACCCTATTTTCTACCTTCTCCCTATCCCCAGCTCTGTTTTGTTTTTATTTTTATTTAGGTGACTTTATTGGAGAGAGATGCCATTGGGCTGTGCTGTCAGCAAGTTCTGCAAGGCTGTCCCACGGGAAGCCATACTTCAACATATCTCAAAGCCAAGCAGCTAAGGGGGAGGGTGGGGAAGGGGTTCAAAGTCACCAATTGCTCTGCAGAAATCTTGTCTGTAGGATCAGTTCTGGTGTCCCTCCTTGCTGTGATGGTCATCTGCTACACGATACTTGGAGTTTGTTTTCCAGGACGTTTAGCTGAACAGTACCTGCTCAGCTGGAAAGGTAAACTGGGGAGGGGGAGCTGTAGAAAATGCTTTTATGAGTCAGTCACCTTTGCCAGCTGAGGACTTCTTACACCAGCTGTGAAAGCTTGCAGGAGTGAACTTTTGGAGCAGAAATATTGAGGAAGGGCAGGAGTGAATGTCCTGGAGACTGTTACAGGTCTCTACTACGGCGAGGCTTAGACCAAGCCACCTTTCTGATGAACAAGCCTTCTCAGAGCTTCAGTTAATGAGGCACCAGGGCTGGAGGATGTCCTGTCTCCTTGGGGAACAGTCAAAACCAAGTCCATACCCTGTCCCGGGCGAGACAGAGCAAACCCATAAGGGTTAACATTTGTCAGTGCTTCAGATGGAGCTTGCTGTTTGGCCTTTTGGGTGTTTTTATCACTTTTGGGGAGCAGAATTTGAGGAAAACCCAAAATTTTTGGAAATTTACACTGGTTTACACCGGTTTTCCATGTTTCCCACAAATCACTGTCTCTTCATGTTTACCATTGAGTGTTTTTTTTTTTTCCTGGAAATGCTAATAGTTTTGAAGGTAACTGAAGGAGAACATTTCTTTGCCCATCTCTTCTAAAAAATCCAGGCTCCAAACCCAGCTGGGTGGGTTTTTTTCCTCCCTTCTTTAGACATCTAAAAGTGAAATCACCTTGCCAAGTTATCAGTAATGATTGGATCTGTGCTGGTTGTCATTGGCTGTGGCTCAGGTCAGGCTTCTGTACCCATTGTGCAGGGAGGTTTGGGAGTTAAAGCATCCTAGCTGCTTGACCTTGGGGACTGGGCTCCTGGCAGGATGCACCCTGCTCATTAGAGAGAAATCTTCATTAAAAAAGGAAACAAATCACTGCCTCTGCAGGACAGGTAGGGGTTTAAAGGGTTTCCAGGGTGAATCTTCATTCAGCAAAGGTGTGTGCTCCCCTCCTATGCCTGTCACCTTGTTCCCCCCACTGGTCCTTCAGCAATGGAGACGCCTGAGCCTGCGACCCATCCCTGCGCTCGCCTCTGCAGGACTGCAGCATTCCAGCGTGTTTTTCAATTCTGGCTTTATGCAATTCTTCCTTTTTGGCTGGGGAAACTCGTCTTCAGGTCCTTCGAAGCCCTGCATAGTGATTCCCATTGACTGCGTGGACTGGCACCTAGCCGGAAAAGGGCAGAGCCAGGACAGTGGGGTGCGGGCAGCCTGGCCAACAAACCGCTCATGAGCCCTGCAGATGTTCCTGCAGCCTCTCTGCTCCCTGGGGCTGATGCCAGCCTGGTCCTCTTCCAGCAGTTCGTCACTTGACACCGGGAACAGTACGCTGGCTTCTTTGTTGCATTGTACAAGTCAAGGACTTGTGCCTGGAGAAGGCAGGGGAGGGGAGAAGGCAGTGAGTGGGACACGAATGTCTTCAGGTCATTTTTTTAGGTTTTGAGCTCATTCTGCCTTGTAAAAGCTGTTGGCGTGTCTCCTGGAAAGTGTATCCTGCTCTTGAGCCTCAGGCAGTGGCTTGCTAGGTTTTATGTCAGGATCTCTTCTGCTGAGGGCAGGGTGGCTGTGTGTGTGCTGTCTTGGTGGTCTCTTGGGGTCTGGTGGGACAGATAATTCTCCATCCCTTCCCAAGCCAGTTCTGGCTCTGCTTGATATGCTAAAAGGACTTTTTTTGGTTTGTGCACAGGAGAGTGACTGTAGGGCTCTTCTATTTTTACTAGTTTCCCAAGCTCACGCCGTTAGGTACCTTCAATTATTCCTTTCCAATTTCAATTTTCAGCGGAGTCCTGTGGTGGAAATTGCCAAGATCTTAGGCACAAACAAGCTCTATGGGAACTATGAAGAACATAAATCCAAATATTGCTTCTTACCCTTCTCCTCTTGCACACACGCTGCAGAGAGCTGCACTACAAAACCGCTCCTTGCCCAGACATCAGCAAGTCCCCGTGGGTGCTCAGCCAGGGAGAGCCTGGTCCCACCACGGCCCCACGTCTACTGCTGTGTCACTCTCTCCTCATGCTGTGCCCCTCTGTTCCTCTGCAGGCTGACAGGGAACGAACCCCTGACCATCCTCCCTCTGACCTCAGAAATGGAGGAAGCTGCCGTCAAAGCCCACTACAAAGTCTGTGACCGCCTGAAGCTGGAGAAGAAGCAGCGCAGGATGTGCCGGCGGGACCCCGGCGTGGCCGAGACCCTGATGGAGGCGATCAGCATGAGCGCGCTGGAATGCCAGTACCAGTTTCGCTTCGAGCGCTGGAACTGCACCCTGGAGGGTCGCTACCGGGCCAGCTTGCTAAAGAGAGGTGAGCAGGGTGGGGGTCCTGGTTGGGGGTGCTGGCATCCCCGTCAGCCATCGGCTTCCCTGGCATCTTGCAGGTTGGTCATCCTGGCACAGCCCTTGTCAGCAGTGGGTCACCTCCTCCCCAGAGGTCCACAAAGAGCTTGCAGAAGTTAAACGCGAAGCTAGGCTCGGCTCACCCGTGATGGTGCGCAGCAGGCAAAGGGCGTGCTATATGGTGGCAGCTTCGGTGCTTGTAACTAGCGAAGCAACCCCTGTCTGCTTCCCACTGCTGGCCACGGCTCATCTCTGTGGAGGTTGGAGGTGTTTGTGTGTGTCTGCAGCCAGCAGCTACATTTGTGCCTCACTTCTGCTGGAAGATGAGCTCTAGCTGGAGGGGAAGGTGCTGAAGTTCCCAAAGCTGTTAGTTCCCAAAGCTCTCCCCTCTTTTTTTTTTCTTTTTTTTTTTTTTTTTCTGGTCTTATTTATTATAGAATAATAAATTGGACCAGAAAATTATTAAGGAAGGAAGTTGAGAAAACTCCTTGTTTAGGGAACTAAAGCAAAATGGACTGTTCTGTGCTGCCCTGTCAGTGGGGGCAAGCGGACCCCTGTTGTCGTGCAGGGCAAAATGTGAACGTGTGTGTCATTACTGCTGTAGTCAGGGCAAAGCTCCCTGGCTGCCAGTGGTGGGCAATTCCCACACCCCTTCCCAGCAGCTCAGGTGGAGATGACCAGAAGCTGAGAAAGTGTTGGAGGAGCAGGTGGTATTTTTTTCTCCTTCCTTTGTGTTACCTCATATAATCCAGTTTCCTGCACCCTTCCAGTAAAATCCAGTTCTGATTTCTGCACTGCAGCTAACAGTGTAGCCAGGACTATTTTACAGATCGCTTGCATGGGTCCTGAGGGCTTTACTGACTTCCAGAAAGTCCCACACTCAGCGATGGAGCTGGACCTAGAAACCCAGGGTCTGATGTGCTCAAAGACAAGAGCAGAGGTTTGCAAGGCACTCTCTCTCGCTAATTAGCAGAGGTGTAATTCAGAAGCGCTAGGGCTTAACTAATGCACTGTCACTGACTGCGGTGGAAACAAGGAAAGTCCTTATGAAACCCAAGAGGTCCCAGCCAGAGCTGCAAGACATTTAAAAATATCCCCGCATGCCAGAGGAGTCCCTGGGTTAGTGGTGCCTTGGGAGAGCCAAGCACTTTCTCATGCTGACACCTGGAGGCCACAGCTTGTTCCTTCAGATGTTCCTTGCCCCCTTAGCAAGGGGTATTTTGAAGCAGCTCGAAGCTGAGCTGCCTTAAAACACCATCGAGAACATCCCCTCTCCCAGCCCCCGCCTCCGCCTTGTCAGGACCCCGTGTAATAAATGGCAGCTCTGTGGGTTGCAAGGCTCTGCCTGCTGTCTCATTCTTCCATGTTTTATGCCCCTGCAACATCTCTACCCTCCACCAATGCTGTAAATCCTTCAGAGGTTGTTCCTGCAGCATAACACACTGCCCTGTAAATCTTTCTCCTCCTCTCTGAGAGCTGCTGGTTCCTGGTTCAGCATTGCGGCAAGTGATACCCCAGGGCAGGGGGACACATGTATCACCCACCAAGACACAGCTATTCACATATGTCAGTGTGGGCTTTCTTCCTCTCCTCCAGGACCACTGCAGTTATGGAGAAAGGAAAGAAAAAAGGGGGGTGGGTGGCAAAACCCTCCACATTTCACTTCAGAAAAAATTTCTCTCTCGGTTTTTACACTTGGTCACCAGAACAGCCTGGCTGCTGGTTTGCAACTTGGGCTGATACAGTCCGTTTCCTAAAATAACGGGGGATTGTTTGAGGGACTTGTTATCCTCTTTGGATACTCGCGAACAATTTTGGAAATGGCTGAAACTGGATAGCCGCGGACGGCAGGCTGTCAATGCACTGGGGGTTAGAATGCCTGCATTGATTTAAAGCTCATTATCTTGTTACAAAATATCTTGGTGCAATCAAATAGTACATGGCGGAGATGGCTTTAACTCTGGCCAGAGCCAAATGTCACATGGACTTGCTTGGAAGCTGCCTGTGGGCGAGATGATACCCATGCTGATGGGCACCAGGAATTTGTGAAGCTTACAGTGGTGGAAAACGGGAGGAGTAGAACTGAAGCTGATGGGGAGATTGATGGAGAGGGAGAACCTGGCAAGTGAACAATTCCTCCTGGCGTTCTGTCAAACCTGGTGTGCATTGTGGTTGCACGGCACTGACTTTCTGCTGGGATTTCACAACCACTCTGGATTCAGTGCTTCAAACCAGGAGGCCTTCAAGGAGGTGGTAGATCTGGGCTATCTACTACACCTGACCACATCTAGGCTGTTTGCCACTAATCGTGGTGCCTCAGACTCTGAGGAGGGTTTACACGCCCTGTTCCATCAAAGACTTTGTTAGCATGCTGGTACCTCTCCATTTCGTAGCATGAGTAGTAGCAGTGGAAACAGGCCAGTTCTACAGCCTGGGAGCACAGAGGCTTGGGAGCATCTGTCTCCAGCAGTGGCATCCCTCAGGCAGGCGTGGGAGCAGTCTGACCTAGGGTGTAATGTAGGAAAAGCTGAGCTAGCCTACAAAAGATGAAAGCTGCTCAGAAGGCACCCTCTGCCTAGAGGAATTTGGTGGTCTGCATGCTCATGAGGGTTTGTTGTGTGAATTAAGAATTCTCCCACCGCTCCCAATGAGAGTTTGCAATGCTGAAGATGTTTCAGGGGTGCTAGAGGACATGGTCTAACTTCAGGGCGAAAACAAAGAGGGGAAACCCACCAAATTTGGTTTCTCAGCCCAGACCACCCTTTACAGTGTCCTCAGCGAGTGTAGAGTTGAGCCTTCTTTTATTTTAACTTTCATTCCAGTGAGGGGAGAGGCTCCTACTGTTTTCCAGGTGAGCAGCAGAATGGTCGGGCAATTCCTACCACAATCTGACTTGAGCCAGCTCCCTTGGGGAGGACTAAACCTCAGTCTCTTGGACTGGATTTTCGTCGGTCAACTTCTGAAATTCAGCATCATGGACCTGGGAGTGCTTTGGGAAGGCAGGCTCTGGGGATGGGCCAGGATAGTGCCCCATGAGCTTGCTTGGACTACCATGAACCTCCCAAGGAACAGTTCCAAAAATGACCTGGCAGTGTC
This sequence comes from Falco naumanni, assembly GCF_017639655.2. Classification (NCBI taxonomy): domain Eukaryota; kingdom Metazoa; phylum Chordata; class Aves; order Falconiformes; family Falconidae; genus Falco; species Falco naumanni. The sequence continues at coordinate 60,163,763 of NC_054057.1, forward strand.
TCTGCATGTCCTTGGTTGACACACCAGCTTACAGATATATCCACTACTGTCACCGTCCACTTGTGTTATTTTTGAGCGGGGGATTTCTTGAGTCGGATCCAAAGCTGTTCTGGAATTGCATCTCAAATATGCAGTTGTTTATGGCTTCCATAGCTGGAGAATGAGGAGCTATAAATACTGGCATGTTTGGTTTTTATTTCTACCTTTTATCATTTGGATCAAAATCTTGGCTCTTTCTGGGCCTTAGTTTACCTACTGTGGGGGGAGCAGATGCTGTTGCATCCGTGCAGGTGAGCGCAGAGGTGTAAGAAAGGGTTGTGGGTGACAGGTTTGAGGCACAAACCACTTTTTGGGGCGTTTGAGTGGGGTGACAGGGTGGCTACTGCGCTCATGGCCCTTGGGTGCCTTCCGTTCACAGTGTTGTTGGACTGGAGTAGGACCCAGTGGTTTCCTTTTCAGGAAGAGAAGGAAGAACAAGGTGTGCTCATGGTTTCTACCTCAACCATCAGACTGGGAGTCTGTGGTGGGTTCCTGCTGTTTGGTGTCCCCATGGTAGCAGTACTGCTGTACCATGGTGATGGTACCTCCGTGGCCTGTCCAACTCCTGCTCTCTTTCTATTTTCAGGCAGAGTCTGCTTGCAGAGTGATGGCCACCAAGCTGGCCAGATTTGATTTCCTTTCTTTAATCCTGCCTTGTGCCACCTTCTTCCATCATTCCTTGCCCTCCATTGTGTCCTCTCCACTACCAGTGATGCGTGTAGAGCTCGGCATGCTTGACATCACTCAAACTTTTCTCAGACTGGGGTTTACCTCAATTTCCTCAGTTTTTTTCCTTTCTTTAACCCTTGCTTTATCTGCAGTTAAAGCCACCTCCTCCTCTCTCTGGCAGGTTTTAAGGAGACAGCCTTCTTGTACGCCATCTCCTCCGCGGGGCTGACGCATGCCATGGCCAAGGCATGCAGCGCGGGGCGGATGGAGCGTTGCACCTGCGACGAGGCCCCTGACCTGGAGAACCGGGAGGCTTGGCAGTGGGGTGGCTGCGGTGACAACCTGAAATACAGCAACAAGTTTGTCAAAGAGTTCCTGGGGAGGAAGCCCAACAAGGACCTGCGAGCCAGGGTGGACTTCCACAACAACCTCGTGGGCATGAAGGTGCGTTGCGGACTGCTCGGGGTGGGGGTTCACGCTGCTGTGGGGGCAGTAAGGTGCTGCGCTTGGGTGTGGAAACAAGTGTGTTGGATGCAAAATGCCTGAAGTGATCCTTCTGCTGGGGGGGTGAAGTCTCAGTTATGGGTTTGTGCCCTGGTTTTGTCACTGTGCTTCAAGAGTTGTGCAAAACTGTTGGAGGGAGATCCACAGGAAAGAAACAGGACAAGGTCTAGAAAACATGGAAGGGAGGAAAGGTCCAGGTCTAGAAGACATGAGGTGGGGACAAAGATTGCTTCTGCAGGGAGGAGAGTGCCTTACACTACAAAGGGATGGAAAGACAGGTTCTTCAGGCTTCCGTGAGGTAGGTGGGACAAGGAAAAGGAGGAAGGATTTATGCTCCCTTAGCAGAGATTGAGGGATCCTTTTCTTGCAGTAGCTTGTGGAGCATGGACGGTCTAGCTTTTCCATAGCCAGGTTTCTTTAAAACTGGCTGGACAAACACCTGGCAGGGAACCAGGATGGAGATACTACTCTGACTGACCTCAGTCCTAAAAGTCCCTTCAGCCTTGTTTTCTGGCAGAAGCTTTCCATGTCACGTCGAGCTGCTGGGTTGGCAGCTGATAGTGCTTGGGTGTAGAGTCCCTTTTTATTTTTCTTTTTTTCTTTCTTTACCCATTCTTATCCTCTCTGCTGGGTGTCTTTCTGCGCCTACACCATGTTCTTCCCACCAGCCTTTACCTGCGTTCCTGGGAGCCTCCCTGCAGGACTGATGTGAAGGACAAAGCGTCTGCGATTGCCAGGTCATCCCAGCGAGAGAGGGGGAAGAAAGAGGCTTGCCACCTTCTCCTGTAACCTGCTTGGCTGTACCTAGCCTAGAGTTGCTCAAATATGAAAATCCCTCAGATTGGCCAGCACAGGTGCCTAGGATCAGTGTTCCATTGCACCAACCTCGAAGGGGGACATACTGTAAAGCTATAAATAGCCTTTGAGCCTTGTTATTGTCCGTGTGATTGGATGGGAGGGTTGGGGCTGGGATGGGAGACCTGGGTCTCCAGTTTCCCAGGCAAATGCAGCCCAGCCAGTTGTGCATTCTAGGAATCGCCACCCCAGCTCAGTTGTTCCTGTGTGTATGCATAAAATGTCATTCCTCACGATGGAGTTGGGGCATCGGAGAATGCCACCAGTGAGTGCTGGCCAGCAAAAAGTCTCCCCCCACTCACCACCACCAGATGCTCCTAGACAGCGCTGAGATCAGGATTAGAAATATCCTGGATTTAGCTGGTGTCTGGCTTTGGCTGACAGCTTTTCTGCCTCTGGATTAAAAGGCTCAGTACCTCTGAACTCCTGTGGCAGCTCTTTGACGTGTGAAACGGGCTTTGCAGGGTGATGAAATTTGTTTTAATCCTTGTGGTTTGTTGTTCCCAAGGGCCTGTCCCGACTCTTTGGAGTTGGCTGTGTAGCAGATGGGACTTAGAATGGAGAAGGTGGTCCATGGAGGCTGTGATTTCATGCTGGAGATTTCTGTGAGATGTCACAGTTCTCCTCCCTTTCCAGACCCAGATAATACTGTCTCATCAAAACCTACAAGGTTGTGGCTTTAGGTGATGTTGATGTGTTCTTGTAACTCCATGAATATCTCCCTTCCAACAGTGGTGGGGCTGAAAAAAAACTTGCCCAGGGGATTTGACTTAACTTCCAGTGCTCTCTACCCCAATAGCTGCGGTCAGGATGCCCATATGGCTGAGACCCAGTCTTGGATTTAGGTTAGGTGTCCTTATTTGTCATCTCTGCTCTATGCTATGTGACTTTGAGCTAAACTAACTCCAAGGATGAGCTGGAGAAAGTGAATCTCACCTTTCTTCCAGTCCTTTCTTGTCCTGATGCCACTGTGAGTTAGTTCCTAGGGGAAGGGGAGATGTCAGGGACTCTCTTGAGTCCTCTGCCTCCACTTCACTTGGCACCATCAGGCTCTGGTCATTGGCAGTGGTTTCTAAGCACTATTGTAGTATCTGCAGCTAAACAGCTGAGTAACAGTTGTGACGGTTGTCCAGACACAGAGCCCTCATGGCCATCCAAGTCGGAGACCTCTGCTGCAGGTCAGTGATCTGGTGTTCCTATTTTTGTCCACCCACGCTATGTCTGTCGAGTTGATAATGCTGTCTGATGGCTTTCCTTGCCTATTTGCAGCAGTGGTTGGAATTATTTCTGTTCATGCTCCTAGAATATTGTATCATAGTGTGGTTGAAAGGCAAGCCAAGCAGTCCGCCAGGTTCACACCACCATCATAAAGTTGGGCAGAGAACAAGCAAACTACGCATTGGGAAGGAAGCGTTTTTGGAGGATGATGGCTCAAGATCATAAGGATATATGTCTTTATAGACAGGATATGTGGACCTAAACCACTGGTGCAATATGGTGGTGTTAAGGTGATGATCAGAGGTGTTCAAGTCAGAGATGAGGACCCAGGCTGGCTTCGTAGTTGCAAGGTCAAAACTTGCAGCGCTTGCTTCATATTTCAGTATCTTGAAGCTGATTGAGGGGAGCCTGAGCACTGACCTTCTTGGTGTGGTTGATGGATTGTCCCTGGCATTGCCTACACTTGGGTGTAGATTAATACCAGGTTCATGCTTGCTTCCTCCTGACCCCACTGCAAGTGCAGCATTGGTGGAGGACGAGAGCTGCTCAGCAGGCAGTGCTAGGTTCCCTTGCTGAATTTACTGGTATCTTCCTTCATGAAGACAGTGAGTTGAATACAATACTCGGCACATTTCCTCTACTCAGTTGCTCCAAAGAAGCTGCCCGTCAGCTAACTGCTGCCATATAGAATTTCCAACCATTGAGTAGCAGGAGATGCTAACCTAGTGGCTATGACAGTCTGAAACCACTTTGAACTAACCTAGTTTGGTTATTTGAACAATAACTCAATATATATATGGTGTGAATCACAGGCAGCATAGGAGTGCGGATGGCATTGATTTATGCCATTTTGGAACCGAACAATTTTGAGCTGGAGTGCTTATTATATAACTAGGATGCTCTTATAGCCTCTAATGTATTAAATGTCATTGTGAGTTTCCAAAAAGATGATTATGGCCATTTCAAGCAGGAGCTGAGATGCAAACCTGAATGCCTTTCCCAAGGCTGTGCAGCAAACCAGCGATGGAGCAGGAGGCTGAAGCCTAAATTCCTGCTCAGCACCCACTGCTTTTTTCCTCCAACAAACCGCAGATTTTATGTCTTTGTGAAGCCATACAAACTGAAACCTTTGCTGCACTACAGACTGCTCTGGACTGGGCTGAGGATAGACAAAGACTTTGTTTTGCTACGGGAGCTTGCTGCAGTGTGGGTGTACTCACAGCGTGCGTATGGATGTACGTGTGTGTTCGCTGAGGGAGTGGAGGAATACCTGTTAAAGATAGAGCACAAGCTTGGTGGTCTCCTCGTGATTCTTAAGATAGAATCCTTCCCGTCTAATTACTACCAACCATGACAAAATGTATTAATAGCCCCCTGAGACCCAGCAAAAAAAAAAAAAAAAAAGGACCTGTGCTTAATTGACCAATTTGGCAACCAACCCTACACCCTTCTGGTCAACACGGCAGTTTCTCCATGGTGTCACACTAGCAAACAATCTGTGTATTTCTGTGAGGGTGACATTATCCTATCCCACCTAGTTTTAGTGTCTCTTGGTAGACGTTCTCATTTAATTATTATTTTACTTCTGGTTTTTACAACCTTGATGGGCCGACTGTAATTTTGCTGCCACCAATGAAATAATCACTGAACATGTTGTGCCTGTGATGGCTCGCAAAGTTATATGATATGACCTCAATCGCTAATGAAAGGGCGAGCTTGTCTAGTGTGAGGATGAGGTAATTAGACCAGGACTTCTCTAGCCTTCTCTTTATTGAAAAGTAGGAGCTCTGAATAGACCACTTATTAAAAAAGCAATTTCCCTTCCTTTGCCAAATCTACTCCAGCTCATTCAGCTATTCTTTCAGAGGGGTCTTGGGTGGAGAGGGTGTGTGGTGGTGGGGAGATGTGTGTATGCGTCAAGGGGATGGGGGGCGGTGGTGATGATAGAAGTCAACTGTATTAAAGCTCTGTTGCCAGCAATGAAGTTTCCTGGCTATATTAAATGAAGCACAGACAGCCCTGCTAAAGCTCTCTTCTCTATATCCTCCCCCCTTTTTCCCCCCCTTGTACACACAAGTGCAGCCCTCTTTTGTAACCCATTAATGAAAAGTCGGAATATTAGAGCACTCAATTAGTTCCACTGGGCTTGAGTAAGTGATGTTTTAATTAAATTTGCCCAGTTTCTCAGCAAAGTATCATTAAACATGACTTTCCAACTCCCTCTCTGGAGCGTTGCTAAGTTTCTTAATCCCAGGAGTGCTGACCTCTTCCAGAGGTATGTCTGGTCAAGCATGTCTTACAGATCCAAGAGGCACTATTAAAGGGGGCTGCTGTTACCCAAGGAAAAAAATCTGTCACATTCCCATTTCTTTTTCCCTTTATCCTTCCAGAAGGAGGGACACAAGCAAGCCTTTGCCTTCAGGACCCTGAAGTCAGGGCCCTTGAGAGCCAAGAGTGCTTCATGCAAAACTATGGGAAAGCAGAAATGGAGAAGAAGAAAATTTCTCCCTCCCACCCCAAAGGTCTGTCTTTAGACAATACCCCCTTGGAAACTGGTTCCCTTTGTGAAGCTTCCTAAACTGTTTTTGCACGTTACCAATCCATACGTTTTGTTCTGCACGGACTACGTGCATGTTTCCGAAGGAGCCTTGTCACCCTTGTTGCTGTCGGGTTCAAGTCCAGACCCATCCTGAGAAATGTTATGCCTGCATCTCTGAAACAGTGTGGGATGCTCTGGAGAGGATAGTGGGAGGTGCATGGACTTTTCCTTGCTGATGACTTGCTCGTTTTGGAAGTCCATGCAAGGAATGGCTTTTTCCCTTAGGCAGTGCTGGCAGGGATCTGTCTCGAGGGCTGAGCGTGCCTCCTGCGCTGGAGACAGACTCTCCATATCAGGTAGATGTTTGCCCAGCTATCATCTGTCTGAGGAACTTCATGAGCTATCACATAACATGTTATCAGAGCATACCACCCTCCTCATTTCTGTATCTCCATTTTATAGAGGGGAAATTGAGACCCAGAAAGATTAAGTGACTTACTAAAGGTCACACACAGGCGTAGCGAAGCAGAGACTTGCACCCTGGTCTCCTGTTGCAGAGACAGTGTTTACAAGCACTGCCCATCCAGTCTCATATGGTTCCTACTAGCAAACATGATTCCAGTCAAACTCTATAGTCAAACAGGCGAGTTTAAATGCCAATCCCTCTGTTTTTCTGCACCCTCAAAGTGTAGTAATTGTTCTTTTCTGTGAGACAAATCCATATGAACTTACTAGTAGAGCTGGTGCGTGGAAAACCCAAAAGGAGACATAATGCATCCTTTAGGGGGGTGTTTGCAGCAAGAAAACTAGCATCACACTTCTACTGAGGTACAACTGAAACCTAGCAAAGAGCAGCCTCTCTGAGACTAGCTCTTGACTTTGTACGTACAGATCAGTTTGCAGGACCACCACTAGTAATGATTGCTCCAGGTTGTGACAGGTAGGAATGCACAGGCATGCTCTCTGGATTTTCTGCTCCTTTCAGGCTGAGGTGGGCTCAGCCAAAGTCTTTCTAAGGGCTGGAAATCAATGCTCTCGAAAAAAACCTGCTTGCTGTGTCCCATAAGTAACTGCAGTTCATTGTTTATGTGGAGCTTTCTTAGCACGTGAAGCATACTAGGAATACTGAAAGGGAAAAATACTTTTAAAGTTCTCAGTCTAACGTTGGGTTGTGTTATTCTATGTTTAAGCATTTGTATTTTAACACATATTTCATTAAAATGTGAGTGTTCATATTTTTAAAGAAGGAAGACTAGTGGAAAGGCTAAAACTGCTCTGAAAAAAGTTTCAGAACAGGCTCAAAAGAAAGGATTTTTTTTTTAACAAGATGAAGGAAAAAGGGAAGAAAAGGAAAAGAAAACTTCTAATAACCTGTGAAACTTATAATTTGACCAATGGCCAGTGTTAAGGGACAAGTCTGGTCTTCTAGTTGTTTGGGTACTCTGAAGGAATGGAGACTGTGGCTGCTGTCCAAACTAACGTTAATATTTGAGCTGAGAGAATAACTAAGCCTATTTAAATTGAAGGAGGAAGCATATCTTGAGGATGGAGGAGATGCGATTTGTAAAGCAGCATCCCAAAGCCCCTTCTGAAGTAAGGCAGAATGCAGGCAGGCTTTTTCCTGGATGAGCTGAGCCTAAGGAGGGTCGTTTGCTCCCTCCTCTCCCGCAAACCATAGCGAATGGCTTGAAGCCTGGGAGCCGCAGACCAGCCATGACGACAGCAGAGCTATAACCGAGGAATTCCCACGGCTGCGTGTCCGCTTCGCACTGCTGCTGCCCAGACAAGAGTTGTCTGAAAACCACCGCCGGAGCCCCGTGACCCAGCTGGGAATGAATGGGAATCTGTCCTCAGTGTTTCAGCTAAAACACTGAGAAATTGTGTGTTGCAGCATGTCTGAGACTGATCATTACGGGGGCACTTAGTCTGAGCTTCGTAGCAAACCATTGTTGTGAGGGAGGATTACATGTTGCATAGCAATGCTCTGCTGTGATCCCTTTTCCCTATGGCTCTTGTAAAGCCATTTGGGCAGGCGGTCTTGCAGTGCTATCTAATTTCTTCTTAACAGCAAACACCAATAAAGACTATTCAGTCTTGCTCTATCATAATTGTTTTCCCTGTTGTGCCTTTGTCAGTATTTGGTATTCTCACGACGAGAACGAAGGGAGTTAGTGTTCCTAAGTTAAACTAATTTGCTCAAAGAGCTTTGTTTTCCTCCCAGACTGCTCTCCTTTTTGAGACTGCCAGACCCGGGGCTTGTCCAAAGGAGAGTGGGAGGATGCAATTTCGATGTGTGATGCTGTCCCTGAAGCACTAGCTATCTTTGCTCAACTTTGCTTTCACGGTAGATGCTCTCCACAGCATATAGTAAGGACTGAAATGCACACTTGTGGTGTCTTCTCCTGAGTTACTACAACTCTGCCAAGGTGTGGTATCTACAGCACTTAGGCAATAGGGAGCATGACATATTTCGTGCTTTGGATTTAAGCTGGTACAGTTTGTTTCCCATCTGTGATGTATAGAAGCATGCATGTGGCCACTTACCTTGGTGTAGATGAATAAGTGGTGATGCCACATGTGCTCAAAAGAGGTGCATGTCTCTGCAGGATGGAGGCGGATCAGGCTTTGAACTGATGTGCCTTGGAAAGAAAGCAGGTGCTACCTGTGGCTCTGGAAATTATAAACTTGTATTAAAAATCTTATTCTGCCTTGTGTACCCTAGACTTTTTGGTAATAACAGTGAAGTTACTCTACCCTGGAAATCCCTCCAGGTTTGGAAGCATGATCTAGACATTTACCCCTTTGTCCCAGATCCCAGCCAGGAACGGTTTTGCCAACACTGCTCTGAGCAACCTGCTGACTTGGCGAAGGCTTGCAGTGCTTCCTGCAGGAATGGGTGGATTTAAGTGTCTCTGACAGGAGCCTGCAACAAGAGGAGGAAGGTCTTTGTGGAAGCAGGGGAACGAGAGGGGAAACAGAAGGGCTTTGCCAAGATTCATTTTAGCCCGTGGGTGGTTAGGGGGCCTGTAGGCAGCAGTTCTCCATCATGCATCGCCTTGAGTAGCTGCATCGTGACTGACAGCAGCAGGGGAGGCTGGCTGGCGAAGAAAGTTTTCTAGGATTTTCACTATAACTGCCTCATAACATTCTCGAGCCCTTCTCGGTCCTTCAAGGAGAAGTCTTATGAGGCAGTTGGGATGCACCACGCTTGCACGGTGGCCGTATGAAAATCCGTGTGCTGGATTTCAAGAACTGGTGCATTCATGAGAATGGATACAATGGAAACCTTTTATGCTTTGGTTCACCAGCACACGACATCTAAGCTGTCCTACCTACTGCTTAACGAGTAGCTAGAAGTGGGTGAGGAAAAAAAAAGCAACAGACTGGCATTCATTAGGGGCTTTGTTCATTACCATTAAAGCTCAGACAAGGAGAACAGGGTTAATTGGCCTAAATATATGCATTAGTACCCTTTAAGAGACCTTTATGCTCCTGGAGGAGCAGCTGGTGATGAAGAGCAAGGTTTCATAGTAGCTCAGATAATGCTGGATGCTGATATTTAGACACCTAAATTCATCCCAGGGTGTGGGATTCTGCTCACAGGTTCGGATACCTAAACTGTGGTGCCTCCATCTGAGCTCGGTCCCCAGGCTCCTGTTGGTAAAGATGTGGTCAGCACAGCTGGTGGAGCCTGGAGAGCTGTTCAGTGGGGCACATGCAGGTGTCTGCTTCACTGCAGGATCCTCTGCCTACTTTGGTTCCACTCAGATGGGAATTTGGAGTTGTTTCTCAAACACAGGCGTTCAAACTCAAATGCCTGCTTCGGTGAGGTCAGCGCTGGCCGGCTGGTGTGATTCAAGTGCCTAAACCCACGTGCCTATTCCTGAGTGAAGATCTGCTGCCATCTGCTAGCTGCTGCTCTGTCAGGATCTGGATTTCCAATGCGTTTTGTGCCATATCTACCAGCCCCATGTGGATGCCTTGGATATATTGCACTTGCAACGTCTGCTCTGCCGCTGAGCTCGGGAGAGGTGGCTCCTAACAACAGCAGCTCCATCTCCAGGTTCCTTTCCCGCAGTGTGCCCACCAGCTGAGCCAGTTCCTGTTGGTTACTTGCTTTCCCATCTCTTGTACAATGGTGGTTGTCTCCTTTTTCCAGGTGGAGCAGACACAAAATGGGCTGGGGGAGGTGGAAGGCTTGAGAAAAGCCTGAACCGATGAATGACTGCAGTGTGCAGCCCTTCTGCAAGTATCTCAGCAATTTCATCCAGTTTGCTGATGGTCTGGGCGTGAAATCAGGTGTAGGAGCTTTGTTTCACATGAACTCATCTCTCACTTCTGGACAGCCAGTGAAATGTGAATTTACATAAGGGACAGTATGGGTGAGGGTTGGTTTTTTCCTTCCTTTTTTTTTTTTCTTGGTGTTGAAACGTGTTCTGTATGCTCTTGTCTAACATTGTGGGATTTCTTGCAGAGTTGGCTAGACACTTTGGCATGCAAAGCGTGACAGCCCCTAACCAAGCCGGCCCAGCTGAGTACTATAAGCAGTAACACATCTCTCTCTGTAACCCGTCACTTGTTTGAATGCTACTGTGTATTATTGGATTGCATTTGAAAAGGTCTTGGCTGTCGCAGGAATGAAGTGTGACCATTGGCCAGGCTTTGCTGAAGGCCGTATTATGCATAGGGTCTTTCTAAAAATGTCTCTGTAATATCAGGATTGGGCCAGACCCCAATTCTGAGTCCATGACCTATTGCACATTTGCACATGGTGCTCAGCAGGACTCATGCAGCCAAATAATTAAGAACCGGATGGTCAGGACATGGACTGGAGCCAGTCTGCTGCTGTCAGGAGGCCATAGTGTAGGCAGATGCCATAATGGGCAGAGGGGGGAGATATTTTTTTTTCTTTTTTAGATCCCATAGATGCCCAAAGGAAGGGCGCTTTCAGTAGTACCTTGACAGGAGGCAGCTCTATAAACCAAACTCTGTTCTAACTTGCTATTTTAGGGAGTGGTTATACTTTACCCATGTGAAATCAAAATGTAACCTATTTTTGGGAAAGGGGTGGGGAGAGAGAATTAGAAATATAAAAATCTGTTTATAATCCGTGGACAAAATGTAGGTTATCTGTGACTGTCCAAATAACATATCTGCTCTCATGTTGCCCCTGGAGGAGTCCCAGGTGTAAATCTGTCTCTGGAGAAGGTGGGAGAGAACTTTCAGATGACATTTATAAGGAGATGATGGATACGCTTTTGTGCCATGAAGCATCTTTATTGCAGCCTGATTGAAAAGGATGGGATCCTTTGTTTAGCATCAGCCAGTTTATGTGTATGGGGTCCTTTACAGCACCCAGGGTGGCTGTTACCACCTTTGTCTCTCCCCAGGATGAATAACCCTTGGCTCTCTCTTTGCTTTCTTCTCTTCCCTTTCTGATCCTGCTGCTCCTTCCCATCCTGCTTTTTCTGTTGAAAATAACCTTGCCTTTCCATTCCCTCCGTCTCGTATGGGAACACTCTCATTCCACCGGCTCTGATTTTCCTCCTGTATTTACACTTTGTGGTGGTCTGAAGAGAGCTATTCCCGTGCACGCTATTCCCAGGCAAAACCTGGACATTTTGCTATATGGAGACTGACTTTCTTTTGCTTTGGGAATAAATTAAACATGCACATTTACTTTCTGATATCTGGAAGGGAGTTATTTCCCTCCTTTACAGACATGTGTGATGAGTTGTATTTCTCATTACAGCACTCACTGCAAGTGTTTGAATATTAAAATAAAAAACAATATTAAGTAATTCAGAAAGGATTTGAAACCAAACCTTGCCCTCAATAATTGTAGTCCAGAGGCATAAGCAGGCAAGAAGTTTAACATAAGAGTCCTGATGTGGAGGGAACAGAATCCACTTTAGTTTCCAAGGGTTTAAATGCTTTCCCTTTGTTTTCCACATGGAGTTTGAAGACTTTGGTCATAAGTGCTCTGCTTTTTTTTTATACATAGAACAAAATACACATTTCCATCCCAGTTGAAAACACATTATAGAATGTTCTACCAGTACGTTATGGAAGTTATGCGAGCCTGGGACTTGAACCTTGCAGCCTGTTCTTCCCTGGACGGTGGCTTGTGTAGGCAATGTTTGGGCACCGCAGCCCCTGAATGCCTGTGTGATTGTGGCGTTGCTCCACACTCTTGCCTGGTCAAATCTCAGACCCTCCTCACCCTGAGGTGCTGCTGAAGCATCAAGGCAGCAGTTGAGGTTCCTCAGCCTGACATGGTGTAGCTCCTCTTTGTTCCAGATGGGGCAGACAGTTCAGCCTTTAGTGCAGGGTGTCTGTTCCTATGGCCAGAACTGATAATTTCAGGTCGCTCTATCTCCCTGCAGAGCGACTGCCCCACATCATCTCTCTGGTTAAAAATGGGAGACTGCTCCCCTAGTCCTCCCTGCAGCCACCAGCCCTGCTGCGGTCCCCAGGGGTCACTGCCTGATGGGCTGGGTGCCGAACCCACTGGGATGGACTCTTCTCACTGCAGCATTGACCCACATTTCATGTTTTTTTCCCCCTGACACCTTCTGTGTGAGAAACCAGCCTTCCAGGCTGCCTACAGCTGGTGCCACGGGCAGAGTAAATCCTGGAGGCTGCGTGAAAGCACCTGGAATGACTGAGCCCTTCACACAAGGGTCTGTTTCCTGTTTCTTCACATCTTAATTTTGCAGAGAAAGGGAGGGCAGAGGAGGTGGAGGGAGCCTTGGGCTTCACCCTGCATGAAAACATGGTTCGTTAAATGTATGTTTGGCCAGCAAGCAATGGCACTCTGTTTTTAAAAGCACATGCTGGCTTCTTCACTGCTAGCAGAAAAAATTGGCAGGTCTTTCTGAACATGCTGCCACACTCTGGAGTAGGATCTTGAACAGAGGTTGGAGAGATGGAAGCTACCTGGAGGTTGTTTTGAGCTGCTGGTTTTGGTGATGGTGATTCAGGCTGCTGTTCTTGAGGGCTTAGATATTTATTTCAGCTCCATGAAGGTTTTTCCTCAGTCACAAAGTGGACCGGGTGGGATGCTATGCCTGGTCACTACTGGTGGAACAGCACAGCTTAACTGTGTTTCCACTGAGCCTGCACTGCTAATGGGGGGCAGCGTGAGTTGTGGTATGGGGAAGGTTCCTACTGTCCACACTCGTGGACACCCCACCTGTGTGTGCCACAGCAGCATTCTCCCTCTTCTCTCCCCTAAACCAACTTCTTCCACTTTTGTTACGTATCTTCTTGTTAAAATAGATAAATAGGTCTTAAAATACGTATTAATCTCTTAGTTGCATCATACCTCTATCTACGTAGATAAGTGCCAGTACTGGACAGCTGTTGTATACCTTACTAGTATCATTAACTAGCCAATAAAGCAATATTCTGGCAGGTAAATGTCATATTCCTGGGAAATGGGACTCTTCTAAAACAAGCATTTCCTGTAGTACAGGTTTTCTGTCCTCTTCCAACAGAGGGTTGTTCTATTGTCATCAACTTTGTGTTCTAGAAGTGTCTTACAGCAAATGTTGGTGGTTGTTGTTTTTTTTTTTTTTCCTCTGTGTCTTGATTTTTTCCCCCATAACTGATTTTCTTTTGGGGCCGTGTGTGTCTGCAGGTCATCAAAGCTGGAGTGGAGACAACCTGTAAATGCCACGGCGTATCTGGATCCTGTACTGTCCGAACGTGCTGGAGGCAGCTCTCTCCATTCCATGAAATAGGGAAGCAGCTGAAGCAGAAGTACGAGACATCGCTCAAGGTGGGCAGCACTACCAATGAGGCCACGGGGGAAGGAGACATCTCCCCACCCAAGAAGTCCAACCCTGGTCACAGTGATCAAATCCCAAGGACTACGGATCTTGTCTACATTGACGATTCCCCAAGCTTCTGTATGATGAGTAGATACTCACCTGGGACTTCGGGAAGGAAATGTTACAAAGACAAGAACTGTGACAGCATCTGCTGCGGGCGAGGGCACAACACGCAGAGCCGGGTGGTCACCCGTCCGTGCCAGTGCCAGGTCCGCTGGTGCTGCTATGTGGAATGCAAGCAGTGCACCCAGAGAGAAGAGGTTTACACCTGCAAAGACTGACGCGTCTTCTGCTTGATGGCAACCCTTGGTGACGGGCAGTGGCGATCTATGAGAACTGCATATGGAGACAAACAGGGTTTGATTGACCTTCTGGGATCTGAAAGCTATGTTGAGACATAAGCACTTTGTAGGGTACAGGTGACCCAGCTGTGTTGCTGTTTTGTTTTTGTTTTGTTTTTTTTTCCTGTAGACTGGATTTTAATGAGGTCCAACCATGTGGAAATAAGTGCCTGTCACACTGGGGTTAGACACCAGTTGACCTTCACCTTAGTCGTCTACGCAGTTTGACGGATCGTTTCCTTGGAACACCTTGATCGTTTCGCCAATCCTCCATGAACTCCTGGCCTGATATATTCTCTTTGGCATAAATAACCTATGCTCCTTTGTTCCTGAAGCTTACCCAGCTGCTTAGAGAGATAAGCAGATGCAAAAGGAAGATCTTTCTGCTTTCAATGCGATGGTGTGGGAAGCGGTCATTTATGTCCCTTTCTACAACTGGAGAGAGGCATGCAGGGAAAGCAGGAACAGCCCTGATGGTTCGTTCCTCTGCTGGGGCTTCTGCACGTCGAGCCCACCAGGCTCTGACAGAGCCCCCTGGCAGGTTGAGCTCTTTAACCACAGCTCCGTATCCACATCCATTGATCACCAAATACAGCTCAAAAAACATTGGGTCTACTGCGTTGCAGACAGAAATATATCCAAGAAAGAGGTTGGGAAGCCAGTAGAAAACCAGATGTGCCTGTCCCCTTCAGTCCAATCACATGTTTTTTTTTAAAACAATTTCATCAAATGCGGTTTCTTTAGCACTATCACCGTCTTAATTATTTTTTTTTAAAAAAACCACTAGATACTTTTGTTTTATTTTCGTTTTGTGCATGATTTATTTTTCTCTCCTCTTCCCACCTCTTGTTGATCGGATTCACCCTGTGGTAACTGCTTCAGAAATCTGAACTGGAACTTTTTAGTCTTATGCCAGCTGAATTTGGACGTGCATTTCTGAGTAGGACAAGAGAAACTGGAGCGCATCTTGGAATGTGGTGCTGTCTCGCATTGTATAGCAGCCGTTTTGGAGTGGAGAAGACTTCTGGAGGAGTTGACTGATTTTATTAGGTCATCATTCCATTTACTCTAAACTATGGCAGTGGTACATGACACAAGCTGTATGTAAACCCTATGACCTTAAAATATTTTTTTTTTTTAACCACTAGATTATGAACTGTAATTTAAAAATACAACTGCTAAATTTTAACCAACTCTTGGATTCGGAACAACGAATTGATGCAGAGACAAACTATCAAGTGGCCAGAGAAGCCAGAAATGGACTGCAGTGACTCTGACACTGTGAAATAGATGACAACCTTTAGCATTTCTTTTTTCCTTTGAAGAGGATACTTACAATCCAGGATTTGATGCGGCGATATTCTTCAGTCATATAGAAGTGGATTGGAAGCAGCTGGTGAATGCCTCAACGAAGCTTTCTAAGGAAACACTGGAGAGCGGAGGGCATTTTATTTTATTTTTGGTAGCAATTTTTTATTGTCCAGTAGTAGCAATTTCCACCAATTTGATAGAAGCCATTAATCTGGTACTCAAAAGAAGAAATCTGCCTGGAGTTTTTCAAGCAGTAGTAGATGTTAGCCAAGCAAAAAGAGAGCAGTTTCCCAAGATGGACCATTAGTTTTTCAGGTTTTTTTTCTTTTCTTTCTTTCTTTTTAATTTCCGCTCCCCCCCCCCCCCCCCAAATAGTAGCCACTAATATTTAAGATGTTCATGTGCATCTACTGGGAGGAGAAATTTTTTTTTTTTTCTTAGTAACAAATACTTGCAGTACAACCTGGCTCGTTGGCATCAAGTCTTGAGGTGGAGGCATGGGGCAGGATGGGATGTTACTGTTAGTAGCACTATGGTCTTGCAAAGTGAAGCATACTGTTTCTTTTTTGATGTTTGCTTATTTGCTGTACAATTCGGGAGGTTGGGGTAGTGCTGGAGCAGGAGGAATCCACACGCGGCGTTTGTCCCTTCCACCACAGCAAATGCACGTTGGTGCATTTGACGCAGAAAGTTTGCAGGAAGGTCTCGCAGCTCCTGGGAGATGCACCGCTTTGAAAGTCACCCACGAGCAGTTTATCTAATGGTTTGAAAAATAAACTGACTAGAAACCTATTGTTCAGTGTGTCCATGTGTGTGTATATATACACACACGCTGACACACATATATATAAATATTGAACGAACATTTATTTATTGTAAAGCCCTTCAGAAGGACCTTCTTATGGTTTCAATGTGGTATTATGTTAAATTCTCTTTCTGTCTCCGTCTCTCTCTCTCTCACACGTATGTGCAAACTCACTGTTACATTTCTGTGTGTGTGCTAGAATAGCTCTTCCCCTCCAAAGTAAGGCCAGATCCAAACCTGCTCAGAACAGGAGGATTTTTGGGTCTGAGTTACTATTTCTGGCTCCATTCTTTTTTTTTAAAAAAATACTTGTTCTTAATTAAAGAATGGGCTGCAATATATGTGCATTATTATTTTTATTATTATTAATTATTATTTTTATTATTGTTATATTTAAACCATGGGCCTCATTTTCCTTCTTTTCACTGGTGTCTCTGTCTCCGTTGACCTCGCTGGAGTAACTCTGCATTGCACTGGTGTGAGAGGAGAATGAGTCCCTAGATGCAGAAGAGAGGGCGGTGTTGGCATAGATATCATTGCAGAGAAATGCCTGGGTCGGCTGGGGATAGGGGCGCTTGGTGTGTTTGGCAGCGGGGGGAGAGAGAGGTGGGTGGGCAATAAGGCAGGCTGTCAAAGCTTGACTAGAAGAAAGCGGCAAAGAGTGAATGAACTACTGAGTGAAAGAGCTCTTCTGTGTATTATAATTCACGCACTGAAGCCTGGATGCTTTCTGTAAGTATTTAAAAAAAATCAAAAAAAAAAAATCAAAAAAAAACCACCACAAAAACCGAATTGTATTTATGTTAATGTGGATATATTACTTGCCTGTTATATATTGTAAATAGCAAGGTTTATTCTCCTGTGGTTAAAAAAAATTATAAATAACTAAATAGTAGCGAGGCACATGTGTTAAATGTATAGGCAGTGTATAAAATATACTAACACTCTGAAATCAGGAGAACTTGTCTTCTTGGCCTTTTGACCTAGGGTGGTAAAACATACGTGGGTTATTTTTCTTTCCCCCCCACCGCGTTGTGTGTGCTTTGGGTGGGGGAGTGTTTAGTCCCAGCGTTTTCCAATGTTTGCCTTATCTTTGAAGAAAGACTTGGGGGGCGGGGGGGGGGGGGGAGTGGGGGGCAGGGAGCGGAAACCTTGTTTTGGAAAAATCCAGTGGAGCTTGAGTAGGATGGAACAAGTAGCAGCTGGCAGAATTGACTTGGGTTTTCTGCTGGTGATAGATGTGTGTTGGGATTGCATTAACCCAGGGAGCAAGAGCTTCTGCTTGCGCCGTTCCGTACACGAGCTCAGAGAGCCCTAGATGAGAGACTCCAAAGCCCTCTATAAAACATTGCGTAGTCTCCAGTAAAACCCGTTTGTGTTCCAGCTCTAGGAAACTGGATTTTTCCAGAAAGGCTAATTCTGCCACCACACCATTGGATCTCCAGTGCAATTCAATGAAATTGCTCGGTTTTGTAAAACTACTACAAGAGTGGGTTTGGGTCCCTGACTTTTTCATGGTGTCGTTTCATATATATATATAAAAAAAAAGTGCAAAGCAACTTTCCCCCTTTTTCTTACCCCCAGAAAAACAGGCTTTTGCGGCAGATGTAACTGGACGGGTGTAGGGGAGGTTTCTGATCCCCTTTAACTCCCTGTCCCCCCAAAAGCGTCAATGTGTTGGTTCTCCTAAGCTGATCCAGCAAGACTTGCGAGATCAGTTTTGGGGTGGGGGGGTGCAACCATTATTTATATAACTTTTTTATTAATTTTTTTAAAAGAGAAGTTAGCTGATGGAAGAATATTTTTATTGAATAGTGCATTTAGTTATGTCAGAAATATAAAAAAAAATATATAATATTTTTGTAAACAAGGCAAACTGAAAATGTTTGCTGTTTTATATTAGAATTTTCTATTAAAAGAAATAAACTCCCCCACAAATAATTGTTGCACCCATCATCTGATTTTAACAAGCTTCTATTCTGTGTGACTGACATATATGCCGGATGTGGAGACATGCAAAACAAGTCCTAAACATTACGTTCTCACTGTCCTCCAGCTCTGAAAAGACTCCAGTTGGTGAAACAAACAGTGTTTAGTCAAAGGGGCTTGCTTTTTTTTGTTTGTTTGTTTTTTGGATTCTTGACACTAAAAATGAGTTATGAAGAATAGGTAGCTTGTAGTTAAAATACAAAAACCTAACCCGAAACTTGAAGCTTACCCTTTTTTAGTTGTGCATCCTGGTCTTGAGATGGCTCTGGATGGAGGAAAGTTGAAACCTATTTACAGTAACTGGATCAATAACTAGATGTTTGCCATTGATCTCCATTGGCCTGGGAAGAATGACTCTTAAAACTGTTGGGGAAAAAAAAAAATAATCTGAGTACATGGGAAGGTTAAATGAAGAGGACCAAATTCCAGACTTGATCTAACACAAGCAGTTTTTATCTATTTGAATGAGGCAGTGTAGAACTGGGGAGTTGGGACCTTGGTCAGCTGTGGTTCAGGAAGCCTGTCGTTCACCTTTGGAAGCAAGGATGAGTTATGGACCATCTGTTTCCAAAAGAGCTTTTGGGATTGCTGGTTTGGAGACCTGAGCAGGGGCAAAATAATTTCTGAAGTTGGTGTTTGTTTGGGTTTTTTTATTTTTTTTTATTTTTTGCGGCCAGCCAGCTCGTACACATCTGCCTTCCGTCAGCCCAGGTCTTGAATTTCTTTGTTAATTGTTTTTCAGCTGCCCTGTGTTAGTGAACATGCATTAGGTTGGTTTGGCTGTGGTAGGGTTGGACGAGAACCCAGATGAAGGGACAGATTTCTTGAGAGTACTTTCATGGAGTAGATGCTGCTTAAGGTAATTTTCTGGTGGATTATGGTGCCTGTGAAAAATTCCTCAGTTGATGTTGCAGTAAAATTAGGTCTGTTCTGTACTCAAACAGGTGCAGCAAAGCTCTTCGTTCCTGGTTTGCTGGGCTCTGCCTGCACATCTGTTGGGTTGAATCTGGCTTCCATGAGCAGCTCGTCCTGCCTTTCAGTTTTCAGGATGCTAACTAGGTGATGAATTTTGGAGAGCAACATTTTCCTGCAGGAGAAATGGTGCCTTTTAGGACCATTGC
Source organism: Falco naumanni (assembly GCF_017639655.2). Taxonomy (NCBI): domain Eukaryota; kingdom Metazoa; phylum Chordata; class Aves; order Falconiformes; family Falconidae; genus Falco; species Falco naumanni. Next base: position 60,182,989 of record NC_054057.1, read on the forward strand.
TGCTCGTGTAACTCAAAGGAGGCTCAGTACTGCACAGGATCAGGCCTGTAGAAAAGTGGTCATTGCTAAAGCAGTCAAACTTAGGGCCAGGGATATTGCCGTTGAATAGCTTTTAGATCTGTTTTTTGGTGATGAACATTGGATTGGACTGAGCAATTTACGCGTTCCAGGAAACAGAGTCTTTCTGAACAACATAGGACTCTGTAGTACCTGTGGGTGGGGAGGAAGAGCAGATGGATTTTGCAAGCACAGTTTAGCTCTGGTATCGTGGTGGGCTTCCTGTAACTGCATTTATTCAGGTGCAGGGAGTCAGTAGGGTTGAGGCCATAAGCGATTCAGACACAGAAAGTTCAGCAGGCTTATCAGGGGACACATCTGAATAACTCATTTGCCACAGTTGTTGCTGCATGTTTGCAGAAATGGGCAAACCCCTTCTCAACAGCATTGGGCAAGGTGACCCAAAGGGGCAGGAGATTCCTCCCTCACCCAGTCCTCCTTTTTGTCACAGGGTTGCTCAGGAAAGTGGGGGGAGATGCTGACATGCTTGGGGTAGCGGGACATTTGCAGTGAGCCTGGAATCATCCCTCGCTGGATGCTGAGCCCATGGTCTGCAGTCAGTGTGGCCACCTCCTGCAAGCGTTGTGGCCCATGGGAGGTGCCACTTTTCCCCTGTTGACAATAGAAGGGGATAAAGACACAGAAACCTAGGTTAATAGAAGTTAATAGAAGTGGGGATGAGTTTAAGACTAATCAAGTTATGTGTGGATAACCCTGCCAGCTCCTGTTGGGTATGGACCCATTCGAAACAGCATCACCAAACCAGCGCAGGAATTTTCCCTTGTTCCACCCTGCCGCAGTCTCTTAACGATGCCCTTTGAGGCCTGAATGTAAAGTCTAGGATTTGTTTTGCACACCTGGGATGGCATTTCCTTTTAAAGGGAGGTGGGAATACTAACATGAAGGATTAGTATTTTTCTTTTGTTTTTCGTTTTGTTTTTTTGTTTTTGTTTTTTTTTCCAATGTCTTATGGGAGCCTAAGTTATTTTTCTCTACCTCATATGTACAGCTTGTAGGTATAAATCTGATTCTGAGTGACTGTTGAGAATGTATTTAAGTTATTTAACATCTTTGTATAACAAAAAAAGCCAGAACAAATGAAACAATAAATGTATTTTAAATTATACTTGAAGCATGTTCCTCTTTCTTTGCATCTGTTGGAAAAGGTCTGTGTCCAGTGGTTGTGGTAGCCCCTGTGCCTCCCTCAGCATGAGCTCTGCCCTCTGGTCCTGGAGCCAGCCTGCCCTTGTGGCTAATGTAAGCCTCAAAAGACCGTAAAGCCTAGCAGAGCGGCAAGTGTGTTGCCTAGATGAGCAGGATGGGGTATTTCCAACATGCGGTCACAGTATGCTTTGGGAGAGGTGAAACGATCCCTAGTAATTGGTTGAGTGGTGGAGATCCTCAGCTCTTTGATCTCATTGCAGTCTCCCCCCTGCTTTGAAAGCCCCCAGGCTTTCAGGGGAAGGGATGCTCGCAGCCTTCATAGGGGAAAGTGTTCTTTTCTCTCTGCAGTAGTTATGCCTGCAGAAAGCAGGGTCGATAGCTCAGGAAACAGGTCCTCAACAAGCCCAGCCCTGGCAACAATTAACTCTTGCCCAGTGAACTCTGAGATCTGTCCATCTCAGGCCCTTGAGCTGGCCCTCCGATCGCAGCCCAGGTAGTGCCTCAGAATTTAAAATGTAGTTGCCCTTGTAGCAGTACCGTGAGCCGGAGAAATGCCTCTACACTGATTTTGCAAGGCCAGAACGCCCAGATTCCTGCTCTTCCCCCCCACCCCCTCATATCTTCTCCTCTCCCAGTCAAATAGCTCACAAAGTACAATCAGATTTGGGACTGTTAGAGTGCTCGTGTTTGGGCTGGTCACTGTGCAGGTGTTTTGAGCAATACAGTGTTAAACAAACTCAGGAGGTTGATGGACATCATCAGCTTTCTGTGGGGTTGCATTAGTCATCATACTTTCTGGAGAAGTCATGATACCTTGGCAGAATGTCACTGTCATGATGTGATTGCAAAGTTACTTTGATCAAGTAACTGGCTGGAGCTCAGAATAGGTAGGACATGGCCAAATTTAGTCTGGCTGAATGACAACAGTTTAAAAAATTGTCATTATCCCAGGCTACATACTGTCTTGCCTGATCAAATGTCTTTTTCTCCACAATGGCCCCTGGAGCTATTTAGTACCTAAAATGCATTTCAGCTGAGCTTTAAATAACCAGAGCCTGTTGCTGTTCATCTTACAACCTACTAATGACTCAAACATGGGTGATCTGGGTTTGCAAAGCCTCTGAGAAATGACACGGTGCCCCCATACGTGAGCACATGCAATGAGATGCTGGTTCACGGATACCTCTTTTTCATGTGGATGAGGAGAAAGCTTAGACATCAACCAGCAGCTGCCTGAGGTCCAACTGGTCAACGTGTTTAAAAGAAATGAAGAAACATGCCACCCCAAAACCCGGCCCTAGATTAGACAAAACTTGTGGCAGAAAAGACCTTGAGATAGCAAGTGATGAACTATTAAGTAAGAGGCTATTTAGATTCCTGGGCTACTGTCTGTTGAGACAGGCAACCAGGAACAGGCACCCTTGTCATCTCCCTCAATGGTCAAGTACTCAAGTTAACATAAAGCATCTTTATGGGGTGGGGTAAGAAAAAGCATGTAACCAGCACTGGTAGTTCAGCTGGCAGGGCATAACTTCCCACCCTGCAGTAACTTCCCGGCTCTCACAGTGCCCAGGTGCGGCTTCTCAACAGTCTGGCACCCCGTGGAGGCAGCTAAGTGTGGTCCGGATGATTCAAACAAGCAGAGTGCCAAGCCAAGGTGCTTGGCAGACTGGCTGGGCACATAAGAGAAAAAATGAGCTCGGAAAGAGCTTGAGCTGCAGCTGTCCTTTCAGTTTACCCTTGATAGACTGCTGTACGTCCCAGGTTAGGCTGTTAAACAAGGGCTACTGTGTCCTTGATTGCATGCTGCAGGACTTTGACAACTCTGGCTTGTGTCTCCAAAGTCAGGGTTTGTTCTCCAAGTCTCTTCTTCCCATGCATGCAAAATTCTTGCATTTGTTTTACCTTCCAATCTCATTTTCCACCATGGTACAGCAATCGCATCCAGGCCTTTAACCAACCCCTTAAGAGATAGCTCCTCAGTACCTCACGCAGCATTAGCACTGTCCATCCTCAGTCAGAGGTTATAGTATCTTCATCCAGTGTCATACTGATGTTGGTATCGTATTGCACAGTTGCACTCCTCACAGCGTATTATCTGCAGCACCCACCCAAGGAAATGTTTACTAAATCAGCGAGAACCCTGCAAAACCAGTGCACCTCTGCTTTGGTTTTGCTTTGCCCCTTCTTGTGACGAGAAAGATCAACTCCGAGCTCTGAGGAGCCAGGCAGGTACTTTGGCTGATGTCTGGTCTGGGTAGTTTTGTGCAGGAAGAGTGGGTGATTGGAGATGATGGGACTGGAGATGGGGATCTATGGAGCTACCTCTGGTCTATGACCCGTCAAACCCTGCAGTGTACCTCCCTGCCTTCTTCAGCTTCCCAACGGACCTTGCATTAGACTTCCTGGCAGTTGGGTAATAGAGAAATCGCAGGCTTGAAACCTCACAGCCAGCCTCCGCCAGACCCTTAAAGAGCTGCTAATGTGAGTCGTAAAGCCGCAGTAGCCTAGGATGTAGCAGCGTTTTGACAGCTGTTCCCACAGAGGAAGTGGGTGAAGCTAGAATGCGTATTGTAAGAATTTGGGATTTTTTTTTTTTTTTTTTTAAAAAAAAGGTATCAAATGAGAGACTTCACCTCCAGGAAAATAAAATAGGTTTCCTTCCCCCTTTTCTCCCATTGCTTTCCTTAGGGCCACTGCTATGTCTTTGCAAGAAGGTGGTTTCAGCCTGCATCTGTGGATGTGCTGAGCAGCAGGGAAGCATGAGAATGAAGTGAAACCCAATAACAGGTGCCCATAGCTTAGAAAGAAGCAAGGAATCACCTGAACCTCTTACAAGCTTTTAGCTACACATCCAAGGAAGGTGTTTTGTGTGGAACTGTGTGTGTAATCCAGCTAGGAAACTAATGACTGAGCACAGACAGATTTAGAAGAGCATGTGCATTTGTGAGCCAAAAAACAGAATGAGGAGAAAGAGAGAGAAAAAATAATGAGGGGACAAACTTTATACAGAGCTTCCTCTTAAATAGGCATGAAAGATGAAAATTTGACTGTTACTTGATTAAAAGTAAGATTAATCACCAAGAGATGAGATGGGAGAGTCAGGTCCCAGATATTAATTCATCATCATCATTAACATAGGTCAAGTGCGTAGGTGCTTTTGAACATCTCCTTGTAGAGGTCCTGAGTTACTGACGAGGCAGATGTGATGCTTATTCTCCTTCAGTCTAAATGGAATTACGGACAGAGAGACAGAGAAATGAAAGAGGGGTAGAAAGATGTGACTTGCCCAAACTCATACCTTGGTCACTTTGAGAACTGGGCCTAGAACCAGGCAGGGGGTAAGTGCCCTCAGCACCCTCTGAGATGCAGGGGGTACCACATGTGGTGAGGAGAGAGACACAAATCGTGCTGCACTCCGGAGTTCACATCCTGCCTTTCTGCCATGGGAAGCAGATGGGTTAGCACCATGACTTGTGTGTTTCCCTATGGATTTGCTTCAAGCCTGGCTCTGCAGGCTTATGCTAGAAGCTGTCTCCTCCACTTCTGCCACTGACCAGTCTTGCAGCGGGAATCAAAGCTGGCTGGAGGTGACACAATGTATGACTCGCTCGTGCACTGTTGGCTACAGTACTGGTGGGCTGTAGCCAGGCTAATAAAGGGTCTATAGCTGCTGTCATTTCCCTTGGGACCTGGGATATAGAGGTAGTGACAGGAGATGCTACCAGTTGCTTGGAAAAGAGGAGGAGTAATTTCACTTTCTACATCCTCTCCCAGGTCATCTCTGCTCCTATGTCCAAGAGTCACAGTGTCAGTGTAGGGAGTGGATTAGAATTTCTGGCTACATCTTCACTAGTTAATTAAATATAGGTCTCATCCTGACGTGACCTTGCATAAAACAGCCCACATCCAGCCTGTTGTATAGTTTTGCCTTCCAGAACAAGGTGGCTCTATGCAAACTGTCTCCTAGGAAGGTCCCTCGGCCCCTGCTAATGTTTGAACCATGCCCAGGAATTGCTTGGGAGCATGCTTTTACCTGAGCCAAAAGCATGCAGGGGATTTTCTAATATTTTAACAATATATTCGACCAAGTTCTAGAACCCAGGAATGTTCCTTGCCACTCTTTAAATCTGCTAAAACAGATGCAGAAATTCAAGTGCTCTACAAAGAATCCTCACACACTAAGTTGTTGGCCAGTTCTTTCATTCTGCTGGTGGGGAAACCACATCTCAGGGGAGGCTGGCCTTTCTGCCTGGCCAGGACTAAAGCAAGAAACAAGTCCATCACATCCAGATGCTCCAGGTACCCCTGAAGTGATTTCTGTAATGATGAGTAACTATAAAGAGACCTCACAATACTCATCACTTTCTGGAAGAGACACGGCCAGACCTTGAGAAAGACCTCACAGCAGGACAACCAAAGCAAGGGTAATCCATTTGTGTGCTTATCACTGTTTGTAGGCCCTGCATAGCCTTCCACTGCTTCATGCAGCACGCTCAAGGACTGAATAGCCACAGCTTCCTTTAATTACTTAACTGAGGCACCTCTATAAGGACTGCAGGCAGTGTAACCTCCACCTGGAGCTAATGAGAGGTAATCAAACCTAGAGAACGACAGAGAGGTTAAGTGGTGCCTCTCATATCCCTCTTTATCCATCGATTGTTCGTGCCTTGGGTTTTCTGTATGATTGCATATATGTGTCTGTGCTCATATATTTACATTCACGTATCCCATAAATTTAATGGCTGGTAGTATTCGCTGCAAGAATGTCAAACTCAGGGATTGATAAAAATCCTTCAGGAGTCAATAGAAAGACCCTAAAGGCTCTGATTGGAGTGTGAAGTCCCACATCCACGTAACTAATATTAGAATATCAGTTATATATATTAGAACTCAAGTCCAGAGCCTGTGTTTCAGCGCATTTTCCTCCCCTCCGTTGATGATGGAACTACTGAGACTCTGCCCTGGTTTGCTAAGTGCTCTCTGGCCGATAGCTGCTGCCTTAAAGAGCACGATACTGTATCAGGTAAGACAAAGGGGGAAGAATTTCAAGGCTCTGATTGCCTGGGGCTGTGCTCCCATCTCTAAGGTATGCTATCCCTGTCTCCCACCACCTCCAGCTCCCGCTGACCTTAATAAGAATGTAGACTTAGCATCAGAATAATGCTCCTGTCTTGGCTAAGCTTTCATTTATGGCCTTCTCAGCTTCTCCAGGCAGCGTTATTTTCCAAGGTGCTAATTGCAAGGGCACTTATCATAAATTATCACTCGTTTCTCCCTCTCACTTGTACAGAAGAATCCCTCAAGGGATTATGCTTGTTACAGCAGGTCTATGCTCTGGGTGAGCAGTGTCCCAGGGGAACTGGGCAGCCTGCTGGGAGGGCTGAGGGAATAAAAAGAAAACAAACGTGGCTGGGCACTGAGGTGTAAACTGGATTCCCTCCAGGCCTAGGGAATCCCCCAACATCTGCTGGGAAACTACCAGCTAACCTTGCTTGGTGATCAGGGCAGAAGACTTTGCATGTCTGAGACTTCACTGCTTTTTTAAGGATGAAAAATGAAACAAATGGCATTAGTTACTTCTAACAAGGTAGTACTTAAACTGAAGTATTGGACACAGCCTAAAAAGTAAACAAACCAAAGCATAAAGAAGGCATTTGAGGCACTACTTGGTGTTCTTTACCTGACCTTGTGTCTTTGTTACGGACTGGCAAAATGTCCCAAGCATCAAGGTTGGTCTGCTGTTGTGTGAGCTACCTCTCTCTTGTTTTTCTGTTTATTGTCTTCTGAGGCAAGGAAACCTCAAAAAAACCAAAGTTTTTCCTTCCCCGGGTGTGAATGACCTCACTGGTGCCTGTTAGCCTTTCTTCATTCCTTGTGACAGGTCACTGGGACATGTACCCAGCTCAAAAGCACAGGGTGGCTGTACGAGGGCATAGGGAGGAGGGGTTATATTTATAACGGAGTTTTACTTCTGGATTGCATCGGCTATTAACTTTGAATTTGCACATTTGGAAAAAAAAGAAAAACAGCTGACACTTGGGGGAAAAGAAACAACCAACCAACCATGAAGAAGCGATTCTTAGCTTTTTTTGGATGCTCTGGGCAGCCCATCTCAAAGCCATCAGACTGTGATCTTGTCTAAACCATGCTTGGTTGAGTCTTCCATGATTCCCTCTCCCTGATGGGCTGGCTCTCCTCAGTTATCACAGCTGTAATGGCACTGAAATGTCATTAGTCATTTACCAGCTAGAGAAATTACTCTACAGTCAACTCATTTGTTTCCTAATTTCCCGGATCACAGCAAAGTGTGAATGGAGGCTGCATGCAACACATAACAGAGCACGTGATGGACCTGGCATGGAAGTGCTTGTCCTAAATTGCTTTTCCTTCATGGGCCACCACATTAGTAGTGGTGGAAATCTTCAATCAAGCAATCCTGTGTACTCCAGTGGGTGTCTCATGCTGTTGATTCCCTCAGGGATATTTAGTGGTGCCTCTGGGTGAAATGGAAATGATTGTAAATACTGGATAAGTGAAAGGAAAGATGGAAAATGTCTGCTTTGAGTGCATCTGGTTGGTTCCACGCAGGGAAGTTGGCTGTTGTTTTATTGTGGCAGTGAAAGTGCTGCATTGGAGTGTGTTGCTTTGTTGTGGCAGTGAAAGTGCTGCACTGGGGTGATGTGCAGTGTGAGGGCTTTGCTGTGCAGAAGCTGGTGGTGCCAAGCAAGCTTTGCCTTTCCTGATGGAGGGAAGTTTTCCACTTTCAGTCATGACTTGAAGCTACAAAGGTGGGGTGAAAAAGGCACACACAAATTTTTCTGAAGCTTCAGCAAGGTTTGGTGACAGAAAATGGGCTGGAATGGGTTATTTCAACAGCGTAAACAGGCCACTGGTGCTTGTGGCTACAGCTGATTCAATAGTGTTTTGTTTTGTTTATTTTTTTCTGTGCAAAAAGCAATTTTTTGTTGGAAAACTGAAAAAAGGATCATTTTTTTAAATCAGAAAATGCAGCTGCGATGCCTTGTGAAAAGCAAAGTTCAATTGCTTTTATTCCCACTCTCTACAGACTGTCCTCCTGGTCACACCGGAACCCTCTGCAGGTGCTGTGGGAGGTGGGTTGGCCAGGGAGCTTGGGCTGCATCTCAGAGCAGGGACAGGAGGCGTTTGAGCTATAACTAGTGTAGGGCCGGGGGGGGGGGGCGGGGGGGGGAAGTATTTTAAATGCATGGAAGTACAAAGGAAGGGATGTCAGGGAGGAAATTTGATGAAAAAAGCCATATTTTCCGTGGAAATCAGAGCATATTTTGTGAAAAAGTTAACTGAATTGAAATCAAAGTTCTCCACTGAAAGGAAGTATTTACAAGAGTATTTCACCCATGGTTATCTGCAGATAAGAGGATCCTCAGAGAAGATCATCAGTATGAGACTGAAGTCTTCTGATTCCATCTCTTGGCTCCTGTGGCCGAGATCAACCCAAGGCCAGCCTTACCCACACCACCTCGGTTTTATATCTCACTCACATGATATTGCTTGACACATGGGATGTGCCAGAGCACTCTCAGAGGGTGAACTTAGTTTACATGTGAACCCATATTTCAGTTTGTTTTTGGAGTTATTGTTGAATCCTGGTGGAAATCCAGAGCCTGTTCTATCAGGTTATACTCACTTAAAATGCAAAACCAACAGCTGTGTGGAAGGACTTATAATTTAATTATTCACGAGTTACAGAGCTGAAGATATGTTCCATATTTTAGGAATTACATATTTTTAAATCAGATATAGTTTCCCCCCTCCTGTTTTTACCTTCCCAAATAAGCGTGTTGGAACATTCTTGATTTACAGAGGTCTCTCAGTTTGCTCTTTAAAAGTATCTGTCTGGTACATTTGTAGGAATCACTAACGGAAGGAAACAGAAGCTGTGATATACAGTTAGTCCTAATCACTTTGAGGGAAAAAAGATCTGCCCTTGTGAAAAGCATAAAATCTGAGTAAGTAACAAAAAGAGGTTTTTTTGCAAAATGCCCACCCCTGCCCAATGTGCTCTCAAGGCTGCCTCCCACCTGAGCTGCAGTTTAGCTACAGCTTATGGGAATTATTAAGACAACTGCCAAAGATACTTTGGCATCATTAATGAGCAATTACTGACTTCACCTCGGTTATTTCCAAGCATCTTGTCTGATCCTGCAGTTAGGGGAGACAGTGTAGCTCTCATACTTTTTTGGGAGCTGGAAATGCCTTCTGCCCCAGGAAAGCGCCAAGTGCAAATTTTGTGTTACATCCTTGGTGCCTCCCTGCTGCACACATCGGCACCTCTCCCTTCCCAAAGGGATCTGCCCAAGTGGGTGGAGAACACGGAGCTGCAGTGAGCTGTCCCGTAGATCCTGATGGGCGGAGGTTAGACTGGGACATCTGCTTTGCTGGTCTCTGTATGGCTTTAGCATAATGTATACTTGGGTGCTTACAGGATTTCAGTGGGATGCAGCCTTTTTGGAAGCATTGGCAGCATGGCTTTGCCTCCCCTTTTCCCACCTCCCCCCTTCTTATGCTATATTGTCTCTATGCAGCTTCATCACCGTTCCTGAACCTGGCGTTAGCCCTCTACAGCTCCTATAACTTCTTACAAAGGCTTCACTTCTCATGCCCTGATTTTTCTCATACCAGTGACCTCAGCTCCTGGCATGTATTCACCAGGCCTGTTCCTTGTAAGCGAGGGGAAGATCCTAAAGGATACACACAGCCTTCCTGAGAGTATTTTCAGCAATCGTAAATAACAGTATTTGTAATCAGCTTTATGTTAGAAGTCATAGTATTACATGTTTGGGTCTGTTACATCTTAATTAGCTATAAGCTAGTCCCAGGAACTTTTGCCAGTCCATGATTATTTATAATTTTTGATGTTTAGAAATCAGATATTTAGTATTTAGGGGGATAATGGAGGATTTTTGATGATTCTTTTTTCTCTCTGTTTACTCAGCAAATATATTCTCTAATATGTTTTAAAATATCAAATTTCTAGTATTTGAAAAAGCTGCAATTCCTGCTTTTAGGGGAAGGATGCTCTGCATTTGGTCTAGAACTACTGGGATTTTCTTTGCTTTTTTCTTTATTCTTGTTTTCTTTATTTCTCTTTTTTTCTTCTCTTTTTCTTTCCTTCTGTCAGAAGGTAACATAGAGAAAACCAAGCCAGACAATGATGATGCTGTTGCTGTTCTAATTGTTGTAGCTGGAGAAATTTGTGGTAAGGCTTGGCCTGAGCTCTATTTTGGACTGGGAGGTGAACAAGTCCTGGAGCTATCTTGACCATGGTTTGTTATCTGATTAATTCGAAGGGTCAAGGCTTTGAAGGGTGCTGTCTGGGGATGGCTCTTTGTAGGTCATCTTTTTAAAACTCCTTGGCATTACGGTCATGTCAAACATACTGATGGAGCTGAAGGTACCTTCAGCAACGTGAGGCAGTGGTACAACTTCCACTCCTTCGTGTGAGAAGGAGAGCAGGACAGGGGAGATGCTTCAGGTCATCTCAAAGGACATGAGATGCCTGCGTCTGGGCAACCAAGTTCCACCTTCGACCTCCTAAATACCCAGATAGAAGATATCACTGCTTTAACCACACTCAGAGAAGACTCTTGATAGTCTTTTGTGATCTTTGACAGCTGGGGGATTCAGCCTCAAGGCAAATATGGCCATCAGTTGTGCTAGGGGAGGTGTAGATCGGGTATTAGGAAGCATTTCTTCCCTGAAAGGGTGGTCAAGCACTGGAACAGGCTGCCCAGGGAGGTGGTGGAGTCACCATCCCTGGAAGTGTTTAGAAAGACATGTAGATGCAGTGCTTAGGGATGTGGTCTAGTGATGGACTTGGCAGTGCTGGCTTAATGGTTGGACCTGATGATCTTAAAGGTCTTTCCCAACCTAAATGACTGTGATTCTGTGGGCAGCTGTCAGCCCTGCCTGGCTGCCAGCCCAAGGCTCCCTTTGCTTTCTTGCCGAGTGCCCCCTCCCAGCTGCCATGTCCCCACAAGGCTGCCCCCACCACGCATGCGTGCAGGAGCCAGAGTTTCTAACCTACGTGGTGAAGGGCTGTTCCCACCTCAGGAGAGCAGGCAAGGCAGTGCTACTCAGAGTGAGGGGCACCCATGCAAGATGGCAGCAGCAGAAACTGAATCCCTATTCCCCTGGAGTCCCATCCCATGGCCACAGCCATAGCCCGAATGTCCCTTTTGCCACCAGGTGGAGCTGGGAGAGAGCTCCTTGGAATGGGCCAGCTGACAGCACCCTGGGATGATTGCACAACCCCTGTGGCTAACCCAGAGAGGAATTTTTGTTTGGTTGTTTAGTTGTTTCCTCCCCTCCCTCCCAGCCCAGGAACTTCATGTCTATCTTACTGAGAAATTCACTCCCCAAAATCAAAGGAGGGGGAATTACGTGTGGTTTCAATTTCAAAGAATGAACTTCCACTGAGGTGTAAATCTGGCCAGTGCAACCATTCCTTGGCCCGGCTGATTGTTGTCCAGGAGGAACAGCTAATGCAACGCTGCTGCTGCTGTGCATCTCATGCACGACTGCTCCGTTGGCTCCTCGCTCCTGCCTACGGTCACCTTGCAGCTTGGCACTGCCTTGCCAGGCTTGCTGGGAGCAAGGCTGGGCTCGAGCTAGTCTCATGGAGCTTCTGCCATCATCCCTCGGTAGCTCCTTGGGTGTCAGCTGCAGCGTTGCCGACCACTTCTGTTATTTCAGCCCTGAGCCAAGGTGCGTGAAAATGCTTTGCTGACGCATTTCTCCCATCTGTAAGAGGCTCTTAACCACAGTAGACTCTGAGACAGCTTCTCCTGCTTAACAGCTTGGAGGAGCCACTTACAGTGCCTGCCATGCCTCTCTCTAGGATGTATTTTTTGCCCTCCACCACCACCTATACCACAGTGCTTGTGTCCAGTCCAGTAGTTAACACAGGCCCAACTTGCATGAATAAAATCAGATGCGGCCATTCTTTGTTGGCCTCGTGATCTGCTGCTTTGTTACATTTGCCCTGGTGCTGAGGAACCTTAAAGATACTTAATATTATCATAAAGATACTCCATTATCAGCAGTGGAGAGATATTGCATGAGGTTTGCCAGGTCTCCACAGATGAAGTCAGCTCATTTCTGTCTGCCCCAGAAACATGCTGGGGAGGTCATGGAATAGTTTAGGTTAGAAAATAGTTTTAAGATCATCAAGTCCAACTGTTAACCCAGAACTGCCAGGTCCACCACTAAACCACGTCCTTAGGACCACATCTGTGTGGTTTTTTAACTCTTCCAGGGATGGTGACCCCACCACCTCCCTGGGCAGCCTGTTACAATGCTTGACCACCCCTTCAGTGAAGATTTTTTTCCTAATATCCAATCTAAACCTTTCCTGGTGTGACTTAAGAGTGTTTCCTCTTGTCCTGTTGCTAGGTATCTGGGAAAAGAGCTGACCCCCACCTGCCTACAACCTCCTTTCAGGTAGTGGTAGAGCACAATAAGGTCCCCCTGATCAACTTTAGGTCAGATGGTGATGGGCTATAAGCTGAAAGCCATTTGAGCAGGTGAACATAATGCTGTACCTGTGCTAATATCTACTACCTCTGAACAGGGCTTATCCCATGAGTCACATCTGCTGTAACATGAGTATTTGGGGGCCCAGAAAGGACCCAATTCACAAGCAGAAGGTCAGAGCATGGGTCCATTGCTTGTATGTGCTGTTAGGGGTTTGCTGGATGGATGAGGGCAAGCAGCTCAGCCGGCTGGATTACTGTCTGGAGCCAGGATTGTGGTACTGTGGTACTACAGGCCATCCATGGTCAGGAGCTGGTGAAATCAAACTAAGGTTCAGGGCAGGGTCCTCCTGAAGCCTCCTCAAGCAGGCTTTCATGTTAAATTATGCACCAGGAAATAAGGGAAGGAGATAATAAAGGAGAAGGTAAAGAAAAAGCGCTAGTCCTGGGACAGAATAAAGGTCAGAAAATACCTTATAGAAGGTCAGGACCAGGAAATGGAGCAAGCGTGGCTGAGACAAGGTCGGGTATGGGAGGTCATTCAAAGAGCCTTTTTTCTCTTGCCCATGTTGTGCCCAGGCAAACTTCCATTCCTGGCTGGGTGAAGCAGTGGCAGGTTCATCAGCTGATGGAGAGGTGAGGCACAGACAGGTGCATGGGTCTGGTCTGCACAGGTCCTAGATAATTTGGTGCCCTGTTCTCAGTCAGGGGAGACCCCACCTTGACCAAATGCTTCTCATCTGTACCTCCTGGTTTTACTTTGGGCTCACTATGAATTAACGGTGTAGGTGGTTTCTTGCCTGAACCGATTCCTGTGTGATCTTGGCTCCAGGAGCAGGCAGAGCCTCTGCTGTTGCAAAGCATGGAATGAGACAAGTAATTTGGTGGCTTGTTTTTATTTTATTAAACTGGACTGACCCTAAGATCTCTTGACTTCACCTCATACTAGTCCGTTCCCCTCCCTGTTTTTTATTATTATTATTTTTATTCCAGTGGGATTTGCTTTCCTTTTGTTATATTTTTTAGTGCTGTTGAATTTCAGCACTCAGTTCACAGGCTCTCCTTTGCTTCCTTCCAGCTCACAGACACTCTTAGTGCAAAGAGATGGAAAAGGAGATGTCTAAGGTGGAGCTGGGCTCTAGGGGACAGTTGTTGGAGCTTCCCTGGGCTTTGTTTCTGGGCTGCAGACCACCAGTTTTCCTGTGTCACACATGTGGGCATATCTTATGGCCACAACCAAGGATCCAAATCTTGCAGTAAAAAACACTCTCAACCTTCATTTCAGCTGAATCACATTTGGGGGACTCTCTCCTCCGACTGTGTGTGAGGGTGGCACCTCCTTCACCAACGATGACCAGTGAATTCCACGGGAGCTGGCAGACAGGCTCTGCTTCATGTTTGCAGTGCAGTGCAATGGCCTGACCCACAATTTTTTGGTGCTCACACATCAAGCAGGGCTGATCACCTCCACCCGTACCCTGCGTGCTGGCAGTGCCTGCCATGGTTGCTCCTGCCACAGGCAGAGGCTGACCCCTCAGAGGAGCCTCTCTAGATGGGACCTTCTCTCCCTGCGGCCTGGTCCCCAGCCCTTGCCCATTACCACATCTCCTCCATCTGCCAATGCCCAAGTACGTGGTGCAGCATTGTAGGGGAGGAGAAGTGAGACCACTGTCTGCACCTCCACATCACCAGTTCAAATGACCCTCACTGGTTAGCTGACATGGGGCAGAGGAGAGAAACATTTTCTCCCAAGGTGTTCAGTTATATTTACACCCAACCAATGTGTTTCTAGCCTGTATTTTTTTTTTCATTTTTGTTTCACCCAGCTGTGCCATTCCTTCCTCAAGCTGGTTTATTTCTTTTCCATATGCTTGACATCCTTCACAGGGCCGTTGGAAAGGCTTTGCAAGCTAGCATGGAGGTATCATAGGTAATAAAATGTACGTTACCGAATGCTGTGCAAACAAGTGAGGTCACCATGTTTAGTAAATCTGTTTTTCCCCCGGCTGAGGGTAAAACCTTGCTCTCTCAGAATGCTGGAAAGTCTAACGCCTGCCTTTTTTTTTCCCCTCTCCTTTTTCTTCTTTTACTCATGTTTAATTCCCTCTGTTGGTTCCCCTTGTGAATATCCCACCTATTTATCCAATGATTATTGTTGTTAGGTAACTGGCAAAGATCGACATCTTGGGGAGCAGCCTCCCAGCCCACAATACTGCCTTTTTCTCAGCCCTAGCAAAGAAGCTGAGGATCACTAATACCAGCTTTATTTTTGTTGGCACTTCCCAGAGCTGGAGCCACCCAGTCTTGCCTCGCAGAGTGCTTCTTAATCAATACTAAACGGCTGACAGTGCAAGCGGCTTCCCTCTGCAAACAGTGATTAATCAATGTTGGGGGGCTTTGGTTGTGGAGGGTATGCAATAAGCCTCTAAGATGAGAGTGAATGGGGGGCTGCAGGAATTAGCTTTTGGCAGAGGTGTGTGTTTATGGCAGGTATATGCTCACGCGATGTGGAGAGCAGAGGGATGAATGCTGACGCCCCATGTTGGTACCCGGGACCTGATACCGCTTGTGCCAGTGCTGAGTAGGAAAGATTCCTCCTGTTCTGGGGAGATTTTTTTGGTGTGGTTTTTTGCCTGTTGGTTTGATTTAGTTTTTTTTTTTCTTTTAGTTGTTTTCTTCTTCCCCACCTTCCCCCTCCCCACCCCCCTTTACCAATACGTAACAACCCACATCAAGCCGAGACTTAATGTTAAGTTCTGGAGTAGCTCAAGTTGTGTATTAACGCTTTCTTTTAAGGAAGATTTAGGTCCTTAACTGGATAAACATATTTAGAAAACAAAGGGTACAAAACCTAAAATTCTGAAAAAAATAGAAAGATTTGGCTCTATTTAAGTGCTTTGACTTTAGCTATAGGTCCTGTACTGCTCCTGAATGCACTGATCAAAAAATTCCTTCAATTTGAAAGGAATCCTTCAACTGCACTATAATAATTTTCTGTGAAATGCATCTTCTGGGAAAGGAATAGTTGGGCAGTTTAAATTCTTGGAGAACAGAAACAAAAAGCGCTCTTTCTGACCGTGATATTGCAAAGATCTGTCTGAGAGCCAATGGGAAATCTTCTGAAGGAATGTTTTCCTGTTGGAAAAAGCCGATTTGATAAAACTGAAATGGTTTGCAAATGTCAATTCTGAAAAACTTTCATTAAAAAAAAGGAAAGCTTTGGTTTTCAGTTTCAGAATGTGTTTTCATTTCTATTTTTTATTTTAGAGGCTGTAGTGTACTGGTTATATAGAAGCAATAAACCTTGAACTGAGTCCAAAAATTTGTCTTTATTGACACGAAAATTTTTATCAACTGCAAGTGGCCTTTTCTCTCAGAATTCAGTAGGAAATTTTGAAAATATTTTGCTTTCCTTTGGATCCAGACTAGAAAGATATTTGAAAGCATGGGATTTACCACAGAATGGAAAATTCGATTCGTCTCCAGCTACGGTGCTTGTAGGTAACAGGCGCTTTATGGTGCTTTTTAAAAAGGATACGGGAACAGATTGTGGAATAGACTTTCCAGGAACATGGTAGAACCCCCTGTTGCTTAAGGAATGCTAAAGCTGATTTGACAAAGCCCTGGAGAATATGTTCTTGAGGGCAATTTTATATTGGCAGGCAAGTGGATGGGTTGACTTAAGACATTCTTTATGCTTCCATGAAGGGAGGACAAAATGTTTATTTTGGTTTCAGGGTTTAATAGGTTTGGAGATATTTCAAGCTACTGGAGGCTTCAAAATTAAAGTATTCAGCCCAGATGACTTCTCCATATTTTTTTTTTTTTCCAGGAGGACCAAGAGCAATAGAGCAATCTGAGCAGTAACAAAGCTCCAGTTATCTACACAAAACCATTCTCATGTTACCCTTTGGGCCACAAAGCACTTTTCCACCTGAAGAATGAACTTTTAGAGGGGAACATTTTCTCCCCTCCACGACCGCACTATTGAATCTCCTTCAACCTTCAGTCAAATTGACATGGGAAAAGTTCAATCAGAGAGAAATAAAATTCCTCAAATGAATATTAAATCATCAGTTGTTTTCTACAGTAGGGATAGTGTCTCATGGCTTCCTTTTCTTCATTTCCATTGGCTGTTGACATTTCCCTGGGGCTTTGCAAGGAGCTGTGTTTTCTTCAGAATGTGAAGACTTTCTTGCCTTTCAGTTTTCCAACTGCACATCAGGAAGCCAAAGTCCTTGGAAATGTCGACTCAAAGGGGAAACAGGTGATGTGAACTTGCCATGAGTAAGGCTGGAGGGTGACTGCAGACGTATGGCGTTCCAAGAGCTTTATGTATAAATGCCGATCTGCTGGAGCATGAAATGACCATGCTGGTCTGTCTTTTTTTTTCCCCCTCCTGTTTTCCCCTTCCTTTCCTTTCCTGCCTTTTTTAATTGTGTGTGTCCTTTTCACTGCCCAGTGGATTGTGTGTTTTGGATAAGGAGACAACTTCTGCTCTCTCATGTGATGAGATTCAAGGACGGGTCCACCAAGAGCATTAGGAGAGCAGATAAACCTCGGGAAATCTCTGAATCCAAGTGTGAGTCATCAGAAGAGTTGATTTGAAAGGACAGCTGTACTAACATTGACTAAGATGCCTATTAAAAATATTGGCAGTCAAAGAAGGATCACTCAGTATTTGATCATCCATTTTGGAAATTAGCAAAACAATCCATAGAGATTCTGAATAATATTTTTATGTCAAGATAAGGACTTCTCATTTGTGGGTGTTTTTTGCATTTTATGATTTCCTCCCAGTTTTATTCAGGAAATCATAGAAACACAAAATACTCCTTCTTTGGTGGGACTGATATTTGAAACAAAACCAGAAGCCTAGGGTACATTTTGTAAGCCTAATTATGATTTTCCCCCATGATCCATTATTCTTTTTATTAGCCTGTGACAAAGTGCCTGAGGGTTCTGGGAAATGTGCAGTTAACTCCATGTCCTCTGGGGCTCAATTTGTGTGTGGTTTAGTGCCTGGGTAATGCACTGGGCTTGTGGGGCCATTGTAGCCTTTCTGGAAAAATCCTCAATGAAGAAGTCCTCCTTCCCATGGTACCAAATGGACATTGCAAGATACGCTCCATCTCTGAAAAGCCCCATGTTCAGGTGTGGTTTTGGGACCACCTCACAAAGTTTGTGCCTGTACATGGTGGTCCTAAGCCTCCGTGTATTTTACCCATCGGTAATGGCTTATTAAGTCCAGTAAGGTGGCTGTTGATGCAAAGCATTGTTGCAGATAAGATGAGGGGCAGTGTTGAACCTCAAACCCTTAAAAGAAGGAGGAACTGGCTGCTTCTCTGTGCTTGCTCCAGGGTGGGATGAGCCTTGTCCCTTCCATGCCAGGTAGAAATGCAGGGCAGAGTGTTAGGGTGACTTTGGTGAGGAAGGACCTGCAAACAGTTGCCTGGGACAAGGGTAAGCTTCTCGCAAGGGATTTTCCTTGAGTTTCCCTCCAGGGAATCCCAGCCTTCAGCCTCTGAAAGCTGATCCTTTCTACTTTCCCCCATAATGCATTCCCCTTGCCAGAGTGGGATGCAGCAGCACAGGGGCTTTGCTGCATGTCTGCTCACCTCAGAGATGTGGGGGTGTCAGAACTGGATTCAGTGTGGAGACCTCTTGGCACCTATAGATGTACCATTTCTATATTAGCCCACGTTCCTCACCCATCTGCTGTGTCTAGGGCTTGTTGGATACAAGGGTTGCTTTTGCTGTTTGTTTGAATACAAATGATCTTTATGATGAGAACAAAATCATTTTTAATGGGGAAATCATCTTCAACTGAAAAGATAAAAAGTGCATTTCCTGCTTTTTGCTGGAGGGAGGGGCAAAACCTCTTTGCTATTGTAAAGACCTAGTCCCGACGTTTCTTTAACTTAACAAATTAAAAAAAGGGTATGTGTGTATTTGTCCTGTGACTATAGCCCATTCTTTTCTTTCAGACAAGCAAGCAAATAACAGTTTAAGAAAGAAGGTACTTAGATTTGTCATTTTCTCACAGCTAGATTGCTTATGGTTTGTCAATGAAACTACAGTAGCTCAGTTTTCTGATGTAAAAATAACCTGTATGGACTGAACTCTGCTTGGTGCACGGAAAACTCAGCAGAAACAAGAGCACAGACAACCTTTGTTTGAGCTCT
This sequence comes from Falco naumanni, assembly GCF_017639655.2. Classification (NCBI taxonomy): domain Eukaryota; kingdom Metazoa; phylum Chordata; class Aves; order Falconiformes; family Falconidae; genus Falco; species Falco naumanni. The sequence continues at coordinate 60,201,911 of NC_054057.1, forward strand.
GTGCCACCAAGACCTGGCCTGCATGTTTGTGTGAGCCTGTGTGCAAATGAAAGCAGGGAGTGAGTACAAATAATATGAGCAGGAAACCTCCCCCCCTCCAAATACCATAGATGTGCTACTTTTTTATGAGCTTCATGTATTTTTCTTACACCAAGACAAAGCTGAGCTTCCTGAGCACTTGTCATGAAATGACAGCGATATATAGGCCCATGGCAGACCAGCCGAAGACCAGGTACATTTAAGAGTGACCAAGGATATATTGAAATTTGAATTTAGACCTCCCATGTCCAAGACAAGGTGCAGCCCACATGTGATTGCTGCTGGAGGGAGGGTGACAGTTTGATGGTGGTCATACCATAACAGCTAAGCTTTTGCTTCATCTTCCCAAGTTATCTTCCAAACAGGCAATCAGTCTTTGTATGTAAGTGCTGAAACATAATGGTCCTGGTGTTGTCCTCCCTGTCCAGAGGAGAGGAGCAAGGGACAGGAGAGATCTACATTGCTCCATTGCCCTTGCCTGTGCTAATACTCAAGAAACATCACTCTTTCTCCAGAGATGCTTTACATTGCTCTGGCTCAAGCCAGGCTTTCAGACCTCCCTCCAAGCATCCATGCGTTACAAAAAGCAAGGGTTATTTCTGCCTTTCCAGCCTTTGAGGAAAATGGGAAGAGCTGAATGATGAGTGAAGGAAACCATCAAAAGAGAACCAGAATTTCTTTCTTCCCCAAGGTACATGTTCTCACCAAAAGTCATCCTCCCCCTTGCCACTATGGTACCAGATGACACTCAGATCTGTGTTACTCTGATGAAAATCCATTTTCCCATAGTGCTCATGCTGACAATCTGCCAACAAAGGTTATTAGACGCCATCCACAAAGCCTGTGGCACATTGACCTGCTCTGAGGGAATCAAATGAAAGCCTATCCCCTCCCCAGCCAGAGCCCACCCAGCGAGCAGCAGGCTGGTGGGTTGACTAAACTCAAATAATTCTGTCCAGAAAACTACACTTTTAATGGATTAAACAACTCTGTTTTGTGGTCACCTTCTTAAGAGAGAAAGTCATTACAAGAAGAAAATGTTGAACTGTTGTATATTTTCATCTTTTGATTCGGAGTAATTTTTCTTTCCTCCCTGCCTTCTTCCTCTTCTGCTTTTCTGCAGAGAAGTAAATTTTGTCTCTGTGATATTTCTTTGGCTGAACATGATTCAGCACTGCCGGCAGTTTAAATCAAGGTAATCATGTTCTTTTAATGCATCCACTGGTCCCAACCCTGTGTACTACATATATATTTTTTTCCTAAAGTTTGGCTCGGACATCACTGAAATACTTCAGCAAAATATTGGGACTAATGTCAGGAATAAACCAGGGTTGTTCATTCCCCCTCTCATCCAAAGCCAAACACCTGCAGCTCTCCACAGGCCTCGGAGAAGACCTCGCCATCTAGAAATGCCCAGGCAGTACTCCTTCTCCAATGCTGTGCTGTTGCAAGAAGTGGATTCATTAAGGGGAAAAGCTCAAGTCACAGATTCCAGGAGAACTGCAGAGAGGAAAAGAAAGCCCACAATAAAAATCAAGAGGAGGGCCAGATCCTCAGCTGATGTCAGTTGGGAGGGCTGTGTCTGTGTCAAAAGCCATTGTGATTTATTCCAGCTGAGGGTTTGACCTGGGACCTTCAATCTGAGGCTCCTGCTTGCTATGCAAGGGTGTGGTATCAATGCTGCTGTTTCTCATGAGGACTTAAATATGGGTTCCTGGGTTCATTTTCTCCATGGCTACTGAGCTCTGCTGGTTAGCACCAGGGTCTGCTCAGTAGAAAGCAATGTGCTTGCTCTCTCCTCTGCCAGCCCACCCAGGCTGCTGTATGTTGTGGGTGATGGTGGTGGTGCAATGGGTTTGCCTCTTGAGAGGCTGATAAGGACTATGGGAACTCCACCAGGAAGGTGGGTAATATCAGATATCCAAGATATCTGTGCTTGTGCTATAAATCTGCTGTTTGCTGTCTGAGTAGCTTTCTCCTATCGCTTCGATGGCTCTGCACCAGCTAAACCTACTGGAAAGCAGAAATCCTCAGCTCATGTACAATATGTGATACCATAGTCATGCACTATGTTGTTTAAAGGACTAAACTGGTATCTCTGCGTGGTGTCAGACTGGATTATATGAGAAAACTGGCTGGAACTAAGAATCAGTGCAAGATTCTGCACCACACTCCACTGCTTGGGCAAAATGTTCCCTAGTTTTGGAACTTCTTATGTAGAAAGGAAAATACCTGCTTACCTCTATATAACCACTACAGGTGATTACCACTGTTACGAATAATGGCTTTGGTGCATAAATCTTGATATAAAGGAAATTATGTATATAGATGCATCTAAAAATACCTGCAGCTTTTTAAATTTTTGTGCATGTCTTTCTGCATATGACTGTATGAGAATATATCACGTATCAGAATATGAGGTCTGGAAATCAGCCTGAAAAGTTCAATTTTACACACTGTTTCTGTATGCTGATATCAGGGGGGCTGCATCAAGTCCTTGCTTGAAATGTTGGCTTTGGGAAATCACTAAAAGTTCCTGGGAAGTAACCAGCTCAAAGTTTCAAGGAATCTCACAGAGGGGCTATGACTAACAGAAAAAAACAAAGGCCAAAGCTGGCTTTCCCGCTAACCATTTATTTTCCCAGAGAAGTCCCTTATTAATTTTTATGGTGCGTAAATACCAGAAAAACCAGACACCATTAATTAGTGACTGGTTTTGGTCTTCATAGTCAACTCGGTTCAATCCAAGCCAAACTGGGTTAAGGTTTAGAGAAAAATACATATGTGGACAGAGTGATTTTGTTGTTTCTTTAATTTTTCTGAGAAAGTCTAATCCTATTTCAAGTTAGTGCAATTTATTTTTTTTTATTCCAATCACTGGGACCCTCTCTGATGAGACATTATTCTTCACATCTCCCCCATGTATTCGGTTGGTAGCTGGCACATATCACAGTGCTTTATGGATAGATACAGAATCCTGAGGAGGGAAGTTCATTTGTTTTAGATCTTGACCCAATACTTATTGGCTCAACAGGTGCTGTTGCACTGACTTCAGTGCACATCTTTAAGCTGGCAAGCAAGAGCCTTTTTGTGAAGTGCCTTGCTGAGACAGACAATGCTGGATGTGCAGTCCCCCTTGGCCAGCTCTTCCACTCCAAAAGCAGGAGACAAAGGTTCCACAGCAGATCCCTGCCCCATATCTGCACAGAGAGCTACAGCAGCAGCAAGAATTTGGGCTGCCAGAGTGGCATCAACAGCATGTTCCTCCTCTGATGCAGGGATCCTTGGACTTGCCCTTCATCCCTCATGCCTCACAGGGGCTATTAGCTGGAGGATGGATTTGGATGGGCCCCTCTGTTGTGAGTCAGGTTTATCATGGGAGACAGATTCTCTTGACCTGGTGTTTGGAGAAGGCATGTCTGACAGATGTAGTGACTGGTAGGGACTAATCTTCAGTTTATCTCTTTGCTATCAGTTGCTCACAGCTTTCTTCCTCATGTGGATTTTGTTTTAAGGCTTGTATGGTAGGCCCGTCCTTTAAAAAAAGCAGATAAATACACCAGGAATCTGATCTATGAAATTCTTGAACCTGAGAGGATTTGAGTGTAATGAGTTATTGGCCATTGGGACTGGTAAAGGATATTTCTCTGAGTACTGCATCTGCCAGTAAATCACTTGGAAGTTTAACTTTTAATCTCTTTGTATGTTGAAAGCATGGCTTAGGTATTGTGTTAACCCTTTTGTTGTCAGGCTGTATTTCAGCACTGTCTGTGGAGCTGGACACTAGCTATTTGGAAAGAACAGAAGCAGTAGAAAGCTAGGGCTTCCAGAGGTCTACAAGAGGTATAGAAAGGGCATTTAGTGAAAACTCAGTGTCTAACTCACTTAGGTCTGTTCAATGAAAGAAAGTCAAACTTAATTATCTAGGCCCAGTTTGGCTTGAAAGCCTTGGAAACTGGACCTACTGGCAAGATCACCCAGTGGTGGTATGGCTCTATAACGTGCCCTCAGCCCAATGCAAGAATATGCTTCTGCAGAGACCCAGTCTTGCGTTTGTGTCTAGGTCTTATTTCAGATCCAACATTTCCGTTCCAATTCCCACAAAGTCAGGATATCAATCCACCTTACAAGGTGTTTTTCTGTTTCATTTACTGTCAGATTTGATGATAGTTTAGATGGGTTACACCTAATGCTGATTTTTGGTGTAAAATTCATGAGAATCTCTCCACTCATTTGGAACAGATTTGTTTCATTTATGGAGAGGGCATTGATGTTGTGTGAGTAGCTCTAGCTGAGAGAGGAGCCTGTTACACATGTCACCATGCATATGGTGACTAATGACTGACAATAGCCAATTTACAAATTTACCTGCCAAATAATGAATTGATGACATGGAGGACCTCCTTGGTAGAGCCTCTCTACCTCTATTAGCTAGAAGAGTGTGTGTGGTTGGCTTGAAGAGGTGGGTAAGGTTAGGACTGAAAGTTGCTGACTTCTCCACCCACAAAAGGAGGAGGTGGGAAGGAGGTAGAGTAGCACGTTTTCTGCTTCACCATGCTGTGGTTACTTTCTTCTCCAGTTCTCTGCATCCCACCTCATTCTTACTCCCAGATGTTGTGCAGTACAGCCACCAACTGATGTTGATCAATCCATACAGGTAGGTTTGGTTGTTTTTTGGGTTTGTTTGTTTTTTTTTTGTTTTGGTTTTTTTACCACTCTCTGCTTAATGAAATAGTTATTAAATAAAGGAGCCAATTCCAGAAGCCAATGTAAATCGGAGCACAGAAACGCAGTGGACCAAAAGCATTTTGCCTACAGGCACTGCCAGCTCTTTTGAATGAGAAGACAAAGTGAAAATTGGAGGTCTGTGTGTTTAGACCACAGAGCTAGGAAAATGGAGTTGACTGAATGTATGTTGGTGAGAAATGGTGTGAAAATTACATGTCTTCCAGGCTCAAGCACAGCTGTAGAGCACCCAAGGGTATGCACTGCTCTGGGTTTCTGCTATTCTTGGCTCTCTTAGTACCTCTTAAGTGGCAGATGACATCTTGAGAGTCTCCATACGTGACATGATCCGTGTGCTCTGTAAAAACTCCATGCAGGATTAACGTGCTGTTTGCTTAGGAGAAAACCTTGAGGTCTTGGAGAGGCTGAAACTCAGTGTCATTCAGGGGAATTCACTCACAGAAGTTGCCTGAGTGGAGCGCGCAGGAATTTCAGAGCCTTGGGAATGGCTTGTGCATGTTCAGCTTGACCTTATGTACATAGCATGTGTGATATTATACACAGCAGATGAGCAGATTGTGCAAGGAATGCTGTAGGCACTTTTAGTGGGTTGGTTATTACAGGGGGATAAGAGGGGTAAATGGTCTCTCTGGGACGAGCCTGCCTTGCTTTTCTGTTCTACGCCAGTGATGAATAGTACGTGTGTGGGCATGGAGATCTCTTAAAGAGGCTGGTTTATAGCCCGGCGACCTTACCAGTAATACTGCACTTTTTTTTTTTTTTTTTTTTTTGTGCTTGCCTGAAATTTCTGTTGACATTACAGTTTAACTGAAGACAGACTGGTTTGTGGCTTAGGAGCTCTAGGTGCAAGTCCCAGGTGGGTTTCTGGACAAGCCACTTTAACCTCCCCATGCCTTGGCTTTCTTCTCAGGAGTGAAATGTTTTTGTTTTAAGCAAAACTTGTTTTCCTTCTAGATTTGACATTTTAGATGGAAAATTTCTAAAAGTTGGGGGTTTTGTTGGTTTTTATTTTTCCGGTTCCAGTTCCTGTTGGAAAACTTTTTTTTTGGTGAAAAACACAACTTTTCCCATAAAGCATTCTGAACTCTACCAAAGGAAAGTGCGATATAAGGTCTATTATTCTTGTGGTGCGTTTGGGGTCAGGATGCACTCATTGGTCACGTAGCCTTTCCCAGTGTGTTCTCCTGGAATGGGAGTGCTGATGGGAGACAAATCCTCAAAGAGATGGTTTGGGGTTTTTTTTAGTCTATTTGTTTTTTAAACATTTCTAACCTCTTCTTAAATTCAGGCTTCTGCTCTCTTTTTTTCAACTGTTTCCAAAGGGAGGAATCCCAAATCCATTTCTTAATACCTTTTTTTTTCTTTAATGTAGAAGTACCACACACAGCTCTTATTACCCTCCTTTACCTCTCCCCCTCCCCCGTCTTCATCCTCTCCCCCGGATCCCTCCCAAACACTTGGGTTTGGCTCATTCTCAAAGCCAGTTTGGTTTTCCTTCAAGAAGCCTTTCTGCAGCTCTTGTTGCAAACCACACATTAGCAAGGCAATGAGCTTCTCCAGCCCTCTTTGCTCCTCACTAGCTGTTGTGAATCCAGGAAAAAAAAAAAGGGGGGGAAAAAAGAAAAAGATCTGTCCTCAAGAATAACAAACACGCTTCCCCTGTCTGCAGACCTAAATGAAAAAATAGGATGTTCAGATCCTGAACCAGAGGTGTATCAGATTAGCAGCCCTGAAGTCCGTACCCTGATGGCGATTTGCAAGGAGCTGTGCAACTGAGTGCCATGACGCTGAACTCTTTTACCTACCCTTTTGTGGATTTGCTGCCTGGTGTGGAGCAGGATCCATGACCTGCATGGGAATGTTGAGCTTAGAAGGGAACGTGGAGTGTAATTGTCCTTTGTTTTTGGCTGTGCTGTAAGCAAAGCCCTCGTGTGTGTCTTGCAGAAAGGAAGCAAACCCAAAGATAGTCAGGGCTGATTTGCTTTAGTTTATTTTGTTTAATTTACATGAATGAAAACCAAGAACAAAATGGCTTAAAATGGGGCATCTGAGCAAAGAAGCAAGAATGTGATCAAGGAACATGAACAGAGAGTAATTTTATGGCAGCTAGTGGTGATTCTTCAGTACATGCTTGTACCCAGTGCTCAGATCTCCAGCTCGGACTTCTGTTTTCTCCCTTGCCATCAGACTTGGTAGGGAGTCAGGACTCTAAGCAAGATGCAAGGAGCTTTCCCAATACCACAGTAATGAAATCAAATTATTAGTTAGATGTCTGAGTTTATAGTTGGGAACGTATCAGTGTATTCATCTACAGAGAGGAAGACTGACTGTGTGCAATCTGACTTGGAAGAGCATTCTGTAATTTAAAAAACACTGTAACCTTCACCAAGAAGCTAGTCCCCCTTCCTTACCCTCTCTCCTCCAGATTGCTTGAATAACTTTAATCATTCCACCCTGTACATGTCAGAGAAGGAAATTTTATCTTAATAAAAATAAAAAAAAAAGTTATCAAATTTATTCCCATGTGATATTTCCATCTCTTTTCCTGAAAAAGCGTATTCCAGAATAAAACCTCCCAGAAGCTCAACAGCTATCTGGATCCTTAACAAATTTTTGGCGCTGTTCCTTGCTTTGTCACTGCTGCTGGTTGAAAAACCCTACTAAAAGCAGCCAGACCGTGGTCAGGCAGTGTTGTAGTGCCTCACTCCGCACCACGGGGAAAGGCTGTGCTGAAGCCATCACTGACTCAGGTTCCCTTTTGGTACACCTCAGAACCTTGAGGTGTTCTTCAGGTCACAACTATCAATGTTGACTTTCAAACCCAGGTATTTTTGAGTGCTGACCCTCCTTTTTTCTCTTTTTCCTTTTGTGGCTGATTTTTTACTGTTTACTCTGGGTTGTCTGTTTCTCCTTCCTCTGCCAATAATCCCTCTTGTTCCCACTTCATTGTGTGCATCCACAGCAGCACCTTGATGTAAGACTTCATGTTGTCTGATGACTCAGATACGTATGGTCTCATGAAATTGGACTAACATCCATACAGTGGAAAAAGAGTGAACTATTTCAGCAGGGAGATTATGGGGACAGAACTGGCTTGTCCTAGACACTGTCACCCATGGAGATGGACCGATGTGTTGAGCCTGCTGGTAACATGGACAGAGGGAGAGCTTTACTTGTCTTACAGCATTATCAGTCATCCCACAGGGAACATTATTTTTGGTCACCACCAAGCTCATCCACAGAGGAGGGCTGTTGAGAGCCGTTATGAAGCCTCCTTGCTCCCTTTATGCTGTGGGACTTTCCCACCCCACCCCCACACTGTTGCCCACCTCATTTCAGCTCCTCCCTGGCTCTGATGGGGACAGCTACTGTTCTGACCCCACCGCCTGAGTGATAAATTCTTGATAAGAATCATGAGCAGATAACTTTTGGGAGGGCACAGGGAGTGGTGTGAAGCCAAGGAGAGGAGATGGAATTACCATTTTAATAAATCGCTCCAGAGCCCCCCCTGCTCTTTGGAAATTTCTGTATGTCCCTGGAAAAAAACACTCAAATCTATTATGGTTCCTTTTTGTCCTGTCTTTATCTCCCTTGCAATGACCTCTGTTTCCTTTAGAGTGAATGGGTTTTGCACAATGAGTGATATTTTCTCTTCCACCCATCCTTTCCTCATTTTTCAGCCTGCCGTGGAATGCAGGATTAGATGTTGTAATGCAGTATTAGGAGCCATAAAGGTTAATATCCTGCCTTCCAAAGTCACTCTTAGGCTCATAGGCTTTGCTAATGAAAGAACATCATACCCCTCCCCTGCTCCCCCCAAAAAAAAGGATTTAGGTCAGGGTCTTGTCTTGTCAAGGGTGAGAAAGGGGGAGGGAAATAATAATGATAGATAAATAAAGACCAAGCCCTGTCCTGCCATACATAGGATTCAGGAGCCCTTTTGCATTTGAGACACCCAGCAATTACTAGCTAATCCATTTGGCAAATGCAAGATGGTGCATAGATCAATTCTTCCCAGCCCAGTTTTTTTTTGTGTGGGGTATGTTTGCTGACTGAATTAAGGAACAAGCAAAGAAAATACCCTCCTTGTTTCCTTCAAGGCAGCAGAGTAGCTGGACAAAGCTGCTGGCTCTTTGGGCTGTAGCCTCAGGAGATGGAGGCTGCTGAGCCTCTGGATGTCTGGGAAGGCTGAAGGAGCAGCGGTGTTTTTGGGGGAACATGCCTGCCTGCACCTTGGCGCTGCATTGGCCCCCTCCCTGTTACAGGAAACTAATCCCCTGTGATTTCATCTGTCATTGGCCACAGTTCAAGGCAGGCTTAAGCAGAAGGCTGGGGGGAGGAAGGAGATCATGTGTTAGAAGAGGATGGTGGGAAAGCGTGAGATGGCACACTGTTGAAGCCACCTTGCACTGTAACTCAGGGACTTGATTCTGGAAGGCTCTGGAACAGCAGTGATAGGTGTTGGCATGGGGATGTGAATTTAAGCTGGTGAGGTCTATTTTCCAGTTCCCTGGGGGTCCTGGGAAGGCTGAGGCTCTCCAGAGCACCCAGGAGGGATGTGTGGTTTCCAGTTTATGGCAGCCAAGGGTGGAATGGTTCTTTAGCCCTGCTCTGCTTGCTCATCCTCACCTCTGTAAAGGAGCCCTCTCAGAACTACAGAGGACTACAGTTGCATGTGCCCTTTGGAAAGCAGCATGCCTTGTATCTTGTCTGACCCATGTGCTAAAGTGAAGCAGATTGAATTTGGAGTCAGCATGCTGGCCTGATCCCATAGGAAATACAGGTCTGAGTTCAGCTTTGTCCTTAAGTCCATAGCTGTCAAATAGATGCTTTCGGTGTGCTTTTTCTTCCTACTCAGAAAACTGAGAAATAAAGCTGGTCAGCTGAACCTTGCAGGAAGCCGAGGAGTTGCAGAGGCCAGAAGGTAGGAAGGAGAGATTCCTATAGAATAAAACCCTCTGCTTCATGATAAATCTCAGAAATTGCTCACTGACTCTGGTTTCCTCATCTGATCTGTTTTCCCAAGCACCAACCTACAGCTAACTTCTTGGGCAGCTTTTTCAGGCTCTGATGGGAAATTTTATACTGAACCTTGACAGGCTTTTAGGCAGTATCTGCCTGGAATCCAGAGGGTTTGTCTCCCTCAAATGTCATTTTCCCATTAGAAACAAATAATCAATCAGCCCTTTGGAACCAAGTGGTGCCCCACCAGGAAATTCCGAAACAGCCCTATCTGAGTGGCAGACAGGAGAAAACATTTGCAGGTTAGTTGAGCAGAATTGTTATGCTCTACTAAGAAGTTTTGATTCTGCCAGGTCAGGAATTTTTAAAGGAGAAAATCTCCAATAAATTATGATATGTCCAAAGCATAATAATAGTTCAGTTTGCTCTGGTTATTTTATGAGTAATTTCATAAAATAAGAACAGTCCTTACTCCTGCTGTGGACAAGACAGCCCTTGTGCCTGTTGGGGTACTTGAATTCCTATAATATTCTCAGGAAGATAGGTCTAAATGATCCACAACTATCCAAATATGTGCAGTTAAGTATGAAAATGAGTAATTTTAAGTGTTTAGAATAACTGTAAAGTGATATTTCAAGGCTTTTTGCTTCTTTTCTTGGTTACAGTGTTTTAACATGGAGAATATTCCTTGAGATTATTATCAGTAACTTCAGAACTGATTTCTAGAGCTGTGTGACTGATAAATCAGTAGATAGATAAACCAATATACTTAAAAATGCCTGAGGTGTCAGCACCATGTCCCACAGACTCCTGTCTGTCACTGCCCTGTTTGTTGGTGGTTTTTTTTTTTTTTTTTTTTTTTTTTTTTGGCAGAATAGGTACATACATTTCTCCATGAGAAACAGTCCACAGTCACACTTAGTTACACGAGTCCTGTCCCAGCAGGCACTGGGTCACTTAGTTTCACAATAAAGTTGGATGGACTTGGAATATTTAAGAGGGATTTTTTCATTCTCGGATTTCCACAATCCTCATCAAGAATCTGCTGGAGGCTCCACTCTGGGTATTAAAAATAAGTTAGCACCCAGCTCAGCAACTTCAGTAAGCTGCAGTGATCTGGTGGGAGTGACAGCGTTTCTCCTACCCAGCCATGGGAAGTGCTGTAAAAAGTAGGGAGAGTTTGAAATGAAAATCCATGATTGATGGTGCTCACGAGGGCCATATACCTAGAATTACTCCAGCATTCGTAAACTTAGGACATTCCACTCAACAGCTCAGAGGAAAGGTGTCCCTTTGACACCTTGGCTGTCCTCCAGCTTAAACTCCATGAAGACCTCACACAGGGCCACAAAGAAGCCAAATGAACATGAAATAACCTGAGCCTGAGGCCATGGCATGTCAAGACCCGAAGGAATGACGGAATGGTTATTAGTCTGGGAGAATTACTTGTTTCCATGAATGTTGTGTACAGTGCACATCTGTGAGTTTGATGCTATTCATAATGTGAGATTATAGCCCTGTACTGATGGCTTGGAGACCTTAAACCTTCTGATTAGCCACAGGGCTAATAGCCTGTACCAACACAGAAGGAGCTCTCCTCCATCCTCCCCCACTGTGGCTGGTTCAATCCTGCTGCAGGGGAACCTAAACTGCAGGCAAAAAAGCCATGTTGTTTTTCTTAGTTTCTTCTACTGTTGCTTGTCTACTTAGATTCCCTGGCCAGGGCACTAGCCAAATCCTGCCAGTGCTACTAACTGGCTACTCATAACTAAGAGTTTACTACCTCCCTACAGAGAGCAAAAGTTTCCCCCATACACTTCGTCTATCTAGGTCCTGGATTTGACGCAAGACCTGATATGGGTTATTGACTGGTTTTCTCCTTGGGAATTTACTAGCTCATTTGACAGGGGTGACTGAAGACACGAATAAATAGTTTCAGCTGTGATGGTCCTGAGAAGGAAGAAAACAGAATACACCATGATTTGTCTTTGCAGCAAGTTTTGCAGTGTTTTTTTCTGGACACAGCTCATGTATTTTAAGGGGACATTTGTGAATTTGGAACTGATTCTTGGAAAACTGCAGTATGTAGGAATTGTAAGAGGGTAAAGAAGATGAGAGGGTATAGTTAATGTGTTAGGGTGTTAGCTGCACCAGGAGATCTCAGGAAATTATGACTTTGTGCAGCACACCCTGGTGATGATGGATAGGCTTTGTCTGATGACTTTAGGGATCAAATGTTTCTGTTTGAAGAGAAAAGATATAGAAAGATCCCAAATGGAGATGGAAAGGAGGGTCAAAATGAAGTGTCCAAGAATGTGAGCAGAAATGGCTCATCAAGCACAGCTTCCATCAAGGGCCTCTTCTGCTTCTACATTCCCCAGATCAGCTTCAAGCTCCATATATCTCTACTATTACTGCAATTCCCAAGCACAGCTGAGTACATCAGCACAGAGAGCACAAAGGAATTAAGTAATTTACGGCACTTTCTGATCACTTCATGTGGAACTTACCACAAGCCCATTGTGGGTAATGGAAAGAGTGAGGGGAAACCCTTGCTTTCATCCCAACTGGTCCCATGTTCCACATCAAATGTGGAATTTAAGAACCAACTCTCAAGAACCAGCCTTAAATCTAGTCTTAGCCTTTCTTTTGGATTTCTTGTTTTTCTCCTTTGCTATATTTTTGTGCCAGCCCACTAGACAACCAGAAATGATGAACTTTGAGGTTTTTTGCACAGCTCCAGTGGATTAGACCTTGGATAAATTGGCTTGATCACACATGTGGTGTTGGTGAGCTGGGGAATCAGCTGGGATTTGAGGGCTGGATCTGTCCACCAGGTCAATTCCCTCTAACCTAATGCATTTGACTTAGAGAGATGGCTGTGAAGGCAACTCATGGAGTCCAGCAACTAAATACGTCCTGTCATTTGCCTAGATTATAACTGGCCAGAAAATAAATGTCAGCATTTGCTGTTACCCCATCTGTAGAGCTTCTGAGAAAGACTCCCAGTATTGACATCCAATCCACACCACCTAAAAAGTTGGATCCACTTGTCTTGTGGAAAATGTAATGTAAAATACTCTTCTCCTATTTCTTCTGGATGGCTAGTTTGAGAGTAGGGTACTTTGGCTGCAGTGGTCAAAGGCTCTAGTGTGCTAACAGGGATGGATGTGAAATGAATTTGTGGTCTCACTCTATTTTGCAGTACACTCAGGGGCTGTGTCATCCTTAACAGTTGGCACTAATTGTCAGGGTATTCAGCAGAGAAGCCAAACCTTGCTTTTTGTAGGGGGTTAATTAATGGTCTTTGCAAAACAAGATGCAGTGGTTAGGAAGCGGGAAGAAGTACTATGCTCTGACCCTGATTAAGTGTGGATTTGTGGATTAAGCAGTCTCCATTTCTGAACCTCTAGGAAAACCAAAGAAAACAAAGTAAAACAAGGCAAAGACAGTCGCAGAAGCTTGGAAAAGACCCTTAAGATCATAGAGTCCAACTGTTAACCCAGTGCAGCCAAGCCCAGCACTAAACCATGTCCCTAAGTGCCATGTGTACATGTATCTTAAATCCCTCCAGGGACGGTGACCCCACCACCTCCGTGGGCAGCCTGTCCCAGTGCCTGACCAGCCTTTCAGGGAAGATGTTCCCCAGCCCCCAATCTAAACCTGCCCTGGGGCAAGGTGAGGCCGTTTCCCCTTGTCCTGTCACTTGTTCCTGGGAGCAGAGACCGACCCCCCCCTCGCTGCACCCCCCTGTCAGGCAGCTGCAGGGAGCGAGCAGGTCCCCCCTGAGCCCCCTTCTCTCCAGGCTGAACCCCCAGCTCCCCCCTGAGCCCCCCCCAGGCTGGTGCCCCAGCCCCTTCCCCAGCCCCCTGCCCGGCTCTGGACACGCTCCAGCCCCTCAGGGTCTGGCTGGTGCTGAGGGGCCCAAACTGAGCCCAGCATCCGAGGGGCGGCCCCCCCAGTGCCCAGCGCAGGGGGACGGGCACTGCCCCGGCCCTGCTGGCCACGCCGTGTCTGACACCAGCCAGGGCGCTGCTGGCCCCCTTGGCCACCTGGGCATGGGGGGGCTCGTGCCCAGCTGCTGCCCCCCAGCCCCCCAGCCCCTTCCCCGCCGGGCAGTGCCCAGCCCCCTGCCCCCAGCCTGGAGCTCCTGGGGCTGGTGTGACCCCCGGGCAGGGCCCGGCACGGGGCCAGGGTGACCCGCACACAGCTGGGCTTGGCCCCTCGGCCGGCCTGCCTGCCCAGACCCCCTGCAGAGCCCCCTGCCCCCCGGCAGGTCAACAGTCCCCTCTACTGTGGTGTCATCTGTAACGTACTGAGGGTGCCCTCGATCCCCTCATCCAGATCATATATAAGACATTAAACAGCACCGGCCCCAGCACTGAGCCCTGGGGAACACCATGTGTCACCAGCCACCAGCTGGATGTGACTCCATTCACTAACACGCTTTGGGCTCAGCTATCCAGCCATTTTTTTATCAAAGAGCATACCCATCCGAGCCACGAACAGCCAGTTTCTCCAGGAAAATGCTGCGGGAAACCATGGGGAAAGTCATAACTTTAAAAAAGAAAAGAATCTCTGTAAGAAAAGTTAGCAGAATTTACCATCAAAGTCTGAAAACACTTTTCAAGGTAAGGTGATTACTAACCCAGAACTAGCAGAAACTGAATTCTGCTTGTCCATCTGCCCTCAGCTCAACCTATGTGTTACATCCACTGATGCCCGTGGATGTGTACTTCAACTCCTGTTTGAAGCTTGGTGAAGTCAATGAGCAGTTCTCCAGATACGTTAAAGGCTACGAAGGCAGAAAGCCATCTATGCCTTAGGACACCCAGGCAAGAATAGCTCCTTTGGGGTGTGCTCCATGAGGCTCTAAGGGGACTTGGGAATCAACACAAAGAATGGAAAAAGATATTTATTGTCATGCTGTCTTTTTTATACCTACATCAGTGCCTTTCCTTTCCCCTTCTCCCATTCCCACTTACAGATCAACCCAGACGTGGCAGTTTTGTTACACCTTTGATCATTAACAAGAGCAAGAGGTACCAACATCTGCTTTGGAAAAGAATGCTCCAAAATACTCAGGTCACCCAGGAGCTGAAGGCTGACGTGGAGCATGTGTAAGAGTCATGGGCTGAATGAAACACTGGTATCGGGAGGATGGAGTGGGGACCTACCAGCCTGGATGTCATGCTGAAAGGTGGCAGATTCCTTCCTTGACTGCTCCTCTGGCCTTCCACCCCAAAAATGGGGTGGCTGGGTAGAAGTGGAACGTAGCAGTTCAAGTCCGATTTTGGTTCTTAGCCCAGCCTGGTGTGAGTCTTTTGTCATTGGCAAGATTTGCCCTAGATTTACCCCCAAAATAGCTGAGATTAGATTTGAGCCTCTGCGTGGGTCACACAGTTAACAGCTGATATGATCAGGTCACTCCCAGATTATGGTTGGTTATTGTGGCAACCGCAAGATGTAGATGACTTGTCTGCACTGCATTCACCTTGGAAGGCTTTGTGCTCCTCAACCTACTGCTTTGTAAAGGCAAAGGCTGGAAACATTTTTTCTTGGCCCAGATTTTCCCAGGGGCTTTTCCACTGGTTAAATTAGAAGTAAATGTTAGTAATAGTTCTGCTCATCCATTTATCATTTGATTTATCATGAAGGATTTAATGCACTCAGGAGATTTTTAGCTTCTCAAACTGGCACCACATCCTTCTGACAAGTCAGTTGTCTTGACTCAGTTTCCCCGACACAACCTGCCCCCCCCCCCAAAAAAAAAAAAAAAAAGGCACGTGCTGTCATCCTTGTTTTGTAATATTGTCTGTGACTTTAAAGGTCTTTGCTTTATGGTCCTCAGCAGCTTGCAAGGTGTGGCAGAGGGCACTAAGTGCTTTAGCACCTCAGCACTCCACGCTTCATGATGACAAACACATCGAGCAAGTTGGGCAAGAGCACTAAAATGCCAGCAATTTAGCTGACTTCTGTCCCAGCATTTCAGATTTCAGGAACTACTGGTCTGCTGTTCAGCGTTTTTATAATGAAGCTGGTCCACTGGGTGCCAAAGGCTTCCCTTCCAGAGGAAGGGAAGGAGACAGTTTGACTAGGAAGATCAAAATCAAAGCTGGGACTCAATCCAAAATAGAATCATATCTATTTTGAGAATTTGATTTCTAGTTTTAATTAAGGAAATCTTTGGATCATCAAACAGCCTTGTGGCTTTGTAGAAAGTACAGGAGGCTCTTGATTCAAGGGTTGGAGACCTGACCCCCTCCTCTGTGGCATGGTGGTGGGATGAGGATTCTTTCAGAGAGAAGTCATTGGCACATCCCGGGGGAGCTGGTTTTATGGGCTGGCTCTGACCACCAGCGGTTGACTGGGGGGAGAAGGGTTTCTAGGATGGTGTCAGCAGGGTGAGGTTGACAAGCCTGTTGTGACTTGCATGGGGAAAGTGGTTTGTCAGAGCTTTAGTGGAAGGGATAGTTGATAGGGATCCTTTGTGTGGTTAAATACCAGCCAGGCTTTGCCTCAAAGGGGGAGGTATTCCGCTTGGGAGGGAACCCAACGGCGTTAGTAATGCTGTATGACAGTATACACAAATCATCTGCTTCTGGTATGAATGGTCCTGCAACCCTTGACAGCAAGCTGCTGCTGTATTTGGAAACAGTCTTACTCATGTCTCCGGGATGCAAATGATACAGCTCCTGGCTCCCCCTTCGCCCTGTATCCTTACGTTGCACAGGGCCAGAGGCCAGGGCTGTGCTGTGCCCATGCCATGTGGGGACGGCCTAAGTGACAAGCAGCGCACAGAGTGGCTAAGGATCTGATGCAAGGGCAAGAGCCTGTGGGAGTGGTGCCGGTGGAGGGGGGCTGAGGTCTGCGGCGGTGCTTCTGTGCCAGCTGGGGCTGGGCTGGACACACAGGGCAGCCAGCTGTTGCTCTGCTCGGGAACGCACCCTCTTTTCCCTCCAGATGTTCCTGCTCCCCAGCACAAATGCAACCCTTACCCTCCAAAATGGATCAATATTCTCCAACTCCAATATTCAGTTCCCAGGGCCCCTTTGCCAGGGTGGCGATCGGGGAATTAACTGGGTGGATGTTTTGTTTAATAATGAAAATGTAGATTTATAATAATATGATCAGATCTCAAATAATGAGCTCAAATTTTTTCCCCCTTATTCTTGCTTTCCAGGGAATGCTGGCAGGTTTGGCTCTATGCATCATACCACAAAAATCTCACTCCTCCAGAAGAGGGCTAATACACGAAGGAGCTTTTTACTAGGCTGATGTATCACACATGCTTTATGTATCAGCTTGAATTTCTTTAGTCCAGACAAAAGGATCAAAGACACAGGGAGGGGCAGGCATTTGGGGGAGCTTTAATTCTTGCAGACGTGGAGAGCAGGGCAGCGTAATATGGCTAGAAAGGCTCAGACATAGCCAAATGTAAGAAATGGTATTTATGAGCTGTGCTTAGAAATCACCGCTGAAGCTTGTGGAGCAGCTGGTGTCACTTTCAGCTGACATTCATGCAACTGAAACACATACAGCACAGGGAGGAGTAGGAAATACAAATTATGGACAAAGGTTTGGTGGATACAGGACCAGGAAATATGCGTTATGTGGTCCAGGTTGCTCTTTTATAGATTTATGTCATATTATCTAAGGTATTAATCCCAAGGCTGAAATGCTGCTGGGGGTGGGAGTAAATTTATATGTCTTCAGCTAAACTATTCTTCCAAAGGACACTATTACAGGCTCTGCCAGAGGTGTCCGCCTTTCAACAGGTAAACATCTGAGATCCTGCCATTCTTCTCCATCTCTGAGTGTGTCCTACAGTCACACTCTGAACTCGGAGAGGCTACTGTGAAGGAACACCAGCGGTATATATTTAACAGCAATAGGAAGAAGGATGTCTGTAGGAGGAGCTACCCAATAGTAGTAATTTAAAATTTATTGCAAGTCCCAAATATTTAAGAGATTTTTTTCCAAACATGATTTACAAGGTTTTCTATGCTTATTAAATGCTTGTTAAGAAACTGCACAGTGCCTTGTTTTTGAGTTTTGACTCGGAAACATTAACACCCACTCAGTAGGGTTTCGCATACCGAGCCCTGGATCTTAAGCCAGTTTAATATATTCAGGAGAGTCTAGGGAAGAACAGACCTGCAGCCTGCTGTCAGTCAAGCTGGTGGCAGATGGACACTGTCCCAGTCCTCCAGTGGGGCAAGCTTTCTGCCTGGCCTCAGAAAACCAAAGAAACAGCTTTTTATGGTGAGGTATGCTGTGAGGATGAAAGGTTCAGCAAAGCATAGAGTTGTCCCCAAGCTAGCAATGATGTGACAATGTCAACAGGGTTTGGAACAAGGCGCTTTATTCCCTTTCAGTGTGGTTGATAAGTAGCACCCCTCCTACCCATGCAGTGGCCAGCAGGCTGTTAGACTGGAGTCTATACCTTTGCATGGCGAAGGGCTGTATTGCGTGTATGCATTAGTTCACCCCCGTGGTAACTCAGGCCTCTCTGGAATGTTCTTTCCTGGTTGGTATAGGCACCCCCACCTCCAAAACCGCCACCAGATCAACCATAATGAATGCCCCAAAGGTGGAAAGCCTGAGCTAAGCCATGGCCAGCCTTCAGCGGGGACCTGTCCTGCTATATGCCGAACAATACCGAAGGACACCCTGCAGAAGGCCGCAGGGCTGCTGAGGGGAGTGTATTGTGGCCTTTGGTCTCAGGATCTATTAATTCCCTGCCCCTGAGAGCAACAGTCTCTTTCCATGCCAAATGTCCACATTCCCCCTTGCCAGGCCACCCTTGATCTAGACGGGATAAAAAACTGACAACACACATCTGCAAAAAAATCCTGCACATCTCTTGAACTTTGGTCTGTAGGAATTGCTGCTGGCTTCTGCTGCAGAATTTCCTCCTCCTCCCCATCCCCTCCACAACATATATACATGTCTGTGTGTATGTCTGTGTGTGTGTATATATATATATATATATATATATATATATATATGTGTGTGTGTATATATATATCTTTCACATGTGCCAGCTTTTACCGGGGATGTGAGGGTTGCTGGAGCCCAAATGAGACTTGCTGAGTCAAAGACAATGTCAAACTTATGTTAGTGGTGTAGAAAGAGGTGCGGAGGGTCCTGCTCCACCTCATCCTCATCAGCCCAACACAGGTTTTACTGTTCCTGGATGATATATTTTCATTTCAGGAATAGCTGGAGAGCACGGTGCACATTTTTCTTCGGCTGCCACTGCCTGGGTTGGCAGGAGGTGTTGCTAGGCAGTCATTGTGAGTGTTTGTATACACTCAGCACCAGGTTACTGTGAAAACTTGGGAAAGACCCACCCTGGAGGTGATGTTCTCACCACCACGAGGTGACTCCCTGAGCAGTTTTCCATGGGTGCAGGGACATTGTGGCTCTTTGCAAACATTGATCTGACTTGTTTTAAACAGTGCCAAAATTTTGTTCTTGTAGTGGAAAGCTGATGTGACATCAGCAGGGATAGTGGCAGCCTTGGAGTAAAAGAGGGAAGGAGCTGTGCTATCAACTGCTACAACATGATTACACAAATTCATTTACAGCATCTCTCAGGGACACGGAGTGTGCATGGAGTAACTTTATCTCTACCGTTTGTTTAGAAATCGGGAGTGGATGCGAACATAGTACCTCTCTCGTGCGCTTTCAGGATGGAAGGAACCCCCTTCTCCAAATCTGGCTCAACTGTTGCTTTGCAGGGGTGTCTCACCAGATCATGAAAATCATAATACCACTGCCTTTAGAGGCTTATCGAGGTCTGCACTGGGAGATGGGAAGGGATTCTGAAAACAGTCTCCTGGACTCACGACAGGACCGAGTGTGAGAGCAGTTCAAGGGAAGTCTTAACCAGCGGGAGGCCAGAACAACAGCCCTGGTGCTGTATCCTGATCTTGCTTCAGTGGATTTACAGCTGGTTCCTTTCCTGGAATGAAAAGATTAGAATCGCTGGAGCTGTGTGTGCGTCTTCCAGCGAGGAGAACTAGGTATGCAGCAGCTGTAAAAATAAAGAGCCCTCTCAGGCCATCGTAGTAAAAAGGTTTGGAAACTGTTGAAAGTGGGGTGGGGTGGGAAAATCCTCAAATTTCCTACTTTTTTTTTTTTTTTTTTTTTTTTTAATTCTGAATTTCAGCTTGTCAGTTTTGACCTTGGTTTGAAAGAAAAGAAAGAAATATAAATGAAATTGGGGAGTGGGGTGGGTGGAGAGAATTAAGATTAAAAAAAAATAAATTTCAAAACTTCCTTGAGAAGTCAAAAAAATTCTGTTTGGTTTTGTCTCGTTTGTCCTGTTGCTGCCTTTCCCAAGAACACTGCTGATACTGGAGAGCCCGGCTGCAAGAAATCAAGGATACAAAACCTGATGAGAGGAATTTCAGAGCAACTTGACAAGCCTGGCTTGTGTGCTTGGTTACGCAGTTAGCTTAGCTAATATTCATGGTTTGGGGCTTCAGCTGAAGACCTACAGGAATCACGAGGTGAGCATGCAGGTATGTACCTGTAGGTGACCTGCGATTTGGCTGTGACACTGAACTTGTGATTTCCACTGCAGTATCAATTACTGAAGGAAACAGAGCAGAAAAAAAGACAAGAAAAATAGTGGCTTAACTGAGTCTAGCAAAAGATTGTATTAAGAACTGGAAAAGTGAATCACGTCTGTTTCTTCTGATAAAATGTGTAAAATGGGTTGAACAGAACAGCAAATGGCTGCTCTGCTATTCAACGTGTGTTGCTGCAAAACTTTTATTCACTTCACTAACCTAGAAATCTCGTGAAACCTGAAGTTTAACACAAGGCTTGAGTGAAATTAGCTTTTTTTGCTCTGTTCTCTGTCATCACCTGGAGTGTGGTACCTCTTCAGAGAAGCTTTCATCTCACAGGGATGACATTGGTGAGAGATGGCACTGGGAGCTATGAGACCCCTTTTTCTTTCTCTCCTATCTGGGTCTGGACAGCTGGTAATCCAGCACCACCACAGGCTTTCCTCCTAGCCCTGCACTGGCACTGTCATGGGCAGGAGGAGGGGCGGTGCTGTCTGAGGAGGTTCACAGCTCATGATGCAGGTAGCATTAGCTCCAGGGAATGGAATAATGCCTCAACAGCACTGCCAGGTGATGCAGGTTCACTCAGGATAGCTACACCACTGAATTCTTTTGATGATGTAAGTCATTAGTAGGGCAATTTGTCTGGAGGAAGAAGACTTGGTGTTTTCACATGTGAGTGCTGTCTACCTAAGTACAGATGCTTATTTGCCAGCCTTTGAGTTCGCTCATCTGCCTCTGATACCAAAACCAGGCTGGAACTAGAGGGAAAATAGGGTGGACTGAAAGTGGCTGCTTCCCAGAGCCCATTTTATTATGGAAATACACCTTTTGCCTATCAAAGTCAAATCTGTTAATGCCTTTACTCACCAAACTGAAACTGTTAGCTGCAAACTTACTGGCTCATTTATTCTGTCTAATTCTGGGTCCCTTGGTCTTCGCCTACCTCTTTGCTTACCTCCAGGCATGCCCCTCGGCTCAGGTGGCCATGGCCTGTCCTTCCAGAAAGGTGCTCTTCGGTTCCAAGCCCTGTGAGGCTCCGCACAGGCAGGAAGGCATCGCAGCATGTTACATATTTGGTTCCTCTCATCTTTGTTCTACTTGTTTTCTGGACATGAAGACTGCAGTCCTGGCTCAAACTAGAGATCCAGAACCTGTTCTGACTCTCGAGCAGGAACAAGTGCCATCTACTACAGAAAAAAACACAAAACCCTCCTAAACCAACAATTATGGAAAGCTACCACTGGAAAGTTTCTCCCTGACTTTCATTAGCAAGAAATCAATTTATTCTGAGCGTTTCCATCCCCTCGCAAAAGGCATGTTAAAATTCCTCATTAATCTTCCTACAAGGTCATTATTGATCAATATATATTTTAAGTACATAAGGACGACAGTAGGATTTGGGGAATTATTAGACTTTTTCCCCCCCTTGGTAACTTTTCACAGCTCCTCACAGAATTTGTTGAGCAACCCCTGAGATTAAAGGCTGTTTTGGACTTGGTCCTAGAAAACAAGCCAAGTATGATAAATAAAATAAAACATCTGGAGGTCTAGCCATCAGAATATCATCAGATACCCACTGATTCTGAGGGAATGTAGTGTATGAAAGGTAATAATCTGAAGTATTGGGCTTTTCATAAAACATAACTCTCTGAAAGAATGTAGAGTGAGACAAAAAATAATGTTGATCCGAGTTGATCGTCTAGAAAATTTACTATGGAAAATCATGAGGTCTGTAATGAATAGTTGGATCGCTTTAACAAGCATCTGTGCCAATAAAATCTAAGCATATATTTAAAAAACAAAGATAACAGGAGTCAATCTTGCTAAGCAGAGATGCAAGGAACAATGCGAAGGGTAAACACTGTTGAAAGGGGGAAAAAGGCAAATAAGGTTCTAATTAGTGGGAGGGACTGAACAGATTACACAAAGAAGATAAAAGCAAGGAAACCTAATTGGAAACACAGCGACGCAGTATCAAACAATCCAGTGTGTGTTATCTAGTACAAATGGGTTGTCAACTCTTTCCACAGGCAAGTGGTGAGTAAAAAGGTTGATGCTCTTGAGGTTAGGAGACAGGAAGCAGAGAGAAGAAGAAATATTAGTCATGACTAAAATGCCCAATTCCCAAATTGAGTAACAGCACATGCAACCTTTCTCCCACTGTGAAGACTGCAATTTCACTCTCAGTGCTCATGGAAACACACGAGCACTGACTAATATTGAATGTTCAAGGCATTCATCAAAAACATGCTGTTTCTTCATGTCTTTCAGTGCTGGTGGAAATCGACAGCTAAGTTCAGCCTGACCGCTGCTACCATGTCATCCCTCTGTGGTGGCTGACGCAGAAAAAGTATTTCTCCGAATTTGGCCAACCCATTGAAGATACTAACCGTAAACCTTGTCAAGTGGAATCAAGAAACATTGGTGGGGCCTCTCACTCCCTAGCTAGAAAATGGTGTGGTAGATGCTTCTTCCAGGGTTAAAATGGTTGGAGAAAGACCTTATGTTCAGTTAGGCATGGTGTGTATGAACAGACATCTAACCAAAGGTTTTGGTGCTCCTTTTGGGATCAGCCCTAAATCCGGATTCTGAGGAAGGGTGGACAATTAAAGGAGCAGGAAATTGCTCTCCTGAGTTTATGGTTCCTGTGTCTATCTTGGCTACGTTTCATCACTTTCTGTCTCCATGGGTTATGATATTCTTGAATTGATACCTCAACTTTGACTGTCAATACAGAGAGTGAGTACTCGCTAGTGAGAGGTTGGTTTTACAGAGTTCAGCAGTCCCTGCAGGTGAGCTGCTTTGGTGGGGTGCCCGAGTTACACAGCAGCAGTTTCTGTTCTTTGAAGTGACACGCACAGCTTTTTGCAAGTTGCTTTGTAAAAGGAAGGTCACTTTCGCAGATGGCTTTCTGCAGCGCTGGCTTGGATGCCGGGCACTGCCCGGAGAATCCCCCCTTGCGGAGAACACAAGGGCGCCTTGCTGCACTTCTGTAGGTTTGGCTGCTCCCTTTCCAACCAGCAGACTACCAGGCAGTGCCAGCTCCTCTAGAATTTAAAACACGGCATATTTGTGGTCATTTCTACTTCTTATTTCGTAGGGCTTTACTCAGCAGTACTTGGAACATGTTGGCCTCATAGATTTCTGGCAGAGGGTTGTAGTGCTGTGATCCCTTCTATGAACGAAGTGTCTGTCTGTATATCTATCCATCCGTCAAGCTATTCTATCTCTACTCTGAGCAAGCTCAGTTATGCCTGGGGTTGGAAATCTGCCTTTCCTTCTCAAGGATCAGCATACAAAGGCCCAGCCCCTATTTCAGAGGCAGCTGCCCTGATTTTCCAGATTTTGCTGTTTATTTTAGTAAACTAGACCACGGAACCATCTTGCTGTGAGTCCCCTTCAACCTGCTGCTACAGACAGCTTACTTTGCTTTTGGATAGAAGCTGCCTTGCATTTTTAATCTTTCAAAAAGGAAAATATATTAAAAAAATTGAATTTGGCCTTTTCCTCTGCTGTGCTATTCCTAACAAAAGTGTCAACAATGCTTTTCACTCCTTTGCCCCTCTTCATTTTTTTTCCTAAATCTTGATGAGTGAACAGATATAAAAAGAGGACAGTTCCAGCCTTCCCTAATGACCAGTGTTTTTAAGGGTCTGTGCATAAATAAAACTTGGCAGCACTGTTCACAGCACCTTTGCTGTTGTAAAGACATGCATCTCTGATTAACAATGTGTAAATAAGGTTTCACAGCCTTGACCGCTTGCCCTGTGAGCCTGGTGACACTAGGTGACCTGACCACTCGAGTACTGACCAAGAAAGCAACAAGCCAATGGTGAAGTATCTCTCTAGATAAGGACAGGAAAGATGGCTTCAGAAAATGAATGCCGTCTCGTCTTAGCATGTGGTAAACTTTTGAGGTTATTGCTATTGGCCATATATAAAAGGCAGGTCTGCCATATGTTTTCTTGATAAATTCCAAGCAAGGGACCATTCTGTGGTTGAGGTTTGCATCTCAGATATGAAGTGATAGAGTAGGAGAAAAATTTGGCACAGCAGCTAAAGGTCAAGAATGGCGGTGCAGACACTGGCGGAAAGTTTCGAGGCAGGACAAAGGTTACGAAGTTAGCAATGGGATCAGATAGCTGCAGTAGCAAGACTCAAATGCAACAGTTAGAGTGACTCATTCATGCACAGTTGTTCCCCACAGGAACCAGGATGTAGTTTGTCCCCTCTGCGTTCAGTCTCCTCAAGCTGAACTTTAGTGGGTTGCTGATGGAGCTTGCTTGGTTTGTCAGGCTCCCTGCCACGTCACTGCATGTGTGAGCTCAGACTCCTGTGGTGATGGTCTCCCTTTCCTCCTCACTGCCAAACCAACCTTTACCTTGAAAGCCATACCGTATCATGGGCAAATTCAGGTCAGAGGAGACTGGAGGTCACCTTGTCCAACCTCTTGCTCAGAGCAGGGTCAGGGCTGAGGACAACCCACTGCTAGTGAGAGGTTGGGTGAGATGAGCTGTCACCTTAAGCTCAGTGTTTGGGAAAAGGCAATGAAGCATCTGCAGCAGCTGACAAGGACAGGCTTTCATGAATCAAGCAGGATGGCATTTTGCTTTTCATCCCCAACCCTGTGACAAATGACGATGCCCATCTGGCAGCATTCCTGTTCTGACCAGGAGACCCTTTCAACCACTGAAAAAGCGACCGATTTCAAAATGACCCAGAGTGGTGAAGAACAGCCCTTGTTTGTCAGATTTCAGGGATTCATCCAATTTGGGTGTCATTCTGCATTTACAGAGAACAAAATAAAAAGATGGACCTCTGCGAGCAGAATGAAGGATCTAGAGCTCAAGTAAAGAGCAGACGCAGCACTGAAGACAGCACTGCTTAAGCCTGGCTGCTATAGAAAGAATTTTCAAGGTCTCCACTGCCACTGTATTGTTTTTTATGGCTGGTGAGCTTTCGGTACACCAGCTGAAGTGTGGCAATCCTAATAACCCCGCTCTGCAAGTGGGAGCTGGGTTGGTATAAAAGAAAGAGTAGCATTCATTTCGGTCACTATGAGCGATCTACCATTTGATACCTTGTCTAAGTTGTTTTTCTACTTTTTCTGGAGTAGCTGAAGCTCGCTATGCATATTTAGAGGGCAAATTAACTGATTTCACAGGAACCTATTTTAATGAATCCTTGTCAGCAGACCGTACTGATGGTTAGATATGAAATGGAAGAGAGATGATGCAGTGAACTCAATACTTGGTTTCAGAACATTGCCTCTGGTTTGAAAGACCTGTTTTGATTGGAATTCCCTTTTCAACACTGAAGAAATAACATATTCAGTAATAACAACTACATAAACCTTCAAATTATTGTATTAGTTCATTAGTCCTTGGACACTCTAGGTTCTGATACAACCCAATTTTCCAATAAAAAATCTTTAAAACCTACGATTTCTGTTCACCACTCTTGATGACAGGCTTCTCACTTGGGGCAGGTGAGACTGCAGAACTGTTTATCACGCTGTGTGTGTGATGGGTGCCCTTAATGACTCATGCTCAGTGATTCTTCTAACTTCCTTCACTCTGCCTGATGTCCTGACCTCATTGTACCAGATCTACAAAACTGCCACATCTTCAGGACGACTTTGCAGACAGCTCCTCTAAGCATTTCTCTGAGGCTTGTTTATCAGCTGTTTTCCATCTCATCTAGCCTTTTTTAAATTATTTTTTTTTTAGTATTATTAATATATTTTTTTTCCAGTGCCTTTGTTTAGATCCAGAAAAATCAATAAATATCCCAGCAAAAAGCATTCCCGGAAGGTTGGAAGGTTAGGGTGCATGGAGCCACGTTAGCCATTAAAAGTGTCTGCAGGGCACAGTTCCCAGTCAGTAGATGTGGGGGTGGGATTTCTTTCATTTTAATATCAGATGTCTGCAAATTATTTAAGTCTGTGTTAGTCACTCAATTCTCCCTTTATAGTGAAGGCAGCCTCCAGACACCCGTTCACTCCTTGGCCTCCTGGTTCAATTTCATGAAAGGCCTCTATAATCCTGTTTAAAAGAAAAGAAAGCAAATCAACCACACAAACTAGCCCCCCACATGGGTACTCCTTTGCATCAGGACAGGTAGAATTTGAAGACTGCTAGCCAGTACTGTCTCTGAGCATCTCAGGGATTTTTAAGTCTATTTTACTTCCAGCTCCTCTCTCCTCTCACAGTTTTTTCTTACCAGAGACTCTCTTAACCCCAAACCGTTGCAGCTGACTTAAAACCCTGCAAGTCAAATAAAGAGCAGCTAAATTTTCAGCAAAGTAGGGTCAGTTCCGCTTTCACTCAAAATGTAAAGCCAGGTGCTTTAAATGCACTTTGCAAGAGAGGGTTAAGTTACAATAATAAACTTGCACTGGCACTAGCTCGTGTAGAAGGAGAAAAAGAAAAATTATGCTCATCCAATTCTATACGGCTTGGCAGGAGATGGGAAAAGCAGAGCAGGGTTTCTAGGAAAGCGTAAGGAAAGTCACTGCTTAGAAAGCTGATCTGGTGAAATTTGCTTTTTTAATATTTTTTTTTCCTGGATTCTCACAAAACCACACAGGCCAGGAGGGATTTACTTCAGTGTGTGCCACAGTGCACAGCAATGAACACTGGTCCAAAAAGAAGCTTTTTACAGATGATGTTATATGTGCTGAGCATTTCTGTGGCCCTGTTCAATTAGATGAGAAAGTCCTGCAGCGCAAAGAGCACCAAAATGCTTTTATAAGCTCCAACCATGTAGAAAGCCAGACTGCAGTTCATGCATATCTGTATCTATACTGGTAGATAAACATATATTTAAGTTATGACCTTAAAATAAGAGTCAAGACTCTACACATCCCTTGTCAAGTCAGTCGGAGACTAACAGCTCTGTTTGATTTGGAGATGTGAAACCCGTCCCGTTCTCCTTTGCCTCTCAGGCTCTTCTCCTGTGATATGCCTGGATTTTCTCCAGGTACACATGGTCCTGGTCCTGGTTATCCAGAAGTGCTCATCCAGTTCCCTGCCCCTGCTTGGCAAAGGGTTTTGGTGCACACTAGTATAAGAGGGCTGGGATCCTGGCAGGGTTTTGCTTCCCTTCCCAGAGTGCTGGCTGATAAGCCTGTGACTTTTCCTCTGGTACAGGCATCTACAAACCGTGGTCCTCTGGAATAGGTGAAACCAGAGGGGACAAGGATTTCTTGAGGTTTTTTCCTTCATGACCCCATCAGCAAAATGGAAACTCATGGAGAATTCATTTATGGATATTTAGAAATAAGTACAACATGAATAGAAAAGTCAATGCTGATGTTCAGAATTAAAGATCGCTTTACAGAAAAGTAAAGTGTGATTGGTGTTTTAGGGATGAAAAAATCCTCTGTAACTTTAGCTCAGTAACTAGGTACAAAGAAAGCTTTGGGGAGACTGTAGATGAAATTTTGTCGTGAGCACAGGTTCAGGGCTTTAGGAGCACTGTGGTGGAATGGAGACTTTCTCTCACTATCTCATCACAAATACAAAATGCCAGGATAGTATTGCTACTAACTTATATAATTTGTATTAGATAAGCATCTACATCTACTGCAAAAATAACTCTGCTTATTTGGTATAAAAGAAAATATATATTTCTCTGCTGCTTTGAACAAGCTGGCTTTCTGATCTCTGCAAGGGAAATACTCACTTAATATTTTCCTTAAAGATGCATTTGCAGGCCGATTATTTATATAATTTAATTTTTTTGTATTTTATTTAACACGTTTATCCTACATTTCCTATTACCATATCTAAAGGAAAAATAAGCATGCACATCTATTATTTTTATTCATGTTCTGATTGCTTTCTTGCATTATTTTCAATGATTTTTTATGCTATTTAATACACAAAAATCTACTAAATTAGTTCAGATTAATGGATACTTCTGCAGCCTTGTCAGACAAGTTTGGCAGTGAGCTAAACATATAATCTACTCCAAAGAAGTCTGAGAAAAAAATTCAGGATATATTCTTGTCATTGAAAAGGAATGGTCCAGCTCACCATGTGATGGACCCCGCTGATGGGTGTTGTTTTCACAATGGTTAATGGGAAATCTGTGGCAAACTGACTGAACAGCCACCAATCTGAACAGCCCCTGAGATACTCTAATTAACATGGGGGTGAAGAAAAGAAAAAAAAAAAAAAAGGCTATATTGGTCAGGGTTTGGTTTGCAGAAGAAAACCAGCACATCTTGTGTTCTGCCACCAGGAGAATATGGCTATACAATGTGCTCCCTCTGCTCAGAAACTTACGGTTTAAGTAGGGGTCTAACACAAGCTACACTGGCAGCGGCAGAGGAAAGCTCCCAAACCTGTCCAAAGGGGCTTTGCAGTGTTGTCATAAATAAGAGAGAGACATCTCCCTTGTCTTGACAGGTGGGAGTGGGGGAGACAACCGTGTCACAGAAGTTTCACGGATTTGGAGAGAAATGGTTATTTGGCCAAAGCTCCACTCCAGCAAACACGTTTGTCTGGGGACTGTGGGTGGAGGATGGTGAATGGTTTAGTAGAAACGTAGAACCATTTAGGTTGAAAAAGACCTTAAAGATCATCCATTGACCTAACACTGCCAAGCCCACCACTAAACCATGTCCCTAAGCACTGCATCTATATAACATTTAAGTCCCTTCAGGGCTGGTGACTCCACCACCTCCCTGGGCAGCCTTTTCCAGTGTTTTACAGCCCTTTTGGTGAAGGAATTTTTCCTAATACCCAATCTACACCTCCCCTGGTGCAATTTGAGGCTGCTTCCCTAGGGAGCCAGGACTGCTGAGAAATGATTGAAAGTGGCTGAGTGAGCACTGCTGCCAGCTCCCTCAGAGCCCTGGGGTGATCCCGTCCGGCCCCATAGACTTGTGTGTATCTAAGTGGTACAACAGGTCGCTGACCATTTCTCCTTGCATTATGGGGGCTTCATTCTGCTCCCTGTCCCTGACTCCCAGCTCAGGGGGCTGGGTACCTAGAGAACAACTGGTCTTACTATTAAAAAGTGAGGCAAAGAAGGCATGAAGTACCTCAGACTTTTTCTCGTCCTTAGTCACTATGTTTCTCCTTGCATCCAGTAAAGCTTTAGCCCTCCTTTTGTTGCTAATGTATTTATAGAAACATTTTTTATTGTGTTTTATGGCAGTAGATAGATAAAGTTCTAGTTGGCCTTTGGCCCTTCTAATTTTCTCCCTGCATAACCTCATGACATCCTTGCAGTCCTCCTGAGCTGCCTGCCCCTTCCTCCAAAGGTCATAAATTCTCTTTTTTTTTCCCCCTCAGTTCCACCCAAAGCTCTCTGTTCAGCCAGAATGGTCCTCTTCCTCTCTAATTTGTCTTTCTGCTCACGGGGACAGCCTACCCCTGCATCCTTAAGACTTGCTTATTGAAGAAGGATGTTCTCATGCTGTTGGATGAACTGTAACTTGACCACAAGTCCATGGCAATGCAAAGTTCTAATTACTTTAAGTCATTTTCAGAGCCCATTTACATAGACCTCAAAGCACTGGGGAAAGGGCACACAGCTCCCTAAAAATAGATGTCTAGTGCTATTCGAGGCTCTTGGGAGTCTAAAACATCCACATGGGGCTGATGGGTACCAGACAGGTCTTGCAGAAGACTCATGGTCATTCAAATGCTGGAGATCAGCTGGAATACCCTAGAGCATCTCAGATAGCATTGGAACCTATGTTTAGGCAAGTGAATAATGGTCCTTAATCACCATGAGCAGCTTTGAGGAAGGACAAATGATTGCCTTTAAAACGGCTGAAAGCTTTCAGTTTGCTCCAACATACATTTATGAGGGTCTGGCCACGTCCTCAATCCAACTGCCATCCCAGCTGGGAAGATGAAACAGTAACCACAGCATTTGCTTACTTGCATATTCCACATACGGAAGAAAAAACAGGTAAGACCACATGGGCACAATCAGAATGGGGAAATCCAAGGACTGTGTGTGCTCTTCCCCTTGTCTTTACCGGGACAGTTTTTTATGCACCCCTCACTCTGAAAGACAAGTAATTATGAGGAAATCTCAGGCTTTTTTTTTTTTTAAAAAAGAAAATAAAGTAATAATCCTCAGAAGTGCAGAAGAAACCTTAAAAAGGCAAAATGGAAAAAAAATCCAGTATGAGAAGGAAAATAAAAAGAGCCTACATTTATTTTTGTAAAAGTCTGATGAAGTTTGCATCGGTAATATGGGATGGGAGGGGGGAAGGTAGAGAGAGGGCTGACTCATGTTTTTTGAATGTTTGGGGTTAACACCAGTGTGTTTGGCAAATTCTTGTGTGTACTTAATATGTGTGAAGGAAATTATAATTGGTCCATAGATGATTTGTTAACTAAAAATAGGGCTAAAGCTGTAAAAATATTTGTAACATAAAATTTCACCAACTCTTCATCATTCTTTAGTGCTTTTCTCAAAACACATGGCTAACTATGGGGTCTTTAAACACCTCTCCATAGTAATTTATTTGAGAGCTGATGGCAAAGCTGAAGATGCATTTCAGCACGTTGGGAGAGATCTGCAAAGGCAGTTAAACCAGATGAGGACCCACCAAGCTAATGGAGCAACTCTTCAATCACAACAGTGAATTGCCTCACTGATTTCAGTGCCTCTACCCTCGCAGTGCCTCTTGTCAGACTGGAAGCTTGCTCTGGTCCTGTATTTGTGAGTGAAGGGGCAGCAGCTGAGATCTGGGTGCCTGGCTGTCTGAACAGTCTGTCCTTGGTGGTTGAAAATGTCCCTAAAGCAAGGAACTCATCCCAGGATTTGCTAATCACCATATTACCTTTCCAGCCCTAATTTTGCATATTGTCTCCATGTTTCAAACATCTTCCTGACTGTGAGATTGTCTTGGCCACTTCTTCTGAGGCAACAGCAAAAAGCCTTCTAGGACACCCCCTTTCCATGCACCCCAAACAGGAATGTTCCCAGATGTCCTCAGCAAACTTGCCATGAGTGAGGAACCCCAAGTGAGTCACCCCAGTGTGGTCCCACTCATTACATGGCACATCACCTCATTTTCTTGGGTACATGCAAGGAAAATCTCAGGCTGAACATGGAATTGATTGAAAGTCCAGTTGAAGTTGGTGGAAAAAAATCCTCCCTTGACCTTCCTGAGCTTTGGCTGGCATCCAGGCTCATGATGTTCACACCTACTTAATGCAACCTCCGGCACTTGAGTCATGTAAAGCTGGGTTGGGGAAAATGTCAGGTAATGCAGGGTAAGCAGCCACCCCGGAGGAGAGGAGCTGGTCGGCTTTTCCCAGCTCTGCCGCAGTTGAGCGCAGGGTTTATGAAGTGCTCCTTCCCTGAGCGCATCCAACGTGAGCAGCAGCTTTTGCTGTGCCTGAGACCAGAGACCACAGAACATGAGCTGCCACCAACACCTCGCCATTGACCTCAGCCTTGCTCGCCTCCCTCTTCTCTCCGCAAGCTCTGCCCCCTCCCAGCCCCCCCCCCCCCCCCCCCCCCCCCCCTTCCTTTCCTCAGTCCCATGACAGCACCGTGACCGGCTCCAAAAATCTGTCAGCTGGAGTTCTTACTCCCTGAAATTATAGGCGATGGTTAGTGAAATGGTGGAGGCCTGCTCAGTGTTATCTCCCTGTCACTCCTCATTTGCCCTTTATTAATAGGTGGATGAACTTGAACAAATCCCACAAATTCCTCTGCTTTCCTCTTTTTGCCTTCCCATTCATCTCACTTCTGCTGCTCTGCACCATTCTACTCTCAACCCACTCCCTTCTCCCCTTTCCAGCCGAAGTCAAAAAGCAGGAGGAAAACCAATGTCCTTTCCTCAGGCTTCTAACCAGCTGTATAAGCTTAAGTCTTGTTGGCAGCATGCAGCTAGAAATGAGAAAGGGGATGTGCGCACACACATGTGCAAAATCATGTGCGTGTGTGTGAAAACACAGTCTGCACACCAAGGTCTGCATCTTCTTGCAGAAGGGGCGGAGAGCTTGGGAGGAAATCTGTCTGGGAATGGGAGCAAACTGCAAATTTTCAGTTCATTTGATTTTTTGTTTCAGTCTCCACCCCAACCCTCTGCATTCAATGTATTTTTTTCCCTCAGGGAGCCGAGTTCTGTTGCTCACAGGCACTAGATTGAATTACAGGTCACATCTCTTCTTGGTGTGAAATCAACAGTTACATGGGTCTGTATGAGCTGACAAGCCAACTTTCACTTATTCAGGTAATTATATGCCCGTTCCCTCCTCCTATTACCAGGGGATGCCTAGCATGGTCTGGTTTGAATCAACCTAGGTGACTGACGTCAAAAACCAAATGCATAATTTGGAGGAGAGAAGTTGGGGTCGTAGCTGAACCACGAGTTAGTTGCCGCGTGGAAGGCTTGGCACAGCAGTATGAGAAGCTAGCATCTGGCAGTGCTGGAGTCATTGCTTTCTTCAGCTTGGATATCACAGTAAGCAACAAAGTCTCTCTTAGATGGATGTAGTAGATTTTTGTTATGACCCTCAGATCACATTGATGCTGATGCCGTAGCACAGGGACAAGTTGTGAGGGAACAACTTCTGCATATACTGATAAACACTCTTACCCTTCAAAACTGCTTGGCTGCATGGAAACAGGTTCCTGGAAGGTTTCCTTTCCATGCCACCTCCTGAACAGCACCCAAGAGTTACTCGTGAGTTTGCTGGTTCATCTGGGTTAATATGGTCAGTGTTAACAAATGAGCAGCACCAATGACCAAGTCCCAGCATCCAGAGACAGTCCTACAACTCTTTCTTTGACTGCTAGTGGAGGTCTGAGATACTAGTAAACAAAGGTAAAGCTTTGTGTAAGTGATAGCTCCCTCAGTTAAAGTTGTGACTTTTTGATATTCAGTGCTAATTGAACAGGCTTGGAGATACAGGCTTTAGGCTGAGAGTAAATGGACAGTTTATCAGATAAAAAATGTCAGCTTGGGCTTCCTCACACTAGGGTCTTATGTGTGGCCCATTTTTTCGAGAAGCAAGGTCACTGCTAGCTACCCTCTGTGCATTTGACTTACATAAAATAAGATTCTGTCTTTTTCTTTAGGAAAGAAACATGAGCTCTCCATCAGCATCAGCACCAGCACCAGCACACTGGTGGCAGGACCCCAGCGGACTGTGCTCCTCTCTGCAATGGCTAGGCAAAGCTGGATTTCTTTTGACATATCCCTGTGAGTAGAACTAAAAAATCAAGTTTCACTGGAGGTGACCAGAGCTGTTGCTCACTTTTCCTGCTGGAGGAGCTTTGCCTCCCAGTCTAACAGCCAGATTCATCCAGATCTTGGCTATCAGGATTCTCCTGGATTGTTGGGCTGGTGGTGGAGTCTGGTCGACTTTAAAATAAATATTGCACTTGCTCTCTGGAGACGGTCCCTGGAGGGAGACCCTGATGTCTCTAGTTGTAGCACTGTAAATGAAGGGGTCCCACCTTTCGGAGGGTCTTGGGAGACAAGCTACTGTCAGCTGCGCTAGTGGAAAGCAAGAGGCATGCCTTTCTCTGGAAAAAAACCATACAGCAAACACTCTGGCTATTTTTTCCTATTTCTTTCCAACTTTGCGAGTGTGTGAGTGCTGGATTTGTGCCAATTCAGGTCACTGCACACAGCACAGCAGAAAAAACAAAACCAAACCCCGAAGGAACTCAGCACAGCGGAGCAGCTCGGGCTTCAGTAGCTGCAGCAGCAGGTGGGTGACGTTAACTGGGCTTGGCCGTCTTCAGCTGTTTTGAACATTTGCTGGTAGAAGGAGATGATCAGAGGTCATGTCTGTGTTACAAGGGAGCACTGTTTCCGGTTTGGGATATTAGTCATTAATTAAGAGCAGGTGTTGGTTGTCTAGACAACTATGTGGGCTAGGCATTAAAAAAAAAAAAAAAAAAAAAAAAAAAAAAAAAAAAAGAAAAGAAAAGAAAAAAAAAGAAGTGGATTTTCAGGTGATTATTGGCAAAAGGTTGGGAATTAACCACTTAATAACCTTCATTTTATTTTGTTTTTGTTTGCAACATTTAACCATGGAATGCCACTTCTTTTCCCAGTGAGTCAATGAATAATTTTATAAATCTGGAACATTAGCTTCAGGATTGACTCTGATTCTCCATCATGAAATGCAGATCAGACCAGTACCTGGTAGGATTTAACTCCATTTGAGCTTTCAATCAGAATTATTACATGTTAGAGTGATCTTGCCTGCCTAGTTATGAGTTTTTCTGGGAAGGAAATGACTGACATTGATGGGCTTAGGATGAGGCCAGTGAGCCCATGCTCACCTTCCCATACAGAGTTGCACAGAGGTATCATTAACAGCCACAGGCAGTTAAGAGATGAGCACCACCTAATTCCATTCTGCTTGGATATTGGTTCATATACCTGCTAAATCTTCATCCTCTTGGAGCTTTAATACATTCCAAGTCTTTACACCTTCTCAGCTGGGTTGTGTGTCTTCATATATGTGTGAAAGTATGGTTATAGCTGGGCAGGTGCATGCATATGGGTACATGTATACCTCTATTTTGCCCTGTATTATTCTAAGCTAGCTACTATTTGAGAGGAAGAGACTACATAGCTTGCTGCTTTGGCCATTTTATGCTAATTTCTATGTTCCTGCATTTTGCTTTGTTGGATGTTTTTGCTCATGTGGTACTTGAAAAGAAATTTGTTTGGAATCTGTAACATGCACTTTCCAATAAGTTACAGTAATGTTAGTGCTCTGGATTAAGCTCATTTTAAATTCAGTTTCCCTTTAGTGGTATTTGCGTGCTGTCTGCATAGCCTCCTTAAATGGCTTCATAAGGGACGTAGAAACCCTTTGGCGTGAAAGGTACTTGGTTCCAGCTTTTTGCAGCCTTGGCTCATGCACAGCTCCTACTCCATCAGGTGGTAACATCCCTTTCCATTCACCAAGGAAGGGGGAAATCCAGACCACGAAGTTTGCCCTGTTCAGCCTGTGAGAGCTGGTTGTGTTCTTGGCACGAACCTGAGCTCACTGGATGTGTGCGATGGGGGGCAGCAGAAAATCCATTTGATACTCATTGTTAAATTTATAAGGGGTTAATAACTCATCTGGTTAGAGAACAAATCTTACGCTGTGTTTGCGAAGCACTGGCTGAGTCTGAAACCGACTGTTTAACGACCCTCTCTTGGATTTGTGTCTTCTAATCTTAGATGCTTGAAAGACAGCTGCCTCAGCCCAGCCTGACCACAAAGGCTGCCTTTACACCACCTTGCCAGAAGACACTTCCCACTGCACAATACATGCAAGAGCCACCAGCAAAGATGAAGAGCTACAATAAGAACATGACTGTGAGAGCAGGAGAGAGCACCAACATCCTGTGACTTTTTACTAGATTCAAGCTGGGTTCTCCAGGGAAGGAGCTGAAGCTTCTGGCTCACATGCTTTCTCAGTGGGAATTGTCATTAGTTTGGGCATCCTGGCAGTCTCAGAGCTCTTGAAACCTTTGAGGTACCAATATCTGTGAAGTGGGAGATCATCTTTGAGCTACATCACTCAGTGCTTGCCCTGGGCTCAGGCTTTACAACCCTGGCAGCTGTAGGAGACACAATGTCAGGGAGAGCAGATATTGGAGCTGGGCAGGTATGGCTGTCCCTTGGTCATTTTCCTATTTCTTTTTTCTATTACATGATATGTTAACACCATCTAAGTGTATATTGTTTTTCCTGCATGTTTAGACACCTTTCAACCACATGGAAGCTGCTAAAAAAATACCCCCAAAACCTGTTTTCTTAATAAGAACAACAATTATGTCAGTTCTTTTGGAATAAACATGAAGCTTTCTTCTGTAATTAAGGATCGCACTTGACTTGTATGTGTTTTTTTCCAGGACGTAAACATATGCTAAACATGCAGCACATTTTCAGATTCTTTGCCTAAACAAAGACTTTAATCTCAATTGTTTTCTTGCTTCCCCCTCATCATTTCTCATCCCTTTTCTCATCTGCTACTTCTAATCTAAGCTTGCCTTGTATAAATAAATCCTAAATTGACGTCATTTGTCTGTGCTATGGAACACTGTTTGTGTTGAACCAGGTTTGCTGTTTTGTTAGCGTGGAAGGCAACCTGAATGGTCCAGGTGCAGAAGCCCAAAGCTTAGTGACTTAAAACGAGCATGTGAATTGATCTGGTCAAATTCTTACATTAATTAACTGTACTTCTTCAGTGTTCTCCCTCTTTTTTGTGCATGTGTCCCCACCCCATGCTCTTTTGTTAAATGAAAACATCTTGATTCATGCAGTATAGATTTGCTTTTGGTCTGACATAGGACTGAAGTGGGTTTTGCTTGGCAAAGCGAGGTATGGTGAGGGTTGCTGAAAAGAGTGTGTGATCTCCATGTGATTTTTATTTCTCTTTTGTCTCTTGCCCTTACAGGTGAAATCAACATAGATCTATAAATGAGGTGTGTCTAATTTAAACTACTGACTGCTTTATTGGTGACAAATTTGTTGTAACTATTTCCTGAAAATATTTGGTTTCTTTTCCCCGCTTATGCTGAGAGTTGGGACATTATTTTTCTGTAGTAAGGCCATTTAAAAAGTCCACTTCCAGCTGAAACAGCTCTAGTCTTTGCTAAAATATGTATTTGTTTAAATGACTTCTACAGGAAAAAAAAAATATTAATAAAAATAACCCCTGAAAAGTACAGGTCCTTGATCAGAACTCGGTTGTTTGGCCTTCATTAACAGCTTTGCCACAAGTTTCCTCTGTAACTTGGCCATGTTCTGTTACCTCTTTACCTTATTTCTGAATTGGTGAAAAATATGAAAAACGCTCTCTTTGTCTTATCTCTTGACACTGGCCATTCTGCATAGCAGATTTAGTACACACTTTATAACTATCTGTAATTAAGTGTCAATTAAGGGTCCCTTTACAATGCCAGAATAGTGTATACATTTATAGATATATATAAGAATCAAGCCTTTAATCTCTTGATGCCTTGATCTGTAACGACTCTGATAATACCTGCTTTGTCTCTAAGCTCTTTGATGCAGCGTGGTTTCTAGCTCCGTCGCTTTTGGGAGTCCCTTGCTGAGTGAGGACTTTGTTCTTTGTTGGACCTACTACAACATTCCCTATTTCCTAAATCACAGCATATGTCTAAACTCTAACTGGTATTGCAAAACCATGTACTTGCCTGTAAGGTAGGGCTAGAACAGCTCCTGGCCCATTCAGTGTCCAAAAATGAATAGGTCCCTCTTAGAAACTGGCTATTCAGTGTTCTATATTATTGACACAGTCTGGGGTTTTGCCCTTGGCTAATTTTCTGAAAGCTGCTTGAGCCCTGATCTGGGAACAGAACACTCGCTTTCCTTTTGACTTCTTTGTGACACTCATATTTCACAACAGCAACGCAGTTGCTTTCAACCTTTTTGCACATGTGGACATATGGAAAATTTCCAAAGCCAGAGCATGCCTTGAGCAGAAAATTCAGCTCTGTTAACTTGGATCTTTTTTGTGCATGTAAAGCAGAAACCACATCTGACTTTTTACAGAATTAACATGCGTGTTTGGGAAAAAGGAAGACGGTCCCTAATGGAGAAACAAAGGGCTGGTTCTTAGTGGCTGTCACCACAGGGCATCATTATAAAATAATAGTAAAAATATAATAATAACAATTCTGCATTTCTTTAAATCAGACTAACAGCAGGATTGTTTCTCACTTTATATCTGTGGAGTAGACTGCTTCAGCTGAGCTACCCTTTCTCAACTCCAGAATCATACTGCAAGCTTCATTTGCTCCCCTGCCTGCGCTCAGTCCCTGCTGCCATCAAACCCCAAGGGTACTCAGATGAGGTGCCCCGGTGCAGGTCCATCACTCTTGCACTTACTGGAGCAGGCTGTGAGACTCTACAAGCAATTCCTACAGAAACCAGGATGCTGGAAAAATCCCTTCTAAAGCACAGTTGTTAGTGGCAGAGGGGTTGTGATGGAGAGCAAATATTTGACCCAAGGGTGGACAAATCTGTTCAACAGTATAACAGTGCTGATTGCTTTTTGAAGGCACAAGTGAAATGGGTGGGTGGCTCAGAGAAGACCTGACTTTTTGTGAGGTTCTTGGTGCCCTCCATGCTCAGTGAGGCTGGTGGGAATGGCTCAGTGCAATGATGGAGCAGTTGGTAACAGCCCCTCTATATGAATTATGGACATTTATATTATTAGGTGAATAAAATTCTGCTCTGATGTATCATTCCCTGAGATGCTTTTTTTTTTTTTTTTTTTTTTTTCAGTGACCAAGAACCTGCCCTCCTGACTAGTTTGGGACTATCAGCTGTAAGGGACCTCAGATGATTTCTAAGCCAAGTTACTCGAACTGGTGCCATGTGGACTTTCTGCTGTTCCACATCCCCACAACCCAGACCCTGCTTGAGCTGTGAGGGGTTGGTCCACCGGCCATCTCACAGTCCTTCTCTGTGGCACTGTGGTCTGTGCAGCCACCCTAATCTTGCTGTACAGCCTAATCCTAATTGGAGATACTCACACATGGGAAGACAGTGATTGTACAGTAGGGAGCACAGTGACTGGTTCCTTGGAATTAGCTCGGTGCTAATGGTGCTAATGACAGCACCTTGATGCTGCTGCAGTGAATGTGAATTGGCCAGTCAAAGATGGGAAAATCACAAGCTTCCTTCTAAACTTTTTTCTCTATTTTCCCCCTTCACCTAAATATCAGAATATGAAATATTAATTAAAATACATCAAAACAAGGAAAAGAAAAGCCGCTGAATAGAAATTACATTTTTGCTTCCTATGGTTGTTGCTGTTGAAATTAGAATGCTGTCTTGGGAGAGAAGGAAAGGAAGGAAGGAGATAATTTTTTCTATGAGTTTTCATCAACTTTTTTTTTCTTTTTTTTTTTTTTGAGTAGTTGGCACTATGTGACACAGCTGAAAGTTACTATGATGAGGAAGATAGTAAACATCATATTGCTATGCAGATGATAGAGATTTGGCCTGTGGACATGGCTAAATCCCAGTAGCCTAATGCAAAACCCAAATAATTATATGCTAGAGCATACCTGAAAACTAGCCACAGACAAATTCCTATCTCCTTGGCTTAGTGACACAAGGGAAAACAGTCTTGTCTACTGCCCCAGATTTCTACCTCTTTGTGATTTACTGTCCTCACTGGGATGTTACCACGCCAGCTCTAGCCCCTCCCAGATTTCTGCTGACAGCAGTCCCTTTTCT
This sequence comes from Falco naumanni, assembly GCF_017639655.2. NCBI lineage: Eukaryota > Metazoa > Chordata > Aves > Falconiformes > Falconidae > Falco > Falco naumanni. The sequence goes on from NC_054057.1 coordinate 60,241,460, forward strand.
TCTAGTGCTTAGCAGGCTTTTCTGGGGAGCATCTCACCGGGACAGTCTCTGTGCTGTAAGCTGATCCAGCCATCAGGCAGGAGGTTTTAGCCTGCCTGAAGAATTTGAAGGAAAGTTTCTAAACTTCTCCATGCATAAGCCAGGCAAGCATATGGCCATAAATCCTATAAGCTTGGGCACTTAGTGGTGATACAATAGCACTTGGTGGACTACTCTGGGTAATACTGCTGTAACGTCAGGTGGATGCAGCAGGGAGAGACTGGAGCCTCAGGGTCGGCTCTATGGGCTTTGCTGTCTTAGGCAATGTGGCAAATGTCCCCCGTGCACAGAGAGCTCCAGCGTGCAGCAAAATCTCTGGGCAACTGCTTGTTGAACCCCCAATACAGAGGCATAGCGCTCTGCAGAGCCTGACAGGAGGAGTCTTTGGGAGAGGAGGGCTGATGTCCTTGCAGCACAGCTGAGAGCTTCGCCTTTGCCTCCCCCTCTTATTCCCTGGCTGAGGATGAAGATCATCCATCCTTTCAGCCTTCTTATCCCTTCCCTGCTCGCCTGAAGCACAGCTCATGTTAAGGCTCTGGGTTTTGTGTTAGGTGCCATGAGCATCACCGTCCTGAAATGCCAGCCCTGGTGCCAACAAGAAGATATTTTAAAGTTTGAAGGTTTTTTTTCTTTCTTTTTTTTTTTTTTTTTCTGGTTTCCTTCTATCTGATTACAAGCTGATCGTGGTGTTTTCTACTGGGGCTTACTGAGTAGCACCACCCCCTTCTTCCCCTCTCATATGTCCCAGGGATGAAGGGGCTAATCCTTTACATTAACCAGCCCATTAACTATTGTGCCTGTAAAAACACCCAGCCTGCCACAATTACTTCTGGCTCTGTTCCCTCCTGCCCATCAACTTGATCGAAGATAATGTGTAACGGGATAGCGCAGTGCTGCATGCTGTTGACACTAGGAAGAAAGATCCCAGGGCTGAAGTGCCACTCAGGTTACAGATGAGCTGGAAAATCCACCCACTCATGAGAGTGGTGACAGCTTTGTATACAAACTCTTGCTGCCCATGATACCGAGATTGCAGAGGCTGAAAGTCTGCAAGTGCTTGACAGACAGGGCTTTGATGAGAGCCAACAGGGAGAGGGGCTGGGTGGATGCTGCTGGAGGTCAGCTGGGTCATCTCTTTTTAAACCTTGATGCTGTAGCATAAGTGGAATAAGTTATCGGCTTAAGATAAATCAAACGAGGGTATCTGCTTACCGCCCAGCTCATCCTTTTTGTCAGTCAGTGCAAAGAGTGGACGGAGGAGCTGAACGCACAGCTACGCTCCTGTGCCTGCAGGTTGCCCTTGCATACTTGTGCTCATCAGGCTGCAGCTGGATGAATTCCTGTGAATCAAGGCGGAGATGTGTGACAGGCTGCTGCACTACTACAGCATCGAAACCAAAGCATCGGGCATCAGCAGAATCACCCCTGGGAGACCTGCCTTGTCCCCTTGGTTCTGACAGGGCATTACAGACTCCACTGCTTTGTCTCATATCAGTAGTTTTATAAATGCTTCAGGGCAGGGCTTGAATATTGACTTATTTTTTAAAACTTTTTTTTTCTCCCCCCCAAAAGTATGTGGCTTTTATTTTATTTTATTTTTTTTTTCATGGGGAAAGGTTAGAATGTCAGCTTCCAACCCGGTGTGCCTCAGCCCAAAGCAGAACATTTCAGCTTTATCAGATGGCACAAAGAGGTCTGTTCCAAATCATTTTTGACAGCATATTAATTTCTATCTCAGCTTGAAATTGGCCTGCCCATTGGGCCATTCCCTTTCTCTAGAAAGCAGCATGCTTTTCTCCATCTGCAAACCAGGTAAAATATGTGAGTGGGTGAATCACTGGGACCTGAACTTGTCTCAGAGGAGAGAAATAGGGACTAGGATTTTCAAAACATAGCACCAACAAGGGAGCAGTTTGATTTTCACTTGATCTGAAAATAGCTATTGCAGCCAGGTTTGATAACCTGAAATGCAATATTGCAGAAACCCTGCAGTTCACTTACCTGACATTTATTTACCATTTGCAGGCATAGCAAGACTTCATTATTGACTGGGACTTTGCACGGAAGTGTAGCAGTAATATAAAATAGGGGCTTCTGGCATCCTGTGGGCTGAGTTTGCTTTCCCAGGAAGGATGCAATATCCTGGGACTAGATGCCGTTTTTAGAATAGAAGCTCACATAGAAAGATATCTATACTGTGATGGAAGAAGTTGATCAAAACTGCCTTTACATTTTCTCATACCTAGCTCTTCATAGCTGAAGTTACATAAGGCAGCTCCTCTTAATAAGACAGAGAATGGAGTAACAGAAAATTGTTTGTTGCTGGGTTTCTGGGGACTTGGCACCCACCATGAAGGTTTGATTGGGCATTTCCATTCCTTTCTGGGGTCCCCTAAACCTTTGAGACATCTTTCTTAATGCGACAATCCTTTTGAACTCAAAGATTAAAGAAAATTCTGTAAAGTAGCAGTCATAATACCAGCATGAATGATGTTAGTGGTTTCATTATGAATTAATAGTCATAATAATTGTTGGGCTGAGGCAGGATGAAAAGTAGGGTTCAGCAGGGCAAAGTGAGTTTCTGTTGTCATGAATGCTGCTTGACCTCAGAGGGGTGATTCTGTCACAATCTCCTGTTTCTGGGGTCAGTTTAGGAAGAGAGTAAAGCTCAGGGCACATTTTGAAAAGAACAGCTCTTCACTTGCATGTCATGGTCAAGAATTCCTGACTCAACAAAGGCAGGTTCAAATGGCTATGCTTAAACAAGGTGAATACCCAACAGATTGCATTTGATATCTTTTCTGCACAGCTTTCTCGGTTCACAGTGACAGGCATATTCTGGATGAAGATCCTCAGAAGCATTTGCAAACAAGGCAGCAAAAGCAATGAGACAACCTAATAACCCAACAGAGGCAAGCAACTCTTTGCATAAAAAGAACATCTTTTTTTTGGGGAGATGGGGGTACAATTTGTGTTGAGAGCTAAGCTTCTCCAGAGTTCAGAAATGGCTTTGTATAATGTATACTCCCACTGATAATTGTGTTAATTCCTTTTTAAAAATAATGCATATATAAATAAAAGGGACTGACAGTAGATGCTTGACTACCTAAAACAAGATGCCTCTGTTTAGTTACTCCTAACCTGATGTCAGGAGCAGGAGCAGTGTGTTCTTGCTCCTGCCCCATCACCCGTGAACAGCTAATGGTTCATGATACGATACCAAACACTTCTTTTCAGCAGTTTGGATGCAAACCAGCTGCTCAGGTGAAGTATACTTTAGAACCCAAGTACAAACTTGCTGGTCCTGTTTCACTCTCAAAGAAAGGCTTGCCTACCAAGGAATTTGTCTGTTATTTGCCTTCCTAGTTTTAGTTTTTCCTAAGCTCTGTGTATCCAATCTAATAAAAACCACTGCTTCTCTCTGCATTCTTTGCTGTTGCAGCAAGATTGTCTTGCCATAAAAGAGCCCAGATGTTGCCACACTCCATGATGAAACATCTGGAAGTTAGTCAGCAACCACCACAAGCGAGAAGCACATGGCTGATGTTAGCACCTTGCTTCCCTCTGTAATGGGTGCTGAGAATAACCTGCTAGAATGAACGGCCCAAAGCCAGAACTGCAGGTGATAGCTACCCTTATCCGATGGAAATAATAAAGGGAGGGATGCTGGAGGTCATAGCTGCTGTTTTAGGGCTATAACTAGTGAAAAAATCAAGTAATAAAATAGTTTCCTGCCCTGAGTAGCTTTCTGGGACATTTCTGCAAAGGGAATTTATATTTTATTTTAGGCACCCGAAGCCTTGACCAGAGACCACTAACCACTAGATTATACAGCCAGATTTCCCTTTGCTGCCTGACCTTCATGCCCTGCGAATCTTGCAAGCTTGATGCGACTTTCTAGACTACGGCTGAAATTTTAGGGTGCTTTCCTAGCTTGTGCAGATGTCAGTCCATATGTTTGACATTGCTCATGGAAGTTTGCTGACAACTACAGTGGTCTTTGAAAATAGCTTGTTACAAGTGCATAGGCCCCTACCTGGGGAGGTAGCTTTAGGGACGTAAGTGCAGATATGTCTCTTTTCTTGCCTTAAGGAGGAAAATAGGTGCTGATCAGCCTGTTAATATTTGCTGTTAACATGAAATTCAGCAAACTGAGGACATTGAGTAGTACATGCATAGGTACAAGCCAATTTAGCTTCAGAGACCTAAGTGTGCAAGGTTAGGAGAAGGAAGAGTGTGTGTGTGTGTGATGGTGGGGATGGATTTGGAAAAATGAAATAACACAGAATGGAACAGCATCGTGTTACAAGCCCTTCAGCCTGGAGTTACCAGAAACATGGAGCCTTGTGCTTTTTAACTGCTGGAATTTTACTTTATCGTTGTTCTCTTCTATTCCTTTAATAAAGAATCCTGAGTTGAACTCCTTGCATGCTTACTGCACTCTGCCTTTGGCTGGCTTACCCAGGCTTTCCCTTGCAAACCCTGGAGTGAATCATTTAATCCCCTGGACCGGAGTTAGAGCAACTCTGGAGCAGCTCGTTCGTTCACTGGCGAGGCTGTGCTTCTGCACTGCGGAGGCTGGGACAGCCTATGCATGTTCCTGGACTCAGCAAGCTATCCATTTCACTGGCTGGTTCGAGCTGCGTGCTCCCTGCATTCCTTTGGTCACAGGGGCGTAGGAAACGATCTTACCGCTCAACTTATATAATGAAATGCCCTGGAAAAGCCAGCCACGATTTTGTCATTAAACTTCAGTGCCTCCTCTCTTGGCCCTCTCCTCCTCCCCTTTTCTGCCTTGAGTCTAAGCTTGTAAAACTAGCAACGAGCCTACCACAGAAATCATTAATCCGGCGAGGTAGGGAGGTCTGTACACATATGTTGCTGACACAGGCTTTCATCAGTGTGTTTGCATGGCTTTGCTAGCCTGGGCTTTCCCCTCAAGGGCTTGAGACTGAGCGGTGCTGGGTGCAGGCGAGGACTTGGCCCGACGCAATGTAGGACTTGGTGGTTCCAGTAACCACTGGCTCTAAGCGAAGACAGAAAGCTGGGGGGGGATGCATCAAAGTGAGGAAGGAATTTCCACCACAGCATGATGTTGGCTTTGTGATTCAATACAATCAACATGTGGGATTTTTTCTTTCTTTCTTTTTTCTTTTTTTTGTCTGTTGTGGAAGAAAATGGAGGTGGTCACCCTGCAACAGAGAGCGCAATCGCTCTGCAGAGCCAAGGGCAAATGGCAACAAAGCCCTAACCTGCCACAGCAGGGAAAGCAGCAGCTCAGAGGCTTAGGGCATGACTGCAGCCAAGCTCAGGATTGCTCAAAAACCATAACCCTCTTGTACAGTAAAGCCAACGAAACCGTGGGCTTAAGGAACAGGTAGGCTCCCTTTTCTCTAAAGGCAAGGTACTGGAGATGGATGCATATGGAACAGCTATGGAGAAGCTGTAGCCTTACTCATTACTTTAACTGTCCATTCTTATCCCAGAATATCTAGAGTTCGGGGGTAAAAAACATCTAGATCATTACCTCAAATTATGGTGGCTTTATAAAGCAATCAGGTTTACTTTTCTACAAGTGTATTTGCTTGTGGCTGCAAGCTTTCTGAAGAGATTGTTTCTGTGTTGAAAATAGGCTTGTTAATTTTAAATATTTTTGTCACAAATTAAACTTTCAGAAAAAAATGTCTGTTAGCAGGCTGCATTTTACAAACATATGTGTGTGTCTGTGCATATGCAAATGTAGCATTTTGTAGGATGGAAACATTCTGTTTATCTTGTCAGAAAAGAGAATTACCAATTTTCATGTCATCGTGACTTTTCATTTTGAAGATCAATTTTTATGCTGTAATAACCCTTATCATTTATTAAATTATTTTAATAGGCTATGTCTATTTCATACATCTGAAAGTTTTGGATTTTAATCCAAATTGTTTTTGTCCTCTTCCCTCAAAAAGGGGATACTGTTGACAGTGATTTTCTTTTTGCATATTTTGAAGTATTTCAGAAAATAGAAGTTCATATTTTTATGCAGACCTAAAAGCATCTCAGATGCAGAGAAGATATATGCCGCTTTTCTGCTTATGGTGATCATCAAAGCCTCATTAACAATTAGGTACATATTGCTCCACATGATGTAAGAATGTGCACTTTTGCTACGCGTGCACAACAAAAGCCTTACGTGAATAGTGCTGCTATCAAACCTCTGAGTTATGAGGTCTTTCTGTCAGCAGCACAAAGTAGTAGAGTTGATGGCCAGCAATTGCTCCATTCTACAGAAAAAAATATGCAATAGGAAGTAAGGTTTTACTTAATGGTAGAACATTACCAGAGCTGTAGGATCTACTGAGTAAGGTCGCAGGCCATGGAGAAGGAGCAGAGTCACACAAGGTTGTGGCATATGGATATCCTGGTCCAGTTAAGGGACCAGAAGCAAGATGATTATCTAAACGTGCCTTTCTGTCACAGCAAACTTCTTCTGCTTGGTGTCATGAAGACGTCTCCCAGATTCCATCCTGAGGAACAACAGAATAAGGACTCAGGGTCAGTGAGGGACTGTGAGAATGAAGGACCTGAAAACTAAATTCCACCTGATCATGCCTGAAAACCGTTTTGTGCCTTCTGGGACATGCCACACTGTGGAAAAAAGGCTGTGTGTGATGGCTCTGGAACACCGGATTGTATATCTTAAGGAAGGGAAATTGCCATGGATGTCAGGAGTGCGGTGATGCAACAGATGTGTGCTGTACATAGCTGAATGGTAGAAAGGGCATAAGAAATGTGGTGGGAAGGGAACAAAGGACTTCTCAGTGCATGAGGATGCTTGAAGAGAGGTGAAGATCATCTATAATGTAGATGTGCATGTCTGAGCAAGATACAACAAGAGAACTAGTCAATACAACAGATAGCATCTAGTGTGCAATGCATCCCTAAATATAGATCAACTTAATCATGCTCTGAAAGTACCTTTTTCTCTCCAAGACTATAAAAACAGTTGAGGGTGACCAATTCAGATGGAGATGTAAACACTGCAAGTGAAGGAAGGCAAGTTCTTATTCTCATATTTCTCCTGGATCAAACAGAAAGATAATTCGGCAGCAGATAGACACAGGACTAAATAATGAGGAGTAATCCAGAGCAGAGGTGACATCTGGGAGAGAGGGAAATGTAAGGGAGATAAGAAATCAGGACACACAAACAGTGACATTGGTAGACCTGTAGGTGAAATACTGAAAATATACAGAGCTCTTTACAGTGCTGGTAAAGACTAAAGAGGGCAGGGAATCCGAGGCTTCAGTCTGTCACGTGTTTAACACCATATCCCTGGTGGGATTCAGGTCAGTACCTATAACCCCTCTGATGTGAGGCTGTACTCACTCTCCTTAAGGTTCTCCGAGGAAAGGTTAAACATCCCTTATGATCTGAGACACTGCAGAAAAAAAACCAACTTTTTGTCTTGGCTGGCAGATGCAGGAAAACAGCTCTTAATAACCTCTCTGATGAACCCTGGTAACTCATTTCACTGGCAGTTTCTGTCTGGGACACAAATACAGGGTTTTTGCAGGCAAATAAAATCCCATCCAGCATCTTTTACTACTCATGGAGACTTTGACCCTGGAAGCTCCCACAAAAAACGACATGATGGGCCAGATTAGTGACTGGTATAAATTGAAATCTCCAGAGAGATGCTGATTCACTCAAAACTAAGGATATATCCTTCTATTTTCTGCTTGGAATACTAGACAAACACCGATGTGCGTGGAGGCGCAGCCCTATCTGGAAATGCCATCTGGTAAGGGAAGGGTATGGTGGCGCACGTGGCCACAGTTCGGTGGGTAGTGGCAACCACACAGTGATTACCGAAGGGAAAAGGATGGCCTTCGCTTTGCAAGGATCTTCTGTTGAGTTTTGAAACTGCTGCTCTCTTGTGTGTCTCAAGAGGAAAATGACTGAAAGAAAACATTCACGGGTACATCTGTTTGCCGCTCTTTTCAGGTAAACAAGGATCTCCCATTTTTCAATCTGCAGCACATTTCCAAGTAATCTAACAGTAGCCAAGCCTGTCTGTGCAAACTGCTTGTTTTTCTACCACTTCTCCCCAGAAGCACTGGCAAATCCTGATTTCCCAAACTGCCGTGGCCGTGATCCTGGATTGCAGCATTGCTAAGCCTCCCGTTCATATCAGCACCTGACTGGGAGCCCAGGCAGCCACAAAGCTTTCCTCTGGCTGCAGATCTGAGCACACGATGGGTACGGGCTCAGCAGTGGCAGGGTCCTCCTAGCATCCCCTTTCCTACCCTCTGACCACCATTGGTACAGGATTTGCCTCTTTTCCTCCTAACAGCAATGTACAGGGTTGCACCGTCCTGCGGTGAGCTATCCCGTAAACAACAACAAAATGAGCTTATAACTTTAAGCCTCCAAATGAAATAAGAAGCTAATTTGCCCCATCACAGTGCTTGCCATCTGTAAGAATTAGTCCCGGGGGAAATGAATAGAGCCATTATTCCTACTGTGCTCTTGGCTGTGTAATTCCTACAGTGGTGAAACAGTAGACAGCGAGAGGAAAAACATAATACTTGTGTGACCAGCCTACCGTTGGCTGAACGAGGTTGTGTGTATCTTGTTCGTGAAATGAAGAGTCGGGCAGACAGCTTAAGGGGTGACAGACTTCAATGTCCAAAATGCTTCTTAGGCACCAAGTAATTAAAGCACTGTGTGGAATGGATAATGGAGCTAGAAGGCAAGTTAAAGGTTCATTTATTGATGTCTGAGGCTTGTGAATGACTGCTGCAAACCATGGAAAATATTGGCCTCTGACTGCAATTATATTTATGCTCCCCCAGAAAATCTCTCACTCCCTTTCTATGTCTCCTGTGTTCTCCTTTTGTCAGAGATGATGTTAAAAGCGAAGCATGATGTCCCGTTAACCCTCGCTGGTCAATCCGAGCAGCATTGCTCTTGCCAGGGGAGACTGGATTCTTCCCTGGTGGAAACTGGCCTGGTTCCCGTTTTATACTATGTGAAGATGTGGCCTCTAATTTTTCAGCTGAGCCGAGCCCAAGCCATGAAGTAAAAGGTTCATAAAGTAAGATTTTCCAGTCTTAAGTAAACGTTACTTTATCTGAGAGGAATGAACAAGAATGAGCGCAAGCACAAGAAGCAGGAGAGCAATGTGTGAGACTTCTCTCCAGGGTGAAAAATGGTCCCCAGGAAAAAAAAAAAGAAAAAAAAAAAAAAAAAAAGAGGTAAAAGTATGCTGTTGCTGAGCACAACCAAGCAAATTCTGCCTCCTGGCAAGGTCAACGTTACATCCAGGACAGCAATCAATGCTTGCTACCCAACAAATAGACATGCCTTTACCCCTTATGACTAAGTCAAGGAGGGAGGCACAGTTAGAGTAACTCACTACAGTGTTAAAGACCCAACCAACATCATACAAGAAGTCCCAGTTCAGGGACTTTGCTTCCCAACCACTTGGTTTTCTTTGTCCCGTTTACTTTGATGCTTTTCAGACTTGGCCAATGAAGAAATAAGTGAGTGTACTCATGACATGACCTTCCCAATTTGGATTAGATGCACCAGTTCTGTGTTCAAAATGCAGAATCGTTGAGCCTGGTGGAAAAAAAACTGAAAAAAATGCATCATGGCAATGTCACTTTTTCAGCTGAGAGAAAGGCTGCTACAGCAGGAGTGAGGGAGTCAAAATTTAGGGCTGAGTAAGTGATTCTGCTTGATAAGCAGCTTTTCTTGTGCAGCCCAGCACCACTCAGTGCAGGCACTGGTTCTTGCCAGCTTTTTGCTACTTACATGACTTTCATCATATATGATCTTTTTTTCTGCCTAGAGGCACCCTGCCTCTATTCAAAGACAATAACATCTCCATTGCTGCTGCTGACCTGTCCTACTGCTCCAGTTTGTCCCTTTCCTTGCTGTTCCATTCGGCTTTATAACTTATTCTGTGCTACAACTGAATTGTCCCTCTCTCTTCCCTTCCTGTCTCCCTAAATCAAAGTCTTTCAGCATCCTGTGTTTAGTACAATCTTTCTTTCCCAATAGAAATCCTGAACATTTGCGCCTCCTGCCCTTGGTATATGCTGTGATGCTGGCCTTTTTTCCTTTTAAGAAAACCACCAGGAGGATTGAATCATCTCAGCTACCTTTAAGGGTCTGAGCAAGAAGATGCAATAAAGGCTATATGTCCCTAAACAAATTACTTCAGCATGCCTCATTTCATGCGCCCCCTTTTCTCCTAGTTTATCTGTTTGCATAGAATTTCCTCATCTTGGAGACTTTGTTTTATTAGTTTGGGGTTGGTTTTTTTCTTTCTTTTTTTTTTTTTTTTTTGCCGAATGGGGCTTCATTTTACACAGGTCCTCTCGGTACTTCTTTAATACAAATTGCAATACACCTGAGGGATTGCAAAACATAGGGAAAGTGTGTCTGAATGAAGGCATGCCAGCTACCAAGCCTCCAGTGGCTTCTGGTGGAGCAAGCAGGTTGAGCACCAGTATGTCCTGAATCTACAGTGGAGTTGGAATATTATTTTGAGACTCAACACCCTGGACTCTGAATTGAAGAAGATCCCAGCATTTGCACTGAGAACGTAGAATAGGAGCACCCGGCAGGAAATTAGCAACTCCTGCTGTGTTTTACTGAGTCATAGCATATTTTGACACTTTCTTTTTAATCTGTGGTGAGAAAGATGGTTTGAATCATAGTGGAAATGGATCCGCAGGGTTATGGCTCCTCGGAAAAGGGCATTTTAGGGTAGGGTCCAAATCACCTGCCTTCCCAAATCTTTTCCTGCTCTGAAGATCAGCAGAAGAAATGCCTTTGACACAGAAAAGGCTTCTCCTGCACGGCTAGTGGGTTCGATGGGCTCTGCAAGCTCAACAGCTGCTTTCACATCACTTGGATCTCAGTGTCCCAGAGGTGAGGTGGTGGTGTTCTGCAGGAATGGTCTGGTAGGGGAGAAAGCAGATTTCACATCTCCCTCAAGACCAGTAACTCTAACAGCTTTAGCTCCTAAAAAAGGAAGCCTTTACCAAATTAATTGCTTATCACATTGGGAACTGGTATGGTGTGTTCGAGGGGATGCAAGTGTATGTTAGATGTCTGGAGAAAGAAAAAGTATTGTGTTACTGACTGAAGAAAAGCATTTTGCAGCCAGTTTGCACAGTTTGAGCTCGTTACCATGGTGTTCCGGCAGGAGTGGGAGTAGATAGGAACTTGCTGTGGGATTTGCAAGTGCTGAAGCCCTGAGGTCTCTTTCTCCATCCACCCCACAACCTCATCCAGCTGTTAATGGTACAGGAGAAGCTTACCAGATCCACTAATGGTGAGCCAATAGTTTACTGGGAAGAGACCGAGACAAAGCGTGGATTTTATAAAAGGCAACAACAGCCATATTGATTCTGTGCCCGCAGGCGAAACCACATGGATGTGCCTATGCACACACTGTGGAAAAGCAGAGGCTGGATTGCTCAGAGCTGCTATTACGTTCCCAAGATGGCTCCCCACAAACCTGTGACCCAAAGTCATATGTTCCAACTGGGAATATCACAGCACAGAACATTACATCAGCCCCACGCAGTTCTCTAAGAACAGCACTGCCTTTCCGCTCAGCGCTATATATTCCTCCCTTTCGTCTCTTGGAGAATTACCAGAACCGCTAGTTCTAGGCACGGAAATCTGCCTCCAGATCCTAAAGCCAGCTAACACATCCCACAGAACACTTGCGTTCCAATGGGTGGACAACGTCATAGGTCAAGGATGTCTGTCTTGTATTGCCTCCTCTGTGTCCACCTGGCATGGTGACAGTGACCTTCTCATGTCCCTGGACATGGTCCAGGCACCTCAGAAGGTCACCATCTCCACAGTAATGAGATGAAAAGGAGGTTAAGGCAAGTGAAAGCTAGGTGTGGAGAAAGCTTCCTACAAGAGAATTTCAATTAAGGTGGCAGAAACATCCCCAGAGGCGTGATGTAGGCAGGGCTGTATTATTTAAAAATAGACTGGTCACAGCATGCAGAATCATAAGGTTAATGGTGTCAAAGAAAAGGAACCTTCTACCAGTCCTTTGGAGAGACAATATCCATACTGAAGAAGGTCTTACCTGATCTGTATGCTGTTCCCAGGTGGATGGTGTGGGTGCATCCAGCCCACGTGTGTCTCAGGATCAGTCTCCTGGGCTACATTGCTGCTGAGTGACAGCATATTTTTCTTGTCTCAGACCTCTTTTGGCAAGCCACTGCCAAGCACTTAGTTATGACCCAGCAACCACAGTCAGATTCAAAATGTATGATAAAATGCTTTGCTGAATCAGGACCTGGATCTTTTTTTAATCAACATCCAGAAGCTGTTTGCAGTTGCCGTTAGGTCTAGATGCAGAAATTGCGAACCTCTGTTTATAAATGATGATCTTGACAACACCCTGAAGTTGGTATTTCCCCTGAAGACTGAAGTCAGGGGACAATCAAAAGGTGTCCACTTCCACCCCTCAGGAGAAAGTTCCCCTTTCCATGGTGGACACCTGTATCCCATGCGTGAAGAATGGATTATATTCAGACCACCTATTAAGGTGCTTAAAATGGATAAAGATGCTCCAGATGGTATTTCATTACATGACAGTGATGAATATTTCAGACCACCCACTCCATAGGCCCCTAGATACTGCTCCTGGGTCTGTGGAATGAAGCAGTCACGACAAAAGGATTGGGCTTGGGTAGGTTGTCGAAAGACAGTCTCATCTTCTCTCCGTTCACTGGGAAAGGAGCCAGCCTCCGGTAGCCCTGGTTGCTGGGTAGTTTGGGTTCTCATCACACTTCTTATTGCCAGATTAGGAGCCTGTATCTATGAAGGGCACCAGAGTGAGCTGAAAGGGTATTGCCCTTGAGGGAAGCTTATCTGCCACCTCTGAGTTTCTCTCTCAGGCTGGTGAGGGTGGTGAAGCCCATCAGCCAGCACAGATAGAAAATCAGCAGTTAGACACCCCGTGATTAGGGCCCCTCTCATTATTTTAATTTTGGTTCTGCAGTGAGACAAGCTGGCAGCCTTGCGCTGTGCTTGGCACTGCAGAATAGTTTAATAATCACCTAATAAAACTTTTCATCTGGCTTCCCATATCCCCTCCCTTCCCCAGATCCCTGCCCTTTCCTGCACTCTCTATCAAGGATACAGGGTCTGGCATAACACACATCACTGCTGTAGCAACCTTCTCTTCACTGGCTGCTGCTGCAGGTATTTAGGTGTTTGCAGATATCATCATTTCACTCTCAGCCAAAGCTGCCATTTGTAGCCTGTCCCCATGAGTCTCCCCATACCTATTCCATGGGGTTCCTGGTTGTGTCCAAGGGTAGAGCAGATTTGGGATCTTTATTTTATGTTTGTTTGGTCTACAGCATTGCGGAGTAGTTCAATATGAGTGGTCCTTATACTGAGGATGCTCAAGGTCTCTTCATGATCTTGACTGTTCCTGGTGGTGATGCCCCAATGAAACCTTGAACTTCACAGCCTGTATTCTTCAAGGAAAGCATAAAAGCAAGATTTCAGGCATCAGATATTAAAGAATGCCTAGGTAAATAAATCACCTTCCAATAGGATTCTGGATCTTTTTTGTAAATATTTTTCAACTAGCAGGGTTCTGATTGAAATTAATGTAGATTCTGGCCTTGGGCAAAATCACAGATTTATAGTTTGGAATGCAGGTCAGCAACAGCATGGGCTGACCCAAGGTGACCGCAATCATGTCTTTTACAGCCCACAGGTTCTCTTCTCTTTCTTTCACTGTTAATGTCCGACAGCAGCCTAAAGATAATTCTATACAAGGAAACAAGCCAGATGAGAAATTACTTTTTTTTAAAAAGGGGGGAAATGGAACTATATGTTCAATGTACTATAACTGACAGTCCTCTGCAAAAAAATGCAGCTGAGCAGCAGGAGACAAGGCTGCTTGTTTGTCTTGTATCGGATGCTACCCTTTGGACCAAATAGAGGAAATGGAAATTATATCCCTTCTGAAAGCAGCAAGGGAAAAAGACATTTATGGAGGGCAGGGAGAGGGTGAGATACAGACATGGACAAAATGGAGTCCATAGAAAAAGCTAAGACCTGCTAAGACTGGTGAGGACAAGAGTGCAGTTTCCAGTGTGACAAATTCCCCAGGGTGCCAAAGGGAACTGTGTGGACTGGTTTGCAATCCAGGATGCTGCTGACAGAAGCTTTCACCTTCTCCTTTCTAACAAAGACTTTCTGGATGAACTCCTGTGTCTTCTTTTTTTGTTTGGTTTTTTGTTTGTTTGTTTGTTTGTTTTTGTTGTTTTTTGTTTTTTTTTCCATTTTTGGGGTGTTTGTTTGTTTTTAACAATGTATTCCCTTCTGATTCCTTGCCACAACAATCTGGGGATTGTTCATTTCATTATCACTGTCGGTAGCAACAAGGTTGTCTGAACTAAATGAGCTCAGTAACAAGGCCAAAAATAGGTTCAAAACTGAGAGAATGTAGCTGTATAATAAATACATACATATAGGAAGTGATGGACTTGGCAATGCTAAGTTAATGGTTGGACTCGATGATCTTAGAGGTCTTTTCCAACCTAAATGATTCTATGATTCTGTGAAAAAGAATTTCATTGCCAGTTGATGGAATAGCACCATTTTTGATGGACAGCGGGGGTTTCACTAAGGGGAATCTTACCCAACCTCTGCCCTGAGCTGACCTTGCTCAGTTTGTGAAATCAGAGAGGATCCCAGACCTAGGTGGCCCAGCATGTGTTCAAGTGCACTTAAGGAGTGCCAGCAGGCAGATAAGCTGGGTAAATGTCTAATAAGGCAAAGTTTCCTGCTCTGTTATTGTTAAAAACATATCCATAGGATCCTTTTTTCAAGAGGTCATTTTGAGTTGTTTCCCATGTGCTTTTTTAAAAGTCAGTGTTTGGCATCTGATATCTTGTGCAATGTATAATCCCCATGGTCCAAAGAGCTTTAGAGCGCCAGGAAATCCAGAATCTTGGCATGAATATGGGGCCAGCTCCCATAGCACATGGCTGCATGACTTTTCTCTGTTTGTGGTATCTTTGTGACAGCGTGGTACGTGGTGTACTCAGAAATCAGCTGTGGAGTTTGCCTCAGAGACCCTGTGAGAGAATCCCCCCACCCCTCCTGTCTAGTGCAACTTGTAGGAGCCCCAAACAAAGAAGGCTTGTTCTTTCAAAAGAAATAAATGATGAGTGGAAAGAATAAAACACAGAACGTTGCCCCCCTGAGGGATGGGCAAGAGAGGTGGTGGCCAAAGGAGTGATTGATTGACTGCAACCCTTTGACACCTAAATGCATTCTCTACAGTGGTATGTGTGTGCCTTGATGCACTGTGCAGGGAGACAGGCAGCCCTGGAGGGTCAGCCTCATGCATGCTGTGGATCCAGGATAAATTGCCTTTATTATGCAACTTTACTTACATGAGCTCACTAATCCATCTTCTCTAGAATGACAAGCCCTCTTACATCTCAGCCTCCAAACAGCACATTGGCTGGGGAAATATTTAAGTTACTGCTTTTTCCTCTCAGCTTTCCCAGATAAAGTCCTCACCACCTTTCCCTCCCCAGAGTGACCTGAAGCTTGGGATGGGATCTACAGTCTTTGTACATATGATATCCATCTGTGAGTAATAGCTGCACCACACAGGTAGCACTAAGCAGTATTGTTTTTTTTTAAGAAATACAGACAAAGTGCTTACATTTAAATTGTTTAAATTAATGTCCCATTTTGAGAGAGGATAAAACACTTATTTTTTGAGGAAATGCTGCCTACTGTTCTAAAACAGTAATAAATTCAACTGCCAATATTCAGTGATCTGGTAGGACCAGGCAATGGAAAATGGGTTTTGGACAGGTGGCAGAACTTCTGGTTCCCATCAGCTGAGGATCTGAGCCCTGGAAGTTTCTACTGAATAGTAACTGTGAAGGAATCTACCTCAGCACAGTCCACTGTGGATACCACTGTCCATCCCCACATACACTCCTTGATGGACCACGAATGCCTCCAAATACTGAAAGGCATCATACTGCAGTCCATTTGAACACACATATCAGCATTTCACAAAAGTAGCACAAAAACATCATTAGTTTTTGTGCTTGAGATTTTTTTTCTTACTCTAGACCCTCCCCCCCCCCCCCCCCCCCTTCTACATGTTGCCCCCACACACCACCACCTCTTCTTCCTTCATGAGACTTACAGAGCTGGAATCCCACACTGGAGGGAATTTATTTTCCCAGTGGAATAATAGCAATAAATAGATAAATAAAAATAATTCCAAATTATTAATTATATCCTTCCTCTAGAAAATTTCCTTGTAACCATGTATGAAGAACACTCAAAGGAACAATGCGTCTGAAAAAAGTAAATATTGGTGCATATGGAGAATACGCAGTTTAGTAGGTCTCTGAGTAATATGCTTATCAGAATTTCTCACAGATAAATTTTGCCATTCTGTGTATCTCTCTAACCAGAACTAGAGAGGCAGCTTTCACAGAACAGGACAGGTGTAAACGATGGGTGAGGTTGGCAGCTGCCAATCCTGACAAGAAGCTGGTAAGCGATAGGAAAGCAACTCAATGACTAAGAAACAAGAATTCTTCACTAGCCAGTTAAAACTGGCAACTTGGGAATCACAGAATGGTCAGGGTTGGAAGGGACCTCTGAAGATCATCTAGTCCAACACCCTGCTATGAGTCTAAAAACTTTCCCATTTTGGGAGAGTTAAGAGGTTATTGTAGAATGATGAAAATAATTTTCACTTAAGCTAGAATATGGTCAAAAGCCAGTATTTCTGCAAATGTTCATCCCAATATATGACATTTAAAATGAAACATATCCTTGATTTCTGTTGGGAATTGGATCCTAAATGTGGGATTCATCTCATCTAACTTAACTATTCATCTTAGCTGGTCAACCAAGGTTCAATTGGTAGTCTATGGGGTGGGGGGATACATCTCTAAAGGGTTTTCTTCCTCCTTTCTGGGGATGCTTGTTTCCTTCCATGGATTAGAAAGACAGCCAAGCATGGATTAAAAAGAATGCCGAGAGTGACTAGCTAAGACTTACATGTCCCATCTAGATTGCATGGTTAACAGCCAAAGTGATGAGTGGAAAGAATAAAACACAGAATGTTGTTTTAGAAATGGCTACTAGAATGGCAGGGCAATAGCCTGTCTTTATGCAAAAAGTGGAGAGAAACTGGTAAGAAGATAAGGCAGGATCTGGGATACAATTACAAGTAATCAAAATATTGTAGCAAAGCAAGTTATTGTTTGTACCAACACAATTCAGGTTTCTAGACCATCCTGACGAAGTATCGGTGATTTACGTTAATATGCGTTACTTCTTAGCAAAAGAATGTGTCATCTCAGTTCAGTGGCTCACGCATAGGTACATCACATCAGTTAAGATGCCCTGAAGTGTCTTAGATGTGGCACAGGGTTACTGGGAGACCTGCAGCTTCTGGAGTGACAAGTAGAGGTTGGTTTGGATAATGTGCAGCACCCAAAATGTCATCAAATGCCTGCATGCTGGCAACTGAATCCTGTCCCTGCAGTGAGATGTGTCAGATACAGCAAGGCATGGATACTCCCAGCCCTTTTTTATTGTCATATTGCCAGGGACATCCTGTGTCATGTAATGAGATATGGAGAGGCTTCATGCTAGAGAGGCTGCTTGAGCATACCAGTCAAAGGGGGCAGGAGAAGCATTTAATTAAGCTGGGGAATTAAAAGTGAGGTCCCTGACAAAGTCTTATGTTAGGGGGACCACTTCTACTATCAATTTTCTTGTGTCATGTTTGTTTTGAAATACGACAAAAAGAAGCAATAAGGCAGAGTGAGGAGTAATCAACAAAAAGGAGGGAGGTCTTTTATGAATAAGCATCTTCTGCTTTAGCAAAAATCCAAAATAACTTCCTTTGAACAAACACCACTGGCTTCGAACTCTCACCTGCCTTAATTCTGTAAGACTGCTGTAAAATTGACTCTTTAGCAAGCCCCTTGCTCCTTGTTGCAGGCCTTTCCCCTGATTTTTCACATTGCATTTTAATTAGAAGTGCACCTGTGGCCAGAGACCACCCAACTGCAACAGTCCCAGCTTAAAGTAGCCCTCAGAGAGGACTTATAGTCCACCCTTAAAACCCAAATGTAATTACAAGTATTCCAGATGTGTCCATTGCATTGCTAAGGTAAGACTTGCATATGGCAACCAACCCAGGATACACCTCATTTGTGCTGTTGGGAAACTTTCTTTAGGCCATGAGTGGGTATTCTTTCTCCTGTATGAGAAACAGCTATGAGCTGTTTTCACGTGCTGATGGATGTTCAGAAACAATGAGCCCAAGTCCTCAGCCCAGCCCCGAAATCTGGAGGAACCCCACTGAATCCACCAAAGCCCATTTCTCCTGCCCTCAAGGACAAACACCATGCCTTCCAGAACTTGATACCCCTACTTCATGCTGTGGTGAGACTAGTTTTGTCCTGCTGAGTGTCTATACTCTCATTGAGGACTTGATTCCAGGTTCCTCTCTCCTAGGCAGTATCTGTTCCAGAGCCAACCTCCAAGCTTTTCCTGTTCTTCTCAAATGTCCGAGCCCTCTCACTGGCAGCAGTTGCAATGAGTTGCTTTTAGCACAGGGGCAGGATGCTAACATTTTTAGTGCCAAGTGTTCAGAAGTTCCAGTGTCAGATTCCAGTCTCCTGCACTACAACCATTGTTTGCAGGATGTGGCTTTGTTACCTGCTGTGAAGGGAAACACAGAAGCAAAATACCTTGGGAAAGGCCATCCCAACACTTCCTGCATCCTGGGAAGGCAAGACCTGTCCACCTAGGTTCTTCAGTGGTTGCCAGTAACGACCGCAGAAGATTCTTAGACCATTTCCAGATGAGTGTATTTTCATGATATTCCAAGCTTTTGCAGCTCTGAGTTTTGTTTGGACCTCTGAATTCTCCAGAGCCCGAAACACGAATAATAGCTCTGGCTTTCTCATGGTGTCCCATTGTTGCTACAGTATGAGACTTGCGACATTCCCCAACCTGGAAATGCCCTAATTCCAACAGCTGGAGTAGCTATTTTAGGCAGCCCCAAGCTAAATATGTCCCTTACTTTTCTTGCCCAGCCAGTGTCTGTAGGGGCATCTAACTTTGTGACATCTTTCAGCTTCCAGCAAGAGAATACAAAGACCATGAGGAACCCAAGAGGTGAAAATTTTACTCCAGGGCAAAAGAACCACAGCCTGTCCTTTTAATACAAGTCTCGTTGTTTACATAATCAGGAGAGCTGAATTGCATGTCCCACAAATTAACATGCTGAGACAAGGGGAGACAAAATTGGATTGATCCCATATTCCATCTGAAAAATCCCAAAGAGGGATATGAGTGTGACTGCCATGCTGTACACATGCAGTGACCCGAGGATGACCAGGACAGACAACCATGATTGCATGTGCCCCATGCTGACAGATTTTACCTGTTCAACCCTTTCACGACATGTCAGGTTCTGTGCATATAGAAATCATGGGTACTATATATTGTGCCGTGAAACCACCATGTCCAGGTAATGTCAGCCTTCCTTTGCCGGTGCAGCGGAGCTGGGGCTTGTTTGTGCCAGGACTGGACATTTTGAAGCTGCTGCTGTGGTGGGAAACCCTGGCTAAATGGCCAGGGTTTTTTTATTTTCTGCTTGATGAAATTCTGTGGCAGCAGAAGACACCTTCATGGGAAGTAGAGCTGTCAGAGCCTTACAAAACTGACTTGTTTATCAGGAGGCAAGGAGGTGAATAGACGAGATAGAGGAGTACCTCTTCCTCAGCTGTAGAACTGCTACATGGGGTGAAGATTACGGCTTCTGACACACCTTCATCCCTGGTGTGGATACTCTTTCAGGATGTGTGTCTGACTACCTGTGTCTTTAGATCATGAGATAGCAAGACTGACCCCTTTAAAATACTCCAGAATGGCCAGGAATGCAAATCCTCATCTAGCCAAGGCATGGCAGCGTGGTATCTAAGGGTGTCTGCATCACATAGCACTAACCTCCTGTGCCTGTGGGTGTAATTTTAACAACAGACAAATTGATCTACCTTGACCTGATGGGTTCAGGAAAGAACTGGGAAATCTTTGCAGCATAGCTCTCCCTCTGTACTATGATTCATATGGCTATGAATCTCCCCATGCATGCTAGGACAAGGCAGCTCTGACAGCAATGTCAGAATTAGTAGCAGTTGCAGGAAGAAGGGATAAATGTGCTTTAGCTCAACCACAAGCCATTGGTAACATTCCTCCAGAGGAACACAGGAACCAGCCCATGACATCCAGTGCTCTGCTATCACAGGCAATATGATACCCATCATCAGTTTATTAAGCTGCATCTTAGAAATGTACTCACATAGTGGGGATAATTCCTGCCATTCCAGGAATCACTGGGTAAAGTTTCTAGACTGAGTTAAGAAAGGTCAGGTTAGATGATCATAGGGTGTCTGCTGGCTTCAATGTCTCAAAATCTCTGTAGGGATTTAGAAGGAGCCAACACATTTTCACTTGTAAGTTAGGATTTAAATAGAGATTTGCTAATGTGCTCCTCTCTCTTTCTCTCTCTTTCCTCTGCATATCAGTTAATCAATACCAATACAGAAATATTTATCTTCTTTCCCTTTCTTTCCTTCATGTTGCCCCACTCCTCATTTCTCCTTCCTTGGTCTTTCTGAGCTATAGCAGCAAGAAAATGAAAACAAAACCCCATCTACACTAGGGAAAGGAATTAAATTCCACTGCCTCCCTCCCTTCCCCCAAATCCACACCTACCAAACAACTGAACTTGCAATGTTTTGTTATGCAGCAGAGTAGGAAAGCGTGCTGTTCCCTACTATTTCCAAGTGCAGTCTGTACCACACCACGGTTCTACAGAGTCAGCATCCCCCCAGGAGGCACCAAAACCACGGCAAGGCTGGGCAGGGGCAGGGGCAGGGGCAGCACTACCTTTTTTCATGCACCTTCAAAGCAGAATGCCTCGAAGGTGCTTTGCTATTTCCCTTCTCTATTGAGAACAGCATCTGGCTATGGAAAATATGGATAAATTTTCCATTGGCTTCAATTATTAAAGAACTGGAAGGTTCACAAGTACCTTCATGTACAGCCACTGGGAACTGAGAAAGGGCAAAGCTGCACAAACCTCATTTATCTCATGCATCAGCAGCATGCTCAGTCAGGGACGTATGCTCTGAGGACATAAATGGGGGATATTGGTGAGGCTCGTGCACTTCTCGTTGACAAGATAAATACTAAGCTGTCCCTTCTGAAAACCAAGTGCCTTTAAAGGAGTGGGCTTTCATTTATTTTTTTTTTCCTGAAATGAGCCAAATTTCTAGCTCATGCTCACATCAGGAAAAACTTAATAGCTTCAGTTTGATGCCAGTGACAGTATTGAGCAACTTGGCAAAGACTCATGGAAAAAAGCCAAAGCCTTAAAAATAATAACAACAACAACAATAATGCAAGATTCCCATTAAATTGCTGTGCCACTGCTTAAGAGTAATGTGTTGGCCATGGGCTACTGTGAATTTATGAAGCAACTGGTTGGTCTTGTCTGATTTATTCACCAGATTAGCCACAGTCACTCTATGACTGAACACCAAGTTCTTTGCTTGCCCTCAAGTTAAATCATTATTGAGGTCAGCAGAGGTATACTGATCCAGGCCAAGTGAGAGTCTGGCATAACCGTACCTAGTACTACAGCTACATTTTCCATGATTTTTTTTTTATTTTTTTCAACAGAGAGTGCAAGTTTCAAAAAGAAAATACTTTCCATGAAAAACTAATGATTCAGCATATTACAGGCAGATGGACAGCTAGAAAGACAGATAACAGAGTTGAAAGAAGGTATGTCAACTTCAGTTGACATATATTGGAATATTTCTCTGTCTTAAATCAGCCAATTTTTGGTCGGTATGACACAAACGTGATGAGCTGACACTAATGAGCTGTTTACTGTGGAAGGCAAGGAGACTCCAGCTCTTTCCGTGCTCTAGATTTTCAGGTGAATTTTCTAAGCATTAGACTGAGCCTCCGTTTGCCTGCTCCAGTTAAACTTTCCTTCTTTTCCCTGCCCAGCTGTATCCTGAACAGATGGGACAAAGATGCAGTTTGTTCATCTTCCTTTTGTCCAAGCTTGGTGCTAGGACTACAGTTCTGAATCCTCGGGGCTGGTGTGGGAATTGAAGCCAGCTTTCCTGCTTTTTTTTCTGTGATGTACCCAATGACTATGCTTTGGCATACCCAGATCACCTCCTTCAGTCAGTCTCTTGAATGTAGTCATCCTTGCCACTAAATTTCACTGGTGTATCAGGCAAGGTATGAGTACATACCTTTGATCAAGTCCTCCAAGGGTTTTGTTCAGAGGACCAGCTACACTCTAGCTGTTGGGTGGGCCAAGACATGACTTCTGTGTTGGCAAGGAAGATGTTTGTCGAAGTAGGAATAAGTATCTAATAATATAAGAATTCAACAATATAATATTCAATACTAACAAATTTTAGTACTATAATTTTTCATGTGGGTATCTGAAAGATTTGACCCACTCAAAGGAAAGTTCTTCCTTGGAGGGACAACCGTTTAGTTATTATTCATGGTCACATACTGGTCCTGCATATGGATGTAATTAAATTTTGTTATGTGGTTCCCTGCTGCTCTCAGTTACAAGGGGAGAGGTAAAGCTGAATTTCTTGGTTTTCTCTGGGTTGTTGGGGATGGAGGAACTGAGGATGGCAAAACAACCTGTGTTTGAGTTTACCCTCTTTTCTATGCCCAAGTCTGATATATTCACCTGAGACATGTGCAGTCAGTGGGGAGCAATGCATAGCCTCAGGAAGTCAATCACTTGCTTTAAGCTGCGATTTCTCTGTTCTGCTGGTTACATTGGTGGAGGCTGACTAGCTCCGATTCAGATGTCTAACGTCTGGGTGTATAAAAATAGAGCAGATGAATCCCAGTCTGTATGCCCGATATGTGCGTGGGGATTAGCAAGGTAATGAAATGTGCCATCTGCTTTTTGTCTTTCTGCCTGGTGGTGGCTTTAATGGAGGGTTTTTACCCCCATCTTCAAGATAATTTTGCAGCACATAGGTGTAGCTATTGGCAGAAGGAAGGTGTGTGAGGAATCTTGGGAAAAACTTACTTTAGTAAAAATGTTATAACATTATTATTGAAAATGTTATGCAAGTAGTTATCAAGGTGTTCGGCTTCCTGAAATTCGGATTTATTGAGATTTTGTGGCAAAAATAATTTTCAGAAGTGAAATTAATAGCTACTTTTATTTTAAAAAACCTCAACCAAATAGGATAATTGTCTGAAAATTTAGAAAAGAAGAAAAACTAATCTGTATTGAGGCCTGGGAAATGAAATCAATGGGCAAATGTCAGTATCACTTCAAGAATCATTTTTCAAACCTCCTTAGAATACAAGATTTTGCTAGAAGTTAAACTAAATCACCTTTTGATTTCGGTCTTCTCAAAACTTTCACCACTGCAGGTTTTCTGGGGGATCTGGAAACAGGACAATTCTGCAGGAGGAGCTGCTTTTACAGTACATTTGTACTTGGGAAATAGAAATCTTCAAACAATCTGAGCTCATGTGGATTTCTCATGTGGGTTCCTGACCCACCTTTCAGTGTAACTAAATCAAATTTTCATCTGGTCTTTATCACTGTCACAGGGGTACCTCCAACTTACACCCACCGAGAACCTGAATCGAAACAGTCATGCTCTAGAATGCAGATTGATCATCTAGAGGCACATTAGTTGGCTACCGGTATTTCCCAAGAAGTTCTGTACATTTGGAAGTTGAACAAGATCTATTGCCTTAAGTTCCAAGTCCTCTTTCTTTCCATTATCTCCGTGTGTCGCCCAAGTGACCCTCTGATGATAATACACATAAATACATCAGAGACATGCCCAGTCTGTGATTAAATACCCTGATAATTTTGAGGCCCTCCAACAGATAGTGTTTCACACTATCGTGGACACTAATGCAGTCAACCAGTAGCCATAATCCATTACTTGGAGCGGCTGCGCTCGTGTTCCTTCTCCAGAGCTTCTTGATGAGGTGCCAACTGTGTTAAAGGCCTATCATTTTCCAACGCAAGGGGGGGGGGGGGGGGGGGGGAAGAAAAAGAAAACTCCTACAATGATAGCCTCTAAAATAGATATAAACACACTGCCTGCATGACTAGCAGTGAAACAGCCCCTGACCAAACTCTTGTGTCCAGGGCTGCTCACAAATAGTTAACCCTCTAACTCGTCCTGCATCCCACTGACGGACTGAGAGAACAAACTTGGATAAAGCAACCCAGTGACTGGGAGCCACAACCAGTTCCAAGAACACTCCGGGACCAGAAAGCTCTGGCTGGGTAGGATTTCAAGGTCTTGTCCACAAGGATCCACAATTAAAATTTCTTGTGCTAAAGTTTCATGGTGAAATAAAAACCCTGAGATTCCAATGCTTCCTCACTCCCCCCGCCTTCCAAACACCACTCACAATACAGCACGGTGGAAGGAACAGAAAACCTCCAGTATTTTGGCAATCAGCGCTGCCCTCTTTTACGTATTTCAATTCCATCTTTTGGAAGAGCTGTAAATCTTTCCTCCTATTTTTTTCTCTTGTTCTGTCTTCAGCTAGCTTGGCTATATAATTGCAGTGTTCATGTTACTTGCACGCATAGGAAATGATGCTTAAAGGGAAATAAAGGCCTTTCTCTTCCTTTCTCTGCTCAGCTTTAGGGATGTACTCATGTAAGAACATAGCAAGACTTGTTTTCTTCTCTCTACCCTAGTTTCTTTTTTATTATGTTTTCTTTGTGGCCTTCAGCTGTCACGGGGTGTTATCTGACAGGCAAGAGCTGGTGATTCTGGATGCTGTGAATTCAAGTATCACTCCCATCTTGACAGCCTGTGCCTCCTCCAAAGGTTGCCAACGCTCCAAATAGAGTGGGCAGAAGGAACGCCTTGGTCTCATCCTCTCCAGCTCCTGGCTTGGATATGACGGAGGTGGTTTCTGGTGGAAGGGCTGAGGCCTGCCACTCTCCCTGTGGCCATCTTTGCTAGCAGACAGAAAGGATATGGTAATTTTTATTTATTCAAAATACACATTATAATTCCAGAATAATTCAGGATCAGTGGGCAGAAAAAATAAAAATAAACCAACCAAAACCAAAAACCAAACCAAACCAAACCATTTTAAACTTTTAGGAATAAAATACTTTTTTCCTTCCCATTTACAGACTGAATAAACTTGAACCCTCTCAAAACACAGTGGGATTTAATGCTGATTTTGGCCTGGTCTTGGCTCATACATGACAGTGAGACAGGAGCTGTTGATCAAATTCCTTGTTCTGTTTCATTTAAATGTCAAAAACCAGAAGATTTTTCACCCCCAAGAAATGTTCCAGCTTCCACAAAATTTTCAATGGGAAACTCTTCAGCAGTGGAGGATGAAGTGACCAAAGAGAATGAATGAGTCATGTCCCCTCCAATTTAGACAATGGGCTCCGGACAATCCCATGGGATATGGAAGAATGAATTTCAAATCTCTCCTTAGCACAGTTTGGACTTGTGTCCCCCAAAATTGCTTCCTGCACCCACAGTGTTGCAAATGCCTGGCTATTGTAGTACAAGTGCTCCCCAAAAGCTTCTCAACCTCCTGTGGTGATACTAACATGTTTTGACGAAGGTACAAGCAGCATCCTTCTGTAAGCAGACTGTTTCACTCCCACATTAGCTGCCCGTGGGAAGCTCATTCCATAGCCTCATCCTTCTTTGGCAAGATCAAGAAGGTTTCTGGCCAGCTCAGTTACTAAGTGGTGGATCCAAGGTGTTTGGATTTGCCCTTGGCCTTCGTTTCACTCTGACGTTCTCTCTGCTTCCCTTATTAACTGTGTAATTAGGGAGGGCAGGAGTGCATACAGCTGTCAGTGTCTTTGGAGATGTGATAATTATTTTCAAGAAAATCATGACAACACATAGCTGGAAACTGTGTCTTTGATGGCAAGAAAAATCATTGTTGCCTGCTTCACGTAGCATGTAAACATGCACTTTTCTGATGCCCTTCAGGACTGTCCTGGTTTTAACCATGTTTAGCTTTGAAACTTGCTTTCAACTTTGCTCGGAACAGAAGCCTGTGGCGCAACATGGGGAAACATGCCAACATGTTCTGTTGAATCAAACATTAAAGACATGGAATAAGGAGGAAACAAGAAGGAAGGAGGAAAGAGATGAAAATGGGTTAGGCCATGGTAAAACAAGACATTATCTGTGACAATCAGAGAGCTCCTGTACTGGGGAAATAAATGGGACTGTGCTTCTGCCAAAAAAAAAAAAAAGGAAAAAAAAAGGACTTTTTGACTGCAGCATTGCTGTCACTCCCTGTTCATACACATGGTCTGATGAGCTTGAGAAACAGATCCATTTCGAGCCTGTTTTCTGGAAGAACTGAATGGGTATGCTGGATGCCAGATATTCAAATAGGCAATTGGCTCTTTCCCCTCCTCTTGAATCAAAAGGTTAATAATACTTTTCGTTAATTGAGGGGTACAAAACCTAATGATACCGAAGCTTGATGAAATTAGTTAGCCCAGGAGAGGAGAGAGGTTTGCTGTTAATGCCTCCACTGAGGCAATGGCTGCAGTTTGAATTCAGCCTGTTGTTAGAGACCAGAGAGCTCAAATGTGGTGGCAGAAGGACAGGCAGAAAGCCTTGGAGGTCCCAGGCAGAGCCAGCAGCCTTTTAGACACAACATCAACCAACCTGGTATTACACACCTTACAAAGTGGCTGGGGTTCATCTGATTTCTGCACCAGCTGTCTTCAAAGTCACTGTCACCAAAGGCAACCAGCATAAAATTTATCTCATCTTTTAGCAGAACCCTGAAATAGGTCCAAGGAATCATATTCTAAAAACCCTGATGGGTATAAAGGAAATATAAAGGGAGCTTGAATGATAGAACTTTAACGTGATGCAAGATACACTTCTTGTGCTCAGGAATGTACCCGTTGCCCCTTCTCTTTCATCTCTCACATCCTCTGTCAAGGGTATCTGTACGTAGGCAGAGCTTCAAAACTAAAGGGAAGAGCTGACGTTACCAACCTTACCCTTGGTGGCAGACAAGACGTCCACACGTCAGAGCAGAGGTTTACCTAATCTGGCTCCTCTCACACCAGCCACATCTGCCACAGCTGGTGTTTTCCACCCTGCTTCCCTCTGGGTGGGGTTTATTCCCAGAAGAGGATAATCAAGACTTTCCAGCTTCCTTTCCCAGCTGCATTTGGGCCTTTCAGTTTATAATGGCTCAAAACTCTTTCCAGGTCTTTATCAGAGCTTCTTCTTGTTTACAGCTACAGCCCAAGGTAACAGGTCTTTCGAGCCATCCTAGCAAGGATTTCACTGCCCAGAATTCCTGCTGCCCTTCCCATAATTGCTCTCTCTTAACTTCCAGCAATCATTTGGACTGAATTTACAAACACCCCTTTATATGACTGATGTCAAGTGCAAGGATCCCATACATGGGGAAACCCGTGCATCCTCTTGCAGGACAAAAGCATGCAGGTGCAGTGATCCTATTGCCTTAAAGATTAATTTTACTTAATTCTTACAACTCAGCAGTAAAGTGTTGATGAGCTTTCCTGATGGTCCCATAAAATGAAGAGGTTAAATACGCTATAAATGGTAAATATTTTCAAAATCAAACACACATACACAGGCAGAAGTTAGATTGTAACGCTTGTAAGGGATGTGTTGCTCTGGTATAAAACTGAGTTTTTTGCAAGGAGTTTTACTCATACATCCAGGACTGCATGAGGGACCACAACATTTGCAAGCATTTCGATTCTGTACAAAATAAAATGGCACAGGGTATCTATGTGCCTAAGAATATCTATGCGAACTAAGCATCGTAAGGAAAGATTTCTGCTCAGGATTTGTGGCTTGGCTGTTTTTCAGTCCATGCAGCATGATGAGGAATCCTAGGCACTGGTCTGAAGTGTTCCTTACGCTTCCTCAAGGACCCCAACTCAAATGCTAGACTCAAGGTTACAGAGGAGCACTGATGTGTGGTCACTATTGTGCGTGTTAGGGCACTTTCTGCAGGCTGAGGAAAGCCAAACAGCCCTGGAGGCATCGGTTATACTCCCAGCAGACCTGATTTCTTAATCTCCTTCTCCAGTTAATGTGACTCCAAGACTTCTTTGCTTTACCTAGGGAGGCAACTACACCTGAGCCAGGTCTAACTGTGCTGCAAGCTCCTTAAAGAGCAAGCTCAGTCCAAGACAGCAATCACATCTCTCTTCTAGGGTTACGGTCTTTGTATCGCTGGCATGGAGAGCCTATTAGGAATGTAGCCAATTGTGGTATTACATGTGCTATTTGTCCAAGAAGAATTTTCTTTGCTTTCTCTTGTTTCTCTAGGAAGTAGCCACAAATGTCCAGTGTAAGGTTACTGGGCCCACACAAAATTTTATCAGATTTTAGCAGCTATTCCTGGAATTACATATTGTTTTGTCTTTTTGAATTGAAATGACAGCAGTTCAGGTGTCAATTTTCATATCGAGGTCTGTTTTTTCCCTTAGGGCTTCTTGAGGAGTTCAAATTTTGCTAAGAGGCCAAAATTAGAAGTAAAGGCTTGGAAACTGGGGGACCTTTTTTTTTCTTTTTTTTTTTTTTTTTTTTTTTTTTTTTTCCTGGTGATACAGCAGAATATTTTTTCTACAGTTCAAAGCTAAATAATGACTACAGTCCTTTGGGGAGAAAACATATAGAATCTGCTATAACACCATACTGGAGGAAGAGAGCAAGACAGACTGAAGACACTGGCAGGACCAGTGAGTTGTTGGTGCTCTCTGGAGCAGATCTATCCCAGCAATGTGGAATTGTCATTGATCGTTTCCCCTTTGCTCCTCCCTGTCAAAGCATCTGTGTGAGGACCCAGCTCACACTGACTTTACTAGCCAAGCCTCTTTGCAACTGCTAGAAGGAGAGGACTAGACATCACCCTATATTGGAAGGACCTCAACTGTCCTTTTGTGAGATTGATGCAACTCACTCCCACCCCATATCTCCTCACACCCAGGTCTGGATCTCCTGTCCTTGTAGTAGAGCACCCTGCTCTCTTCTTTACCGTGACCCCAATATGCCAAGTGCACCTTTTTGGCCTGACCCGTGGTTCAGGTATATCTGTGTCCAAGGCCAGGTTGGACAGGGCTTTGAGCAAACTGATTCAGTGGAAGATGCCCCTGCCCATGGTGGGTTAGAACTAGATGGTATTTAAGATCCCTTCCAACCCAAATGATTCTGCCCATTCTATGACCATCTCACAATCTATGATCTGGAGAGTGGAGGTATGGAGCAGTCGGGCACTAACTTTTAGATCTCAGCTAGCAACTTCAGGAAGAGAGCTTGTCTACAGAGTGCCAGCAGACATCCCACATTGCCGTGAGCCCTTTCTTGTCATGTGAGGTGCAGCAAGTGTGGGGCATCTTGTGTATAATTCTGTGATTCTACATGACCACAGAAAATCAAATCTTTAAGCTTCCTCTCCTTTGTCCATCTCTGTAAAGAACATGAAATATGAGGTATTGGTCTTAATGAGGCTCACCCTTAAATTTCAGGTCAAAAGAAGATGGCACTAATTTGATGGTGGAAATGTTGGGCTAGCTTGAGGCATGGTGTGGTACTCATTTCACCTAGTTTTAGCCACTTAGCCATTAAACACAGAGTGTCAGCTAGACTGAACACCTAGTCTTCAGTTAAACTGAACTAAATAAAGCCATCACATTAGAAATGTGATAAATCATAATCTAGAAGTGTTTGTATGTTGACAGAGAGGGATTATGGATGAATTATGTTAGGACAGATGCCTACTTTCAGGTGCCTGAGATGTATCCTGCTGAAGTGGTAGTTCATTTTCTTGCATTGTTTTTAATATTAATCTTAGAAAAGCAGCCTACTGAAGAGGTGACTGGATGTATGTGAATTAAAACTCTTGTGAAACAACTCAGGAATATTTCTGAGGTGAAGTCTTTGCTTTTGGTTTAATTACTCTGCTTCTTACATTTTCACCAACAAGTCAATCATTGATTTTTAAGAAATTTTATGTTAAAGAGGGTCAATTAGCCAAGTGCCTGACATTGTATTTTTTGATAAACAACTGTCATTCTCAGACAAATGAATTATCATGTTTGGTTGGGACACATTGTCACATGAGTAGGACATGAGTAACCCATTTAACTTTTGTCACAAAGCTGGGATGTTCTAATGAGGATGGCAGCTTAGACTTTTGCATAGCAGAAAGAACAGGAGAAACACCTCCAACGCATTTGAGAGTTGCCTCTGCAGAGGCCTCTTCCATGTCAAAGAGATTAAAGCAGGACCTGAAAATGGATAACCCTCAGTTTAAAGCCTGGCGAAGCTGGCCCATTTGCCATGCAGCAGTCTGTACGTTGGGAAAAGTGGGTGAGCCTGGGCAGAAACAATGCCCTTCGGTTAAGTGCGTAATTCCACTACTCCAAAGCTGGGATGGACTCCAACTGTTTGAGCTGCCTTGGTTTGTTGATTGCTGGTTTCAGCTTTTTTCTCCCTTTAAACATTTTTTTCTTCTTTTTATTGCCCTTCTCAAAGTGAATCTCAGCAAATTTGACAAGACACATCCCCGCCCTCGCTAGCCTCCCTGATATGATTTCAATGCCTGCCACTGCTGCTGGTACCAGTGCTGTAAAAAGAACTGGCTCCTGTTCAAGTCCATCTCCTCTCCAAATGTTTAGGGATTTGGAGACCATACATACAATTACTGAGTGTTTCTCAGGAAGAGAAAATAGCCAGCAGCTGTTCAGTGTCTGATCAATTATGAGTTGAGGAAGAGGAGTGAACAAGCGGGGAGTTATTGGTTAGAAATCTGCACACAATTAGGAAACAATGCTGAGAATGGGTGCCTGGGAGGTGTGGGGAGGACAGACACCCTGGCAGTGTCTCGTTAGGCTAATAGGTCTGCAATGGTCTCAGCAGTGTGAGGAGAAAATTGCCCCTAATCTCATGTGCACATTTTTTGCTGAGTGTTTAGTGAGATGATGGAGGAAGAGGAGTTAGTCCTAGTCTGAGAACATGAGCACTTGAGAGGAAGCCTGGTAAGTGGGTGGTGTCTTGGAGTAGATCTCCCTGTCCCAGTCAAGCACTGCGCTGACTTTGATGACAGCTTAGACATCCACTCCACATGGAGATGCATAAATGTAGGCAACTTGGTCTGCAAGACGAATCCTGCCTTAGGGGTTCAGTTCAGTTGCCCCACATGCAGGTGTTGAGTGTCATCTGAGAAGCCCAAGGCTACAGGGGAAAGCCACAAAGGGCTGGCAAATACTGCAAACTATCTTAAAATATTTGCTCCTTAGAAATCTTTGAAAGGGACTTTCACTTCCCTCTGGAGTGAAATCCAGACACTAGAAGGCTTCCCAAAAAGCAGTAGGCTCCCACCTTTGTACAAAGGAATTTAGACCAAAACCTCCATTGCATTTGGTGTACAGAAAACATTTTTTCCATACTTAGTATCTTGTCTCACATTTCACCTAAGGTGACTGGAGATGGTATGGGGCAACAGGTCCTTCCTTTGTTAGCACTACCTAGCACCATATGCCCTCTTCAACTCACAAGACATGACCTGTGCAGCCTCCATTTACTTACATTGTGACTGAAAGTGGATTTGGGTGACAGTTATGTTTACCTGAGATCCAGGCAGCGCCTCCTTCCCAGCTAGTCTGCATTTGGTAGTCAAAGGATGCTTGAGCACTGTCTTATATCATGGCTTGGAAGTTGGGGATAGAGCTGAAGGGAAGTTTGTTTGTTGTTGGCTAAATGAACCCATAAACTCATTGTTTACAAATGCAACATGTTACAGAGCACATGCATCAACCTTGAAGATGTCATGTCCAAAATTTTGATGCGTTCTAGAGCTTTTTCCTGCATGCTGTTGGCTTTGAATCACAGCAGTCTCAGGAAATGAAAGCTGTTTTCCTTCAAAGTCTGCTCAGTAATCTGTGATGAAATAGGCATAGGAGTTTACATTCAGTTTCAGTGCATAAGAATAAATGGAAAAAATTGATTTACAATGTACCTCAGGGCAAAAATGAAAATGTTTTCAAAATTAGTCATTTGTGGGGAAAAGGCTTAGTAAAACCTGACAGTTGAAAATGTGTCGGTTTGTGGTTATGTGGACAGAGGTCTTTATAGCTGATGTATTTAATGACATCCAGCATCCAGTAACTTGATTCTATAGTCACTACATGAAACTGCATAAATAGTGTCTGTCTGTCCTCCTCAGCAAGAGAAGCATTTAGCAAATTCTGTTCAACAGTGTCGTCACCACGGATACATTTACTGTTTGTGTTGTGACATGTGGAATTTTACCTAAACTCTCAGTTCCCTTGCAATTACATAAGACTATTTATCATCATGAAGATTATTTATCTTCATTATGTATAAAGTACTTTTGACCAGGAACACCTGAAAATGTGACTGAAAAACTTTCAAGGTTTAAGAAAAAGAGGTTTACATGGCCCTAAAATGGATTTATTATTTCACTTAACTACATTAATTAAAAATTTGGATGTCTAGTCAACATAGCTGTCTTCTTCACATATGTATTCAGTGGAAAAAGCTAAAACGTATTCATTTGAACCTAAATTATATAGGCTGAGACTTACTTTGGACATCCCAGTCTTTCCATTGCCTAGAGAACTGCAGATGATTAGCTTTGAATAGGCATCTAACTCTTAGATGGCTAGAGTTAGGTGAGAAACCAGTTTAATGTCAATGTAATTTCTTTTCAGCCTCTTTAATGATGGTGTTCACCCATAAGACGACAGAGTAAATCTGCTGAAACAGATGTCTCGTTTAGCTACGTGATAGCTCAAACGCATTTTTCTCTGGAGCCATTGAGAGATGCTGACCTCAGAGCAATAAAACTGCATGTTCACAGCACAGTGGTTTTTCAGATTAGAACTGCAATTTAATTAAAGCTTATTTCCCGGCACACTGATAGAGTCCTTCTTGTTCTGCCAAGTCAAATTCAAAGGTCATGTTCTTCAACTGGCTCTTTGGTGCCATTCAGATTAAACCTACAATGTTCTAACAAGTCAGGTGTCCTCAAACACTCAGAGTGCTCTTGCCATATACAGCAATTTATGTAAGTTCAGTTGTGACAATGCAAAGGGGGAGTTGAAGATGAAAAATTGCCTTCTCGGATGTCCCAGAAGAGATTTTCCATCATGCAGTTGCACTTTCCACTGTTCCCAACTGACTTGACACTACCCGTGCCTTCCCTCTTCCTTGTCTCAAATAACAGGGCTCCCAGACTTTTTCATTCCACCTCTGAAGTGACCTGGGCCTCCTTCCACTCCTTCTTATAAGTGACCTGGGCTGCTCTTCTCTGTTCCCCTGGACCTCCCACAGAACCATTACAAACGTCCTGGCCCGCAGATTTTTCCTTCTGGTCCCTCAGCCTTCAGCCCTAGTTTTACCTCTATAAGAATGAGCCTCGAGCTCAGAGAAACGTTGTCACATTCCCTTCTGCAGTCCTTGACCTATGAACCTGTTTTCAGAGATTCACAGATGTTAACACCTGAAAGTCCTAGTGCATGGCTGTTTTCTGACCTCCAGGATTAGCACAGCCTGAAGATACTCAACCAGGCACTCCTGCAGCAAGTAAAATATCTGCCAGTCGAGCCACCATACCTGCTGAGAGGTTCAGGACAGCTCTTCCCTATACAATGGTTTCTGACTATTTTTCCCATACCACTTCCCCCTTTTTGTTTTCAATACAGATATAAATTTTGTGGTTTTTGCCTAAATGTGACTATCATAGATGATTGGGCTCAAAACATTATATTTTTTAGTAAACAGAGACCAAAACATTTATTTGCTAGATTATGAATAATTTTGGCTGGAGACCTGCTAGTAGAGACAATCAAGCTGACAAAAAATACTATTTTCTCTGTCTGTTTCTCAGAAAAAAGATGTTGGGTTTGGGCAAAAGGCAAGAGAGCAGAATGGCTTTGAACTCTTGATTATTGAACTTGCAAATAGAGTATTTTAGCAACTTTATTTAGAGACCTGTGATGACCATTTCTTGCACTCTTGTTGTGAAAGCTAGTTCATATGATCTACTTCTGACCATCAACAAATGGTCAAAATCCATGCCAGGTTTGTTGTATAGACTCCCTGGATAGTCAATGGAGAGATAAGCACCTCCAGAAGATAAGTCTTCTCAGTTTCCAGTAGATATCTAAAGTGACTAAAAGGAAGCATCCTTTGGAGGTGTGTTTTTTTCTAGTGATGGTCCAGTAAGCCTACGTAACCAGTTCATTCCACACATTTATGAAGTCCTTTCACATTCATTACATGCTCTATGAGAAGAGTCTTTAGGATCATTCACTTAACGTGACTAAAATATTTTTCTTCCTTGACTTATAAAGCGTGTTATGCTCCCATTAACATCACTTCTTGCCTGTCACTATCTTCAGTAAGAACAAGCACTGGTCCTTGAGGCAAGCCCCACTTGGGGTGACTCACAGCAGTTTAGAAAGCTGGACATTCTGCAATCTGAGCCCCTTTCTTTCCCATGCTTGGTGAACACTTCCTCTATGGTGTTGAATTTAAGTATACTGTGATTGCTGCTTGCACATCTCTTACTTTCTGCATAGTTGCAAAAGAATGGCAAGAAATGTCCTCTCCTGGTTGGCAAGATCCCAGATTTCATGCCAGTCATCTTCTGGTTAGGCTGTCATTTTCCTGAGATATGGGAATCTCAGTCTTTGACAGCTGACATCTTGGATACTTCTGGCTTGAACATCTAAGTTGCTTATTAGCCAAGCCAGATTGTATAGGTCAGGCAGAAAAAACCCGTAAGCTTTCAAATTCAGACCCATTCCTTCTCTGGCTGATCACTTTCTTCCCACAGAAGAGGTTTTGCATATGTTTGGCTGCTTTTGCTATTCAAAACCATTTGATTAATTAAAGTCTCCCCTGTTGCTTAATTTACTTTGCACACTACTTCAGGAATTTTTCCATTCCCTCCTCCTGTCCTTGTGCTCTCCAGAAGATACTTTCACCAAGTTCTTCTTTGTTTTCCGCTATTTCCATCTTTAACCAGAGAATTCCTAAACCAAGCCAATGAATCAAATGAAAAGGCAAGAGAATCTGTGTACCTGGGATAGCACCTGGTATTGCAGGCAAAGCCTCTCCAAAGGTTTTTTTGGACTGTTTCTTTCAAAGCATAGTGGCTTCATGTTCCTAGAGTGAGAACTCTTGAGGCTTCCATCAGCTAAGACCCACAGTGCATCAATGCAGCGATGCAGCTGGCATCGTTCTTCTCTTCATGGTTCTTCATTGAACCCTCCCCATCACTTCTTGCTATAACTGCTTGAAAAAATTTTCTACAGTTTGTTTCTTCTGAAAAATATCTTTCTCTTGTAAAAGAAATTAAAGTCTTAGCAGCAATGAGATCAGAACGTTGTAGGAGGTGCCCAAGTGGGATTAATTTTTTTGTTTCAATATTTTATGTGAAACTTATTAAGCAATGAAAATAAATATAATTTACTCGGTTTACAGGAAATCCTCTGTGTTTTGAGGCAGGAACATTTCTTTCAGAATATGCTGAGATCTGGAAAACAGCAAATGTTGATCTGTCTTCGCTGCAAAAGAGAGGCAGCTTCAGCCTTTTTTCCCCCTAAAAAATCTTTTCTCATTTCTCCTCATTTCCACTCTCTCAATGGCATTGATCTGAACCTCCCACTACCAGAGGAACTCCCAGCACGGTCATGCTCATTTGAATAGCTGTGTGGAGTTGGTCAGACCTCAGGGAGAATATGCCATTGGAGTCTGGTCTTTCAGAGACCAATATAGGCACTTTTTTCCTAAGGAACTCATGAAAGGAACAGCTTCAAAAACATCCATGTGAAAATATGAATTGAGAATGTGCTCCTCTAGATAAATCCATGCAGATAAATCCAGATAAATCTGCTTCCAATATGCCCTCCTTTGATCACCTGAGGCATTGCAGGAGAAAGCAGAGTAATTGTCAATGCACTGCTTGTCCTGTGGAAAAAATAAAAATATGAGAGCATTGGTTGTGGTCCTCTGACCTTCTTTGGAAATGATCCTTCATTCCTTCTCCCCACCAGACTGCCTGGGCTACAGGGCAGTTCAACATTGAGTGACTTCCCAGCTGTTGAGACCTCAGCACTGATGTGTCCAGGCAATAGCAGGGTACTTGAGGGGAAAAATAAAGTAGCACAGACACAGGGACTGGAAAAAGCAACACCTCCTGAATTACCACCACCACTTCCCGGAGCGGTAGTGGTTGGGTCCATTAGGGAAAAGGTCTACCTCCCAGCCAACTACTGACTCAGCCTGTCCCCATTTTCATGTCCAAGACCTAATAAGATCAAACTGAAATTGCTTGCATTGGGGTAGCGTATAGCGTTTCCAGACAGGAACACCAGCTCCTTAAAACCGGTGCACTCTGGATAGCCATAGCACACCCCGTTAGCAGAGATTTACAGTCAAGGTGTGTTGAGACATAGCGGTGGGTTCGGAGTTGACATGGCATGGCTGCTATTAGGCAGAAAGTCAGTGTGGAACGTGGAATAAAGTTTTGTTGAAGCTGCGTTTCTGTTTTCACATCTGGATTAGTACCTTCAGACCGAGCGCCAGTCTGAAGTCTCCCCAAAATCAGAACCCCAGCGCTGGGTTTAGACATGCCCATAAGATTTGCTTACTTTAAGCACAAAGTTCTTGGCTCCCTGTACAGATCGGCAGTTTCAGTGTAGGTAGAACTCAGGTGAAAAGTAAAATTCTCCCAGGGAGTAACAATCAATTTGTATCATAAATGCTAATGAACCAAGGCTGTAGATATCACCTTTTAATGTGACCCATGCTGGTAAGCCAGTGTCCAGATTCCCACTGAACCTGTATTCAAAGACCTGCATTCAGTTTTAGAGATGTTGCATTTCACCCTGTGCACAGCAGCTTTGCACATTGTTTCCCTACTTGTAATAAGAAATCTCCCTTTTCTCACTCTTTTTCAGCCTCTGTAGCAAAGTATGTCTTTTACAAGGTTTTTTGCAATGTGTGAAAGCACCATTAGGATCTTGCTTGAGCGCTCCCTGGCACTGCTGTTATATTGTTAATCAGGTGGCAATTTTTAGCAGGCTTATCCTGCCTAAGAAAGTTAAATTTGTCTTTTCATGTGCAGTCAGAAGAACTAGGTGAAGGCTGAGCAGATGAATACTGGGACCTTTCTAGTTTGTGATTTAAGATAAACTTGGAACTGTAATAACATAAGCCCGGAGACTTTTTGCTAGTGGAATTGTAATCTGAAAAGAAAATTGACGTATGGAAATTATATTACCCCTGTCTTTCACATGCACATTCTCAATACTCCTTTACTTAAGAGTTCTTAACTCTTGACCTCATGACAAATTTATTCCTCATTTAATACTTTAGATGTTTAGACCATTAGGTAAAAACAGTATTGTTATTTAGGTTACGTGTTGAAAGTCATAGTGCCTGGAAAGAATTCTGCTTTGTGGTTTCCAGGCTGACTCCAGAAAATTAGAATTGCAGTGAGGCTATCCATGCAGTTAAATTTAAAATAAAAATCTCAGACCCAAATACAGACTGAAGCGAATCTTAACAGCATGAAGAATTATTGAAAAGGTTTAAAAATTTTCACTTCATCAATACGTGCCATTTCCTAAAGTAAGCCAGACAGGTTAATCATGTGCAATATATGTATACACATACATTTCACACATACACATATATATATCTGTGTGCGCATGTGTGCATGAGGGTGTATATATTAATTTTTTTTCCCTTTCTTCTTCATATCAGACTTCACCGTATGGCACTAAACCCATCATTTAATGTGGAATTATGAAGCTAATGGAATGTGGAGAATGAGGTCTTGCTTTCCTATTGGTCACCAGGCTCCTCTTTAACTGCTGGGGGAAGACCAAACTTATAAACAGAGGTCTGTGACCATAGAAACACCCAGATCAACCTTTACATTTCATCACATTAAAATAATTTGCTTAATTTTTTTTTCTATACATTGTGCAGGAAAAATGTCTGGTATGTGTGTGTTCAAATATATATATTGTTCAAATATATATATTGTTCAAATATATATATATATATATATATATTGTGCTTCAAAATAGTGATGGTGACTTACAAGTCAGGTAATTCATCCCAGTGAGAGATGCCAGTTTTTGCTCCATACAGTCGTTAGTAGCTCACTGAAATACAAGTAGAATTCAGAGCAAAAAGGTCTGCTTTCAGTGGAAGCATTCAACTTATTCCTGCTTAAGGGCTCTGTACACAGGGTCAACAACTTGTTACTCACTCTTACGGTATTTTTCCCGTCTGCTTTTCCAGCTGTCTATACACATTTATGTGTTTGAATCACTATGGGTATGCTTTCAACAAACCCTCTTACCCCAGTGGACAAATGGATTTGCACAAATTAGAAATCAAGTTGATCCTGTAGAGTTGAAAATTGCTTAGTTAGAAGCTTTGAAAGTCTTACTGGTTTTTCATGTCACGAAGTCTCAGACATGTCTAGTCTAAAACAGACCTCTGGAGGTCTCTAGTCCAACCTCTAGCTCAAAAAAAAAGGGCTATATCCAATGTGCCCTTGTCCAACTGAGTTCTGAGGAAATTTTTCATTATATCCAACCATAGTTTCTCTTTCTGCAACTTGTGACTCTTCATCCTTCTGTGCTGCATGTCCTTCACCAGCCCCATTTATGTAGTGGAAGTCTGCAATTTGTTCTCCCCTTTTCCCATGGTCGAGTGTCATTGAAGGTGCTCACTGCCAGGGACAGTAAGAGCTACTGATGTGGATGCTTTTTGTAGGGTCCCAAGCTTTCTCCAAACAAAGTGCACATACCTTGTTACTTCTCAGTGTGTATACATGGTCCTGAGCAGTGCTTGTGCCTACGTTTGGGCCTTACCCTCTACATATTTCTGTCTGTCATTTTCCTTGAACCCTGGCATGATCATATCTTTCACTTCCCTTATCCTATGCCTTCACCTGGGTTACTCCTTCTCAAAACTTATTCTTTACTCAAATAAAGCTAAAATTGGTAAACAAAAGCTATTTGTTTTATCAATTGTAAAATCATTTAGGCTAGAAAAAAACTTTGAGATCATCAAGTCCAACCATTAACCCAGCTCTGCCAAGTCCATCACTAAACCATGTCCCTCAGCACTGCATCTATGCTTTTTTCTAACACCCCTGGGGACAGTGATCCCACCACCTCCCTGGGCAGCCTGTCCCAGTGCCTGACCAGCCTTTCAGGGAAGATGTTCCCCAGCCCCCAATCTAAACCTGCCCTGGGGCAAGGTGAGGCCGTTTCCCCTTGTCCTGTCACTTGTTCCTGGGAGCAGAGACCGACCCCCCCTCGCTGCGCCCCCCTGTCAGGCAGCTGCAGGGAGCGAGAAGGTCCCCCCTGAGCCCCCTTCTCTCCAGGCTGAACCCCCAGCTCCCCCCTGAGCCCCCCACAGGCTGGTGCCCCAGCCCCTTCCCCAGCCCCCTGCCCGGCTCTGGACACGCTCCAGCCCCTCAGGGTCTGGCTGGTGCTGAGGGGCCCAAACTGAGCCCAGCATCCGAGGGGCGGCCCCCCCAGTGCCCAGCGCAGGGGGACGGGCACTGCCCCGGCCCTGCTGGCCACGCCGTGTCTGACACCAGCCAGGGCGCTGCTGGCCCCCTTGGCCACCTGGGCATGTGGTCAATCAGCACCCCCGGGTCCTTGTTCATCAGGCATATTTTATATAAATATATAAATATTAATTTATATTTTATAAAAAATATACTTATTTATATTTTACATATTTTTTTAAATTTCCTTTCAGTACTTCTGTCATAGCTACCATAGACTTTCTATATGCCTTGACACTTTTTCCTTCAAACAACCCTTCTTGCTTGATACATCACAAGAAATGCACCAAGGAAAAATGCAAATGCTGTCCTCTCTCTTTCCATCAGAAACCTCAAATATGACTTTCTATTGCTGTCCCTAGAACTAATCGTTTCTACTAGCATTCATTATGTCCCCAGCTGTCATCCAGCTTTTTAACACTCATCCAATCCTCCATCTTTCCAAAACTTGAGTATTTTATGTCCCAGCTTCTGCGGTTTGCTCAAAGGGAGTCTTCCTACTGAACACAGAAACCTAACTGCCCATGTTTTGTAACTTCATCCTCTGGCTTTATGAAGCTCTTGACAATTCTGCCTCTTTGCCCAATTTCCATGCCTATTGATAACATAGATGTCTCCTTTTTTCCATATTTGAAAATGACGTGTCTCCTATTAGCTCTCCTGCTTTGAAACCAGCCTTACCTTTGATGTCTGTGAAAAAAAATAAAAGTCTTAATGCTGGTTATGCAAGGTCAGTGGAAGCTGGTTCAAATGCCCTGAAAAGCTCCATGACATTTCTACTGATTTCTGCAGGCTCTGGGTTGAAGTTCACATTTAGAACTATTATGATAACGTATTAACCAATATTTCTTTAACCTCACTATCATCACAGTCCGATCAGTTATTTATTGTTATGATTAATGTTTGGTACAGCACTGGTGCTACGTGACCACAGCCAAGATTCAGCTCCTGATGTGACCTACAGAAATGCACAGTAAGAAACAAACTTTGCCCTAGACAAGTTATGAACTGAGTAGAGAACTCAGACAATGAAATAAAGAGCCTTTCCGAAGTTGACAATGTCAACTTTACAGCCAGGGACTTGCCTAACACCCTGTGTACCTTGATTATGCCCTGGAACACCAGAACACTTAGCTGCTGTTCCAAGAGAAACGTTCATTCACCCAACCTTAGTTTTTGCATAAAGAAAAAGAAGCCAAAGGAGGCAAAGTGGCTGTTGGAAAGCTTGATGCCGATAGGATTTCCATGTGTATTTCAATATATATACCGCTACCATTTCTACATCAGCTGAGGAGCTAGTACTTGGATCTTTTATAGCTGGTGGAAGTTATGCCTAAGCACAGCATGATTAGGGAATGTCAGCTGACTTGATAGTTCTCTACTT
This sequence comes from Falco naumanni, assembly GCF_017639655.2. Lineage (NCBI taxonomy): Eukaryota > Metazoa > Chordata > Aves > Falconiformes > Falconidae > Falco > Falco naumanni. Next base: position 60,282,669 of record NC_054057.1, read on the forward strand.
TTGAATGGGACAAATTCCACCCAATACTCGATCGATATTTTTGACTAGAACTCTACCGACTACAAAGGGAGCCCAGAATGATCAGTTACAATGGAGATGTCCACATTAAATGCCAGCACTCCCTGACGATCACTGCTTCCCCCGTCTAGGTATCTGTGAAGAGTCTACACTTTTCCAGCTGTAGTGGCTTGCCACCAAAAATCCGAAGTTACCTAGAAAAGCAGCACCAGCGTGGCCTTCTCCAAGAGGAGGCTTTGCTCTGTAGACAAACTTTCCTCCCTGGTGATCGTGTTGCAAACAAGTTCTGCCTCAGAGAGTCAGGGCACAAAGAACAAAAAGGGATTTGAGCAGCCGGGTGGTAGGAGAAGGGAAGTGGAGGGAGGAGGGGGCTGGAATGGGAAAGCACAGAAACAGTTTTAAATATTTGGAATCTGCAATTGTATTTCCCACCCTTCCCCTCCCAGAGCTTCATTTTTTTTTTTATCCCAGATTAACTATTCCCCCTACAATGCTTTTTCATAAAGGGATCAAGTCCATTGTTTATAGAATTCGTTAATAACAGCCTCAGTCACTCTGTCACAGCAGAGTGATTCAATTACAAGACTGGACAATAAAAGCTCAATAAAGAAACTCAAATCCTTATTAAATTCTTTTTTTAATTATTATTAAAAAAATACCCAAGCAAGCTAGGATTGCCAGATTGGGAATTTACATTGAACAGAAGAATGATATGATCTCTCTGAGTAGCACGGTGCAAATTAAAAGAGGTTTAGCGTTAAGTGTTCATGGCACAAAAGCAATTTTAAGTACCTGCAATCAGCTTAGGTTGGCTAAGCCTAAATATGTACAAATCGTGTAATGGGCAATATCCCTGGCAGTACCACGCAGAGCTCTGACAGATGTGTTCTCCAAGGGTTACAGTGGGTCCTGCAACAGCTCATGTTGAATGTCTGCATGTGCACCTACACTGATGTGTGTGTGTGTGTGTGCGCGTGTGTGTGTGTGTGTGTGTGTGTGTGGTTTGTGGGCCACCTAGTGTCCTGGGGCTGACTAGACATAACACTTTGCTTTTCATTTCTGGTAGCAAAGATTTTAAGGGAAGAAACAAGGACATTGCAATCACCTCTCCTGACACCTCGCCAGTCAAAAACAGGATAAAATGACCCGGGGATTGCTGCATCTTCCTCTTAACTGCTGCTTCAGCTGGACACTGCTTCACAGAAGAGCAGCTGATCTCTGTTTAAATCCTTCTTCCATTAGGAAATCCATTATTTCCCTTGCTAGTCATCTCAACTGCTAGTGGCCTTTGCTGCAAGGAAATTAATGTTTTCTTGAGTTTGGGAGTTTTTTTCCAAGCCTGGCATAACTAGTTGCCAACCTTTTTTGAAGTCTGCTACACTAAAAAGCTCTCCAGTATGAGAAATTGAGAATTTTTTGTCCTGTATAAGCACTTAGAGACGGTGACTCAGACACATTTAATCTTCTCTATGTTTAGCTAAACAGTGGGAGCTTTCTTAGTTTCTCAGTGCAGTGTAACATATCCATGCTTTGGCTTGTTCTTACAGATGTTCTCTGAATTCTTCCAATTCATATTTCCATACCATCCTCAGTCCTCTATTTGTCACCAGTACGATATAGTAAACTTAATTTCTTTATGACAGAGGACAAGTAAGCTATGGGTGAAGATTTTTTTGCATTTGAGGCGTACAAGATGTCTTTTGCTTTTAACTGGTTATCAACTGGCATCCAGTAAGGAATGAGCCTGGTAGGACCTCTGTTCTCCATTTGACCACTTGCTTTTGTTAAATATCGATGAGCTTAATGGAGTGTTCTACTAGTTTCAGAAATTTAGTTAAAATTATCCCAAACATTAAATTAATCTTTGGACAAATTGCACAGTCACATATACATGTACACACAGCCTGATGTCATAAATGTCATGTTCTTAAGATATAGGTAAGAAGATATGGCAAAGGAAAAGACTACAAACAGATGGCAGCATGGAAATCACATATAGTCCATTTAAGCTGATCATGGTGGGAGCATTGACTAAGCCTGGATGTCACTGCAATGCCTTGGTGAAGTGTGAATACTATGTTTTCAGCTTACCTTTAATATAATAACATCTCCCCATTAATGGCCCTACAGGATGACAAAATCTGAAAGCCTTAAGTAATCGAAGTCTGACCTGCTCTGCACTTTCTTGACTTTAAGATGCCACAAGAGCCATAATAATTAAGGTACGTATCAAAAATGGAGTTAGCCTTGGACATGACTGAAAACATGCGCTCGCAGCCCAAAAAGCTAATTGTATCCTGGGCTGCATGAAGAGAAGAATGGCCAGGACATCGAGAGACGTGATTTTTCCTCTATACTCTGCTCTGGTGAGACCTCACCTGGAGTGCTGCACCCAGTTCTGGGGTCCCCAGTACAAGAAAAACATGGACCTGTTGGAGCAGCTCCAGAGGAGAGCCACAATAGTGATCAGAGAGCTGGAAGACCTCTCCTATGGAGAAAGGCTGAGAGAATTGTCATTGTACAGCCTGGAGAAGAGAAGGCTCTGGGGACACCTCATAGTGGCCTTTCAATATATAAAGGGAGTATGTAAGAAAGATGGGAAGAGACTTTTTACCAAGGCCTGTACTGACAGGACAAGGGTCAACTGTTTTAAACTGGGAGAGGGTAGGTTTAGGTCAGACATAAAGAATTATTTTATGATCAGAATTGTGAGGCGCCGGCACAGGCTGCCCAGAGCAGCTGTGGGTGCCCCAGCCCTGGCAGTGCCCAAGGCCAGGCTGGACAGGGCTGGGAGCCACCGGGGCTGGGGGAAGGGGGCCCTGCCCGTGGCACTAGATGGTTGGACAAGATAAACTTTAAAAGTCCTAAACTACTCTATGATTCTATAATTTTAACAGTTAAAAAAAAAAAAAAAAAAAAAAAAAAGAGTCCTGTTTGTGTTGAGAGTTTTGTTTCTATCTATACTCAATAGAGGGATAAGCAACAGCAGGAAATGCTCTCTGTCTCAGGCACTAAAGGATGGGATGAATTGCCTTCTGGCAGTGTCTACTGGAGAGCGAATCATCTGGGCTATACAATGGTCCCTTAAACCTCCCTCTGAGGCACTTTATTCTCTTCATTGACTATACAGGGAGCCTGGTCATCTTGCTTTGCCTAATTCCATAACTTTTAGATGGCACAAAGTAAGTGATGTTGAAGACCACCTCACCATAGATTTGGTGGAAGACTAGTAGTCTTCCAAAACAATACGACAAGGGGTGCAAAAGTTTCACTTGTGATCTGACCCACGGTCACATAGTCACTGCGAAGTGGCTGGTCACTGCTGGATCCAAATCCAGAGAGCCCTCCTAAGGGGCTGTGTGGCTGTCCGAGCACCTCTGCTGCTGCAGTCAGCAGAGCAGTTAGAGCAGCAGGTCCGTGACAGGATGCACAGGTGTTAAAGGAAGCTGGAAAGTGTCAGAGATTAACAAATAAGTGGAGGTACATGGTGCTGGAGTAGAAGGAGGTTGATATAGCTGGAGTTTATGAATTTTTCCTTGATGGACATCATACTGTATCTTGGAAACATTAGGGGTTTTGTCCTTCAATGGACATAGCTAATATAATTAAGGAGAAGAAAATTATACTAGTCCTAGCCTTTGGTAGGGAGATCATCACCCCAAATTTCCTCTGTTGTCACAGACCCCTCAGCTGTATTCATCCATCCTCAGATAATTGTCTAAAATAGATGGCATGAGATGCCTTCTCAAATGACCTTTCACTGATAAAAGCAGGAAACCTGGCTTATAGCAGGGGATTAAATTTTAAATGGCTGTGGTTAAGGGAGATTAATTCTACCCTCAGCACTCAATCTAAGTTAATCATCAAGGCTCAGCCTGTCAGCTCTGTAAAGACATGTGGAGCATTCACCCCATCTTTGGATAGTGGATTATGATGGCTGGGATAAACTGTCCTCCAAAATGGTGGCTTCTCCGCACTGATTATAGAGAGTGTGGAACAAGAAAGCTCTTCAGAAAGGTGCTTCAGTGACTTTCCTAAAAAAAAAAAAATATCAGGCTTTTAAGTCTTCGCGACAGGGTCCCAGAGATTTTCAAGAGCTGCAGTTGGGTCCTGCCTTTATCACAGACTGTGGAATGATGGTTCTCCCCCTCTTTTTAGGGATACGGTGGGGTGTTCATTCCTGATGATAAAAACAGCTATAGTTGCACTTAGTCTGGGGTCTATTTCACCCAGTGTTTGCCATCTAAAATGTGACTGTTGAGTCCTCTCCTGGATTAGATGTGTAGGACATACAGTAAAATAAGTGATCTCTCAAAGTGCCCCTTTCCGCACACGGTTAGTTTCTCCCTGGCTGAAATCAAACAGACAATTTTTAAGTGGTCACCTGTAAACAAGTGAAGTCACTCTCTAAACTGGAAGAGGTCAGGTTTGGGTTGGGCATAAAGAAGAATTATTTTATGATGGGGTGGTGAGGCACTGGAACAGGTTGCCCAGAGAAACTGTGGATCGTGCCTGGACATGTACAAGGCCAGGCTGGATGGGGCTTGGAGCAACCTGGTCTGGCAAGAGTTGTCTCTGTCCGTGGCAGGGGGTTTGGACTAGATGATCTTTACAAGTTCCGTATCATTCTATAAGTATAATTTTAGCACACAAAAAGGGATCTTGATTGTGCTGGTAGTCTTACCTCTCTGTAGTCAATAGAAGTCTCTGCCTTGCAAGGTGTAGGTGAACATGGCAATGACTGATGCCTGCCAGATGGAGGTAGAGCTCGTCGAGGTGGTGCCACATGCCTTAGGTATGCAACAGAAAGGTTCTTTTGGCTTTAGTAGTGAACGCTGGTGCATTGGAAGCAAGAATGATCTGAATCTCTTCTTTTTTTTTCTTCTGAATTAAGAAACACGCACAAAGCAGTGGGGCAAAGGGGGTCTTTTAACCCATATTAAATAAATGTAAATGATATAGGCTGATAAAATGCAGCCGACTGCTTTGGACACTTTATGAATTTTCTCACATAAACCTCTCAAAGCGGAGTGAATTTCTAGGCTAGCAGGCATGCATTTTTTAATTAAGAAAAAGGCATTTATTAGAACAGATGAGAGCGCTAAATCTGACCAATATACCTTTGAAGCTCCCAACCCCCTGCTTTATTCCATGAACTTACACTCCCTGAAATGTGGCATGGCTTTATATTTCACAGCATCCATAACACGGATTTATCAAAGGTCACTATGGAAACATCCAGGCAGTCCGAGACAAATACGCGTATGAGCATAGAAACAGGACAAAACAAACTGAAATCGCCCTGTTCCCACCCAGTCTTCTCCCCTGTCCCTTCAACTCCAAATTTAGATGAATGCCATTATTAATACTCCAGCCGATATTACCTCAGCAGAGATTGAAAAGCAGGAAGGGGTTCACACCGCGCGGATGGAGAGGAATATCAGTGCTGCACAGGCACACTGCACGTGTAGGATCGCTGGGGCTATGGGTAGCTCTGCGGAATAATTGTATTGGCATGTGTGAATTCTGGGAATCAGAACCTCCTAGTATTTGTTTTGGCTGTGTTTCCATGGCAATAAGTGCACTTGCTATTAATTCTCTAGTTTATTACTAGGCTTTATTCCTAGTATTTGGGGGAGGGAGTTATTCACATTCACTTTGGAATTCCAGGCCTTATATATATGAACATGAACTTACTAACAGTAAATACATACATATATGAAAAATATCAAAATGATGCACTCAGAATCATGAATCTCTACTTGACAGTGATAAACATTTCCAGAAGGGATTGAGAACTATGAACTATACCAATCCTCTAATAGTATTTGAAGCTGTTCTTTAGGAGATGTTTAACCACAGCTGAATATATAACATACTTTTTTGCTTTATTTTGCTCATTTTGGCAAATGGGACACTTCTAGCATTTTATTCCCTGGAAAGAAGGAGAAAGTTTCCAGAAGGTGTAAGAGGTCAGAATATTTTTTTGTTTCTCTGTTCATGTATATGTTCATACATTGTTATATATTACACACAAACCAACACATGCACACAAATCTATGTGAAAAAGTATCAATGGGACTGCAGTTGCAAAGTGAATTTCTCAGTAATTAATTTGGTTTAAGATAAGCCCGAATAAAAGTCTCTTGTGAAACCTTACCTTTTCCTTTGTATTACATGTTATCTTGCAACTTAATGATATCATAGCCTACTGCATTTAAATGGAAACCTCCCATGGTGAGAACCCTGCCCAGATAACAGCAGCAATTCCTTATAAATTTTTAGCTTTATTGTGCAGTAGTTGCTTCCAGGATTTATTTTCTACCTGTAGTTCAAAGGCTGCTTTAAAGACAGAACTCTTCGTTTCCTCCTGGGCTTTTTTTTTGGCATTCCTGAGTGGTTTTCCAATGTTAATCATCTTCAGAATATCCCTCTGAGATGGGAACATTATCCTTATTTTACTAATGGGAACCTGATAAATAGATTAAGATTAACATGAAAACTATCCAGTTATTTTGGTGTCCAGGCTGAGCTCTGAGTGCCTGCTTTGGCAAAGGTTTAAGCATTTATACCTTATTAATCTCATCCAACTTTATCTGTGTAAAAATAATTTCTTTCTCTAAGCTACTCATGTTCTCTTAGTAGGGAGAAACAAGCACATTCAGAGGTGCTTCATCTAATATTTCTTGGATGACTATCTTGGGATAAGATGAATTTCACTCCAGAGGGACTCAGGCAGATAAATCCCAGATTATTTATTTGAAGAAGTTTCCCTTGATTTCGGTTGCAGTAGGAGTCTCAATACTTTATGAAGATGCTGCAAACTAAGGGTGTCGGGGACTGGAGGTAGATCATCTGGACCATACCTGTGCTCCTTCTGCCTATCTGACTTCAGAAAGCCAAGTCACAACACGTGAAAAAAAAATCCACGAGTGACCACTTGTGTGAAGTTTGTACTAAGCAACGTCGTCTGACTCACCCAGCAGCTGTAGGAAGAGGCAGAGTATAATCCTGAAGGCAGGGTTTAAGTTATGGAAATGCCTCTCAAATTCTGCAACAAACAGGGAAAGGGCCATAAAGCTGCCAACCTCATACGCTAATTGCTCCCCCTCAGCTGCAGACCTTGCACCTCCCCTTCTCACTGAGGGAGGGGTAGCATGGCAGCACCATCGTTACCCCATGCCATGAGAGACTGCATCACGTATAGGTTTGAAAGGGCTGATATGAGAGTTTTCAGACTGTCTCAATTTTGTCAGTTTCTAATGCTGAAGAACTTGATTTTTCAACCACAAGATTGTCCTGTTAGTGTCCCCCCTGCCCCGTGATTTTCTAGTAATTATTAAAAAAAACAACCCAACCAACAACAACAAAATGGAGAAAAATAAATAATAAATTTTGGCATGTTGCCTGCTATGGGCACCCACACAGATCTTCCTGGAACTTACAGCGTGACAGAGGAATTCCTGGAGAGCAGGGCTGTCATCTGTAGGTCAGGTAGGGTGACCCTTTCTCCGGTGGTCATAAAGGTGCTGGAGGTACGGAGGACACAATGGGAGTGCTGTTTTTTTCAGCAGATGGAGATTATCCTGCCTGTCCTTGTTCTCCTGGATAATCCTCTTCCTTGCCTCTCTACCTGTTAGCTCCAGGCTTTTCTTGCTAATTCTTTGTCCTGGTGTTTATAATAGCCAGTCACAATGGGAGGGGATGGGAAGGAAGGGAAGGGGAAAGAAGAGAAGGGAAAGAACAAGAATGGAAAAAGAAAGAAGATTCAGCCAATTTAATCCCAAAAGTTAAAAGATGAAGCAAAGTGTTTTAAATGTCTAAAAAAATCTTGACAGCCAGTACTCCAAGTGTGCCCTATAGACCTACATAATATTTTGTTGGTTTTAACTTTCTCCAACTTGTATCAGCCCGTTCCAGAACAACAGTGTTCTTTGGTACACACATACAACACCTTCACAGCTTCCTTAGCCACTGCAAAATGCAGTAAAATAATTTAGGACTGTATACTAAGGTATTTGAAAGCCCATGAAAGACAAAACGAGATAAAGTTACTTGGAAAAAAGTAGGGTACAATTTTTCACTGGGAAAAAAAATAATATTTTCAACCTCCTTTCCCAGAAGCTGATTTTATTTTATTTCATTCTTTGTGAGAGCACCATCAGTGAATCATTGTTAACAGCGTATTGAAAGTTAAACAAATAATAAAGTGGTGGTAAATGAATCCAGAGGTAAGTTCTTCCTCAGTGGAAAAGAGAGTGAAAGGGATATTAATGTTTCATGTGGTGGAGGTGACAAGTGAAAGGAGTACTCATTTCCCCTCTCCCTGGTGCTGTGCACAGCGATACGCACCTCCTCATTCACACATGCACACTGATGCCTGCATGAGCCGTGGACAGGGAAAGCTTTTCTTCTTATGGGTTCCAAATTGAACTCAAGACCTTGTTTAGCAAGCACATAAACACGTGGCTACCCTTACGCAGGCACTTAAATCCAAGTTTTCAATGAGTTTTACACATGTACAATTACACAGGTATGCAGTTAATTGAGCTAGTTGTTAGGGTTGTGTCTCACAAGATCCTGAGAGATCAAAACTCTTGAGATTTGGATTAGTTTTGAGGACATGAAATCATTAGGATTAGTTTTGAGGCATCTTATCAACTGAAACTACTCCTAAGGAACCATAATTTTTTTTCTTATCAGATTAAGCACAAGAACATAAAATGCTTATACACACAGACATAAGTAAGTATAATCAAACCACTGCAAGTGAGATTGTCAGTCTTGTGAAGGTGTGTAGAGGTCGTAGGACCTATATCAATAAATCATATAAAACCTTGCTATGTACTGATTAACTAAAGTTTTACCTGGGAGAAAAGGAGGGCAGGCTGTCAAGGTCCCAGACAACTACTGAATTCAGTGTTGGCCACTGAATATCAAGACCAAGAATGGACTATATAGAGTTCAGAGGAAAGCAGCAAGAAAGACCAGAAATCCAGCTGACATGGCCTGTGAGGGCAGCCTGAGGGAATTACACTCATATATTCCAAGAAGAGTAGATGTGTATATACTTGTGTATAATATCTATATATAAAGCACTTAGAAAAATGGGAAAGTTTATTTCCATGAAGTATCATTAATCTCATTACCAAAAGAATCCCATTCCAAATCTTTTTAAAGTATGAGGGAATACTAAGGGTCCTTGCCTTTGCTACTATGACGCGTCTCCAGAATATTCCTTGATTTAAAGCAATGACCTCCAGAGCTTTTTTTCCTAATTTCCTAATTCCACAGCTCCTATAGCACCAATAGGAAGGACAGCCACCTCAGCCTTTACAGGGAAGGACACACTGATGTTCAAACTTAGGGAGTATGGCTTCAGACAGCAGGTGTCTAGGTGTACTCTGTGAATTTAGTCAGTTCATCTAATCTCATCCAGTCTCTTAGTCAACTCATCTAATTTCTTTCTGCCTCTTTTCTTATTTATTAGATGAACATAGTATTCCTTTCTTTTGTATCTGGTCAGTTTTATCTGTTCCTATGAGAGGATTCATGGAATGAGACTACTTTTCCCATGCATGTAAAGAACTCTTAGCATGGGTGAGGGAAGTTGTAGAGCAGTATGATGATATGCACCTGTGTTTGATTGTTCCCCAGAAGAAGGAATCAATCTTGCCCTATCTCTTTTGCCTAGAACATAATAAACCTGATGGATTTTTACTGTCATCTAGTCTCAGGATGTGGGATAAACCACATTCTCCATTTCAAGTTCTCCAGGGCGTTGTATCCATAGCATTTCTGGGCTAATAAATGAACAGGATTTATTAATGCATTTATCTGTTTTACATCTCTTCTCAATAAAACTGTGCATCAAAGCTGACTACTGGTTTCTTCCTTGAAAAAAAAATAATCACCTAATGATGGGAGGAATTTGTCTCCAGGGTTTGGTTTTAAAAGACTTACTATATTCTAAATCCAGAGCCTCTTGACAGCTGGCAGCATGGATTTCACCCTCTGACAGGGTATTGGTTTCCTGGCATGTTGAAGCTGATTAAATTATTTTAATATAATTCTAAATAAGTTTTAGAGAGTCCGTGGTGATTGGATGTTTCAGCCATACTATAAACTTGGACACCTGCTAAGCAGCTATGAAATATGAAGAATTATGGAGCAAGTTTTTATCAGTACAAGGTGAGGAAAATGACTGGTGCAGGCAAAGCGTTACATATTCCTCAAAATACTCACTTTTTCATTATTAATACAACACATGGCCTGAAAACATGCTCCATGTTAACATCACAAGATGGAGATTTCTCCTGATGGATAGAAAAGAGACCCCCAAATGGGAGACATTCATGTTTGTCCTTACTTCCCCACAGCCCCATCCCATTTTCAATAAAGAAAGGTCTGGCTTCACCTAAGCTTCCTGTATTGCTCTCTCACCAGTCACCACCTGGCTAAATGAACAAACACCAGGCCTGTGCATTACTGTTGCAGGAGATGAAAGGCATGAATCATCACCAGTGTGTAGAGACAGAGTTATGTAAACTTTGGGTCTGTGTCCACTGCACAGGGGAAGAGGGATACTGATTTAGTGGGAGGATGCACACAAAAGAAAATGCTTACATTCTCTTGGTACCTTACACCACATTGCAGATTACACTCCAGCCTGGTTAATATCACATTTGTGATTCCTCAGTATGATTACTAACTGTACAGAGATGTCTGCTGTAAAGTAAACATTTCAGTCATAGCTAGTCAGCTAAGTGTATGTGGTCTTTGAGAATCTACTCAGTACAATCAATATAGTCTGAGAAGCAAGTCACTTCATCTTAAAGTCTGCTCAACATGGGTCAAAAGAATCAATCCTTAAACCACTTATTCCTCTGTACTGGATGAAATGGGAACCTGGCTTATAAACTGGGGTGGAGACACCTAAGGTCTAAGCATGAAACACACTGGGATGGAGCTCACCCTTCCAGTGAGCTGAGCTAGGAAGCCAGCAGTCTGTCCTGCTACCTTCTCACCAGCTCCATCTCTCTCCCACTGTGCAGGGATGCACCCAGCCCAGCAGGCACTCTCATTTCTGTACGGGGAGCTGTGTTCTGTCCTTCAGGTAGGATAAACCTCATCAGCTTTCTTCCCTGACATACAAGCCCAGGGAGCTACTATTTGTTACTTTATCTGTATTATGACAGTACTTAGAATACTAGTGTTTGGTGTGGGTATCTGTATAAGAACCCTGCCTCTGCTTAAAAGAACTAACGTATTGTTTTCGTCAGTGAGTCCTGATAAACAATGCCTGGATGAGGTAGCTGAGGTGTGAGGCATGTGTATGGCCAAGTCTGTCATTTTCCACCAGCCCACCAGAAGCTGCATCACTGTTTTATTTTTTTTTTTCAATTGCTCTTTGTTGGTTTTCCCTCTCTTTCCCCCACTCTGTCCCAAAACCATCCTGTTTCCTGACTTAATGAAATGATTTGAGGGTCTGCATAGACTCCTAATCAGAGAAGACACACTTTGATAGAAAGACCATTGCAATTGGAAATGAATATGGCTTTCAGGAGCCAGATGCCACAAACCGAATCAGGCCAGAGATAACAAGCTGTTATTGTGAGCCGTGACTGAGGACGTGTGTGGTATCTCCTTTCTCAGGAGATCATACAGAGATGCTGATTCATGTGCTGTCTTCCTCTTTTGGCTGAGCAGAGCACCAGCCTTTGGGGCTGTCATTTTACAGCGTGAAAGACAGACATGAGATGCGCTGGCAAGAGGTTTCCAGGCAGTAGGGTAAATAAGCCAAAGAATTCAAAGCCACAGTCTCTCCCATTCCTACCCACCGGATTATAACTGCAGCCAGAAGAGGGATGCAGATGAAACGAGAGAGCAAGAGAATGCGGTTACTGTGCCGAGAGGTATGGTCCAAAGAAACACATTAATTTTGTTAGGGCTTGGGCCAGCAGAAGGGGCCCGGCGTGGCAGAGGGGGAAGGAGATGAAGCAAAAAGGGGGGATTATGAAGCCCATTGCCTAACGCACATTGCCTGGTGCTGCTGGTTGCCTGCTTCAAGGCCACCCACACGGGGTAAGTGACACTCGTGAATGACTTAGTAAAACTCATGGGGCCTGTCAAGGCAGCGAACAGGAGTCCCTCTCTTCGTCAAAGAAGGAGTCCTTTAAAAACAGAGCTGTGAAGGGGGAATGGGAGCGTGGGGGGGTGGTAACAGAAACACAACAGCAATGAGAAAACATGAGGTTTCGCAAGCTCGGCTGAGGTGGTTGGCGCTACCTTGCTATCAGCACCCGGCACTGAGACTGATGGGGTTTTGTTCTCCCCAGACCTGGTGGCGGATGCCAGCTTGGAGGAATGAGTCAGGCTCACCATTTTAATTCTTTGGACATAAAACTCAGCGTGAGGTACAAGGGAGAGCTGCAGTCACGCTTGACAGAGGCCACCTAGAAAAGCCAATGTTGTTCTTAGGGGTGAGTTACCTCATCTTGAGCCAATAGGTGGGAAAAATCCCAGCACCTCACCCTTCACCGGTGCTTTGCATCTCCAACTGGTTCCTACAGTCCATAAGAGTTACAGAAAAGCATTTGAAAGCTCTCCAAGCTAAAGGAGCCTCATGAGGCTTTCTGAAAGTAATAAAACTACTTCTTCCTAATCCCTGTTTTTCTTCCTTTTTTTTTCCCCCTCTCTCTCTTTTTTTTTTTTTTTTTTTTTTTTTTTTTTTTTTTTTTTTTTTTTTTTTTTTTTTTAACTGCTGGCAAGGCTAAGAAATGATAGGCAAAACTCCAGGTTCTCGTCACATCTGGTTGCTTATGTACCAAATTTTCAGCTTCCAGAAGAAATGGAAAGTTCACTGTGATTACTGAAGCAACACTGACTTATCCGGAAGGATTTTGCCTGTCTCATTACACAGAGTAATTTCCTTTGCAAGCAAGCCCAGAATGTCAAGGGTTAATATTTTGTCTCAGTCTTTGCCTAGAAAGAGATGACCTGCATAGAGGCATTGTCACTGAATTGAAACCTGGTCTAATTTGGCAATGAAAAGTCAGAGGGTTTTCAAACGGAGTAAAACTGTAATTGTGTTTGGGTCAAAGTCTTTTTTTTTTTTTTTTATTTAACTGTACAATAATGACCTTTTAGTGCCATGTCTGACACAGATTTCTCGCTGTTCAACACTGCACTAACTCAAAATAAGAGTTAGTACTTAAAGATTGAAGGACCTTACAGTCAATACAATTGAGAAAGAATAATTGTCCCCCTTTTTGCAGGAGCTAAGGCACAAACGTGAATGCACTTGTCCAGGATTCAATAGCCCACCTGGAAAGTCGCTGACCTCTACACACCCTAACCAATAAACTGGTAATGAAGTTTTCTTCCTCTAAATATGTATCTGTGACTTGTGAAGTACAACTCGATGTCAATAGACCCTGTCTTGTGAGTTTGCCAAAGACAGAATCTCTGAGAAACTCCAGAAATGCAAAGAGAGGCATCATTAAAAATAAAATAAAATAAAACCAAATAATTATTTTTTTTCAACTTTTCACAACCTTGGAGATTTTGATCTGCCAAGTTTCGCACAGCTCTAGTTAATCCTTGTTCAAGAAACAAGTCTTCTGACTCAGAGTCATATCCTAAAATTCTTCCTTATGAAGGTTTCACACTACTGAGGGCCAGCGATGCAGACCCATTTGCTGATGTGATTTGACTAATCCCTCTGTAATGAGGAAGTGGAACAGATGAGATGAAAGCCTGAGCCCTCACTGTGCAAAGTTATGAACTAATAAGCATAGCTAAGCTAATATGGGGATCCGGGCATTCCCGGGGGGGATTTGAACCCAACTGACTTTGGTGTTTTTGATCAAAACGGATGCCAAAAAAGTTATTGAAGGGTTCAAAACCTAAAGCAAAAAGTCAACAATACTACCACCTGTCTGTTCATTCATGACACTATTAGCCATTCAGTGGCAAACCAAACACTAAACTTCTCCCAAATTTCAATGCTGTCAGAACTTTTATCGTCACATTCATTTATTTGCGGCAGACAGCGAACGCCCGTGGACTGCACTCGTATCACTGAAGGGATGCATACAACTGTGTGCTTGCTGGGGGTCTTCCAAATCGCACAGAGAGATGGGATCATACGAGGGAGGGCGGAATGTGATAAGATTAATATGGACTGCAGTTCGTCTGGGATAAACATTGTGAGCAGTGAGATTTATTAGCCCATGGAACTGGATTTCTATAAAAATTGACCCACAAACTTAAGAAATTTAAAACTATCCCAAAGCCACACAGCAATGAACATGCTATACATCCTTGGTTAACAGGTATATATCCTTCTGAGTGGCATTTTCCAGTCTTGGAAATGTAAGAACAGTATTTTTTTTTTGTTTATGTTGCTGTGAGGCTACAGATTTTACAATAATGGTGCTTTCCTCACAGAAAAAAAAGACAGACTTGACCCTAAGGAATTTTCTTTCTCAGTTATCTATTAAATACAACTTTTAAGCATGAATTTTCCTCATGGTAATATGCCTAGATCCATCCTTATTAAACAAAGTATGCAGACACAAGGAAGAACTTCATGAGGATTTAATGGTTGCTTAAGTGGTTTTGTAGATCAGAGCTTAAAGAAGTAGGGTTACTCTTACGTTACTAAGGATAGGAGAATGGGAAACCGAGGCAGAGATTTTAAAGCTTGATGCCTGAGATGCCAGTGAGGACACAAATGGAGTTTGTTGCAAAGCCAATTCCACAACTGATTAACAGTAAAAAACACAGTTTGAAAGATGTCTTAGCAGGTTACTACCAATGAGATTGAAAACCTTCATGTACCATTTTGTATTTTCACTTGTACAGAGAGATGGATACATGGAAAATTCTTTTGGTTAAGATTATGGTTTTCCCCACAGAGTGAATTACTGCTTACAGGTCACTATTACTGGGACAGCCAGCTAGTTAGCCAGCAGTTTCTCCCAGGAATGTAAAGTGCTAAGCTGCATTGCACTGGATATGTGAAGGGTACCCAGTGCAACTGTCCGTGACAGGTATCTAACACCTTTTGAGATGCTTCAGAGTATGCTGCCATCTATTACCCTGCAGGAACACAAGGCTGGTGTCAAGTTGTGAGACACAAGTATTCAAAATACCTTACGTGTCTCAAAGGACTCCAGACACCAATGCGAGGATGACTGAATCAAGCCCACATCATTCTCCCTGAGTGACTTGTCTGCTGCAGAATATTGAAAATAACCCAACGATGAGGTATGATGCTGAGGTGTTGGTGATGGAGGAGGCTGCGGAAGATGGAGAAGCAACAGTGGCTGGAAAAGCTGGGGAGACTGAGGGGGGAATGTAGCAAATGAATTGCTGGAAAGTGAGGTGGGAAGAGAACTGGGGAAATCTGGTTCTACAAACTGCAGGAAGGACAACTTGCCATTATGGCAGTGGGACACCAGCACTACACAAGATCATTTGGATCCTCCAAGCTGGTAAAGAGAGATTGTGTTACATCACAGTCATCTTCTCCTCTTCCAGTATTTCAAAGGAACTACTCTGAGCTCATCCCAGCTAAAATAAGTCTTTGGCATGTGTTCCAAGGTCTTGATTCTACCCCAGTCTGACACTTGGAGCACTCACCAACAAGGGAAGCAACATCACCAAGCGCAGCCAGCTGGGTGCTGTCAGAGACAGCCAACATCTTCATGCAAACTGCAGAGGAAGAGCCACAGCTCTGTCTCAGGCCAAGAGGAAGACCTTTTCTTTGCATTCACATCCTCCACTGATATTATTATTCAGGCTGACACCGGGCTGTGCATATGAGGAGAAGACTGAGAGCAATTTGCTTTTACTTGAATAAAGAAAAGAAGGAAGAAAGATTGCCTAAAAAAGTTCTCACAAGTTACGTCCACAGACTTTCCAAGCCTTCAATAAGGTGTGTAAACCTCATTCAAGTAGCTCCTGTTTCACATGCCCCTGCAATTCCACCCGTACCCATTGCAATAACATTTGCCAGGGTCTTCCAGGACTCTCGGTTGGTCACAGCTGGTCAGATTGCTCGGAGCTTTGCCAGCATCTGTGCTTGGGTGTTTGGAGTCAGATTATGGGAGGGAAGCAGCCGGGGCTCTGGAGAGAACATTTCTGTTGTGAAAGTGCATTCCCCAGCTGCAATGCTTCACTCAAGTCCTTTCCTCATGATATGAACATAGAAAGAGAACCTCCATCAAGGGACCCAGAGCGAGCCTATCTCCATCATGTGGAATGCTGCTTTCAGAGATAAACAGGCCTGAAAAGTCCGAATCTTGTCCCCAAGAATGAGGTCGATTTCCCCAGGGAATGCACAGAAGGGTTTGAGAAAAGGTGTGCAGGTGGAGCTGGAGGGTGCTGGCTGCTCTTCACGGGGAAATTTGTGAAAAGGAAGCCTAGGGCTCCCTGCCTGGGCTGGGATCCAGCTTGCAGACTGAGGCACAAGAATGTGGGTGTCTGCAAGCGGGCATAAAGTCTAGAGAATTCTTCAGCCTATTTTGTAGTAGGTATCCAAAGGGTCTTTCAGTTGCCCATTTACAAGTGTCTTGGAGTTTGCTATGCTTTCTGTAAAGGTTTCCTACAGGTCCTCTGACACATCTAGCAACTTGATTCAGATGTCCCAGGTATGCTAGTTCAACTCAAATGGCCATAGATGCTCTACCATAGTAAAATGAACTGGGCTTACTTTCTCGGCCAGGTAAACATCTCTGTAGCTATACCTCCATTGGCTATACTGAGAGATTAGACATTTTAAACAAGATTTGCCTAAACAGGGGCAATCCAGTGTTCTTTCAGGTGACATCCAAGCCATATGCAAATATAATGGTAGTTATGACACAGGAGTTGTAGTGGCCTTGTGCTCTTGTGGACTGAAGCATTAAGTAAATCTCTAGAGTCTAATGACAGTATGGGCTAGATCTTCAGTGATAATGACAGAAATGTTACAGCTGGTTCACATACAGAAATCTATGGCAGGGTTCAGTGGTTTGAAGGTGGGAACTGAGGCTCATTTCAGTGCCAAAATATGGATGTTTGCAGCCATTTGGGACACACAATGCATCTGAGAACACTGTATGAAATTGTCAGAGTGGGCATGGACCAGGGATGGATGGTCTCCAGATATAATGAGTAATTGAATTAATTTCTTTCCCTATACCAACCTCAAAATCCATCTATAAAGGAGAAGCACCCTAAGTGTTCATATGAACCATGCAGAAAGAGTTGTTTCTATAAGGCAGTCCAGCTCACTAAGACCTGACTATAGAGAAATTGTAGAGCAACTGAGCTCTCAATCCATGTTTTCTAGTGAAATGCTAAAGGTAGTAGTACTTAACATATTTTGAACTCTCAAAGCCCTCTAAATAAAAATAATGAGGATAGATTTCTATCATTATATGTCTGAGATTACCTGTCTCCCAGGACAACTGTGCTTTTGTTTCTGACCTCATAATGGAGCAAGCCAAAAAGTGACTCAGCTCCACCACTTGTAGCTGTCACCAAGATTCAGGGAGAGGTTTATACTGGAACAAATGGAAACACCTACATTGAATCCATGCTGAAACAAGGAGGTTACCTGCAAACGCAGTGATGGTTGTAGCTGTCAGGTCTACAGGCTAGGGTTCCTTCTGGAAGGTCATCTGGTACTGGACTGCCCAAACAAGCAGTCTTTTGCATCAGAATTTTGGCATAATTTCCCCTATCTGCCTACAGGAGAAAGATGTTTTTCTCAATCCCTGTAGCTAGTGGTGTTGCTGTATTCCTTGAAAGGCATGAGATTTCCATGAAACAACGGCCAATTGTCCTTGATTTTCAGTCTTAATGTTCCTGCAATACAGTTGATGCTGCTTTGCATTTCTGAGATGTGATCCTTGTTTGCTTTCACCCACCCACCCACAGGCACGACAACATAACTGACTTGTGCTAGAAGATGATTCTACCAGACTGCACCAATGACCTTCTTGGGCTAACTATCTGCCATGTGTGTTTATTTCTCTGTGGCTAGACTAATATTAGCATATTTTGTGGACTGCTCACCACCTCCTGCTGAGCTCCTTGGTCTCCAGCTTTGCCTGACTAACTTGGATGAGCTGTCTTTGGACATACAGTAGGAAAGAGAGAACATGAGTGAGACCATGTGAGTCGCAGGACATAGAGACAATAACACCACATTTATAAAATCTCATCCCCATGACATTTAAATTCACAGGGCCAAGAAGTGCTGTTATTTGTAGGGAAGTGCATCATGCAAAGTTCAAAGTCATGGTGGAAACAGATGAACAGGAATGGGAGAGAGTCTTGAGCTCCATTTAAGAGGTAGAAAATGGAAGATAAAATCCTACAGGAACTCTGCATGGTGAGAAAGTGCCTTTAGTCTCTCTGTAAGTGAAAGAGAGTCACTGTATGTATGAGCTATGATATTAGTCTTGTTCCCTTCCCCTGCCTTGCTTTGCCCTCCCTTCCCTCCTTTAAGGACATACTGGATAGAGATGGGGAAGGAAACGTTAATCCTGTGACTACAAGATGTCACTATGTTGCAATGATTCAAACCATGCTAAAGAAACAACAAAAAAACCCAGACAACCAGAGGCTGTTTTCCAAGAGCAGTGTCTTGGAAAATCATATTTGTGAAAGTGAGATAACTGTTGAGGAAGGAAGAGTTTTGTTATTATTTTATACTTCATATGAGCTTTTTTGGGAAAAGAAGTTTCAATAGTGGGTTCTGCCCTCAAATTTCCTTTACTCACCATTTTCTCTCACCCCATACTGGAGGCAGGGACCACAGACTTCTGTCTGGGTGATGGACTTACAGACACATTCCCCTTAAGAGTCTATTTGGCAGAACCATTACAGAAACAAGGATAATGTCAATGGCAACTCAGCTGTCAAACCCCCCCCACAGAAATAACCCAAAATCTAAAATAACACAGTCCTTTCTTCTGCTCCCATCCAGCATCTGCCTTTTACTGCTGATGAGGGATTGTTGAAGAAAAAGTAAAGAAAAATGGAAAAATGTTTAGGCTTCATTCCACCATCTTGTACCCAGAGGGAAACAGATCCCTTGAATATGCCTGGGAAGGACATTATGGTTGGAAAATGCTTGTTTACAGGAAGCCAACTAAACATACAAAATTAATCAGTCACTAGAACATGCAGTGTAACATGTGCAGCCTGTCCCATACTACCCTGAAAACTGAAAAAAACCCCATCCCTCTTCAGCTGGTGTAAACTGGGGCAGTGCTGCAGACTTCCAGTTTGTGCCAGTTCATGCTAACTGATCATCTTATTTCAGTATTTCTATTACTTTGCTGTTTCTCATTTTATATTTCAGTCTTTCTTGGTAGTAAATAGTTTCAACCTGTTCTCTTTCCTTTTCCTAAACAGGACCACTTGTTTATCTGTAGACTTCTCTTTTGCAGGAATTCTCAAAGCGTGACTTTTATTTACTCCCAGCATTAAAACTCATGTCGGTCACTATTATCTGAAGATATACAGTAATTTCCAGCATATCTGCACTACATTTTTGGAGTTTAATACAATTTATGTGAACTTGCAGTTTTCTATGGGGAAGTATAAACGCTACTACTACTATATATAACTACTATAAATGACTACTGAAATATTTTGATTGTACTCTGGCTAGATGAGATTGCAAGCCAGTTTACCCCAGCCTAAATACATCAGAATATTTTTTAACATTCCCGTTAGTTAAAGGCCATGGACTGTAGGAGGGTATCCCTCCTAATTGTGATTCGGTGGCTTGTTTATCCTTTCATTTGTGTAGAGCCAGCTGTAGGGCTGTAGGACCATAGCGCAGATGATACCAGCCTGTCACCCACGCAGCTGATCTTCATGGTACGTTGGGAGATACTCAGGAGTGTCTCATGGAAAAATGAACAGAATTAAGGAGTCCAATAGGTAAGAGGGAGTTCTCCCTAAAAAAGCAGCTCCAAGCTGATGTTGCTAATGAGAGGAAGTCTTAACTGTATGTAAAGTTCACTCAAAACAAAGCATTTTCCAGTTCTGAAAGACTATTTTTACCACCGAAACTTTTAGCCTGCCAGAGGTCTCTAGACCTTTGTATTGACCTATTTCGACATGCAAGTACATTTTGAAGTGCTAGAATTTCCTGCTGGATTAATATTTTGGTTTATGTTTAGCAACATGGTTACTCCTTTTTTGGTCATCTCCTTTGTGACATTTTGGGCTTTGTTTTTTTCCAAAATTATGCAGAAAAGATCACAAATTCCATGTAATCACCAAGATAAAAGGCTTTATAAAACAGATACCAAGCATTTTAAGACGTGCAATAGAATTAGCAGGTTTGGCAATACAGACAATGTCATAATTTCCTTATGGCTCATTTTTAACCTTTTCTTTCAGTCACAAAAAACATTACTGCATTTCTTCATGTCTGGTTTTATGTTATAGGAATAAACTGAGTATTCCCGTCTTTGTGAACTCAATTGATTAATCTGGCTGAATCCTTTCACCTTGGGGATTGACTCAACCTGTTTTATCCTGACTTCTGTAATGCTTCTTTCTTGACATTTATATCTCTTGTGTCATAGCAGCCTACATCTGATTTAGCGGGCTTCTTTTCACTCCCTTCATGTTTGTTGTGATACCCTTGGGCACAGAAAATCTCAGAGACTAACCGTGGAACAAAACACGTATGGTCCCTAAGCAGTTCTTTAAATTAGGTCAGTATTATAATAGTGATGGAGTTTTAATTACATTTTTAAGGCTCTTGGCTATATCTGACAAATTTATCGCACTAAACAAAGCCAAAAGCTAAACCATATACACACTCTGCTCCTGGATTCATCTCACCTAGCTCATGCCTTTAAAACTTAGGGAATGTATTTAGTTTGTAATTACTCTAAGCTAATGAGTTCTGGATAAAGATACCTTCAGAAGATAATTCCTCACATTTAAAGTCGAGTATTTAAGACAGCTGGGATATGACTCTTAATACAGTAAAATTATACACACAAAGCATCTCTCATGTACCTAATCTCAGGAGCACAGCACAGTGTCTCACAATTCCCAGTTTTTGTAGGCAAGAGGAGCAAAGATTTTCTCATTTCTGAAAGAAGCCATTAACATCTTGGACTGACACAGAAGTTCCTGAGTCTCATGACTGCACAATAAAATTTCCCTATACGTATATACTGAACTGAATGGGTCAAGTGCAGCTCTTCCTTTAAGTAAAGAAGCTTAAATTTGTCAAGTAGGATTTATCTGATTTAAGTGTAGATATCTGTAGTATAGGTACAAGCCACTGGCATTCATGATCCTAGCTTTCACTGATAAATAGTATAGAGATGTGAGATTTTTTTAGGGTGTGATTTATCTGATCCATTGCGGAGGTTTATTTTAGGATCAGATGAATTGTGCCTTTGACCCCACTGGTGGCTGACTGGGGAGAAACCCTAGGACAGCTCCCTCTGGTGTAGATACTGACACCACAGGGCTTTATAATCAGTAGGGGCCTGAAGGGTTAATTTTCTTCCACGTGTCAGTTTTTCACATAACTACAATATTTTGAAATTATTTTCTGCTCTGTGTCATAAGCTTCTAAAAAGTGATTATCTTTTGACTATATCAGTGCACATACATGTCTGTGTTTGTAAGAGCTCTCCAGCTAGATGTAGTCCATTCTGTTCTGACCTCCTCCTTTCTGTAAAATCAGCATTTTCCTGTGAAACACCTGTGGGTGCAAACACTAATTTTCAAGAACAAAATATTGTTTTATAATTAGTTTTAGAAATTACTTCCCCTTCCCCCCCCACCTTTCCTCCCCCCCCCCCCCCCCCCCAATTTTCTTTTGGCTTTCTATTTTAAACTGATTAATTATATTCCAAAATGGAGTCCCAATTTTCCTGGCCATCTTTCTGCAGCCAAATTCCTTCAGTAATGAATTTAACTGTGTAAGGGACAACAGATTACTGTTCTGCCTGCTGCTACAGAATTAGATCACTGATATAGAAGAAGGAAATAATTTAAAACTATGAAAAAAAATTGGCCAAGTAGGAAATGCCACAAGAGTAAAAGAGCCGAAAGGTGTAAGCCTAAGATCTTGCCTTTTCTTCTGATGAATTAATTTTCCATGCTCCCTTCACTCATTGTCCATCCTGAATTGCCTCCTAGGGAGCCTATCTTTCCCCAGTGATTAGAGGTGAATTATAGGCCAATATCCTACAGAATATAATAAACTTTTTGATAAAGTTAGGGAAGATAATCTCTCACTTGTATTTAGACCTCCATGTCTGAACTTTCAGCACTGATGCCAGACTGGAAAGTACTCCTGTAGTTGGCTTTTTGCTGTGTGAAGATGATAAGCAGAATTATTAGTCAAAACAGTGCTTTCGTTATTATCTTATATCATTCCTTTCATCTGTGAATTATTCTTACTCGATTATTTGTCAGCTCTTCCGGATCCATAAGATGGGTTTGGCATGAAGTAATCTCATTTTTTTTTTTACTTGATTTATCTTATCAGTTTCCCCAGATACTTTTTTTACAAGTCTGCTGAGTTTGCAGCAGGCTGAATTAAGGTGCCAGGTCACCTGTAGTGTGTCTTCTCCAAAACTGATCTTTGGAATTATCTTTCCCTAGGAGACAGTTCTTTCATATCCTTACAAATAACTCAGTATAGGGTATGCAAACTAAAATACTGACATTACAGGGAAGTTAAGTTTGAAAATTATGATCCAGTTGAACAACTATCAACACCGATTAGTGCATATTTACAGTTGAGGTTTGCATGAATTATTGCTGAACAAAAGCTCCAGTAAGCAGACCGCTTGCCTGGATGGAAAAGGCCCAGGAATATCACTGGCAGATGTATCATTTTTATGACTTTGTGGGGGACATTTTCACAGAGCTTTACAGTAATTTAGACCATTTATTGTACAGAATCCATTTCACCTTTTAAATCTTTTTTTTTTTTTTTTTTTTCAGATCAAGAATGTGAATGGGGAAGTGACCACACACCAGCAGAATCTAGAAGCAGCAAAGAAATAGCTGAGATTCAGCATATCAGTTTAAGGATATACAAAAAATGAATTGCCTTCACATTTCAAAGAGAAAAAGGGAGGGGATCAGTTGCCTGGTTTTGGTGTGATTTTGAGGGAATTGATATTCTGCCTAAGTGCTCAGGAAGTGGGGCACTGTTACAGAAAAAAATCTACACTGGAGATGCTTAAAATTAATTATAATTTTATATTATAACCTGAAGAATTATCAGATGTAAGCTAAAAAAAACACCCCAGCATTTTCAATGGAATGTTTTTTTAAAAAAAACTTTTAATTTTTTCAAAGGGAAAAAGCAGTTTTAGAAAGTATTTTAAAATACCTTTTTTGGGGGATAACAACTAATTTTGTTTTTAATTTCAGTTTTGAAATTATCAGTAAGTAAAGCAGGCAGGATGAATGAGTTGTTTACCCAGTGAGCTCTAATTGAGTCTTTTGAAAGTTATTAGCAGAGCGTCTGTTGTGCCAGTGAAAGTTTCTTTTGCACATCCGTGGGGATTAAGCAAAACATGACTTCACCATTACTTTGACATTAGCCTGTGAGAGAATCTGCATGGAGGGGAGTGGAGTCTGAGCCTCAGTGTGATGCTTGTGCATCAACCATGGGCTTGGAAAGCAAGGACCCTCAAGCCTTTATCTTTGTCACCAATTTGCAGTGCTGTGATCCTTTTTATCCACCCTAGACATCTTTATCTGCAAATTGGAGCCTCTTCTTATTTGTGTTACAATTACAGTTTGAGTTTAAAATAAAGCCATTGAGCTGGACTTATAAAGAACATATAGGCGAGAGTGTCTAAGATGGAGATGTTAAATGGCTCACAAATGGGGTTATGTTAACTATACATTGACTGTATTGAGGTGTCCCAGATGACCAGTTCATGTTTTATACTTGACTTTCAGACTGTAGCTGTTCATATGACTCTAACTTTTAAATCAAAATCCACAATGTTTAAATAGTGCCTTTCACTGAATGGGAATGAGAGTCAGGTGCTTAAATATCTTTCAGTGTTTATCCCTTGACTTCTGTGCTCCTAAAGGGCAAGACATTATCTGTTTACCATTCACTTTCAACGTAACTTGGAAATTTCAGAAGGATGGGATCATTTTAATGCAATTTCCAGTACCTTCTGTTTATGATTTTCTCAGTAACTTTGTCATAAAATTCTTCAGTGTCATGAAGCCAAGATGTGGACAAGGGCTAGAAAGGAAGGAGAACAAAATTGACCCAGAAAAAAAAAATAAACTACACCCCTTAAAAAATTCTGAAATGAAAGTTTTCACTTGGAGAACTTATTGTTTGGGTATCTTTTTCTAGGTGTTTTATTTTTAAATCTTTTTTTTTTTTTTTTTTTTAATTCAAACACATTTTCCCATCACTAGTTATGGATTACTACAAATGGCAGCATGGATTAAAAATCCTCTTGAGGCTCTCCTCTTTTAATAGCTTGCATTAAATCATGAGATTGCCAATGTCTAAGGACAACCTGAACACAAGCCTTCCTGATTTTCCATAAAAACAAGGGACTAAAGGCTGTTTTAGGCTCACATATTACATGCCAGCTTCAACCTGGTGCCCTCTGTGACTTCTAAATTCAGGAAAGCATGTAGGAACTGAAAGCTGAACACCGAGACTGCACGTAATTTCAACATATTGCCTGTAATTCCACCTGTTTAGTGTAGGGATCTTGACTGCTTCAGTACGAAACACTTTTTACAAATTCAGGTGGAGAGATCTACAACCTGAGTTAGTCAACCCAGCCTCTCCTTAAAGTTAATGAAGAAAAATAGATACTCAGTTGATTGAAATACTTCTTTTAAAAAATTTCTTCCTAAAAGAAACAAAGGAACAATTTAAATGTGGAAAAGCATCCTAATGAAAGAACTGCCAGGACAGAAAAAAACAAACGTGCAGATGTGTTCCTCCCTATTTTCTGCGGCAAAGCCGGGAACATCGCCAGCCAGGTTATTCATTGGCTTTAAAAGAAGTGGGCAAAGTACCATCGTGCTTTTTAACGTGCTCTGACTTGTCTAATCCGAGGTGACTGCAGTGTGCCTATCACTACAGTAACTGCCCTCATCAGAAGTGGCAGAGAAAGTCATAAAGCCAACCTGCACTGGTGATAGTTCTTTGAAACAATAATGACCTGTCATAAAATGTTCCACATTTTATGGTGTTTTCAAACAACTGCACAGCTGTTTGAGTTTGCTCGTATGCTATCTGTACGTTTGCTCCACTGAATGCGGGAGGCAAGGGTGGAAGCAACACAGCAGGCAGAGAGGAGAGCTGTGTTGGAAAAGACCCACAACTTGGTTCTCCCCCAGCTGTTTGAATGTTCTGTTTCTGTTTCCAAGTGTGAAACACTAAAAACAGCTGAAATGCTGAGTGAGCGTTATTCTGCTTATCATGTATATTGCACCTTTTATCATAATTAATCTATTTACTGATATTCAAAAAGAGAGAACTTTTACCTTACCACAAATTTAGGGCTGGCAAGCACTTTGACGTTTTTTTCTATCACTCACAAAAGCTCTGGGCAGGATAAAGGCTATGAAGTGCCCGAGGCACACCACAAACTGCTACTCTGGTAATAAAGGTTTGCTCAGACAGCAAGATGTGACTTTTTATCTAAATAAATGTCACTAACTTCTAGTTTAAGTACTTACCAGCATTCCTTTTGGGTAGGCATCAGGCTAGACAAGGCTTTTGAACTCTTGCAGTTTCCCAGTTCATTGCTGGGGGACATCTCCATGGCATGTGTAGGTGTACAGGGATGATTGGTGTGGCACCTCTTTGAAGCAAGTGATGTAGCTGATAATTCATGTACCTGTTTCTTCGGGATGTCTGCAGATTTAGGCAAGCTTCTGCTTGTAGCATGAGGAACCAAGGTAATACCTTCGAGCTCCTTTTTCTCACTCTTGAGGGCTTGAGCCTTTTGGGAAATAGATATAGTCTCATGCACCAAGGTGGCAGAGCTAAGCCAGTATTTCCTAGGATGTAAATTGTCCCACAAAAGATGTAACATATTTAAACATATTTAAAAGACAGTCCTTTTCTACTTTTATGAGATCTGTCACATATCTCAAGATATGAAGGCCTATTTCTACAACTGCCCTATCAAGAACAAAATTGCTGTATAGAAGTGCCCGAGAACCACAGGCTTTCAGTAACCTTTACCTTCCTACCTGCTTAGACCAGGCTAAGCTACCGGCCCGTTTTCACAAACACCGAGGTTGAACTCAAGAGGTAAAATAAAGATTTTCAAGTCTTCTATGAGATTCAGGGAAATTTCAGGGATTATCAGTCACAATCACCCACCACCCTGAACCAGGCTGAACAACACATCAAATCTGGCCCTTCTGCTGAATAGGGGGGATTTTAGATTATGCTGTGAGATGTCTGGGGAAGTGTTCATTGCAATAATTTATTTGTAACTCTAGTCAATGATAAGCATTGATTTTCCACTGCCATGAGTGTGTCCCATTTTATTCTGTCATTTTTTTCTTGTCTTACTCTTATCTGTTTAATGAGAGATGACCTTCCATCCTTTTTGCAGGTGAACCTGAAATAGTGTGGAGCTTTGGTTCATCATAAGTCACAACCTTATTAATACAGTACTTCTTTCATTTGAAAAATCTGACCAGGGCTGTCAAAGCAAAAAGGGTTTTCAAGATCAGTGCTTGTCCTATGCTATAAGACAGTAAATATTTATTGAAGGTACATTATAGCATTCCGTACCTGAAAGAGAATGTCTGCCTGATTTATCTATCAGCGTTACTTTTCTGAAATGACAGTACAGTGGTCAGTGGCCAAAGCCCTGTAAAACCATCTGCTGAAATGCAGATGTTAAAGCAAGAGACGTGAAGTTCCAAAGCCTGGCAAACAAAGCTAGTCCCTGCTTCACATCCCTACGAAAAGACTGCACCGTTTATTTGGGACTGCACTTGCTGTATCTGGTAGTGTGAATAGGAGGTTATGGTTGTCCAGTACACTTAAGCACACACTTATGTGGCACTCGCTCGAGATGATTTACTCGCTTACAGATAGGGCTGAGTTTTAATAGCCTACTATGTGAGGAATGCACCACAGATGCTCTTTGCCCAGGCTATGCCCAGGCTGCTACGCACTCAGTATTGCCTGGGAACAGGCTTAGGTTGTTCACGCTTCAGTATTTAGTGACATTCATTTTTGTTATAATTTCTGGACCAGTAGTTCCAGATGTGGCATGGGCCAGTGCTCATTCTCAACAGATAACCTGGGTGCAATGACTGTCTCAGCGTAGTTACAAAGGTGGGCTGTTTGGATGGGACCTGGTCTCTGCCAGCTGGCTTCAAGTCTAGAAGATGCTCCTTGTTTCATTTTAGCTTGTAGTAGAGAGTGCTTTGGAGCCAATTCCTACCAGTTAGGCAAAAGTAACTCCATCTAAAGTGATTGGAGTGATTTTGCTGTGTTGACAGGTTTGGCTTGGAGCTGCAGAAAGCTACAAACGCAACTAGGCTTTCAAACATCACTGGAACCTGGAAGCTATCGGACATTGCCTCCAGAAGTTTCTTTTGTGAAGCTGTCCAGAGCATTTTATGGAGGTGATTGCTTTACTTTGCCAGTGTTACACACCTAAATATTATTGTTTTATGATACTTTTTTGGAAGGGGATTGCACTGAAAAGGCTAGGTAAGGAAAAGATTAGATGTCTTTTGAGTCATTCTTATCTCTCTTTCTCTTAATAACCTTCCCTTAATAATCAAAACAGGATAAGAGTAGAAAGGGCACTGGAATAAAGATATTTTAAAATGAAACTTTGCTTTCACACAGTCAGAAGCTCTGACTGGCCTTAGCCTCTGCAAACCTTGGTCTTGATCCTAGAAAGGCTCCACCTGCACACATTGTGACCGGTGTCATTACCAGTGCAGTGCCATCCAAGCTCTGTGGAACTGGGGTCTTCATTTAGCTCAGCTCTTCGGGGTTGTAGCTGGATGGGTGAATAGGTGCATAGGTAGAAAAAACTCCCCATGGATATCCATACAGAAATAGATAATAATGAAATTACACTTAGCATGTGCCTTGTTCTACTAACATGAATGTCTCAGTATAGGCTGCATACTGAAATACAGCTGCCAGCCTCTGCTGCTGAGACATAAAATAGGCATTGAGATGGGATGCATTAAGAATTAATTGGAGATGGTAGCACTGCTGGCTGAATTTGTGGAATGAGACTCGTCTGATGATGGTTTTGGAGGGGTAAGATAACGCAGTGCTTTAGACCTGAGAGAGTGGGCTTTTGACTCTCTCAGGTGGGTAGTCTGTACAGGCGATTTAGGAATCTGCTACCATATAAAAGCAGTGCTGCTGGGTTTATAGTTTTTGGATGGAGTATAAGTGATGTGGGAGACTAAATGACTTCATATTGCTCATTGGCCACTGAAAGTGCCACGGACTTGGATGAGCCTCTGCCTCAGCCTACTGATGACAGGTTATATCTGTATCATGCTGGGTGCAGCAATAAAAACCCTCTGTGCTGTCTGACCTGGGTCCTGACACAAGGTTTGCAATAGCAGCATGCATGTCAAAGTAGCTTAAAAATGGTGCTTGAGAAGCAGGGAGAAATAGTGTGACCAAACCTAGGTGAATAAGTCATTTAAAAGCCAGTTTGTTCACAGCTATGTTGTGTTGCCAACTTTTGTCCCCCTGTACACTGGAGAGTGTTAAAAGTGGTGAGTGTGCTTCTCTTACCTAAGGAAAAATCACTGAATTTAAGGTATTTTTTTTCTTTAGTAAACAAACAAAACTGGATTTCCATGAAAAAGTGTTTACCAACTTCTAAAAGAATAAGAAAGGGAAAAAGAACAAACACCCAACCATCAACCTAAAATAGCTAAATTTCATCTTGGGATTCCTGGAAAGTTAAGTTAATATATATTTAATTTATTCATGACAAGGACCTTGAGTCCTTTAGCAGGACTAGACTTCAAAAGTACATGTGTTCATTCAAATTATTCCACAGTTTCTGGAAAAAAAACTTAGTTTTGCCACTCAGCTGCAGCTGATGTGAGCTCTTACATGCCTTGCTACCTTCAGTCAGAATAAAAGAGTTTTTCCTTCTTATTCTGTACTATAACATCTGGCCACAATTAGTTTGGGATCTCACATTTTTTGAGTAGACGTCAGCAATAATTTGTATTTCTCCCTTCTCCTTTTTATATGCAAAATGTGGGACATACTTCCACAGGGAGCTAAACCAGAATATAAGACGGTCATTCCTGTCTGCGTCATTTCTTTCCAAAATGTATTGCTCTCAGGACCACCTGATGGCTCACGTACCAAAGTCCATTTTTTCCTCCTATGTCATTTCCAGCATTTGTCACCACCTCATACTTTAAGCTTTAAGCACTATCCAGGGAGTTGCATAACTTCTGTGCAAAATTCAGATACAAATCAATGCATAACTTAGGCATTAAGATGAAGCCAAATTATCCTCTGCTAGAACACAGGCGGCTAAATCATTCTTCATTATTATTATTTTTTTTTATCTTTGCTATTTGCATTGGGTCTGTGAAGACAACACTAATTTTTCATTTTTATGGCCTTTGAACATGAACTCCTTGTAAGCACATAACCTGCTGTATGATTGAATAGACAGAAAAACAAAACCCCCAAAACAGGCTTAATATGAAAAACAGTGCTAAATTTTAGGCTTACAATGGAGGAAAAAAAAAAATCAACTACCAGAAGGCTTTTAATTTTAGTCCCTCTCACAGCTGTGCACCTGATTGTAACTGGCAGCCTGTAGCCTCACTACACGCACCAGCTAACCCCTGTGCAAAGCTGGTGCTGCGGTGGTGAAGGGCACCATGGTCTGAGTGCTGAAACTCTTGGAAAAGCTCATGAAAGGCGATGCACCCTGTGCGCTGGGTGTGGTGGTGAGTGCAGTGAATCACTGGCAGCAGACTGAGCACAGGCTGAAGTGTCCGGGCTCTCTGGTTTGGAAGGGAAGGGGTAATACTATGGGGAGCAGGAAAACTGCTCAGTCTCTGTAGGATGAGTTCATTCCACCTTGTCACTGCTGCTTAAAAAGCCTAAACTAGGTGTTCAGCTTTAGGTGCCTCATCCCATTCCAGTCCTTAGCAAACCTGTCTAGTCTCCATCTGCCTTTGCAGCAGGGTTTAGCTCTCCCATGGGTCCTGAGATGTACCTGCCAGCCATGTGTGTCTTCTCAGGCACCTGCAGGCAACTGGATTGTGTCCCAATTATCTAGGCTGCTATTAACATAAAGGGAGAGAAACTGGTACCTCTAGAGGCTGATATATTCAGTTCTAAGTGTTTTAGACAAGGGTGATGGATTGCTTTTCTCTGCTATGCAAAAAACCTAGACTCTTTAATTAGAAACGTAAGGTTGGATGCAGTTGGCGGATCTCAGATACGCGGAGCTATTTGAGATACCTCTGAGTGTCTGTAACATCTGCAGGGGCTGGCAGATACGACACAGGACCGATGAGAGCTGTTCTCAAAGAGCAGCTAGAGGCTGAGCGAGATGTGCTATGGCTTCCAATAGACTTCTCAGTTTAGGAGCTTAGGAAATCTACCCCTCTTAAATGAAAAGAGGTTCTGCTGCCTAAATAGAGGTACCTTGTGCCACTTCCAACACCACAGGGCCTCCCAACTTGCCTCACGCTGCTCCTCCAAAGGACACAGTTCTGCAGTTCTTGATTTAAGAGCTTCTTGCATCTTGTGCTCCGAGTTTGCTACGCGTGTCTCCAACAGTGTCTGGCTTGCTAACACTGCTGTGTTGTAACCTTACATATCTTGCTGAGTCCCAAGAGACTCTTTAGAATTAGGTTTCCCTAAACATTAGCTCTTAAACTCACATACATCAGCAATATGTCAGTTCATCGTCACTCTGTGGCACTTCAAATGCTTAACAGCATCCCATGGGAGTGACAATCTTCCTGTGATGATGGGACGCTATTTTTGCCTCTGAGACCTCTGTCCTCCAAACCAATTAGAGACTTTTTATCTTCATAAACCAAGATACCATAGGAAAGATCATAACATTGAGCATAAGTATTGATACGTATGATGTATTAGTGGATTCAGGATGATGTATTTAGAAGAAGGAACGGTCTTTGATATAGGTTACCAGCTCAGGTTGGGAGTATGAGGTGTGGTCTGAGACACAGAAGAGGATCATGGTAGTCTAAGTACTTAAATTCACATCTCCAAGTTACTGCATTAACATCAATGAATCATTGCTATACCTGTCATCAGGAAACCGCTAACAGATGATCTGTATTGAGACAGTCACAGATAAAATTTTTAGAAATTTAACTTTGCAACTATTTTTTTCCCCGATTTTTAATAACTTGGCATTTTCAATCTGTTCTTATACCCTTATTTCCTCTTCTGAGACCTAAGTGGATGTCTGATATTGCAGGCCATTTCATGGATGGGTTCACTTAACAGAAGTCAGACACCTAAAATGAGGTGTGACCATGTGAACAAAATGTTTAATGCACAAAACTCAGATGTCTTCTTGAAGTTAAATGACATCGCTGCCTAGTCTTAGCTGACTATTGACCAACATCCATTGGCTGTAATAAGAGTCTAAACACTAGGTATGCATAAGGCCACCCCCGCACCTATACATGAGGTTGGGGTGGTACTCAGGTGCTTAAATACAGACATCAAGAGCCATTTGAGATGCCCTTGAGTACCTTGCCTCCAGCTGGTGCTGCAAAAGGGCATAAGCCTCATGCAGGTCCTTGGTCAGATTTCCTAGCCTGGTGCAGATGTTGCCAGTACTCTAAGGTCTTTCAGAGCACTGTATGACTCTGTGGGGGCAACTGAATTGAGCCTTAGACCTTCCCTGCACACACCGAGACCTGAAAGCCTATCACTTACCTAGACAGCTAAATACAGATGTCCCAACCTGAAAGCTTAGCCCACCAACATGTTGGATATACACAAGTAGTGCAGCATCTGGGGATGTGGTGCAAAAGTGTATCCGACCCCACAGTTGAGATGTGACCCACAATGATTACAGCTCACAAGCAGCTACTCTGCCCTGGGAGTGCTCCTCAGCTGTGCCAGGGAAAACAGAAATAAATTTGTCTCAAGTAGAAGTCATTCTTCCCATAGTTTCTCAGGTGCCAACATGGCAGAATACATGCCTCAGAGCTATAAATCAAGTCAGTTTATACAACAAAAGAGGGATCTGATAGATGGAAAAGAGATCCTTCCTGCTGTTGCAACACTATCAAAACTAGCCAGCTGCAACACAGCTTTTACCATCACATACCAGGTTAACTTCAATAGGTAGTGCTCACACCTTGCCCCAGCACAGCTACCAGTCCCCCGCAAGGTTCCAAAGATTCATCTACCGTCTGTGTTGTTTCTTCAGCCACTTTGGGCCAGTCCACCTGCTTCTTGCCTCTTCTGAATCCATCTCCTTGTCTCTCCCACATCCAGGGTGCTCGCTCTTCTCCCTCTGCTTCTTCCAGGTCTCCCTTCACCCAGTGCTCCCCTTCCATCCCCCTTGGAGCTATTTAACTACTTAGCAGGAACCAGCCACAGCTGCACCTTATCCACATCAGCCAGCCCACCGCCCCTGAAGCCAGCCCACAGCTGTGTATTATCAATGTTAATTAACCTGCCTTCATTCTTCTACACCCACCTTCTTTTCCTTTCTTCCGTCCTTTCTTCCCTCCCTCCCTTCCTTCCTCCCTTCCTT
Source organism: Falco naumanni (assembly GCF_017639655.2). Lineage (NCBI taxonomy): Eukaryota > Metazoa > Chordata > Aves > Falconiformes > Falconidae > Falco > Falco naumanni. Next base: position 60,315,479 of record NC_054057.1, read on the forward strand.
CCTCCCTCCCTTCCTCCCTCCCCTGATCTGTTTTTTATTTCCCACCTGCCAAACAGTGGTTTCCCTCTCTTTTTAGTAGGGTTTGTATTTCACATGGTTTAGTTTCACTTACTTTGGTTTTTAGTTCTTGTTTGCTTTACCAGCATCTTTGCAATCCTCGGGAACTGGAGTACACTAAGCCTGAGCTGAAAGGGTTGCAAAACATATTAACTGTACCCAGATTTTGTCAAAATCCAAAGTCAGGAGGTGCAGTTCCCCTGACAGCCATGCCTCCCAGACCTGCAGGTTTTACAGGAATGATTTCACATAAAGGAAATCCTCTTTTATGACACCTACATTGCTTCACCGCCTGGGACCCATCCTTGAGAAGTACTAGGCAAAATTAGGGGAAAACAGGAGAAAATGTAATGTAAAGGACATGGACACTGGAAGTATAAAAGATGAGGATGTCTGGGACTATGTGAAAGATGAAGAACAAGCTAGTGATCACAAGCTGACAGATGCCTAAGCCTCAGTAAAGATAAGATGAAAGCAGTGCTTTGGTTGGCATGGCTAATCCTGGGCAGCTATGAACACTTAAGTCCTGTGCTCACTCTTTGTATCAAGTAGTCTTAAAAATATCTAAATCACCCCCCCCCAAAAGCTGCAAATACAAATATGGAAAAAGCCCTACATAACTAATGTATCAAATAGGAGATACAGTAGGATGCCATGCATGGGCACCTGTACAGAGCTGGGATACCACCCCTGACATCCACAGAGGAACAGAGATCTGAGAGCCATGAAATGTCTCCTGTCACACACCTGTCCCATGCTACTCTGTGCTGTGACCCAGCAGGACCCTGCAAGTCCTCAGGAGAGAGCTGTGGAGCTGAGCAGTGGCCTGGAGAAGACGTGCACGGGGGGATGTCACTTCCCAGCCCTGCCTACAAGCAAGACCTTCTTGTAGATGCTGCACGTGCCTCTGCCAATGGGACTCCATAAAGCAAATGTGACAGGGTGTGTCTCTGCCTCATTTTTCATGGCAGGAGGAGAAAGATGAGATAATTAAAGATATACCCAAGCATATATGTGAAGAAAAAACCCAGAGCTGAGCAGTATCCTAATTTTACCCATTTCCTTTTTTTTTTTTTTTTTTCTTTCTTTTTTTTTTCCCCAGTTCTACTGACTGTGGCAGCTCAGATTTAAGATTTAAGGTACTCTCTCAGCTGGGTCTAGTGAATCAGCACCGGTGAAACCTGGGAAATCCTAAATCCCAGGAAAATATGAAGGCAGCAGCCTGATAAAGCACATATTGCTGACCAGCAGCTGCTTCTTTCCCCAGGAGACCTCCTGCCCACCCTTGGGAAAGCTCTTGATGAGCACACGGCCTCACAGCCCAGAGCAGGATTTGGGGATCCCGGCGGTAGGACTCATGGTGGAGCAGAAGGAAGAAAGGAGCCTCGGACCACTCCATGCTGTTGAATTTTGCAGGCTTCTGCTTTAAATGGTGGTAGCGGGTCTAATTCATTTCCTTGTTACATAACCTTGTTGACTGATTTAATGATGACTGGTTATAATAATAAAAGATTTATGCCTTTAGACATTATACACGAGCTTTGCTTTTGATACAGTGCATGAGCCTTTCCCAGTCCTCCTTCCAGAAAGATTTAAATTTTTTTTCCTTTTAATTTCCTCATTGAATTACACACATACAATACCGGTGAGTGCACACATGCTTTGCCATAAGGGAGATGCCGACCATAACTAGCACCAGGGACCACTGCTTTTCTTCCCTCATCCAGCCTTGTCTTCTGTGAAAAAGACCAGCCCACAATTTAAGAGTTTGAATCATGTAAAAATAATAATTTAAAAAAATGCCAAGAGTGTCAGTAACTCATGCTTCTCCTCTTTAATTTGTTGATGATTAGGAGAAAGAAGGAGATGAAAGTGAATCAAAAGACCAAGCCTATTCTCTTTCAGAGGAATGATGCATTTTGTTTCAGCACAAATACGGTGTTTGGATTTGATTATTTCTAAATGAATCCTTTTTTTAAAAAAAAACAACGAAAGTATGGTAAAATTAAAAACTTATTTTGATGTTACACACATCCCCACCCCAAGAGTTTTAGTTAAAAAATATAAACATAACCTGGCTTTCCTTTTCGTTTCTCCCAGTAACTCTAATGAGTAGTTTGGAGAAAACAGTATGAATTCATAACCTATTTCAATGTTGCCAAATATGCCTTTTTTTTTGTTCTTTTCCACCTAGAAGAACTATTTGCCAAAGAAATGTCACCCTGTGGCACTGACGGCTGTGGCGGTGACAAAAAGCAAGGGGTGCTCATTCTTCTGATTTAAGCAGTCATTTCAGTATAGATGGGTGTGAAACATCTGTAGGAAAAGTGTCTGCCAGTTGTGAAAGCTTTACAACAGGGTGCAGAACTGCCTCTCCTGTAAACTTCTTTTATTTTTTCTTGGTATTTTCTGAATCTGTAGTGTGTATATTTCAGAGTGGAAGGATCCGTTCAGGAAGAGAGTGAACAATCTGTTCTCTGTTCCTATCACAGTCAGGATAAAGAGTTATGAAATTAAACTGAAGTAAGAAAGATACACTATGCTTGGGGCAAAGATCTCAACACAAGGCAGCTCTCCCCCCTAAAAATACCCCTCACCCAATCCTTGAACAAAAAAATTCAAGACGAATGAAGTCTTGCAACTGATTTCTGAAGAAAAAAATACCTGGTTGGAGTCTCCACTGAGTTTTTTCAGAACAGGTTAGAGAATTGTCGCTTAGAAAGAGTATACATTGAGTTGATTTTTCCTTGGAGAAAAGACAGGGTGGTGGTTTTGTCCTTCAAGCTAGGTTTAAAATTCCAAGATTAGAGCTCAATTTATTGCTTAAAGCAGACTGAATATTTTTTTCTTTCACAGGGATCTTTTTCTATGTAGATGCTTTATAGAGGTGTTTTACTGAGTTTCATCTAGTTAGCAAACTCCTTTTTCTGACTCTAATAAGGGCAAAAACAGATTTTGAGAAACTGATGTTAAAAATCAGTATAGAATTTTGTACAAGAGACACACAGGAAATAAAGCAGAAGGATTTATGTTAGAAGTTCAGTGAAATCTGGGAACCTGCACTGTAGCGTCACTTGGAGATTTCTGAAATGGAAGAATGGAAGTAACTTTTGTTTGATGTAACTGGGCATTCCTTACTTTTATGCACTTTTCTCCAAATAGTCACTAGGAACCAATGACTGTTGCTTCTTTCAGAACAAAGAGACTTCCTTCCATTTTCGTATGATCAAAAAAAAAAAAAAAAAAAAATCCTGCTTAGCTACTAGTAATAATCAAAAAGTAATGACAAGAAAAGTGGTGCATAAACTTATTTCTGTCTTCAACAGGGCTTTCAGCACATGTTGTAGTGACTTATGGAGCCAGTGATCTGTAAAAGGATTTGTACACTTAAAGATGCTAAATTATAGACATCGAGATCAATGAAACTTGCGGATGAATGGCACATATAGGTTGGTCCTTAGAAGAAACATGGATTAGCTGGCCATAAAAGCTCTGTGGCTGTAGTTTCCTGAGCAGCTGAAATAATTTAATGATTTATTGCCACCCAAAGCGAGAGGTCCTTCTCTCATGCACACCCTTCCCTGGGCTCACTCTGGTGCTCATTGCATCCTTCTGTGGGCCAATTTCATACACTAAAACAGAAAAAAAGGTCTTCGTTACTTCTTTTTTTTTGTAGAGTTAATTTTCTTTGGGACTACTGAGTTGTATCAGTTCATGGGAGAAAGGAGGGTATGCTAGGAGTGCTACATGCATTGCAGGGGGAATTTCCTTTCCCCTTTCTGGAACTGTGAGCTTTCGAGCCTGAAGGATCATAGCAAAACCCTGAAACTGCATAAGTAAATGGCAGGTACAACTGTCACTGGTCCCCTCCCCCCCCCCCCCCCGACCCCCCCCCCCCCCTTTTTTTTTTTTTCACCCCTGAAGTGCACAGTACAGTAGCAAACAGGTTATATATCCAAGACTTTCATATGTTTATTTTTTGTTTTTTGGTAATTCATAGAGGATCCCCATTGAAATTGCAGTCCCCCTGTGTTCAATGCTGGCAAAGGCACCAGCAGACAAGGGAAGATGCTCAATGTCTTGCAGCCTTGGGATTAGCTACATGGCCAGCACCCCAGGCCAATTTCTTGCAGAATCGTTATTAAGATCACAGTTTTTGTATGCCAGCTTAAATACTTCACATATCTATGCATATCACTAACATAACTTAAGAAAAATAAAAATTCAACCCCTTCCCATCCCCTTTGCCATTCCCCTCTACAGAAATCTCATTCCTGGCTGCCCCAGCCTTTCCCTAAGGAGATGACAGTGTTTTGCACTGTGATGTGGCAGACAAAAACCTGCCCCAAAGGTGAAAGCCACCTGCGGACCAGTTTCCCTCCTGTGATGGGAAGGGAGTTGGGAGAGATGTAGGGATTAATTAAATAAACCAAACAAATCACAGCCACCTCAGGGAATGGGATTCATACAGACAAACATGATTTGATTTTGAACAGGTCTTGCACAGGTTAAAATTAATTGTTCAGTGAGTACAGTGCGATGGGGCAGATTGAGTTTTATTCTCAACTGAGTGGGGAGGTTGGATGGATGTGTCCCACAGGGGCACTTGACCAGGCCAGTGTCACATAGTAGTGCAGGAGATGCCCTTCTGTCTCTTTCAGCAATCCCTGTTTGGGTAAATGTGTGTCTGCATCCTGAATTACACATAAAATCTGAACCTTATGCTCACTGACACCCAAGGTTTCCCTTTCTATAGGATTTGATGGCAGCTGCAATAAACCTACTGGAGAAAGCAACATGAAAATCCCACACCTCATCCTGAGATGTAACTTCTGCATGGTGTGAATATTCCCAAGAGAGGAAAGTACCCTAGCTAGAGGAGGAAAAAGATGCTGGATGTTCACTCCCTGAATGCAGACAGTGTTTTCTCATGCTGTAGCCAGCTAGGACCTTCCCATGCCCGTCTTGTTATTGTTCTTGGCGGGCAGGTCAGATTTCCACAGGACGGTGGAAATGGTCTGCCAGAGCAAAAGGGCAGCTGAGTGCATGCATTTGTCTGCTGCTCTTGTCTCCTGAAAGTACATCCCGAACCCAGCACGGAGGCAGAGGCGTGATGGAGGAATCAGGAATTTGCTCTGGCTGTGGTTGATGTGGGTCTGCTCCATGCAAGGGGGAAAAGCACCTGTGATGGCCTGGGAAGAGACACCAGTCACTGCACAGGGAACAGAAGCAATGAAGGTACCATTAGATCCAAACCTTCAGGAAGGAAAAGATCTAGAATCTCTTATTTCTCCAAGTCAAGCTTTTCCTTGTTTTTGCATTCTTTATGCTTTCTTCTCCCTCTCCCTCATCCTACAGCGTATGAGCAATTTCTCCCTCTTCTGCTTTTCATTTCTCTTGAAAGGCATTTCAGGCTGAGATTATTTTCTATGTGAACAGACAAGATTTTGAGAGAGGTGCCATACACCCCTCCCTCTTGTCCACCCACAGGAGGAAAGGGCCAGATTCCCAACAGCTGGGTTTGGATGTCTGCTGAGGTCTTTTTGCATCAAAGAGACGTAGCGTCATGTGCAGAACAGCACTGGGGAGCAAGGTCTGGCACCCAGGTGTCCTCTGTCACGCACTACAACATCAGTCTCCTTGTCACTTGCTCTTTCTGGCCCTGTGAGTCCTGGATCCCTGTCTATACCTTGTGCCAGCACAGATGGATTTGGATCCTTCTGCACGAGAGGTGGAGCATAGTCCTATCCCAGTCCATTGTTTGATGATTATGTTCTCCTGGGAAATAAGGCATGGAGCTACATAAATTAGGAAAATGATAAACTTACGCTTGGATCAAGGGAGCTAAAAATGATTCAAACCCATCAAATATCTAATTTGTCCCCAGGAGGTAACTGTTGGATGGAGAAGGCAAAGGGGTAACTTTGCTGTCAGTTAAGGGCTAAACTGGGTCAAATAGACAGGGTTGAGCTAATGGCTCATGGTTACCAAAATGGGTGACCTTGAAAGCCTACTATGCAAAATGTAGGTGCCTCCACACATGGAGATGGAGAATAGAGGTCCTAAAATGTCTTCAGGGTCCAACTCCGGCCTAACTGGGAGAGTAGGAAGCCAACACACTTGTTTGTTTTCCTGGAGGTCTGTGGAGACCTCATGGTCTAAGGGCCTTGGCATGCTGTGCCACCAGTGGAGACAGCCACCACTGGAAGTCCCAAAGGTTTTTTGCCATCTAATCTTAATGATGCACCCTGGAGGTGCTGATTTTTCTCCCCTAGATGCAATGGAAGCTGGAGTTTACCAATCCACACAATGTTTGTGGACCCCCAGAGCAACCTCCCTACTTTCTTTTTGCACGGTGACGTCAGCGATCAGCTCTCCTGGCTTAAGGCAAAGCAGACATGTACGTTTTGGACATCTCATTCTGGACAGAGTCCAGTGATAGCTGCCAGCTACACACACTCTGGTGGAAAGATCACAGAAGATATGCTGTTTCACTGTATCCCAGGGAGAAAAGCAGTTCTGCGCTGGGGGTGCACCCAGCCACTATTTGTAATTTAAAGGGTTTATATCCAATTGTCAGCTCTCAAGCAACATGACCTTCCCTGCTTCCAAGAGAAGGACCTCAAAGTCATTCCCTGTCTTACACAGCTTGTTGCAAACTGGTCTGCTGAATGCAGAAGACATGACTTCTAGAAACCATGCCAATAACTAGTGTCCTCAGGAAACATTTGTCAACGTCCCAACAAGCTCTGGTCTTTGCATATATGTTCCTGTACCTTGCTGGATAATTCCAGGGCCTGTTCCAAAACCATGTCTTGCTCTGGAAACAATTAACAGTCACTCTTCCTCCAAAAGAAAAGTCAGGGATTCCTTGTACCTTACCATGAAACTGAGAGAGAAAAATATTTCCTGTCTTTATAACAGCTGGTCACGCTACTCCAGAGCACCCAGTGAGCCAGGCCACCACCATCTGCTTCCCTCAACAAGCAGATGTTAGAGGTTTCAGCAGGGCTTAAACTCCATCCCCCTTCAGGTGAAAGCTGATGAATTTAACTAGGCAAGACTTTTATGGACACAGCCTTTCCATAATGTTTTATTAAGTCAGTGACAGAGCTAGGAGAACAGACAAATCAGGGGCAGGGAAACCCGTCTGCAGGTCTGAAACAGAAGCAGTACATTTCAAGCTAAGAACGTGTTGTGACCAGTTGCTCTGTGTATAACAATTTCATTAACCTCTTGCAGAATGGATATATGAGGAGCAGGAGGATGTGTTAGCAAGGAAGAGGTGATAAGGTCATTAGTCCCTTAGGGACAGGGAAGGAATGATATGGGTAATTATCCCTTGTAAAACAGTGAAAGGTTAGTATAGGGTCAAGAGTGAGGAAAATAGTGCTATACCGTCAAATCAGTATCTAGAATGTGTGATTTTCAGCATGCGGTGGAGCAATGAATTTTACTTGCCAGGCTCATCACTGAATATCCTGGTAGATATTTTTTAAGGACAGGGACAGGTCTAGAGGGAATGTTTGAAAAATTTCTCCCCAATAAATGAAATGTTTCTGACTTTCTCTACTTTCTGCAATAGCAGAACACTTTCCATTGCCTCATGGGCCTTAGTGAATCTCCAGTTTGAACAAGCTGGTGTCTCAGTCCTGCCTCTAAGTCTATGAAAGCTGCTTTCTCTTCTTGGCACTGTCCTAAGAATGTGTCTAAGTCACTTCAGTCATCTGTGCTTGACTCACTCCTGGTGGAAAAATGAGATACAAAATGATTAATCTCCTTCCTAGGAGCATCAGGATGATGTATGGAAAAGGAAAAGCCTGTGTGGTTAAGGTAGAAGCGTGGCATGAAGGATGTCAGGATTCTGTCCACACTCTGCACCTAAGAGAGCTTGTGAGCCTGGGACATGTCCCGCTGTCTCATGCCTGGCTGTAGCGTAAGCTTTTCTGGGTTACATCTGCATTGGAAACCATGACCGCTGTTGAGTCACCTAAGCAGCACAATAATAAGCCCCTTTCTGAAATACTTTGATACCCTATGGTGGAAAAGGGCTTCCACTTCAAACATCTAAGCATCAAAAATGGGTTGAATCCGGTTCTGTGGTCGCATTTCTTCAAGGGTTGCACACAGAGCATAAGAAACCCCAGTGCAAGAGTCTGTTAGTGCAACTTTTGGCTGTTACAACATATTGCACTGACAAAGATGAGCACATAGTGGGAGAGTCTGTCTTGAGTTGGGAGTAACATCTACCAGTCTGTGTATTCATGGTGATCAGGCTTTTTAAACTTTGCATAGGCACTGGGCTCATGCTTCATGATAGCCAGTCACTCTACCTTGGTTAAAAAGAGTGTATGCCAATTAGTTCAGACTCAGCTGAGCTTTAGTTAGTTAACTTTGGGCAGATGAAGCTTGTAGTCATTTAGGCTGAGGAATCAGTCTTTTAGTTCTTTTTTTCTAAATATATATGCTATGTCATGGTTGCTCCCTTAAACACCGCATCTAATAACTATTGTGTATCTGCTTCTTTCCATGGTATTATCAAGTGTCCACTCCATATGTGCATTTGAAATGATCCTCACACTATACCCTTAAGCACTGGAAGGACAATCACTGGGCTCCCACTACAACATCACCTGCCCCTGCCCCCCCTTTAGTCCTGACCGGTAAGCTCTTGGCTGGTTCGTCATCCATCCCCAGGCAGAGCTCCATACCCTCCAGCTGGTCACTGACACAGAGGGTGACAGCCCCTCCTCCCCTCCTCATCTCCCCTGCTTGTCCTTCCTAAACAGCCTGTGGTCTTTCATCCCAGCACTCCAGCCATCCCACCAGGTCTCAGTGATGCCAATAAGATCATGCCCCTGCAGGCACGTGCACGTCTTTAACCCCTCTTGTTTATTCCCCGTGCTACGCGTGTTTGCATAGAGGCATTTAAGTTGGGTCCCAATGGAGTTGGTTACTGGCTGGAGCAGCTGGAATTCCCATGTGCTGCCTTTCAGGTGCTCCCCTGCTGACCTGCAACTCCTCTCCGGGCTCTGGGAATCTATTGCTGGCACTGGCATCAAACTAGTGGGAGTGGGATAGATTGAGGTTCCCCTCCCCTGGCCCTGTTTATAAAAATGGACACTTATATGAACTACTGTTCATATAAGGATAAAGGACATCCTGCCCTAGACTCCACAGGTGATGCATGTGATGCAACTTGCACGTTGTCCAGGACTGGCCCCTAATGTTCATTCTAGCTATGCGATTCTAAGGGGGAACCGTTCATTTCTGAAGCAGCTTAGCTGAGCTGTCTTTCTTGGAGAAGCGTTGTGTAGACACATGCAAATCAAAGTGAAACCTCTATAGAACATGCCAGGATAGACAGCAGCTAATTTCTATCACTTTCTCAGGTTAAACTTGCTGTAGGTTCAGCTGCACTGAAAAAAAGAAAAGGAAAAAAAAAAAAGGAAAAAAGAAAAAAATAGAAAATGCAGCATTCCATGTTAGCAAAGCAAGTTTCTCTGGCTAAATGTACAAATACAGTTCCTTAGAGCAGCTTGCAGGTCTGGGTCTTATGATCCCTAAAGGCTACATTTTCTTGTGCTATATCCATGAGTTTAATGCTGCAATTATTGTATATCTAGTAAAAAACCCTGATGATTCTCAAAATGCAGTTTCAGTAGCATTATTTTCCTCCTGCTGTGTTGTGGGTAATCCTTCAGATTACCAAAACTGAAGGAAGAAGATGTTTTCCACTTTCAGAGGTATTCATCAGGACCTGTTCCTCTGCTGTATTTTGGCCTCTGTAAAAGCCTCCGGGAAATCAGTCTTGACTCTGGCAGCCACCCTTATCTGCTGCAAGTATGTACTGTATGATGTGTTTCCAGTTGAAAGGAGGGGAATTACTTTGGTCACAGAGAAACCTTTATTTTGCTCCTTTTACTTAAATGAAGAATCGTGGGAGTTCAAACAGTCCTACAGAGGTTCTCAAAGACATTGCATCACTGATGTATGGCACCAGGATCGGAGTGGTCCTTACCAAGCTGCACTTCTGCCATTCATAGTCAGGGTGAGAAATGATGTAAAACTAGGTAAAATGGGTAACTTTAAATTACTGCACCAAGATGGCTGGCTGGTTGGTCCTGTGTAATGCATGGTGGGTCACCAGATGTCAAGGGGGAAGTGTCCTTACTTTTTCAGCTGGAAAACATGACTTCATAAAGCAGAAGGAGAAATGAGCAGTAGGCCCTTGTTAGCACTAATCTCCATGAAAAAAATATGTTATATATAAAAAAACCCCAACATGTGCTGAAGAATTATAGATATGCCTGTGGGAGAGCCAGGAAAAGCCTGGATGAAGCTGTATCCCGTTCTCATACAAGTGCAGACAGTTTGGGAAGAGAAGAATGCACCTGCTCCATTAAGTCCAGGAAGAAAATCAAGCTCTAGTATGAAGCCCAACGCCTGTTCAATTTATTGATACGGATGTAACTAAAGCCTTCTCTTTCAGCTCTGGGGTGGAATGGACACAGCTCCTCTTAATGTTTTTTTTGCAGTTAAGAACTTTTTTTTGTATCTGAAGGTTGAGTATGAGCATGGAAAATGGACTGTGTATATATATATGAAAATATATGCATGTGCGTGTTAAGCAGGCATAAGGAAAGAAAAGGTCCTGTAGTGTGTTAAATCTTGGAATACTTTTCCCCACTGTGCTATTTTCTACTTTATTTAAATACCTGTAATGTTCTGACATACAGAATAATTTTATGTCAGAAGATGCTTAGCCAAGAAGTCAAGTCAAAGTTCATCTGCTCCTCTGTCATACTTTCTGTCTTCATCGCCACATCCGTGGTAGCTCTTCTCGAGGGTCAAGGCTGGTTCAAAGCTTTCAGTTTTACCTAGAGTTGAAAATGAATGCTCCACATTTGTGGACCTGCAGCAAACAGAGCTTCACAAACACTAAAGGAATTGATTTCACAAAAAAACAAGGTAGAAGCAAAAGCTGTTCTCAGTCAGGAGGAGTATATCCAAATATCCACAGCAGCCCTTTGATTTTGGAAGAGATAAGCCAGCTCAGTTCAGAGATAGCCCAGGGACAAACACTGTCTCCCTTACACCTCTCGCATGACAAACTTCCTCCCTTAGTAATCATGCCTGATTCAGCCCATGGATACATTCATACGCATATATATATATATAAACCTATGGAAACACAGTTCCCAGCCCTTTCTGTCACCGGAGCTACGGTTTTGGGGTGTAGTAGTGGGGGGCACAGGGGAGGCAATGGACCCAGATATGGACCAAAAAGAGTTGCTTTTCATTTATTGTCCACCTTATATAGTCATCTGCATGTGTGCAGAGGACTCAGGAAAAGTCACCCTTTAGGAGGAGAGAGGCTTTTAGACCACGTTTTCATTCCTGGTTAAACTTAAGGTAAAGCAATGTGCTGCCAGGATTAGGACTTTATCCAGGCAAGCTGGCCTTTTTCAGGAGCAACATTTTACCAAGCGTAAAACATTAATAGTATTAAGCTAGTGTGCAGACAATATTTTTTTTTTAATTTCCTGATTTTTTTTTGCCATTAAACCTGCCTCTGAACTTAGCTGTTATCTTTTTGAAATCAGAAGTGTGACCTCTCTTTTCTTTCCATAGCCTGGAGGACTAAAATAATAATAATACTGCTAATAAAACCCTCATCAAATCATCTGTTTAGTCTCATCTCCTTGGTTTTGTTGCTGGTCAGTCTGGTGAAGTACTGAGCTGGGAATGCAAGTCTGTAGTGTCAGTGTTCATTAACATAAATACGAGGAAATGGAAAAACATTCCAAGAGCTGGATTCACACTTACACTAAGGTCCCTTTTTTACTGCTTTGGCAGTGGAAAGAGACCAAGAAGTGGGTGGGCATGTCATTTAGTAGTATGTTCCCATGTTTACAGCACAAGTACTTTCTCACCTTTCAACAGCTCTACTTGAATTTGCTAGGATGGACCACTGGAGTTATTGCTGCAAAACTTCATTCATCAGGGGGCTCCTACTTTGTTGACTAGCCATATTTAAATACCTACCAGTGGCAGAGGAGCAACTGAACTCATGCAAATAGGGAAATCTTGCGTCATGCACTAGTCAATAGTCTCCAGATGAGGACCAGGGGTTGGGATTCCTTTTATTTAACTTCAGGTGCTGTAGCATCTTTTTCAAAATTGTCTTCTCCTTTCATAATCAGTGGAGGTGCCGTGAACCCACACAGTGGAGATGATCATCTCTTCCTAAAATATGTGGTAAAATAGGTCAGACAGTCTGTGCCGGATAAGTTAATTTCTCTCCATTGGGAATGTGGGGATCCAAGTGTGACTGGGTCACTTCCAGCCAGATGAAATGAACTCACCACTATCCGTTGGATTTCCCTGGTTTGACCAATAGCACCATATTGACCAGCCTTGAGCAGACCTTGAGAGGTCCCCTGAGACAATGTTGTGTCTCATCTGGGTCTGTCCAGCAGACATACTGCAGGGCACTTGGCTTGCATTGCCGAACCAGGGATTGCCCTTGGAGAACACCTTTTCCAGGAGGAGTTTAAAGCTCCCTGGGTGTTTCGCTGGGCAGAAGCTAAGGAGGAGTCTGCACACAAGCAGGCACTTGTCTCAGCAGGGTGGCAGCAAGTAAGGGTAAGGATGAGGAGTCAGCTCCAGGGTCCCCTGCTCAGGGAAGGGAAAGGTAATCTTGTGAGGAAGGTCTCTGAGAGCCAGAGTTACTGCCCACGCTGGGATGGAGGGATGGAGGGGTGTGCTTCAAGGACAGCCAGCCCTCCGCCCAGCCAGGCTGGTGTCTCACAGCAGACAGGCAGAGTCTCCAGTGCACTGTCATAAGCAGCGGGGTCCTGTCTCTCTTGGTGTCCCCTGCAGCCTGCTGCCCAAATGAGTGGTCTCCTTCGTACCTCAAGCCAAAGCTGCTGTTGCCTCTGAGTGGTAAGCTTCCTCAGGCTCAGCATAACGAATTGTGTGGTAGACCACAAGCAAGCTGGAAAAGATGAAGCTCCACTCTAGCTGTGCTGTTGTCAGCATGGGGAATGTGACTCTACTGCAGATCTGATTTTTGGACAAAGTCTGTGAGTCCCTACCTTCTGTGGCCAACAGAAATCTGAAAAACTTCCATGTTTCTCCCAGGCCACCAGCGACCCTCGTTATCAATTCTGAGACTGAAAACACTGGACAAGTTATCCAGGGACTACCTGTAAGGAGCACCAAAGCTCTGCAGCCAGGGAACAGATGCCACTCTTCCATTACACCACCACATGTCGTGTTTCATATGCACCATCCAGATGCTACTAACTATGTCCTAAACATATGCAGCTCGTTCCCTTACCTGTCATCATCTCCAAGTGCTTGGCATCATTAAGACAAGCAGCTGAGCTCAGGACAGAAGGAACTGGATGGAAATCATGCGATTGGTTTACATTGGAGATGATTCTAAATAATCCAAAAAGCCCTTGGCCTTAAAATGCAAAAATCCTCTTCTTTTTTCCTTCCCTTGTGGCTTGCAAGAGTTCAAAGACCACACGAAGCATCTGCTAAAACACTTTGGGCAGACTTTAGACTCCAGAGCAACTGTAAATAGACCTTAATCCCCAAAATAGAGAATGAGCAGATTCTCCCTTTTGGATGTTCTGGACAGAAATCAGATTCAGAGCATAGGACAAGTAGGACTCCTTCAGGTCCTCTATGTCCAGTCCCCTGCCATGGATCAGCAGAAAATTGATGCTAAGTCCAGTACATGCCACATGCCATAAAATGCTTCCCTGCAGCCTGTCACATTCTCTGCTGCAGAGACCAAAAGGCTCCTAAATTCAAAGAGAGAAGGGGGAGAGATAACAGACAGCACTGAGGCTAAGTCCCTGAAATGGCAAAAAAATTGTATGAGATGTTATTGTCTTCTTATGTTCACACAGTTGAGGAGTAAGTTAAAAAAAAATAAAAATATCCACATCAAAACCCACAATCTTCCAGGAAAGCAGGATGGTGTTATCACAGAGGAAACAGTGAGGAGCGAGGAAGGGGTGCATTGGTGTCCCCAAGGGTCAATTCATTGTAAAGAACAAAGTACAGAAATTTACACCCTTTTAATTTTCTCTATGCTTACCTTTACAGCAGTGTCTTGTCTCCTTGAAAAAAGGAATTCCCCAGAGCCCTTGTGGAACCCGTCAGTGACTCCAAGAAGCCTGCTTTTCCATCAGAGATTTTCCATGGGTATTTGAACATGTATTCAGATGTTTGTGCATTAAAATTGTCTACTAAAAGGTGATGCTGAAAGGAAAAAACAATTCTACCTTTTGCAGAGATGCCATCTGTAGTGACTACCATGAGTTTTTTCTACATTTTTTTTTTCCTTTTTTAAGTTCCAGCTGCTGGAATTATGTGAGTTTCTAAATTTTAGATTATGAACTAAACCAAACAAAACCATGCTTTCATTAGTTTTACTTATGGACAAAAAGGTCACGTTTCATGACAAAGGACAGACAAAAACGATCTCACTTTTGTTATTTCTAAAAAGAAAATCTTCTTGCTTTATCAGTCGGTCCTTTCGTTTTTAGCAGCCTTTGAGCCATGACTTCTGATGCTTGGGGATGTTTGGTTGCTTAGCAGTACCCAAGGCTCCCACAGCACTCTCTGCATGGAGAAAGCCCTGTGCAAGAGCATGCGTCACAGTCCGGTTGCAGAGTGCGGGCAGACCATTGCCAATTCATGCAAAATCTTGTTAAATCTGCCCAGATTTCCAGAATAAAATGAAAAAGAAAGAAAGTTTGGGAAACAACATCTTTTCACTGACCTAAACCACTGTGTTTTCAATTACTCAAGCTTCTCCCACTCACCTATGGCATAGAACCTTGTGGCAACGCAGCAGTGATCGTCTCAAATCCTCATTTGAACCAGGGAGGTTTTGTGCTCACAGGACCGAGAACACTATTGAATTAGATATATTTTCTCATAATGATCTTATTTCTAATGTGCCTCATTTCTGAAAGGCATTTGGCTGAACATTCAGACCCACAAAAACTATTAACAAAAGGATTTTTAAATTTCTAAGCATTTTTCCTAGGGAAAACAAGTGGAATAAATAATGTAAAAAAAAAAAAAAAAAAAAAAAAAAAAAGAATGAAATCTCTTCATTCTCAGGGTTTTTTTTGTGTTTTTTTGTTGTTTTTTTTTTAATATATATTGGCTATTTCAGTTATCTCTGTTTAGCATTTACATAGCTGGTATCAGAGAGAAAAGTTGGAAAGCTTAGAGGGAGAAAAAGACTCAAAGGGGGAAAGACAGGAAAAATTAGAGATAAAAATGAATTAAAGTCCTTAAAAAAATCCCTGATCATCAATCATAAACTATCTGCAAATCTGCATAAGTGAAAGAGAAGAAGATGAGTTGAAAAAATAGAATTATGTATTTTCTTGCTGTAGTACCAATTACCTTATGATCTTTATTAACTGTGGGGTATATTTTATTTAAAATATTTGGAATAATTATTTTTTTTCTTTTCTATTAGAATGACAAGGGCATTGCAATGCACAGTGCAAAGAACCCACTTTTCTTATGTTTTGAGGCTCTTCTGTTCCTGTCAGCTGTGAAGGGACAAAATGCACTGGCATGGGTGGGGGTTTGAGGCGACGTTTGTGTGTGGTACCATGTGGTTGTGTTGAAGATGAAAATACCACTGAGTTTGATTTCCCATTTATTTTGATCTTATTGATAAAGAGCTAACCAGTGTCATCTCAAAAGGAAAGAGGGAAGTGGAATGAAGCTGCAGGGGAAAGCACAGAGCAGTCCTCTAACCTGGAACGACAAATAGATCCAGATTTGAATACATTATGCTCAGGTAGAGGCAACTGCTGGGAAGATTTTCCTCAGGGACTTAAGATAATATAATCCAGAGCAGAATTTAGTTCTTGTGCCAAAAAATTTTTTGCTCTGGTCTTATTAGAAAAAGAATGAAGAAAAAAAAAAATCAATTCTTTCCCCTGAAATACCACAAGGGTAGAACTTTATGCAGCATTTCATAGTCAGGACCATGAGGTTTTTATTTGGAAATGCCACAAGAAGCAATGTTTCTATGCGATACTTCCAAATGAAGAACACATGGTTGCAGGAAGTGCCTGGAATGGTATTATCCTCTATAAACACTCCTGTTAAAGACAGCTAACAATGTGTTTCAGAGGAAGATGGCCAAGGGGAAGAACCGAAAACTATCAGCTGATTTATATCATATGACCTGCAAGAAGTGATTATAGGTGCTTAAATGCTTCCCAGGGACATGGATGTCTGTTAAGGTTTTTATACCTTCTGCAAAATTCATAGGGTGAAAGGAAAAGAAATAAAAACCCTAAGGAAAAAAAAAAAAAAAGTCTGCATTTTTGAAGATGGGTGTGACATTTTATTGGACAGTTTTATTAAAGAGGGGAAAACCTGCTGAGGGCATGTTCTCTTCCTGGTTTTGTTCTGTGGCCTGCTCCAGGCCTCTGGCTGTCCTCACCCCTGTCTCTGCTCCGTTAGCAGCACCCTGCGTGTCACACCACAGAACAGGCACGCGTGAGATGCTCTCTACGCTGCTTCCCATCTAT
The DNA here is from genome assembly GCF_017639655.2 of Falco naumanni. NCBI lineage: Eukaryota > Metazoa > Chordata > Aves > Falconiformes > Falconidae > Falco > Falco naumanni. The sequence goes on from NC_054057.1 coordinate 60,332,128, forward strand.
GACTCTCTCAAGGAACAGATAATGTAAATCAGGGCAGAATTCGGTGCTGTTTCTCTGCAGTTACTCAGGCAATGAAGTGCATCGGTTGAGTTGTGTGAGCGTGCATGGAACAGGCAGTGAGCTCTCTGTTGATAGCCTAAGGGAAGACTTTGGTTACACTTGTAGTGAATTGAACGAGCACGTTCTCCAGCACTGTGGTTGGGGTGGCCCGTGCTCGTACCTCTACACTCAGGGCAGGATAGCGCCTGTCATCTGGATGTGTCCCCAGCCACAGCAACCCATTTGGGAGAATTCTAGTGATTCTGGACCAAACGCAAGCCAGTAACTATGCCAACAATGCAATGCTAATGGAATCATGTTCCAGTGACTGAGACCTTTCCTCAGCGCTCCTTAATTTAGTGGAGCAGGTGTAGCCTTGGGATCAGATCCTGATGTTGCTATCACAAAGGGTTAATTCCTCTGAACAGAAGGCGGCAGAGGTTCTTCTTTAGCAGGGCAACTGTGCTCCAGGAAGGTGCACAGGCCACTGAGGGAGTACTTGCTGCCATAATTCATGCTGGGAAAGTATAACCAGAGCAGAGCAGATCTGGGATTAAGGGCTGTAAAAAGCCTTTGTAAAAAGGGCTTTCCTTTGCTTCTCCCCAGGTGGCTGCAAAGAATGAGTGTGATGGCATTAAAGAGAATAGACTAAGACTTCTGTGGTCTGGGAAGATATTCTTATCATCAGCGTAGGGAGCCAACAGGATTAGCAAAAACCAATGAGGATGAGAGACTAACAGAGCAGTGAAGACGAGCTGGGCACACAGAGGGGAAACCACATGGCAGTAGTGTTGGAAAAGGCAGTTTATGCAGCTCTTTTGGGCATGGAAATAGTCTGAAGCGAACCACTCCACCAGCAGGTAGAAGCAGTTACACTGACAAAGATAGCAGGGTGAGCATGGCCACAAGCAGAGCTGTGTTGTTGCAGGGCGCTGCAGAAGCTGAACCATCACTGTGAGGTTGGGCTGGAGAGCCGGAGGAGTGATGTCAGGGAGCAGAAGGTGAGCTTCACTCACTTGATGGGCCTGGGGAGAGCGCACCGGGGATGCTGCACTCACTTCTGGGCACCTCATCACCAGAATGATACAGATGAGCCAGAGAAGGTATGTTGGGGAAAACCCAACTTCATGATTAATTGGCTGAAGAAAACAACCCATGAGTCATATGCAAAGATGAATGGGTTGGCTCTGAAACCGCGGTGTGGGGAACCTAGTAACAGTCTACAAACATCTGAGGAGAGGTTACCAGAAAGCAAAGAGATAACTTATTTATCATGGAACAATGGAAACATGGGGCTGATATTTGGAGGGGGAAATTATGAAAACCAAATCACTAGAGCAACAGCCAGTCAGTGCTGGAATGGGCTGGTGGACACAGCAGGATTTTAGCTACTCTCTCACCATTACTTGGTAAATCTTAGAAACATGAGAAACAGTTACTTACTGTTCTGGGAAGTAAGGGAAGACTGTTGTTTATTGGGGTCATAAACCCAACCTGTGTGAATGAGTTGACACAGTAGGGCTCTGGGAAGAACAAACAGGGAAACAAGACAATTACTTCCCAGATAAGAAGATCCAGGTACACACTTGAGAGACAGTGGAGAAAGCCTGTAGCTCTCAAAAGTCTGTCCCTTTTTTTGCTTTGTCAGTGGGGTTCTGCCAGATCAAAGTGCTATAAAAAGACAGAGTGGTACAATTCCCTTTTTGAGGAGTTACATAGACGTCAATGACAAAGAACTTTTGCCACCTCAACATAGGTGATCACTAGATGACTGGTGAGTAAACGTGCATTGGCTCATATAAACACTGGTTTTCATTTCTTAAAATATGTTCCCTCTTGGATGCCTTTGCTCTGAGTAATCAGTTTTTCACTTTTGCTTTTGGGAACATGTTAGCTGTTTAATATTAATTATAATTCAGACTGTCATCAGAGACCAGGAGGGTTGGCTTTGAGAGAAGCTGATGTAATTCTGCTTCTTATCAGGCAGGTGAAATAGCATGAGGAGAAGAAAACAGCACCATCCTGCCACTGGAGCCAGAGGGCAGGTGGAAGCTTCGGAGTATGGCTGTGTATGAGGAATACCCTTGGTCAGCCTTTGGAAATCTTGGATATCTGGGCATCAGTAGTGTGGAAGCTCCAGTATAGGAGCCATTGGAAACCAGCACAAGAAGACAGCCTGTAAGGAGTATGGTGGACAAAATATGTAGGTCATGTGCTGTAGTTGTTGTGCACCTTTATTCATAAATTGACCAGATTGGGTACTAAGGGCTCTGAGCTGCTGGGACACATGTTAACAGTGCTTGCGCTCCCATTGGAGCTGCCACTGGGCTCCATCAGCTCCCATTGATGTCATCCCTGTGAATATGGACATTTTTTAAGGGTAGCGGATATAAGTCTCAGCAAGACTTTGACCCCAATATTATGCACTCTGCACACATACGCGAAGCAAGAGTCAGCCTTTGCTGTGGCGAGCTGACTTAAGACCAGTAAAAGAAAAGCCTCTGTTTCTACTGGGCAGATGAACTGGAGCCTGAGGGCTTTAGTGACCTTGCAAGGTTACAAAAAATTGTCTGTGGCAAAACCATGCACCATAGGGTACGTGGCTCTTCTTTTACAAACACTAACGCATGGTGAACATGTATTGCTCAGATGCAAACCCACGCCTAGCCCAGCTTTCATTCACACACAGAGAAGTTACTCGGGGGGAAGGTCTGTGCAGCAGTTACTTTGTTAGGACTCCAGAATAACCATCTTTGAAGCCCACCCCTCCAGCCACAGGAAGACTTCCTTCCTTGGAGTTGTGTTGAACAAGCTCTTGGATGCCCTGGGCATGTGGCTACTTGACAAGGAGCAGCAATGGACAAAGCACACCGGTGTGTCCTCTCACAGGTATACCTGGGCATTGAAGGTGGCCTCACTCTGTGTTTCTTTCCCTTTGCTGCTACGCTTTCGTAGACACAGCTGATGATACAAGTTCCGCTGTGGAAGTAACAAAGCCTGGCAAAGGGGAACTAGTAGTGCAATAGGAAACACTCTCATTGCGTCGACTGCCAGTGTATGTAGTTTCATGCCGTTCAAGCCACCCTCTGGCTCTAAGAGCTGTATGTGCTGAGTTCTGCTGCAGATGAGCCCATCATGTCACAGGCAGAGAAATGCAGTAGCTCTGCAACTGTTTTGGAGGTGATAATTTCCATAATTCTCCTTCCTTTTGCTGCATACTGGGATTAGCCGGTATTTAGGAACTTGCATCTTTCTAACTTCTTGTGCCTTTCAAAAATTTATTCAGCAATGCATATCTATGTTGATTTTTAAGTGTGTGTGTGTGTGTGTGTGTGTGTGTGTAGGGTAAGAGGCATATATCATTGTCAGAGCATGCATTACATTAGAGTTATTTGTAGGTTGAAAGGTGTGTTGGAACATGGACGGGTCTGTACTATCGCTGTAGTGTGTGAACATGTTTCTGCTTATCTGTACACATGCGTGAACACGTGGGAGGGCAGTGTATGTCTGCGTGTGCATGTGGGATATCCATTTGAAGCCACAGACCCTGGGCTCTAACAAGGATGACTGCCAAGTACCACTCATCGCCAGTTCATAAGACTTGGTCTTCCAGCTCCTTCTGATATGGGCCGTGGGTGAGAGGCTGGAAGCCATGGGTTTTGGGAGCCAGTCTCATTCCTCTTTTATGGGAAAAGACCACAGGGAGGATTCCTTCTGTTGGTGTCACAGAGAGAAAGCAGAATAAGAATGCAGCAAGGATTCCTTGAGGAAGGAGATGCTGCTTGATGTTACTCACTGTCAACAAAGAAAATAACAATAAAAAAACCTAGTTCAAATTAAACTGCTATTATTAACACCCTTTGCTCCAGGTTATATATAATGGAGTTGCAGGAAAGGGATGGAGTGGGATGAATGAACAAAGTCTCAGGTCAGGGCTGTAATGCTAGAAAAAAGAGATTCAAATTCCCTCAAATTAATTTGATGCCTGTGAAGTTCATTAAGATAAAGATGTGCCTCCTAATTTTTACAGATGAGAATGTTGGGGGAGGGGAAACACTTTTTTTCCTTTTTCCACTATGAAAGATCAGAGATTATTCCCATCAATACTTAAGCCCTATTTGATTTTTAGCTGAAAATTGCAAAGTATTTCCTGAGTGGTTCTTCCTGTTCTCTGAATATCATTGAGATCCAGACTGAAGGGGAAAAAAAATGCCCAAACAAACCCAAACCCAAAAAATTCTCTGCTTCCAAGTTCACTCTCAATCTTATCAGGAATACAAAAGAAATGGAGGCAGAATGAAAATCTGTCTTCCAGTAGTCATTAGAGCTTCTGGTGTTGCAGGATTATTCTCTCTGATTTGGACTAAGGTCAGAACATTTAAAAGAGTAAATATATGAACACACGTAAACAAGTCTAATGTTTGATGAAAAACTTGTTTTTAGAGTATGGATTATGCATGGCAGAAGATTGTATCTAGTGCTAGAGTTGATTGAGAAATGGCAATGAAAACATTGTGTCAAAATACGATGTCGCACTTACACTAAAATACTTCAGAGAAAATTATTGGTTCTTAAATTCCTCAATACAGCTGGGGTGGGGGGTGGGGGAATAAAGATAAACAGGCAGTGGCTAATGCCATCACTTGAGAAAAATAAACTCAATTCAGACCCATAAGGTGTCTGGGTTTCTCACATTTGTGATGAATGCCATCAGCTGGGATGCTACAGATTATCCTGACCCATCTCGCTCTTTTTAAATGGCAAGTGTTTGCTTGGTGGTGTTTCCTTCTGTGTCAGGATGAAAGTGTATTTGGAAACCTCAAATGCTTTTCTGAGGTAAAAGAGCTGCTTTGCTCAGCAGTCCCTGGGGTTGAGCTCCAAAGCAATATTTGATGTGTTCAGAGATTATATATGAAAACCTGCCTCTGACTGCAGCAAAATCAGCACAGGAGCCTTTTGCACACAGGCTACACCCATGCCGGTAAATCAGCCTGTGCCAGGACCCATGTTCTGGCATTACAGTGAATTGTCACAGTTTTTAATCTCCTGTATGCACCAGAACTGGGTGGCTGGATATTTGCTGCTTGCTGAAAATGGTCCTTGGCTAGTGGTATTAATCCTGAGCCGTACAGGGGTGCTTTGGGACCCTTTCAGCTTCTGTGTGCCAAAATCATGCAAGGGAACATTTTAGCAATTTAGCAGCATCACAACTAAACCCTAGTGCTATTAAACTACTGGTGGAGATGCCCATCTGAGCTAAGGGCCAACGTACTCTTCTAAATATTTAAATTCAAAGTGATTGCCAGCTGGAAGGGTAAATTTAATCACATATAAAGCTGTTTGGCTGAAAGCTGGAGATCCAGTGTGAGCAAACAAGTTCCTTCCAGCCCTGGTGGCTCTGGGGAGGGACCGAGCCCTTCAAAGGACAGACGCTGTCTGGGGAGTGTTGTCCAGCATGGGCGGGATGAATCACTCCATGGAGTTGTCTGTGTCTCTTCAATGGCCTAGAGATGAGTCTCGCTTCCCAGATGAGATTTAGCATCAACATCTGAGAGTGAAGCTGAGTGGGACTGTCCACACCTTCCTTCCATAAACACATCCTTAAATGTATCAACATGGCTCAGTTCAGGAGGGAATCTCATGATTTCCCTTATACCTTCACATCACCTGTAAAAGGACCACTAACAAAATGAAACATCTAGTTTTCATGTCTAACCCCAACACTTGCCCTAAGTAATGCATTTCACCAAAGTGATGCTCAAAGCAAAAAAACCCATTACAGTGGCATTGAAAGCTTTTCTAGAAATTAGACCAACTCATCTGATTCACAGCTGCTCTTTGGTGAGAAGAATTACTGTTCCATTGTACATTGTAAGGGCAATTTTACTCTTGAAATGTATTAAATATATTTTAAAAGTAAGGAAACTGAAAAATTAAAGAAGTTTTCAGGAAATCAAGCTCTTTTTCATAATTCATTGTTTAGAAGAGCCTTTTTTCCCCCCCTTTAAGCTGCATAGCAGTAATTTAAAGTACCAAACATTGCCATCATTCAGTTATTTTGTTATTAGAATGTACACATATAAATGGGGAAGGCTTTGTAGGTGAGACATCAAGGTGAGATCTTGTACTACAGATTTGAGTAGAGTTATGAACTCTGAGGAAAACAGGCTCTTTTTTTAATTAAGGCCAGGAGAGATTTCAGAAAGTATTTCCAAGTACTTGTTCTTAGCAAATTTTAAGTTGAAAAAAAATCCCCTTGAAATAAGTCCTTTCAAGTCTCTCACTCTGATTTTGTAATTTCATTATTACTAATTTTACATCCAGTGTCATATACATGTAATAGTACCATTATGCTATAATGTGTCAGAGAATGTAGACATAAAATATTTTTCTTGATTGAAACAAGGTGGTTTTGTTTTAAAAAAATATTTAGTGCTGGCAGTGTCAAAATGTGACAATTCTGCACTAATGAAATGAAATATTTATATGGTTCTGAACAGCATTTCTCCTAAATTAATATTGTTTTCATATGACACCTTGAATTTTTATGTTCATCACTGGTTTAAAACAGCTCCTGGGACTTAGGTGACACTTGTCTCCCCTGATGAGGACATCTGCTTTCTGGAGACTTGGTCTGTGTAGTCAATAAATTCCCCAGCTGAATTCAGCTAATCTTAAAGAAAATCATTCTAACATGTCAAGCAAATCTATTCTAAAACTACCTGTTACTATCCATTGGTAATTTTTATTATTGATAGATAAATATTGAAATCAGATGCATCCAGAACAATCTACTGCAGGTAAACGTACATTCATTTTTATTTTTACCTGTCTTGCTTTTGTCATTGTGTCTTTAAAGATGTCTTGTCTTTGTCATATCTTCTGGAGTATTAGATGCTACTGAGTTGAAACTCAGTGATCACTATTTACTCACTGAGTATAAGCTTTTCTTAAACCATATCCCACCAAGCCAATTTTGATGAACTCACCAGCAAAGAAACACGTTCATAGACATGATATTTCTCTCTAGGATAGAAGCAATCTTGTTTTCCCTTCACAGAGGTTTAAGCAAACTCATTTTGCCGTGATCGGAGCAGACTAAAAGCATGTAAGGGGACAATTAAAGAGCAACTGTTGACCGGCTGTAAAGCCAGGAGCTGCCAGAATTTAACTGCATTTGATTTTGTGCCCATAGCACAATTTTTCTACGTAGACAGGCCTACGCTCATCCTGTGGAAGACTCATTTTCTTCCTTGACTTCCCCACTGCGCACAGCATAACATAGTCATGACGGGTCTGATTCACATGCGCTGAAATCTTCCTATGGATTTCAACAGGCTGTTGACCCAGCCTGAAATGGCTCCCATATGTGATGGGAACCAGAGCTGAACACAGCTCTCCTCCGTTGCAGCTCTGTACCTTGCCCAAGACCTCCCTTCCTTTCCTATTGTCTGAAGAAGGGTTTCAAACAATCATTTGAAGAGTCTCCTCAGACCACTGGAAACAATAAATAATAATAATAAAAAAAGCTCCTTGTGAAACAGGCCTCCCAGCTGAACTCTGAGAGATGGCCTGAAATGCAGGAGTTTCCTACGCGATACAGGAGATTTGGCAGCAGGAGTGGAATTATATCTCATTCCAGACAGTGAAAATAACCAAAACCATGAGGTTTTTCATGGAACAAATGGAAACCATGTGACCCGTCACAATGGAAAAAGTGTAGCAGCTTTCAGCTCCCTAAGCCCTGACACTTCTTTTTGATTTAACCACAATAATCTAAGTGGAAAATGAATAAATGTCAAGGGTTGGTTTTTTGGTTGGGTTTTTTTTTTTGGTTTTTTTTTTTTCAATAAATCTGTGCACGAGTGAGAATAGGAACCAGAATAAAAGCTTTTAATGACATAAAGTTCGTATGTTTGGATCCCTGACAACATTTTCTTTCACTTATTTTTTGTTATTATTGTTAGGCCTAGTTGTACAATTTCAAAAAACAAAATGTTGTAAGACAGGAAACCTGCTAGCAGTTGCTAAGCCTAGAGTGAAAGCTCAATTCATAACAAGACGACCTGAATCAATATACATCTATCTATTTTAATGAGTTGAAAAAATATTTTATGAGATTTGCCCAGTGCTGGCTTGTGCAAGATTTTTGCATGTTGAAATGAAGTTGGTTGAGCACAAAATCTCAAACATATGCTAGCACCAGAAATTAAATGGGCAAAGTCTGTATGTCATACCTGTCTTTTGGGGGGAAATTAATGTCATACTGTCCAGAGTCAGCAGTAATGCGTGCAGCGTTATATACAGCTAACAGTCTAAGTGTGCAAGCAGGGGCTCAAGTACCCAGCTGTAACAGATTGCCTTCACTGTCCTTTATGTTTCCACTTGAAACATAAAGAAAAAAAAACAAACAACCTTATCATGAGTATTCACACCTGAGATGATCTCAGCCTGAAGCAATGAGGTAGTTGCTGACTGGGTGAATGTACTCCCCAGGGCTCAGAATGAGACCAACTTGCCTAGCATCACATAACTGGAGAAAAAGATGACAGCATTGGATTCTTCATCTGATGCCACGACAAAGTTCATGTGATTAGTCCACAAATAAATCTGTCATGTTATGTACCTGGCTGAATCAAAGCCTCAAGGAGGAATTAGATCACTTCACCTGATAATGATGCTGAAGGAATGTTATCTTTTAGATAACCTCTCCTTAGACAAGAAAAAGTAATTTTTGCAACAGTGACACAGCAAGCATTAATGAAAATTTGTGACTTTGTAATTATGTGGGAAAGAGACCTTTCTCTGAGGGTCTGTTCCTAGAGAGAAGGTACTGTCTGACATATATTTCTAGGGAAGGATAATACTCAGATAATGTAATAAAACTTATTTATCACTACATATCTTGCCTTGCTTATGACATGAACCTATCAAAGCTATAAAAACACTATGGTTATATTTATTTTACCTGCCAATGCTAGCTTATTAATTAAATCTGTTTGGCTTTGCTGAGCTGTGAATAGCCCTCCAAAGACTCATATTTGCTTTCTTCTGATGGCATATGCAAGATAACCCCACATGGACAAGTTTAAAGCCACACAAATTAAAAAGCTGTAACAGACACAGCCTCCTTGAGGTGGAGGAGAAAGCTCTGAAGTTCACCATACTCCAGCCTCTGTTCCCTGCCAAACAGTAAGCTGCCTTTACTGGAAAGGATCCCTGCCAGGTTCCCACTGGCAGGGTTGCTGCTAAAAATGCTGCAGCCCAGGGTCTCTGTCACATGGATTGTATCCAGTATTTTCAGTCAGTATCTCATAGTACAAAGCCATGCTGGTGCCACCTGTCCTGACCTTTCTGGTGTCTTCTACAGGTGGATAGTCAATTCAAGGCAACCCATTGCTGATGGGGGAAAGGTGAAGCTCAGAGGGTCCAGGTGAAACTGATGCATAGAAGCAACAGTGACCAGAAACAGGAAGGCAGGTGATCAGCTGAAGCCTGATAAATGTAGGATCTAATGCTTTGCTGGTCATTTTTATAATTATTCAGTCACCTCATTTGACTAGCTACTGACTCATACCACTGTCCCTTCTCCATTGCTGTTTTACATGGTCGTTCTTTGATTTTTTTTTTTGAGCCTTTCATTCCTGGACTATCAACTTTTTCGCTTGCTTCATCTGCTACAGCCTTGTAATATTACCTGCTGACTAGTGAATTAAGGATGTCTGGTCCAGCATTTTTCAGGAAGACTGCTATGGTGTCCTGCCCTCCTAAGAATAGTCCAAACGGTTTTGCTGAGTACCTGTAACTAGAAAAGAAACAGGCCCTTGCAGTAAAATTATTTCACTGAAAGCAGAGCAGTGTAGTACTTTGATAATAACCTCTTGATCAATATATGACCAAACATTAGCACCCAACTATGGCACCACATCATGTCATGAGTCTTTCAGGAACTGTAATGATGTGATTAACTTTAGCAGAGAGAAATCCTGCTTTCTTTAACCATCAACCTGCCATGAAGGGAGTTTTAGGTGCTAGATGAGGATGAACTTAAGGGAAAAACTTTAGGTTTGCATAAAGAAGAGGTGCTGGTGGGGTTCTTCATTTACTCAGACTGGGAAAAGCTGGGAAGACAAAGAATCCTCCACAAGAGAAAGGAATTTTAGACAAAATATTTTCCCTATCACCTGGAGGACAATAAAACATCTGGAAAGAGTTACCAGCCAATTTGTGCAGGAACCCAACACAGGAATGAGATTTGGAGACCAGTCAAGGGCTCTGGGAAGTGATGGAGGAGTGATGAATAGGTAAATCAAGGTGAGATAAGTGACAAGGAGAAGCATACGAGGCAGAAAGCACATTGCCTCATTCTCCTCCCTATATGTCAGTGGTGGATTGGAATGACTTTTTCCCTCACCTTCCTTTGCCAGGTCCTGAGGATATGTTCAGTGTTAAAGGCCAACAGCATTCCCTTCAGGGGATGTTGCTGTAGGGTATAAAAGCAATTTATAGCCTTTATCAGTTTGCAGACACTCTAACATTTTGCTGTGGAGGTGAGGATCCCTGCATAGCACATTTACACCAAATGACAGCAGGCTTGGTCTCCTCTTCTGGCTATGTGCCACAGGTTCCTCAGCAGCACTCCGTAGACCTTCCTCAACCTTCCAGGAGTCTGAAGGTCAGAGGCTGGAAAAACAGTATACACACACTAGAGAGAGTAGAGCTGGGAAACACCTTTTACATACATACTTGCATGTTCTAAGATCTTAGCCAACAGAAATAAAATTGATGTAAACCAGGAGAGCTTCCTTGGCTTTGCAGACTGGGATGAGGTGGGGGGTTGCAGTCTATGGCACCTGAGATCCATGTTCTGAAATGTCAGTGGAATAATTCTCACTTAACAAGCAGAAGATTTCTCTTAGATGATTTCCGTAAAATACTCCCTTTTACATAAATTGGAGACAGACTTAGACAATTTAGAGGGGGGCTAGAGAGGAACTAGCTTCTCATCACTGCCTGTCAATGCAACGTATTCTCTAACAACCATGATCAGTCTAATTATCAGCCCTGGGATTTGCTCTTCAAATGCTTTACTATTGAAACTGATGGTTCTTGGAAGAAGGAAGACTTTGCCTTAACAAAGAGATATCGAGATTTTGTTCCAGGTGCCAAGGTTTGTCATAACTCCTAACAGTTAGTAGCGGAGCAAAAAAGCTTTGACTCCTGGCCCTCATTTATCGCCTGAGCCATGATTTTTGACCCTGATGGGTGTTCTTGAGGAAATGAGTGCATTTCCTATGGTCACAGCCACTACCTTTTTGGAACTTTTGTTGTGCAGTCCAAATCCCAGTTGTAAATTCAAGAGAGTTCTTGCAAATCTATGGCATGTACCAGCCACTACAGTGCATATAGTTGGGGCTGGGTCACTTCATGGAGCTCCAAAGCAGCAAAAGTAGCTTTTTTGTTTGATTGCTCATCTTACTTCAAAGGCAACCAAATGGCTCATAAGTACTTATGTCAGAGGTGAAGTCTGGTTGTTGAGTATTGGGCAAACCAAGATTTTCTCTGTCCCTCAAACAGCACTTTCAAAACATGTAACATCTGGATAGTCCAATAGGTAGAGGGGAAGCTCCAGCTCCTTGTAAGTTAAGACAGAGCTGTATATCCTAACTTCGCTCATTGTGAAACATTAGGAGAGAAAGCAAGTAGCAAGCTGCTCTCCCTGAAGAGAGACACGCAGCAGCCAAATAAAAGATCAACCTTTAAAGTGTCACAAATAAATACAATGTATTCAATAGCCTATCTTCTGCTTATACCAGGTCCAGCTTTCTGCCACATTTTCACGGAAAGTCAATGGGAAAGAAAACATCCATTGACTGGACTAGCAAGACCAAATGTCACCTTCATTTCTAAATGCTTAATTATTGCCATTGTGTCAAGTGAAGCTTTATCTCTGTCATGCTACTCTCCATATAAATTGCACTTCATTCACATTCAGATTAGGAAGAATTCAGCATGAACTTCTAATATAGATCCAGTGCTTGAGTGGGGGACAAAGATTTATGTAGAATTCACTGGCCTAAATTGCTTCCTAAGTGTCCTCAGGATTGTCCGACTGGATCAGACCCAGACCATTTGGCCAATACTTGTACCCAACCTGGGTGCTACTGGATTTAGAGGAAAGCTCAAGCCTAAATTTTTTGGTAGGTATATGTGATAACTCTCCCTCTGTGACTATTTTATGAAAAACACTTATTTGTCAGAACACTTGTTAGAAATTTTCCTCATTTTAACTCAGGTTGTAACAATTCATTCTTTCTAATTCAAGGAAGTTCTTAGATGAATATATGTGGAATTCATCAAGACGACAGTCGTCGGGTGGACAGGCAAAAGTGACCTAAACCACTGTCCATGAAAATCTTATCCTTATGACTAATAGAAGCTGGCTTTATGTTCTCAAATGTCTTCACCAGGCTTGGATCAGAAGCTTTCTCCTGGAGAGCATATTGCAGCCTGGTCCCAGAAATCGTGACTCAGGAAAAATGTCCCTCTTTCTATCCAGTACCTGTTTGTGGCCACAGCCACCACAGGTGCAGAGGCTCACGTGGCCCTGATGCAGAATGGGTGAGTTTCCCAGGGCCATTAACATGCTGCTGGCTTGTGGAGAAGTGACACAAAGTGTAAACAGCAGCCTCCATCACGGCAAAATGAAAAACGAATGTGCTGCCCAGCGCACCCTTCACTTCAAAGAGCCAAGACCTGAAGACTACCAGACTCCAGGACAGCCTGCTTTCAACTCCAGCATAAAAACATAATTAGCACGTTAAACTGTTACATAAACATGTTTGCATTGTTATTTACTGAGTATTACAGGAATGCTTTGTAACACTTAATCAACTCAAGAGAGTGAGGAGAAGGAGGAAATGGCTTTGCAGGGAATAATGAATGACAAAGATTCCAGATCAAACTTCTTGGAGCTTGGGAGGGGGGGCACGGAACACACACAGATGGACACGGGACACAGGGATGGGACACGGGGGACAAGGGACGGGACATGGGACACAACAACCAAAAAAACCCCAGAGACAACAATCAAAAATATCCCTCCAAAAACCCATAGAAAAAAAAAATGCAACCCTCAAACAAGTGTCTAGAAATGAAATTTGACAACCTTCTAATTCATGTATATCATTTGTTTGGAATTACTTCTACATTTTAGTTATTATATTTTAATTATTATTTGAAGGAAGGGATTACCAAGCTCTTGTTTTCAGCTCATAAATGTGAATCATGAAGGGATCTGGCTTTTCAGGCAGAAAGCGTATCATATGGATGTCTGAAAAGAAATTTCTTTGTCAGGACTATTTGTTGGAAGGCTGTAAAATTCCTGACAGTAAAGACCATATAAAATCATGGTTTATCTCAGTGTGAAAGAGTTTTTGGGCATGATCCTGAAAGCAAGGCAAAAAAAAAGGAGTATTATTTTGCAAAAGGAGATATGTTTACAAAATTATGGGCAGATGACAGGCAAGAGCCTTGAATAACATGTCAACCAAAGCCTACAAGGGCTGTTTTCATTTAGAGGAAGAAAATTACTAAACCAAGGCTTTTTTTCAATCAAATTTAATGAAAACTATTTTAAACACTCATTTTAGATCAAGGTGAAATTTTAAAGATGGTTGCCTCCACAATACCCTATTGCCGAGAACTAAGGTGAGGCAAGATTAATCCCAACTGTGACATCTCCAAGATCTTCCTGTCATCTCCCCAAGGCCATTCCACAATTTCTGTCCTCAGCAGTTGTTCCTGGAAGCACAAAGGGACACTCTAGAGCTTGAAGGAAATGACCTTAGAAAATATCTTTTTTTCTGGTTCACTTGTGGAAGACAGTGGTGGCAATATGTCTCCACTTCCAGTCAGGACCACTTCTCCCCCATTGCAGTACAGCACAAAGCATTCGAAGGGTCAGGGAGGTGAGACGATTTGAGCAAAGGAGATCATTTTGGTAGGTAGATCTTTTTGTGAGAAGCACTTTACCCTTGTCAACCTGCCTCGGATCTCTCTCTTAACCTACTTGGTGTCTTTCAACACATCGTGGAGCAGATTTGCCTTACCATGGCATTATATTGGTAGGGTGGCTGATCTCCTGGTGAGATACTAAACTGCAGTACAAAAAATACAGAAACTCAAACCTGAGATTAGTGTGGGCCTTTCATATTGTTTCTGCCACTGGAAACACCAGAGAGATTCACTTAGGAATTCTGCACCAGCCTAGAAAGGAGGTGGAGAAAAATTTCTACCTCTGGTTTGACTTGAAGACCTGGGACTGTGTCAGAGGTGGGCTGGTTCAGCATATAGCCCTGCAGGTAGGATCTAGCCATCCACCCTCATGCAGGATTATGGAAGGTTGTCTTTGCTGCAATTTCCCATGAGTTTCAGAGACACTGACAGTGCAGACTGCACTGCATCATGAAGACTACAGTAAACCTGTCCTAAAAACTATATTTTGCCTAAGAAGAGAGTCAGCTTGGCCACAGTAAGGTCAGAGACCACCCTTTGGAACTTACGAGAATCACATGCCCAAACAGAGAAGGTACATTGACGTATCCTGTCTGAGAGTCATTGGGAAGGAGGATTCCCCAGTTCTGCTTCTAGTACGCCTAATGGACCGTCTGAATATGAGGAAGAGCTTTACTTTGAGGGTGATGGAGCCCTGACACAGGCTTCCCAGAAAGGCTGCAGGGTCTACTTCTCTGGAGACATCAAAATTCTACCAGGACGCAGCTCTGTGCAGCCTGCTCAAGGAGACCTGCTTTAGCAGGGGGTTGGACTAGGTGATCCCCAGAAGTCCCTTCCAACCCCTGCCATGCTCTGATTCTATGATTCTGTGAATTGTGGTGAAAAAATAACTTGATCGTTCAAATCTGTGTATGGTCGATCTTCTATTCCAGGCACAGAGATTAATTTTTCTATGAAAGGTACACAAATCAAAAGTTGAAAATAGATTCCTATGTGACTAGAAAGAAAATTCACATGCTCTTTTCAGAGCACACATGGCAAGAACATACCAAAGTCCTGTCATACAATGAGCGTGTACAAGCTACTTCCAACTGAACATATCCCAAAATCTTAAGAAGCTGACAAAGTCTATGAACAGATTCTTACCTGGGCTTTTTGGACTGACACCTCTGGCGGAAATACACTTAGCTCTCACAGCTTGACTGATGTGTATTCCACAGATAGCTCAGGTCTGGGGGGTTGCCTGTTGCCGTGGGCAGAGCTGAGCTTTTAAGCTCGGAGTCTGGTCACCCCATTCCCCTCTGTGGGAACTGTCCTGCTCTGCCTTTGGTCTCACTCTCAGATTAAGAGCCAGTAGGTATGAAGACTTGTTCTCCTTCCACCCATTTGCTGCTAGTCACCCAGGTGACCATTCATCCTTCTGTCCACACACCTGATAGTGATCTAATTTTGCAGCGGTTACAATAACACAACATCCTCCAAATACACACATATGTACATGCATGCATGCACGGATGCCTTTGAAGTCCTCTAGGCTTGACACAGAGCATGAGGCTGATTTCTTCTGTGTGTTTTGGTTTGGGTTTGCTGCTACTATTTTGTTTAAACATACCTTTTCTGGGGACTATGTTCTTTGTTAGTCCCGTGGGGAGGGGCATTTGTTTTTTTATTCCTTCCCCAGCATTTTTTTTTCTCCAGACACTCCCCTGATATGACATTTGCACATGACCAAAGCAGAAATAAATGATTAACATTTTTTTTCCCTCCCCCCCTCCCCTTTCTTGGAGCTGGATGAAGGCAAGGCTGTAAGAACACAGCATGCTTTCCTACAGCAATCATGCAAAAGCCATTACAGAGTTGCCCTTAACTTGTACCATATCCCCAGTCAGCCCTAATAAAGAAGACATACGAAATACGTACGTGCCACCAGATTCCTGTATGGAATCAATCCCTTCTGTGTTGCTAAAACAGTAAAGGAGATTTGTTGTTGAAGGAATGTGCATTTTGAAAAAAAGGCCCCTAGATACACCAGGGGCCTAATACCCGCAAAGAGACAAACTTAGACTAGTCAAAAGCTTGGCTTTTCAGAAGCGCTGCCCTGATTTTATAGAGTTGTTGGTCATTACAGTAGTATATGAAGATCTCAGCAAACTACAAGCTTGAAAATGGTATGTGCTTTAAATAAATATTCATGAAAGATATTCTTGACATGGAAACCTTGGAGCCTGGTGGACAAGCTGCCCAAAGGAGGAGGTAAACTCAGGTTCAAGGTGAGGAGCGGGGGTACTGTGAAATGAAAGGTAGAACTAATTTCAACTCACTTTATCTGCACAAAAGTTATATGCCAAATTTATCTGTGTAGCTGCCCCTTAAAATCATTGTAGAATAATAAATACATCTCAGGATAGGCGATAACCCCCCTCTCTCTTTGCTTTCAAAGTCAAGCAGGATAATTGAAGTTCAAATAGCTGAAATCCGGTGAAAACAATTGCATACTTATAGATATCTCTGATGTTCTATAGGCCATGCAACAGAGCCAAGGTCTATTCCTAGGCTTTTTGAGATCCTGCTCGATATCATAATCACAATGTCATCTTCTCTCAGTCAACGTTCAGATGATCTGCCCTCAGTATCTCTGGAAATCTTCATGTTAATATTCAACAAAAATCAATACTATTATGTTAAATCCTAAACCTCTATCTATAGTCAAATTAAGAAGTTTGTCCTTGCTGACTTACCAAGGATTTAATTTACCTGTATAATTTGTATCTTGTCAGAATATATTTCCATGAAATTTATGAGGGTTTTCTCAGAACTACAGCGGTCTTCCCTCAGGTTTGCTTTTCCTTGTTTGGTTTTAATTTTCTTTTTTTTCATTTAGGGAATGACTTTCTGATATTTAGTGGTGGTATATCATAGAATTATAGAATGGTTTGGGTTGGAAGGGACCTTTAAAGGCCATCCAGTCCAACCCTCCTGCAGTGAGCAAGGACATCTTCAGCTAGATCAGGTTGCTCAGAGCCCCATCCAACCTGACCTTGAATACTTCCAGGGATGGGGCATCTACCACCACTCTGGGCAACCTCTTCCTATGTCTTACTACCCTGATTGTAAAAAAACTTCTTCCTTATAGCTCATCTGAATGTACCCTTTTTTAGTTTAAAACCATTTCCCCTTGTCTTATTGCTACAGGTCTTGGTAAAGTCCATCTTCTTTATAAGCCCTCTTTAATTATTGAAAGTTCACAATAAAAAAACCCAACTCTCTCAGTCTCTCTTCACAGGAGAGGTGCTCCAGCCCTGTGATCACCTATGTAGCCCTCCTCTGCCCCCACTCCAACAGCTCCGTGTCCTTTTGATGCTGACACAGAGCTGGATGATCTGTGGGGAGGGTCTCATGAGAGCAGAGCAGAGGGGGACAATCCCCTCCTATGGCCTGCTGGCCATGCTTCTTGTGATGCAGCCCAAGATGTGGATGACTTTCTGGGCTGCAAGTGCACACTGCTGGCTCATGTGCAGCTTCTCATCCAGCAGCACCCTGAAGTCCTTCCCATAGTCCTCAGTATAAACTGAGAAAAGTCAAACTATTTGACTCTCAGCAGTGGCTATTTACATCACCTGAAAGCATACTACAAAAGTCACAGACAGCTATAACTGACTAACTTAATGGGATGTTTCTGTGGAAGGAGCTACTGGCAGGGAAGGAGAAGTCATGGGATGTCACAGCACTCTCCAAACTATCAAACTGCAACAAGGTCATTTACCATCTCATACCAACACACTTTTCATACAGTCCCTCTGCTGCCTTCTCCTCATCCCAGGCATGTGTTCTCTCTTGCTTCTTCCTCAGCTGCCCTCTCTTCATTGGCTCTCAACCCCTTAACTTAACCAGCCACAGCTGCACCTTATCTACATCAGCCAACCCACCGCCCCTGAAGCCAGCCCACAGTTGTATATTATCAATGTTAATTAACCCAGCTTCATTCTTCTACAACAGGATGCCTCAGAAGTACAAGTGGTTGTGTGACTCTACAAGAAACGTTTTAGGAAGAACATCCCAGATATGCACCACAGGATGCATCTGACACATTAGATCATGTGGGAAAGTGAGTCGTTAGTTGTGACATTTAGATTTGGAAAAGTAAGAAAGATCCAGCATTGACTAACTGTCAACAGAATATTTAGTAACCATTGCTATTAAGTCAACCCTGCTCCCCCATCCCAGAGTAAGAGGCTATCTGAAATAGGTACAGGGGGGAAAAAAAAAAGCTGCAATGAGGTATGGGACCGTAAGGTTATTTTCATTTTCCTTTCTAAGCTAACTGGCAAAACGTTTTCCTAAGTTCTGTCAATCACATCTTTCTGGTTAGCTACATATCCGGTGGTCTCTGAGATGAGCAGTAACGGAAATTCCCAGTTGGATTTAAGAGTTTCCAATTGGAACTTTGAGTTGGAATGGACCGTTTCTTTTGCATTTTTGGGGAGGTAAAGACAGGTGTTTTATATAAACTTTTGTTTTCCAGAAACATTCGTAGTATCATTGACATGTTGGTTGAAGATTGTTGAAAAAACTGAAGAGCATAGGCCATGGTGGACAGCACAGACCTCAATTCTTATATAACCTGCATTTGGTTATACAGCCACATACATTTGTAAATTCTTGTCGGTTAGAATTCTCATCTTCCCAAAACTACAGAAAAAAGGATATACACAAAATTCCTTCATGAAGAAACCTTCTTTGGTCTGGAGCTCCTTTTTTTTTTAGGGTAAACAACTGTCTTTGCCAGTCTGGCTCTCCTGATTAGTCTGGTTCAGCTGTAAACAATTCCAGCCATGTGATGGAGAGACTAAATGCACAAAGCATAAAGTCACTTGTGGACTAAAACTGAGTGACATTCCCTTCCAATTAGTGGCCTAGGAGAATGATGCTCCTAGTTAATAATGATACAAAGGATTTTCAGTTCCATTCTCACACACTGTAGTGATGAAGAACAAAGAAAAGTGGATGGCACATCTTATATGAGAACAGTATTTTTCTGAAGTAAAATGGATTTCAGATTTTCTCTGGAAAGTGTCACAGAATATCTATCTATCTATGTAGATGTAGATATAAATATAAATGGTTGAAATTAAAGTTTTAAAATCCTGAAGGCAGATACGGTGAGATTTTCTTATTCACTGTGCTATGCTTCTGCCTTTCTGTTCTGCAGAGCTTCATTCTCATCAACATCTGGTAACAACATTGTTCCTGGAAGCCAGGCTTGTGCATATTCTTCCTTCTAGTTCAAACATTCTGGCTTTTGATATTAAAATTAACCCCAAATTTGTTCATATGTTCCTAAAGGGAAAATATCTCTTAATCAGCCGGGCAAATTGCTTTCATGTAATCACAATTAATTGTTCTTGGAATGTTTTTCAAATAAATAGTTTATTCAAGAGAAAAGGCAAATAGAATCAGGAAGAGGGGGAAAGCTAGAGGACAGGGATGGAAAATTGCTCTTTGTTGAAGTGAGTTATTTTTGTCAAGACCTGAAGCCACAAAAGCATGGCTAACGCGTGAGTTTTGATAGCTAGGGTAAAGAACAAAGTCACTGAAGAGGATATGGGAGCAGACTCAGCGGTAGATTTTAGCCCATTGCTGGGGAGCATGAGGGACTGTGCATGTATGGATGATGCTAGGAAAGCTCAGCTGAGCTAGAGTTGAGACTTTCAATGGGTGTCGGGGCTGGGTAGAGCACTTCATCCCACATTAATAATGAGAGGATGAACAAGGAAAAATTTTGCCTGTTTCTGTGTGGAATGGGTGATTTAGTGGCAGCTAAATTTAGACACAGATAAAGCTGTTATACTCATCTTCCTTGCCTTATTCTTCCAACAGGTCTCCCAGGTCTCTATGACTAGTGGTGGGATTCAGGGAGGAGAGCTACCCAGCAGTGGATCAAGCTAAAGTCAAGGATTACTTGGAGGAACTTCCTATACAAGTCCATAGGCTGTGTCATAGGGTACTGAGAGAACTTCCGTCCTTGAAAGCATATTAATATCTCTGAAAGGTTATGGAGAACCCCTTGGAGGTGAGGTCCCTGACACCTGGAGAAAGACAAATGTTGCACCTGTCTTCCAACTAGGGCAAAAGGATGATCTGAGGAACTCCAGGCCACTTAGTCTCACTTTGGTCCCAGGAAAAAATCATGGAGCAAGTCTTCGTGTAAGATCTCTGGGCTCATTGGGAACAGTCAGAATAGATTCACCAGAGGTAAATCATGACCAGCCTCATTGCCTTCTAAGATTAAATGACTGGATTTCTGGATAAGAGGAGTGCAAGCGGTGACATTTATTTCGGCTTTAGCAAGGCTTTCAATATGGTACCCCACAAGAAAGAAGCTAGATCCATGTTCTCCAGAGCGGTGCATGACTGGAGGTTAAGAAGCAACAGGGTAAGCTGAAAGAAGAGCTGTTCAGACTGGAGCAACCTCTACAGATAAGGAGAAACTTCTTCCCAATGACAGCAGCCAAGTAGGAGTGCGTTGCCCAGACAGTGTCCATCCTTAGCGGTTTTTAAGACCTGTATAGAGGAAAATAAAGCCCTGAGCAACTTGGTCTGACAGCATTGCAGACCCAGTTGAGCAGGAGGTAGGACTAGATACCTCCTGAGGTCCATTCCAACCTGTACCATCCTATGATACTATGTGGCCATGAATTGGAATTATTCTGGTAGAACTAAGTTTCATTGGAAAATATCAGTCCGTTAAATCTGCAAGCAAAGCAAGCATGAAGCAAGCAAATAAGAAAAGGTCTCTGGTGAACAGAAACCTGCTTTTTCCTACCTGTAGCAAATTCTTGTTGTCGGAAAAAGTAGCAGGTTTGCATTCATTATTACTTTGGAGATTCATTATGAACTTGGTAAGTCCCTCAGAAATGCAAGTCCTGTTGTGTTAGGTTTTGTACCACTGTAAATTTTATGTCTGACAGTTCTTGTTTTCTAATTCTACAGGAACAACAGAAGATGATGCAGAAGAGACAGATTTTTCCCAAGGCCGTGCAGTCAAGCAATATTAAAGATACTATCCCAAATGAGTTCACCCCACATCATTTTCAAAAAAAGCCTGTGATTAAATTTGTTGAAAGCATTATCCAGCCTACTCCTGACAAACACCTAAAGAGGTGGCCCCTTTAGCTTTGAAGTTGATGGAAACCTGTGGAAAGAGTAGGTTAGCCTTAGGACCTCAGTAGGATGGAGTTAAAGAACCCTTCCTCTGAAGGAACCTAACTGGCCTGCTTGAGCAAGGGTGGTTGACCAGATGACCTCCAGCGGTCCCTTCCAACCTCAACCATTCTGTGATCCCATGATAACATGAAAGAGTTTAGCCCCTTGATTGCTTTTGTTACACAAAGTTGGTTTTGATTGTTCAGTAAATACAATCCAAACAGCTGTTTCTTGCTCTAGTAATGGTCACTGCACTTTGATCCTGGAACAAACCAGAAACCACAGAGAAGGGAAGAAAAACATTAAGTGTTCTGATTAAGATTTGGGACAAGGAAAGATTATTTTTTTTAATTGTTGTGGGTTTTGGTTTTGGTTTTTTTTTGTTCCCCCCCCCCCCCCCCCCCCCAAGCATACATATTTTCTTAGTTCATGAGTCGTGGAACCTAGGCCTGAGATGCTCAGTTTGAGTATCTGTCATAGTGGGCAGCTCCTCCAGGGAGATATGGAGTTGTTTCTCCTGTGTGTGATCTAGATTTGCACAGGGGTGTATGGCATCTTGTCTGCAGAATGTTAAAGTACTGTTAACAGTCATATTCAGCCCCATCAGATCTCTCAGCGTTCGTACACATCATTGCAAATTTAAGTGTAGAGGAACATTTCCTTGGTTTGCAACCAATGCTCAGTAAACAAAGATAACTATGCACTGCACATATAAGCCACACACCTCCACAAACCACTGGGAATGCTGTCCATACCCTCACACCAGGCTCATGTTGCCCCTGCTAGCAGCAGCGTGCATCTTTCTCATCAGCTGCTAACCCATTGCAATCCAAATGTTCTTAAATATTTGACATAATGTGGATCATTGTGAATGGCGAGGATTTGAAGGTACTCACAGCTTTAGCTTGCTGGTCAGGAGGTGTCAGTTGCCTTTAGCAGGGGAAGGTGGTACTAATGGTGACATTTGCTCCCAGGGCAGATGGATCTGGAAGGTGTGTGAACACGGTCCCTGTCTTTTGGTCTGACTGAGGTGTTCAGGACCACCAGCAGTTTGTTGGGAGAACAAAATTTTCTGCTGTACAGCAGAGTGAAAGAAGTTACTTGCACCATCTGAAAAAGGTCTTCAGCTGGACTGGAAGTCATAATCTGGGTTGGTGCTACAATCTGCTGAGTTTCACCCTGCATGATCTCACTGTATAAGCTGTGATTTATCTTCCAAAATTCATAGCTCCTCTACTGCCACATCATATTGCAGACATACCTAATTAGTTTGCTGCTGCTATTCAACTTTCAAGATTTCTTTTTTGGCATTGCAGAAGTGTGTTTTGGATGGGAACTGAGTGACATTTTTGATGAGCAATAAATCTGTTAAAATTCAGCATCTGAGACGCGTAGGAGGGGACAAAATGTATTTGTGAAATTAATTTCAAATTTGGCAAAATGTTTCAGACAAGAAAAAGAGAGACATTTCAAAACTGTTCACTTCCATATTTTCAGTAGAAAACATTTAGAGTTTTCATACTGCCTGGCATCCAGTCTATAAAATGTCTTTAATCTTAGATGGGTAAAAATACTTAAAACTGCCTGTGTAAGCCACAAACAAATCTGAGTGTTTAGTTTTAAATGCTCCTACTTGAAAACCTGTAATAATTCTGCCTTGATTTTACCAAAATCCCCATGTTTTAACTTTTTGGGTACCCTATTTAGCTTCAGTTCTGATATTTTCTCCTTTGCAAGGACTGGTGGTCTAAAATAAATTCAATATTCTGTTTGTTTATTTGCATTCTTTCTTTTTTCTCTTTATTTTATTTTTTTTTTTTAATTTTCTTCCCCATCAGCTCTGTGGGGTGTTTCCCTCAACCTATGCCCTGTCCTGTAAGAGACCTCTATATTGATCCAGGCTTCCTTCTTTAGCTCACAGCTGTGCAGAATCCCCAGAACCCCCAGCCTGGCCCAGGTAGCAGCAGAGCTGTGTCAGCACAGGGATCTTTAGTCTCCTGAAAGGAGTAAGGTGTCATTTCTCGAGGTCACTCACTGCACCCTCACTACTCGCTGCAGCTTTGTCAGGCCTGCTGGGACCTATTATTTTCTGTACAGCTTGGATCAACTTTTAAGAGTCAACCATGTCTATATTTAGGATGTCGTTAAATGAAATGGCTGGGAAAATCTAACAGCTCACCACCACTTCTCTCTTCTCTTCTTTTCCCACACACACCTTTTTCCTTCTCAGCCATAAACTCTTCCTTTTTTTTCATGGGCTTAGACATTCAACTGACCCCTCCGCAAGCTAATACAGTTCACTGAAATATTTGAAAATCATCCTTCTCCTTCCTTCCTTTCATTCCTTCCTTCCTTTCCTTCCTTCTTTCCTTTCCTTCCTTTCCTTCCTTCCTTCCTTTCCTTCCTTTCCTTCCTTCCTTTCCTTCCTTCCTTCCTTTCCTTCCTTCCTTTCCTTCCTTCCTTCCTTTCCTTCCTTCCTTTCCTTCCTTCCTTCCTTTCCTTCCTTTCCTTCCTTCCTTCCTTTCCTTCCTTCCTTTCCTTCCTTCCTTCCTTTCCTTCCTTCCTTCCTTTCCTTCCTTCCTTCCTTCCCGCCTGCCTCCCTTTCCCTTTTCCCTTTTCCCTTTTCCCTTTTCCCTTTTCCCTTTTCCCTTTTCCCTTTTCCCCTTTTTCCCTTTTTCCTTGTTGAGTCAGATTTTGGCCCATTCTTAATCTGCTTGCTGAGGGTTTAAATCAGTGACAAAGTTAGCATAAAGGAGGCATGAGTCCAAATGGCCAGGGTGGCGAAGTTGTAGGAGGAATGAGGGAGACAGGAATGGCAGGAAGGGTTGGGTCACAATGAGCTGTTAGGAAATCTCAATAGCTGTGTCTAACTCATTCTTAACTGTCATTAGGGTTCAGAGTTAGCATCTCATTAACAAATCTATATATATCATCTCATCAAGGGGCCCACTACACTATGTCTGTTGTGTTTTCAGCCTTACATTACACATTTTTATCTCCACCCCACTCTACTAATGGCTTTCTCTTGGAGCTAAAAAGACAAGAGGTTAGTGTTCTACTTTACTAGTTGAAGAACTTAGAAATGAATAGAGTCAATAAACTTTTTTACATCTTTCTAAATCATGTCTTAAATAGTATTTTTTGAGGTGAAAATGTGCGGTACACCACTTAGTGCCACTGTAAGAAGGCATAAAGAGTTTACTGGCATGTCTTCATGAATGACTAATGCCACCAGACAGAATTCATCCACATAATGCTGAAATTATCTGTATCACCCTGTCTTGTTGCTGTTGCATCAGCATTCGTTAAAAGAATGAGTCATAGGATTTAGGATCCACAAGCCAGCTCTTCTTTATTCTGTGAAGTTGTCTCTATTGCTGTTAATGTCCTATGTGCCTCCATACATGCTGAGCTCCAGGCTGATCAAGGAATGTAAGAGTTCCCGTGTCTCCTTACAGCATTATATACCAGTTTAGACCCATAGGGGTTAATGCTGCATTTTTTGCAGACTGTAGTACCCAGACAGGCTGCTGATAGAAGGAGATTTGTTTAAAATGAACAGTTGGAGAATTCAAGACCTGATGCCCTAAGTCTACAATCTGGACAATGACCACTTTATGGACTTTGCAGGTCTCCTACAACCAGCTTCCATGTCCTGTTCCTTACCATCTCCTGTCTCTTCACTTGGGTATGTACCATCACTATTTATAAATTAATGTCTCAGCTTAATGAATATTTATTCAGTTCTGGGTCACATGTGCCGGACATGGCTCAATATCCTATTTTGGGTTTTGCTGCAGCTGAGATTACAGAGGGAAGAAGGGTCATGCTGCCTTATGGCTTCTCCTGTTGAAAGGAAAGCCAGTGTCTCCAATTTGGCTTAGTGCTGTGACCTCCCTCTACCTGCTAATTGATCTATCAGGGCTGCAACACCCTCATCCCATGGCATCTCCACCCACTGGGAGAACAAGAAATGGAGTGGTTCACCAAGAGCCTCCCTGAGGGGAACATGGTTTCACACAAGCCTTAGTGCTGGGGCTGAGCAAATGCTCAGGACCACCCAGGCCAACAAGAGGGAGAGATCAAGGCAGCCAAAGAGAACAACCATAGCAGAAGCGGTGCTTAGTGGCTCTGTGGTAGGACTATCTCACTGAGGGCTGCAGACCAAGCCTATCAGTGAAGTATTTGCACAATTTATACATGAGAAATAAAGCCCTCAGGCCTTGCATGTAAAATTAATCACACAAATCTCAATGGCCAGCCAGGTTGCTGCATTGGGATGCTGACTTCTGGTAGATAACAATCCTGGCTGGTGTACAGCCCTTGAGAGACACTAGAAGACCTGGCATGTACAACTGAAAAGGGAGACTACAATATATGGGCTGGATGTCTTACAGAATGGTCAGGGAGGGTCCCTCATCCCAATTACTCCTGCCCCTGTACAACACACACATCTTCTTGTCCTCTTTTGCAGTCTGTTTTACTACAGGTATTGTTAGTGTTACTTGAGCCAACCCATGAACAAGAGAACACCCCCCCCAGATATTGTCCAGAATATCCAGCGTCTCAGGCTGCCATTGTGTGGCATGAGCACTAAGGAAAGATTCTGAAAGAGAATGGGAAGAAAAAGGGATGAAGGGGCTATAATTTTTTCATTGAAAATTCCCACCCAGTATTCCCAAGATCAGATTGCCACTTCGATGATTGAAGAAGAGGACACATCCAAAACCTCAGCTATCACCAGAGTCTTTAGCCTACCCACCCTCAAGATGTATTTTCTAGGGCAACATAGAAATGCTCAGCATGAAAAGGATGTGCTGGGGATTATGGCAAGAGGAGGCACTTCACAAAATCTAAGAATCTAAGACAGGGTCATAGACTGCCACTTAACTCCATTGCCTCAGTTTCCCCATTGGTGAAGTGGAGGTCATCATCCTTCAAAGCTCACTTTCCCAAAAGGGACTGGAAAGACTTAGGGCTGGTCTCTTCTGGGCCTAGAAAGGAGAAAGAGCTTTTAATATTCAGAGTGGGCAGCACCCAGGCAGCATCCTAGTGTGATGGACAGTGTGCATTTCCAGTCTCCCCCTCCACCTGGCCTAAGGAAGAGACACATCTCCTGTAGTTCCACCTGGGAAGACACAGCTCAGATTTCACTTGTGCCTGTAGGTCAAGACATAGAATCATTGACTCACAGAATCATTTAGGTTGGAAAAGACCTTTAAGATCATCGAGTCCAACCATAAAGCCAGCACTGCCCAGTCCACCAAGTTTCTTCTTTGGTTAGTCTGTAGGATGGCTGATTACACAGAAAACACAAGCTTCTAGGAAGAAGACAACTGAAAAGGGTTTGAGACAGTTGAGATGAGATGAGCTACCTGCTGTGGCAGCTGAGAAAGTGTCTGTTATCTGCTGGAAAGCCAGCAGCAGGTGGGTTGAGAAGCGTCTGCTGAAGCCAGACAGCTCTCTGATTTAAAAATTAGATGAGGTATCCTGTAGGAATTTTGGTTCCTAAATATATTTGAAGCCAGTGCCTTTCTTCTAATAAACAAAAGTGATAAAGTTAAATCCTACGATACTGGGTAATCAATGATGAGACATCCCACAACAAGGTATTGAAAGCAACAGAGCACAGAGACAGTGAGATGGGCAGAGCTGAGGTTCATCACTTACCAAAGATTTCAGTTCACAGCTGCTGTGTAACTGCAGCTTTAGACACGTTTATTCCCTTCTTTCCACACAAAGTGGCAAAGATGAAGAAGCTGAGGAAGGGCCTAAAGGTGCCATGAAAGCTTAAGACAGAAAAGCCCTTAAAATCATTGCTTAATTAAGCTGCTATAACTCATGAAAGCTGCAAGAAGAACCTAGTGAATCAGAATGAATGAATACTTGACTGCTGAACTTAGGTATGGGGTGACACAGGTACCTGAGGATTCTTCAGCTGAGACAGAAACCAAATCCACAGCACCCCGGGAGACAGAGGAAATCTTTAACCTACTTTGCTTATCTTAATTGCTAGCACTTCTCTGATAGGAGGACTCAAGTCTCCCAAACTGCTTCTGAACTATTAAACCACGTTTAATTTTTTTTACTTTATCACCCCCAAACAGCCCCTTGCAAAAGATAGACAACAAAACCCCAAGGGAATGCTGAAAGTTAGACCTAGGGAGATAGGTGGAGATAGGTGGGGACAAGTGGGAAGTCACAACCTTTTCCAGTATCAGTAATTCCCACCCCACATGAGCAAGCCACCTGGAGGGAGTGTGGATATTTGGTGCTCTCTAGTGACTGCTCTACAAAGACGTTTGCCACCTATACAGATGCTAGTCATAACGGTTAAAGCCTTTGGTTTCATCAGGTTTATTTCAGCTGAAAGCCATGAGAAGCCCTCTGCTCAGTGCTTGTGACCAGCACACCCGTAGCTGATCAAGCAGGTCCTGATGATGTCAGTAAATTGAGCTTTCAATTTATTTATTGAGCTTTCAATTTATTTTGATTTTCTCCCCTCAAATATAGGTTCCAAGCTGCTCTTGCATAGCAAATAGGTTGTCTTGAGATCCAGCCATCTTATGGAAATCTATCCTATTCTCTCACAAGGGTAGCATGACAATCTGCCATAAGCAGGCAAGAATCCATAACAAGCCACCATGGTTTTGTCTGGGGTGCGGGATTTTGGTTGGTTTTATTTTTTTACCACTTAGCTTTACTCTTTTGCAGTTCAAAAGCAGTCAGGAACATTTGTGTGAGATTTTGTAGCATGAGGAGACCATGATCAAGCAAAGAATATTTGAGCCTAAGGGATTGCCCCATGGGAAAGTGATCTAAACTGCTCCAGGAGCTAAAGGTACTCTGCTGTGAGTATTGGTGGTGAATCATTCCCTAGAGAGGTTTATGGTTTTCTGGAATATACGAGGTGTCTATTGCAGTCGATGGAAATGTCTAGTTCAGAGCAGGACTGGTAGGCAATGTAGCCAAAACAATGATGGAAGATGGTTTTAGTGAAAGAAAAGAGGCTGAGAGTAGGAAAAAAACCCACAAATCCAACAAAACCAACCAGTAAATGCAGTTGGGGTTTCCCAGGGCCAAAGAGTGGATGAGCTCACCTTGTCTGTCTTCACTTATTCTCTTCTATCCCTCCCAGCTTTTTAGTTCTGCAGTAATTTCATCCAAACCTGACAGATGGGTAGAGGTCAGAAAGACACGTTTCATAAGCAGAGGCCAAGACTGCAATCCCGTGAGGCAAGCGAGAGGCCAGACAGGAGCGCTGCTGCTGTGGAAGCCCTAACCTGCAGGGAGGGACCCGTGCTCGGAGGATGGCATCTGACTCAAACTCGCAAGAAACGAGGACTCATAATTTCTACCAGTCATGGAATAGTACATAGGAAGACCATTGCCTCCCCACTGTGAGTACACTAACAACCTACATGACTACCTTGATTTTTTTCTGCCCTGCCATTTCTCCTCTCGATTTACCTGCACTCCTAGTGACACACCGGTCTGATCCTGGGGGATGAGAGGAGTGCTCTGGTTCCAGTTGTGTTCTCTCAGTGGAGCTGACCTTGACTCAAGAAAAGTATTTCATCTTTGCCCGTGACAAAAGCACATGATTTTTTGCAGCTCTTCCCTGAAGAAAGGCATTTTTGTGGATTAAAAAGAGGCCTAAATGTAGGCACACTGCTTGATTGCATAAGCTTCATTTCCTTAGGGAAGCAGAGCAGAAGCCTCTCTCCTGACATGCTTTCTGGAGGGGAAAGGAAAGGGAGACCCACCTCCCACTTGGGTCAGATAATGAGTCTCATTCATATTGGCACTTGCATTTAAATGCAGTCTTTCTCTTTTTTTCTCTTCCCCCCCCCCCTTTTATTTAATTTTTTTTTGTTTTTTTTTTTGTTTTTTTTTTTGTTTTTTTGTTTTTTTTTGTTTTTTTTTTGCCCAGATGTTAATTGCTTTAATGCAAGGGAAGAAACAAAACTTCAACAGTGAAGATCTGGCCTGAGCCCTCAGCTTGGAAGATTTATGGGAGATGTAGGTTTCAAATGTCTGAGCCTGGAAATATTCCTTCCTTTTTGGCCCCCTCCCTCTTTCCCATCACCCCCTCGCCCCTGGGTTGCATATGCTTGTGTGTGCATAAAAGAGCTTCTCACACATCTGTCTTTATTATTGATAGACATGCTGGCATCTGATAGCGTTTAGATTTATTGCTGTGCGAGCCATGGGCTTTTTAAAGTGCTAATATTTTACCATCTTTCATGCTGAAAGAATGCCAACTGCTAAGAGGCCCAGTAGCCTTCAGGATAAACCTCTGGCTACTCACCTCTGCAGCCTGAGACGGCAGCTCCTTGGAGACCATCCTTCTTGCCTGAGCTGCCAAGAAATGAATCTGGGGTCTCTCAATCTTTAAGCATCAGCAGTCTTCAGAGTACACTGGAACTTTGCTGAGCTTGTGTACTTTTTTTTTTTTTCCCCCTCCCTTCCTCTTTCTTTCTCTTTTCCCCTATGATCCAGCTGGTTCTTTGTTTTGTTTTGTTTTCTTTCTTTCTTTTTTTTTTTTTAATTTACAAGTTTAAAATGGGCTAGGTTCCCCCTCCACCCAGATATTTTATCCTCCTCCTTTCCATGTCCACAATGGCAAGTTATTGTTGCTGGCTTAGAGCTGAATTTTCTCCCTGTATCACTGAAAAAAACCCCTCCAAATACTAATAAAATTAGGAAACCACACATGACTCCAGACCAAACTTTCCACTGGTGTAAATCAGCATCATGCCATTGAAATCAATGTCAGTAAAGGCACTTGGCCCTGTAACCAGGAGAAAAAAGGGGCAGTTGCAACAAAAATGTTAACTTGCAGCCCTGGGATCTCTCTCGATCAGCTGTTTGTTAGCTCGGGAAGCACCATGAGAGGTTAGTTTCTAGCTTTTTAATCAGGGTGCAAAAGACATGTGTTTGCTTGCCTCTTATTTCCAGCCACCCCCAAGCAGCAGTTTCTCTGCTTTGGAAAACACCAGCGAGCGAACATATTCCCCTGTGAAAGCAGGATACCAATTATGCTGGCGTCAGGCAGAGAAAGCATGAGACAAGTTTTATTTGCAAACCATCACAGAGTACAAACTCACCTATTGTAGCAAAATAAAAAAGGTTTCTGATAACAGGGATGGTCAGAGCAGTCTTTTTTAAAGTGCATATATAAAAACATATGTGTGTGTGTATATATATATATTTATATAAACATAATGATTGTCTTAGGAACCCAGTTTCCTAGTTACAAACCTGCACATCCACATCCGAAACAAATAGTAGATTAATCTCCTATTACTTGCCAAGCAAGCCTTGCCCAGAAGAATTGTGCTATATATTGCATCTTTGGAAAACATATCAAGCTGCAGAAAGAGCAAAGGCTATTTGTCAGAGCTCCTGATCCGCCTGGTTTCTAAGCACAGCCTTATGGAGCGGGGCAGCATCAGGTCTAGCAGAATGCTGATATTCAAAAGGTTTTGGGGTGGCTTGGAACATTTCCATGTGCTCAATTCCTCATCCCAGAAGGTCTCCAAATACAGCCAGACCTCTCTGGTCTGGAGGAGCTGAGGCAGGAAACCTCAGAAGATCAGGCTCTCTCAGCTTCTTGCACTTCCTATGCATGGCATATAAATACCATATGGACAGGGTCTTTTGATATTTCTTGCCTTCATTGCAATATCAGGAAGAGATGTTACTGCTCTGCATGGAGATGGGGTCTCATGGTCTGTTCTGTTAAGGCTTTTACTGTTGTCATGTGACAAAGTTCAGCAGTCTGCACTGGGGAAAGTCACTCGTAGTTTATGTGTGTCTGTGGGCAGGAAAAGCAATCATTTCAACTAGTTGTATGAGTGATGTGATTGATATTGCAATGATTCATGTGTTCTACAGACCTTTAAGCATTTCACACCTTCCTTATGTCACACCTCTTGAGAGGTGACCCCATGTCATAACTTTGGGGGAGGCAGAGGGAAGCTTCACTTTCCACTTTCTACACATAATTTGGCAGATCTTGTTGGGACAGCAGAGCCACAGTCTTCTGCTGTTCCCAGTGTGATGAGGGCTGTGTTTTAATATATAGCCTTGACGCTATATGTAGGTATATGCACATGGAGGGTAAAGAAAGGCAGCACGATGTTCAGACCCCTGTCTTTACTCTGGATGCAGCTGGGAAGATGCATGTCTTCTCCCTTGTGAGTGGTTGACCTTTCCTGTTCTGCTAAAGGTTCACTGCATCTTCTGTGCATGCAACACAGGGACCACGAGTTCAAACAGGCACTGTGCAGGGATCCAAAGTCACAAGCCAAGGACCTGTGTTTCCAGAGTGAGTGCCCTGAGACTTCAGCCACCCTGCTGAAGGTGAGTGCTGGTGCTCATACATCTTGTGTGACCAGTTTGATGCTTTTGCAGCTATCTTCTCCTCTCAGTCTGCTCTGGCACGATGCCTGCTTCTGCTAGCACCCCAGAGGTGTCCATGCAGAGGTGAGAATGGGTAAGACAGCAGCTTCTTCAGGTACCACTTCAGCACTCTTAAAAGAAGGAGAACCTACTTTATGCAACACTGGTGGCTTCTGGCAGGAGACAGGAGTCTGTGAGCTCAGTTCAGCCAATATGGTTCTTCACATAATAGCTCAAACAGTGCTTTTCTGGGGATGGAGGAGTAAGGATGTCTGACAGGAACCAACAACTCTGAGCCTGAGCAGGGGTGGGGTGGGTCTGTTGAGAAGCTCAGCTCTGGGCTGTGGTGGCAGCTGGGAGGCCATGCCCCATTTCAGTGCACCGAAGACTTGCTGGGAGTATGAGACTGCAGGACATTAGCTAACCTTCTTCAAATGCAAAGGCAGAAGGCGGCACACACAGATCTAACCACAACACCATTACACTACATGGGTCCCCGTAAACATCCTTTCTGGTTATCTCGCTCTCAGGAATCCAGAGTAACGAAGCCCAGATCATGCTCTGAGGTTTCTGCGCTCTGTGGTCATTGCTGGTTCTCTGGATGTATACAGGGTTCAGGGTGTGGATGCTGGACACTTTACTTCATACTATATTTACTAATAAGATAAACAATAAATACCCACCCAGCAAATCCTGAATAAAGTATTTCAAATAAGTGGATGGCAGAGACTGTGAATTAAGCCAGACAATATAAATTAAATTCTTGAGCTTGGAAGAGCTGATTTAAAGTCTTCTACTGGTTACAATTTTTGCTCTGTCAGCTTCTCTGGCCCTGAATTTTGTCACGGAATGACTCTATTGCTTTAGGCTCCAAAACAAGGCAAACAATTGTGAAGGAAAGGAAAGCTCAGCTGCCTTCCTGACCCACAGTCACTTCTGCTCAGCAAATACAGGCAATTTCAAGTTTGCAGCTTCAGCTGTGTGAGAAAGAGTGTCCCTGACTTAACTCATTGCTCTTTCTGGGTCACATCCAAAGCACACGGAAATTGAAAGGTCTTTTCCTGCTGACTTCAATGGCCCTTGGAACATACCTAGCGTGTCCCCATACTAAAAGTCATTGCACTTGAAGGGTGATTGGGCTGCTGCTGGGCTGCTCTTAATGTACAGGCAGTCTCTGCTCGCTCACAGGCCCTGAAGTTGCTGATGTTGTCATTGTTCACGGAGTCAGAGCCCTCCTCATGCCTTCTCCAGTGCCCCAGCAGACATAGGTTTCAGCAGTGGCTGAGGAGGTTTGAGGGAAGACGCTGTCCAGGGAGGGGTGGCAGGGTTTTGGGCAGCTGCAGGAGGCAGGGAAGTGAGGCTTTCAGGGATGCTGGGGACTGGCAGTGGTCCAGGGGTAAATGACACCTGGGTCCTGGGTAGGGATAAAAGTTAGAAAAGACCAAGCCACCATCCTTTCTCAGTAGCAACAATAGAGACCTATGCTGGAAAGAGGTGGGAGAGGATGTCTCAGCTAAAATTCACCATCTTTTCCCCTTCAGCATAAGCAAAGGAGGCAGTTTGTCACCCCTCAGACACTGATCCTTTCCCTGTGCCTTCAGATAGTTCTTTATTTGTTGAAGGCTGTGACACTCTCCTTTTATTTATAATTCTGTGGAGTCCAAATGGGACTTCAGCTACCCCCGAGTCTTGCCCTTGCACACAGACTTTGCGTCAACATCATTTTCTGCTCTTCACCAGCCACAGCTCTCGGTTCACACTGTCAGTTAGATCCACCTTGAGGTGTTTTGAATCATCACACAGAACAGAGGAGATCCGTGAGTGGTAGAACTAATCAAAAGGGAGATGCTGATGGGGCAAGTTGGTGGCACAAACTGATCCTTAATGTGTATTTCTGATAATTTGAAGTAACAAAGGCAACACTTTCTCTTGTGTTCAGTAATGAAAAACATTTGTACCACCTTTTAGAGTTGAGTGCAAAGCCCAAGAAAGTGTACGAGAGCCACCTGGACAGTGTTCCCACATCCTTAGGGCTGCAAACCTAATCTGTTGCTTTAAGGAGCTGACCTCCACCTTCTTTCACCCTTTCGCAAGGGCACTAGCCAACCGCTGGGAAATAAAATTTCTACGGACTTGTGTAAAGAATTCTGGAATAAGCCTTTCCTCACTTTTTATCTTTTTAGGTTTCAACAAATGTTTCACCTTTGTGTTTGGAAACATGCTTTTGTGAATAAGGGGTCTGTTTCTGGAATCAGGGTTGGTTATGTCCCTGGCAAACTTTCTTTCATGGCACTTTTTTGGGGCCACCAAAGATGAGTAGCTTTTGTGGAAGCAAACACATAATTTATGGCTATAATTAATGAAAAACAATTTTCACAATCTCAAGCACATTTCTCCAAGACTGGGTGATGTTTTCCATGAGTAGCCAAGCTGCTTCATCTACAGAGGAGAAGATCAGCTGTATGGATTTTGTACATATGAATAGTATGCTGACCCCAGCAGCAATCTTTAGAAAAAAACCAAAAAACCAAAAAACAAACAAACAAACAAAAAACCCCAAAAAAACAACGCACCAAAAAACCAAACAAACAGAATTTGGATTAGAGAGGAACTGTAAGGTAGGAATACAGTGAGTTTCCTACTGACCACCTAGGAAAACCAGTCAGATCGTTTGAAGAAATCATTCCTTGTGTGAGGTTATTTAGAAAAACCAGCGGGTATTTTAGCCACTTTAACTCAATGGACTGATTTTTCTTAGGGAGATCACTGAGTCTCATTTCTTTCTTGCCTGCTGCTTCATCCCACACAGGGATGAGAGGCTTATGGTCCTGGCAAAGAAGAATTTATCAGCTAGATTTGAACCAAATTGAAAATCAGTAGTTTGAAGATAGTATGACAACACTGTTGCTTTGGGAAGCAATGCAGTTAATGCCTCTGCTCTGCCAACAGGGTTTCAGTGGCACTGCATGATTTGGTAACTCCGTCAAGGACAAAGAAGCTGTCAAGGGGCACTTGCTGCTAGCAGTTATGTAGAAATAGCTTTGATGACAGCTCTTGTAAGTTTATTCAAACTTCTGGGACCATGGAGGGCACACAAATGGGATAAAACCACACATCTTACAAGGCCTGGACTCACAAAGGCATGTTGGGGTCTGAACTGTGCTGGATTCAACGGCAAGAATAGGTGGGACAAAGCTTGCCTATCTCTAGTTGTATGAAAGAAAGATCATAAAGTGCAAGACTGCATTTACAACCAGTGAGGAAAATTAATTTGAGCTTTTTTAGATGCCAACCTTGGAGTGGAATGAATTATTGTATTGATGTCCCTGCCCGTGGTGGGGGGTTGGAACCAGATGACCTTTCAGGTCCTTCCAACCCAAACCATTCTATGACTGAGTTTTGAAGTGACTAGAGGACAGTCTAGGGTGTTACCCAAGCTTTAAGATCTCACTTTAAAATTACTTGAAATCTATTATTCCTGAGACATCTAAATGTCTTTTTTGTAACAGTCATCTAGTCCTCATAATTCCCACATCAATCACTACCTCATCATCATCTGGAATCTACTGTCCCCCGTGCATTTTTGACAGTCATTAATTATTATTTTGTTCTAGGGTCTGAATTAATACATTGTGGGTAAAAAAGCAATTCTATCTCACAGTGTTTCCGAGGGCTGCGTTGTGCACGTAGCCTGAGGAGCAGTACATCTATCTGTTCCAGCTGAGATAGGGTGGTGGGAGGGATGGGCTCTTTTCTTCTTCCAAGGCAGCACCTCTTTTGCCTCTACAGTAAGGGAAGCTGGCTCCAATCCTAGTGACGCCAGTGAATTATCACCCATCAGGAAACAGGTATCTGTGCTCCAGTCAAAGTTCCTTCAAAAAAGATTAGACTCAGCAGTGTGAGGCTGTGGAAGGCGGAGCAGGACGGAGAGCTGTCAGACCATCTGAAGCAGGATCCATCCACTGATGCTCAGCAAAACAAAGGAACCATGAATCCCTCTAAACCGTAAGTTTGCTCTGAGTCTGGGATCCTGACCATGCTCGTAAACACAGACCTGCCACTTAGTGACACGTAACTACCACGCTGACTCAAATGGCATGTTTATGAGAGCAAACCCAGCAAGTACAGGAAACAATAAAACCCTTTGCCAGCATTGTATTCTGGCTCTGACTCCGTAAATGACCACAGTGCCTGACAAGATCAACCTTGGCGGCATTTTAATGACCCAGCATGTATTGTTCTGCAAGCTATGGATCTCTCCCTCAGCTGAAAAAAAATAAAAATAATCATGTACCTGTATTTTATTTCTGTTTCCCTCCCCCTTACTGCTTCCTTCTCCCTCCCTTCCCATATAGGCAAATTCCCACAAGCGCAGAGCCAAGTCCAACAGCTGTTGTGGCTAACGCTGCCGAGAGCCCTGCGGTTACGGGGCTGGGCTAGCAGTGACCGGACTTGTTCAAATTCCAGCTGCGCCACAGCTTTTCTGGGCAACCTGGAACAAGGCCCCTAACCTGTCTTTGTGAGCGTAAGGCTATTTCCAGGTTTCTCCAAAAAGCTGAGAAGATTCAGTCCTGAATGAACGTGAGGACACTTACGAAGACAGATGAAATCATGTTTCTATTTAAAAATAATCTTGAGGGGCTTTTTTAACTGCGTTGCTCCTGACCAGCTTTCAGGAGCACGGTACTTTTTTTCTTACAAGTTAAGGTTTTTGGACATTAGTTCCTTTTGTAGATCACACCAATTTTCAATAGTTTAAATGTTCAGCTAAGTTTGTAACCCAGTCATGAAGAGAGAAGAACACAGTTTTAGAAAGGAAGTTTCACATAGGGATGAGGAGGTACTTTCCTAAACCATCTGCCATCACTAGGTCTCTCCGGCAGTGTGTGATTCCTGCTGATGCTGGGGACGATCCCACTTTGCTGGTTGCTGTATGAAACAGAGTAAATGAAATCCTCCATCGCAGAACATTTCAGAAAGAAAATCAAGCATGGGATCTTCTCATTCTGTCCCTTCTGGTTTAAACAGAAGTATTTATATTTAGGGCAAGAGTAAGCTTTAACTTCAGCTGTGCTAAACTACTCCGACTCTGGTTACAAGCAAAACAACATTACTCATTTACACCAGATGAGGGGCTGGCCCAGATGTCCACAAGGAACCACTGGAAGCCAAAACAGCCATGCAGCTCCCCAAATCAAATACATAGTTAAGTGGTTACTTATTAAATCTGATTGCAAACTATTCGGCTGGTGTGAAATTTATCTGATGCTACTTCTGCTTGTAAACGTGGGAGCTGAACAGTGCAGCTACCATACATAGGTGGAATTTGCTTTGCAGATTAAGATGCCAAGACTTATATGCATATATACCTGCTTCCATGTGAGCAGGCATCCAGGCTCCCGGGATAATTAGTGGCATTGATGAGGTCTGTTTGGTGGAGTTGAAAACCAGCCCAGCGGAGCAAAGGTAGGTGCCTGCGGCAGGGTGAGATTAACCCCTCTGTGCAATTTGGTAGGGGTGAGAGGCATTTTACTCCACATTTAATACAATTTGAGGCACAACAGGATATCTGACATCCATGGGCGGAGGGCAAGTATGACACAGGGTGGAGAGAAGACCTGTCTGTCGTGGCACGAGACAGGATCCCCTCAGCCACCTTGAGTGGCAGCAGGCACCTTAGTCTGAGAAATTGAATCACAACCTTAAATTTCTGAGAAAGGGAGCAAGGCTGTCCTCTGATCAGGGCTATCTTAAATTTCAGCAGCCGGACGTGCATGAAGCACAAAATATAAAGTGCTAACTCCTTTCTTTACAAGCAACTTTTTTGATGCTTTATACTGGCCTGAAAAAGAAATTTCTATCTAGTGTGAATTTCAGAGACAATGCCAACTAACTCCTTCACATGGCAGAGTTTATTTCATTTATGCTTTTAATTTTGCGCAGAAAAAAAGTACAAATACATCCTCAAAATAATGGGAAATTGTATGAAAACAGACCACAGATCCTCAAGAGACAGCTTACAATTATATGGGACATGACAGAATTTAAAAAACAACACACAGAGCATGTAGAACAAACAAGAAAAAAACTGTCCCTCAGGTCTTACAGATTCAGAGGGGCCATAAACAAAAAGATAATGATATTTAGGTAAGGGGGAGGGAGGTAACACATAGGCTGCCACTACTACTAATTTTCAGGCTTAATGTTTTGTGACTGGTATAACATTGTATTTGGATGCCTTTACCTGTAAAGAAGAAAAATCAAAGGACAACAAAACCACCCTTTGCCATATAGTAGTGTGTGTGTGAAACTGAACTTCAGTGATCTTTAAAGTGCAGCATTTTACCTTTGTTCCCCAGGTGCTAAAAAACCCCAGTGAAACACAGATCTACTAGGAAATAAACTGGCTTTTGAGAAGTAGAGGATCCTCTTGTTTCTGACCTGATAGCAGGAAAAAGCTCTGTTTTGAAACCACAGCAATGAGATCCATCTGTGAACATTGGCTTTCCTTTAGCTACAGTGGGAAGAGTCTGGGTTATTAAACTTAATTCCTGCCTATGTAGGAGTAAATCGTTGCAATTTATACTTCCCTACCCTCAATAATTTTGGGGGTGTTAGTCTCCTTCCCCTATCAGGAAAATATCAGGATCCCATTTTTGTCTTGTCCATGAAACATCCCAAACACACATTAACTTTGATACCCTGCCATTGCAAAATATCCTTAAATTTTCTGTATTAGCTCATAAACTGAACATGCCTTCAGTTTGAGTGCAACTTTCTTTGTAAGGAAAGCACGAAGATAAGCCAGTGGATGGGTAAAACTGATGCTCTGATGGGCACCACATGAAAGTCACAAGGGTGCCCAGAGCTGTGGGTGAGTGCAAACAGGGGTGCAGAGAGGGTGGAGTGGGAAGTATGGAGTTGCAGTATGGTCTAAACCCTCCCATTCTTGGTGGGCTAGGCACACCGTACACTTGGCTGCATTTAGTGAATCCTCCAGAAAGTGGAACCGTATGCAAAAATCCACAGGGGAGACCCAAGTCAGAGGCTAGCATCACTCAATCAGTGGAGATACTTAAACCAGAGTAACAGAATCCTTACAGCCCAAGCTAAAGCAAAACCTTCTGGCAACGGCAGTTGTAGGAGACCTTTGTCTTCTGTACGTCCACAGAATTTTGCAATTTCGGAACTAATACTGCCTCTCTTTAGTGTGTTGGACGTACTGATTGCACTGAAGAATGAAATTCAGCATTCAAAGCCTCTGAAATCAGCCATGTGTTGACAGGAGTTGTGAGTATGTTGGAGGAGAGGATAAAATTCAATAGGATCTTAAAAACTGGAGAAACTCTGGGGGAAAGCTTGGACGCAATTCAATGACAAATGGAGTTCTATACTGTTCAGGACATTTTCATTGCATCTAACTTCAGGCATCTGAAAATTAGGTGTCCGGTTTAGCCATCAGCTAGGACTGTCTGGACATGGGGTGGACACTTTCACTTGATGATACATCCCGCTTATTTTTGGATGACAGGAAACTGGAGATTCTGATCTTTTTTCCATTATCCACTGAACCATTCTAGCTGATAAGTTTAAACAGGAAACTTTCTGATGGTTAAGATTACAGGGATAATTATGAGGCAGGGATAATTAACTGCCTAGGTTGAGACGCTGAGTGAAGATTAGATGATACATGTTCTTCAGAGACAGAGCCGAGTAGATCGTATGTTGCTCATTTGCTGGTTATGATGCCCTGTTACAACATTTAACAACATGCTGTCACTGGCAGCCAGGAACCAGCCTTTTTAAGACCTCATCTGGAGGTAAGTATTCCAACTGAGATATCGCACTGCAGGAGCAACGTGGACCCAATCCTTCCTTTGCCTGGAAAGGACCATCATCCTCTTTGCTGTATTTAACCAAAGCAGACCAGGTCCCTTCCTATATACCATGGGGCAAAAGGCACAAAAAGGTCTGTATACATGCAGCTGAAGTCTCTCTTCCCTGGATGTGATGGGTTATCCTGCCTATAGGGAATTACAGTATGGATGGCACCATGCAAGCTTGAACCAGTGCTCTGGTCCTCTTAGTTCACTTAGCCTAAAGTGCTCTAACCACCAAAATACAGGCTGTAGCAAATTGTGAAAAGCCATGTCAATCCTTCTGGTTTTAACCAGAAGGTCAGGTCAAACTGACATTCAAGGATGGGTCAGGACGCAGGGGCAGCTGAATGGAAAGCATAACTCAGCAGCACAGCCTTTTCAGGTCTCTTTCAAAAAAGGGAGGTCTTAGTTTCAGATCTTATTCCATGGGCTTCTTACACCTCTTTTGTGAAGGTTCCTCAGCAGGTCTGGTCCAAACTGACCTGCCCAGCAACCCCAAAAACATATCTAGAAAATCACGGGCTTAAATATGAATGAAATGCCCTCCTGCTTCTTCATGAACTCCTGAAGGAAACACAAAAAATTACATAAAGCAAGATACTTAATGTGTAGACATCTCAAAGAAGAGGTGACTCCTTCTGTGAAGCGTTAGAGACAGGGAACTTTTCTAATTAAGCATACTTTTAACACCAAAGACAGCGTGGTTACTGCCTTGATGGGTTTCCCACGAGCTACTGTATTGCACATAATAATGAAAAAAGCAGCTCAGAAAAGAAACCTGATACCAGCAACCTCAGTTAAAATCAATAAAGGTTTTTAAGAGCGCTCACTGCCTGTGTATCTGGTGCAGGACACATTTGTTTTTCGCCATCCGAAATGTATTAACTTCTTCTCCCTTGTAAAATATTTAATTCCACTTCATAATGACAGGCAAACCATTATGTAGCAGAAGTGAAAATCCATAAGGTTTGTGTTTAATAAAAAGCCATTTATTCTCTCCAGCTGACCTTTTTAAAAGCATGGCACTTCCCAGAGAAGGGGAAGCAGGGGTTTGGGAACAGGTAATATTAATAAAAAGTGTAATGCAAAATGCAGTCTCTAAGAGGCTAAACCTTTCTATCAGGTTTGGTGCCTTTAGTAACCTGGCAGCTTCTAATTAAATTTTTCTCAGGCAGATAATACAATTGAAAAATGACATAGTAAAGTGGCTATCATTATCATTATCATTGTTATTTGAACATTTTCAAGTGATACTCTAAAACAGTTTACAGAGCGGAGTGTCAAAACACTATGCTCCAGCAAATGATTTGCTGGACCAGAACCTTTATTTCTTCCAGCAAAGATTTTACTGGTTGGATTTTAATACCCAAACATTTGGAAAAATGTCTTTAGAGGATTAGGTGGCTGGAGCTGCTTAAATGCTGTTATGCAAGCTGGGAAAGCCATTGCTTAAAGGGCAAAATTCAACACACACCGTGTCATTTGGGCAGATTATTTCCAGGCAAAAAGTGATAACTTGAGCTGGCATTTATGATAG
Source organism: Falco naumanni (assembly GCF_017639655.2). Lineage (NCBI taxonomy): Eukaryota > Metazoa > Chordata > Aves > Falconiformes > Falconidae > Falco > Falco naumanni. Next base: position 60,373,210 of record NC_054057.1, read on the forward strand.
TGGATTCTGTGATATTGTCCCTCAGGGCTTTATCCAATATTAAAAGCCAAAGGGAAGAGATTTCCCACCCTTTCCCTTGGGAAATTCCCAGTCATCTGGTAGCTGTGATTTTCAGGAAATATATCCTAATCATCAGCCTTACTTTTCCTTCTGTCATTTTTCATCTCCCCACACCTAGTTCTGCTTCAAACAGTATTTCTTTTTCTGTGTCTATCTAGTATGTGTGTATACTGTATTTTCCAAGTTTAATCTGCAATTAACTCTCATAAACTTATGAAAACACAAATGATATTAATATTTTTCATTAAATTTTAGTTCCTGGATTCATGTGATTTTGTAAAAAATATGTTTGGGATTCATTTGTTGCAAGAAAGGCTTGAAAATGCTTCCTGTGAAATATTACAAATCAGAAGGAAAATAAAATAATCCCAATAATATTGCTAAACTAATTAGAAGCCAGAAATTTCTGGGATACTGCATCAAGACTTGTGACAACTTGAGGGCAGTGACCTTGTACTCGCTGCCTACTTTGAGCTGGTACACATCATGTAAAGTTAAATCTCTTCCTTGAGCTGCTCCTGGCTGGAGGTGATCACTGAAGTCAATAGGGTTGTATCTACAATGCACTCTTCACAGCTGTCTTAGGTAAAACAGATGATCCCTTTTTCAGCCTTTCTGCCCATTACTTTATCAGTCCATAAATACAAATAAATTGTGAAAAACCTTCTTCACAGTAATATCTACACTTCACATGACTAATGTTGGTGGTCTTGATGAATTGGGTTCTTCAGTGCTGCAGTCACCTGAGATACCCTTCTTCCTCTACCCCTTCTTGCATATATCAAGCTAATTTAAATGTTCAGTTGAGCCCATTTGTTCACTATTTTGTCTCCTCCAGAATTTCAAGTCTTTCTCTATGTATGAAATGCCTGCAAGTACTGCTGTGGTGTGGGATCATTTACCCACAGAAGGTATATCTTTGCAGCATGACACAGCACTGGATAGAAATATCAAAGCTAAAATGGTAGCAAATCAACTACCTGTGTCCCAAAAGTTTTATAATTGGACAAAAATGAGACTATTCAGAGCTAGCTAAAATACTTTCCTACCGCTGTGACCTCTGGTACAAGCACAAGGAGAAAGCAAGGTCTAGATGACCTCGAGGAGATTTCCCCCTCTATCTTTGCCAGCTCCAGTTTCAAAAGACATGGTGAGATGTGGAGTTACCATAATCCCCTGGGAGTCCCACATGATAGAGACATTTCACGGTTTTGTGGGAATGGGAAAAAAATGAAAATGTCCAGGACTATCCAGCCCTTTTGGAAAGATACAAAATTCCCTGGCTCACAGTCAGAGCCTGAGATAAGCCATAAGGCTTTATTTAGCTCTGGCTGTGCCTGTATTAGCAACAGCCGCACTTGCCAAGACGCAAGTAGTCTATGTTGAAGCACCTCAAAGCATGGCCAAGGCATGCAGCAGAGAGCAGATACGAGTACAGACCTCTTGCTTTGTGTCTTGGGTTTGGCTGGGAAGGAGTAAATTTTCTTGCTAGTAGTTTGCACAGTTCTGTGTTTTGGATTTTGGATGAGAATAATGTGGATAGCACACTGATGGTTTAGCTGCTGCTGAGCAGCGCTTACACTAAGTCAAGGACTTTTCAGCTTCTCACGGCCTGCCAGCGAGCAGGCTGGGGGGCACAAGGAGCTGGGATGGGACTCAGCTGGGACAGCTGACCCCAGTTGGCCAAAGGGATGTTCCATAACATATGATGCCCCATGCTGAACTGTAAAACTGGGGGGAGCTGGCCAGGGAGAGCCCACTGCTGGGGGGCTGGCCAGGCATTGGTCAGCAGGTGGTCAGCAATTGCATTGTGCATCCCTTGGTTTGCATGCTCTGTTATCATTGTTAGCATTTTCCCTTCCTTTTCTAGTCCTATCAAACTGTTTTTTTACCTCAACCCATGAGTTTTACCTTTCTTCTAATTCTCCCCATCCCACTGAGGGGGGGAGCGAGTGAATGCTGTGGTGTTTAGCTGCCTGCCAGCTTAAACCATGGCATTTAAATTTTTTTGTTTTGTTTTGTTTTGTTTTTTTTACAAACAAATATAGAAAACCATCTTCCTATCACAAACATGTTAGCCCAGGTTCATCTCCCTTAATTAACACACTGAAGCCAATGGTCTGATGGAACTCATGTCTATCAACATGTTTGATTGACAGGAGGACATGACTTATTTTGACACACCTCAGGAGAGGACGAAGCACACTTTGGAAGGGCTGATTTCTCCACTGTATGCACAGGGATCACGAGTGACTAACCCGTGACCTTACTGGCCATCTGCTAGAGGATTTGCACCGTTGGCATGTGGGGGTCCCCTGCCTTCCCAGGCTGTGTGGGAGGGTATGTACCTGTGGCATAGGGGTAACAAACATCAGCCTGGCCCAGCTCCCGTCTCAGTGTGAGCCACGGTCACTTCACGCCTGCCCTTGCTCAGTCACACCAGTCCTGGCCTCAGACCACTTCCCACGCTCCCCAGGTGGCATCTTCCCCTGCTCCCACCTTCTGCTTGCTGCCTTTTTGCCCACATCAGGCCCAGCTCTGCCATTTTCAGCTGCCTCATATTATGCCCCAGCATCCTCTTGAAGATTGCCCTTCCCATTTTTTCTTTTTCTTATTATTGCAGACTTTTTCTTTTTTCCCTTCACCTCCTGTTATTCTATGGATCTCTCTAGTTTGAGAGGATATGATGTCATCGTAGGTATTTATATTTGTTCTCTGAGTTGAAATTCATAAGCAGATATCCTGAAGTAATGCTGTCTGTGGTTACAGCAGGACAGGAGCAAGAGAGGTGCTTTGCTGAAGATGTTAAGTTGTATACCAAAAAAAAAAAAATATCCTAAAAAAAATATTTAAGGACAGAAGACTGTAACTGCCTCCTCCTGTCTGTTGCTATACATTCTGCCATTAACTATGTCCACCTCCTCAGTTAAGTGGTAGATTTCTTTTTAGTTTATTTTCACATCCCCTCTGAAAGCTCTCTAAGCTCACCAGCTTGTGAAAGTCCCTCCAGAACTTCAGTTGCAAAGATCTTTATTTGGTGAGGGCTTCTCCTTGACAGCTGCTTTTTGAAATGTGTCCTCCAGCAAGTTATGTGCTTTATACAGAGTTCACTCTTCTGATATTCCTGTGGGTTAAAATGCAAGTAAAAATACACTAGAAAATGGGTCTCAAGGGACTCTCAAGAAGCCATTTACTTTGTCTCCTGAGAAGGGAACAGTTAAGTTAGCACTTGTCATCAATAAATTTCTGCAAACCTACTACTGACTATCTGCTCTACTGTTTCATTATTTTTATGATTAAAAAAATTCCATTAGCAAAATCAAACCCCACCCCCAATCTCTAAATTTACTTTCTCTGACTGAAGTTGAAGACCAAGGTCTCTTATCCTGTCCTTACTGGGGAGGGAGCTTCATTTGTTTTCTTTATGTGCTACTGTCTCCAGATTAGAAAAGAGGTATCATGTTTCCCTTCTGTTTATTTTTCCCTGGACTTAGAAAAAAAATAAATACAAAATCTGGTCACTGGAAAGGAAAGGTATCAATCCCAGGGGGAAAAACACTTGTACTTTCCCTCTTACTGAAAAACCATTTCTCAAATAATAAACAGACTGTGAAGCACTAAGTCAAAGGTCTCTGTCATCAAACTTGAAATTTCCTCATTGAATGAAACTGATTTTTGTTGATCTGAGGCTGTGTCCCTAAAAACATATTCACCAATATCAGGCACACTCTTACCCTCCGTTTCTTCTGGTTGAGTTTTACCAGTTGTTCCTTTCTTTTCCTGGAGCTGATATTACAGGGGTTCCCCACAGGCTGCTCACGTTCCTGCCCCCACTGCTGCTCAACATGCCCCCCAAAAAAGCAGCAACCTTCGAGGTTTCCCAGGGCTGAACATCAGCCTGCTTTCAGCACTGCTGGTGCACGCGTCGGCACAGTGCTTGTTGAGAAAATACTCAACACGCTGCTTTTGCAAAGTGAACACTGAAAAACTATTTCAAAGTAACGGCATGCGGAATTTATGGTTTTGGCATGAAAAGTAACAAATAATCTTGAAAATGTTTGACGTTTTAAGCTGTGTTACAATAAATTTATCAGAAGTGCATAAAAAGATCATATTGAGATGAAGCAGAGTTAGAATTCATGTGCATGTTAGATTTTTTGTAATAATTTATTCCTGTGTAAGAGAACCTGATTGCACCAAACCCTGTCTGTTGGTTGTTTTTTTTTTAACAAAAAACATTCTGATGCAAGGACTCTGAAAAATCATTTTTTACTCTCATAAGTCCCCAGCATTACTTGACCCTTATATAATTCCCTTTTTCTTTCTGCTCTCACTTGTTCAAAATTAGCAGCTTTTAAAGTCTTTCACCCACATTCACATGCTTATGCTTGGCTGTCAGGAAACTGTTCTTTTTATACCCCAGTGGTATGTTGTCCATGTACCAGGTATCCTATCCTCACTTGTCCAAATGGCTGTCTCCTCATTGCCCTTCTATCCTTGGACCTTTGCTTGACATTCCCATGCAAAGGGATTTGGCCTCCTTCCACTTGTTTTCACATGCTTTATTGGGTCATTACGCTTTCTTATCCTATTTTCTCCTTCCTCCTCTTATAATATTAGGAATGTGCCTACTCTGAAATATATATTTATCAAGTCTAGATTAAAGGTGACCTTTGAAAATTGAAAGATTCATTCCATCGAATTTGTTCTACTCATGGATCATATAGATCATCAGCATAGCCAGCTGAAGTGTTTTAAACCTGAATAAGAACATACCAGTTTGCACAAAGGCCAGGCTAAGAATAGATCCTGAGTCTGACCCCATCAAGAATAGTTAAAAGGATTTAATTTTTTATGCTTCACATGGGGTAAGATTAGTTTCATCTAAACCCAGAGGTTAGCTCATAGGTAAAAAAGGCTGAATTTGGGGATTTGCATGTAGGTGCCCTGGGGGATTTCATCTGGCCTTCAGCTGCGGCTCCAGCTGTCAGAGTTCTCCCAAAAGTCTTTTGGGCATCTCTGATACGCTCAGGCTTTTCAACTGGCACTACAGACCTATGACCACCCATCTGAGTCCAGCCTTAGCTTATATTTAAGCTCCAAGGAAGTCATGGCTTTGACTTAACAGCCCAAACGTAGGTGACTAGTGCCATCACAAGTGTGAAAGGTGTCCTGTCAGGTCTTTAGGTATGGCTCCAGAAAGGCACACGTTTCAGCCTGAAATAAAATTCTGTATTTCAGCTAGAAAGTATATTTTCTGGCTTGCTCTGACTGAGCTCCCCTGCGATGTGTGTGGCAAGCTGGTGGTGTTTAGTTCTCTTGCGATAAAGTGATGTGCCCCTTAAGGCTGCAGTCAATCTTGCTGATATAAATGTGTCTTAGGTTTGATAAAGCATCCTGTATGGGTGCTTGTCCCAAAGCTTCAAACAGTGTATTAGACAGATCTCTCAGGCCAAAGCTTCTTAGAAACATTTTCTACTATAGGCACCATGTAGAAAGCAGATGATGAAGGGAGGCAAAGATCAGTGTTAATGGTGCAATCATTGGTGAACTGACCTCAAAAAGATACAGGTTTGACACTGATGATAAAATAGAGCCCTAAACTATGGAGAAAAATTATGGCCACAAACTTAAACTCTCTTTTTATTTTTTCATATTTTTTTAACTTTCAATAAACTGACCATTTTTGTGAAATTATATGGTTTTATTTTTAAATGCTGAGAAAAATAAAGGTAGGCTAGATTTCTGAACCTGGTATCTCAGCAACAGAATGCCTGGGAAATGCAATTCATTTACACCATTCCCATGCCTTGAGAGGTAATGTGAGGAAAAGAAAGGTTATTATTATAGTTAGACAGGATTATCTAAGATGACACAAAAAGGGCCCTTAATTATGAGTCGCTTTAGTCAAATAATCATTTCCAGTCATTAAAAAATTGAAGGAGAGGACAAAGTACAAAACTTAGTCCCAAGGATTCAGATATCAGCAATTTCTTCATACCGGAGGGAGCAGGAGCAGCTAAGGTGCTGAAACATCATCCTCACAGTCATAGGAAAAGCAGATGATTTTGTGAAGATTTGCATCAGATGAGCTCGACAGATTTCCCAACACGGAAGTTTACCGAAGAAATAACATGCCATTTATCTTTCTTAATTATAAAGGTGCAGGAAGGAGCCCACAAATACCACCCTTCTCTTTTGGTGGAGCCCTGTGGCTCTCTCGCCGAGTGTGGCTACTGTGCTCTGGCATGGAGACTAAAAGGTGAGGAATTGCTGGGGAAATGGGTGTTTCTGGCAGCTGTGAGGAGGTGGCTGAAGGAATTTGTTTTTACAGGGACTCACAAGGAACTTTAATGTGTGAGCTACTTCTCCCAGGGATGTAATGGGAATTTGTGGCAATAAAATGTGGCCTCAGGAGGGCTATTCAGATTTTATTAGCTTTTGTGGAAAGATTAAAAATTCATCTAAAGACCATCCCACTATTGCTTTTTAATCATCCTACCCCCCGGGCTGCTTGGCCAGCATTCCTGAGAAGAATGCTGTAGTGCGGGCAGGTGATGCTTTTAGACTTTCCATGGGTCACAATGATTCTGTCTCTCCTCCTCCTTCCCTCCCCTCTATCCCAATCACCTTTCCTCCCTCCTAACACACAAACACATGCACACACAGAGCTCTTGGTTGTGCACAGGACTTTCTGTGCTAATAAGACTGCTCACCTGTCTCGTTTAAAGGTCCTGAACCAGAAGCAGGCAATGTCAGGGTTAAAATACAACCAAGAACACATCTAAAACCCCCTATTTACTCTAGGAAGAAATTAGTTGCTTAAACACATTTTACTCCACTCAGACTCCATCTGTCACTGATGACAGACCTTCTCTTTTTCCAAACCAGCCCCTTCTATCAAAGTCTTACAGAAAAAAGTCAGAGGTTCTTTGGCTGTCTGCTTAGCCTTAGTGAAAGGCACATTAGCAATGCGGAGGCTTCTTCCCATGTCACGTCAGTATGTTTTCTGCTTCAGTGCATGGCAGAGAGCTACTAATTCAAGCATTTCATGTCTGTGTGGGTACGCGCTACTTTCTTGCTTGGCAGAAGCCAAATGGATCCCTGTGATGTGGGAATAGGATGCCAACTCCTTGGCTCATGTTATTGGCACCAGTACTTGCCTATGGCACAGAGAGGGAGAGCTGCTGTTGTGTTTCTGCAAAATGAGGATGTTTTGGCTAAAACCAAGAGGGTAAGTGATGCTTAACTGCACAGGCTCAACAGCCTTCTAAAGACACCTGCTCACCAGTGCATTCCATCAAAGAGCAGCTCGTTTTGATAGAAGGCTGCTGTTGTGTCTTCCTACAGGCTGGAGTTTCATCAGTTCTTTAAGGTTAGTAATTTGTTTTGTCAAGGCTGGGAAGCCTCCAAAGAAAATGAGTGACATGCAGGATGCAGTCGTGGCAGCTCTGGGATTTTAGTTTTCTGCCTGAGTCTATAGGAAAGCAATATTCTAGAAAAACTTCTCTGCTGAGGCATAAAGCCAAATCGCCATGTGGCTGTGCATGTAGAAGGTTCATTGGATCTTTTCCTCTTGACCGTTAAGTGATCTGATGGTAGGAACAGCATTCAGCCTCTGACATCTGTGTTCATACCAGACAAGGGACTCTGAGTGATTTGTTGGACTGGGAGCTCAGAAAGGAGAGCAGAGAAAGATCTCAGTGTTTGTACGGGGCCTACAGAAATAAACTCCTTTTGACTAGGGTTATACAGCAAAACAAAATGAAGAAAATTAAATAAGGCATTTTATTTAGAGGTCTGATGTGACTTATGAGAACCTAAACTGGTGTTGCCTAGCTTGAAACATTTCACAGTTTGAAAATAAACATAAAATTCTACAAATCCCCCTGCTAAATGGCAAGTGGAATACATCTCTGGCTTGCTTTCAGCAGCATTAAGGGGCGGGGGGTGGGTGGGGTGGGGAGGGGGGAGCGGGGGAGCATAAACTTTGTCTTTATTTGCTTTGGCAAGTCGCCTGTAATGTTACTGACGTGCTGTTGCAGAATGGATTTGTTCCAGCTCACGTTTCAGGTGTGGAGGAGCCAGTTCCCTTGGTAAGTTCCCCAAATGACAAGCTCCGGTCACTCCATCCATGGCTCTGAGGAAACAGCTAGGTTGACATGACCTCAGCAAGGTCTCAAGGTGGCCACTTCCACAGTCTCCCAGCTAGAAAGTTTTTCAAGGCCTTCACACCAGATCACCATGTGGGGTCCTTTTGATGTCTGCTATGCCCAAGTGTCCATCTGAACTCCTTCAGCCCTTGTCAGTGAAGGAGGAGAATGAACCGTTTCTCAGACCATACCAGAGTTGCTACCTGAAACAGACCAGTTCTGATGTATCTGTAAGTATCTGACAACAGCAGCCATCAGACCTTTCTTTCTCCAACCCAGACATTTTAGGTACCGCTGCTCTCATCACCCTGTAGCGAATGGCAGGGTAGGAGCCCAAGGCAGTTACCTAACGGTGTTACGTTTCGGCACCATAGGGTACCCAAATAAACCTCCTGCCATCATTCCAAAAGGCAACAGGTTTCCCTGTGTCACATTTAGCCTCATGTGGGTGTCTTGGGGTTGAGTCTGCTCCAGCCTGGACACTGAAGCCTGGGCACTAGAGCTCCACGGACTCTAGCTGACAGTCAGTGGGCAAGGAGATGCCTACGTGTTGAAGCTGAATTTAGGAGACTCAGTCTGTGAGCTGAACACTGTCCCTAAAGTTGCATGCGATAAATGCTCTCTCCTTGGACAAAAGGGCTGAGCCATATCTCATCTAACAGTAGACATGTTCATTTTAGACACCCACATCTCAAGCTGTTAGCCCGGGCTTTGAGCTAATGGAAGATTACACTTTTTCAAAGGATTTTAAGAGCTCAATTTAGTTGCACACCTACGGGCATCTTGAGTCAACTGAGACGCTTGAGGGCATCTGATACATCTACACAAGTCTGCCAGATGCAACATAACAACTGCAAGAGACTTGTGTCTTGCTGGAGCTGCAGCTGGAGATAAAGTAAAATTATTTCAGACATCTCAAATTCCATTAGACACTTGAACTAGCCCCTCGATGCCTTTGAGGGAGGAAGATGAACTGCTCTCTAAAGGCACGATTCACCTGCATAAATGTTGGCATCTAGTCCTATTGGAGACCACCTGGGGTTTTAAGGCATCTGCGCAGGTAGGACACAGGACACACAGGAGAGCTGGTCCTTCTCTGGAACAAGCGGCCAGTGGCTGAGGCTGGGGGTAGCCAAAGCGCAGCAGACAGCTGTGTTTGCACAACTGCAGCCCACCAGAAGTGCCTGTTTGTAAGGAGAGCCTTGGGTGACCAGCACCAGTGCTGATTCACGTTTGCTCAGGTGAATCACAGCCCTGATTTTTCCAGGTTCCAGGAGGTGAGCTCTCCTTGCCCTCCCGTGAAATTCAGCAGCTCTCACCCATCTTTTCCCCACTCCTGTGACCCACATGCTTCCCAGAACAGACACCAGCCCCCCACCATCCCTGAGCTAGTCCTTCATGAAGCTTAGGGCCATACCTCTGACACCTGGGGAACCACTGCTTGAAAGGAACATTAACCCTTTGCAGACAAAGCAATGCACTGACTGATGTCTCCTCTGGAGAGCCCAGGAAAGGTGAAGACTTCATTCCTGTGCAGTGCATGGTGGAGACCAACCAGGCTGATGTCTCCACTTGCCTCCTGCTGAAGGAGCTGCCTGCTTCTTCCCTCTGGCTGGGCTGGGACCGATTCAGAGCAGTCATACTAGCTGGCAGAGGTTTTGCTGACCGCAGAAGCTGTCTCACTTTCATTCCGGAAAGCTTGTTATTCTTTGCCCGGTCCTGTCTGGGATGGATTCCCTCACTTTCACTTGTCTGTCTCTTCTAAGGTGCATTTGCAGCTCAGGAATAAGGTGAGGGCAAAGGGAGGGAGCAGAGGCACAAGCATATTAAATTAGGTAAGATACAGATAACTCCCAAAGGGCTGATGGGTCAGTGAAAGAAGACTTCAGCTTTGGGAGTAGGATTTTATTTTTCCCCTTGTGGTTTTGGCTGCGAAGCGAAGTGGAGTTGGAGATGGAAGTTGGCTTTTAGCATTGGTATGCTTTGTAATTCACTACCAAATGGCAGAAGGGGACATTTTTTTTCTTTTTTTGCCCCTCCTTCTTCTTTTTGATTTTTTTTTTTTTTTCCCTACAGGGGCAAATGGTATTGGTTTAAGCCTCCTGCAAAGCCCTGGGATCTCCCTCCCTGTTTTGATTAGTGTGTCCCCCCTCCCCCACCCCCCACCTATCTTGCTCTACATAATTATGTAGAACCACATCCATTTTTAGCTGTGCTGCACATTCCCTTTGCTTCCAGTTATGCATTTTGGTGGCATCTATGACAACCTAAATATGTAACATTGATAAGACTTTTTTGCATTTGAAAACCTGGATCTCCTGGTACACTGCGCTTTAGTTGTCATCATACTTTATTTGATCTTCAGAATTTGCTTCTGCAGAAACTTTTAAATGGAGCTGGTCAAAGGTCCACAATTACGATACCTTGAAGTTCTGGGTCTTCATTGGGTGGGTTTGTAAATATTTCTAATAATCAGTTGAACCTGGAAATGTATTTGCATAAAGAATCATGTAAGAAATTACTAATGGAGATTTGTAATTTGCTATCTGAAGAACCTGTAATTATTTCTATTTCCTTCTTGGGAAAAAATAAAGATTAGTCATAGATACACAGGGAGAGGAATCAACCACCGGAACAGGCTGTTACCAGAAGTGTATGTTTTCCCTCTCTTTGTGGCTTTTGTTGAAAATATATGATTTGTTTAAGTTATTAGGCTTAAAGCAAGGTAACAAGTGAAATCCCAAAGACTCTATTACACAAGGTGTAAGGTTGTACACAGTAAGAATTACTTCTTGGCCTGAAAATCTTTAAAAACATTTAAATACTGTTTTGACCTAAATGAAATTTGTTTCTTTATATAACGACCTTCCATCCAGGACACAAAATGCATGTCTTCTGTAAATTCTTGATCAGAAAAGTCCTGAAGCCTGCTGTGTTGACCTTAGCAGACACCTCATCTGCGAATTGTTTTTCCAGCAGACAGAAGAAACTTTTTTCCTGTTTGTCTCCATCAGGAACAGAAACCTTCAGAGGCCTATGAGTTAGTTACATAATCCTAGCTATTTTTCTAGCTATAGCAAAACAGAATGAAAATTTCAAAATGTGGCTCATGACTCCAGCCTTCCCTCAGGAAGGCCTGGCACATGCAGGTATCCATATATGCCTGTTTCTTACACAGGATGACAAATAACTGCCTTAAACTAGAGGGTGGACTTCCACAAGCTATGATTTAGAGAAACTAACCCAACACTCGGTACCCAGTAGGCCCAGTTCTAGGAGGGGTATCAAGGTAGTTACCTGCCAGCATGGCAGCTCCCATAGCCAGGGGTGAACCAGAAAGTGATGCAGCTACTATTTCCATCTGCTGGCACCTGAGCTGACAGACAGAATGACCTCTAGAGCATCATTTACCTGTCAGGTACAGCCTTCGGGACACACTCAAACCAAGGCTCAAAGTCCTGATTTGGAATCCAGAGTGGGGAGGCTGTATATCTTATAGGACCTTCCTACTGAGGCCACCAGATGACTGGGTTTATATATCCCTCCATGCCAGTCTGCCACATCCTGACCTATTCTAGCCTACCATTATGAAGTGTAGCACAAGTCACAGTGGTCCCTATTATGAAATATGGAAGTGCTCTGCTGAACTGCAATTTTGTTAGCAAGTCATTGAACACATGGTCGGGAAGGTGCAGCTGTTCCTGGTATAGAAATAAACCCAGAATCTGGATAGAGCCCATCAGTATATGTGACTGCAGGAAAATAAGACAGGAAGAATACCGAGAACTGCAAATTCTCAAGTCAAATGGGGATGGCATTTGACTTGAAAATGATGTACTTAAATTTAGACATCTAAATGTAGGAGTGTAAATGTACCACTGGTGTTTAACCTCCTACCAACAGTCAAAGAAGAAGCAGTCCGTCTTATCAAGAGGAGACTCAATTCAGCTGCCCACAGGTAAGCACCTAGTGTTACACGAGACACCCAAGTGTATTCAAGACATCCATCTGTGGGTAGCAGATGGGAAATAGGATTTATGGGAAGCCCTCCGCCTCTTGGAGTAGCAGCTATAGGCTAAGTGGGGCAACCGTGACCCTTGTTAATAGCATGAGGCTCCAATATCAGGGCAACTGAATTGTTTCCAGAGTCCAAAAGGTAATTCAGTTCACCTTGAAGTAAACACCTGAGGTACAGTGCAAGTTCCTGAGTACAGGTTTCTAGTGCATTTGAGACATCCTAGGGCAGCAGAGGCATCTTTCTGGCCAGGCAGCCATTACCACAGAACTTGTAGAAAATGTGTTTCTCTCCAAAATGATAAATAGAAACCAAGCAAGATACTCAAACTCATGGATGGGTGTATAGTACTGAAAACCTATACTGAAGGAAATTAATGACCTCCAAAAGACTGTTCCTAAAGCAGACATGGGTCTGCTTTAATTTTAATGACCATTCAGGCATGTAACTTGGTGACTGACTTGATTTTCTCACTATTTTCAGATGTTAATCTTGGGGAATAAACTCTCATGGGCTAAGAAAAGGGGAGAGCCAGAAGACCTAAGAGCACCTCTCCACCTTGGAACCATCTTAGCTGGATCTGCAGGTGCCACCACCTGATGTCACTCTGTGGACATGTCACAGACCAGGGGGCGTAGGAAACCCATCTGCAAAGCAGAAGTCAGAGGGTACGTGCATCATTTAGTTGGCTGACGGCAGCTGGAGCTGCATGGATGTACATTGGCCTCTGGTAGAGTTGTTCTCCATCAGCAAGGGGGTGCAGCTGACTTTGTACAGCACAAGTGCCTGGCTTTGTACACTGCGAGAACGTGAGAGATTACGTCTTCCCCCTACCCCTCTCACGGCTATTGAATATGCCATTTCAGAACTCCTTTGGCCTTTTGTTGTCTTGATTGAAGGTACGAGAGCGGTGAAAGAGGATTGTTCGGGGTTGCACAGTGGAACAGATTCATTGTGCCTTGCTCACAGATATGCAGTGCTGCCCAGAGATGGAATGATAAGGCATGGACCACACAGAAGAACTTGCATTTTCTGTTTTGTTTGTATTATTACAGTATATTCCAATTAATAGGTCCCCTAGTAAATGTCACCCTCCCTCACCTGGCAAGATTTCCTGGGAACAGACTCAGTATGAGTCATTTCATTGCCTTGAAACAATGAATAAAGAATAAACAGCACATCTAATCCACAGAAAGGGCATGTTAAAGGGGATGGCTTAACAAGCTAAGCAACAGATTTAAGATGTGTAGACTCACTGGAACCATAGCACTGAATTCATGTAGTGTCATTAGTTCTGTTCAACGTTTACCCCCCCCACCTTTTTTTTTTCCCCTTCTCTTTTCTTTCTTCTAAGGGTTAAACCAAAGGAATATCAGCATGCTGTAATACACTGAAGTATTTTGGCCTGCTTTACAATCCTAATTCCTGATTGCTCCGGATGAATCTTGAAAAGCACCAAACATATTTCATATAAGAGGGAATTTACCCTGTTGTCCTTGGACATACTTTTCTTCCTTCCTATTGTTATGGTCAGGACAGCCTGGATTTCAACACCAGTTGATATGACCTTTGGGTGTGTAATTTGCTGAGTGCTTTGGGATCACAAGGGATGAAGGGCTCCTTTTAAACGCAAACTTTTTATTATTAGCTCCTGTGAATAGACTGCAGGCAACAGGTGTGAATTGATGCATGCTTAGCTAAGACTTCCTGCTGTGCTTGCCTTGGCCATCCCTGCCTGGCCTCCAAGCATTGTCACTGCTTCCAAAGCTCAGGCTTACCTCCACAAATACTTCCATCCTTCCTACAATGGCTATTTTTAAAGGCATTACTAAAATGGAATGACACCCTAAGGATTCCCCGTAGCCCCTAGGGATCAGCAGATACAAAGAGGAAATCATACTTCAGGGCTTTTCAACCTGGCGTTTGTGGATTCCTGATGTCCCACTGACGACCCGGAAGGGATCTATGCAGTATAACTCAAGCCCACAGTCAATAAGCAGGTGTCTTCATCTGCAGCAGAAAATGTTTAAGCATCCAAAATAATGCAAAAAACCCCACCTCACAAACAGTAAAGACAAAACTGAAAACTACTGTCTGGGTGAGGACTTTAAGCAATAAAAACAAATCCAAAGGGTACCAGCCATCCACTGTAAATTCAGTCTTCCACCTTGCTGCAAATGTCCTGTGACCTTAAGCAACATACCTCTTCTTTGCCTGTTAATAACATTTTACCTGTTCTTTGTCCATGGGGATGAGAGTTCAGTTCTTACTCTGTATGTAGTATGGTGCCATTATTAATTGATTGATTAATAGTGGGTGATAAGACCTACTTATTAGTAGGTCTGGGGAAGTTCTATTCTAGTTTGGTATTGGGTTTGGGTTTTTTGTTTTGGTTTTTTTTTTCTTTCTTTTAAGTAGTTGGAAACCTCCTTTGAAACTCCATTGCTACCTCCTGCCCTCTGCTGCTGGTAATTACAGTGTGATAGCATCAGAGTTAAATGGCATAGGTGGGCAGGCACGGAGAAACAATCCCAGGACCAGTGACTGTGGAGAGCTGACCTGGGAGAGGTGGCAAGTCATTCCCAGTCATTACTCCATGGGAGCCAAGGGATGAGAAAAAAATGGAGTCTTGCAGGCTGAGCCAAGTAGGAGCTGAAACTGTTTGGTGGAGGCAGGTATTTCCCTTGGGGCAAAGCCACTTGTTCTGGAAGAATGGGCAAAGTGCTGTTTCTGGCTACCTAAAGGCATCGCTAGGTGCCAGAGCTTGTCTTTGCTAGTAACTACAAGTTATTTTCCACTTATCCAAAAATCCTCTCTTAGCTTTTCTGAGAGATATATGATTAGCCTTGCTCAGGATCTCTCCTGCTTCCCCCATCACATCCCACACCTGGGTTTCTGTAGTTCTTAGTCCTTGTTATTTAATGCGGGTGCATGAGAAAAAAAGAGGATATTTCTGACCAGAATTAAAGCTGACGTAAATAACCAGTGATAGGGCATATATACTAGTGTTTGCTGAGGATTTACATACCCTTCAGAATGAGGATGGGTGAACATGACAAGCATCAGCAGTCAAGTTTGTTTTTTTTTTGTTTTTGGTTTTTTTTTTTGTGCCTAAACACATCCTGGAGTAACATGGGATTGGTCAAAATCAGTGTCCTAGTGCTGGTAAATCAAGGATGGAATAATTCTTCTGATCAGATGATAATTCATTCTCCTGCCAACACTTTCAGAAAAAAACTTGAATTTTTCTCTAAAAGGTTTGCTATGACTGCATCCCATTATTCCCAGCTTTGCCACCACACCACCACAGAGAACTGTACCCTGGGTATCCCATCCACAGGTACAAAATTGCCCCTTCATACCAGGTTAGCAGTCTAAAAAAAAAAAATAATTCTAGTTATTAATGCATCCACTACTTGATCCTTACTTATAGCTAGGTTGCAATAAAACCCTTCACATGATCAATGAGAGAGGAAAAAATAATTAACTATTTTAGATCAAGTCACTGCCAGAGAAACAGGGGGAGTAAAGAGCCAGAAAGCAAATGGAACAGAAAAAGGTACAGAAAATTATCAGTTTGGGCAGAAGAGTAAGGAACAAATAATATATGAAGGAACTGGGGAAATTACAAGGAAAAAAGCTACTTGAACTCAGAAGTACATCAGTGAAGACTCAGGTTTATTATTGTTATAAAATCCCAATAATGATAGCACAAAAAAAGAATAAGAGAATAATGCAAGTCCACGATGATGGAACATGTTAAATTTTAATAAGATGCATTAAATAAAAAAGTTTAATGGGCAAGGCTACAATTACAGTGAACACGCGACTGTTCTACAACAAGACCTAAAGCCCATTGAAATGAGTGGAAAGACTCCCACTGTTTTCAGATGACTGTGGAACAAGCTTGTGCTTCTTTAAATAATAAACACAAGAGCAATTAGCCAGGGCCTTAAATGGAGGTCCTTTAGTGCTGAGGTCCTGCTTTCCAGCTGACAAATAGCCACCTTTTCAGTGGTTTACTGGATTTCAGGTTAAGTGCTACTGGGTGTTTACTTCTTGATTTGAAAGGTTATTAACCACCCGTGCTACTTAACACTCATTCGTTCTGAGGAAATTGCAAGAAAAAAGCCTAGAAACTGAAATGAGACAGCTAGAGAGGTGAAACTTCAGGGACTGGCTCACAGATGCAGCAAGCAAAGGTCTTCTCCTGCCTGCAACATATCCAGACACGACCTTTCCCTCAGAGAGAAAATGTGCTGACTGTGGTCGTCATGCACAGGAAAAATAAACTACTCTTGTTTCCATAAATATAAAAAATAATAGGCAGGATGCAACCAAATGTTCCAGCCTTCAAAGATGTGCATGATAGGCTGAAATTTATAGATGCAATTTTTTCTTAAGATCAAGTTTTGCCCTGGATACTTAGCTGGAGGTTGGTTTTAGGATGTATTTGTGTTTGCTCCTCTGAAATTGCAAAAGCACGATGAGTAATAGCAGACGGTCAGCACAGGTTGCTTTCTTCAAAGGCTCCAGTGGGTAATGGAAGCAGTTGATGTGGGAAGAGCTGTATGTGTTCTCTGATATGACTGGGTTTGCACTCCTACAGAAGCCGTCAGGATTTGGACTTGGGTGATATTTCCAGGTACAGTGGAGAAATGGGAAATTACATCTTCCCTTTATGGGACCGTTCTCTTTTGCTATGAAAAATTCTGAAGTGATGGGGACTTGCTGGGATAAATTAACAGTTCGGAAACTGTTGAGGTAACAGGGCAAAGGTTAGATTTCACAATGATGAAGATATAGCTCTGTTTTACCCAGACGCATCTTGGAGTGCTTTGTTGATATAATCTGTGACCGAGAAAAAGAGATGAGGGGTTCTGAAGGTTTCAACCTGATTAATTTGGGCTAGTGGGACCGTAGGCAAGGAGCAAAACCAAGAACAGCTCACAGATACAAGCTGAAATTTATGCTGAGTCCCCGACTTATTTGGTACAATCACGCATCTTGTCCTCCAGATGTCATGTTGTACGGACACAGTGTTAGAAGTGCTGAAGACAGGCTTTCCTTGGGGATACGGCTTTGTGTGCCTCCGTTGAAGTGGCCAGGCATCTCAGACCCTGGTTTAGCAATTCATCTGCAGATGTCTCCGTGTTCCTTTGACTCCAAAGGGACTGAAACAAATATTCACAGAGTTTTCCTAGACCTAAGTGTATCCCAAATGATAAACTAAACCCATCCATTGGGAGAAGTAGCGTTACCAGGAAACAGGTGGACTCATCCAGGTCTATATTTCTTTTTTTTTTTTTTTTTTTTTTTCTTTTTTTTTAATGTTGAATATTGTCACCAAGGAGACAGGATTTGCTATCTGTTTAACTACAGCTTTCCTTACAGCACTGCTCAGGGTAATGAAGCACACAGTATAAGGATTACCCAAGAGCATCGTATGAGACTAATTCAGAAAGAAGCAAAAAACCTCGTTCAGTCAAAAGCACCACGTCCTCTGGAGAACTTAAGTGAAGACCTAGCCTCAAAACTGATTTGTTTGACATAATGCAGTGGCTGGAAAGGATGTAAAGATAATCACCGCTCATTTATTCAGTGGTGTCCTGAGAGACTCAGTTACAGCGCAGGGCAGGGCAGGAGCCACACTGAAGCCCCAGTGAGAAGGGAAGAGCTGGTTTCGGTACATTCACAAGTCCTTTGCGTCCATGATCTGCCAGATTCCAGGGACAGGGGCTTGATCCTGCCAGATACTCACCCATGTGCTGGCTCTGAGATACAGACTGTCACTTTGGTGAGTGCTGATTTCACAGGTCTTTTTGAGATAACGCTTTTGGGGAGCGACAGAAGTTTTACATGAGGTCTCAGTTTTTCCCTCCATGTGTTTCCACTTTACAGAGCTACATTATCTGATGGGAAAAAAGAGAAATCTTAATGCGATTTTATTTATATAAATAAATGTTATTGGCTTCTCTGGTGGTTTAAACATCTGATTTTTTAAGAATTTGCTTCTTATTTGTAGTGCTAGTTTAGAAAAAAGATGCTAATTTTATTTTCCATTTAAATTTTGAAAATTGTCCTGATTTCTAACAATATCAGGATCATCCGTATACTCAGTCTTAACTTAGGAAACAGCCTTATTTGTAAGTTAAACAGCAGTGACTACGTTCTGGGCTTTGCCAGCTTTGCTGGCAGCTGAGTGGGCTGTTTTTGCATTCTGGCCATTTTATTAGCTACAGCTGAAGTCATACAATGTCTTCATGGATCAGCCTTTCTGACTGAGGGCCACTGGATTGCAGCCATCTCATCAAGTGGTAATCATTCAAAAAAATAAACATGTAAACATGAGTTAGTCACCAAAGGTTTGTGCTGTAGCCAGTGGAAAAAATAGGCATTTCCAGACAGCAATTCCTTTGACAAATTTTAGCTACTTATTTTAGTATGAGGTGAAATAGACCCTTTAGTTGAACATGTCTGGGCATCCAACACCCTAAGAAGAGCAGCAGCAATAATGTTGATACTTGGGAGTTCCTGAAAAAAATATTTTCTCATGCACAGAAAACTTCACATTTGCTCTGTTTTTAGTCGGTGCACAGTGAGAAGCAGAAATCACCTGGAGCTACTGGAAGGCAGATGGTTGGAGGTACAGTACATCCAGCTTACAATCTGTTGGTGACGCCTGTGTCTGAGCCCCTTGCATGACATCAGCACTGCTCATTAACCTGGGGAGGGGATTTTGTGAGGACTTTACTTGTAAGCAAGTTTAGGAAAACTGGTAATGTTTTTAGAAGTGTTCAGACCTGCCCAAATTTGAGTCCTACTGAAAAGGTTTCCTCTTAGATTGATGTGGATAGGAAAAATCTAACAGTAATGCCTGGATTTACTTGTGGATACATAGGTTGGCTGGTTTTGCACTTTGCCTGGCTGCTAGATGCCATTTTGGAAAGATGAATATCACAGATGACGGGGGGTTTTTTTATAGTTTGTCTAAACTGAAATAAAAATGACCCACTCACACCCAGACGGTGAGCTTTGGGTACAGATCAGTAAATTTACATGTCTACTGTGTAGATGTCTATAGGTGAGCTAGGGTACATTCCTTTGACTGATTTAATTAATTCATTCCACCTGATGTGCTATAAAGCATCTTGGTTGGCCCCCATATACCCTTTGAGAAAAACACAGTCTCTTTTAGATCCTGTCTCATATCTGCCAGCCCCATGCAGATGTTGTGGATGTCTTAGGTCATCTCAGCTGGCAGTAGATGCCCCTGGTTAAATCAGTGAATCACATTCCTGTATTTGGTCAGTTGAACAGCTCTTTGGATCATACTGGCTTTACTGACTGGTCTCCACTGATTTATAGTGAGAGCTTAGATACCTCCATTTACATAGCTGTGAGCTGGATCTTACCATGGATCCATCTGAAACCCCCATTCTGCTCCATGCTCACTAATCATCTACTTACGTTTTACTCCTGACTATATTTCAAGCTGAGCACGCTATGTAGGTGGACGTGTGTTCCCAACTGAAGCTCAAAATATAACTGCAAGTCATGACATCACATGTAGGAAACAGCTAACAGATGTCATAAGTGTAACCAAACAATCTATGATACTAACATTAGATTTCCCAGAAAACTTTAAGGATTCATATATTTTAGTCAAGACTGGCCCTGGATTCTCTATTCTGACGTTACACATAGCACAGGTTGGGGAAAAAAGATATAAATCTCCTTCTTCATTCCAAATAGGAGTTCAAGAACTTGTTTGCTTAAGAAAATTTTTTCAAGAAAAGGATACAATCTTGAGATGAAAGCACCAGAAAAATAACACTTACTCTTCTCCTGGAAGTTTATTATTATAGCAAAGGACCCTAACGTAAGCAAAGCAAAGAAAACCCAAACAAACAAGAAAACCTCAGAGAATCCAAAATATTTTTGTTGAAAGTGACTAGACGGAAGTCATCTACTTCAACCACCTGCTCAAAGCAGGTCCAGTTGAGCTGAAGGTGTTTGGGGGTGATTTTTAATTTAAATTGTATGGTTGCAACATTGTTCTTCTTTTGGCAGGGGGAGGATCCTGGAAATGAAGAGGGGTTTAGCACTCAGTATTTTCTTTCCATGAAATCCATCCTATATTTTTATGAAGTCCTATATTTTTATACAGGAAAGATACCTATATAAGGCTGTTGGATAATCTGTAGAGGTACAAAGCCTGAAAATATAAATGGAAATAATATATTTTGTCCAATATCACAAACTGAATTGTTATTTTATTCATAATAATCATAACATTAATAACAAATCATAAATACCTTAGTCATGCATATAAGTCTTTAATCTTTGAGAACTGAAAAAAGGAAAAATGTTATTTGGAATAAAGTCGCAATAAAATATATTATTAATAGGAAATGTTATATGGATTTACAGTATCATTGACATTTACTACTGTTAATATGAGGAAAATGTCAGCTGTGTATGGTTTATCATGCATGTGTGTACCTCAGAGGCTTGGCCTCAAATCTTCCCCTGTAGAAGTGACATTTGCATATGTAACTTTTACAGCATTCCTCTTTGGTAGAACTATTGAATTTCTGACACATGCACAGCATCTGGAGTCCCGTAGGAGATCAATCTCCACCTAGTAAGACAGAAATTATAGTTTAAGACTAGAGGTTTGAAAAGAAGGCAACGCTGCAGATGCTGACCCAAGGAACGGAGAAGGTTTCAGAGGCTTGGATCGCTTTGCTAAGCATAGATGCTTAATGACATTTCAGGTTTCCTAGGCTATTCAAGGCATACACACAGGGTTGGAGACAATGCACAGGATATGTAGGAGAACCATGCTCTTCCGAACAAGTGGACCAGCAGGAGCATCCTGTGACTTCTCAAATATCACAAGACACCTATGTTTAGGAAATCAAGCTGAGTCCTTTGTGGTTTGCTCATGGTGAGGCAGGAAATTGGTGTCAAAATCAAGCTAGGACTCTGATTTCCTGAGCCTGCACCTGTTCATCCTCACCATAAAAGCATCCTTTTCTTTTAAAGAGCAAATAACTTGTGAAGGGTATGATTACACTGAGACCAAAAGAGGCAATGGAAAAGCCTTGCAAAATTAAAAATAAAGAAGGAATAGAAATGGATTTGTCAGACCTTAAGATACATAGTCAGAGCGATCTTTAAGAATCAATACTTTAAAATGCAGGCAGGTCACCCTGATGCACCCGGTCAGCTTTAGAGATATTGCTGAAAATTCAGATAAAAGTGCCTGCACAAACTGTGTCTAAAATTAGATGAAGGTCAATTTGAGGCACAAGCTTCCTATGGATATCGTAAGAGTGAGCAGGGCAAAGACAATGAACATGCTGGTCTGGTCTTCAGACCACTCCTAGACCCCCAGGCAGATACAGACAAACTGATTCAGGTCTCTAATGACTACAGCTGACACAACTACAACACATATAGATGTCTGGATTTAAATATTTAGAGGCATCTTCAATCTCAAAATGATTTTCTCTCTTGCAGTCAGATTTCCTTTGCCTTTATTGTCATGTTTTATTCATACTGTAAAGTTTGAAATCTAATGAAGATAACAAAAAATTATGCTGCGTGCTTTAGGTACTATCCTTTGCCCTCTCTGTGTGTTGTACTGTTAGCACGGGAATCCAAGGGCAGAGTCCTCTTGGCTTCACAAGCAACAGGAGTCAGGCTGGCTGGCTCCAAATCTACCAAGCTTGTAAGCCATCCAATTTAACATTTATTTTTTTTTAAATAAAAAGAAGAGAGGATCTCTGAAACATCGATAGACATCAATGCATTCCCAGTATGTGAAATATACTTAGAATGAAATTTAATTTATTGCACCTCTATTTCAATACAGTAGTTTTACACATTGACTTCTTTTAATTTTAGATACTCTAAAATAAAATGCATGCATTCAGAAACAGCTAACAAACAGAACAAGAGACAAATGTTGCAGCCAAATTCAATACCTTTCCTTTTTTTCCCAGCAAAACAAAACGGTGTACAGCAGAATTACAAATTAACCTTGGGCTGGGGTATAAGCATCAGGAAGATGATGTTACATTTGAGAGTTTTTATATGAGAGAAGAAGGGAGAAAACTCACTAAAATATATTAGTGAAATACACATGAAATAGAGTTTATTTTTTGCTTCCATAATGAACAGATTCATATTTGGTGGTTGAAATCCTGCCAAACAGTGATAAAGCAAGTCATTATGTTGTTGTTGAAAATCACCCCAAGATTTCACTCCTTTAGAATTAAGACTTGATTTTGAGTAAAAGTCAGGTTCAAATAGTTTTGAATATTTTTTTCTGTCTTTGGAAAAAGTTTGATTATTTTTTAAACACATCGGTTTCCATTGATTGAAATCTAGAGTTTTGAATTTGAATCAATTATCAAAATATATTTTCAAAATTAAATTTAATTATGGCCAAAAAGGACACAATTGAAACAAATTCTATCCAGATTGTTGGGGGGGGGGGGGGGGGGGGGGAAGTTTCACCTACTTACCTGACTTTTCTCCCCTACATTTTTGCTTTTGGAGTATGTCTTTATTCTAGATTCTTTACATCAATGAAGGATAGAAAAAGCAATCCCAGATCTGTAGACTCTGAAGAGGTGGTTAAGCCATTTCCACTCAAACCTAATTGCTTTGCTTAAGCTGTGAAAACTAAAAAAAGGTCTGAGTACATAGATAGCTTCTTTATGAAAATTTGCTGCTTCTACGCGTCTCTCACATCAGTTCTTTAAAATCTTACAGCATTTTGGATAATTTTGATCTATGCCTATTAGAACAAAGGGTTCATGCAGTTTGTGATGAGGGTAGTATGACTGACAAGGAAACAGTTATTACTCGTGGCTTAACCTCTGCATTTGGAGGTACAAACCCATGAGTGACCTAGGACAGCCGATGGATGGTAACTCCTCAGACCGTGGCACCCCAGCCCTCCCCGCCGGAGAGAGTGGCAGCCGTGGGCTTTAGGGGTAACGCTACATCTGATATCCACAAAGTGGCCTTTTAAAGAGTGGAGGAAGCAAAGGTCACCAGGAAAGGACAAGGAAGGATTTCAGTTCAGCAGGAGATGGGTGATCCTCTGTATTAGAAGGCAAGACTGTGGGTTACATGGAGAGATGAGCTTACAGTTGTGGATTTTGACCAAGCTCTGGATTTTGATGTGTTGGAGTTACACAACAGGCTTTAAATAACAATAATGTAGGAGTTAGATAGAGCTCTTGTTGCTTGGGTAGAACAAAGAATACAGTACCGAGAGCTGCAGAGCTTTGCTGGTGCCTTTTTGTTTTGGGGTGGAGGGCAGAGATTTACCATAGGTAATTTAGGCTAGGTCATGCTGCTTTTGGATAGAAGGGAGTTTAAATTTCTGGACACGAGACAGACTATTCCATCCGGGTTTAGAAACCTGTCTCTTGCCTGACTTGTTTATCACTATCAGTGATATTTGTATCTGAGCTTCAGGTGGTGTAGGGACAGGTGCAGGCAGTGCAGGAGGACAGGTCCCAGCTGCGGGCACTCGGTACTGGATTCACCCAGTGGTCAGTGGTCGGGCCATAGCTGTGCCATTTGCTTATACATGACCTGGGGGTTTAGCACAAGCCAAAGGGGTTGGCTCTTTCTCAGTTTTGTAGGTTTTTCATTTCTGCTGAGCACTTCAGTTTGGTCTACTAAACTTCTGGGGTAATCATTTGAAAGGCTTGAAACCTACCCAGCAGCAGCTGTAAACTCTTTCCAAGGAAATTCAAGTCCAGTCTCCCTACTGATTCCAATTTCTCACAGCTGGAGTGCTTTATTTTTCCTTTATCCCTAGCAGAGAAGCAAATTAGATGCTTTTTTGTTTCCTCCTTCCTCTGTGAACTACCATCCTCAGGCTAGATGATGCCTGAGGGGGAGAGGATGAGGACAGAGGTACCACTCCCTAAGGAGTCCTGGGAGATATTACAATGCAGAAACATCTTCCTGAGATTCCATTCCCTGCTTGCTTCCTCTTATTTTGAAGAGTATGGGGATTTCTAAGTAATTTGACACGTTTCTGTGCTAGCTGTACTTCTCAACACCCTGCACTAAGTAGTGAACTGCTGGGTAACTCCAAGGCTAAGGCTGGCCTGCGCCGTATGCACAGCCTGCAAATGGCAGGGACTTCTGCTCTCTGAAAACCTGCACTTCAAGAAGAAAGGACAAGATGCTAGAGAAAAAAAGAATATTTTTCAGCATTAAGTAAACATTCGCCTCTGCCTTGCGAATGGTCTCTTCATTCTGAGTAGGACTTTTCACGCCATGAGTCCCTGCTTTCTTTTTTCCCTACCAGAGACATAGCTTCCACACCACAGTCTGCCTTCGTTATATCACCTGAAACAGGAATGTGGTGGATCATTTTTTCCTTCCATTGTTAGGGCTGTCCTTACAGTAACCTGCCTGCGCACAGAAATTATCAATCTGTGTCTAGATTCAGTGGACATGGTAGAAGTTCCTGAAGGATGCATTTCAAACCTGGCTCATGAACAACAGGTAGACCATGAAGCCGAGGAACTGTTTGTTCATCATCAGAGAAACACCAAGGTATAATATATATATATTTTTTCATTTCCACAATAAATTTAGAATATTAATAACATTGCAATGCTTCAGAAAAATTGAATGATAGAGCAGGAAAGCACATTAATTGCTCCCCAGTGAATGTAATTTAGAATCCCATGTTCTGTCCCAGGCCCACAAACCTTTGCAGATATCTTCCTCATGGAAATCTGCTACATCTGCTTTGTCTCTAGGCTGACCCAGGCAGAAATTAATTGACAGAACCAGACTAGAAACAGGCATAAATTGGTATGGTATTTTCATCTCAGAGGACCTGCAAAGGTTAGTGTTGCCTGAGGATCCAGTTCAAAACATCCATTTCACCTCCTGTCTTTTAAACTGGAATTAGCAAGTGTGAAAATGAATCGGAAAGCCCCACACCCCAAAAGTGCATTTGGCTTTGCCTGAAATACTTATTGTGAGTTACGAGTTGGTTTGCTCCCTCCCTCCCCATGTTTGCAAAAGAAACTCAATACCTGTCATGGCAAGACATTTTGGGCTTGTGTTTTTCCATGTCAAGTCCCCTTCAGCCAAGCAAATACAATAATAATACCAGTGTCACGCATCATGAATTCACACTTCTCAGGGCAATAGGTGAGGACTTAGCACTGCAGTCTTGAAGCAAAGGAGAGGGGATACAACTGTAGTTCAAGATCCTTTCAAGACATGTCTTTTCTCAGCTGTAGCTGAACTTTTTCGTATTGCTTTAACAGAATTTGTGTCACTTTCTGGCAGGGCAGCGCTGTTAAGAAGAACCCAAAACCAAAAAGACAAAAAAACCCCAACAACAAAAAAACACTTCATAGCTTAAAAATAGGCAAAATGTTTGTTTTGCCTCTATTGACCACCCAATGTAAACGTAACAAATCAAGTGATTAAATCATTCTTAAAGTATTTCCCTAAAATAGATTTGCGTGAACATGTTGAAAGCTGGGGACCATGTTAATCACAGTAATCTATAACATTTCATGCTTGTGTAGCGTGAGGATGCCAAAATGCTTTCCGAGCATTAATTAATTGAGTTTCACATTACACTGTGTGAGCATGGGGATTATCCTTGCTGGATAGCTGGAGGGACATGGCTGAATGGTTGGCTCAAGGCAACCTCACCCAGCCAGTCAATGCCAAAACGGGGAGCTGAATCCAGATAAGCCAAGTGCAGGAATCTGGAGGTCTTTTGCTGAAGGCAAGAAGGCTTTTGGGTATTTCTCAGTGGGTGAGCCCAGTTTCAGAGGTTACATTGGTCAGGAATAGTTCCTTTGACACCAGTGTGGTTGCTGCACGGTGATACCTTTGTGTAGGATCAGGATATACTTAGGCAGCAGTACTTTGAAGGCAGCTACATGCCAAGCAACAGCCAAGGAAATAAGACCTGTTGGCATGGGATAAACTGAAACAAGTCACTTGAAGCATGGCAGTGAAAGCTGCCCAACCCTAACCTCCTAACTATATGTCTCTGCCTTGCTTTCCAGAAATGTGATAAAAGGTAACTCCTATATATTCAGCAACTAAGTTCTCTATCAGGGAGTCATCAGGTGGAGGAATGGTGCTTGCAGAGAGTTTCACTTTTGCAGAAATTTTACAGAAACCCTCAATTTTGTGGCTGAGAGGTGGCAATGATATCTGCATGTGTAAAATAAAAGATTCCCAAAGAATTTGTGAATTTTAAAGAAGATTTGTACATACAGTTAGGGGACCATGTGTGTTAAAGGAATGTTCAGCTGATCTTTTTTTTCCCCTGTATGCCTTTTTCCAATCAGACCTGCTGTATTTTGGTGTTGTATCAGTTGCCTTAGATAGTGGGGGACTGAGCTCAACATGTACTTTCTACCCCAGAGCTTTAAGTATGACACATATCCCTGTCACTTCCTAGACCCCTATCCAGACACAATGGCAACCATCCTCCTTGGTCTATTTTTCTGACACAATCACAATCCTCATCTTTTCCTTCCCTCTGACCTCATTCCTTACCATGTCACCATTTGATTACCCCACACATATACCTTTTGACGGTGGGAGGACAGATGTCTTTTTTTTTTTTTTTTCCCCCTTTTTCTCCACCAAGGCCAGCTCTAGGATTGTGTCAACTAATAGCTGGCATTTGCCTCCTTCTTCACTTTCTGGACTCCTAACCCTGGCCGTGATGCCAGGCAGGAAAGGTTTCTGTGGGCAACTTGGATAACTCTGTACACGTGCAATCTGTTTTTCAGGAAGTCACTTCCCCTCCTGCCAGCACTGAGTCATCGGCAATGAGCAATCATGCAGCCGTGCCAGGAAGAAATGCCCGAGCCCTGGAGGGGGAGAGGTTTCTAGTTCAGTGAATCCAGTGACCATATCTGGGAAAATCATCAGGGCAGCTAAATGTAACAGGAGGACCCATCAATACCCACAGACAGCGTGACTGCTGCCAGCCAGGAAGGTTTAGCTGGTTTCATGTATTTCCAAACCTAGTTATCACACAAGGGTTCATAGCCTAACGATGAGTCTGACCTGTCTTTGGACAGCAAATCTTTCCTCACCATTCTTGAGTCCTTGTCATACAGATATATCTTATCATTGGATTAAAAAAAGCATTTACACCTGTTTGCTGACAGCAACTAATCCTGCAAATAATTACTAATGCGTGTTCTCTCTAGGAAGGGAAAAAGAACATTTTCACTCTGCACACAAAAAGAAACCCCATCACCTATTTTTTGTGTCTTCTGAGATTGTTCCCTTGAATACATTTGCCTCATTGTTATGCAGACCTGGCTCTGTTGATCTTGTTAGTATGGCTGTGGCACAAAAGAAAAATAACGCGGTGGTGAACGATCCCTGTAAATACCTCATTTTACTCAATTTAGGACAGCATTGCCACACTGTCCACAAACAGTGCTACTTTCTCACTCATATCTCTCCCATCACAGTCCTGCTTTATTTATTTATTGAGATCACTGCACGGACAGTGAGTCAGAGTGGGGAGCTAATCCAAATGAAAGCTAACTCTGTCAAGAAAGAAGAAATTAATTTTCAGATAGATAGATGTCCTGCTTCCTCATGGCAGATCTGCACAAGAGGTAATGTGAGGAGCAGGTACGTTGCTGGAATGAGCAGCCAGGATCTTGGAAGGAGTGGTGGGAACAAGCCATTTCAAAGAAGGTTGGATTTCAGTTGGCGTAAATAAATGAAAATGTAAAATGCTGGGCAGTTAGACCAATACTCGGCCAGATCCTGTGTCTCCTCCACAGTCAGGTCTGTACCTCACACGTATGCAATAGCTCTTCCTGCTCCTCCATACTACTTGCCACATGCAGTCATCACATTTTAGACTCCTTTTCCTATGCTTTTAAGTGCTCAGTGCAGGAAGAGAGCTGTCCCCAGGACTGCGGGGCTGCTCACCACAGAATATCCATGTACTGCAGTGGGCCTGTGGGGTGTATTGGTATGGTTATAGAGGGAGAAAATTCACCAGAGCAAGTTTTCTTTAGCAACTAGACATGGACAGCAGGAATGTTTGAAAGACACCTTAGAAGCAACCTCAAAAGGTGCCATGCCAAAAAGAAACATCTGGTAGAAAATGTAGTTCAAGCCTCATGCGAGTGCTTGATTTAATAAGTGGCAAAGATTTGGCATCAGGTGGATTATCAAGCCAACAGACATAAAGAGCTTTGAATCATGGCTGCGTATGTTGCAGATACCATTTTGGGATTATTGCTTACTGTTGAATTGCCAGTGCTTACTCCAAAGGAGTGTGAACACCTCCTGACAGCCAGACTGCCACTGCTATCCTTGGAAGACAATGTGAGGAGACAGTGAGACCAAGAGAGGCTAGATTTCCCTTTGACAATTAACCTGGTAGTTTCTTCTACCTGCTTCCTATTTTCTATCCATGGTACGTCTCTGGCCACATCCATCCTGCCACAAGGGCATCTCCTTTGTCCTTACACCATTCCTCTGGATGATACTGTTAACACTTGGGTTGTTCAGCCTGGTTAAGAGAAGGCTCTGGGGAGACTTTACTGTGGCCTTTCAATGTATAAAGGGGGTTTATAATAAAGGTGGAGAAATACTTTTTACCAAGGTCTGTAGTAAAAAGACAAGGGGCAATATTTGCAAACTGAGAGAAAGTAGGTTTACATTGGACATAAGGGAGGAATTTTTTATGGTGAGGGTGGTGAGACACTAGGAAAGGTTGAGCAGAGGAGCTGTGGATGCCCCATCACAAGTGTTCAAGGTCAAGCGTCAGCCAAGAGGACAGGGCTTTGAGCATCCTCAACTAGTGAAAGGTGTCCCTGCCCATGGCAGGGGGGTTGGACTAGATGAGCTCCCCTTCAATCCAAACCATCCTATCATCCTATGAAATACATCTTCATACCAGCCAGGGACATGGCAATGGGCTGTGTAACCAGAGAGGGTGAGGTGGGCTTTGTTGAGGGAGGGGGGGAGAGGTTAGTTGCATTTCTGTGTCAGATGATGGCGTAGTTTGATACATGATTTAAAGCATATTTCATGAGAAGTCTGTGAATGGTCAGGAAGGAGAAACCAGCCTTTTCCTGGCTGCTTTTCTGCAGAACCTTATGGGAGAAGGATGAAATTATTTCTTTCCTGAAAATACCCGAGCTGGCTCAGTTGGGAAAAGCTTCTGGAGAGCAGGGAGCAAACAGAGAGGGAGAGAGGCATCTGGCTAGGAGCCCAGGGCACGACGATAGGCTGGGACGTTTCCTGAGGCGAGCTGGAGGCTTGCCTTTGGCAGAAAGCAAACCCACAATGAAGCCTCAGAAGTGATGGAAAAAAGGGACTTTCTTTGGGATTCAGAGGGGATGGAGTTCATGCAGGAAGTGACAGGAGGTGGTGGGAAAGCAGGGCAGTGGCAAAAGGACCTCCCACAAATCTCTGAAAGGCACAGTGGGGAGGACTCGTTTGCAAATCTTTTCATTTAATGTCTCATGCCAGTCTGAATTTCACTGTTTAATGAGTTACATTGATGACATGTATTAGGAACCTATCTGTTGAGATTGGAACTCTTGTCTTTTGACATGCTTTATTCAAAAAAGGCATGGTCTGATCTGTCTCCAGACTGACTAACCTGGGAGTCCACCACAGCACTCATAACACAAAGCACCAGGCACTTGCCAGGAATTGCGAAATCTGCCCTCTGCTTGCCCCCCACCCCACCTCCCCTTCTCTTGGTTTTGTGAAAGGACATGAAGATAATGTTTCTACAGTCTGTGGGAAGAGGATAATATGAAACCTTATGGCCTTCCAGGGCATCACCCTAAAGCTGCACTATTGGAGAAAAGACAGGCAGAGAAGAATGAATTGGACAAGGTCTAGAAGTATGCTCACTTGTTGCTGCTTTCTAATTTTTTAATTTTTAGAAATGGGAGAGCTAAAGTCAGCCCATAGTGTCATCTCTTGGATCCCAATCTGAAGCATTTAATTTGCACCTAGCACACAAAAAGTATCTGGGCACTTCAGTCTGGCCAGCAGCTAAACTCCTGGAGAGGTGCACATGTTCTTCTAGGAAGGATAAGGATAGAAGGAGAGGACCATCAGCTTCTCCGTGAGTTCCTTGGTGCTCTTAAAGATCAAACTTAATAGGTCCCACGAATCCAGTTTAGAGATGGATATAATTATTTCACGCCAATCAGCTAGCTACCTCAACTATCAGCATTGAGGCAGACTCTTTTTGTAGATCTAGTGCTAAAAGCACTGAACCTACGGCCTTCCTAAGGGTCTCATTAGGAATTTTGTTTACTGGTTCATCTTCTTTCAACTTCCAATTGCTTCCAGTTATGTTTTCAGACCACCAAAAGAGCCCCCAGACTTGTTCAGTCTTTTCAACAAAGGCCTTGAAGAAGATCGGGGCCTGGGGTTTTTTTTGCAGCAGGAGCTAACGCCTGTGCTGCACACTAAACCACATGTGTGTCCAGGAGCCCTCTGCAGCCATACATGACCAGAAGAAAACGGATTTCTTGCTGAGCACCACCCTTCCTGTTGACACCAGAGACATCACTCCCAGTGGATGTTCACAGCTTACATTCCAAGCAGCCGTGTCTCCCCTCTGGACAGGTCAGATCCCATCCTTTCCTCAGGTGACAGCCCAAAAGAGCGCTGGTGTTTGGCTGAAGTGGTGGGAATCCTCTGTGTGGTCTCTGTAGATCCCCTTCCCCACGCAGAGGTGTTCAGTTGTACTTTGGGCCTAGGTCGGCCACACAAATTGGGGCAGGGCTCCCTCCTCCTCAGCCACTAAATGGATCCATAAAATGGCCTGTTGACTCTGGTTTTCTGGGCGCCCTAAGTCAGGAAAAGGACCACCAACAATTTGCAGCAAATGATGTAGAGTGTATGTTCAAGGAATGGACTATTTTGCAGCAGCATGTAAGCTCTTAATGTCCTTGGGAAAAGCCAACATAAAGCATTTTTATTGCAATAATAAAACTTGAAACTTGCATGTGGTGGAAGAAGGAAGCAGAAAAAGGAGTCTGTGGCAAGTGCTCCTGTGATACTGCTACCACAGGCTACTTAGGAGAGAAATATCAGAGGTGAGACATATGTCCCAAAAGTGCCTGCTTGGGAATAACCTTCTAGGAGTTCTTGGGAATCTAGGAAATTCATCGAAACTCATATCATTCTTTTCTTGGAAAAAGCCATCTTCTCAAAAATCCTTTTCTTCATCCTTAATCAGGGGATAAAAGTAAACACTTGCAAAAAAAACCCCAAAAAACTTATAAAACTTATGAGGCAAAAAGTTCAGCAACTTGTTTTGGAAAATCATTTTCTCATCTTGAAACATCTTCTTTATTCTGTCTGTTTAACCTTTTTATATTGATTTACATTGGTTCATGTTGCCTCGGGTGTCATGCACAAATGCCTTGCTACTACAAATGGACGTCATAACATGGCCATCTAGTTTTTAGAATAGCCATATAATTTGTTTTACATTTAGAGTAATTAAGGACAGCTGCTTCTTAGTACTAATGCAAACATCCTTTCTGCTCCCACCCCCGGGTAAATTTCCTCTGTTCATCTTATTCTGACAATTGTCAGAATAATAGTTTGACAATTCACTTTTTTACCTATGTAAGTTCCCTAAAAACCTAAAAAGAGAACTGAATATCATTCCTCAACTTGACTTCAGGCTATGGGGATGGGAGCGTGGTGTAAGGAAGAGTGGTTGCTTCTGGGCTGGTTTTGAGACTTTATTCATGCAGTGAAGTCACCATAACAAAAGAGAACAATAGAAGGAGGCAGGAGGGGAAAATATTAATCTTACACAGGACATTAAGCATATTATGGGAGTTCTCCTGGCTAAGAGGTGATGTGTATTAGTGCAGCCAACGCTAGGTGCTAAAGCAGCTACGCTCCCTCTGCTGGACTTGAACTAATTCACTGAGAAGTCTTTTGGGACTCTATGCAAAGCCTTGAAAAGTGCCATAAAAATATACTGTGCTTGGGGTGTGCAGTAGTGTTTGTAACACAGGGAATGTGGCTGGGAACTCTCCATGGACCCCAGTGTTGGTGTTTGATGGGGGCAGAGACAGGTGACTGAGCGTACCACATCCACCCAGATTTCCTGCATCCTTTTGCCAGAACATTTTAGCGTTCAAACACCAGACCCACAAATTTGCCAACTCATGCAAAGGCAAGTCTTCTGTTACCACCTTCTCCCACTCATGACTCATAACCCCATTTTTCAGACACGTGCATTGCAGCCAAGCTGGACTGCAATACTTTTCCTTGGTGTTGGGGTCCTTAATATGGGGCTGACCTGTAGACATCTATTTCCGTCATATGTTGACAGAAACTCTGCCATAGCCTGACACACTGCAAGGGTTGCAAGAAAAGGCATGAGCCTGTTTCAGGTTTGTCTGGGGGGTGGGGTGGGTAGGGATTTTTTTGATTTTTTTTTGGTTCAGCTTCTTTTTTTCTAGAGTTGAACTTCATAAGCTGGCAAGAGCTCACGTAGACATACACATTCATACAATTCTTCCTGTCTTGATGGGGACTTTTGGGATGGCAGAACTCACGAGCTATTTCAGCTGAGGATAATGTAGCTTGCTCTTAAAGCCCCATTGTTAAAAATAAGCTGCCTTCCATGTGGTTCTCCTACATAGGGAAACCAAATCCTTTTGTTGGTCAGCTGGAAATCTGCTCAGCCGCCTGAGATCCATTGTGGATGGGAGTGTTTACAATGCTTGGTGTAAGTATCTCCACTCAAATGTCAGCCAGGGGCCCTGTTAAGTCGACAGGAGCTTTTCCCATTGACTCCAGTGTCCTCTGAATGAGCCTGAAGGTGGTGGATGTTTCAATACTTCATTGTGTGGAAGCCTGATTTTGTAGTTAAGGCACTGGTGTGGATACAGGAGAACTGTGCTGGGTCCCTAACTTGTGCAATTAAGGCAGAGACATGGTAAGGAAAACATCTGATTTTCATAATTTTAACAATTCATTGGCGAGTCCAAAAAAATACTAGATTAAAAAAAAAAAAATTAGTTATTTTGATGACTCAGAAAATAAAAATATATGTTTTGCTTAATTCAGAGTAATTCATCATTTTTATATTGAAGAATTATGTTCTGCCTTCTCAAGGGAGCAAAGCTTCTGTGGGTACCCTGTGTCTGTGTGTCCTTCCATCTTAAAATTCAATCTCAGACAATCTAAGAGAAGGCAAAAACGGTGCTGAGAACTACAGCAGATTAGCATTTTAACATTAAGAACTGTTTTATTCATGAACAACACCTCCCCCCCCTCCCATATTTTGGGACACTGAAGTACACTGTAGGATTCTTTTCAATTCCCTGAGTTTTGAAAGACCCAGGTGTTCAGTGCCAGGTTTTCTCCTAAGTGACACATTTCCATTTCTTGAAATGTAAAATGCTTTCTCCTGATGGCATTTCCAGTATTTTTTTAAATGCTTGTACATCATTTCATACAACCCAGGGTGATTTTCCTAGCAGTGGAAGTACAGAAAGGCTGTATGTCTGCTTGGTATGTGACTTTGGTGTGTCAGACGATGTAAGCTTTGGCTGGAGCTTTTCCTGTGGTTGGGACATTTTCAGTGACTCTCCATGTGTATTCCTTTTGTATAATGTTTAAAGCCATTTCTTACTGAGTATTCATGCTGAGCCTCATACAGTGGGCTCCCAACGCCTCTTCAGCCCTATGGATGTTATCCTAACACACAGAAGGGTCATCACAGCTCATGATGTCCTTTGTGTTTTTTTTCCCCTCTATTTTATTTTTCTTTAACCTGTCTGTAAAGCAGGGGCTCTGCAAATCTAAACTTAGAAAGAAAAACATACATGCTCTGGCAAAATTGAACAAATGTAATTGTGATGGGAGGACCCCAGCGGCTCAGACCATAAAATATTTCAGAGTTCAGGAGTTTAGTCCTACAAATGAACACATGCTTTACTGAGCAATAAAAGTGAAACAAAACTAACAAAGAAGCAAAACTTCCACTTTAGCATCTGTGGTGGTAACAGATCCCTTGAATCAGCTGCCCAGTCCTTGTATCTGAACCTTTCTTGGTTCAAGGCTGGGAACAACCTGCCCGTAGCTTCTTCTGGGCTTGGGTGGACCTAGGAATCTTCTCCAGACCCTCCAGGTCTCGTTCTTCATCTCCATCCCCTGGTGCAATTCAGGGAACGACACTCTGGAGGACCCAGGGATTTAATTGCACCAGATCCAGGCTACATCAACACAGAGGCAATACACTTTGTGATTCCCACACAAAGGACTGTACATGAAATTAAGTGTCTCTGAAGCATTGTTTTCTCCAATGTAATCTTTGGGGAAGAGCTGGACTTCCCAAACCAACACAGTACAGCTGGAGCAATTATATCATTTTAATTCAGTAAAGCAATGTTTATGGAGTTCATACAGACTCAAAGACATCCTCTGCCTAAAAAACCCAACCCACCAGAAACAAACAGCTTCAGAATTCCTACTTAAATGTGTGTTTAGAATATAAGATTTGCATTTCAAGTAAGCTTAAGTTACACTATATTTGGTGTTTCCAAAGTTTATATGAATAAAAATATAAAATCTAATGAAATATATGTTTTTCTTCAACTCAACACCTCTCTATAAAATGTGATTTTTACTTAATATTTTAATGTGAGTTCAAAATAAACCATTTTTTTACATAATGCAAAATGAAAAGTATTTCAGTTTTTCCTAAAGAAAAAGTTTTTCCTCACAAGAAAGTAAATCTTCTTTGAACTTTATTTTTCCTAGGCATATACACAAATAAATCATCCCAGCTGCAATTAGATGGGCTGTTGTGTGACTTTAAAGTCTCAATTTCCATTCACATGACATACCATTTTAACTATTCTTGTCAGATAGCAGCAGAAATGGCATGTAGTACTTGTCATACTCACACTCAGGGTGCATTAAGAGCTTTGAAAAAGAAAAGTATTTTTTTTTCACCTGCTATCTCTGGTTTAAGTAGTACACTGTCTGGAGGACCTAGGCTGACCTCCAGCTGCTGCTCCAGGAGGGTACGAGTCTCCCATAGGTTCTGTGCCCCATCTGCCATCTCCACATCTCTCTCCTGAACACCCCTGGTAGCTCATGTGTCACTAGGTACCACATCTGAGGTATCTCAATGCCTTTCCATAGCACTACTGTTACAGGAACAGGGCTCCCAAGCACTTTCTTTCTTACCTTAAATGACCTTAAATATTTGCTTTAGTTAGGAATTGGAGCATAATTTCCCCACAAAACCTCATTAAATTGTCAATGATATTTCCCATTCTCCCTCTCTCAAATCTGATTTCCTGTATCTTATAGTATATAAAACAATAGAGTATAGCACATATATATAGTATATAACATAATAGAAAAAAAAATATATATGGGGTTTTTCCAGCTAGGAAAATGCACTGGTCTGCGTAAAAATGCACATCCCATGCAAACGTCTACAGCAGCAGAATCCCACTAAAAACAAAACAGGAAAGAACCACAACAAAACAGACAAGGGAATTACATCCTACAATAATCCTACAACACCCTAGTTTGACTGTGACTTCAGTTTGGGAATTAATTACTTTGCATAGCCCCCAAGTACCTGTATATCATACCACCACCCAAATGGAATAGCAGACTCAGAAACTGCAGCATAACTAGAGTCACTGCTGATGAAAAAGGATTGTAACACAGACAGGGCTGGAGCATTTGCGTGCCTGGTAGAAGCCAGGGACTGACCCAATTTTGTGAACATACATGTGTTTCTGTACGTGTGTTTGCGAGCAGGTATCCAACCTTTCCACCTGAGCGGGGCTTTTGTGACCAAAACAGCATTCCAGTAGCAAACACCCAGTACTCTCACTGGAACCACATCCTCACCGCGCTCAGCGGTGGCCAGAGGCATGCTGTCTGCCAGACAGAAGTGTTTCTGTGGTGCACCTTATGGAACTTATAGCTGTTCCCTCCTGGGGAAACTCAGGACAGGGGAAGCCACCAAAACACCTGTCCTGGCAGAGAGCTGAATGAAATCCTTTCCCCTGCAGCCAGAGGAAGGAGGAAGAGTGGACTGAAAGGTCTCCTTACTCTGGAGGTGAGCAGATTCCCAGTGCAAGGTATTTCACCTGGAGTGCTCAGCCTAAGTTGGGAGTGATTGAAAGCTGGTGTCATTGGTGAGGTTCTGGGGGGCTTTTCCAAACTGCCTGAAGGATGCAATCCTAAGTCCCAAAGGAAAACAGTAACAGCAGGACTACAATAAAGTTGTTCAGTCCAGATGTTGAATTAAAAAAAAAAAAAACAAAACACCAAAAAGTCCCCCCAAGGAGTCACATTGAATTTTTTTTTTTTTTTTTTGGTCCCAGATATGAAAAATCAAAGCATTTTTATACCAGCACCATTTTTATTATTATTATTATTATTGTTGTTGTTATTACTATTATTATTGCTGTTGTTGTTATTATAATGAATTATTATTATTTATATTGTTGTTGTTGTTGTTGTTGTTGCTTTCTGAGGAACTACTTCATGTTTCATGGGAGCACTGCTATAGAATCAAATCATCAGCCATGTACCTTCTGCAGAAACAGCCAGGAGGGGCAGAGCTTCCCTTTCCTAAGGATTACAATGCTCACTGCAGCCATGGGAGACCCCAGCTTAGTCATCATTTCTGCCAAATTAGGTTAGGTCCTTCCTACTCTAAATGATAACAGAGTACCATCACTCCTGCGACAGAAGAATGCCACAGCACCATGTCCAGTAAGCTCCAACCTCTTCCCACTGCAAGCTCATATCTAGGTTACGACTCCACTTTCAGGTCACAGCCCAAGTAGGGTCATGGACCCAGCTTTGGAAGCCGTGGGTCAAGCCGATTCCAGAAGTCTGGGCACTTAATCTTTTTGGAACCATTTGGGTTTGCATAATATGCTTAAAATCCTTTGAAGTGGGCAGAGGGTGACTGGTTCTCCCACAGGTGAGGTTTTACTAAGGATTACCCAAATCAAGTCAAAGCCAGGGACAGGCTGAAGAGGTTCTACTCTCAAAGGAGCCTCCTAACTATAGTGTGCTAAAGGGTTTTTTTTTAAGAGTTTTATCACAAGCTCTCTTTTCCACTGTGTCTCTATCCCTAAAATCTGAAGAAATAAGGGAGGAAGAGAAATATAAAGAGTTAAGGACAGTACTTACCCTACAAAGAGGTGGGTGACTGGTAGTTTTTCACTTCACACACTTTCAAATAATTTATATAAAGTGCCAGAGGGACAGGGGCATTGAGCTATGGAGATGTAGGAGTATGGGACTATGGATCCATCTGGACACCACTGTCTGTCTTTGCATCAAGGGTGTGGTGACACAGGAAGTCTCCACGAAGTGAATAATTGATGAAAGATATGTAAATCACACCTTCATCAGGTCAAAGAATTCAAGGATATCTGCACCACAGCCTGCAGAAATTAGTTGACATGTTTATACATAAGGAGTAGCTAAATTAGTGAACTGTCTTCCTTGATTCCCTGTAAGTCATTAACCTGGGCTGCATGAAGGAAATCAACCTTTCAGTCATTTTTCTCAGTAGTTTAGAGTTCTCATAAATTGTTTCACATACAGTTCCTATGCTGGAAGAACTTTCTTACGCAATTTTTTTTTTCCTCTAAAAAACAATATCCTTCTCCTTTTCTCAGCATATATTAGGCAGGCTTGTAATACTACTGGCAAGCTTCCAAGTGTTTAATTTGGAACATGATACCTTTCATTAAAAAAAAAGAAAAAGAAAAAAAAAAAATCTAGCTGAAAGATCAGAAGCATTTACGCTGGAGCTGCAGTGAGTTGCTCAAGGGAGAGTTGAACTCTGGTGAACAAGACCCGGAGGGCTGGCTGGGAAAAGGTTTAATTCATTCTTGTTCGCCTTTTAGTTTTGGGGTAAAATTGCAAGGCTGAAGTGGAGAAGCCATTGAACAGCTGTTTGCTGGAGGATGTCAGCAGTTCATGTCACCCCAGGACCTATGGATAATGATGCTGTGACTGTTTTCTATGGGCCACCATATGGGAAGGGGGCATGAAGGCTGAGACAGCAACCAAAAAGGAGTAAAGAGACTTCAGACCACAGATTTGGGCATCTGTTGGCTCTTGGGAGTAACTCCTACCCCCTGAAGAGTTGCCATCATAGCATAATTACCAGCTGAGCAAATGGATCTGCTGTGTGGGGCAAACCGGAGACGTAAATAAGTTTGTGTAATTCCATCTATTTTCTATGATAGTGAAAGGATCTTTTTTTATTAAACATTTCCCCTCAATTTCTTGTTTCCCTGAAAGGAAAATCTTTAGGTCTGCATTTTTATTTACAGATTTCCCTCTTTCTCACCAACCTTCCGAGTTCTGTTTCACTGGAAATCCTTGTTTCGGGAATTCTTACTCCTCTTGGGTTCATGCGATTCATTGTGCCTGTGCAGTCAGAGTTTGTACACAGAAATACGACGTCTCTGTCATAACAAGTAATGTGTTGGGGGTGAATAATAGGACAACGACCTAGGAGTTCTTGCTCTTCCTTTCATAGTTGGTGATGGGAAAGCCATGGTGTCAGACCAACCTGCAGCCTTCCCAATAGGTTTTCTTGGAAGCCCTGGGTGAACTCTGGCTTGTGATATTCCCCCTTGTATGTGCCATCAACTCTCCACTTTCATAAATTGCTTTTTATGATTCTTTTTTTTTTTTTTTTGGCCAGGCAAACAGCTTGTTGGGGGGAAGGCTGATCCCAAAACTGAGTCCTCAGTGAAGGAGAGAGTGGAGTAGAACCGATGAACAGGAAGACCTTGCATGAATATTAGATTACAGTGAGGAGCTCTTGCTAACTACACATGTATTAACACAAATTAGACAATGCGAAAAACATTTTTCATTTGCAACCTTCACCCCCCCTATTCAGGGAGATAAAGCATTTTGCAGTAAATGTTAATTGTACTTTAAAACAGTTTGCTGATCCTGCAGACATTATCAAAACTCGTTTACTTAGTTAAGCACCTGTACAGAAAAAATAAATTGTACACCCACACTGCAGTCTGGGTAAAGGAAGCCAGAGTCTTTCCTTCCTGTCATGACCGATGGACTTAAGTATGAGATTTTTCAGCATCTGGAGTTCAGCACTAGGTACAATGGTATTAAATAAAAAACAACAATTACAAATAATGGGCTGAGGTTCCTGTTCCTGAAATGAGTTTGCCTTATGGTCAGTGGAGATCTAGTTAGTGGAGTGGGGGGGCAATTAATTGCATGGTAAACTGGATATCTAAAATATATCTGAGTTACTTCCTACAGGTGCCCCTTTCTCTGCAGCAATCCTAAGTGGAAGTCTCAGGACATTTGTTCAGTTGAAAAACTCTGCAACGTCAACACCTGAGGTTAGGTGAGATAAAATCCATCCCCAGTGACTTCTCTGAGCTTTCAGACAGGCCATCACCCCGGTGCACACGGTAATGTCTTGTCCATGTTTTGCCAAATTAAGGAATCAAATAGAGTCACTCATGGGATTTAGTTTTTATTTTAGACCCAGGAATAGTGATTTATTCTCCTTAGCGGGCCTTGTTCATTAACTTCTTAGATTTCCTATATGCCTGGACCTTTCCTGGTAATATGGTCATGCAAAATTCCTGGCAATCACTACCATTACGACACATCTTGCTCTGTCCCAGGGGACCAAAACATCCTGTTTAGCTGTTGAGCTGTTACTGCAACACCTCTGAAGGAACTTTAGACCAGGGTGAAGTGATTTCTATACAGCCCAAGAAATTTATCCTGCTCTCTCTGTTTAAGCTGATCTATTCTATAGATGAACAAGATGCAGCTCCTACAAATATTTTGTCCCCAAGTATGTTTGTGTTTCATGAGGTCCCAGAAGTGCTCCATAATGCACCAACCTCTCTTCATTCAGCAGAAGTCTCTGGTCACTCATCTAGGTCTCTGGTCACTCATCCCCTGGATACATGTGTTATGAGACAGTTTCTGGTATAGGCACACAGTGTTGGGTTTTTTTTAAGAGCTCAGCTTCTTTCATTATGTGAAGACAAAGAGGTTGAGATCCATCTCACCTCATTTATAGACACCTGCAATACAGAACTCACCAGCTGACCTAGCAACCACAAGCTCTCTTGAGAAGTAATAAGACAAATGGTCATCTTGGGGTCTGTTTAATGGGAGATACCTACGTCAGGAGGACATAATATGAGCATGACTTTCATTTCATTAGGGGCATGATTCAATTGCCTACACATGGCCTTTTGCCCTGCCCTTGAACATCCTTCCTTCTAGTTGCCATTCTAGGAACCTGAAGGTCTCCTCTGTCCTACCCACTAGCTTCTTTTTCATGTCTTGGACAACCTAGAGCATCTCAAATAGGCATAGAGATTCCTGGGTGTGAGCAGCTGCTTTTTTAACCCACATTTCTACTCAGATACAGATGTCTTCAATTACCAAAATGTATATGTGCCTGACTGAATGGGGAAGAATGTTTCAAAAAGTTGTTCATTTTTTACAGTAAAGAAATGGGAAGAAACAGGTACATTTGTTGGCATCAGCACAGAGCTCCTATCTAATGGTAGTTTGGTCTATCATGATGCTCATATGAAAAGTGACCAGATAACAAGTTCCTATGCCTAACCTAATTTCAGAATTACTCCTCTTTCTAGTCCCTGATATTGCTGTCTTAATTTTCTTTTATCAATGTGTTCTACAGGGATCCAGTCTGTGCTCTCAGGTGTTGAAAAAAATAGTCACAGAAAGTCACATTTCTAAGGTATTGTGTCTTTCCCACCCCTCCAGCATAACCATACCCTGATCTCTCTTTAGCTTGCCCAGAAGCGCTCCTTTTTACCAAATATTCTTATTGACCATGCCTGTAAAGCTGTTCAACACAGGAGGAAACAATTTTAAGGCAATGGATTTTCAGTTATTGATAATTGTTATCTGTGCCCTCTAATGTAATTATGAAACTGCAAGAGCGTTGGATGTATTAGAAGAAAAATGACATTGCTTTTCCACTTATGAATGAAACTTTGGGTAAAATTTACCTCACTGATTAACACACTTATTATTCAGTGTTTAGTTTTCTGTGCCTGAATGAGAGCTGAAGGATCTAAGGTCAGTGGAGATCTAGCCAATAAAATAAGGTACCTATACTTGGTCGGTTGAATGACTCTTTAGAGTTTAGGACTTGATACAGCTGCTTTAAAATAAGCATTTCATGCCTTTATAGCTATGGCTTCCTCACAATATGGATATCCTAATCCGGATGGGAATGGGTCTCCTTTACACCCTATTTCTTATTTCAGGTGAAATGCCTTTAGATGCCTATGTTAAGGCAATGAAATTAGGTCCTAAATCTCC
Organism: Falco naumanni; assembly: GCF_017639655.2. Taxonomy (NCBI): domain Eukaryota; kingdom Metazoa; phylum Chordata; class Aves; order Falconiformes; family Falconidae; genus Falco; species Falco naumanni. The sequence goes on from NC_054057.1 coordinate 60,414,874, forward strand.
TAAATCTCTCAGATAAAAAACTGGATCTAGGCACTAAATATAGGTGTCTAGGTCTGTGAGGTGGAAACTACCCTGAGCATTGAACACAAACTATCTGAGATCAGTACTTAGACTTTCCATGCTTTAGGAGTGGCTCTAGGAGAGCTTTTCTCATTGGTGTGCTCTGACTATCTCTTGCTCTCCACATCGGTGCATTTCTTCAGGCTTTTGCAGCCAGTGTCTATGCTTGCTTCATATTTCTTAGATAAGCTATGGCATTTTCCATCTTTTGCAGCACATTTTCCATTTCGTCTTTCTTGTTAGACAATAACATCTAATAAAAAAAACTTTAAAAACTTTTTAAAAAGCTCACTGTTGTGATTTATTCCTATGTTAAAATGCTATGAAGGTCAAGTCCTAGCAAACTCAAGTCTGATAGCCATGGCTCGCACCAGGCACTGGACCTGCAGCTGATCTACTCTGCAGTCCTTAGAGCTTCAGCCTCCAGCTGACCTTCCCATTGCCTGAGGGGTCTCGGGCTCTTTAGCATCAACGGATTCCATTGCTGGGATTGAGCACTTTCACTGCTTATGTCAAATCATCACTCCTTTCCTAGGTCTTGCAGTATATTTCCCTCCCACCCACCCCACTCCTCACCCCCCCCCCCCCAAAAAAAAAACAACCAAAAAACAACCCAACCCCCCCCCCAAACTTTGGACCCTAAGGCAATTAAGTCTCTCAATATATGTATTTGTTTCCCTGTCCCCTCCCAAAATATGAAATTAATTTTCCCAACAAGCCAGAAACACTTATGGACCTTCTGTATACCACTATTATTATTATTTTTTTAGATCTGTATAAAGCACCCATTGTAAAAACATCTGTGTCACTATACACAGATGAACAATAATTAGAATAATCATAGCTTGGTCATATGGAGGTTTAAGCCATTATTACACACACAAGAACCAGAGGGAAAAATACCCAGGCCAAAATAAACAAATAAATAAAAATGCAGAGTTAATGAGGCAGGGAAAGCTGACACTGTGAAGGAGAGAAAAAGCTGCCTGGGAAGATTTCCACCACGTACCTGTAAGGGTCACATGTTACCACAGGATCTCACAGTCAAATCTGTCATAAATTTGCCTTACCATAGAGTGCAGGTCAAAGAAACTGTCATCAGTCACCATTTTTGAAGGCAAGAATTCGTTTGGTGGGGTGTAGGGGCTACATTTGAACTACAGGCATATGGTTCATTTGTAAAGATGGTAGCGTTGTTTGAAGTCCAAAAGCAATGCACAATTCAGAACACATGCTATTCAGGGGTGGCAGACTCTATTCCTCCTTTAAAGGTAATAGAGACAAGTAGCCATGGAGCTGATGAAGAGGTAGGAGTCTCTCCTTTTTCCTGAAATATCCTACCCTGCACGCCTTCCACTAGCTGTATCCATTTCGGAACAAGGCTGCAGTCCATGGGACCCTTCTGCTCTGACTGTGCTGAAGCTACCCTGTAGGGGACCTGGCCAGAACTGTTTATGGTGGTATCAGATTGCCCTACTACAGTAAAAAATGTGTGAGATGCCTTATTATTGCCTTCCAGTGGGATGCAGACAATAAGTTGTGAGGGAGGGGGTGATGTAAAGGAATAGCAGCCACTTATGCCTGCGCTCACCCATCCCCAGGTAGCCATAGGATGTCTTACTGAGAAAGGACTGGCCTCCAATCTGGTGTTAAATCCACTAATATCTTGGTAGGATAGAAATAATAAAAATAAAAATTTAAACATTCATCTTTATTGTTTGATTGAAATGATATGGGAAGTATATGTGAGATACACGCCTACATCTATACCTGTGTCTACACCCATATGTGTATCTGTGTCCTTATGCTGTGGGTCAAGGGCTGGGGGGAAGTGCATAGGGATGTCTGGGGTGAGAATTTGAAATGTAAACCCACCTTTGCATAGATTCTGGAGTATGGATGGAAGCAGGGAACCAGGGGAAGGAAAGCCCTGGAGCCACCGGGCCCCCTTTTGTACTGCAGAGTGGTCACACAAGGGCAGTGGGTTGGCTGAGATGGAAATGCTGTGCTGTGGGAAATCATGTAAACGTATTAACGTAACACATGGTTACTCACCACGTCCAGGAACAGGAGCCACTTACTGTTCATATTTCAGGTACAATTTGTGCTGGCTGTCCTGGCTCTTGATAACCTGGGATGGCAACGGGAACTGATTTACCCACCATCTGGGGCAACAAAGTGCCCGACCCCAGCTAGAAAATGAAAAGCACAAGAAGCCTGTTGGTGCTGTGAAGGTCCATGTGAGTGTTTCTGCCTGTGCTGATATGTGTGCATGTGTACAGGTAGATTTTGCGTGTTTGCTTACTGAAAATACATACTCAGGTTTGCCACTGTGCAAAGCAGGGGCCACAGAGCTCATCTCTGCTGGGCTACCAGCTTTGAAAATCTCATAACAATCAAGAAATCTTGTACTGAAACATTTTTGCCCTTTTTTTTAATTAAAATTTTCTTTTTTAAATATTAAAAATAGTTTATTTTTATTTCTCTGGTGAAAAATCCTTGTCTTCAGTGGAAGACTTACACATATCTGTGGATAGTATGAAAGGAAGCTTTTCTCTGAGTATTCTTTGCTCCTTCATCCCAAGAACCTGTCTATTCTAGTTATCCCTCTCTGAATCCCATCTTTCTTCCTCTGTTTCAGGGTTCCCAGAGGGTGTGGATTAAATGAGATCTTGTTTGCAGGTATGGGCAGAAAAAGGTAGTTAAGCACCATGGTTAAATACATTTTCCTTTTTAGTAGAGGAGGTCTGTGAGGCTTCATCAGCAAAGCGGATGCGTTATGCTATGGTTTGGATGGAGAAACATAATCACGTATGCCATGATTAACAATATGGAAGTCCTAAGACCAGAAAATTGCAATGTTCAGGACAGGCGACACAACCCCAATACGTGCAAGTCAGATCTTGTGAAAAACTCTTAGAACAAGTTGTCAGATTTGTCCTTTTATCTGCAGTTTCAAGCTATTCAGGTCTTTAATTCCCACTGATGTCAGTATTTGTGTGAATCAACACTACAATGGAGTAATACCTAAAAAAAAAAATCATACATAAAGACATCTGACATAATTATACTTATGTTAAAGTAATAATGTCTACCTATTTATAGAATCTGACTGCTGCTGTTTACAATAAATGGTCACAAAGCTCTCAATTTAGTCACAGCTAGAAATCCATTTCTCTATGCCTCAGAAGAAAGAACCGTTGAGTTATTCCTACAGCTGAGGTTCCTCTACCTGAGTAAGAGGCTTCTCAGTACTAGAAAAAGACAAGAAAAACCTTACAGGTGCTACCACCAATCCTTGGTAAAAGGAAATAAAACTGGGGATTTCTAGGGAGTGGGAATGTAGGCAAAGCTAACCAGCAGCAGTTCCATGCAGCCTCCCATTTGGAAGATGTCTAGCAGCAGCAAACAGAAGGTGGTGGGAGGTGGAAGAGATGAGAACATAATTTCCCCATGTACTTCATCCTGTCTTCTTTCATCTAAGTTAAAGAGACATTAAATGTACAGAGGCAAGACACTTATAATCTGGAACTGTCTGCACCGAGGAACATGATTTTTCTGTACTTTTTTACATTGCAGTGCTATTTATAATCAAGCAAAATGGGTTCCAAGCGCTGTTATCAGAACATATCTACCCTAGAGTAAACAAGGTGTGATCCCACATGGCATCCTCTGCTTCAAAGTAATTGGTACAGTTTTGCCACGAGATAAATGTGGCCAGCACAATGCAGGCTATTGCTGAGTTGTGAGCAACTGCACGTTGTAGGGGGTTAAGACTGCACAGAGAAATACACCATGGAGCAGCCAAACTCACGTTCACGGTTAGCTTGCTCAGTAACTTCATTGCGTATCTTTCACCTAAGACACATCAAATTCACACGGATTTAATGAGGCAATCAGGCCCATGAGATTCACTTCACAGACATGTTATAACATTTTCCAAAGCGGGAGGGGAAACATGTAATTACTTCAATAGAACTATTTCAGATTCAATAAGCAAAATGCTGACAATTACTTAACCACAGAATCTGGAGAAGTTAACAAAAAAGACACTAGCAATTATTTAATCATAATGTCTGGAGGAGCTACTTATTAGGATATCAACAATTATTTAACCACATCATCTGGAGAAGCCAGTAAATTTGAGCTCTTTTGAGTATAGAAATGCAGTTTCTAGAGATTTGGTGAAAAAAAGGACAGGAACAGTTATTTAGCCACAGTGTCTGGAATATCAACACAAGTAGCAAATTAGGTGCAGGATTTGGAGAAGCAAGCAAGAAATACCATCCCCCACATCCCCCTGGAGCATGTGTGCCCTTTAAAGCAGAACCAAACCTGAGCAGAGAACTCTGTTCCCCACAGTTACTGGCAGAATTTTCCCGTCTGCAGAAAGTGGGGATTTTGGCTGAGGCACATGTAAGATAACCAAATGAACATGGGGTTTAGGATATTTCAAGTATCATAAGGTCCTAGGTAAGTCTCTGGAAATTATTTTTTCTGTTGTCATATCTGTCCTTTGGGTACAAAAGTACAGGAAGGTTACTGTGGTTGCTTTAATGATGTAGTTTCTAACCTGGGACTTCAAAGACACAAGGTCAATACCCTGCTCTGTGAGGTTGTTTTGGGGTCATCGTGGCAAAATCACACAGTCTTCGTTCTACTTCTTTCTGCTGAAGAATGATGACAGCACTGTCCTGCCTTGCAGATCAAGATAATAAAAAGCACGAGAGATGTGAAGTGCACTGCAATGGAAATCTGAGAGAAATCCAAGACAGTTTGATTGGAAGATGGCAGCTGACCAAGATAAAATGGCTCCCAAAACAGAATTAAAATTGCATCAGCAATACTCTGGGCTGAATAGTATAAAAAACTGCCAAAAAATTTAAAAGATTTCCACTAGGATCTTCTCTTTATTTCAGTGGAAGGAGGTCTTCAGTTTATATGGCTTCTGTATCAGAGCCAGGCTTAAATCCCCAGCAAAAGGGTGCAAATATGAGCAGATGAGCACCCTGAGCCAGATGTGCTGACTTGCACTTATTAAATATGAAGAGTTCTGTATATTGTGTGGTTAAAAAAATGACAGAGTACTCAGAGTGTGCATGAAATATCCCGGTTCCCTTTGAGAGTTGCTGGGAAATGAAGGCAAATGGTTTAAAGCAAGAGAGATTTAACTCATAAATGCTTAATTCACCAAAATACATTTCAGGTTGCACCTATATTTGTCCAAATCTCCTTATGGGAAAAGTTTCCATGTGGAAAGATCCACAAGGCATTTCCATGTCTGGTATGGGATACACGTGCCACAGCCCATGTCCTGGCAGCACCCATTAGCTCGGCAACCTTCTCATCCAAAAGCTGCGGTGAAATTTGCAGTAGTGGTGTCTCTTACCTCAGCCACAGGTACTGATCCATCGCATGTCTTTATAACAGATTGATTGCTGCAAAACCAGCTGCCAGGGAGACTGCTGATGTACCTCCTTGCACACCTTCCACCCCTGCTGCCCGCTTGCAGCGTGCTCAGGGCAATGGGCAACATGAGCGTGGAGGGATTCCTTCCTTCTCTGCCCATGGGGATATGAAACCCATAATCTTATATTATATATAAAAATATATATAAAACTCTATAATCTTAGCATCTTTTTTTTTTTTTTTTTTTTTAACCACAAAAGATGACCTTTCTATTCCTTGAAATGAACAGGTAAGTTTAAAATGAACAAGGTAAAGTTCAGTATTTTCAACAAGAAAGGCTGACCATCTTACCCAACCTCAGGGACCTCCCGTAACAGAGACCTCCTGTGAAGTCGTGCTCCAAGCCCATAGAGTTTCCACTTTCTTGAAGAAATTTTCAGCTTTTGCTCTATTTGCTGTAGGGAAGGAAGACATGCTCCTTGAAAGGCAGGAAGGGCTCGGCACATATGCCATGAGCTAGGAGACAGACAGCTCATTGCTGAATTATGTACTTATGTGTGTGAATAGGCCCTTACCTCCTTGAAGGACAGCATGTAAGTCTCTTTCCTCTGTATTGTCTCCTCTCTGCTGTTTTTATAACTCTTCTGATAATCTTACTCCAAGGCTACTTGCAGTCCTATTGACCTTCCCTGGCCAGAATTAGTACAAAAGTATGAATAGTGTCATGCTAATAGGAAATAGCAGTCTTGGAACCAGCCATGGTGGAAACTCAGCAGGACTTTCACTGAAGCAAAGAGGAGTTGTATAAAAAAAGACACTGTCTCCTTTGCATGCCAAAAGATCCTTCCCCTCTGGCTCCACCACCACCACTTTGGCAATGTACCAGAAAAGGAGCAGGATGAGCTCTGCAGACAGCACGGCTAATGCAAAAGGAGCCTGGGACTTGCTGTGTTACTGTTTGACTCTGTCCTGTGTGACCTTCTCCTTCCCGTCAGTCAGACGGTGGTCCTCTCTGGTCTGCAGCAGGCAAAGGCAGCATCCCCCAGTGATGAGCGCCGTGCTCTGTTCCCTCTCCTCTCTCTGCCACTTAGCACAAGGCTTCTCTGTCAGACAATATTGCTCCCAGATTAAAACAATATATGACAAAATGATACCCGCTGACTATTGACACTGGCAATTATGAAAGAATTAAATGGGCTGTGTGTTTTGGACCAGCTTCAAAGGCTTGTGGGATTCCCACACATGCTCAGAAAGCTGTGGGGTCCTTTTCAGTTCTCAGACATATGGCCACTTCCAAGCCTGCTATTTCCTATTAACATGAAACTATTATTACCCACTTACTAAAGGCTTCCTGTCACTATCCAGCCAGGAAAGAGAGCATCCAAGATAACAGCATCAGAAACCCCAAGAAAGGGGGCTGGCAGATGGGTCTGTTTCCTAAGGAGCTGTGTCCAGCAAGATTTATCTGCCTTTCCGTTCCCCTGCCAGTGGGTGTGGTTGAAAGGCTGATGTAATTCCTATCAGCGCTGGCTGTTGAGCAAAGCATCTGTCATAACAAGTGTGTGAACTTCTTGCACCGGCCCAAGGTATTGCACATGCCATGGGAAAAGTTCTGCTCATTAACAGGCAAGTCCTAAACCTGCCACAGCCCTCAGACTCCCTCTTGGCTCTTGCTGAGCAAATTATTTTGCAGTGCTAACCCTGAGTGCACGTAGACCACTGCACTGGTGTTGGCAGAGTAAAAAGCTGTTACAAACTGTCTTTCTAGTAAGTTTTTGAGACGCGAAGGGCTATAGAGGTATTCTTGTATGACTCCAGTCACTTCAGCAGTTTAATATCTCAGGGACATTTTAAAAAACAGTGTAAAAGGTGAGAAAAATATTATTCCCTCTTTTAACAGAGGCTAACCTGAAGCCTGGATTTTCTGCTGTATGCAGATACTTAAGTCTCATGACATTGGTGTGTGAAGCCTGTTAAGGATGATGATGTCAATGAGGTGACTTTGAAGCTGACAGCCCTTTGCATTTCTATGCTTTTGTACAGAAGCTAGCAGATCTTAGCTGTTTTAATGCCTTTCCAATTAAGAGAGGGGATCTAGATGCCTGCTTTTAGAAAACCTGGTTCTTAAGGATTTACCTAAGAACATGGTGAAACCACGTAAGAAAAGCAGGTCTTGAAGATGAGCCTCCAACTTTTTCCACAGGGGAGCTTCATGCCTTGAAATAGATGGATGTAATCACCCTTGACAAAAAAAGAGAGAACAAAAAAGAAGCGGGGGAGAGAAAAAAATTAAGAAAAAGGAAAAGTAAAAGTATTTTTTTGTTCCTAAAGGGCTTTTGGCTCCAGGGATAGCCAAGGCAGAGCTGCACAGCAGGGGTGCTGATGTGAGCTTGGAGGAGGACCTGCCATGGTGTTGATTCAGGCCCCTCGTTATGGTTTCAGTGGTCTACACTGAGCTTTTCTGCCCAAGGGCTGCTTGCGGCCAGGCTCCCCAGAGCACACTGTCCCAGCCCCTCCTGAACTGCCCAGGGCGGGCTGATCACCCCCAGTGCTCCCCCCCGGGAACCAGGCAGCATCGAGCCAGGATACATGGCTTTGGCCTCAGTGACTCCAGGCACATCCCTTCCCCGAGGACGAGAGCCTCCCTCGAGCAGCAGGCTCGGACCGTAAGGCAAACACAGTGGCTCAGCTGCCGCCAGCCCTTCTGTTATTCTGTGCTTCTATTCTTGGTCTCGTCCTCCCCCACGCAGAGTGCGGGGATTAACCTGGATGTTGTCCATGGAGCTTCAAAGTATCGTGTTTACCAAGCCTCTCTCAGGTCACAGTGCCTTGGAGGTACAAATGCAAATAAAATACAGCCTGGTGATGTGGGGAGCAGGAGGGGAGGCAGAAACGTCATCGTGGTAGTGCCTGTACAGAGAGTTAAAGCACTGGGCAAACCGATCTGTTTAATATCCCAGCCTCCAGGCAGACACGGAGCCTGTTCCTGAGGTTAACCAGCCATGCACAGCGTAACCCTGTTATTACCGCCTCTATTACAGGAAGGCACTGGGGCTAGGTGAAATCAAGCTTGCTCAAGGCACGAGCAGGATATGTATGTAGCTGGAGATGGTCTTCTCAGCATTCTTGTTTCATCCCCAGCATCCCAGGAAAACTGGCAGAGAAAGGAGGAGGAGTTGAACCCAGCTGAACCACTTGAGAAGGAGTAACTCGCACTTCCAGAGCTTGTACCCACAGCAATACCTAGCACGTCAGGGCACAAAATCTTCTCGAAAGAGCTTTTGGGAATCAGGCCACAGCCCACCCCACCTTGAACAGCAGTTCTCTGGGACCTTTACCAGCACTGCTACTACTCCACGTATCTCACCCTTTGAGCAGATTTTAGTTAAAAGGCAGGAACTGATTTGGGTGGAAGAGCTGTCTTGCCATGTATTTGACAGTTATCTCTCATTTGAGTGGCTCTTGTCTTTGGTCTATGTGACACATACCAAAGCCTCATTCTTCCTGGGTGGGCTTGAATCTTAAAGTGATACATTTCCAAAGGGGATTTTAGCTACATGATGGCTGAAATCCAACAGACGTTGCTTTGAAATTATACCCATTTGTATATATACCATACTGTTCTCGCAAACAATATATATCTCTCCACATGCAGAACAAATCATCCAAAATGATATAATATTGCCATAAACACTGTTATTATAATAATAAAAAAATAAATAATCAAGTTTCTCTAGAAGCAAAAATGGTTGGATGTTTTCTGTAGGTATCCTATAAAAAATCCAGCTGGAAAAAAAACCCCCAAATTTTAAAAATATGAAATATTCATTGGTTTAACCCACAATAACTTGAGGGGAAATCATGAATAATAGCACTCATATCCAGGTCAAAAAAAAGAATTTACTTTTACATGGCAACATCTAAGCAGTAAATATGAATTGCAATTACTACTTTTAGTAAAATACTGCCTGGTGAACCTCATTGTCCCAGACATCACTAGTAATTTATTAACAAGAACTTGCCACTCTCTTCCACTGCTCCTGTTCATCTTCACATAACAAAAATCTCTGTGTAGTGAAAACACTTTTAAATCTTTTAACAGGATCACAATATGAACGAGTCTTTCAGCTTGGCAGGGGTTGCTGGAGATCAACCTGTCCAACCTCACCATGCAAAGCAGGCTGCCCAGCACGGAGTCCAGCGGAGTTTAAAATATCTGCAAGGATGGAGACTCCAAAGCCTCTCTGGGCAACCTCTGTTCAACAAGAATAA